>NC_060123.1:395812545-400612545 GCF_021461395.2 Schistocerca americana | reverse complement strand
TAGAAGAAACCTTACTAGCTTCCCAAAACCCCAAACCCCTGGTCTGGTTCAGGTTCATAATGATATCTTCATGCTATGGACTTCAGGACAAAACATCACAATCTCAACACCTCTTCCAACTGCTACATCCAGTCCTCAATTCACCATACCACCTTCCTAGACGTAAACCTTCTCCACTCTGATGGCTGCATCCACACCTCTGTCAACATTAAACCCACCAACCACTGACAGTATGTGCATTTTGGCAGCTGCCATCTCTTCCACATCCAAAAGTCTCACCCATATGCCGTGTCACCCAGGGACAGTATCTGCAGCGACAAGAACTCCCTTTCCCAGTATGCTAAAGGTCTCACTAAGGCCTTCACAGACAAGCACTATCTCCCCCCACATCTAGTCCGCAAACAGACTTCCTGTACAATCCCCCCGGGGGCAGCTAGAAAAGAGTACCCTCTCTGTCACCCAATACCACACCGAACTGGAACAACTGAACCACATCTTTCATCAGAGTTTCCATTATCCATTACCCTGCCCTGAAATGAGGGACATCCTACTCAAGATCCTTACCACCACTCCTGAAGTGGTGCTCCATTGCCCACACAACATCCACAACAAAGTAGTCTATCCCTATGCCATTTCCAATCCCAACCTCTTGCCACAGGGGGCATATCTCTATGCCTTTGCCTTTATCACTGGCTCCCTTTTCACATTCCCTCACCATCTTTGTGTGCTACCCCCTGCCAATATACCCACCTGTTCTTTCCTCTTTCCTGCATCCCGTCCTCCACCCCACTTCCTGAAGCTGCAACTCTCAGAGTCTAATCCATGCATGCCCCACAATACAGCACTCTCCTCTCACCACCTATACCCTGCTATCCCTCCCCTTTCCCTGTCCCACTCCAGATTGCTATTCATGTGACAGTCACAATCTTTTCGGAGCTTCCACTGGTTGCACTCGTGTGCACATTTGCTGAATAAAGCTTTGGTCAAAAGCTATAATGTGTAGTAGTCTTCTCGTTGTACCTGTCGGCAGCTCAACGGATAATTTTTACCGTGAGTAGCAATCTATCCTTTTCCAAATATCTTTTGTTAGCAAACAGCTGCTATAAAAATATTGTTTATGAATTTAATATCTGACTGCACTGGATTCTGCACAAGTACAGTTTTAACAAAGTATAAATGAAGAAATTTGCACCTAGCTATTCCTAACTGCACAATGAAAGTTTTTATTGAAGACTTGATAATTGTTACATGTGGACTGTGTCACTCCCCTCCCCCCATCACAAGCTGCAGCATCTACCAGCTACACCAATCAAGTGGGAAATTGCATCCCCCTTAATCATCAACACTGCAAGGGGCGACAGAAGCGTCCGATCCCACGCGTCGGCTTTGACCCGTGACGTAAGGGTGTTGTCGTGTGACGTCATGACGGCGCGGAGTTTGGTTTGAGTGTGGCAGTCTCCAGTTCTTTTTTATCTTATTTTATTTACTTTTCTGATCTGTTCGTTCTATCTCTTGAGACTTTTTGAAATTTAAAAACACTTATTACTTACTTTAATTATCTGTTTCCTCCAATTTCTGTTTTAGCTTATTATATTTATCTTTCTGATCTGTTCGTTCTATCCCGTGAGATTTTTTTTTTTTTAAAAAAGACAAAAAACACTAATCAGCTACTGAAGCATCTTTATCTTGTATGGGTTGCAAGGGTTACGACCCCTGGGGAGGTGGGTGGGTATTCATGCATGGCTGTCTTCACTTACACGTTGTAGCTACGTAAGGCGTCTAAATTTGTTTATATTTAGTTTGCCCCCACCCAAAACACCCCATTTCCCGCGCTTGTCCCGTTAGTGTCATTAGGCTTCTTGTGGAAAGTGTGTGTGTTTGGTTTTGTTTCCGCCATATTTGTGACGTCATGGGTCAAAGCAGACGGGCGGGATCGGACACTTCCGTATTTCCCACTGCATGTCAGTATGGTACGAAAAGTTACAGTAGGATGTAAATAATCAAGGAGTGAAGGCAACAATTCACAAAATTGCAGAAATACACTCACACTCCCCCCCCCCTCCTCCAAAAAGGATTCTTAGTACAAAAGCTAGTGAAGTATTTTTTTTTGTGCATCTCTAAATTCCAACTGTCTGGATTAAAACACTGTATATCAACTGTCTTTATCATAACATATCACTGTATCCTTGCATAAGAGTGTCTAAATCCCTACCGTATCATCCTGATTTGAATTTTCTAAATTTCAAAGGAACAGAATAATTTGTTTAGCAAGTTCATACCCTATTCCCTTCTCCAGCCCTGTCCAACTCTACTAAAATTCCATCACTAATACCTACATGTGAATGGAAATTAACTTTGCTTTTTGTTAATCTTTATCATTCACAAACTGGATCTATCACAACACAACATATTCCACACTATGTGACTAAATAAGCAACACCACTGTACAATTTAGAATTAAAACTTTACATAATGATGTCTGAAGGAACATTCTGAGATGATATGGCTTCATATACAAATAATATAACTTAATAATTTGCTCACGAACTGCAAGGACTGAATGCAAGACAGTGATCGTGAGCCCAACCTGACGCTTCAGCTGTACTGAGAGTGATTTTCAATGGAGCTAGAAGCCCAAATTAGGTGGATACACAATAATATGGTCCCGAGTTAGTGAAGACAGATAATTTGAAATATTACGTTACACTAACAGACTGATCTGTAGCATAGCCTAACGATGCTGTATGTGCCCTGTTTACTGCAAATGCCATAAAAATTGAAACTGCAATGTAAATTCAGTGTACCTTTACAACATGATGGACAAGCCTCCAATGACTATTTCAATGCATCTTACGAATATAAATCTTACACAAACTACAGAGAAAACAATGGGGTTCCAGTACGTCACGTTTACCCCTAGAAAACCCATGTGAAGTATTACATTAACCATGACACCACACTAATGTCAAGTTAGCTTACAGCATAGGAACAGTTCGGTCTTAAAAAATTAGTCCCAAATCCTTTTATAAAATTAACATTAGGCAGTGTAACCTTTCTGCAGAAGAGCAAAAGTTTGACTCTTTTTCAATATCCTCCTGCAACCTGCTTATCATAGGTGGGTGAGGCTATTTCATTGAACATGGATGAGGCTACAACAGAAACTACTTTGCACCTGGTTTGAAGCATACCACAACTTCTTTCTTACTTCAGAAACATTCAAGCACCACAAAACAATTTTTGTGTTATGTCACAATTTTTGAAGATTTCAAACAACTTACCTTATCAACTCCCATCTTTTTAAAGGCAGCCTGCAAAATTTTGAAGTTCTGAATATATTCATGTTCTAGATTCGTCTTGAATTTTATTCTTTTCATAATAACACTTCCTGTAGGAAACCAAAAATTATTTTAGCAATGTCTACTTGTGATCCTTAATCACATGGCAAGTTCATTTAAATGGAAGTCAGTAACACTTATCAAACAACAATACCTGGAAATAGCATATCCATGAACTGACAATAGGCAGCGCCGGTACATAATTCTTCAATTTTCGTAAAACTCGACGCCAAGCAGTCATTTACCCAAGCCAACATATCATGTCGACTTAAGTTGTCTGCTGTTACATTAGTCGAGTACACATTGACAGCCATCTCTCTGAAATGCAGAATTAATGTGACGATCATAGACACCACAGACAATACAAAAATACGATGCGTTTTATCGGTATTTAGCGGAATACCTTCCCGTAACTTCAAATTAATGTTACACAACATGTAAATAACTTTTGCAGATTGAACGATCTGAGAAGAGAGGTAGACCAACAACACAATCCTCACAAAAACATGCAAGAAGGATAAAACTTTATCAGAGAGAGAAAAAAAAAAAAATTTTACATAGGAAATCATATCCGTTGCAACAAAGTGTACCGTGGAATCCATTAAAAATAACCATTTCTGCAGGTGTTCATGTGGTCTATGGAAAACTGTTCAGATTATGTGCACTAAAAATTTTCATATCTGTTTAAACGGAGAGATATAAACCAAGCGAGGGCATGCGACGAACTAAACGGATCTTGAGGTACTAGTCGAAATGTGAACACGAAGCACGGCAGGAAATCGCAAAACTATTTTTTCCATATTCGTTACTACCAATCCCATACCAACCAGAATATTAAATAGGTAATTACGGAAGTGTACCCAAGGAGCTGTCAATAACCTACAGTCGAAAACTTAATTACTAATAGTAAACAAAAATTACGGTAAGGCTTTGTGTCTACTGTTTCAGACCAACGCATCACTCTCAAATAATCACTCAAAAAAAGCAATAACAACCGGCTTCCGTAATCTGTAAACCACATTGGATTCGAAAGAAAGAGTAACTGTCATATTCCTCGATCGCTGTTATCTACTCTTTCGTTCGTAAACACACAAAAATGAACCAATGGCTACGGGAAGTAAAAAACAGCGAAAAAACCGAGAGAGTCTCTAGCCATTACAATGACAATTTTATAAATTCAACCCACCTAACGTCTAATTACAGTTGCTTTCACCAACACCACGATTCCTGCCTCTTACAAGTTCTCTGACAACGTACTTGCAGCAGCACAGAGCACCTCTACTAGTAGATCTCTTTGGCCTACATGGTGGCGCTAGTTTAGTAGCAACATAATGATTCTCCCATCATTTGTGTCAACAGCCAGCGGCCGATGTAAATACTATATTACTAATTTACAAAAAATTAAATTTCAAATTTGCCTTTTTAGGCGAAATATCAAGATATCGACAAAACATGGGAGTAATTCTCCGACACATCAATATTATGGTCGATTCTCAATGACACAGTGTTGTAGATCAAATGGCAATAAATTGATCTGGCTTCTTTGAGGGATTGCTACATTGAAACTGGTAGGAGTGATGATGAGGCCACTGCAGCAATAATCATTCTCAACGAACCAAGGCGAACTAAAACAAGAGGTAGCAAGACTTATACGTATGTTCTGCATTTACATCTACACTCTTCACCCTAGTGATACACACTTAGTAAATGATAACACAGCAGCCACCCTGGGGTGTTAAATACCCCAATTTTAATTTCAATGGTATGTATTCTGATAAACCCTTTACCCCAGCTACTTATTATTTGCCTGTAGGTTATTTCTGTTGTGTGTGTATAAAATTATTAGACTATAAGTAATAATCTATGTATTATTATATAATAAATCCTTTAGTGTACTATTTTGCACAATACGTACATGGTAAATTTTGGATTTTTTTTGTAATTTTTTAAAATTGATTTAGGGCAATAATAAATTAATAAAAGTATATAATACACAATATATTTACATAAAAAATACAAAATTCAAAGGTGTAAACAATAGTGTGGCTTATCCTGGACAATAATTCAAATATTTTCAATTCTCGCACTCATAGCAAAGTTTGACAGGATGTTCGTCACATGTATACCTTTTGCAGGAAATACATCTAGTCTTTGTTTTTCTGTGTCTATTTCTGGCGCAGAAGTTACATCGTCTCTGAAGAGCTGGTCCATCATCTTGTGAACGAATCACTGCTTCATTATTTTGCACTCCTAGTATTTCACAGACTGAGTTCAGATACTTCGCCTGAGTGTAGGAACTTCCAATTTTGCTTCGATATGTGGTTTTATCATTAACACTGACAACTCCATTAAGAAGTTACGTCTCTTCACCTTTGTGTTTTGTGGCGGCAAATTGTAAAGGACCATGGCATTTATATCACTTTGGTGTATCACTCCATACCACATTCATAATGACCATCTGTTGGATTTCCTGCTGACTGTGTAAAAATGACATAATTGATCATATGAATCCATTCCTCCTTTTGTTGAATTATAAAATAAAACAGCTTCTGGTTCTTGTGTGGTTTCATCAATCTCTTTGCTGAGATGCATAGAAGACAACAACAAAACATTTTTGTTAGGTTTTGGGGAATATGAAACAAGCATCTTGTCAAGCAAAGTAAGAAGTTCCCTCTGGTTTTATTGCCGTGAATGATGGAGGTATTACTGATTTATTTGACCTCAGGGTCCGCACCATAGTGAATTTGTGATCTTGAAGCATATGGTGGAATAAAGACACGGAACTGAACCAATTATCAACTGTTATATTATGGTTAGTTCTGTGGGCTGGCTCAGACAAAGTTCTGACATAATAGGATGGTATTGGTTGTTTATTTGGGGGGGGGGGGGGGGGAGGGTGAATTTTACTACATATGGTGATGCATTTAGCATATGAAATGATTTGGCATCGGTCATCATAACAACCTTCAGGCCAAATTTATCAGGCTTGTTTCTCTTATACACTCTAAATGAACATCTACCTCTAAATCCTAGAAGCTGTTCATCTATTGTCACGTACTCTGATGGTATCGACAAGGAATTACAGTTCTCTACACATTTTTCCCAAATATCACCTATTGCTGCAAAATTGTATGTCGACTGCCTTTCTTGTCTTGTGGCTTTGTCATGAAATTGCAGACATGATGCTATAAATTTGAAACGATTCAAAGACATAGCAGAGTGGTAAATAGATGATCCGAAAGCAACGGACCACAGTTCTTCTCAATTTGCATGACAAACTCGTTGTACCCCAGACAAATAAAGTAAACCTAAAAATGCCATAGTTCTTCTTTGGTTACAATCCCACGATAGCTTAGTTTTGTACTGATTTCTTGGACTTTTCGTTCTATTTCTTGATTTGTTCTTAGTACGATTTCGTCTGAGATTGTATTATCGATTCGTAAATTCCAAGATGAGAAAGGACTACTTACATCCTTAGCCAGTTCTTTCGCTCCAGGCAAGTGTGTGACCAAATTTCTCGCTAATGTTCGACCTCGTCGCTCGGGTTCCTGAACGCTCCATATATGTCTATTTCTTCCAACACGAGCAACTGTATTTCTAACTCTTGGAAGTGGCACTGAGGCATTCAAAAGTCCAGGCACTAAGTTTCTGTTACTTCCATTTGGTTGTGGTTCTGGGTCAACTTCTTCATTGGCGATATCTTCGTCAAAAAAGTCACTTTCTTCAAACACAAAGTATGGATCTTCATCTCTATCATCACCACCAAAAACATCCCCGACACTTTGATTATCGCTGTCCTCGTCCATGAAAAGTCTCTGATATTATCATTTCCCAAAGCCATATTATCACGAAAACTACACTAAACACACTATAAGAACAGTGTTATGTAACAGCCACACTGGGGTGTTTAAGACCCCACTATGAACACGTAAAGGACACACTAGGGTGTACAACACCCAAAGCAAAAAACAATAAAACCTGATGACTCAGAGAAAGTGCGGTAAACAATGACAGTGGTCAGGGGCTGTAGGCAATGGTACCAACTAAATTTAGAGTGGGACCAAAGTTTCCCTCTCGCTAAAATGTGGAACTATGGAAAAAAATAAAATTTGTTGGGGTGTTTAACACCCCAGTGTGTCCCTTTAGGGTTCAGCCAAAACATTATGACCATTGCCCACCTCGATGTTGGATGCCACCTGGTGGCATTGCGGGCACCTGATGCAGTAGCAAAAATATTTAAGGGGAGCAGACACAGATGGTGGATCACCCAAAAGAAGATATGAGCTGCAAATGGGGGAATCCATTGAGACAAGCGACTTCTACAAAGGGCGCATTATTATTACCCAGAGCCTGTGAACGAGTATCTCGAAAACGTCGAAGCTAGTCGAATGTTCATGTGCTATTGTCGTGAGCATCTACAGAAACATGTAGAAGGACAGTGAAACTACCACTAGGTGCTAAATGGCTGGATGTCATACACACATACATAAATTAATCCTTCTTCCATAGATCATAAATACATTTCGTAATGATGTGGAATGTGTCACTTTAAAATAAGTTTTCTTTTCACAAATTAATTAATTAATTTTTTTTACAGTTACTAATTCATATCTAAGAATTCATCTATTGAGTAGAAGGAGTTGCTTTTCTGAAAGTCTTTTAATTTGCTTTTTAATGTTGATTGGCTATCTGTCAGATTTTTAATACTATTTGGCAAATGACCAAAGATTTTTGTGGCAGCATAATTCACCCCTCTCAGTGCCAAAGTGAGATTTAATCTAGAATAGTGAATATATCCATTCTTCTAGTGTTGTAGCTATGCACTTCGCTGTTATTTTTGAATTGGGATGAGTTATTGACGACAAATTTCATGAGTGTATATGTGTATTGCGGAGGTACCGTGAATATCCCGAGTTCCTTAAATAAATGTATTGGGTGGGTTCAAGCTTTTATTCTGATTACACACTTTTGTGCAATGAATACTTTCTCTCTTAATGACGAATTGACCACGATTCTTCACAGAACATGGAATTTGGAGGCTTATCTGCTCTGTAAAGTGGGATAGATGGTAAACTGTGGAATCTCTGCAGAAAGAATACAATGCTGCTACATGCACAAATGCTTCGGAGCACACCGTCAATCGTGCATTGTTGAACACGGAACCCATACGCATTCACATGTTGACCCAACGACATCGTCAATTATGATTCCAATGAGCACTACATCATCAGGATTTGAACGTCGATCAATGGAAACGTGTCAGCTTTTCAGGTGACTCACATTTTGGTACACTAGGTCGATGGTCGTCTCCACAAACGTCGTCATCTAGGTGAATAGTGGCTGGAAACGGGCACCACGCCATGGATGCAGGTTGGTAGGAACACTATTATGCTATGGGAGACATTGTCCTGCACTTGCATAGGAGCTGTGGTAGGAATCAAAGACATGCTGATACTTGTGAACCACCCACATTCCTCCATGCCTGATGTCTTCCCCAGTGGTGATGTCATCTTTCAGAAGTATAATTCTACATCTACACCTACATCATCTACAGGGATACTATGCAAATCACATTTAAGTGCCTGGTAGAGGGCTCATCGAACCACCTTCCCAATTCTCTATTATTCCAATCTCATGGAGCGTGCGGAAAGAATGAACACCTATATATTTCCGTACGAGCTCTGATTTCCCTTATTTTATCGTGGGGATCGTTCCACCCTATGTAGGTCGGTGTCAACAAAATATTTTCGCATTCGGAGGAGAAAGTTGGTGATTGGAATTTCTTGAGAAGATTCCGTCGCAACAAAAAACGCCTTTCTTTTAAATGATTTCCAGCCCAAATCCTGTATCATTTCTGTGACACTCTCTCCCTTATTTCGCGATAATACAAAACGTGCTGCCTTTCTTTGAACTTTTTCGATGTACTCCGTCAGTCCTACCTGGTAAGGATCCCACACCACACAGCGGTATTCTAAAAGAGGACGGACGAGTGTAGTGAAGGCAGTCTCCTTAGTAGACCACTTACATTTTCTAAGTGTCCTGCCAATAAAACGCAGTCTTTTGTTAGCCTTCCCCACAACATTTTCTATGTGTTCCTTCCAATTTAAGTTGTTCATAATTGTAATACCTAGGTATTTAGTTGAATTAATGGCTTTTAGATTAGACTGATTTATCGTGTAACTGAAGTTCAACGAGTTCCTTTTATCATTCATAAGGATGAGCTCACACTTTTCATTATTTAGGGTCAATTGCCACATTTCGTACCATTCAGATGTATTTTCTAAATCGTTTTTTAGTTTGTTTTGGTCTTCTGATGACTTTATTAGTCGATAAACGACAGTGTCATCTGCAAACAACCGATGACAGCTGCTCAAAAAATGGTTCAAATGGCTCTGAGCACTATGGGACTTAACATCTGAGGAGATCAGTCCCCTAGAACTTAGAACTACGTAAACCTAAGTAACCTAAGGACATCACACACATCCATGCCCGAGGCAGGATTCGAACCTGCGACCATAGCGTTCGCGCGATTCCAACTGAAGCGCCTAGAACCGCTCGGCCACACTGGCCGGCACGGCTGCTCAGATTATCTCCAGAATCGTTAATATAGATAAGGAACAGCAAAGCGCCTGTAACACCACCTTGGGGAACGCCAGAAATCACTTCTGTTTTAGTCGATGACTCTCCATCCGTTACTACGAACTGTGACCTCTCTGACAGGAAATCACAAATCCAGTCACATAACTGAGACGATATTCCATAAGCACACAATTTCACTACGTGCCGCTTGTGTGGTACAGTGTCAAAAGCTACACTTATTAATTTGCAATGGGTGGAGATTGTCTCTTAGGAAGGCGTCAAGTGAATTTTTATCTGCTTTTTTGAATAGGTATATTTTTCGCTTATTTTTCGAAGATTAGTGGATTACAGCATTCAATCTCGCTACGACAACCCTGTGTTCACTAATCCCTGAATGGGTTTTGATGCTCGTTATTAACTCAGGATTATTTGTTGCTAAGAGGTAAAGTGTGTTTTCACAGCCGTTGTCCATATCTCAGAGCCAGATGCATGATACAGTGGTTTGAGGAGTATTATAGTGAACTCACGTTGATGTCTCAGCGATTTGCCTGATGTAAATCCTATGGAACCACCTGGTCACCATTGGGCGCTATCACTGTATACGCAAATCAGCTTCCCGTTATTTATGTGAATTACATGACACGTGCATAGACAATTAATGCCACATATTTTCACAAACCTATCAACAAACTGTCGGATCCATGGTGTGCAGCATCAGTAACGTCTTTCCTTCCAAAGATGGTCAAACAAGCTACTAAGCAGGTGGTCATAATGTTTTGGCTCATCAGTGTATATCTACATCCATACTCTGAAAAACACTGTGAAATGCATGGGAGATGGTACATACTTATTGTACCAGTTATTAGGGCTTCTTCCTGTTCTATTCACCTATGGAGTGCGGGAAGAATGACTGTCATTGCCACTGTGTGCATAAACTAATACAATCGTAGCCTCACGATCCATATGGGAGATCAAACCTAGTGGTGGTGTTGCAACACTGCAAAAAGTGGTAGTAATTACGGAGCCATATATACGTAAGATGTTTAGGAGCTCAAGGTGTCATTGAACTGTCTGCGAAAACCTAGACTGCACAAAAAAGTATGACGTTTTCAAAACCAAAGAAAAAGGTGCCTACACCATGTCTCTGTAACAGTGCTGAAGTATGACGCCCTGCGACATCACCCTAGGGCTTGGCAGTGCTTCGAACAACAACGTCTAGGCACATACTAAAAAAAACACAGCTCAGAAGATTATGTGAGGTACTAAGTGGGTTAATTATGTCACATTGTCCCCAAATTTCACCAGTGTTATACCCAACACCGTCGTGGACTTGTCACGCGATGAGAAGGTCATCACACTTCCTCTTACCCACATTTCACTAGTTTTTCTGATGCCTCTGGGATGAAGGTCAGAACCGCAACATCCAGCATTGAAAACACGCAGTTTTCTTATGGGTTGTCGGGGAAGACATCTCAGACTCTCAACTGCTCGTAATTGACATTAAAGGCCCTTAGGAGGGGACATAAAGGTCATCAATGAAACCACCCCTTCCCTTGAGGAGTTGATTCCCACACATTTCATTGTCGAAAACGTCATTCGCAGAGTGATGAGCAATAGGACGACTTTCTTGACAATGTTCGATACTGCTGACAGCCCCTGAACGATTATATACTACTCTAAGGACATGGTGAGGTTGCAACCCTACTGAAGGTGATCTGACTCTCTTGGACTGTAGTTCGACCGCAATGTTTGCCCTGGTATACGGGGTGGAACCACTACAGACCGTTCAAAACCTTTTTGATGAAATTTGAACATGATCTGAAGCTGCAAGTGTGTTTATGGTTTTTCAGTCCTCCTGTTTTGCATCCTACTGTGGCGTGATCACGGAGGGATGTAACATTGACATATGCGTCAATAAAACAGCAAATGATCCCTCCAAGAGCCCCCAGTTCGGAAATACCTTCGGTGCAATACACGCACCTTTGTTGAGCAGGTTAAAAATGTACCTGTCAGAGACTTTGAACGGATTGCCTTCTCTCAGGTGCTAGAGCGGCCGAGAGACACCGCTCGTGTCGAAGTCTTTGTCAGGACATTTTTAACGTGCTCAACTAATATCTGTCAGTGGCACTGAGGGTGTTTGTGAACTGGGACCTCTTAGAGGGATTATTTGCTCTTTAATTCGAACTCATGTCAATGTTGCATGTCTCCACGATCAAGCTACATAAGGGTGCGAAATCGGAGAGTTGAAAAAGCATAAACATAATTTGCTGCCTCGGGTCACGTTCAAATTTCGTCAAATGTTTTTGAACTGTCCCTAGTGGTTCCACCCCGTACGAAGGGCGGTCGAAAAGTTTCTAGCCAGAGATAGTTACCGTAACGTCTCGCACAAACAACACCACCTACTTTTATGATGACCCTTTGCGGGTATGCAAGTAAAATTACGTTGCTCAAGCTTCGTTAGTTTTGCCTCTAGTACGCGTTGTATACCGTAGTGCAAGCAAAATGGCAAATATCGAGAGAATCAAGAACTGTGCTGCGACTGAATATCTTCATTTGAAGGGAATGACTCCCAAGAAAACTGTGGAGGACATGCGGAATGCACTTAAGGACAGTGCTCCGTCTTATGCAACAGTGAAAAACTGGGTGTCCGACTTCAAACGTGGAAGAACGGGTGTGGAAGATGCGCCATAGAGCGGAAGGCTAGTCACTGTTGCCACTTATGAAACAGTGACTGCAATTAACGACACGATTTTGCAAGATCGTCGAACAACGTTGCAGCACATTGAAGCCACAATTGGAGCATCCGATGGGCGTGCTCATGACATTGTTGTGGATACTTGGGAAACTCAGAAAGTTTCGTATCGGTGGGTCCCGAAAGACTTGAACGCAGACCAGGGCTGGGAGTGTGTGCAGTGTTGTGAAGAAATCGTCCGCCAATTTAAAGGTGATGAAGACGGCTTTCTTGCAAGGTATGCGACAATGGACGACATATGGGTTCACCATTTTGACCTTGAAAGAAAACAACAGTCACAATAATGGAAACATCTTTCATCCCCCCCACACCTAAAAAAATTCTGGGTGCAAAAATCAGTCGGTATGGTGATGGCACTGATCTTTTGAGATGCAGAGGGGGTAATTATGGTGGGTTAGTTGCAAAAGGGTGTAACTATCAGTGTGCACCATACTATTGTACCCTCTTGGTCCGTTTGAGAGAAGAGATAGAGAGAAAAAAGCGGAAAATTGGCGTACGGAGTTCTTTTGCATCAGGACAAAGCAACAGCGCACAGTCCTCGCAACATTGGAAACTCTGCGTGACTGCGGGTTCGAATTGTTAAGACGTTAAGCATATTCTCCAGATTTTGCGCCATCCGACTTTCTTCTTTTTCCAAATCTAAAAAACGACTTCATAGGACGACGATTTGACAATGATGATGCAGTGACTAATGCTGTGAACGCTTGATTGGACTCTAAAACGAAGACCTTTTATTTGAATGGTTTGCAGAAGGTATTTGAGCATGCCTGCAATTGTATTAGTATACACGGGTATTATACTGAAAAATAAATTGGTATTATGAAATTTCTGTAATTCTTTAATTCTTAGGCTAGAAACTTTTCGACCCTCCCCCTCGCCCCCCCCCCCCCATATACCAAGCAAAAATTGAGGTTGCATTACACTCCAAAGGGGTGAGATCACATTCAGTGGGGTTCCAGTTTCACAAAGTCTTTAGACTAGGGTTGAATCGTCTATGTGGTGTAAAGCTGAGTCGAAGGTTGTCAAGAATGTCGTCCTATAGATCCTTGCACTGCGAGCTGTCGTTTTTGACAGCGAAATGTGTGGGAATCAACAGCCCAAGGACAAGGGTGGTTTCATTGATGCCCTTTATGTCACATCCTGAAAGCTTTTCGTGTCAATCATGAGAGGTGGTGTGTCTGAAATGTTTTTGTCGGCCACCCATAAGGAGGCTGCATGTTTTCAACGCTGCATGTCACGGTTCTGACGTTTAATGCAGAGATGTAACAGAAGGGGTTAAATCTGGATGAGATGGGTATGTGGCGACCTTCCTATCGTGTAGCACGTCCACGATGGCGTTAGGCAGATTTGTGGTGAAATTTGATGGCAATGTGATATAATTAATTCATCTTATACTCCACATAAACTTCTGAGTTGTGGTCTTTTTTCCGCTTATGTCAACTCCTTGCTGCTTGAAGCATCACCAAGCCCTAGGGTGACGTCACGCAATTGGCCACGCTATTACACCATTACAGAAGAAGGTTTTAGACACCTTCAAGCCAAATTTCAAACCTTTGCATTGCAGTGGGGGACAATTACAGGGTTTCTAAAAAGTGATACTTATTTTTGCACAGTGTATGCATGGAAAAGCAACATATTATAACTGTGGGTACATACAGACATATGTTTCTAGCTGATCTCCATCAACTGCTTGTAGAGATAGACAGTAAATATTATGGGAAAAATGACTGGATGAATATAATAATAGCTGATGACATTAATATTGACACACTGTCCAATAATTCCGCCACAAAAAGTTTGCATTTCTGATTACATGAATTCCATTTAAATTTACTAAGGAACTCTCTAGAGAGAAAGGTGACACTAGAATATTCTCACTCACGCAGATAAGTTTACTTATAACACAGCTGTCCTCAAACTTGCTATCTCTGAGCATCATGCTGTGGAATTTTTAGTTTCTGTCTAATATAAACCCTCTATCAAGTAAAATGAAAAGACATATAACAATGATACATAACAAACAGAACAATACATAATGGGAATACGAAAAACCTCGGCCACATTTTAGGAAATGCAGCATGGATGGAAACAAACTGTTACACTTTTGAAAATTTTGCTAGCGAGTTCTTCTACTATTTTAACATCATAGGCCCAGTAAAAATCAAAACAGTGAAAAATAATCAAAATATGTAGGAAAGTACTTGGATATATGGGAAAATTGTACAAGAAAGGGAAATTTTAACACTATTCCAATATAAAATGTTAGAAAACTGTGAAAATCTTAAGCTGAAAGGACCATTTAGTAGACATGAGGAATATTATAAGGGCTTACTAGTACTCACAAGAAGCAAACATGTAGTTCACACGTTTTATAATGGAAACAATGCTACTGCGTGCATTTGGAATAGCTTCTGAATCAGAAGGGTAACTTCATTAATGACCTCATAATAAACCACAGTTGTAGTATATTAGAATGCCAACAGAATATTGCAAATATCTTTTTGTGACTATTTCTCTTTTGTTGGTAAATCTATCAACTATACGTTCAGTAACCACCAATATAACTTTACAAGTAGAGATTGTGCATACAGCATGCAACTCACCCCAACAGACAGCACTGAAACAGAAAGGGTAGTAAAGGCATTATGAAATTCTAAGTCTATGAGATACGATGTGCTGTATTATCATATTCAAATCATCCACTGACAATATATCTGGATCCCTTTGCACTTTCGTTAATAGTGTTGTAACATTAGGAAGTTTTACTGACCCATTGAAAAGAACCCAGGTAACTCTTACCTTCAAGAAAAGTGACACTCAGGACATAGAAAATTATAGACTAAATTCTGTCTTTCTCGACATATGTCGATACAAACATAATCTAATCTTTGAAAATCGGAATGATTTCATTAAAGACACACAGTTTATTGATAGGATAATATTTGCTATCAAGAACAATGAATACATTACAATCATATTTCTTGACCTATATGGGGCATTTGATTGTATCTCCATAACAATACTACTAGAGAAATTATGGGACATAGGCATCAGATGATAGTTCATGACCCAAAAAATCTTATCTAACTATACTGCTATGAATGGTGAGTGGCACACAGAGATCTAGCATTGCCAATATGAAATACAGGGTTCACCAGGGCTTGGTACCAGAACCCCAACTTTTCTTGCATTGTGCAAGTGACATAACGTACTGCTTCCGAAATTCAAAGATAACTCTGTACACTGATAATATATCTATTGTGTGCAAGCATGAAGATTATGACCAGTGAGAAATATTATGCAATCATATCACAAATGAAACAGTTCAATGAAAGTCATCTCAGTCTCAGCACCAAGAAAAAAGCAGTAATAGATTTTAGCCTCACAAGACAGACAGATCTTAAAATTTAGTTGTGCATTGGAACTAACATTGCCATAAAAAAACTATGTAATATGCTGGGAATAAAAGTATAAGATACACTTCAGTGGGATAAGCATGTTCACCCTCTGGCTAACGAAAAAGCGGAAACATATATTTGAATGAACATGATTAGCAAATATGCAATGTAACACATATGCTATGGTCTGTTTTCTTGCATTGATGTCAATCAGTGTAAATGATAGAACAGGAGTATGGGATGCCATAAAACAAGCAAACCTTTACAAGCCTTTAAGCATTTAAAAGTACAGAGGAAGACTCCGTTAATAGAAACTGGAAAGTACAGTGATACTCATGGGAAACGTTAATTTAAAACAAAATATCGCAGACATTCTAATTATAAGAAACTAATTAACACATTTTCCTTGTTCATTAAGAAAGCATGCTTTACAAATATCTATTAACTTGTTAGTGTATTTTGTGTATAAGAGCACTTAGTTATTTTAGTAATTTGTTAATTTTTCTATATTAGTGAATCTTTGACAGATCCTGAATTTTGTTTTTTTTCCCATGACAGTCTGTAACATGAAGACTCTCACAGAAACGTATGCAACAGTTTCATGCATATGTGTTCTGGGTGTTTACACAGTGGTACAGATTAGTCTAGAATATGATGCCCTATTTTTAATTAGGAATCTGATACACAGGTGGGACAAATGACAATCTTTTGTGATTACGATTAACTTCTTGACATCTATGATTTCGATGCTGTACCATGTTGCAAACGTAACTAGACTTCAAGAACGCCCTATTTAAAGCCATAATATTATTATTTTACTCAAAATTACGAATTATATATGGTTATAGAAAACATGATGTTTTTAACAAACTTAAAAGTATTCAGACCATATGTACAAAAGTTTTGTTCAACTTTTGTCAAAGATTCAGGGAGAATGTTACTAATACAGTTCACAAAGGAATGAAAATGTAAATTGACTTTTTCTGTACTAATGAAATACACGTCTATAAATTTCTATATGTAATGTTTTTCTGTCTAAATTATACTTTTATGAAACTTATTTACAGTAAAAAAACTATCATATTTATAATTTTTGACAGTTCTGCCTAATTTAGTCTGATTTTAGTTTGTGTTAAGTCAGCATGGAGTTTGTGTTTGTTGTTGCCAGAAATGTGTATTGTAATGTGTTTATATCAGTGTAATAAATGAAGGTTAATCTAAAAAGTGTTAGGTTAATCATTGCAACAAACACATATCCAGACGAGTGATTAAGTTACACTGCCCAAGTTCAGCAAATTTTCATTGATATTTTATTTGTACATTTGCCATTCGAACTTCTATTTCTCACTGACAGGTGCTCTAGTTGAATCACCTGTAGTTTTTCAAATTTCATTATTGGCAATGATTATGATGTTTATAACTATGATGGTTTTCTAATGGTCAATGTCACAAATGATGCAGTTGAGCTGGTGTTGTAAGTAATTGTTAACAACCTAATACATAGAAGGGAGAACTGATAGAGATACTCAAAGTACCATCTGCCATGCACCATCAGGTGGCCTGCAGAGTATGGGTGTAGATGTAGATACTAAATTTTGCAGCACCTTTATGTACAATTTAATAATGATATTTTGGAAAAAATTGAGCATCTACAAGATTAATTACAAACTCAAAATTGAAGAAATGATCTGAAGTGGCACAAAGTATGCTGACATCTGTTTTACAAAATTAAAACGAATATCTGAATTAGAAAAAGTGTAACACTAACGGAATGGGGCTGAGACACTCAAATAATTGAGTATAAAAACTTTTATTTTCCTTTTGTTGTGGTTGTTGTACAAAAACATTGTGTGTGACGAAATTTTTATCATGACGCTTCAAACTATTAGCATATTCTATAATGTCAAAAATGAGTACAGATTTAAGACAGAACAGTAGGAAAAACAGTTTTGGGCTAGAAATACATATGGAACGTTTCGGTAAAGAAAGTGATGAAGTAAGTAAAGAATTGAATGATAAAATAGACAGAATGTATAATGACGTAAAATACGATTTCTGTAGTAAGTTAGGTGAATGTAATAAAAACAGGATCATATAGCAGGTTACAAGAACAGAAAGAATTGTGCATTGAACTGGACACTGTTATTTGAACCAACCAACATCAGCTGAGTGAAAAATATCAGAAATTCGTGAACTAACAAGTACTGTTGAGGTAAGAATGAAACAAACAAGTGACCAAACAGATTCAGCTTTAGACATCGGACAGAGTGCTATGATGACTTCTGAAGATGTCCTTGTATCTGATGTAATTAATGACATTGAAATTATTTCATTCAGTGATTATTTAGAAAAAGACGTTTTTAGTGAAACTGACGATGTTGAACATGTGGCAAGTGAGCTGTCAAAAGTAACCAGTTTTCAACTAACTGTTCTAAAAGCGTTTTGAAACCTGTTGCATGTGGGATGTTTGTTTTAGAGACAGTACTTTAAACTCGAAAAGCTAGTCTATTTGGGAGCGTTCATCAAAATTTTGTGTTCAGCAGAAATTAGACTGGTGGAGTCATGTGCAAATAAAGTTTGCAATCAGCTTAAAACCAATAGGAGATACGTTTCCAGTGGCTGCATGAGTGAGGTAGATTTACACAATACTTTAGAATCAGGTAAGGAATTATATAGCTTTGAAGTACCATCTTCATATACTGTTCAGAAATTACGTTATAAAATACATAAAAAAACTTATGGTAGTGCTAAAGATGTCACTGACATCCAGAATAGTTGCAGTTCTGATGTAAAACATACTGGTTTTTACCTGTCATGTGTCTTGAATGAGAGAGTAACAGTGTTTTGTAAGTTGATTGATTGATTGTTTTCTTGACCTATTTCATCGTTTTTGTATATAGTTACAAACTGATATTGGAAATGTCAATTTTTGTACGGTGATGAGATGAGACAACATGAATTAATGAGATGGTTATGAATTGTATATCTACTACAATATAAATAAGTCTACATGCATAAAACTGTAAGCAAATGTATACATACAGATTATGTCTTTGTGCTCTTCTCAATAAATTATCACAGTTTCCTAGTTAAAGAGCAGGAGAATTTTTACCAATTTTTTCAAAACTATGTTGATCATGGCTTACAATTTTTTATAATCATTAAAAAAGCAGAATAAGATTTACAGTTTTGTGCCATCTTCATGCCTATAGTTTACAGCTTTTGCATTTGATCAAAGTATACAAATTTAAAGATAGGAAAATATTTAAACATTATATGACATACACTAAAGCTCATTAGTTTACTGACAGAAGTATTCTAAAGTATCTCATTCAGATTTTGGAAGCAGCTAGCTTCACTAGCTTGCACATAGTTCAAGATTGTATGTATTCATCAACATTATAATATAGTTTATTTAAAAGATACATTTTAGAGCTATTTTAAAATTCCATAAATTTTTTTGCTTCTTAAAGTGGTACAGTAACTTGCTGGAAATTATTTTCCCTGCTAGTAGAGGCCAATCCTGTCTAAGTTTTTGCATATTCACTAAGCTGATACATTTTTGTCATATATTGTACTAATGAACTGTTTCATTTTTTTTTACAATAGTTGGTCTCCAGTGTCTGCTATTTTCTTAATGGAACATGAAACTTCCAGAATGTATAAGCAAGGTACCAGTGGAAGAATTTCTAGGTTCTTTAGCAGTGGCCTGCATGAGCTTCTAGTAGTTACATTTCCTATGGTCCTTAAATTCCTTTTTGGACAATAAAGCAACTTCTGATGACAGGTGAGTTGCCCCAAAACATTATGACATATCTCAACAGCGATTTCATCTGTGTGTCATATGTAACAGCAGGTGTCACATAATTTCTTATTGATGAAGCTTAGATGTTTGTCCCACTTTAGGTTTCCCTGAATTCATATTCCAATAAATTTGGTGCTGTTTACAGTTTGTAATTCTTTGCCAGATAACATCATGATTGGGCTTGAGGGGTGTATGCTTTTTGTCACATGAAAATGTTGTCTTTTCAGCATTTATGATAATATTCTTTATGGAGAACTAATCACGTATGTATAACATACATACTTTGATTTCATTCTCTAGCTCCTCTACAGTCTTCTCTTTTATCAGAATATTTTTGTCATCTGCAAATTTTATACATATATGGGAAGTGGTTTCTGGCTCTAAGTCGTTTATAAATAGCAGTAACAAGATTGGATCTAGAATGGAACCTTGGGGTGCAACATATTCAATATTCTGTTACCCTGACTGATAATAATGTATATTGTTTTCTTCTTGATATTTAAGTCCACTATTTGTTGTCTGTTGTTCAGAATTGTATCTATTTGTGTCACAGTCCCCTGACACATGATTGTTCCAATTTGGAGAGTAGTAGTTTATGGTTTATGACATCAAAACCTTTGGTGAGGTCAAGAATATTTCAGTTAAGTGTTGTTTACAGTCTACTGAGGTCAGGGCCTCATTTACGAAATCAAAGATGGCAATTTCTGTGGACCTACATTTATGGAAGCTGTGGTGTGATTTTAAGAAGAGGGTAATTTCTTCTATAAAATGATCAGAACCTTATTAAATATTTTAGAAAAGCCAGACAGTAGAGAGCTCTGCCTGTCCCATTTGAAGGAACTCTCCAGGCATCAAGACCATTGGGAGAGAGAGAGAGACAGTAGAGAGACTGGCATGTAATGTTTTATTTCTGCTCTTTGACCCTTTTTAAATAGAGGCCTCACTTTTGCTATTTTCAACTTTTCAGAAAAAATCTCAGTAACCAGTGAGGAATTACAATCATCTGCAGAGGGTTTTGTTTACTGCAGAGGATTTCTGTAAAGTATCATCAGGGATGTTGTCAATGCCAGATAAGAGTTCTGATTTAAGTCCTCTAATGACATTTGGTACTACTCTCTCACCGACTGGATATAAAAAAGTCACTTATTTAATCTGTCTGGAAATTGTTCTTTCCTAGACTTTGTTTGGATGTATTAAAAGATGCTATTCCAAGTGGGTGTAAAATGAATATGCACAATAGAAATACTGAAAGTGAAAATGAAGATTTGGTCCTGTTTGACTACCCCCTGAAGTAGATCTTAGGATCTCTTAATGGTGATTATCTCCTCCTTCTTGCACTTTAACATATAAATTACACCATAAACATAAACGAATGATTAAGGGAACTATTAACTACAAAATGGTAAATGCTCTTTCCGCTCATACATTTATTGTAGATTAACACCCTTTATATTACAAATGTTTATATATCAATGTCCAGTGGACATACAGAGATACAAATGAATTTCTTAACTAATACAATTGATCAGTAGCCCAAATCTGCTCCTTTTATGGCCACGTGATCTAATATAAATAACGTGAGACGACTGACATCATCTACATA
Source organism: Schistocerca americana (assembly GCF_021461395.2). Classification (NCBI taxonomy): domain Eukaryota; kingdom Metazoa; phylum Arthropoda; class Insecta; order Orthoptera; family Acrididae; genus Schistocerca; species Schistocerca americana. The sequence continues at coordinate 400,591,073 of NC_060123.1, read as the reverse complement.
CCAAATACTAGAAGACACTACTGTCAAAGATAATCTACAGTGGTGTGCAACCTCAGTGGAAATAAAATTTACGTAATCACAGCTTTTTAGCTTTATAGGCCTAATAAGCAGAAGCAATTAGCAATATCACTGTATGTACTGCATCCAGTGCGTCTGAGTGATGGTTCTCGTACACATCTGCAATGACAGAAGAACTACAGCCACAAAATATTAAAAAAATGTCATTCGAAGACTAGGATGGCACAAGACGGTCATCTGACTAGTATAATCTAATACTGTTTCCTCCTCTCTGTGTTCTACAGACAAGAAACGCGAACTCCCAGCAACAAGGACAGAGTACAGATAACGTCTCAACATGGGTATAGGCAGAAGAAGTGCTCTCAATCACTGAACACTGCGTACTCAATGACCAATCCCAACCCAGAGGCGAAGTCCAGAATCGTATAAGTTCGCAGCAGTTTAGTGCCTAACCGTTCTAACTATAAAATCTCCTGAGAACGAAGACAGCAAGTCCGTCTGTACCATCAAAAGCTGATACTGAGCGACCGTCCAACGTGAGCGCTCAAAACGGAAGACGTCGCCTCTCCACCGCTGGCTTCCCAGCAAAACTCGGTTCCCCTCCCTCATAACTGCAGAGGGCGAATCATATTCTCGAAACCACAGATATTCTCCATCTCTACTGTTTCTTCCGAACGCTGACCAACCATATATTTGTCATTTGTCGTCCAGCGCGGACAGTTTGCGAGGAAATACCTATACTCACACAATGGTACACTTCTCAGAGTAAAAATCCTCGGAAATAACCCAGCCTGCTTGATTTCTGAGGTAACGCTTCCTCGTTCCTCTATGCTGCATCCACGATTTTCAGAGTTTCCAAAGTATTATCCGATTATCCTTCTGGCCCCACTACAACACTGGCCGGCCGCCGCTATATTGTGCTTCCACGCTCAGGTGCCCAGACCGTCCGTCTTGGCACTTCTTGTGTGAGTCAGGACCAACACCCAGGCTTTTCCACCCAAGGCTTGAGTTACGCCTGCTGTTTGATATTCATTGGCGTTCCGACCTCTACTGGTATAGGCAATCGCTCATTATGCCATTTTGATAATTAAGACGCTCTGTCACCTTTCATGCAATAAGCATTAACAATTATTTACAAGGTGTACATGAAAATGTCAGTCTTCTTTAAATATTCATATATACGATGTACAACCTATCAAACGATACATAATTCCAGTTGTGAATCACGGCAAACTACGTAGATGAGTGCTTGAAAGGTGCGAAATTATAGCCACCTTACAATACCCCCACCTAATGAACTATTTTGTACTAGGATGGGGTAATTCTTATAGTATTGTCTCATCCAGTACAAAATAATATAACCATCAATTGTCTGTACAAGTGAACTAATAAGAATATGAGGGCGGAGGAACAATTGAATTGTGATATATTCTTCTACAGTCATTCTGCATTCATTAATGGTCTTACTGGCATAAATTTATTTACTACATGTTTATTTTAATCTGTCTGCTCCTTATGTTTGGAACTTTTTTTGTGACATAACAACTGGAATATACAATAACACACAAAGTAACCCATGTTATCAAACGAAATTTAACTAACGTTACACATTTTTTTGCTCTTTCAAAAATGGCAGTTCCCATCTTTCTTTAGACTTAAGGGCCATGCTCTCTGTCATTCGTCCATCCTTAAGAGATAGATTGAAGCAAGAAATATTAACGTAAAATATCCTAATCTTTTCAAAGTGGTTGTCCAATAAATTACATGTGAAACTTCCTAGCTGATTAAAACTGTGTGCCAGACCGAGACTCGAACTTGGGAACTTTGCCTTTCGTGGGCAAGTGCTCTACCACCTGAGCTACCCAAGCACGACTCACTCCCCATCCTCACAGCTTCAATTCCGCCAGTACCTCGTCTCCTACCTTCCAAACTTCACACAAGCGCACACTCAGCTGTAGAGTGAAAATTCCATTCTAGAAATATCCCCCAGGCTGTGGCTAGCTCTGCAAGGTTCGCAGGAGAGCTTCTGTGAAGTTTGGAAGGTAGGAGAAGAGGTACTGGCGGAATTAAAGCTGTAAGGACGGGGCGTGAGTCATGCTTGGATGCCTCAGATGGTAGAACACTTGCCCACGAAAGGAAAAGGTCCTGAGTTCGAGTCTCGATCCGGCACACAGTTTTAATCTGACAGGAAGCTTCATATCAGCGCACACTCCGATGTAGAGTGAAAATTTCATTCTAGAAATTACATGTACTTCATTTAGCCATTAATGTGCAAAACAAGCAGCTATGTCAATCATTCTAGAGGTTATCTATTGGTCATTATACAATTACATAAAATTATGTGAAACACCTTGTGTAATTTTTACTTGGTCATATTTATGCTCTTGGCTTACATTTAGAAACATCAGTTCACAAAATCATTGTCGAAGTCTAGTGTTTCCCTAACGTGTATACTCTTAAAACATTTCAGAAATCTTATGTTCTAAAGCGTTATTTGACAAATGGCATTTACATTTACTGTGAAAACTAATATTTATAATAACAGTTTGGATCAACTACTAATTTTAACTAATTTTCTTGTCTACAGTGTATACAAATGTAGTACATTAAGACATTAAGTCCATAGCATCTTAATCAAGGAAAATGACAAACAACAATTTTACATAAATAAAAACACAAATAAAATTCTGGAAATGCACAAACATTTAAAAACAGTGAAGGACATAGCATCATTATCTAAGAGAATGACATACAATACTTTTTCATGAGTAAATACACAAATATTTTCTTAAAACTACCCTGAAAAATAAGTAAAAGGTGTTTACAAAAATTATAAATATCGGAAACTGTTAGTTTGTGGATGTAACAGTTCAGTGTTCATTAAATTATACACCTTTTTTTTATCAAGAATCACACACTGATTCGGATTTCATAACATGGTTTCATCTTAATTTGTGTATGGGGATGGAAGCTACAGTTTTTGTGAAGTTTAGGAAGTGAAGATTGATTGAAATCGGTCTTGGTGGCTTTGCAAATCGGTCTTTGGACCTGAAGCCCATTGTTGATCCCATCAGGTTACAAGTCTCTCGCAGAGTTGATGATATGGAAGGATCCTCAGAATATACAGCAAGGTAAGTTGGTGTATGTTTAGATACAGTCCAGTTTTCGTTGAATTTGCACACTGTATGAGGGATGTATAGTCAGGTAGGATATTTATAGGTCACCTAAAATTCTTCTGCATTAGCTAAGAGAAGTGTAGTGGTACCTAGTCTTCAGTTTTTCATGTTTCTTCTTTTTACTATGTTTGTATTCCTACTCTTCTGTTCTTCATGTCACTTCTTTCTCTTGATATAAATATTACATTTTGGATAAGGATATCGATAATTCTGGACAGGTAGGTTATCTGTTTGGTGCATTATACAAGGAACTTGAGTTGTGTGTGACTCAGTTTCCTCAGGAGTCAGTGCCAGGTGACTGACTGCTACAGATTATGATGTTTATCAGTCTCTGTCTGGCAGATAACAGCAGAAGGAAAAGCAAATAGAGTTCACAGTTCCGTACAGCTATTACCAATTGCGCTATAGGCTTAACTGACTGCCTTATGTATGCAATTTGTTTAACTTGTCTCCATAATGCAGTACAACAGTGGAGACAAGTCATTAGTGGGCCATTTCAACACCCATCTTGACTCGATATTGCGGATGGCTGTTTGCTATCTACTCTTTTATTGCTGCATGAGGTCTTCATTAGCCGCATTTGAATAGTCCAGCTGTTTGCCCACATCTGCGACATGGCTTTGTCTTAGTGACGGCATCCCTTGCAAACACTATTCTGCCCGAGGTCTTCATTTAGCTGTGTTTGAATAGCCCAGCTGCTTCCCCACATCAGCGACATGCCTTTGTCTTAGTGACGGCGTCCCTTGCATCCGCTATTCTTTGCAGCTGTGCTGTTAGCCTCCTGTTCCATCCACACATCATGTTGTTGCTTCCAGTGTGTCTCAAAAAATTTTCTTTTTCTGACACCTGTTCCCACTAATACATACAATTAGTTTCCGATTTACACAAATATTATACAATACATAACACAAAATCATTGACATGTTTCAGTTATGAAATGTGAATTTTTAAGATGCTTTCATTAGTGAGGTCATTTATCTTTACAGTTATTATTGTTCTAGTTGTACAATCAGCCAAGACACTCACTTATTTACTCTTATTATCCTGATCAAAATTTCATGTACAAACTTAATATTAATTATAAAGGAACATATTCCTCAACCTAGGTAATTTAATTATTAATTATCCGTCGGCACCTGTGTAACTATAAAAAATACATGTTCATTAGTTATCCATACAACAGTAGAATTATAATCCTCACCAGATCCCAATGTTAATAATTGCAAATATTATTTCTTAAGCTACTCGTTAGGGTACTGGTCAGTAGGATGTTTATACTAGTCTAAGCACAACCCCTATTCAAATTACTACACTGTCGTTGGGTATCACAAGATCGTCCGCTCTCATGGATCTTGGTTTTGTCATGAATATCATCAATGAAGTGCATGTCTGCACAAAACATACTTGAACAAATGATTTGGCAGGCCTCTTCTTCATTCCTGTGGACAATCAAAAAATACATAGCAAGTTTAGTACAAAATTACTGATACTTTCCTTAATCACATGGTCACATACCTTCTTTCATGTTTTTACTTAGTAATACCTTATCTGTCTCTGTTCTTTTTCTGGTGCTACAGCCATTACCTTTATGTTTCATTAACTCTTCCTGTTAGTTTACTATAGATACTTTTTATTTTACTAGTGGTACCTGCAAATATAAAGATTTTAGTACGTTATATAAAATCACTTCTCATCAACACAGCTGACATGCCCTTATGTATGACTCACGCTGTCATGTGCTTTGAACAAATAGCATTTCTTTGCGGACCTCACATCCTACAATTTCTTACTTTCCTTTATTAATTTTTACATATCTATATCCTCTTGTTTCACTTCAATTTCCTGTCGCTATAACATTCAAACAATATTTCGGTGCCCTCATACAATATTCCGCAGTACTGGCCACCATGTACACAATTATTCTGTCTCTCTGAACAGTACAAAAGTACAACGTTTCCATATACAAATAACGATGCGTTCTCACGTAGCCATGTGGAGTAGGCCATCTAGTGAACTCTTGTTTCTCTGAATGGAGACAAATCATACTTGGACGGCACACCTATGTGTCACTACAAACCACTACTAGCAAGTCACTCATTTGTGACCCAATTGCTAAACATAGAAAATAGACACTCATTTCATGAAGCAGTTCTAAATTTTTTTTTTAAACTGCTGTCCTTCTCTGCTAATACATTTCACATCAATTGGGTAAAAAATTTACGTATTCACAGATCTTGACAAAATTTTTGCAGCAACATACGCTTCTCATTTTTACTTTATTCCTTCATGGACAGACAGCACATGTTAAACTTTAAACATCTTTTAAATTGCATGCTCAGCTTTCTGTGCACATAGTAACAGCCTACACAAAGAAACATACCCTAATTTTTCACCCTCGACATTCTGCCCTTTTTTATGCACTGTAGTACCTCTTTCAACATGATAATAGCACAGAAAATATTGATAAATATACATATCCCTTCATTGTAATAACTTAACCTAATTGCTAACTATATACAATATATTTTACTTTCGCCATACAAGCTCATTTTAATTCTTCCTACTTATTCTATAAATGGCTTGAGATGGCTCACATGATGGAGCCCTAAAGAGTTTCCTGATTTGACAGACTCAATTTCAACCGCATTTGCGTGCGCTAGTCTTCTTATACACACAGGGGCGTTGTATCTCTTGAAGAACTTTCGACATAGCTTCATTTGTTTATTGAACAACCTATAAGAATTAACTAAGACTTTTTGTCCAACTACAAGTTCCTTTACGTGCGCCTTTTGGTCATTCCGCACATTGCGCTTCTCTCCAGCGACCCAAATATTGCGCAAAGCCTCCTACACCATGACTTTACGTTATTGGCGCATCCTTTGTGGAAAAATAAATTACCAAAATCTTTCATCATTCTTTCCACAGTGTTCCAACTTGGATGGAATCTACTGATAAATATGGACTTTATTTTATACCTTCTTAGTGTTCTTTTCCGTACCTCAGATTTATATTGAGGTCCATTATCTGAAATAATACAATCCACAGTTCCCACTTAGTTTATGAAATCTCTGCACAAGGCTCTTCTCACAGTTGCATGAGTTGCCATTTTCAGTGGTGCCAACGTCACAAATTTGGATGTCAGCTCCAGTACTACCAATATATATTGATGGCCCATCGGTGTGTTGAGTAATGGTCCCACTAAATCGCTGCTATATCCCTTAGTTTCTCAGGAATAATTTGGCATACATCAGCCTGTGTCTCTACAGTTGTGGATTTCGCCTTTTGGCAGTTTTTACAGATGGCTATTACTTTCCTTATACGTTTCTCCATGTTTTTAAAACAGCAGACACTCCTCATTTTCATAAAAGATTTTCATGGACCGAAATGTTTGTAGCTTAGGTATATATACCATATAAGCTTATTTATTAACTCATTTGGTATGCCCACCACCCACAACGAATCATTAACGTTTGTCGTATAAAACAGAATCCCTTTTCTCAAGAGGTAGTGCTGTCTTATACGGGCCTGCATCCGATCCTTCAATTTTTTCTTTATTTTGACTAAATCTGGGTTTTTGTCCTGTTCATTTTGAATATTCCGCATCGTTACATTGACGAAGTTTTCAAATGCAACCGCAATGAGGTAGAACAACGAAAAGTGCTCTTGATCTAGTGCTACAGCTGTCTCTTCTGTTATAGGAATAGGTGAGTGGGACAGGGCGCCAGCAATTTCGTTTGTCGGACCAGGGACATAGACTGTTGAAAACTGGTATTCTTGAAGACAGGTACCCACCTCGCTAGCCTTCCATGTGGAAGTTTGGCGGTGAGGAGAAATTCTAGGGCCCTATGGTCTATATAGACTTTTGTTTTTCTACCGAACAGAAAGTATCTAAACTTTTTAAATCCCTATACCACTGCAAGGGCCTCATGTTCGGTGACAGAGTAATTCCTTTCACTTTTGGATAGTATCCTGCTACCAAAGCCGATTGTTCTGTGTCCTAATTTGCCATCTTGTTCAAACTCTTGACCTAATTTGCCATCTTGTTCAAACTCTTGAAACAACATAACTCCCAAACTGCTCTTCGCGCTGTCAGTGGACATACAAAAATCCTGTGATAAAATAGGAGCATTGAAGATTGCCGCCTTCAAATTATTGATTTCTCGTTGTGCACACACATCCCACGCCCAGGGTGTTCCTTTTCCTGTCAGTTGGCAGAGTCATGGACTAGCTAATGTTTCTACATAGATAAACTTTTTATAAAAATTTATTATACCTAGAAACCCTCTCAGTTGTTTTCTGGTTTTAGAAGTGGCAAACTCTGCAATTGCTGACATCCTCTCTGGGTCGGGACAAATCTCTTCTCCTGTTATCACATGTCCCAGAAAGCTAACCCTACTGCTTCCAAAACAAGAGTTATCAATATTTTCAGTCCCACATACCTTTTCAAACTGCGAAACACTTCCCCTAAGAGTTTGTTATGTCTATCCCAAGTATTTTCTGCTATCAGTATATTGTCTACATAACACATGAGCTTCTCTTTTAACTGGTTCAAATGGCTCTAAGCACTATGGGACTTAATGTTTTAACTCCTCAGTCAATATTTTGCTAAAACCTCTGATAAATGCAGATGAAGATATATTCAATCAAAAAGAGAGCCTTTTGAATTGAAAATACCTTCCGAAGGCAATAAATGCCGCATATTTTTGGCAGTCAGGATCGAGCTCTATTTGCCAAAAGCTCTATCACAAATCAAGTGAGGAAAACAACGAAACCCCGTGAAATCTTTGAAGGAGCTCCTCAAGCCTTTCAGGGTGATCTGTCTCTGGCCCAGCAATGGTTTCTAGTTGGCGTGAGTCTAACACCCCCCATGAACGATAGATCTTGCCGTTGGTGGGGAGGCTTGCGTGCCTGAGCGATACAGATAGCCGTACCATAGGTGCAACCACAACGGAGGTGTATCTGTTGAGAGCCAGACAAACGTGTGGTTCCTGAAGAGGGGCAGCAGCCTTTTCAGTAGTTGCAGGGGCAACAGTCTGGATGGTTGACTAATCTAGCCTTGTAACACTAACCAAAACGGCCTTGCTGTGCTGGTACTGCGAATGGCTGAAAGCAAGGGGAAACTACGGCCGTAGTTTTTCCCGAGGGCATGCAGCTTAACTGTATGAATAAATGATGATGTCGTCCTCTTGGGTAAAATATTCCGGAGGTAAAATAGTCCCCCATTCGGATCTCTGGGCGGGGCCTACTCAGGAGGACGTCGTTATCAGGAGAAAGAAATCTGGCGTTCTACGGATCGGAGTGTGGAATGTCAGATCCCTTAATTGGGCAGGTAGGTTAGAATACTTAAAAAGGGAAATGGATAGGTTAAAGTTGGATATAGTGGGTTTTATTGAAGTTCGATGGCAGGAGGAACAAGACATTTGGTCAGGTGAATACAGGGTTATAAATACAAAATCAAATAGGGGTAATGCAGGAGTAGGTTTAATAATGAATGAAACAAGAGGAATACGGGTGAGCTACTACAAACAGCACAGCGAACGCATTGTTGTGGCCAAGATAGACACGAAGCGCACGCCTAAGGCAGTAGTACAAGTCTATATGCCAACTAGCTCTGCAGATGACGAAGAAATTGAAAAAATGTATGATGAAATAAAAGAAATTATTCAGATAGTGAAGGGAGACAAAAATTTAATAGTCATGGGTGACTGGAATTCGGTGGTAGGAAAAGGGAGAGAAGGAAACGTAGTAGGTGAATATGGATTGGGGGTAAGAAATGAAAGAGGAAGCCGCCTGGTACAATTTTGCGCAGAGCATAACTTAATCATAGCTAACACTTGGTTCAAGAATCATCAAAGAAGGTTGTATGCATGGAAGAACCCTGGAGATACTAAAAGGTTGATATAGATTATATAATGGTAAGACAGAGATTTAGGAACCAGGTTTTAAATTGTAAGACATTTCCAGGGGCAGATGTGGACTCTGACCACAATCTATTGGTTATGAACTGTAGATTAAAACTGAAGAAACTGCAAAAAAGTGGGAATCTAAGGAGATGGGACCTGGATAAACTGACTAAACCAGAGGTTGTACAGAGTTTCAGGGAGAGGATAAGGGAACAATTGACAAGAATGGGCGAAAGAAATACAGTAGAAGAAGAATGGGTAGCTCTGAGGGATGAAGCAGTGAAGGCAGCAGAGGAGCAAGTAGGTAAAAAGACGAGGGCTAATAGAAATCCTTGGGTGACAGAAGAAAAATTGAATTTCATTGACGAAAGAAGAAAATATAAAAATGCAGTAAATGAAGCAGGCAAAAAGGAATACAAACGTCTGAAAAATGAAATCGACAGGAAGTGCAAAATGGCTAAGCAGGCATGGCTAGAGGACAAATTTGTGGATATAGAGGCTTATCTCACTAGGGGTAAGACAGATACTGCCTACAGGAAAATTAAACAGACTTTTGGAGAAAAGAGAAAGACTTGTATGAATATAACGAGCTCAGATGGAAACCCAGTCCTAACCAAAGAAGGGAAAGCAGAAAGGTGGAAAGAGTATATAGAGGGTCTATACAAGGGCGATGTACTTGAGGACAATAGCATGGAAATGGAAGAGGATGTAGATGAAGATGAAATGGGAGATACGATACTGTGTGAAGAGTTTGACAGAGCACTGAAAGATCTGCGTCGAAACAAGGCCCCGGGAGTAGACAGCATTCCATTAGAACTGCTGACGGCCTTGGGAGAGCCAGTCCTGACAAAACTCTACCATCTGGTGAGCAAGATCTATGAGACAGGCGAAATACCCACAGACTTCAAGAATAATATAATAATTCCAATCCCAAAGAAAGCAGGTGTTGCCAGATGTGAAAATTACCGAACTATCAGTTTAATAAGCCACAGCTGCAAAATACTAGCACGAATTCTTTACAGAATGGGAAGATCAGTTTGGATTCCGTAGAGATATGGGGACACATGAGGCAATACTGACCCTACGACTTATTTTAGAAGCTAGATTAAGAAAAGGCAAACCTACGTTTCTAGCATTTGTAGACTTAGAGAAAGCTTTTGAGAATGTTGACTGGAATACTCTCTTTCAAATTCTGAAAGTGGCAGGGGTAAAACACAGGGAGAGAAAGGCTATTCACAACCTGTACAGAAACCAGATGGCAGTAATAAGAGTCGAGGGACATGAAAGGGAAGCAGTGGTTGGGAAGGGAGTGAGACAGGGTTGTAGCCTCTCCCCCATGTTATTCAATCTGTATATTGAGCAAGCAGTAAAGGAAACAAAAGAATAATTCGAAGTGGGTATTAAAGTCCATGGAGAAGAAATAAAAACTTTGAGGTTCGCCGATGACATTGTAATTCTGTCAGAGACAGCAAAGGACTAGGAAGAACAGCTGAACGAAATGGACATTGTTTTGAAAGGAGGGTATAAGACGAACATCAACAAAAGCAAAACGAGAGTAATGGAATGTAGTCGAATTAAGTCGGGTGATGCTGAGGGAATTAGATTAGGAAATGAGACACTTAAAGCAGTAAAGGAGTTTTGCTCTTTGGGGAGCAAAATAACTGATGATAGTCGAAGTAGAGAGGATATAAAATCTAGACTGGCAATGGGAAGGAAAGCGTTTCTGAAGAAGAGAAATTTGTTAACATCGGGTATAGATTTAAGTGTCGGGAAGTCGTTTCTGAAAGTATATGTATGGAGTGTAGCCATGTATGGAAGTGAAACATGGACGATAAATAGTTTTGACAAGAAGAGAATATTAGCTATCGAAATGTGGTGCTACAGAAGAATGCTGAAGATTAGATGGGTAGATCACATAACGAATGAGGAGGTACGGAATAGGATTGGGGAGAAGAGGAGTTTGTGGCACAACTTGACTAGAAGAAGGGATCGGTTGATAGGACATGTTCTGAGGCATCAAGGGATCACAAATTTAGTATTGGAGGGCAGCGTGGAGGGTAAAAATCGTAAAGGGAGACCATGAGATGAATACACTAAGCAGATTGAGAGGGATGTAGGTTGCAGTGAGTACTGGGAGATGAAGAAGCTTGCACAGGATAGAGTAGCGTGGAGAGCTGCATCAAACCAGTCTCAGGACTGAAGACCACAACAACAACAACAACAACAACAACATCTATTGGTCATCCAGTTTTACTCCATTTTTTCTACAGCCATAGTGGCTGTTCAAAACTGAACAAAACTCATTTTGCTGAATTTATGGTAAAGCAGTAAACGGTTCATAATATCCACAAAAACCTTATTTAATGACAACACCAGTCGAATTCCACTGTCCTTTTTGTCTACTATGCGTAGTGGACTATTATACTCAGATCTTGCGGCCTCAATTACACCTTCGTCCTCCAGTCTTCGTAGTTCACCTAGGACCCTTTCCTGGGATGACCATGGGATGGCGTAAGGAGACACCTGTTTGGCTTGTAAGTAACTGCAAGCGCATCACCTTGCTGTCGGTGACCTGTGAACGTGTCTTGACCATGTGTATTAAAGAATTTGCTACAGCCGCAACAGTATTCTTGGAGCAGGGCAAGAGCACTTGGAGGAAGAGGAGGATGGTTGTAGTACAGAGTTTAGAGTGAGATATGGTTGGAAATGGCACCAAGACAGTGTGTTGTAGGAAGTCAATCTTACTTTGGATGTCGCTAGGATTCTGAAGGTTGGAATCATGGCTCTCGATTAAGGTATGAATGTGGGCACAGTATGCTTCCCAGTCTGCATGGGAATAATCCTGGATATGTGGGAGTTGATGATTAGGAGTGGTGCGAGTTGGGTTGGGTACACTGTACGAAGTATGAAGGACAGGTAGGAGATCACTCTGAGCTGGATCTCAGACTTCTACTGTGGTGCACCTCAAGAGGTTGGGAGAGACAATAATGATATTGGGGTGGTATCTGTGTCAGAGTGGGTGTGCACAGGGAAAATGATATCATGACCATTGAGGATGTTGCTAAACTGACGCCACCGCCATTGTTCGACGTTGTGTGGGATTGAAGGTTAAGGCCAGCTGTGATTGTGTATGTGGTAAAGGTTTGGTCTACATTGGTCAGGAAATCTTAGGGGATGCAATGGGTAGGGTGGATGTAGATATTGGCAAGTTTTGGGAGAAAGATGGTGAGGATGAGGTGCTCAGTTGGATCACTGGGGAGTGGTTGGGGAGTGGAAGAGATATTTTAGAGATGGGCGATGGCTATTCCACCATGGGAAGTAGTACAGGGATTATCAGTGCAGATGGAATGGTCAGGATCGAGAGATGTTTCGTTGAGGAGGAGGAGGGCGTGGATTTTATGTGTTGGAGGGTATGGATAAGAAGATGTTTATTAAAATGGAGGGAACGCATATTTTGGTAGAGGATGTTGTATTCTGCTGCCCTGTTTTCAGTAAGCAAGGAGTTTGAGGGGTACATTAGACTAGTGTTTCGAGACGATTGGAAATGAAATGGGCTTGATTTTGGGAGTTTGTGATGTAGGTATTGAGATGGAAGATGGTGCCTATGGCGAGGGTTATTTGTTGTAGCATGTGGGGGTCTTGCAAAAGGATGAATGTTCTGTAGGATTAATGCTATTAAACGGATTATATCTTTGACAATAGGTGGAGGATGGAGGGAGTTGTTTCTGTTCATAAGGGGGTGGTGAGTTCAGGCTTTTGCAGAGAGGACTTGGATTTTTCGAGTGGTGTTTTTGAAGGTTGTTTTGCTTGCAAAGATCTGAGCATAGTGCACTAACATTTTATCTACACCGTCTCCCGACAGAATCAGTAGATTTCATTTAATCACTGTATTTCTAGACGGTCATTAGCAGAGCGTTTACAAGTAAAAGATAAAGTCGGTAAAATTTAGTTTGGGAACCAACTTCGTTTGTTTCAGTACACCATTTTCTACAGAAAACTTTAGAAGTATAACAACTACACTGAAGAGCCAAAGAAACTGGTGCACCAGCCTAATATTGTGTAGGACCCCCGCGAGCACACAGAAGTGCCGCAACACGATGTGGCATGGACTCGAATAATGTCTTAAGTAGTGTTGGAGGGAACTGACATCATGAATCCTGCAGGGCTGTCCATAAATCCGTAACAGTACATGGGGGTGGAGATCTCTTCTGAACAGCATGTTGCAAGGCATTCCAGATATGCTCAATAATGTTCATGTCTGGGGTGTTTGGTGGCCAGTGGAAGTGTTCAAACTGAGAAGAGTATTCCTGGGGCCATTCTGTAGCAGTTCTGGACGCATGTGGTGTCGCATTGTCCTGCTGGGATTGTCCAAGTCCGTCGGAATTCACAATGGACATAAATTTATGCATGTGATCAGACATGATGTTTATGTATGTGTCACCTGTCAGAGTTGTATCTGGACATATCAGGGGTCCTGTATCACTACAATTGCACATACCCCACACCATTATGCAGCCTCCACCTGTTTTAACAGCCCCCTGTTGAAATGCAGGGGCCATGGATTCATGAGGTTGTTTCCATACCCACACATGTCCATGCACTTGATACAATTGAAAAAGAGAATTTGCGACCAGGCAAGACGTTTCCAGTTGTCAACAGTCCAATGTCGGCGTTGATAGGCCCAAGCGAGGCGTAAAGCTTTGTTTGCGCAGTCATCAAGGGTACACGCGTGGACCTTCAGCTCCGAAAGCCTATATTGATGATGTTTTGTTGGATGGTTCACATGCTGACACATGTTGATGGCTCAGTAGTGAAATCTACAGCAATTCGCGGAAGGACTGCACTTCTGTCACGTTGAACGATTCTCTTCCGTCATCTTTGGTCCCATTCTTGCAGGATCTTTTTCTGACCGCGGCAATGTCGAAGGTTTGATGTTTTACCAGATTCCTAATATTCACGGTACACTGGTGAAATGGTCGTTTAGGAAAATCTCCCCTCACCGCTACCTCAAAGAGGCTGTGTCGAATCGCTTGTGCGTTGAGTGCAACACCATATTCAAACTCACCTAAACCTTGATAACCTGCTATTGTAGCAGCAGTAGCCGATCTAACAACTGTACCAGACACTTGTTGTCTTATATAGGTGTTGCCATCTGCAGCGCCATATTCTGCCTGTTTACACATCTCTGTATTTGAATACCCTTGCCTATACCAGATTCTTTGGCGCTTCTAGTGTATTTAAGGGAAAAACGTTCAACAAATATATTACAGTATTCTCGATCGCATGTATTGTTAGTTTGACATTGAAAGCGAAAACTCTGCTGCACCGAGCTGGAAGACACCACCCAACCCCCCCCCCCCCCCCTCCCTCCCCAGAGGGTATATTACGCCCTAAGCCATGCAGGCAGTCGAATATGTAATGAAGTTTTTGGTTGACCATAAGTTTACTAAAACAACAGCCAATATAGTACCTTGTCTTTCACATGAATCAGATTACTCTGCTTAATATAGGTACAAATAGAGCCAAATGTTGCAGAGTTATGAAGTAGACTCCACTCACATTTTTCTTAGTTTATCTATGATGTGTGTGCATAACTACATCAATACACTTGGAGACTTGCCTATTCTCTAAGATGTATTTTTTGAATTTACCCTGCAGTTTTAGTTTTTATGCCGAAACATGCGTTAAATATAGAAAAGGGCTGAAAGTATACATTAGGCTTTGTTACAGGTCAGTCTCACCAGAATCAAGATTTAAGAGGAGTGGGGAGGGGGGGAAGTGAGAGTGGGGTCGTCCAATGTAGCACTTTAGCCCCATGATTAATCTTCTATATTTCGATTTCTACGACTCAGCATGAGATTAATTTACCCCTTGCTCATTATATCTTATCTACATGGTCATTAGATGTTATAATTTAAAATATGTAACTACCTGTTGTAGATCCAAACTTTAAAAAATGGCTATCCTTATATAAACTCACACTGTAGTGATAATGGAAAATTAACTTGCTGCAAAGTGCCACTTATCAAATAAGTTTATGAGCTGCTATGTAGTCATAGTGTCGTTTATTTTTTGTTTTTACTTTTGGTTTGCTACGTGTAACCAGAGATGAATTTTACAGATTGTCTCTGTAGTTGCACTTCGTAAATGTTTGAATAAATTTTGTTAAATAGCCAACATTTAGTGGTGACTCCGACGTGATCACCCCGCCTAACGAGTTAACGACCACATCGACTACAGTGTATGCGTAAACCTTCTGTAAACATATAACAACTGCACAAGCCGCACTGTGTACTTCTCACACAACTTACAGAGGATCCTAGACTATACTCATGTCGGAACCAGTACCACAAGCAAGATGCCAACGATGCCAGCAGTCAGCCACACATCCGTAAAGCTGCCTCTCTTGTGGCAACAAAGCCCAATGCTTTGGTTTGCTCAGTTTGAGAGCCAGTTTGTGTTGGTGAATGTCACCGCCAATGAGACGAAGTACAACTATGTCGTTGTTGCACTAAATAAAGAGATGGCTAGTGGAGTACAGGATATCCTAGCCATGTCCCCACCCATGGAACCATATGCAACAATCCAAAGTGCACTAATCCTGTCATGGTCATGGTCTGAGACCAAGAGACTGAAGAAACTGTTGTGAACAGAAGAGCTCCATGATCGCAAGTCGTAGCAATAATTACGTCGTCTGTGCACTTTGGCAAATAGTGCAGTCAGTGATGACATACTGAGGAGCATCTGGATGTCACCCCCCTCTGTAGAAGCACAAAAGATATAGTTTCTAGCCGGCTGCGGTAGCCGTGCGGTTCTAGGCGCTGCAGTCCGGAACCGTGGGACTGCTACGGTCGCAGGTTCGAATCCTGCCTCGGGCATGGATGTGTGTGATGTCCTTAGGTTAGTTAGGTTTAAGTAGTTCTAAGTTCTAGGGGATTGATGACCTAAGATGTTAAGTCTCATAGTGCTCAGAGCCATTTGAACCATTTTATAGTTTCTGTAGGAGATTTAGACGTGCTTGCGCGGACAGCCAAATATATAGTGGAAATGTGTCCATGTGCAAATGTAGCAGTTGTCGCACCATAACCAGAGTCCTGCCACCGCAACATTTGCATCACTATAGGCAAAGTTTACAGCACAGGTCGCAGATCTGTATGCAAGTACCAACCGACGTCGACGTCGTATCTCACCAAAGGGTCATAGCCACTCACCATCAACCATAAGGGTATGCTGGTACCACAGACGATTCAGTATGGAGGCCAAGGAGTGTAACTTGCCATGTGAAATGGGAAGCAACGACAAGGGCCCAGCGGTGATGGCAACTGACTCAGATAAGGGCCGCTGCCTTTTCGTCGCTTAGCAATACATGAAAGAGCTGTTCTTGGTAGACACTCGAGCAGATGTGTCAGTTTACCTGGCCAAATGTCTACCTCACTGTAGTCGTGACGACTGTCACCTGTTTGCCACTAATGGCTCCACCAATCAAACGCATGGACAGGTGATTCATAGTCGCCGATGTAGTGCATCTGATATAAGGAGCAGACTTCTTGTCATACTTTGGACTACTTCCAAACCTCAGACACAGCTGTCTTCTGGACACAAAAACCAACCTAAGCAGTAAGGGTCGATTTCATCATAATGACTGTGCCAGAATACGAACAGTGAGTGATTCACTGTATATCACACTCTTTCAGCAGTATCCAGAGATTGTGTAGCAGTCACCCAGACTTGCCCCAGTACAACACAATATGGTGCACTATGTATTAACAACTTCTGGACCACTGATCCACGAATGACCAAGGCATTTGAAAACAGTAAGTTTGAAGCAGCAAAATGGGAGTTTGCCTTCATGGTGGTACAGGAAATCTGCTGACCATCTTGTAGCAGCTTGTCTTCGCTTCTCCACTTCATACTAAAGAAAATGGATGGCACTCCAAGTGATGTGATCAAGGCCTCGGACTTTGTTACGAAACTGCGGTCGCACATATAGCAATTGCGCCCGGTGGCACCGAGAGAATGGCAGTCCCATCATTCATTTGTATTCCGCGAGTTGTCACATACGAGTGCAGGCGCCACCCAGCAGAGGTCAACCAACGGTGCTGGTGACGCTGTAAGAAGCGAAAGTAAGTGGTTACGAGGTCGGGGCGTCGTGTTCAGTTCAACCAACGGTACTGTTGACACTGGGGGGAGGGGGGGGGGAGGGGGGAGGTGATAGTGGAATTTTATCTTGCTGCATAGTGCCGCTTGTGAAAGAAATGTATGAGACGTTATGTAGTCATAGTGTTCTATGTTCTTTGGTTTTACTAATGGTTGTTACGTGTAGCCAGAAGTGTATTTTATTCATTGTCTCTGTAGTGGCGCTTCGTAAATGTTGAAACAAATCTTGTCAAATCCTCAACAATGTCACGATTGATTCACAGAATAATTTGTGCTCTATACTTAGCATATAAAGGGCAACTATTATAATTTGAAATTATAATTTAAAACGTAGTTTATGTTCTCAGGGAATTACACATTTTTCCTCCAGTAAACAATACTTTCTAATATGAAAGCATACTTCATTTAGGTTCCAGAAAGCAACAAAAACAGTTATTGCTGTAATGACTATTGCAACTGTCAAAAAAAGAATAATACCAAAAAAAATCGAACATACCTCGCAACTAGCAACGAAGTTTTCCATTATAAAGAAAGCTTAAGATCTTATGGTGCTTACGTTTCGGAAACGTTACAAAGTATGATGCGGGTCTTTGGTAGCTTCTCCATCGTCACAAAATTCTTGGAATATCGTGTAGATGAAACAATCTTTATTACCCAAGTAAGCAAATACATCATTGTACACAAAACACAGCACAGTTACAGAATACATTCTGTAAGAATAATTACATCTATCTTCAATCTTTTTTCTGGATATGTGCGTTTTTTTTTTCTCTGAGCACGCGACAGCGATGATTCCGAAAAGAAACTCAGCAACTGTATAGCTCACAAAACCGTACACGAACTCTCTCGCTTTCCAAAAAAGCGCAGAATGACCTCTCGTCCCCGCCGTAGGAGCTACTAGTATGGCGTGGCACTGCAGGCAGTGCTGAATAACGTGTCACAGTCTCTCTATGTATTCCCTGTCTCCTTGTGTTATGCTGTTACCCGTAAAGATAGGCCGTCTACACTCTGTTTTTGTGCATATCTTGTGGAAGCTCATTGATCAGTGTTTACCTGAGGTACTGTTTTAGCTATTTTGTTGTTGTAGTAATGTTGTTGTGAGAAGCAGAAGAGGAAGGAAAAGGTGTCAGCTGATCGAATAATATGTGTATGAAAAGGTACGAGTAAAATGGATTATTGACGAAATTGAAGAGGAAGCATAAAACCTGAATTTATGTTTTGTTTACGAGCTGTTGCTCTCTACCTGTTGACTGTTCGATAGCTGGTTTGAATCCAAGTTACTGTTATCCAAAGAGGTACTTATTTTATAAAAATGAACTGATTAGATGTGTTGTCCATTGGCGAAAGTGAATGATTTGAAATTAGGTTTACTGATGAGAACTATAGTCAAAATGTATACCGATTTGAGACTTTACCTTTGTT
The DNA here is from genome assembly GCF_021461395.2 of Schistocerca americana. NCBI lineage: Eukaryota > Metazoa > Arthropoda > Insecta > Orthoptera > Acrididae > Schistocerca > Schistocerca americana. The sequence goes on along the minus strand of NC_060123.1, from coordinate 400,572,397 downwards.
GCTTTTACAAGTATATTTTCCAAATCAGCGTACCTTAACCGACGTCTTATGCATCAACACCAGGCATCCTCAGATCCAGATAGACCCTTTCATGGTGCCACGGACGACCACACCTGAAATAACTTATAGATGCCGTCACAATATTTTGGTGCTATAATCAGTAGGCTGCTATGCAGCAGCATGTGTAATGTTCGGAACATTTGCAACTAATGAAAACCTGGAACAAAATAGAGGTAAATTAATGAGCAGTTTTACCATTCCGTCATTTTTGAGACACATGGGTTGGTGCTGTGGTCGAACACTATCCAAGAAAGGCATTTGATTTGATTTTGAGTTTAGTTGTCGGTACCGCTGTGAACATGTTAGGGTACACAATAGCCATTGTACCGTGTGTTATTTGTGTCATATTAGTCGGTCTACGGAACAACGCGAGCCATCGATATATTCTTGTATTAATAAGAAAGACGTTATACGTTGTGTCCGTGGCGCCGTGAATGTTTTTATGTTTTAAATGAAGTTGTATTTACGGTTGTGTGTTTTGTTTATAATACGTTGGTTAATCTAGTAGGTGGTGGCTATAATTTTGTTTGCTGTTGGATATAGATAACGCCTCGACAGAAGCGTCCGATCCCACGCGTCGGCTTTGACCCATGACGTAAGGGTGTTGTCGTGTGTGACGTCATGACGGCGCGGAGTATGGTTTGTGTGTGGCTGTCTCCAGTTCTGTTTTATCTTATTTTATTTACTTTTCTGATCTGTTCGTTCTATCTCGTGAGATTTTTTTTAAATTTAAAAACACTTATTACTTATTTTAATTATCTGTTTCCTCCAATTTCTGTTTTAGTTTATTATATTTATCTCTCTGATCTGTTCGTTCTATCCCGTGAGATGTTTTTTTTAAAGACAAAAAACACTAATCAGCTACTGAAGCATCTTTATCTTTTATGGGTTGCAGGGGTTACGACCCCTGGGGAGGTGGGTGGGTATTCATGCATGGCTGTCTTCACTTACACGTTGTAGCTACGCAAGGCGTCTAAATTTGTTTATATTTAGTTTGCCCCCCGCCCAAAACACCCCATTTCCCGCGCTTGCCCCGTTAGTGTCATTAGGCTTCTTGTGGAAAGAGTGTGTGTGTGTGTGTGTGTGTGTGTGTGTGTGTGTGTGTGTGTTTTTCCGCCATATTTGTGACGTCATGGGTCAAAGCAGACGGGCGGGATCGGACGCTTCCGTATTTCCGATAACCATTGAGAAGGACGACGTTTTGTATTTTTTTAATTTACGGCACTCGAAAGACATTTCTTATGAGTCTGCAATGACGTCATCGCTACATGAACGAGGTATCACGTTGTTAAATAGTTCACAATAGTTCCTCTATCTTCTATCGATTGTGTTGTAGATGGCGATATCATGGTGGAATAATTGGCTTGTTCAATCTCGCTTTGCTGTTGGACTATTCAAGACCTCTGGCTACACTGCACTACAGATGAGTACGTTACCTTATTATAAGATTTGTGAGAGCAATGTCAAAGGAAGTAGGCCCATGGTAGAGTTACTGCTGCGATAAGGCCTATAGTTACTCCACTGAAGATTTCTGTTGAATCATAACCAAACAGTAGTACATCTTTGTGATGAACATTCACTTTCTTGGCTCTGTGAAAATATGTGTTCTTCTTAAGTTAAAGTCTATTCACTGCATTTTTATGTATGAAATCAGGTACGCATGTATGCGTATTGTTTCAAAAATCTGTTTGACAAGAGAAATTAGAATACTTGCTTTAAATTAGATAAAAGTAAAGAAGAGAGCCTATGTACCTGCAGATGATGTACCTGTATGCCCATTTGGAAAATAGGCTGTGAGAATATATCAAAGAAATAAGTGCAAATTAAGGGAAAGATTATGGTGGCTGAGTGTGCATAAGAAAGAAATGAAATGAACACCCACTCAGTTACTAATTGCTACCATTTTAATGTAAGGGTACTAGTCACCATTGCCATTTTAGAGAATTGGTGAAAGGAGTGCAGACCTAATTGGGTGGCCACAAAAGTGCATTGTTGACTAGGAAAAATAAAAGGTGGGGAAATGTTCTTGAAAGACTGTTGTTATCCTGAGTGTAACTCATGTGATGAATAGTTACGGATAGCAGGACTGTGGATGAACAGAGGAAGGAAGTCTTCTCCAAACATTGATTGGTTTAGTCTGCTTGTACTGGAGTCATTGGTTTGACATGGTGGAATTCCATTATACTGCATGTTTATTGTATAGTGCAGAATTGGATTGTGAGTGGCAATTATTGTGTTACACTTATTGGTTGACTGTACTTTGGTGCTATAAATTTACATGCATGTAATGTATGCACTCTGATTTCAGCTTGTCTTAGTAACCTCATTTCATTTATTTATCCAGGGATCATCTTACAATGATATTGAATTTGTCATCATAATACAACGAAAATAAATAGCTAAAAATATATATACACATAGAAAATGTAAGTATACTTTATGAAGATAGAACAGGTGATAGGCATATGATTTCTTTGCAAAAGCATTACAGCATTGTTATGTGAAAAGGTGTTGTAATTATCCCCATTCATTATGAATCCCTTACTGCGAATTCTCTTCAAGTAATGCTTGATTATGTTATACACAGTACTTACAAACAACGTTTCAGCTGCCTGATTAAACCGATGTATTTTAGTAATCTTTTTCTTCATGTTGGGCAGTTTATTATATAGTTTTATTCCCTGATGGAAAATGCTGTTGAGTTATTTGTTTGTCCAAGCAAGCTCTAGCTCCATGGTTCCGTATATAACGATACGTACAATAGATTGATAGATGTACTCACTTGGTTCCGTTAGTATACTCAGTTTTTTTAAACAGTTCTGTACAATGAGTCTGACTACTACTACATGTAGTTATATGGTGTGATTCTGCAGAACTTTATGTATGCTACACAATCTAGAGATTTATAATCTATGCTTAATGCAACAGTATGTTCCCATTTGTAAATATCCTTGAGAGTTTCATTTGAGTTCTGGTGTTTTATCAGTGACTATGATGTTGCTGTCATCAGCAAAGATAACTTTTTCTTCATGTCTTATACTTCTTGAAAAGTCATTGATATGCAGGATGTTTGTTGTAACTTGGAATAACTAAATGTCTCATCATATGAAGGAGATGGGGGGGGGGGGGGGGGGCAATGATCCAGATGTAATGTCTCCCTTTTCCATATAATACATCAGTCTGTACTAAAACTGGCCAACCCTCCCTCCCCCCCCCCCCATATGGGGATCCCCCTTTATTGCAGATTTTTTTCATCCATTCATGGTCAATAGCACTGGAATCAGCATGAGACTTACAGCAGATAGATGAAAGAACAGACTGAAATCAGTCACCTTGATGATGAGTTTCTAGAGGGCTCTTCAAAATAAAGCGTCCTGGTGGTATGAGGATTCTCCGAAATCAACCGCAAAAAGAACAGAACTTACATTATGCATTAAATGTAGCCTGTTTTCCAAACTTTTAAACTACTAAAAACAAAGGTTTTACTACGCAACCAAATTTATAAAAATGGAACCAAATGAGTCATTTCTTAATTCCTAAAATCAGAAAAATTGAATATTGTCAATTAGTGTGCCAGGTAGCCTAAACGGAAAAAAATGTCTTTGCTAAATCCTAGGAATTTTTTGGCATGGAATCATTGTCTGCAATAAAAATGGGGGGGGGGGGGGGGGCTCCCATTTGAAAATAAATAGTTGACTATTCCTGTTGTGTAAGTTGTGGGGTGATCAGTTTTAGCATAGACAGATGTCTCACTTGAAAATATTGGGGTGAATCCATATGAAGTGGTCCAATGATGGTTGCTTGGCCATTTTTAAATATTTTAATTTTTTATATATGATCGCCCTGTATTTGAGAAGTTCAAAACAGCTTTGTAAAATAACTATCTTGCACCTTTACTGGATGGCGGCCATTTTTATTTGTAGGCGTGCGACGATTTTTCAATCTTGAGACATTAGCACAAATTTAAATATCTCTGCACTGGGTTGAGTTACAACATTTCAATTGATGAATTTTTCTCGGGTTATCAGCAGAGTGGTGGTATCATCTTGTCGTAATGTTTCAATGAGTTTCGAATCCATCATCTTCTGGTGAAGTGTTGGGATGCTGTGTTCTGCATATCTACATAGCTGCTTGGCCGTCATCCCCTTCTGTAGGCTGGCCAATCCCGCTCCTCCTGAAGGGGGTACTGCATTGTTGGTGGTGGGGGACTGCGGCCCGGTGTGGAGACCCGGTGGCTATCCAATCTGTCTGCAGATGCCACTGTCTTCAGATCGGAGCGTTCCTGACGTATTTTGTCAATTGCAGGATTCCACGCTTCACTGAACTGAAAACCGCTATCCCTGTTTATTAAATTGTTGTGCAGACATATCTCCACTGCTTCTTTATAGATCAAGTGCCAGAAACTGCAGACGCTGCACAGCTTCTTCATTTTTTCAAATTCAAAGGTGTGCCCCTCGATAATGCTATGTTCTGCTACCACGGACTTGTTTATCTGTCCTAGTCGTACGTTCCTGATGTGTTCAGTACAGCTTTGGGAGATACATTGTTGTGTCTGCTCGACATATTCCATCCCACTATTACACTCAATATTGTAAATGCCCAGCGTCTGCAACCTCAGCTGGTCTTTGGTTGAGCCAAGTATATCTTTAACTTTTTGCGGTGCCCGAAACATGGTCCTTATTTTGTGCTTCTTTAATATTCCTGCAATCTTGGCTGTCAGCGGTCCAGCAAATGGCAGAAACGCCACACGTTTTGCTTCATCTTCTTCTGGTTTCTCCTCCTGCCTCTTGTCTGCAAACCGAGCGGGGTGGCGCAGTGGTTAGACACTGGACTCGTATTCGGGAGGCCGACGGTTCAATCCCGCGTCCGGCCATCCTGATTTAGGTTTTCCGTGATTTCCCTAAATCACTCCAGGCAAATGCCGGGATGGTTCCTCTGAAAGGGCACGGCCGACTTCCTTCCCAATCCTTCCCTAATCCGATGAGACCGATGACCACGCTGTCTGGTCTCCTTCCCCAAACCAACCAACCAATCTTGTCTGCAAGCAAGATGAGTATTATTTGCGTCTTGATGTATCCGTTCGTTCAGAAGGTTTCCCGCAGATGTGCTAACTCATGCGTCAAACTCTCGCTGTCACAGATCGACCTGGATCTTTGTACTAAGGTCTTTAGTACCGAGTTATGTTCTGCTGGATGGTGGCAGCTCCAAGCATTAAGATATAAGTCCGTGTGCATTTTCTTTCTGTAGACCGAGTGTCCTAATGTACCGTCTGGATTTTTCTTGATCAAAATATCCAAGAAGGGAAGGCAGCCATTCTCTTCGCTTCTACCTCCATGGTGAATTTGATGCTTTCATGTATGCCATTGAGACGGCGTGGGAACTCCTGTGGTTTTTCCTTGCCATGGGACCACACTACAAAAGTATCGTCTACATATCTGTAGAACACCTTTGGTTTATGGCAGGTTGTGTTCAGAGCCACATCTTCAAAGTTCTCCATGTACAAACTGGCAATACCTGGGGCCAGGGGGGAACCCATGGCAACACCATCTGTTTGCTCATAGAATTTCCCGCCACATTTGAAGTTCGTTGTGGTTAACACGAGACGAAAGAATCTGAGTGTGTCTTCATCGAAGTGATCTTCGAGGAGAGCTAAGGAATCATCCAGCGGCACCTGGGTGAAAAGAGAAGTGACATCAAAGCTGACTAGTAGATCATTCTCGTCCAGGTATAATCCTTGGAGTACCTTAACAAATTCGGCCGAGTTCTTGACATGGTGAGGGCAGTGACCCATGAGTGGTTTTAACGGCTGTGCTAGGTGTTTGGCTACACCATGCGTCAGAGAATTTATGGTGTTCAGTTTAGGACGTAGTGAGACATTCTCCTTATGGATCTTCGGGAGGCTAAACAGTCACGGTGGAGCTGGGGTTCGAGGCTAAATCTTCCTGACGGTGTTTCTGTGAAGTCCTGAGCTATTGAGAAGATTGATGGTCTTGCGTGTAACAGAAGTAGTCGCGTCTTTTGCCACTTCTTTGTATGCTGGATCTTGTAGTAAGGTGTCGATCTTCTGCCAGTAATCTTCTGACTTCAGTAGGACTGTCGCATTCCCTTCGTCTGCTGCTAAGACCACTATATCCTTATCATCGCGAAGGCTCAACAGTGCCTTGCACTCTTCTGCTTTGTTAAGGTACACCGTGGGTTCTGCCTGGATGAGAAGGATCTGCTAGTCAGCTTTGATGTCACTTCTCTTTTCACCCGAGTGCCGCTGGATGATTCCTTAGCTATGCTCGAAGATCACTTCGATGAAGACACACTCAGACTCTTTTGTCTCATGTTAATCACAACATACTTCAAATGTGGTGGGAAATTCTATGAGCAAACAGATGGTGTTGCCATGGGTTTCCCCCCTGGCCCCAGGTATTGCCAAATTGTGCATGGAGCACTTTAAAGATGTGGCACTGAACACCGCCTGCCATAAACTCCATAAACTAAAGGTGTTCTACAGATACATAGACGAATGGCATACATGACAGCATCAAATTCACCATGGAGGTAGAAAAGAAGAAAATGGCTGCCTTCCCTTTTTGGATATTTTGATTGAGAAAAATCAGGACAGTACTTTGGGACACTCGGTCTACAGGAAGAATACGCACACGGACTTATATCTCAATGCTCGGAGCTGCCACCATCCATAAGAATGTAACTTGGCACTAAAGACCTTAATACATAGAGCCAGGTGGATCTGTGACAATGAGAGTTTGCCGCACGAGTTAGCACATCTGCAGGAAACCTTCTGAAAGAACGGCTACACCAAGACACAAATAATACTCGCCTTGCATGCAGACAAGAGGCAGGAGGAGAAACCAGAAGAATATGAAGCGAAACGTGTGACGTTTCTGCTGTTTGCTATACCGCCGACAGCCAAGATTGCAAGAATATTAAAGAAGCACAAAATAAGGACCATGTTTTGGGCACCGCAAAAAGTGAAAGATATATTTTGCTCTACCAAAGACTAGCTGGGGTTGCAGATGCCAGGCATTTACAGTATTGAGTGCGAATGTGGGATGGAATATATCGTGCAGATACAACAATGTATCTCCCAGTGCTGTACTGAACACATCAGGAACGTACGACTAGGACAGATAAACAAGTCCGTGGTAGCAGAACATAGCATTATCGAGGGACACACTTTCGAATTCAAGAAAACGAAGAAGCTGTGGAGCGGCACAGTTTCTGGGACTTGATCTACAAAGAGGCAGTGGAGATATGTCTGCACAACAATTTAATAAACAGGGATAGCGGTATTCAGCTCAGTGCAGTGTGGAATCCTGCAATTGACAAAATACGTCAGGAATGCTCCGATCTGAAGGCAGCGACTTCTGCAGACAGATGGGATAGCCACCAGGTCTCGACACTGGGCCATAGTCCCCCACCACCACCGACGCGGTACCCCCTTGTGGAGGAACGTGATTGGGTGGCCTACAGAAACCAAGCAGCTATATAGATACGCAAAACACAGCAACCCGACACCCAAAGTGACAGTTCCCAACTATGTTAGCTACCGTAAATACAGGCCAATCCAAGTCGGAGGAGTGGCCATATACATAAAAAGAGAGATCCCCCACCATCAGGTATTCTTATCAGCTACCAATAAAATCGAAGCAGTGGCGGTCAAAGTAACCACTGCCACTGGACCCCTAATAAGTTTTGTAATCTACCGACCCCCACAAGACAAGATAGATGAGGGAGACATAACTGCTCTAGGGCAAATTGAAGGCAAATTCATAATAGGAGGCGACTTCAATGCCAAACAACCCGATTGGAACTCTAGAGTAACTCCAGAGCAGGCGCCAAACTGCAACAACTAGCGTGCAACCACCACTTCGAAACATGAGGTGTGGTCAAGTCCACACATTTTCCAAAAAATGGAGGTAGACACAACATGTTAGACATAGCAATCACTAGGAAGATCACGGGTTTTGTGGCCGCAATGACAATCAACACAATGTCCTCTGACCACAACCCAGTGATTCTAGAGGTCGATGTGGGAGAATGGGTAGCACTGCCACGATACCAGACATCTTACAAATGTACAGACTGGGAGCAGTACTGAGAAACTGTCACCTCTGACTTTGCTCGCACTCCGCCACCTACTGCTGAAACAGTAGAACAAGCACTACAAGACCTAACAGGTACCATCTTGCAGGCAGCAGAAGAAGCCATGGCCCCCCCCCCCCCCCCCCCCCCCGCCACAAAGGGACGGACTGCCCTCACAAATACAGCTCCCGGAACACTTCCTAGCTCAAATTCGACATAAGAACAGAGTGGCAAAACAGTGGAAGATCACCAGAAATCAGGCCCCCAGGAGGCTGCTCAATCGTCTGCAGAGAGAGCTGAAAGTAGCACTCAATGAGCACGGAAACCAGCAATGGCAAAACCGCATCAGAGCTCTCAAAGTAGACGATCACACACTACGGCAAGCAACCAAGCAATTCACAAAAAGACGTGCTAGGATGCTGCCACTGCACGGCAAGTGGGGTCTGGCCTACAGCCATACTGAAAAGGCCAACGCCCTCGCCGACTCCTTCAAGAAGCAGTTTCAAGCGGCAGAACCCCAGGATGAAGAACATGAAGATTTAGTCCGTCGTTAACTGACTGTCTTCCTCAATTCGAAGGAGGACCCAGAGGATGAACTCACACTTTTTGCCCCCGAAGATGTGGCAAAGGTAATTAGGTCCCTCCCCACAAAAAAGGCGCCAGGACATGAGTGTCACCAATCAGTTAGGCCTAGTTAAAAACCTCCCACCCTTGGCGATCACACACCTCGTGAATGTCTTCAACGAGATTACTCGTTCCCGCGAGTTCCCAGCTTGCCGGCTACAGGCCGATTAGCCTCTTGCCAAATCTCAGCAAGATCTACGAGTGCCTCCTGCTAATACCCATACAGGAACATTTTACCAGAGAGCAACTTCTGCCGGATTCCCAATTCAGATTCCAGCAGAACCACTCTGCCCCACAACAGATCATGAGAGTGGTTAAAGCAGCCACAGAGGCTACTGCGGGATAGTGCTACTAGATGTAGCCAAAGCCATCAACTCAGTATGGCACAGAGGGCTACTTTACAAGTTGTACGCACAAGGGTTCCCCAGGAGCATAGTTAAGCAGATCGAAAGCTATCTCTCAGATAGGACTTTCTCTGTCAAAGTAGAAACCGCCACCTCCACCAAAAGGCGAATCTGTGCCAGGGTGCCACAGGGATTGGTCCTGCGCCCGTTTTGTACAGTCTGTACACTGCGGACACACCTATGCCCCCCCCCCCCCCCCCCGGTGCACACCGCACAGTACGTAGATGACACAGCCTTCTACACACTAAATGCGAACAAGGGCCTGGTCATCTGTAGGCTACAAAGGGTTTTAGATGACACAGTCACTTGGGCCCATCGCTGGCGCAGTAGCAACTCCGAAAAGACACAGGCTATGCTGATCATCCGGAGGCTCGAAAGGCGCAGACCACCTCAACGCCCCCCGCCCTTCCACCATCACCTAAACCGAACCAACTCCCCTGGCGCAAAACCGCCAAGTACCTTGGCGTAACCTTGGACTCTCATCTTACATGGAAACCCCACCTAGAAGTATATGAGGCCCTGATACGGCCAGTAATGGAATGTGCGTGCCCTGTCTGGGGATACGTGGCAAAACAGCACCTGAACAAACTCCAGAGGCTGCAGAGCTGCGCCCTCAGGAGGGCACTGCATCTACCTGTCGGATTCCATACCAATGATCTGCATGCCGCAGCTGAAATCCCGCTCCTGAAAGAGTGTTTCCAAGACCTGCCAAGGGCCTTCTGTGAAGGCTCTTCCAGATCAGGAAAAGTCCTCATCCACTTCCTAGGTCAGCATGACATGTCCCGCGACAAGCACAAACGCCCAATGATGATCTTCTCTGACTGAGTCGAAGAGAAAATCCCCATATCCAATCCCTAATCCTTCACCCTACCCCATAATATCAATCATCTGCCAACCTCAGGCAAGTACCAGACAAACACGGAACATTCATCACATTTTGCAGACACCCAAAAATTACAGAAATAACCACACATACAAGGAAACACATGGAGTAAAAGCTGAAAGGCTACAAACTCCCCCACACATTTCCCCAAAGAGGGGAATGCCGAGAAAGACTGCAATCACGTATAAACATGAGTGTTTTTAGAAAAGTGTCCTCTACAACATTGTCTGTTATACAAAATACCCTAAATTCAAAAATAACCAGTCAAAATGACCTTCAAAGTTTGGTATCCAAATTTTAAAAAATCCATTTTTTAGGCCCAAAAATAACTAACAAAGAAGTGATTTATGAGTCTATTTTTTTCCTATAGTCAGATGTCATACACCACTAGCCTCATATACAGCAAGAACACCTACAGATGCTTCCTTAATTTTTTATGAATTTTTGAAATTTGAAAATTTTCATGTTTTGTAAAGTTTGCGGTTAGTTATCTCAGGTGGGTGGAATATAAAAATATGATTTTTGCACAGTTTGTACACCTATATGATAGCAACATACTGTAAAAATTTCAACATTGATATCTGAGTGTGAACAAAGATATGAATTTTTGAAAATGAGGAAATAATTCACATTACTCTACACCTGATCTTATGGCTGTTGCCTATTTAAATGGTTTATTGTTTCGTTGTAATAAAATTTAATTGTGACATATATTTAGTTAACACTATCACCCAGTATTCATTTAGTTTATTTATTTTTAATAATGCAATAATTAACAATAGGAGCTTTCGCTTTTGTTGTATGGTAATAAAAATGCCCATTTACATTTAGGTTTATTGTCATGAAAGAAGTACATTATTGTTGGGTGTGGCATTGTTGTAGTCTGTCCTGAAACCCTGTTAGAGGGATGTACATACTTTATCGAGAGTGTAGAATGTGTTATGTGCTTTGTTCTGTGTAATTTGTAATTAATTTTGAGAGATTAACTGGGATGCAATAACATGGATTAACATTGCTCTGTTGGACAGATAGCAAGTGAAGTGTGTCACAAAACAGTTAAAGTTCAGTTTCAAAAAACTTGAAAAATATGAATGACTTTGACGAAGTTAGACAAACTTTGTTTAAATTTCGAGTAAGTTCTTCTGTAACATCAGTGTGTGAGTATCATGAGAAGAAATATATTCTGAAATACAACCACACTTTTGGAAGAAAGTGCTGTGATCCACTTAAAGTTCATAAAAAGCCCATTACTGAAGGTTTGAGGGAAATAAAACTTGAACATTTGTCCTTGTTATGTGAGAGTGAAACAGCTTCCCAAGTGAAACATAATGTGATTCCTGGAAATTCCCTGTGCCCAAATTGTTACTCAAAAATATTTGTTGTGAATCCAGAACCAGAATCATGTAAACTTGTTAATGACATTTATATTCCTAATGAGGAAGCTGTTAGCATATTGGATTTTGCTTGTTCTAAGTTAGACATGTCTCCTGCTTCGAAAACAATAAAATTAAATAGCAGAAAGAGAAAAGCAGCTATTGAAAATAAAGTACAACAAATTTCAGACAAAATTAGAGAAGACTTGGAACCATGCTTTATTAATACAGATACCAACATTATTTCTAAAGAGGCATCATCTGACACTGAATATTTAAGCTTAATAGAGAAATTAAATATTGAGTGTTCAGTGGCATCTAAAGAGGAAAAAGTTAAAATTTTAAGTTTGCTCCCTGACTCATGGTCAAGAGAAAAAATAATTCATGAATTCAATGTTTCTCATCGTTTGGTTAAACTAACCCGAAAATTAATGAAAGAGTAAGGCATTCTTCCTGTTTTAGGAAAGAAGAAAGGAGTAGGTACAAGTGAAAAAACAATTAAAAAGGTCCAGCAGTTTTTTGAAGATGATGAAAACTGTAGAATGTGCCCAGGTTGCAAAGATAGCAGAAGAGTTGTTATAAATGGAGTTAAAGTAACAAAGCAGAAACGACTAGTGCTGTCCAATTTAAATGAACTTTATGTAGATTTCAAAAATTCTCATCCTGAATGCAAAATTGGAAGGTCAAAATTTTGTGACCTCTGTCCTAATCTTCAGGGACATACTCCGTATGTCAAACTGATGATTTTGGGTGCAAAACTCAGTGATCTTAACTAAATAGAGTTACTGGATTTAATGGTCTGTGACACTAACAGTTATGACTCTATGATGAGTTTGTGTAATAAATGCCCTTGTAAGGAAACTGTTATTGAATTGTTTCACGAATATGATGAGGAAATGCCAGACAGTACTACCTTCAAACAGTGGGTCACAACTGACAGGGCAGAAATGATAACAGTAGTTAAATCTCAGGAAGAGTACTTGGAATCTTTAATTGATAACTTACAAAAACTCAAAAGTCACCACTATGTTTCTAAAAAGTAAGTTTTTGAAGGACAAAAAAAGCACAACTTCATGAAACTGAATGCATAGTGCTAGCTGATTTTGCAGAAAGGTTTACATTTTTGATTCAAGATGCAATACAAGGGTACCACTGGGTCCAGTGACTAGGCAACAGTGCAGCCATTTACTCTCTACTTTAAAAATGAGAAAGCCGCGCGGGATTAGCTGAGCGGTCTAAGGTGCTGCAGACATGGACTGTGCCGTTGGTCACGGCGGGGGTTCGAGTCCTCCCTCGGGCATGGGTGTGTGCGTTTGTCCTTAGGATAATTTAGATTAAGTAGTGTGTAAGCTTAGGGACTGATGACCTTAGCAGTTAAGTCCCATAAGATTTCACACACATTTTTTTTTTTTTTTTTTTTTTTTTTTTTTTTTTTTTTTTTTTTTTTTTTTTTTATGAGAAAGATGAAGTTTGCAGTTCTTCTATTTGCATTCTAAGCGACTACTTGCAGCACAACGCTTCAGGCTGTACACGTGTTTCAAAAGTATGTAATAAAGTACATAAAAGAAAATTTTGCCAAGGTTGAGAAACTGTTATACTTTTCAGATGGAAGTGGTAGTCAGTATAAGAACAAAAATAATTTTTCACATCTGTGCAACTGCAAAGTAGACTTTGGGTTGGAGGCTGAATGGCACTTTTTTGCATCTTGCAATGGTAAATATGCATGTGATGGAGTAGGAGGTACAACAACATGTGAAGTAAGTAAAGCCAGCCTACAAAGACCTACCACAGACCAAATTCTCAGTACAGGACATTTATGTCTTTTGCAAGGATAATATTAAAGGCATTACCTATTTTCTGAATAAGAAAGAAGTTGTTCTGCATATGAAAACAACACTTCAAACCAGATTTGAAAACTGTATAGCAATAAAAAGAACAAGGCATTTCCACAAATTCCTTGGCATTGCAGAAACCTTAGTTCGATGCTATGAAACATAAGAAACCGAAATTTATAAGGATCATTGTGTCAGTAAAATTACATCTCTATCTTTAATGTTGAATGACCTAGTGGCATGTGTGTATGATGGACAGTGGTGGCTTGCAGAGGTTGAAAGAATAAGTTTGGAAAACAATGATGTATCTGTGCATTCTTACTATCCTGCTGGCCCAAGAACATCTTTCAAGAAAGCTACTAGTGACAAAGTTTGGATACCGATGAATAATGTTTTAAGGAAACTTTCTGTGCTTGAACGTACCACAGCAACTGGGAGGTCTTATTCTATATCACAGAAGCTATCTGAAGAAATAAGTGTTCTTAACATTCACCACCAGGTGTGGGAACAGTCACATCTCAAAAGATGTTAATTGAAAATATTTATTTTAAGTATGTCAAAATAATATAAATGTTAATTTCAGTGATTTTTCCACTTTTTGTGTATAATTCAGTACCTTACTTCAATAATAATTGATTATATCCCACCAATATCACACATGAATAGGCAACAGACATAAGACCAGTTGTAGAGTAATGTAAATTATCTCCTCATTTTCAAAAATTCATATCTTTGTTCACTGTCAGATATCAATGTTAAAATTTTTACAGTACGTGCTACCATATAGGTGTACAAACTGTGCAAAAATCATATTTTTATATTCCATCCCACCTGAGATAACTAACCCCAAACTTGACAAAAAATTAAAATTTTTAAATTTCAAAAATTCATAAAAAATTAAGGAAACATTTGTAAGTATTTTTGCTGTATACGAGGCTAGTAGTGTATGATACCTAACTATAGGAAAAAAATAGACTCTCATAAATCACTCCTTGTTTGTTACTTTTGGGCCTATAAGTGGATTTTTGAAAATTTGGGTACCAACTTTGAAGGTCATTTAGACTGGTTATTTTTTAATTTAGGGTATTTTGTGTAGTAGACAATGTTGTTGAGGACACTTTTCTAGCCGGCCGAAGTGGCCGTGCGGTTAAAGGCGCTGCAGTCTGGAACCGCAAGACTGCTACGGTCGCAGGTTCGAATCCTGCCTCGGGTATGGATGTTTGTGATGTCGTTAGGTCAGTTAGGTTTAACTAGTTCTAAGTTCTAGGGGACTAATGACCTCAGAAGTTGAGTCCCATAGTGCTCAGAGCCATTTGAACCATTTTGACACTTTTCTAGAAACAATCATGTCAGTTGCAATGTTGTAACTTAACCCAGTGCAGAGATATTCATATTTTTGCTAACATCTCTAAACTGAAACATCGTCGCACACTTACAAACAAAAATGGCTGCCATTCAGTAAAAGTGAAAGGTAAATTTTTTTGAAAAACTTTTGAACTTCTCAATTATAGGGTAATCACATATAAAAAAATTAAAATATTTAAGATTGGTCAATAAGCCAACTTAATTTTTATTGGACCATTGATGTTTTATTTGGAATTTTTTTTTGTACCATGCATATTTTTTTTGAGATAGTTCGTTGATCCAAATTAAAACAAGCGCCTTGCACATTAAGAACAGAACTGGACTTAATACACTACCCTGAGGAAAACCTATATGTTTCTTGTCTAACAACTGCTTTACAAAAAATTTATCATCAGCAGATATGTGCACTATCTGTACCTTGTGCACCCAGTTCTCCAAGTAATACTGAATCCAGTCATTTGCTATTTTTCTAGCGCTTCTAGCTTGGTTAATAGTATTTTATGGTCAGCAGTGTCAGAAGCCTTGGACAAGTAGAAGAAAATACCTGTAACCCAGCCATCCTTGTCAAGAGCTTCAAATACCATCTTTGTGAACTCTGTAATGAGAGACTTCTCCCACTTCAGAAACTAGATTGTGCTTCATTAATAGGTTGTGTTTATTCGTGCAGTTCATTAGTCAGTATTTCATGATGGATTCAGTTATTCTTGAGGATGCATACAACAGTGAAACTGGCCTGCAGTTTTCAGTACTATCAACATTACATTACTTTAGTAAGGGCACAACTCATGCATGCTTTAGTTACTCTGGAAAAATACCTGAATTAAAAGGCTCATCTATTATCTTTATTAATAATGCTTGTATGCTCTCTATGCATGCCTTCAGAATAGAGACCAGGAACTATCTGTGTCTGCTGACTTCTTATTTTTTAATGTCTCTATTGTCTTCCTGACTTCAAGCTCTGTTGCAGAGAACATCATTGTAATTGTTGTGTAAGTCACTGTGGGCACTGTGTGTGTTTTACATGTAGGAAGATTTTGTTACTACAAAATTTACTAATTCCTGGAGATTTTCAGTTATTCTACTACCATCTTTGATTAGTACTTCATTACATTTGAGTCTTTCTTTTCCAGTTCCTTGCTTTATGATGCGGCGCAATTTTTTGCTTTTATTTCTGCATTATATATTATTTTGTTGTTGAATGATATTTTTGCAGCAAGCAGCACCATTTTTTATACCTGGATGATAATCTATGAATCATGGATTAGTGTAGTGCTTTTGTAAAGAATTGAGAAATTTAAATGTCTGGGAGGACTTTCTAATACCTGCAGCTGTCCATTATTTTCCTAGGCTGCTGCTGTAGAAGTGGCCTCTTTTGGAAATATCTCCTGAAAAATTAATCCAAACAATATGTAGAATGTAGATAACTTACCATGTACATGGTTTTCCATTTACAGTTCATCCCAGATTTGATTTGCCAATGCTCTAAAAAAATATAAGTATTTTATGTTCCAAGAA
Source organism: Schistocerca americana (assembly GCF_021461395.2). Classification (NCBI taxonomy): domain Eukaryota; kingdom Metazoa; phylum Arthropoda; class Insecta; order Orthoptera; family Acrididae; genus Schistocerca; species Schistocerca americana. Next base: position 400,556,247 of record NC_060123.1, on the reverse strand, counting down.
GAACAGTTTTGCGGGTTTTACCAAGCCAATCTTTAGGTTTATTATCTGACAGCAAAGATCAGAAATGCCAAGATATCTTAAAAATACTTACAATTTTCCCTGTTCATATCTGTAAGCACATGGTCCACTGATGCTGAAATTTCTGGTACCCTACTTGCGGTGCTTACCATTTGTGCCACACCAAAAGTACTGAAAATGTTTAGGAAGTTATTACTCATTTCAGCCTCAACACCTGTGTTAATGTCCATGTTGCTAAATGCTATTATGTTTTGGGGTTGAGGCATTTTCCAGGATTCAGTTAATTTGCTAAAAATGTCCACATTATTACAAGATGAGTGGTACACATATAGAGAGAGTCACTCCTCAAAGATGTCTGGCTTTGTTATTTTATTGCTGCCTGTTCAAAATGTCTATCTACTCTAATTTCAATCAGATTTTCTCCAGATTTAAAATGTGTACCATCTGTAGTATATATACATGATCCCCCTCCTTAAGGTAGTTCTACAGCAGCAGCTTTCATATTCAGGTGATGACAGCACTATATGCCACAGTTAATTATCTCTAAACCAGTGCTCCCAAATGCATACCATTTTGCTGTTCAAAGACTGCAATTCAACTTCAAGCTGGTGTACTTAGCTTGAATGGACTGCACATTTTGATGAAGATTAGATAATTCCCAGCAAATTTCTATGATGTTTGTGCACTCTGGCCTGGTACATTCTTTTTTCTGTGTACACGATGAAGTAATCTGTAAACAGTTTGAGATACATTTCATGGAGTGGAATGTGGTGTCATGGTTATTCTGAAAATGACCTGGAGCTCTTTTTCATGGAAACAGCTATTTTACTATTGTGGAGCCACACCCACAGGCTGCACTCCGCCTGGTTCCCTTTCCCAGTCCTGTTACGGTGGAGACCATGCTTAATGTAGCCCCATCTCCAAATAGTCACCACTGATACCAGTGCAATGTGCATCCGGTCAACGCTCATCAGTGCCATCTCCAGCCCCTCATTGATTCACCATACAGCAGTGCCAAGATGAGGCCAGTAATGTCACCAAACAGTTCAGCCATGCTCATATTGGTGCCACCAGTTAGTCAAGCTATTTACTCATGTCACCACCTACATTGTATGCCCTGACCCTATCCAAGCTGTTCCGTTCCCCACCAATGTCACTACCTAATGGCCATAAACCCATGATCTCCTGATGTAGCCCAGCACTTGGTTTCAAAATGTTGGTGACATGATGCTCCTCCCCTAACTTACCTTGTAGTTAAGGACTTCAACAGTTCTATTACTGATACTTAGAAGCAGTAGTATCTTTTTCCTAACATTTGTGCTTTTCATATTCTTTCTACTCATGGGTAGAGTCTTCTGCACATTCCCTACTCCTACACCATCTCCTGGCTCACCTCCTCTGAACTCCAGCAACTGGAAACTGTTGCTGGTAGGCAACAAACACCGTCAGACCACATCCTCCTCCTGCAAGCCCTCATCCCAGCTGCAAGTTTTGAACCCCCCCCCCCTCCCCTCCCCCTGTTATGAGTACTTTCCTTCAGCCTCACTAGCTGTCTCCTAGCTTGGTCCAAATGTGCCTGAAGGACACAGATCTTCCTTCCCTGCTCCTCTGTTAACTTGTTCCTGCTGCATATTTTGCTGTTCCAGAAGAGGGTCTCGGTGCCCTCCACAGAGTTCTCCCCATTGCATTCTCCACAGTGAAGCCATTTACTATAGCTCCCACAATGCATCCCACTACTTACTTTCATAAGAAAACTCCCACAGTTTCCACTCCTGGTCAAATAAAAAGTCTATAGGAAAGCTTAAAAAAAAAAAAAAAAAAAAAAATATATATATATATATATATATATCTAAAAACAAAGATGATGTGACTTACCAAATGAAAGTGCTGGCAGGTCGACAGACACACAAACAAACACAAACATACACACAAAATTCAAGCTTTCGCAACAAACTGTTGCCTCATCAGGAAAGAGGGAAGGAGAGGGAAAGACGAAAGGAAGTGGGTTTTAAGGGATAGGGTAAGGAGTCATTCCAATCCCGGGAGCGGAAAGACTTACCTTAGGGGGAAAAAAGGACGGGTATACACTCGCACACACACACATATCCATCCACACATATACCTAATATATATATATATGTGTGTGTGTGTGTGTGTGTGAAACTAAAGTAATATTTTGAGATTTATTATGTTCGTTTCACTATAAAAAGAATTTAACCTCAATTAATGTGTTGAGTTTGCTACTAGTGCAAGTTCAGTACCGTCAGATGTATGTAAACAAAAATGTTAAACAGAAGTCACACCTAAAAGAATGTCAAAACAACATGATTTCCAAAACATAACTCAGAGATGTCAAATCTTCACCTGTGGGACAAGAAAAAAGTGACTAGTGCATCTGTTCATAGCAAAAGGTATGTATAAAAATACGGGCAGATTTGCAGTTTGTTAAGAGTGTTGCATTTAGTATGTAAACAAAGTCAGATGTAGGTGTCAAGCATCAGAAATTCACTGTACAGGAAAACCATTAATATACTCATCACTGAATAAGCTGCAGAAGGTACTCAGAGCGCAAAACAGACGGAAAAAAGAAGGAAAAATACAACCCAGAAACATGATCAAAACTTATGTTTTGATGAACTCTATAATCACACTTGTCACTTGGCCACCATCTTTCAACCATATGTTCCATGCTTAACAGTGCAAGAAATGGCCGCTGCTACCCACCTCTTACGCCAAATCGAAGCAGATTGTACTGCTCGTTAAACCAAGAAAATTTAATGTGAGTGTGGCTGAAAATGTATACTTTCTTGATAAAGGGCACAAGGAAAGGATTTCATGAGATGGACAATGTATAACTTCCTGCCCATTTACCCCAAGCAGCTATGATGATGTTTCAAAGGTCATCACAGGTTCTTGTTGCATGGCCAGTATAGTTGTATCATATCGACTATTTCTACATCAATATACATATGGTACTCTGCAAACCGTTGTGAAATGCATGGAATAGTATACTTAATATGGTACCACATGTTAGGATTTCTTTTGACACGTAAACCTTTCCTCCTTTGATAACATTTTACCAGAAACCCTTATATTTTCTGAAAGCTTATGTCACAAGTAGAAATCTTAGGGGCAGACGGACAAGCGTTTAGGAGCTAATATAGGACCCACGAAGTATCAGTAAAGTGTTGGAAATATGAAAGCAAAAGTTGCTAAAATGCTAATTTCACGTATTTATATAAACAAACAATATGATAAGAAGTTGGAGATCTCAATATAAAGGAAGAAACAGCTCATTGAAAAGAAACAATATATGTTGAGGTGTTGCAAATGTGACTTAGTATTGATTTCAGAGAAAATCTATTACAAGAGATGGTCAAAGCGCAATTCACCAAATAAACAATGAGATGGACAGAGGGACAGTTCACAATGGACACATTTTACAAAAGTGATAGTCTCACACTATGCACACCCATCATTTGTTAATTAATTGAAGCAGTAATCCATTGGCGCAATCCGCATTTCAGGTTCGTTGTCCAAGTATCTGCCCTTATAAAAAGCACAATTCATCAAGTTCTTGAAACGAGGAGTGCTGAACTGATATAGGGAAAAGGACCGCATGGCCAGAAAACTCTGTACATCCTTCACATACCAGTTCCTTCTGTAGAACTTTACCATCAGGTACTTTGGAAGCAGACAATGCATGATCTTTGTTAGAACACCATGAATCAACTAAAGGCAGAGTTTTCTTCCTGTCATCAGGCATACTTGGCCAAAACATGTCATGATAGAACTGTTTGATGTCTGCTTTTGACATGTTCACTATTTTTCCAGCATACATTCAGAGAATCTTCCAGCGTTGCATGTGGGAATTATCCAGACTGCTCAGATACAAGTACATTAATTGGCTACAGTATTTTGCCTTCCATTGAAATCACAGGCATAATCATTAAACTGTGCTGTGTTGCAGAGACTTATCCAACAACAGTGCGAACAACTGTTGGTCCTCTGGTTTGCAGGGTTCAATGCCCATATAAATCTTTGTCAAATCTGCTCCAGTAAGCATTGAAGACGTGTCGGTGGAAAGTTTTCTGTGAAAATGAGGTTGTGTCTCTCCGCAACAAAATCATCGCGTGCCTGTGACAGATTTGCCTCCTTATCCTGCCAGTCACTGTCGACTGTGTGGTTTATTACTCTGTCAACAAAGTTATTCTGCTACTTGAAGCAATAGACCCTGTAATCAGAAGCTATAAAATTGATTGTATTTTGCAGATTCATTGCTGTCTTGAGTTCCATGGATCACAGTCGCAATGTCCGGTTGTGAATAATTGTTCCTTCTGTTTCCTTCTCTTTGAGTTTCTGCAGGAAAATTTTTGGATCAATGGAGTATTCATTTTTTTCTCCAAATTGCACAGAATGTTGATGTTCATAATTTTCGTGAACTGATTCATTACTGATGCGACAGATGTTTTGTTCAAGGTTCACCTGTCGTAGTATCTGCGGTACAGTACACTAAAGTGTGCTGCTTGTAAGCAGTCCAGTCCTCTAAATGCTTGGTCCTCTGACCCTAAGATTTCACAGCTATTCTATTTGTTCCATAAGCTTTCAGAAAATATATGGGTTTCCGGAAAACCCGTTTCGGAGAGAAGGTTTACTTGATACAGGACTTCGTGTATTGCAAGGCTTCCCTTAAGCAGTCTGCCCCAATACAGAAAGTCCTATGTATTAAAATTCAATGCATTATTTAAGTCTCATGAACATTATAATAATATAGATAGAGACAGATGGTCTGGCCAGTACTTACCTTAGCTCAGTACAGCTGACTGTCACACATAACTTACGAAAATAAATAAAACCTATTTTTCAGAAAATTGTTCCTTCATCGGGTAGGAGAGAGGGGGGGAGGGAGGGAAAAAATGGGAAAAGAAGGGAAAGTGGATGCAGCTCACCTAGGTTATGAGTTAACAAGGGAGAGATGAGTCTGTCGACCTGCCAGCGCTTTCGTTTGGTAAGTCAAATCATCTTTGTTTATATATAAACAAAGATGATGGAACTTACTAAGTTGGTAAGTTACATCATCTTTGTTTTTAGATATATTTTTCCCACGTGGAATGTTTCCCTATATATATATGTGTGGAGAGGGAAAAGTATGTAAAAAGTTCTGAGAGACTGGTGTTGGGTGGGAGGATCCAAATGGGTCGTTTGGTGTACCAGGTGCTTAGATCCCTGTAGTTATAATGGAGGAGCATGCTTTGCCACTGGGTATTGGGCATGCCTCAGGTGAACAGTTTTTGTATGTGCACTTGCTTATATACCTGTGTGTGTATGTCTTCTTCACTTTGGAGCTGGCATAGCACTTACAACACACTTTCTTTTGGCACCTTTTACTCCAGCTATGCTTACCTCCCCTTGTTGCCTCATAGCCTAGGTTAGAGTGACCTGCATCCACTTCCCCTTCTTTTCATGTTTTTCCCTCTCTCCTCCTCCTTCCTGGTAAAAGAACAAGTTTCTGAAAGCTAGTTTTCATTTGTTTTCATTGGTTTTGTGTGAATGTCAGCTGTACTGAGCTAAGATATTACTGGCCAACCTATCTGCCTTTTTCTATATTTGTCACATTTCTTTGTGATTTTCCTTTTAACCAAACTTTATTATAATATTAGGTACAGACTTGCTTTCTCATTTATATATGACACTGAGGATTCAAAAACTTCATGCTACTAATACTTATAGGAATAGGCCTGAACTTAATCCCGTAAAAGTTTAAGAGCTTCACACATCCCATACCAATTGCATATGGAGCATGGGAAGAACGATTGCGTAAATACCTGTGTGTGCTGTATTTAGTCTAATCTTGTCTTTTCTGCTCGTACAAGAGTGATACATAGAGGGTGAAAAATAGCACTAGTTTCTTCACTGGACACTGGTTTTTGAAATTGTGTAAGCAAGCTTATTTGGAATACTTGACAGCTATTTTCAAATGTCTACCGATATTGGCTTTTCAACATTTCCAGGACTCCCCCAAGGGAATCAAAAGAACCTGTGACCATTCATGTTGCTCTTCTTTGCACATGTTCAGTATTTCCTGTTAATCCTATGTTATATGGGAGAGACAGGAAAATTTCAGGAAAACAATAATGCAAAGGAGGGGGGGGGGGGGGGGGATTTTAATGAAGTAGCACAAAATTGGTGATTGTTATGAAATTTTCAACTTATGGCATTTTCCCGTAAAAAATATTATGAACCTGAAGACAGCAGTTTTGTAAGTATTCGTAAAATTAGATTTTGACTTACTTCTTCCTTGAGGCTGAGGGTCAAGTATTATCTTAGATGGCAGCTTGTTTCCCACATAATGAACTATGATGTGATGTGTGACAAAAATACTGGTATCATACTTCATACTTTATTGCTGGAACAGTTTTAATCACCAATGTCACAATTTCTGACACTTTTGCTCAACGAATCATACAAAAAAAACCATACATTTTGTAGAGATCTTTAATGTGATGCATCAATTAAATTGCATAGCTTCATAGCATGCAAATATAAATAAGAACACTGCCAAATATAGCACTTTATTTTGCAAACTTGCAAGTGAACATGGCATCTGCTCGGTTTGCTTCTATCAGCCAAAGTACAGCATAAATGACGCCATGCAAATAGCAGTCATTGTACACAACTGATGGAAGAATTGAAATCATGTTGCATGAGTTGTACAATTGATCACTTCTTATGGAATCATGTTCATTGGTTTCGTCAACATGCAACCAACTTATGACCTTTCTTCAAAACCTAGACCTTGTGCTTTGCAACTCATCAGGCTTTCATCACAATCTACTTTCACAAAATGGTAAAAACAATGTTGACTAAATATTTAAAAAAAACATTCTCAGTGATATGTTCTCCTGCAGAAACACGTTTGCATGACATCTTGTGTCCTGTGGTATGATTAGGCGATAGAAGCAAACCGAGCAGGTGCAATATTGATTTATGTGTTTGTGACCGAGTGCCATATTTGGTGATTTTCGTATTTGTACTTGCGTGCTATGAAAATATATAGTTTAATTGATACATCAAATTAATTATCTCTCCAAAATGCGTTATTTTTGTATGATTCGTTGCGCAGAAATATTCGGAAATGTGACATCTGTGATGTCATTGAATAAAGCTGTTACTTCTGTTCTGAATTAAGAGATTCCTTCATTATTGTGGGGAAAGGAATTTTGGTATTAAAAGCAACAAGTTTCTGAAAAACATGTTGCGAATACTTCAGGCAGAGGTGAAGGAAAAACTGAAACACACCTTCAAATTAGACCAACAGCTCTTACAGCCACAGATCCATTCAGGTCTGTTCTCACAGCCCTAAATTCTTGTTACAACTATAGAATGATAATGATGAAATTTGTTAATACCGGCATGGTAAAGAGGACATTAAGTGTAACTGGAATGGGAGGTCCTTAGTCATGTAGATATTGTAAACAGATACAAATTCATTAGTAATTTGGTGGAAAACAGCTTTCCATACCAGCGGGATATGTGAGTGTTGGAAAATGTCTTGTGTTGTGCTGAATTCAAATATAGAATGCATGCATGTGTTTTCACACTATAGTGTAGTGTTGAAATATCGCCAGCATGGTGTTTCAGAAAAATGCTTCGTTATGGATACTTCCCAGCTGTGTGCGATTGCAGAGTTATTTTTCCTTTAAATGATCAGATGTAATGTGTTTAACTAAATAATTTTGCCCTTCAATTTAAATAAAGGTGATGAAAATAAGTATAACACAATTGATGGGTATATTTTCACTTTCGCCATAACACTTAAAACAAGTAAGACAAGGAAAATATGGTACTTCAAAAATAAGCAGTTGGAACCTTCTACAGAAGATGACAAAGAATTGCTCCAATAGTGGCAGCTAACAACACTAAAATTGATTGAAAAACACAAATTTTGTTAAAAAAATACTAAACTTGACAGGAAAAAATAACGCTGAAATTGGCCATAAAATAGAATATTTTTTCTCTATTCCTGGGTATGCGTCCCCCAAACTTGAACAATATTCTAAGATGGGATGCACAAATGTTGTGTCACCTCCACCATATATATCTGTCGAGTTTGATGTCTTTCCATGATATTGTTACTTGAGAAAATCACTCTCATTACATTTCGTAAACCATCTTTGCGTCATTACAGATGTGTGTATATGGGAGGCTGGTCCTGTTGGAAACAAAATTCCCTAAGGAAGGAAGATTAGGTCATCTAGAGACAAAGCACAAGCTCAAACTCTGGAAGGCTGTGCTCCTTCAAAACAACCATTGAAGCATTTGCCTTAAGCAGTTTACAGAAATCAGGGAAAACTTAAATCTGGTGGCTGGATGGGAAGGTGAATAGCTGTCTCCCTGAAAATAAGTTTGGTGTCTTACCACTGCACTACGTTGCTTTCTAGAAGTCCCCTAGGACATAATTGTCACACTGATGAGAACATAATGTTATCCATGAGTCCACTGGGCATCAGCAAGCCAACCATTTTTTCTTTGAAACCTTCACAGTAATTAGAGATCCAGGCTCACATGGTCTCTGTGAAATGGCTGACAGATATTTGTGAAGGTGAAGTGGATGTCTTAAATCTAGTGCACTCTAACCAAGAGACTGAAATACGAGAGCTATTAAGAAAGTAGGGAACGTTTCCTTCTGACGCCGCTAGGCATGCGTCGACCTCATACATTTTGGGATGTGCGTGCTCGGCAGCTCAGTCAGCATCCATCCATGACAGTGGGAACATCTCTGCGCGTCTGGTTTTTTGGATATTCGAATTTGAAATGAAATGTGCACTGCAATCGAAAATCCCACCAGTTGCGAGGTGCGTCTGTGATATGGTTATTGTTGGCAAAAATCCTAAAACCCATAGAAATTTATTGTGAACTGTGCGAAGTGTACGGAAACAACATAATGGGTGAATGTTCTGCCCGGAAATGGTGCATTCGGTTTAAAAATGGCCGAACCAGCACTCGTGATGAAGAGAAGAGTGGACGCCCGAGCATTGTGACTGACGATCTTGTTGGTGAAGTTGATTATACGATTCGTGAAAACTGCCCCTTCACAATAACAGAGCTTTCGCTTTCTTTTTCCACAAGTTTCACGGACTTTGTTGTTTGAAAGTGTCACTCAAAAGCTAGCCTATCACAAATTTTGTGCACAACGGGTGCCCAAAATGCTTGCAGAGCGCCATAAAGAACAGCGAATGGGGGGCAACATTGACATTTCTGGAGGCCTACCACAAGCATGGTGATTCATTGCTGGATCGAATCATAACCGGCGATGAGACTTGAGTAAAACACGTCAATTGCGAAGCAAAATTACAGTCCATGGAGTGGGGGCACACAAGGTCCCCCCCATAAACCAAGAAAATGTTTGCAAACCTTGTCAGCAAGGAAGTTGATGGCGACATTGTTTTGGGATAGGCAAGGTGTGCTTCTTATTGATCTTCTCGAACATGGAGCAACCATAAATTCTGCCAAGTACTGTCAAACTTTGCACAGGCTTAGAAGAGCAGTTCAAAACAAATGCCGAGATAAGCTGACTTCCAAAATTTTGTTTTTGCACGACAACGCCCGACCTCACATGGCAAACTGCACTAAAGAACTCCTTAGTTCATTTAAATGGGAAATTTTCCCTCATCCACCTTACAGCTGCAGTCTTGCACCAAGCAACTTCCACTTGTTTCGCAAGATGAAGAACTGGCTTGCAACGCAGCACTTTGATGACGAAGCGGAACTTCAGGTGGGCGCGACTTTCTGGCTGAAGTCTCAGGCGGCAGAATTTTATGATGAAGGTCTTTCAAAGCTTGTCCGCCACCTCAGGGTGTTTGGTGACCATGTGGAAAAGTAGTATGTCAGTCGCTCCTTCAGATGTATATAATAAAATGCATTTCTTGTACTTAGTTTTTTTTTTAATTTTATTTTTATTTTTATTTATTTTTTAGTGGCAAAATGTTCCATATTTTCTGAATAGCCCTTGTACAAGAGAATTTACAGTTTGTAAATTACCTTAAAGTTGTATTTTGGTGTCTACCTAAAGATCAACCATGTGGTCTTTTCAGAAGTGTATATTTAGTATGACAGAAATAGAGGGTCATTTTTTCCTTCCTTGCAACTCCATTAGGCCGTTAAAGGTACAGACTTTTCATTTAACTGTCTAAATATTTCTTCTTCTTTTGTTTCACCCTCTTTGGGGTACGTTGAATCAATCATTTTTTTGTGCGTTGTTCTTTTCTTAGGACCCAGTATTTCTTCATACTTTCTGATCTTCTTTTCCTCTCTTCTTCTGAGATGAAGGGTTTGGGCTTTTGTGTAGATTTGTCTTGGAATGTTTTCATCTTTAGTAATTAATTTAGCTGTTCGGTCCATAAGTGAATTTTCTGTAATCTTTAATTCTACTTGGTCTTTCTCAGTTTCTTTAAACCAGTTGTGTTTCGTTTTGCGGTTACGGAAAAAGTCAAAGATTTGTTTGGTTAATCTGTTGGAATTCATTGTGAGAAGATGATCATAAAAATGTATCCTCCTCTTACACATAGTATCTGAAAGTTTTTCAGTTTTCTTTTAGAGAGTTTCATTTTTGATGTACATAATCTTATTGTCTGGAAATTTTGATCCTATGATTTTTCTTAAAATTTTTCTTTCTGTTTAGTGTTTCTGCTGCATACAGTGCTTCTGGCTTAATCACTGTCTTGTAATGTGTGATTTTGGACCACCATGAAAGGGATTTTTTGTTGTATGTATTTTTTGTTAGTTGGAAGGCCAATTCAAGTTTATTTTTTCTGGATTCCATTGCTTTGCTTTCCCCAGCATTCCAATTAATTCATTCTTTGAGATATTTGAATTCTTTTACTATTTCAATCTTTTGTTCTTGAACTTTGAGGTATTTACATGAGTGCTTGATGTTTGTCAATTTCTTAGTTTTTTCAAAGGAGATGTGAAGACCTATTTTAGTTGCTTGTTTCCTTAGTTCAAGGATTTGCTCCCATGATTCTTCTATTGTTTCAGCACACAGGGCCATATCATCTGCAAAAGCAATGCAATTTACTTTAAGTTTCTTCTTTTTGCAACCCAGTCTTATACCACTCTTAATATTTGTATTCCATACTCAGACTACTTTCTCAAGCGCACAAGTGAACAGCAACAGTGAGAGCCCATCCCCTTGTCGCACTGCTGTTTTTACTTCAAAGGGTTCCGATAATTTGCCTATAAATTTAACTTTCGAAAATGTATTTGTAAGGGTCGCTCTTATAATATTAGTTGTTTTCTTATCCAAACCCATTTCTTCCAGGACTGATAATAAGGATTCTCTGTCAGTCGAATCATATGCTATTTTGAAATCAATGAAGGAGATTGCGTATGTCTTTGCCCGTGATTTTTGGTATGCCATGATGTTTTTAAGGTTTAGTACTTGTTCTGAACGTGATCTACCCTTTCAAGAACCCCCCTGGTATTCCCCGATTTGTGGGTCCAATTGCGGCTTTGTCCTGTTCAAAAGGACTTAGAAAGAATCTTGTATATTATATCCAGCAGTGATACTCCTCTGTAATTGTTGGCGGTCTGCCTTCAAATATTTTTTAATTTATGATGAAAGTGTTATAACCTTTAATCACCAATAATTGCATGGATATTCAAACACACTCACTTAGAAACAATGGCTCGTTACATGATAACAACTCAGTATCTCTTATTTGACTGCCGTGCCGTGACATGCGGCCGGTGCCGTTCGTAGCTAGGTGGCGCTCCCACGCTCAGCCAAGTTTCGGAGCGCCTCTATCGCCGTATGCGCGTACTGTCGTGGCGGCACTGTTAAATGTCGTGGCACTGTCACAAGACTTTTCCCCCCTTGAAAAAAACAAAACAAAACAAAAAAAACACTCACTTCCTTGGAGACATGGACAGTGTGGAGACATCCATGGCCTCTTGTGAGGCCCCGAGAAGATCCCGCGGAGAGACACGAGAGTATGGTCGAAAATGTCCAGGACGGAAGCTCGTGCGTGGAACGTGCCTCCTGGACGAGATGATGGGTGAAAACCTGGGGGTGTGCTCCAGCGAGATGGGTCCCGGAGAAGGCGGCGTCGCGACTGGGACCGGTTCCGGCGTACTCGGAAGCGGTAGCGACGTCGGCTGCATCAACACGTACGGTAGATTGGCAGCAGTGACAGGACTGGCTTCTCGGGCTGGTGTAGGCAAAGGAAGGGGCGGTGGCACCGGCGTGGCCACCACTTGTGGGTGCATCTGGTCGTAATGGCAAACAACCATGCCGTCGTCTGTACGTATTTCACAAAGCCGGCGGCCGCGAAGAGCCTTGACCACCCCTGGAATCCATTTAGGGCGAGATCCATACCCTCTTGCCCACACTTCGGTGCCCACCGAGTATTTTCCCGCACTAGGGGACACAGCACAAGGCCTGACAGGGTGAAGCAGGTGCAGTAGAGTGCGTGGTTGGTGGCCATGCAAGAGTTCAGCAGGGCTGCGATCACCCAGAGGCGTGAAGCGATAAGAACTCAGAAATTGTAGCAGAGCATCATCTGTGGAAAAATCACTTAGGAATTTTTTCATCTGGCTTTTGACAGTGCGGACAAGGTGCTCGACCTCCCCATTCGATTGCGGATGGAAGGGCGGTGCTGTAACATGATGAATCCCTTGTCCAGTACAAAAATCCCGGAAGGCCTGCGAAGAGAACTGAGGGCCATTGTCCGTGACGATCATGGATGGAAGACCTTCTAGCGCAAAGATTTTGGACAAAGCCAGCGTCGTCGCCGCAGTGGTGGGTGACGAACATCGAACAACAAACAGAAACTTCGAGAAGGCATCTATCAACAGTAGCCAATAAGTACCGAGGAAGGGGCCGGCAAAGTCAGTGTGCACCCGTTCCCATGGCTGCGCCGAATCAGGCCACGGAGAGGGCATTGTACAAGGTGCAGCCAGTTGTTGAGCACACTGACCACACGCAGCAACCATGTGGGCGATGTCCGAATCAATACCGGGCCAATAAACTTGCCTGTGGGCCAGGGACTTAGTCCGAGAAATACACCAATGGACTTCATGCAACAGTTTGAGAACATCTTTGCAAAGAGAGGCTGGCACCACAACCCGTGGAGATGCATCATTCGTGGCCAGAAGAACAACACCATCATGAACAGACAGATGAAGGCGCAAGGCATGGTAGTTGCGAAGGGGAACCGATGCCCGGCCCTTGCTCCTGTCCGGCCATCCCTGTTGAGCAAAACCGAGCACCTGACACAGGACCGAGTCCCGCGCAGTAGCCGACGCGACCTGCAAACCTGTAAGTGGAAAACCCTCGACCGCACGTTGTTCTTCCTCATCAATGTGGAAACAGAGTAGTTCATCACGATCGAAAACCGGGTCGGGGCCCACCGGCAATCGCGACAATGCATCAGCGTTGGCGTGCTGGGCCGTGGGGCGATAGTGAATCTCATAGTGAAAACGAGACAAGTATAAGGCCCAACGTTGCAGGCGGTGAGCTGCCTTATCCGGAAGCGACACCGATGGGCTGAACAGAGAGACCAGAGGCTTGTTGTCGGTGATGAGGTGAAACTTAGAACCATACAAAAAAACGCTGAACTTTTTTTTTAGAGCATAAATGATAGCGAGCGCATCCTTTTCGATTTGAGAGTAATGCCGTTGCGCATCGTTGAGGGTCTTGGAAGCATAGGCGATGAGTCGTTCCGACCCATCCTCATACCGATGGGTGAGAACAGCCCCTAGGCCATACTGTGACGCGTCAGTCGCCAGAACCAAGTGCTGACCCGGACGGAATGTGGCAAGACAAGGCGCCGACTGCAAATGAGCCTTCAGGCGGACAAAAGCCTGCTCACACTCGTCGGACCAACAGAAAGGGACGTGTTTGCCTAATAGCTGATGCAGAGGATGAGCTACTGCCGCCGCGGATGGAATGAATTTGTGATAATAAGCAATCTTGCCTAGAAACGCCTGAAGTTCTTTGACCGTAGATGGCCGGGGTAGAGCGTTAATGGCCGCAACGTGCTGACGTAGAGGACGTATACCCTCACGGGACAAGTGGAAACCAAGATACACAATCGAGGGTTGGAAGAACTGTGACTTGTCCAGATTGCACCTCAACCCAGCCGAATGCAAAACCCGAAACAGTGAATGCAAATTGCGAAGGTGCTCCTCAGCGGAGGCCCCCGTGACAACAATGTCATCCAGATAGTTTATCCAGCCGGGAACGGAAGCCGTGAGCTGTTCCAAAAACCGCTGAAAAATGGCCGGCGCGCTAGCGACGCCAAATGGTAACCGCTGGTACTGATACAACCCACAAGGAGTGTTGATGATGAAAAATTCCTTGGAAGAAGCATCCAACGGCAACTGATGGTACGCCTCCGATAAGTCAAGTTTGGAAAAGAACTGGCCCCCAGCGAGCTTGGTAAATAACTCCTCAGGACGGGGAAGAGGATAAGTGTCAATGAGGCTCTGAGCGTTGACAGTAGCTTTAAAATCGCCACACAATCGCAGACTCCCGTTTGGTTTAGAAACCACCATGATTGGCGATGCCCATTCCCTGGAGGTAACAGGAAGGAGAATCCCTGAAGCTGTTAACCTGTCTATCTCAGCCTTGACAGGTTCACGCAACACCACCGGAATAGGGCGTGCCCGGAAAAACTTAGGGCGAGCTGTAGGTTTAAGAGTAATGTGGGCTTCAAAATCCTTGGCATGACCCAGACCAGCAGAGAACACAGACGAAAATTCAGAACACAATCCATCCAGCTGTTGATACGGAATATCCTCAGGTATGAGGTGCACATCATCATCAATGGAGAACCCGAACAACTGGAAAGCATCATAACCGAACAGGTTTTCAGTGCCCGCATGATCCACCACATAAAACGCGAGGGGCCTAACAACAGACTTGTAGGCAGTGGAAGCATCACACTGGCCAATGATAGGAATTGTCTGTTTATTATAAGTTCTCAGATTTCTCGTAACTGGAGACAAGGGAGGGGAGCCCAACTCCAAATACGTGCAAGAATTAATGAGAGTCACTGCAGAGCCAGTGTCCACTTGCATGCGAATGTCTTTATCCAGAACACGAACAGTAACAAACGTCTTATTTGTTTGAGAAAGCACACAGTTAACATCCATGTCCGATGCCTCGTTCTCGTCGACAGGAACTTTAGGGGACTGACACACAGAAGCAATGTGGCCTTTTTTCCTACATGCATTACACGTGGCTCAACGTTTTGGACACACGGCCCTGTCATGCTGTACGAAACAACGTGGACAAGAAGGAAGTGCGGAACGAACCTGCTTCTGTGGTTGCTGTTTTCGCTGCGAGCGTTGCGGCCCAACGCGATGTTGTTTACGCGAGTGAACCGCCGCCACATCTTCGTTCTCCTGTGAAACAGGCAAATTGTCCGTGTCGAAAGTTGACTGTACAGCACCTACATCACACCATGCGTCTATTTGTGCGCCAGTAGCGTGAGACACTTCAAAGGATTGAGCAGTGCTTAGAACTTTCGACAACGACGGGTTTGGCAGTTGTAGGGCACGTTGCCGAACTTCTTTATCAGGAGCAAGCCGTAGAATAGCATCCCTAACCATTGAATCAGCGTAAGACTCATGATGAGTGTCCGTGACAAACTGACATTTCCTACTCAGACCGTGTAGTTCCGCCGCCCAAACCCGGTAAGATTGATGGGGCTGTTTACGACACCGGTAGAACGCCACGCGGGC
This sequence comes from Schistocerca americana, assembly GCF_021461395.2. NCBI lineage: Eukaryota > Metazoa > Arthropoda > Insecta > Orthoptera > Acrididae > Schistocerca > Schistocerca americana. The sequence goes on along the minus strand of NC_060123.1, from coordinate 400,540,482 downwards.
GGCAACGACGTGGGTGTTTTTCTGGTAATAGTTAGACAATAAGTCTCACATTTCTTGGAAGGACAGAGAGGCAGGTTCCCGCAGAGGGGCTAACTGAGATAGCAGCTGATAGATCAGTGGAGAAATCCAAGATAGAAATAACGACTTACACATAGGACCGTCGACAACGCCGAAAGCCAAGAAGTGTTGCCGCAAACGCTTCTCATAATCCTCCCAATCTTCAGCGGCCTCGTCGTAAGGAGGGAATGGAGGCAGAGAAGAGGAAGACAGACGATGAGTAAGCGACGTCGACAACACCTGAATAGCAGCCGTCAGCTGTGTTTGTTGTTCAATGAACTCTTGCATAAGCTGTTACATGTCTGCCCCGTCACGAACACACAAATCCACAACGCAGAGAAGATATCTGACCTCGTCGCCAAAAAGTGTTATAACCTTTAATCACCAATAATTGCGTGGATATTCAAACACACTCACTTAGAAACAATAGCTCGTTACATGATAACAACTCAGTATCTCTTATTCGACTGCCGTGCCGTGACATGCGGCCGGTGCCGTTCGTAGCTAGGTGGCGCTCCCCCGCTCAGCCGAGTTGCAGAGCGCCTCTATATCGCCGTTTGCGCATACTGTTGTGGCGGCACTGTTGAATGTCGTGGCACTGTCACAACAGAAAGTGTTTTTGATTGTAGATTCTGCATGTAAGTGAAAGCGAACTGTTTAATTTATGAGCAGTATTTTTATAAGCAAACCATGTTGGTGTTATTTGGTGAATTGCCCATGGAGACACAATTTCAATATAACCTTTGTCATGATGATGTACTCAGTGTTGAATTTTGTGTTGACAGCTTAAATTTGATAATGAAGCTGGATGTTAAAGTGACAAATTGGCAAGGTGACATATATTTTTGTAAGGTATGAACATCACAAACCCTATAATTGACTGAAAATATATTAGATTTACAGTGACTTGCTGACTGTACAGTTAGATTCTTGTGTTTTCTCATCAATTTACTAGCTTGGTAGTCCTTCTAAAGGTGGCTGGCACAGCATGAAATTTAACTGAGTGGGATTGTTACAACTCACAAATCCAACTTTATTAGCGTGTGTGTGTGTGTGTGTGTGTGTGTGTGTGTGTGTGTGTGTGTGTGTGTGTGTGTTTGTCTCTTCATTAACATATCTGACAGTCTGACCTAAAGCTCAGTCTGCATAGCTGTGGCGGAAGATGAATTCATGCTGGAAGTAGGTAACATGAATACTGTATGCAATAAAGATACATTATTTTGTAATTAATAAGCAACGATTTATTTGCAGGGTCCACAGCATCCTTCATTAGAACATAACCATCTATAATTGGTTCAAATGCTGTTAAACAATAAAATTTATACTTTTCTTATCCTGCATCTTGGCAGTTGATACTAAATTACTTTGTGTTTGATGTTTCAGTGAGTTGAGTGGTAGGGGCCTGCCGCCATCCAATTGTAGTTCTTTGGAGTACCACATGCTTGCTGTGATGCTTATTCTGTAGGTACATGCAGCACCTTGTGAAACATAGCTGGCTGCAGGCCGGCAGTACTGCCCTACTCTTGCAGTCTGTCAATCACAGTGTAATCTTAAAGCGAGTATAAACCCACAAATTGTGAGAACTTTTAGACAAATAATGGAAACACTTCTGGGAAAGAGATATTCAGCCTAAGGACAGAGAGTCAGTTCTGCTTCCGCCCCAAGCTTCCATTAAAATGATATCTTCCAGTCTGTATTCAAGGATTTTCCAAGGTGGCAGACTTGATTGTGCAGGGCAACATTATCCTCTGACTGGTAAAGATCGTGTACTGTCACTTAGTATACATTCAGTAAAAAGAAAGACTGTTGCATTTGTTGAATTTAAATGTGTTATAACTGGTATTGGAGTGATTCACATGGTTGTTCAAGGAAAGACGGAATTTTCCTGCCACTTACTTGACACAACACAAAATCCTGACTGGAGAGACACAGCCAGTAGCTCAGAATGCTATACCATCTATAGCCGATAGAAGGGAAAATATAAAGCAGCAGTTAAACAGGGGCATAATCTGGCCTCCTTCTATCCTTTGGGCGCAGACCATTGTCATTTTACGTACATAGAGAATCAGAGGTGAAAATACCTATTGCTTATATGTCTACATGCGAGAGGAAACAAAGTTATCATGCCAGATATTTATGCGATGCTACGACTAGACAAGGTGGGCAACTGCTTAGGGAATTACAAGCATTTTTTCACCTTATATATGAGCTTAGGATAGAGCCAAAATGGTTTTCTTGATGCTGTGCAGGTTGTGTGAATGTCTCAGATTGCCTTTTGGGCTAAGGAATTCTTCCACTACATTTTAGCGGTTTACTGATTTGTACAATGTGTGTCTCAGGTATCTTGATGACATCATTGTTTTTCTCTGTCAGTTGAGGAACAGACGTTCTGTCTTGTCCACAGTTTGCGAATTTGAGCTTGAAATTAGAGAAATACTCAATCCCAAAGTTGCAAACTGTGTATCTTGGTCACATTATAAATGCTGCAGGTTTTAAGCCAAATCCGTATGTCACAAGTACAATTGATGATTTTCCTACTCTAAGAAATATAAAAGAGCTGCAATTTTGTGTGTGTGTGTGTGTGTGTGTCTGTGTGTGTGTGTGTGTGTGTGTGTGTGTGTGTGTGGAGGGGGGGGGGGGGGGGAGAGAGAGAGATCAATAAATAGGTAAAAACAACTTCCATGCTGTAAAATGTAAACTTTCATGTCCGGAAGAGCTACAATTAATAAAATGTTCCGGGCTGTTATGCCGTGGTCAAATGAATTTCACCTTAAGAGCCCAAGGTGAAATCCATTCAACCATGGCGTAATAGCTCGGAACATTTTATTAACTGTAATTTAATTTCAGTGCTGTAAAAGAAATAAAATTACTGAGCATACGTAGCATGTGAATAAACTATTATTGCATTGCTGAAGTATTGCTGACCTAACAACAAAGCAACCAGTTATTGGTCAAGTCTTAAAACATAATAAAAACACTTTCTCAATAAATATATTCAAGATTTCTTTAAGTTAGCTTTGTTGTGTGCAGCATCTAAAATAATCTTTTCCAAACTACTGACACGTTTTTTATGATAACCAACCAGTTTTGTGAAAAGTAGACTTGTAAATCTGTCAAGAAAATATGATCACCTCAAATCTTTCATTTTTATACCTATCTGATAAAAACATTATCACATCATTTTCTTTTTACAGTTTTATTGTGTGTTTTCTAGATTTCATTTAAATCTACAGTGAGCAATTTATCAGTTGTGACTTTGTCCTGGCAGAATATTTTTAATGCATTTAAGTGGTTTGTGCATTTACAAGAGTGTCCACTCACTTGTTACAGCATCTCCCTTCTTCTTCTTCTTCTTCCTCTTCCTCCTTTATGTTCATGGAGCTTCATACTGATGATTAGAATGTATGCATTTAAAAAGCCAGAATTTGAAGTTTCAGTAACATACATTTCTATGTAGTAACTTTATCTGATCCTTCAGATTGCTTTTTCCTGGTACTCCCTCAAACTAAAGACTGTGCCCAGTAATTGGAAAAAAGTACAGGTCACACCTGTATGCAAAAAGTGTAGCGGAAGTGATCCACAAAATTACCACACTCTTTCATTGGCATCCATCTGTTGAATAATCCTAATCCTAGAACATGTTTACAGGTCAACATAGTGAGGCATCTCAAATAGAATGACCTCCTCCATGCCAACTAGCACAGTGTCTGATAATGTCGCTCATGGAAAATCTAACTTGGGCTTTTCTCACGTGACATTTGTAAAAGCAAGGATCAAGTCAATCTGCTGGATGTGGTATATCGTGACTTCTGAAAAAAAAATTTAACTCAATACCAGAGCGAAGTTTATTAACAAAAGTATGATTATATGGAGTATCAAACAAAATTTTACTCCCGTTGAGGATTTCTATATGGTGCAAAGATTGGCAACTTGTTTTAATCATTCAGAAATGCAAAATTGTGCACTTCACTAAATGCAGAAAAGTATCATACGAGAGCAACATCAGTGAGCTACAGTTGGACTCGGTCAGCTCCTACAAATATCTGACTGTAACAATTTTTAGGAATATGAAATGGGACAGTCACTGAGGCTCAGCTGTAGATAATACAGGTGGCAGTACTTAGTCCATTGGCAGGATACTGAGAAATTGCAGTTGGTCTGTAAAGTGAACGGCATACAAATCACTTGTGCATCCCATTATAGAACATTACTCAAATGTAAGGCACGCACAACAAATAATAACAGGAGATACTGAGCGTGCACAAAGAAATATGGTGTGAATGGTCACAGGGTTGTATGACTCAAGAGAGAGTGTCCCAGAAATGTCGAAAAATCTGAATTGACAGACCCTTGAAGATAGACACCAATTATCTTGGGAAACCGAACTTAAGAAGTTTCAAGAATTAGTTTTAAGTGAAGAATCTAGAGATATTTTCAGCTTCCTACCAATCATCTCTCTGGGGTTTGTGATGGTAAGATTAAACTATTTACAGCACTCATAGTCATCTTTCCTGCATTTCATACGTTATTGAAATGAGAAGAACCCCTAATTTGGGGTATTATTGTGAGTAACTTCTGCCATTCACTTTGTAGTGGTTTGCAGACTATTATGTAAAATTATGGCCATTGATGTTTATCATTACCACTTGCGATGCTCTCTTATGGGAGGATCAGGACACAAATCCGTGGCTAGTCATCCTGTTTTGTGTGATCAGTAGTTTCTGTAAATTCCCAGAATGGTTCCTTTAAAAAATCGCATGGTCAGTTTCCTTTCTCATTCTTGATCAGTTTGAGGCTCAAATTCTACCTCTAATGATTTTGTAGTGGACAGAATGTTAAATACCAATGTTTCTCTTTCCTTCATTTCCCTGCTACTGTTAAGAGCTTGATTATAATTTCTTTCTGTTTTTTTAATTATTTACTACAGCAACATTTTTTTTAATTTGAAAGAGCCTTTTCTCCATTATATTTCCATTGCTTGTTTTACAGTAATATGAGGTGTGTAGATTCAGTGACCATTGCAGCAATCCTGTTCTTATTTTTCATCACAATCCTCTTCAGTGATTGTCCATCACACACACACACACACACACACACACACACACACACACACACACACACACACACTTTTGTCCATATTGTGGCTTAGCAGATGGTGTTTTTCCATTCCACTTGTATGTGGTATGAATATTAGATACAATGCTTTGTGAAACACCAAACACTTCGGCTCCCTTGGTTAGAGACGAATGTGCAATACAAGAACCAACTGTGTTTGAATTTCCTTTTCTCCATTATAATGCACTCATAACTACACAGAACACTGTTCTGACTATGACTGCCTCTTGTAACATGTTGAGGACATAGTACAGGTGCTGTTTGTGGTAAAATATAAGGCACGACCTGCAGGTTTGGGTAGCATCTACATCTACATCCATACTCCACAAGCCACCTGATGGTGTGTGGCGGAGGGTACCTTGAGTACCTCTTTCGGTTCTCCCTTCTATTCCAGTCTCGTATTGTTCGTGGAAAGAAGGATTGTCAGTATGCCTCTGTGTGGGCTCTAATCTCTCTGATTTTATCCTCATGGTCTCCTCGCAAGATATACGTAGGAGGGAGCAATATACTGCTTGATTTCCCGGTGAAGGTATGTTCTCGAAACTTCAACAAAAGCCCGTAACGAGCTACTGAGCATCTCTCCTGCAGAGTCTTCCACTGCATTCTGCATTTATGTCCCAGCATGCATTTCTCACACTGTTTCAATTTTTCATCCACCCTCTGTATATTTGGAGATTCATATTCCGTACAAATTATGTAAGGTTGTGATGGTTAAGGTACTGTACTGCCTTTTGGGATTAAGTCACTGTACTACAATTTGGGAAGAGTAGGATTCACATCCCTGTTTATCCATTCAGATTTGTGTCTCTCTCCTGAATCACTAAGACGAATGCTGGGCTAGTTCCTTCGAGGATACTGTCTTTTCCTCCCTAATTCTTGTGCCATTCAATTTTGTGCTCATTTCTAATGACCATATTCTCCCCAGAATGTTAAATGCTGTTCTTACTGTGCAGACATTATCAGCTTAGCTTATTTCAGTTTGAAACCGTTGTTTGAATCTGTATAGCCTTAGTGATGTCTCTAACATTATGAGATGAAACTTTTGCCACAGAAACTTGCCTTGGACCCCGGCTTAATGGCCATAAAACAAGAATCCTTATTTATTATATGTACATCTCAGATTAACATGCTCATCTCACATTATTCTCAATCAGCCTTCTTTATCAAGAAGAAGAAAACTGTTATGTGTAATATACATTTCTATTTATCATATAGGCCTATCATAATTTTGACTGTAAATGTCTACTGCTATTTTCCAAAGCCACTTTAAATGATTTCATGTGTATTATATTTTACATTTAACCACCCCCAATTGTCTTTTATAATTTATGTAACTGTTTTCCTGATTGCTTAGGTAGCCCCAATGATTGACAGTCAGTGCAAAGATGCCAACGGTAATAGTTGTTGATGTGTCATTGTCGATGACAAGACCTGTTGCTTTGCCTGAGAGTGGTGAAGTATATACCAGACATAACCTCGCAATTCATGGAATAAACACATTATTGGACTACCTAGCTGTCCATAGTAAACTTGAATTTGTAGCATTGGTAAGAATTATGAACAGAAGTATTGACAATTCATTTTTGCATGGCATTTAAGTATATATTGTTATGCATTTACTTTTGTAAGTTGCTTATTAAAATCAGTGCATAAGGCAGTTTTGAAACAGTGCTGTATGATTTACATAATATAAGTTGTTTTAAAGTTCCCAGTTGTTAATTCTTTATTTCTGCCTTTGTTCTGAAGCATATTTGAAGAGTGTGTCTGTAGAGGAATAATTGTTCTGTTGGTTTTCATGTTATCCAATGGAAGATAATTGGACTAAATCTTAATGCTTAAGGATTATAAGTTCCATATCATATAAGGTTGTTGGAAGTGATGTTAGGTTTCATGTTCAAACAGTTCACATCATTCCAACTAATAAACTGCTCATCATGATCCATTGCATCAAATGGACATCAAAGTGTGTTAAGCAGCTAATAGCTGTTGACACTACACAAACATTGAGATCACTATAAATTTCTTAGTAAGCTTTAAGCTTTAATTTATTGATTTCTTTCTTTCAACATTGTCTGCCAAAATGTAGAGATGACTCCATGCTTCTGTTCTGTCTTTGTACTTTTCTTATGATACAAGCGGGCAAAGGATGCTGTATCTTAAGAAGAGAAGTAGAAAGGACTTAAGAGAGATGAAGTGGAAAGAATGGATTACCAGCAGAGTTGTTTAAGAACCTTGGGGGTAGTGGTATGAATGAGTTAATTTAGCCTTGTAATAAGATATATGAAAAAGGTGGATGGCCTGATAAATTTCTCTTCACAGTGATGATACCGATTGAGAAGAAAAGCAATGCCAATAAAAGTGAGGATTTTTAGAACCATAAGTTTGATTTCTCAAGGAGGAATAGTTCTACTAAGAGTGATGATTGACTGATCTGGCTCTGTAACAATAACCAAAACGGCGTTGCTGTGCTGGTATTGCGAATGGCTGAAAGCAAGGGGAAACTACAGCCGTAATTTTTCCCGAGAGCATGCAGCTTTACTGTATGGTTAAATGATGATGGCGTCCTCTTGGGTAAAATATTCCGGAGATAAAATAGTCCCCCATTCGGATCTCCGGGCGGGGACTACTCAGGAGGACGTCATTATCAGGAGAAAGAAAACTGGTGTTCTACAGATTGGAGCGTGGAATGTCAGATCCCTTAATCGAGCAAGTAGGTTGGAAAATTTAAAAAGGGAAATGGATAGGTTAAAGTTAGATATAGTGGGAATTTGTGAAGTTCAGTGGCAGGAGGAACAAGACTTTTGGTCAGGTGAATACAGGGTTATAAATACAAAATCAAATAGGGGTAATGCAGGAGTAGGTTTAATAATGAATAAAAAAAATAGGAGTGCGGGTAAGCTACTACAAACAGCATAGTGAGCGCATTATTGTGGCCAAGATAGACACGAAGCCCATGCCTATTACAGTAGTACAAGTTTATATGCCAACTAGCTCTGCAGATGATGAGAAGAAATTGATGAAATGTATGATGAGATAAAAGAAATTATTCAGGTAGTGAAGGGGGACAAAAATTTAATAGTTATTGGTGACTGGAATTTGAGAGTAGGAAAAGGGAGAGAAGATAACATGTAGGTGAATATGGATTGGGAGTAAGAAATGAAAGAAGAAGCCGCCTGGTAGAATTTTGCACAGAGCATAACTTAATCATAGCTAACACTTGGTTCAAGAATCATAAAAGAAGGTTGTATACATGGAAGAATCCTGGAGATACTAAAAGGTATCAGATAGATTATATAATGGTAAGACAGAGATTTAGGAACCAGGTTTTAAATTGTAAGACATTTCCAGGGGCAAATGTGGACTCTGACCACAATCTATGGGTTATGAACTGTAGATTAAAACTGAAGAAACTGCAAAAAGGTGGGAATTTAAGGATATGGGGCCTGGATAAGCTGACTAAACCAGAGGATGCACAGAGTTTCAGGGAGAGCATAAGGAAACAATTGACAGCAATGGGGGAAAGAAATACAGTAGAAGAAGAATGGGTAGCTCTGAGGGATGAAGCAGTGAAGGCAGCAGAGGAGCAAGTAGGTAAAAATATGAGGGTTGCGAGAAACCCTTGGGAAACAAAAGATATATTGAATTTAATTGATGAAAGGAGAATATATAAAAATGCAGTAAATGAAGCAGGCAAAAAGGAATACAAAACGTCTCGAAAATGATATCGACAGGAAGTGCAAAATGGCTAAGCAGGGATGGCTACAGGACAAATGTAAGGATATGGAGGCTTATCTCACTAGGGGTAAGATAGATACTGCCTACAGGAAAATTAAAGAGACCTTTGGAGAAAGGAGAACCACTTGTATGAATATCAAGAGCTCAGATGGCAACCCAGTTCTAAGCAAAGAAGGGAGAGCAGAAAGGTGGAAGGAGTATATAGAGGATCTATACAAGGACGATGTACTTGAGGACAATAGCATGGAAATGGAAGAGGATGTAGATGAAGATGAAATGGGAGATACGATACTGTGTGAAGAGTTTGACAGAGCACTGAAAGATCTGCGTCGAAACAAGGCCCCGGGAGTAGACAGCATTCCATTAGAACTACTGACGGCCTTGGGAGAGCCAGTCCTGACAAAACTCTACCATCTGGTGAGCAAGATCTATGAGACAGGCGAAATACCCACAGACTTCAAGAATAATATAATAATTCCGATCCCAAAGAAAGCAGGTGTTGACAGATATGAAAATTACCGAACTATCAGTTTAATAAGTCACTGCTGCAAAATACGAACACGAATTCTTTACAGAATGGGAAGATCAGTTTGGATTCCATAGAAATATTGGAACACGTGAGGCAATACTGAGCTTACGACTTATCTTAGAAGAAAGATTAAGGAAAGGCAAACCTACATTTCTAGCATTTGTAGACTTAGAGAAAGCTTTTGACAATGTTGACTGGAATACTCTCTTTCAAATTCTAAAGGTGGCTTGGGTAAAATACTGGGAGCGAAAGGCTATTTACAATTTGTACAGAAACCAGATGGCAGTTATAAGAGTCGAGGGGCATTAAAGGGAAGCAGTGGTTGGGAAAGGAGTGAGACAGGGTTGTAGCCTGTCCCCGATGTTATTCATTCTGTATATTGAGCAAGCAGTAAAGGAAACAAAAGAATAATTTGGAGTAGGTATTAAAGTCCATGGAGAAGAAATAAAAACATTGAGGTTCGCCGATGACATTGTAATTCTGTCAGAGAGAGCAAAGGACTTGGAAGAGCAGTTGAACGGAATGGACAGTGTCTTGAAAAGAGGATATAAGATGAACATCAACAAAAGCAAAATGAGGATAATGGAATGTAGTCGAATTAAGTCGGGTGATGCTGAGGGAATTATATTAGGAAATGAGACACTTAAAGTAGTAAAGGAGTTTTGCTATTTGGGGAGCAAAATAACTGATGATGGTCAAAGTAGAGAGGATATAAAATGTAGACTGGCAATGGCAAGGAAAGCGTTTCTGAAGAAAAGAAATTTGTTAACATCGAGTATAGATTTTAATTGTCAGGAAGTCGTTTCTGAAAGTATTTGTATGGAGTGTAGCCATGTATGGAACTGAAACATGGACGATAAATAGTTTGGACAAGAAGAGAATAGAAGCTTTCGAAATGTGGTGCTACAGAAGAATGCTGAAGATATGATGGGTAGATCACATAACTAATGAGGAGGTATTGAATAGAATTGGGGAGACGAGGAGTTTGTGGCACATCTTGACGAGAAGAAGGGACCGGTTGGTAGGACATGTTCTGAGGCATCAAGGGATCACAAATTTAGCATTGGAGGGCAGTGGAGGGTAAAAATCGTAGAAGGAGACCAAGAGATGAATACACTAAGCAGATTGAGAAGGATGTAGGTTGCAGTAGGTACTGGGAGATGAAGAAACTTGCACAGGATAGGGTAGCATGGAGAGCTGCATCAAACCAGTCTCAGGACTGAAGACCACAACAAAACAAGAGTGATGAGTATAAGACTTCATGATAGACTGGATAAAGGTATTGCAGAGGAACAGCATGAATTTAGAAGAGGTAAAGGTACAAGAGATGCAGTTTGGCTGTTGAGAATTGTAGGTGAGAGATACATTGAAGGAAGAAGAAAAGTTTTTACTGTTTTCATTGACTTGAAGAAAGCCTTTGATAGAGTACAGTTGACTAAATTAATGGACATTCTAAGATTGAAATCGATTGGAAGGATAGAAGGCTAATTAAGAATCTATACCTAAAACAAAAAATACAAGTACAGCTTGGGAATGAGACAGCAGAGGAAAGCACAATTGCGAGGGTAGTGAGACATTTAATAAGAGAAGGAGGCTTCTATGTGGGTGCATCGACAGGGACCTGTGAAAGAAATAGTGAAGTGCTTTATATGAAATGTGGCATTACACAGAGCTGAGACTTGGTCACTGGGGGGAAACAGGAAGAAAGGAGGACAGAAGCATTTGAAATCGGGCTTAGGAGGAAGATGGATGGGATAACATGGGTAGACAAAGTGAGAACTGGGGTGGTGTTTAGAAGAGAGGGTGGGGGGAAGGGAGAGAAATTTTAAAGGTAATCAGGAAGAGGTAACAGAATTGGCTTGGAGAGTGGATGAGAGAAGTTGTTTACTGTTGGATGCTGTAGAAGGAATGGTGAATAAAAGAAGAAGAAAAGGACATAGAAGATACCAGATGGTGGATAGTATAAGGATAGAAAACAGTTATGAGAAACTGAAGAGGTTAGTGAACGAAGACTACAGGATGATGATGATGATGATGATGATGATGATGATGATGATTATAATAGTGTGCCACAAAATAACTGGCACTAGACATGATTTGTTAAGGCCATCATTAGTCCCAAGTACTCCACCTAGCTCTGAATCTGGATTTATGTGTCACCCATGGAAGATATCACATTCATTGGCCAGCAAAAGTTTTCTACAGATGTGGCCAGCACTGTGAACCTTCATGTTTTCATGATGTGTAACTTGGTCCAATCCCTCAAATTTTATAGACCTGTCATGATCCTTGCCCAGAATGAAGTAGATGATCAGACATCAGCCAATGAGACAATTCCGATTTTAATGACTCCATTGGGCCTCCATAGATGTCTCATCACAGGACGAAAGATGCTTAGGCCTTTTAGCTACCATGCAGAAACCATTCAGTCTGTGTAAGGGCAGCAAAGTGATTCCAACTCTCTCTCTCTCTCCCTCTCCCTCTCCCTCTCCCTCTCCCTCTCCCTCTCCCTCTCCCTCCCTCCCTCCCTCCCACCCCAAACACACACACACACACACACACACACACACACACACACACCATTTACAGTAGAATAGAATTACAATGGCCACTATACAGTTGCTCAGGTCCAACAACTTGATGGAGCATATTCTGCCTTTCTCATCGAACTTCAAGTGTCAGAATTGTTATATCACCGCCCTTGCATAGGAGATAAACCACCAATTGATGTGAGGATTTGAATCTTCTCAGTAGCAATATGGTTTTTATTTCAGTCCACCACAGACTACCTGATGTGCTTGGAAATAATAAGATTACTGAATTCCTTAACTTGAGGGATCAAACATCAGTTGGCATATCATATGAGGGGAAGTTACAAAGCACGTTTCGTCCAGCCTGCATTTTTTAATTGGTCCATCCACTTCACATCTGATCGAAGGTGTTGGAATGACTCTTAGTAATCACTGTGTCAAGGGAAGAGCTTGCGAATTGCCTGTACCTCTTTTTTTCAGATTGTTAGCCCTTGCTGGATCCTTTTCACCAAAGTAAAAATTATTTGTCAGCTGCTCAAAAATTTTATTTTCATTTTACTAGCTTCAACAGATTCATATATCATGTTCAGAAGTTTGATACAGGCAGATAGTTAGAAAGCCATCAAGTAATTCCTGCTCTCTTTGAGGAAAAGTGGATTCTTTTACCTATTCAGCTTCCATATTAGTTTTTGTGTTGCAAGAGCTCTGATGTAGGGAATATTTATGCCTCATCAACGTCCTCATTATTGATGGTCCCGTGTAACAGTGAGTCTGAAGGTAGTAATATGGTCAGATGAAATAAATATAAATAAATAAGTTGTAATTGTTACCATTTGGTTGTTGTTGAGGAGGAGGGTGTATTTAAGAGTCTGGTCTTGTAAGAGTCTAGTAAATAATAATAATAATAATAATAATAATAATGATAATAATAATAATAATAATAATAGTTCCAGAATGAGAGTTTCACTCTGCAGTGGAGTGTGTACTGATATGAAACTTCCTGGCAGATTAAAACTGTGTGCCAGACTGAGATTCAAACTCGGGGCCTTTGCCTTTCACGGGCAAGTGCTCTATCTCGTCTCCTACCTCCCAAACTTCCAGAAGCTCTTCTGCAAACCTTGCAGAATTAGCACTCGTGGAAGAAAGGATATTGTGGAGACATGGCTGAGCCACAGCCTGAGGGATGTTTCCAGAATGAGATTTTCACACTGCAGCGGAGTGTGTGCTGATATGAAACTTACTGGCAAATTAAAACCGTGTGCTGGAGCGAGACTCAAACTTGGGACCTTTGCCTTTTGCGGGCAAGTGTTCTACCATCTGAGCTCCCAAGCATGACTCTCGACCCATCCCCACAGTTTCATTTCTGCCAGTATGGCACAGTAGCTGCAGTAGAGCACTTTCCCGTGAAAGGCAAAGCTCCTGAGTTCGAGTCTTGGTCCGGCACACAGTTTTAATGTGCCAAGTAGTTTCAATTATAATAGATGTTTGTAAATGTGTTCAGGTATTTGTTTGGGTATTACACAAAGAATTTCTTCTAATGACGGCATGGCACTTTGCTAATCCTCATGTTTTTATGTTTTGGGCCATACAGGGTAAAGTTCTTCACTGTCTGCTGCAATTGTCAGACCTAGAATCATCTCTTTTTTTAATCTCAAAAGCGAAATGTAGCTTAAAATGTTCAGTGGATCTGCTGTAGCTATCATGTTAACAAAACTTATATATCTGAGAAGTGCAGAAATCCCCCAAAAGTTACTCTACATTTGTTTGTGATTAGTTTTTGTACTTATTGGTAACTATCTTTAGTTTGTGCATTAATGTTACATAGTACATAACCATTGTAATTTGTTATTCTTTCTTTGTACAGATTGCATTTTCATCACTTTATGAAATTGTTTCACCTTTTACACGAGATTTTGACACAATAAAATCAAAGCTTCAGCAGCTAGAAGAATTTGATAAGACATGTGTTGAAACAGCTCTTCATGGAGTAAATAGACTTATATTGAGTGAATGGGGAAGTGCAACACCTTGCCAGGTGAGTAAAACAGTATGCCAGAATGTTGTAAATAATTATTATACTGAAAAACAAAACTTAAACAATAGAAAATCCAGGATGAAATGCAACAATACTATGAGAAGGAAAGTTGCTACTCACCATATAGTGGAGATGCTGAGTTGCAGCTATGTACAACAAAAAGACTCTCACAGTTAAAGCTTTCGTCCATTAAGGCCTTTGTCGTCAACAACACACACACACACACACACACACACACACACACACACACACACACACACACAAACTGCAGTTTCAGGCAACTGAAACCACACTGCGAGCAGCAGCATCAGTGCATGATGGGAGTGGTGACTGGGTAGTGGTAAGGAGAAGTAAAGGGCGGGGAGGGGGAGGGACACTATGGTGGGGGTGGTGGACAGTGAAAAGCTGCAGGTTAGACAGAGGGTAGGGGAGAGATGGGGAGGGGGGGAGGACTTAATGGAAAAAGAGAGAAAAAAATAATAAAAAGACTCGATGTGGTGGTGTAATGACGGCTGTGTAGTGCTGAAATGGAAACAGGGAAGGGGCTGGATGGGTGAGGACAGTGATTAACAAAGGTTGAGGGCAGAGGGTTACAGGGATGTAGGATGTATTGCAGGGAAAGTTCCCACCTGCACAGTTCAGAAAAGCTGGTGTCACTGGGAAGAATCCACATGCCACAGGCTGTGAAGCAGTCATTTAAATGGAGGACATCATGATTGGCAGTGTGTTCAGCAATAGTGTGGTCCACTTGTTTCTTGACCACAGTTTGTCAGTGGCCATTCATGCGGACAGACAGCTTATTGGTTGTCATGCCTACATAGAATGCGGCACACTGTTTGCAACTTAGCTTGTAGACCACATGACTGATTCACAGGTAGCCCTGCCTTTGATGGGATAGGTGATATTAGTGACGACTGGAATAGGTGGTGGTGGGAGGATGTATGGGACAGATCTTGCATCTAGGTCTATTACAGGGGTAAGAATTATGATGTAAGGGATTGGAAACAGGGGTTGTGTAAGGATGGATGAGTATGTTGTGTAGATTCAGTGGACGGCAGAATACCACTGTGGGAGGGGTGGGAAGGATAGTGGGGAGAGAATTTCTCATTTCAGGACACGATGAGAGGTAATCGAAACCCTGACAGAGAATGTAATTCAGTTGCATGGGAGATGTGGTTTTGTACAAGGTTGGGAGGAAAATTACCCTCCCAGCCTTGTAAAAAAAACAAATTTCGCTGCCTTATCTTCTGTCTCGCACCACTTCCCGAAGTCCCACCATCCAGCCACAGAGAAGCTTTCCCCTCGTAACACAGTACCACCTAGGACTGGAGCAACTGAATTACATTCTCTGCCAGGGTTTTGATTGCCTCTCGTCATGCCCTGAAATGAGAAATTTCCTCCCCACTATCCTTCCCACCCCTCTCACAATGGTATTTTGCTGTCCACCGAACGTAGACAATATATTTGTCCATCCTTACACAACCCCTGCTCCCTATCCCTTACCTCATGGCTCATACCCTTGTAATGGACCTAGATGCAAAATCTGTCCCATACATCCTCCCACCACCACCTACTTCAGTCTGGTCACTAACATCGCTTATCCCATCAAAGGCAGGGCTACCTGTGAAACCACTCATGTCGTCTACAAGCTAAGCTGCAGCCTCTGTGCTGTGTAGCCATGACAACCAACAAACTGTCTGTCTGCATTGATGGCCACCGACAAACTGTGGCCAAGAAACAATTGGACCATCCTGTTGCTGAACACGCTGGCAGACATTGATATCCTTCATTTCAATGACTGCTTCGTAGTCTGTGCCATGTGGATCCTTCCCACCAACACCAGCTTTCCTGAGTTGTGCAGGTGGAACTTTCCTTGCAATACCTTCTATGTTCCTGTAACCCTCGTGGCCACAACCTTCATTATTTACTGTTAGTTAGTTACTGTCTAGCCCCTTCTCTGTTCCCATTCCAACACTACACAGCCGTCATTCAACCACCACACCCAGTCTTTTTATTTCTCTTCCTTTCCACTTTTCTCCTCATAATATTGAAAAACAAAACTTCATAACCTAAGTACCTATCAGATAGTTGTAGTTGTTGGTAGAATGAGTTGTAAATCTAGATGTAGTTAAGATTCCCTAAAAGTAATTAATTTTAGTAAGAGAAGGTAACACATTCAGAAATTCTAAGACACAATGTGTAAAATCTCAAGTTTAACGTTGTACACTTTCAAATGAAATATTTTAGGTATTGTTGTGACTGGTGTTTGTTTTATGTTTCACCTGACCACACAGTATTCTGGAGGTTGCAGAACATATTTTCATTGTTTAGGGTTTGTGGCGTAGAAAATATATGTGTTGCAAATCTTATGTTTGACTGGTTTTTGTTGACATTGTCAGATTGACTTGTTTGGCCAAGTTGGCATGGGTTAGTCCACAATTAAATTGAAAAAGCTGTGCATTTTATGTTACTATGATGGAAGATTAAGATTTTTGTGTTGTACATTAAAGTATGGTTCAATTATTTAAAGCAGTTCTTATAATTGGAATAAATTAATGCTTGGACTGGGTCCTGTAATGGGTCCCACTAATTTCTGCTGGACACTATTGTGGTTTGACGAAAAGAATTTTTATAGCCATCAGCTGTAAACATTCAACTTTATTCTTTACCAGTTTTGGTTATTACAACCATCAACACTGGCAGAAAAGCAGTACTTCAGATCGATCAAAAATGCATACCACTCATAAACGAGTCAACACCAAGTCAAATGCAATAATAATCTGCAATGGTATGTATAACACCCCCCCCCCCCCCATGAACCATGGACCTTGCCGTTGGTGGGGAGGCTTGCGTGCCTCAGCGATACAGATGGCCGTACCGTAGGTGCAACCACAACGGAGGGGTATCTGTTGAGCGGCCAGACAAACATGTGGTTCCTGAAGAGGGGCAGCAGCCTTTTCAGTAGTTGCAGGGGCAACAGTCTGGATGATTGACTGATCTGGCCTTGTAACATTAACCAAAACGGCCTTGCTGTGCTGATACTGCGAACGGCTGAAAGCAAGGGGAAACTACAGCCGTAATTTTTCCTGAGGACATGCAGCTTTACTGTATGATTAAATGATGATGGCGTCCTCTTGGGTAAAATATTCCGGAGGTAAAACAGTCCCCCATTCAGATCTCCGGGTGGGGACTACTCAAGAGGACGTCGTTATCAGGATAAAGAAAACTGGCATTCTACGGATCGGAGCGTGGAATGTCAGATCCCTTAATCGGGCAGGTAGGTTAGAAAATTTAAAAAGGGAAATGGATAGGTTAAAGTTAGATATAGTGGGAATTAGTGAAGTTCGGTGGCAGGAGGAACAAGACTTTTGGTCAGGTGATTACAGGGTTATAAATACAAAATCAAATACATCTACATCTACATCTACATTGATACTCCGCAAGCCACCCAACGGTGTGTGGCGGAGGGCACTTTACGTGCCACTGTCATTACCTCCCTTTCCTGTTCCAGTCGCGTATGGTTCGCGGGAAGAACGACTGTCTGAAAGCCTCCGTGCGCGCTCTAATCTCTCTAATTTTACATTCGTGATCTCCTCGGGAAGTATAAGTAGGGGGAAGCAATATATTCGATACCTCATCCAGAAACGCACCCTCTCGAAACCTGGCGAGCAAGCTACACCGCGATGCAGAGCGCCTGTCTTGCAGAGTCTGCCACTTGAGTTTATTAAACATCTCCGTAACGCTATCACGGTTACCAAATAACCCAGTAACGAAACGTGCCGCTCTTCTTTGGATCTTCTCTACCTCCTCCGTCAACCCGACCTGGTACGGATCCCACACTGATGAGCAATACTCAAGTATAGGTCGAACGAGTGTTTTGTAAGCCACCTCCTTTGTTGATGGACTACATTTTCTAAGCACTCTCCCAATGAATCTCAACCTGGTACCCGCCTTACCAACAATTAGTTTTATATGATCATTCCACTTCAAATCGTTCCGTACGCATACTCCCAGATATTTTACAGAAGTAACTGCTACCAGTGTTTGTTCCGCTATCATATAATCATACAATATAGGATCCTTCTTTCTATAGGGGTAATACAGGAGTAGGTTTAATAATGAATAAAAAAAATAGGAGTGCAGGTTAGCTACTACAAACAGCATAGTGAACGCATTATTGTGGCCAATATAGACACAAAGCCCATGCCTACTACAGTAGTACAGGTTTATATGCCAACTAGCTCTGCAGATGATGAAGAAATTAATTAAATGTATGACGAGATAAAAGAAATTATTCAGGTAGTGAAGGGAGACGAAAATTTAATAGTCATGGGTGACTGGAATTCGTCAGTAGGAAAAGGGAGAGAAGGAAACATATTAGGTGAATATGGATTGGGGGGAAGAAATGAAAGAGGAAGCCGCCTTGTAGAATTTCGCACAGAGCATAACTTAATCATAGCTAACACTTGGTTCAAGAATCATGAAAGAAGGTTGTATACCTGAAAGAATCCTGGAGATACTAAAAGCTATCAGATAGACTACATAATGGTAAGACAGAGATTTAGGAACCAGGTTTTAAGTTGTAAGACATTTCCAGGGGCAGATGTGGATTCTGACCACAATCTATTGGTTATGAACTGCGGATTGAAACTGAAGAAACGGCAAAAAGGCGGGCATTTAAGGAGATGGGACCTGGATAAACTGAAAGAACCAGAGGTTGTACAGAGTTTCAGGGAGAGCATAAGGGAACAACTGACAGGAATGGGGGAAAGAAATACAGTAGAAGAAGAATGGGTAGCTCTGAGGGATGAAGTAGTGAAGGCAGCAGAGGATCAAGTAGGTAAAAATACGAAGGCTAATAGAAATCCTTGGGTAACAGAAGAAATATTGAATTTAATTGATGAAAGGAGAAAATATAAAAATGCAGTAAATGAAGCAGGCAAAAAGGAGTACAAACATCTCAAAAATGATAGCGACAGGAAGTGCAAAATGGCTAAGCAGGGATGGCTAGAGGACAAATGTAAGGATGTAGAGGCTTGTCTCACTAGGGGTAAGATAGATACTGCCTACAGGAAAATTAAAGAGACCTTTGGAGAGAAGAGAACCACTTGTATGAGTATCAAGAGCTCAGATGGCAACCCAGTTCTAAGCAAAGAAGGGAAGGCAGAAAGGTGGAAGGAGTATATAGAGGGTTTATACAAGGGCGATTTACTTGAGGACAATATTATGGAAATGGACGAGGATGTAGATGAAGATGAAATGGGAGATAAGATACTGCGTGAAGAGTTTGACAGAGCACTGAAAGACCTGAGTCGAAACAAGGCCTCGGGAGTAGACAACATTCCATTAGAACTACTGATGACCTTGGGAGAGCCAGTCATGACAAAACTCTACCATCTGGTGAGCAAGATCTATGAGACAGGCGAAATACCCACAGACTTCAAGAAGAATATAATAATTCCAATCCCAAAGAAAGCAGGTGTTGACAGATGTGAAAATTACCGAACTATCAGTTTAATAAGTCACAGCTGCAAAATACTAACGCGAATTCTTTACAGACGATTGGAAAAACTGGTAGAAGCGGACCTCGGGGAAGATCAGTTTGGATTCCATAGAAATGTTGGAACACGTGAGGCAATACTAACCTTACGACTTATCTTAGAAGAAAGATTAAGAAAAGGCAAACCTACGTTTCTACCATTTGTAGACTTGGAGAAAGCTTTTGATAATGTTGAATGGAATACTCTCTTCCAAATTCTGAAGGTGGCAGGGGTAAAATACAGGGAGCGAAAGGCTATTTACAATTTGTACAGAAACCAGATGGCAGTTATAAGAGTCGAGGGGCATGAAAGGGAAGCAGTGGTTGGGAAAGGAGTGAGACAGGGTTGTAGCCTCTCCCCGATGTTATTCAATCTGTATATTGAGCAAGCAGTAAAGGAAACAAAAGAAAAATTCGGAGTAGGTATATTAAAATCCATGGAGAAGAAATAAAAACTTTGAGGTTCGCCGATGACATTGTAATTCTGTCAGAGACAGCAAAGGACTTGGAAGAGCAGTTGAACGGAATGGACAGTGTCTTGAAAGGAGGGTATAAGATGAACATCAACAAAAGCAAAACGAGGATAATGGAATGTAGTCAAATTAAATCGGGTGATGCTGAGGGGATTAGATTAGGAAATGAGACACTTAAAGTAGTAAAGGAGTTTTGCTATTTAGGGAGTAAAATAACTGATGATGGTCGAAGTAGAGAGGATATAAAATGTAGACTCGCAATGGCAAGGAAATCGTTTCTGAAGAAGAGAAATTTGTTGACATCGAGTATAGATTTAAGTGTCAGGATGTCGTTTCTGAAAGTATTTGTATGGAGTGTAGCCATGTATGGAAGTGAAACATGGACGATAACCAGTTTGGACAGGAAGAGAATAGAAGCTTTCGAAATGTGGTGCTACAGAAGAATGCTGAAGATAAGGTGGGTAGATCACATAACTAATGAGGAGGTATTGAATAGGATTGGGGAGAAGAGAAATTTGTGGCACAACTTGACTAGAAGAAGGGATCGGTTGGTAGGACATGTTTTGAGGCATCAAGGGATCACAAATTTAGCATTGGAGGGCAGTGTGGAGGGTAAAAATATTAGAGGGAGACCAAGAGATCAATACACTAAGCAGATTCAGAAGGATGTAGGTTGCAGTAGGTACTGGGAGATGAAGAAGCCTGCACAGGATAGAGTAGCATGGAGAGCTGCATCAAACCAGTCTCAGGACTGAAGACCACAACAACAAACAACATGTATAACACACATTATTTGACTAATGTCATAAGTCACACAAGTTGCTTAACCTCCAGTAATGACAAAAGTTATGGGATAGCGATATATATATTTATATATATACACAGATAGGTAAGAAAGTGCAGTGCATTGGTGAAACTGCCATATATAATCATGTGATGCATGTAAAAGGCTTCTAAGCTGATTGTGTCCACAAAACTGGAGTTAACAAACTTTGAACATGGAATGGTAATAGGAGCCTAGTTGCATGGGACATTCTACTTTGGAAACCATAGGGACTTCAATATTCGGAGGCTCACGGTTTCAAGAATACCAAATTTCATGTATTACTTCTCATCACAGACAACACAGTGGCCGAAGAGCTTCACTTAATGACCAAGAGCAGCAGTGTTTGCACAGTGCTAACAGACAGGCAACACTGTGTGAAGTGACTGTAGAAATCAATGTGAGATGTACAACATATCCGTTTGGACAGTGTGGCGAAATTTGGCATTAATGGGCTTTGGCAGCAGACGACTGATGTGAGTGCCTTTGCTAACAGTACGACATCACCTGCAGCCCTCTCCTGGGCTGTTGACCATTGATTGGACCTTAGATGACTGGAAAACTGTGGCCTGGTCAGATGAGTCCCAATTTCAGTTGGTAAGAGCTGATGGTAGGGTTAGAGTGTGGCGCAGACCCCAACGATGAGGCCATGGACCCAAGTTGTCAACAAGGTGCTGTGCAAGCTGGTGGTGGCTCCATGGAATTGACTGTGTCCTCTGTTCCAGCTGAACTGATCACTTGCTGGAAATGAGTATGTTCGGCTACTTGGAAATCATTTGCAGCCAATCTTGGACTACATGTTAACAAAAAACAATGGAATTTTTATGGATGAAAATGCGCCATGTCAGAACATTCTGAATAATTCAAGTGAAAGATTTGGCCATCCAGAGTGCACGACAAGAATGTCATCGAACATTTGTGAGACATATAGAGAGGTAAGTTTGTGCACAAAGTCTTGCACTGGCAACACATACACATTTACGGACGGCTACAGACGCAGCATGCCTCAATATTTCTGCAGGGTGCTTTCAGTGACTTGAGTCCATGCCACGATGAGTTGCTGCATTATGCCACGCAAAAGGAGGTCCGACATGATATCAGGAGGTATCCCATGACTTTTTTCACCTCAGTGTGTATTATCATATACATTGGAGTTAAATCTACCAGTATGATTTATGACATTAGCCAAATTGTATGTATCCTAGTGTCAATGTTTGTCGAGCTCCAAGCATTTGTGATTCAACTGATACTTCTTTTCTTCCAGTGATAATGGTTGTAATAATCAAAACTGGTAGATAATAAAGTTGAATATGTACAGCTGATGGCTATAACAATGCTTTAAGTGTAATATTTAGTAAGTGTAGCAAGTTACCTACATAAAATAAGAACTGTTGTTTTTTGAAGCTGTGCATCAGAAATAGACTCAAACAATGCCTTTTACAAGCAGTGTGCTGCCCTCAAGTATCAGCCACACCTCCTGTGTTGCAGAACTGTTATAAGTATGCAGTGCTCTATAACATGTTTTAAACAATGTTCATAACATTACAATGGAATATTTTATTTGTTATCAAGGAAGAAGCCTCCCCAAAGATGGTGAAGATGGTGGATACTGCAATAGGGCAGTCAGTCACTGGGCAAATTTTAATACTGGCTAATTCTTCTGTGAAGCAGCTGCTACACAGCAACAAGCAAACATTAAAATGTTACCATAGCACACACATGTAGATCAAAGCAGGGGCACCTTGGTTGGCTTAATTGTTTTTCCTCTCTTTTTTCAGTTCAATTAATTTAATTCTGTAATTCAGTATTTGAATAACAAAACTCTCTCATATTCGCCAGCTCATGGAATTTTCTCCAGCTTATTAACCAGAGAAGTGGTTTAGAATGTTGTCAGTGGCAGATAATGGAGGGAGATACTTCAACATAAAATGTTCTCATCTTGCTTTCCATGTTGTATTCTGGTCTCTCTGTTCATGGTTCAGTAGTTGTAATTAACTCTTGTCCTTTCACATAGTTATTGAAGTGCCTGTTCATTACGTCAGTATCTGTCATTCAAATTGGAAAATTCAAACAAAATAACAAGGTGGAAGAGAATGTTGTGGTGGCTACTGCTCACATTATTGAAAGTCAAAGGCAAGGTTTATGAGCAAAGCAAGTTCAACCTATGCCTCTAAAGATCCGTATAATAAACTGAGGCAAAATGAGTATCACAGACTATAAATTGCCTTTATTTGCTTGCAGAGTGAAAGTATCAAAACTTTTACATACGCAGTTACATAAAAATATGGAGGATATTTTAATTATCATATTGGTTGACATGGCCCTTGCAGTCTGCAGATATTGATTTGAGTGAACACCTCACAATTAGTTAATGTGTAAAAATATAACTAATTATTTTTATCACGATTGTCAATATTGCTGTTCTTGTCCTCAGTCTGAATCTGGTTTGATGCAGCTCTGTTTGCTAGTCTGTCCTGTGCAAGCTTCTTCATCTCTGCAGAATTACTGTAATCTACATCTTTCTGAATCTGCTTACTGTAATCAAGCCTTAGCCTCCTCCTAGAATCCCCCCCCCCCCCCACACACACACACACACATTACCTTCATTATCAATTCAACAATTGCTTAATACTTGAGAATTTTGTTACATCAATCAATCCCTTTACTTAAAGTTTTGGTTGAACTGTTTGTTACCTACATTTCACTTCCGTACAGGCTTATACTCCAGAAAAATGCCTTCAGAAAAGCTTCCCTAATGTTTACATTTATATTTTATGTTAACAGTAGTCTCTTTTTCAGAAATGCTTTTCTTGTTATTGCCATTCTGCATGTTATAACTCCTCTGCTTTGTCCATTGTCACTTAATTTAATGTCCAAATAACAAAACTCTTCTACTATTTTTAATGTCTCAGTTCCTAGTCTAATTCCCTCCCTTCTTTTACTTTGGTTGATATTCATCTAGATATTACAGTGTCAGTGGCAAACCTCAAAGTTTTAATTTTGTCTATTGAACTATAATTGTACAGTGTACAGATTGGCTAACATCATGAGTAGACTACAGCCTTTTCCCATGCCCTCCACAACTGCTACTTCCCTCTCATATCCTTTGAGTCTCATGGTGGTAGCGGCTGGTGTGGCCACAGCCATACAGTAGATCTCCTGTGCCTATACTGTGTGGAAACCATGTGAAGTGGGAGGCAGAGGGTACTTCAATTGATTCTGTGTACATTTTGCAGATAACCTTTTGGTCCCTGTATTTGATCCCTGCAACCTTCAGAATTTCCCTCTTATCTTCATTTACTTCCTGTTTCTGTAAGTACTGATCCAAATTGGAGTAGTTTGCAAAAATTGGTGATTAATTTACAACTTGTTTATGGAACAAAATGTAAAATTGTAATGGAGGATCAGTGGCACCAATTGTTTTAAAATTGAGTGTGGAACGTGACAAGGTTGTAGAAAGTCTCCCAAACTATTCAGAGTGTATGGAGAGTACTTGATTAACCCCTTAAGAAATTGATTTTTTTTCAAATTATGTTCCAAAAAATAGTATTTTTTATTATTATTAAACTTATATATTGAATGACATCACATACAGATATATAAATGCAGCTCTTAAAGTTCACAATAAAGAGCTGCAAATTTTTGGAGAGCACCATTAATAAAATTCCAAGTATACTCGTGCACTGGACTTTGACTGAATTATACTGAAACTTGAAGTCATTCTTTAGTTTCTATGAATCTAGGAAGTAAAACCATTTATTTCACAATGGTTACCTGTGAACAGAAGTCTTTGAGGAGTTGGGTGGTGTACGATGGCTGTATTTATCTCGGAGTACTGGTGAGCACTTGTCAGTCAGATGACGGACTGTTGCCACTTTCAGTCTCTGTTGGAGGAACGTCATGTTCTTCTTCTTCGTTCAGGGAGGACATGAAATGGCTTACCAATGAAACTTCTGCAGTATGGGTGACACAACCTTGGCAACGTGTGGAGCCACCACACATCTTCCACAGAGTCCCGATCACACTCCATATGATTTCCACATTTTTATAGCCCTGAAGATTAAAAAGATACTCCTCCCCCATGTGCCTCTTTTGAGCAGTGCATTTGGTCCTGACTTCATTTTTATAGATGCCAATGCACAACTTCACTGAACAGCGCAGGTGGAGGAGCTCTCTCCGTATGAGAAGATATTCAGCGAATGGACAGGCCTGCCTGTTTCCCCGATTTAAATCTCATTGAGCATGTGTGGAACGTGTTGGGGGGACGTATTGCAACATGCCCACATGTCAATGACCATCCAACAGTTGTTAGCCACACTGGTGGAGAAGTGGGATGCCCTGCCACAAGAACTCCTTACCAACCTTGTGGCCATTATGGGAGCACATGGCAGTGTATGCATTGCTCTCCATGGTGATCACACGCCCTATTAAGAACCATGTCCTGCCTTTTTTAATGTCTGGGGGTCATCATAAATAGTAGTGACTTCTGAGTAATTATTGTCTTTGAATAAAAGTTCATTTCCATTTGTCTCATTGAGTAGTTCTTGTAGTTATCTTCTTTAGTATATGGCAACATTTCTTTTTGTATATGGTCCGAGTTCCATCGAGCAAAACATGTGAGCTAGTTTTGTCCTTAAGTTTTGCACACCAGTGTATTTTGAATGCTCATAAACTGTTTGTGTGTCATTTGTTTTCAAGATAGTTTTAGTTGTATCTAATGTAATTTGAGCTACACAAAAACTGATTTCAGACATATTAGAACTTCTTCCTTCTTTTTGAAAAGCACACAGTCAATAAAAATGGGCATATGTTGAAAAGACAAAATTAATCTCATTGTCACCAGTGAGGACACATTATTGTATGGTCTAGTGTTGAAAATGTGTAATTTTTCACTGGATGCACCTACATTTCTAAAGACATTTGGATGTATTTAACCAGACTGTCCATCTTCATCCATGTGAATTCACAAATAATATACGCCTGGCTCAACTTGTGTGTCAGAAAGAGTCAGCTGGGTCTGAACCCTGTGGGCTGAGGTACTAGGTTCACAGTTCGATGGCTCGATACTGTGTCATGGCAGGTAGTGCTCATCCAGGCAGACATCATGGTCAACAAGTAGCGGCAGTTTGATAACCCCAAGATGTTCTTCAGAAAACATGTCTTACATAGCACCAGACACCACTGCAGAACCCAGAGTGTAATGGCAGCATGGAGAAGTTGGGTACCATATTTTCCCGTGACAGGCATATAGTTGTTGATTCAACAGTGACTACAGCATTTATCACTGTTGTTTGTGAAGAAGTATAAACAAGGTCTAACCACTACCATTTCTGCATGATGCAATTTTTATGCTCTGCGTTACTGCCCCCCCCCCCCTCCCCCCCCCAACCCCTTCCTCCTCTACCTTCTTCTACCTGTTTTCACTCAAGCTCCACTTCAGGTGCAAAGAGAAACAAAGCACAATAAATTTGCAAATTTCCCCCAATTTACCAGAATGTTACGGAACAATATTGTGAAATCGACATGGTATTCGTTCGGTAACAGCTTTGCATCAGTATGCACACAAATGCTTTGTTCACTTAGTATCATGCACTACACTTGCAGATTCATTGATGTACTGCCTGTGGTGGTAAATCATAATTCCTTTAGCAGGTAATACCACAAGTCCAGTGAAGGAGAAAGCACGCATTGTTATGGCTGTGTGTAGAATCTTTCTTCAGCCCTGGTGTAAATTCAGTAACAAACATTCCATACTAATATGAATGTATTGTAAAGCTATGAACCATTCATGTTTTGTTCTAGCAACCAGTAACTAATTTTTTTTGGTTTACTCTTCAGTGTTTGTAGATTACTCAAGAATACCCGCTGTCCAATAATAATTTTAGAAGTGTTGCTTTCGTGTTCTTCAAGTTTCTTGACTTCCTAAGGCTTGAGCATAAACTTTAATCTTTTTGCAAATGTGAAAAACGTCTGATGTTGGTGGGCATATCCAGTTCTAACAGGGAAGCAATTTGCTAGCCATTCGCAATCTTATACACAAGGAGTCTTGAGCTCTTGTGACCTTTGAATTATATGTGGCTACCACATATGTTAGAAGTGTATGTTAACTGTTATGCTAACTATTTCCGTAGTGATTCCGCATTTCCTTTACTATCATGTATGCTAATTTTGTACGTCCCTTGGGAGCTGGGTGCAGAGAACTAGCGCACTATTTCATAAATTGGGGATCTTAATGAGCTGACGCAATTAGATAATTCGTTCTGAAAAAAGATTGGTGCCCAGGTCCACAGTGAGGGTGTTACAGCAGTTTGTGCTATAGTTTTGGCATGTTGAAATCTAATTGGCGCTGTGATTTGTGCCATGCTTCCGTTTCCATAAACAGAATTCCTTTGTCATTGACAAACTCCACTTTTGGTGTGAACTGTTGACATTCTACTGCACATTTTGACTTGGCCCATCTCTGTTGCCTTGTGCATATCCAGGCCATTGTGTCACATCATAATCAAACCTGCTGACAGGCAGTGTGACTGGATGCGTCTTTGCACCAGCTGCCATTTGAATGTTGCGTGGATGGTAATTACTCAGTGTACTAATCCAGTTAGATAACACTGGAACTACCATAGGTCAGATTTAGATTGTCTATCTGTGGTGTATAATATTCTTCACCTCTGTTAAGTTGCCATGAGGTATAAGCTAGCAAATGCACTTGGTCCATCTATTTCCTGGCTTAAGGCACAATTCCCTCACCTTTTGTTGCCCAGTGAAACGTATCTCCTTTCCTCTACAAGTCCACAACTGGCTTGACAATTTTACAGCTTCTAATAGATGGAGATCTGGTCAAATTCCATCCCAGTTGATGATGTGCGAGTATCAAACTACTAGTGTGGAGCGACAGGTTTTGAGACTCAGTGTGAGGCATTTTAGGATGTTACACATCCGTATTTCACATCTGTCAGTGTCCTTAGAGAGAAAATGTAAGGACTCCAGAAAATAAGCTACACATTTGGTCCAATGCTAGACCATTGTGCAACAAGAGTGGCACATTGTCAGAAGAGTGTACACATGCTGGGTTTTTGCTGTGGTGTGGACAACAGGTGCATAAGAGTGAGTGATTAAAACGGCACAGCAGGTGAAAACATACTCCAAAGTATGATTCTTGGCAAAATGTGTAAATCGCACACAGATTCATCGTGAACTTTTGAAGGTATATGGACCAAATTTAGAGTCACACTCAGCCATAGTGAAATGGTGCCAATAATTTGATCAGACCACACAGATGCTGATTGGAAAGTCCAGATCATGAACCATGTGATTTCGTGTCCCCCCCCCCCCCCCCCCCTCAAGCTGAAAAAACGTTGGGGCAAGGGAGATTGTCCAATGATCCGTATGTTCACACAGTGGTTGTCAAGTAGTCCTGTGACCAAGAAACAGATTTCTGACGTTGAGGAACTGAACATTTCGTAAAGCATTCCAACCATTGTTCGCAGAGACTTTGTGATTATGTTGAAAAATAGTAGTTTCATGTATCTGTATCACTTTGGAGTGTAGTGCAGCATTAAATGAAAGTTATATGGTCTGCCATAAACATGTTTAACTTACTTTTTGAAAGCTCCTTGTATATCATTCAGATTCATACACTCTGTGTTGTCCATGCATTAGTATGCTTAAAATGTTCACACATCAGATGTAACTGATGGGTTCATTTTTTTTTTTTAGTCCAAAGGGCATTCTATAGTACTCAAAAAGTCCTGAAGTGATAGTAAATGTAGTTAATGGATGATTCTATTTGCATCTCAAGCCAATGATATCCACTGTATAAACTCATGATAGTAAAATACAAGCACTGCCCATATTGTCTAGGATCTCTGTAACCTCAGGTGTGTCTAAACAGCCCACTGGGCAAACTACACACTGGCACAAGTCCATGCAGTCACAAAGAATCAGTTTGTATTGGCTCCAGTCACACATTTCTTGGGTGAAGCCAACTGGTTTGCATTTTCCTCTATAATGCAATTACATGCAGTTTAATGATATCTTTCATTATTGATTTAAAGTGATGAGAAAACTAGTGTGGAGCGACAGGTTTTGAGACTCAGTGTGAGGCATTTTAGGATGTTACACATCCGTATTTCACATCTGTCAGTGTCCTTAGAGAGAAAATGTAAGGACTCCAGAAAATAAGCTACACATTTGGTCCAATGCTAGACCATTGTGCAACAAGAGTGGCACATTGTCAGAAGAGTGTACACATGCTGGGTTTTTGCTGTGGTGTGGACAACAGGTGCATAAGAGTGAGTGATTAAAACGGCACAGCAGGTGAAAACATACTCCAAAGTATGATTCTTGGCAAAATGTGTAAATCGCACACAGATTCATCGTGAACTTTTGAAGGTATATGGACCAAATTTAGAGTCACACTCAGCCATAGTGAAATGGTGCCAATAATTTGATCAGACCACACAGATGCTGATTGGAAAGTCCAGATCATGAACCATGTGATTTCGTGTCCCCCCCCCCTCAAGCTGAAAAAACGTTGGGGCAAGGGAGATTGTCCAATGATCCGTATGTTCACACAGTGGTTGTCAAGTAGTCCTGTGACCAAGAAACAGATTTCTGACGTTGAGGAACTGAACATTTCGTAAAGCATTCCAACCATTGTTCGCAGAGACTTTGTGATTATGTTGAAAAATAGTAGTTTCATGTATCTGTATCACTTTGGAGTGTAGTGCAGCATTAAATGAAAGTTATATGGTCTGCCATAAACATGTTTAACTTACTTTTTGAAAGCTCCTTGTATATCATTCAGATTCATACACTCTGTGTTGTCCATGCATTAGTATGCTTAAAATGTTCACACATCAGATGTAACTGATGGGTTCATTTTTTTTTTTTAGTCCAAAGGGCATTCTATAGTACTCAAAAAGTCCTGAAGTGATAGTAAATGTAGTTAATGGATGATTCTATTTGCATCTCAAGCCAATGATATCCACTGTATAAACTCATGATAGTAAAATACAAGCACTGCCCATATTGTCTAGGATCTCTGTAACCTCAGGTGTGTCTAAACAGCCCACTGGGCAAACTACACACTGGCACAAGTCCATGCAGTCACAAAGAATCAGTTTGTATTGGCTCCAGTCACACATTTCTTGGGTGAAGCCAACTGGTTTGCATTTTCCTCTATAATGCAATTACATGCAGTTTAATGATATCTTTCATTATTGATTTAAAGTGATGAGAAAAGCAATAGGATTTCCAATAAAGGAGTAGCTAGTTTACAGTCACAGTTCAGTGATGCATAAATGGAAGGCCTATAAAATTGGATCACTCAGAATGCTCCACTAATAGCATTAGAAAATTTCCTTCCTCTGTTTTCATGTTAGAAATGTGATAATGTGTCTTTAATTGTGATGGCGTTGACAAGTTTTCCCAGTTGACTGCTTCAAGAGAGCTTCTCTCTCCTCCAATTATCTTTTATTACTCCCAGATTGACTTCCGGGATACCCTGAGATAAAAGTATCAACACTGATGGTTGCCATAAAATCATTATCGCCATGAGCGTATGATCTGTTGCACGACACATAAGACTGTCCACCTAATCCATATTCCCATTTTATGACAAGAATTTTTCAACATATAATTTGTTGTTATATCTGAGCCACTGAAATACGTCACTTGACAGCTTAAGTGTAGTTGGCTGTATTGCGACTGCAAGGTTTCAGTAGTTGCCACTGCACACGCCAACAGCTGATAGCTCTTAAAGTATGTTTTGTAAATGTAAGCTTCAGTCAATGTGTATATAAGCCATTGCATAATAATGTATACATGTATGAATTTTTTTTAACAGTGGAGAGAACGACAATGGAGAAAAAGTGTTTGATAGTATATAAAACTGTGAAATAAAAACAATCCCCAAAGTTAATGACAATGTGTACGAGAAGTTGCTACAAATTGTTACTATAATGGCTGCATATAAAACATCATACAATAATGTAAACCTGAGCATACTAAATAACACACTGTCCACAATCGTATAACTAAATAAAAAAAGATGCACAGCCTACTCAATTGCAGAGAGAAAGAAATAATTCTGTATACATTTACACCCACCTATTTACGATGTCAGTGGCACAATTACGTGCAGTTCTCTTTCACCATCATTGAAATTGGCGCCAAAATCATTGTCATCACCATTAACAGAAATCATCAATTGTTCATTCTCATGTATAATTCTGTCTATAGTCTGTGCTTCTCTGATAAGCTTACCAACGTGGTCTGCTTTCTTCTTCTAAGGCGTGGTGTCAACAGTAGCAAGACCTTCATGTAGCAGTCTTTCCACTTGTTTTGTTATAAAAGACTTGTGGCATAGTCCTATCAATTCAGGCAGGCTAGGAAAAAATCTTACCTTCGCAGTCTCGGATATTATTGAATTTAGCCTATGTTAAAATGAAGGACTAAGTAAGGAACATGTATTTTTTTGTTTTCTCCAAAAAAATTTCTTCTCCAAGATGCAGCCCTCGAAAGATGACACTGCACACACTGTCTTGAAGGTGCAAATTTTGGAAAAAAATTAAAATCTCTGGACCAGTTCTAGATATTTTATTTATTTATTTATTTTTGGTTTGGAAGATAATTGATTTATGATAACAAATAAATCCTCCATTTGGACTTATCTGTCAAAGTTCTTTTACTATAGCATTCTGAACTTTTTTTATAATTTAAGGAGAATTTTTTTTTTTTAAATGCCAATCCATTAAATTTTGATTTTTTTTCTGTTGAGTAGTACCACATAGTTCTACATTACCTGAAAAGGAGAGCTCCCATTGTTAGGTTGAACAGGTTTTATAAACAATTGAAATTTTTGCCATACATAAAGCCTGTTTTATTACCACATTATTACATAACAGGCTCATAAAATCAAAACGTAGCCTTATTGAACATAATTTTAGTTTTGAAAGATGAGTAAGAGACTCATTCTTCAAGCATTTTAAATGGTTCCAAAATGTGAGTGAAAGTTCCAAAAATTTGAAGGTTTCAATTTATACGACTTGTGTGCACTCTGTTTTGTACTGAAATTAGCCTGTCTATTCTATGAACTAAAAATGTGTTCCACTGCTCCAGTATCTTCCTTTGATATAGAGTGACACTTTCCTATTGAACCAATAGGAACCGGAGCACATACAATCTTCAAAACATTGTGAACAGGAAGTGAACACTGATGTCGTTGTTGCTGTCCTTCAGCTGCAAACCTATGTCCAGTAGCTAGTCCATGTGGTAGCATAAAGTCCACTACAATTTCGTTTAACTCTTAACTGGTGTCTATAATCTCTGCAATGCACCATTCACAGTCATACAAACACGCCACAAACATCCCTCTTCTCAGTTTGTGAATCTGAATATTGTCCTGCATTTTCTGAGGTGTTGGCCGAACGAACGAAATTTCTTCTTGCTCTTTAAAGTGCGTGCAATATGAGTTCGCCCGTCACTTTGGGTCCAAAAATGGGTCTTCTGAATTCCTTTCACAGGAGTAGTTTGTTTGGACCATTCTTCTTTTTTCTGCTTATGGAATTCTTCGATTTCCTCTTTGGACAAAATAATGAGGGCTGTGGATGTGTAAGATTTCATGACTATCATAAAACGCTCAGCATTCTGAATCGCAGCTGTATTTGGTCTGGAAAGATTATGTTATGTAGCATGGTGCTTCAGCAGACCACCTACACCATCACAAGGCCCCTTCCCATGACCAGTATCACGGTATTTCCAGTCAGTTGGCACAAGTGACATATTCAATTCAAACAGCTGGTAACAATTTTTAAAATGACTAGGAGCACCATCACAAATAATGATGATCTTCTCATCCCCTGTTTACAGTTGAAGAATTTTGTGCGTTGCTAGCAAAGCATGTGCTGAGTCATGTCCTGTGTCATCATTTATAACTGCAATACTTATGGTCTTGTTTTGAAAATATGTCACTCCTGTAAAAATTGAAACCTGATCATTACTCCAATGACACCCTTGTACTTCTTGTGGGAGAATTGCAGACTATTTCTCAGCAAAATCACAGTGAAGCACTAAACATAGTTCTTCAGCCTGTACACACCCTTTTGCTTCTGCAGCGTGGTGGTGCTGCAATTTTTTCAGATGCTGGTGTGTTACTGCTTTCACTGGCCATTCACCAAGTTCATCAATGAAACTGTCAAAGTCGACAGTTTTCTTAATTAGTTTATTTTCCTCCCATGTTGCATATGTAATTTGTGCAGAGTTATCTGCTATGTCTTCCAGGCCAAATATCTGTAAAGGCAGTCCTCCCTTTCCAAGGCAGTCACCACATTCTTGAAACAAACAAGTCTGTCGCTTTACGTCACAGGCTACTAATGACTTCACCTGCCGAACCAAGGTGTCACATGTCACATGCTCCAGTAATTTCTTCAAAGTTACCACACAAAGTTCAAAATTCGTGAAGTACACACATAAACAGACATCTCTAGGCAGGTGTGGAACTACCCACTTAGGTCGTAGTGCATAAGATTTTGATCTTATGTGAAGTCGTACAGTTGCTCTTATAAATTGCAAAAGTTTCTGTAATACTGCGAATCATGCACCTCTTCACTTTCCCAACTTTTTTGTCCTTCAGCTATTACAGTTAAAGTGTCTTTTTTTGCTGGCACTCTGGCGAGAACAGTCCCATTTACCTTCCAGACAAAATGACTGCACTAGTTGCTTCTACAGGATGACCATAATAGGGACTGGTCTTCCAAAGACTCCTTTTGCAGACCTCACATTTCTTAATTTGTCTACGATGTACTTTGATACTGATGGAAAGTGGTTCAAAATTGTTTTCTTTGAAGATGTCTCAGAAATAATAGTTAAAACTTGCACCTTTTCACTGTAGGATGCACAGTATTCAACAACTGGATTGATATTTGTGAAAAATTCATGGCAAGAGGTGCAAGGGTGCTTTGGTTCATTTTCTTCTGAAGATGGAATATCTACTTTGAAGAGTGTGGTCAGTTTTGCTGTAGTATATTCATCCGTAGCTTTAGTAATTTCTCTGCACTTTCTTGATGCATAGAGCTTATGACTCGACTTCACTGACCACAGTTTCTTAACAGGACTAACGGCTACCTCTGTAGTTGACTGATTCAGGGTATTTAATTCTTCCTCTATTTATGCAGAATCTACATCATCTCCACTGTGGGAGGCTTCACCTTGTTCAGATACTATCATTATCATTATACTCTGTCAAAACATTTAGAACACAAAAAGTCGTCACTGTAAACATCTTCACTTTGAAACATTCTTCAGATGAGAACACTTATTCCCAACCTGAACAAAGTCTGTTTTTTTGTTTGCAAACAGTCCTTTTACAAAACACACAGCAACTGTGTCAACTGGCAACTTCCTCACGAAAACACAGAACTCAAATTTCTAAGAAGCCTCTTCAGTAAACAAATTAGCACTGAACAACAACTATACGGAAACCTGCAATGAACAACCACGACAAAGAAACTGACAAGAAACTGCATATAGTGTAAGTAATATCTCCAACAATGAAAGTGAAAAGAAATAACTGCAACAAAAAAGTGATAAGAAATAACTGCAATAAAGACAATAGAAATAAACATTGTAACAAAGAAATTAGTAAGAAACAACTTCAGTGAAGACATACATTACCCTTGGGGGAAAAAAAAAATTTAAATAAAACCTGTCCAACTTAAAAGTGGAGCTCTCATTTAGAGAGAATATAGTACTACATGGTACTAATCAACAGGAAAAAATCTAACTTTTCTGGATTGGCATTTTTGAAAAAAAAATTGTTTTTCCTGTAAATTATAAAAAAAAATTCAAAAGGCAACAGTAAAAGAACTTTGACAGATACCATTGTAATCATAAAGCAATTATCTTTCAAATAAAAAAAACTCCAACAAAATATCTAGAACTGTTAACAGACATACAGCATTTAAAAAATAAAATTCCGAATTTCCCATCTTCAAAATGGTGTTCATAGTGTCCTCTTTGGAGGCCTGTATCTTGGGGTAGGATTTTTTTTTTTTTTTTTTTTTTTTTTGAGGAAACAAGAAACTACATATTTCTTACGTACTCCTAAATTTTAACATATGCTAAATTCAATAACATCCGATACTATGAAAGTAACCCCCGTGCCTGAAGTGATACGGATTATGCCTTGTTATTATTTCGAATGTAAGGCTTGACATCATTCCTAACCAGTTCAGTTGGGGTAAAATGTCACTGATAAGGCAGTAGCCTGATTACCATATGACCCTGCTCCCTTGCAGTTTCATCTGCAACAGGCTTATTTTGTTTTACAAGTGAATATAACAGCAGCTTTGTTACGCTCATATCTGCAGCAGTGCCTCTCATCTGCAACCACTGCACAGAATTTCTTTGAGGTCACTAGTTCAAGTTTTGCTAAAATCACAGAATGGTAAGGTGCATTATCCATTACAAACACTTTTGTAACACTAAGCTGTTTTAAACCACTGCAGAAATCATGGGTGGTCCACACCGTCATGGCAGTCACCGGTTTTTCTCGATTGAAAAGCTAAAGTCCTTCATGCACAAAAGATTTGAAAAACTTGCATGAGCCACAATTAATTGGGATCCTCTTCCTGTTGGCTGATGACTGCTGCTATTCAGAGTATCGTCTGTCCAACATTTATCAGCTGCTTCTCCAGCATTGTCCCAGGTTTCATATAACTGTGTAATTGAATGTATATCCATTTTCTGCAATTTTATTTAAGGAAACATTATGAGCTGCAACAACATGAACTTTTTTGAGCAACAGTTTTTGCCTGTCTAACTGTCTAAAATGGAAGCCAATACTTTTTAACACATTTTTAATTGATGTTTTCATACCCGAGAAAAGTTCACATTCTTTTAAAGAAATTGGAAATTTGCTTTTGTTGGTTGATCTTTCCTATTATAATATCCAAACGTACCAATAAACTGCATCGGTTTGGTAATCAAAATTTGTAACTGAATGAGGCTGCTTTTTTTTCTGTCCAGTAGTCCTTAAAAATACACTGTTTTATCCACAAGGGTATTTGCTCCACACGGTTTACTTCAAAATCTTGCAAGTCTTGAAGTAGCACCCCTTTACTTGTAACAGTTGTTTGACTGAATCCTGGAGTTTTCAAGGTAAATTCTAAAACTTTTATCAGCAGGTATCGATACATGCCCATGAACAGAAACAAATTCTTTTTCTTGCTCATAAAACTTATACGCTGTTCATAGCAATTCCAAAGCTGGATTATTTAATGGTACTCTACAATGCAACAAGTTGTCACTTGGTGAACAATGTCATTTTTGTGACATTCTTCAGTAAACAGAAACTGTAGTCTAGGCAGTAACACAGCATAACTATATAGAAGCAGGTAGTCGCACATTAACACACAATGTTTACACAGAAGCTGGCAACATGGTAGTGTCGGTGCTGGAACCAGCTTTTGTTGCTGTGCTGTAATTAGTTCAGAATACGCAGCACATCGCGATCCTTGTTTGTTCGTCAATCATGCTTCCAATTTTACGGCACTTGTAGAGTGATTTGAAGCAACATGTTTCAGTGGCCCAGGTACAGGTAGTTCCATTCTGCCATCCACCCATAGTATATCCAATTCCTTTTAGTATCCAATCATGGAAATTGGGCCTAAATGACCATGTATGTGGATTATTTGGCTCCCCATTGTCTCTGGTAGTGCTTTTTGACACTTTGCTAATTTTGGCCACATAACCCTCAATCTCCACAGTATGCCACATGGTCAGTTACGACATAGTGTGCCCATAGAAACTCTGGAGGATTCCCTTCTGCAAGTTTATAAATCTTCTAATGCTGAACTTATTATGGACTTACTGGTACTTCCAATTGCATGCAATTTGCATTGTGGTAGACCCTTACAATCAGCTCCATGTATTCTATGACAAAGTATGGGCACTTATGATACTGAGTTCAAGAACAATTTACATTCTTGCCCTTTAGTAATACAGAATTATGCTGCCCCTTTAGTAATACGGAATTATGCTGCTGTAGTTCGCAGTGAGCAGTGGTAGCTACATTTATGGGTA
Organism: Schistocerca americana; assembly: GCF_021461395.2. Taxonomy (NCBI): domain Eukaryota; kingdom Metazoa; phylum Arthropoda; class Insecta; order Orthoptera; family Acrididae; genus Schistocerca; species Schistocerca americana. Next base: position 400,503,562 of record NC_060123.1, on the reverse strand, counting down.
GTGCTGGCCCGCGTGCCAGTTTAGAAAAATGTGTGATCACAAGCTGCTCTAAGATTGTAGCAGAAAGAGTGCTTAAACTAGACTGCAGTGTGTACTAAAGACGTTGATATGCTGCTGCTGGCAGCAGTGTTCGTATTGTTGAACGTTTCCCCCACCGTGCACGAACAGCTGATGACGTCACAATAAATCGTTGTCCCTTGTTATGCAAAACATCGCTCGTTAAGTGAGAGTCATTTTTTTTATAATTTGTTTTTCTCATCATGCAAATTTCATGTTTCAGGGAGGTGCTCGTTAAGTGAAGTTCCACTGTACTGTGTTCCCTCTGTGTGTGCCTTGTGTACTTACCTCTGTTGCATACTCTTTCTTAACCTGGAATGCTTTACAGCTTTGATTTCTGCCAAAGCTGGAGTGGTGAATTTGTGACCTGTAGTATCTTTGGGAATTCAGATCTTACTGTGTGGGACAAGTCTGCTGGTAGGCCTTAAAAGGAAAAAAGTCAAGAATTCCTTGTCCTGCTTCATGCGTGATAGCTGTGCTTAACATTATCAGCACTGTTCGAGTTTCCTGGCATCATATAGAAATTCTGTGATCCCTGTAATGTTCCTTAACTCCTCCTTATAGTACCGACATTTGCTTTTAGATCTGTAATACTGCCCTTCATGTAACTGTAACAGTAACTTTTGTCGACGAGAGATGAGGAACATCCAAACACCATCTGCTAGGTTAAAAGGAGCCATGCACTTGAGCTAATCATTGCTCCAATGCAGCTGCCAGTTTCAAATGAAAGGAAAAAGATATAAACTTGCTCCTCAGGCTTAAGTTACATATTTAACTACTAAAGTTACGGCCTCCCCACAATGCTGATACTGCTGTTTAGTTACCTCAGTATAACTCAGTTTTGCATGGTGCAATACTTATCCTCTGGGGCACTTCAAAGTATTGGATGGACTACCTTCTCTCAAGCAGGAAGTAATCTTTTTTTTTTAAATTATTCATTATCTATTTATCAAAAAATAATGAAGTATAAAAAGCATTTGGAACTGATGATGAATTGTGTTTTTTGTATATATTTCCAAAATTAAATCACCTGTTTTTTTTTTTTGTTAACAAAAAGTTTGTGACCATAGACGTAAATTAAAGGAAACTTCTCTATAAAAAGTTGTACTGTTGTATTATTTCAAAATTCTATGTGGTATTCAGTTTTTAAGAAAAGCTTCTCTTTCAGGTTGTGCTTGTTACTGATGGCAGCCCTGGTGTAGGACCATTGTCCTTGAAGCATTCACTGAGCACTTTGGGACAACGAGATTTTGCTACACCGTTCCCGTTGCCGTTTTCATTTCCATGTAAACTGAGTGTAATGTGCATTGCTCCACCTGATGATCCATCATTACAGCTAGGCCTTCCTCTGTATAGTCGTCTTGTTGAATTGGCAGGCCTTGATAGCTGTGTTCATGTACCTGAAGCAGCACTTACTATCTCTTCGGTTCAGGCAATGTTCCAGAAACTGGCAGAGGCAAATTTTGCATCCTTTCAGGGCACACTGAAGTGTGGCAATTTGGGTTCCCGCATTATTCTCTCACCTGCCCCTCAGGTATGACATAATCTTACATTAAGTGGGTCTACATTGATCATTATTTTTATCTTGTGTGTATACACAAAAGCAAACTTAAACTATAAGAAATGTGCAGCTCAAATCCTTAGACATATTAACTGTAATTCTATAGTTATAATGAAAACAATAATGTCTATTGTGAAATGCAGATAAAAATTGTCAAGAGTTTGGACAGCAGCTTCTGGAGATATTGATTTTCAGTATAATATTAATTGTACTAATAACTTACCGTGTGATTTACTGGACATGAAGATCAGAGTACAAAAAAGACCATGAATATTAAAATTATGGAACTGCAAGCCAAATATAGTCACACTCTTCTTTCATTATTGATGTAGGCTTTGATTTTGTGTTACAGTTATAGAAATTGAAGACACTCACTCATGTATTTGTGGCAGTGTTGTAAAAACTGAGATGGTTGATCGGAGACCGTGATCAACCCAGAGTAAATAATTAAATGAATGTGTGAGAAATGCAGAGAAAATTTTTAGCCTAGGAAAAGAGTGACAGAAGATTTTCGAAGAGTACAGAAGCATGAGCGTTAACACGGTAACAGCTGTAACACTGACCATGCAAAAAATGAGAGCCAATGTAAAAAAAGCAAGAAATTGCTGAAAATATTTTTGTTAACCAGATGGGTAATGAAAAGCTTTACTACTTTGTAGCTTCAGCTCACAGAGTGATAAAATTGTCTCAGTTATTGCAGCACTGTAACTACACTGAAAAATTTTATATGTCACTACCATAGAATGCACCTGTAACATGTCAAAAAGACACTTCAGTCTTGAACTCATCGTGACTGAAAGTTTTGCCTTTTTTGTTGGTTGCATTTGAGGTTAAAAAAGATATGGAGATACCAGTTGTAAATTTTGAACTGCATAGGGGATTGTTTGACACTTTTCACTGGACACTTGTGAACAACCCTCTGATGACATTTTTCACAAACCCCAGTGCTGGTTCCGACCAGTTGAACAGAAAAACTTATCATGATCTTCCCTATTATTTTATAAGGAGAATTTTGTTTGTTTGTCCATAGCTAATATACGAGGGTTGCCCAGAAAGTAATGCGCCACATTTTTTTTCTTCGACAATTCTTTATTGAACATAATGACAATTACACACTTGAAAGAATGATGTTTTATTGACACACCCTATTTTTCCAGTCTCCATCCCATTACATGACCTTCGACCAGTGCGAAACAAGGGCATGCGTGTCCAGTTGGTACCAATCCTTGTTCTGATGCCGGAGCCAGCACTTTACTGTGTGAATCACCTCATCGTCCTCAAAATTTGTTCCACGAATGGCATCCTTGAATCGCCAAAAAAAGTGGAAGATTCAGTGCTGAGCATGTCAGGTGTGACAGCCGTGGGTGGTCTCCCCAACTGCTGCAAATCGTGGAGCTCTGCCGAACCGCCTTCTGATGACCTCACCTTCCACGCCCAGCGACTAATTGTACTTCTGTCGACAGCAGATGCTCCATAGACTTTACACAAGTGTTTGTGAATATTCCCCACAGTTTCTTTTTCTACAGTGAGAAATTCAATGAGGGCACGTTGCTTCATCACATATAGATGCCATTTCGAAACTCTCCTGCAGCTACGCTAGCTGTTGAATGTGACGGAAACTTGGCACACTCACTCAGGAGACTTCAAATAATACATATGTAACGTTTCACATTTGTAGCATTGTTTTTGGCTGAGAAAATAAGGGGGTGCATGACTTTCTGGGCAACCGTCACATTACGAGGGGTGTTCAATAAGTAATGCAACACATTTTTTTCTGCAAGCAGGTTGGTGTTATTCAGGATTCCAATAATCATATTATTCCCCACCCTTTTGTCTACAAAACCCTATTTTTCAACATAATCTCTAGTCAGTGCAAAGGCCTTATGACACCTTACTGCGATGCACTATGAAGGGAGATATCAAACTCCCTCAGAATCCCTGAAGACTGTCGCCATGACTTTACCAGCTGAAGGTGTGGCTTTGAAATTTTTCTTTGGCGGAGACGGTTCGGGGTCACCCTATGGATTGCTGTTTTGTTTCTGGTTAGAAGTGATGAACCCATGTTTCATTGCTGCGAAGATGTTTGACAAAGAATTATCTCGATGAGCCTCGTAATGCACAAGCAATTCTGCATGAGTGGTCCTTCGTTGCTTTTTATGATCTTCTGTTAGGCATGAGGAATCCAGTGAGTGAATCCTGTAAGTACCACAGCTGGTGGATGTGTATGTCAATACTATCAACAGAAATGTCCAGTCGTACAGCGAGGTGTTGCTTTGTGATTTGTCAATCACCTCACATTAGTGTGTCCACACATTCCAACATTGCAGGAGTCAAAGCTGTGTGGGACCGGCTGGCACATGGGAGAGTGGACAGGCTTGCACGACCTTGTCATGATGATGATAGATGCCGTGCACAATGACTCGCCATGCTTTTGTTCAATGCCAAGTCTCCAAAGACATTCTGCAAGTGCCTATGAAGACCTGTGATGCTCTGGTTTTCCGCCAAGAGAAACTAAGTGACGATTCTCTGCTTGGAATGCACCTCTATTACAGATGTTATTTTGAAAACTATGCGTAGAACCACCACCTATCAAACCTTCATGAAACTATAGAGTCTGAAGTGGGAATATTACCACTTAAGCCCTTCAACAAATTATGCATTTTTTCCCACCGAAATTAGTCGAGGAAAAATAATGTGTTGCATTGCTTATTGAACATCCCACGTATATTCTTTTTTTTGGGGGGGGGGGGGGGGTGACAGTTAACAGCTGCACTGCTTTATTTCTTTGTTCATTACTAGTTTTGGGGTAACAGTTCCATTTCAAGTGCTCATTCGCATTCAAATCAGTCACACTGTCATGCCATGTTACAGCATGATATCTTGTCTGAATTGAACAAGAGTGAGCAATTCAGAGAATGATCTGTGCCCCCTGAACTATTAGTGAAAAAAGGTTGCTGTGGAACATGTAGTTCCATGGCACAGAGGAATCAAAATTTATCAGAGAGACATGAAATCAGAAAGAAGAAGACCTTGCAAGTCTCACAACACAAAAGCTGCTTTCTTGTTGAAATTCAGGTTTTGAATTCTTTTGGTGCTCTTGACAATATTGTTGGTTCTTGAGGCTCTTAAACAGACACAATTTACTTTTGAGTTGGGAACTCAAACCCACACATCATGTCTGGTATGAGCTGAAACTAGTGTAATCATTATGTCACATTGCCAAACGACTATGAGGGGGATGGGGAAGGCTGAAGATTAAGTTCAATGTTGTGAACACATGCATACCTTTGCAATTGAGACTCAAATTTCGCTGTGTCATTAAGAGGCCCATTGAGTATTTTATTAGTCTTAAGAGACCAGAAACAATCTGGTCATTAAAAAGTTTTCATGAAGACAGGGGAATATGAAGTGGCCATGCGAACTGCTCAACCACACAAACAAGCTGTTTAACTGATAGGTGATTGGAATTGAGTTTTGAGAGAGGAACAGAATTGAACAGGTTCAACAATAAACTTTTGAAATGTGAAGCTAGTGAGAGAGAGTTTTGGGGTTAAAAAGGAAAGAAGATATACAAATGATGGCGCTGTCAAAGTTCATTACTGCTGTAAAAAATGTAATTTGTGATATTTCCTGTAAATTTGAAATTAACAGAGTTTTGGGTATTTCACTGCTTGGTCCCTTCTCAGTTGAATCAAACACAATTTAGAATTGAAATTACTTGGGATGAACGGAAAAATTCAACAAATTCTATTCTTATTCCACATCTTTGTTTAGCCTGAAGGTCATTCTCACAGTTCTTTTTTAACTAAAACTTTTTTTGGCCTCTTTGGGTACATCCTTTATGTGCTACTGCAATTGAATATCCTGTCTAAACCACTGTTGGTGTGAAGATGTGCCATTTGATTGTGAACTGCAGAAAATTTTGTCTTTATATGTGGGAGCTAATACTCTAAGTGTTTAGTTGGGCCAGTTTTCAAGGGAAAGCAACAAAAGACTGCCAGTTCATAATTCTAAAATTGAGAGTTCCTTACCTTGTGTCATGCTACCTTGTTTATCTCCGTGGTCCAAGCTACTAATTGCTGTGCTAATTCTCTCTTGTGTTGCTAAAAACTGTAATACCTCGTACGTATGCTTTTTTCCCCTACAGCCTTTCAATAAAGCTACTGATTTTGAGTATATCAAAAGGAATATATCAGATACTATTGAAGTATGTGGATTTATTGATGTTGCTGATGTTGGAAGCCCTATGGCTATTTCACGTCATCTGGTGCTACCTCATGGTTCAGGGAAAATGGAGGAGGCAGATGGTTCGTTATTGTTTACTTGTAAGATACAGATACCAGTTTCAAAAATAAAAAATAATAAAATAAAAATATTTTAAATATTTTTTTCAGGTATTTCCTCTGTCATGAAGTCAGAAGGAGACTCTGATGATGATTCAGGTGTAGATGAAGGAAAAGTCGCCTCATTTTGTGTACTACTTCATGGTGCACTTAAAGTGGAAAACATGGCTGCCTTGTGTCTTTTAGCCAAGGACTGGTTTGGCTTTGTTTACTCTTGGGCTGACAGCAAGAAGAAATCAAATTTAATGTTAACAGTGTTGGAACCTGGAACGAATGTTGTGCCATGGCTGGGAAATTTAAATAACTTAGGTTCTTTGGAAGATTTTCGCGCAGTGAATGGTGAGGAAGATCCGCCACCACAGTTTCCAGTTCGTCCTCTAGAAAAAAGAAGTTACTCACAAAATTGTGTGGTTTGGATAAGGCAGGCAGGATTACAGTCTGATATACAAAAGATCTTGCGGCATGCTCGCAAACTTCCAGACAAAACACAACAGTTTTATAAGGTGTGTAATGAATTAGTTTTGTGCATTTTATTTAAATAGCAGACAATATAGGCAACATTTAAAATTTATTTCAATATTTTTCTCAAAGAGAATGCATGATAAAATTCTCACACTTTAAAATACATATTATCGTATCCCAGAAAAATAATTGGAACTTTGTTAAGACTTTGATGTGCTAACATGTTACTGACTGCACTGTGCACTGGTAGTAAGCATATTCTTTCAGGCAATTAATACTTCTTTAACTGTTGCAGGAGTTAAACAGGTTGAAAAGAGCTGCAATATCATTTGGCTTCATTGAACTGCTGGATGGTTTAGCAGCAATATTCGAGAGGGAGTGCACTCTACTCCCTGGAGGTGCCCATCCAGATTGTGCATTGCAACTTACACATGCAGCGGGAGTTTTACGCAGGCCTTACTGTCGTGATATCAAGTTCAATGTGACACCTCTGTTAACAAAATTCCAAATTTGTGAATAACTCTACCTTTGTGATATGTGAAGTCCCACCAAATATATTTTTTTAAATATCAGTAACTGTTCATAAATGAATATCCATTTTCTTAACAGAATGTGGGCATCAGATCTTGGAAATAATAACCCCTTTGCATCTACTGATCATTCCAGCAACCATAGATATAATTTAGTTTCAATGTGATGATGATCTCATTATGCTTAAACATCCTTGGTTACTTAAAATGATGCTCTGAATTTTGAATGTATCATCTACAGATGATTTGTGGTTTGATCTGTGCCACGAATGTCATTAAGAATGATACTTATTATTTGTTTTATTCCTCTGGCAAGCTCTAGTGCTGAGTAAGGCTTATTTAAATCAGGTACATGAATAAAGAGTGTTCGAGAATTATCAATACTTAATGAGGAATAGTACGTGAACTCGCACAGATACCTGGAAAAGAAAATGAAAAACTTAGGATTTATGTAACTGAGCTTTACATAAACACTTGACACTGAAGCATACACAAAAATTAAAATCACAAAAAAGTAGAAAATACTCACCAGCTGACAGCTGACATAGACCCAGGCAAAAGAGGAAAAAAAGGGTGTTGTAGATAGAAGTATTGACTTTTGTAAACAGAGGAGATAGAGTTGGCAGAAACAAAATAATCCAGGTTAGATAATACTTCATCATCTTGGATATTGTGAAAGGAAGAGCACGACAGGTTCAGAGGAAAATCAATAATGAAATGCTAACAACAGGTAACAGAAGTGTGTGGCTACAGTATATAAATGAGATGAATATAGTTGGTCGGTTGGTACCAAGTATCTGCTATAAGGGAAGTTTCTATTTGTAAAATACTACAAGGGAGAAAAACATTGTATACATGATGAAGTAGGTGCCAAGGCTAGCATGCTTAAGTGTGTGCTGTGCAATTGTATTTTCTGTGTGTGTTTACTCATCTTCTGGTTTCCTGTATCGCCTGTTCACAGTATTTCATCAGTGATTCCTTGTCATTCTGCAGTGTCCCGCTAAAAGTAACTTAAATGGGGTTGTAGATGATTTTCATACTTAACCTTAGAATAATATTGCTTTCTCAACCCTTTTCTTTCCTTTCCTTTCCTGTTGATTGACCTCTGACTTTGAGAGTGTATCAACTTCTTTTCTGTCTGTGCCTAGCTGCTTTTTGGCAAGTAGGATTTTTTTTCTAAAACCATAAATCTGACAATAACTTAATATCACAAAGGTTAAAAATAAGGAAAATTGTAGATAATTAGGGCAACATTCTTTTACAATGTTACAGGCATTCTTAATGGTAATGGTTTTTAAATTGAGAATATTATAAAAATCCCCTTTTAGTCCTTTGAAATTAGGTACATGCACGAAGAACAACTTAAGTCTAACTTTTGTTTCTTTGACACCAAATTGTTGCATCAAAGATGAAATAAGAAGTATTATGGTGTAAGTTAATTTTTCAAATCTCCTTCAGAAATTTTTTTTCTTGTAATGTGCAAAGATGTCTGGACACTATATACTGGAGGTGTTGAGGGACATGCATATGCATAGACAAACACTTTACACTGTCTCAGGACTATGGTCAGACTGGTATGAACAGTAGCCTTACTTGTGACACTAGCAGAGTGAACATGGTATAGAGACAGAGTTTTTTTTTTGGGGGGGGGGGGGGGGGGGGGCGGATCAGAGATAACTCATCTTTGTGTATGCAGGGATAGTAGCATGTTGTGAGGATACAGAGGCAAACTTCTACCTACAAGGAGGAACTTTCTTTGGTGTGATATTCTTATCCTCTCTTCTGCCCATTCTATATCCTGCACATTCACCTCAGCATCATGACTACTGTGATTTCGGCCGTAGCTCAGAGACATTGTAGCTTTGGTTTCTATATGTGTGTTTGCACTCTGAAAAGGAGCATATGTTTATATGTTGAGATGCTACATTCAGATTCTTGTTTATGGGGCTATCCATTACTCATGGTCTTCATTAGTGGATGTCATCGCTCATTTCACTGTTTGTGTCCTGATCAGCCATGATTTGCCAATTGCCTGACAATATGCTCAAAGAGTCTGTTCCAGTTTCACAATCTTGCCATCGGTCATAGCACAATTTTTTTCTTGAACAGCTGTAATGCAACAATAGACAGGGAAGGGTACAACTTGTGATTTCATGTTTATCACTAAGCACTCACTGTAGTAGTCAACTCAGTTTAGCAAGTACCAGTAAATTTTTAAATAATGTAAATGTTCTAGCAAATATAATTATTTAACTTCAATGGCACTAGCTTTTGTTTATTCGTAGTGTCAAGTATGTACCCTTTTGTCATGTTCTTCCATGCCCTATGATGCACTATGGTCAAGATCGAACAGTAAGACTAGAAAAAACATTTTTTATTACTGTTATCAATATTAGGGAAGGAAAGTTGCTACTCAGCATCCTGGATTTTCTATTACTGTTCTCATGTACCTATGCTTCTGCTCTTATTTATGTATGGTGAGAGCCAAACTACACACTTAACCTTAGTACTTTCTTTACCAGAGATTTGAAAGATAGCATTTTCCCCAGATTTGCAGCACTATTTCAGCATATATGAAACCTTCTCTTAGTTCCTACACCTATGCCCTTCACTTTTTGAGCATGCTTGCACCACCTTATGACATTTGGGAAATTTAAGAGAGATGGCCCAAAATCAGACATTTCAATATGTCACTGAATAAATGTTACCGATTATGGAATGTTCAGTCATATGTCACTATTAGTGTGTCAAGACACTATTATGAAAGGAGTTCCAGAAACATTTTAAATAAGTGTTTAAGCCATAAGAGATGATCATCCAACACTTTCATATTCCTCCCCCTCCCTCAGGCTGTTGGGGAGGGGGGATGAAAATACCAGTAATTTTTGATAACATAAATGCAGTATTTCATCATACATAAAGGAAACTTAATACAGGTCTCAGAGTTCACGGAGAAACTAGCACTAAATACTTTTTAATACACATCTTTCCAATTTCAGTAGTAAACACATTACAACTACTCAGCTCAAAAACAAAGCACCAATCTCATATATAAATAAATAAATAATAATAAACACAGGCACACACACACGCGCTTTCTCTCTCTCTCTCTCTCTCTGTGTGTCTCTCTCTCTCTCTCTTTCTCTCTCTCTCTCTCTCTCTCACACACACATACACACCTTAAATTTTCAGAACTGATCACTGTGGTAGATAGCACATCATCATCATGTCTTGAACTTGTTTTCTGTCTACAACTGCAATGATATTTGTGTCTGCAATTAAGAAAAAAAATCTTTTAATGCATTTGTAAATGAAATATTAAAAAGAAATGCAAATTCACCTTCCTGCATTTGATGAAACAGAAGAAGTAAGTCCACATTCGCTTTCATTCAGTTTACAGCATATCTGCTCAACATCCAATGAGGAACAAGCTTCATCGCTGCAACCAAGGCAACATTCGCCTTCTGCTGGTAACTGCCCAAAAATATCAGCTTTTTTGTATCCTGATCTGTGTGCCACTTTCTCAAGAGTTATTTTGTCTGCCAGACCAGATACACCAACATGGATAACTAACTGTAATGTATACCAGAAGTTCAATCAGTAAATAAACACTGTGAACAGCTGGAAGCTAAAAGACTGTGCGTGCTAAGATTCTTGATGCCTTAAAAATGTTCTGAGTTTGGAATGTGTTACTTATGCAGTATTTGGAAGTAAGAGAATACCACACTATAGTAAGCACAAAATATCTCAGGGGTCTGATATAATAGATAGGAAGATTTTCTGAGTTATCAACATTCAGTATGGCTATATTTTAACCACTTAACGTATGATTTATGTCCCAATGGCTCGGGCCCAAAATATAAACACTGCTGCCTGGCCTTCGAACCATTTCTTCGTTCAGCAAATTGGTTCCACCAATCACGCACAACTTACGCAATGTAAGTACATATGTAAGATCCAGCTGGATTAATTTTGTGAAATACCTGATACGTAATCATAATCTTAATCTCATGTAATAATAGTGTTAGAAATACCACAAAATATTTATCATCAATTAATACAATATAATATAAATCAATACCATTTGTATCCAATTCCTCTAAACATAAATAGCAGTTTTAAAAAATGCAACAACACAAAGCAATAATCCTCAAGGGTGTTCTATCATTCAAAACATATGGGTACATGTAATGGAACTTTGCATCTTTTGCAGACCCACATTGTTTCACTACTTTTTTTTTAATTCTTTCTGCAAACTTTACCTGATCAACATACAAAAGGCCTTGTCCATGCAATTTACATTTTGCCTGACCAATGTACCACCAGCCAGGTTTGTGATAATCACATTTGGCCCGAATACCGAACCACTAGTCTCGCACATGGTTGTAGGTTAAGGGGTTATGAATCGGATATTAAAAATAACTGAGTTCAAAAATTATATTTTTAAATTAAAATTTGTTATTGTTTGTTTGTTCTGCTAACACAGAATTAAAACTAATTGACTAATCCCACAAACAAAATTAGTAATTATCTAAACCTAAATTGTTAACAGCACAACAAAGAAAATGGCGCACCCTCATAAACATAATAAAATGAGATCACATGTGATAAAGAGATACTTAGTAGGCATTGCTCATACCCATCTTTGTAACAAAATATTCTTCAAATTTTTTTTATCTCAAAATGCAAGTCCTACAAAATGTTATTGATGCAGCCAGCTGATACTGTCATGTAAAATACAGACTGCTGAGCAGTTGGCTAAAAGAAATTTTGTGGGCCTCACACTTTCAGGTACAGTAGCAGACCAAAGGGCCATCTCATCTTATGAGGAAAGGCTACAGCTTTATGAAGCAGTTATTCTAAAGCTTTCACATAGGAATATCAGAGGATGTCTTTAAGGTACAGAGAAAAAAAAGAAGTATGACTGTGTGTAAGTTGAGGGGCATCAGCAAGGGAACAGATCAGGAGTGTGACTCTGTGTGTGTGTGTGTGTGTGTGTGTGTGTGTGTGTGTGTGTGTGTGTGTTTTAGTTAGCTTTACTTTTTACAGCAGATTTTATTCCAACTAAGACTTTCCAATGTCCATTAGTTGCCACAATAATTACTACTAGTAAGCAAATTATATGCTTCAACAAAAATAATTTTTGAAAATATAATTGGATACATAAAAAAATCTACTTGCCAAACAGCTGCAGCAGACACAAAAATAAAAAGTATTACATATGCGAGCTTTTGGAGCCAATGGCCCCTTCTTCCAGCTGGAGGGTGAAGGGGGAGGAAGAGGGGTGAAGGAGAAAGGGTAGAGTTCGGAAAAAGTCACCCAGAATCGCAGATCTAGGGAGACTTACCCAGACCCTGGGGTTCTGGGTGACCTTTCTGAAGTCCACCGCTTCTCCTAAACCTCACCAATCCTTTTTCTTCACCCCTCATCCTTCCTCTTCAGCCCTTCTACCAGAAGAAGGAGCCATTGGCTCCAAAAGCTCGAATACTTAATATCCTTCTTGTGTGTCTTTACCTGCCACTGCTTGATGAGTAGATTTTTTAACCATGCAATTACATAACATTATATACTTTATTATTTTGCTAATTTCTAGTTATTCATATGCATATGCGGCTGACTGCAACTTTTTCTCACTTTCATTTGGAGTCAAATGTACATGAAAAAAGACGCGAGATGAAACACTGTATTGTAAAACGCTACCAACTTGTATCATGGAACATAACACTAACATCAAAGAAGAGATTTTAATCAGCAAGAAGAGAGTCAAATGAAATTATATGGTTCTAGAGACCTTTTCAAATCTCAAATGTTTATTATGTATATATGCTATTTGAAGTGACAAATGAAAGTTTGCACCAAGGCTGGGATTCAATCCCGTATCTCCTGCTCACTAGGCAAGATGCGCTACCCCTACGCCACTCTGGCACAGTGGCTTTACACAACAGCCCAGACTACCCTAGCATGCCACCCTCGTCGGTCCAGGCCAATCGGCTGAGGTGTGAGTGGGCATTTGGAAATACTTAATTTTAAAATACTTAATATTTTAAAGTGTTATTATATGAATATTATTCCATATAAATTACCAATGTTTAAAAACTGCTTATGGCTGGTATAGCTGAACTGAGAGGAAAGAAAAGTCGTTATCGTGGTATGCTGCCCCCTCTCCTCCCACTCCCCAACTGGAATCCTCAACAAATTTTTTTCCCAAGTTTGAGTAGCCATACTGGTGAAGATATTATTGTAGCTGAGATAGAAACAAAGTCAACAACCACTATAGCAGCACAAGTTTATATTCCTACTAGTTCTGTAAATGATAAGAAAAATTGAAAAAAAATGTATGATGAGATAAGAGAAATCCTACAGAGAGTTAAGCAACAGTAAGGAAATTGGAAAAAAAATGTATGATGAAATAAGAGAAATCCTACAGAGATTTAAGGGACAGGAAAATTTAACTGTGATGGGTGCCTGAAATTTGGTAGTAGGAAGAGTAGGAAAAATAATAGGAGAACATGGACTGGAGGATGGGAATGAAAGAGGAAGCTGCCTGGTGCAATTCTAAGAAACACAAAAAAATGTTGTAAATGTGGAAGAGATGTGGAGACACACTGCTAGATTCCAGATTGATTACATAATGGTAAAACAGAGATTTTGGAACCAGATTTTAAACTGTAAGATGTTTCCAGGGGCATATGTGGACTCTGACAATAATTTATTGGTTATGAACTGAAGGATAAAACTGAAGAATTTACAAAATGGTAGGAAATTGAAGAGATTGGACCTGGATAGATTGAAAGAAACAGGGGTTATTGAGGATTTCAAAAAAGGGCATTGGACAATGTTGGACTGAAAAAGGGCAAAAGAGTACAATAGAAGAATAGGTAGCTTTGAGAGATGTAAGAGAAGGCAACAGAGGATCAATCACATAAAAAGGTCTATTAAAATTTTCTGGATAACAGAAGATATTGAATTTGATTGGCAAAAGGAGGAAGTATGAAAATCCAACAAATGAGGCAGGTGAAAGGGAATCCAGGCATCTAAAAAATGAGGTTGACAGGAAATGCAAAATGGCAAAGCAGGAAAAGCTAGGTCTACAATACAAATGCAAGACTATAGAAGCATGTATAACTGGGAGTAAAATATATGCTGTTTAGCAGTTTGAATATCTAGATCTCAAATGGCAACCATGATCAGCAATGAAGGGAAAAGTGGAAAGCATATACAGAAAAGCTGTAGAAGGGAAATGAACTTGAAAGGCAATAATTTACAAAGGGAAGAGGAATTGGATGAGGCAGGACATATGACGCTACAAAAGAATCTGACAGAGCAGTGAAAGACCTAAGTTGAAACAGACTCTTGGAGTAGATGGCTTTCCCTCAGAATAACTGAGATCTTTGGGAGAGTCAGCCATGACTAAATTATTCCATATGACACACGTGACATACCTTTAGACTTCAAGAAGAATGTAATAATTTTAATTCCAGAAGAAAGATGCTGACAGGTCTGAATTCTGAACCATTAGTTTAGAAAGTAATGCTTACAAAATGATGAGGCAAATTATTTACAGCAAAAGGAAAAACTGTGGTTATGTTGTTTTGTAATATTAAACACAACCCAATAGTTTTACCATCTGGAATTTTATCTCATACAAGTAGCTGATTTTTTAAAAAAAATTCTGTTCAACTGTGTATAAGATCTGGGGAAAAGTGTAACAGAGTTACTTGCAATAAAAATGAATTCTTTGTCATGGTGTGTTAAGCATGTGCCTATTTCTCATCTTTTAAGTGTGTCCTCACAATATGTAAAGTTCCATGAAAACTGCTCAACTCAGTGTCAGTGGATGAACTATGTACCACAGATGTGTTCATGCTCTGCTGGAAAGTATTGCCTATAAAACCTCACACAAAAGAAATGAGACTGATGCTGAAGTTTTTGTCCATGGATAACTGCATTCCCCCCACTGCTTGTTCAAAGCATTTCTGTGTTCAGTTTCCTTAAGGTTGAGCAAGATTTTCCCTGCTTTCACTTTCCAATAGAGTGCAGTAAAGCATCTCTAACAAGATGTTCATCCACTGCCACTGGGTTCATAAATTTGATGAATCTTAGAACAGCAACTCCACTATATGGTGAACAGCAACTATCTTTTCATAATACTGTTACATTCCAATCCTGTTTTTTCCATTGTTTGATTTAGAACAGCATAATGTCAGTTATCATCTCTTTCTTGTCAGCTTATGTATTACCTGAGCGCTCTCTCTCTCTCTCTTCCCCCCCCCCCCTCTCTCCCCCTTACTTTTAGTGGCAGTACATGCTGCTATAAAAAGATTGGGGGCTTTTAAAGGAAATGAGGAAGATTAGAGTGTAACATCGCATTATCCCAGATAAAGTACAAGTTCTGATTGCAGAAGAAAATCAGCCAAGTTCTGTATCAAAGTAACCATCCCAGCATTTTCCTTAAGCAGTTTCGGGAGCCAATGGAAGACCCAAATCATGATGTCCGAACCCTACATCATGATGGCCTAATGAGGATCTGAACTGTTATCCTGAAAGCGAGTCAAATATTGTAGCACTGCTCTATATCACTCAGTGGAAGCTTACAAATAGTCTGATGAACAAACTGAAATTTAGTTAATGCATTGAGATGAACACTAACATGACAAGAGCAATCCAGCAGTTGCTGATACTGATTACTAAATTTTGAACAAAAGAATGGGAATGGGCTGTGATATAAAAGAAGAAAATTACAATGACTGTCTTGTCAGTTACAGGATAATGACACAGGCTTCTAGAGTGATGAAAAAGAGAAAACAAATAAATTTCAGTGAAGGAAATCAGTTTGTGAAACGCCTCCATCATACATAGTCAGATATTTTTAGTATCAGTTGAGTTTCTGCATCCTGACAGCAGAGTTTGTGTGTGTGTGTGTGTGTGTGTGTGTGTGTGTGTGTTTTAGTTCTAAGGAAGAACGCTGCCCAAAAGTTTAGCTACACGTGGAATGTTGATTACATGCCTGTCTACCAAAGACTCAACTATATAGTGGATGGTTATCTTATACTCTTTCCATTGTTTGTATTCCATCCAGCAAGTTACAACACAATAGAAGCATAAGCATTACCATTACACTTACAAACTGTTATATTTCATCAGACCAGAAACAGGTAATGTGCCTCATTTTTTTTAACAATCTGACTCGCAGGATTTCACCCTATTTTCTTATGAGTTTGCAAACGAGTGGAACTTGCAGAAAATAAGATTTTTGACAGATGCACTAACAAACTGCAACATGTAGGTACCCTCCCGCCACACACAGTCTAATAGATACTGCATTAGTTGTAGCAATTTTATCATTTCTTTGTCAAATATTGGAATTGCCACATTCCACAGTTACCGTATAAGGCTGTCACTTTTAAATGTTTTAACAAAGGCATGAAAATTACATATGCAGATGTTGCATAGTGAATCACATTATCTTCCAGTTTCACTGGTCAAGATTCAATGTGATTGTAGCTTGCAAATGTGTCCTCCCCATCATGTGCTATATGGTAGATCCAACTGTCACTTACAAAGAACACTAGTTTTCAAATGCAATAATCTTCTGGCATAAAGTATAAGGAACCTCCAGCAATAGTTCTGGCATAGAACAGAGAACTGAAACACGCCAGCAACTGCCACGTTCAAAAAGCACAGCCACTGTCCTGAGATCGATATGAAAATTCAATATTTAAAAAAATCTCAGCCCATTACAAACATTTGTCATTGCTAAAATATTTAAAAAAACACAGCATCTTGTCCAAAAGGCCATGTCCATATACATATTGCTTACAGGTGCTTGCTACATGGTACAAATACGTAAGCAATATGTATATGGATATGGCCTTTTGGGCAAGATGCTGTGTGTTTTTAAATATTTTAGCAATGATGAATGTTTAAAATGTGCCGAGTTTTATCCACCTCGTATTCTGTGCATATGGTCAGTGTAAAAAGAACACTGTGAGTGACATGAACAACATGTCCGCCCCAATAGCTGTGTGGTCAGCGTGACGGAATGCCATGCTAAGGGGCCCAGGTTCGATTCCCAGCTGGGTCAGAGACTTTCTCCACTCAGGGACTGGATGTTGTGTTGTCTTTATCATCATCATCATCATCTCATCCCCATTGACGTGCAAGTCGCCGAAGTGGCGTCAACTCAAAAGACTTGCACCCGGCGACCGGTCTACCCAACAAGAGACCCTAGCCACACGACATTTCATTTTTTATAACAACATGAGGAAAAAGACGCAATTTTTGTTGGATGCCAATAGTGTACTGTTGAGATATTATATTTGTTGGTTGGTTCGTAAAGGGGATTGGGCCAAACAATGAGGTCATTGGTCCCATCAGATTAGGGAAGGAAGTTGGCAGTGCCCTTTCAAAGGAACTGTCCTGGCATTTGCCTGAAGTGATATAGGGCAATCACAGAAAACTGGGTTTGACCAGTCATCCTGCCGAATGAGAGTCCAGTGTGCTAACCGCTGTGCCATCTCTCTCAGTATTATTTCGGTAACTGCTTTGATTTACTAAAGTATTGCAGTGGAAGTTTTCTGTAAAGTAAGTGTTTTGTAAGTCACAGATGGACATTCTATGAGACCAGAAAGACTGTAAATCCCGAATTATTTGTTTCAGTTATAGTTACTGGGAGAAATCTATGTTTACCTATGTCAGTGTACAATATGCAAGACTAGTGAGGATAATACCTGGAGATAATTTGTCAGTATATATAGTGTCTGTAAGAGAGGTATCAAAAATAGATCAGTACATAATTGATCCTGCGTTTGAAGTAGCTAGTAAACGGCTTTGCTCCCCTTATTTAATGCTGAATCTCTTACCAACGAAAGTTAACCCTGAAAGCACCATACAAAAAAATTCTATAACGATGACCATATCACTTACGAACCATTGGTTTGTGTTCTGTCCAAATTGCTGGGATCATTTTAACAACATCTTCGTACGCAACAGGAAGCTTCATTACTATCAGTTTCACTCCAAGTTGTTCCTCAGATTCTAGTTCTGGCAAAAGTTTCACCGCCTCCCAGCTTGCATTGATGTCGTGGCCTTGAAAAGGCCCAAAACCGGTGACAACAACACATTCCTCAATTGTTCCCGGCATACCTGCGCAAAATTGGATCACTATTATTTGCAAAAATTTGGAAACAAATGTCAACTTACGGTTGACGTGTACCAGTACCGTAGTGAGTGCTGAAAAGCTTATACTGAAGTCTTTTGTAGGCTATCGTCCTTTAAGACTTCGCAAGAATAACGAAAAGGCTAAATCAATGTTTCAAATCTGGAATAAATTCACATTTACATGCGTCTAACGGATTTAACTACAGAACATGCGGCAAGGTAGGGCAAGCAAGTATGTGTGTATGTATTGTAATTATTGTTTACATTATCACGGGCAATATTACGAATATAATACCTGGTACCTATTATTCACAGGTTTACCTATCCATACGAGCGCGATAAACAATAATCCCTGTCACGAGATCACATTGTGCACTTTATAAGTTCCAACATGTTGCCAACTTACACTTGAATACCGGCGAGAAAATGAGTTCTGTTTCATTTCGATAAATATTATTGGACTAAATCTAGGAAGAATGATTGCTTATAAAGTTATAACATATTTCGATTTATTTGTGCCGAAATGTATTATACAATTCCATACCGTGTCAGCAGAGAATATCTACTTGCAGTATATAAACCTAGGCGTTTCACTGATCAGGTTTAGAAATACGCTACTTAATAGCTGATAGCGTAGGTGTGTTTTCTGGTTGACTAAGTAGGTACTGGTCAGCTGCCTGGGGCCCACACGCGAAATGAAACACAAAACAGACATTTCGTGTCTATTTCTTTATAGAAGCGCCTCAAAATTGTATCATCAAATAAAAAAGTATATAGGCCTACATATTTCTAACATCTTACGTTAGTTAAAGTGCGTACATTTAAAGAGCGATTACGGTAATGATTTTGAATATTCAGAAATTCCTGCGCAGCGACAAAATGACTTACTAGAAATACGTTTAGTTTGATCTAGAAAACTGATTCTAGCGATTTTCTTCTGATGTTATATTGCACCGTATGACGCAGTGAATTACATTATTCTCACAGAATGATGTTCTGGCAAAAGTTGGCAGGTATTTGATTGACTGTCGGTACAGTAATTGTATACAGGGCAGCACAAAAGACAGGGTAACTATTACTCAGTACAGTGAACAGGCACCAGTGAATGAACAAAGAAGATATAAATTTAATAACTCGCTTTAAGAAACCCCCCCGAATTCGGTGAACTTAGTTTTCTTACGATGTGGTCACAGCGGCTCGATATCGGAGATCGGAGGATTCCATCGACGACCTACATCGGCCGAAGGCGGCCGGTCGTATCAAATCAGTACGCCACTACGTGCGCGGTCACAATGTAGCCGACCTCATCGTCCGAACGTATGGCCTACGTATTTCGTACGACAACCAGCGAAATTCATATCAGTTTTTTTTTTTTCGGTCATAATAGCCGACACGACAAGAAACATGAGCTGCGAGAAATTGATAAGTTTAGTCAAAGTCAGAGTTTGTGGCATCCCGAGCGTAAAAAATATCATAACCAGGATACAGTTCGGAATCTATGTACTGAAACTGCAGGTTTATTGGAAACCACATAAAGGCAAAATCTTCATCAGAAATTTTAGGTGTGGATTGTGAAATGTAAAAATAGAAAAATAATTTGTTCAGGTGACAGCGATAGCTTATCTTTTACTCAAAGTTACTGTAATGAATCTTTTGGGTTGTGGAAGGTGGACATCAGCTGTCTATAGATTGTTACTACTGCTTACTGCAGTAGGTTGGTGAATCAGTTACGTGAAATGGTTTGCAAATGTAGTGCTTTAGGTGATCAAAGTGTCTTACAGTAAACTTTATGTTTGTATTTCACATATATATTGAATAAGAGCCATTGAAGGTTAATTGACGTATGCTTGCACAACGACAATAAATTCAACAAAACAGATTTCGAGTATGCCCCTACTCGTAGAGGTGTGATTCGAGGTCTAGTAAAAAATCCGATTCTCACTTTAAAGATGCAGTTTTGGTTCAAGTAAAACCAGAAGTGACACATTGATATTTGCCATCTGTTGATTACGTCTTTCTAATAATTACACCTATACTACTTTCGGAAAAGTAAAGCTTCAAAGGTTATGTGTGATATATTACATGTTATTTACGACACTGTAAATACTAATTTAAAATCTAATATTTTCACTCCTCCACCCCCCCCCCCCCCCTCCCCATCATGAACCATGGACCTTGCCGTTGGTGGGGAGGCTTGTGTGCGGTATCTGTTGAGAGGCCAGACAAACGTGTGGCTCCTGAAGAGGGGCAGCAGCCTTTTCAGTAGTTGCAGGGGCAACAGTCTGGATGATTGACTGATCTGGCCTTGTAACACTAACCAAAATGACCTTCCTGTACTGGTACTGCGAACGGCTGAAAGCAAGGGGAAACTTCAGCCGTCATTTTTCCCGAGTGCATGCAGCTCTACTGTATGGATAAATGATGCCGTCCTCTTGGGTAAAATATTCCGGAGGTAAAATAGTCCCCCATTCGGATCTCCGGGCGGGGACTACTCAAGAGGACGTCGTTATCAGGAGAAAGAAAACTGGCGTTCTACGGATCGAAGCGTGGAATGTCAGATCCCTTAATTGGGCCGGTAGCTTAGAAAATTTAAAAAGGGAAATGGATAGGTTAAAGTTAGATATAGTGGGAATTAGTGAAGTTCGGTGGCAGGAGGAACAAGACTTTTGGTCAGGTGAATACAGGGTTATAAATACAAAATCAAATAGGGGTAAAGCAGGAGTAGGTTTAATAATGAATAAAAAAATAGCATAGCATAGCGACCGCATTTTTGTGGCCAAGATAGACACAAAGCCCACGCCTACTACAGTAGTACAAGTTTATATGCCAACTAGCTCCGCAGATGATGAGAAGAAATTGATGAAATGTATGATGAGATAAAAGAAATTATTCAAGGTAGTGAAGGGGGACGAAAATTTAATAGTTATGGGTGACTGGAATTTGAGAGTAGGAAAAGGGAGAGAAGATAACATAGTAGGTAAATATGGATTGGGAGTAAGAAATGAAAGAGGAAGCTGCCTGGTAGAATTTTGCACAGAGCATAACTTAATCATAGCTAACACTTGGTTCAAGAATCATGAAAGAAGGTTGTATACATGGAAGAATCCCGGAGATACTAAAAGGTATCAGATAGATTATATAATGGTAAGACAGAGATTTAGGAACCAGGTTTTAAATTGTAAGACATTTGCAGGGACAGATGTGGACTCTGACCACAATCTATTGGTTATGAACTGTAGATTAAAACTGAAGAAACTGCAAAAAGGTAGGAATTTAAGGAGATGGGACCTGGATAAACTAAAAGAACCAGAGGTTGTACAGAGTTTCAGGGAGAGCATAAGGGAACCATTGACAGGAATGGGGGAAAGAAATACAGTAGAAGAAGAATGGGTAGCTTTAAGGGATGAAATAGTGAAGGCAGTAGAGGATCAAATAGGCAAAAGACGAGGGCTAGTAGAAACCCTTGGGTAACAGAAGAAATATTGAATGTAATTGATGAAAGGAGAAAATATAAAAATGCAGTCAATGAAGCAGGCAAAAAGGAATACAAACATCTCAAAAATGAGATCGACAGAACTGCAAAATGGCTAAGCAGGCATGGCTAGAGGACAAATGTAAGGATGTAGAGGCTTATCTCACTAGGGGTAAGATAGATACTGCCTACAGGAAAATTAAAGAGACCTTTGGAGAAAGGAGGACCACTTGTATGAATATCAAGAGCTCAGATGGAAACCCAGATCTAAGCAAAGAAGGGAAAGCAGAAAGATGGAATGAGTATATAGAGGGTCTATACAAGGGCGATGTACTTGAGGGCAATATTATGGAAATGGAAGAGGATGTAGTTGAAGATGAAATGGGAGATATGACACTGCGTGAAGAGTTTGACAGATCACTGAAAGACCTGAGTCGAAACAAGGCCCCCGGAGTAGACAACATTCCATTAGAACTACTGACAGCCTTGGGAAAGCCAGTCCTGACAAAACTCTACCATCTGGTGAGCAAGATGTATGACACAGGCGAAATACCCTCAGACTTCAAGAATAATATAATAATTCCAATCCCAAAGAAAGTAGGTGTTGTCAGATGTGAAAATTACCGAACTATCAGTTTAATAAGTCACAGCTGCAAAATACTAACGCGAATTCTTTACAGACAAATGGAAAAACGGATAGAAGCCGACCTCGGGGAAGAAATGTTCGAACACGTGAGGCAATTCTGACCCTACGACTTATCTTAGGAGAAAGATTAAGGAAAGGCAAACCTACGTTACTAGCATTTGTAGACTTAGAGAAAGCTTTTGACAATGTTGATTGGAACACTCTCTTTCAAATTCTAAAGGTGGCAGGGGTAAAATACAGGGAGCGAAAGGCTATTTACAATTTGTACAGAAACCAGATGGCAGTTATAAGAGTCGAGGGGTATGAAGTAGCAATAAAGGAAACAAAAGAAAAGTTCGGAGTAGGTATTAAATCCATGGAGAAGAAATAAAAACTTTGAGGTTCGCCGATGACATTGTAATCTGTCAGAGACAGCAAAGGATTGGAAGAGCTGTTGAATGGAATGGACAGTGTCTTGAGAGGAGGGTATAAGATGAACATCAACAAAAGCAAAACGAGGATAATGGAATGTAGTCGAATTAAATCGGGTGATGCTGAGGAATTAGATAAGGAAATGAGACACTTAAAGTAGTAAAGGAGTTTTGCTATTTGGGAGCAAAATAACTGATGATGATCGAAGTAGAGGGGATATAAAATGTAGACTGGCAATGGCAAGGAAAGCGTTTCTGAAGAAGAAAAATTTGTTAACATTGAGTATAAATTTAAATGTCAGGAAGTCGTTTCTGAAAGTGTTTGTATGGAGTGTAGCCATGTATGGATGTGAAACGTGAACGATAAATAGTTTAGACAAGAAGAGAATAGAAGCTTTCGAAATGTGGTGCTACAGAAGAATGCTGAAGATTAGATGAGTAGATCACATAACTAATGAGGGGGTATTGAATAGAATTGGGGAGAAGAGGAGCTTGTGGCACAACTTGACTAGAAGAAGGGATCGGTTGGTAGAACATGTTCTGAGACATCGAGGGAATGCCAATTTAGTATTGGAGGGCAGCGTGGAGGGTAAAAATCGTAGATAGACCAAGAGATGAATACACTAAGCCGGTTCAGAAGGATGTAGGCTGCAGTAGGTACTGGGAGATGAAGAAGCTTGCACAGGATAGAGTAGCATGGAGAGCTGCATCAAACCAGTCTCAGGACTGAAGACCACAACAACAACAACATTTTCACTCTTGCACCTGAATTATCTATACTATGAAATTTTTAATTTTTTCTATACTGAATTTTGGAGCTGTGCAAGTGCACTAAAAGACAATTTAATATTGTTGATTTTTTTTATTAAAAGCAACAATAAATCTAAAATAATACTGCCTCAAGGAATATTGTTACCCCCTTTCTTAAATCCACTGGGTAAGTGTTTAGAATGTAGTGAAATGTACTAGAATCTGATTATCTGAATATCCTGCCAGTAATGCATTAATTTTCACCATTTTTGTAATAAAGTGAGTTGCTGTGAAACCACAAATTTATCTTTCATTAGTTAGATATTAGTAGCTTGCTTACACGCAAATTTTATTCATTCTTTATATAATGGAAACACGTAGTTTCACCATATAATTATGTGCTCAAAACCTCATTGGCAAAAACTGTACACACCCAAGTCACACATCCTGCCAGTGTAACATAATAAACAACATTATGAAGAATGTGATTTGGAGAGATGATTAGTACAGTGTATCACGCGTATAAATATGAAAAACATCAATTACGGCCAGTTAGTTTATAAGATGGTGGTACCTTTGCTTTAATTGTTGGTGAGAGAAGGAAAGTGGTGTCACGAACTTAAAGCGTTTTTAACTTTTGTGGCTTGGTGTTTTTTCCTTCGTCTCGTATATTCGTAAAACTTGTCTGATAATTCCAGTAACAGAGGACAGATTGTACAGTACTCGCCACGTTCCTTTCGAGACAGATTTAGCTCATTTACATGCATATTTTAAGAGTGAAATCTGCACTGCAGCACTCGCCTCCTAGCACAGAGGCGTCGCGGTATCTACCCTATACTTGGAGGTTAAAATATAACCTACTTCATTCGTAAAACTGATTCCAACCTAACTACATCAGTCCTGTCAAAATCCTCAAAATCCAACAAATGAGATCGGACGCATAGTGACGAAGCTGTCAGCCAATGTTATCCACCAATCTTTGGCGACGACGGTTGGAGTCCGATGTCAGTGATACTGTGAACCCATGCTTATATAGACAAATTGGGATATGGCTGCCAGCCAACTGGACGTCAACTTGATTGTTTGATGCACCCGTAGCTATTGTTTACTGCTGTCCAGTACTAAGGTAAGAGTTGCATCATAAGTCATTTTGCCGGCCGAAGTGGCCGTGCGGTTAAAGGCGCTGCAGTCTGGAATCGCAAGACCGCTACGGTCGCAGGTTCGAATCCTGCCTCGGGCATGGATGTTTGTGATGTCCTTAGGTTAGTTAGGTTTAACTAGTTCTAAGTTCTAGGGGACTAATGACCTCAGCAGTTGAGTCCCATAGTGCTCAGAGCCATAAGTCATTTTATTCAAAATATTAGTATTTTGGTAAACATAGTTGCTTGTTTTGCGTAGTATGTATACACTGTAATGGATATATAACATTTGGAACGATAAAAAATAAATCAGAAGTGTTTTATTTTGAGGTGGGGGTTGTTTACTAACTGGACAGTAAAATCAAGATTTGCCGACAAATGAACGTCTTTTAATTCACTAGGGTTTTTAACACCTTCTTGAAACCAAATCAGTCTAAATAAACCGCTCACTACGGCAAATATATTTTACATTCAGTTTTTAATATTCTCTGTACCTTTGCCCACTTACTGAACATCCAGCCACTGTGTTTACATGGCGCTTCCGAAACCGGATAACGTAAAGTGGTATCCCAATACCGCTTCTGGTTGGTCACGTAAACATTTCAAAATCAGTTGTGGAAATCTGGATCTAAGTGCCGGATTTCCACTTCCACAGTCGATTTTCGGTCCCATGTAAACTCGTACTGACTAAATCAGAAAATGGAAGAGCTGTTTTCCAAGCGCCATATTTGACTGGGCTAGCAAATCTGCTTCAAGCCATAACACCTAAACACGACAGCAAAAACGATTTCAAAAATTCCGTTTTCGCCTTCAGAAAATATTTCGCATGTAAATGTAATGTGTTTTCATTCAGTGGAACGAGTGATACAGGTTCTCATTGAATAAACATGGCTTGTGAGATTTTTCCAGAAATTATTCCACTCAGCTAAATGCAAAATAATTACCGTGTATAAAGTAAATATGTATCAATAACTTCTATTCTTAAACTTAAGCCCCAATCCAGACAACAGTTAAGAATGCGCCTATAAGAACTTCAAAGAAGTGTTTGCCACAGTGTCATTTTCTGTGAACTGGATCTGTTCCCTCAGATCAACCTGATAGTCTGTTTTCTTTTTTACAGATGTCTGACGAAGAATTGAACCTACAGTGAAACAGAAGAAAATTCAGTAGCTTTAAACATTCATAAATGCGATTAGATGATGCATTACAGGCAGTAAAACCTGGAATCTTGATTTTAAATAAAGCATTAGCACAGCACAATGTCTCAAAAGCGACTTTATCAACAAAGGTGAGTGCCAAAAGCATTGAAGGAAGGCAGATGGGGACAACCCACATCTTAATAGCACAAGAAGACCAGTTCCTGGAATACTGTATATTAGTAAAAGCAAAAACTGGTTTTCCAATGCGTCCAGATGATGTGAAAGATTCTGTGCACAAATTTATGGCGCATACAGGAAGAAGAATCGCTTTACAAATTATAGGCCAGGAGAGAAATAGGTGAAAATATTTCTTAAAAGAAATCCAGCTATTTCATGTCGTAATGCGGAAATCATACCGAAAGGAAAAGCAGGTTTGACTGAAGGCTTCATAGAACGTTGGCTCGAGGAGCTTGAAAAACACTTTCAAGAAGAAAATTATCAGGACATTCTCCTTGATGGTAGCTGAATATTTAACACTGATGAGACAGGAGTTGAATGTTGCAGGAGTCTTACGCCCAAAAAACCATAAGAATTTTTTTGCTATTGCTCCTGGCAAAGGGAAAGACTTTGTCGCTGTACTGGCTAATGTTTCTGCTACTGGAAAAATTATAAAACCAATGACAGTTCTTTCTTACGAAATGATTCCAAAAAGCATTTCTCAATTGATTCCTCCTGACACATTCTTTGTCATGAGTGAATTAGTCCTGTGGCTTTTACGATATTTAAAGTGTGTCATTACCAACCAGCCTTACGTGACAACCCACAGTGGTGACCCTGACATCGTCGTCATGTGATCGCGAGGTATTTTGTGCTTTTCTTCATCATTAACGGACTTTGTAAGCCAGCCCACGTTGTTTTCTAAACAATGGGTCTACCAGTGTCTTTCGGTGCTAGTGCCACGCATCATATTAACTGTGCTTGTGACCACGAGTGGTCAAGCCCACTTTCGTAACGGCGCCGGCCATTCCGACCACGCCGATTACGTCAATCCGCATGTGGTTGCACCGCGACCACCTTCTGCCTGCTGTTGCAACGGCATCAGCCATTACACTTGTGCCACGTTTGTCATCCGGCCTGCGGTTTGGACACACCATGCCACTTTTGCACCTGCACACTCCACACCATGTGTTACATGCGGCCACCCCCCCCCCCCCCCCTTCCGCTGTGCTGGTACCGTGCTACTTATGGGGACGCCACAAGCAATTGCTGTGCGCCATGTGCCTACCCAAACGATTCCGCCAGCGCATTTAGGCTCCACATCCCGCCACATTCCGTCACGGGGCCTACTGTCTGATGCCGCATCACTCGTTTCAGTGGCGCGACACCTCTATGCCACTGATTTGTCATCAGGCACTCGCTTTCTCGTCGACACCGGCGCCAACGTCAGCGTTATCGCGGCCAAGCATGCTGGCAACACACTTTCACCTGCTAACTTTGCTTTGATTGCCACCAATCATTCTCCTATTGCGGTCCTCGGCTCCATCAAGATATCGCTTAGCCTATCTCCAGTCCACACCTTCCCCTGGACTTTCCATGTTGCTGACGTGGATGAACCTGTGATCGGGTTCGACTTTCTACACCATTATGAACTTTCACCACACCTGCAGGCCGCTGCATTGTGCCATATGTCTGGTTCTACTTTTCTGTACCCAAACAAGTCAAGTTCAGCACGACTTCGCTCTCTACCTCCTTGGCTACGCTTTCCACATATGCATCTCTGCTCGAGTGTATTACTACATGGCTCTCTGATTTGTCGAACGTGCGCACACAAATGGACGAACTCTGCATCCAGAATGATGCGTTACACACATGCATTGCCTCTGCCTCCGCTGAATTCTCACATGCACAGCGCACTATACGTCACCTGTCTGCAGAACCGCAATGAGGCGAACCATCACACGCATCTACTGCATCTTCTCACCAATTTTCTCCCGTGTCGAGCATTCCACCGCCTGCTGCTGTTTTCACATCACTGCAGACGAATCTCCAGGACGCACCTGCTCGCACAATGCTGGATTTCTCGCACCGTGTGGCTACTTCACCACACCTTCCATCGTTGGCTACAGCTGACGCCCCACCTATGCTGCCCCGATCCGGCAAGGTCAGTGAACCAACATTGCCTCCAGACCCCCCTCTTGACCCCTCTTGCCGGCCTCCCTTATCAGCCATCAGTAATGGCACTTGTCATAATTCACACCACAGATGGCCCATCTGTACGTTACGATGCCAGGCACCTTAATGCTTCCAAATTTTTGCGCCCAAAATAAATCGTTCAGGGTTACACCCCTCCGATAGTAACTGGTCTTCACTTATCCACCTTGTTCCTAACAAGGATGGCTCCTTACATATGTGTGGGTACTACAGGCGTCTTAATGCTTGCGCAGTTATCGATAACTACCCCATTCCTCATATCAAGGATTTCATGCATCATTACTTCATGGTTGTAGGTTTTTCTCTGTGTTAGATACCGGATGTTCTGAAGACAGCCATCATCACACCCTTCGGACTATTTGAATACTGTAACATGCCTTATTGACTGAAAAATGCTGCACAGACGTGGCAGTGGTTCATTGATTCCATTTTGCTACCTCTGCCATTTGCTTTTGCTTACTTAGATGATATACTGATCTTTTCCTCCTTTCCTGAGGGGCATCAAATTAACCTTGATGCAGTCCGTTCGGTCCTCGATGCCAATGGCATAGTGATGAACCATAATAAATCTCAACTCCGTTCCACATCTGTTACCTTCCTAGGCCATACTGTCTCTGCCAACGGCCTCCGTCCGACGAGTTCTCGCGTCGAAACCATACTCGATGTTCCTCTTCCTGAGGACTATGCTTAGCTCCGTAATTTTCTGGGTATGGCAAACTTTTACTGCCGCCATATTCCTCAAGCTGCCGCTGTCCAAATGGCCCTCACTGACACACTCTCTGGCGAAAACACCATGGGGAAACGGAAGTTGGACTGGACCAAACCCGTGCTTGACACATTTAGTAACTTTAAAACAGAACTTGCAAAAGCTGTTACTCTCGCCCACCATGATCCTGAGGTCTGTGTTTCGATCACAACTGATGCCTCAGCTGTGGGCTCTGTTTTACGACAGCACACCATGGACTCAGCCCAACTGCTCCGCTTCTTATCAAAGAAACTAACTAAGAGCCAGTGTAAGTGGTCGGCTTTCAACTGTGAGCTCCTCGCATTGTACGAAGTGATTAAACACTTTTGTAGTGACCTCAAGGGGCGACCTTTCACGATCTACTCAGATCACAAGCCGCTCAAGGACGCTGTTTGTAACCTGGCTAAGGACCTTCCGTCAAGGTGTTTCCGTCACATGGACTACATCTGCCAGCACTCTTCCGACGCATGCTATATCCATGGTGTGGAGAAAGTTGTGGCAGACTACCTATCCTGCATATGTATGCGAACTGCACTGTTGAATCTGGAAGAGATCGCCCAACTTCAGGCTATAGACGACGAGATACAGCGATTAATTTTGGGCAACATGTCATCACTCTCTGTCTAACCCCATATCCTACAAGGGTCGACGACCCCAGTCCTTTGCAACATCTCTATGGACACTCCCCACCCCATGGTCCCTGGCACCCTTCATCATGGGATCTTTACTGCTTTGCAAGGCTTGGCTCTCTCTGGAACATGAGCCACTACGAGGCTGGTTACTGAGTACATTGTCTGGCCTGGCTTGAAGCATGACTGTAACATTTGGACCTGCGTATGCATATCATACCAGCATGGCAAGGTTGGCAGGCACACTCAACCTCCATTAGGCAAATTTGACGTTCCAAGAGGGCGTCTTCAGCATGTCCACATCGACGTTGTTGGTCCCCTCCCCCTTCCGAGGGTTACAGATACATCTTATCGATCATCGACTGTGTAACCTGCTGGGTCGAGGTGGTCCTTCTTGTTGACATCACGGCTGAGACCATCGCTCGTTCTTTCGTCTCGGCATGGGTCGCTCATTTCAGCTGTCTCCTGTCTCTCACTACTGACCAGGGATGATAGTTTGAGTCCATCCTCTTTGCATAACTGTGCAAACTCTGTGGTGTTGCTAAATTCCACACCACGGTGTAGTACCACCTGCAGGCGAACAGTCTGGTTGAATGGTGGCATCACACTCTCAAGGCCGAGCTTATGTGCCATGGCGGCATAAGGTCCAAGGCCCTCCATTGGGTCCTGCTGGGCATTCACTCGACCCATACAGAAGACTTGAACGCATCGCTCACTGAAATACTATACGGCGAGCCCCTCCTCCTTCTAGCAGAATTCGTGGAGGATTCACCATCGGCTGAGACTATGAATCTTCCGGCTCTGGTTGAACGGGTTCGTGTGCACCCCCCTGCCACGCCCTCACTCCATCCCACCTGTTTTCATCCACAATGACCTTGCATCGTGTGAATTTGTGATGCTGCGTCACGACTCTGTGCCTTGTAACCATCTTATCCGGGCCATTTCCACGTGCTACGTCTTGGTGCAAACACATTCTTAATACACCTACATGGACGACCACAGAACGTGTCTGTTAATCGGCTGAAACTGGCGTGGTCACAGACCAACCTGCCTCTTGATGCTTCTGACCTGCCTCCCAACACTGCTGCCCTGCCTCCCGACGCTGCAGACCTGCCTTTGACTAATGACTCAACACCTATGCAGCAGTTAGCAGCATGCAGTGCAGTTTTTGATGCACCTACTTCTCGCGCCAGCTGCCCTCTGCAACCACTGTGCTGGCATGACGATTGTGGATTTGAGTGATGAAGCTTCCCTCCACCGTGCTCCGTGCAGCTGGGAGGAGGGCCAGCCGGTGTGGCTGAACGGTTCTAGGCGCATCAGTTTGGAACCGCGCGACCGCTACAGTCGCAGGTTCGAATCCTACCTTGGGCATGGATGTTTGTGATGTCCTTAGCTTAGTTAGGTTTAAGTAGTTCTAAGTTCTAGGGGACTGATGACCTCAGATGTTAAATTCCATAGTGCTCAGAGCCATTTGATCCAGGGGAAGGGTGCTCTGTGGCGTCTCTGGCGCAGTGCGTCCTATCTTTGACTCTTACTTCTTTGAACTGCCTTTGATCTATGTCCTCTCTTGGTACCCAACTTGTGTACAGCTATGTTTGTTCTTCTTGCCTCGGTGTCTAATAAATGCATTTACGATATTTAAAGTATGCTATTACTGACCAGCCTTACATGATAACGCACAGGCTGGATGGTGCACCAACCTCTTGTGAGTATGGTGCCAACTGCTTTTATCCCTTGTTGCTGGAAAAATGTCACTTTTCCTTTGTTTTGGTTGGACTTAAGTCTTTAAACACAGATGTGACTTCCAATCAGAGAAGAGTATACCTATTTTCAGTTTGCCGCCAAATGCAACAAATGTTCTTCAGCCTTGCAATGTTATTGTTTTCCAGCCACCATAAGCATCATGCAAGAATACTGCCAGATGCTGGAAACGAAAGTGTGATAGATCAAAGACAATTACGAAGGCAAATTTTGCTTCTCCCTTCACAGAAGCGTTTAAATCTGTTGTCGATGAAGAGAAAATATAGAAAGCTTTTAAAAATGTGGAAACCTTTCTTTCAATGTTGAAAATTTAGATTGCAACAATTGCATGCAGACTTGCCATCAAGACGCAATGGAAACACCTTGGATTAAGGAAAGTTGTATTCACAGAAGAAAGCCTGTACGTATCTAAAGATTATGGAATTTGAATTAGCTACAGATACACTTGAATTTTTCAAAACAGCTTTACTTGATGAATCAAGAACCATTGAGATTCAAGAGCCAGTTTTGTTTTCCATATGGAAAAAGTACGCTTATGGCAGAATCAGCAAAACAATATTTTAGGTGAACCATTAATTCACTCAAAAGGACCACTTGAAAGTAAATTTGAAAGATTTGCTGATCTCAGTGCATTGCAAGCAACGACTTCTGTGACACCAGAAAGGAGATGTCCCTCACACAGTCAAACAGATGAAATGGTTTTAGAAGATTACATGTCTTCAATCTGAAACTCTAATTTTGAATTTACCACAAGGTATTCATCGTTCTCAGGATCAGAACTGTAAATCCCCAACAGCAAGCTCATCTCAGGGAGGTGATAAAACCCATCTACCCTCTGCAAACCACTATGGAGTGACTGGCAGAAGATACATCACACTGTACCAGTTATTAGGGTTTCTTCCCATTTGTACAGGACAGTCAGATAGGAAGGCTGTGGGCGTGAAGGAATGATTAAAAGAGTTGAAGTAATAGGTCTTTTATTGACTACTTTTGCCTTATGAAGGATCACATCATCAGGCCTAGGGAGGCGAGGGTGAGCCAGAGCGTAAAGTTTGGCGAAACATAGTTAGTGAATCTAACGAAAGTTGCTGTCTGCCAATCGTTCAAGTTCGAGCGGCATGCCGGCTGTGGAAATTAAGTCTACGGCGCTACAGCACTGGGAGAAGAGGGAGATGTTCACTGCTGCAGGGCGCACGTCCAAGAGAGCGGGCGTCCAGGTACATTCAACACGCCACGCGGCTTCCTCCGCCCTGATTGGTCAGGACTGAGAAACCCACAGGGGCGGCAATGGAACTTTCCAGAGCTTCGTCTGGTCAGCGTCACAGCGTTACTCCATCAGCACAGGAGGGAGGCGCGTGATCGAGATTGCCTACCTTGACCTTGGTGCTGACTTCCTGTTGCTGGATCGTGGGACGGAAAAATTACTGGCAGACGATGCTGCCGGCCAAGGCTTTCCCATAACAAGAAAAATAAAGTTACCTTTTGAAAGCTAATATAATAAAGTAAAATCCCCTACTGTCTAGCCCATCCTTACAGTCCTCCCCCTTCCGTGAGAGCGGAGAACGTAAGTGAATTCGCTTAAAAAGTGAGCAATTTACATGTAGATCATTTTAGGTTGCAAAACAAAGTGGACATTATTTGGATATTAAGGGCTCCCACAGAAGACGGCAGGGGCCTTAACCTATGGGAGGGGTAGAGACTCTAAAGACCTCCTAGGGATCACAAAAGGGCTTATGCATGACAACATATTATGTGTTTACAAAAACAAGACATAAACATTACAAAACATTAGAATAAAATCACATTAGTTGCAAAACATCAGAACAAAATTAAATGAGCGAACAAGTGTGGTTTCAATGTAGCATACATGCCAAATGTTCTCTTTTTTTAAAAATAAAATTAACATATTCGCATCACCAAAGGAGTCACATGCAGGGCGAGTGGCACAAGGTGGCGTGGTGTGTTGTTCTCAGCGGGCAGCGCACAAGCTGCCGGTGTGAAGGGGGCATGTCTGTGGCCAAGTCCGTTCACTGGAACTCAGCACAGTGGGGTATGAAGGGAGGTTCACACGTTTCAAACGCATTTAAAAGGGGAGTTAACACTTGGGGAGCACTTCACTACGCTACACTAGTTTTTCCACATTAGTTGATATCACAATTGCACTCTTAAAGCTGAGGGAGGGCACATGCCTGATAGGTTTTTTCTCTTAACTGTTTGCAAAATCCCTTTTTGTACGAGGTCCATACCAGTACAATAATAAGAATAGCAGTGACTGGGGTTACTGTGGCCTTGGGTATAATGGTTGTATGTAGTTTAGTGGCTGTTTGGCTTTAATTTATGTGTGCTAGCAGGCGAACGTAAGGAATTTGCCCTTGTTCATGTTTTAACAGGTCATCAATTGACATTAACAGGTGATCATTTGATATATTAGATACAGCAGGCAAATCAGTTGACAAGGGAATCACGAACGAGCTTTCAGGTATAAAAACATTGGCAAACAGGCGCGATAACTAAGTGAGTAAGCTACAGTGGCATGAAAGTTTATTAGTGGCGTAATAATATCACAATAAGAACAGTTTGCTAGAAATCTACTGTTTGAGATTTCTATCTCATATGTCTGTGACTTTTGTGTTCATAGGAATGAAGTGTTAACATCGTGGTAGCACTAGTAATGCAGCTGGAGTCAGTGTGGCGGCTATGATAGAGCGGCACGCTACAGATGACTTCAAGACTACGCCATGTCAGGGCGGCAGCTGACTGCAAGGCCGAATCTTGCGCTACATCAGAACAGCACGTGGTAGCTGAGAAGCGGAGCCGAAGCGGCTGCGACAGTCAAATGCGGCATGCAGTGTGCACGTGCGCTGTGCAATAAGCGCAACAAAATGCTGCACAAAAATATCTGGATTTGAGTAGAGATTTCTGGGATTCAGGATGAACAGTGATGAATACAAATGTCACAAAAAGGGGGTATAGCATTACTGAATAAAGGGGAATAGATGTACGTAATCGACATGGTTTATTCAACGATGACCAACAAAACAGTAATTATGGCGCTATAACAGAGCGGTGCGCGTCAGAAGTGGGATTACGTGTGACAACGTGCTAGAAACCTTGTTACAGTGGGTTCGGTTTAAAATTACATTATGCATTAGTAAATTGGTTCATAAGTGATAGATACGTCACAACAATTACGTAGTTAGGCAGTATACATAAAACATATTCGAGTAAATTTAGTATCCTCAATAGTGCAGAAATGCTAGCTTGTTACCCGGATCCTCCTATATAATGGGCTTCGCCGGCCGCGGTGGTCTCGCGGTTCTAGGCGCTCAGTCCGGAGCCGCGCGACTCCTACGGTCGCAGGTTCGAATCCTGCCTCGGGCATGGATGTGTGTGATGTCCTTAGGTTAGTTAGGTTTAAGTAGTTCTAAGTTCTAGGGGACTGATGACCACAGATGTTAAGTCCCATAGTGCTCAGAGCCATTTGAACCATAATAGGCTTCAGTCAACAATGACAAATGTTGACATGGTAATTGAGAAGGGTTTCAGCAATAGAGACTTATGCATGTGGACAGAGGGATGATTAGCTTGGTACTCTGACGAGAAGTAAGAAATGAAATAGAAGATTCAGAAGTCTGGAGTTGAAGAGGCAAAGATGACACAACCCAAAGACAGAAAAACCCCCTACCCTCCAACACAAGATCCCCTACTGTTCCAGTACTTCACTGTGGCGCCGGAGGGAGAAATGCGTTCGGCCTTCCCTACAGAATGGACTTTCTACAGCTTCACCTTCCCAGTCCCCGAAAATTAACCCCAACACTCCCTATTAACTGATCAATGAAGGGTAAATGATTAGCATTCTGTAGGACAAAACAAAAAAAAGGTTCAAATGGCTCTGAGCACTATGAGACTTAACATCTGAGGTCATCAGTCCCCTAGACTTAGAACTACTTAAACCTAACTAACCTAAGGACATCACACACATCCATGCCCGAGGCAGGATTCGAACCTGCAACCGTAGCGGTCGCGCGGTTCCAGACTGCAGCGCCTAGAACCGCTCGGCCACACCGGCCTCCTTGTAGGACAAAGTAATTAAAGTTTTAACATAACGTCAGTTGCATCCCGTAACAAAGTTCCTATGAAGTCTATTTTAGCCCAAACATAATCGTTACATAAACATGAAAATAAAAAAATTGAGGTACACAAATATCATATTAAATTACTGCGTGTTCCATACCAATAAGTAAACAAAGTTAAATGCCTCTTTGGGCTAACAATCCAAGTGTGATAATGCTCACATTATGAGAAGAAGTTTCTCACGCATTATTATATTTGCTAAACACCATAAAGTCATGTGTGAAAATGACAAAGAAAAATGACACCAGTTTTGTGCAGGTGGGGCATCTCGTTGCCCGGGACTATGAAAGTCGTATGGAAATGTAAGAGACAATGACACACAGATGAAAGAGGTAGGTAGACGATCGATTTACGAAACCGAAAATTGAAGGAATAAATCGATCAGCTGGGCGGTCTGCGGGCTCTAGCCACAATGTGCAAGGTACACGGCCCTAGAGGTATTACCTTTCCTGTAGGAATAGATAAGCTCGTCTGCTAGGTTTGAGTTCATATTCTTGAATGCAAAGATTGTCATTGGATATCAATGCTGCTGATAACGAGAGGAGAAAAACAAAACTCGACGAGAATCTAGAGATTTCCATAGTGGACACAGAAAGCGCGGGGAATTGAATTAGAAACAACTACATTGAGCGTAATTTCTGAAGGATTTCTCCTTCATGAAGGTAGATTGCATGGCGCATCATTGACACTATGCTATCGCCTACTTAACTGTGTATACAACAATGCTGCGATTCCAAGATAGCTGCTACCTACTTCTTCTTAAAACTCGACATCTCTCACATAAAAAAACTTTACTGTGCGACCAAATTCGCTGTCTTCATCCTCTCACCATTTGTGACTTAACTCGCTGTCCCTATAACTCCTAGGTGCTGGCCTCATCAGGCCCAGCTAGTTGCTTGGAACTCTGTCTATCCTTGTGTAGAGGGCAAGGGGTTATTGTTAGGAAATATGGTGAAAAATCGTGGTTTAATGTGTTTCAGTGCGCGATGCTCCAGCCTCACAGCAGACGGCGGACGAAGGCTGGCCGGCGCGTTATGCAGGTGACAGTTTTGCAACGAGCGTCGGTATGTGTGTATGTGCGTGGCAGCCATCAATAGCCAGAACGCAGCATTGGGAGAATTACGCGGGCGAGGGCCACGTGTGGCGTGGTTGCGTTAGTCAACTCATCGAGAACGTTCTAATAAACAAATCGCCGCGTAAGCGGCGGATGCAGCAGCGGTCTGCACTATTTAAGGGCATCAGAGGGGGGTGTCGGCATTCGGTTCGACCGATTGGGCGTTCGGTTGCTGTTACATCGTCGTTATCAGTGACGCTGTCCCCGAGGACCGGCTGGCGGAGTGCGTTGCCCGCTGCTGCACCGGCGACTCCCAGCGTCGTCACGAGCCACCGCACCTGCGAGCCTGGCCGG
The DNA here is from genome assembly GCF_021461395.2 of Schistocerca americana. Lineage (NCBI taxonomy): Eukaryota > Metazoa > Arthropoda > Insecta > Orthoptera > Acrididae > Schistocerca > Schistocerca americana. The sequence goes on along the minus strand of NC_060123.1, from coordinate 400,467,005 downwards.
GCCTCGTGCTGCTAACCTCCTACTGCCTGTGCAGCCGCTGACCGAGCACGGCGTCGCGCTCCCTGGGTTGCGTGCATCAGCACGTCTCCACCACGACACGAGCGGTGGGGCTGAGCTACCGGAAAATGTATTGGAAGAACCAACAATAAAGAGGAAGATTGCTAAAAACAGCCACCTTCTTCTACCCAGCCACACCATACAACCCCAACCATGTCACCCGCTCCGGTCATCCTGAGACACGTCATACAATTAAATAATACTACTTTAGTAGTCAGAGATCCTCTGGAAAATACAATGGAAAAAACAGTGTCAAAGAAGGCTCAAGTTTTGAGTGGAGATTTACGCTTACTGGCGGTTTAGCTGTGGTCTAGATGCGGTTCGCGTCTGATGATGCCTGATCAGCTGTCGAGAGCGTGGAACACTGTTCTCGCGAACTCTTCTTTGATATGAAAGATTAAACTCTAACTGTGTTAGTTCACATGGACAGAATAGTTTTGTGTTAGAATACGCCCAGATAATAAACTCCAAAAGACGTTGCTCAGTTGAAAGTTGATAGATAACAGTGGGTAGAACAGACTATATTGAGAAATTGAAAAGTGAAGAAACGACACAGACGGCTAGGGGTCCGCACAATTGCCAGTGGGGTGAGGAGAAAGGTGCAGATAGTGCCTGTGCCAATGGAGGAGGTGGGGCTAGGGAAGGCGAACGGTAATGGCCGCTCGCTTGGAGGTGAGGCGGGCAGGGGGGGGGGGGGGGGCGGGGAGGACAGAGAGGGAAGTAAGGGAGGTCGCATTACCAGCTGGCAGGGAGGGGCAGGGCTGGCGCTTTATAAATAGACTATGCCTGACATTAACTACGCGACTTCCGTGTTGGTATTTGGTACACCGAAACAGGTTGCATTATAAAAACTTACTTTGTCGTCTCTTCAACATTGCATTATGAAAACAGCAAAATAGCACTTAAGGAAGACTCCTTTTACTTTTAAAGTAAAATATTTGTTGTTTAACTTGGACATACATATTCTTTCTATTATTGGTATGTGAATATTTAGCAAAACATAGATGTAATGGGGCATATTTCAAATAGCGGGCTGATGATAGCATGTTGTCACTGATCTACTGGCAGTGACGAAGGCATGTTAGTGTCACGTTTTTATGGTAAAGCTTTAACGGCTGTGTCCATACAGTATTCAGTAAATCAACAGATGAAGTGTGAATCCCTTTGATATAAACAAGATTAACTGATCCTTAGCTCAGCGTGTTATATTGGCAAGGACAATATTCCCCTTAATTCCGGTATGTATTTGTGTTTTCAGTTCTCGATTGCTGCAACATTACTGGAGACATTAAATGGCACAAGACAAGACGATTACAAAAACCTCAATCACTCCCATTAACATGTGACATCCTAAATTCAATTACCAATGGTTGTCAATTCTTATGTGTACTTACAACATGCACAACTTAAATGAATATATAGTAACGATGGTAGTTTCTGTCAGTTAATTCTTTTGTCTCACTAAGGCTTCTTCAGTTAATTGCATGTCATTTTGTATCTAACAGCAGTGGCCGTGCATCTGGTGAGAAAATAGTGACTTTGTGGGGCAAACATTATTAGTATGGCCTACAGTCTAGCAAATAGTGCAGAAAGGTGCGCGACAGCGCATTTCTGTGTAGTTGTGTCTCCCACAATGCTGACAAAATACTTCCCTTGCTGAAACCAGTACTGGGTCCGGCGGACGCGGTGCAGCAGTGCAGAAGCGCAGTACATCTTCACTTACTATTGCCAAACAAACAGCTTCAAACAGTGAGGTGAGGGAGGCTGCTTTAACTTCTGCTCCGATGCAGGGATCAATACTATAAACAAACACATCAATTGCATGCGCTTGCGCTTCTGAGTGCAAAATTCTATTTTCACTGGCATATTCGCCTAGCTAGTAGGTACGACAAGATCATACGCGATCTGGAAAAGCATCAAAATCTTGATTTGTCTTCTGCCTAAGGGTTGATAATTGATGTCTATAGTATCTCTAGAGTATCTCTATATATAGTATCTCTATAGTATCTGGTACCTCTGGTATCAGTATAACGCATAGTTAGTCCATGGGCCAAAACTTCAATGTCGCACGTATCGTGCAGTTTGTCCACTGTTTCTATAAACATTCGGGCTTTCCCTGTCAACTTTAATCTGGCTATGTTGACCAGTAGATAATCCAGCCAGGCACAAGTGCGACCCCCACCGCGAATATTCTGTATGAACATAGCCACATTTTCGTTTGACTTTCCGGAAAAGGTTGGAATGAAATCAACTGCAGGAAAATTACTTACAGTTGCCGTGTTAGCTGAGATTGTGGCAGTCGCATTAGTGACAGAATTAGTATTAGGTGTCACTGATGGCACTTGGTTACAGGCATGGAACTGGCCACAGGTACTGAAGGCTGCACACTGGCTTCCAGCATCTGTTTCAAGACGCGGTTTTGCTCAATTAATTCTTGATTTTGTGTGAACAATTGGTGCGTTTGTGCATTTATGGCTTCGAGCGAGTCTTGCGAGACAGCTGCCTTTTCAGGAAGGTCTCTCCCGTGAGGTTTTTCCTTCGGCATGTTTACAAATTTAAGGTACGCTAGTGCCCAAAAAAAAAATTGTTACAAAAAAGGATGATCACAAAGTTTCCTCATCCAGCGGCGAACGACTCATGACGTTACTGTTCGAAACAGCGCTGCTACTTAGATAGTAGCGGAGTCGGCGTGACACATTGGTGGTGGCGACGGCGTGTTGGAGTGGCGGCGACGAGCGACATGCCGACGGTGGTCAGTGGTACGGGCTGGCAGATGCTGGACCCACTGGCTGTGGCTGATGCAATGGCGGCAGGCGACGCTGTGTCGACCGGTACGCGGCGCAGGCCCCTCGGCAGTGGCTGCTGCGATGGGCGACAGTGGCGGTGTGGCTGCATGCCGGCGGCGGCTGAAGAGACGACGTCCGGCTCGGTTGGCTGGCTGGCTTAGACTGCCTCACTCGTTTCGGCGGACTCTGTCGGCTGTGTCACTACAGTGCACGCCCTGTGCGTTTCTACTGGCTCTGTCACGGCCTATGCAGAGCAAACGTGGCGGCCGATTGGCGCATTGTATGCATGAAATACTCGGCGTTTCGCCGGGAGAATTGGAAATAGCGAGAAAGTCGCTACAGGAACGGATCCCACTTCTGACACCAAATGTACAGGATCATCGGATGGGAAGGCTGTGGACGTGAAGGAATGATTGAAAGAGTTGAAGTAACAGGTCTTTCACTGACCACTTTTGCCTTATGAAGGGTCACATCGTCAGAACTAGGGAGGCAAGGGGGAACCAGAGCGTAGACTTTGGTGAAACATAATTCGCGAAGCTATCGGAAGTTGGTGTCTGCCAATCGGGTAAGTCCGAGTGGCGTGCTGGCTGCGAAAAATATGTCCACGGCGCCGCAGCACGACGAGAAGCAGGAGATGTTCACTGCTACAGGGAACACGTCCAAGAGAGTGGACCCTGCGGCGGGTTGTCTGGTACATTCAACACGCCACGCGGCTCCCTCCGCCGTGATTGGTCAGGACCGAGAAACCTGCGGGGGCGGCAATGGAACTTTCCAGAGCTTGGTCTGGTCAGCGTTATGGAGACGGCGTAACTTCTTCGACACACGAGGGAGGCGCGTGATCAAGATTGCCTACCTTGGTGCTGATTTCCTGTTACTGGACCATGGGACGGAAAAATTACAAGCAGGCGATGCTATCGGCTCAGGCTTGGCCGTAACAAGAAAAATAAAGTTACCATTTGAAAGCTAATATAATAAAGTAAAATCCCCTACTGTCTGGCTCATCCTTACACATTCCATTGAAGTATGGGTTGTGGGAAGAATGAGTGTTTTAATGCCTCTGTGTGTGCAGTAATTATTTTAGTCTTATTTTCACGGTCACTATGTCAGTGATATTTAGGGGGCTACAGTACATTCCTAGAGTCATTATTCAAAGGCGATATTTGAAACTTTGTTAATAGACTTTCTCGGGATAGTTTAAGTCTAGCTTCAAAAGTCGTTCAGTTCAGTTCCTTCAGTACCCCTGTGAAACCCTCCCACAGATCAAACAAACCTATGACCATTTGTGCTGCTCTTCTCTGTATATAGTTCCACATACTTCAGTAATATGATGGAATTGGTCACATGAGTGATTTGTAAGCAATCTCCTTTGTAGACTGATTTCACTTTCCCAGTATTCTACCAATAAACCGAAGTCTACTATATGCTTTACTCATGACTGAGCCTATGTGATCACTGAATTTAATATCCCTACAAAGTGTTACAGCCTGGTATCTGTATGAGTTGGTCAGTTTTAACAGTGACTCACTGATATTATAGTCATAGGGTGCTATGTTTTTTGGTTTTGTGACACGCACAATTTTATATTTCTGAACATTTAAAGCAAGTCGCAAATCTATGCATTACTTTGCACTTTCTAAATGACTCAAGAATGAGGACAAGATATTGTAGCAGAGACAGGGGGTACAAGAGATAATTTCGCATCCAAAGTCAATCACATACATCTCAGACTTACATAGTTGAGAAAATGAAGAAGTATAAAAAAGTCTGAGTGTTATGAACATTATAGTTTCTGGACTGAGAAAAGTGATGATGAAATAATTAACATTTATTTATATGTGTGTTGTCATAAGAAAAGAAGCAGAACTATATAATATTGTAAAAGGCTTATCAGTTTGAGTCAATGTTACCTGCCATAAAATCTCATTTTTGTGTTTATACGAGCTGTATTACCATTGTGTGTGTGTGTGTGTGTGTGTGTGTGTGTGTGTGTGTTATATTACGAGCATATTTATTTTCGTGTGTGTGTGTGTGTTATATTACGAACATATTTATTTTCGTGATCATTGTAAAAGACAGTTTTTTTGCGTTTACTCTGTGTTTTCCTATGGAAATTTTTGTTTCTGACATTCATGTTACGATACTAATCAATAAAATATAAAACTGATTAAATACTTGAGCTTCTTATTTACTATTAACTTGTAACTGGCCATAATGGTTCAAATGGCTCTGAGCACTATGGGACTTAACGTCTGAGGTCATCAGTCCCCTAGAACTTAGAACTACTTAAACCTAACTAATCTCAGGACATCACACACATCCATGCCCGAGGCAGGATTCGAAACTGCGGTCGTAGCGGTCGTGCAGTTCCAGACTGAAGCGCCTAGAACCGCACGGCCACCCCGTCAGTTAACTGGCCTTAAAACTGTGTTTATAAAATTATGTTCATTCACTGGTGGGAAGATGTTCATTAGGTGGATAAAGCTATTCATTCTCTTGGTTTTCTACTACCTCACTTACATGCGCCTAGTTCCAATTCTTGTACTTATTTGAGATAGTGTGTAGTATGTGTTTTCAGTTAAAAAATTCACCAGCCGTTATTGTGGTGTCAGATATGACTTTCCACTATAAATGTTCATTTAACTGTTCATTCACTGGATATGTAGCGTTCACTGTCCATTATCCTTATTGCTCGCAGCTTCACGTGTTTTCTGCAAAAGTTCAGACATAGTATACATCCAACAGACACTATTTATGATTCAGCAGGGATAATTATATATGATTTAAGCGAAACACAGACATCAGAACAATTGGGGATTGAAATAAATTCAGTGCTAATAAGTGAAAATTTGTGCCACATGGAGACTTGATGCTGGATTTTCCACTTTAAGTGAGTAGCCACCTTAACTGCTTATGCTGTCTGGGCAGGTTTCCTATCCAGCCTAACTTATCAACTTGTCGAACACTACATATATAGCATCTACGGTCCATTATCCTGGGAAGCATGCTCAGACAGCTGAAGCAGTTAAGGCGACTGCTTGTGTAAAGCAGGAAATCCAGGTTTAAGTTCCAGTCCAGCATAAATTTTCACTTGTCACCATTGAAGTTATTTCAATGCTCAGTTGCAGCTGATGTCTGTGTTTCATTGACATAATACATATTTATGGCTACCGAATCATAAATGGTGTCAAATCCAATGGACATGTCAGAAAGAACAGACACAACACATACAGTAATATACACTCCTGGAAATTGAAATAAGAACACCGTGATTTCATTGTCCCAGGAAGGGGAAACTTTATTGACACATTCCTGGGGTCAGATACATCACATGATCACACTGACAGAACCACAGGCACATAGACACAGGCAACAGAGCATGCACAATGTCGGCACTAGTACAGTGTATATCCACCTTTCACAGCAATGCAGGCTGCTATTCTCCCATGGAGACGATCGTAGAGATGCTGGATGTAGTCCTGTGGAACGGCTTGCCATGCCATTTCCACCTGGCGCCTCAGTTGGACCAGCGTTCGTGCTGGACGTGCAGACCGCGTGAGACGACGCTTCATCCAGTCCCAAACATGCTCAATGGGGGACAGATCCGGAGATCTTGCTGGCCAGGGTAGTTGACTTACACCTTCTAGAGCACGTTGGGTGGCACGGGATACATGCGGACGTGCATTGTCCTGTTGGAACAGCAAGTTCCCTTGCCGGTCTAGGAATGGTAGAACGATGGGTTCGATGACAGTTTGGATGTACCGTGCACTATTCAGTGTCCCCTCGACGATCACCAGTGGTGTACGGCCAGTGTAGGAGATCGCTCCCCACACCATGATGCCGGGTGTTGGCCCTGTGTGCCTCGATCATATGCAGTCCTGATTGTGGCGCTCACCTGCACGGCGCCAAACACGCATACGACCATCATTGGCACCAAGGCAGAAGCGACTCTCATCGCTGAAGACGACACGTCTCTATTCGTCCCTCCATTCACGCCTGTCACGACACCACTGGAGGCGGGCTGCACGATGTTGGGGCGTGAGCGGAAGACGGCCTAATGGTGTGCGGGACCGTAGCCCAGCTTCATGGAGACGGTTGCGAATGGTCCTCGCCGATACCCCAGGAGCAACAGTGTCCCTAATTTGCTGGGAAGTGGCGGTGCGGTCCTCTACGGCACTGCGTAGGATCCTACGGTCTTGGCGTGCATCCGTGCGTCGCTGCGGTCCGGTCCCAGGTCGACGGGCACGTGCACCTTCCGCCGACCACTGGCGACAACATCGATGTACTGTGGAGACCTCACGCCCCACGTGTTGAGCAATTCGGCGGTACGTCCACCCGGCCTCCCGCATGCCCACTATACGCCCTCGCTCAAAGTCCGTCAACTGCACATACGGTTCACGTCCACGCTGTCACGGCATGCTACCAGTGTTAAAGACTGCGATGGAGCTCCGTATGCCACGGCAAACTGGCTGACACTGACGGCGGCGGTGCACAAATGCTGCGCAGCTAGCGCCATTCGACGGCCAACACCGCGGTTCCTGGTGTGTCCGCTGTGCCGTGCGTGTGATCATTGCTTGTACAGCCCTCTCGCAGTGTCCGGAGCAAGTATGGTGGGTCTGACACACCGGTGTCAATGTGTTCTTTTTTCCATTACCAGGAGTGTATATCGTCCTGACAGCATTAATGCTGCCTTCAGTGCAGATGCACCCTACGTTTGAACTCTTGCGGGAATCAGATGAAGCTAGAAACAATGAAAATAATGGACAGCAGACAATACATATGTAGTGTGGGACAAGTTGAGAACTGGGCATGCCCAGGTAGCCAAAGTAGTTAAGGTTCATGCTCGGAAAAAATGGGAAATCTGGGCTCGAGTCCTGGTCCAGTACGAATTTTCACTTGTCGCCAATTAATTTATTTCAAGTACCAATTACGGCTGATCTCTTTGTGTCTCTTGTATCATAATACAATCTGCAATATTCCATGTTTCTTGCAAATAAGAGGACACTCTCTCAGGAGTGAATTTCAATTATTTTGTGAATTGCGTCCGATTAAAAGATGAATGATGAAATTGTTGTAAGTATAGTCTAGCTATGTCTCAGCGAAGCCAGCGAATGTGAATACAGTAATTGAATTGTGGTAGTATACTCATCTATAGCATACCCCAAAGTCTAGGTTAGCAGATTGATGACTTAAGCAGTTTGGTCCCATAAAATCTTACCAAAATCTAGGGTAGCCTGAAATGTCTAGTTTGATTGTGAGTTGACCAAGAAGTTTCCAAGGCCTTAGTTAAGGGGATCTGAAAAGGTTCAAAATCATGAAAAGTTCAACTTTTAGCTTTTTGCATTTTAAAAATCTACAGCATTTTTTTCCCTTTCTGTTGATATATAATTTATTCGGTTCAGAAGACTACAGCTATTTTTAAAATAGTTTTGAAATATGTTTTACATGTGCATGACCCACTGTGGCGCTGTTAAACTGCCATCAAATGTTGTACTCATGAGTCTACATGCTCATCAAGTACATTTTGGGATGTGAGAGAAAATATGTGATACAAAATAAGTGTTGTGGCTAACCTAAGATATTTCGATACATATCGTTCCCTCAATGATCCTGTGTTTCATGTTTATTTACTCTTTTGTAATCCTGAAAATATTTGTAGTGAATTCTGTGGGCTGAAGTCTCTGTTTTATTGAAGGATAATCACGGGTAAATGTAAAGTAACTAGAAAACCTCTGAAGCTTTTAAGAAAAAGGGAAATGTGGTAGGTGTTATTACTGTAAACAATAAAGATGATAACCAAGTGAGTGATCTAACCTTTGCTGGTATATTGTCCATTGCAATGAAAGTGAGAAAGAAAGTACTTTGTTAGGTAAGCTTGGTTCAGTTAGTGAAAAGTATGAAGGTTTTATGGGCGAATCGGATGTGAATGAAATATTTGATATATCCATTCGTAGAAAAACTGAAAACCCCAATGAAAGTGTAAATACTGTTATATGGTCATGAATCCCCAGAACTGTGTTTGTTGGAATAGAAAAACTTCCCTTTTATTTATTTAGTTATTTATTGTTCTGTGGGACCAAACTAAGGAGAAGTCTCCATGGTCATGGAATGAGTCAATACATGAAATTATAACACGATTGTAGAAACCGATAAAATGAAATATAAGTAACATATTCAGGCGACAATTCGTAAGTTTAAATAAAGAAAATCAACAATGTAACACTGGAATTTGCTTAATTTTTCAGCTCTTCCAGGAGCTCCTCGACAGAATGGAAGGAGTGAGCCATGAGGAACTCTTCAGTTTAGACTTAAAATTGTTTTGGCTACTGCTACGATTTTGAGTTCTTGTGGTAGCTTATTGAAAATGGATGCAGCAGAATACTGCACTCCTTTCTGCACAAGAGTCAAGGAAGTACATTCCACATGCAGATTTGATTTCTGCCTTGTATTAACTGAGTGAAAGCTGCTAACTCTTGGGAATAAGCTAATATTGCTAACAACAAACGGCATTAAAGAAAATATATACTGTGAGGGCAATGTCAGAATTCCCAGACTATTGAATAGGGGTCGACAAGAGGTTCTCGAACTTACACCACATATAGCTCGAACAGCCCGTTTTTGAGCCAAAAATACTGTTTCTGAATCAGAAGAATTACCCCTAAAAATAATACCATATGACATAAGCATATGAAAATATGCGAAGTAGACTACTTTTCGTGTTGAGCTGTCACTTATTTCAGATACTGTTCTAATGGTAAATAAAGCAGCATTTAGTTTCTGAACAAGATCCTGAGCATGGGCTTTCCACAACAGCTTACTATCTATCTGAACGCCTAGGAACTTGAACTGTTCCGTCTCGCTTATGATATGCCCATTCTGTCTGATCAAAATATCGGTTCTTGTTTAATTGTGAGTTAGAAATTGTAAAAACTGAGCCTTACTGTGATTTAGCATCAAATTATTTTCCACAAGCCACGAACTTATTTCAGGAACTACATTATTTGATACTGTTTCAATATTACACACAAGGTCCTTCACTACCAAGCTGGTGTCGTCTGCAAACAGAAATATTTTTTAATCACCTGTAATACTAGAAGGCATATCATTTATATAAATAAGAAACAGCAGTGGTCCCAGCACCGGCCCTTGGGGAACGCCCCACTTAACAGTGCCCCATTGGGACTGAACATCACTACCACTCTCAATATTGTGGAGAATTACCTTCTGCTTTCTGTTCTTAAAGGAAGAGGCGATCCAATTGTAAGCTACTCCCCTTTCTCCATAATGGTCCAACTTCTGCAGTAATATTTTGTGGTCAACACAGTCAAAAGCCTTCGTTAAATCAAAGAAACATCTAGCGTTCGTAACCTTTTATTTAATCCGTCCAAAACCGCACAGAGAAAAGAGAATATAGCATTTTCAGTTGTTAAACCATTTCTAAAACCAAACTGTACATATGACAGCAAATTATGTGAATTTAAATGCTCCAGTAACCTTGTATATACAACCCTCTCGATAACTTTAGCAAACACCGGTGGCATAGAAATAGGTCTATAATTGTCAACACTATCCCTGTCTCCCTTTTTATAAAGTGGCTTCACTACCGAGTACTTTAATTGGTCAGGAAACTGACCACTCCTAAAGGGAAAGTTACAGTTATGGCAAAGTACTGGGCTAACATACATAGAACAATACTTCAGTATTCTGCTAGATACGCCGTCATATCCATGAGAGTTCTTGGTCTTCAGTGATTTAATTATTAACTCCCTCTTGTCAGTATCATTGAGGAGCATTTCAGGTAACAGTCTCTGAACACTTTTTTCTACGAGTGCTATTTGATTCCCTGTTGGGAATAGGTTTCTATTTAGTTCACCTGCTATATTCAGAAAGTGATTATTAAATACTGCACATACATGCGACTTATCAGTAACACGGACATTCCCACTACGCACAGATTCTATATCCTCGACCTGTCTCTGCAGACCAGCCACTTCCTTTATGACTGACCATATGGTTTTAATTTTATCCTGAGAGTTCTACCTGCATACCACACACTTTTTGCCTTCCTAATAACGTTTTTAAGCACATTACTATACTGTTTGTAACGGGCTGCTGCATTTAGATTTTGACTATTTCTATGTTTTGATATAATTGCCACTTTGTTCTACAGGATATTCTTATCCCTCTTGTCAGCCACCCAGGCTACCTGTTTGTGCTAGTACCCTGTTTCGAACGTTCTAACGGAAAGCAACTTTCAAAGAGCATGAGAAAAGTCTTGAGGAAAGCATTATATTTATCATCTACAGTATCAGCACTATAAAGATCTCACCATTCTTGTTCCTTGATACAAAGGTCTTTACAGCAACTGGATCAGCTTTCCTAAAAAGTTGATAACTATATTTAACATGTGTTGTAGCACAAAAATCTTTTAGAGTTAAAATTTGTGCATCATGATCTGAAAGGCCATTCACCTTTTTTGCTAACAGAATGCCCTTCTAGTAATTAGGAATGAACAAAAATGTTGTCTATGGTTGTTCTACTGTACCCTTGCACTCTCGTTGGAAAGAATAAGGTTTGCATAAGATTATATGAATTAAGGAGGTCTACCAGCATCCTTTTCCTTGCAAAATCACTTATACAATTAATATTGAAGTCACCACATATAACTAACTTTTTGTATTTCCTATAAAGTGAACCAAGAACCTCCTCTAGCTTTAGCAAAAATGTTTTGAAATCGGAGTCTGGGGATCTATAAATAACAACAGTTAGAAGTTTAGCTCCACTAAATTTAACCACACCTGCACAACATTCAAACACCTTTTCAGTGCAGTACTTTGAAACATCAATTGACTCAAATGGGATACCGTTTTTCACATACATGGCTACTCCCCCACACCGCAAAGAGCTCCTAGAAAAGCTGCCAGCCAAACTTTATCCTGGTAAAGGAAGCCTCTGAATTATCTCCTTATTTAAGAAGTGTTCAGATATACCAATAATTTCAGAGTCAACATCTATAAGCAGATCACCAACTTTATCTCTAATACCTTGTATATTTTGATGAAATATACTAAATCCCTCATTAATCGGATACCTAAGCTTTGTCGAAAGTGGTTTCTTTGTTAGAGAGACTTCCCTTAAGCCGTAATACTTATCAGCTGACTTCAATCAAAAAATGGTACAGCTCTAACACCCACTATTACAGGAATTTTCCCACGAGTGATCCCACCATCCCCACCTATGCTGTCACCTATAAGCTTTACCAACCTCCCCTTTCCATACCTGTTGAGGTGCACGTCATGTCTAGTGAAACCCGTCCTGCTGATAGACTCCACCAACACCACTGAAATGTGACTCATGCCTTCTGTCATCAACGCACCCCCAAGTCTCATGTTATTACGCCTGACGGCTGTATTAAGATGAGGCCTATCGTGATGCTGAAACAGTTCTATGAAATGCACAATCGTGTTGCCAGTCTGAGTGGCTATCTTTTCCAGGTCGCCATCTATGTCATACTCCCCATCCCTGTCAGTACTATTACCAGCCCCACCCACAATCACTACCTGATCCTCTTTAGTAAAATCCCTACATAACCCCCCTATGTTAACAGTCACCTGAGTCAATCCTGCATTAGGCTTCACAATGCTGGTGACATTTGGTGTGTATGATGCGATTGCTACTTTCAATAGTGGCAGCTTTGTAAGGTGTAAAGTATTTCGATATGGGAATGAAGATAGGTTTCAACATGGTATGAATGATGCTTGCTTCAGACAAGGAACATATTTGGGCTGCTGACACAGCTGTAAATAGACTGGAGACAAAATCCAGAATAAACAGGAGGACAAAGAGGAAGCTGGGGGAAGAGTTTGCAGAAGATGAAGATAATCCATCCTATGGACCTGGAATGCACTAGAAAGCTAATCCAAACTTTGTCACTCTATTGCTGGAACTTTTATTTTTTCATACAAATTACATGTTTTCTCAGGATCTACCAAAGCAATTTGCTTCCAATTTTTAGGAAATGTTATAAAGTCCCTTGTGCATAACATAACACAGCCTTTTTCCAAAAACCTATATATTGTTGAATTTATAAACAAGAAATGGCACCAAAAATAGTGAATTTTCATTACAATGGAAAAAATTAATCGCTAACAACTCAATTCAAATGTGTCCTCATTTTAAGTTTTAGCCAATACTCCAATAAATAACCTGGAAAAATGTTAACTTCCTAGCTCAAATACATTCTGAGAAAACATGTAATTTGTAAGCACTATTTTAACATTGGGAAGAGAGCTTTCCAGAGATCCTTAATTACATTTATGTCCTTCAGGATGGAAAACAATATATTCAAACGTATAGAGATAAAGCACACACTTAAAGCATGAGTGCATAGACCCAAGTTTTATTATTATATAATCATGCATTGACCATATTTCAGTTACTTATTGGGCTCTAAGTATGTACATATAAACAACTATATCTTGATCATAATTATGCATTTTCTATAAAAGACTCCGAGCTCCAAGGCAATGGAGATAATGACAGAATTCTCATCAGTTTTTTGATTAAGGTGAATCCTAGACTATGGTACAAACTATAAAAGCGCCTTTCATTCAACTAATAAACCATAAAGAAAGTCCTCTCGAACATGCACTAATAATTCACAGTCACATTCTTTCGCTTCAGATTATTACCTTCCAGTTAAGTCTGTAACTATACTACATCTTGTATCAGTGTGTCACCATATTCAAGATTTATTACACTCAAACCCTGTTTATTTGCATATTTCAGTTATCCTCAACTGAAGTTCCATGCAATACTCTATCGATTTTTGATAGGTCTTCTAACTATTTATAAAGGTTCAGTCAACAGGTGAGCGAGCTTAGTTGCATCAGTAGACAAGTTACCAATGAATGAGACCAGACGGCCTTAATTACAGACTCAGATGTCTTCCTTATGATGCCAAGAACGTTGCCCAATTACCAATCTTTCGACCAATCATCCACAGTGTCACGATGTCACGATGGCGAGACAGAACTGAGTGACCTTCTGCAGTTGCATTTCTGGTGGTGAATATAAATAGCATTAAGAGATATTAAATATTCTTAGGTGGTTAAGCAATGTGAAGATTATCTAGAGGCGAGAGTTTCTTCAAAATAGGTGTACCAATTGCATATTTGCAGCTACCATTCGATGAAGCTACACAAAACATACTTGTGATAAACACATGGTTGAGAAAAGTGTCTGTGCAGTTGGTCCCGGCAGAGGTTCGAGTCCTCCCTCGGTCATGGGTGTGTGTGTTTGTCCTTAGGATAACTTAGGTTAAGTAGTGTGTAAGCTTAGGGACTGATGACCTTAGCAGTTAAGTCCCATATGACTTCACACACATTTGAACATTTTTGAGAAAGGTGACTCCCTTTTGGTGTAGCCAACATATTGGCGATCTTCCAAAGATATTAGGTTCGTTTGTGTAGTTGGCAGTGGGCTCATGCAAATGTGCAGAGCTGAATTCGTGTATGAACAGTGCCTTCTCCTGCCTATGGCTGCTTGATGTGTGGCTGTTTGCCGTACGAGTAATAGCAGCAAGGAGCCACACGCTACCCAGAAAAATTTTCTGGCGCGCCCAAGCTGCCAGGGTCGCGCATGTGCAGAGCAGTCAGAGTTATAGTGGGCGATCATTCTTCACGTGACCCGTGTATATGTTCTGTGATATTTCTGCGTCTACAGCTCAAACGTCAAATGAAAACAAAACAGATTTCTGTGACCGGAAGTCAAGTGAACTAATATACAGTCTCATAATCTTGGAAGTTAGTGGTTTCAATTTTCTGATTTTGTATTATTTACTTTTACTAGAAATCAACCATTAAACATCTTAATGAAATTATTTTTGTCGGTTTCCTGGAGAAATTTGCTTCTATTAATCTTTTCTGCCGAGGTAGTCCGTTCATTTGAAACGATTGGCTCGTTTCAACTTCGTTTCGTTTCAAGTGGACGTTTTCATTTTCTGGCACGAATGACATTATACCATAATAAAGAACCAAACATGAGATAATACAGTACTGGTGCACCAAGAAAATGGTTCTTCTGAAAACCACATAGAAAAACTGAATATCAGGCGCTTCAGTGTGTATCTGGACATACAAATGTGCACTTTAAGGCGAACTGAGCATTTTACTGTGGTTACCGAAATTCCGATGCTCTTGGAGTAGTCACTGATGTCCTGTTTCTTTTATGACACTGTAAGATCACTTAATGCTACATAAGTACGAACATACACAAATATTAACTTGAAGCTGGCAAGCAAACAAATTTGGCCAATAGTTTCGAATTAAATATTTTGTTTCAAATATATTGACAGCTTTAGCAGAAATTTACAAATCTGCTTTCCGCGAAACTCGATGTTTTCCGATCACAAGACATTTGCTCAGAACTTCCTCTAGGCTTTACGTTGTTTCTTAATTTCTGTTGTTTACGTCTTAAATTTATGGAATGCCACTCTATACTAAATTCTAGAGTGGCAGCATACCGTGTTTTATCATTTTAACTCCCGACTTGGCTTTATATTTATTCCTAGAATGGAATGTGAACTGTCAGATGTACAGTTTTTTTGCCTCACAGACAACATTGTTAATTTTTTACGCGTTTTGAAATAGTCACAAAATAATTTATTGTTCTTTACTCTGGTGTATGCAACACAAGAGATGTTTATTTTTACAAGAAAATTCCTTCCTACTAGCTTTTTGCAGCGCTGTGACTGGAAATGCTACAGAACAATATTGCAGATACGAATAAAAAGAAACTGTGTTAAAGTCACCATAAAGCAAAATGTTAGGGTACTTTGAGCTGCAGAGTCTTGTTTTGAGATGAGTACTACGATAAGAACTGTTTCCGTATTTGCATTTTTTTACTGGGTAGGACATGATGAAGCAATTCCTCCAGGTGCAACTCCTCATGTCCTCTCAACAGTGTGCCGCAGGGCTGCACATGGCCACATTGTGCCCCACCACGCACGAAATTCCAAACAGAAATGCGACGAAAAGTGTATGAGTAGAGCATACACCAAGCACGAGCTACCTACGTCACCGTAGCTGCACATGCACAATATGGCCTGTTTTCTGGTGCTCCTTGGCAACTGCTCGAACGAACCTATTTAGAACAGCTTATACAGGCCATAAACCATATACAGAGTGTTACAAAAAGTTACGGCCAAACTTTCAGGAAACATTCCTCACACACAAATAAAGAAAAGATGTTATGTGGACATGTGTTGTCATTGCAAAAACAAGTCTGTATACGGAAGTGAGAAGCTGGAAGTACTATATTTAGATTTTTTTCTCCAGTATAAAGGTAGAGGTGATTTATAATTGCAAACGTAAAAATTAACGCTATAGGAGTGAGTTACTGTGGCCTGTGAAATCACAAAACACACTTGGAGTCGTAGGAAATGTTACTGAACGTGATGCAAGGTGTAAAATTAAAGGCAGCAGTCCAAGTAATCACTTCTACATTTGCAGTATCTCAAAAAATCTGGTACTAGTCGACTGACACATTCCCTCCCATGATGCTGGAAATACAGTTACATGGCCCGCAGTGAATAAACTGGAGTATAGCGGTTTGGGCACGCGACCTTGACGATGTTTCTGTGGGGATGCTATTCGGGGGAATAAAAGGATGGACCACACAAAAGAAGAGGCGTGACTGCAAATTGAACATGGATGAATATGAGGAAAGTAGGAGGGGAAATAGGCTTGGAAGGAACTAAAACAGTGAAATGTGAAATATATGAAAGCAATTCATAAAAAGATTCGCATTGGATTTTTTAGTGGTCTACAGGGTGTTACAAAAAGGTATGGCCAAACTTTCAGGAAACATTCCTCACACACAAATAAAGAAAAGATGTTATGTGAACATGTGTCCGGAAACGCTTAATTTCCATGTTAGAGCTCATTTTAGTTTTGTCAGTATGTACTGTACTTCCTCGATTCATCGCCAGTTGGCCCAATTGAAGGAAGGTAATGTTGACTTCGGTGCTTGTGTTGACATGCGACTCATTGCTCTACAGTACTAGCATCAAGGATATCATTACGTAGCATCAACAGGTTAGTGTTCATCACGAACATGGTTTTGCAGTCAGGGCAATGTTTACAAATGCGGAGTTGGCAGATGCCCATTTGATGTATGGATTAGCACGGGGCAATAGCCGTGGCGCGGTACGTTTGTATCGAGAAATATTTCCAGAATGAAGGTGTCCCGACAGGAAGACGTTCGAAGCAATTGATCAGCGTCTTAGGGAGCACGGAACATTCCAGCCTATGACTCGCGACTGGGGAAGACCTAGAACGACGAGGACACCTGCAATGGACGAGGCAATTCTTCGTGCAGTTGACGATAACCCTAATGTCAGCGTCAGAGAAGTTGCTGCTGTACAAGGTAACGTTGACCACGTCACTGTATGGAGAGTGCTACGGGAGAACCAGTTGTTTCCGTGCCATGTACAGTGTGTGCAGGCACTATCAGCAGCTGATTGGCCTCCACGGGTACACTTCTGCGAATGGTTCATCCAACAATGTATCAATCCTCATTTCAGTGCAAATGCTCTTTACAGATGAGGCTTCATCCCAACGTGATCAAATTGCAAATTTTCATGATCAACATGTGTGGGCTGACGAGAATCCGCACGCAATTGTGCAATGACGTCATCAACACAGATTTTCTGTGAACGTTTGGGCAGGCATTGTTGGTGATGTCCTGATTGGGCCCCATGTTCTTCCACCTACGCTCAATGGAGCACGTTATCATGATTTCATACGGGATACTCTACCTGTGCTGCTGGAACTTGTGCCTTTACAAGTACGACACAACATGTGGCTCTTGCACGATGGAGCTCTTGCACATTTCAGTCGAAGTGTTCGTACGCTTCTCAACAACAGATTCGGTGACCGATGGATTGGTAGAGGCGGACCAATTCCATGGCCTCCACGCTCTCCTGACCTCAACCCTCTTGACTTTCATTTATAAGGGCATTTGAAAGCTCTTGTCTATGCAACCCCGGTACCAAATGTAGAGACTCTTCGTGCTAGTATTGTGGACGGCTGTGATACAATACACCATTCTCCAGGGCTGCCTCAGCGCATCAGGGATTCCATGCGACGGAGGGTGGATGCATGTATCCACGTTAACGGAGGAAATTTTGAACGTTTCCTGTAACAAAGTTTTTCAAGTCACGCTGGTACGTTCTGTTGCTGTGTGTTTCCATTCCATGATTAATGTGATTTGAAGAGAAGTAATAAAATGAACACTAACATGGAAAGTAAGCGTTTCTGTACACATGCCCACATAACATATTTTCTTTCTTTGTGTGTGAGGAATGTTTCCTGAATGTTTAGCCATACCTTTTTGTAACACCCTGTATATAATATAGATTGCACCTGTCACTATTTCTACTGTGTTAACGATTGAAACCAACATCTAAGTCACGTGACTTGGGGCAGAAAGCTGGGTTCCTGTTATTACGTGCTGTGTGAAGTGGAGCCAACAGGTACAGTTTCTCTCATTTATAGCTGAGATCAAGCATTAATTTTGACAATTCAGCGAACTGTCGTGCTACAGTTACACATGTAGTACTGCAGTTAAGCTAGTTTCTCCGAAATTCCTAATAATAAAGCAATGGTTAAAACGTTCCTGGCAGATTAAAACTGTGTGCCGGACCGAGACTTGCCCACGAAAGGCAATGGTCCCGAATTCGAGTCTCGGTCCGTCACACAGTTTAATCTACCAGGAAAGTTTCATAAGAGTGCACACTTGGCTGCAGAGTGAAAATCTCATTCTGGAAAGCAGTGGTTATCGTTTTTACACGTGATCAAGTTGAAACATATTGACAGTTCTTCTGACAAGCGACAGAATGACTGTTCTTTAGTGAATACTTTTTTTTGCACTGTAATTTCTTGTAGCTCGCCGCTTCCACAGAAATGGAAGAGAAAATGACAATTTCGAACGTAGCATTAGTTTCCTAACGAATCCACAAGAATATGTGTGAAATGCTTTAGTAAGCTTTTGTCAAAAAGGAAATTCGTTTATGTGCATAATGTCATGTATTTACACAAAATAAGCACGTGTATTTTCTGACTTTTGGCTAATCCAGTGCAGATACCAAAACGATATCGAGATAGGAAGCGTAATAATTACAAAACATTTATTATACTGGTGTAGTGAGCTAGATACGAACGATATGTCGTCTCCAAATCTTAGTCATTCACGAAGTTTTGCATCCAAGGGCCGACATCCATACTAACTTTCAACTTTTGGAAATACCTCTGCAAGTATTTTAAAGTAATTCATTTACACAACTGAGATTTTCGTCATTTTATCTAATCTGTAGGATACAAAACAAGTGTCTAATCAGAGCATATGTGAAGATCTTTACTTCTGCACCTAGTAAAAAGCACAGCATTTGATCTGTAACAAAAATGTCATAAATTGTGCACTATAAATGTGGAATGACATGATTGGCTTCGTGCGCCAAGTCACGTGACTTAGATATTGGTTTCAGTAAAATGACGTCATGCACAGTCAACGTTATGGATAGTCTATGATACAAACGATTGAGTCCTATGCGACTTAACCAGATTATATCTTTGTAACGTGTAGCATATCTTAGCAGATTCGTTCGAGATACAGTTGCAACCAGGCGAATGCACTCGATGGAGGCATGCTCCCAGTTCGAGTGGTCTGTGAGTGGATGAAGCTGTTCGAGTTGCGACCGATGGAGAGTTGCAACTAGTTTCGACCGATCAGAGGAAATTCATCTGACTAGCTCCAAAGACTTTAGGAAGCCTGCTCCAAAGAGATCAATGCCCGCATACGCAAACCTTTTTTTTGTTTAGTCTAGCACTATCCTCGTTGGAGAAAATAACTGCTAAGTTCCTATTAGCCTTTTAAAGGACCTACATACTTCAACCTTGTGAAAATTTAATTCCTCCTAGTGTAAATTTGTTCCATTGAGGGATTCTTCTGTAGAAATGTGTAGCTACACAAGGCCTGAGGTGTCAAAAGCGAAAGGATCTCAATACTCTCTGTTAATGTCACTTTCAAAATGAATAAATCTTCTCCCTTCCAGACAGGGATCTGATCACAAGAGCCGATAATCATGGCATGTTAACATTAGTTCGGCTCACTTTAGATTGGAGGTGGCATAGGTAGAAATGAGCCTGCTATGCTGTTACACATTTATTAGTGTAATTAAGCTGCATAGCGAAATCTTAATCAGTGGAAACATTGTGGCCACTCCCTACCAACTGAACCAACAATAATTTTTTTTCATGTTAAATACTTTCCAGCATTTATAATGTTTGGGTATTTACTACATTGTTGTTTATTAATATTTGTACTATTTACCTGCAACAAAGTTACCAAAATCAACGAGACAAGCTGATAAAATTTTTTCATCATATGCAGATAATCAAAATATATAAACCAAACAGAATGTTCATGAGGAAAGTGGTGTCAGGAATAATTGTGAATGCCATCATTTAGTATCACTGGCTCTCCAAGAAGTGCTGACCATGAGTGGAAAACAGAAATAGTTTACTCAATTTCATTCATCATAATCGATGCACACTGGACTCGCATTCGGGAGGACGACGGTTCAATCCTGTCTCCGGCCATCCTGATTTAGGTTTTCCGTGATTTCCCTAAATCGTTTCAGGCAAATGCCGGGATGGTTCCTTTGAAAGGGCACGGCCGATTTCCTTCCCAATCCTTCCGTAACCCGAACTTGCGCTCCGTCTCTAATGACCTCATTGTCGACAGGACGTTAAACACTAACCACCACCACCACCATAATCGATGTTTTTAGGAAGCCTGCAATTGTCATTCAGTCTTTAAATATGAATGAAATACTTGCTTCACGAGACGTTTCGAGAATTTCTCAGCGTCATGATCAAATATTTACTTCAGTATTTGTGTGTTGTGCTGACTGTTTTGCACTTGCCGTACTTTTGTGGTTATAAGATTTTACGCCTTCTTCATTATGCAGAAAACCAGACACTCGCAAACTATCACTCATACTATTTGGGAAATTTCACAGTGTGTGTGTGTGTGTGTGCATGTGTGTGTGTGTGTGTGTGTGTGTGTGTGTAGGTGAGACAGTGTAGTATCTTCTCCTCAAAAAGACGACACAGTACAGTGCAAGAGAGGCACAACACACATACAAACAGCACATAAAATAATTGCGTAAATATTTTCAATTGACAATGAGAATAAATTCTCGATACAGGAAGTGCTAAGCATGAAAGAAAAAAAACCATACCCAGTGCACTGTTTCATTATTGAAACCAGATACATTTGTGTAATGCAAAGAGAGTAGCAGTATCAACTAACCTTCAAAGTAACTTGAAGGGCATGTTTAATGAGGGAAAGACCCTATTTACTAGTAACTAAGAGTACCATAAGTGTGTACTTATTCAAATTACATTTATAATCATAATATACTTTTTCTTTCACGTAAAATGAGGATATACCATTACATAATATGAAACTGGAAGAAAATATGTGTACTTCTGTAAGTAATAAAGCAAATACTGTATGTAGTGGATGAGATGATGTCTTCCTTCTCATATTTAATGAGTAGATATGTAAGGAGACATGGTAGAATATAAATTCTGTAATAATAGTCATCATTTTGTCGATGTGTTAAAATTGTATGTATTTAATTAAAATGTACAAGTAAATGTATAACCTCAATCGACAAAGCCAACTGCATGGTAAACATGCTGAAGAGCTAATAAATAAGCAACTAAACATCTAAAAAATATTTTGTACAAGAAAATTTGTTTTCTTTTGGATGGTGATCTTGAAAATAAGCTGGAAGTACATAGCTGTGTGACCTTAAAAGTAGCCGAAGCTAGGTAACTGAAGGCATAGCAATCCTCAGTTCTTGCATATATGTTCTGCTATATGTTGCTGTGGTATTTTCTTGTATTGTGCCACTCGGAATTCAAAATTATCTAGTACTTGTGGTTCCCCGTACCATATGCAATTCTTGTATGCAATTTTGTGTTACACAGCAAAGTTCAGACTGCAAGGCCTGTGGGTTGCCACTTGTCAGGAAATCAAGTCTGTAGCAAACACGTTTTGCAGATTGTTATTAGAATGTCGAGGAAATTCTGTGACATGCTCTTCAAATGCACATGTGTCATTTTACCATGACCAGACGATTTATGACAAGCTATACATATAAAGATGGTCCAAATCCAGCAGGTGTCATGCTAGTTAGCAAATTGGGGCTGAGTGTGCCTTTATTCCCAGTGGTAAAACAATAACCTTTGCAGCAAAGCACGTCAGGACAGGTGTCTTTATTTGATGGCTCTTTGAAAAGTAGATAAGGAACAGGGCATGCTATGCTTTCAGCTACCTGGTTTCATCTCCTTTGCGACGTCCACATGCCAAAAACACACGAAAATTTTCGAGCACAAGAGATTCTACTTGGGTTTCTGGTAGAGTAGTGCATAAGAATACAAACCTTTCTGTAAAAATAGTTTAGGGTTTCTTATATGTTATACTTATTTTTCATCATTTTATAAGCCAACATTCTGAGAAATAGCTGCAGCAGCAGATCTGCATAGCCATTCGAATATGTAGAATCCAGCACAAAGTATAATCGCTTATAGCGTTCCTCTCGAGTGTTCATCAAGGTAACACTGTATTTGCTTTTGAATCAGCTTATATTGCTAATCACAAATCTCTTAAGGTAGTATGTATATGAAAGGTCTAGATGATTCTTGAGCTGACTGCTGACCTGAGCGGCCTTCCCTGTGTCAGCGATATCCTTCGTAAATGCAGTTGCTCGTTATGGCACAATAGACTGAAATAAGGGAAGTGCTAACACCATAAATTTGTAGTGTAGGCAGCAACACCGACACTACACATCAGAAGCTTTACAGGAAATTTTTATACGTTTTCATCCCTAAGAATTCGAAGAGTTTAGAATAGCTGATTATTTGGTCATTTAGTGATGACAGAAAATTTCCTTTTTGAGAGTGGTGTATCACAAAGCTTCTTCCACTGGTTAGAAGTATGGTCTAAAAGTATGGCATATTACTATGTGCCATACTTTTAGACCATACTTCTAATAATATCTTAAATTTATTTAGAGTGAGGATTTTTCCTGATTGTAGCAGTTTATTAAACACCTCCAGATTGAGATGTTTGTGCCTACTATGTATCTGTGACAAATTTGATATGTTATCTCCATGATGCTGTTATTCCTGGTACTGTGCATATGTACATTCACTCTCAGAGTAAATTTCTGTATTTATTGTTGATAGAATATCTTAGCTTATATACTAAAAAATCACATGTGCAAATTTATCAGTCTGACAATTCATGTACTCATCACATAAAAGTCTCTCGTCTGTTATGAAGCCAACAGTCTGGCATATTTATTCTCTTCTTTTATGACTTCATATTAAAACATATTTGCCCCTGTCTTTATTTTGTTTATACAGAGCTGGTTAGCTTTAAACAGTAACTACATTTTCGAATAGTTTTTGTCTATTGCTACCTGCATATTCTCTCCAGATGAAATCATCACTACATAGGATATTTTTGCATGCCATATAGTTTGGGAAGTCATTCACATGGACAATAAAAAGGAGTGGCCCAAGGACAGAGACTTGTGGCTTCCTCTCTTAATTATCATTAGGTTTGACCTCTCCTTGTTGACATGGACTAATTATTGCTTGTTGCTTAAGTAGGATATAACTAAATTTAGTGTTTATCTACAATACCATAGTATTTTTGTAATAGTCTCATGTGATACAGAATCAAAAGCATTACATTTACTAATTTTTGCATGTGCATTATGGACAGAAAAAATTCTTTCTTTATGCTTGTTTGGTGTAGTTTATAATTTAAATCCGCATGTAAATTATCTAATGCTTCCTCCGTCCAGAATCGATAACTACAAAGAAGGTATGTTCTTGAATTCTAATACATACTTAATTTTTTCATGTAAATTCTTCCTTGTATGGCTCTAATAAGTAGCTACACTCTTCCTCACATTTCCTCTAGCTGAGAGCATTCAGGAGCTATAATTTTGCTTTTCATTCCCTGCAGTGTAGTATCGTTAAAGCATTCCATGTCTTCTTGGATGTTTGTTACTAACTCCACTCCTCCACATTATTATGAAATTTCTGTACATAATTTTAAGTTTCCAACTTTAGCAACTTGATGGCTGTTAATGTAGTTATTCCATCAGTATTAATACCAAAAACGGGTTTTCTGCAGTTTGGTGCACAATTTTCAGTGCAGACTTTTGGATATAATGTAACCATCCTTTTTAAAATGGATCACAATGGGAATTGAGGCTTATAAACAGTTTTTTTGTAGTACAGTAAATATCCTTGAAGCCCTTCCTTTCTATAATTACTCCATCGTATGGCTACTTTCCATTGGTGTTTACAGCATATGCTGATATTGTGTATTCCCCAGTCATATTCAGATTTTTGTTGAATGGGTAAGCCTTGGCTGTAAATATTTATTCTTTTTCCAGTGCCAAGTTGTAGTGTTACTTTCTGACAGTTGTGTTCATCCAATAGTCAAGTTTTCGTTCTTTTCATTTCCAGATTTATTTTTTAATTATGATATTAATTGCACTTCAAAGAGTAATATATTTAACATAAGACGTTTTAAATTTGTAGTCCGCAGCTCGTGGTCTCGCGGTAGCATTCCTGCTTCCCGAGCACGAGGTCCTGGGTTCGATTCCCGATGGGGTCAGGGATTTTCACCTACCTTGAGATGACTGGGTGTTGTTTCTAACATTCTGCATGGTGTCTGTTTGTTCTAAGTCGTGTCTCCCTACCACTTTCGCGCAACGACGCTCTGAGCGTGTTTTTTAGGGAATTGACTAGTTTGAACCTGGGAGCTGTTGCTGGTAAGGAGACGCCAGACCACACATGACATGTAGAGTTCAGAAGAGTTCAGTGAGACTATCGATGATATAATCAAATACTTAATGATTTCAGCGTCGGCTCCACTGCACTCCCTGTAAAAACAATCTTAATACTAACTAAATTTAGTGGAAGGGGTTCAAGGCTTTCCTATATTTAGTTAGCTGGTAAAATAACGTCGAAAAAGCAGTTAAGTTTACCATTGGAATTTCTATTCTACTCACAAAACATTGTTTATAAATTGCACTATTGATAAAAGGAAATATTGTAATACAGGATGATAAAAACCAACTGCGTTCAACAAAAATGTGAACGAATATTCCCTGAATGGGTTTCCAAGTTCTACAATGGATCGAAGGATGACCTATGCCATATCACATCTATAATCTAGGTTTAAATTAAGTTTCATAAAAGAGAAAACTATCAAAAATGGTCTACAGAGACTCTCAATTATCTTTAATTACTTATTTAACTTGTCATAAATTACAGTGGCTGATGTGGCTTCTCAATAATTATAGAACAGAAAAATCATCGCGTTTCAGATTTTAACTTCAGTATTATGCAAAAAATGGGTGTAACAGATGAGACTTCTGCAGTTCTGAGTGAAGCCTTATGTGGTATCGAGTGCATTCATTACCTTGTCATTGGTTAGGCAGCATCAAGGGACGGCGGGCGGTGCAGCTCCACACACCTCACCTTCTCGGAAGCAACTCTCTCTAACTTCTATTTACTACAATTTACCGAAGTTGATTTAAGAAAACCTATCTGGCTGTGTTTTCAACTGACCAATCAGGGTCTCAATGTTAACCTTAAGTTCGGCCTACAAAAATTCTGTCTATCCAATGAGAAGCATTATATTTTTCGTGGTGGGGCAATGTTTTTAACGTTTGCAACATAACAGAGACGCGTATAGTCTCACGCTAAAACTTGCAGCTGGTGTGGCCCTTTTAGTGTTATCTTAAGATCTATACTGTTCTTCTGGAGGGCTCTATCTTTTAATATGGGCTGGGGGGTGGTCTTCGCTGTGGGCGGGCGATGTGGGTGTCCCTTATCGTAGGGCCTTCTAGCTTACAAGACTCTGCTCTCAGCTTCTGTTCTCGTTTCTCCCCTCGGAACTGCGTCTGTTTCACGGTGGGAAGGTATGACATGCATTTAGGCGTACTTGTGTTAGTCTGTGGTATTCAATTTGCTCACTCATTGATCGTATTACTTTGGTTAATTTAATGTCAGGATTTATTCGGAGCTATTTGACATACTGCCGGATTTGCTATCATGTCAGGGTTTTCATGGAAGGTGTTGGATTTGCCTGACACCTTACATGTTGTGTCTTCTTCATCATCATCATTCATCCCCATTATGGTCAGAGGAAGGCAATGGCAAACCTCCTCCACTACGACCTTGCCTAGTATGGCAGTGTGGGTCTTCCGCATTGTTCCCTTATGCTCTGTCAAGGAGTATGGGACTTCATCATCATTTAAGTATTGTTCTTTTTTTCTTAAGAACTGGAGAGTAGCATTATTCATGAGAACCAATCCTAATGTTGATGTGTTCTCTAGCTTTAATACAATGTCTTTCTAATAATTATTGTATTTTATTGGTCTAAGTTGTAAGAGGTCCGAGCAGATGTAATTTCGATGTATTGCTCATGCGCTGCCTGCGATATGCAAGGTATAAGAGAATCTCTGACCAGAGAGCAGTGTTGACTGCAGTAGGAACTGTGTAGCTGTAGCAGTAAGTTGTTGCTAGTCTGCAGTCTGCTCTGGTCTGGTCTGGTGCATCGTGTTGGGTGGCCGGTTGCGGTGCAGTGATGCAGGAGCCTGAGTATTAATGTATAAGGTAAAATGCAGCCTCCCACATATGTAGTAATATCATCTCAAGTCCTATGTAAATGTTTTAAAAATCTCGTAATAACAATATTTCTCATAAAAAGTAACTTTTAACAACTGTTCCTTTCAATTTAGAGAATTTACTAGTTTCTCCCATCCATGATCATCCCGATTGTTGCAAAAGAAAAATCAGTTGCTTCCTTTCATAAATGACAAATCTATCGGCCAGCATTGCACAGGGCTGCGCCAGAAAACATTATTTTAAGAGTAGATATATATGCTTTATCCGGCGACTTCATTGACATAAGAATTTTTCTCTTTTTCATTCAGAATGATCTTTCAGGGCCATGACGCAGCACTGCTGACGTCCAAAATTTACCAGGTTAAATTCACAGTGAATTATTCAAAAATTATAAGTGAGTGACAATTTAATTGAGAGGTTAGTTACATTGTATTATTACCAGGTTACTGAATTTATTTTTTTGTTGGGACGTTACACTGAATGTGAACGACATAATTATAATTTTTACTGTTGAGAAATGTAGCAATTTTTCTGTTTTGAGCTTACATTAAATGAGAAAAGAATTTTGTGGGGAGGTTAAATGTGAATGAACTTTGTGGGGATGTTACACTTGGCGACCCTGCCAGGATCGTATTTTCTTTGTGAATTTCTGAGAAGTAGTCATATATCTGCTCTTATTTACTTAAATGTAGTTTGCATCTGGTGCAACACATTTACTAATTTATCACTCTTTCTTTCACAGGTCATCGGCAATTTATTGCTCTTTGTTGTAATTGTGTTTGTTCCATTTTTGCTTTGTCTTTGTTTCATTTTTGTGCTTAATTTTGATTTGTGAAAAATGCCGAGAAAAACTGTTAACAGTACATCGCGATGTGCAATGAGTGAATTAGCTGACTCGAATAATTTGACCGATAATACTTGCGACACTCAGTGTAATAGTGATAATCCCCTAATTACAGATAATCAGTGTGTGCCGATCACTAATATTGATTTTGATCCTAATGATGAGCAAACAAATTCAGTAGTGTCCTCTGTTAATTCAACGACAATTGATGACGCGGCACGTTCTGTTACAATGAATGCTGCCCAGTTTGACACGCCTAATTTTCAAAATTTATGTAGCGAACAGATAATTGTGTCTAACGAAGGTGAACAATGTACTCAAAGTATGTCAGATTTATTTGATTCCGAGGTAGTAACTAACAGTGCACATCCAATTGGCGAACCTTTTCAAGAATCAGAAAATGACCAAATGATTACACAAAACGTGACAAATGCACATACACCATTACACAGCATAGATAATAGAGTCGCTAATTTTGGCTTGGATCAAGTTATGGCAGTATTGCTACAACAGAATGAAAGACAAGACAACAACTTCAAACAACTTAATGAAAATCTTAAACAGTTGAATGAAAAATACGACAACCTTAATGAAAAACAAGACAACATTAATGAAAAATTCAAACAGTCGAGTGATAAGCAAGATAAGAATTTCAAACAACTTAGTGAACAGATTACAGCCGTTGCCGTGCAATGTCATGATACTAAAGAACAATTACGGGAGGAAATTAAGGCTTGTGCTAGGAACAGTAGTGAAGAAATTAGATCTGTGGCACAAGAATTAAGTAATACACATGCAGCCACAACTAAATTACTTAGAGATGAAATTAGTGCAGTCGCTAAACAATGCTCTGAAAACGCAACACAGTTAAGGGACGAGTTTAAATTAATGTCAGCAGAACTTTCACGCACACTGGATGCGAAAGTAGACGCGAAATTTGACCAACAGAACAGCCAAATTGACGAACGTTTTAATTACCACCTACAAAACAGTGAAACGCGTTACAGTAAATTTATACAGGAACAGAATAAAGTAAAGCAACATGTCATGGAAACAATTACTGCACAAAGACAGGAAGATAAGCGTAAATTGTTTACGAATGCAAAAACATACGTAGACAATAATATTGCTACAGTATCAGACGAAATCGAACAGTTGAACACCGAATTGCATGGTGAAATCTCCGATCTTAAAACAAAAACAGACACACACACACATTAGACTTTCAGACAATGACCAACACACTTGAAAAGTTGGAATTACTACAGGATCCCGATGCCGTCAAAGCAGACGTTAAAAAATTGAACAAAACCAAACGTAAAATACAAAAACAAATTAATGCTTGTGATACTAAAAACGATGATCAGGTAAAAGCACTGACTGAAAAATATGATGAATTGGCCAGTCGTATTGATGTTATCGAAAATAACAATGACACCAAATCAGACGATACGTCACCAGTTTCGCTTAATCAAACACCCGAATTCCAAAATTTACAGCAGACTATCAGTGAGATAGGTTCGTCCAATAATACATTACGTAGAAAATTGTCATCTTTACAGCACGAATTGACGGAGAGGAAAAATATTTCAGCCTTTAACACATCACAGTATACACCACTCTCCGAACATTTGTCAGGCTCACACAGCCAGTGTAATTTAAGTAATTTACAGAGAGTACGTGAGTTAGATTCCGAACAGTCACAGACAAATAGATTATCATACAATCCTGAACCTGTTCAGACATACAGAGACGATAATTTTGATTACAAGCACTTTCTATCAGTGAAAAAATTTAAGGTACTTAATAATGACAGAACACAGAGTCACGCTTTGGACTGGATATGACAATTTGTTTTTTAACTTTGACCGGCATTGCTTGTAATGCAGAAACTAAAATTTATTTGCAGCGCGTAAGTGACCTCAGGGGATTCATTACACTTCGATGAATATGTGCCGTAGCGTGCACAGGGCCCCGAGCCGTCGTAGTGCTATTTCATCTTTAGTTTTCTGCACTGCTACCTTCTCTTTTACTATCCTTTATATCTATCAAAACAGCTCTTCAACTATCGATCTATCTATAATTAGGAATTAGTAAAGAAACCCGATACGACAAATTTTACCGAAAGTGACAATTTTCATTAGACTCTCCAGAACTACCAGCGTAATTTTAATAAGTGACAAAATTTTAATTATCAGTATCGACAAAATTATCAGCAACAGGAAACAAATTTTGGTGACAATTGAGGTTTTTCCCAACAACAGCAACAAAACCAACCGGTTAGCGTACCTAACCAACAATGTAATGTGCAAGGTCAACCAAGCTTTAATGTTTCGCCGCCTACATGTATAGCGTCGGCTCCACCAAATAGTAACGCACAGCAACAAGGAAATCACTACGTCCAGAAGACACATCATATCAATTTTTATCGCAACGCGCCATATGGCAATGACTATCATGTCAGACGTAAAAGTAATGAGCACAATTTTCAGCGTACATTTAATAACAGTAGGTCTTACCAGCAGCAGAATCATCCGCAACAACAGATTATCATGAATGAACCAGACAGTAGATATCATCCCGAACGTAAGACGTCAGGACGAAATTACAGAAGAGTACAAATAGTCG
This sequence comes from Schistocerca americana, assembly GCF_021461395.2. Taxonomy (NCBI): domain Eukaryota; kingdom Metazoa; phylum Arthropoda; class Insecta; order Orthoptera; family Acrididae; genus Schistocerca; species Schistocerca americana. The sequence goes on along the minus strand of NC_060123.1, from coordinate 400,436,901 downwards.
AAATGCCACAGCATCCTCCCGCAAATAACGGCACGTCAGAAAGAATTTGACTAGATACAGTGCAGAATGAATCTTCCAGCAACGCAAGCAATACTTTTGACACAGAGAATCTTGTTCACGAAAATGTTATTACTTTTGACGACCGAGCGAGATGGCGCAGTGGTTAGCACACTGGACTCGCATTCGGGAGGACGACGGTTCAATCCCGTCTCCAGCCGTCCTGATTTAGGTTTTCCGTGATTTCCCTAAATCGTTTCAGGCAAATGCCGGGATGGTTCCTTTGAAAGGGCACGGCCGATTTCCTTCCCAATCCTTCCCTAAGCGGTGCTTGCGCTCCGTCTCTAATGACCTCGTTGTCGACGGGACGTTCAACACTAACCACCACCACCACTTTTGACGACATCCGAGACACACTTTTGCATGAAAAACCAGTTATTCAAAAAACCATTTCCCACCCTGTCATTGAAGTAATGATTAGATCATCCAAATTTTCAGCAGTAATCGATTCTGGATCACCTATGTCAGTTATAAATGAGGAAACTTTCAACGAATGTAACAAAGAGAATACCTATCCTACGTTACCACTAGGCAAAACTAAAGTAAAAGGAGCAGTATCTGGTAAAGGAGTAGATGTAAAGTTACAGACACACTTATCATTTTGTATTGCGGGTCATACGTTTCACTCAAATTTTTTGATTGTTCCATTATTGACAACAGACGTTATTTTAGGTACGAATTTTCTGGTACAACACGGCGCAGTTATTGACTTTCAAAATTCCTATTTAATGTTAAAGGATGAAAATGTACAACTGGCATTAGAATTTCAGCACTCTTTATCTGTAGAAGAACAAACAATCGTACAGAGGTCATCTCTGCATCACGTAACATAGACTGTCATTCCACATTGTTAACAGATACGTACGTACACAACTATAATACTCCAGTCGAAGCCGACTATGACGTTATGCAGATGATTTGTGATAAAGTTAAACAGAGCAGTGCAAATACAGACGACGAACGCACGCAACTACGCAATATTCTTTTACAGCAAGCTCCAGTTTTTGACAACATCCCTGGTACTATGTCCGGATTTATGTGTGAATTACAAGTTAAACAGCACGACACATTTAAAGCCAAACATTATCCCATTCCGTATATTCACAGAGATCAAGTTAAGAAAGAATTGCAAGCTATGCTTGACCAAGGAATCATTGAACCGGCAGCTAGTCCGTACATAAATCCGCTCCATATTGTTAAGAAAAAGGATGGTTCACTTCGCCTTGTACTTGATTCGCGTCACATCAATGACATTATTATTAATGAAACAGATCGCCCACAGACATTAGAAGAACTTCTACAGAAATTTCATGGTACTGCTATTTATTACACGTGAGATTTGAAATCGGGATTTTGGCAAATTCAGCTCCATCCGAACTGCAGAAAGTACACAGCTTTCCTCTGTTTTGGTGACTGTTATCAATTTTGCAAATTACCGTTCGGTTTAACAATTTCTTCAGCAGCATTTATTCGCGGTTTGAATAGTATACTTCCGACAAAACTGAAAGACAGAATCACAACGTATGTAGACGACATTCTTATTGCAGAAGCTAACTGGTCTGAACACAATCTGATTCTTGAACAACTGTTGCAAACTTTTCGTGCACAAGGACTCACAGTTGATCTTAGCAAATCGCACTTTGGTAAAACTTCTATAAAATTTCTTGGACATGTAATTTGAGCAGAAGGCATTGCGCCTGACCAGGAAAAACTTCAAGCTTTGCGTGACATTACTGTTCCTACGCCGAAGAAACAACTACGCTGCTTTTTGGGTTAAATTAACTTTTTTCGTAAATTTATTCATTACTCTGCTTTAGACACCCCTAGATTATGTCAATTGACGGGTAAAAACACTATTTGGTCATGGGATAGCCAAGCGCAGTCTGAATTTGTCAATCTGAAACAATCTTTGTTGAATGCACCACTTTTATCACATCCAGATCTTACTAGAAATTTTTCCATTGCCACCGACAGTTCTAACACCGCTTTAGGCGTACACATTTTTCAGGAAATTGAAGAAGATGGTTCTACAGTAATTAAAAACATCGCCTTTGCGAGTCGCATTATGTGTTGTATGGGCATTTACGAGATTTCGGCATTTTGTTTATGAAAGACACACTACCGTTTACACAGATCATAGAGCGATACAGTTTTTACTTTCCGCAAAATTTACACATGACAGGTTAAGCAGATGGAAACTTTATTTACAAGAATTTAATTTTACAATTGTTCACATTCCCGGTAAACAAAATATTGCAGCAGACGCACTATCCCGTTCTCTCAGCAACAATCAGCAAGACATCGCAGCCAACTTCTGCCAAGCAAATTCTAGCGTCATGTATATTCAACAAGTTGCATTCGAAAATTTTATTTCGGCATCTTTACGAGACATAGCACAAGAGCAGAGCAAAGACAACGTATGGAAAGAAATTAAACGCCTTTGGCATGTTACCATCAGAAACCATTACACTGTACGCAATAACATTCTGTTTCGCCGCTCTCACCCTGACAGCAACAATTGGTTACTATGCATTCCTGAAGCGCTTGTTAACAAATTAATTTGGTATACTCATTTAAGTTACGCACATTACGGAGCCAGAAAATGTTTTCTTATACTGAGACAGAACTGTTATTTTGCCAACATGGAGAAACGTATTCGACGAGTTTTAGCGTCATGTAAAATCTTCCAGAAAGCTAAGTCAGACACGACTTCACATATTCCTCCGTTACATCCCATTGTACCCGTTAAATTGAGACACATGGCCGCTGTAGACATTTTTGGTCCGATTCCCAGAACTAATAGAGGTTTTTGCTACATCTTTGTCGCTGTTCAACTCACTTCGAAATTTGTTACCTTCACTCCGTTACGCAAAGCTACTGCTAAATCTGTTTCGAATGCATTTGTAAAACATTTTTTATTTCATGTAGGGCATGTATTGAAAGTAATTTCCGACAATGGACCACAGTTTCGATCTGCTATATGGACACGTATGTTAAGAACAAGAAACATTTCTCCGATCTGTATATCCAAGTATCACGCTTCTTCGAACCCTTGTGAACGTCTAATGAAAGAAATTGGTAAACTATGTAGAATATACTGCCATAAAAAACATATTGATTGGGATACACACATACTCTAATTCCAGGATATAATTAACTCCATACCAAATGAATCTGCTATGCTATCTCCGGCTGTTGTATTGAAAAATGTTGAACCACCTAACAAAATTAAAGAATTAGTATCCTTTCCTACATCTCGTCGACTACGACACCATGAAATAACTGACATTGCGCTGAACAACATCAAACGTGCCGCAGAGCGTCGGAGAAGACAGCAAAAACAGGTTTGTACATGCCGTGACTTTCACGTTGGACAGAAGATATTAGTACGTACACATTATTTATCCAACAGAGGAAAGAATAGATGCAGTAAATTTGAGCTTCTATACGCAGGTCCATATCGAATTCGCAGCATTCCTCACCCCAATGTAGTACACGCCGAAACTTTGAGAACCAGAAAAAGCAAAGGCAATTACCATGTCTCCAATATTAAACCCTTTATTGAATTAACATACTTCATGATTTATCACACTGTAATGCCATTTCCTGATTTTTATATGACCACTTATGCAATTATATCTATATGAACACTTAATGATGATTATCATATTTTTTCCTAGCAAGTGCCCGGCAAGGTAAGGTTAGCAGGTCGCTTTTCTTGTCGTTACACATAAGACCGTGCACATTTTTCCAGATAAACTTACATTTTATGACCAATTATGCAATTATATCTATGTGACTACTTACTGATGATTATCATATTTTTTCTTGGCAAGTGCCCGGCAAGGTAAGGTTAGCAGGTCGCTTTTCTTGTCGATATATATCAGACCGTGCACATTTTCCATTTTTTTGTGTATGTATGATTGTTTTCCTATCAAAAGTAGAATTTTTTTGTCTGTATGCACTACAATATCTTTAAGACATAACAAACACCAGTTGACTTTGACATTTTTCCTTATGATATCTCAATATCTTGACTATTCTACATTTTTTTGCTACTGCATTATGATACTCTGTGTACATTTTTTGCACTTGAAAACTGTCTATGTTTTTGACATAATACGTTTTCTGTCATGCTATGCTGTATGCTTAATTATATCACTAGAAACAAGTTTTTATTTAATGAGTATATGATTTAAATGCAAGATATTAATACTTATTCATCATTTTCAGAAAGCAATAACGTGTACAAGAAATAAATTAAACAAACCACAGTGGATTACTATGAAATGGGAATTTCACCTTCGGAATGAACGAAATAAAATGCAATACCATGTCATGAAGAGTAAATGGATCAGAATTAGCAAGCATTAACAAGAATATACTACACTCCTGGAAATTGAAATAAGAACACCGTGAATTCATTGTCCCAGGAAGGGGAAACTTTATTGACACATTCCTGGGGTCAGATACATCACATGATCACACTGACAGAACCACAGGCACATGACACAGGCAACAGAGCATGCACAATGTCGGCACTAGTACAGTGTATATCCACCTTTCACAGCAATGCAGGCTGCTATTCTCCCATGGAGACGATCGTAGAGATGCTGGATGTAGTCCTGTGGAACGGCTTGCCAAGCCATTTCCACCTGGCGCCTCAGTTGGACCAGCGTTCGTGCTGGACGTGCAGACCGCGTGAGACGACGCTTCATCCAGTCCCAAACATGCTCAATGGGGGACAGATCCGGAGATCTTGCTGGCCAGGGTAGTTGACTTACACCTTCTAGAGCACGTTGGGTGGCACGGGATACATGCGGACGTGCATTGTCCTGTTGGAACAGCAAGTTCCCTTGCCGGTCTAGGAATGGTAGAACGATGGGTTCTATGACGGTTTGGATGTACCGTGCACTATTCAGTGTCCCCTCGACGATCACCAGTGGTGTACGGCCAGTGTAGGAGATCGCTCCCCACACCATGATGCCGGGTGTTGGCCCTGTGTGCCTCGATCATATGCAGTCCTGATTGTGGCGCTCACCTGCACGGCGCCAAACACGCATACGACCATCATTGGCACCAAGGCAGAAGCGACTCTCATCGCTGAAGACGACACGTCTCTATTCGTCCCTCCATTCACGCCTGTCACGACACCACTGGAGGCGGGCTGCACGATGTTGGGGCGTGAGCGGAAGACGGCCTAATGGTGTGCGGGACCGTAGCCCAGCTTCATGGAGACGGTTGCGAATGGTCCTCGCCGATACCCCAGGAGCAACAGTGTCCCTAATTTGCTGGGAAGTGGCGGTGCGGTCCTCTACGGCACTGCGTAGGATCCTACGGTCTTGGCGTGCATCCGTGCGTCGCTGCGGTCCGGTCCCAGGTCGACGGGCACGTGCACCTTCCGCCGACCACTGGCGACAACATCGATGTACTGTGGAGACCTCACGCCCCACGTGTTGAGCAATTCGGCGGTACGTCCACCCGGCCTCCCGCATGCCCACTATACGCCCTCGCTCAAAGTCCGTCAACTGCACATACGGTTCACGTCCACGCTGTCACGGCATGCTACCAGTGTTAAAGACTGCGATGGAGCTCCGTATGCCACGGCAAACTGGCTGACACTGACGGCGGCGGTGCACAAATGCTGCGCAGCTAGCGCCATTCGACGGCCAACACCGCGGTTCCTGGTGTGTCCGCTGTGCCGTGCGTGTGATCATTGCTTGTACAGCCCTCTCGCAGTGTCCGGAGCAAGTATGGTGGGTCTGACACACCGGTGTCAATGTGTTCTTTTTTCCATTTCCAGGAGTGTATATACATCATATGATAGCAGTCTTAACTAATTATTTTTCTTTCAGAATACGAGGCGATTGATGCGGGTTGTCAGACAGAACTACACATCTTAGTTTTAGTGATGAAATATGCTAGAAATAAGAAACTCTATACTATGAATAGTTGTATGAAGTAAATGGTAATATGAATGTGAATAATGAAGTGTCTATTTTTTGCAGATGATAATGAATGATGATGAATAGTTATATGAAGAATATGCTAATATGAATAATGAAGTTTTTCTTTGCAGGTGATGATAATAATGAAGTAAATGGTAATATGAATAATGAAGTTTTTCTTTGCAGATGAGGATGATGATGAAGTTTATATATTTACTGTTAGTTAAGAAATGCTATGTAGTTATTTAACTATTTGTTGCAGTTCGTTTTGACAGTATGTCTTATGTCACATGGTATAATGACTGAATGTTTTGGAAAGGACAGCTAGGGTACATACATATTGAGTACACGTTTCATTACCTGTTAATTCGAAGTTCACTACTTTTCAGCATAGTATGCGTTTCTACTTTCAGCTCAATAATCCATTTTGTATTTTTTCCAGGAGAAGCTATTCATGAAATTAATGTGCTATAAGCAGTTAGTCATTAAACCCGTTCAAGCACTTGCATTTTTTTACCCATTTGTGTGTGTCATTCATGAATGTGATCACATATACTCTACTTGTTTCATAACGTTTCTACAGCTGACTCATGACGAATGACGTTATTCATCCTTATTTGCAGTAATAAGTCAAAAGCAAATATTTTCATGCCCCAGCAATTAATTATCGATCCCAACACAATGCACTGCTAGCACTTAAAAAAAATTACCAGTCCCAGCTATTACCAGTATACAAATGCTACTAGTTTAAGATGTATTTCTAGTTCTAAATACAATGCAAATTTCTCAGATGAATTGAATCCATTATATCTATGTATTATTGGACCACAAACCTTGAGTAATAGTTACAGTGTGTTACATTTTAAATATGTCCTATGTGACTTGAATGATGAGTTCTGTGTAATACGGAATGATGTTTTGTAATAATGCAAAAATGCTATGCCAATAAATTTCTGTAAATAATATTTTTGTTATGCTCTATAAATGCTATGCCAATAATTAACTCTCATTTTGAATGATGACTTCTGAATAATACTGAATAATGTTTTATAAAACTGTATGTTTAGTAACTGGCCAATGAATGCCACTGTTTCTTATATTTTAAATTTGTCTTTTGTCACTTACATGATATCATGTATGAATACCAGTAGCTTGATGCTACACTCATTAACTCTTATTTTGAATGATGACTTCTGAGTTATACATAAAAATGATTTGTAACTAGCCAATGAGTGCCAGAGATTACTATAATTAGATGAATTATGTAAATGCTATGCCATTAATTAACTCTTGTTTTGAATTATGACTTCTGAACAATGCATAAAAATGGTTTGTAACTGGCCAATGAGTGCCAATGATTATTATAATTAGATGAATTATGTAAATGCTATTCCATTAATTAACTCTTCTTTTGAATGATCATTTCTGAATAATGCATAAAAATGGTTTGTAACTGGCCAATGAGTGCCAATGTTCACTGTAATCAGATGACTTATGAATAATGTTCTGTAATACTCCACACATAGTACAGAAATGTTTAGTAACTAGGCAATGAGTGCCAACAATTACTCAGATAGACTAGTGTAATTCTCATTGATGACTAGCATAAGACTTAATGTCCTTCACCTTCTGACCTAATTACCAGAAATTACTGCAATATCCGTTTGTCCTGTCCATCCTCATGGTCATGGAGCACTATATTTGGATTTTGCACTAATTCTGCGTTGGTGAAACAGTATGAATTCTACAAGAATGTGGTGTTGACACATCATGCTGTCCACCACCTTGAGCGATGGAGATGTTATTATGGTCCCACTGTTTGGTGTACCTAATGTACTACCAAAATGATAACATTGAATACTAATGTAACATTTCAGCGTCTTGGCTACACTGATTAATACTTCAGGGAAGAGAACTTCAGATTGTCTCACTTGATGTTGTACTTCTGTAGAAAGATATGGACTTTCAGTGCAGCTGCGTGCAACCTACTGTGCTACAACCATGATGCAATCCTTCCCTTTCCCTTCCTAGTTCTTGTAAAATGGTAAAAAATATATACAGTGCGTGTGCACTTTATGTCATTTGTTAATACGTTTTGTACTCATTGCGTATGCACTTTATGTCATTTGTTAATATGTTTTGTACTCATTGCGTATACATTTTGTCATTTCTTGATATGTTCTGTACTCAGTGCATGTGCACTCTATTTCATTTCATGTTCTGCACTTATATATATGTATATACTCTATGACTGTAAACTTAGTTAATTAAGTAGATTATAGAAAAATTTGTTGCTCATGGCAAGTCCAATTGACTCACCATCACTGCCAAATTTTTGCCCCCCCAGTGGAGGGTTATGTAGGAGGTCCGAGCAGATGTAATTTCGATGTGTTGCTCATGCACTGCCTGCGATATGCAAGGTATAAGAGAATCTCTGACCAGAGAGCAGTGTTGAGTGCAGTAGGAACTGTGTAGCTGTAGCAGTAAGTTGTTGCTAGTCTGCAGTCTGCTCTGGTCTGGTCTGGTGTATTGTGTTGGGTGGCCGGTCATGGTGCAGCGATACCACAGCCTGAGTATTATTGTATAAGGTAAAAAGCAGCCTCACGCATATGTAGTAATGTCATCTCAAGTCCCATGTAAATGTTTTAAAAATCTCGTAATAACAATCTTTCTCATAAAAAGTAACTTTTAACAACTGTTCCTTTCAATTTAAAGAATTTACTAATTTCTCCCATCCATGATCATCCCGATTGTTGCAAAAGAAAAATCAGTTGCTTCCTTTCATAAATGACAAATCTATCGGCCAGCATTGCACAGGGCTGTGCCAGAAAACATTATTTTAAGAGCAGATATATATGCGTTATCCAGCGACTTCATTGACGTAAGAATTTTTCTCTTTTTCATTCAGAATGATCTTTCAGGGCCATGACGCAGCACTGCTGACGTCCAAAATTTACCAGGTTAGATTCACAGTGAATTATTGAAAAATTATAAGTGAGTGACAATTTAATTGAGAGGTTAGTTACATTGTATTATTACCAGGTTACTGATTTTTTTTTTTGTTGGAACGTTACACTGAATGTGAACGACAGAATTATAATTTTTTACTGTTGAGAAGTTTAGTAATTTTTCTGTTTTGAGGTTACATTAAATGAGAAAAGAATTTTGTGGGGTGGTTAAATGTGAATGAATTTTGCGGGGAGGTTACAAAGTAAACAATGTATTGCACAATTTGCATATATGATATTGGACAAGTCAGCATGCTTTTTTACAAGTAACTTTTACAATTATATTGTTACAGTTATAATTGTGTCATGGAAGTTTGTTCAGTATTACAAGACAGTTATGTAATCAGGCCTTAGTGATCAATTATTAAGAAATGTGTTAACATTTATCACCTTTTTCAAAAAAAATCATTTATTGTGTAAAAGTTTTGCTCCAAAGGATTTTTTTAAATTTATTTTCGAAAATGCTTGATATTTCTGTTTTTTTTTTCTTTAATTTCATCTGGTAGATTATTATACATCGGTATCCCAAAATGAAGGACACTTTTTTGGTAACAAACTGATCTGGACTGAAACATATGTATGTCAAACTGCTGTCTTGTTTCATAGCTATGAATATGTTCATTTAATATTAATGGGCTGTCTTTGCTCAATAGATAGGTCTTAAGAAATTATACACTACTATAAAGGTAAACAGATTGTAGTCTCATAGCGCCAAGTTTCTTGAAATGTTGCCTGCATGAGTCTTATCTCAGACTGCATATTACACATATTGCCTTTTTTGCAATTTAAAGATATCTCTGCTGCAAGATGAGTTCCTGCAGAAATGGTCGCATACTGTGGTATGAAGTGAAAGTAAGAATAATATACTTGTGTAAGGACTTATTTGGTGACATTTACTGAGTACCCTTCTAACGTAACACATAGTTGACAGATTATTTCAGATATAACTGACATGTGTGTTCCATTTAAGAAGTTTTTCAAGCCATATACCAAGAAGCTTAATGGAGCTCGTACTGGAGAGCTCTTGGTTGTTTAGGAGCAAGCTGGAGATTTCTTGTTCCTGAGATGAGAGGCTGAAAATTATGTAGGTTGGTTTTGGCACATTTGTGATGAGATTCTTCTTATTGAACCATTTTATCAGTGATAATGTAAGTAGCTTAATCATTTGATCGTGATTAGCTTTGCCTGTACCTGTTACCAGAATACTTGTGTCAGGTGCAAATAGTGTAGTATGCCCTGATGTAAGCTTCACGTTTATATCATCAATATATAACAGAAATAGTATGGGTCCCAGGACTGAGTCTTGTGGTACACCATGTCTAGCTGGCATACACTGCACCATACACTGATGAACATTAGTATTCTTTTTTTCAAATTCAGTTTCAATTTTTCGTACTCTGATAAATACGATTCTAACCATTGGTTTGTGGTTCCCCTCACGCCTTTATTAGCTAATTTTCTAAGGAGTATGGTGTAGCAATAACGAAAAATGCCTCAGACAAATTTTAAAAAAGTGCCAGTGTAATTTCTTTTTTATACAATGATTTTAAGGTTTTAGTGAGATACATACACTGCTGTTGTTGTGATATGAAGTGAAAGTAAGAATAATATACATGTATAAGGACTTATTTGGTGACATTTACTGAGTACCCTTCTAACATAACACATAGTTGACAGATTATTTGAGATATAACTGACATGTGTGTTCCGTTTAAGAAGTTCTTCAAGCCATATACCAAGAAGCTTAATGGAGCTCGCACAGGAGAGCTCTTGGTTGTTCTAATCTGGTGTGAAACAATTTTTCAAGTATTTTTGAAAATGTACTGAGTTGTGCTACTGCCTGTAATTAGCTACATTTTTTTCTGATCCCTTTTTGTGGAGCAGGGTCAGGGAAGAGTCCTTTACTAAGGGATGCATTAATTATAACAGATAATGATTTCACTATGTATTCCCCACAGTTCTTTACAATAACATCTGGTATGTCATCACTGCAACTGGAGTATTTATTTTTTAGTATTCTTACAACTGTGAGCACATTGGTGTTTGAGGCTTTGTGGAGGAACATTGATGTTTTTATGGTTTCCACATGTGCTGGGTGGTAAGTACTGACCCATGGCAGTTCTTCTTTATCAGGTTTTCAACTATTGTACTGAAATAGTCATTAAAAGCATTTACGATTTTTCTGATTCTGATGTCAACTCATCATTTAGACTCAGTTTCAAAGTTTTTTTTTTTTGCCGTGGTGCTTTTTGTTAGTTTCATTTTTCACAACTTTCCAAATACCTTTCATTTAATTTTTGATTCTATTATTAATTTATCATCATATAATTTTTTTGCTTGCTGAATTATTTTTTTATATGCAGCACAGTAAGACTTACAGTATGTTCTAAAATAATCATCCACCTCGTGGTGTTTCATGTAGTTCTTCAGGTAGCGCTTTTTTGGCTAGAGATTTTTATCTCTTTTGTTACTCATGAATTTGTGCATTTGTTTCCAATTCTCCTTGACTTTAATGGAGGTGCAATATTGAAATAGTGAAAAAATGTTTTATGAAATGAATTAAACATACTGTTACCATAATTTTTATACATTTCTGACCAGTTCCCGGTCTTTTGAAGAAATTAAAAACCCTTATGTCTTTTACAATAAATTGCCTTTGTACTGTAGTTTTTATGGGACATTGCTTTTTGCTGTTTAAATTCACTGTTATCGTTTGGGTTTCATGCTCACCATATCCCATGTTAATGATTTCAATCGAGTAGCATGGTCTACCTACATGTACAAAGATCTAGTGTAGAGCTGATTTTGAGTTTTCAGTGATCCTGGTTGGGATTACAACAGCTGGGAATAAGGGGAATGAATTGGCAATATTTAGCAATTCATCTTTGCTTTTTCAGGCTTTGTGAGGCGTTCATAGTTTACATTCTTTTTAACATAGATAGTTGTACCACCTCCCTCATTTTCATTTTAACAAAAGTTAGTAGTTACATTAAGGGTGTATCAAAAAGTATCATCCGATTTGGCATGTCTATATTTCTGAACCTAATAAACACATACAATGAATTTCGTTTTTTGATGAATGGGGAACTCGAAAATTTTTTTTTCATACTTGTTCATAGTGTTGAGGGTGCCCTCCTTGAGATGCACAGCATATGTCAATGTGGTATTCAAATTGTTCCAACAATGGAGCAAGTATGTCTTGAGCATCCACAGCTGCTGTTATGCAATGTCTCAGTTCATTCATTGTTGTTGGTAATGGAGGCACATAAACAGAGTCTTTGATAAACCTCCACAAGAAATAATCACACACAGTCAGGTCCAGTGACCTCAGAGGCCAGTAAGATATGTTTGAATCATTTGACCCAGAGCAACCAATCCACCGTTCAGTAATCCTTTGATTTAAAAATTCATGCACTTCCAGATGCCAGTGTGATGGTGCTCCGTTCTGTTGATAAGTGCAGTAGTTCGAATCAGTCTCCAGCTGTGGAAAAAGAAAGTTCTCAAGCACATTGCGATATATGCTTCCTGTAACAGTGTTCTTGGCACAAAAAATTGACCATACACCTTTTCCCGCAAAATTGTAGAAAACACATTAAATTCTGGAAAGTCCCTATCATGTTGTACACCACATCATATCTGTAGAAGGTTACTACAAGAACGTCTTCCAATGTTTGTTGAAGTAACGTTTCCTTTTTCATCAACTAATATGGTGAATGAATTTCAAAAAATAAATGAATGGGAAATTTATTAGAAATTGTTGACATTCTTGTATTGTATCTTGATTCATAATTGCAAGCACCAGTTACCGGAAGAATAATCCATTATGCATGGTTTGCTGTGAAATTATTGCCAATGCTTGAAATCTTCAGTAAAGTTAACGACATTTTTTTTCCTGAGTGAGATTCGTACGAAAAAATGCCACTGCAGCAAACTTGTCTTTGTGCAATGTTAATGGCGTTGGAAATTTCTGTGTTTCGAATATTTCTACTGTCACTGTCATCCAAGGGAATGGACCAAATCTTCCTGAATAATAAACATGAGAATAAAATGTAAAATTTAATATAAGAATGAAATATAATAATATATCCATTTAAAAAGATTGTAGCTCATGAAAAGACCATAAACATAAATATTAAAAAGGGTGCTGCAGATAAAAGTAGCCCATATAGGGATAAACGAAATGCAGTGGAATTACAGAAATGACTAGCTGAACTAGACTTACCATTTATTTACAGTGAAAAATACATTTGTGGAAGATTTTCAAAGTGACCCCCTGCAACATCAATACCCAGTTGTGCATGTCTAAGCATATTCAGATATATCTGGCATTAAGTTTGGATATCAATGACGGCACCATCTAGCTGCTCTTGTATTTCATTTCCTATATTGTGTGTGGATTTGTTTCATAGAACTTGCTTAAGTGTCTCTATAGGAAAAAATCACATGTTCTTAGATATGGCGAACATGGTGGCCATAAATGTTTGCTGACAGTTTGTCCTGAGCGCAGACATGATTTACTTTTCCATGGATACCTTAGAAATGTGGTACATTGCCCTGTATTCCTGAAAGAAGCAGTATTGTCTTTCATATTCAGTGAGTTGAGCACAAAATGTATCAAAAATCTTTATATAAGCAACTGAGTTGACAGTAGTGTCAAAAAATGTCAGTCCAGCGATGCACTTTCCTGTTACATGACAGCAAACCCTGAGTTTTTCATCAAGGAATGGTTGGTAACACACAATATTAGGGTTCTCTATTGCACAGTACCTCGTGTTGTGTGAAGTTACATGATCAGAAAGATGAAACCATGCTTCATCACTCATGAAGCATGGTTTCATCTTTCCGGTCATGTAAGTGTCTAACGAACTATCGTTGATGTTATTCAAAATCCATATGCAGTGATCTATGCGTTTCTGACGGTCGTCCTCAAGTAACTGCTGAACAACCTTCACACAATATGGTTTCAACATCTGCTGGCAGTTCCTCCTACTTACATATACCTATTGGAACAATTTACATGCAGACTTCTTTGGGCTCTGAATAATACTTCGGTGAATGTCAGTAACAACTTCTGGTGTACGAACTGAAGGTATTCTTTGTCGTTTTACACAGATACGTAGGTTTCCCAGTTTTTATGCAGGCAATGTAATGCTTTCTTTGCTTGTAGATTTCTATCTGGACACTTGACCCCGAAAATTTCGCGAGTTTCCTTAATCGAACCTGTATACACATAAGCTTCCACAACTTCAAATTCTTTCTTCTATCGAGCAATTCATTTTGGAGACCGCAAAGGGAAGCATCCAAATTTACTGATGGAATAAACTGAAATGCTGACAGAAGAATGCTAACAATAGATTATTGCATAAAACTATCCATTGTTGTAGCTATTTATTCTATTTCAGATGTAGAAATATTGCACTTGCATTCAAAAGGGAGGCAGGCTGCATGTAATAGCTCCATCGAGTATAATAAATGCATGATACTTATTGTGAAGCAAAGTTGTAATTTTACAATTAATATTGCACATTTGCATCCCATAATTTGATAAAAGCATTGATATAGTAATTTTCCACAGACATGGGTCGATGAATGAAAAATAAAATAAAAACAATAATCACGTGTGGAACACAGGGCGCATAAGCGTGTAACTGTGACGCTAGCCACTGTCCCACAACTTCACTTGAGCTTATCATATGTTGAAAGGCATATAAATACCGGTGGAAACGTTGACCATGATTTTCTCAGAAACGGTCGAGTATCTATGGATAAGGCGAGACATATGTTTGCTTATTTTGACCACTCTTCCACTCAGAAAAGTTTCTGGGAAGTCAGGTAATGACACTTGCCATGTTCTCCTTGTAAGTATTTCAGTTGTTCGAGATAGCAGATTATTTGATCATCTAATGGTGAGAGAATGTTTCTTTTACGTAAGTTCCCTGTCAGGAAGCTGTATGCACTGTGTTTTAGTATATTTAAGGAATAATCGTTTCTCCACAAGGTGCAATCCTCTGTTGCCCACTCATCTGTTTGCCAATCATGTACTTTACATTTCTTTCGTAATTTCAGCGGCGTAATCGACAATCCTTTTTCCTGTTTAGTGGTGGACCACTGATAAAACCCTTCTGCTAACCTCTCTCAAATTTGTAACATGTTCGTTGATACAGAAGGACAATAAGCATTTTTCTGTCTTCTGGATATTAGAAGAATCATTGTGTGCTTTTCCTTAATTTCATAATGCATTAGTGTATTGCTGGTAAGTAAGGGCATATCCCAACTGATTTCTCTGGTCTCTGTCTCATGCTATGATTGCCCATGACTCTTCATTTATCCTCATCTCACCACAGCCCTCCACTTCTTTTCATTATTCGACAGTTGGTCGACAGAGGGCACGACTGCACCATCAGATCTGCTGATAATGTGCCCAGAGCCAAACAAATATGTAGCACGCTGTAAAAAGTATAACACAGTTGCATATCGTGTTTCTATTTTGTGTTCATCGAGTTCACACTTCAACTATTTTCGAATGAGCTCTTATTACTTATCTCAATCGGAACTAGGTTTTATTTGACAGGTTGTACGCCGTATTATGAATATTTAAAGAATACCTATACCTGTTAATTAGGAATTCATACCATGGTACGCTTCTCAGAGTAAAAATCCTCGGAAATAACCCAGCCTGCGCGATTTCCTCGTTCCTCTCTGTGTTGTCCAAGATTTTCAAAGTTTCCGAAGTATTATCCAGTTATCCTTCCAGCCCCACTACAAACCGGCTGGCCACCGCTGTATTGTGCTTCAGCCCTCAGGCGCCCCAACCATCCATCTTGGGCTACTTCCTGTGTTAAGCAGACCAACACATCTGTGTGAGCTTTTCCACCCAGGGCGTGAGTTACGACTGCTATTTCATTATCACTGGCGTTCCAACCTCTGCTAGTATAGGCAATCAGTCATTACGCCGTTTTGATAACAAAGACAACCCATTACCTTTCATGCAGTAAGCGTTAACAACTATCTACAAGGTGTACGTGACAATGTCAGTTTTCTTTAAATATTCATATATACAGTGTACAACCTATCAGATGATACATAATTCCGGTTTTAAATCACAGCAAGGTATGTAGATGAGTGCTTGTAAGGTGCGAAATTTTAGCCACGTTACAACACTTGTAATAAAATATATGGGCCTGACGGCCGTTAATGATATCTTTAGTGCGGGTGTACACTATGTCTGGACTCTTGCTGGGATCAGCTGACGTTGTGAGCAATGATGGTAACTGACAGTGGACACTACATATATAGTGTGCAACATGTTGAGAATTTGAGCTGGATAGGAAGCGCACTTGGATAGCTGAAGCAGCTAAGCTGACCACTCACGAAAGTGGTAAATCTAGGTTTGACTCTTGGAACCTTAGAGATCTTCACTTGTCATCAACGAATTTATTTCATTGACCAGTTGCAGCTGATGTCTGTGTTTCATTTACGTCATATATATGTACAGCCACTGAATCATAAGTAGTGTCTGTTCTTTTGGATATCTAATAGTATATATGGTCTCGTGGCCATTAATGATACCTTCAGTGTGGATGCAAACTACAACGTAGCTCCTGTGGGAATTAGGTGAACGTGCGAGCAATGAGGATAACGGACAGTGGATGCTACATGTGTAGTATGCGACAAGTTGGGAATTTGGGCTGGATGGGAAGTGTACCCAGACAGCCAAAGTAGTTAAGACGACTGCTCGCATAAAGTGGGAAATCTGGGTTCGAGTCCTGGTTCGGTACAGACTTTGCTTGTTACCGGTGAATTCATTTTAATGAGCAATTGTGGATGATGTCTGTGTTTCACTTACATCATGTATATTTACGGCTGCTGACTCATAAATAGTGTCTGTTCTTTTAGACATATGCAAAAGAGCAGACATCAAATACATAATAATATACTTGTATCACATTAATAGCTCAGTTGCAGAATAAGTTGCAAATGCAAAGATGAAAAAAGTAGTTAGCATCTATCGGAGCATAAAATCACTTCCTTCCACATCAGAACTCAACGTCTCTAACCATAGGACCACGATGAATGCAGATAGTTTCCGTAATATAATCCATTAAGTTACGACCTGCTAAAGGTTGTTTCTGCTGATGCTTCGTTAACTGACGTTTAATTATAAGAAATGATACGAAGGTTAAGTGCTTGTGATAAATCTCAATGTGTCATTGCCTGGAAACGCCATACTGTCATAACATGAAAAAAAAAAAAAAAAAAAGAAACGAAAGCAATATTACGTCTCTCAAGTTACAGATTGCCGCAGTCGCATCAAAGAATACATCATTTGGCGTCACTACCAAGTAAGGCGAGCGTGTCACGAACTCAGCGAGATGCAACTGTGGTCACTCAACCAGAAGAAAGTGTGCCATCACGCGAAAATGCGACAAAGATTTCATAGACGACGCTCTGTTCGCCTAATAAAAGAGGGATACCAAGGGAGTCTGGTTACCTGAGTATTAAGCCTGTGTGCTCCCTACCTACGAGATCTATTTAGATAGCTTCTACGACGACAAACGCTGCTACTCCTATGTGATTTGGCTTATCGAATGTACTTGGACAATTGGTGCTTGTTCTGTTGACAATTCTTAACCTAGATTGCGTTTGCAAATTGAATAGACTCTCATTACTACACTGAGCGAAAAACACTGTTCAGTGCTGTAAGTTGTTTGTATGTGGCACTTGAGCGAGAAGGTAGGCTAATGTTACAGTGGCAATGAGGAATTTCGAACTTCCAACCAGCGGAATAAATCCAAATTTTTAAAGACTTGGCGCCAGCAAGTGAAGTTGCAGTAACAATAGCCAGAGGAGCAACAATAACAATCACCAGATCAACAGGCACAGCAGCAACCTGAACAACAGTGTCAGCAGCAGCTTGAGCGATAGCACCAGTGGTAATAGGTCGCCCAGGATGCGGTGGCCGACGCCTAGTGACCAGTTTTCGTCCTGAGCGCTGGGCGAGTTCATTCGTTTGTTCACGAGAGGAGGCTACAGGCGTTTGCCACCTTTCGGCTGGTCGGCGATAGCAGAATCGACGCGCACGCTTTGCAATTTTTCCCAACGGTTTTACAGAAATTATTCGTTAAAAACATAATTTTTACTTTGCTTGTAGTTTTATATTTGAGGTTCTTTATGATGCACCCATCGTTTCGTTAATGGTCATAGTTACTGTTATATTTACGTAGAAGTGAGACACTGCGCGAAATTCGAAAAAGAATGCAATGAAAAATAGGGTCGCTATGATTTTCCGTTTGGTGTATATTACATAATATGTTTCTGTGTATGAAATTTAGCTAACATGGTGAAATTTTCATTAGACTTGTGCGGAGGTCTCTATTTGTCACCAGTCTCGATGTAAGACGTCGTGGTCTCCTGACCGTCATTGCTTACATATTCCGCCCTCACAATCATATTCCACACATCAAGACGCTTCATTCGAACCGAAACTCGATAAGATAGAGTCAATGTTGTATGAATTCATGTAAACGATATGCAAATAACTAATAAATCGCAAGTGCGCACTGTGGTTGAAATACTCGAGGCTGGCGTACACACATACATTCCAGACACGACGGTCACAGGAGCTTTTACTTCGGGAGACGCAAACCGCACAACGGGACGCCAATACCTTCAGAGGACGAGTCAACGCCAAACGCCGAGGTGACCACCCGTGAAGCGGACAGCGGGTGCCCGAGTGAAAGGGGGAACGACCCCGTGTTCGGCTTAAAAGCAGATGCCGCTACATTGTGTGGGAGCGGCCAGCCTACGCATTCTTTACACATAGCACGCAGTTTCAGAGATTTTCACAGGGAGACAGCAAACGCCAAACGCCAATGCTACGGATTTCTGGGTTGGTCGCCTTAAACGAAACGTCATTCTCCCGTTTTAGAAGAGCAATGCTGATTGGCAGACGATATTTCTGACGTGTTGAGCTGAAGGAGTAATGGAACAGACCAAAAGATATACCCCTTCACGTCTGGCGTGGAGAGGAGCCGTTCCGTTGTCGCTCTTGGAGCGAGGAACAAGTCTCTCCTCGGTACTTCACTGGGAGAGCACCTCTGTCGAGAGCGAATCGAAGTGCGACTCTCTATATTGAGTCCTTGGGATTAAGTGTTGTTCACTGTGTTGGCCGACACACTTATTGTGCGGTGTGAACGGACAGAGTTATAGTTAAACGCCTGCGAGCGAATTTTTGAGTGGCATCGCGGTGGACTGGTTATCTGACGGGTGTACCACGCCAATAGTTAGACTAGGTGCGAATAGGAATCCTTGACTTCGTCAGGGCGTAGGGAGAGTTTGATTGGCGAAGGTCAATCCAGATAGAACGAGAGTTATCTTATTTGTCAGCAGCGAGCGGCGCAGACAGCAGTCATCGCAGCTTACGGTATTGTGCGCTACAGCTATTGCGAGCCCCATATTTCCTCCACAACAGTACACTTCACTGCATTTCACACGCGACAGCCTCGACCGTACCTAGCAACATTCTAAAGGATAATTATTCAAGTTGAGTAGGCGCGCCTCTCAGCCATTCTCCCAAGTCAACAACAATCTGAAACTTTGTATAGAAATTTCATTAGCGAATCCTATCCTTGAGAGGTAACTTCACATTCCGAAAAGAACCAGGATATAACTTGTTCAGTTCATAACTAAAAGTGCCATTGTGATTTTTCAGAATTTTTGCAAAATAAATAATAACTTTCGTTAGTTTCATGTTTTTCTTACACTAACTAGCACTACTCCAGTACCCAAGTATCCCACTAGTTACGTAAGAAATTTTGTGAATTTTTGTGTCATTTCCTTACAGCGGACGACTCCAGAAGATATTTATTGCTGAAAGTTTTTCAGGCATTTCTCTTTAGAACGTTAGGAGCGTCTGTCTGATCTGTAGTAGTGTGGGGGTGGAAATTGCATCTTGCAGGAGCTACAAGGTAAAGGGTACATCCCATATTAATCCGTTGCGCAGAATAACAGAATCTCAGATCGACCCCACGCTCACATCGAGAAAATTTATCTGATATAGTGCACTCATTTGCGATCGCTCCATGCCAACGATTAAGTCGCATTGAAATATCCACAACATTCCACATACTTCATAAAAGCTTTGAGATATTGAAAGGAGATTCTGGCAAATGATAGCGCATGAAGACGAGAGTGTTTTGTTGTATGGTTATTATACAAAACTTCATTATTTACCATGTTATTCCACTAACTACAGACTTTCCCAATGAAGGAATATAAATTTTAAGGGCCATCTATAGTGTGTCTGGCGACTGTGCACCTACTGGTAGGTATTCTGAACAGACTCTACATGTGACAGCTGCACTCAGTGGATATACGGTTATAAAAGTTTTGTGCATAGTCAGTGAGAGTATATGAAAATCTCACACGTGGTTTTCGAAGGCCAAATATAACATTGTGGATTAAATGAACTGACATCGGTAGAGGCAGGTGAATCATCGAGTATAATGAAGTCACACAAGTTCTGCTGCGCATTTAACTTTTCTTGCTACGACTGTTAACACGCAGGTTACAGTGAATGCAGAACACTGTGGCTGTTGGTGCGCAGGCGTGGGCAGAGCGGTAGGTCGGGGTGTGGGCGGGTGCTGTAGGGGAAACGCCAAGGACTGAAGGCGAAGTGCCGTTTTAAATAAGCAGTAGCTTATTAAAAAAGCACATCCTTGGCGTAAAATAATCGTGTAATATCTTCAATTATGTTGTTCCAAAACCGATCGTATTTCTCGTTTCACCAGCTATAGATGGCGCCAAAAAATCACATTCCTTCATCAAAAAAGTCTGTAGTTAGTGTATTCACACAGTGGATAATGAAGTTTTGCATAATGACCATGTGATAAAACACTCTCCTCTTTATGTGTAATCATTTGCCAAAATCTCATTTCCATATCTCAAACAATTTACGAAATACGAGGATTGTTGTAGATATTTAATTCTGTCCTTATCACTGGTGGGCGTGGTCGCAAATAAGTGCGCTACGTCAGATCAATTTTCTCGAGATTGGTGACAGATATAGATCTCCAATCAAGTCTAAAGAAAATGTCGATGTGTTAAGTAAATTTCGTATTCAGCAACATATTACGTAATATGCACCAAATGCAAAATCATAGCGACCCCCACTTTTCATTGCAAACTCTTTCGAATTTAGTGTAATGTGCTACTTCGATGTAAATATCACAACAACTGTGACCATTAACGAAATGATGGGCGCATCATCATGAACCTGACATATAAAGCTATAAGCATCATGAAAGTGTTTTTTTTTATTTTTTTACAGTGTAGTTTCTGTAAAATCGCAGGGAGTGCGCCTCGATTCTGTCATCGCTGACTGGCCGATAGTTGGCAAACATCGTCGGCCTGCCCTTCCGAACAAACGAATGAACTCATCCAGCTTTTTGGACGAAAAATGGTCACTGCGCATCGGATAGTTTATCCTGCGTGGATCCTTAAGAGTTCGTCCGCATTAAATCTGTGCGTACTCGCCATGTGATAACCACACTCAGTCGACACACAATTTCACTCTGTGGCGGCTGTTCGCTGCTGATCGCGGGGTACTTAATATGTACGAGAACACCACGCATACGATTCGTCCAGTGGCTACCATCAAACTAATGGCTAACATCGCAAACAGTAGGAAATCGAAACGAAAAGTGCATTTTTCGGTGAGAGATTTACAAATGACTCTAAGTACTATGGAACTTAACATCTGAAGTCATCAGTGCCCTAGACTTAGAACTGCTTAAACCTAACTAACCTAAGGACATCACACACATCCATGCCCGAGGCAGGATTCGAACCTGCGACCGTAGCAGGCGCGCGGTTCCGGACTGAAGCGCTCAGAACCGCTCTGTCACGGCGGCCAGCAGACATTTACAGTTTGGAAAGAGAAAGCATTATGGAAACAGAATTACGCAAGACATGACTTCCGAGGTAGTAGAAGATACAATTAAAAAATTTTACTCGATTGTCGTTACATCATTTCGAACAATTAAGGCGATGGTATAGTAAAAAGTAAGAAAAATAAGCACCCAGTTTCGAGAATAGATTACTGTGAAGGGAGAGGTTCGTAATTAATTTGAGATTCTTAGCCACAGTAGTCTCCTATGCAAGCTTCCAATGTCTTTTCACATCTCCAAACAAAGTAAATGGCCTTGTAAGCCGAAAACCGGTTAACAAAAATAAAAGTAATATTGTAGAACAAAAGCAAACTGGTGCGTCACATTTTGTTCAGCAATGAATCGAAATTCAGCAAGACTCAGGATGATCATCATCGACAGGTGTGGTGGCGACCTGGGAAGAGGTTCCATTCTTCCGCTATTTTGGGGAGGCTTAACGGTGTTATGGTGTGGATAGTGATTGAATATGGCTTCAGATCACGGCTGGCAGTGACTGCATGAACGCTGATAGCACGACAGTAAGTCACAGGCTTCCTGCTTCCTCATGTGTTACGTCTCACGTGACAGTGTTGTTGTACCATTTTTCAGCAGACCGTTGCTCGTCGCTCATGATACGTGTCTCTATCAACTGTCTGTGTGATACTGAGATACCTCAGTAGCCAGCAAGATCGCCGGATGTGTCCCTGAATGAAGATGTGTGGGACCAGCTCAGACATCATCTCCGTCTCAGTGCCAGTATTCACGATATCAAGGACCAGTTACAACTGTTTTTGGCCAGCTTGCCTCAGTAGGTGAAACAACGGCTTTTAAGACAGCATTCCCAAGCATCCATATGGGCGCAACGTCATACTGATAAATGGGCTTCTTCAGCCAAGTTCTTTGTAAGTTGGTCTCGATTTTCTAATCTATGAAATAATACCATATACCTCCTCAATCCATGAAGTTTCATACTTTTTTCATCTTCCTTTTTGAGTGCTTCACTTCTTTTGTCAGTTAGTGTATTTCATTTACTGTGCAAGCTATCGAAAGCACACTCCGAGAAACGTCCCACAGTGGTTAGCAAACTGGACTCGCATTGGGAAGAACGACGGTTCAAACCCATGCCGGCCCTCCAGATTTAAGTTTTCCGTGATTTTCACAAATCGCTCCAGGAAAATGCCGGGATGGTTCCTTTTAAAGGGCATGGCCGATTTCCTTCCCCACCCTTGACACAATCCCGGCTTGTGCTCCGTCTCTAATGACCTCGATGTAGACGGGATGTTAAGCCCGATCTTACTTCCTTTCTTGCTTCCTACGAAAGCACAAGCAGATCGTAGCAGCTAGATTGTGTTTTCATCAATCACGAAAAAAGGCAGATCAACGCTGTAAAAGCTGGATCGTGGGTCGTTGTGGTTTGAGTCCGAAGTGCCTATTTCAGTGCAGTTAGTGTCACTCTCTCATCATACGCAGATTTACTAATTCGCAATATAACAGTGCAGCATGCGCCAGATAGAGAACTCTGCCACAAAGCATTGAAATTATCAGCCCCTTCCCTCGGACAATTACTGCAATTAGCTCGGAGAGTATAACATCTTCAACGGGCCGATACACTTATGAATCAGCCTCCAGATATTGCGAAAGTATGTAGATCGACGAGTTCGCTAAGCGCTAGCATGCTCTCAAAACAACGGCAAACGCGCCGAGACTGCAGCAAACAGGAACTTTTCTGCTTAGCAAAACACATCGCAGGCAGTCCACAGTTCCCAGTCATCAGCACAGACGCTTCCTTCCTTCTTGCACTCAGATATTTTGTTCCGTGAGACCGATATAACTGCCATTTCCGCAAAGCAATCTCCTACTATTTCTCATGCTGTTCAGATAGCAAGACGGATATTAACGAGCTATAAGCTCAGTGCAGGCCTGGTTCAAATAACCAACATAAAATGTCAGTGAATTTAATCATAAAGCAACACAATACCTTTTCTAATCAACACTAGTGCTATCATGACTTATCACTTTACCGGTTCCCCATAATTCTCGTGTCGCAAACAGGGCGTTCCAATCAATACCCTATTTACTGCTGAAGCGAAATATAAGAAAATCATTCGCGTTCTGGTAGCAGATCAAAACAGAGTAACAAATATTATCAGGCTCGATGCCTTTAAACTTTCGGATTCATAATACAGGACGAAGTAAGTTAATCCAACGGGATATTCCAGCCAACACTAAGTCTATTCGCACCAGGCTTAGAGTATACTAACGATCTCATGGCGCACGGTAGTTTAAAACCTGCATTAGCACCAAAATTCTGTAATGCACACCCAGTTTCAATTATAGTAGATAGCCAATTAGAGAAGATTGTGTGTCGTCGAAACAGTGACGGCAAGTAATGGCCAGCTACTCAAATCTCAGTGCGGTAGTAAAAAAATTAAGTAAATCACTAAGATCACGTAGAGATTTTAAATAAACATTTAATGCCGAATCAACCATAGATTCATCAGCAGGAAAATGCTCTTGTCGAAGAAAAAAAAAGGCGAATGTGTTCCTCTTTAAAAAAAAAAAAAAAACTGTGACTGAGCTGTCTCAATCCTCATCCACCTTCCTCATCAAAAGTTTTGACATGTGAACATCTTCGTGCTCTTTTAACTCTAAATCCTTTCAACCAGTGTCTCTTTGTAGCTTGTAGCTAAGCCTTCATATTCAGCATCTCCCTGTCACTGCCTCTCTCTATATATGTCTCTGTCACACTGATTCCTTTTTTTCCTAATGATTTACAGTGTATCCCACTGACACTGTCTCCTCTGTCACTAACACTGTCTCGTTTTGTCTTTCTTTTGCAGTGCCACTGTCTCCGCCATACCTAAGCAGCTCAAAAATTCTAGGGGTCCACCTTATTTTTCCACCTATATCGACGTATGAGGTATGTTGAAAAAATTCTGGAACATTCGTAATTTCGCGCCGATGGTGTTTTGGAGCCAAATGCTGTTGGCATCTCTGAACACGCCTGTGTTTAATTTGTAACTGCCGCCAAGTTTCATTGTTGTATGTCTGTTAGTTATTGTTCAGTGCTTTATTGACTAGAACGTTGTGTAGCGCACATTGCGAATTTCTATACGGCAGAGTTAGAGGAACAATGTGTCTGCACTACATTTTACGGCCGGCCAGTGTGGCCACGTGGTTAAAGGCACTTTAGTCCGGAACCGCGCGACCGCTCCGTCACGGTCACAGGTTCGAATCCTGCCTCGGGCATGGATGTGTGTGATGTCCTTAGGTTAGTTAGGTTTAAGTCGTTCTAAGTTCTAGGGGACTGATGACCTCAGATGTTAAGTCCCATAGTGCTCAGAGCCATTTTTTGAACATTTTACGTGAGACTCAACAAAAACTTTACAGAGACACAACAAATGATGCAGGAAACCTGCAGGGATGAGTGCTTAGGCCGTACTCAGTTTTACGAATGGTTCACACGGTTTAAAAATGCCAGATCGAAGATAAAAAGACTCTCGTCTACCGACAATGCTCATGTCAGTAACGACAACAAAATTGTGCGTACCATTCGAACTGACTGCCCGAGAAACTGCAAAAGAATTTAACATTTCAGTTGGACCAGGTCATGAAATCCTGACACAACATGTTGGAATGCATCATCTTGCTACCAAATTCGCCCCACGGCTCTTGAGTCAAGGCCAGAATGACCTCCGCCTCGTAATTTTGTGAAGAGCTTTCGGATCGCGCAAATGCGAACAAGATTTTCCTTACGAGAACATAACTGATGACGGGATGTAGGTCTATGGTTATGATGTTGAGACCAAGGTTCAATCTTCACAGTGAGTCGGGAAAGGTTCTCCAAGACCAAAAAAAGCTCGTCATGTCAAGTCAAAAGTCAAAGCCATGCTGGTCCTTTTCGTTTGCTTTGAAGGATTAGTTCATAATTAATTCATGCCACAGGGACAAACTATTAATAGATGGTACTATCGGGGCGTGTTGCGACGCTTGCGAAAAAATGTGAGAAGGAAACGGCCTGAAATGTGGCGAGGCGATTCATGGCCCTTTCATCACGATAATGCACCCGTACATTCATTCGTCCCTGTTGGTGTGTGAATATTGCACAAAAAAACGAAATCATTGTGCCGCCTCCTCCTCCGTACTCTCGAGACCTGGTCCTACGGGCATTTTTATTTCCAATGTTGAAAGCCCCGTCCAAAGAACGAAGATTTGCAACGATAGACGAGATAAAAGAAAATTCGTAGACGGTAGTTCGCGCGATCCAGCAATAGGCGTGCGTACCAAGCGATGTATCAATTGTGGGGGAGAGTATTTCGAAAGAAACCATGCACAATAAATAACACCCCCATGAACCATGGACCTTGCCGTTGGTGGGGAGGCTTGCGTGCCTCAGCGATACAGATAGCCGTACCGTAGGTGCAACCACAACGGAGGGGTATCTGTTGAGAGGCCAGACAAACGTGTGGTTCCTGAAGAGGGGCAGCAGCCTTTTCAGTA
The DNA here is from genome assembly GCF_021461395.2 of Schistocerca americana. Taxonomy (NCBI): domain Eukaryota; kingdom Metazoa; phylum Arthropoda; class Insecta; order Orthoptera; family Acrididae; genus Schistocerca; species Schistocerca americana. The sequence continues at coordinate 400,410,462 of NC_060123.1, read as the reverse complement.
GTTGCAAGGGCAACAGTCTGGATGATTGACTGATCTGGCCTTGTAACAATAACCGAAACGGCCTTGCTGTGCTGGTACTGCGAACGGCTGAAAGCAAGGGGAAACTACAGCCGTAATTTTTCCCGAGGGCATGCAGCTTTACTGTATGATTACACGATGATGGCGTCCTCTTGGGTAAAATATTCCGGAGGTAAAATAGTCCCCCATTCGGATCTCCGGGCGGGGACTACTCAAGAGGATGTCGTTATCAGGAGAAAGAAAACTGGCGTTCTACGGATCGGAGCGTGGAATGTCAGATCCCTTAATCGGGCAGGTAGGTTAGTAAATTTAAAAAGGGAAATGGATAGGTTAAAGTTAGATATAGTGGGAATTAGTGAAGTTCGGTGGCAGGAGGAACAAGACTTCTGGTCAGGTGACTACAGGGTTATAAACACAAAATCAAATAGGGGTAATGCAGGAGTAGGTTTAATAATGAATAGGAAAATATGAATGCGGGTAAGCTACTACAAACAGCATAGTGAACGCATTATTAGTGAACGCATTATTGTGGCCAAGATAGATACGAAGCCCACACCTACTACAGTAGTACAAGTTTATATGCCAACTGCAGATGACGAAGAAATTGAAGAAATGTATGATGAAATAAAAGAAATTATTCAGGTAGTGAAGGGAGACGAAAATTTAATAGTCATAGGTGACTGGAATTCGAGTGTAGGAAAAGGGAGAGAAGGAAACATAGTAGGTGAATATGGATTGGGGCTAAGAAATGAAAGAGGAAGCCGCCTGGTAGAATTTTGCACAGAGCACAACATAATCATAACTAACACTTGGTTTAAGAGTCATGAAAGAAGGTTGTATGCATGGAAGAACCCTGGAGATACTAAAAGGTATCAGATAGATTATATAATGGTAAGACAGAGATTTAGGAACCAGGTTTTAAATTGTAAGACATTTCCAGGGGCAGATGTGGACTCTGATCACAATCTATTGGTTATGACCTGTAGATTAAAACTGAAGAAACTGCAAAAAGGTGGGAATTTAAGGAGATGGGACCTGGATAAACTGAAAGAACCAGAGGTTGTACAGAGATTCAGGGAGAGCATAAGGGAGCAATTGACAGGAATGGGGGAAATAAATACAGTAGAAGAAGAATGGGTAGCTTTGAGGGATGAAGTAGTGAAGGCAGCAGAGGATCAAGTAGGTAAAAAGACGAGGGCTAGTAGAAATCCTTGGGTAACAGAAGAAATATTGAATTTAATTGATGAAAGGAGAAAATATAAAAATGCAGTAAGTGTAGCAGGCAAAAAGGAATACAAACGTCTCAAAAATGAGATCGTCAGGAAGTGCAAAATGGCTAAGCAGGGATGGCTAGAGGACAAATGTAAGGATGTAGAGGCCTATCTCACTAGGGGTAAGATAGATACCGCCTACAGGAAAATTAAAGAGACCTTTGGAGATAAGAGAACCTCTTGTATGAATATCAAGAGCTCAGATGGAAACCCAGTTCTAAGCAAAGAAGGGAAAGCAGAAAGGTGGAAGGAGTATATAGAGGGTCTATACAAGGGCGATGTACTTGAGGACAATATTATGGAAATGGAAGAGGATGTAGATGAAGATGAAATGGGAGATGTGATACTGCGTGAAGAGTTTGACAGAGCACTGAAAGACCTGAGTCGAAACAAGGCCCCCGGAGTAGACAATATTCCATTGGAACTACTGACGGCCGTGGGAGAGCCAGTCCTGACAAAACTCTACCATCTGGTGAGCAAGATGTATGAAACAGGCGAAATACCCTCAGACTTCAAGAAGAATATAATAATTCCAATCCCAAAGAAAGCAGGTGTTGACAGATGTGAAAATTACCGAACTATCAGTTTAATAAGTCACAGCTGCAAAATACTAACACGAATTCTTTACAGACGAATGGAAAAACTAGTAGAAGCCAACCTCGGGGAAGATCAGTTTGGATTCCGTAGAAACACTGGAACACGTGAGGCAATACTGACCTTACGACTTATCTTAGAGGAAAGATTAAGGAAAGGCAAACCTTCGTTTCTAGCATTTGTAGACTTAGAGAAAGCTTTTGACAATGTTGACTGGAATACTCTCTTTCAAATTCTGAAGGTGGCAGGGGTAAAATACAGGGAGCGAAAGGCTATTTACAATTTGTACAGAAACCAGATGGCAGTTATAAGAGTCGAGGGACATGAAAGGGAAGCAGTGGTTGGGAAGGGAGTAAGACAGGGTTGTAGCCTCTCCCCGATGTTGTTCAATCTGTGTATTGAGCAAGCAGTAAAGGAAACAAAAGAAAAATTCGGAGTAGGTATTAAAATTCATGGAGAAGAAATAAAAACTTTGAGGTTCGCTGATGACATTGTAATTCTGTCAGAGACAGCAAAGGACTTAGAAAAGCAGTTGAATGGAATGGACAGTGTCTTGAAAGGAGGATATAAGATGAACATCAACAAAAGCAAAACAAGGATAATGGAATGTAGTCGAATTAAGTTGGGTGATGCTGAGGGAATTAGATTAGGAAATGAGGCACTTAAAGTAGTAAAGGATGATGGTCGAAGTAGAGAGGATATAAAATGTAGGCTGGCAATGGCAAGTAAAGCGTTTCTGAAGAAGAGAAATTTGTTAACATCCAGTATTGATTTAAGTGTCAGGAAGTCATTTCTGAAAGTATTCGTATGGAGTGTAGCCATGTATGGGAGTGAAACATGGACGATAAATAGTTTGGACAAGAAGAGAATAGAAGCTTTCGAAATGTGGTGCTACAGAAGAATGCTGAAGATTAGATGGGTAGATCACATAACTAATGAGGAAGTATTGAATAGGATTGGGGAGAAGAGAAGTTTGTGGCACAACTTGACCAGAAGAAGGGATCGGTTGGTAGGACATGTTCTGAGGCGTCAAGGGATCACCAATTTAGTATTGGAGGGCAGCGTGGAGGGTAAAAATCGTAGAGGGAGACCAAGAGATGAATACACTAAGCAGATTCAGAAGGATGTAGGTTGCAGTAGGTATTTGGAGATGAAGAAGCTTGCACAGGATAGAGTAGCATGGAGAGCTGCATCAAACCAGTCTCAGGACTGAAGACCACAACAACAACAACAAGCGTAGAAAATTCTGAAGACAAAGTTCCGCAATTTTTTGAACGGACCTCGTCTATAAAACATCGGCTTAAAATGCGCCCTCCCTGTATCTACGAGTTAAAGTTTGCCGATCTGGTAGCGTCCAGACCGTCAAGCCTATGTATTGCATCGGTGTCGTAGCCTATGACATCTTTGCTACTGTACTGATCGCCAGGGCTTTTACAATAATGGATGTTGGAATTTTCCAGTTTGAAGTGAGTTCATTTTCGTGGAAAGCAAATTTCTTCCATACCACATTCCATCCAGATAAGGGCTCTTCTCATTGCTAAAGGCATGTCCAATCAGCTATAAATATTTACTCAACAAAGGTCATTTACATTTAACCCACGAGCGGGCGCGCCTATGAGTAAAGTGCGCCATCCATAAATACCATTATCTCCTACCATTCTGCTGTCGTTTTGCAATTGCGAGCCTGTACCTATTCCTTCACTATTGCTTCAGCTAACACAGTTCTAAGTCATGCTGCCATATGTTCAAGTAAGCATCAGTAATATACAATAAACAATAAGCTACATGAGAAAAAAATTACGATCGGTGCAAGGAAATGACCCAGATTCAGAGCTAGCAACATAATACCACAACGAGGCAGTTATCTACGAGATATTTAGCGGCTGTGATCTGATGCAACTGCACTGTTTAATGCTTCGACTGAGTCAATTATTCTGGGGTAGCTATCGTATGCGGCAACAGAGCGATACAATGAAAGTTTATTTCATTATTGTTTAATTAAACACTGATTTAATGCATATAATGTAAGTTTGTTTTATTGTCGTTTAATCAGCTACGATTAAACGGCGATTTTGCTCATAGATGTTCGTTTTAGTCACGTAAAAGACAGCTATTCTTTATCTATTCTTCACATGTGTACAAAGTACACTGTGCACCCATTTGTATTATAAAAAAACCGCGCTTTCGCTAGAAGGTAAAAACATATTCCCTTCCTACATCGAACATAACAGTTTGGGAGTCAAAGATACAAAATGTATGTACAACAGATGGAGCCACCCAGAGGTGGGGTAAGGGTGTAAGACATGCAGCATCACGTGTCCTCACGTTCGAAGACTACTTGCAGTGCCTTGTGGTGGTGTTCGCGGTGCTCCGTTGCAACCTCCCAATATGTTTCAGCAAAATAGCATTCGATCACGAGGTCACGAGGTATACACTGTATTGCAAACTAAAATTTGATTGTCACTTCATGACGATAAAAGAGCCATTTGTGATGATGGGATCGAAACCCTCTCATACTTATACTGTTTACTTGAAGTGTGAGAGGGAGTGGGGAGCTCCGATGGTCGTAATGAGAGAGACAGGGTGACTGGCTGAGTGAGACTTTGTACCGAATAGTGTGGCTCTTTTATCATAGAGTAAATATTGTATGCATGTGCTATATGGTGTGCCTGCATGTATGATTGCTTGTGCCTGTGTGCATGCTTGTGAGTGCATTTAAATGTGGATGCCTATGTAAGTAATGTATGCCTGTGTGTAAAGACATTCTGTTTATTTTTTCTTAATAAGTGGCTTACAATGTGTGTATGAGTATATAAGCACCATGTGCTGCACAAAATTTATAAAAATTATTTTAAAAAGTTAAAAAGTGCAAAATATATACGTTTAAGAATTGGAGTAAAATCATCAAAAAAGATAAAAAGTGGTAAAGGGAAAAAAATAGTTTTACCGAATTTTCTCTCTTTTTGATTGTGTGAGTGCACATATAAATAGAATACCTTTTAAGTTTCACCTACTGCTAGCTGTTCAAGTCATACTAGTTTTAAATGTGAGTTCCACCCAGTTCATTTTAGTGCAGCTGTTTGTGGTGAACATTTTAGGACATCCACTTCATTTTATTATTAAATTATTTCAGTTGTTTGAGGTGGAAAATGTTTTAGAGCCACCCGGTTCAAAGTATAAGTTAAGTCTTCTGTTTGGGTGGAATTTCACTATTAATAGTAACAGTATTAGTGTAAGAGAAACTGTACCTCTGCAATAGCTGTAATCAGTACTGCAACGTAAAGTAAAAAAAAAAATAAATCAACCAATACTGTTATTTGTAAAACCAAGAACTGTGAATAAAAAAATTTCAAACAGTAACAAGAACTGTGAATTTAAAAGCAGACACAACACTATTTCGACACATCTTCTTCTTCTTGAACCGATGGATAGCATGGCACCCATAGAATTCCAGATCTTGAACAGATGCAATATTAGGATGATCGAATATTCGAAGTGACGTCATCATATGTTCATAAGGTATACCAGGATCGTCCCAGTGGAGTCCATGGAAGAAACGTGTAAACCACATTGCGCTCCTCCCTGTTTTGGTGTAACTTACATTCTTGAAAGGTCTCAGTGATGCAATACTTGCTGAGAATGTCTCTGTTATACCAGGATCTTCTGTGTATCTTATTGTTGTGAAATGCTCTGGGGATGACTCAGAACACCAGTAAGTGGACAAGAGTTAATCACACGATTATGTAGAACTAGAGCGTACACTGCAATGTCTGGGACATTTGATGAGGATTCAAAATCGTTTCGTACATCTACTGGTCCTGATTTAATCATCTCATTCTACATAGTACAGTCTATTACGATGATTGGTGTTAGCTCCTTGAATTTTCGTGGACTGAGTAGACATCCTTCCTCTTCAACACCTTCATAGTAAGAAGAACAGAATCTTGCATACATGTCGAATGCTAGACTGTATACATTCTGGTCCCACTGTGGAAGTAAATTGTCATACGGGTAGAATTCCGAATTCAAGTAGACTCTGTCATTAGATAAACTAAAATTGTCAAATACGGCTAAATGATTTGCTAAATTCCCCCTTCTATTGGTCTGAAATGAAAGTATGATGAATCTCGGTGTTTCCAGCTGCACGGAGGTTTTAATAGGCCACGTTTGTCTGCTCGCCTTCGGTAGCAATGAATACTTAAAAACGCCCCATGAGCAGAAAGTTAATGGCAGATATGTACCGGTATTCAGACCTTGTAAAAGCTTCAAACGCTTCTCGTCTGCCGCAGTGATGTGTGGAATTTTCCTTATAATTTTATTGATGATGATCTGATTCTGCTCTTGAGCTCCTTGAATGTATGAGTTTCTATCTGTTGCACTCTGTACCATCATAAGTTCTTGTTTAGCAAACATGATAATTCGCTGCATGTCCTCAAAGTATCCCATAAACATTTTAGAGGTTTTCATGCAGTAAATGGGCGGTACTCTCATAATGTTCTGCCCACAGGGTCGTCTATGAACCATGCTGCGTTTTCTAATTCATTCAAATCCGAGGGTGACGACGAGACATATGTTTTAAGGGTTGATGCTATGTCACCATCACATGTACGATCAGTCTCTATCCCATTAAGGTCATGTCGTATTTATAGAAGTCCGCTGCTCATGGTCTAGTGGCTAGCATTGCTGCCACTGGATCACGGGGTCCCGGGTTCGATTCACAGCCGGGTGGGGGATTTTCTCTGCCTGGGGTCTGGGTGTTTGTGTTGTCCTCATCATTTCATCATCATCAATAATCATCATCATTCGTGACAGTGACTAGATTGGACTATGTAAAAAATTGGACTGTGTAAAAATTGGAACTTTTTGTGGGCGCTGATGGCCGCGCAGCTGAGCGCCCCACAAACCAAACACCATTGTCATCGTATCGTATTTGTGCAAAAGGAATGGCAAATCATTACGTGTCAGCTTTGATCCTACGGTATGACTACCATCCTTTTTCGTAAATGATCCATCCAAATATGTAAAACTCTTTCATGGAAGAGTTAAAGCGTCTTGGTGCTGGATGACAATCCTAATTTCGTCTTTCTTGTTAAATGTCGTTGAAGCATAAGGTTTACAGGAGAAGTAATCCTGGAGTATGACTCGCTCATCGTATTCCACTGGGTGAGATATAATGAGCGACAACAACATTGTGAGGTTTCAAGCCTACTGATTTAAGAAACTCGTAGTTCGCACCTGTTATCGCCTTGTGGTTCTGGTGCGAAGTGCTGTGCTGTGCACTGGGTGCGCTGGTTTTATACCTTCCTCCCATCCTGTCTTAGATGTACTCGTACAATGATTTCTCACCAAGAAAGTCGACAAGTTGGTTATTCTGGCCCACAATACACAGCTCCAAGTAGTCCAGTGTCTGAACTATCACTGGAAGGTATATAGCGTTGGTATTATCGTTGGTGTATACCCTGATCTTATTGATGGGAAAAGTCTGTAAGTTGAATAAATCAGTTTATCGTTGAGATACGAGTTCGCTGCAGTGTTACACTCAACACGGATTGTACTGACAGGGAGAATATCCACTGTCTGACCAGATCTGTAAAGTTTACTGAGATCCGTCTTGAAAACCTGTCCAGTTGTGAAACCCAGTAGTGGGCCTACTGAATCTTTCTGCTTAAAGTCAATAGCTACTTTCACCGTCCTTATTTCAGATTTAAGCGTACTGATGTTTGCATGGAGCTCAACCCTTTTCCAGGCTATTTTAAAACTTCATTAAATCGTCAATATCGTATGAACAGGTGTAATATCCACAATTTCGTTTTTACCATTGACTTCCAACCGCAATTTACTGTTAGCCTCTGTGACACTTGGAATGGTCTTGCATGTCTCCAGTTCAGTCAGTGCGATACTCTAATCTCCCGTGCTTGAATCAATTGGTGGAAAGTAATTCGCACGTAATACACACGATCGTTCTTCTAAAGTGAGAGTGTACTACAGTGCATCGAAACATCAACTGGTGAATGGATGCTTAATGCCCGTCCTTATATATCATTCGTAAACGTAAGGAGGAAAAAATGTTCAAATGTGTGTAAATTCCTAAGGCACCAAACTGCTGAGGTCATCGGTTCCTAGACTTACGCACTACTTAAACTAATTTATGCTAAGAACAACACACACACCCAAGCCCGAGGGAGGACTCGAACCTCCGGTGGGAGAGGCCGCACAATCCGTGACAATCCGCGCGGCCGTAAGGAGGAACACGATGCATAGACGACCACACAGGAATGTACTAAAGTCTTGGTAGCGTCGAAAATTGTAAATTGTAAAACACATGTCTTCCACCTGTGACGCATTGTTGTAATTCTTCTGGAGGTTGCTGGTCGCCGAATGAGTCGAAATAACAGACGTTGTTCGTATTTCTTTTTTTTTTTTTTTTTTTTTAACCTACGTTACCCAATGAACAATGTATCGTAGTGAAACATGGACTGTGGAAAAACCGGAACAGAAGAAAATCGAAGTATTTGAGATGTGGTGCTACACACGAATGTCGAAATTAAAGTGGACTGATAGGTTAAGGAATGAGGAGGTTCTGTGCAGAATCGAAGAGGAAAGGAAGATGTGGAAAAGGCTGACAAGAAAAAGAGACAGGATGATAGGGCATCTGTAAAGGCATCAGTTGCATGGTACTAGGGGGAACTGCAGAGGGCAAAAACTGTAGAGGAGACATAGATTGGAATACATCCAGCAAATAATTGACGCCGTAGGTTGCAAGTGCTACTCTGAGATGAAGAGGTTGGCACAGGAATTCGTGGCGGGCCGCATCAAACCAGTCTGAAGACTGATGACTCAGAAAAGAAAAAAAAGCCCATTGAGTTCCAAGTAGCCCTGCTACATCTACACTCCTGGAAATGGAAAAAAGAACACATTGACACCGGTGTGTCAGACCCACCATACTTGCTCCGGACACTGCGAGAGTGCTGTACAAGCAATGATCACACGCACGGCACAGCGGACACACCAGGAACCGCGGTGTTGGCCGTCGAATGGCGCTAGCTGCGCAGCATTTGTGCACCGCCGCCGTCAGTGTCAGCCAGTTTGCCGTGGCATACGGAGCTCCATCGCAGTCTTTAACACTGGTAGCGTGCCGCGACAGCGTGGACGTGAACCGTATGTGCAGTTGACGGACTTTGAGCGAGGGCGTATAGTGGGCATGCGGGAGGCCGGGTGGACGTACCGCCGAATTGCTCAACACGTGGGGCGTGAGGTCTCCACAGTACATCGATGTTGTCGCCAGTGGTCGGCGGAAGGTGCACGTGCCCGTCGACCTGGGACCGGACCGCAGCGACGCACGGATGCACGCCAAGACCGTAGGATCCTACGCAGTGCCGTAGGGGACCGCACCGCCACTTCCCAGCAAATTAGGGACACTGTTGCTCCTGGGGTATCGGCGAGGACCATTCGCAACCGTCTCCATGAAGCTGGGCTACGGTCCCGCACACCGTTAGGCCGTCTTCCGCTCACGCCCCAACATCGTGCAGCCCACCTCCAGTGGTGTCGCGACAGGCGTGAATGGAGGGACGAATGGAGACGTGTCGTCTTCAGCGATGAGAGTCGCTTCTGCCTTGGTGCCAATGATGGTCGTATGCGTGTTTGGCGCCGTGCAGGTGAGCGCCACAATCAGGACTGCATACGACCGAGGCACACAGGGCCAACACCTGGCATCATGGTGTGGGGAGCGGTCTCCTACACTGGCCGTACACCACTGGTGATCGTCGAGGGGACACTGAATAGTGCACGGTACATCCAAACCGTCATCGAACCCATCGTTCTACCATTCTTAGACCGGCAAGGGAACTTGCTGTTCCAACAGGACAATGCACGTCCGCATGTATCCCGTGCCACCCAACGTGCTCAAGAAGGTGTAAGTCAACAACCCTGGCCAGCAAGATCTCCGGATCTGTCCCCCATTGAGCATGTTTGCGACTGGATGAAGCGTCGTCTCACGCGGTCTGCACGTCCAGCACGAACGCTGGTCCAACTGAGGCGCCAGGTGGAAATGGCATGGCAAGCCGTTCCACAGCACTACATCCAGCATCTCTACCATCGCCTCCATGGGAGAATAGCAGCCTGCATTGCTGCGAAAGGTGGATATACACTGTACTAGTGCCGACATTGTGCATGCTCTGTTGCCTGTGTCTATGTGCCTGTGGTTCTGTCAGTGTGATCATGTGATGTATCTGACCCCAGGAGTGTGTCAATAAAGTTTCCCCTTCCTGGGACAATGAATTCACGGTGTTCTTATTTCAATTTCCAGGAGTGTAGATTCACAAGTCCACATTCTCCCGATTTCCACATAGTCTTCGGTAATGCATTCCGCATAAAAACACATCGGAATCTCGCAGTGTTCAATTTCTTCTGAAGGGACTTAAGCAGATCTGCATTTGTGAGCGCCCTGTCGGATGGGACTGCTAGAGGGCATTTTTTGTTTATGAAGTGGCGTGGTCCTTTCTTGTATGCAAAATTTTTGGTAACAGTTTCGGAGACAGCGATCTTGTAATTTATATAAAATCCATGAAAGACAGACAAGATTACGATGGTTCTTTATTAAACTGGCCGGTTTTAGCCTATACTTAGGCCATCTTCAGACAGAACCATCAGATGAAGATTGCCAAGTATAGGCTGAAACCGGTCATTTTAATAAAGAACATTCGTGATTTAGACTGTTTTTCCACAGGTTTTATACTTTCTTGTATGGTTTCAGTTTTAGCCCTTTTCCGATGTCTGCTGCCTCCATCATACAGTTATGTCTTCGTGCCTCCTGCAGTTGCTTCTGAGAGTTTTGTGCATTCTCTACTATCCGGGCAATAGCCACAGCAACCCTAGCCAGTGAACCCACAGCCGTTAGACCGGTTAGGGCAGGAATGAGGAAGGAAATAATTCGACCTGACGCCTTGGGTATTGGTAGAACCCTGGGTGGTTCAATCGATCTTCTTGTTCTCCTCCTTTCTGCTTCAGAGCGCTTTTAGCTGCATATATCGGTGTCAGGACGCAGTTTTTCATGCACCCTTTAGGTGTCATATTCTTCCTTAGCGCCCTACGTGCTGCACTCATAACTTGGCTGAACTTCTTCACACCCAAACTCAGCTTAACTTCACCACGTAAAGTGTTTTCAACTGCTAATGCTGCAGTGCGTTGACCTATACCAATATCCCTTCACGCACATGTTGCCTTAGCTTTATGAGCTGAAATTCAATCGGCTGTATGACGATCTTTATTTGCTGCGTCTCTGATGTTGTGTTCCATACACGCTACGCCGAGCAGTTTTATCCCATTATCACCGCTGCCAAACCTTTTTGAGGTTTTGTTCCAGCTACACAGCAGCTACATCCGGGAATGTAATTCGACTGCTAGTTTGGCGAGAATACCGCCTCCTCCTCTAACGCGTCTTCTATCACGCATGATATGCTACTGAGGTGGTTGTGATCTGCGCACCCTGTTATATAGCAAATCGTCAGCGTCGATCCAGCTGTTTTGTGATGCGGGAAAACCAAGCCATTTAACTAACGTTCTATTCTCTCGACGCCGATGACCCTCTCTGCAAGATACACATCTGGTTCCGAGCTCTTCTGTAACTCTTCTGTGTGTACGCATGCTGCAGTGTCAGTATCACTGCTATCCTTTAAGAGGTAGGTTCTGGGATTAGTTCTCTACACTTTGGAAACTGTGAATATCTCGGTTGACCAATTTGGCATGTATGACTTCTCAAATGCTGTCTTGTGTTTTGAAATACGTACTAGATCACCTACATTAAATTGCTGTTTACGTGGATATAGCATTTTAATATGACTGTGTACTGTATCTAGAAATCTACAATCAAAAACATCGATTGGTCTCATTTTTTGTGCGATGTTTGATTCGATTATACTGTGCAATTATTTGCGGGAAGATATTGGTCCATTTGTGTGAGCCACGAAGATTGAATCGCATCCACATTTGGGCTTTCACTGATCTGTCGAGACTTGCCACGATACTCGTCTCTACGAGGGAGAATGTCGGGTAGTGATGTATTCCACACCTCCCCATCACGGTTTTGAAATATCTATGGCAAAACTCGACACCGTGATCTGTTTGAAAGTTGTCAGGGCTTCGATTCGTCACCGTCTGCAACAATCCCTCAAACACACACGCGGCATCATTCACTGTTTTCGCTTTCATTGGTAATGCTCAGGCAAATTTAGAATAAGTATCAACGACCATTAAAATATATTTGAATCCGTTAGTCACACATGAATATTCCCTAATGTCGACAAGCCACCTTCCATAGATCGTCCAAACCTTTAAGCATAACATATGTACATGAGTTTGTTTTGTGTGCTGGTTTGTGCAGTTCTCGAACTACAGTACTTATACTTATTCGATGATACCTCTCTCTGTAAGCTCAGAACTTATTGAAGCAACTTCATTTGGATGAATTGTATTACCAGCGGCAGCTGAACCCAACTATTAGCTCATTGGGGTTGTCTTATTACACATACTGCGTGAATCGATTGCTCATTATTTTGTGCTGAATGTCAATAGCATCACCACTGCTATTTTTTTTTCACCATCAAATATAGGTTTTATAATGGATTTGTATTTCACATTGCTTCGAATTTTTGCATTCTCATGCAAATCAGTCAGCGCAATATATCACTTTACATTTCCAGATCTTGAGGCGAATAATTTACAGTTTTTGTGTGTCATAGGTAAATAAGGTTGAGTAGACCAGATGTTCTTTGAATTTCCCTATCCCCTATCTGTATCGTTTTTTCATTTAAAGCTAGAGGCTGTGAGCCCAGCATGTATGGTTTTTCACCACTGACAATGAGTGTTTTGTCTATCCTAGCGCCGCTGTGATGGTTAATGAAATCGGCAATAGCATCATTGTCGTCGTTGTGGAATTTCGCTGAGAGTGCATCGAGAGATTCAGTAACTGCTTTAAAGGTTTCTCACACTGTCTGCTCCTGCTTCAAATGCTCTAACCTCAGCAACCGTTACTTCTCTCGAACGGCCTTCCGTGTCTCGGTGTCTTTATGTTTAGTCGACGTCTCGTTGTACACTAATCGGACTTATGTGCAACGTGAGGTTTTGTATATCTGCTCTTCTTCTTCTTAAGCTGTTCCCCCTTCTCAGTAACAGCTATTTTCCCTTCAATTAAGTCCCCTACTTTCTGTCAGTTGCATTCACCGTTCATACAATGTTCCCTTCTCGATAACATCTATTTACCCTTCAGTCGAGTCGTTTACTTTTTTTTCCATTGTATTAAACCGATCATTCACCCCTCTACAACAACAACTATTTCCCGTTCATTTAAGTCGTTTACTTTTTTTCGGTTGCATTAACTCGATTATTCAATGTATTGTTCAGTCTCAGAAGCAAATGCAATACGCCTCTAGTTCCTTGTGTACATCTCCAACTTTGCGTTCGAGAGTTTGAAGTGTCACGTCCATGTACAAGCGAATGCTTTGTTTATGCACACCCAGCCTATTAGACTGAGCTCCCGAGATGCGTGTTAATTCATCCATGGTGATGCATATACTGATCTTGGTTTTCCACAGCAACATCGTCAAATGTGAACGCTGTCTTTGGCTTTCCTTTTCCAGAGGGAGGGATATCACTGTTCTCAAACCATCCTCACCCTGAAATATCTCCTGTAATAGATGGCATTTCCACTCAGGTTAGGTCCTTTGTAAAGAGACTCCTATCTGCAGCAGAGAAATGTGCTTTAACTAAGTTTTCTGTATAATATATATATATATATATATATATATATATATATATATATATATATATATATATATATATGTGTGTGTGTGTGTGTGTGTGCGTGTGTGTGTGTGTGTGTGTGTGTGTGTGTGTGTGTAGGAAGAGATATCCATATTGACTGTACACGGGACAAATTATTTAATCATCTAAGTTGCGCCTGAATGAATTTCATTTGTGCAGTATCTTACCAGTTGCCATTCAGTTAAATCAATTCCTTCACTACCCCCCCCCCCCCATAATACTGAAGAATTTGTTTAAAGCATTTGATTTTAAATTCGGAATCAAAACGGAGTCAGCCATTTTCTTAAAATTCTCGAAGTTTACATGTTCCAAAGCCTTGTGCTATAACAGAGCTAATGAGACAGATGACGCACAATATGCTTCTTCAGTGTTTTCTATATGAAACAACATTCCATATTGCTGATTTTTCTGGTTGTGTAGCAACTGCCATCAGCCACTCACTAAATAAATCTATCTTATTGTTGTTAAATGCGACTGTTTTATTTTTACTGGCTGATGCTACCACTAAAAAAAGATTTTGTTCCTCATACGGGGTACATATAATGAGTCCTGCAATGTACGAGGTTCCCATACGCCATTTACTACTTGACTGATCCAATACCTTCAGCGTAGTTGGATGAACTGTCTCCAGTCTGGACATTTTATTTTTTGCTATTTTCTTTTAGTCTGTTGTCTTGATACTAGAACGGACGACATGTTTCAGCTGAATTGGTACGAATATAGCACATAATATTTTAGCCTAATTTCAAATGCTTTGGTGAAATTAAGCATTATAGCGTTTAAGGGGAGAAAATCTACACAAAATATCTACATAAAAAGAAAAACGAAATAATTTTTGAAATATAAAAAATCTACAAACTCCATCTGGCTATCTGGTACACAGATATACGTTCATCCGGAATGCAGAAGTCACAAGCTGCTAGTCTGCTGCACTATGCTACAGAACTGGATCACAAATTTTGTAATTTGTAATTTTGGACTGCGCTACTCTACAAATCTACTCTACACTACACTACTGTACATGATATCAGAATCAAGACAGATTTCTTATTTGTCTGGATAGATAGCCCCTGGTATGCTGAGGTGTAACTCAGGATTCACAGGAGCTCTGCTGCTGTGCCACCCAAGCTGTAGAGAGAGGAAATCTATCCTGGTCCTATCCAAGGCTCGTCTTCTCTCTGCTTCCAGAAGGTTTCGTGGTTTATGGCCCCTCTTTCGTTATCTCTTGGCCATGTAGGCTTGCAGTCCATAAGCTGTCTTTTACCTGTCAGCAAGTTCAGCTTATGCCACAGTTCCTCATTCCTTATTATGTTATAAACTGTTGTGTTATCGAAGTCGTTCCTGTCCTGGTCTGTAACGTATTGTCTAATCGCACATTTCCAAACAATGTAGCCTGGGGTACTGCTTGCTCACATTCACACGTGTCTGTGGTGCATTGTCGCGTTTCCAGTAAAGTATTTGGGATATGGACCCTGTCCACACAGGTAGTGGGTAGTGTATAGCTCTCTTGGTCGGAAGAAGTATGACATTCCTGAACTTTCTTTTACGTTAGGATGGGACTGGCATGTTCTCATCCCTGTTTCTGCCCTGTCCCAGATTTCTTGCTATTCTCTATCAGTGCATGCCTTTATTTCCTTATTAGGTGTGGTTCTTCTTAACTTCATCATATTGGACCTTTCTGAGGCAATATTGTGCATCTCTCTTTCTTACAGCTAGGTCTAGAGGTAGCAAGCCTAGAATCACCAGTAGTGCCTCAGTCAGTTTTGTTCTATGTGCGCCTATCAGGCGCAGGAGGACACTTATCTGTAGAGCATGTGTTTTCTTTCCCTTTTTGGCTCTATGAGCCTAAATTCTTGACCCGTAGCATACAATAGCGATTAAGATTGCGTTGTGGTACGTTCTTACAGCACTTTAGTCGCAACTGGAAACTTCTTTGGCTATTTTGTTCAGGATTTTAATGCCTCTCTGGCAGACGATTTCTACAAATGTCTGAAAGTTTTGCTTTTCATCGATGTTTATGCCAAGGTACCCACATATGTCCTTTCTTTTCACGGGTTGGTCATTCCTTCTGGACAGGAAGTACGAAATTCCCTAACAGCTTAAGCGCTGAAAAACATTCCTTGTGTGATGACACAAGTTTTGATGCACCACTGTCAGCAAGTCAAACATTTTCACAATTAATAGCGAAACAGTATCCGATTTTTGTGCACTTTGAACTTGATGTTTATTACGTTGAGTTTGTCTTGAAGATTTAAACATATTGCACTCGGCCTTTCTTCTGACAATAATTGCCCTCAAAATTCTCGTCGATTACAGAGCTTTTGGTTTAACAGCTTTTTGAGCAGTGACTTTCACCCTTCTTGTGATCAGCCTGAACAGCAGCAAATGCAGTTGTCGTTTCTTCAATTTGTAACAAACCCTGTTCTTCTTTCTGTATCCTCGCTATAAAACTATCGAAAGTCTGCCTGCTTTGGCCACACGAGTCCCAAGTTGTAACAAAGGAACCACATTTCGCCAAATTCCTCCTAAATCTTATCTTTATCTCCCTCTTGTTCACAAACATCTGCAAGAGACTGTGATAATGCTTCAGCTTTATTAATATGTTGCTTAATAGTGTAGAAGAAGTCTCTACCAGGTGGTGGGGAACAGCCCAATGGTGTAGTTAGAATGGCAGATAAAATAAATAATTTGTTCACAAAATACAATATAGTGACACATTCACACTCGATCATGGCACAGAATGCATTGAACCCTTTGCTCCGTCCACAGATATACCTCTCTCCGCAATGTGTGTCAGTATCAATATCCCCATTGAGCCCCACTTGTAGTGTGGAGCATAGATGGGAAGATGTGAACTGCCTCATAGTTTGGTTGTACAGGTTGTACAGGTTTGTGTGAGCAGCTGTGTTGTGGCTGGTTGCTGTGGAAGGCACAGCTGGACAGTTTCTTGGAGGTGTGCATGTGTGTGCAGAGCTGGTGCTGTAGAGCTGGCGGGGGAGCAGCTGGCACAGAAGGCTCCTGGTGCACCTGTATTTCGGCACTGGTGGCTTGTCGCAGTGTAGAGGGAGTGCCAGTGGTGTGGTCACCTCTGCAGTGGAGCTCCCCTTGTACTAAGGTGGGGGCGTAAGAGATAATCATGCCTCGAGGATTCTTAGACAGGTGACAGTGAGGACACCTTCTGTTGAAAGGTGGTATGATGTGGAACCATAATCTATATCATTGGCGAGGCTGTGCATGTGGTTGAGACATCGGATGCACGCTATCTCACACGTCAATGTGTTTTAGTTATCAGCTGTCAGGCACAGATGTTAGCAACAAGTCTGACGGTGATACTCCTGAAGCGAACTCGCTGAGATTGAGCCGAATTGTGACAGGGCCCGGTGAGCCAAGGTCGGTCATCTGTGCACTGAGTAGCGATTTGTAGGCATCATCGCTGATTGTGGCATTTCGAAGGATGTTCTCTTGAAGAACCATATCTAGATTCAAGTCATTTATCGAAAGAGTCGTTGGTTTGACATTAATCATAATGTAAATGTATGTGTGCCTCTTCTAAGTACTTTGAAGGGAGCTGTGTATGGGAGCTCCAGTGCTGGTCAGACTGTGTTGTCTTGTAGCATGACACTTTAGCCACGTACTACTTATTACAATCTTCAGAAAGACTCACGAAGTAGTTAGGCTATAATATTTTATTTTTGTATTGCAACGATAAGCTCATATTAACATTGAATCAATAACAAAAGAACTATTATCTATAATCAAATAATAAACAATCTGTCCCTTGTGCGCGCCGCCACAGAATAATGCTATCCTTCACTATGCGTCTACGGATGTTCTGCTGGCGACTCCCACAACACGTTCATATGTAATGTGATCTATCGCTTGCTGGACTGGAGCAGGTAAGTCCATTTGCTCATGGCCTTGTGTAGGTAGGATGAAATCAGTGGGGAGAACTGGTGATCATATAGTATCTCAGCAAGGATGCTTGTAAATGCTCCCTGAAGACCGTTTGGAAGCCAAGTAGAACCCAAGATAGTGCTTCAGTTCACATCATAATGTGACACATAACGTTGCTTTGAGAGTCCAATGCCGCCAGTTGACTAACCCTTTACTCTGGGGATGATAAGCTGCAGTGCAGCTACATTTGATGCCACAGAGGTTAAACAGGGCGGCAAGGAGTGCCAATTCAGACTGGTGGCCTTTGTCTGTAGTAATGATATCTGCTGTGATGAACTGCACAATCTGTGCCTGAGAAAAGGAAATGAACTCTGCTGTGAAGTCATTGAGTGGGACCGCTTTCACTCACCATGAGGCTCTATCTATCATTGACAACAAGTATTTCAATCCCACTGACTCCAGGAGAGGGTCCAATGAGGTCGACATGCACGTGGCGGAAGTGAGCTTTGGGGATTTCAAACCGACCTAACAGTTGTTGCAAATGCCTTCTGACACTACTGCGTTGGCATGGTATGAACGCCTGTGCCCAGTTGTGACCGTCCTGTTTGATAATGGGCCACAAGAAGCATTCCATTATGAGGCAGACTATGGGCCTTACACGAGGACGAGAAAGACCATGGAGCCAGTTAAAGATTTCTCATCGCATTGTTAGCAGCACCAAAGGCTGGATCCTATTTAGAAAGACATTGTAGATTGTTATTGTTTCAGTCCCTGGGATGGTATGTCGTTCGATTTATAGTCTGCTAGTGCTGTTGCGCGTAAGTCCTGCTATGCTCACCTCATTGTGCTGGTCAGTGGTTAGCTTCACCTAGTCAAAATGGAGGGAGATGGGGTTGATTCCTGATAAGTAGTCAGCGGTGAGATTGCCAGTTTTTTGTAGTGATGTATATCCATCTCACACTTGTCAATAAGGTCCGAGTTCTGATAGTGTCAGTGGTTGACATCCTTCAATGGGTGTCATATGGCATTGATGAGTGGTTTATGGTCTACAAAGACTGCAGCATGATGGCTTTCTATATCTTCTCGAAAGTATCTCACAGCTTCATAAACATCAAGAAGTCTTGGTCAAATGCTGATCGCTCTGACTGAGAGGAGGTAAGTCTCCACTAGAAGAACTGGAGGAGTTGTGTCTCACTGGACTGTAGCTGTTGCAGTGGTGGTGTCGCTTATGTCTGCAGTGACAGTGAGATGCGCATGTGGAATGGGATGGGTTGACATGATTACATGGACAAGGCAGTCCTTGGTGAGATTGAATGTGTCTTTCATGTTTGAAGTCCATTAAGTCTTCCTTTACCTGTGTTTTTTAGATCCTGCTAGTTTATTGGCGAGAGGTGCTTGTAAAGCTGCTGTCTGTGGCAGGAGGCACTGGTAAAAGTTAAAAACTGTAGGAAACTACAGAGTTCATAATAATTCTGGGTGGGGTCAGTCTGATTCCTGCTGTACTAACTAAATGTCCAAGAAAGGAAACTTCTGGTTTCTGTAACTAAGATTTATCCTCATTGATCACTATACTGCTCTCTCTTAGGGCAGTGAGAACTTGTTTGTGGTGTCAGTCACTGTTTTAAGGCATAGCCGAAAAAAAGAGGCTGTCGCCTAAACAGGCATAGCAGTAATCAAAATGAAAACGAATCTGATCAGTGAAGTAATGCCATGTCTGAGTAGCCTTCCTTAATCCATGATACATGAAAAAATTAATAACCTTTCCAGCCAAGTCAATATCTACTACTCTGAGTGTCTTATACACTGGAGCGCTGCGCCGCCAATAACGACGATAAGCTTGTCGCAAAGGCATTGCTGAGGCAATATTCAAAGAGGCCAAGTGGTGTGATAATTGCAACTTCCATGATGTCGTCTTTGTCCATCAGAATTTGTCGATAAGCGTTTTTACAGTCTGGGGTAATGGATGTACCTTCTAGCGAGTGCACGAAGATTTGTGCATTCGGTACTGGGGATGTGACATGCACCATATGGGTGTTGAGCACCCTGTAATCACCACAGAGTCTCATATTTCCTTCTTTTTTCGTTATAATTTGACTGGCAGTGCCTAAGAGTTGTCATGTGGGTAAACAACTCCTGCTTGAACCATTTGGATAATTGCTGCCTTAGCGGCACTTACGTTAGCCACGGGCCAGTCAGTGCACTTTCTGATGTACAGGCGACCCAGCAGTTGTTATGATACGATGCACCTTGCCATTATGTATTGCACACACTTGTGCCTTTGTGATGGAGGTAAGTTATATGTCCAATGTGCTGCATGTCAAGGTAGAGTGTGCAGCACTAACCTAAGCAGAGCTCACCATCTGCAGCATCGTCGACAGGACTGACTGCGGACCTTTGGTACAGAGCCGAGTGGAGGGTCTAAATCAGAGACTGAGACGGTTCTGCGACCGTGTGGGCTGCAGATTCCTCGACTTGCGCCATAGGGTGGTGGGGTTTCGGGTTCCGCTGGATAGGTCAGGAGTCCACTACACGCAGCAAGCGGCTACACGGGTAGCAGGGGTTGTGTGGCGTGGACTGGGCGGTTTTTTTAGGTTAGATGGCCTCGGGCAAGTACAGAAAGGGCAACAGCCTCAAAGGGTGCGGGGCAAAGTCAGGACATGCGGGGACCAAGCAGCAATCGGTATTGTAATTGTAAACTGTCGAAGCTGCATTGGTAAAGTACCGGAACTTCAAGAGCTGATAGAAAGCACCGAAGCTGAAATCGTTATAGGTACAGAAAGCTGGCTGAAGCCAGAGATAAATTCTGCAGAAATTTTTACAAAGGCACAGGCGGTGTTTAGAAAGGATAGATTGCATGCGACCGGTGGTGGAGTGTTTGTCGCTGTTAGTAGTAGTTTATCCTGTAGTGAAGTAGAAGTGGATAGTTCCTGTGAATTATTATCGGTGGAGGTTACACTCAACAACCGAGCTAGGTTAATAATTGGCTCCTTTTACCGACCTCCCGACTCAGCAGCATTAGTGGCAGAACAACTGAGAGAAAATTTGAAATACATTTCACATAAATTTTCTCAGCATGTTATAGTCTTAGGTGGAGATTTCAATTTACCAGATATAGACTGGGACACTCAGATGTTTAGGACGGGTGGTAGGGACAGAGCATCGAGTGACATTATACTGAGCGCACTACCCGAAAATTACCTCGAGCAATTAAACAGAGAACCGACTCGTGGAGATAACATCTTGGACCTACTGATAACAAACAGACCCGAACTTTTCGACTCTGTAAGTGCAGAACAGGGAATCAGTGATCATAAGGTCGTTGCAGCATCTCTGAATATGGAAGTTAATAGGAATATAAAAAAAGGGAGGAAGGCTTATCTGTTTAGCAAGAGTAATAGAAGGCAGATATCAGACTACCTAACAGATCAAAACGAAAATTTCTGTTCCGACACTGACAATGTTGAGTGTTTATGGAAAAAGTTCAAGGCAATCGTAAAATGCGTTTTAGACAGGTACGTGCCGAGTAAAACTGTGAGGGACGGGAAAAACCCACCGTGGTTCAACAACAAAGTTAAGAAACTACTGCGAAAGCAAAGAGAGCTTCACTGCAAGTTTAAACGCAGCCAAAAACTCTCAGACAAACAGAAGTTAAACGATGTCAAAGTTAGCGTAAGGAGATCTATGCGTGAAGCGTTCAGTGAATTCGAAAGTAAAATTCTATGTACAGACTTGACAGAAAATCCTAGGAAGTTCTGGTCTTACGTTAAATCAGTAAGTGGCTCGAAACAGCATATCCAGACACTCCGGGATGATGATGGCATTGAAATAGAGGATGAAACGCGTAAAGCTGAAATACTAAACACCATTTTCCAAAGCTGTTTCACAGAGGAAGACCGCACTGCAGTTCCTTCTCTAAATCCTCACACAAACGAAAAAATGGCTGACATCGAAATAAGTGTCCAAGGAATAGAAAAGCAACTGGAATCACTCAACAGAGGAAAGTCCAATGGACCTGACGGGATACCAATTCGATTCTACATAGAGTACGCGAAAGAACTTGCCCCCCTTCTAACAGCCGTGTACCGCAAGTCTCTAGAGGAGCGGATGGTTCCAAATGATTGGAAAAGAGCACAGGTAGTCCCAGTCTTCAAGAAGGGTCGTCGAGCAGATGCGCAAGACTATAGACCTATATCTCTGACATCGATCTGTTGCAGAATTTTAGAACATGTTTTTTGCTCGAATATCATGTCGTTTTTGGAAACTCAGAATCTACTCTGTAGGAATCAACATGGATTCCGGAAACAGCGATCATGTGAGACCCAACTCGCTTTATTTGTTCATGAGACCCAGAAAATATTAGATACAGGCTCCCAGGTAGATGCTGTTTTCCTTGACTTCCGGAAGGCGTTCGATACAGTTCCGCACTGTCGCCTGATAAACAAGGTAAGAGCCTACGGAATATCAGACCAGCTGTGTGGCTGGATTGAAGAATTTTTAGCAAACAGAACACAGCATGTTGTTATCAATGGAGAGACGTCTACAGACGTTAAAGTAACCTCTGGCGTGCCACAGGAGAGTGTTATGGGACCATTACTTTTCACAATATATATAAATGACCTATTAGATATTGTCGGAAGTTCCATGCGGCTTTTCGCGGATGATGCTGTAGTATACAGAGAAGTTGCAGCATTAGAAAATTGTAGCGAAATACAGGAAGATCTGCAGAGGATAGGCACTTGGTGCAGGGAGTGGCAACTGACTCTTAACATAAACAAATGTAATGTATTGCGAATACATAGAAGGAAGGATCCTTTATTGTATGATTACATGATAGTGGAACAAACACTGGTAGCAGTTACTTCTGTAAAATATCTGGGGGTATGCGTGCGGAACGATTTGAAGTGGAATGATCATATGAAATTAATTGTTGGTAAGGCGGGTACCAGGTTGAGATTCATTGGGAGAGTCCTTAGAAAATGTAGTCCATCAACAAAGGAGGTGGCTCACAAAACATTCGTTCGACCTTTACTTCAGTATTGCTCATCAGTGTGGGATCCGTACCAGATCGGGTTGACGGAAGAGATACAGAAGATCCAAAGAAGAGCGGCGCGTTTCGTCACAGGGTTATTTGGTAACCGTGATAGCGTTACAGAGATGTTTAGCAAACTCAAGTGGCAGACTCTGCAAGAGAGGCGCTCTGCATCGCAGTGTAGCTTGCTCGACAGGTTTCGAGAGGGTGCGTTTCTGGATGAGGTATCTAATATATTGCTTCCCCCTCCCGAGGAGATCACGAATGTAAAATTAGAGAGATTAGAGCGCGCACGGAGGCTTTCAGACAGTCGTTCTTCCCGCGAATTATACGCGACTGGAACAGGAAAGGGAGGTAATGACAGTGGCGCGTAAAGTGCCCTCCGCCACACACCGTTGGGTGGCTTACGGAGTATAAAAGTAGATGTAGATGTAGAAATGTTGCTGGGTGTGCTCAGTGTCACTGCAGCTGGGAATGTGGGCAGCTGGGCATGGTCGGTCGGCAAGAGTGAGAATTTCTTGTGTTTGTTGGGGCAGAGGGCGCAAGAGATGGCCTTGAGGCTGTTGTATGTTAGTGCAAGTGTAGCTGATGTGTTTTTGATGCATTGTAGGAGAGATGCGTTCTCAGTGTGCAGTGCGTCAGAAGCTGCGCGACAGTCGTCGTAGCATTTATGAGCCAAGAGTAGTTGTTTTGCCAGCATGATACAGTTCTTGAGTGGGTCAGTGTATGTGAAGTCGTTGTCCTGTTGTCTGGGTGGGCTGTGTTGTGTCACGAAGGCATGGGGTTCTCAGTGTGAACAGCATTGTATTGTGGCATCCCCTAACATGGTGCAGAAGTGAAGCATGTTGGATCTCCAGTAAGAGCTGGAAGTGATGGAGGAAGTGAGTTCTCACTACCAGTTTTGTGACACCATGTGAACTGGTGCTGTGTTGAATCTATATACCTTGATCTTTGAATTGCTAGCCTTGTAAAGTTATAGTATTGACATTTTGTAGAATGTCGATGTGCTCTCCAGTGGTATGGAGCTTGTGTCAGATCCACCAAAAAGAGCTTTCTTTAATTGAGATTGAAAACCTCCAGTCAGCTTCCAGAATGCGCAGTTGAGCAGATGTGTGCTTGAGTCACTGACAGTGGCTGTTGGTGACGTGACGTCTGTGCATGGACTGATACATCTACAGTGGCATGTGTGTGAAGTTTGGGAACCTGCGGGGAGAATGGCAGTTACATGTGGTGTTGCTGAACTTGGCATGGTACCAGCAGGATTATGACATTTAAGCAAGGATGGAAGTCAGATTAATGTTGCCTATGGTGGAAGTGGCGCCATGCACAGCCTGCAGGTTGGAGGCTGGGTTTGAAGCAGTGATGCCATGTCAGCCATCCTCAGCTCTGCTTGGGATGGTTCAAAGAGGAGGTAAGGGAGAGGGGAGGGAGCAGGCGACTGAGTGGTAACATAGTGTGATGGTAATGTGTCTTTGTAATTAGTGGTGCCTTTGTTGTAGTACCACAAATATTCTGTCCACAAGGGCCACTGTTTTCCCTGGCGTTCAGAGTTGTGTGGTATCTTTGCCAGTTGTAGCTGTGGCGGACTTGAAAAATTCAGAGAGTCCAAAGGACAGCATCTGTCATGAGGTTAATGTTCAGTGTGGATCAGAGTCATCACAAAAGCTAGGACAGTATTCTGTCATTCAACCTTTCATCATAAATAGCCTGCTTTAAGTGTTGCTCGGGTGTCAGGGAAAGCTGTTTTAGCAGTGCTGACTTGGCTGCATCGTACTTGTTGTGGGAAGGTCGCGCTAAGATGACTTCACCTATTAGGTCTGCGTGTTCTACCAAATGACAATTGTGGATGGCGAATCAAGTGTCATCATCAAGGATGCTTAATAAACTAAATACACATTGCACAGTGGTGAACCATTTTGTCGGTTGTTCAGCTCTAAATGGAAACAGTTTAGCTTTTGAACTGAGTCTGTGACGTAGATAATGGCTGTGGTATGATGCAGTTACTGTTGACCAAATCAGACTTGGTTATGAGAGAGTTTGTTGAGATTGAGGTGTGGTGAGAAACATGGCACCTGATGCACCATAGTATCCAACTGTCTGTATGGCTACATGCAAAATGGATGAATGTCTGATCATGTTACATGGCACGAGTGTTGCAGTTGGCTCATGAAGCATATCAAAATTTGAAATAATTTCCACTTGGTGATTTTGTACGCACTGTTGCGGATTTGAAGAAAATCATGTTTGAAGTCTAGTAGCAAGTTGTCTTCTGTTGGTTGCTATTGTCAGATCATAGCAAGTGTCATGCTGGCTGGTAGCATTTCAGTTGTAGTGGTGGTAAACTCGTGTTTTATGACAGGTTGATGGTCCACACAATGATTGCACTGTTGGTACACATCACTTGCCTTAATCACAGATGGAATGTTCTGTGGAGCTGGAAGAGCTGTGTTCACAACAAAAGATGATCGCATTGTTAATGCACAATAAGATGTTTGTTATAAAAACTTACGTGATGAGTTTTGTGGTTGACACAGGGTAATCATTGTTGAAGAATTCTCTACCGGGAGACAGGGAACATCCTTATGTCGTAGTCACAACAATTGATCGTATAAATAATTTATTTACAAAGCACACTGACACATCCATGTTCAGTCATGGTATACAACACACTGTGACTTGTGAAAAAAATAAAACGCTGCTTCAGTGACAAAAGAAACTTTGGTCTTAGCCCATAACCCGTTGTGCAGACTATAATAAGTTTACAGCAGCTTAAGATGGATGAGTTTTATTTGAATAAAAGTATACTTTAACACTAGATACAAAATACTTACAATTAACTACGATTATGGGAAAACGGTACACTATGGAATAAAAGACCATGTGCAGGTCAGACGTGACAAAGATAAAAATGAATCACACACACAAGAACATCACATACCTATACACATAGATATTCAAAGTAAATCAGAAGAAAATTGGTGCAACAAGGTACACTACGAAACAACCCCAAACTTCCCGCCTTTCTTTCCGCTGTTTCTTGAATACATCCTCATGGGATACTTATTTGTTCAGATTAATGTTCATGGTGTGTAGCTGTGTGGGAATTTGAGTGCACCAGAAATGGTGAAAGATGTGCGTACCATTAAATTACTCATATCCACTGACCCTGTAAGAGCGTTTCAACCAGTGATCATTATATTACCTGGATGTTGCAGTCCAGCTGTCCGATCGTGTCGACCAAATACGCTCATAATGCGTTTTTTTGGCAAACTACAATACAGTTGCCACGGAATGTCGCTAGAAACAAAAAGAAAACATTTTCAGATTCTACTCCCACTTCAGCCTACTATATTGCATGTTGATATAAGGTTCAAAACCAGAAATACGTTAATAATTCTTTATCGAGTACAGACTGATAGTAATTTGCCAAACTACAAAACAGCAGATGATGCAGATGACAGACATATGCAGGCACATTGAAGTGCTATGCTCAGAGAACAGAGCTATACATCTAGGTAGCATAGTAATCATTGTCTTCAACCTATACAACACACAAACAAGCTCAGACAATTGAAAAAAGTCTGAGGACTGACAAACTTCCGGTAACACAGCCTTGGTTTGTTGGTAGGCCACTTGGAGCAGTGCAAGTTTATTATCCTCCATCTCGTTTTCTTAGTTGGTGATTTCAAATCGTTCATATTTGTTTTCATCTCTTAGTTAACAGAAGTTGGTTTCATCGCATTGTGTTTGAATTACGACTTCTTGTGCTCTTTGATTTGCTTTGTAAATGTGTTGCTCATATTCTGCTTAATTTTTGCTCATATCTGTAACACCGAGTGGAGTAAATGATTCCATATTTGTTTTACTTTCATAGAATCTGGTTCCTTCACAAGGTGTTCTGTTCCTGCCTATGAATTCGTGTGTGAACTAAATGACTTAAATGTATTGTAAGTATATTTCTCATATTCTACTTTAGAACTGATATTCAACTTTTATACATCTTGTCATAGAATTCTACTTTGAATAGTGTTTCTTCCTGGCACTGAATATGCTTTGTAATATTAGTGACCAGTTCTGTCAAAAGATGCTAACTTGGAGTTCTCCATTAAATGCGAATAAGTACAAAAAATGGATGCAAACCAAAAATAAAGTAAAATAGAACAAAATTAAATCGAGCAATTCACTCATGGATTTGTAGCTGTGAACAAATGTATTCATACATCAGCCCACAGAACATCATGTGGGAAGACCAACTTCTTTTAACTTCTTTTTTATATGAAACAAAAACAAATGTGGAATCATTTACTCTACAGAATGTTATGGACGTGTGTAAAATCAAACGGAATACGCCCAATATACCTACAGTGCAGTCCAAAGAGTGCAATACACACAGGAAGTTACATCAGCAGTACAATGCAGTGAATCCAGTTTCTGCATTGTGTTATGTCAGATTATTCTTAGTTTTGGCATGTGCTAAACACAATTATTTCCGCTTGATCACGGCCATGTGATCGAAACGGCAATATTGGGTTTTATAAATATATAATTTTATGGCCAAATGCTGACCATAATGTCATTTATCAAATTTTACATGACTGTGAACTCCAGCTACAAGAAGTTAATCTTAGTTTTTCATTGAGATTCCTTGAAAAAGTTAATCTGAAAGTTACAAAGACCTCTCAGTTTTGAGGCACACACTTTACTACTAGACTATGGGACACACAGATGAAAAATGTTGTTACCTAAATCCAACATCTGGAAGTAAAAATATAGATTTTAGTGATATATTTTCCTGTATTCAAAGTTTCCTGCCACACCACTTGGAGTGTTGCCATCATTCTCTGTTCCTGGATTATAAAATGGGCATTGCACTGCATACATATTTTGGATTTCTGTGTACTCCTTTTCCTTTTTTGCAATGTAAAGTTTCAGTGGTACATGGGAATTGTGGCACTGTGAAAGGCACTGTTCTTATAATTTCGCAAACTGTACAACTGCCTGTCATGAGTACATTTCTGGCAAATAACAAGCTATCACATATGTTAATATGTCAAAATTTGGAAATAAACTGAAGATGATGAGTAGGAAACCTGAAGCAGGAATAAGAGGAGATTGTCATTTACAGTACAATTATCTGAAGAGTCAGCTTTACTGACACACCCACATACTATGTACAGGGAGGAGTATGGTGACGTGAAAAGAGAAAGGGTCTGTTTGCAAAAAAAGTGAATTTATTCATTACAAATCAGTACACAGCCAACAGACAAATGAGTTCGATTTGTAAATGTGAATGCAGTTGCGACTGCACAGCCACAGTAAAAACTGTTAGCACAAATAGTTCACTACTGTCGGACATCACAGGCCTCGAATAGTGGTCCATGAGGGTTTAGACTCTTCGTTGTTATAAGCACCATGGTAAAAAGTGGACTTATGGCGGAAACGAATGATCTCATGTCTAACCTGCAAGGTGCCATGTCTTTGGTGGACACGTGAAAACAAAAACATAGTGTTAAACTGAACCTGCATGGTCCATGACTAGCAGAATCATATTAAGAGATGAGATCTGCATGGTGCCATTGCTCGGCTTGCACACCTCGTCTTCTCGCCCTGTGCACTTTACACCATTGCAAAAATGTAGCCTAACACTAAATGACAGCATGTGCCAGCAGATGCCAGGCACCACTAGTTTTGTGCTGGTTGTGAATTGCAGGTCTGCTCTTCCTGCATTCCTGAGGTATGATTGCCACACAGAACTCCCCTCCCCCCCTGCCTCCCCCCCTCTCCCCTCCCCCCCCCCCCCCCCTGCCTCGCCCCCTCTCCCCTCCCCCCTTTGGAGAGCAGGGCTTGGAAGCTGCGAGAAAGTGCAGCCTGCAGCTAGCTTGTGTGATGGATTTTGGGGATTGCTTGCCTCATAGTGATGTCAGTGTAAGCACAATGGCAGCACTTGGGACTGGTCAGTGGTGAGTGGGCAGCAGCGCAGGATGTTGACAGGTCAGAACCTGTTTCAATAAGATACTTCACTCTGGAGGCTGTGCAACTGCTATTATGATGTCTGCAGAGTATCCCTAGAATGACCAGTACTTCACTGCTACTTGTGTGAGTAGAACTGCCAGTAGCTGCTCTGCTGCTGCTATAGTGTCTGCTGCCCTCTGGCTGTGAGTTTGACAACTAGTCGAGCTGTATGTTTAGTGCCGCCAGCTGGGTGGCCAGATTCTGGAGTTTGGTACCAACGCCGGCAAGTCCAGAGGGCTTGTGTCACTGCAGAGTGACAGCTGATGCCAAGGCCACAGCATTGTAGGTTTCAATGGCTGCAGTATTAGCTGTAGTTGCTAGCATGTCATGCGTCTGCTCAGTCGGAACTACAATGGTGTTCAGCTGTGTTTCTGTCTGCATGGCACTTGCACTTGAGATGGGAAGCTGCAAACCCAGATAGCAAACTGATTCTGGAAGTATGTCAGACTGCGAGTGGCTACACAAATTGTGTATGAAATGAGAGGACCTCCTTTCTTTCTAATCCTCTTGTCACAGCAGCTAACAAACCCTTTGTTCTCGTGACAATGAAATCCATCAGAGTAATTCCTCCTTCAACAGTCTGTATGATACCTCTATCAGTAGATACACTTTGGGCACGTAGTCTTGGTCAAGCTGACTCACAATGTAATCGAATTTGGTGAGGTTGCAGGTGATATTGTTCCTTAAAAAAAACCGCCTCCCCTTGGCTGAACCACACTAATAGATAATGAGGCCAAAAGGGAGGCAGCTTAACTGACACCCTTCCTAGGCTTATTGGCCCTCCATAACAGAGGATGTCAGTGTGGTGGTGCTTTATTCTCTGAAGCTTTTTTTCAGCTAACTACGGGTAGGCAGAGTCCATGTGTGCGGGATGCGCCTGTGGGTTGTTCTCCAGCCTCTGGTTTCAAGCCAGCAACTTGTCTATTATCTTTTGCATTTCCTCTGTGGTCGCCATTTTGTTTCTGACAGAGTTCTCGTCCAAGGTTGGGGAAAATGCAAACTAAAAGTAACACAACACATACAAAGAAAAATTCGATGTTCCAAATAGTGTCTACATGTGACTATCAGCAACTACAGAACTCTTTGTTCGTAAGATAATGTTCAACAGACCTAATGTCAGCGGCTATAAGGAACACAAAAGGAAACACTAGAAAAGTTTACGAACAAAGCACACACCAACTAAGCACAGTTTGTACTTAAGGACATAAGTGTTTGTCAAGTCTCGGTTCTGCATCTTTCATACCACAGAGAGTTGGTCACATCACATGTTAGCCTATAGACCACATCTGGTCTGGCTCCACATTAGAAGCTTGCGCGCTCGGATCACTTGAGGGTCGCCAGTGAAGCGGGAATATGTGGAGGTCGCTGCTTATAATTCAGTTATGCAATGAGTCGGCTTTACTGCTGCATCCATGCACTACGTTTGGAAAGAACGCTGTGGTGACGTGAACTGAAAAGAGCCTGCTTCCTAAAATGTACATTTAGTAGTCACAAATGAACACACAGTCAAACGACAAATGAGTTCCATTTGTAATAGTCAATGCGCACGCGATGTGTGGCGACGGTAAAAGCATTAGCACAAATAGTTCATTCTTATTGCACGTCGCAGGGCTCGAATACTGGTCCAGGAGGATGTACACATTCAAATGCTACTAGCAGTTGCTCGATCGCGGGAAAACATTGGACTCATGGCTTCCTGTTCGACCCACGCGGCACCGTGTCTTTCACGGACACGAGAAAACGAAACGAACGACGCCAAATTATCTTCCTGTGCCCGTTGGTGCGGAGTTCGCGTAAAACTCGACACACGTCGTCCGCGGCTAGCAGAATCAGACTTACCGGAGTCTCGCACTCAGGCTCAGCTCGCACTCCTTTTCTCCTCGCCCAATGCGCGCCACACTTTTGCCAAAATTTAGCCTAGAAGTGCGCACGCCGATGGATACCTACCACTGCTCGCTTTCTCCCGGCTGTGAAATGCAGTTCTACCTTACTCTAATTTTAGCATGGCTGCCACAAACTCGTCGAAATGTTGCAACAACACGACGCCCCGACTCGGCTGATAACACGGGAAGATTTCATCAATGATATTCAACGAGAAAGCTTGTATTCCCATATCAACTAAACTTCTTTCGAGTTGCAATAATACTTTTCGGTGTGGCAAAGGTGTACTGGCGTTATAAAAAAAAATTGCCAGCTTTTTTGGGTGCAGTCATATTTGACGCGATATTGTTGATTACGATACTTCTTATGTGATTGTAAATTTATTGGTCTAGGTTTGTCAAACAGTATAAATTAGAGAGATGACGTCCGAGAAGTAAAAGTCACTGATGCCAACAACTGTTTAATGTGAAACACATGTTTGCAGCGATATGTCCATCGTATTTTCCAGTCCGGAAATCTTTATCGTATTGGTTACGACATTTAATCGAGAGGCAGGGACGAGAAAAGAAGACATATACATTTATTTCATAAACTTAGTTAATAATTTATTTGTTTTGCCACGGTGCAGTGTGCGCTATGTACTGTTCGCCAGGACATTACAAATACTGCGCTCAACATACAGATGTAAGAAGAAACATCTGTTGCATACCAATTCTGTCGGGTTTTTCGATCTCAGCTTCTCTCAATAACCCTTTTTGCTGCTCATGTGACAAGTGATTCAGATGCATGACTCAGATCCACTTCCTTTATTTAGCGTATTACGTTGTAGGGATCCTCATCGGCACAACATGCACTTCGAACAGTGAAGATATCTCCTTTAAATTCACAGAAGAACTTCGCGATTGCCAAAGAAGATACAGGATGGGTGGTGTTTGTTGTTGACACTTGACAGATATGAACTGATAACACAAGCAATGTGGAATGCATTCATTTTCCTTTACCGGTAAAGTAAAATTAAAAGTAACAAATAAATAAATTCCTGGAACAGACACCTCCTAACTAGGCAGAATGGTGAGTGTCACTATCAGATTAACTCATTTGACGTTAGTATAGTTGGTGTAGGTTCATAACAAACAAGTAGCATAGTTTCCTAAAAATGTTATTGAAATAAAAAGCCGGTGTTTACACTACAGCTTCACATATTGGCCCAGATAACGATTATCAAGAAGTGACTACGAGTAACAAAAACATTTTGTAATTTGTCAGTTCTTTAACGTTTACGGTAAAATCCCCTTTTGTGACCAGGACAGAAGTTTACCAGAATAGTTGCTTATATTTCTATTTACGTAGCTTTGTAAGTGAAAATTTGATAGCATTATGTGACATTTACAGTCAGATGATTAGCCTAAGGAAATGTTTAGAAAGCATAGAGCTTGTACTAGTGTACATCAGGTTAATGGAAAAAACAACCATTTGCTCACAGGTTTATCACTGGCAGTCCCACAATGTTAAGCTTTCAGGAGTTGATGATATGGTGCTACTGCCGAAAATTACAGAAGATTCTATTGTGGAAAACCTGAAGAAACGTTATATGGATGATTACATCTTTGTATCCTTTTTGGTACAAGTTACTGAAGTTCATATTTATTGTGCCCGTCTCACAAAGTGAGAAAGAGATTAAATGACTCTCTGCTTCTTTCTTATCACCTTTTTTGTTGCATTGTGGTAGACAAGTCATCCTTTCAGTTTTTGAAATTTGATATTGTCTGTTGTAGGATATTGCTTTTCAGTGTTTTTTTTGTATACCTGTATGCTCCTTAATTTTCTTAAGACATGCATTGGCCCAGTTCTTGTGTCAGTTAATCCATTCAAACAGATGCCATATTTTGGAGAGAAAGAAATAGAGATGTATCAGGGAGCAGTAAGTATGATGTTTAAACAACACTTTGTGCACTAATTACCTTTGTAAACTTAGTTGTAGGAAAGTTATTTCTGTAAGAATAGTATTATTATTATTATTCTGGATTTACAATGTGAGTGCATTTTTCCAGCCCCTATTCTAGATTACAGTAAGTCACTAATTATTGTTCTCCACTCTTCTCTATTTATCCATAAATCTTCAGGAATGTTGTTCTTCCTCATTGCTGACTGAACTCCCTGTTTCCATGTATCAGGTGGTCGTCCCCATTTTCTTCTTCCAATTGGTACCCAGTCGATTATGCATTTTGGTAGCCTTTCCTGTTCCATTCGTCTGATGTGTCCATGCGATTTAATTTGTTTGTGCTCGATGAAATCAATAATTGAATTTTTACATTTCATCTTGTCTCTGATTACTTCATTTCTTCTTCTTTCTCGTCTTGATATTCTTGCTGAACGTCTCCAGAAATCCATTTCTGTGGCTAATAATTTTGATTTCAGTTGCCATTTTGTTGTCCACACTTCTGAACCATATGTAATAATGCTCCTAACTATTGTTTTAAAAATCCTTATTTTGTTATCAGTTGTTATGTGTTTGTCCCAGACAATTCCATTCAATAAAGAGATTGTCGTCTTTCCAGAATTTACTCTTGATCTAATTTCTTTGTCCTGTTTCCCATCATTTGTAATTTTCACACCTAAATATTTATATTCCTCAGTAGCTGTTATTGTTCCCATCCCTTCTTCTAATATTAAGTCTCCATTCACTCCACCAATTACCATGTACTTTGTTTTATTCATGTTTACATTTAGACCTGATTTTTTTATATTCTTGAATCAATTTTCTGGTCATATACTCTATGTCCTCATAGTCTTGGGCTATAATCAGTTGGTCATCTGCAAATTGTAACGAGTATATTGTTCTATCATTTATTGGTATTCCCATAGCGTGACATTTTTTCTTCCAATTCTGTAAAGTTACTTCTGTGTATATTTTATACAATGTAGGTGAGATGCTACATCCTTGACGTAATCCTTTTGTGACTTGGAATCCATGTGATAGATATTTACCAATTTTTATTTTTGAAATAGAATTTTTATATAAATTTTGAATTGCTTTAATTAGTCTTGGATTTATTCCTATTGATATTAAAGCTTTCCATAAACTGGATAAAGGCACATTATCATAGGCTTTTTCTGTATCTATGAATACTAAATGTATAGGTTGTGCCCGAACCATTTTTTTTTTTTTCAATAATTTGTTGTAGGCAAAAGATATGATCAATTGTTGATCTTCCAGCTCTAAAACCTGCTTGTTCTTCAGCCTCCTTTTCTTTGTATTCTTGTTCTAACAAATATTTAATAATTCTTCCATATAATCTACTGAAGGTATTGGTCACTGTTATTCCCCTATAATTTTTACACTCATCTTTCGCTCCTTTATGTATCACTGAAATATATCCTACTTTCAAATCATTTGGGACATCTTCCCCATTTAAACATCTTTCGAAAAGGTTTCTTAACAATTCCATTAATTTCTTTGTTCCTAATTTTAATAATTCTGCAGGAATACCTCCAATGCCTGTAGCCCTTCCATTCTTTAAAGATTTTATTGCAGTTTTTACTGTCTCTATTTCCAAACGGATGTAATTCTCTGCTTGTAGATCTATCATTTCATTATATTCAGGGTTTCCCAAGTATTCTTCCCTGTTTTCTGTTAATAAACTTTTAAAATATTTTTCCCAAGAGTCATGAGTAATATATTTAATATGTGTTGTTTCTTTGGAATTCCTTCTTAATTTTTTTATAGTTTTCCATGCTTCTGTGTTTCTTTTACCACCAATATAGGATTCAATTTTTTGACATGACTGTTCCCAAACTTTGTTTTTTGCTTCTGCAACCTTTTTCCGGATTTTCGCTTGTTGTGCATTAAGCTCTATTTTATCTTGAAGATTTCTGGTATTTAACCATTTTAAATATTTTTCTTTCTTTAATTTCACTTCCTTTTTAATTTCTTCATTCCAGTAGTATAATGGATGGTTTGTACGTGTTTCTTCTGTTTCTCCTAAAGCTTCCTTGGCGGCTTCATGTAGTTTATTTACAATATAATGATATTGATCTTCTGTATTATCAAACTCTGTTTCTACCAGTTTTTCATCTAATCTCTTTTGATATAAAAATACTGTGCTTTCATTCTCCAAACTATTCAAATTATATTTAGGAATTTTGATTTCTGTTTGTATATTTTCTATAGGACAATTTCGATTTTCTTCAGTGCTTTTTCCTCTGAAGGGGAATAAAAATTTGGAATTTACCAAATAATGATCGCTAAGAGTTACCCCTCTATATACTCTTATGTCATGTATTTTTATCCTTGTTTGCTGTTTAATTATAATATAGTCTATTATTGATTTTTGATTCAATGTATCTTTATGCCATGTGTATTTATGTATTTCTTTATGTTGATAAAAGCCATTTAATATTTTCAATGAATTTTGTTCACAGATATCAATAAGTCTATTACCATTATCATTTATAACATTTTCTCCAAATGGTCCTATAATTTTATTTCCAATTTTACTTCCAGTTCTACTGTTAAGATCCCCTGCAATAATAATCTCCCTGGTTTTCCCGATATCCTCTATGATTCCATTTAAATTATTATAGAAATCATCCTTTTTACAAATTGGTTCATCTTCGCTTATTCCATATACTCCTATAATAGTAATTTTGTATCCATGAATATCAATATTAATTTTAATCAGATTTTCATCAATAGGTTCCCAGTTTGTGACCATTCTTTTGAATTTGTTTTACATCAATATCGATATCCCCCGTTTTGCTCTTTGATTTTTTGGGACACCACTATAGAAATGTGTATATGATCCTATTCGTTCAATACCTCGTCCTTTTTTCTTAGTTTCTGGGAGTATAATAATATCTTGATTTCTAGCCTCCATTTCTTTAATCACTTCTCCTACTTTATTTTGTAATCCTTGTATATTCCATACACCAATTAAGACAGTCCGTTTTCTTAGCCTTTTTCGTCTCCTATTATATCCGTCCTGCTGTAATCTTATAGGCTTTTTAACCAGTGAGGTTTTTCCAATGAATGGGGAGTTGGCCCATCGCATTAACCCCCAACCTGGAGGACCAGGTAATTTTTGCTCAAGGTTTTCTTCCTTTAGCCTTTGGTAATCCAATACCTAAACTACAAGGCAGTAGTTGCTAGTTTTGGTCCACCCCAGGTATTTTATTTCCCCGGTACCCTCCATATCTGGTGGGCATTCCCCTATCCGCTACCTGGGGAGGCGCCCGATGGGAGACTAGCAACTCCACACGGGTGTAAGAATAGTAAATAATAATAATAAACACTTTGAGTTGGTTAATTGTCGTTCAAGCAAGATGGCACATGCATCCGGCATTTGGCTGAAATGATATAGGAACACTCTGTCCTCCAGAATATGAGTCACTGTCTTACGTGTACAGCCTCATTAGGTTGGTCGCTATTCTGTGATGATCTTCGATTTATGCACAGTTGTCTCTAGGTAATTTATAATGTAAAACAAAGTTTTGCACTTGGTCACTGGACACTCTGACACCTGCTAGTGACTCCTGGACCTCGAAAATGCTGCTAAGTACCTCAAGTCTCTTTGGGAAATGGATGCCATGCTGAGAAACAAGCAGCTACCTCCCATGGAGGTCTTCATGTTTTCCTCTAGGTCCAGCTGAAAAACTGAGTCGGTATACCCCACGATGAATGAGATGACAGAGCTGAGGAGATTGACAAGACATTAGTATCGTGTGCTATAGATCGTGGCACATGGTTTTCTCATAGAAGCAGTACTTGCAATCATGAATTCTAATGTGAAGATGTGATGCAGCTATCCTTTTTCATTATTAATCACTACACTGAGTCATCTAAGTAATATTTGTGTTGTACGCATTTCTTATGGAGGAGGTTTCGTCTGCCTTTTCAGACAGGTGTATTTTAGTAATTTTATCCATCTCCTTGGGCAGTTTATTGTGCAACTTTATTCCCTGATAGAAAGTGCTGGTTGAGTCTTGTTTTTCCTTGGTAAGCGTATGTCCAAAGGACTGATCCATGATTATGTATAGAACTATTAGTGAAAGACATAGTAACATTTTCCTTGATTTGCACAACAGATTGGAGGTCAATGGAAGCATCTGATTCCACCCGTCAGCTGTGACCCTAAGGATATTGTGTTGTGTGACATCATTACAGCGGGGAGTTTGAGTTGGTTGTGTTTGTAGGTGTTGTCTTGTTGTGTTTGATGGTGCCCTCCAGTGTGGGTGTGCATGTATGTGTTTCTTTTTTGTGTTGGGTTCATTTGAGCCTTGGTGTGGTGTGTGTGGAGTTGTTGGCAGTGTTTGTAGCTCATGACATAAGGTTTGGAAGTTTTTCCAGTGAGTTATTAATCAATTTTTTTTGTTAATGTGTTTGGCATTTTCGTTAGGTGTTATTGGTTTGCTGTTTGTGGTGCCGCAAGACATTTACTTTATGTGTGGCTTCTGGTGTTAGGTATGGATATGATGATGAATATAACAGTGTTATGTTGTGGTCGGAGATGGGGGAGGACGTGTCCGTTATTAGATTCCTCCAGTTATTTGGACTGGTTGCTGAGATTGTGAAGTGTAGTATTTGTCGCGAGAACATGAGGTTGACCAGAGTTCCTTCATTTTGGGTCTGGGATGGGTACATGTGGCAGTGTCTCCGTGTGTGTGTGTGTGTGTGTGTGTGTGTGTGTGTGTGTGTGTGTGTACAATGAGCACAACTACTACAGCTAGGCTACTTATTTTTCTTATGGCCCTTACTTGAAATTTAAGACTAAGTCCATGGTTTTTGCCTACAATCCCCAGAAAAGGAACCCATAGTTAAGAATTGAGTGTGTGTAGCAATAGTATGTCACTACAAGAAAATGGCTTTTATAGACTTGTACTAGAACCCTTGGAGCATAATGTGCTGATTACATATTATTATTATTATTATTATTAGTCGCAAAGCTCCCAGAGTGAAGGCGCTAAGTAAAAATGGTCCATTTTTTGTCCTTGTTCTTCTGGTTCTTTTTATTTGTGCACCAGTTTGTCATTGTTTGCAAGAATTTAGCTCTTCTTTCTTCACTCCATTTTGTTCCAGTTCTTCGTGCTTTTGTCTCTGGTTTAACCTCCCATTTTTCTACTTTTACTCGAAAATTGTTCCTTACATCAATTTCTTCTTTGATAATTTAGGCTAATTGCAACTATTTTTTAACATTTTGGATCCATTCTCCTCCATTAGTGAGGCAATCTATGTATTTTACTATTCTTTCTGTTAGTCTGTGTTCGGGAAGCCTCATTACGTGGCCATAGAATTTAAGACGTCTTGTCCTCATGTCTATCTCCATGTTAGAATATTCTTTAATTTTGGGCATTTTCTGCAGTCTATATTCATTCTCGGTCCATCTTGGTCCCAAAATTTTCCTAATTATTTTTCTTCCTTCTTTAGATTTTCTTTATCAGTTTTCCTGTTTAGTGCCAAGGTTTCACTGGCATATAACATTGATCGTTTAATTACTGTTTTGTAATGTCTAATTTAAGCATTTAAAGATAAGCATTTTTTATTATAGAGGTTTTGCACTAATCCTAAACATTTATGAGCTTTCTGTATTCTTTCTTGTTGTGCATATTTTTCAGAGATAATTTATCCTAGATATTTAAAGTGTTATATTTGTTTATTTCTCCATATTTGGTTTGTAATTTGAAAATTTCTAAATTTGTTGTTATAAACACTATCTTTTCAAATGATATCTGCAGGCCAACTTTCTCTGCACATTCTTTTAGAGTTTCTATCTGTTTTATAGCCATCTCACAAGATTCT
This sequence comes from Schistocerca americana, assembly GCF_021461395.2. Lineage (NCBI taxonomy): Eukaryota > Metazoa > Arthropoda > Insecta > Orthoptera > Acrididae > Schistocerca > Schistocerca americana. The sequence continues at coordinate 400,372,151 of NC_060123.1, read as the reverse complement.
GCCATTATTGTGAGATCGTCCGCAAAGGCTAAGTAGGGGATTCGTAGGTTATTTGTTTATTTATTTATTTTTTGTTTCCTAATGGAATTAGTTTCCAGCAATTTTCTTCAAGTTTCTTTTCCCATTCTTCCATGATTCTGTCTAGAACTACATTGAACAACATAGGCGATAACCCATCACCTTGTCCAACCACAATTTTTATCTCGGATGGTTTTGAAAGTTTTCCCATAAATTTCACTTTGGATGTTGTATTTGTTAATGTCTGCTGAATGATTTTCTGTATTTTCTGATCCAATCTGTGGATTGAGTCATATGCCTTTTTGAAGTTGACAAAGACATACTGTAGGCTTGCCTCGCATCTTCCTTATTCTGTGATTAATTTTAGGTTTAAAATTTGCTCTGAGCATGGTCTGTTTGGCCTGAAACCAGCTTGGAAATCTGAGATTTTGGGTTCTAGCAGTTGTTGTGCTCCTTCAAGAATACAAGCTGATAATATCTTACATGTGACAGGGAATAGAGAAATTCCTCTGTAATTATTCACGTCATGTTTGTCCCTTTTTTATGTAATAGGTGTATTAAGGCACACGTCCAATCTTCTGGGATTTCTTTGGTGACCCATGTAGTTCAAATAATTCTTACTACTATCTTGAATTAGGCCCTAGACTTTTGAGAAATTTGGCTACAATTTCATCCTCCCCAGAGGCTTTGTTATTTTTGAGTTTCTTTATGTGTTTGATAATTCTTCTTCCGTTGGCAGTGTAGAATCTTTTTGTTGCAGGGCTTTGGTGTTGGATGTTGGGAGGGATTCTGTTGGTTGTGGACAGTTTTGTAGTTTTTCAAAAAAATTGGCTAGTATTTCACAATTTTCTTCATCACTTAGTGCTATTTTTATTATTTTTTAAAAATTTTTTGCGGTATCTGTGTTAATTTCACGTTAGGTGACAATTAATATTCATCCCTAAGAACTAGGTGTATGCTGCACAGTCTGGAGATCTATCTACATTTAATTTGACAGTTGTTTTCTCTCTTTATGCTGAAGTGCATACTTTTTCTTTTCCTTATGTTTGTGGTATTACGTACTGCCCAGTTGTAAACACTCTTGCTTTCTCTTATAATAGCACTGGTGTTTTATCAATTACCTTTTACTGTTTGGAAAGTCACTAATATATTGTCAAGATCAAAATTGGACTCAATACAGTATCCTGAGAGGTACCTATGTTTACATTTTTGTCTGAATTTGTTGTCCTAAAAATTTACCATAAGCAGACAACTATTTCTACCTTTTCACCCTGTTTTCTGGATGAGATTTTAACCACTTGTTTGCCTTTCCTCATACACCTAGCACTTCTCGCTTGTTAAGTAATATTTTATGGTCAACAGTGTCAAAAGCCTTGGATAAGTCTAAGAATATGCGTGTAACACTGTCCTCTTTGTTAAGAGCTTCAAGTGCCACTTTTGGGAAGTTTGTGATGGCTGATATTGTACTTCTCCCACTTTTGAAACCAAACTGTGCTTCACTAAAAAGATTGTATTCATTCGTGCAACTCATTAGTCTGTTGTTTGTAATCGATTCGATTATCTTTGTGAATGCAGACAGTAGCAAATATGGCCTGTAGTTTTCTAAACTTTCTTTATTACCTTTCTTTACTAAGGGCACAACTCGTATGTGCTTTAGGTATCCTGGGGAAAAATACCTGAACTAAAGGACTAATTTATTATGTTTGTTAATGTGGCTAGTATGATGTCTGTGCATGGCTTCAGGACATGGACTGGAACCTTGTCCAATTTTTAATTTCTGTGTTCTCTTTTGATTTGTGAGAAACATCACTGTATTTGCTGTGTAACTCATTGTGGGTGCTGCAAGTGATTAATTAAGAATTTTGTTGCAACTTCTCTGTAATACCAGAGAGCTAATCATTAACAGAATTTGCTAATTCCTGAGAATTTTGTATTATTCTGCTTACATTTTTGGTTTGTGTGTCTTGTAATTGTGTACCTTTCCCAGTTCCATGTTTTGTGACAGCCTTTACTACTTTGCTTTTATTTTTTGCATTATATATAATTTTGTTGTTGACTTTGTGGTAAGCATTGTGGTTATATGTATTCTTTTCATATATGTGACAGCAATCTGGGAACTGTTATTAGTGTTATGCTTTTGTAAAGAACTGAGAAATTTAAGTGCGCATGAGGTCTTTCTGATACCTGCAGTTATCCACCTATTTTTGTAAATGTCTCCTCAGAAATGAATTTAAATGATGAACAGGATTCAGAGATCTTAGAATCTACAATGTTTTCCATATACACCTCACGACAGGTGTGATTGCCAATGCTGTAGAAAAAATATGTAATTTAAGTTCTGAGAAGTTCCCTTTGTAGGTCTGCATTTTTGTCAGTTTTACCAAGCTTGTCTTTAGCTTTATTATCTGATAGTAATTATCAGAACCATTTCTGCCTTTCATTATCTATAAGTAAGTGGTCTGAGACTGATGCTGAACTTTCTGATAGCCTAGTAGCAGGTTTTACCATTTGTGCCAAATGTGTATTCAAAATGTTTAGCAAATTATTAGTAATTTCACCTTCAACACCTGTGTTACATTCACGTCTCCAGATATTATTCTCGCATTCGGGAGGACGACGGTTCAATCCCGTCTCCGGCCATCCTGATTTAGGTTTTCCGTGATTTCCCTAAATCGCTTCAGGCAAATGCCGGGATGGTTCCTTTGAAAGGGCACGGCCGATTTCCTTCCCCATCCTTCCCTCACCCGAGCTTGCGCTCCGTCTCTAATGAGCTCGTTGTCGACGGGACGTTAAACACTAATATCCTCCTCCTCCAGATATTATTATGCTAGTCTTGGGAGTAGGGACCCTTGTCCCCAAACCAGTTCCCAGTACCGCATACCACCTTGCTGTTCAAAGACTGTAATTCAGCTTCAAGCTGATGTACTTTATTTTTAATAGACTGCACATTTTGATGAAAGAATAGATAATTTTGAGTAGATTTCTGTGGTGTTTGTGGACTCTTGTATGGACATGCTATCTTTTGTGTACACTTCATAGAAATCACTGAACGGGTTCTCCGTATGTTACAGTCTTCAGCAAGCCAGATTGTCTTTTTTGCTTCTTTATGTCATCAATCTTTCTTCCATTAGGTAGTTTCCAGGTCTTTTCCTATAATGAGGAATTCATCACAGAATCTTTTTAATCTATCTCATGTCATTCCATCTTGCTATATTCCCTGAACCATCTTCATTTCAGTTTCATAAATCAGTATCATGTCCTTAAAATGTGTTTTCTCTTATCCATGTGTTTATTTTCCTGTCACTTCTTGTTATGTTCAGCATGCATCTTTCCATAGACCATTATTTCACTTCCATAGGGTGACCTGTCCTTGTGGCCCCTTCACACCTAACTGGGACACCATCGATGTGATGATCCATTGAAACTATAGTGTATACTGCTGTCACCTGCTGGAACTGTGACAGCTGATTTCCTGTAATGCTGCTGTCTGTATTGCCCTCCAAGAAACTCACTTCACTAGAGACTATTCCCCAAGGCTTTGTAGTTACAGTAAAATCTGTGAGTCGTACTGGCTTGAGTGGGCAACTGGAGGGGTCTGTATGTTTGTTTGCACAGATACCATGAGCAGATTCCACTTCATATCATGTTGGAAACTAGTGCAAGTGGAAACTATTCCAGCAATCAACATTTGTAACATTTGTTGCACTTGGGTATTTCGGTGTACATCACCCTCTGTGGGGAAGTAGCACTTCGTCTGATAGACGCCTTCTGATCAACCAACTTCTTTTGAAAGCCAACCTGTGTCTTCTCAGCGACTGTACTCCTTCCCTCTTCAGTGCCACCCATGGCATCTTTTCGGCTATGGACCATATGAACTCTTCCACCAGTCATGTGGCTTCGCTACATTGGTCACTCCTTGATGATCTTTCTGACAGTGACCACTGCCTGATGATCTTGTCACTTCCTTGTCACCATCCGACTGATGAATTACCACTATGGGCTCTTCAAAGAGCCAACTGGCAGTTATATACATCTGATACCATTTTCACCACCTCTCTGCCAAGATTGTCTCATTGAGGTTGTCGGATGTGTCTCCAATGCAATCACCCGAAATTGCTGTTCCTCTTCCTACAGGCACGTTCCCCAGCTGGTCAGTATCAAGGTGGACTAAAGATTTTGCAACAGCTGTTCAGGATCGCTGTATGGCCCTTAATGCGTTAAGTGACATGTGACTCTGCACTAAGGCTTTCTGTCTAATTAAGCACAGTAAAAAGCATGCTGGAAGTGCTGTGGCTTCTCCTTGGGAATGTGTGCCTCTTCCTACTACATATGAGCCAAGCTCCTTGGTCTTCTGTGCCACCAAAGATCAACAGCTGTTTGCATCTTGTCCTTCAGAGTGGTCTTTGTACTGATTTATTGGTCTTTGCTGAACACCGTATGACCAATTTTGCAACGGCATTAGGGTCCTCTTCATGGTCATGTATCTTTCTAATTTAGAAATGATGATTTGAAAACATTGACTCCCCCCTCCTCCCCATCCCCATCACCAAGTTGAATTATATAATGAACCTTTCTAACTCACTGGGAGCTGCATCAGGCTGTTTCCTTGCCCCATAAAACAGTCCCAGGCCCTGATTCAGTTCATAATCAGATACTCCACCATCTGGATATTACCCCCCAGGGGATCCACAACTCTTTTTGTGGATACGTGTGTAGCGAGCACGGGACCCCGAGCTAATGTGGCCTTCCTTCCTTTCCGGGCTGCATACCTTCCCTTTCCGTATCCTTCCCCATCCCCCATCTTCGCCCCCCCCCCCCCCCCCGTCACCTCTGGCTCTTTCCTTCCCTTTCTCCCCCTCTGGGGCGTATGGTTTGTGCCTACGTCCGGAGACGGACGCTTGTAAATGTACCGCACTCTTCGCCTTCCTTGCTTGTATGTCTTCATCTTTCTTCGTCCTTCTCTTTTCCTTACCTCTTCTCTTTACCTCTTCTCTTCACCCTTTTCTCCGCTGCGGCGTTTGAGACCTCTCTTCTTTCCTTTCCCTGTCTCTTTCTTCCTCCCTGTGCGTGTCTGAAGGCCGACCCACGCACTTCCGTGCGTAGCCGGTGATGGGGTAACGCGTAATTCCCCGCCCCGGGTAGACAGGTAGGACACGTACGTACCCCCTCGTAACGGCCAGGCCCAGGGAGGGGTGATTACCCGAGCTGATACCTTCCGAAAGTGCCGATTGGTCCCTCCGTCCGTTTGTCGGGAGGTGTGACCTGAGGTGTGAACAATCACCTAAGGCGGGTGTGCCCTCGGTGAGGGCCCCCACAAGGGAGGAGCGCGCCATCGGAGACGCCGGTAATCATGGGGGATTCTTCCGCAATGGTTTCCTCACCTTCCACTATGTCTGCTCACAAACGTAAGTTCACTGAGTCTCAGCCACAGACGGTTCTTCCATCGTTGCCACAGTTCCTTGTTGTTTCTCGGTCTGACGAAGGTCACGACTTTTCCACGGTCAACCCTTTCATTATTCAGAAAGGTGTCGACGCAATTGCGGGTCCTGTAAAGTCTTGTTCCAGATTACGGAATGGCACCCTGTTGTTGGAAACACACAGTGCCCTCCAGGCTCAAAAATTGCTGCGTACTTCTCTGCTCCACACCTTCCCTGTCCGGGTGGAACCGCACCGTACCTTAAATTCCTCGCGTGGAGTCGTTTATACACGCTCCCTCGATGGATTGTCTGACGAAGAAATTCAGCACTACCTGTCTGACCAGGGCGTCACAGCCGTTCATCGGGTTATGAAAAGGGTTGACTCGAACATCATTCCAACCCGCACTGTCTTCTTGACATTTGACAAAGTTCAACTCCCATCAAAAATCAAAGCAGGCTATGAGATAATTTCCGTTTGCCCTTATGTCCCAAACCCTACGCGTTGCTATCGATGTCAGCGGTTCAATCACACCAGCCAGTCCTGTTCCAATCCGGCCAAATGTGTTACGTGTGGCAAGGATGCCCATGAGGGTGCTTGTCCACCTCCATCCCCTCGCTGCATCAACTGTATGGGTGACCATGCTGCTTCCTCTCGAGGTTGCCCCGTTTTTAAGGACGAAAAACTTATCCAGGAAATAAGAGTGAAGGAAAAGGTGTCGACCTTTGCTGCTCGAAAGTTACTCGCCAGTCGACAGCCCACTGTGCCTCAGAAAGGAAAATACAGCTCTGTCCTTGCTTCTCCTCGGCCAACAAAGGAGGCGGCCACGCAGACTTGCGACCTCACCTTTAGTACCACGGTCGTCAGATCGGCCAGCGCAAAGATCGCCCGTTCAACCTCACCACTTTCGCCTGCCCACTCTATGGCTCACCCTTCGTCGGGTTCTGCTAAATCTCGAGCCCAAAAGTCAGACGCCAAGTCTTCGAAAAAAGAGCATTCTCGTGAAGAGTTTTTAGGTACCGCAACTTCACAACCATCGGTTCCTCCTTCATCTAAACATCATACTTCCAAAAAGGCTACGAAGAAACACAGTTCCTCTCCTTCTCCGCCAAGGCGTGTCCCATCTACAGCACCACCTGGCGGAAATCGCCCTAGGCCATCTTCTGTGTCGCCGGGGCGCACTGCTGGTGGCCGGTCACCTGGCCGATCGTTGGTGGCTGGAGCTGCTCCTGACCAACCTATGGATCAGGATCTTCTGCCTTCGACTGAATGCCATTCCATGCTGTCGGTCGCAAGCTCTGAGCAGTCGTTGAGTTGACAGCACCCTTGGTCACGTTCCTCCATTTTCTGTTCACCCTATGTCCATTATCCACTGGAATATCCGCGGCATTCGAGCCAATCGGGATGAATTGTCGATCCTCTTACGATCCTACTCGCCGGTCATCTTCTGTCTTCAGGAAACAAAGCTGCGTCCCCATGACCGCTTTGTTCTCCCTCATTTTCAGTCCGTCCGATATGACCTCCCCTCTGTTGAAGGCACTCCAGCCCATGGAGGACTCATGATTCTGCTCCACGATACTCTCCATTATCACCAAATCCCCTTAAACAGTTCCTTCCAAGCTGTCGCCGTCCGTCTTTCCCTTTCTGGATACACGTTCTCTCTTTGTACGGTATACATTCCATCGTCCACACCAATGGCACGAGCTGATCTCCTTCATCTTCTTGGTCAGCTTCCACCCCCCTATTTGCTGGTTGGGGACTTCAATGCCCACCACCCGCTTTGGGGATCTCCACATCCTTGTCCACGTGGCTCACTATTGCTAGACGTCTTCCACCAAGCGGATCTAGTCTGCCTCAACACTGGGGTCCCCACATTTTTGTCTGCCTCCACGACAAATTTATCTCATTTGGACCTTGCGGTCGGTACTGTTCCGCTAGCTCGGCGCTTCGAATGGTTCGCCCTTGGTGATACACGCTCGAGTGACCACTTTCCATGTGTTCTTAGACTGCAGCCTCAACTGCCATATATGCGCTCGCGACGCTGGAAGTTTGCCCAAGCCGATTGGACACTTTTTTCGTCTCTAGCGACATTCGATGACCGTCGCTTTCCCAGCGTCGACGATGAGGTCACACATATTACCGACGTTATTCTCACAGCTGCGGAACGTTCAATACCACGCACCTCCGAATTGCCCCGGCGCCCCCCAGTTCCTTGGTGGAACGAGGCATGCCGTGACGCAATACGTGAGCGGCGACGTGCTCTTCGCATTTTCCGTCACCATCCAACTTTGGCAAACTGTATCCGATATAAGCAGCTCCGTGCGCGATGCCGTCGCGTCATCCGCGATAGCAAGAAGGCAAGCTGGAAATTCTTTATTAGCTCATTTAACACCTTCACTCCCTCCTCGGAAGTTTGGAGTCGGCTTCGACGGTTCTCAGGCGCGCCTAGTTTCTCCCCGGTCTCTGGGCTCACTGTCGCGCATGATACCTTAGTGGACCCCGTCGCAATTTCTAACTCATTGGGTCAGCACTTTGCTGAGATTTCGAGCTCTTCAAATTACCCGCCAGCGTTTCTCCTGAAGAAACGTGCAGCGGAAGTGCGACATCTTGCTTTCTCCTCTCAAAATCACGAAAGCTACAATACTGTTTTCTCCATGTGGGAACTCCAACATGCCCTCTCTTCTTCTCGCTCCTCCGCCCCAGGACCGGATGGTATCCATGTCCAAATGTTGCTGCATTTATCAACCCATAGCCTGCGTTACCTCCTTCGCCTTTACAATCGAATTTGGACCGACAGTACCTTTCCCAGGCGATGGCGGGAAGCTATTGTCGTTCCCGTTCCGAAACCTGGAAAGGACAAACATCTCCCCTCTAGCTATCGCCCCATTTCTCTCACGAGTAGTGTCTGTAAGGTTTTGGAGCGTATGGTGAATTACCGTTTAGCTTGGTGGCTGGAATCCCGCAGTCTTTTAACACCAGCCCAATGCGGATTCCGAAAGCATCGTTCTGCCGTTGACCATCTTGTTGCTCTCTCCACTTATATCATGAACAATTTTCTCCGGAAACGCCAAACGGTAGCAATATTTTTTGATCTGGAGAGAGCATACGATACCTGTTGGAGGACAGGCATCCTCCGCACACTGTTCTCTTGGGGCTTTCGAGGCCGGCTGCCCCTTTTTCTTCGCGAATTTATGGCAGAGCGCACATTTAGGGTGCGGGTGAACACTACTCTCTCCCGTACTTTCTCCCAAGAAAACGGGGTACCCCAGGGCTCCGTGCTGAGTGTTGTACTGTTTGCCATCGCCATTAATCCAATTATGGATTGTCTCCTGCCTGATGTCTCGGGCTCCCTCTTTGTGGACGATTTTGCGATCTACTACAGCTCTCAACGGACCAGCCTGCTTGAACGACGTCTTTAAGGATGTCTCGATCGCCTCCACTCGTGGAGCATCGAAACCGGCTTCCGTTTCTCACCCAGTAAGACCGTTTGTGTTAATTTTTGGCGACGTAAGGAGTTTCTTCCGCCCTCCTTACGTCTGGGTCCTGTCAACCTTCCGTTTTCCGACGTCGCTAAATTCTTGGGTCTTATGTTTGACAGAAAACTGTGCTGGTCCTCCCACGTTTCCTATCTTTCGGCTCGCTGTCTGCGTTCCCTTAACACCCTCCGTGTCCTGAATGGTACCTCCTGGGGAGCGGACCGAGTGGTCCTTCTCCGCCTCTATCGCGCCTTAGTGCGCTCGAAATTGGATTATGGAAGCATAGTCTACTCCTCTGCTCGGCCGTCTATTCTTCGGCGTCTCGACTCTATCCACCACCGTGGATTACGTTTAGTGTCTGGAGCTTTTTACACCAGCCCTGTGGAAAGCCTTTATGCTGAGACTGCTGAACCTCCGCTGTCCAATCGGCGGGCAGTCCTTCTGAGTCGTTATGCTAGCCATCTGTCTTCCACGCCTGCTAATCCAGCCCATGACCTTTTTTTCGACACCTCTTTTGATGTTGGGTATGCAGGCTGCTCCTCCTCCTCCCTACTACCCCCGGGAGTCCGCTTCCGTCAACTGCTCCATTCTCTCTCCTTCCGCTTTCCTAAAACCTTCTTGACAACTTGGGGTACAGCACCGCCTTGGCTCCGTCCCCGGATCGACTTGCTCAGAGACCTATGTCAATTTCCCAAAGATGGTACCCCTACACTTGTCTACCGTCGGGCATTTGCTGCTCTATGTGCACAAATGACGGAAGCCACATTTATTTACACCGACGGCTCGAAAACATCGTTAGGTGTAGGGAGTGCCTGTATTGTTGGCGACACCCCAAATCACTTTCGGCTTCCCGACCAGTGTTCGGTTTATACTGCGGAGCTTTACGCTGTTCTCCAGGCTGTCCACTACATCCGCCGCCATCAGCGGATACAGTACGTAATCTGCTCAGATTCTCTCAGCTCTCTCCTAAGTCTCCAAGCTCTTTACCCTGTGCACCCTCTGGTCCACCGGATTCAGGACTGTCTGCGCTTGCTCCACCTGGGGGGCGTCTCAGTGGCGTTCCTCTGGCTTCCGGGACACGCTGGTATCTGTGGGAATGAGGCGGCCGATATAGTGGCCAAGGCTGCAGTCTCTCTTCCTCGGCCAGCTATTCAGTCTCTTCCGTTTACCGATCTACGGAGCGGTTTATGTCGCCAAGTTGCTCATTTATGGCGTGCGCATTGGTCAACACTTCCCCATAATAAATTGCGGGAAGTGAAAGCCCTTCCTTGCGCTTGGACCTCTTCCTCCCGAACGCGTCGTCGGGAGGAGGTAATTTTAGCTAGACTCCGGATAGGGCACTGTCTTTTTAGCCATCGACATCTTTTAAGCGGTGATCCTCCCCCACTCTGTCCCCACTGCTCTCAGCTGTGGACGGTCAGACACCTTTTAATTGAATGCCCCTATTTTAATCCGTTACGCTCCCGTCTACAGCTATCGCCTGATCTATCGTTGATTTTAGCAGATGACACGCGCTCAGCTGACCGCGTTCTACAGTTTATTAGTGACAGTGGAATGACGTCAGTCATTTGATTTTTTTTTGGGGGGGGGGGGGGGGGGGACAACCAACCCCTTTCTATAGTGGATTTTTAAGCATTCCTTCTGCCTTTAGTTTCTCAAATTTTATGACTTTGTTCCCCTTGCTGCTGATTTTAAATTTCGTTTTTATCCTGTTTCCTACGTCACAGGCTGGGCGCTAATGACCATAGAAGTTTTGCGCCCAAAAAAAAAAAAAAAAAAAAAAAAAAAAAATCTGGATATTACTAAGAGGCTGCATAAATCTGTCCAGAGTTTTCAGTCACATTTGGCTCAAAGGTGTCTTCCCTTTGCAGGGGCTACATAGTATCATTGTCCCAAAACTTAAGCTATAAAAAAAACCCAACTTGTGTTGACAGCTAACAACAAATTAGCCTCACCGACGTGCTCTGCAAACTACATGAAATGATGGTTTCTTGCAGATTGTGCTAGGTTCTTGAATCTCGGGGTCTTTTGCCACCCTATCAGTGTGGTATCTGGGAGGGATGATCCACAGTTGACCATCTGGTTGGATTGAAAATGGCAATCCAAGAGCCTTTTTTTGAAACACCAACACCTCATCAGTTTTTTTGACCTGTTTAAGTCATATATCACTGCTTGGCATAACATTTTACTTACCCGCCATGATTGGGCGTTTGAGGCTCCCTCAGAGATTTTTATTTGTCACTTTGTACCCCACCAATTGTTGTGGGTTAGAGTTGGTACTTTACTCAGCTGTCCGCAGATCCAATGGAACTCCATCCCCCAGTGCTCCATGCGGTGTGTCACACTCTTCCTCATAACCCTCAATGGGCTAGTGACATCTGTCAGGCCACTGGCAACCCTCAAACTGTATGTCAATGATTTTTCATGTTTGGTATAGCTCCCACTCTGTAAGCCATAGCAAAATTCTAGTTCAAGGATGCCGTCTGATGTACCAATGCTTAGATCCTTTCCCGTGGCAGATGTTGAGGCAACTGATCAAGGAATAGAAAAGCAACCATAATCGCTTGGTAGTGGAAAGCTGACTGGACCAGATGAGATACCTGTAAGATTCTACAACGATTATACGAAAGAAGTTGCTCCCCTTCTAGCAGCAGTTTGTCATAACTCACTGAAGCAGTGAGGCAGACCTAGCAACTAGAAAAAAGCACAGGTAATTCTGTTTTCAAGAATGGTTGTAGAACAGATGCCTATAATTATCTAACATGATTTGTGCTCACATGTTATGATGTGTTTGGAGAATGAAAATCTCCTGTATAAAAATCAATGTGGATTTCGCAAACAGGGATCTTGTGAAACTCAGCTTGGTCTGTCCCTCCGTAAAATCCGTAGAATCAGGAGGCAGTATTGCTCAGGTTGATGCCTTGTTCCTTGACATGTCTTGTATTGCAGTTTAGTGAAAACAGATTTGTGACTGGATTCGAGACTTCCTTGCTACACAACTCAGCACACAGCTTTTAAGGGTATTCGGAACGCCCTATGCTTCCAATGTTAAATTGAGCTAAAAGTTAGGAACATTTTCTCATTTGTTATTTGGACGATACCCTTGATTTTTTCACAGAACGCAGAGATATGTTCTGCTTTTATGCTGAATTATTAATTTTGAAAAAATAATGTGTAGTTTTTCAGATATTTTATTTTTTGTAAATGTTAAAAAAGTTATACATTTTAACAAGTATTTTAAAATTTACATCCATTAATACAAAATAATTCCACATATCTTTTAATTCAGATATATTAGAAGGTCTTGAGGAACAACTACAGAAAATTTCATCTTTATACTATAAATAGGCCCTGAGAAAATGTACCTTATACACAAAAAAACTAAAGTTAAGGGAAATTAGCTTCAAAGTTTTTACTTCAGTACAAGCCTGCTCCATAGCTTGTATCATCAGAATCGTCCAACAGCTTCCTCTTGATGGCTCTGCTATGCTGTCTAGCCATCTTTGAATATACTCTTATGGCATTATCTGAAGACCTGAGCCGTTCCTTGTCCAAACAAAGCATAGCTGCGGCAGTTCGTAGTCCTACACAGAGCCCCAACTTCTGCAGAACTTTGCACTTTGTTATATTGCCCTGATTGAATGATGAAACAACATCATAAACACCAAAGTGAAGTGTGTTTATACCCACAAACACAGTTTTAGGTAGTCTATTCCATATCACATGGTTCACACACTCATTTGGATTTTGAGTCCGGCCATGAAGACATTTCTTTAGTAGACTAATATCTGCGAGGTCTCGGAATATTGGTTTTATTTCATCCATTATGGCAGGTGGCAGGTGGTGAGGGTGATTGTATTGTTTCTTAGTTACCTTGCCTCTGTTGTACTTGCACCAACTATCGTCTCCTTTTGGATGTAGCCCATGTTGGGGATTCTCATTGTTTGAAGCTGTATGAAAAAACAAAGCCCAGACTGCTCTTCTCATTAATTCTGCATCTGCTGTATTCTGTCTTATTGCTAGACCATAGCACTTCTGAATATGATCTATTGCAGCATCTGTCAGTCTATTTTTCCCATCTAAAGTTTTCCCATCGCTCAATTTCTTGCCTTGAGCCGTTGAAGTCTTGATCCCATCCTTTTCTGAACATGGCCAACACACTCCAGTTTGGAAATTTTCACATCGTTACCGTAGGGTCTCACTTCCTCAATTTCTTTGAAAGCCTTTGAGTCACCATCTCCAAGATAATTTATGTATCTAACGTTGTACCATTTTACTGAGCGTTGATAAATATTTCTTACACCAGCAACTTCCATATCACCACTTGACCCATAGTAATTTGCCATGCACTCCTCTTCATGTTTATTTTTCATTTTCTCCTTGCATCTGCAATGCTTGGAAAGTATTGCCACATCAACTACCTTACCAGTGTCCACACTTGTAGCTGTTACTACACCATTCAGAGACGTGTGGCCCCTCTTCTGCCAGCTTCCATCAAAAGCTATGGACAAGTCTCTGCTGTTATTATTTTCTACAACTGCTTCCTCAACAGCATCTTTCATGTTTTCCTGTGCCACATTTTCTACAGCAGAGCCTATTGCAATTATGTGTTTGTTAAATTTTGAAGGTGGAGGAGGGAGGTTCATCACACGACACAACATGGCACCTGCAGCCCTGCCCTTTCCTATACACCGTAATCCATAAACCAGTCTAATGTTTATATCGTATAGTTTACCTGTATCTGCAGTAACATGTGAGGAATTGAAGAAAGTAACACTGTGTTTGCAATAACTGCACAGCAACTCTAATTCACAAGCAAGTCCTACATGTAAGTTTGTTTTCAATGAAACACCACATTTTCCACATTGTTTGCAGCACACATTGTTCTCCAAAACGTCTGATAATAAAGAGATGTTAATTACCTCATATTTTGTAGTCCCAGCATTTAGTTTCTTGTATTCTTCTTCAATTCCAGCTAGTTTTCTTCTTGAAGCACTTTCCGGTGTAGTGGCAGCAGCATCACTCAGTGTATCACTACCAGTGTTGAGGTTAGTCACTACTGGGACATCAGATACTGATGAAGATGAATCAGACGAATTTTTAGTACACTTTACTTTCTTGCGCGAATGTACACGCTTTCTAAATACCTTCAGACTAGGTCTTGGCATGTTGAAGGAAAGAAAACTCAATGACTTCTCCACATACGACTTTCACAACAATTACATGGATGTACTCACAAAGGAAACAATACAAATGGTGCAGAATCTATTGTCAACTGTCTAGCAGTGTAGCCAACAGAAAAGCTAACTCTCTTGTGCTCAATTATATCTCTGGCAAGGCTGTCTATATCAGGTATATTTCGCGTCTCATATACAAGGTGCGGAACATCATGTGTCGAAATTATTTTAAAAAATTATTTAAAATAGTTCTATTCATGTCATCCTAAATATTTTATACATGGTATTAAACGGGAGAGACTAAATTTTTTGAAAATGCATTTACCCAAAAATTGATTTTTTCATCGAAAAATTCATTCCGTATACCCTTAAGGAACAAAATTTACAGATGTAAAGGTAATTTCTGGAGTATCCCAAGGAAGCATGATAGGACCATTACTGTTTACAATGTATGTAAGTGATCTAGTAGAAAGTGTCGGAAGCTCCTGAAAACTGTTTGCAGAGGATAGGGTTGTCTAGCAATTCCAGAAGACGGCATCGATTTGCAGAATGACATGTAGAGGATTGATGAATGGTGCCTCCTCTGGCAGTTGACCATGGACATAAATAAATGTAACATTTGTGCACACACAGGAATAGAAAGCCTCTACTGTTTAATTTCACTATTGCTGACAAACTGATGGAAATAATATCTACCATAAAATATCAGGGAATTATTATCGAGAGTGATCTTAAGTGGAATGACCGCTTAAAACAAACAGTACGAAAAGCAGATGCCAGACTGAGATTCATAGGAAGAATCTTAAGGAAATGTAATGTATCCACTAAGGAAGTGGCTTACAAGGCACTTGTTCAACAGATTTTTTAGTACTGTTCATCAATATGAGATCCTTAACAGATAGAACATATAGAAGAGAGAGAAAATATCCAACAAAGAGCAGTACGTTTTGTCACAAGTTGTTTAGTCCACACAATGATTACAAATGCCAGTGGCAGACACTACAGAAGAGGCGTTGGGTGTCACAGAGAGGCCTGCTGTTGAAATTTTGAGAGAACACTTTCCGGGAAGAGTTGGCCAACATATCACTTCCTCCCATATACATCTCACAAAATGTCCATGACAAGAAAATTTGAGAAATTAGAGCTAATGCAGAGGCTAACTAACAATTATTGTTCCCACACACCATTTGCAAGTGGAGCAGGAAAGGTGGGTGGGGGGATCAGGTAGAGGTACTCAAAGTACCTCCCCGTATTAACCTACTTAGAATGTACTTCTGTGTTTTCCTGCACTGTTCGGTGGCTTCGTGGGTACAATAAAGGTGTGGATGGATCGTACATTCCTGTCATCGCACCATGGTCCTTCCTGATCCAGAACTCAACTTGGGCACCCGGAGTTTGGATGTTGTTACACAGTTCCATGTTTTGATCCTTTTCCTTAAAAAAAGACTTGAATGCGCCATATTGGTCATCTAAAGTCTAGATGTACGCAGAAGCTTAGAAACTTCTGTTTTCTTGTCCACACCTCTTGAGGTGCAGATTTTCCTACTCTTCTCTGTATTTACCACACCCTGGTCTTGTCCTGACTGGATTGTGTTTGCCAGTTTTATGGCTGGGTGGCACTTTTAACTTTGAAATTGTTATACTAAGTAAATCATTGTAGCATCTGACTGGCCATTGCTTCCTTCCGGACTAGTCCCATAGACAGTCTCCTCCCTGAAGCAGATATCTTCCCTCTTCACTTCCTACGATACCATCTGTTGATCTTCAGTTCAGATGGTATCAGCTGTTGATCACATACACAATCGCCATCGACAATTTTCTCATCATCCAGTGTATCACGTTCATTTTGTAAGTGAGGAGTATTGACCCATGACACCTGTTCTAAGGTGGGATTACCAGTTGGAATGTGTGTTGTAGTCTTCTGCCAGCCCCACCTCTTAATTTGCTTGGAATGTGCTCCCTGAGTTTTCCTTCATAAACCGTTTTGGTTGGTACCCAGGCCACAAATTAGGACTGATTTATTCCATAGTCCTAAAGTTAGTCAACTCCATGACCTTACGGCATGTGCTCCTTTCAGTTCTCCAAGAATACTGGGGTGTTGCCATCATTTACTCTGATGATTCTAAAGTCATAGATAGGACAGGATATCATTTTACATCTTCTGTCAGTTAGGGACAACATTTGTTGCCTGGAACATGTAGTTCTTTTATATAGAGCTGGTAGCCTTGACAGAACCTTTCATTTTGTTAACGGAGTTAACCAAGTTTTAATTTGCAGTGATACTGTGAGCAACCTCCAGACCATTGATGACTGTTATTCTCTCAGCCCTGTGATATCTGCTATTCATCAACTTCTCTCTAACCTTAATTATACTGCCTGCTCAGTTGTCTTTCTCTGGGCCCTAGGTCATGTGGGTATCCCAAGGAATGAACTTTCAGACTGTTTGGATAGAGAAGTGTTTACTCATCACACATCCACTTTGATGATCACAGTTACAGATTTTCAGATGCAAATAAGGCCTTTGCTCACTCAGAGGTGGAACAGCATGTAGTGGGCTACTGTTGTCTCAAATAAACTTCTCACTATTTAGGAAACAACTGCTCATGATGCTTATCTGTCCATTCACCTCGGAGGGAATCCACCATCCTGTGCCACCTCCACATTGATCATACCAGACTAACTTATACTTTTACTTTTACTTTATGTAATGAGCGAGTCAAACATTGTGATAGTGGAGTGTTACAGACATAGGACATTCTGGTTTAATACCCCCTCCTTCTGGCCCTCCATGCTAAGCGTGTTCTTTTGTATTGTTTGCCTCTAATATTGTTTCTGAAGAAAATAAATTTGTTAACATCGAGTATAGATTTAAGTGTCAGGAAGTCGTTTCTGAAAGTATTTGTATGGAGTGTAGCCATGTATGGAAGTGAAACATGGACGATAACTAGTTTGGACAAAATGTGGTGCTACAGAAGAATGCTGAAGGTTAGATGGGTAGATCATGTAACTAATGAGGAGGTATTGAATAGGATTGGGGAGAAGAGAAGTTTGTGGAACAACTTGACTAGAAGAAGGGATCGGTTGATAGGACATGTTCTGAGGCATCAAGGGATCACAAATTTAGTATTGGAGGGCAGCGTGGAGGGTAAAAATCGTAGAGGGGGATCAAGAGATGAATACACTAAACAGATACAGAAGGATGTAGGTTGCAGTAGGTACTGGGAGATGAAGAAACTTGCACAGGATAGAGTATCATGGAGAGCTGCATCAAACCAGTCTCAGGACTGAAGACCACAGCAACAACAACGCCTCTAATATTGAGAGACGATACACAAGCTGTTGACCTGGTTCTCTATTTTCCCCAAGACAGTGGTTTTTATTATCCTGTGCGAGTTCTAAACTACCTTTGGGTTGGGGGTGGAGTGGTTGAGTTGTTTATGTCTCCTGCTGCATCTTTCAAGACTCTTTTACTCTGTTGTAGTCACTTTCAGATGCAGTTTGCATCTCTTTCTGCCACAACCTAATTTCCATTTTAGGGTTAGCTCACTGTTGAATAGTGGGTGCTCTTTAACACTAGATTTTAATGGATGAAGAGTGAAATGGCTATGGATGGGATTGCTCCTACTGTGTATGAGGCCCTGGGTACACCCATCCCTGCCTTACACATTCCTCTCATCTCGTCTTTATTAGTGATGCTCCAGCTGATGTCCATTACATGTTTAGCCCTCTCCCACATAGAAATCATTCTTTGCTCTGTTACGGCGTTTGGCCTTAACCAGATTGATGGTGGTTGGATGCATGTGGGGTTTCTCTCACTACACATGAGCTATAGGAAACCCCTTGTCTGCTGTGACCTGCGTACCGGCCTGATTTGTGCATATGTAAAGCTCCTGTGTGCTTTCTTCATCCGAACAAGCTACTGATTGATGTCATTAACTCCAGATGAATTACGTCTGGACCGAGAGGCTGATGACCTCACTGTTTAGCCCTTTAACCCCCAAGCAAACTACCTACCAGCCATAACTTCCAATAGTGTCAGTATACACAGGTTGTAGACTGTCATTTCTTCTGTATTCAGCTTTCCAAGTGAACTCCAGCCCATATTTAGCTTCCTCCTTATTTCTATCCACTTGCTGGTTTCAGCTTTCCAAAGTATATAAATTTCTTGACTGTTACTAAAACTTCGTGATCTTTTTTTGTTATCATTAATCTTTCAGGTGTACTATCATACATGCTTTGGTTGGTCAGTTTCTCCATCCTTTGTCAAAGCTCTTCCATATCCGAAGCAAACAAAACAATGTCATCTGCAGTTCAGATAAGATATGTTTGCATGTATTCCTTCTTCACCCCAGTTTAGTGATTTTTAGAACCCTTCCAAGTCTTCAGGAAATGATTTACCTGAAATGGGATCTCCATGCCAAACTTCTTTATAAATTCTGAATGTTTCACCCTTTGGATGGTGTCGAATAGAAGTTCCAGTCTTCTGTATCTTCTCCTACAAACTAACTTGTGTAGATTCTATTACTTGGTTCTTAAATGGTGTCAGCAAAGATTTTTTGTAGTGGAGTCAAAACTCTCTTGTAGTCTGTAAACCCCTTTCAGAATTGTAACTGATATTTGTTACTTGTTTTATAACTTTTCTCACTTGACATCCTGAAAGCCATGGATGAAGGCAGTCAAGTAGCTGCAGTATTTCTTGATTTCCAGGAAGCATTTGACTCTGTACCACACCTACACTTATTATCGAAAGTATGATAGTGTGGGGTATCAAGTGAAATTTGTAACTGGATTGAGGATTTCTTCATAGGGAGGATGCAGCTGTTATCTTGGATGGAGAGTCATCGGCATATGTAGAAGTAACTTAAGGTGTGCCCCAAGGGAGTGTATTGAGACCCTGACTGTTAATGATTTTGCCGATAACATTAACAACAACATCAGACTTTCCGCACATTATGCAGTTATCAGTTATCTCTAATGAAATGCTACCTGAAAAAAAAACCTGCAAAAATATTCAGTTGGATCTTGATGGGATTTCAAAATGGTGCAAAAATTGGCAGTTTGCTTTAAATGTTAATAAATCTAAAATTTTGTGAAGCACAAAATGACAACACAGACAAGGGTAATCCCAAAAGTAAGGTCTCCTATTTTTTTATAAGTACATAGACCTGTTTATTTCTACAATGGTTTACATCAGTTTACAGCTTGAACATTTAGCTATTTTTCGATATTATTACCATTCCTGTCAATGCATTTTTGTAGATGCTGTGGCAGTTTTTGTGTGCCCATGTCATACCAGCTCGCCACCGTGCTGTTCAGAAAGTATGAACCTCTTCTTTCACCTCGGCGTCGGAGCTGACTTGCTGGGACCACAATTAATGCTGACAGGTAGTCTGAGACTCTGAAAAAACTCAAACAGGCAATTCAAAACCAGAGAAGAGGAATGTTTAGCAAGGACATACACATTCTCCATGACAACGCTCTCCCACACATTGTTCGGTAAACCATTGCTCTCCTGCAACAGTTTTAGTGGAACATAATCACCCACCCACCCTATAGTCCTGACTTGGCACCCAGTGGTTATCACCTGTTCAAAAAAATGGTTCAAATGGCTCTGAGCACTATGGGACTTAACATCTATGGTCATCAGTCCCCTAGAACTTAGAACTACTTAAACCTAACTAACCTAAGGACGTCACACAACACCCAGTCATCACGAGGCAGAGAAAATCCCTGACCACGCCGGGAATCGAACCCGGGCGTGGGAAGCGAGAACGCTACCGCACAACCACGAGCTGCGGACTATCACCTGTTCCCTAGGTTAAAAGAACATTTGGCCGGAAAGCAATTCAGCTCCAATGATGAGGTGAAAGTAGAGGTTCATAACTTCCTGAACAGCATGGCGGCGAGCTGGTATGACATGGGCATACAAAACCTGCCACAGCGTGTACAAAAATGGATCGACAGAAATGGTGATTATGTCAAAAAATAGCTAAATGTTCAAGCTGTAAACTGATGTAAACCATTGTAGAAATAAACAGGTCTATGTATTTATAAAAAAAAATGGGAGATGTTACTTTTGGGATTACCCTCGTATTATCCTACTACTATAATATTGATGACTCACAGTTGGAATTGATAAACTCGTACAAATGCATTAGTGTAACAATTTGTAAGGTTGTGAAATGTAAGGTTCACAAGGGCTCAGTAGTAGGTAAAACAGGTGGCAGATGTTCTCAATTGCTCACTTACAGTCCCCTCTTTATACTTCTATGAGTACTATTGTGTAGTTCAGGTACTTCTATCTGACTTCTGTTACAAATAATGGAAATAGTAAAGGTAACGACTCACTGCACAGTTGAGATGGTGATAGGCATATAAACTTTTCATTTGCTCCTCTTTGCTCCCTCTAGCTGTTTCCAGTATGATGCTCGTTAAAATACCATTTCTACAATTTCCTCATTCTGCATAACTGTTTGCTTATCTGCTTCCTTTAAACATAATTTTTTATTAGCTGAAACTGTATTTTTACATAATGAATATAGTACTTTCTAGCTTGGCGTACAGTTTTATTTTGAATCTTAAGAACTTGTGGTCACCCGAATTCCTGAAGTGGTTCAAGACCTGAAAACATCCATAATTTGTTTGTTATTTGGCAGTACATAGTGAACTTAATTTTAATTATATTTGGTCCTTTCTGTGCCCATTTTCTTCTTGGATTTTTCATGAAAAATGTGTTTTGGTTTTTGTGCTTCCTGGCATTGAATTTGAAGTTTGCAACTGAAGAGTCACTTTTCAGCTTTGTCTCCACCTTAGCATTAAACAGTTATTTATTTTTAAAACTGTTAATGGCATTGTTTCTGAAACCACTTCAAGGTCAACAGCTTGATCTTTATTGTGATGATGGTACTTTCTTTGGTCTGTGGCTGAAATAGGAAATTGTGTTTATAAGGACTTGGTCATTTCTTAATCCAAATTGTGGGTACTATGCTGCTTTTCAAATAATTCAAAGTGAACATGAGGATGATTCTTAACGAAAGGCTGTACCTAGAATTCCTTCCCTTCTTTCTCCATGAGCAGTAGTTTTAAATTAACATATTACACAAACATATTACTATTATGTGTCAATGGGAATTTTCCCAATGTATACTACTGGTCATAAGCTCTTGGGCATTTCCAGCTAGGTGACACTGTTGTAACTAATGTCATAATCATCTCTTTTGGCAAATTTTCAAGATATTGCAGAAGTCCTTATATTTATACACATGGACAGCTATCCCCTACGCATTACTGTGAGTACCAGTGTCTTGTGTGGTTGGGGAGGAGGGTGGGAGGCATTGCTTGGATTTCTGCTCCAACATTCTGGATCCAACTCATATTTTGGGCTTTGCTGAGTGTTCTCTAGGCCTGTAGCTGCTATTGCGGGACTCCACACCAAGTGTAGTTAACAAACTTCATTTGGTTCTCATGAATCATTATTTATTTCTATAGATTCTTTATTATGTTTGCCAACAGCCATTGGCTCAGCACAGCAGTGAGTTGGCACCATCATGTGAGAGGCATTCAGTGATAACCATTCTGGTACATAGGGTGTGTGACATCTGTGAAAAAGCAGCTTCCCAGCTGAGCTACAACACCTGAAGGAAGTGTTCTATTGAAATGGATACAGAGAAGTCCAGATTAGAAGGATGTTAAAGAAAGGAAAGATGTAGCAGCCCATAAGCTCACTTTTCTTCCCTATATGGGGCCACTCTCAGCCAAGATCATGGTGCTGTTTGTAAACTGCAACACCAAAATTGTCTTCCAGCCGCCACCAAAGACAAAAGGTATTCTCAGCTTTGTGCAGGATCCACTGAGACTTCACGTATCAGGAATATACAGCATCTTACTTGAGTTTGACCACCAATATATTGATCAAATACAGCACTGTATCTTGAAACTTCGTGGGGAACACAGAACACACGTTTGACATTTAGAAAACCCAAATTACTGTGCTGAGCTAGCAATTATTGGGAAAGTGTAGTAAATGAATCTGTAGAAATAAAAATCCTCAAGAATCTCATCAATAAGGACAAAGATTGTCAGTATAAGTTTTGTGTGGAATCCCCTGCAGCTACAGGCCAAGAGTGCACCCAGCAATGGTCATTACACAAGACCAGGGTGGCGATTCTTCCTGAAAACTTGGAATTCTCAGCGAATTATATTTTACCTGGAAAAATCAGTGAAATCTCATAGAATTTCATAAAATCTTAGAGGATTCTGTGTTTTAAACTTAGCATTGAAATGGAATTTTATTGAGTTCTATGAATCAAAATTTTTTAAAATACTTATTACTTCAGAGCATATTAATTATATGAATATTATCATATATAAATTATTGATGTTTAAAAACTGCTGTTAAATACGGCTTATGGCTGGTGTATAGCTCCACTGAGAGGCAAGAAAAGTCGTCATTGTTATGGTATTCTGCCACCTGCAAACCCCCCCCCCCCCCTTTTCCCGTGGCACTCACCATTTTTTTGCCAGGAGCTTCTTGACATTCTTGACACCATCTTCCTCCTGACACCTGGAATCCTCAGGAAATCTTTTTTTCTTTTCCAAGTTTGAGTAGCCACCCTGAAGATGGATAATAATGCTCACGCAGAGATTTAACTGAAGCCTACAACCAACTCAACCATACTGGTCCACCCACGGTCCCTCCCTGCCTTTGCAAGATCGCTTATTGTCCTCGAAATATTGAAAAATAGGAAAGCATTGTGACAAAATATTATAGTCATTGGAAATATGATGAGTTAATAGTATATAACAAGGCAGTGCTGTTATTAGGCACTTTGCATCACTCGCCATGAGACATCAAGAATACTGGAGGGAGGGGTTGGTTGGGGGAGGGGGGTGCTGTATTAACAGCTGTTTGTAACTACCCCATGAGAGAATGATAGATAGATGACATATCTGTTGTAATTATGCCAAGTCCTGAGGTGAATATAACACATAACACAAAGTATTTGCGGGAATAGTATTTCTTATGCCTCGGTTCACATCCCCCATCAATTTTGTGAAACATTTTCTTATGCAAGTCTCTTTTTACTTAAAAATTTTGCCTCTTTAGACATTATCGAAAATTATGTAAGATTTACAAGATGTAATGATCCACACGGCATTGTGGTAGGGACATGGTGTTCTTGAGAAAGGGTCTCAAGCATTTGTCTCTGTTCCTCACAAATTTATCTTGGGCTGTAACAATCACTTGTCAGTTACATCATCATTGTGACATGTTGGAAATGTGAACTGCTGCAAGTAACAGTAGTTACTTCAGAGGGACAGCTTAACCATTCTTCTTCCGTTATTAGGCAACCTGTACTGCAGGCTGAAACTCGTGACGATGATTGTGGTAGACCTGTTTTATGACAATTGAGTTGTTTACCATGTGTAAAAAGAGCTGATGGCATGAGTGCTACTATCTTTAAATGTCTTAAAATACCTAGGTTACAGCCTTGTGGAGCAACAAGAGGATAACTACTCCCGTTTTCTAAAGTCATTTCATGTTTTGAGCTTAAGTATGAGTGCACAGTGTAGAACTCGGCAAGGTTACCACATCTAATCATCTTGAGTCCAGAAGA
The DNA here is from genome assembly GCF_021461395.2 of Schistocerca americana. Classification (NCBI taxonomy): domain Eukaryota; kingdom Metazoa; phylum Arthropoda; class Insecta; order Orthoptera; family Acrididae; genus Schistocerca; species Schistocerca americana. The sequence continues at coordinate 400,348,448 of NC_060123.1, read as the reverse complement.
TACATTTGTGTACATCAAGTATGGTTGAAGAATCTGTTCTTGTGCACGTGGTGTTGCCAAGCCTGCAGGAAACCAGCAATAACTGCTGTCAAATACACTGTAAAACTTCACATTTGAGGTAATAGGTATTACATTTGTTAGGGTATAAAATGGCAATAGACCTTTTTTACAATAATGCTTGTACTGAGTTACAGTTTAGGCTGTGATTTGTGTAGTTCAGTTTTACTGTTTGCTTTCTTTCATCCAGTTGCAAGAGGTGAAGGTCACAGATAAGTCTGTATCACTGTACTATCTGTAGTAAATTTTTATGATTGACACAATCAAAGGCCTTGGCAGTATTTAAGGAAATGCTGATAGATTAATATTTCTCCATTAAATTTTGCAGAGCAAATTTGATTTTGCCTTTAAGGGATCTTATATGTTATTAAACTAAGATGATTGTATTTTGTCTGAAATTTTTCGTCTGAAAATTAGTTTTTATCCTGGCTTCGACAAGGAGATTAAAATTGTAAAGATTAGGGGAAGTTGGATGTATTGAGATAGCCTTTGGTATTTCTATTATTAATGGTTGTTAAGGTTATAGTTAAGGAAAGAGGAAGTGCAAGATGGGATATGTTGTTTGCCAACAGGCAGTTTCACATAACTATTGGAAACGTGGCTTTACGTAAATGAGAGGCGAATAAAGGGGCTATATGTTTTTAAGGGTAATGTTGAAAGCTTTCAGTGTACTTCATAGTTTGTGTCTTGTCCCATGCTGTTCCTTGGAATATATAGGGAAACATGAGGTTGTGATTACATTGGGACTGAAGGAATCTGCTTAAATTGATGCCATTACAGTGTCTTTGATTCAGGCTTCCAAATTAGCTACTGCACATTTCCAACTAAAATTCTTGTAAAATCTATTTTCTTTTTTTATGTATTTGTTTGGTTACATTGCACCTATCAAGGTTGTATTGTGATCAAGAAGTATAGGGTTTTTTTTCCCCTGGAGTGAAGCTCTGTAAGGAAGTGAAACATGGATGATAAACAATTCAGACAAAGGGGAATAGGGAAGTTTGGTGCAACAGAAGAATACTGCAGATTAGATGGGTACATTTGGTTATTAATTAAGAGGTACTGAACCGAATTGGGGAGAAAAGAAATTTATGGCACAACTGGACTAAAAGAAGAGACTTGTTGATAGAACACACCCTGAGTCATCAGGCAATCTTTTTTTTGGTAATGGAGGCAAGTGTGGGGGTTAAGGCTAAAAATTGTAGGTGGAGACCAAGGCTTGACTAAGTAAGCAGGTTCAAATGGATGTTGGTTGTAGTAGTTGTGCAGAGGAAGGGAAAGGCTTGCACAGAATAGACTGGTGGGGAGAGCTGCATCAAACCAGTCTTTGGACTGAAGACTGCACTTATAACATTGTGATAAGGACATCAAAGGTTAACCTCAATTCATTACTAAGAAACATGTGATCTAAGAGATATGTAATCTGCCTCTCATTGGTAAACTGCAGTCAGCTGTTGGCACATCCCCTTTCATCCTCTTGGCAGGTACTATGCAAAACTTGTAAGTGGAGCACTAAACTTATTCTTAATTTTTATTATGGCTAATAATACTGGATAACAACTCTTCTCAGTGATTTACCTATGTTTGTTATTTCATGACTAATTAGTTTTAAGAGGTTTTTATTAGGTCACTTTCTAGTCTGTTTGTTTGTTCGGTACAAATTTTGCAATTAATTTTTAACTCCTGATGAGCTAGCTGTAAAATTTAAATCTAAAAATGTGTAGTGCATGAAATAGATAATGAGTGTAGAGTGTAGTTGTTGGGAAAAGTCACAACATTTCATATCATTTGCAGTGCAATAAAATTGTTTGTGATTTATGTGAACTGTTCATTCATCAGTTATTATTGCATGTTCCTGACAATCATCATTATAAATTTTACAAGTATTGTCATAGCTATTAAAAAGTCACATGCATGAAGTTTCATGACTATATGCATGGGGTTAGGATTCTGTATGGGGCTAGGAGAAATTATTTTATGTTTTTTAAAAAACATGTTATATTAAAAAGATTTTTGTGTAAACTTGTTGCTTATGTAATTTGTGTCTACCTATTAGGTGAAATTACTATACTGTCTAGTCGCATTAATGTGACCACCTGTCAGAAGCTTGAATAACCAAATTTTGCAGTGTGAATTGCTGCAAGACTTGCAGGAAGAGAGTCAATGATATTCTGGAAGTTAAAGCCAGGGATGTAGAGCCATGCTGTCCAGTTTTGTGCCCAGCTGCACTAGGTTTCGCAATTGAGGATTCATGGTGCAAATAACCTGACTGAGATGGTCCCTCAGATTATTGATTTGAGTTTAGTGGCCACGGAAGAATGGTAAACTCATCCTGGTACACTTCGAACCATGTACACATGCTATGAACTGCGTGACATATTGCTTTGTCCTGCTGGTAGATGTCATTGTGCCAAGGAAATACAAGCTGCATATAGAGGCAGTCATTGTCCCCAAGGACAGGTGCGTACTTGCGTTGATCCAGTGTGCCTTCCAGAATGACGAGATCATCGAGGGAATATCACAAAAGTCATGATTCGTCTGAAAAGGCCACCTGTCGCCACTCAGTGGATGTCCAGTTACAGCATTGGTCTGGAAATTCCAGCCTTCATCACTGATGAACAGCAGTCAGCTAGAGTACATGAACAAGGTGCCTGCTCCAGAGTCCCATACACAGCAATGTTTAGTAAATGTTCATTGAGGAGACACTGTTGGTAGCTCTTTGGTTCATCTGGCTGGTCAGTAGCTCAACAGTTGCATGTCTGTTCGCCCATACACGTCTCCATAACCGTAGTTCACACCTCTCATCTATGGCCTGTGCTGCACCACTGTTGCCTCAGAACAGCTTTGGATGGTTCTATTTTGCCAATGAATGGGATTGGGGAGAAGAGGAGTTTGTGGCACAACTTGACTCGAAGAAGGGATCGGTTGGTAGGACATGTTCTGAGGCATCAAGGGATCACCAATTTAGTTTTGGAGGGCAGTGTGGAGGGTAAAAATCGTAGAGGGAGACCAAGAGATGAATACACTAAGCAGATTCAGAGGGATGTAGGCTGCAGTACGTACTGGGAGATGAAGCAGCTTACACAGGATAGAGTAGCATGGAGAGCTGCATCAAACCAGTCTCAGGACTGAAGACCACAACAACAACAACAATTTTGCCACACATGTTAGAACCACAGCAGAATGTAAACAGTTTGCAAACTTACCTGTTCTTGAAATTCTTCCACCCTTGGTCCAGAAACCAATGATCATGCACTTTTGGATGCCAGGTAAATCACTCAGTTACCACATTATGACAGTGACTACACTGTTTCATGTGTCCCCAAACCTGCCTTATATACCCTCCACAGCTAGTGCTGCCACCTGCTGTCTGTGAGTGGTTATTTCATGTTGATGTCGAATATAGGGGGTGGTCGCATTAATGTGACTGAACTGTGTATATTATCAACACTGCATTTGATTAAATTTTGGAAGAGATGAAACTTGGTTTCATGATAGGAATTTTTCTGATAACGACTTTTGAGTAGCAACTTTCCTTCTCTCGTATTGTTCCTTATGAGTTGGTTGTTTGAAAATGCAGTGAAGCAGTTCAAGACAGAGATGTAGTTTTTTTTTTTTTAAATATATGTTTATTTTTTATTTTCTATATATCTTCTACTGACTCATTTCTCACCACAAATTGCCTTCCTTGTGTTATACTAATTGATAATGTTCTTACAAATGTTTCATGACTGTTCTCTGGGTAAATGAAAGGTAATTGCTATTTAATTTTTACAGGCACCATATGAAAACCCGCCACATATCTATGCATTAGCTGATGAGATGTACAGAAACATGTTAATAGATAATGAAAATCAGTGCGTAATAATCAGGTATTTAATTTCCCATCTTTATCCTCTTCTTGTAATTCATTTTGCACCAGTAATTTCCAATACTAAATTACTGATATTCTTGATTTGGATAACTGAGTTTACAACAAAGTAAACTGTAATATTTCTTTTAGATTTGTTGCACATGAGGAAAGGAGTTTGAAGTTTATGCAGAATTTGCTTTGACCATATTATTTGAACTGCAGCTAATATAGTTGGTAGAATATACTTTACTAAGAAAAGAGCTCCTCTAATGTTAAGATTGATCCCTTTCATAACACACTGATGGGGAAAAAATAATTAATGTAGAGTAATGAAGTTTCTGGAATACATTTGTCTAGGTAAAATAGTTAAGTGGTTTAACATTTCAGGAATGTAAACACAAGAAAAGCCATTGAGAATCTGAAAAGTCGGTACATTGATAACTGGTGTAACTGTCAGAATGTTGAATGCAAGCATGCAAAAGGTGTTGTACAGGTGCCAGATGTCAATTTGTGGTATAGAGTTCTGTGTCTGTTGAACCTGGTTGGTCAATACAGGGACAGTTAATGCTGGTTGTGGATGACACCTGAATTGTCATCTGATGGTGTCCCATATGTGCTATGTGTGGCAATAGAGCAGCCCAAGGCAACATGTCAGCACACTATAAAGCATGTTGGGTTACAACAGCGGTATGTGATTGAACATTATCCTGTTAAAAAACACCACCTGGAATGCTGTTCATGAATGGCAGCATAACAAGTTGAATCACTTGACTGATATACAGATTTGCAGTCAGGATGTGAGAGTTAACCACGAGAGTGCTCCTGTTGTCATAGAAAATCACACCCCAATCCATAACTCCAGGTGTAGGTCCAGTGGGTCTAGCACACAGACAGATTGTGTGTAGGTCCTCAACTGGCCTCTTCCTAACCAACACATGGCCATCACTGGCACCAAGGCAGTCATCAGAAAACACAAAAGATCTCTTGTTGGCCCTCCAGTGAGCTCTCATTTGACATTGTTGAAATCGCAAACGACAGTGGTCTGGGGTCTTGGAATGCACACAACAGGGTGTCTGTTTTAGAGCTATCCTTGAGATTTCTGTTTTAGAGCTATCCTTGAGGTGTTCGTTTCAGAGCTGTCCTTGAGGATCTGTTTCCTTAATGTAAATGATTTACAACAGTTTGTTGTGTCACTGTAGTGCCAACTGCTGCTCATATTGCTGCTACAGACACAGTACAATGCACCACAGCAAGGAACATAGTAGTCTTTCCTTCTAGTAGTGTCTTATGGCTGCCCAGAGCCCAGTCTTCTTCTGACCTTACATTCTCATGGCCACCACTGCAAGCAATCATGTACAGTGGCTACATTCCTGCCAAGTACACTACTGGCCATTAAAATTGCTACACCATGAAGATGATGTGCTACAGACTCAAAATTTAACCGACAGGAAGAAGATGCTGTGATATACAAATGATTAGCTTTTCAGAGCATTCACACAAGGTTAGCACCGGTGGCGACGCCTAAAATGTGCTGACATGAGGAAACTTTCCAACCGATTTCTCTTACACAAACAGCAATTGACCAGCGTTGCCTGTTGAAACGTTGTTGTGATGCCTCGTGTAAGGACGAGGAATGTGTACCATCACGTTTCCGACTTTGATAAAGGTCATATCGTAGCCTATCGCAATTGCAGTTTATCGTATCGTGACATTGCTACTCTCATTGGTCGAGATCCAATGACTGTTAGCAGAATATGGAATCGGTGGGTTCAGGAGGGTAATACGGAACGCCGTGCTGGATTCCGACGGCCTCGTATCACTAGCAGTCGAGATGACAGGCATCTTATCCCCATGGCTGTAATGGATTGTGCAGCCATGTCTCGATTGCTGAGTCGACAGATGGGGACTTTTGCAAGACAACAACCATCTGCATGAACAGTTTGACGACGTTTGCAGCAGCGTGGACTATCAGCTCGGAGACCATGGCTGCGGTTACCCAGGCAGGAGTGCCTGCGATGGTGTACTCAATGACGAACCTGGGTGCACGAATGGCAAAACGTCTTTTTTTTTTTTTTTTTTTTTTGGATGAATCCAGGTTCTGTTTGCAGCATCATGATGGTCGCATCCGTGTTTGGTGACATTGCGGTGAACACACATTGGAAGTGTGTATTCATCATTGCCATACTGGCGTATCACCTGGCGTGATGGTATGGGGTGCCATTGGTGACAGGTCTCGGTCACCTCTTGTTCGCATTGACGGCACTTTGAACAGTGGACATTACATTTCAGATGTGTTATGACCTGTGGCTCTACCCTTAATTCGATCCCTGCGAAACCCTACATTTCAGCAGGATAATGCACGACCGCATGTTGCAGGTCCTGTACGGGCCTTTCTGGATACAGAAAATGTTCGACTGCTGCTCTGGCCAGCACATTCTCCAGATATCTCACCAATTGAAAACGTCTGGTCAAAGGTGGCCGAGCAATTGGCTCATCACAAAATGCCAGTCACTACTCTTGATGAACTGTGGTACCGTGTTGAAGCTGCATGGCCAGCTGTACATGTACACACCATCCAAGCTCTGTTTGACTCAATGACCAGGCGTATCAAGGCTGTTATTACGGCCGGAGGTGGTTGTTCTGGGTACTGATTTCTCAGTATCTATGCACCCAAATTGCATGAAAATGTAATCACCTGTCAGTTCTAGTATAATATATTTGTCCAGTGAATACCCATTTATCATCTGCATTTCTTGGTGTAGCAATTTTAATGGCCAGTAGTGTATTTGTGCAATATCACGGATTGAACATACAGCTTCTGATAGCCCTATTACACGACGACATTCAAACTCAGTGAGGTGTTGGTAATGATGTCTTTGTCACCTTAAAGGCTTTCTTGACTAGTATCAACTCATCACATCCAGTCTCTAAGGTAACTTACAATCACAACGGTTAGTGTGTATTGGAAGAAAACCTGATTTGCATCCTCATAGTGATGCTACTAGTGCCACTCTTATGTGACTAGTGCAAAATTTGTATAGAAATTATCTTTAAGATATAGAAATGTCCCTACCAACTTTCATTTATCTTGCACGACTCTTTTTTTGATGTCAGGATTGTTTTCAACACAACTTCCAATATCTTACAGAACTGGGCTATCATACAGGGATTGTATGCAGTTGTATTCTCAGTTCTTTTTCAGTGGGGTAGGGGTGGGAGGGGGAAGCAGGATGTTACAACGGTTCTCTTGTAGGTATTTTGTTTTTGTAACTAGCTGATTAATGAAATAATATAGAGGCCAGCTCTTTATATCCTCCACAAACAGCTGTCTTGGGGCATCTTTGTTTCTTCATCTCTTAAAAGTAGGTGCACACTGAAAACCACTGTAAAAATGGCTATCACCCTATTTTCTCCTCTTCTTGATGTTTTACTAGGTATAACTGTGCTCCTATTTTTGCAAACAGATTCATGAGAGCACCTACCAGAGTATAGTGTTTGTGCCACACAGATATCTGAAGGCACATTTTAATGGTATGTGTTTTTCACCAAGTCAGGAGGCCTGTAGGTGCTCAACAACTGATTTAACTTCTTATGTTAGAAGGCAATGAAATGAATGTTTCATGAGATTCTTCATAGCATCTGATGCTATACTTAAGGTATTAGGTAGATGATTTTAATGTGTTTTCTGGGTAGTTAGTTCTCACATATTTTGAGTGATCAATCAGTCAGTCTGCTGATGAATTATTTTAGGTATTGTGTTATTATTGTACATGCCATTTAACAATAGATTATACAGACTGACTGTAGACTAAGTCTTGTATATTGTGTACTTCTGTTTGAAAAAGTGAGTGAAAGCAAGTTGGAATGGAGCAGAGTGAGTTACATTTCTAGTATAATGCAACTTTCAACATTTTAAACCCTTTCATCTCACTATTTTAGTAAGGATGCTGGTGACCTTGGTGCTGACCAAACAACAACAACAACAACAACAACAACAACAACTACTACTACTACTACTACTACTACAAACAGCTCAAAATTCATGTTGCTTCAGGCTTTCCAAACAGACTAGTTACAGAAATGGTTCTCAGGCAAAATGTTGGATATCACTGTGAAATCCCCAAAATATTTCATCAGTGCACCTGACTAATATCGTAAGTTGCGACGAACGCACTGCAGAGTTACAGATGGCGTGTCCTATTTATAGCAGTCTAAACTGGAAATTTGCAGGTGTGAAGTCACCAAATTTGGTGGCCAGTATTGAAAATTTCCTGATAGAAAATGGGAAGGAAAACTATGCCACCTGTGGATGATGAACCAAGGACTTGTGTGTATGTGCAGTGGCTGTCGTTCCTGTAACCTGCCATCGGCTGTCCCAGATGTTTGAAGCTCCAGAAATCTTTTGAACAGATACAGGATTCCAACATAGCACACCATAATGTCCACTGCTGGCAATATTAAAGTCACAGTAGCCACTAAGGGAAACTATTGGTCATACAAGAGAAGATGCGTCAGTGGTGACGTAAATATACAGATGAAAATGGCGAGACTGTTGACTCATCAGGAATGGATGTGTACTTCAGCATGCGGCTTCCAAAAGAGGGTACTGTGGTGACCAGTGGCAGCACACAATAGAAACAACAGCATTCGTGTGCACACCAAAGTCCTTGGTTCATCACTCAACAGATGATGTAACTGTCCTCCCTGCTACTGATAGGAAATCTTTGATATTGGCCACCAGATATAGGACATTTGCATCTGTGCATTTCCTATGTAGACTGGCATAAATAAGAGGCATCTGTCATAGCTCAGTTTGTTGCAACTGAAGATGTCAGTCAGTTGTGTCAATGAAATATTGAGGGGATTTCATGACATTTGACATCATGCACGAGAACCATTTCTGCAACTCCACATTCATTCGTGTGCTGTCCCAAGGTATTTCTACGCCCATCAGAAACACACTGATAAAGAATTATTTTCTTACTTTCTTATTTTTGTAGAGTCCAAGTTTCTGCTTCATAGCTTGTAGTATTCCACTTGTAACTTTTGACGAGGTACTTCTCTGATGGATGGTATACAACCTTAACTTTTAACAGACTTTTCTTTATATTAAAAATCTTTCTTTTCATGTGTTGTAGATCATATTTCTGTTTTACAGTGTACAGTATAGCTGATAATGTTATTTAAATAATGAAAGTCCTTCACCCTTTTGAGAGCATTTCTTCATTAAGTCTGCTGATGGTACCTTCCTCGCCATTCTTGTAGATTTCTTTACCATGTCCTTAGTGTTACTGATTTTCATATTATATTTCATCATATAGCCTGCTCATAATTCGTTAACACTTCCAAGTCCACTTTCAGATTTGAGAAGGCCTTACATACAGTGTTGCAGTTGATGTGATAAAAGGAAGGTCTGAAAAACTTTCTCAAACTTCTGTTTACATTGTAAAAGCACACTAATGTTTGTGAAAATTGTGACATGAAGAAAGAATAGTGCGAAAGAATCCAAACTTGAAGGATGTTTAAAGCAGAGGGCCATCAGTAAGTGATAGAAATTTGCAAAAAGGATGATGTACTGTGAAGCCCAGAAGCAATCTCCCACATAGCAAGAAGGCTCAGTCTGATGCCAAGCACATCCATTGCAAAGTTGCCAAATAAAGAGGAAATGTGACTGCAAGTGTTTAATGCAACAGAAGTTGGTGTTGGTGTTAGTGTCGAGCTTGGAACTCTTTGTACAAAATGCAAGATTGATAATGCGACTTTTAAAGGCCACACTAACAGGTGTGGGCAAGTGATGTCAGTGGTCTTCACCATAGCTAGTCGACAGAGCAGACTGTTATAAAAAGTCAGGAGGTGGCAAGGAGCAGAGTTACTGGTTGGTTTTCCCCCACAGTAACGAGTAGACAAGAGTTGGCATAAGGTTTTGGCTGCCTTGTGGTCATACAAGGCATGCATTCAGTAATCATCTGCTAAAAACACAGTCATGGAAACTATTTGCACTACATTTGCTCTACATAGTCCAAAAGCCAGAGACAGTATAGTGATATAAGCCACTTAATTGTACAATAAAAATTATAAAAATTACAGTGTTTCTAATCTGACAGACAAAGATCAACAGCAGCTAAACACATGAAGCTACAGAGTCATGCATAACAAAAGTTATCAGACAATGGAAAATCCTTTATGGAATGTAGCAATATTATGAAAAGGATAGTTGCTACTCACTGTATAGCAGAGATGCTGAGTTGCCGATAGACACAACAAAAAGACTGTCAGAAAGGGAGCTTTTGTCAAACAAGCCCTTTGTCAAAAATAGACAAAAAACGCCCCCCCCCCCCCCCCCCACACACACAGTACAATTTGGCTATGGAAGCTGGAGTAACATGATAGTGGACTTTGTGGACAATAAAACCTGTATAAAGCAACCAATATGACTTACCCTGTCCCTATTCTGACCCCGTGGCATCATTATGTTGTAATGTAGTATAATTTAGTTTGGTAGAATTGATATTCTGTTATACATTCATCTAATTATTTGATGACTGGTACAAAATGATACAAAAGGCAGTCAAGTGAATGGTTCTGCCAGATACCGTATTGAAAGAAGACAGTAGAATGTAGCATGTAATGCAGACCAATGTTACTAAGACTGACGTGTATTCGCATTTTATTAAAACGAGTTAGTTTTATTGTATTAATGAATACAGCATATATACATCTTAAATGTATGTCTAATATAATTTGAATGCTGGGGGTTATTAAGAAGCTTTGTACAACCTAGGAGTGACAGTAGACTAAGGCTGACACCCAACGGACTGGTGCAGTCGCTCGTATGCAGTCATAGGCAGCGGAACTGTGTCACTTTGTTTTAAAGATGTAGATTCAGAGTTTGAGTTACACTACTATAGTGACAGAATATTTTTGCCATGAAATTTATATATTGATCAGGGATCAGCTGATGCACGTTTGAGTGCAGTGTTACACTGTTGCTCCGAATTATATGAATTCTACTTTTAATGTAGTTATGTGTTTACTTTACATTCTGAAGCTTCAGTAATTTTCATCAAGTTGGAGCTAGTGAACTAGTGAATGTCAGATTGTACTCAGTGCTAGAATATACTGTTGTGGAGAAGCTTATGTTTTGTGAGTGTCTGTCATTCATCAATGTTAATATTTGGTGAAATAAACTGTTTACGATGAATTGTTTTTATCGCATTACGCTGATTTATTTAAATATTATTGAACTTCTGTATGAACTCGCCGCAAGACATCATGACAGGGTACCATGTGTGGTTACAACAGCTGGACAGTAAGCCACTAAGTCTATGCTCCCCTCCCCCCTCCCCTTCCCTCTCTCCCTCTCCCCCAGCCACAAAATAATGAAGCCAAATGACATTTTATCAGGGCCGTGAATTCACAAATGTCTGTCTGTCTTGTCAGTATAGAGGATACTGGCAAATGAATTTGTCATATTCTGCTGGTTCGACTGGTGCCACACATGCCATTGTGTATCAGCTGTTGTCAAGGAACCACACACACCATGCTACAGTGGACAAATGAACACAGGTATCCACATACAAGGTGTCAAAATGTAGCATCCTCTCATTAGTCTCACTTCATATTGAGCTACAGTGGTGGCTGGATACATGTATTATGCTACAATGGTGACAACAGCAATCTTTATCAACATTTCAAAGTGCCTAATGTGATGGTTTGGATGTCCATGGTTGCAGCATGCTACTGCTGCATATTGAGAACAGTAATCCCTACACTGAGGAGGCTTCAGAGTTCAAGGTGCTACTCTGTCTTCTAGCAACTGCACATACCATATTTCAGTGGGGCAATGCTTAACCTCATAACATGAGAAATTTTTGAACCTTCTTCAAAGAACAATGGATGCCATTGCTTCCCGCCTGCGATTTGCAGTAATATTGATGCAACTTTGGAAACACTACAGTATGGTGGGTTCAGAAGGCATATTCATTCATAAATGTTGCCTCCTATCCATAGAACTAAATAATTCCTATTGAAGAATTTGCATTTGTGAGCACTGTATTCCTGTCTTCACATTCCCTATAGGTGCGACACATAGAGAGCTAAAGAATATCTGTAGGCTCTTCACTTAATACCAGTTCATGAAATGTTGTGAGTAGGCTTTTATGGGATAACTGGCATCTATCATCGAGAGTTTACCAAGTCAAGTTCAAAACGCTGCTCAGAATGACGTCAAATAGATGGCGTTTCACTCGTCTTAACATAAATGGGATTGGCTACAAATGACAGATAAATCGCAATATGATAGCTATGGTTTGAGCTGCACATTACACTATCAGTACTGTTCAATGTGCAAGATTGCACAAGTTCAGCAGTCAACAGTTGTGACATTGTTATTTAGGTAAACTCATACACCACAGCACAGCAAGGTTGTACCACATGGGAAAAATCAGTTTTTAAGTGTCCTGAGGCCAAAAACAGCATAAAAAGCAAAATGCCATCAGTGTTTGTCCTGAGGCCAAAAACCATACAAAAAACAAAGTGACATTGATTTGTGATTTTGATGAGACTGGTGCAAGATATGTTCATTTTGCTGTCCACTGTTTCCTGCCACAAGTTGAAATTTAGAAACAGCACATTCCACAACAGACTGAAGTGTCTCAGGGGTCACATTCAGAATGTGTTGTGCAATGCATGTGTTCAATTCAGCCACATTCATAATCGGAGCACTAAACATGTCTTTCAAATTACACCATATGTGAAAGTCACATGCCTTAAGAGGGGGTCACCTGGATGACCAGGCTGTAGAGAAATGACAGCTGATAATTCTAGCATTTCTGAAATGCCTCTGCTGCAGCCATTTCATAGGCTGTGCAATGTGTGTAGGAGAGGCATGGTAGATAAAAACGGTCCTACTCACATAGTCATGCTGTTGAAGCGTTGGAGTGACATCAGTACACAGAAGACTCTCATAGCCACTCAGACTGGCAACACGAATGTGCATTTCGTGGAACTGTTTCAGCGTCACGATCGGCCTCATCTTAATATAGCCGTCAGGCGTAATAACATGAGACTTGGGGGTGCGCTGATGACAGAAGGCATGAGTCACATTTCAGTGGTGTCGGTGGAGTCTATCAGTAGGACGGGTTTCACTAGACATGGCCTGCACCTCAACAGGTATGGGAAGGGGAGGTTGGCAAAACTTATAGGTGACAGTATAGGTGGGGGTGGTGGGATCACTCATGGGAAAATTCCGGTAGTTGTGGGTGTTAGAGCTGTACCTTTTTTAGATTGAAGTCAGCTGATAGGTATTCCTGCTTAAGGGAAGTCTCTCTAACAAAGAAACCACTTTCTACAAAGCTTGGGTATCCGATTAATGAGGGAATTAGTATATTTCATCAAAATATACAAGGTATTCGAGATAAAGTTAGTGAACTGCTTATAGATGTTGACTCTGAAATTATTGGTATATCTGAACACTTCTTAAATAAGGAGATAATTCAGAGGCTTCCTTTACCAGGATACAGGTTGGCTGGCAGCTTTTCTAGGAGCTCTTTGCGGTGTGGGGGAGTAGCCATGTATGTGAAAAACGGTATCCCATTTGAGTCAATTGATGTTTCAAAGTACTGCACTGAAAAGGTGTTTGAATGTTGTGCAGGTGTGGTTAAATTTAGTGGAGCTAAACTTCTTACTGTTGTTATTTATAGATCCCCAGACTCCGATTTCACAACATTTTTGCTAAAGCTAGAGGAGGTTCTTGGTTCACTTTATAGGAAATACAAAAAGTTAGTTATATGTGGTGACTTCAATATTAATTGTATAAGTGATTGTGCAAGGAAAAGGATGCTGGTAGACCTCCTTAATTCATATAATCTTATGCAAACCGTATTCTTTCCAACGAGAGTGCAAGGGAACAGTAGCACAACCATAGACAATATTTTTGTTCATTCGTCATTATTAGAAGGGCATTCTGTTAGCAAAAAAGTGAATGGCCTTTCAGATCATGATGCACAAATTTTAAGTCTAAAAGATTTTTGTGCTTCAACACATGTTAAATATAGTTACCAACTTTTTAGGAAAGCTGATCCAGTTGCTGTACAGACTTTTGTAAACCTTATCAAGGAACAAGATTGGCAAGATGTTTATAGTGCTGATACAGTAGACGATAAATATAATGCTTTCCTCAAGACTTTTCTCGTGCTCTTTGAAAGTTGCTTTCCGTTAGAACGTTTAAAACAGGGTACTAGCACAAACAGGCAGCCTGGGTGGCTGACTAGAGGGATAAGAATATCTTGTAGAACAAAGTGGCAATTATATCAAAACGTTAGAAACAGTCAAAATCTAAATGCAGCAGCCCATTACAAACAGTATTGTAAGGTGCTTAAAAAAGTTATTAGGAAGGCAAAAAGTATGTGGTATGCAGATAGAATAGCTAAGTCTCAGGATAAAATTAAAACCATATGGTCAGTCGTAAAGGAAGTGGCTGGTCTGCAGAGACAGGTCGAGGATATAGAATCAGTGCGTAGTGGGGATGTCCGTGTTGCTGATAAGTCGCATATATGTACAGTACTTAATAATCACTTTCTGAATATAGCAGGTGAACTAAATAGAAACCTAGTCCCAACAGGGAATCATATAGCGCTCTTAGAAAAAAGTGTTCCGAGACTGTTACCTGAAATGCTCCTCCATGATACTGACAAGAGGGAGATTGAGTTAATAATTAAATCACTAAAGACCAAGAACTCTCATGGATATGACGGGGTATCTAGCAGAATACTGAAGTATTGTTCCACGTATATTAGCTCAGTACTTAGCCATATCTGTAACTTTTCCTTTAGCAGTGGTCGGTTTCCTGACCGATTAAAGTACTCGGTAGTGAAGCCACTTTATAAAAAGGGAGACAGGGATAATGTTGACAATTATAGACCTATTTCTATGCCATCGGTGTTTGCTAAAGTTATCGAGAGGCTTGTATATACAAGGTTACTGCAGCATTTAAATTCACATAATTTGCTGTCAAATGTACAGTTTGGTTTTAGAAATGGCTTAACAACTGAAAATGCTATATTCTCTTTTCTCTGTGAGGTTTTGGACGGATTAAATAAAAGGTTGAGAACGTTAGGTGTTTTCTTTGATTTAACGAAGGCTTTTGACTGTGTTGACCACAAAATATTACTGCAGAAGTTGGAACATTATGGAGTAAGGGGAGTAGCTTACAATTGGTTCGCCTCCTACTTTAAAAACAGAAAGCAGAAGGTAATCCTCCGCAATATTGAGAGTGGTAATGATGTTCAGTCCCAATGGGGCACTGTTAAATGGGGCGTTCCCCAAGGGTCGGTGCTGGGGCCACTGCTGTTCCTTATTTATGTAAATGATATGCCTTCTAGTATTACAGGTGATTCAAAAATATTTCTGTTTGCTGATGACACCACCTTGGTAGTGAAAGATCTTGTGTGTAATATTGAAACATTATCAAATAATGTAGTTCATGAAGTAAGTTCGTGGCTTGTGGAAAATAATTTGATGCTAAATCACAGTAAGACTCAGTTTTTACAGTTTCTAACCCACAATTCAACAAGAACTGACATTTTAATCAGACAGAATGGGCATGTTATAAGCGAGACGGAACAGTTCAAGTTCCTAGGCGTACGGATAGATAGTAAGCTGTTGTGGAAAGCCCATGTTCAGGATCTTGTTCAGAAACTAAATGCCGCTTTATTTACCATTAGAACAGTATCTGAAATAAGTGACATTTCAACACGAAAAGTAGTATACTTCGCATATTTTCATACGCTTATGTCATATGGTATTATTTTTTGGGGTAATTCTTCTGATTCAAAAAGGGTATTTTTGGCTCAAAAACGGGCTGTTCGAGCTATGTATGGTGTAAGTTCGAAAACCTCTTGTCGACCCCTATTCAATAGTCTGGGAATTTTGACATTGCCCTCACAGTATGTATTTTCTTTAATGTCGTTTGTTGTTAGCAATATTAGTTTATTCCCAAGAGTTAGCAGCTTTCACTCAGTTAATACTAGGCAGAAATCAAATCTGCATGTGGAATGCACTTCCTTGACTCTTGTGCAGAAAGGAGTGCAGTATTCTGCTGCATCCATTTTCAATAAGCTACCACAAGAACTCAAAAATCTTAGCAGTAGCCCAAACACTTTTAAGTCTAAACTGAAGAGTTTCCTCATGGCTCACTCCTTCTATTCTGTCGAGGAGCTCCTGGAAGAGATAAAAAATTAAGCAAATTCCAGTGTTACATTCTTGATTTTCTTTATTTAAACTAACGACTTGTTTCATTTTATCTGTTTCTACAATCGTGTTATAATTTCATGTATTGACTCGTTCCATGACCATGGAGACTTCTCCTAAATGTGGTCCCACGGAACAATAAATAAATAAATAAAATAAATAAACCAATTATGGTAGAGGTACCAGGATCCGCAGGGTGCATATCGTGGAAAAAATATGGCCCTTCAGTAAACGATACTGTCAACCTGCACTACACAGTCACCTTTGCATAATAAAATGGCATCACTTGATGCGTTTGTGGATTCTCCGATGCACATATTCTACAGATCTACATTTGACATGTCCTTGCAGATGGAAATGGGCTTTGTCTGTCCACAGAAAGTTTCATGGCCATTGTCCACTACCATGCGAACAAGAAATTCCAGAGTGAACATTTGTCTTGCTGGCAGTTCAGCAGGGAGCAACTCCTGAACATAGGTGATTTTATGTGGATAGGAATGCAGGATGTTTTGTAAGATTTTATGCACCGTGATCACAGGCATGTACAATATTCAGGTAATTCCCTGTGCACTGCATGCCTACACTTCACTACTTTTCGAATTTTGTAATCGTTTTCTTCAGGTCCTTAGCAGATATTGGACCAATGCCTCTCTCTCTCTCTCTCTCTCTCTCTCTCTCTCTCTCTCTCTCTCTCTCTCTCTTCTTTTGTACATTTGAGTGTCTTGGACTTCTGCAGGGCTACTGGTGCACAGTCACCAATTTGGAAAATAACTTTACCAGCAGCACATGATCCTCTCAAATGCAAACTGAGCAACAGGAATATGTATACATCTGTTGGTTTTTCCTGTGACGTTTCCCCCTTGCATCAGTAATATGCTGTACAGATTTGACTTCATTCCGTGTGGTGGTTCTCTTTCTACAGTGTTTTGAAATTGGAACTTTAAATATGGATACCTTGTATATATGTTCAGTTTCACCTGTTAGTTCTGGTTGAGCAGTATCCTAAGATGGGACGAACAAGTGATTTGTATCCAGTTTCCTGTGTAGACAGACTCAATTCCCCAGTATCCTGCCAATGAACCACAGTCTGCCACCTTCCTTACCTGTAACTGATCGTATGTGAACATTCCCCTTCATATTCCAACAAATTATTGCACCCAAATATTTGTATGAGTTGACTGATTGTAATTGTGATTCATTGATATTGTAGTCACTCAGTACCACAACTTTCATTTTGTGAACTGCACAATTTTGCATTTTCATATGTTTAAATCAGCTACCAATCTGTGCACTGATATGGAATCTTATCAAGATGTGATCAGATATTTCAGCAGGTTTGGTCACACAGTACTTTATTATAGATAACTGCATTATCTTCAAAAGTCTGAGGTCATTGTTAATATTGTCTACCACATCGTTAACATAAAACATGAACAGCAATGGATGTAACACAGTTGCCTGTGGCATGCCTGAAGTTACTTCTGTTTCTGCTTCTGTTGATGACCCTCCATCAAAATAACATGCTGTCTTTTCTTCCAAGACATTCTCATTCCAATCATAAATTGTTCGTACCCCATATGGCCGTACTTTCATTATTATTCAAAGATAGCGTAATCATGAAATCAATGTGCAGAGTTAATAAAATCAATTTGCTGTTAAAAATAATGCTATGCAGCATTACTGAATTACTGCAAGCTAATATTACTATTTGCACCCGTCCTCATTGTCATCTGAATACAACGAAGATTCAATCTTTACTTTTTTGATATCTCAGGGGTCTGGTTGGCCTTTTGTTTAATCTATCATTGGGGAGGGGGAGTAATGTCTCACCTCTTTTTAATATTTTGATCATCATCTCTTTGTATAACAATCCAATTCTATATAAGCAGATTTTGCAGTCAAAGTATGACAGTAACATTGCTGTATCTCTGTACCAGAATCCATCTCATCATTAATCTCTTCACCATTTTCTACATTTTGTTTGATACCTAATCACATAAATCTCTAGTTACAACACAATATCTACTGGTTAATTTGCCTTTGTCTTTGCCACATCCATTTGTCACTTGTGCCTTTTCACTTTTCTGTAAGTGGTGCCCTTACAATAGACATTCCGTGCACTTTATACTGCATCTTATCCCATGTGTGAGGTTAAGAGAAATACTAGCATGCATTGACAAAGAACTTCAATCCTAGGAAAGGATAAAATTTAAGAACATAGAGCAGATACTTGTTTATAATCTATTTGTAATATGAAGTTTGCTCTTACATTCATGTTATTTAAACAATAACATACTAACCTGTCTGTAATGCTACAAATATTTTTCATGTGTTAAGTGTCCATTGTTGTTTTGGTGACATTTCTGTATGCACCATTCATATTGTTTCATTTTTATCCATTTACATTGACTGTACTGCATCTGAAGACAATTTTAAGGAATTTCACTGATCCTATAATGTTGCTGACAAAGTAGTAGTAGTAGTAGTAGTAGTAGTTGTTGTTGTTTTAGTTGTTGTTGTTGTTGTTGTTTTGATGGTGATATCCTTTCACTTAGGCGCTTCAAATTTTTGAAACTTGTACATCATGGGAAATTCACTTTTTAAAATTATTCACAGACAAGATTTGTGTTTTGGAAAGTCATATTAAAATTACTTATTAGCTCACTCCACAAACCTTGCAGTTCAGTTTATTCAACCAGAGCTCCTAAAGTCACACTCAGATTGTTATTCATTGCCAATCCACCACAACAAAATGTCAGGTCGCTCACAGTGTTCAAATAGTACTCTGGACATATGTGCTGTATTATTGGGCACTGTTAGCAGCCCATTTGGCTATAGCCAGTGGCATGAGGCTAAAATGTATTTGGTCTGTGTTTGCACCCTGCTTCCTATTGTTTGAACTTAACCAATGTCCTGCTGATGGGTTAACACTGTAGCACTACATAAAAAAAATGTCAAATAACAAGTAGTCCTAGTCAGGCTTTAGTTTCAGCATTCTTTCTGTTGCAGCAAAATGCAGCTTTTTGTATTTGACACACATGGCAGAATTTCCAGGATTTCTGTAATATTATTTTCAGCTGCAAGCAGAATTACATGCAAAGTAGGTAGTTTTTTGTATACGAGCAATGATTGTGTGTGTGGACATGCATGCGTGCATTCATGGGTGGGTGCATGATGTGCATTCAGTTCCTGGGAAACAGTACTTTTCATCAAAATGTCACACTAATATCACTTAGTTAAAGATCAGATCTGAATAAGTGAAAAATATATGTTATGTGGTTAAACCTTCAGACGCTTTATGTCAAAAAGATTGTTAAGGTGTTACTGGCTGGAGTATATGATTAATTTTTACTCTGTAGTCACAGTAGACTTAATACCAGAAAGCCAACTTTGTAATTTTTTTCCACATATGATTATTTGCTTTACATCACACTTGAAACAGTGGGATAATTACTTATTTTATGTGTGATTTTTTTGTTATTGCAAAAAATAAATGTCACTTAAGGTAAAGTAGTAATGTTATGATCACAACGCATTATTTGTAGAAATGTGTATGTAAGTAACTTTCAGTTTCTTGTTCAAGTGGAGAATCTGGTGCTGGGAAGACCGTTGCTGCCAAGTACATTATGTCCTACATTGCCCGTGTATCAGGTGGTGGCCAGCGTGTGCAGCACATAAAAGATGTCATTCTTGAATCAAATCCCCTCCTTGAAGCCTTTGGCAATGCTAAAACTGTCCGCAATAACAACTCTAGCAGATTTGTAAGTATGAAAAACTGAACTTGGTCTTAGACTGTATAATAAATCTGACATGCGTTTTTGAAAAGGGTAACAATGTTGACTGTGAAATGTCAAATATGATATATATTGAATTAATTGCTTCCAAGTAAGTGAGGATAAAAGTTGAAAAATAGCATTTGACAGGAAAGATCGAGGCGGATGTTGTGCGAAATTCTATACATTTCTGAATATGCCAGCAGAAATTACAGAGGACTCTCACAATTAACAAAAGCAAGTAAAATATATGCAACAGTTCTGAAGGGAAAATTACCAGAAATATTGGAACAGTAGCTTGGAGGAGAGCAATGCAGATTTAGGAAGGGATGTTAGTGTTTAGATACCATATTTATAGCTGAACAATTAATAGAGAAAATAAGGGAAATTAATTGACCTCTTATCTCTAGGCAAACTTCAGATCTTGAAAAGGTGTAAGATGTAATCAAAATGTGTGCTGTGGCAAATAATAGACAAGTAACAAGATCCAAATAATTTAGTCAATCCATTAAAAAACTTACAACAATTTACACAAATAAAATGTAATTCATCTGTCTTGGCAATGATATTACTAAGTATCTATAGCCAGACAACTTTTCAGGTGTAGTGGTAATACATTGTACATACAAACCTTTTTCTTCAACTAGTGTGTGTATTAGTGAAAACTGTGTCAAAATCCCTGCAATAGTGCCAGAGTTTAGCCTTCACAAACAGACAGAAAAACACAGTGGGGAACTTCAATTTAGTAATACGTATAGACATGGAAATCGTGAAACTTACTCAGGGACTTGAACAAGGATATGGTCTATCACCCCTATTAGTTTAACCTGTAGGTGGAAAGAAACAAACCCGCCTGTTGTAAAAATTGAAAATAACAAACTGCTGTGAACTTCATACCATTTACAGCAGTAATAATATTCCCTAATATCATGCTTCTTTTCTATGAATAAGTAATGGAACCTGTTAATTTATGTTTTGCTGGTAAGACGTATTCTTCGAAGCTTGAAATTGTCTTATCGATGACAACGATCATTTTACAGTGTGCAAATTATTTACTAAATAAAAACTTAAAAGGAAATTACCTCTGTGTATGAGGACTTACAGAAGCTGATAAATGACAGCAGATCCCACTACTAGATCATAATGGGAGATTTTAATGCAAAAGTACAAAAAAAGTGATGCCGGAAATAACATAAGCTATATAGTAGTAGAATTTGTTAAACAACAATTTGTTCATGTTCAGCTCATTTTTCTAGAAGAAAAATCTTCAACACATTCTTAGGGGAGATAACAAACAAAAAATATATTTGGCAAAGAATAAATAATAAACCTTAAGTCTCCCCCGCTCCCACTCCCATCTAATTACCCCTTCGGTGTTTTCTTTGAACTCGTTACCTTCAACTTAGCTTCACCCTCCATTCTTAGGTCCCTTGCCAGTAACACAAAGTGCTGGATGGAAGAAAGAACAGCTATACACAAGGTTCAGCCAGACAGACCCTGGAGGCAAAGGCGCGACCAATGTTGTGATGAACCACAGCGGTTACATGACAGAAGGTATCTGCCAGATGTCTGATTCTTCCAACTAAAAGCCCTGCTGCAGGCATCCCACCCCAGAAGTCCAGCATAACTTCCAATCTTTACTCAAATCAGTAGGCCCATCTCAGAATCTCTTACAGATCCAACTACCTCATCACACCAACAATCCTCGTATGTGCTTCCCAAAATCCATAAACCAAATGATCTTGGGTGCCCCATAGTATCAGTTTACTGTACCTGCATTGTAATATCTTTCCCATACAGTGTGGCAACCCATGGGCAGTGCCTCTACAGTGAAGAGGAATCCTGTGTCCAGTATGTCCTGAAGGTGTTGTTAAGATCTTCACAGATGAGTCATTTCAGCCCCCCCCCCCCTGCCATTCCTCCCTCCCCCCCCCTCCCCAACCTAGTCTGCAAACAGATTTCCTATGCCATACCTACTTGTATTCCAAATCGTCTAACTACTGACAGGAACAATAAACTATATAGCCTGCACCAGAGCTTTGACTACTTATCACTCTGTGTTCTATCACTTCCAAAGTGATATTCCTCTGTGCACCCAATGTAAAAAAAATATCCTAGCCTGTTCTTATGCTACATCTACTCCCACCACCTTGCAATATGAGTCAGACCCATTTGGGAAACTCAGGTACAGGACCTGCACCCACCCAAGACATTGTATTAAAGTTCCATCATGGACATGATATCCTAGGATAGGCAGGGTCACCTGTGAAAGCAGTCGTATCATATACCAGGTCTGCTGTAACTTCTGCAAGCATTTTATGGGGGCATAATCATCAACCAGCTGTCCATGTGAATGAATGGCTAGAGGCAAACTGGCCAAGAGTCGGATTCACAGGGCAGTGATGGAAGACACTGCTGATTACAACAAGATGGATTTCAGTGAGTGCTTCTGATCCTGTACAGTCTGAATTCCTTTCCCTAACACCAGTTTCTGTGAGTTATATAGACGGAGATCATCTTTGCAATACATCCTGTGATCCCATAATCCTCGCACCAGTCTCAACTAGTCTCTGCCCCACAACCAACTCCATCCATACTCCAGGACCCAAATTCAGTCATTCTGCACTCTCACTCTCCCTTCCACAATCTCCCTCTTCCTCTGTTCTGTATCCCCTTCACAATGCATTCCTCCGTGTCAGTTGCACTGTGCACAACTTCCCCTGCCTGTGACCAGAAGTAGCTCATTGGTGCCACATTCCTGTTCCATGCGTTTTCTGCTACTCCCTCTCCAGTCAAGCTCCAATGACAGCACAATATAGTCTGCTGGAACAATGTAGCCATGTGGTGTATTTGTATTTACGTATTCTATTAGCTCTGAAGTGTTCATTTGAAAGCTAACAACAGTTCAGTTTTGTTTATGTGCCTATTCACGACTTAATGCTTCAGTCTCATTTATGTGCCTATCAGCAACTCAACACCCCAGCTATGTGATGAGTTATTAACTTTGCTCCTTCCATTAAATATTTTACTTGTAAATTCAGGTTCTGCAAACATTATTATTAGACTCAAAATTTAAAATGGTTGTCCAAGAATTAAAGACCGTTTGTCATTTGTGACTACCGTATTTACTCGAATCGAAGCCGCACTTTTTTTCCGGTTTTTGTAATCCAAAAAACTGCCTGCGGCTTAGAATCGAGTGCAAAGCAAGTGGAAATTGTGAAAAATGTTGGTAGGTGCTGCCACAACTAACTTCTGCCATCGAATATATGTAGCGCTACACAGGGATGCTTTGTAGGCACAAAGATAAATACTGGCGCCAAAACCTCCGCGTCAGTAAATAAATTTTTTAAAAAAAGGTGGAAGACGAGCTTTTTTTCTCCGCCCTGAGTTTTGACAACTAGATTTTCATACATTAGCCAATGAAGTAAATACAAATTCCGTTTTGTTCATCTTCGAATGTAGCAGAATTTCAATGTACTACGAAAATCCGACTGGCAAGACTGTTTGGGATGTTTGTCAATATGGCCAACTCTACGTTCTGAATTTTTTCCTACCTGTGAGAAGAGATGGCTGCTAATAGGAACCTGATGAAATGTGAATCACATGTAGTATTCTCTTCACCTTAAGAATTATTCGAATATAAACATTTTGCCATGTATTCTTTCGTATTTGCTGCTGTCTCATTTAAATCCTGTCTGCCTAATAAAGTACGAAACTAGAGTGAGACAACAGCAAACGTGGAAGAATATACATATCGTGTCATGTTTATATTCGTATTATTCTTATGCCTAATAGTGATACAGTCAGAAATGAAGCACAGCAACTGACTAGATTTTTAAATCTAAGATGACTAATTTCTGTGCAGAATTTGATGTACTATAGAAGCGGCCACAAAGATTTTTAAACGGAGAAAAATTTTCGCCGAACTCTCGTTCAGAACATGTTCTACCATACGCAGTCTATTATTTGGTTCTTGTTGATCATTATCAAATAAAGCAGCAGTGTAAGTAACAACAAATAGCAGTCTCTTGCCATTGTTTCGCTAATGAGACGATTCCTCTCTCTCCATCTTTTTTGTCAGCGGTGGTAGCGCGCACAAAAGCAAGCCATGCCGCGAGCGGCGACAGGCCGTAAACACGCACTATCGGAATGCGACAAACAATGCATGACACAATACAGTAATGCATTTTCAGCTTAGAGTGACGTAAACACCTATAACAAAGAAAACGGCACTTATCAGATCAAAGTAAAATAAGAAATCAATTCAAACCAGACGAAGCATGTGAAAAAAGAAGGGTACCCGCATAAATACGGACGGAGCGCCTGATGCATAGCAATGGCTACCTGGTAAGGCTTAACTGCTAAGCTTACGACTCGAACCAAACTACTGTGGCTGTATCATCATTCATTGGGCCTAAATTGTGTCTCATATTACAATGGACCAACTTTGTTTTGATTTGGAGGTGCGGCCTAAAACTTTTCTCCCCCCTTGAATTTCGAGTCTCAAATTTCAGGTGCGGCTTAGATTCGGGAAATTTTTTTTTTCCTTTATTTCGAGTCTCATTTTTCAGGTGCGGCTTAGATTCGAGTGCGGCTTGGATTCGAGTAAATACGGTATACGGACAAACCATAATGGGAGGTTGTGGGGCTTGGTAGTTTATTTAGTCTCACTGTGGCTGCTGTTGGAGGTGGATGCTGTGCTGCAGTCTCCCGTCAAATGTGAGGTGCATGCAGTAATTTGCTATCTTAATGTGGAGATCATCTTCCCAGTTGAAATTTGATGTCTGACAGGTGTTTATGGCTACATGATTAACCAGTATAATGCTAGGAAGTGGGTTGCTGAGTCCACGGGTGGTAGAACCAGTGTGTATAACAAGGAAGGAAGGGGAAGGAGGTCTTCAATTGATGATGCAGTGTTGAAGAAAAGAAAATTGAGCCTAAATTTCATGAAGAATGCTGTCTGACAGTTCAAGGCCACTCAATTACAATTCCAGAAGCCAGCAGATCAACGATCCAAACCATTTTAACGAAAAAATTGGACTACAGGCAATTGTGTGCTTGTTGGCTGTCGAAAATGTTGACAGAGGTTCACAAAGAAAATCGTGTGGGGAGCACACAAAAATTTTCACACCATTTTGAAAGGAAATAAGATAAGCCTTTGAACTCAGTTATTACAGGTGATGAAACGGGCTTACCATCATACAAATGAGTCCAGAAGGCAATCAGTGACATGGTGCCACCCCAGTTCATCTCTCATCTGCAAATTTTGTCGGGCAGTCTCTGAAAAGAAAATCATTGTCATTGTATTTTGGGATTGAAGAGGAGTTGTTCTCACCAAATTTTTTCTAAAGGGGAATGCAGTCAATGCTGATTGTTATTGTGAAATGTTGAAGAAACTTCGAAGAGTGATACAAAACAAGCCCAGAGAGGGTTTGGGCAAGGGCATTTGTTTGTCGCATGACAGCATCGGGCCCCATACAGCAGCTGTAACCACTGCTCTCCTGCAATCTTTCAAGTGAGATATCTTCAGCTATCCGGCTGATAGCTCTGACATGTCACCTAATGATTTCTATCTCTTCCTTCGCCTAAAGAATCATTTGTCCAAGAAACACTTCTCAATTGATGAGGAAGTTCAGAAAGAGGTATCAAGCAGGTTGTGGACTGCAGTGGAAGACTCTTTTGTCAAAGAAATCAAGGTCCTTGGTCTCTGACTCAGGAAGTGCATCGAATTAGTCAGGGATTATGTAGAACAATAGTGTAGCCATGTACAGATTTTATACAAATAAAATTTTCGTGATTTTTAAAATAAAAGTGCTATTCAGTGGTCAGCTAGCATCTTTTTATTAAGGTAATATTCGGAACTGAAATTCCAGGACTGTGTAGACCTCCTTAATCTCTAGCATGTTATTTATTTTCTTATGATGATGTGGTCAGAAACACCAAAATGTCATTAAATATATGTATGTTTTGTAAACAGTATAATTGATTCTGGGCTGGTATCAAATTGTGCATATTTCATGCTGATGACAGGAGTCTTTGAGCTGAGACATATCATCCAGCTTAGACAAAACGTCCATGTGCAGAGTGAATGCTTGCCTGCCTTGCACTGTGGAGAGCATCAAGTGTATACACAAAGTTGAACAGAAGATGACACCAAGTGGATGCACCTTAAGAGATAGTTCCTTGTGTTAAAGGCTTGCTGTTTTTTGTCGATGTGAACTGAAATAGAGCAGTTAGTAAACCTCAAAACTCTTCATTTTTCACATTATACCATGTAGCAGCATACGTGTATTGTTCGTCCATTTCCTCCATCCATCCGTCCACCCATCCATACAATTTATCATGGTGTTTCAAAGAGCTCATCAGGAAGGAGAAGCTTCTGAGGTCAAGTTATACATTACAGAAACTAAACCTGTATACTGTATAAACAATTAAATATGTCAACACTGTTGTATACCACTTACGCTTGTGAAAGCTAAATTTAACATACTATAACTAGTGAGACAATACTTCTTTGGAAAGACTGTGGTTTCCTGTTTACGATTGACAAGCCCCTGCTGTGAACAGTAAATATTGTGTGTGACTTCAGCTACTTCGTCATAGATTTTGATTGGATAAGGATAGAGAGTGTGACTAAATACTACATCAATAACGAGATAATTTTCTCTGGTTGAAAATAAATCTAAGAATTTAGTTTAAGCGGTGGCAGAACACATACATAAGAGGTTGGGATTGTGCAAGCTTTCGGAGTCAGTGGCTTCTTCTTCAGCCAGTAGGGTTGAAGAGGGAGTAAGACGGATGGAGGAAAAGGACTGTAGAGGTCTAGGAAAAGAGGTAGATTTCGGGAAAGTCACCCAGAACTGCAGGTCAGGAGAGGCTTACCGCACGGGATGAGAAGGAAAGACTGACTGTTGGGGACTGCCTCGGACGAGATTTCAAAACCTGAGAGCTTAAAGGTGGAACACAGGATAATGTGCAAAACAGGGATTATTGCTTCAACATCTGAGATTACTGCTTGAACTGCTTTATCTATCCAATTAAATTATTTTGTCAAAAACTGATTGTTTTTGTTGTTGTAAGAATTTATTTTAAAATACATAAAATAAAAATGTATGACTCATTCCCACAGGAAGAATGATGGGAGACATTTCAGTAGTTGGTAATACATGTTGTGGGAAAGTACTTAGAGCCTTAATCTTTGTTAACATAGCACACGAAATAAAAGTAAAAAACTTAATGAGAACTTTAAATGATCAGAACCTTAAATGATCTAAGACTTGTTTCACTTACTTTGTTTCAAGGGAGTAAATATGTTTGGACTTAAAATGGGCTGTAGTGCAGCAAACAGCCCATGTCTGCTTTAGAGGTTTCCTAGTAACAAAAATCCTGTTTAATTATGCATTTACAGACAAGAGCAATGTTTCTTAGGTCAATTTCAAGAACAGACTTGTTTAACTCAAGATGTTTTAATGAAACAACTGGAACTCATTTCTTGCCTAAATCCATTTTGTGACAGTAGTATTAAAGTCACTATAAAGATTTTTCGCTTTCTTATTGAAAATTAAGTGGTCCTGTTTATGATGCACATAGCACTATGCAGCTCCTATGTGGTGTAAAGTATTTTCATGATTGATAATTATTAAAAGCTGAGGCAAATTTCTCAGAATATTATTGTTGTATCAGATGAAACACTTACTAAGTATTGCATATAATATTGATGTGGCATTGAGAACACAGTTCTCATTCCCCTCCTCTTCATACCTTTCATTTCATTCTCATTCCCCTTGTCAGTTCAGCAACTACCACCATTGCTGTTGCTGTTATTACAACCACCACTAAAGTTAAGTTAAAACATGACACCATGACCATTTTGTAATGTGTTTATCATGTTATGTGAGCTACTGAACACTTACTTGGTTGACACAATAAATAAGATTTAAATGATGAATCTGTTGAAATGGACTGATTGAAAAGTTTGCCAATAGTGGATGATGATTTTTCTTTTTTCCTCTTCAGGTTTTTGCTGTTTAAAATAAAGTTTCACACACTTTTTACACACTCACAAGTTTCACACATTTTTTTTTTTATTTTCCCAGGGAAAGTATGTAGAAATTTTATTTGGAAATGGTGGCCAACCGGAAGGTGGACGTATATCTAACTTCTTACTTGAAAAGTCCAGAGTGACTACTCAAAATGCTGGCGAAAGGAATTTTCACATTTTTTATCAGCTATGTACTGGGGCTTCAAACAATATGAAACGTAAGTAAAATATTCGGCTTCTTCTTCTTGTTGTGCTACTGCCTTTGTCCCGCATTGTACGCAGGTTCGGCGGGGTTAAATACCGATTTAGCATGGTTAATTTTAAGGGGTGACCGGATGCCCTTCCTGCTGCCACCCCATAAACCCCCCCCCCCCCCCTTCCCCCTCCCGGGATAGAATTAGTGTACCCCAGCTGTCTGTGTCTAGCGTAAATCATGAAAGAATGCAAATGTGTTTCAAATGTCTGCGAGTTGTGTAACTGAGGCGGGACGTGGGGGGCCAGCCCGGTATTCACCCAGTGGGATGTGGAAAACTGCCTAAAAACCACATCATGGCTGGCCAGCACACCAGTCTTCGTCGTTAATCCGCTGGGCGGATTCGATCCGGGGCTGGTACGCCTGCCTGAGTCCAGGAAGCAGCACATTACTGTTTCAGCCAACCTGGTGGGTTGTACGTAAAATATTCAACTACTTCAATTAAACTCCAAGTTTTGACATAGATGTAACAGAGGTGTAGTTTGTGTACTTTGTGGAATAGAAAATTAACACCATGGTATGAAGCACACTCACATGCAGGTGAATTAAAAAGACAGTTGCTGTATTGGAGAAAGTGCTTTTGTTGTTATGGCAAATAGTATTGTACAATGTGTTATGCAACCTGACTAGAATGCCTCTAGACTTTGTATTAGCTACTGATGTGACAGTTGCTTGCAGGATAGATGAGACCTGCTATATCAGTGTATTTAATTGTGACCATGTCATCTGTTAGACACTACATTTTATATGGAGTTAGATAGTTCCTATCACATACTGCCATGTCAAGGGTCCACCATGAACACCTTGTTTGGAAAGGCCCACCTAACATTAACACTGGAAACACCGCCCAAACCACAACAAACACTGAATAACCAATTCCACAGACTGAAAGTGAGGAGAGGCGCTGGTGGAATTGGTTAATACAAACCATTGAGAAATGCACAGAAGTATGATTTTCAACACATACAGGGTGTACATAGTGCGGGAACACTTTCAATTATTTATTGCATAAGAACTAAACATTATAAGATGTCATACATATCGCATTTTGAAGAGAAACTCTGAAAGGCGTTTTACAAACATTTGATATGCGAACAATGAGTAACCCGGCCGACATCAATACAGTAATCAAACTTTTGCCATAGCCGTCCCAGCATGGCATCATCGACTGTGGCAGTCACTTCCTGTATTCTCTCCCAGAGCTCTGCTACATCACATGGTAGAGGCGGCACATACACCAGATCTTTAATCTGCCCCCACAGAAAAAAGCCACACGGAGTGAGATCTGGTGATCGGGGAGGCTATTTCATGAAACAGCTCACTCTGCACCTGAACTCACCATGTTTGTGACTAGCGCTGAATATTTGCAAATTACCAAACTACACTGTGGCAGTATATATGAAAAAAAAATCAGGATTTATCTTCAAAATGTCATATGTATGATATCTGTACAATGCTTGGTACTTGTGCAATAAATAACTGAAAGTGCTCGTGGACTTTATGTACACCCAGTACTTACGTTTTTTTAAATGGAAACCTGTTAGTATTTTTAACACAACTGAATATAGAAACAAATACTTAATCAATACCATTTCTTATATTGTAAAATGTTAAGTACATCCTGAGTAATTTGTAACATGAGGTTGACACTAAAACCT
Source organism: Schistocerca americana (assembly GCF_021461395.2). Taxonomy (NCBI): domain Eukaryota; kingdom Metazoa; phylum Arthropoda; class Insecta; order Orthoptera; family Acrididae; genus Schistocerca; species Schistocerca americana. The sequence continues at coordinate 400,318,567 of NC_060123.1, read as the reverse complement.
CAGATGTTCAGTCGTGTGTTGTAACAAACAAGATCTGTAGGGGTATGTTTATGAAGACTATGATGTTTACGAGTTTGGCTGTCTCTGTGTCTGCATGTAGCACTTGCCGAATTAGTCTTTATACTCAGAATAACTGTAGTACACTGTTACCGGATGACTGTGATACTGTACTGTACACAAGTAAGAACAGAAGTGCGCACAGTAGGAACGTGAGAAGGTCGCAACTACAACAGTATGTACAGTGTTGTAAAAACTGTGAAAATGGTTTATTCTAATTCTGAAAAGGCACAGATGATACACACCTATGGCGAGTGTAGACAGGGTGTATACGACCTGGGACAACCGGGAGATCCAGGAAAAATCCAGGAATTTTTTTAGAATTCCGGGAATTTTTCATTGTTTTAGTTTCCTGTTAAATTTTTGGAATTCTGACTGGTAAGAACCGATACTCTACTGTAACCCCCTACTGCAGAATAATACTTCAACAATAAAACAAATGAGAGAAAAAAACAAAAAAAACTTAAATTGCAAAGGAAATGCGCCATATACAACGACGACACACAGCGCTCAGGCAAGCATCTGCCAACAGCAAAATGTGTCGAAGGCTTTAGGATGACTATGCAATGCTTCATAACAACAATTTCCCTCCGATGAGCATGAAGTCACAACTGTTTTACATTAGATTTGTTTTAGCAGTTACGAGCGGGCTCATGCGCATGCACAGTTGAGTCGCGTTTGAGTAGTAGATTCTTCTGGCTACAGGAATGTGGCTGTTGGCTGTGCAAGCAGTCGCAGCAAGCAGCTAGATGCTACTGGGAAAAGAGGGCGCCAAATTCACATTCTTGAGGGAAAAAAAAACTTGTTTCACAAAGCGACTAGGATCCAGCACGTGTTGGCCTATCGATTGTTCATATGATTTTGAAACGCAGTCCTGTTGTTTTTTGAACACTAGAAATAAACTTTCCACAGGCAAAAGGGGATGGGGCTATACGAGCTCAATGGAGTAAAGCTGAATGGATGAATAACAATTAATGTCTGATTATGTGGTTGATTGGGTTTGCGAATGATCAGCGTTGTTATAATTACTAGCGAAATCCATAGATTCAGAGTACCAGAATGGAAATAAACGACTAACAGGAATAACACGTGAGAAAGATTACGTATTATCTTCTCGGTGTATCCAAAAAAATGAAATTTTGACAGAAAATTTTAGGCCAGATTGCTACACTAGCAAGGACCAGTTTTACAGTCCCCAGCTAGCAGCCGTTTAAGTTCTATTCTGGAAGTAACGTGGAAAACGTGTTGTAGGAACATGTAACAGTGCCTAACCAGAGAATAATCGCCGGATAACTAAACCTGTGATTCTGGCAGAGCAAGTGAACAAATTTTGACAATGGTCGGGGTAGCTACAGAATTGGTGATGACAAGATTGTTTGTTAGAACGAGAAATGAGAAGAAACAGGGACATCACACAAATTATGGAAGCGTAAGAAGATTCCAAATTTATATAAAAATTTCATAATACTACTTTTCAATCTCATGCTTGAGAAATTGGTGCATAAGAATGAAATGTGAAACTATTTCCTAACATAAAGCTTTTTGCTTGTAGTAGGCCTTATAGGCATTTGATATCAGTATTTCGTGAATTATATTCTGTTGTGTTATAAAAACGACCATTTGTGCCAAATCAGTCTCGTTTATTTGATGTGCGTTACAAAATTGCTGCATATTAGAAAGGCCTATTTTGTTTTATCTAGCAGACAGTGACAAAATAGATGTAATCAGATCAAAAAACCACACCAGTCTTGGGTATTATTTGTATTAACACCATTTTCAGTATTAGATAACGACATTTCGATTTTTCGTGTAGCAAAACATTTGACGAACTTTGGTGAGGTAATAGATGCTTTTGCAGAAAGGAAAGCACGCCATGTAAAGCTGTAGCAAGATTAGAGAGAAAAAAATGCTAGGAGCTAAGGACTGAATAAATGTGTGCTTTCTTACTTGTCTCTTGTCTTTATTGGTTTTACGTCTCCTATATTTAATTTTATGGCACACAAAAAAGCAAGTTATTAGCTAATAGGCAATAAAGAGTGCAAATTTTCTGAAGAGTTCTTGTTCTCCCGATTACAAATAATCCAATTCGTTATTAGTTGCGCTTTTTTCTTTTTTTTTTTTAAAAGAAAAAAAAAGAAGGGCAGGCTGTCAAACTGGCCGACTGGGAGCAGGAGAGGCACCACAGGACATTTCAACTTCCACTTTCCTGATTATAGTTTGATGGCATCCATTATAAAAATAAAATATACCCATTTCAATTTCACAGAGCGAAATACAGTGGCGTGCGATAGAAGAATGCATTAGGAAGAGGCGTGGCACTGCACTTTGGCACACTTAAGACCAAATAACACGTCTTACATTTCCTCGAACACGTATGTTTTATGTTTCAGACTTTTCAGAAAGATGTGCACTACAAGATGAACATATTTTTGAAAATTCAATTTTTTTTTTAATATTGACCTGGTTAGCAAATGTCATAGATCTAGGGCTGATGCGCAGAGCAGTCTGAGTTATAGTGGGTAGTCTCCACGTGACCCGTGTTTACATTTACTTATTTTGCTGTTTCCCCTTCGCTTAATCTCACGTCAAATGAAAACAAAACGGAAACCTGTGGCCGGGAGCTATCAAGCGAATTAAAATACACTCAAATAATTACGGAAGACTAAAATATTTTATTAGTTTCAGATTTTATATTATTTCCACCTTTCTGATAGTCAAGCATTAATTGCCTTGCAGAGCAATGAAGTTATTTTTGTCTGTTTGCTAAAGAAATTTGTCTTTTATTAACCTTTTTTCGAAGAGGCAGTCAATGTATTTGAAACAAAATGTTTAATTCCACAGTACTGGCTAGTTTCAACTATTAGCTGCATTTCAGGTGCATGTTTTCATCTTCTAGCATGTATGGCATTATGCCATAATATAGAACCAAACACAGTACTGGGCTTCCAAGAAAATTTACATCCCGGAAACTACACTGAGAAGCTTAATTTCAGGTCGAGGTCTACTGTATTGGGAATCTGCACATACGAATGTGCAGTTCAAGTATGCACTTTAAATGTGCACATTTTAGTATGGTTCACGAAATTCTGATGCTCTTGGAGTATCCACTGATGTCGTTTCTTTTATGACATAATGTACGATCTTTCAGCGTTTTACACGTACGTGCATACGGGCTTCCTACATCATGTTAGCTGCGCAAGTGTGGTGTTGCCTGTTACCTGCGCTCTCTGGCAACTGCTGAAATGAACTTGTTTCTAACAAATCGTGGGAAAATATTGCTAATGGTAGTTTGAAAAGCGTTACTTTCAAAGTAAATATCCTTTTACGTAAGTTGAACTACACTCCTGGAAATGGAAAAAAGAACACATTGACACCGGTGTGTCAGACCCACCATACTTGCTCCGGAAACTGCGAGAGGGCTGTACAAGCAATGATCACACGCACGGCACAGCGGACACACCAGGAACCGCGGTGTTGGCCGTCGAATGGCGCTAGCTGCGCAGCATTTGTGCACCGCCGCCGTCAGTGTCAGCCAGTTTGCCGTGGCATACGGAGCTCCATCGCAGTCTTTAACACTGGTAGCATGCCGCGACAGCGTGGACGTGAACTGTATGCGCAGTTGACGGACTTTGAGCGAGGGCGTATAGTGGGCATGCGGGAGGCCGGGTGGACGTACCGCCGAATTGCTCAACACGTGGGGCGTGAGGTCTCCACAGTACATCGATGTTGTCGCCAGTGGTCGGCGGAAGGTGCACGTGCCCGTCGACCTGGGACCGGACCGCAGCGACGCACGGATGCACGCCAAGACCGTAGGATCCTACGCAGTGCCGTAGGGGACCGCACCGCCACTTCCCAGCAAATTAGGGACACTGTTGCTCCTGGGGTATCGGCGAGGACCATTCGCAACCGTCTCCATGAAGCTAGGCTACGGTCCCGCACACCGTTAGGCCGTCTTCCGCTCACGTCCCAACATCGTGCAGCCCGCCTCCAATGGTGTCGCGACAGGCGTGAATGGAGGGACGAATGGAGACGTGTCGTCTTCAGCGATGAGAGTCGCTTCTGCCTTGGTGCCAATGATGGTCGTATGCGTGTTTGGCGCCGTGCAGGTGAGCGCCACAATCAGGACTGCATACGACCGAGGCACACAGGGCCAACACCCGGCATCATGGTGTGGGGAGCGATCTCCTACGCTGGCCGTACACCACTGGTGATCGTCGAGGGGACACTGAATAGTGCACGGTACATCCAAACCGTCATCGAACCCATCGTTCTACCATTCCTAGACCGGCAAGGGAACTTGCTGTTCCAACAGGACAATGCACGTCCGCATGTATCCCGTGCCACCCAATGTGCTCTAGAAGGTGTAAGTCAACTACCCTGGCCAGCAAGATCTCCGGATCTGTCCCCCATTGAGCATGTTTGGGACTGGACAAAGCGTTGTCTCACGCGGTCTGCACGTCCAGCACGAATGCTGGTCCAACTGAGGCGCCAGGTGGAAATGGCTTGGCAAGCCGTTCCACAGGACTACATCCAGCATCTCTACGATCGTCTCCATGGGAGAATAGCAGCCTGCATTGCTGCGAAAGGTGGATATACACTGTACTAGTGCCGACATTGTGCATGCTCTGTTGCCTGTGTCTATGTGCCTGTGGTTCTGTCAGTGTGATCATGTGATGTATCTGACCCCAGGAATGTGTCAATAAAGTTTCCCCTTCCTGGGACAATGAATTCATGGTGTTCTTATTTCAATTTCCAGGAGTGTATGTGCGAGAATGTACCATGAACTTCTTAAATCACAGAGCATTTGACTCTCATTTAAAAATCAACACTTTGATGATGAGCCATTTAGAAGAATTTCGAATCCTGAAGCTAGACATTTATGTCATTATTAAAAATTTTACTGGCACGTGTGTGTGATACATCTTAAAGTGTCACACACGCAAAAAAGATCAACATTATATGCGAAAGCTTAGCTTCTCTTGCAGCTTATTAAACCTTAAAGACCAATATTATACGTGAAAGCTTTGCTTTTGTTGTAGCAACACCATGTATATTAATTTAAGCTATTAACTTTCCCTGTTTTTGTGTCTGTGCTACTTAACAGTGATGTTGCTGTTGGCTGACTACATCAGGTGTCCTAAGCTCTGAATATCTGCTGTCATCAGCTGGCAAGATCACGTGACATGAGCTATGACTGGCTTACAAAAGCGCATCACAGTCTCGATTTCAATGATTCGGAAAGTAACATGCGGTGTTTGGTGGAATTCCAATGTATACTTTCAAAGTACGAAAATATGCAATGTACATGTTGCTGCACATCATGTACAGTGTAAGTGTTGCTGCATATTTACAAAACGTGTCTTTTTCCCTGAGTTTCGTTTTCTAAAGTGCCGGGAAATTCTACGCCCTTGTATAAAACAGTAACCATTCAAAGGATTGAGAAGTTTTGCAGTTCCGAGGGAAAAAATACTGTCACTTAACACGGAAAAAGTGTGTTTTCACCCGGGAGAAAGTATATTTTTAACTGGGAAAATCGGGAAAAATCCGGGATTTTGTTTTTCCTTGTCCGCGTATACAGCCTGGTAGACAAAATGCAGTTGTAGCCTGCAGGTTGTATGCAGAAAGGTACCTGAACAGAAATCATCCAACGCGCTGCACATTTGAAAACATCTACACGTAGTTGTATGCAACAGGTATGGTTGTAACACGCAAACGGGTCCATAACAAACCCATCATAGGAGAAGCAGGTGCAGTTTGTGTGTTAGCTGCTGTTGCCGTGAATCCACAAGAGTTCATGTGACATCGCTAGAGGCAGTGCGATGAGTCAAAGTAGTGCAATGTTCATACTTCATTGTTACAAATTTCACCCGTATCATGTGTCGCTGCATCAGCAATTACATTGAGATGACTTTAATAATCTAGTGAATTTCTGTCAGTGGGTATTAACAGAGAATGCGTTGCAGTTCTACCTATTCACCGATGAAGCAGGTTTCACAAGCCATGGTGCAGTGAATTTACGAAACATGCATTACTGGTCTGTGGACAATCCTCGCTGCCTTTGACAGGTAGAGTGACAGTGACCGTGGAATGTAAATGTATGGTGCGGAGTAATTGGCGACCATCTCATTGACTCTCACTTCCTTGAAGGCACCCAAACAGCTGCAAAATACACAGAGTTTCTACAAAATGATCTGCCAACATTGCTAGAAAATGTCCTGCTGGAAATGCATAGGCATATGTGGTATCAACATGATGGTGCTCCTGCATATTCTGTGATGAACACTAGGCTGACCTTTGACAGAATGTTTGCTGGGCATTTCATAGAACGTGGCGGATGCATAAATTGGCCAGCCTGTTCTTCTGATCTTACACCTTTAGACTTCTTTGTATGAGATATGTTAAAGGAGAACATGTACCGTGATTGCCTACAACCCTAGAGGATATGAAACGTCGTATTGCGGCAGCCTGTGGCAATATTACACAGATGTACTGCGTTGTGTAAGATGTGGACTAAGCAGTAGATTGCAGATGTGTGCAGCAAGTGATGGGCACAACTTTTAACATTTATTGGCTTAAATGCAAGGACACACTCTTTCACATCCTGTAATTGAAAACAAAAAACAAATTTGTAAGTTTAACTACATTCTCATGTTAATGTACATTTTCTTCTAACAAATCAGTGCCCTATAGTATTCTTCAGAAAAAAAGACTAATAAAAATGTTCGCATGTGGACATAACGTGCTGTTCATGTCTCTTCCGCACTTACTTTACACCACTCCTCTTTTCGTATCTCTAATTAATTCAGTTCTCTCTGATACAAATGACTGAACTGCTGAGGAGTTATTCAAGTGTCAGCTTTATGTTACAATTACTCTTAATGTAATTAACATTTTACAATGAAACAAAGGGCATTAATTAAGGTTTTTTTTCTATTTTCAGTTGTGCTATAAATAATAACAGGTTTTCATTAAAAAACGTAAGTACATGTTGAAAATCATATTTCTGTGCATTTCTCAATGGTTTGTATTAACCAATTACACCAGCCCCTCTCCCCACTTTCAGTCTGCAGAATTGGTTATGCAGCGTTTGTTGTGGTTTGGGAGGTGTTTCCAGTGTTAATTTTAGGTGACTCACCCAGTATACATATTCACAAAAATTCCAAATTACTATCCCAATTAGAAAAGAGGGGTGATCAAAACATTGGTGAATCATGCTAAAAGAATCTGCGAATGGCAATCCATGGAGAAAGAGCTTGATCACTTAAGAACTATGTTCAGAAGAAACGGCGACTCAGAGAGGTGAATAAGGCCCCATATACTAAAAGGTGTGGGGTTTCTAATGAAAAAAAAAAAAATAAATAATACTAGTAAGGGGAAGTTTTCCTCCAAAACAACTAAAGGGGAAGTTTTCCTCCTGTTCATGTAAGTCACAGACAGCACCAGCAGAGTACTAATAAGGGAACCTCCCCATCGCACGCCCCTCAGATTTAGTTATAAATTGGTACAGTGGATAGGCCTTGAAAAACTGAACACAGATCAATCAAGAAAACAGGAAGAAGTTGTATGGAACTATGAAAAAAATAAGCAAAATATACAAAATGAGTAGTCCAAACCACGGGACCACGGTGCTCTTGAGCTCACGCTGTCCTTGATGTTGCCTATCTTGTGCATGGACTACTCAGTTTGTATATTTTGCTTATTTTTTTCATAGTTCCACACAGCTTATTCCTGTTTACTCGATTGATCTGTGTTCAGTTTTTCAAGGCCTATCCACTGTGCCAACTTATAACTAAATCTGAGGGGGTACGTTGGGGAGGTTCCCTTGTAAGAAGACACAATATGCCACAGTGTTCAAACCAACAACAAAGGCCTGTGATTACTTGAACACTGCAAAGGACCTATACCTCCCACTCAACCACAACAGAAATATATAAAAATCCTTGCATGTGGTCTCAAGTGTACATAGTAACCACAAAAAGGAGTGTTAACACCTGGCGTAAGGAACACGAGTAATTGTCGGCTGGGAAACGTGGATAAATCTCTAATAGTACTGTTTCCAGGAACACTGCAAATTCTATGGTTTAGTCAATATCCTCTCATTACTGTGCTAGAATGTACAGAGAGGACACAGAAATTCAAAAGCAAAAAACAACTTTAACAGAAAAGGAGGAGTATTGAAATTAGCCAAGTTGTATGCTTTAGTGCTAAACAAAGCAAACAATGCCATCTCTTATCCAAATCACATGTCAAACAATTCTGTGATCTTATGCAACAGTCTGACGATGTTACAAATTGACAGTTTGGCGTGCTGAGCTTGTTTAACTTTGAAACTCACATCTGAGTGTTAATAGCTTCTGGTGATGTGCATTAGGAGACGAAATGTTAGGTACAGAAATGCGGGTTGAACCATGGCCTAATGCCCGTAAAACAGAAATCACCCAGGGTGCAAATACCAGCCGAGGAAGCCTGCATTGTGTGACCATGTGAGGTTCAGGTGACATGGTAGATTCCTGCAGGCATAGTCTACAGTGACAAAAGTCATATGCATGAATATCATGGATACACTGCTAATTTTACCAGTGTAAAATAGGATGCTCATTTGCTCCACAATGCTTCATCTTTTGATGTGGATCTATTGCTATGCCAAACATTTCCCTGTCCTCTTGTCTCTGGCCAGTCTTCTATTTCTCTGCCCTCACCCCCCTCCAGTCCTCCACTCCCCCCCCCCCCCCACTCCCCAAGCTGTCATCCATTCCCATGCCCTTGCAACTCTCCATTCCTTCTGCCTGCGCCATTCTCCTTGCCCCTCATCTGTTTCTCAATTCCTCATCCACTCGTCCTCCACTCCATTGCCCTTCCCCCCCCCCCCCCCTCCAGCATCCCTTCCTCTATTCATCTGCCTTCATTCAAACCCTACCCCCCTACCCCACTTGAAAGATCTTAAGATGTAACTGAGCAAAGTGATCTACTTACAATGGGAGTTGGCAGTACAAATCCCTGTACAACCATCCAGATTAGATTTCCTGCGGTTACCATAAATGGCTTAAGAAAAGTGCTGGAATTGACAGATCTTCTCTCTCGAGTTAATGCAGTTCTTAGAAGCAAAGAAATGACTGATATGTAAAAGTGTATTTTGAGATCACAGACAAAATGCATTCACGAATTTTCTCTTCTTTTGCAGGTGATTTTGGACTGGAGTCATTAGACTACTACACATACCTCAGCTATGGTGGGAACCATAAAGTTGATGGAACGAATGATGCTCATGATTTCCAGGAAACATTGAAAGGCATGTGCTACTAAGACTTTCTTCCAGTTCTTTGTGATTAGGCAGTACAATTTCTTGGGTGCTTGGCAGAATGTGTGCTGAAATTATCATTATACTTTTGGTTTGTGTATGCCAGCTATTCAGCATTTGGAAATTTTGTCATTTTTTAAAAATTTTACTTTGTTGTTCATACACATTAGTGGTTGTAACATGTGAACTCATTTACAATTTGGCGTGATGGTACATCTGTGTATGGAGAGAAATTTTTACTGTGCTGTCAATATTTAATTGTATTGCAGTTTCTGTGCATTATTAGGACGTGCACTTGATGAGCTAAAAATACAATCTCAGCCTGATACTGATGGTTTTATATTGCCAAGTTACAGGTGTGAAAGTTGTCTGGAATTGAACTTCCTTAACTGCTCCAACTAATAGTTCATACTCAGTTTCTCAGTTGTGGGCAAGTGCATTGTCCAGAAGACATAAATACTTTCCTATGCTTTCCAAACTCTTCCCATATTTTTTGATTCCTGTTGACCAATAAGATAAGCTTCATTTTAATCATTTATGAGTTCAACCTTGTAAGTAAATCAGTAACAACAATCCTTTGTATTCCAGAAACTATTGACCATAACTAATCGCTGTGTGAAATCAGTTTACCGTGTTTTGAGCTACTGTCCATAGCTTTGAATGATGTCTTATATCTGATATGAAGCAATGGATCTAAATCTCTTTCACACTAACAAACTGGTGTATGACATCAGTTGGAGCCTGTCTGAACAAAAGCCATGAAGATGCCATAATTTACATACATGGCTCCAAGTGAGGGGACTCAGTTGACTGTTCAGTTCCTTCCCAGATAATGTTCTCAGGATTTGTTTACCAGCAGAAGGCCTTGTCCTTGAAGCTGGGCTTTTTTTGAAGTTCTCACAAGTGACAAGTACATGAGAAGTGTCAGTACAAAAGCTTTCCTCATCTGTTGAGACTCATTGCTCTCCCCAGTATCAGGGGACTAGTCTCAGCAGAGAAGGCTGTCCAGGAATCCCGCTCCTTACTGTGAAACAAATGTAAACAGAGAAATTTGGATGGGTATTGTAACACATTGAAATGTGACCAATGATGCAGTAGTCAAACAGGCTTGTGAAAAAAATGTAATAATGTTCTCTGAAATCTTTTCGCATTCAGTGGTGTCATTGCTGAATATAGTCGTGGATATTTTTGGGAAAGAGAAGGTCTGAAGATCAAATGAGATGACACTTCAAATTTTTAAATTGATTGACTGACTGTGGTTAACTCCATTGTCAAAGCTATTTTCGCTCCGCTTAGAGGATGTCTTTTCACTTATGGCATTAGAAGTTTGTAATCTGCTATTGCAATTTCAGCATTAGACCATTGTCAAGCATTGCATGCATTTTCCCCCTGTTTGTGTCTAGGGATCAAATGCTTGACGGTGGCGTAATGCCAAAATTTAAATAGTAGAATAAAAACATCTACAGCCATAAGTGAAAATGACATCTTTTAAACAATTCGTATTGGCTGCGGACCCTTGTTATAAGAAGTTATGCTTGTTCTCCTCTGCACTTCATAACAATGCGTCCCTGGTACAACATGAAATTTCTTCAGATTGTGACACATAGGGCTTTGGTAGTGCATTGCACCTTATTTATTTGAGTATATTTTGTATGCTGAAGAGGGGACATTTAATTGCTTGGCTACAGATATACCCTGTATTTTATATTCCAGTGATGACCTATCAAGCTTCGTATGGGTAGCACTAAGTACCTATGGCCGATGACTTGTCTGGTGTAGCGGACAGTTATATACAAAAACCTTCCTCATGAATCATTCTGTCTATTAACAAAAACTGTATGAAAATTCCCAAACTAGTTCCTGAGATTAGCCTTCACATACAAAAGAAAAATTCAGTGGAAGACTTCAATTAATATTAGGCATAGATTTTTTATACTATTACTGTTGGATGTTTTATTGAGAAAATATTTTATCTCACGATTGTCACTGATCCTTTCACACGTTGAATGGTAGTGTTCTTAACAAGTTTTAAACTCACTCACCCAATAACAATTTTGTGTGGACACTAACAGCCGCATGTTGAGTATCAAGCAACTTAATGCCCAGGGTTAGAAGCTCCTCATATTCTACGATGCCTAAAATTCTCCTTATTGTTTGTTGTTTTCCTGTATTTACAATATATTGAGAATATGGGCAGAAATTGGCAGTACTTCATCAGAATGAGGAGGTATGTTTTCTGTACCATTATATTATGGTGTTTTGGCCACTCTTTGTTGGATAAGTTTTCTGATGGGCTGTTTTGCACATACTTTTTTTCCTAGCATTTCTACTCAGATGTACACATTTTGATATAGGATATACTTTCAATGTCATGTATTAAGCCTGATGTTTTGTTTACATTCACTCTTTTCTATCCATATGACCATTTGGGCTCTCAGCTCTGTTGCTGGGGTGACGATTCTTCTGGAAATCTTGGGATTCTCAGGGAATTACACTTTACCTCGAAAAATAACGGAAATCTTGGAGAATTTGAGGAATTAGGTGAAATCCTAAGGAATTCTGCATTTTTAACCTTGCATTGAACTTGAATAATTTTGAGTTTTATAAATCACAAACTTTAAAATACGTAATATTTGAAAGAGTGTTAATTATATGAATATTATTCCAAATAAGTCATGGATGTTTAAAAACTGCATCTAAACCACTGCTTATGGCTGAGATATGGCTCAACTGAGAGAAAAGAGAAAAGTCATTATTGTCACGTGCTGCACCCCCCCCCCCCCCCCCCGCCCTATTAATTTATCAGGATCTTCTTGCACCATCTTCCTCCTCACACCAGGAATTCTCAGGAAATATATTATTTTTTCCCCAAGTTTGAGTAGCCACCCTGGGTTTGTGATTCACAAATGAATATACTCTTATTGCCTTCTTGTTCTACTCTTGCCTATCACCCTCCTTCTCCACTCCTCTGGTGCTCTAGTGTGATAAATGAAGGGGTGTAACATATCAGAGAGCAGTTGACGGGAAAGAGTGTATTTTCAGTGTAAGAATTTTTAATTTTGTTTATTTTGCACATTCTACATACAACTTTCAAAATGTAAAATTATTTCTATTTTGTATTCACTGTTAATTATGTAATATTATGATTTGCAATCATGGGTGGAAGATGAAAAAATGGCATGAGCAAAAATGTCATTTCACTTTTCAGAGGAACCAGTGAACTGGCACATAAAAAAGTAAAGAGGGTGTTGTAGAATAGCCACTGAATTTAATTTCATCAGAACTGCAAGAACTCCTGATATCTGATTACAATAATTGTGACTTTTTCACTTACATGTCCTCTGTCCTTTACTTGCTCTGTATGACATGTGGTGGCTTTAACTCATATTTTCCTTTGCTAATGATGTAGCAAAATAATGTTAATTGGCTCTCCCTGTTGTATCAGAATTCAGAAATAAGCAATTTTTTTTCAGCAATGAGTGTAATGGGCATGGCAGAAAACCTCCAAACTGATGTTTTTCGTGTTGTGGCTGGTGTTCTTCATCTAGGGAATATTATGTTTGAAGAACGAGGGAATTATGCACAAGTTTCTGATAACAGATGTGAGTATTGAGACGTTCTGCTTTCGTAGTCCATTTATATGTTGTGATTCTTCAGTGTCTCCCGGCATATTTCTTGCTCGAACAGTCCACAGGTGTACTGCCTGTCCATAGTGTCAAACAGGCACAGTATTTTGGTGATTAGACATATCGCCATCGTCAGGTGCGCTGACGAACTGAGCTCCTGAGGGCACCTGATGATGGCGACATGTCTGATCGCCGAAATATTGTGCCCGTCGGACACTATGGACTGGCAGTACACCTATGGACTGTTCGACTATTTATCTGTTGTTGTTGTGTTGGTCTCCTCAAAAATATGTTGCAACAGCAGTGCATAGAGCAATGAATGATAATTTTAAACTGTGTCTAACATTAGGTAGGAAAATTTGCTGATTTTCAACAGATGTGCCATAGTTGAAAAGAATGAAACTTTGCTAATCTATTCACATTTGAAGTGGGAATGTGTGTAGGGAATTTGGTAATTGTTATAGTAATGCATTGCTGAGGGAATGCCACCCTTATGGTATTTTGCACTACTTTATAATTTGTTTGGTTCAATCCCATCTCCGGCCATCCTGATTTAGGTTTTCCGTGATTTCCCTAAATCGTTTCAGGCAAATGTCAGGACGGTTCCTTTGAAAGGGCACGGCCGATTTCCTTCCCCATCCTTCCCTAACCCGAGCTTGCGCTCCGTATCTAATGACCTCGTTGTGGATGGGACGTTAAACACCACTAACCTAACCTTATAATTTGTTTTGCTCATACCCGTAGAGTTTCATAGTGATTAAAAATATTTTCTTCCCAACAACAGGTTTTCTACATTGCACAGGTGAAAATGCTTCTTGCAAAATACAGTGAAACTCCTTTTTAAATAATCTTTGGGGACCCAAATATTTTTCCGTAAATAGGGATTTTGCCTGGTACACAGGAGGAGTGACCCAGAATCGTAAATCAATCTTGCTTAGGTGATACAAGTGCTTTTTAATCACAACATCAGCACTATTCTGTGCTATAAATTTAAATGCAGCAAGTATATAAATATTACACTTTTCACAGAACATATATTTTATTTTTAAAAAATCAATAAGTCTGGTTTATTTTGTCCTTCCAGCATATTTTAGTGAAAGAAGTTGTTGCTCCAGCTGGTTGATATTAGTTAGAACTGATTAATCTACATTATAAGAGGAAAAGTAATTCCTGACAGTATCAGTTCCTTGTACATCAGCAACGAAACTGGATGCATTGCTCTCCCCTTTTCTTCTTCTTCTTCTTCATCAGTGCCATTGCCTGCTCCTACCTGTATTCCTCATAAGCATTTTACTTGCATCAGTCGTGGGTGGGGAAGTCAGGATGTCATTATCGCAACAAAAAATGTCCTGGAATGTTGTATTTTCAGAAATACCAATTTCTCTAATCTATTTTTCATCTGGAAGACTGTTGTCTTCAACAGCAACTAATGTGAAACAATTTAACACATTCTGTTGTGTTACAGAATTCCAGGCGACAACAAACATATGCATAACCTGTACAGCGCTGAGTCTCATCAGTTTCTTCCTCTCAAAGAATGAAACTGACTTATACCCAAATGCTTCTCTGTATTTGGATTTAACAGAGTGTTTTATGCATAAGTTCAGAGGCTGAAGATGACCTGGGCAGTTTGGAGGAAGGAACACAACATATACTTATTCTGAAATTTTGTCTCCTTGGTATGTACGGTGCATATATCAATAACTAGTACAATTTTGCTTCCTGCTGCACCCTCCTTGGCATCTAAACAACAGAAAAAGTCATTAAGCTTTCTGACATCTCCAGGGACTATTGTTGTACTCGTAAGTACAAAGAAGTGCTTTTTTTTTTTTTTGGAAAGATCTGGGAATTAACAGTGGTGGGACTTTTCAGTACCATCACTATTTATGCACAATAGTGTCGTCATCCTTTCTGTAATTTTTTACCTCTGTGCCATTTTTCTCACTTAAGAATATGATTTTGCAGGAAGTAAATTATAAAAGACACCATTTGATCAGTGTTCAAAATGGACGTGGGCTGTTACCCTGTATCAGTCATGGAAATATGATATTCTTCCAGTAGTTCACATTTCCTGTGACCAGGGTCTCACTTTCAGCACTTATACTTTGAAATGACAGCTTATGGTGTTTTTTATATCAATTCAACCAGCTCTTCGATGCACAGAAATTTTCAATGCTGATGTTCAGAACAATTTCATGACTTCTCTTGCTGTATGGTTCCTCTTATAGGAATTCTCCCACTTCTCAGTCCTTGAAATTACTTTAGGATATTTTCCACCTCATTGAATGTGGGCATATGAATGATGTTCCTTTTTGGATCCACAGCAATCGTTAGCTTTGACATTTAAGAGCACTCACTTATTTTTGAATATACGTCACATGTAGAATCGTATTTCTTTGTCTTATTGGAAAGATTCATTTAAGATTGTCATTGTCAGCTTTTGCTGAACTGTAAATTTCCTATACACTTGCAGGCCATAACTCCACAAAAATTAAGGTGATAATGTAGACAATTCAGTAACCAAACAACTACGCTTTTTGCATTTCATATTCGTGGTGTCAGATCATGGGACCTGGGGCCCATGAGAAATATGGGCCCTGTAATGAACTTGTGACATCACATTAGTCACCTTGCCCACCATATTTTGCGAATGCTTGGCTCCATGCAGAGCCCCCAGGAGATCAGTACCTCAGTGGAAAGGTACCCACTGAAGGTCTTAACTTCGTTGTGTGCTATTGGAAGCGTACATACTTTTAAACACACAATTAAGAATTATTAAAGTTGTCTGAAATAGTTATTTGCTCCGCATTGGGGACGTCTCCTGGCACTCAGAAAACCTGTAGTGTCATGTGCTGTAATATATGCAATGTGGCCTGTCTTTCTCGGTCTTGTGTCTTTCTCGGTCTTGCATGACCTAAACTGCATGAAAATTGATCTCAGTTCTTTCAACACATCTGTTGGTATCAGTAAAAGGGAAGTCAAGAAATTTACTACAATGTAGGCACTCATCAGCATGTTGAATCAATTACCATTTTCTGCATTCCATAACAAAAATTTCGACCTGTGTGAAGTGAAAACAAATCAGAATCTCTCAGCAGCATGTTATGAATTACATAAGGAAAGGATTTCAGTTTGCAAAAGTTTCATGTTTGTTCCTTAAAAGTGGACTTTTTCTTAAAGTAGGACGCGTTAAAAGCAGGGAGAAATAACATTGCTGTTATGGGAGTTTCGCTGGGACTGATGGAAATATTCGTTAAAAGTGGGATTTCATTAGCGAGTTTTAAATCAGGTTTTACTATATCCTTCATTTTCATCACTCATATGGTCTCAGCCTTCGTTAGCCCTTGTATTCCATGTGCCACCTCCCCCTTACTCCTTTCTTTTCTTGCCCCATTCCATCCAGCTGTCCCCAACTAAACTCTTACTCGTGTCTTTCTTTTCTTCTCCATCATAACATTTGGTTCATGTGCTATAAAATTCATTGTTGGTTTTAGCATTCCACCTTTCTCTATTTCTGTTCTATTTTGTTATTTTCAGCAAGTATTTCTCCTTTTCAAGTATTATCTTTTTAATATTCTCTTTTTCGTATTCCACACCCCCCCCCCCCCCCCCCCCCCCCCCCACACACACACACACTTATCCACTCTTATTTCCCTGATGGTCCTCTGCCCCAATACTAATTTCACTCTTCCAATGGGAGCATTTTCAGATATCGATTGCCCTTGAAAGATCAATGCTCCACTTGATGCCATTGTCAACACAATAGTGCTGCGAGTTTTCCCCTTTCATTTACCTTTGTTTTCCACTTGCATTTTGCAATTTATTTTCAGATTACCATTCATCTGTGGTGTTCAAATTACCATCAACTTACTAGTACTTTTTTTACTCTAAAATTGGAATCTCAGCTGTTAGTTTGCTGTGTTTCAATATTTTTCTGATTCAATTTGCATTGATGTTTTCTTCCTTATAATGGCCAAAAAGCCCACTTGTTCTTTTTTCTGCTCCTATTTTTGTCATTTTCTCTGATGAGCAGAGAGGGGAAAAAATGAAAATTGGAGGTTTAGCTGTCTTCATTTTTTTATTTTTGTGTGTGTTAGCATTGCAATCCCATTTTCAGTACATGGAGCTTCTCTTTCGTTCCAAATATTGTATTTAATATTCATGTCTATTTTATTCAATGGCTGCAAGAACAGTGCCTTTGTAAGAAGAACCTTATGATGATCTTTGATTTGGCCACCCTTTCTACCAGAGCACCGTGTTATGATTCTCGTAAGTTGATCAGGGAGAAATTCAGCCCCACAGTGACAACTCTCTTCAAATTCACCCTCACGTTATATTCTTGCTGCTCAGTAGTGACAGTTATAAACAAAAGGATGGTGTTGCCATGGGGTGCTTTTAGTCACCTGTTGTACCGGACCTGTTCATGATGGATTTTGAAGAGAAAGCCTGCACTGAAGATTGCACATTGATTACACATTTGTGATGTGGCAACATGGGAGTGAAAAGCTTCACGAGTTTTCCCACATCTGAACTCCCTACACCACAGTATCAGATCACCGTGGAGGTGGAAGAGAATTGCAAACTCCCCTTTTTGGATGCCCTATTGGAGCACAAGGCAGTGGCATTATGAGACCGGAAAGTCACTTACGCTTACTGGTATTTCTAAACCTCCAGCTGCTATGATCCTTCATCATGTGAGGATGTGCTACACATACGCTGTTCCACATGGCCCATACAATATCGGATGAAGAAAGCCTACTAATGGACCTCAACTACCTTAAGAAGATATTCAAAAAGAATGCTTGTGACAGGAGGAAAATCTGACTTGCTTTCAGGCAGAAGATGCAGGTCCACTAAATAGACTACTATGACTGAAGAATAAGACAATGGCATATCTGCCGAACACTGACCAGGTATTGAACAAGATAGGCAGTATCTTGGTTCAACATAACATTAAATGCATTTTCCATCCATCTTCAAAAATACATGCTGTGTTAGATGTAATGAAAGATAAATTGGGGTGTCATAAACTGAATATGTACCGTATGTCCTGCAAATGTGGTAAGGCGTACTTTGGGCAGACTGTACTGACAATTGAAAAAAGATGCCAGGAGCATAGGAGGTACACTGAACACAAGCATCCAAAAAAATCTGTCATTGCAGGACACTGCATAGCTGCAGGGAAAGCAATGAAATATAAACAAATGGATGTGTTGTGACAGAGCTTGTCATTATGGGATTGTGTTGTAAAGGAGGCTGTTGAAATAAGAGTGATCAATAGAGACTGTCATTTCACGATGGAGCGTTGGACTTGATGCTCAGACATCTGAAGTCACAACATCAGTCAACAGCGAGAAGCACTGAGGGCCTGGAGTTTGCATCCATTATTCTGTGGTCATGTCTCCCCACCACTCCATCAGATGAGGCCTGTGACCAGGTAGTGAGGGAAAATGTGGGGAGCAAGAAGAGTGTAAAGGAGGCATGATGTACCAAAGATGTTCATTCTTCAGATACCACCTGAAATGATGACAAGGTAAGCTGTAGAAATATTGTGTTTCTTAAGTGATTGCAGCAGGCTGGACACCCAAGAGCAATACAAACAACTGATCCAGCAGGGAAGCTTGAGGTCACACAGCACAGTGAAAGGATTATCATAGAAAATATATACAAGAAACAATGATCCTCTGGAGTAGTAAAAGTGCATGTCTTTTAGCTCCATAGGTGAGTAAGATATAAAAAAAGTGTGGTGGGACTAAAGGAATTGTTTTCTACATTATTGGATATGGAAACTGGTGACGAGGCAACTGGAAACAATAGTGGAGAGAGGGGACAGTGGTAGAGACAGTAGGAGATAATGGTCTGGGTGAAAGAATAGAAGAATGAATGATCTGTTAGAATTTTGCGCAAAACACAATTTAACTACTGCAAACATATAATTTAAGAGTCATGAAAGAAGGGAAAGGAAAAAAGGAAAAATAAATTGGAATTGTGGTCCTTTACAGCTTAATGAATTTCTGTGAACATGTCTCAGCGGTGGTAAAAACTGTATTTTTTGTGTGGTTCACGTTTAGTTGATCATCATGCAGACTGGCAGAGGACAAAAATACAAATGAGCAATTAATAAATTTCAACACTTTGCCAATAAAACTTGTCAAGAAATGCCATTGAGTGCCCATAAGCTCCAACTTGTCAAGAAGTCACCAGAAGCAACTACTACTTGGTATGGTATTTACAAAAAATGTTATCTGTTTGGTATAGATTTCTGTTATGTAACTGATCCAGCAAAGTTCATATATGTCATGGCAGAAAACATCACACAGTGTTATAGTATATTCATATACGTTCGCACTATAATAGGTTTTAATATGATAAGGAAAAACAGCTTAATGTGCTGAAACATGAAACCTCACATCGTAAATAATATATTTAATGCTTTGAGAATAATTTGACAGAGCACTGAAAGATCAAAACTGAAACAGAGCTCCTGAAGTAAATGACATTCCCTCAGAATTATTAGGATCCTTCAGAGAACCATCCATTACAGAACTACCCCACCCAGTATGCAGGATGTATGACATATGAAATATCCTCCGACTTCAAGAAGAATGTAATAATTCAGATTCCAAAGAAGCAGGTCCTGACAGGTGTGAATATTACTAAACCATCAATTCCATAAGCCATTATTGCAAAATACTGACACGAACTATTTACAGAAGAGTGGAACCTCCAGCAGAAGCTGACCTGGTGCAAGAATGGTTTGGGTTATGGACAAATGTAGGAACTGCAATGCGACACTTACCCTACAACGTGCCTTAGAAGAGAGAATGAAGAAAGGAAAACCTACATTTACATCATTTGTTGATTTAGAAAAGGCTTTTGTGAATGTTGATTGGAATAGATACTCTGAAATGTAGAAGGTATCAGAGAGAAAATACAGGGAGCAAAAGATTATTTACAACTTTTGCAGATCTAAGAATCTAGGTGCATGAAAAGAAGGCAGAAGTGGAGAAGAGGGGGAGTCAGGGTTGTCATCTCCTCTCAGTGTTATTTCTGTACCTTGAACAAGCACTAAAGGAAACTAAGGAAAAATAATTAAAATTCATGCAGAAGAAATGAAGGTTTGCTGACGACATTGTAGTTCTTTTAATGGAGGCAAAGCATTTCAAAGCTCAGTTGGACAATATGTGCCATCTCTTGAAAATAGGTTATAAGATGAAAATCAATAAAAAAAAATCACTGATAATGGAATGTAGTTGAATTAAGTTACATGATGCTGAGGGTATTGGATTAGTAAATAAGACACTGGAAGTAGTAGATTTCTTGCTGTTTGATACCAAAATAACTTAAAATGGTAGATTAAAGAGAATATAAAATGTAGAATGGCAGTAGCAAGAAACTTTTCTTTGAAAAAATAGATGTGTTAGCATTGAACATAAATGTATTTGTTGATAAACAGCACACAGAGAAAGGGAACAGAAACTTTTGAAGTGTGGTACTACACAATAATGGTGAAGAGTAGATGGGTAAGTTGGGTACTTAATGAAGAGGTAGTGAATCAGATCTTGGAGAATAGTGCTTGATGGCACTATTTGATTGAAAGAAGAGTTCAGTTAACAGACATATCCTGAGACACCAAGAAATAGTTAATTTGGTAAAGGAGGGAAGTGTACATGGCAAAAATAGTAGAGGGAGCCTTAGACCCAACTACAGTAAACAATTAATATTAATACGAACCACCACAGCTGTATTAATGTAAGTTTATTATGACACTTGTTGATGGCCATTGAACGAAACCGATTGTTTCATAAGTAATGTATATTAACGCAGCTGTATTGGTTCATATTAATATCAATATGAATCATTGATGAAGCACTGCATGATCAAGATTGTAGTAAACAGGTTCAAATGGATTTTGGGTTCAGCAGTTACTCGTAGATGAAGAGACTTGAACAGAATAGACTTTAGTGGAGAGCTGCATCAGACAAGTCTCCATACTGGAAACAACAACAGTAGCAACAACAACAAATGAGTTAAGAATGGATCACATCTTTTTTACACTCAATAGTGTAATGATAAGATGCAGGTTTCTTCTTCATCAGTACATGGCATAATTGCAGTGATCTTTGGGCTTCTACATCTCGTGTTTGACTTCAGTGTATGGACAAAGCCATGTAAGAGTTAGGTTTCCAGTATTTCCCTTCAGGAGTTCAAAATCCCAGTACTACCAATAAATGTATTTAAAAATAGAAAAAAAGTCTAGCTGTGATAATTGTTAGTGCCTCCCTCAGGGAGGGGACAGAGAGATGTGAGGGAAAGTTGAAAAGCAGGGGCAGGTCATTCACCTCTGCAGTGAGGGCAAGAGGTAGCATAGCTAATTATTTGGTCCCTTTGAAATTCTGCAATTTTCTGTAGTAAATTTTGCTTTTAATACACATAGTAATTATACCCACCAGTCCAATTACTAAGCTAATTGTCAGCTCTCAGTGCTGTCATTAAAGGAAGTATGGCTCAACACTGCATGAGTCTATTCATCCTTCCTTTGAATCATTCATTCCCACACTGTGCCCCATAAATCCCATCATGAAGGAAAGTCTTCAGCGACTTAGAAAGAATCAAATTATTCATTAACTGGCAGAATTTTGTAAAATCAAACAATGTAAAGTCTGGGATGGAATAACAGCAATATGGAAAGTATAGGTTCATATTCACCACATAGAGAAGGTGTTGAATTGCAGACAGGCACAGTGAAAAGAATACTGGAAACATTTAACCTTTCTGACAAAGCTCTTTTTCAAACATTTACACAACAATAACAGCAACAGCAACAACTCACACACACGACTGATAGTTTCCAACCACTTAGGCCCGACTGTGTCTGATATGAGCATCACTCTGCTTGGATGAGTCGTGGGGGTGAGGAGGTGACAAGGGGCAGAGAGGGGGAAGGATAGCAGGTTAAGTATGGCAAAGATGCTAGTGCTGTCTTTGGGAGCATGCAGGGACATTGCGGTGACGGGATAGGGGTGCTAGGTGCAGCTTCTGGAGGCTGCCCTGAGGGACGGTGGAGGAAAGGGAGGGGGAAGAATTGGAGAAGACGAAAGGTTCAACATGGGAACATGTAGGGGTTGTCTGATAACGAGCCCCATGTTCACCCATGTGTGGTGAAAGGCATTTTCCAAAATACTTGTATGTGCACCAGCAGTTTACTCTTTCATCAGGACTGATCATATCAGTGATGCAGAGGTGACCTTCCCCCATGAATGATACTGGCAGACTTTTCACTACCATGTACTGCATGCACATGCTGTTTCAGCGACATGTATACTTACTGTTGATATCATTGCATGCTTTCTAATACTGACTTCAAACATTTTAAATAAAATACAAATTTTTTAGTGCTGTTATGTGTTTTGAAAAAGGATGCTTATGGATTGCATTTATATCAGATTATAGCTTTTCCACAGATATGTTATTGTTACTCTCAATTAGTAGTTACTAAGCCAAAAGAAGTTAGTCACAGGTGGTAATGTACTTAAAGACTTTGAGCTAGTGCAACATGGTGTTATAATTCACAAATTCTCACTTGAGGTTTACTGAACCAACAGGAAGAAGAAAGTACTCTTAGATATTGCTTATGACGTATTGTAATCCTGGAGGTCAAGACTTCTGATAAATGTATTTATTGTCTTGTACCAAGGTTACTAAAATTTTTGTTTAGGCTTAATACATTGGTGGAATTCATTGCATTGTCTTCTCTGTCAAATGTGGGGAGGTTATTGATGTCCAGTGTTTTTTTACATATTCTGTTTCAGATCTTGATTTCCCTGCCTACCTGTTCCAGGTAGATCAAGGACATCTAAATAACAAGTTAATAAGCCGACGCTTTGATAGCAAGTGGGGCAGTCAGTCAGATACCATTGATGTTACGTTGAATGTGGAGCAGGCTGTGTATACTAGAAATGCTTTAGCCAAAGGTGTATATGCAAGGCTGTTTGATTTTCTAGTCAAGGTAAGAATGTTAATTTTTATTAATAAGGTATAGTTTTTGTAGTGCTATTGTGCTGTGTGAAGAAATGTGACATTATTATTGCAGATTAATAAAGTACGTCCTTTTAATAGGCTTCTAAAAACTAAGTTATACACAACAGGTATTGATTGCAGTTTGAGTGCTTACTCTCCTTTGTTGATGCTTCTTTAATTTTCTGATTCTACCTTCCTTTATCATTTAGATGTAGGGAGGCACATAATGAAGATGACATTATAGCTAGGTTTTCTAAATTAGGTGCTTCTGTCAGATATTTGTGCACCCTCATGTACATGCATTTGCGTAGTGAGGGAGGGAGGCAGGCAGGCAGGCAGGCAGGCACTGGTATGTAAGATAATACGTTGAAAGTATTTCAGAGTAGCCTCACTGAAGAACATGCACATAGTTCCTATTTTGAGCCATTGAAAATTTGTGAAAATAACAGATATCAAAATGAGTGAGCATGGAATTCCAAACAACAAGGTGGTTGATAGGGGAAAGGCTGCTGTACCTGATGCAGTTCATTTGCTCTGTATTAAAGACACAGGAGATGAGTCTGTTTTTCCAGCAACAGTATTCTGTAGAGTGCCAGTACAACTGTGTGTTTCATGTGACCCTTTCTTTCTTTTAATTTTTTTTTTTTTTTTTTAAGTGGAGATCATTTCAGTCTATAACCACAAGTGGTCTTGTTTTACTCCAAGAAAAATACAGCACTCTGTATTAACCAAGGGTTCTCAAAGACAACTGTGTATGCTTGAAGATGTCTTGTGTTCGTAATAATGTTCCTCAAGATTCTTTATTATTTCTATTTCTCCAACATATGGTACATCCAGACAGTCTTTAGGCTAAAATCGTGGATTTTGTGTACATGTTTTGCAGTAAAGTACAGTTTCTTTTGCCCACCTAGCATCTTCCAGTTGCTAGATGTAACACACTCTTTTGTCTTCGTGGCAAGGGAAAACAGTAATGAAGTATAGTTTCCTGCTTCTTAGCTGCTATGCAGTACCTGTGGACAATACAAAGCCACTTCCTTATGGTTTTTTGCTTTGAACTTCATTAAGACATTCCTCCTTTATTGTTTAGAATGTAGTAGTGGAAGTGTGAACTCTTATTTGATTTCTTTTTTCCTTTTTTTCCAGTTGTTATGCAAGCACTTTGCATTCTTTGCTGCATCTGATTTTTGTTAGCCTGTTGCATGTGTTCAGCATCAGCAGCTTTCCCTTATTTTACCGTAATGATATCATCATCCCGTCTTCTTTCTTGAAAATACATACATCACTTTTCTTCTTTTTAATTTTATTTCATATTTTCTTAGCCAAGTCAGCCCTACTCTTTTACACTGTTCCAGTCAAGCATATTTTTTTTTTACCTCCTGCAATTTATTTGCCAGTACTATATTTGTGTATAACCTATTTGTGAATACAGTATTCCAGTGCCTGTGTTATTCACAGAAAATCTATGCCGGACCAGGACTCGAACCTGGATTTCCCACTTACCACGAGCGGTCGCCTTAACATTTGGCTATCTGTGCACGACTCACGGCCAGACCCAAAATTCCACGTGTTGTCAACCATACATCTACGATCTGTACTCACACATACATTAAGTGTATTCCCATACAGATCAGATGTTTTACTTGAGGTACAATATCTGATCTGTACGGGAATACACATAATGGATGGGTGAGTACAGATCGTAGATGTATGGTTGACAACATATGGAAGTTTGGGTCTGGCCGTGAGTTGTGCACCAAATGGTAAGGCAACTGCTCACGATAAGTGGGAAATCCCCATTCAAGTCCCAATCTGGCACAGATTTTCATTGCAGTCATTCCATTCTACAGCCGACGTTAGTCTTTATTTACAATTGCGAATTTATGTGATGTGTTTTGTAATGGCTGTGGTCGCCGCAGTGCATTTTCATCAGAATAACACACACGCGACTTTCAAGTACAAAGTCTGGTCTGTATAGGAATACACATAATGGATGTGTGAGTATAGTTTTATGGTTGACAACATACGGAAGTTTGGGTCTGGCCATGAATCGTGCACGGATAGCCAACTGGTAAGCCGACCACTCGCGATAAGTGGGAAATCCGGGTTCGAGTCCTGGTCATGCACAGACTTTCATTATCGTCATTTCATTCTGCAGCTGATGGTAGTCATTATTCGTAATTGTGAATTCATATGATGTATCTGTGAATACCAGATGTACCGGTATGAAATGAGCGTTAAGATACAAATGTGTCGATAGGGAACATTTGTTGTGAACGAGCCTTAATTTTTTTTTGTTTGGTTGGTATGACATCTGTCAAAGATATTTAATATACATCAAGTCATGAAATAAACATCATCATATGTTTTCATCATGTTAACAGAAAGTGATGATTTGCGGAAAGCATTAAGTTTTTGTTTTCATTTGAAAAAAAGTGCTGCAGAGTCGCATCGAATACTTGTCAAAGCATATGGTGATCATACTCCATGAGAAGCAACATGCAAAAGATGGTTTCAACAGTTCAGAAATAATGATTTTGATGTAAGAAATGAAGAACGTGGAAGACCACCAAAAAAGTTCGAAGACGCCGAATTGCAAGCAATATTGGATGAAGATAACACTTTGAGTCAGAAGCAAATGGCAGCAATGCTAAATGTTGCACAACAAACAATTTCTGACTGTTTGAAAGCTATGGGAAAGATCCAAAAGTGTGGAAAATAGGTGCCACTTGAATTGAATGAAAGACAGATGGAAAACCGAAAAACCATTTGTCAAATTTTGCTTCAAAGACATGAAATAAAATCAGTTTTGCGTCGAATTGTTACTGGCGATGAAAAATGGATTTATTTTAAGAATCCTAAATGGGAAAAACCATGGGTTAATCCGGGACAACCATCAACATCGACTGCAAAACCAGATCGATTCGGCAAGAAGATAATGCACTGTGTTTGGTGGGATCAGAAAGGTGTGGTGTATCATGAGCTTCTAAAACCCGGTGAAACTGTGAATACTAATTGCTACAGACAACAAATGATCAATTTGAACTATGCATTGATCGAAAAAATATCAGAATGGTCAGAAGACATGGCAAAGTAATTTTTTTACATGACAATGCACCTGCACACAAAGCAAAACTGGTTCAGGATACAATCAAAACACTTGGCTGGGAGCTGCTACCTCACCTGCCGTATTCACCAGACTTGGCCCCTTCCGACTACCATTTGTTTTCATCAATGGGACACGCAATGACTGAGGAACACTTCGATTCCTATGAAGAAGTAAAAAATTGGGTGTCTGATTGGTTTGCTTCAAAAGATGAAATTTCTATTGGTGTGGTGTCCACAAATAGCCAGAAAGGTGGTCAAAATGTATATAAGGCAATGGTAAGTACTTTGAATAAAATGTTTTTACTTTTCAATTCAAAATTAGTGTTTCATTAAAAAAAAAAAAAAAAAAAAAAGAGAGAGAGAGAGAGAGAGAGAGAGAGAGAGAGAGAGAAGAAAAACACTCATTTTATACTGGTACACCTGGTATGTGGAAGCTTCAGCAATGATAATTCCACAAGACTTCATCAAACAAATGGAAAATAATTTGTGTTGTGATTGGAAATTTGGACTGATCATTGTCTTGGTGGTGGAATCGCCATAATAGGGTACAAGACAGCTTATGTAACTGTGTCACAGTCAGCTATGATCACTCATACCCTGTTCCTCTGGTTTTTGTGTATTGCCCAATCTGAAGATGATACTTCCTTTGACAGATACTTTACTTCCGGCAGTGGCTACATAATGGTTCAGAGTAAAGTGCTCTAGGAATTTTCTTTTCAGGTACTATATGATAGTTTGGATCTTGGCCAGGCAACTTTTAAGACATTGTGTGAGTTCCTCATGGAGGGCTTACAGGTAACATCCAAGGCATTTGCATGATCCTGTAATGTGAAAACACATGCAAATAAAACTGAGTGGAAACAAGTGTAAAATTTGAATAGAACTGTTTGATACTGGCATTTTAATTGACAACCATATTCAGTGTCACTCCAGAACCATTTTCAATTCATATACCATCACATTTCTCCAATAATTCCACATGGAATATCTTTTAATGTGTGCTACACTAGTTTTGATGCAGTATATCAGTTTGTTTTTGTCTGCAATACTCTGCAGAAGTTCAACACTAAAAACAGATGTAATAACATTCTCACTTTATAATGCATGTTTCTCAAACCATCAGTTCATCACTACTTCACTGCCTTTCCACTCAAGTCATGATTTTGCAAAGAATGAATAGCAGTTGACCCACCGTCAAATTCTTAGCATTCTGTATTAACTTATTTCACAGCTGGATAACTCAATGAGAATTATTCGGGCTGAAGAAATACTGTGTCCGACCAAGAGTTTAACTCCAAACCATTGGATTAAAAACCTAAAATGTAAAAAGACACATTGTTGACTTACATATGTAACAGTCTCGTGTCAAGTAAAGGCACAGGTGTAGTTGCAGTATATTTTAACTGAGAAAAGTATAATATTAGTTCTTGCTGCATGTAAATTCAACTGCTGACAGAAAGACATGTTTGAATAGAAATAACATTTTGGTATATTAACAGATATTGTGCATTTTCTATTGTGGCATCTGATATTTCTGTTTTATTTTACTAGTGTGTGAATAGTGCAATGGAAACAAGTGTCACGGGCCAGAGCATAGGAATATTAGATATATATGGATTTGAGATCTTCGAACGGAATGGGTTTGAGCAGTTTTGCATCAATTTTGTGAATGAGAAACTACAACAGATTTTCATCGAGTTAACATTGAAGGCTGAACAGGTAAGTTGAAATGTGCTAATCACTTGAGGTGCTTTTATGTTTTAAAAAAAGAATAATTGAGAATTCTTTTTATTAGTATTTTGATTGTTTCTTCCTGTAGTAGTCCCTGCTAACTTTCTGCTTGCAAAAATTTTTGCTCTTTCACTGAAAAATGAAAATAAATGTGTGCTATATATCATGATGTCCTTGATGACTCTTGTTCTTTTGACAAATTTTACACAACTTAATTGCATAATTGTAGCTTTATTATAGAAATGATAAGCAGATCATGGTTTTGGGAATTAAATCTAATCTGTTGTCATAACCAAGAGACTTAACAAATGCTAAAAGAAAGCAGTCATGTGATAGTAAATCAAAAGCTCTTCTTGACTGATTAAGGTCACCATTATAGGAAATGAGCTTGGCAAATTCCGTCATCCTACTCATACTACCCAAATTTAGTTACAAAAAATTTGTTTGCAACATTACTAGTGTTCTCTATTTCCATGTTTTATGCATCTTCTTTAAAGAAGTAGGGCCTAGTCACTAAATCACTCACACATACAAAATGATACGCACCATGGATGTAACGGGATCTATGTCCAAATCTAACAGTTTTGTTTGTTCACAGAATTATTTAAATTGAATTTTACCTCACAAATATATGTAGGTTTCTTAATGAGGCCATTGTTTTCTCTTTTTATGTTAGGCATCTAACATGAAAGTTATTTCCACTTTTTAAGTGCACTTTTTTAAAAGGCAGGTTAGTTTGAGTTCACGAATCATTTATATTGGATAGATATGCAAGTTGTGTGTCACAAATTTATGGATGCTTCTCAAAAGTGATGTAAAGTTTTCATGAATTTCCAGTTTTTTTTCCAAATTCTTGAGCATTTTATATTGACAGAGTTGTTTTCACCAAACTAATAAGCCTAAGGAATATCACGTTCCAGCCACAAGTTTACATGTATTTGCCTTCGGTCTGACAATAGTATGAGAGGTGCTCAATGAATGTGTGCATGTGTTATGTACTTTAGAAGAAGGCTTGTGGCTGAAAGCTCACTTGTTTAGCAGTCTTTTTCTTGTGCTTGTCTGCGACTCAGCGTCTCCTCTATATCAATAGTAGCAGTCTATCCTTTTCGTAATATTGTCATTATTCCATGATGAAATTTCCATTGTCTTCTTTCTGTTTCATAATCAGCTGCTACATAAAACCGAAAGTTAAAACTGTGAAAAGACCTATAGGTAGTGTATATATCTGCCAAAGTCACATTTCCCAACACTTCATCCCAACAAATCGTACCAATAGATCCATTTTGCAGAGAGATCTTTAATTCAGTGTGTGTTTGCTTTATTGCATGAGTAATGTTTTTTATGTTTTAAAATTTAAACTTGGGATTTTTAATGTTGTGTGTGTGTTCAGTCTGCGGTGTTTGCGAATTCGTGAGACGAAATAATGATGTTTCTGTTATGTTACCAGTCTCGTGCTGTGTTGGCTGACAGAAGCAAACCAAGCAGCTGCCATGTTGATTTGTTTGTGAAGCTAGCATATTGTATTTCTCAGTTTTCATATTTATACTAGTGTATTATGAAAGTTTGTAGTTTCTTTCTGAAATGTGTCATTTTTCATATCGTTTATTGTGCCAAAGTATTGAAAAATGTGACATCAGTGTATGAACATGTTACCACCAATTTTTAAGTGCTTCATGTAGTAGGCTGAATAGGTCGTTACAACAAATTAATTGCTTATCATCTACTAATGCACATTTTGCCTTCCTTAATTCATTTGTTTATATATGAAATCAGCTTGTCTCCGCATCTGTCCTGCAAAATGGTCTATGGCCATTTCATTAAAATTTGGATGGTTCAGTAGTTATTTTTTAAGCTCATGCTCCAAATTTTTGCATATGAAATTACTCATTGAGGTAATGCTGTGCTGTCTTCAGACTCACGGTATGCTGCAGTTATTTATAAGAGAATAAAACTCACTAGAACCCAGGCACAATGCACTCTTGAAACAACTTACTAACAATGCTAAAGGGACATTTATGGTATGCACATTTCCTCTATTCATTTGTGAAACTCCTGCTAGGTAGTGACATGTAATTTCATGGCATTCTGCTGCTCTCTTAGTGAGACATTTACAAGCATATGTTTACCGCAGATAGAATTGCCATGACCGGAACAAAAAACTGTCTAAAATATTGTCAAAACATTAATACTGAGCATCAGTTAATGACACATCAAAGCATAATAGGGATATACGGAGACAGGGATTTGATGGCAAAGTTTCAGCCACTCTGTTCATTCCCTTTTGATGTAAGCAGTGGAACGTGAAAATCGTATGGAAGTTGCTAGGACACTCTTAGGCTCTGTTAGTTGAGCCTTTTTGAAGTGTATAAGAGGTATACCCCACAGAAGCCACACCCCCAAGGCTCTATTACATAATGCTAATGGGCATTTCAGGTTGCATCCTGAAGACTAGCTACTGCCTGTTTGAGGAACATCAGTTGATATCAACGGTTTCAAAAAGTTGTGTTTCAATATGCATGTGGGAAATAGTCTAAATGTGTGTGATAATTTAAATTTTGTAATCAATACTCTTAATACTGTTTGCAACATTGTTGCAAAATAAGAATAAGATATTTTTTTAGATGTTGGGTGTTAGAAACTGGGCAAAAATTCAGATTGGATAAGGCTGGGATGGGAAATGACCATAGTTTTTCAAAGGAATTGCCCTGGTGTGCACCTTGCATGATTAGGGAGAGATCATAAGAAATCTAACTCTGGATTGACAAAATGGCATGTGAGCCATATTCTTCCTGGCTGAGAGGTCAATGGCTTAACCACCATGCCACCATGCTCAGTGAATTAACAAAGTCCAGTACAAGATAAAAGGAAAATAACTACTGCCGCCTACCTGAAATGGTTTTAATTGAATGTTCTGTTTGGATATTACTATGTCCTTTCAAATACATTTTTCTTTCTAATACATTTATATAAGTCACATGGGCTTTTAAATAAATGAGAAACAGAAATATGTTTGTAAAAAATGGGGAAACTAAAACCTTGAGAGACAGGTAAAATGAACTGACATAAGGCTGGGTGAGAGAGAAATGATGGTATCTTCCCTGTTTTGAATGGCACTGGTTCTTTAATCACTGGTCTTAATCTCTAATGCATCCAGTAATTGCCTGCAGACACCAATGGGTCACCAACGCTTGCCCAAAAATATTGTGTAATACTTTCATATATAATATATATATATATTTACAGATGAACCACACTTTCCTAACATTCTCCAAATAAACTAAAGTCAATCATTTGCCTTCCCTAATACATGCCTTACAAGCTCATTCCATTTCATATTGCTTTGCAACATTACTCCTAGACATTTAATTGACTTGACTGTGCCAAACATAACGCACTATTAATACTGTGTTTGAACATGCCCTTAATCCATGGTGTGCAGGGTATCGTGTGAGAAAAAGACAAGCTGAGTTTCACACAAGTGACGCTTTCTAAGCCAGCTCTGATTTGTGGACTAAATCTTCTCAGTCTCAATAAAATTTATCATATTTAAACTGAGAATTTGTTCAAGAATTCTGCAGAAAACCAATTTTATGTATATTAGTCTGATTTTGAAGGCCCGTTCTTTTACCCTTTTTATGTATAGGAGTCACCTGCCCTTTTTTCCAGTCACTTGGGACTTTGCACTGGGTGAGAGACTCACAATAAGTGCAAGCAAAATAAGGGGCCAATGTGGTAAAGTACTCTTTGTAAAACCAAACTGGGATTCCATCTGGACCTGACACCTTATTCTTATTTGTTTTCAACTGCTTAAGTTGCTCCTCTATGCCAGGGACGTTTATGACTATGTCCTCCATATAGAAGCCTGTCCAATGGTCAAATGACGGTATGTTTATATGATCCTCCAGTGTGAATGATCTCTTAAAAGTGAAACTTCAGCTTTCCTTTTGCTATCTTCTACTGCCACATCAGAGTGGTCAACAAATGACTGGATAGAAGCGTTCAGGTTCTCAGCAAGATCCATCACTATGGAATGACGGTGGTAGTAGCTGTAAGCTTTGTGCATCAATCTTTTTATTAAACCATTGTGAGATTTTTCTGTCCTTAATCCCCTTACCTGGAATGTACTTCTCCACAACATGATAAACAATCTGTTTCAATTGTCCATAATTCCTCTACATCCATCATACTGAAACTAAATGATCTCCAATGATTCTCTAAGCGGGATACTAACAACTGCTTATCTGCTCTTTCTAGCAAAAATACTCTTCTAGCCTTTTTGACTGACTTATTTTAGTAACCATTGTCACTATGATGAAATCATGATTCATCCCTGTTTCTATAATGGCCCAGGTGATAAGATCAGGCTTGTTTGTTGAAAGGGCAATCAAAAAATTTGCATTTGATGATGTTGCTGCAACATGTATCTTCAACCTGGTGTATTGTTAAGCTGATCGATTCAATACTCACAGTGATTCTGCCTGATTGGCATACTGATTCTGAACTGCACGGCCTTCAAATGGAAACTTTCTGATTACCTCTTATGGCTACAAGGTCTAAAATATTTCCATCGTGTGTGGGTCGTCTATCTGTTCAAGACAGTTTTCAGAAAATATTTTCAAAAGTACTGCACAAGACTATCTGTTCATAACCTGTGTCCCAAAACCATAGACATTCCAGTCCATACTTAGTAGCTGCCTTCAACTAATATCGTATGATCTGGGTATTTCCACATTACTGTGTGTCGACTTTCCTTGAATGACAAAAACTGTCATGGCAGAATCGGGTAATGGGGAAAAAATCTGACAATTACCTCTATTTCACCTAGACATTCACAGCCACAATCAAATTTAACCTCAACAGAGGCCATATTTTTGCTGACTGCCATGAACACTACTACTCCTATGACATCCAGTCTGTCTATACAAAGATACATCTTTGGAAGACATTGAAAAAGAAATTTTTAATAGAAAGCAAATAAAGGAAGGTTCAGACGTAAAATTAAAATCTGAGGTGACAGGATTTCAATATATTTGCTGATGACATCGGTATTCTCAGTGAGAATGAGGAAGAATTAGAGGACCTATCAAAACAAATGAACACTCTAATGAACACAGAATATGGACTGAGAGTAACCCAAAGAAATACTGAAATAATGAGAAGTAGCAGAAATGATCTTCAACATCAAAACTGAAGACTCTGTAGTAGACAAAGTAAAGGACTTCTGCTGCTTTGTAAGCAAAATAAATGTAACAGATGAAGCAAGGAGGCTATAAACAGCAGACTAGTGTAGGTGAAGAATGCATTCCCCTCTAAAAGAAGTTTTCTACTATCAAACATCAGCCTTAATTTGAGGAAGAAATTTCTAAGAATGTGCGTTAGGAGCACAGCATTAATCATGGACTGCCGGAAAAGTGGAAAAGAAGAGAATCGAAGTGTGTGAGATGTGGTGTTGGACAGGGATGCTGAAAATTGAGTGAATGATATAATGAGGAAAAAGGAGGCCCTCCTCAGAATTAGTAAGGAAATGAATATGTGAAAAACATCGACTATAAGAAGAAAGAGAATGATGGGACATGTGTTAAGATGTCAAGGAGCTTCGGGGTACTAGAGGGAACAATAGAGGTAGAGACAGAGATTGTAGTGTGTCTCAGAAATAATCAAAAGTGTTGGGTGTAAGTGTAATATCCTTTTACAGAATGATGTGGCTGGACATAGCAAAATGCATACTTTGCAGTGACAGTGATCTATTACAGGAACTAAACAAGGTATTCTGCTGAGAGTGGATGTCTTTACAACTTGATAACAGAAAATTACCTATCCTGGACAATTGGTCAAGGAGCAGGAAAGAGAGTACTACACAGTCTTATAAGGTGAGGACCTTGTAGGGAGCCTTGTAGGGAACCATAGTGCAGCGATGCCCTTACAAGTGGCTGTTGGAACTGCAGTGCCAGATGTGGCACACAGCGAAGGTGGCATGGCAACTTGGCATGACAACTTGTCAGGCAGCAGAAGTGGCAGTGGCCATGGCAGGTGGGGTCTGTCACAGAGACATAGAGCAACTTTTGATCTGTCAGAGTGTACAATATGTCTGTGTCCAGAGGTGGAGCACTGACCTAAGTAACACTGGCAGAAGAATACATCCATGTTGTCACAAGGACATGTGATCGTGCAGACGTACATAGGCTCCTGTGATCACAGCACTGCATATGGGTAGTGCCAGTGGATGCCATGTCAGCTGCAGGCGGCTTCACTGTACACAGTACCTCACCTTCTATTTGCAAACAGCCTCCAATTTGAGGTAGTGGCCATTTGTGGCCCACCAAACCTGTACTGACATGTGGGTCTAAATATGCTGGGGCCCAGCCCTGTATGTGCCACAGTAAGAGCTACTCTAAGGTGAAGAAGTTGTCATAGGACAGGAAGTCATTGCTGGATTTATCAAACAAGTCACTAGACTGATGACAAGTATATTAAAAAAGCCCACTATATTAAAGAAAACACTTAAATTTAAACAGCCACCTGTAGCATTGCATTTCAAACATATTCAGTTTCTTCTGTTTCACCTTGCTGACTTTTTCTATCAACCATTTATATTGCTAATAATTAGCAAAAAAAAAAAAAAAAAAAAAATTTTAGCTAGTATAAGGTAGTTCCTGGACATTACATTGCATGACCCATTTTGAGGGGCATGAGCATTGCATGTCCCAGAACACAAACTTTTTGATAACGGACTTTTCTTTGTTAAGCTGTCAATAACAGCATTGTAAAATACTAAGTAGTATAAAATACTTGCACTTTCTTGTCACGGGCTCATGGCCTATTATTGTCCTCTGTGATTGAGTCGTTTGTCACCCTTGTTTTTATTTTTCAAAGTTTAGCTCCCTTGTTTCACTTCCTATTTTTTTAAAAAATTTAGATTGTTTCTCTTTTTATGTCTATCCTAGTTATTTTGTTTTGTTTATTCTTAACAAAATTGTGTACTGAGCACCAACAGTCATACATTGATCATTAAGTATTTTGTCAGATGGGGAATATTTTCACTGGACTGTGCCATCATTATCTGTGCTTCGTGTACCTCTATTACTAGTGTGAGGTCTTCACTCACTTACTTCAGCACCTCTTGAGTATAGCATACATGTACATCCGTTTTACGTATTTATTATCATGTACTCTCTCCTGCCTCCTATCCGTGACTTTCAATGATTACTTACCATACTTTCTCAATTGTGAATTATTTATTTATATGTCCACTTCATATATTCCGTCATCAGAATTTGAATGAAATGTGCCAGTCCGGGTTTACTGTATGTAACTTCACAAATGCTGTTGCAAAACCATAGTTTACTTAGCTTTGTCTGTCTGTTTGTAGCAATAACCATACTGATTGTACTCCAGTACCTTCATAAATACTCTTGAGGTGCCATAGTTTACCCATATTTTTCTATCTGTGTGTAGTGATAACAAAACTGATCATACTCTAGCACCTCTCCAGCTTTTGTGTACACTGTTCTGGCTATTACCTGAAACTAGATTTGCTAATCTGATTGTCTATTGATGTGATTAGTAGTCTCTGCTGAAGAAAGCATGGTACATCTCACATTTTCCAACTTTTCGTTGGTTAATGGTATATCGAGGAACTTCAAGAGTTTCATGTGAGCTGCAGAATGCTTTCATTGAAGCCTGATAGTGCCTCTGATTGATAGATTGTATTCTGCACATTTAATGTTCTTGTTGTTCTTTAAACACTCATTGAAATTATTTTATAACTTACAAAGTAATTAATAAATACCATTTACCTTGTTGGAACTTATCAAATTCAAATCATTGGATTGGGTGCTCTTTAGTGTCATTCTCTTTCTAAGAGTCTCCCATGCCAGTGTACAGTCCCTTTTATCAGCTTTCATTATTTTTTCATCTGTTTGCTCTTTCTCTTGTACATTCCAACCTGTATTTTTTATGTTACTTAATTGCTAGTCATTTCTCTGATTTTTTCTGGTGCTAAGACAAGGAGAAAATTTCTTGGGATGGCACACTCTTCAAAAATATCAACAGAATCTTATTTCTCTCATTTTAACAATGATGAGTCAATGTTATCTGCAAATATTGCCAAAGGACATTCAATCAAAGCTATTGAAGCTATTGGAGGTTCATAAATAGCCTGCTCCTCCATTTTTCACAATTAAGAAATGTGGCCGATTTCAGACATAGCTTTACTTTTCGTGGAAGTTACCCACCTGAACAGTGTCCCAAAATTGCAGCCACATATAAAACTGTCGCGGAAGGGCACTACAGTATATGGGATCAGATGATCAGGAATAATACGGGTGTGAAGGAAGAGTGTGGTACAGTTAACATGAAGAACTGACTATGAAGTTTTGACAGTTAACCATTTAAAGATCCATTGAAGAACCTCAAGATTGAGACAATTTATTCTCTTACTATGTGATATGTGTTAACCAGCATTTGGAAGATACAGGAAAAGCTCATCTCATCGTAGAGTGTGCCATTATATAAGAAGTTGTGAAATGCATGATGTTGACCATGATAGTTGTGTATGGTGGTCTTGGGTCCTATGAAAGTTCAAACTGTGAATGGGGGGGGGGGGGGGGGGAGGGGGAGGTGATTGATGGGTCAAAGAAGAATGCAACCTGCATATCCTTTTGCTGTTCACCCAAGCTGACATGCTGCGACAAAGAGAATTTTTTTCTAAGTATTTGCAGGGAATCAAAGCATATGCACTATGTCATTCAAGTCTGTATTAGGAATCTTGCAAAGTACTACCCAGAAATGATTTTCATCCTTTAGGCAAATCGAAGGTGGACATGTTTTAACTGAGAGGCTATCTGCAGAGCTGAACTTGTGACTAGCATCTTTAAAGACCAGTATTATTTCATGTGGGAGGGTATAGTGAATTCTTGTAATTTGTATGAGTGAGCAGAAGAAAACTGCCACAGCACATCAGTATGAGGGTATAAAAAAATATATGGTTTCAGTATGTGGCGTGAATTTACTAATAATATTCCAAAGGGACAGAAGTTATACCTTCAAGACTGTCACATGTGGTTAATGCCTGACAGAGCTCCTGAACAATTCCTTTCCTTTAGACTGGAATGATTATGGAAGTTCTGTAGCATATCCAGTTGGATCGTGAGACCTAAATCCATTTGATTTCTTCTCAAGGAGCCATCTGAAATTCCTAATTCATGAGGTTTGGATGTCAGACATCAGTCTATGGCAAAGACTGCAGCATGCCTCTGACACTACACAAAAGGACATAGACCGGAAGGATTGTGTTCAGCCATACTTCCTGCAAGATTCACAGTTTGCTGTGCACACCATTGCCTTTATTCTGATCAAGACTTATGGAACACCAGTGTAGCTGAAGAAGTTTTGTTTGTTTCTATATTAGTTTCAGTTTTTGCACTTAAATTGTATTCATCTGATTTGACTGAGCTGTAACTCAATGTTTGTAGCTTGTAATTTAGTACTGTATACCTGCTCCTTAAAACGAACTCCAGGAAGAAAGAAAAACAGAAATAAAAGAAATTTGTGCGTTTTAATACAGTTTCTTCTCAGTTTTCTTTTATGATTCCACCTAGTCATGATTCACGGTAATGGTTGAAGAAAAGGGAGATAAATGGATACTGTCTTTGATTGCATTCACACTTGCAGACTATTG
The DNA here is from genome assembly GCF_021461395.2 of Schistocerca americana. Classification (NCBI taxonomy): domain Eukaryota; kingdom Metazoa; phylum Arthropoda; class Insecta; order Orthoptera; family Acrididae; genus Schistocerca; species Schistocerca americana. Next base: position 400,281,051 of record NC_060123.1, on the reverse strand, counting down.
TGTGACAGTTCATGACTTGCCTTACAATCTTCAGCATAGCCCACTACATCTTGGACAAGCTGTGCTGTTAGGATTGCCAAGTGTCCCATACAGTAAGGGATTTCCCGTATTTCAAGGTTACAAAAATTATCTCATACAGACGTTGCAAGAGACGATCTGATATATAATAATTTTCTGCTAATTTGTCTAACTCATTTTACAATTAATGATGCTTTATGTAGATGAGCCAATACTAACTGCAGCTCCAAAGCAGTGGCAATTTTACTTAGACAGTAGACATTAACCATCAGTGATTGACAGTCAGTATTAGTATTTGTTGTATGAATATGATTAACTCTTAGTAAAAATATCTAATTCACCTCCTAGGTGAGTTGAACACCTGTGTGTTTATCTACAGAAATGAGAAAAGAAATATCTGTGGCCAACAAGTGTCAATAATTACTTGTCTGAGGCAAAATGTGTAACATATAGATACAGGTTTAAGGACTGTTTTCTTTTGAAATTTTCATGACAACAAGAAACTGTGTACCATAGCAAAAGAAGTATATGAATGTGACTTTGCCAGAGATTAGCCTCATGATGGAATGATATATGTTAATGTTTAACTCTTTAGTATTTGTATTCAAAGTTAATAACACAGTATTTTACAATTAACTGATTAACATACATTATCCAGTTACTATATTGTGCATGCCTGATAGAAAACAGCTGTTCAGAGTAAAAATTTGGAGTTATTATTGGTGTCCCATATTGGATGTTGTAGAAGTTGGGGAACTTTATGTGCAGTCCTGCTGCTCTTTCCCCCTGGATCATGCAGTAGAATTGCATTGTAGGAATGGATTCTGTTAACAGGACAAACATTAGACAAAATGAATTGGGTGTAAAGGAATCTGTGTCTAAAAATTTCATAGGCAGGGAAATTTTCTCTTTTTCTCAGTAGTGATATTTGCAGTTTAATGAGGCGGAGCAGTTTCTGTGGATGCCTGGCACAAAGAAATAAGGTGCTATAGAAATTTCTCAAGGTTGACAATTTTTAACTGTTCCATAAAAAAGTCTCTTCCATGTATTTAACTATCTGTTATATTGCATCACCTCATCCACAATCACTTACGTCTGATGTAGGGTTGACTGATTCACACTGGCAAAATAAGCTGTAGTTTGTAAGATGTGTTGTGCCATTATTTATACCATAAGATTTTATGAGACATGATAGAGAAGTTTTGAGTTTTGGAAAGAATTTTTATCTGTCATCATCAGTTTTGAAGTAGACCCCATTAGGTAAACAGTTATGCTAGCTTTTTTTCTAATCCCTGAAACACGTCTGTAATTTGATCTTTGAGACAACTTTTAGTTTTTCGGGAATACATTTGTAACCTCTTCTGTGCTTTGATTTAAGGTTTTCTTTATTTTTGGGACCAGGATAAGTCCATTGTTGCCATCCCTGATGAATATGAAGGCTGGTGCATTAAAGCATTTTTTCCCCCAAAAACTCATGAACAGGTAGTGAAGTGTAAGCAGGTGAATTATTGTGGTGCAATAACCATGAATTGTTTCACCATAAATCAAGGCCCTCTCGCCCTGTGCACTCTGACTGCTGAATGCAGATGGCATTGAACTTGTAAGTAGTACCCAGTAAGCAGTAGTAATCAACTGACCATCTGGCAAGAATTCATTGTGCACTATAGTGTTAAAATCAAAGAACGCAGTTTACATTTGACTGCTCTTGTTGAGGTTTTTTTGTTCTTGATGAGGCAGAATGCTTCCACTGATATGTTTCAGCATAGTTTTGAAGTCATATCCATAAACCATTTTCACCACCTGCAATGATATGTTTCTGTAGATCTGCAAAGTTACTGACTTCGAAATTTGTAACAAATTTTGCTGTTGCTTGTTTCGTACCAAAAACATATGAAAAAATTTCTCCATAAGTGACTTCTCTGTGATCCTTCAATTGTTCATAAATACTTCTTTCATTTTTGCCACAGTTTCAGTGTTTGATGACGTGCAGGGTGCTCATTATCATGAGTGTCCTCACAGCTGTCTTCCAAACGCTTATACCATTTACAGAACCATGTTTTACTTGTAGTTGACTCACCAAATGCAATATTTAACATTTCTGAAACTCTGTTGCTCCTTATTCTATTCTTATATTAAAATTTAATGCAAAATTTATGATCAAGTTTTGTACAAAATAAATGTCACCAATACTACTAAAACATGTAAACTTTTTGACGGCTGACACCAGACTCAATATTTGTCATAATATCCTAGATATGGAGGAGGACTTGCCAGTAGTTTCTGAGCATGCAATGTGCAGTCATCTGTAAGCTGTGGTTCACATCAGTGCTAGTGATGCCTGTCACTTGGTTTCTGAGGCATCCTCAGTTCATACGGATGGCTGGTGGAAGTGGTGGAAACTGCTGGCCTTGCACACAGGGTGCAAGCCGAGCTCACAATTTGCAGCGTTGTTCCCAGAATTGAGAGGGGTCATTTAGTTTGGAGCCAAGTGAAGGGTCTGTTATTGTCTTGGCTCCAGTTATTGGGTGGAGAGCTGTAGGTCTCCTCTTGATAGGTCAAGGGTGCACTACACAAAGGAAGCAGCCACTCTGATAGCAGAGTACTTTAGGGTGCACTTGAAGGTTTTGTAGGCTAGGTGATAGTTTGAGGACTTTTGATTAATACTCATCAGTCAGCATGCAGATAGCAAAATGGGATCAGGTTGAGAGTAAAAATGCCTTGACTGTCAAAATTTTATGAGTATATTGTCAAAGTATTTGTAACAAAGTTCATGAATTTATTGCCCTTCAGGAAATTTGTCATGCTCAAATTATTCTCAGGGCCAAGAATTGGCTGAAACCTGAAGTAGAAAGTTCTGAAATATTTAGCAAATCATGGAGTATACATCGGAAAACAGATTAGATGTCATAGGAGAGGGAGTGTTTTGCAGTTGACAAAAATATGGTCTCCAAAGAGGTCTGTTTTGAGTATGACTGTGAAGTTATCAGGATTCAAATAACAGGTCTAAGTGAAATAATGTTAATTTGGATGTTTTTATCAGCCACCTGATTCTGCAGTTTAGGAATCATTCGAAGAAAATCTACTCTCAGCAGAGCAGAAATACCCGGATCATTCAGTATTAGTTGTAGGTGACTTCGACCTGCCGAGCATAGAATGGAATATCTGTGGATTCATTTTAGAGTTTACGGACAGGCAGTCTTGCAAAGTAATTTTGAAATCATTTTATGAAACCACCTTGAGCATCCAATTTGACAGCCCACATGAAATGGAGATATTTTGGACCCTGTATCTACAAACGGGTCTGACCCTACCTTTTCAATGTCGTCAATATGGAGACAGGGATTAGTCATCATAATTTCATTATAGTAATGGTCGTTACTTAAGTTGATAAATCAGTTGGGAAGACTAGGATAGTATATTTGCTACAAAGAACAGATGATTGGAGATCATTTAGTTCCAGTATAATGGAAGTACAGGAATACTGACAAAGTTTAAATGGATTGTAAATCTTGCTCTGGAGAAGTGTGTATTGACTAAGTGGATTAAGGATGGAAAAGATACTCCATATTTTAATAACAAAATTTGGAACATGCTGAGGAAGCAAAGGCCGTTGCACGCTTCGTTTCTCGGTTCGAAAGAGAGTGCGCGAAACAGGACAGGCAAAAATTAGTAGAAATTTATGTGTCTGTAAAAAGATTGATGCATGAAGCTTGCAACAATTACCACCATCATGCCTTGGGAAAGGATCTAGCCAAGAACCAGAAAAAATTCTGGTCCCTACATAAATCACTGAATGGCTCAAAGGCTTTTGTCTGATCACTTTTGACCAGTTTGGTGTGGCAGTAGGAGATAGCAAAAGAAAATCTAAAGTTTGAAACTTCACAAATTAAGAAATCATTCACACAGGAGGATTGTACAAACATATGTTCATTTGAGCATTGCACAGATGGATGACATTGAAATGGGCATCCCTGGTGTAGAGAAGCAACTGAAAGAATTGAAAACAAACAAGATGTCAAGTCCACAAGGAAACTGAATATGATTTTATGGAGAGTATTGTATCGTATGGGACTGGGGACCAAGAAATCAGAGAGGCTTCGTCTCTGCCTTAGCTTGCAGTGGTACACAACCCCACAACAGACTACAGCAGTCCACTCACCCCACTGCTGTCTCACACCGAACCCAGGGTTATTGTGCAGTTCAACCCCCCCCCCCCCCCCTCCCCCCTCCCCCTGCACCGGGAACATTTCACACCAGACGAGTGGAGTGTAACCCCAATGTTTGTGTGGTAAAGTAAATATGGTGTACACGTACATGGAGAAAGTGTTTGCACAGTAATCACTGACATAGTGTAACTGAGGCAGAATAAGGGGAACCAGCCCTCATTCGTCAAGGCAGATGGAAAACCACCTTAAAAACCATCCACAGACTGGCCAGCACTTCAGACCTCGACACTAATTTGCTGGGCAGATTCGTGCTGGGCATCGGCATGCCTTCCCGCCCAGAAAGTAAAGTGTTAGATTGCACGGTTAACCGGGCGGGCTTCATGAAGAGTACTCTACAGCATTGGCTTCTTACTTAGCTTGCTTTTATTGTGAATATCTTACTCAGTGCAAAGTCCCAAGCGAATGGAAAAGGTTGCGGGTGATTCCTGTATATACGAAGCATAAGAACTGACCCACAAAATTACAGACCAATTTCCTTCAACATCAGTTTGCTGCAGAATTCTTGAACATATTCTCAGTTCCAATATAATAAAGTTCCTTGAGATGGAGAATCTTCTGTCCTCAAACCAACACGGTTTTGAAAAGCATTTCTTGGGTGAAACATGGCATGCCCTTTTCTCACATGATATCCTGCCAACTATGGATTCCGTATTACATTTCAGAGAAGCTTGTGATATGGTGCCTTACCGCAGACTGTTATCGATGGTACAAGCATATGGAATATGTTGCCAGATATGTGAGTGACTGGACAACTTCTTAAGTAATAGAACGGAGTACATTTCCCTCAATGATGCATGTTCAACATTGACAGGGGTATCATCTGGAGTGCCCCAGGGAAGTGTGATAGGACTGCTAATACTATCTATACACACAAATCATCTGAGGGACAGGATGAGTAGCAATCTGTGGCTGTTATCTGATGATGCTGAGGTGTACAGGAAGGTGTCACCATTGAGTGACTATAGGAAAATACAGGATGACATGGACACAATTTCTAATTGGTGTGATGAGTAGCAGTTGGCTCTGCATGTAGAAAAATGTTAGGTAATACAGAAGAGCAGGAAAAACAGACCCATAATGTACGAATACAGCTTTAGTAGTGTGCTACTTGACACGTTCAGGTTGATTAAATATCTAGGTATAATGATGCAGTTCAATATGAATGGAATGAGCGTGTAAGAATTATAGTTGGGAAGGTGAATGGTCAACTTTGGTTATTGGGAGAGTTTTAGGAAAGTGTGGTTCATCCTTAAAGGGAACTGTGTATAGAACACTGATGGGACCCATTAGTGTAGCTAAAGTGTTTCAGTCGGATTAAAGGAAGACATCGAAGAAACTCTGAGGTGGACTGCTAGATTTGCTACTGGTAGATTTGATCAACATGCAAGTATTATGGAGATGCGTTGGGAGCTCAAATCGGAGTAACTGGAACTAAAGCAACATTCTCATTGAGGAAAATTATTAAGAAGTTTTAGAGAACCTGCATTTGAAGCTGACTTTAGAAAGCTCCTACTGCTGTCTGTTTACATTTCATGCAAGGACCACAAAAATAGGAGAAATTAGGGCGTGTAAAGAGACACGTAGGCAGTCATTTTCTCCTTGCTCTGTTTGCGATTGGAACAAGAAGAGGGATGACTAGTAGTGGTGCAGCATACTCTCTATCACACACCCTGTTTTGTGTTGCAGAGTATGTACATAGGTGTACATGTACAGATTCTTTTTAGACATATATACGAACACAACAGTAACAAAATTTCATGAATCATACTAACACAGAATGTGAAATTACAAAATTCCCATTACTTTTTGAATACACTGCATATTAACTGATACAACTGACATTATTGACTTGTGTGACATGTGCTCTATAAAACCAATGTGGATGAATGTATAATGGAGTGGGTAAAACAAGATGGCAGTACACAACTTCATCGTTTGTTAAAGTGTCAAGAACATCTTGAGTTTTAATGCTCCATCAGAAGTAAAAACAGTTATGTACACTGTTAAAAATCTCACAGAATAAGGCATCACAAAGAATGCCATACACTTGTTGAGACCATTGGTACACTGATTGCTGAGTAGGACCTGCATATCACAGTCAGTTAGACTTGTTTTTGTGATGTGCATTTCATGTACTCACACAGTTTCATGATTTGGCATTTATTATTTGCCATAAGTAATTGAGACAAACAAAGTTCCCCCCCCCCCCCCCCCCCCCCCAAGAAAGTCCTTCATAATATGTATTGTATAGAGTTCTTAAGTTAGGCATGTTTTGTCATCATTACAATTTTATACAGACTCGTACAATTGTTAATTCTATTTGACATCCAACCTGTTGGAGCAAAAGATATTAGTAGAAAGAACAATGTATGTCTGCAGCTACAATTTTGGTATACAAATAATGAACTGTTTGTTCACTTGCGTGCAAACTTGCTTGCATACACACGCCCACCTATACACATACACATATATTCAACAACAACTTTTAGACACATTTATAACATATCTTTTGGACAAATCAGTCTTTGCTTTGTTTTTAAAACAGAGTGGCAGGATTTCAAGTTGCCACTTGGGCATAAATTTGTGTTGAGGGTTCCAGCTTATTTTGATGGTATGGGCCATCAAAGTTACAGACTACAATAAGTTACTTCTCAGTAATGATTGCAAATTGCAGTTACCGGTATGTCTTTTCAGTTAACTCACATTATTAATTGTGTACACATAGGGAGACTGAATGATGCCTCAGAAATATTTCCAAACTGCCACAGATATGGTATCTCTTTGATAGGAAATACAACTATTTCATTAAATTGTTCAGTTTGACAGTTCAGTTGCAAATCACCACCTGATCGTGTTGCACAATTCTACATCTCATCACAGTGAAAACAGTCTTTGAAAATCTGTGCCTACTGTGACAAAGTGGAAGATGGCAGTCAGTTTCATAGAAGAATTAGACAGTGTTGGGCAACAAGTCAGTACGATGTGTGTATCGCTGCACTGTTGGTGTAAAAAGTCTTGGAGGCAGTGTAACTGATGGGCGCTGCCTGTCTTCCCAGCGCAGCTGTAGTTGAATCAGTGCAGGTGTAGGTCTATGCTGCATTACTGTTCGTGATGGTGGTGCTGGTATTTGTTTTGGCAGTTCACTTGATGTCACGTGAGACCTTGGTTCCACAGTTGCTGCACGAATGTCTCTCCTGTTCCTTGGTTCAGCTCCAGAAGGAGGTCGTGGTAGTACTACTGCTCCAGCTATTGCTGTGAGTATGGCAAGCAGCCCCCAGATGCTGCATCTGAAACCAGAAGTGCATTGTGTTTTATGCAGATATTAAACAGCACCAGCATTAAGTACTAAATAGGAATAATAATAATAATAATAGTTGTGCCTGTGTTTGTCCTAAAAATGTTCCTTTACCAGCTTGTAGGTGCACTGTTTATGACTGTCATGTCTTCCTCATAGTAAGGTCAATGTAAATCATTTTGTAACTGGAATGAAAATATGTAACCAGTAATTGTAAGTCACTGATTATTCATGTCAATGAAAGACAAAACAAATTACTTTTAGGGAGGAAAATGGGAAGCAAAAACCTTATGAAAATTGGAACTGTAACAGCTGCATGTCCCTTATTAATAATGTCTTCCGATAAATTTATTGTAAATTTACTTATGACAAAGCACTATTGTCCATTTGACTGCTGGTGTCATACACAGAATACCTACTCTGATAGTCATCTGTAAGAGGAAAAAGTTCTGTTGGTGTTGATTGGCATTCTGCTATGTAAGAGCGAAAGGTACTTCTTTGACTAAGAGTTTTCTGTTCATCAGAGTTCAGTTACAAAAGAATGAGTAAAAACCTTGATACGCAGGGATCTTTGCTGATTGAGATCTGTTGCCAGTAGAGATGGGGGATCCGCTCCTGAACTAATTCATAGAGTTGAATCTTTCAAAGGAGTGAACAATCAGTGATTCAGAAAAAAAGAACGGTAGCTCCAAACGTTTCCCACAGCAGAGAGAGAGAGAGAGAGAGAGAGAGAGAGAGAGAGAGAGAGAGTGAGTCGGAGCAGACCAGTGGGGCCTCTGCTGGTCAGAGCACACTGCACGCCACACACAGCCAGCGCCGGCCTCTGCCCTGCTTCTGCCTTGGCTGCCTGCATTGTGCAGTGCCCCATTGGATTTTGTGTTTCACACATGCCGTGCCGTCTCTGTGCTTCCTCTGCGGCGTGCAGTGTCTGGCGCACCTGAACTCCGTCAGCGATCGTTTCAGTCGCACCTCCTGCCCTCTGGGCAGTTGATGCGAGCAACAGGACAGAGAGCCTCCTAGCGGAGAACATAAGAACTACTTGCAACAACCTGCTCGCATGAGAGCGGACGATTTGTCTCCGAGCGGGTGAGTGGTGGCCGTTCACCGCTCCCCCCACCCTCGGAACTCGCCCGCTCAACGCTCACCCCACCGTTCTCGACTCTGCCAGAGCGTTGAGCAAAGCAACTCAGGTGTCACTCTGGTCTCTGGGGTCTTAGCTCGCGCAGTAATACAGCTCGCGGCTCGACCTGCTTGACTCAGCGCCTCTGCATCGGAGTTCGTCTCTACTGGATAGTGTTCTTCGTAGTAATACCGTTATGTATATTACATAATTATGTTATGTATACATCATTTGTTTTTATTTTATTTTTATTTGTTCAAACTTATCAGATTAGGTTCCTGATGGCTCCTCTTACTATAGGATTTTTTATTATGGTCACTCGAATTTACACTTTAATTACGAGCGAACCGATAAACGTATAGCAAAAGTGATACACCAATTTTTCCTTGTTTTATTCTGCGGAAGGCTATATGCAGCACTTTGGTCTTACAGTCAAATTTATATATTTTTTTCTTATAGTAGTACGGATTTTGCGATTTTAGGCGTCTTTGGAAGGAAATGTTCACTTTAAAAATATATGGCTTGCGATGTATTTGTACGAGGTTAATGAAATTTTAATACATTATAGCCAAATATATTGTTAATGTAAATCTCAAGTTACAACATTTTCCGATCACCCAAAAAACCACGATAGTGCAAAATAAATCAATAATCAAAAACTTTGTCCTATCGTGGAAATTTCAATAAACAATACAAAATTCTTACTCATTATCTGTGTTACTTCAAAATAGGATCAAATAAGATCAAAATACAGGTATAGTCCTGGAATAAACCAAGTTTAAAGGGCAATGTGCCTTCCATTTATTTTCTGTTGTGAATGAGTGGTGAGTCATGAAAAAGAGCTAATTCATTTCAGGGAGTGAACAGTTCTGGTCCGATCTCTGAAAAGAACAGTTTTGCCCATCTCTAGTTGCCAGTAGAGAGGTATAGTACCACTTTGTATGTATAATGTACAGACAACTGTCCACAACATATTCCAGCTTAATGAGATACTTTAGAAGTTAAGGATTTAATCAAAATTGCTGATCGATAGTTGTTGTTGTCGTCGTCGTTGTTCAGTCCAAAGACTGGTTGATGCAGCTCTCCATGCTAGTCTGCCCTGTGCAAGACTCTGCAAAACCTACAACTGTATTCAAGTCTTGTTCTTCCTTTGTAATCCCCCCTCCCCTCCCCCAAACTTCTTCCATAACCAAATTGACATTTCCTATATACCTTAGGATGTTCCCTCTAAACCATTCCCTTCCTTTAGCCAAGTTGTGCATACATTTATGTCCCCCCCCCATTACAATTGAATACCTGCTTATTTCCTACCTAATCTAGAATTCTTCTATAGCACTACTTTTTTTCAAACTTCTGTTCTCTTCCTGTCTCAAATACTTATTGTCCACATTTCACTTCCATACAAGGCTACACTCCAGGCAAGAATTCCTAACATCTAAATTGATATTAGATATTAACATAATCCTGTTTTTCAGAAACGCTTTTCTTGCTATTGCCAGTCTGCTTCTTATGTCCTTCATACTTCCACCTTCATTAATTCTTTTGCTGCCCAAATAACAAATTTCAACTACTTCTTTGTGTCTCATTTCTTAACCTACTTCTCTCAGCATTGACTGATTTAATCCTCTTACCAAATTTCTGCTTGATTTCCCTTATTGCTTCCTCCGTGGGCAGATAGAATAACATCAGGGCTAACATGTGCTACACTGGCTCGCTCCCTCCCAACTACAGCTTCTCTTTCATGTCCTTCGACTCTTTTTACTGGTTTCTGTAAAAGTTGTTGGTACCTTTTTCTCCATGAATGTTTGCTCTTCTACCTTCAGAATTTCAGTGTGTGTCTTCCAGTCAACATTGTCAAAAGCTTGCTCTAAATCTGCCAGTGCCATGACTGGAGGTTTGTGTTTTTTCAACGTATCTTTTAGGGTCTGTTGTAGGTCAGTATTACCTCAAATGTTCTTACATTTCTTCGGGACCTGACCTGACCTTTCCAGATGTCAGCTTCTACCAGTTTATCCATTCTTTTGTAAATAATTTGTATTATTATACTGCAGCCATGACTTATTAAACTGATGATTCAGTGTTATTCGCACCTGTCAACGCCTTCCTTTGTTGGAATTGGAATTATGACATTCTTCCTGAAGTTGGGAGGGTATTTCACCTGCTTCTTATATCTCGCACACCCAGTTGAATAATTTTGTCATGGCTGGTCCTCCCAAGCATCTCAGTAAATCTGAGGGAAGATCATATACTGCAGGGGCTTTAGTTCTTCATAGATGTTTCAGTACTCCGCCAACTTCTTCTTGTAGTATCATATCTCCTGCTTCATTTTGACCTAATTTCTGTTCTCTTTCTATAATATTGTCTTCAAGTTTGCCTCCTTATATAGGCCCTCTGTATATTTCTTCCAGCTTTCAGCTTTTCGTTATTTGATTAGTGATGGCTCCCCATCTGAGCTCTTGGTATTCATACAACTGCTCTTTTCTCCAAATGTCTCTCTAATTTTTGTACAGGTGCCATCTATCTTTCTTCTAGTTGTGCATGTCTCTACAGCCTTGCATTTGTCTTCTAGCCATTTCTGTTTATCCATTTTGCACTCTCTCTCATTCTCATTTTGTAGACATTTATATTCTCCTTTTGGTGCTTTATTTTTATATTTTCTTCTTTCATCTCATAAACTCACTATCACCTATGTTATACAGGGACTTCTACTCCTTATACTTCCCAAAACAGCAAATATGATGTCAAGGCTGTGGTGTTGAATTTAAATAGGAACGTGCCTATCGTAAGTCAACTTTCATTCTGTAAACTAATTCTGTGGCCAAGTTGAGAGGACACCACCCATTGTCATCCTATTCCTGCAATGCCATTTGACATATGCATTAGAGGGAGCATGTGGTTTGCACACCTCTCTCCCAGCCTTTTACATGCATAGTTCATTCTTCTCATAAGGCTAAGTGGACTAATCTCCTGCTGGTAAACAAAAGTCCTTGATGATGTGGAGCTCCAACACAGGTCATAAGGCAGCTGTTGTGCTGCAGTAGCAAAGTTTCCCATAGAATTACAAGTTCTGATGAGTCATCCTGCCTTTACTGTCAGTGCTTTCAAATTTCATTCCTGTGGTTTGTAGTGAATAGGTCTGTATGTATATCAAGTGGTCATGCCTATTAGTAATTTTGTTAGTAGACCTTGAGAAGGACTTTGATTTTAGTTCAGTGAGCAATTGAAAAAAAAAATTTAATTTAGTAATGCATTTGGCGTTCACCAAGATACTCTTCCTGTTACGAAACAAGTTGAAAATATCATGTAAAAAAATAAAAATTGTGATCAGGACGAAAAAAGTGGGCCCAAAAGGTGATGCTGCCTTCCGGAAATTCTGAGCTGTGAACAGCTTGGGTCTATAAAGGTCTGTTATGGATGACTGAAACCTCTAGCTAGTTAATAAGGTCGGTCAACCTTGGTTACGACAGCTTGTTCGCACTCCACATACTGCATCGTCCACCCGTCCTTAATGTCCACCACCTGTCCTGTTTATGGGTGTTCAGGCGTATGCTTAACGAGTCTACCATTCCATCTACCCTTTCTCTTTTCTAAGGCTGTTGTAAACAGTAACAGAATGAAGGTTGTTTTTCAGCTCGAAAACAAAGGGGCGCATAGGTAAGTGTGGGATAGAAATCTCCCCCCACCCACAGTCTCCCCTGGGAAAACTGTAGGTGAATGACGGGATAATTCCTTAAGTATCACGACTCCCCCCACCCCCTTGCACGGCCCTCACCACATTTACTTGTGTTCCTGCGCCAGGTATAGTGTTCCATGTCTAAGTTCATCGACCTCACATTAAATATTAACTGTCCTTCCTCTTTCTCTAAATAGTGTACCGTATTGGGCGCACACCACGTTGGTTAAGTGAAAACAGTTTTTTAACATAGTAATATGTAAATATGAATAGAAATACCACAAAAGAAGTTGCGGTTAATATGTACGTTACTTGGATTTGCTTGTAGATATAAAATGACACACATGACTTGTTTTGTACCTCCGTATATCCTGAGGGTTTCGTAGAGAATTTCAATGAAGACGCGACACTAAATTTTGACGATTTTTTTCCCTCTAAATAGGAGATCTGTTTGGAACAGGTTGTGACCCAACTCACTGATTTTGTTTACCGTTCTCCCACATAAAGTTGGCATCACGTGACTCGGCTTAAAGTAAGTGGATATTGACGCGCAGACATAATCTGGGAGGTTTAAATTTTTGGAGAACAGTGTGTTGGACAATTCCTTTTCATAGATGGGAAGTGTGACGTGCACAGAGACAACAATCAGTATCAGAATTGCGTTTATTTTTCTGCTGTACATGATGAAGTTCCATTCGTCATCTCCAACAGCATCCTCGGGGATTATATTTCAGTACTGTGTTGAGAATGAAACATGATAAATAAGAATTACTCCGTGTGCGGTCAGTGCCGTTATGATGAAAAGACAGGCAAAGGATAATATCCGTGATTTTTCTTTTTTCCTGCGCGCGCGCGCGCGCGAACATGGAAGCTAGGTTCAAATGGGACCGCGCAAATTGCGACGCGACGCGACTGGGACGCGACACGCGCCTGCGCCAGGTCATGCGGCGTTGTGGTTGTGGCACAGTTTCCCGCGTCGCGCGTGCCTCGCTAGCACCGTGGGAAATTTGAGGCGGGAAGCTGAAAAGTAGCCCGGCCATATGCTCACATCGGAACGGCGCATATGAGCCCATAGTATGCCCATAGGATAAATTTTGCCTTACTGTGTACTACATGTTATTGCCCTTGGGTAGTGTTTCGTTTTTCGCCATTTAAGCGCTCCAGCTTTCTTCGTTAGTACATTATACTTTTCTGTTATTTATATCTGTGTAGTTTTGTTTTTCTTCTGTCAAGAAAAATGCATACTTCAGTAACTGGTGAGCCATTGGCCGCTGGAATTGTATCATATGCCTCCGCGATGTTTTCAGATCGCAAGAAGGGACAGAAGGTAGTGAATAAGGAAGCAAGGAATATTATAAAATCATGTGGTTAAGAAGCAAGGCAGGAAAGTAAAACAAGGTTATCTTCTCGCTGCCTAGTATGCTGGCCTATCTATACGATCTGTTGCAAAAAATTAGAAAGGGATAATCTCCACAGGTGTAATCCCTTTGTGCTCCTGGTAAAAAGCGTCCAAGATCTGAAGTACAGAAGTCTCACTGTGATTACTTGGATATGGATGTAATAATGCAATACGACACACTGCACTACATGCATGTGAACATCACATTTCCACTGAAAGCTAGAAAACAGACGAAAAGCAGTCACAAATAACAATGTTTTTATTAGTTCGCCTCGATGAGAGAAAGCATTTCAATTGTTGCAGGCACATTATGAGCATTAATAAACTAATTATACAACAGGCTATACAAATGAAGAAAATGGTCGGTATTATTACGAAAGTAGGAATATCCTATAAGAGTGTCATGATTAGATATATTTAATTTGTTGAAATGTGTCGCGTCCCAGTCGCGTCGCGTCGCAATTTGCGCGGTCCCATTTGAACCAGTGAAGTTACAAAATTGTGCGCTGCGCCGCGTCGCGCTACACGCGTCTCTATGTTGTGCCTAGCCTTGTTGGGCGAACACCCGCTCGCCGCTCACCTCATGTCGCCACCCATATATATGGTCTGCTACAAGAGTCCAGCATCTCAGGTAGCGCGCCGTGTTAATCTCGCGTCGACAATAGTTTAAATTGTAACCTTCCCTTACTGCTGTTTCTACATCATTAGAATCATGCCCATTACCCACATATGCCATCAGATGCATATGAGATGAATACAATGAATACAATGAAGACAAATCAATTTGTCCGTAATCCATCGTGTACAACCCACTCATCTCTGAACAATTACTGCAAACTACATCCTTTTGAAACAGTTTACTGTCTCCATCCTTTGGTGTCTCTCTATAATCCCTCATCCGTCGTCCTTTCAACACTCCTCCCTCTCCCCCCCCCCCTTCCCTCCCTCCCCATATTCGGTACTACAAATTTCTATTTTTCAGAAATGAATTTCTTGCTGTTGCTAGTCAGCATTTTATATCATCTTCACTCCGACCATTGTCAGAAATTTTGCTGCCTATATAGCAGCATTAAGTCTTAGTCCCTAACCTACTTCCCTCATCACCACCTGACTTAATTATACTGCAGTCCATAATCCTTGTTTTGCTTTTGTTGATGTTCATCTTGTATCCTCCTTTCAAGACACTGTCCATTTCTTTCAACTGCTCTCCCAAGTGCTTTGCTCTCTCTGACAGAATTACCGTGTCATCGGCAAACCTCAATTTTTTTTAATATTTTTCTCCCTGAACTTTAATTCCTACTCCTCATTTTTCCTTGATTTCTTTTACTGCTTGCTCAGTGTACATATTGAATAAGATTGGGGGTAGGCTACAACCCTTTCTCACTCCCTTCTCAATCACTCCTTCCCTTTCATGCACCTCGACTCTAATAACTGGCGTCTGGTTTCTGTACGAATTGTTAATAGGCTTTCGCTCTCTGTGTATAATTCCTGCTACCTTCAGAATTTCGAAGAGTGTATCAACATTGTCAAAGCAGTAGACACTGTTGCTACATGTAACACATCTGTAGGATATGTTTAAATTCCGTTTACTTATACTGTTAGTTTTATTAACATCTGAGCGATTAACACACCCAGCGAATGTTTTCAGATGATATTTTGTGTCCGCCAGTGCAATATCTTATAATTCTTCAGATGCGCGTTATTTACTTTTGAACGCCGCTCCGAACCTACTTCGTAAATATACTGTCATGTATGCCTCTGTGATAGCATCTATCAATCTTGACACGCAGTCAGTGATTGAAGTTGAGTGTACAGTGGACTGGTGTAGTGGTGAAATAGTTCCTAGGACGCTTAGAGTCGTAGTCAGCCTTCTCTCCACGATCTCACCATAAACTACGTTGGCAAGAACGTCATTTTCCGGGAGAACGGCTCCAGCGAAATGCGATGGGTGAAGAACAGCCGCAAAAAAAGTTTTGACCGTAGAGGAAAGTGTAGCGAGAGAACTTTCACGGCATTATGGTGGTGCTGTGGGTGCTTTGGCAGCTGCACTACACCGGCAGGCATGCTGCAACAGGCTTTCAGCAGTCAACATTTTACTGAGAAGTGGTTTGATTCTAGTTGAGATTCATAAGTAATAGTTTCAGAAAGTTTTCCATTTTTCATAGTTTATTTACGAGTACATAATACGCACCAAAATACTCATCGGAGACTCGTTCTCAAAATTAACCATGCAGTCCTAGTTTTTATAGTGAAAAGTGCGCTAAATATGCAAGGTGCGTTAAACATGGCGCGAATGTAGTTATCAAGTTACAAGTTACGCAACAGTTCGATCAGGACCTCCGTCTACGATACAGGTCAGTTTGTCATCAGCCAAGATTTCAGTAGTAGTCCACTATTACGCTCTAGCTGAAAGAAGTTACCAGTGTTAGGACTATGGTCGCTACTTGCTGAAGAAACAAGCAGTTTTCGATTGATATTAAACTACGTATTTTTATTCAGTGAGCGGAGAAATCACGTCACGCGCGTCTTTGTTCATAACAGGCCGAAAAAAAAGTCATACAGACACACGTACAATGTAGCCAAGCAGAAAAGGTTATGTTGCTCATTTTTCTTCCTTTTCTCCAAGTCCATTTGATCTCTTCCTAGTAGAGTCTGTTAGGCACTTTGGTCATATTGCATCGTTCAAGGAAAAATTACAGAAATAGATCAGTAATTGAGTTTCAAATGGTGCTATGCGCAAATAAAAGCGGCGCATGCGTACAGGAACTGTCAGAAACTGTGGGCTTCATTTTTCTAGCATTGTAAGACATATTCCGCCATAATGTTGCGCCTAAACCATGTTGTTGGCAGCCAGTACTAACTGCTTGATTTCGAGAAAATTCTCTAACGTGCAGTAACGAAACTTAGCGCTGCAGGCTTTTCATAAGAGCTCTCAGTTGCTTCTAGTACGCGTGGGCAGACAGGAGTGTGTGCAAGTTACCAATACGTCCTTTTCTCCAACAGTGGTACCCCATCCACATCTACAACTATACTTCGCGAGCGTTGTTGTCTGTAGTGGAGAGAACTTTGTGCACAATTTTTTGTGCCCCTTTTCTTATTCCAATCGGGATTGGTGGACTATAAGAGGAATTGTTTTTGTGCCTCTTTGTGGGCTCAATTCTCTTCAGTTTTATCTTCTCGGTATTTCGCGAGGAATCAATATGTTAATTGACGGTTCATGGAAACTATGATCTCGAAATTTTAACAGTACGCCACACCGTGATACACAATGACTTTTGTAGCATCTGGCACTAGAGTTGGGTAAGTATCTTCGTGACTTATTCGCGCATACTAAACTAATCTGTGACGAAACGCTGTGTTCTTAGACCTCTTCAATCCTGTCTCGTACGGGTCCCAGATTGACGAGCAGTATTAAAGTAAACTGTCGGACAAGGGTTTTGTAAGCTACCTCCTTTGTTGATGGACCGCACTTTCTGAGGAATCATTTACTGAATCTCAGTCTAGCACCTACCTTTCCTGTGATTAGTTTTATGTGGTCGTTCCACTTTAAACCATTCTGGAAGCATCCTCCAGGTATTTAATGGATGTGACTTTCCATTGATAGTTAGGCAGTTGTGTAATAACATAGTAATACGCGAGTGTAAAACGTGTTCAGAAACTGTTCATCAGCCGGACGTCAGTGTTATAGAATTTATAGTTGTGCGCATCTGTGCGGCGACCCTATTTGAAAATGGGAACTATCTTCGCTTTTTTCCAGTCACTATGAAAGCGTCGCTCCTCTAGCGACCTACGGTAGACGACTGCTAAAAGCAGAAGCAAGTTATACGTATTTCCTCACTAATTCCTTCTAGTGCATCCTTATTTCGACTGTGACGGTGCACCCAATTTTTAACATTCTTCTGTCACTTCACATTAAAAAGTTTTTCTACTTATGGATGAGCACGACCCACGTTCCATTTCGAAACAGTGCTGTGCTGAACACGTACTGTTTCATACCTTTTGTTCCGTTAGGCTTGAACCAGTAAATCCTTCATCCGCCATTCTTTGAAGAATCGAAGTTCTAAGTATAAAACAGTTTAGAACTTTCGATTTCATTATAAATCAGTTAAATGTTTGACGGTAAGGATGTTTAAAGAGAGAAGCTTAGAAAAGGTTTGAAATTATGCCTAAAGTTTGTTGAAAAGTCGCTAAGTGCACTCATTCTGAAATATTTCTCGGCCAATTTCGGTTGAAAAAAAGATTACAAAAAATGCGGAATTTGTTGTGGGATATCGGGGAATATTCTCGCGTCAGCCCATGTAATTTCATGAAGTTCCGATAGGTGGTGGCGCTGTACTTAGCCTTCAAAATGGCGTCTTTAAAGGAGGTGCGTTCCAAGCAGAGAGCTATCGTTGAGTTCCTTTAGGCGGAAAAGCAGAGCATCGCAGATATTTATAGGCATTTGCAGAATGTCTACGGAGGCCTGACAGCGAACAAAGTAAGGGTGAGGTATTGAGCAAGGCGTCTGTCATCTCAAGAAGGTCGCGAAAACCTCCCCGATCTTTCGTGTGGCGGCCGGCCGCACAGGCGTGACTCCTGCAATGTTGGAATGTGGGGATATTCTGATTCGAAGTGACTGACGGATCACAATCGAACACGTCGTTGCGCAGCTGGATGTCTCTATTGATTGCGCTGTCACACTCGTCCACTAGTTAGGATACTCAAAAGGAGTGTTGTCGCCGCCTTCCTCACCACCTAACAGAAGACCATAGAGAGCAACGCAAGGACCATCTTTGCGGAATTGCTTGTGCATTACGTGGCTGATCATCAGTTTTATTTGTCTAACATCGTCACATGCGATGAAACACTGATTCACCACTTCGAACCGGCAACAAAACGGCAGTCCACCTCTCCTCCGAAGAAAAAGCTGAAAACCACACCCTCAGCCGTTAAAATCGTGGTGTTGGTCTCCGTTAGCTCTGAAGGAGATATCTTGTTTGATGCCCTCCCACAGGGTGCAACGATCAATTCAAGTGTATCGTGAAGAAACGACTTCATTCTATTCGTCGCACAAAAATGCAAACGAACTGCTTCTACATGACAACTCAAGGCCTCACACAAATCTGCACACACTGTTCTTCCTCATCCACCACACAGCTTGGATCTCGCACCGTCCGACTTTTTTCTGTTTGGCCCAATGAAGAACGGACTCCGCGGGAGGCAGGACATGGATGGCTGTTAGGTTATTTACGCAGCCAGACGTTGACTCCGACTTAGACCAGTATAGTGGTATCTTGTGGATATACAGGTGCTCCCAGTAAGGTGATGTTAGGTTGTTGTATTGAACATATATTATGTTGAAAAATATGGTTTTTCAGACAAAAGAGTGGGGAACAATACGGTGTATTGGAATCCTGAATAAAACCAGTCTCCTTTCAGAAAAAAATGTGTCGCTTTACGTATTGAACGCCCCTCGTACTAGGTGAATATGGTCTGGGTAATTTGCGCGCCGTGAGTTAAGCTGCCACAAGACATATACACAGTTTCCAACAGTAATACTTGTCTTACTTCGTTAAGCCTTTAGCCTAAATGGGTAGATACCTCCTAATGGGCAGATACGTCTTAACGGAAAGATTATGTCAGCATTTTAAATTCGACAGTAATTATATAAAAAACTGAAAATCAAAATTTTGTTGCCAATGGTAGTCTGTAGACAGGTAACTTGCAATTAGGACCGTACATCGGGTTAGCCGTGTAGTAATACAGATATTTGACACCGTCTGGTCTCTGCTTTGTCGAGGATATCTGCTTTGCACTTTCACAGATTGGGAGATAGGCGTTTACAACTAGTCACATCTCGACGAGATTTTAGACTTGAGACGCCGGCTTCTCGGAAGGCGTCCGTTCCGCTTGCGCTGTCTGTCCAGCGAGCATGCAAGGGCAGCGACGGCGGTAGCGAGGCGCGGCGCGGCGTGCCGCTCTGGTTTCTGCCGACTGCACAGCCGAGTGAAAGTTATTTCGCCTGACCGCCCGTGCCTAGTTGTCGGCGGCAGGCGCTCGGTCTGGTAACCTTTAGCTTAGCTGTACCCGCGGCAAGGTCGGCCGCATGCGCACGCACACGCAACACGCACTGCGCGCATCGGTCGCGCACGTCCCGCCCAGTACGCGGGTGAAAGCCGGGCCAAGGCGCAGCGCGTGATAAGAGAAACTGTCGGGCCGTGCTACGCGCCGCCGTGGCCCGTGTCCGCCACAGGTGCTCCCCTGCGTCCTTCGGCCTGCCGTGCTTCCCAACTGTTTTGTTATCAGCCGGCCTCAGTGGTGTTTAACGGCCTTGCTTTCTGTGTGACATTAGGGGCGGAGCGAAAACAAGCGGACGTGCGTCAGTACGTCTCTCCGCTGTAAAAGGTAGGCGAGCGCGAGCAAACGGCGTTCGACGGAGTTCGTTTCGCATGCGTTTGTGTTCGCCCGTCTTTCTCTGGTCTTTTAAGCCCCTCTTACACGATGACTGTCTCAATCGACTACAGTGACACCTCTCAAGACTACACCTTTAAGCCGACCTCCTCTCTAAACTACCATAGTCTTAAGGAACGAAAATAAACTTCCATAACACCAATGCGCCTTTGTCCCCTTTAACCCTAGAATACTGTACTAGTTTCGAACCCTTCCGTACGTATACCTTCGTCGATTCGACTACAACACCTAGGTTTGGTCAGGAAAATTAGTAAAAGCGACGCGGTGGTGGAATTATAAACCCTCGCCTTGCTGCGAGGACGGCGCATCCCTCCCGTCCACAACAATTCTGGGGTACTGAAGGGGAAGTTGTTTGTCGAATTGAGTACCACTAATATTCTAGCGTTAAGATGAGCACCCCTTTTCCCGACCAGCGACCACTCGTTAATTAACAGTGTTATCCTTTTAAGAGGACCACAATCAATCATAGAAGGAATTGAAACACGGTATTACTGTAAGGTTTCTCGATCTTTAAAATTTCTTTGTCATTTGTACGTCTAACCGCAAACAGAACGGAATTCTCCCCTGTAATAAAGAATCATGGCAGCCATGGCTACTCCAAATAAAAGAAAACTTGAAGTGTCAAAAGAAAACTTGTTCTTCTACCAGAACAGTGAATTTCCGTTATTAGAGAAATTGAGAAAGTAATATCTCAGCGTCAGTTAGCTAGTGAGTTTAACAAGTTAAACTGTGGAAAAAGTCAAACGCAGAATACCATTGCGAATCGCTGCAGGTATGTTAAGGAATGGGAAGAAAACGCCAGCAAAAATTCAAAGAAAAACAGTGGCAACCATTTTTGGAGTGGGATTATAGAGCACGTCCCAAAAGATTGCCCGTTAGTGGTCCGATGCTACAAGAAAAAACTCTTAAATTTGCTTATGATCTTGGAAGTCCTAATTTCAATGCAGGGGTATAGTATTGTTTTCCGAGCAGTCTGTGGATAACCTGCAGAAGTTAATCAAGATTTAGTATCCGACTGGATGTCGAGACTTAATTATAAATACAAGCGGCTATTGCGATAGTGGCATTTACAACATGAAGCTTTGCCAGACAAAGCTCTGAAGGGTGAATAACTTAAATTTAAAAAATGAGCATTCAGAAACGTAAAATCTTACTTTTCGTAGATAATGCAACATGCCATTGCAGCGAAAAGTTTGAGATGTGGAAGTTAATTTTCCTCTCAACACAACAGCGTATTTTCAACGTCTTGACCAAGGATTGATCCGGTCTTTTAAAAGAAGCTTTTGCGATCTGTATTTGCGAAAATGGACAACGCTACATCCGTTTATTATCTAGTTAAGTCTGTGACTGTAGGTGATCTATCAGCTGGATTCAAAGTGCGTGGAATAAAGTGAAAAACAAAAATTAGAAAGTGCTAATTAATTCTGATTTGCAGTCTTCACAAAATGAGGACGCTGGGGAAGAAGAAGGTGACGATGAATCAGTAAGCGTTCTCAATCAGGTGCGCCATGCTGCCAGTATTGAATTGGATGTTTCTACGATGAACGAAGAAGTTGAACGCTTCAGTATTGTTGGTAACTGGGAAGACATTGTTACAGAAGCCAACCCAGATCTTCAGTGTAGTGACAACAAAAACAGAGATAGTGAAGATAAAGTAATTCTTGTAGTGGCTATCCCATTATGTTTTTCATTGTAGCAGTTGTCATTAATTGTGTTTAAATGATTATTTCAGCGTCACATTTTAAGTTGATCACCCTTTAAGAAGACCACCCCTCCAGATGACCACTTTCTCACGAAAATTCATGTCGTCGGCTTATAAAGAAGTTTCCATTTGTGGCAAGTGAGTTTACGGCGGACGTTTTATTTCCGTACTGAGTCTCACTTGTCACGAGTGGTCGTTCTCGTTTTGCACATCATCGATAAAACTGGGTTGTTTTGAGAGCTGTCTGCTTTGCAGTTTGGCTCCCAACCGGCGGGAGTGAGATTAGCAGGGACCACTCTTTTACGAAAAATTCGAAATATATAAGGGGAGATCAAAAAGTTCCCCTTCGAATGCCTTGGATAATCTCGGTGCCTATATACCCGCGTCGGAGTCGCGCCGTTATGCCTGTGTGCTGCAGAAAAGCCCCCAAACGAAAAAATTTTCATCGCCCCTTTCACAGTATAGTGGACAGTCAAATGGCAACGAGACAGATGGAGTAACCTAACCTAATCTAACCGAAGGTAATCAGCTGTTCATTGTTTGAAAAGTCATCGCGATAATTGTTAATACATTTATTCCACTGCGAGACCAATACTGTATCTGGGCGCGCACCTCTTCGCCTGAAGCAAATTTACAGGCACGAATGTTTCTTCAGGCTCCAAAAATATGGAAATCGCCTTTGGGGAGCAATCGGGACCGCATGAAAGATGTCTGAGACGGGCCCGCGTGGTGCCAAGGGTGTGTCGACTATAGTGCAGAATTTCGCTGGGAAGTCCTTACACGGTCTTCTTTACGGTCCCAAGCGATTTCCATATTTTTGGATTCCTGAAGAAAGACATTGGTGACCGTCGCTTTGCTTCAGACGAACAGGTGCACCCCTGGGTACAATCTGGGTTCCGTAGGCAGCCGCAAACATTTTTCCATGAAGGCATTGATCGTCTTGTCTGACAGTGGGGTAAATGTGTTATGTCTCGTTTTCATTTGAGTGCCCCTCGTAGTAACAGACATTAGAAACAAGCAATGATAATGTCCAAACCGAAATTCATAATCGACGTTCAGTACAAAAGTCACATGGTAAATTGAGAACTATAAGAATAGGAAAAGTGCCGGTGAAACATTTCAGAATATCTACATTATTTTCTCGATGAAATATATACTTCCAAACACATCAAACAATATTTAGAAGGTGCATTTTTACTTTATGCTTTGTATCTTGTTTCCTTTCTAACAAGTGCTAAAAACACTGATAATTATTGTTCCTGATTTTTTTCAGTGTTAAAACACCTTTCATTAAAGTCGTTCATCTATTTACGTTATTATTTATGCGTAGTGTAGGAATTTTTTTGTCCAGGTATTGTAAAACGTAAATATCTTGTTGCTTTCAGGTATTTTGTCTCCCATGTGGGAGAACACTAGTAGGGAAAATACCATTCCCTCCAGCCACTTTTCCACTATGTCACGAGAGCAAAACAAACAACGAGATGAAGAAGACACAGAAGCACGAAATCCTTTAGAGTAATAGGAGTGAGCTCGACAGGAACAAATTAACTTCTGATATTGGCAGACGACACCACAGTCCTGTGTTTCTGCACATGCGCAATCTGCAACAGACTCAGGCACAACTCCACCTACTCGCGACGTGGTTGGCGGCTGCTTTGCACGCAAAACACGTGGCGCGCATCCACAGCGAGTAATCGATTTTGACCAGAAAGCCGCTCGTGTAAAATGGGCTTTAGCGAACAATCAAAGCAGTTCACATCCTCTCCGCTTCGGCGTTAGCAGCACAGAGAGTATTTGTCTGCTGTTCTCTTCCGAACTACTGTTGTTGAATTGTGCGAGCGATGGAGTGCATGACGAAAATTTAAAGTTGATAATATAAGAATAGAGTAGACATGGTAGTTGCTTGTGGGATCTAAGATATCGGCAGCACAGATGCCGAAGGAAAAAAAAAGTGAAAAACGCAATTGCTTAAGAGGTTTTATTTGCCCAGATCACAGTGATTACATGTATAGATGACTAGTTTCGGCAGTTTGGAGTTCCATCTTCAGATCACCTAAATAAATCAACTATTGTGCCACTCCACTGATGCGTCTTCTCAAACGAGTGACCCTCAGATATGTTTGTGACTAGTTGATGTATGTAGATAATTTGAAGATGGCAATATAAATTGCCGAAGTTAGTCGTCTATATATGTAATTACTGCGTTCTGGGAAAATAAAATTTATCTAGTAAGAGGATCACATTTTTCAAATTCAGAAATCGCTTACCTGCTGACAATGTCAGGGAACCATAGAAAAGAAAGTTGATGGCCAGAAAATTGCTGAAGCACTTAAAGGTCCATAACTGGCGACATGAGAAAGACAGTAAATTCATTATATGCTTGCATCAGACGGGAATGGGTGAATAAGCCAAGCTTTGTATTTGTTTTTGTTAAAAAGTAACAGCACAAAATTTTTTCTTGAAAGTAAACAATTGCGAATTTGTGTCTCTTATACTGATTAAAATTAAAGATACACGAAAGACCTGGTCATTATCGTTGCTTACCATCATGGTAGCTTTTATTACAGGACTGATGTCACTTATTATGTTACAGTTTGTTGATGTAGTAAACGTATTTAACAGCGATCACGGAGATACAAGAAGAAACTGTATTTACTTCTCACCACATTGAGAGATTGTACAGCACGTTTACAAGTTTAGACCGCGGTGACTGCGGAACATTAAGCAGGGAAGACTTTCTTCACATACCTGATTTGGCAATCAATCCTCTTGGCGACAGAATCGTGCACGTATTTTTTGAAGACGGTTGCAGTGATCGCGTCAATTTTCTACATTTCTGGGCGTGCACAACTGCTCGCCGGTTACGTTGCACACGTTCGTAGTTCTCCTGCACACCCGAATTACCGTCTCCTTTTCCCAAGCACGGCGGTTTATCTCCCGCATCGGCGGCCTAGGTCGGGGCTAACGATTGCGGTTCGCATCCGGTCCCTTCTGTCTGAACTGGATTCCTTCCCGTTACCACCTCTCCTCGAGGTCCATTCACGTACACCTCCATGGTGTACACCTAGGCCGCATATTCTTCTGCACCGTTTGTCAATTGACCACGTTTTCGATTGCACTAGGGCAGTCTTCATCAGACTAAAAAAATTACGTGGTATACATGTAATCACACCATGGTTTAAAACGACTGAGCAAAAGTGCATTTCAAATTGTATCAAGGGACTGGACTTGTAGGGGTATGAAGGCAACCTCATGAATCCATGGACCCTGCATGTCGGCAGGAGACTGTTCAAGATGGTGGAGGCTCTGCAGTGGTGTGGGGCGTGTGCAGTTGGAATGATATGTAACACCTTACATGTCTAGATACGACTCTGACAGGTGACAAGTACGTAAGCATCCTGTCTGATCACCTGCATCCATTCATGTCCATTGTGCATTCCGACGGACTTTGGCAATTCCAGCAGGACAATGCGGCATCCCACACGCCCAGAATTGCTACAGAGTGTCTCCAGGAACACTTTTCTTAGTTCAAACACATTCGCTAGCCACCAGACTCCCCAGACGTGAACATTATTGAGCATATCTGGGATGCCTTGCAACGTGGTGTTAGGAAGAAATCTCCACCCCCTCATACTGTTATGGATTTATGGACAACCGTGCAGGATTCATGGTGCCGATTCCCTCCAGCACTACTTCAGACATTAGTCGAGTCTATGTCATGTCGTGTTGCAGCACTTTTGCGTGCTCGCGGTGGCTTTTCACGATATTGGGCAGGGGTACCAGTTTCTTTGGCTCTTCAATGTATTTTCATCCATTGTGACATTTCGGCTGCTGCCAACATCAGATCAAAATTTAGAATTCATAAAACAAAATTCATTGTGAACTGCAATAAAAGCTACCCGTATGCCTAAACGGTGCGTTGTGTTTTGAAAGTAGGAGTGAGGTACCAACACAATGCCTTTGAATGTCGTTTAGGTTCTACAAGTAATCGGTCAATGTGGTTTTGATTTTCGGTTAAGGGCAGCAGTCAGGCTATTTACGTCCAAGCTCTCCGCCAAATAAGCCTTTCGGAGTGAATTCATTGCTTCTACAACACCTCGCCGACAACACTTCAGTGAAGCATCGAGCGAGAAAGTAGTTTGCGAGAAACTGGAAACGAAATGAAGTTACGTCTTGGGCTCGGTTAGAGGCACTGCCCCGCTTGGGTTCAAATGGTTCAAATGGCTCTGAGCACTATGGGACTCAACTGCTGAGGTCATTAGTCCCCTAGAACTTAGAACTAGTTAAACCTAACTAACCTAAGGACACCACAAACATCCATGCCCGAGGCAGGATTCGAACCTGCGACCGTAGCGGTCTTGCGGTTCCAGACTGCAGCGCCTTTAACCGCACGGCCACTTCGGCCGGCTGCCCCGCTTGGGCATAGGTTTTATTGCAAATGACACTCAAACTTATTTTCCGGATTCTGAATTTTAATCTGATGATGGTACTAGCCGAAACGTCCTAATAAATAAAGATATTTTAAAAACTCTGAACGACTTCACGCGCAAAAATCCACAACGTTAACAGACTTATACGAACAGCTGTGAATAAATTACTTATGCAGGGTGTCAGAAAAATCCCGAATACTTTGAGAGATGGTAGTACTCACCGAAACAATAATAATAAGACCAATAAACATGGGCCCGGAAACGCATACTTTCCGAGATAAACACGTGTTTACAGGAAGGGCTACGCGACGCTTTGTTGCGGATGTTAGTGCTGTCGTTGCATTGGCGCTCCGTCACATGGTCGGCATGGTGTTATGATGTCCTACACACAGTACTCTACGTACCATTAGATGGTCCACAGTCAGTTGTGTGGTTCGAATCGTGTTGTTGGCTACGTTGGTTTTTCCTCGTATTTGTGCGCCTTATTGTACAGTATTGTCAGCACTGGGTATGTATCATGGTGTTTTATCTTCTTCAAACGCGGGTTAACTTCTGTGTTTACTGTTATTGCGCTTCTTAGCAGTGGGTATGTATCATGGTGTTTTACCTTCTTCAAACGCGGGTTCACTTCTGTGTTTACTGTTATTGCGCTTCTTATACGTACAAATGGTGTGGTACGTTTGCATTTTCTCTCTTCCACCATTTGTTAGCAATGGAAACCTACTACTCGACAAGTGAAATGGTGGATATGATGTTCTGCCAAGTTTTAGCAAATGAACATAACCTGCGAACCCGTGCTCTCTTCGCTGAGAAATATCCACAGCGCAGAATGCGCTCTGATAATATGTTCGGCAGTCCGCACGCGTGACATGGAAGAAGTGTGCTACGTTGGGTGGAAGAAGCCCCTCGGACCAGTGTGCGACGATTAGTAGCAACAGAAGGCGTGTCTCATTCTCCTATCTGGGGGTACGTCATGAACAGTTGCTGTATCCATGTCATCCACAGGACGCCCTGAATCCGCTGGATCATAATGACTGACTACTAGTCCGTAGGCCTCAATTCCCTAGACTTTTGGTTAAAATATCACTTGGAGGAATAGGGTTGCGTCTTCAAAGTGTGCCAGCAGGTACAATAACAACCGGGTATACCTCAAAGGGTGCGTCATTCTTTACGCCGGAGGGTAGAGACGCGCATTGTCATGAATGGTTGCCACGTTGATCACCTCCTGTAAACAGGTGTCTATCGCAGAAAGTATGCACTTCCAGATCCATGTTTATTGGACTTATTTTTCTTGTTCGGATGAGTACTACCACCTCCAAAGAGTTCTACACTTTTCTTTTGAACACCCTGTATATTTTCAACTGAAATAAAATGAGTTTTCGAGGCGTCAGTAAAACGGTGCTAAACCATGGATGTGTTGTAATCTGTCAAGGATTAACAACTGAAGCAAGGAAACTCCCTATAAAATGTGCCCTAAGGAATGTGGAAACCACCTGGACTGGAAAAGTTTCGGTGAGTCTGTCATTTGCACGCCGTAAAAATTATCAAGAAAAGCACCTGCGGACATATTTTCCAAGGAATTTTGAAGATGTCACTGCATTTTAAAAAGATCCTATTCCGGAGGGCATTGCCCTCCACATTCCTATAGTCAGGACCAAAATTACGAAATCGTGATAAGCATTCCCCTAACGCTAACGTGCTGCTTCCTGGATTCGGGTAGCCGCTCCGGCCCCGGATCAAATCCGCCCAGCTGATTAACGACGGTATGCCGGCCAGCCTGGATGTAGTTTTTAGGCGGTTTTCCACATCCCGCTAGGTGAATACTGGGCTGGTCCCCACATTTCGCCTCAGTTACACGGCTGACAGATATCTGAAGACATTCGCACTCTTCCATGGCTTACACTAGATGCAGACAATTGGGGTACACTAATTCCGTCCTGGAGGGAGGGGGGAGGGAGGTCTACAGGGTGGCGACAGGGAGGGCATCCGACCACCCCTTACATTTACATGCCACTTCCGTTTAACCATGGCCAACCTTGCATCACCGCAGGACTAGGCTCAAGAAGAGAGAAACTGTCTTTTCTCTCCCACTCTTGTCAGTACCTCTTCATTTTTTACTCTGTCCATCCAACTTATTCTTTCCATCCTCTGCCATGTCCACATCTCAAAAGCCTCCACTCTTCCTCTGTCTTTCTTCCTCAAAGTCCATGTTTCAGCGCCATACAGAAGAACACTCCATACAAAACATTTTATGAGTCTTTTCCTCAGTTCTCTGTCCAGACTGCAGCAGAAAATTGTCCTTTTCTTATAAAATGCTTCTTTTGCCATTGCTATCCTTGTTTTAATTTCTGTGCTGCACTTCCAGTTGGTGTCTATCCTGCTTCCAAGATACTTAAAATTTTGCACCTGTTCTAATATTTCTCCATTCAGTATAATTTTTATTTCTTTATTTCCTCCTAGTGCCAGTACTTTTGTTTCCTTTGTGTTAATTCTCATTCCACAAGTTTCTTCCGTTAGCTTCAATGGTGTTCACTAAATCCTGTAATTCTTTTTCCCCTGTGGCTAGAAGGACCATGTCATCGGCAAACCCCAAACACCTTACTCTTCTTCCTCCAATTTGTACTCCTTTGTCATATTTTCCAAGTAGAGATGGATTGAAAAGGGTAGGTGATAGACAGCATCCTTGTCTTATTCCTGTTACTAGTCCGATTCAGTTTGTACTTTCTCCTCTCACTTTAACTGAGGCTTTTTGATTCAGATATAGTGAGTTTACAAGTCTTCTAGTACAAAAAATTTTATAAGCAAAAATGTACAATATTTATGTATTTTCTGGTTTTCCAGAGTGGAGTGGAAAACTGGAAAACCAGAAGATTCATAACTCTTGTACATTTATTCTTACAAGACTTTTTGTACTTTTTACTTATTCTTTGTAGGACGTCTTTATCGTGATATCCTTACTTGACGTAGGCTCACCCGTGATTTAAGCCTGTATCGAACTGCAGATGACCAGAGATTAATCTTTGAGCCCGATAAAGTGCAATAAAAGAAAAGTGCAGCTGACGACTGAGGTTTATTTGGTGAATAGAATCCTTCACTACTTTCGATGAGTTTCCGTTGGTGATAAACCGTCCAAAGCGAGTTTTACGCAGGCTAGGTTTCCCAGGTTATCCAAATGTATTCAATGCGACACGGTGCCGCTGAGTGACCAGACGTCGTGAAAAGGCACTTGATATGATGTCGGCTGTCAGCCATCGGCTACTGAAGCCTATGGAGTGCATTTGACTCCCTGCAGCGCTGGTAGAAGTGGGTTCCTGAAGCCCCACATTCAAATAGGCGGCGATGTGACTCAGAGCATATCGTCGATGGCCCACTATGGCTCTGTGGCGACGACGTGACGTCCGTTCGTCACTTTATGGTCGTCCGGTGTGGCTTTTTACGCTTGTGTAAACGTTGTCTCTGCACTATTGAAGATTCGCTCTAGACACTGTGACATCGACCTCGGAAACCAGAATTCCTGTGGAATCTCCGATATGCTATAGCCCATGCATCTTGCGCTGATTATCATCCTACGATCAATGTCAGTTCTCTCGCGGCCAGCTGCCACGTGCGCTACACACGTCTGCAACGCACTGCTCACATATCGCGTCTACGCTCGCGCCATATACATCGTTTTGAAATGGGGCAACCCTAAACAATAAACTGGTGTTTTTTACGAGCTAATGTTGGAAAGTTGTATTTTTGTCTGCCCAGGCAAAAAAATACTATTTTCTATCGGTAGAATGTAAGAAATAGTAAGATTTATATTTTCCGATTTTCTGTTTGCAGTAAAGCTACGGAAAGACGAGTTCAGGGAAAGAGAGGCAGAACAACACACACGCTAACATTCAGTAAAATAAATTTGCGCTTGATAATGAGAATAAATTCTCGAAACGGGTCGTACTACGCAAGGCAAAATATGTACTTGATACAGTGCAGACTCCGTAAAAGCATCTCCTACATTGAATCAAATTAATGTTTTTGAATTTTGGAGCGATGTTGGTTAGGTTTTTCTTGACTGAATGGACGGTCTAGATTAACTCCAAAATATATTTGGAAACTGTTGTGTCACATTGGTACATTCACGAACGACCGCTGGAGTTAATCTGTTAAGAAAGGCGAAAAAGATGACTCAAGTTTTGCTGGCACTTGGCAGTACACACCATTAACTATTATAGGCCTATATTAGTTTAAAACTGCCAAGTCGTTGGTTAAGGTGTGCTCAGTATCAGCAAAACATTTTCGGCTATGTCACTAGGATATCAGAATTTTTTCCCTTGTCTTTGTGGAATGTGAGTGATATATTAATATGAGTGATGCCAGGACGGATCTTTGTGGTAGCCTGTACTTTAGTTTAGTCACGTTTACTTGTTTCAGCGAAGCCCACGTGAAAAATTGTATAATGTAGCATGTTGTTGATTGTCCTAGCGTAAGTGTGGCAGGGAATCATTCAAAGCTGTACGTCAACCACAGTGGTTCAACAAGTAGCCTAGGTTAGAATGAAAGATCTCGGTGTGCAGCATGTCAATCGTACGAAGCGAAATGGTCTGTAGGAGATACGAAAGTTGGGCGCGGCTTTTCTCTACCGTAAGTGTATGCCGTATTGTAGTGGCGAGACCCACGCATTGAAGCCCGGACGTAACGTCGCGGCAGAGCTAGCGGTCAGCCTTCAGCGGAGCAGGTCGCCCGCGCGCTAGGGCGGCGTCCGTGGCGAGTGGGCAGTGTGGCCGGCGGCACGGCACTCCTTTCGCTGCCCGCCTCGGGAAGGTGCGGAACACGGAATCCGGTCTGTGTGAGCCGTCTCCAAGACACCAAAGATCGGTCCCAGTGGATTAATCCTCTCGGGAAGGTCGTCCTGTATGCGGAATCGGTTTGTGTTAGCCGTTTCCGAGACGCCAAGGAAACTTAATGCCTCTCCGGATGATGCTGTACTTGAGATTTGCCTGTCAGTCATCCTCTACAGGCCAAGGAACAGTCCTACACTGAAGAGCCAAAGAAACTGGTACATCTGCGTAATATCGTGGAGGGGGCCCATGAGTACACAGAATTGCAGCAACACGACGTGGCATGGATTCGACTAACGTCTGAAGTAGTGTTGGAGGGGACTGACACCATGAGTCCTGCAGGGCTGTCCATAAATCCTTAGCAGTACGAAGGGGTGGCCATCTCTTCTGAACATCACGTTGCAAAGCATCCCAGATATGCTCAATAATGTTTGTCTGGCGAGTTTCGTGTTTAAACTCAGAAGAGTGTTTCTGGAGTCACCCTGTAGCAATTCTGGACGTGTAGGGTATCGCATTGTTTTGCTGGTATTTCCCAAATCCGTGGGAATGCACAATGGACATGAATGGATGCAGGTGATCAGACAAGATGTTTACGTACGTGTCACCTGTCAGAGTCGTATCTACACGTATCAGTGGTCCCATATCACTCCAACTGCGCACGCCTCACACCATTACAGAGCCTCCACCAGCTTGAACATTTTACTGCTGACATGCAGGGCCATGGATATATGAGGTTGGTCTCCATACCCCTACACGTCCTTCGATCGGTACAATTTGAAACGAGACTCGTCCGAGCAGGCAATATGTTTCCAGTCATCAACAGTCCAATGTCGGTGCTGACGGGCCCAGGCGAGGCCAGCGATGTCGGAGATTTAATGTTTTACCGGATTCCTGATATTCACGGTACACTCGTGAAATGGTCATTCGGGAAAATCCTCACGTCATCGCTGCTTTGGAGATGCTGTGTACCATCGATCGTGCGCTGACTATAACACCACGTTCAAACCTGCCGTTGTGAGCAGCAGCAGTAACCGATCTAACAACTGTGCGAGACACTTGAATTATATGGGAGTTGCCGACCGCAGCGCCTTATTCTGGCTGTTTACATATCTCTGTATTTGAATAAGCAAGTGTATATTTTTCAGTTTTTTTCTGGCGCTTCAGTGTACAAGGCTAATGCGCTTCTTACCAATATCGTGTTTGTTTAGTGCTCGTAGGTGACCACTACTTCGTCCTCGCTTTGCGCAAATAATACATAGCCAGACGGTAGTGGAGAAGGGCGTGACAACGCGGCACAGCCTATCCACCATGCTTTTCAACCGATACATACAGACAATAAGTTGTGAAGAAAACCAAGTAGAAATTTAGAAGATGGTTTAAGGTTCAGGGAGCATATGGTAGTCCCCATCTGTCGGTCTTTTCCTCAGGTTAATTAATTGCCCATGAGTCACAGGTTACTTCGACCGATTGTGCATTTATGCCTAGCAGATTAAGTAAGTGAATGGAATACGGTCACCAGATTAACGTTATCAACTATTTGTCTGGAAGAGTAATTGTACACATTAACATAAATAGAAATAAAAATACTGTGGATCAAAGGGCATCGGTTCGATCCCACTTGCAGGGTTTGGCAGCAGTATTGTAACCGTGGATCGTTTCCATATGTGCTAGATGGTATAGGGTAGCAACACACAATTATTATTTTATCTAGGTGTGCAACATAATTGCCGGCCGCGGTGGTCAAGCGGTTCTAGGCGCTCAGTCCGGAGCCGCGCGACTGGTACGGTCGCAGGTTCGAATCCTGCCTCGGGCATGGATGTGTGTGATGTACTTAGGTTAGTTAGGTTTAAGTAGTTCTAAGTTCTAGGGGACTGATGACCATAGATGTTAAGTCCCATAGTGCTCAGAGCCATTTCTGCAACATAATTTATAAAAACAGAATCCTGGTAAAAAAAGTGAGTGTATTCGTAACGTATTTCAATCCACAATCTGTAATGATACAGCCACAGAAACCCGATGAGCGTGGGAGAAAACAGGGTTCTACTATGCTCGGAAAGTTTACCTTCATAGGGCAAATTGGGTTGTAGCGGCGAGAATGAAAGTGAAGAAGAATTACAGGAGCTGTTAAATGGAATGAACAGCTTAATGAGTACAGAATATATTTGGAGAGTAGATCGAGAAAGACGAAAGCAATGAGAAGTAGTAGAAGGGTGACATGGGTTACAGCAGCGACAATGACCTCGGTGGCGCGTGGACCCAGTATCGGAAGCTCTACTCTCGATCACTGTCCATCTGTGAGTGGTTTCTTGTTCCACCACGAAAACTGTTGACCTTCCCTCCGCGGTGGCTTCAAATAGTCTACTGCAGTGGTTTCTCCCAAACTGCCAACACAGTTGGTGTATAAAATCAATAATTTCGACACGCAACGAAAGACGTGTCGCCAAATACGCGCCATGCTGTCGTCGTGTCATTTCCCTCGCCCACTTCATTAACAGTAAAAAAATAAAAATAAAAGAAAGTATCTTAATGTATCTAACATTGCCTCAGCTTCACACGTCCAGCTATGCAGTGACGAATCAAAATATTCGTCTCACTACAAGCAGAAATAAGCTTTGAGGTTCGCCCAAGGAATTGTAGTTCTTCCAGAGACGGCAGGAGACTTGGAAGATTAGTTCAGCGGAATGGAAAGTGTCTTGAAAAGAGGTATGCAGATTAACGTCAACAAAACAAGAATAATGGAATGCATATAGTAGAATTCAGTCAGGCGATGCAGAGGGTTACATTAGTAAATCATACACTAAAAGTAGTTGGCGAGTTTTGCTGTTTTGGCGGTAAAAGACAAACGATGGTCAAAGTGAAGGGGATGCAAATGGAAATGCGGATTGAAAATAGCAAGAAATGAATTTCTGAAAAAGGAAAATTTGTTAACCTCTAAAATTAATTTAAGTGTTAGCAATTCTTTTCTGAAGGTGTTTGTGTGAAGTGTAGCTTTGAACGGAAATGAAACGTGGACGATAAACAGTTCAGAGAAGAACAAAATAGAAGCGTTCGAAATGTGGCATGCACAGGGATGCTGAGGATTAGCTACATAGCTCAGATAACTGATAGAGGTACTGAATCGAGTCGGGGAGAAAAGAAATTTGACACAATTAAAAGAAGCGATCGGTAGTTACGGTACATAAAGAGGCACCAAAAAATTATCATTTTGGTAGTAGGTGAGGACGAGTTAAAGGATAAAAGTGGTAGATAGAGACGAAAGCTTGACTGTAGTAAGAAGGTTCACATGGATGTAAGTTGTACATGACAGACTACCATGAAGAGCTGCATCAGACCTGTCTGCCGACTCAAAACAATAGCACAGCCGTTGCACTAGAGCGGCGTTCATTGTCTGCGGGCTGTATCAGAGCATCGTCACTTGATTCACTAATCCCGTTGACGGATGCAGTAGTTTTATGTTGTTCGGAAAAAAAAGCGATGAAGTCTTTCGCCTCTACTGTTCAATCTTTACATCGAAGAAGCATTGACGGAAATAAAAGAAATATTCAAGTGCGGAGGTTAAAATACAAGGTGAAAGGATATCAGTTGATAAGATTCGGTGAAGACATTGCTATCCTCAGTGAAATTGAAGAAGAATTAGTGGAGCTGTTGAATAGAATGAAGTCTAATGAGTACGGAATATTGCTTGAGTGTAAATCGAAGAAAGGCTATAGTAATGAGAAGTAGCAGAAATGAAAACAGCAAGAAACTTAACATCAGAATTTGTGATCACGAAGTGGATAAAGTTAAGGAGTTCTGCTACCTGGGTACCCAAAAAACCCATGACGGACGGATTAAGGACGACATAACAAGCAGACTAGCACTGGCAAAAAGGGCATTCCTGACCAAGAGAAGACTACTACTATCAATCATAGATCTTAATGTGAGGAAGAAATTTCTGAGACTGTGCGTCTGGAGCACGTCATTGCATGGTATTGAGACATGGACTTCGGGAAAATTGGAACAGAAGTGAATAGAAGCATTTGAGATGTACTGCTACAGACGAATGTTGAAAGTTAGATGGATTGATAAGGTAAGAATGAGAAGTTTCTGCGCAGAAGCGGCGCGGAAAGGAATATATGGAAAGCACTGTCAAGAAGAACGGACAGGATGCTAGGACATCTGTTCAGACATTGGGGTAAAACGTAGGGTAAAAAATGCAGAGGAAGACAAGAGACTGGAATACAACCAGCAAACAATTGAAGACATAGTTTGCAAGCGCTACTCTGAGATGGAGAGGTTGGCACAGGGGAGGGAATCGAGGCAAGGCGAGTCGAACCAGTACAAGAAGGTGGTTTCTGTAAATGCTAGGTATTGATTGTGAAATAACATAGTGATACTGGTAAATTATTCAGTGATGGAGAACTCAACAGTTACGGTACTTACATGCCTCTGTCGCATCAAAAACTACTATTTCTCGATATTTCCAATCGACGATAATTTCCTGTGGAGGAGGAATTTTTTAATGTTGCAAAAACAAAGTTTTCGCAAGAGGTATAATCTGAAAAAGGTATGTTATGCTCCACCTGATTATCGTTTCCAAGCAGTAGTTGTATTGGTTTCTTTATTCCTTTTACGAAAAATCCAGTTTGTTTTTTAAAAAAAAGTAAGCTAACATTTAGCACTGCAAGTTATTTTTCTAAGATCCGTGCCCTCAAAGTCTGACAAGTATTATTTCTCCAAGTAAAATATACAGAAAAACATCAGTAGCAGTTGCAACAGCAGGATGAAACTGTATGAAGTAACGTGACGTCACTACATTGTAGACTCAAGCCGCTGACAACGGGTGTTTCACAGTGATGGCGATGGGATCCTAACATCACCAGTTTAGTTCTTCACTGCCCGGATTTCTGAAGTCAACTGAAACCGGTTTTGACATGTTCCTCGTTTGCGGTAGGTGTCAGCAATACAGAGTCTCGCCGTTAACGGCGGATGAATATCCTCCGTTTGTCTTCCCGGCCTGTGCAGCATGCGACAGTTTCAGATTGCCGTAATTTCCCACTGTAAAAGCTTTCAGTACGTGATGGTATTTCTTACCCAACCCAGAATGCTGTTCAGTCCCCATCGCAAGCGACAAGGACCATTAGAATACGAGAGGAACAAGCGAACCGCCGCTTATTAGGACTGCGGAAGAGGGAATCCTTATCAGGCAACTGGCCGTGTTACACCGTTTCGCTTTTGCCATTCTCACCAGGAGCTGGCCATGAGAAATGAAGATGTCTTTCGTGGTAATTGGTTGGCCGTTTTAACATAACGTGTGCCTTAAGCCGCGTCTGCTATTATACGCAGGGGCATTGCGCCGCACTTCCTCAATCCGGGCAGATTTTTTTATTTTATTTTTTCCACACCTGTTCCAGAGCAAGTTCCGTGGATTACACAGTTGAATATGTATCTTTCAAACTGCATTTTTCGCGGTGTACTTCTTTTCGGGTTGAGTTTCGTCAGTTCTCTGGCAGGTCCTCAGTGTCTCCAGGAGCAGGAGTAGAAGCCGTGGGGGTGTACCTTATATGCTGGATAACTGGAACTTCCCGTGGAAGTGTCTTCACTATACAACCTTTTTGCGGCATTAATGTGCGTAATCAGAGGACATGCCAACTTTCTTTAGAGCACACTGAAAATTCCCAGTAAAGAAAGAGAACAGTCAAAGCCAAATAAGAGACACAAGAGCAAGCATGACATACGAATTATAATCGCAAAAAGTGATTCCCCCCCCCGCCCCCCCACTCCCTCGCCACTGAAGCTGCAAACAGACATGTTTAGAGAGTGCGAATTGGTCATCACGGGTGATAATGGCCCTAATAACATGAAACAAAAATGTAGGAAATTAGGCGTAAAAATACATTTTGAAAATATAGAAAAGCTGGTTATTGGATGCCACGGACCAAATGTACACGAGCGAGTTACCCCATTGTAGTTTTGCAAATGAATTGGAAACTGTTTAAGCTATTGCTACAAGATTTTCGATGGTTTCCCACTTAAAAAGTAGGTAGAAGCGTCAAACTGGAGCTGCGCTGGATGTTTCGGCCTAAATAGTTCGCATTTTTGCAAAACATTTCACTGCAGCGTATAATAAATGCAAAATAATTACATAAACTATGTTCCTGTTTTCAAGGACTCTCAAATGCTGTTAAGGAAGCACATAACAGCAGTTAACTAACAACGCAGCATTATACTCGTCCGTTCGCGAACTATTTCGGGTTAGATCTCTTGGTGCAACAACTTCAGAATCTCTGGCAATCTTTAACGTTAACAGTTTAGGCAACTCATTAGGTGCTTTGAAAGACGTTATTAACAACTTTAGGGAGTTTAAGTACCTTGGATATATTTTCGTAAAAGGATCAATTTGTGAAAGATGCATACAAGGTGTTGTTAACGTGGGACAACAGGTCGCACACGAAAACACTATGAAAAAAATGTACAGCCCGTCACAAACCTTTGAGATCGAAATTATTCTTACGGGAGAGAATCTGTATTTACTTCGATACTCAGCAAGCCACCGTTCGGCGCGTGGCGGGGGTACCCCGTACTGCTCGTAAATTGAGAGTTACGAGATAAGGAATGTATGGTCAGGGATGATCGAAAGAAGCATGATGGGTACATGCTTGTAAGCAGGTCATATTTTATAACTGCGAGTAACAGCCGCTTGCCTCATCGGCGTTGCTGGCGCTATCTGTGATGTGAACACGATGGAGTTTACTACCCCGTTTGCAGTTCGTGACTGATAGTCGGAGACGGAGCATTACCTGTTACAGGAATGTGCGTACTTGCCTTTAATGTATGGTCCAGCACGATGCAGTGCTCGGACAGCCGAAGGAATGTACTGTGAGAGGCTCATCATCCTAATTGGAAGAACTGATACCATGATGTTGGATCATGTGGGGAAAAAATTATGAATAAGAATCGGCCAGTATTCCAGTCACACCCATAGTGCGAGGAAATGCAGTGTGGAGAGGGTTGCAGGAGATGCTATTAAGCACCTATGATCAACAACGTGTGCAAGTCATGGGC
This sequence comes from Schistocerca americana, assembly GCF_021461395.2. Taxonomy (NCBI): domain Eukaryota; kingdom Metazoa; phylum Arthropoda; class Insecta; order Orthoptera; family Acrididae; genus Schistocerca; species Schistocerca americana. The sequence continues at coordinate 400,242,874 of NC_060123.1, read as the reverse complement.
GTGCAAGTAATTTTCAGCACAGAGTAACAGTTTCGTCAAAAGTTGGGGATACCATGTCTGTTACTGATGTTGAATGAATTGTCTACAAACAGTTTAGCAGGTGCGTATGTTAAGCAAAGGGTCAACCAGACAGACAGATGGACAGACAGAGAGGAAGACGATCTCTGTTAGACAGTGTAGAAAGAAACAGCCTGGGTGGAAGATAGGAGGCAGTCTTTTAAAACATGGGGTTTTAAGCACCGGGAAGAGGACGAAGTATGAGGATGAGGAAGAAGAGGAAGTAGAAAGAGAAACAGTCCGTACGAGAAGATGCGACTATCAAGCTACTGACGAAGCATGACAGACACATTTGACGTGATGGTCGTATACGATTAAATATTTCTTTCTGTTTGATATACAGATAGTTTAGGTCAGTTGTACACATCAAAACGCAAATGAGATGTTCGTCCATTAATTGAGAGATGACTCCAAAAATTACTCAGCACTGATCACTTTCCGCGGCTGTTACTGACTCGATTAACACAAAGTCTGTTCGGAAAAAAAAGAAAAAAGGGAGGAAGGAAGGAAGTGGTAGAAGGCTTCATCCCGCTTTATGCAACAAAGGAAAAGTGGTTGCCTGGCACTTTAGAATTGATTAGGAGCCTTCAAATTATGCTACGACAGTGAAGAAGTGAATTGCTAAAGTTCACGCAAGCCAGATTGTCACTAATTTCGGGATGGTTCATGCAGTAACAGGGATCGTTAGATGGGCTTGTGAAGGCCATTTGTTTTCACTGTCGGCTGCTTATCTCTTTTCTTTGAAGCCCTTCAAGAGTTACACCGGGGACGGTAAAAGAATTTCCTTCTCCTAGTTCAATTTGTGCCGAAAATATGTAGCGTCATGAAACAAAGTCCTAAACCGATTATATCTTCCGTCTCTAATGATATAGTTTGTTGTCAGCTGGAAGTTAAAACATAATAAAAAATGGAGTCCAACGCGTCGTTTATTAGTGTTCAGTGCACAAGTTATGTCTGAACGTGATTCTAGTTTTTATTAAATGTCGGTAATACACACGTCTAGTCGCAAATTTTGTTGTTCCACCATGGGTTTGGGGGCTTCGAGCGTCTTTATATGGACGACTGTATTTTTGTCTGTATTATTTATACCACACATGGATTCAGAGAGATCCTGCCATATGCTGCATATCAGTAGCATAAGGACAGCAAGAATAAAATGTTGTGCCGACTGAATATTTCCAAGAGAGAATCATAGCTGCTTCTTGCTATTTTCACACTACCCTCCACCCTGATTTTCATTACGGCATGTGTAAGCTAGAAACACGTTGATATTTCCTCCCTCCATTCCACCAGTGAAGATTTCAAGGCGATTTCGTGTTTAGAATTCTGTTATTGGCACCTTGTATTGCAAGCACGTCTAATACTTTGTAATACCGTCGAAATTTTTCGTTCCAGAACCTTTTCGAATCGTGCACGGCGTTCGTTAGTGGCAAACCTAAGTTGGCTAACTGCGTTAGAGGCCGTAACGCTATTTTCAAATGCTTATTTATGCGCCGTCTGTCTGGCACACGCGTACCCGTTCACCTCGTTCCGAGAACATCGCAGACGTTCACTTTCGCTGCGGATCGAATAACGGAGCAGCCATGGAACGATACGAGCGCGAGTTGCACTTGTTTTTCTTTCCTGTTGAAATACAGGTAGCGGCGACTCCTTTCGCTCTGGTTACTTGCGGTGCAAGGTCGTGGCCTCAGGCCCCGGTCTTCCTGGCAGGCCGTGCTCGCGCCTGCAGTGCGGGAAGGCTCGCATGGCCATCACGACCACTTAGTCGCGTTGCTTCGTACAAGCGAGTTCGGTGCGTAAATCACATACTTTCTGTTGTCGATTGTCTTAGCACTTGACTTTCTGTTCACGGTTAGCTGCGCCTGATTAGCTGATCGAAATTATCTGGAGAACCTATTAGTGGATATTAACGTGGATTGTTCCACCTTTCACGTTTACGACGGCCTGAATTTTGCTGGGAATACTTTCAGTGATGTTGGACGCTGAGTTTTGGAGCGAAGCTCAAGTTCTAACTCATCCCAAAGGCATTACACCGGGTTCAAGTCGGAACTCTTGGGAGGCAAGTCCGTTTCAAGAATATTACTGTCCACAAACCAGTGCCTCGCGGATGCTGCGTAATGATACGGTGCATTGTTATACTTCGGAAAGCATTGCTCCTTCGAAACGCAACTCGCCCTTTTTTCACATGATATCTTGCGAACCATGGATGAAGGGTATCAGACGGATGCCATATTCCTTGACTTCCGGAAAGCGTTTGACTCGGTGCCCCACTGCAGACTGTTAACTAAGATAAGAGCATATGGGATTGGTTCCCAAATATGTGAGTGGCTCGAAGACTTCTTAAGTAATAGAACCCAGTACGTTGTCCTCGATGGTGAGTGTTCATCGGAGGTGAGGGTATCATCTGGAGTGCCCCAGGGAAGTGTGGTAGGTCCGCTGTTGTTTACTATCTAAATATATGATCTTTTGGACAGGGTGGATAGCAATGTGCGGCTGTTTGCTGATGATGCTGTGGTGTACGGGAAGGTGTCGTCGTTGAGTGACTGTAGGAGGATACAAGATGACTTGGACAGGATTTGTGATTGGTGTAAAGAATGGCAGCTAACTCTAAATGTAGATAAATGTAAATTAATGCAGATGAATAGGAAAAAGAATCTCGTAATGTTTGAATACTCCATTAGTAGTGTAGCGCTTGACACAGTCACGTCGATTAAATATTTGGGAGTAACATTGCAGAGCGATATGAAGTGGGACAAGCATGTAATGGCAGTTGTGGGGAAGGCGGATAGTCGCCTTCGGTTCATTGATAGAATTTTGGGAAGATGTGGTTCATCTGTAAAGGAGACCGCGTATAAAACACTAATACGACCTATTCTTGAGTACTGCTCGAGCGTTTGGGATCCCTATCAGGTCGGATTGAGGGAGGACATAGAAGCAATTCAGAAGCGGGCTGCTAGATTTGTTACTGGTAGGTTTGATCATCACGCGAGTGTTACGGAAATGCTTCAGGAACTCAGGTGGGTGTCTCTGGAGGAAAGGAGGCGTTCTTTTCGTGAATAGCTACTGAGGAAATTTAGAGAACCAGCATATGAGGCTGACTGCAGTACAATTTTATTGCCGCCAACATATATTTCGCGGAAAGACCACAAAGAAAAGATGAGAGAGATTAGGGCTCGTACAGAGGCATATAGGCAGTCATTTTTCCCTCGTTCTGTTTGGGAGTGGAACCGGGAGAGAAGATGCTAGTTGTGGTACGAGGTACCCTCCGCCACGCACCGTATGGTGGATTGCGGAGTATGTATGTAGATGTAGATGCAATACAATCGTCGTTGCCGGACTGTTCCTCCACTGTATGCAGTACACAACGCTGTACAATGCGGTCGTATCTGCCCACATTTAGTGTCTTCTTGAGCGGAGCAAGGCGACCGCACAGTAACCCAGAAAAGCACCCTCGTACTGTAACACGATCTCCTCCGTACTTCTCAGTTGGCACTACACTTGATGGCAAGTATCATTCTCCAGGCATTCGCCAAACCCAAACTCTTCCTGCGGATTTCCAAAGGATTTAGCGTGATTGTTCACTCCAAATCACTCGTTTTTAGTCATCCACCATCCAGCGGTGTCGTTCTTTACACCACGTCAAGCATCGCTTAGCATTGGCTGCAGAAATGTTTGGCTTACGTCGAGCTGCTGTACCGTTGTTCCTCATCCTTCCTTTTAACTCCCCACGCACAGTCTTTGTACTAGCTAGAACAGACGAGTGATACCTTCCACTGATTTCACGCGATTTTTTACAACCATCCTCTTGTCCCGCAGTACGTGCCCTGGTTTAGGTGTGGTTGTTCGTGTGTGTTTTGCACTTCAGCATTACATCATCAACAGTCGACTTGGGCAGCTTTAGAAGCGCGGAATGCCCCTAATGGATTTGTTACTCGGCTGACATCTAATGAGTAGTCCATGTTCGAAGTCGCAGAGCTCTCCTGAGCAACGCATTTCGCTGTTACCGCGTCGCTATTGACAACACAGTACTCCCTGTCTCCTTTCATACCGGTGGGCCCGCTTCGCGTTGCATTCAGTGGTCAGTTTCGTATTACACAGGAGTGTCCACATACTTTTGATCAGATAGTGTGCACTCTCCTGTCACGTTATTATAAGCCCCGTATAGCACCGTTTGCTAGACGAAGTGACATCACACAGATTACATGCCGATTCGCCTCCCTTGATTATCTGGAGTACGATGTTTACTTTTTGTTTTGCGTGTTCCGTGGATCATATCCGCAACAATTCGCCATAACGGTTTGCAATTAAGATAAATTTTCTCCTTGAAAATATGGCTGCATGATTCGATTTTTTAAATTTTAGTTTTAATGTCTGACAAAATTTGATAAATCTATCCCAGCCACGTGCTACCTACTTAGAAAATCGTCTGTGGAGTAGAAGCAGTTGTCAAGTACAAATGATTTCGGTTTATTTTAAAAACTTATTTTATCTGTCAGCACGTTTAATTCACAATGGATGTGGTCGAATGTTTATATGGCTGCATACGTTGCTTGTTTATGATTAAGAGTAAGATTGTAGATAGCGGGGGCTATTTTTGTTCTTAGTGTTATGTTTGTAAGTGCTGTTATGACTTTCAGATTGTGCCTGATTCATCACAACAAACTTCACATGAGAGTAAAAAGTTAGGCGTGCTAACAACAGCCTCATCATACATTTAAACAGTTGCTACACGAAGTTGGAGAATGGACACGAGATATTGTCCTTATTGTACGTTTGTGTGGAATTAATACTTTCTGTCCAACTATTCCATATGATGTAACTGAACGGAAGTATGCGATGTTAGGCAATTTGCTAATGGTTTCATCACCAAAAACAACAGTTAAACAGTTACACGGTTTTCCCTGCTGCGCTTCTAATTTGAAGGGTTGTCTGATGGTAGCAGCGGGGTTTGCATTCATAACGCTTAAGGTCCGTACTTCTAAGTTTTGATTGTGAGTACAGCAATTTTTGGACACTGCGTGCAGTGTGTCAAAGCATATCACCTCCGATATGTTCTATCCTCCATAGGGCCAATAATTATGATCTATTGATAAAAGCGCACTCATGGGACGGATTTAAATCAATTTTTCATAGAATGCTTTGCAGATCGTTTAATGATTGTGGAGATGGCCACAAATTATCCAGAGCAAATACTGCCCACATTGACAGAGTTATTGCAGTAACGGTTGTGCAGCATTTCTTCTCAGGTGTTTCCTGCTGGATGAGCCGATCTGTGAAGCAAAACTTGTGACTCACCGGAGGGATCAATACGCTTTCGATACTGCGGTTACGGCATCCTCTCCCAGTGCGCTGCGGGTTTCGCTTCATTACCGCCGTCAAGATGCGCCCGATGGCCCGTCGTGTATTGAGACGACGAGCTATTTCACTTTTGCTGATTACTTCGCTTCGACAGTTGTCATAGTCGATATTTCCTCCAGACTTCAATAGCGCTTTAGCTTCGCTGTTTCCAGTCTGTTATCCACAATGGCGCGAGCACTCTGCGCCTATTACACTTTCACCAAGGATGTGCACGAACAGTTCGCAAATATATTCATATACAATTTCTGTCGTTAACCGAAAGCTGACAATTATTTTTAGAAATTGTACCTAAGACGACAGCGCTGCTGTGAACTGGATAACAACCGACTGCATGCCAGCCGGCCGAAGTGGCCGTGCGGTTATAGGCGCTACAGTCTGGAACCGCGTGACCACTACGGTCGCAGGTTCGAATCCTGCCTCGGGCATGGATGTGTGTGATGTCCTTAGGTTAGTTAGATTTAAGTAGTTCTAAGTTCTAGGGGACTGATGACCACAGTAGTTAATCCCATAGTGCTCAGAGCCATTTTTTTCGACTGCATGCCAGTTTACTTACAAGGGGGTATCATAATTAATAGCAAAAACTGGCGCTGATGAAAATATGCAATAATAGAAGTAAAACGTGACAATTGACCTGGGTCTGCAAAAGAGTGATTTATTGAGTACACACGGTTACGAGCCTCCACTGGCTTTAGTATGGTATACAAGGGGCGGACATAAGTATGGAAACAAAACAAACACAGTGCAGTACGGTGTAGGAAAGCCGCTGGCATTCAAAAAAGATCCCAGTCATCGCGGAACGGATAAGTACAGATCCTCTATGGCTTTCGATGGGCTCTTCTTCCCGTAAAATAATAGCAAGTTAAGGTAATGGTGATGGAGGCGGACAGCGATCACACAACAAAGCAGACCAGAAAGGCTTAATAATATTGAGATCTGGTAACTTTGATACTCACGAGAGATGCGACATTTATCCTCGTGGTCACAAAACCATTCCTGGATGATGCAAGCTGTGTAAATAGGGGCCCTATCGTCTTGGAAAACGACATCACCAGTAGGGCAACGAACAACTGTGGGATGGACCTGATCAGCCAAAATTGTCCCACAAACCTTGGAAGTAGTGCAACATTGCAGAGCAACCACGTGGCCTATGAAATAGCACGATATGGGTGCTCAAATCATCACCAAATCTCAGCCAATTTAACGCTTGGGACGTAAAGTCTGCCAGAAGTTGGAAATGGAGTGAAACAAGACCCTTCCGACAAAATTACTTTGTTCCATTGATCCACAGTTCAGGTTTTATGGCTTCCGCGGCATGTTTCGGGCATTTGCATCACTGACGAGTGGTTGTGGAATTACAGCTCGCCCTTGAATCCTCAGCATATGTAGCTACCTTCGTGTTATTTAGCTGCTGACGTGGTTCGCGAGTGCGACATTCTACAGTGACTTCTGCAGCTGGCACCTTTTTGTTTTCCATCTCAATCCTCTTCAGTGACCGTCTGCCACGATCACTCAAAGCTTCGATTCGGTGCCGCTCGAGACACCAAACTCTTCGGCTCCTTTGGTTCAGAAGCACCCACCATACGAATATCAACAAATTGCCCACGGCCGAATTCACTTAGCTCTGACATACTACACATGTGCCCTTCGTGGTCAAATACGACGACACAACCTACAGCCTTGACTAGCATTTGCAGTTAGGTTCTCGCGAAGTTTCCATATTTTTTGTTCAACTCCTGAATTTTCCTAATCAATAGAAATGTAAACTTTTTTGTTAAGTCTCATTTAATTCGGCTCAGATTTCATGCGTGGCCGGGTTAAAAAAACTTTTCATAGGGTTCCACTATTGCTTCAGCTTTTTACACGCGCACTTGTTAAAACACACCTTCCACTTTTCGCCCTCTTATTTTGATGCAGTGCTGCAGTGAGATACGAACTGTTTGAAACACCCTCAAACCATCTCGCAAACTTGTCAAGACTGTATACAGTTCGCTGCTATAGTTCTTCAACCGTATAAGTGAGTCAGGTGGTATTGACGACCAAAGTAAAGGCCATGTTCGCCCTTATCAACCTAGGACAATGTTGCGTTACATGTCGTCTTATATCAGCAGCAAAATGTGTCGGTTCCTATCATTTATTTACGTTTCCCAACCATGAAGCATAGGTGATATATGAATGTAAATAGGTGGGAACTTAACCCATTCGTTTACAGTGCGGGGTACACCCGTTACAGCACTGTAGATCAACACGCGAGTTTTCCATAGCTGTTCCGGATTGTCCCTCGGTTATTAACTGATACTTTTTCACTCGTTGGTGTTTCTTTAGACGTTGCCTACAACTCGTAGTTATCGATAGTTATTCCTTGTTGCAACGCCGAAGCCTAAGCAAGATTTCCGATGTGTCACTGAATGAGAAAATTTTCGTCAACAGCTGAACTTTATCGGTGAATTTCACTTTGTAATGTGATCGATTTCGGAGTTGATAATTCCATCTCTAGGTGTTATCAGTTACAATAATATGTGTGTCTTATTGCATCTGGTGCCTCTTCATTGCGTGCATTAATTGCTCTACGTAACTAACAGACCTGGTTGAGTCCATTCGATGGCGAGCCTGAGAAAAAGATGGAATCATCAGTTTTGAAAGCGACCGTGCTGTAAACCTAAGTTCAGCTGTAGAAGAAATCTTATCATTCCATGAAACATTTTGGGGGCAATACCTTTTCGGAATACTAAATTATAAACAGAGAGTAATGGCAAGTAGCACAAGTAAAGATGAGTAACAGAAATGAATTAGCGATAAACTTAATGTTAAAATTGTTGACAAAGAAGGGTTTTAGCTACCTTGGAGGCAAAATAACACATGGCGGGCGAAACAAAGAGGACATAAAAAGCAGAGTAGCACAGCCAAAGACGTCACTCCTGGCCAAAAGAAGTCTACTAATATCAAACATCTGCGTTGATTTGAGGAAACATTTCTGAGATTGTATGTTTGGGGCATGGCATTGCGTGCAAATGACTCATTGAGTGTGGGAAAACCGGGAAAGAAGAGAATCGTAGTATTTGAGATAAGTTGCTGAAGCAGGATGTTAAAAGAAGATGGGCTCATAAAAGATGTGAGGAGGTTCTCTGCAGAATCGGCGAGGAAAGGAACATGTGGAATATAATGACTAGAAGAAGTGATAGCCGGCCGCGGTGGTCTAGTGGTTCTAGGCGCGCAGTCCGGAACCGCGGGACTGTTACGGTCGCAGGTTCGAATCCTGCCTCGGGCATGGATGTGTGTGATGTCCTTAGGTTAGTTAGGTTTAAGTAGTTCTAAGTTCTAGGGGACTGACGACCACAGAAGTTAAGTCCCATAGTGCTCAGAGCCATTTGAACCATTTTTGAAGAAGTAATAGGATGAGGTGACAGTTCTCAGACATCAGGGAATGATTTCCTTGGTGCTAGAGGGAGCTGTAAAGGAAGACAAAAATTGAAATACACCCAACAAATAATAGAACACGTGGGGTCCATGAGTGTCTTCGAGATGAAGAGAGTGGCACAGTAGAGGATTTCCTGGCGTTCCGCATAAAACCAGTCAGAAATCTAATGACTAGAAAAAGGAATAATGCATGATGTAATCACAGATATTAAATTTGACAACAAACTTAGAATAACGAAAACATTTCGTTGGCCATAGAAAATTACTGTGAAAAACATTCACGGGGCACTATATTTAAGGAATTTAAAAGAATTTTTAGGGATAACGGTTCTTCTTGTGTATTCCTGTTCAGTTTGGCTAACTCGTCCTTTCTTCATAGAAGTTTTCTGAGAAAATACGCCGTAGGTGAACTTTTGTCGCATCCTTGTTGCCATTCTAATCATTCATTGAACCCGTAGGGAGCACGGGCTACATGAATTCCCGAACACCCTGTAAAAAGCCGCCAAATTATACCCACATTATGAGGACTTCGCATTGCTGTCGTGACAGATATGATTGACCGTCTTTACTTTGAATACAGCCTTTCGTGATCTTCGGCGACTAACTTTTATGGCCGAAAGCTCCATAGCTGTGGCCCGTAAATTCGTTCTCCGCCTATTAATACAGTGTTTTAAGCTTTTATTATGACGCCATAGCAGCAGCACATTTCTCGACTAGTTCTTTTGTCGTCTTGTTGTTGTATAGCTGGCATTCTGTTGTTATAACGATGGATGATTGCTTTTCTCCTATTGTACCACCATTTATACGAGTAGTTTCCTTGCTTTTTGTTATTCTGTTTTAAGGGTTGAGATATTTCAGTAGGGAAAATTATTTCATTATTAAACCTGCAGCGCGAAACACATTCCTCTGCCTATGTAATCTGCAGTCGCAAACATTAAAGTTTGCCAAGTACATACACAGAGGTAACACTATGAAGTGCAGAATATTGTACAAATGGTGGCAGGTAATGTAGTCGTGCTTGGTATACAGATCCTCAGCTTCCGTGATAGTTGTTTTATTGCACGTATCTGCTGCCATAAAGTTTCGCGTAATTATCGTCGCTGTTCTAGCTGGTAACGTTGCGTGTGAGGTGACATAACTGGCAGGCGCTTGTACCCGTCTTGCAGCAACAGCAGTGACTCCTACTGTGACGGACAATTGACCCGCAATACTTGGCTAGCTGCGTTTGTATTGATGTAGTCATTACAGTAGGAAGAATGTGTTCTGTGTTAAACGAAGAAAACATTCCTCTGAATTACACGCTTTCGCCTCCCGATTTCATCCACAGAGTATGCACATGAAGTCTAAGGCGATAGTGTACGTCGCCGTGGTTGCGAGGATGTATCGTTGTCGTTCTGACGGTTAAGGTGCTGTTCCTATCTTCAGCACATCGTAGTGTAGTATGGAAATGGTCGCGGTTAGGAATAGCAGAATGTAGGTGTGAATGTGTAGTGAACGGCGACGCAAAGTGATGCCGCGTAATTGTTGACCATCTAAGATGGAGGAACTCTGCTATCGGATAAAAGTACCTGCTGTCCTACCAGAATGGTAATTTTATTGTTAGAAATAGCTTCTCGAAATACGAGTTGCCCATGAAGGACTTGTGGTGTCTAAGTCGTGGTTACCAAAGAAACGGAAAGGACGGAAGTACTTTAGTTTCAGTAGCTCCGAAATATGTGGCTCGGTGGCTCATTGACGGAAGGCAGATGTAAAGGTCCAACAAGTTCTTTTTCCTCTCACTTGCCGCTTCTTCCACCATTGACAATAATCTGTTAATGTGAAAAATGCCAAATTGCGCCGGGATTCGGACAGTACGCAAAACTTTGGGTCTCTCCTCCCCCTCCCCCCTTATAACTTTGTAGATAAGTTAGTTCAGATGTCGGAGGATGACGAAGCCATACCTACTCGAGTATTGTCTATTAAAGCAATGTGGTCAAACCAAGCTTCAAGTCGATGACGTCTGTATCTCGACACAGAAATGCGCTGCTTCAAACATCACTAATGATCAATTAAAATCTGTGAGTTAAGTATTGTCATGGGGATTTGATTAAACGACTGGGTGCGTTGTCAGAGTGCTATGATTACATTATTTCACGATTTAGTACCAAGTATATTTCTTCAGCATTGACATTTTGCTGTAAAAAGATTTCTGCTCTTGAGCTGGATGCAGTTCAACCAGACTCACCTTTCTCAGTTATTCGTATATGTGTGCACTTTATTATAGTTCCTGATTTTGAATCTTGTTCATCATACTGGTAATAGTGGGGGCCCTGTGAAATCACAGAAAACGTGTGTCTATAAACTTTTGATTGTGCAGGAACTATTCTAGAGTGAAGGGTGGGAGTGACACTTCGTTAATCTTCTTGTAAGGAATTTTTAGTCGTTCAAGTATAAGGGACTTTACCTGAAAAGAAATGAACAACTATGTTGCTTGTTTAAGTGGATATGCGTTTCAGGCTGCAACATCAGTACAAGTAATTTATGATGCAGACGTGATTGTATGCTCATTTCAGACAAATTTTTTCAGTTTGCTTTTTATTTGAAATAATGTACTTATATTTAAAAAGTCATCACGAAAAACTGATTTCAGCTCTTGATTTCTTGCGCGGCCCCTCCCGCCGGTGGTTCGAGTCCTCCCTCGGGCATGGGGTCTGTGTTGTTCTTAGCATAGCAGTGTCTACGTTTAGGGACCGATGACCTCAGCAGTTTGGTCCCTAAGGAATTCAGACACATTTTCTTGATTTCTTGAAATGAACATTGCATATTTGACGGCGGTGATGTTTTCGCTATCATGGGAAGAAATTGCATATGGATACAGCAGCATTTATTTTATTTAGATTTCTTAAACGCTTTTCATTTATGATCTTTCTTCATTTAATGTGGTATATTCTTTTGGTTTTGGCATAAGAAAGCGAGAGATAACTAGTGCCAACCATGTCGACAAGCTAAGCCAGGTAATTTTGTCGACTGTTTGCCATATGTTCGGTACTACATTCTCTAGTTCCGCACTGCAGTATATTGGCATTGTATTCGACATTACGATCTCAACTGCAGCATCATATGTTGCGCAATGTTCGGATCTGCATTTTCCCAATCATCTATGGTACAACAAACACCGCGCTTTTTCATTGCGAATGGCTACACTCTACAAATGCCGAGCATCAGAGTAGCGGAGAAAGCTCCATTTTACGTCGGACCATTTTCGGGTGGCAACTTGTCCTTAAACTTTATGTTGCAGCGTCATCTTGTTAAAGAAGTGTCGAAAAATGCCTGCGGGAGAGTGTTGGACAAGTATAAAGGTTTTAGAATTATAATGAAATTTTACTCAACTTTAGCTTTAAAAAATGCTCAGGACTTTCCTCCATGTCAAGGCGAAACACGAGAGCCAGGAGTATGTGAATGGTTCTTCAATGTCATTGTTGAAGTGTCATTATTAACGTCTCGAATTGTACGTATCATTACCATGCCTCGAATTATACAGTGAATACCTGGCAGCGGATAGCTGTTGCCGGCCGCGGTGGTCTAGCGGTTCTGGCGCTGCAGTCCGGAATCGCGGGACTGCTACGGTCGCAGGTTCGAATCCTGCCTCGGGCATGGGTGTGTGTGATGTCCTTAGGTTAGTTAGGTTTAAGTAGTTCTAAGTTCTAGGGGACTTATGACCTAAGATGTTGAGTCCCATAGTGCTCAGAGCCATTTGAACCATTTGGATAGCTGTTGTTGGATGCCGTTATAGGGTGCTAATGTCTTTCTGTTCGTGATGAACACTACACCGTCAGTCCAAAAAGTTTTATGATAGGGTAATAAAAAGTAGTGAAAAGTAATTATAATGGTTTTAATGCTTTGGGTGTTGCACATAGACTCGCCCCTTCCCCCCTCCCCACACACACCACCCCCATCCCCACTCCCACCCCCACCGCTACCTCACCAATTAATTTCAATGTGCAGGACGTACATACAACCATGTTAAACTGTCAGAGAAGTCCTTCTTAGGGATGATGATCAGCTCGTGCAACAAATTGGCTTGAACGTCGGTTATGTTGTCAAAGCGATAACCCTTCATACGAATTTCCGCACTTTGTCGTTTTGTGATAGGTTTGCATTGATAACAACAAATCTCATCATACGTGATGATATTTTCCTGAAAACATTTGTCTGCGTTTTGTATTTCAATCAAGTCGCGGTAGGCGTCCACATGTCGCTTTTGTTCGGGAGTCAAGGCATGCGGGACAAAATTTGCACACTCTTTTCTTTTTTTTCCAGAACATTCTGGAGAATGTCTGGAACACTTAGAGATGTTCCCCCATTTGCGATTTGTGACACAACAACGTTGACACACTACAGTGGTGCGTCTTCTACTTAACGCTGCCTGCTCACGACTGACTGGTGTAATGCTGTATCTGTTGTCTGCAGTTGTTAGGTCAAGCTGCTGTCATAGCTACTAAGCCGACGCTGATTATACGCCAGGAATAAAATCACTCTCGAACCTTTCTAGGTGGTCAGTGTTTATGCCAAAGATGATTGTGTGATAGGCCTGTGAGCTTTTCCTTGTTAAGCTTTGTAATAATTATGTGGTATACGAGTTGTTTTAGGACTACGCCGATAAAAAACCGTGCGAGGTAACACGCAGAGCACGTTGTTGTTGTTGAGAAGCGTATCTCTTTTAAACTGTCGTTTGAGTAATCCATATGAGTGTAGCTCTTTGCTCATGGTAAGCAATATTCCGTAACCAATTCGTTGTTGGTTGTTTAGTTTGTCACCCGCTAAGGTAACCGTACCACGTATTCATACGTATAAGACCACCATGGATCCAGCGTTCAGCGTAGCTCACCGACGTTGTGTGTTACGGTGAGCTATGAATAATCAGAGAATATCGTAGTGTCTACGAGAATTTATTTCTTAACTGGAGAGATTCACGGTATACGTGTAGTGTATTTGTTGCTCATCATCAGCGCTTGAGCGAAACACAGACTATTACTTCTTTGCATTTTAGTGATGGAAGTCAGGATTTGAGAACTCTGAATTCTATTGCTTTCAAAGAGAAGTGTGACACCTTGTGTTTCTTACAGGGGCTCAAATCACGTAATTGTTTGGAGGATGTCGCAGGAGAACAACGTAGATGACCTTCTGAAAGTACGAACATAAAACCGCAAGATTTAGTATATCGTATGGTGTTTGTGTAGTGATTTGTCCATCGAAATGCAAATAATGCTGCCTTTTAGATATCTGTTATTCACAAATGAACCATATTTTACACGTGTGGGTTGATTTAGTCGGAGTAGTTACATCTGAGAATACATGTGACATAGCTGTCACATATAACGAACAGGGGTGGAGTGATTGATCCTGTAGGGCCTTTGCTGTTACCTGCACAACAGGAGCGGCTCTGTTTCTGCGTGTCACACTGACGTAACTGCTTGGATGTTACCCCAGAATATTTTGATGTTTATACCCGATTTCAGGTAACATTTATTTTTGGGGAACTCCGGATAGGCCGAGCAGGACCTGTCGCATGGCCAGCGAGTTTAACTATTTATAACAACCCATACTTTTGTTTTGTTTTGGTGGAATGTCAAGAAGGTGTTGAACGTTAATTCATCAGCCACAAGTGTTGAGCTGATTGCCCGAGTCAGTGCTCCGCATCACCACTGGAAGCATAATGTTGTCATGCCCGATATAGTTGAAAGGTCACCGCAGCAAAGGTATTTAGCACGTGGTGAGCTCCAGGGCAGACAGTTTGAACAGATTTCCTAAATTTATTCGAACATGTCTTCAATAAAATGGCTTTTGTGTACAGTTGTCGTTATGCGTTCCCAATTTTACGTACTTCTCTTGCGCGTAACTCGATGGTTAAAAAAAAAGTGCTATCTAATCAAAAATTATGCTTTGTATGTGATCTGTCATGGTTCTATGTGAGGTCCCAGTACAGCCTATGTAATTTTCCTTTATAGTTCGATTAGATCGCAGTAGGCCACCATGACGGTGTTCTTATTATAAAGTGAAAGTTATGCCACTTGTTCAAATGGATAATTACTTTCACATTGTCGGTCATTAGCGCAGGTTTCCGTTCATAACACTGACCAAGACTTGTAAGATACAGCCTCCGGAGCTAATGTGAGAGCTGTTGGCAGTTATCCCCTTCTCGTCAGCCTGACACGTTTCTCGTGTGTACCATAAACATTTTCTGGGGTGATTTCTTCGACAGCAACAGAGTTCCTACCTCACCCTTGTCTGACAAATGCAACATTCAGTCTTGAATGACGTCGTTGTCGACGGTATTCTACAAATCTCATCCTCCTTACCTTCCACCCATAAATTGAAACATACTTAACGAAAATTTACCTGAACGTGTAATCGTATCCGTCTTCCAGAATTAAGCCACACAAGGAAACATCGGCAACATGACCACAAATTATAAGGAGAAAAATGCACACCTCCAACGTATCGGCTCCTACAGTCGATCCCGCGGAAAAATTTGCGCCATACTCTAAAAATACGCAGTTATGAGCTTCTGAAAGCACAGCTTTTAATCATGCGCTCGCACCGGTTGTTTGTCACTCGCTCGGCCCCGCAGCAGCCGCTTTTTGTCCGAGTGCGAAGTACTGTGGTTTGCTTTGATCATTGTGTCGGAGTGCTCGGTTTCTAATCTGTAGCTGATACCAGAGATCTCTTTGCTTTGAACATTTTTATGTCGCAATTCACAAAAGCTGATTAAGTGAATGAAATGAGTATCATTAAATAAGTAGCGTAGCGCTATTTGCTTATAAACATCGCTGTTATGCGCTCTTTTCTTTGGATTGTAAAGATGAATGTTAAAGTGGAGTACAGTTGGAGGAGTTGGGCCGTTCTTTAGTGTGTTGTACAAGATTATCTTGTAATCCGAAGTCGTTAACTTCATTTCATAGTAATTCTTCAGTTTCTTGGGTGCGTCAATTTGATTTTGAGACATCTTGAACATTGTTAAAATCATATTGGACATATATGTGTGTAAAGTTGATATCGTACTCTTTTCTGTAAAATATTGAGTAGTCGTCGAACAAGATTTCGAAACACAATCGGCAGACGTGGCTGCGTCGTCCCTTCCCTCGGCATCAACAGCCCGCAAGTAGGAGGGCTGTGGTGTCACTCCGCTGCACAGTACTTCGCGTTCGATTTCAGGCGGCGGAGTGAGTGACAAACTGGCGCGCGCGAATATTTAAAAGGTCATAACTGCGTGTTATCATGATTATGACCCAAATTTACGCCCGGGATCACTTGCTGGAGCCGATATCTTATAAGTGCGTTTTTTTCCTCTTGAAAATAAGAGCTCTAATCGGTGATGTTTCTTCATTAGTAATACGATGGTCGGAAACATTCGACAATGAACTTTTTGAACAGGCTTTCGATAACCTGTCTAATCCAGTCAGTTCTACTTCAGATACAAATTTCTCAGGTACTGACCCACGTCATTATTAAGTTAGTGCTATCTTAACGAAAAAGTTAATATGGCAACATAACATGTTGGCAAATATTTATGATACTCAGTTTGAGAACTTTTGGGCAAGCACTCGTACGAAGTTGAAATCACTGTTTAAAAACATGCATATTAATGACATTCGTCTCTGCTACCGTTCAATAAACTACTTCCGTCAGTAGTGGGGAACGCTGAGCAGATAGTTGTCGGTATAATACACTCCCATAAGAAAGTTTAAAAACGAACTAAAAGTTACATAGACTAGACAGGCACGGTGGAAACCACTGACCGATTAAAAAAAGAAGTTATTGTATTTCTCAGCCTCTGTTGATGGAGGTGATGATATGACCGGTTTCAATTTCTTAGTAAATCTTCATAAGATGACCAGTTTAAAAAGAAGGAAAAAAGTGGGAAGCAAAATACTAGGAAACTAAATTACAAATAAAACTGAGTTCTGTACACAACCGTAATCACTAGAATACAATACGTAGTGACTCGACTTGTCAGCTGAACAGGCCAGGACAGGTGCCTAAAGTGTGAACATATATTTGGGATTCAAGAGTTACGAACCGTATACTGTTATGTAATTAACTGCAGTTTCCAGTTCCAGCTATCTGAGCACAGATGTGTAACGTCGTCAGATGCCTGTCGTCGTGTTTATAACTTAGTTTCATTTGTAATTCAGTTTTCTGTTATTTTACTTTTATTTTTAAAAATGTTATTTGATGATAACCGCGTCGACCCTTGCCATGATATTTTTTTCGTCCTGAGACAGAAAAATACAATAAAATAACTTTAGTCTAAAAGTGTTTCTGGGATAACTCCTTATGTTCCACTGACAACTTTTTACCCTAGAAACTTGTAGCGTGTTGTAAAAAGAATAGCATAGAATCTATATATATTTTTGCTAGGTGGATACGCGGATTTTGCCTCAACGTAATATGAATCTTTTATTGATGTAGTCATTGCGTGATAGAAGTGTTAGCTTTTCATCCTAAGAAACTACTGAAACTTCCACTACATTGTAATGAGGCACCGAATCATTGGTTGCTGCCTGACCGAAGAATCTTCAAGCGCTGCTGTATGTGTGCATCTTCCTATACTTTTTCGTCAATATCCCTAAGTGCTGACGGTGTTGGTTACCGGCCCGTTTGGTAACCCACCCCTTTCCGCTTTCTAATGACACTGAGCAGTGACGCACAAGTCCAAAGTCTTCCAGAGGAGCGTTACAAAAATGTAGTAAATTCCTGATATATCGCAAAAAAGTGTGGTGCGCAACTGTAGGTGTGTGCGCGTGCATCTCGTCGTGTTTACCTGTGTACGCGGCAACAGCTGACGGACATGATGGGCGGGGTAGCGGAGGAGCTGGCCGTGTTTGCGTGGGTGAGCGCGCCGCTTTGCGTTGTGCGAGGTCGCGTGCCCGACTGACGGCGCAGCCCTCAGGACCAGCTGGTTCGGCCGCCGACCGTCACTCCCCCCTTCCACACCCTACCCCCACCACCACTCCCACCGCCTCCCCACTACTGCCGCACTCCATTTCTTTCGCTGCTCGCAATGTTTCACTTGACTGCCCGCTTCGTGGTTGGGATGCGAGGCACATCACGGGAAAGGTTGGCCTTCACTGTCGTCTCTACCCTACCACGGCGTTATCACCAGACACAATTCAGACGCATAGCTGCCTAACGCTTCAGTTTTAAAATCAGTCGAAGTAGTTTCCCCTGCAGCTTGGTTTTCGCAGCATAACTGTCCCTTCCTTGGAGGCACAGTACGGTACACAACACAGAACAATGCTTGCGGAAGTGAGCCGGGGACCAGGGAAACAGGCCTTCCCTTCTCAAATGGGCTCAAATGGCTCTAAGCACTATGGGACTTAACATCTGAGGTCATTAGCCCTCTAGAACTTAGAACTACTTAAACCTAACTAACCTAAGGACATCATACACATCCATGCCCGAGGCAGGATTCGAACCTGCGATGTAGCAGCAGCGCGGTTCCGGACTGAAGCGCCTAGAACCGCTAGGCCACAGCGACCGGCCTTCCCTTCTCATCTTTCCGCCCCACGACTGCTCACGGTCTGCGTTGTTGTCGTTATTGTATTTTTTTCATATTTACAATCATATTGTTATCTACAGCATACAAAATGTACTATCGCTTGCACAATGATAGCGTAACATATTCATCACATACATCCAGGACCGTACCGACGTGGTGGCGAGAAAGGCTCCCGCCAAGGGCGCAGGCAAGTAGGGCCGCAAACACTGACCGAAAAAAAGAGAGAAAGAGACTCAGTTTAACAACTGGAGAATGGAAATGTCAGTCGTTCTAAATGTCAAATCCCAAATTTGTTAGTAGAATCAAAAAACAGTGTGCTCTGTATCTCCGAATCCAAGACGTATTTAACCGAAATTTCTTGCCCAGATGTTAGAGGGTCGTGTTGCATTTGCGGCATATGATTTGCAGTTTTTCTTTTCTTTGTGGAATAGAACCTCGAGCTCCCGTTACACCGTAACTCTACTCTCTGGCATGACGACCTCTTTAACCTTGAACTTACGCTTATACTTTGAGCATTGTTGTCTGATAACAGGAAGTGTTTACTGCGGCAAATTTTTATCAGCTATTGTTTGGCTTTAGAGACCCCACTTCTAAACTGCGTAGTAAAGTGTGTGATGGATTGTAATGATGAACAACGGGTTTCAAAATCGAATTTATCACCAGGATCAGGCGTTACTGTGAAGCAAATTTCGGAGTCATGGTCGTTCGAGATGCAGAAACAACAAATTTACCGCATTGAGGAAGTATGGAGTCACGGAAGCCAGTGTTCGGAGGTAGCAAAAAGGATAAACAACGTACGAAAAATGCGAAGTGGACTAGGAAAGTTTTCAGTGGCGCACAGAGCGGACGTTTCGAAAATATTGACAAGGAAGTAGTGACGTTTGTGCGCGAGAAAAACAAAGTATAACATAATGGAGGATGTCATACTAAATAAAGCACGTAAAATTAGCACAGGAATGTGGTGTTCAATTTAAAGCTAGCTCTGCGTGGTGTACTAGAGTGACGCTTAGCTTCTTACAGCATCGTATGTGGAGAAGTTGGTCGAGTAGCAGCGACACGTAATAAGACTGTGAAAGGAACATGCTTACCTCGTAAGGCAAATCGGAAACGTTGACGACACACCTATTTACTTCGACATGCCATCCTGTATATCTGAAGAGAAAGGCGCCAAACGTGTTTTGGTCCGCACTGCGGGCAGTGAGAAATCGCGAATCATCGTGAAGTTGTGTTTACCAATGGAGGAAAGACGCGATCCTATATCATCATCCACTGTAAAACAATGCCAAAAAACAGCTGCCGCCTGGCGTCATATTTCGTTGCAACGAAAAAGTCTGGATGACCAATGAGTTGGTTATAGATGGGCTGTTTACGGTCTGGAGCAGAAGTTCAGATACTCTTCTAAAGAATGGCAGGATGTTGAGCCTTGATGATTTTAAGGGCTTCTGACTGCAGCAAGGAAGGCAGAATCCTGAAATGAAACACAGATCTTGCCGCCATTCCAGGAGGCATGACGTCACAGCCACAAGTTTCGATGTTGTGGTGAGTTAGCCATTTAAAGACATCTGAAACAGGGTACAGCCATAGGTTACTTCAAGGTTGTCGAGCCCTGACCCCTAATGGGAAGTTAATGAAGCCATCAGTATATCTGATTTTGCTGATAATGATGATGATGATGATGATGATGATGATGATAATGATAACACAAGCACCCAGTCCCCGGGCAGAGAAGATCCCCAATCCGGCCGGGAATCGAACCCAGGACCCCGTGATCCAGTGGCAGCAACGCTAGCCACTAGACGCGAGCTGCGGACATGAGTGTGGAAGGGATCCAGACTACTTGGACATGCACATCCAGTGCATCAGTTGTATTGGCTTTAAGAAGTGCTTTGTAAGAAATGCATTAGATGGGAATGAAGACGATGTGCTGTGGGGAAAAAGCAAGATAATCATGGCAGTGGCAGTGACACTGCAGATTCTTCGGAACATTCCAGTGAGGAGGTCTAAGTGGCATCTGTATCTGACCAAAGGAGGTCTTTATCTGATTTTATTTTCTGCGTACCGGTACTTTTATCGTTTCCTTCAGTTACCTGTAATAAGATATCCGTTTGTAAAATAAACTAGTATGTGTATACTTGTTTTTCGGCAACTCTTTGTTGCACAGTGGTGAGTCGTCTTGCAATCGGTCTCTCTTTTTGTACGTAATTTATTTGTATCCAAAGAAAAAAAAACTGGGCAGCTATTCTGATACCAGCCAATTATATTGCTCACTTCGTCACTGCAAAAAAGAGAGAAATTAGAAAATAGATAATTTATTAAAAACATTCTAAGTTTCATGCTGGGCAGCTGACTGGTTCTAAACGTCAAAAAGAAAATTTTCGTTTCAGTTGCTGTTAATTCTGAGGCACCACATTTTATTTGTTGTTCTGCAAATACAAAAATACTGCGGTGGTTCTATAACTGGTAGAACTGTAAACAACAAAAATTATTCCTCTTGTCTATTAAATTTTTTGCTAGAGAATAACAAATTCATATTCAATTAAAAAAGCAGAACTGACTTCTGTCCCCTACACAATTCTTGGGGATCAGATGCTGCAAAGTTCACTTAAAATTCCGTCTGCTGTTGCAAAAGAAATGCTAACATCGTGAACAGGTCTTTCTGTACACGCCTGCGTTGGTGACAGTGTTCCAACAGCGTCATTAAAGTCAAAGAAGTCAGTTATACGCATTGGAATCACATGGAATGGGTTCATAGCTTTATGTGAGCCTACAATTTTGTGTAAATCTTGCGGAATAAAGATCTTGTTTACCTTTCTTCGTTTCTCTGAAATTGCAGGATCTCTGTAACGTATCAGATACCTGTGCCCAATCACCAATAATTTCTGTGTTATCCCTTCAAACCGTCCCAGGCTGAAAGTAGATCTTGACGCACTGCTTGCTACAAAGACCAAGCACCATCTAGTATTAAATGTTTGAAATATTTTCTCGATTATTCGACACTTTGAACATGTCGACGGCTACACAACAGAATATGAAAACACAGTAACGCTGAAACGCGTTTTGAGGACAAATGGCATTTAGAACTTTTGCATTTCCACTCTTCAATTAACAGAGAGACGTACGTGAGTTACCTTCGCCTCTTGTTTCCCTCTTGTGCCTATTGAGACGAAAGCCCTTCCTTTAGCCCACAACTTTATAAGTGCACGCTATTATTACGACGTCTTTTCTACGGTGTCATTTGGTGCAAGTAGCATTATAAAGAAACGAATACAGTACTAGCGAACAGACGTCTATCGACAGCATGGTGTATATAGAAACAGTGCGCTTGGTTCACTCAGCTACCGCCTACACAATTCACTCAGGTTCAACAATAGAGTTCTTGCTGCTGCTTCGCTACGGTATTGTATGATTTCTGAGGTCGGCGAGCGCGTGCTGAAGCAAATATACTATTTGACTGAAGGATTCTAGTTTTTTGCGATTTCTGCTGACTCAGTACTGGAGCGAGACGCCAATGTGGAGGAATCAAGCTAAAAAAGTGGAGGGATAGATTTTCTTCCTCCCCCCATCGGTGTTCGTGTTCTCAAGTCTCCTTTGAAACCATCTGCTATGTTTTGGGAGGAAAAAAGCAGCAGCATGCTGTGGCTGATAAATAATAGTGCGTGAGTTGCTACTCGTTGTACCTACAGACAGTTACATTCTGTTTACTTGAGTTGAATCATCGTGTAAAGACCGTAAAAGAAACATTTTCTCAAACTTCTTTCTTTTATTTCAAATTAATAATTTATGAACTCTTATAATTTCTAAGGAGCAAATAAAATGTTGCTCATTATAGATCGTAGTAATACCAATGTACAGCAACTATCATAATCAATAAGATAGTTTTCATTTTCCTTTTTTTTTAGATAGTTTACGCAATTTGTAATATATTTACAACACTGATATTTGTTGTGTGCAGTATTTTACTTCAGTATAGATTATTAACTATTACTTTTCAGTAATGCTTCATTTTCATTCAACGTGCTTTACAAAATAGTGTAGGACAGAAAAAAAAAGCGGATAGGTAATTTCCGGAGCGCGCGTGCGAGAGAGAGAGATGTCAGGAGCGCAATATCGCTTCGGTACGGCTCGGGGCGTCAGACGAATCCCGTACTAATATTTTTATATGTGTATTATCTTTTCTTTCGGACATGTCCAGCATCTCGACGTGGCATGGACTCAACAAGTCGTTGGAAGTACTGCAGAAATATTCCGTTGCAGGATTTTGTGCACGATTTGACACCTCGATTATTTCTCATAAATGTATTTGGGGGGGGGGGGGGGGGTTGTGCAAATACTTCAAATTGTAGACCGGTGACATGACATCGTTGTTTGGGAAGATGAAGTCCGTGAATTACTGCAAGTGGTCTCCAAGTAGCCGAACGTAACCATTTCTAGTCAATCATCGGTTCAGTTGGACCAGAGAACCCAGTCCATTCGATGTAAACTCAACCAATACGGTTATGGAGCCACCACCAGTTTCCGCAGTACCTTATTGACAAATTTGGTCCATGGCTTCATGGGATCTGGGCCACGCTAGAACCCTACCATCAGCTGTTACCATCTGAAATCGGGACTCATCTGACCAGGCAGCGGCTTGTCAGTCGCCTAGGGTCCAACCGGTATGGTGACCAGCCCATGAGGGATGGTACAGGCGATGTTGGGTTGTTAGCAAAGGCACTCGCGTCTGTCGTCTGCTGTCATATCTCATTGAAGCCAAATTCCACCGCACTTCCCTAATGGATTCGATCATCGTACATCCCACATTCATTTTTGCGCTTGTTTCACGTAGTGCTGTTTGTCTGTCAGCACTTACAGCTGTACGCAAACTCCGCTGCTCTGGGCCGTTAAGTGAAGGCCATCGGCCACTGCGTTGTCCGCAGTGAGAGGTAGTACCTGAAATTTGGTGTCCTCGGCACACTCGTGGATCTGGGAGTTTTGAATTCCCTTACCATCTCCAAAATGTAATGGGCCATGTGTCTAGCTCCACGATACCGTGTTCAAAGTCTGATAATTCCCGTCGTACGGCCATAATCACGCGTGAAACTATTTAATATGAATCACGTGAGTACATATGGCCTATTTCCGTCAAGGCAATGCCCTTTTCTGCGTTGTGTACGCGATACTATCGCCATTTGTATATGTGCATATCACTATCCTATGACTTTGTTACCTCAGTTTATGTAGTCTACGACAAGTTGAGAACTTGGGTCGGACATGAAGCTTGCTCGGGTTGCCGAAGCGATTAAGGCGAACGCTCGCGTAAAGCGGGAAATCCGAGTTCGAGACCAGATCCGCCATAAATTTTATGTTGTCGACATTGAATTTATTTCAATGCCCGATTGCGGCTAATGTCAGAATTTCAATATCGTCAAACCCTGTACTTGTCGGTGGAGCGAACCTGACACAATTGATCCAAGTTCCATTCAAAGTGTCCCTAGCCCGCCTTCTCAGCGAACCATGGTGTTGGGAGATGTTTACTATTGCCCATAATGGACGTCTAGACGTCCAGTTGATCATGTGGAGACGACTGCGAGCTGCTTTGGTAGACACAGCACTCCCGGTATCCTGCAAACAGGCAGGGTTCAATTCTTTTGTTTTCCACTCAGGGTACGTACGCATAATTTGTAGTAGGGATCCTGAATGTTAGGATGACGTCAATGTGGTGTACGAAGTTCGGCGGGCAACATACGGTGCTGATAAGCTCTCTTGACTAAAGTGATACTGTGCACACAGTCTAAGCCTGAAATGAACTTACGAGGCATGTCGACAAATTGCATTGCCCAGTTCATGATTGGAGACACAGCGAGCTCTAGTGAACTCCTCAGAGAACACATGTTTACATTTATTTCCATTACCCAGGTAGGTATTAAATTATTGAGAAAGACGTTGCCAAATTGTAGTATACCAGTTAGGTTCCTTTCGGAGTATGCCGATGCAATAGCTCCACACTGAACAATCATATACAACCGCTCTCTCGACGAATGACCCATATCCAAACACAGGAAGGTTGCACATGTCATACCAATATTCAAAAAAGGCAATAGGAGTAATCCACTAAATTACAGGCCCATATCATTAACGTCGATATACAGTTGGATTTTGGAACATTTATTGTGTTCGAACATTATGAATTACCTCGAAGAGAACGGACTGTTTACACATAGTCAACACGGATTTAGAAAACATCTTTGTTATAAAACATAACTAGCTCTTTACTCACATGAAGTGTTGAGTGCTATCGACAAGGGATCTCAAATTGATTCCGTATTTCTGGATTTCCGGAAGGCTTTTGACTGTGTACCTCACAAGCGGCATGTAATCAAATAGCGCGCCTGCGGAATATCGTCTCAGTTATGCGACTGGATTCGTGATTTCTTTTCCGAGAGGTCATAGTTCATAGAAACTGGTGGAAAGCCACCGAGTAAAAGAGAAATGATTTATGACGTTCTCAAAGGTTCCTTATCTGTATAAACGATTTAGGAGACAATACGAGCAGCCGTCTTAGGTTGTTTGTAGATGATGCTGTCGTTTGTCTAGTAAAGTCATCAGAAGATCAGAACCAATTGCAGAACGATTTAAATATGTGTGGGTACGAATATTGGCAATTGACCATAAATAATGAAAAGTTTGAGGTCATCCTCATGAGTGTTAAAAGGAATCCGTTAAACGTAGGGTACACAATAAATCGGTCAAATCTAAAGGCCGTTAGTTCAACTAAATGCAGAGGAATTACAATTACGAACAACTTAAATTTGAAAGAACAGGTAGAAAATGTTATGGGGAAGGCGAACCAAATACTGCGTTTTATTGGCAAAACACTTATAAATGCAACAGATCTACTTAAAAGAGTGCCTACACTACGCTTGTCTGTGCTCTTTTGGAGTAGTGCTGCGCGGTGTTGTAAAATCCTTACCAGGCAGGATTAACGGAGTACATCGAGGAAGTTCAAAGAAGGGCAGCACGTTTTGTATTATTGAGAAATACGGGAGGGAGTGTCAGGGACATGATACAGGATTTGGAGTGGAAATCACTAAAATAAAGGTGTTTTTCATTGCGGCGGGATCTTTTCACGAAATTTCAGTGACTAACTTTCACCTCCGATTGTGAAAACATTTTGTTGGCGCCGACCTACATAGGGAGAAACGATTGTCATAATAATATAAGGGAAATCAGAGCTCACTCGGAAAGAAATAGGTGTTTATTTTTTCCGCGCGCGGTTCGAGTGTAGAATAATAGAGAATTAGTGTGAAGGTGTTTCGATAAACCCTCTGCCAGGCACTTAAGTGTGGTTTGCAGAGTAACTTTGTGGATGTAGAAAAAGCACTAATTATGTAAGTCTTGAGGATGGTGCTAAACTTTTATTGAGCTCTTAAGATTACCCGCAACTTGGATGCATTTCAAAGTAGTTTTTTCCTTGAAGGTACAATATCAGTTTATTGACAACCAGGCCTATCTGAAACATACAGCAGATATTCCATTTCCCCCACGTGGCAGACAACTGGAATCATAGTCTTATTTGAGCTATTCTAATTAAATTTACCGCATGTTCTTTGATCGACTTGTGGCGAATTCTACGATAGTTCTGATAGTTCTGTTGAGAGCCCAGTCAGCTTGTACCTAGTACCTTGAGTCTCAAGACACCACACAAATTATTACAATAATGATGGGTGTGTATTGTACTGTCCTTCACGTCGACTAGGTCTTCAGTTGTACATTTCTATCCTTTTCGCGACAGATAAGGTAACGTCCTTTTGTTTCACACCTGTTATCTTTGCAGCCCCACTAGGTTACTTGTATATGTTTGAATGTGTACGCTGTTATTCTTACTCAGTTGAATGTTTTATATAGACGGCACATGAAATTCGTGGTCATCCTTTATCTTCCTCGCAGAGGTAAGACATTCTTAAAACTTAATAAGTAGTGGAATAGCTCTTACGTTTCCTTCATGTGGCAGATTGTGATGGCGTGGTTACACTCAGGAAACTGAACGTCTCATATGCAGCTTCCTCACACTCCGGTGCTACACTGCGCTTAAAGCTAGCTGGTGCCGTCCCAGACCTGATGGTATAGCGTGGTCTTACATCTTGGTACCATTATAGTCGCTTCATACAGCGCCTACTCCATTCACTTTGTATAAGAAAATGCTTACCCTGTGACTGCGAAACACAGTTCCGTTGTACTTGAAACAGCAGGATGGTCTCGTCTGGTTGAACCTTTCACATTTCTCATGATAGCGCTTGCACTATTTTTCCCTTTCAGTTACTGGTATTGCACTGTGCGGCAGAGAACTGTCCAGCTTCACTGCTTGCTGTTTTGGTGTTTGCATAGCTCTTCGTCATTCGGTATATATGCGTTTCCTTGCCCCCCCCCCCCCCCCCCCCGCCCCTCCCTTTTTTGCTCAGCAAGTGGAAGGTGGGCACGAGGGTCTTAACTGGGTTTGGGCTTCAGATAACTAGCCTCATAATAAAGGTAGCGGGTTGGGAGCCACAGGTGACAGTTTCTTTTTCCCTGCCATTGTAAAAACTGAATTGTTAATTTTACTTGACAGAGCCAATGGCCCTCTCCTCATAGAAGACTTTCCTGGTTTAACTAAATCACTCGAGGCGAATACACGGATGATCCCTTAACAAGGCCACGGCATAATTCTAGTCCTTATTAACTGAGATGTCGACAGAATTGTAATGCAAACACGATTTCCTTTTTTGTCAGGTTAAATGGAATAAGAGAAGCTGTTTTCCACTTACTATCATTTTTCAGGTCGTAGAAAGGAAGAGCACAGTCCCTCAATTAGGAGTAAGCGTAGTAATGCACTACATAGTTCAAACAGCACTCAGTTTTATGGCAGATTTATTGTCGCTTCACTTACGCGGAACAATGACATTCGAGTGTTTGCTCCTTTTGTGTTCCCTTTCGTTTTCCCTTTTTTTCACGATTTTTGGAATATGAAACTTGATACATTGTCGTGTGTGATAAATGGATCCAGGCTAAAGCTATTCAGCCGGATGTTCCTTAATGTCGACAGAGAGTTACATATGACTGGCATCATATGGGATCCATGATTTAGTCCCAAGGTAGGTAAAAAGAGAGAAGAACTAGTGCAATTAAAAGTCATAAGCCAAAGCAAAGCTGTTAGTGCTGCTTCAATTTGAAGAAGGTAAAATAGTTCCTTAAATTTGATGTACTGGATTATGCGCTCCTAAGCTTTTCGAAAGAATCCGGAAAAAAGCAGCGTAAAATCTCGTTCAACGACGGCAACGCATTTGTTTTCTAGGCTATTAAACAGAAACGTGTTATGAGAAATATCTAATCAGTACGCTTCTAAGTTCAATCCCGCGTCCGGCCATCCTGATTTAGGTTTTACGTGATTTCCCTAAATGGCTGCAGGCAAATGCCGGGATGGTTCCTTTCAAAGGGCACGGCCGACTTCCTTCCCCGTCCTTCCCTAATCCGATGAGACCGATGACCTCGCTGTCTGGTCTCCTTCCCCAAAACCAACCAACCAACCAACTTCTTTGTTCATCGTAACAGCTCGGATCCTTTCACCGAACGAGGTGGTGCAGTGGTTAGCGCACTGGACTCGCATTCGGGAGGACGACGGTTCAAACCCGCTTCCGGCCATCCTGATATAGGTTTTCCGCAATTTCCCTAAATTGCTTCAGGCAAATGCCGGGATGGTGCATTTGAAAGGGCACGGCCAATTTCCTACCCCAACCTTCCCTAATCTGAGCTTGTTCTCCGTCTATAATGACCTCTTTGTCGACGGGACGTTAAACATTAATCCCCTCCTCCGCAGATTTTTTCAGGTGCCTTTAAAACTCTCTCTCAGCACTGTTTCGAATTTTCTTAAGTGGCGATCGCTGCTGATCAAGCGTGTCGGAACAATTTTTCCGAGGAGGAATGCTGTGAAATCTTCAGCAAAGTGGTTTGAAGGGGTTAAACAGTAAATATGATTTAAGAGAATTGGTTTGAGAAGAAGAATTAGGGAAAGCTAGAAATTTGCATTTCTTTCTCTACATTCTCAAAGTGTTTCAACTGTCAGAACACTAAGCACCTTGTCTTTGAACACCCTCTGGTAACTTGATAGTGGAGTTTATTTCCATAGTGCTTGTACGTTTATGTTAGGTCGTATTGTACCGACATCAAGCTCATTTTGGGTGCACGGATTCCTTTTACACAAGCTGCTTGTGTGAAATCTACAGTTTCATGCCAAGCAAGAATGTCTCGGTAATATGTACTTGAAGTGTAACTTCTTTTGTTAGCAGGGAACTTCCCCCCAAAATTTTTCAGTTTCGTAGAATTCTACGACATCATATCTCCCGTCGCCTTATCGTTGTGGCAGTTTGACTGCGCTGCATTCATGACGTTATGCATGTGAGATGGCCGGTCTCTTCCGCGTTTGGCGAGCCTCATAATGAATTAGCGGATTTTGTTTAATGCTCTGCTGCGCACGGCTTTCTACTCAGAATAATTCCGCCGCATGTAAGAGACCGAACGCAGAGAGCCAGAAATAATTTGCTATAATCACAGAAAATCTAAATTAGGATGACCGAGTTTAAATTCGAGCATGCGTCCATACAATGCTAAACTATTTAAAACAGTGCAATCTCATTCGTTTTGTCCCTAGTGTACAGTAATGTTTTCTCTATAAATTCTTGCAAAAAACTATTCAATAACGAAAAAGCTGAAGCTACATTGTTCATTTGTTTCTCATGGTCGATTGCTACACACACAATTTCTTAGTGTAAAACTATGCACACTATCACTGACATTGGGACCTTGACGACTATGTGTGGTTTTCATTTTGTGTACCAAACTTCCTGTTTGCTTGCGTAAAATATTGAATGGGTATCCCTCCACAACTTGTAGGACTCGGAGCTCAGAATGAGGATAATATTTTGTGTTATCTGAGAAGTCCTTCATTGTTCAGAATGTGTTGCTTAATAGGTACTGCTTTTCAAAATAAGTTTGTTCCATTAATTTTTGTAATGCCCTTAAGTCATCCTGGTTCAGGATAGGTTTCTCAGTGTGAATCGTGCCAGATGTGTATTCCAGTGTGGCTGGTGGACGCTCAGACAGTATGTGGTGTATCGCGCGGAATGTGTTCCTTAACGTGATTTTTGAGTGCAGCGCTCTCCACCGGATGTTGGCGTGTCTGGCGAGCAAACGACACAGCTTGCTTACGGAAATGGTCTCGTATAAAATAGCTACGTTAGCTCTCTCAGTAGTCTTGCAATCATTGGTCTATTAAAGTTTTGAACATGGGTGCGTTGTGAGCAACCGTTAAAACGTAAAATTAAAGCAATTACAGCCCTCGGTCGCAAAAATGAAGTCTCTTTGATCTAGGTTTTGGCCGCTTCTAAGAGTGCCTTCATCAGAAATAAAACATTTAAACTGGCATGTCACGTATAAAATAATTATAAGTAATAATTATGAGTAATTGTGTTATGAGAGCAGGAAATTCAAAGCTGGTCGCACAGATGTGCATGATGTAAGTGGTCGAGAAAGGCATTCAAATGTGATATATGAATTTTTGGAACATGTCGAAGAAAATGTATATACGAGACGTGGATTCACATTTACCGAATTTTCTGAACACGTGTCTCAGATTTCAAGGACAACACTGTTACTGAGATGTTAGCTAACCGTAAGTGAATGGTGTGTACCAAAATGTCTAACTGATGTTCACAGACGTCGTAATAAAACTGATTATAGTGATATAGATGTACTAAACGATCTTGGGTCATAAGAAGTGTACGATATCGCACCGAAGACATAAAAACCAAAAATCCACTACTGCATATCTGTGCAAAAATGTTTAAATGTCCACATTTATAAATACTTAATGTAATTACAACCATGACTATGGACTTCTCAAAAAAGATAGACGATTAATTGTATTTTAATTATGAAATGTATGCTCCAAAGATTGTTTTGCATAAATAGGTCGATAAATGTTAGTAATTTCTTTCTTACATGTTGTTAGAGGTAAATATTTGTTGTTCTGGGCAGTTGGTTGTATAAGTTTGAAAAAAATAATTGTAGTAAGGACTATGTGACCAACCTGCTAACGTCATCGGTCCCTAGGCTTACACACTACTTAAAATAACTTCCGCTAAGGACCACACACACACACACACACACACACACACACACACACACACGCGACTGAATTTTGACATCGAATTTCATGAGAGTACGCTTTAGAATACTGCATCAGAGGTTTATTGAGAGACTCGTAGGAAACTCTGGAGGTCAGTCCAGAACTAAAAGGTGTGGGATTATTAACGAAGGAATCATCCTGCTTTACAAGGCGTGACCCCATTCTGCGAATCGAACGAAGGGGAAAAAATCAAGACTTTTTTGGCTGGATGATTTTTCCTATAGTCCGGACTTGGCAACGAGCGACTTCCATTTCTTCCCCAAGATGAACCCCTCTCTGGCTACTCAATGCTTCACGTCCGGCGACGAACTCAATGATGCTGTCAGCGGTTGGCTGAAGCACCAGGCGGCACAATTCTTTAATGAAGGATTTAGAAGGTTGGTATCACGGCACTACACTTCCTTGTATTTGGGAGGCGACTGGGTGGACAAGTAATGACAACATGTATGTACAGCTGTATTCACATTTTAAGCACAAACCTTCAATCCTTTTCAAAGTACTCTCCACATGCACTAATACACTGGTCTAATCTTGTATTCCATTTTTCAAAACATTGTTTAAATTCAACTTTTGTAATTCTTGACAGCACTCAGTCATTTTTTCTACACCTCAGAAATATCAGCAAAACGCTTTCCTTTCATGTCGCTCTTCATTCTAGGAAAGAAAAAAAAGTCGCACGGGGCAAGTTCGGATGAGTATTGGGAGGTTGGGGAGAGGGGGGGGGGGGGGAGATACCATTTTGGGCGTACCGACAGGGCTGGAGGCTGTATGAGCAGGGGCATTGTCATGATGGAATAACTAGTCACCCAGCCACCACGATTCACGCCGCTCCCGCCGCACAACGTTGTGCAGTTTTTCAGAACTTCCAAGTAGAAAGCCTGGTTAACTTCTGACCCTGCGGAACAAACTCTGGACGGCTTCTCTCACATCGAAAAAACAAGCCAGCATTGTTTTGTTTAATTTCACCTGGTGAGCTTTCTTGGAGCAAGATGAACTTCTACTGGCTTGATTCCTGCTTTGATTCAGGTTCGTAAGCACCAAGTTTCGTCACAAGTGAAAATTTTTTAAAAAAGTTTGGATCTTCTCGGGACTCTTCTTTCAAACCACATCATCTTCCACGTGACCTTGTTTTTGTGCATTGAACTCTCAAGCCCTCCACCATTTCTTCAGTGGTCCTTCGTTGATCTTCGGTGATAATTGCAAGAATATTTTCAACAATCTCATGTGTTCGGGTCGTAGGAGGACGACCAGAACGACATTTGTCATCAGTTGTCATTTCAGTATTTTTGAAACGAGAAAACCACTCAAACACTTGTTTCCCCGGTTCTAACATTTCAGAGGTTTCTGTTCTTTTTCCGAGCAAAAAACAGAATTTCACCGCCATACGCTGTTAACGAAAGTCAGTCATTGGGAAACGACTGTCACGCACAACAGTTGTTACTATAAACTCTGCTGACGCTGGTCCTAACCTCCTTCACCATTGGCACTCGGCTGACTCTGGAGTGTTCGCTCTACGCCCTCCTACCGGCAAAATTCGGTATTACAAAAGCTATGTGCACCAAAAAATTCGTTCGCTTTCGTTTGGGTACCTCCTGTTCTTTCTTTTTTTACTCGTGAATCGGATGTTAATTTACAAGTCGCCCTCTTATAAAGACACTTAGTGCACATTAGTTCCGCGCCTCTGGTTGTCGGCGGAGCCAAACGCAGGGAAGAGCCGCGTGGGGAGCACCGCCCGCTCGGAGAAACGGTGAGCACTTCCTGCGGTGCTTTCGCGGAAGGCGGGCAATACAGAGGAGAGCCGGTCGCCGCCGGTAAAAGTCTTTTCCTGCCGCCCACAACCTCATTGTCCCGACTACTGCCTTAGCACTTGTCTCGTATTGATACGGCCGCCGTCTTGAGCTTCCCACACTGGACGGCGGCCTCTGTGTCCTATGTGAAAGTAAGCGGATACGCCTGTCGGCCGCATGCATAAAGCTGGCGTTTCCGGCGACTTCATCGGGGGCCTGTGTCAGGAAGCGGGTGTTGCAAGCGGGAAACGGCGGAGGTCTTGCTTACCGTGTACGTGAACCTCTCTTACCCAACCTCGCTAGTTTAACGAAAATATGACGCGAGTGCATTTGAGAGACTATCGTGATCGCGTATTCGAAACCTTCATTTCTGCTCAGCCCACCGCTATGTTGTCTTCTTCGTATTGAAATCCTCTTCGTATTCCGATAGTTATTAATTTCATTGATACCGACTGTGGCTGGACTGAACTTGATCGGGAGTAAATGCTCAGATTAACCATCAACACTTTTGTCTGTGTCGTCGATCGAGGCGACACAGTGGTTAGATACTGGACTCGCGTTCTGGAGGACGATGATTCAAATCCCCGTTCTGCCACCCACATGAAGTTTTCTTGTGATTTTCCTAAATCGCTTAAGATAAGGCCAGGATGGTTCGCCTAAAAAAAAGGACACTACCGAATTTGTTCCCCGATAGCAGCCGGCGTCGGCAGGACGTTAAACACTAATCTCTCTTCTACGACTGTTACACTAGATGTTACGACTTTAAAGTAAGTGATGCAATCAGATTTATGTGATAACACCACGCACAGTTTGTCTAGTGGTTTCCTCGTTGTCACGACCCTGTGAAACTGTACTCGCGAACACGCACTGCATCACTGTTTACGAAACATTCAAATGTTCCGCCATCTTGTCTTAAGTGAAAGCACACTGGTGTGCTAGACTTAAGGACAAAAGTAACTTTCACATGATGTGCCACTGCCAAGTAACATAGATCGTTAAAACTTCGACAACACACACAAAAATTGCACATTATAAAACTGATGGTAACTGAAATAAATACGTAATCACACGAACAGAAATGACACTTTTATTAAAAGATTGTCATAACACTGAAGTCACTGCGATTTACGATGGTACCCTGGACATTACAAAAGGCGGGACGTGATTCTTAATAGGGTTTGTGATCACCCGGACATCAGTGCATGGTATGCAACGCGCTCCCATGTTGTCGACGAGGTTGGTAAGGAGTTCCATTCCTCCAGCAGCGTTTTGACAACCGGTGAATCGTCGTTGGTGCACGTGGAGGTGCTGCAATACGTGTCCCTAACGCATGAAATGGTTCAAATGGCTCTGAGCACTATGGGACTTAATATCTACGGTCATCGGTCCCCTAGAACTTAGAACTACTTAAACCTAACTAACCTAAGGACATCACACAACACCCAGTCATCACGAGGCAGAGAAAATCCCTGGCCCCGCCGGGAATCGAACCCGGGAACCCCGGCGCGGGAAGCGAGAACGCTACCGCACGACCACGAGCTGCGGACCCCAAAGCATCCCACATGTGCTAGATAAGTTTGAAATTGTGGGTACGGGCAGTCCAGTCCCTTCGCTGAATATCCTCTCGTTCAAAGAACTACTCCACCGACGCACTTCGACTCAGTCGTGTATTGTCATCCATAAAAATGAAGTCGCGGGCAAATACTCCTCGAGAGACGCACATAGGGAAGGAGTACAGCGTCACAATAAGGTTGACCTGTGAGAGTACCGTGTTCAGAGATTTGCGATGGTGCCACGACGTAGGAACTGAACGAACGAGGACTGCGGTCGCGTGCTCTCCTCTGAGACAGCATATTCGGTCTGAGTAGTGAGTCTGGTTGTACCATGATATGCCGAGATGTGGGAATACGTAATGCATCCAGTAACATTGTCGAAAATGATCGTTTTGGTGGTCTAGGTCGCACGGTGTTGGAAGCCATAATGTTGCATGCGTGTACTGACCTCAAATCTTCCAAAACGGTACAGTCACCTCTCACCAGTCTACGCTTTGTGATAGTGCGCTCCTTTCCCATGTATGTCTTTTGAGGGGGTATTTCTATGGATGACAATGCGCCACTGTGTCGAACTACGTCGGTGGAGGAACTCTTGGAAGAAGAGGGTATTCTTCGAATGGACTGGCCTCTCCATTGCCCGGATTAAAATCCACCGAGCACGTTTGAGGTGCTTTGGGGAGACACGTTATAGCACGTCCACATGCACCATCGACCATTCAGCAGTTCTCAATCATGGTGGTGGAGGAATCAAAAGTGCTACCACAAGAACTCCTTGCCAGCCATGTGGTCAGCATAGGAACACGTTGCAGAGTATCCGTATCGTCTGTGATGATTTCACACCGTGTTAAGAATCGCGTCCCGCCTTTTGTAACGTCCAGGGTACCATCATAAATCGTAGTGGCGTCAGTGCCGTTATTGTTTCTTATCAAAAGTGTCAGTTTTGTACGTCTCATTTCGTATTTCTTTCAGTTATCGTCGGTATTATACTGCAGCAATTCTTTCTTTGTATGGTTAAAGTTTCACCGAGATGTGTTACTTGCCAGTGACACATAATGCGATGGTAGCTTTCGCCCTCAAGTCTTGCACACCAGTGCTTCGTCAACAGTAATGCAGTGTGTATGTGACTACACTTTAATAGAGTATTAACAATGTTAACTCAGAAGTTGTGGAAAAATTAGAGAAAGGTTACGTCTGCAGAACAAATCTACAAATTAATTAAATTACACAGCAGATAGTGGATTGCCAACTTCAGTGGTCTGAGACAAAACAAAGAAATGGCTCTGAGCACTATGGGACTTAACTTCTGAGGTCATCAGTCCCCTAGAACTTAGAACTACTTAAACCTAACTAACCTAAGGACATCACACACATCCATGCCCGAGGCAGGATTCGAACCTGCGACCGCAGCGGTCGCGCGGTTCCAGACTGTAGCTCCTCGAACCGCTCAGCCACTCCGGCCGGTTGAGACAAAACAGTATCGTATTTCGCCTCATAGGTGGTGATATGGCGCAAATTTGTCAGAAGAATGACTCAGTTTTAATGAGGTTGGGTAAAGAAATCTGTGGCGTTGTTTCTGACATTCGCATTTTGCGAATTAAGCCGCGAACATGTCAGTTATGCCTCGCTGTCTGGTCCCCTCAGCCGGCCGTTGTGACCGAGCGGTTCTAGGCGCTTCAGTACCGACCCGCGCTACTGCTACGGTCGCAGGTTCGAATCCTGCCTAAGGCATGGCTGTGTGATGTCCTTAGGTTACTTAAGTTTAAGTAGTTCCGAGGGTAGGGGACTGGTGACCTTAGATGTTAAGCCTCATAGTGCTTAGAGCCATTTCTGGTCCCCTCGCCCCGAATCAACGAACCATGTCAGTTATGTCACTTGAACCAAGATTAAAGCGTTTTGTCACTCAAGTGATGTCTGGAACATTTTAGAATGGCTCTGAAATTATGAGGGCTGTTCAATAAAGAATGATCATAAGTTTTTGACAACATACCTTTACTCATCCTCACAATTTTGATGGTCCTTCTCAAAGTAGTCTCCCATGAATGCGATGCACTTGTCCCAGCGTTTCTGTCAGTTTTCAAATACATGCTGGAAAGCATTTTTTGAGAGGTCCTTCAGAATCGCCTCCGCAGCCTTCACCACTGCTTCTGATGATTCATAATGCCTCCCACGAATGCGTTTCTTCGTGTTAGGGAATAGAAAAAAGTCACTTCGCTTTAGTATTGTCCAGTTACTGATGTGTGTGCAGGTACAACATGCTGATAAACCATTCCATGAATATCAAATAATGAGATGACCATATCCCAACAGAAGCGACCACTTTTGCTTTTTTGGTGGTTGATGTTGGAGATTTCCACAGTGAGCTTTGCTGTTTGCTCTCGTGACCTTCTCGATCCTTTCTCAGAATGACAGCAGCAGTGGTGATGTTTTATTTTTCGTTAAGAGCAGTAACTGGAGCACCGGGTCCACCTTCCTTTGAAATTGATTGTCTTCCATCTTTAAACATTTTAAACCACCTTCGAGCTGTACAGTAGGGAAGAACAGACTCTCCATAGGCCTTTTGTAACATTGTATAGGCCCCACAGACGGGAACCAGGAGTCCCAACAATGAAACTACTACGGAGTGTTTGTTGCACATTAAGCTAACAGAATATCATAAGATTAAATTTTAGCGCGAGAAACTATGACCATAAAAAATTATAATTCTTTATTGAACAGCCCTCGTAGTAATGTTGTCCTTTGACATTCAAAAGGTTTGTAGAGTGTTAAGCCGACGCTAAGGATTTTTAAGCTCGAGGGAACTGTTCTGTTCGTAGCAAGATAGTTGCAGCTGTAAAGGAGTACGAACCCGGACGAAAGAAACATAAAAATATCTGTTCGCTTCTTATACCATTTTCCTGTGCGGCTAGATCTAGAACCAATGGCTTCATTACCGCGCTAGGATATGATGTGTCAAATTTCACTGTAAAATAATATGGCGTGTGTTCCAGACAGAGTTATTAGCAGCATGGAAAACAAGGAACTGAATGGTTCCATCAGGATGTGAAGCAGCCAGTGGCAGCTTAGGAGTCCACAAAGAATTGAACTGTATGTGGAGAGCAAGAATGGCTCTGAGCACTATGGGACTTAACTACTGAGGTCATCAGTCCCCTAGAACTTAGAACTACTTAAACCTAACTAACCTAAGGACATCACACACATCCATGCCCGAGCCAGGATTCGAACCTGCGACCGTAGCGGTCAGGCGGTTCCAAACTGACGCGCTTAGAACCGCACGGCCACACCGGCCGGCGGAGAGCAAGAATGCGGGAAGGAATCTCCATAGAAGAGATGTAGAAAAAATCCCGAGAAACCTAAAGCAAGGTGAGCGCACAGGGAGCTAAAATTTCTCCAGACTGTAAGCATTTTCACCACCGTGTCCAGTCGCTTGGCAAAAAAAAAAAAAAAAAAAAAAAAAAAAAAAAGTTATATTGATTTTTTTGTGTTTTTTCTGCTTCCTGGAAGGTTTCTGGGAGACAGTAGTGTTAGGCAGTAGAGAGATCGTTATATCGACTGGATGTTCCCATGAGGCTGTCTTCCAGATTTTTGTCGTCTCGCAGCAGAACGTGGACCTTCACTTAGTATCAACTTAGATTTTATACAAGGTCTGTGGACTGATCCTACTTGTCTGGGACTGCATTCCTAAACAGAAATAAACATTCTACTGTCAGCATGACAGGCGTGAAATTGAGGACAGGAGGTGAGTCACCAAGCGCTGCAGACTGAAGACAGCAATCGTGCGTGTGCGCGTTGACACATACCAGTGTCGGCCTGTTAAGCTCAGTTATGCCGTCAGGAATCTGACCACACAGCACGCCGGAGCGTGGGAAAGGCCACATAGCAAATAGCTGTCTAAGCGATACGCAGCGCATCTGCAGAGTTAACTGTCTTGTTGGGTTGTTGACTACCTTCGCCGTATGTCGAAGTGAGATAATGTAAGGAGTAACTACACTGTGACAAAAGTCGTGGGATACTTCCTAAGCGTGTCGGACC
This sequence comes from Schistocerca americana, assembly GCF_021461395.2. Taxonomy (NCBI): domain Eukaryota; kingdom Metazoa; phylum Arthropoda; class Insecta; order Orthoptera; family Acrididae; genus Schistocerca; species Schistocerca americana. The sequence goes on along the minus strand of NC_060123.1, from coordinate 400,204,939 downwards.
TCCATTTACCTGACATAGTGCAGCGACTCGACGTGGCATGGACTCAAGTCATTGGAAGCCTATTGCAGAAATGTTGCTGCCTCTGTAGCCGTTCATAATTGCATAAGTGTTACCGATTGAGGATGTTGTGCGCGAACTGACCTCTTGATTAGGTTCCATAAATGTTCGATGGGATTCACGTAGGGAGATCTGGGTGGCCAAATCTTTCGCTCGAATTGTTCAAAATGTTCTTCAAACAAATCGCGAACAGTTGTGGTCCGGTGACATGGCTAATTGTCATCCATAAAAATTCCATCGTTGTTTGGGTACACGAAATCCATGATTGGCTGCAAATGATCTCCAAGGAGCCGAACAGCCAGGGAGCCCAGTCCACTCCATGTAAACACAGCTCTCGCCCATTATGGAGCCACCATCAGCTTGCATAGTGTTTCGTTGACGACTTGGTTTCGTGGGGTCTGCACCACACGCGAACCCTGCCATCATTTCCATAAACTGAAAGTCGGACCCATCTGACCGGCCCACGGTTTTCAAGTCGTCTACGGTTTAACCAATACGGTCACGATCCCAGGAGAGGCGCTGCGTCCGGTGTCGAGCTGTTAGCAAAGGCACTCGCGTCGGTCGTCTGCTGCCAAAGCCCATTAACGCAAAATTTCGCCGCACTGCCCTAACGGATATGTTCTTTGTACGTCCCACATTGATCTATGCTGTTATTTCATGCAGTGTTGCTTGTCTGTTAGCACTGACAACTCTACGCAAACGCCGCTGCTGTCGCTCAAGTGAAGGCCATCGCCTAGTGCGTTGACCGTGGTGAGAAGTAATGCCTGAAATTTGGTATTCTCAGCACCCTCTTTACACTGTGGTTTTCGGAATATTGAATTCGCTAACGATTTCCGAAATGGAATGTCCGCTGCGTGCAGCTCCAGCTACCATTCCGCGCTCAGTTTTGTTAATCACCGACGTACGGCTATAATCACGTCTGACGCCTTTGCACATGAATCACCTGAGTACAAATGACAGCTCTGCTAATGCACTGCCTTTCTATTCCTTGTGTACACAATACTACCGCCGCATGTGTATGTGCGTATCACAATCACATGACTTTTGTTATCTCACTATACTCGTATACTATCCTCCTCGTAACGAATGCAGCGCGAGGAGATGCACGCAATCACCAGACCTGACTGACGTCGCAGCTTTGCGACTGTAGTTCAACGCCACCACCGCAATCGCCATCTTCATATAGTCAGTATCATTATACGAAATCTGTTCAAAAAATTCCGAATCATTCATAATTTCGCGCGAGCGTTATGTTGGCATCCTTGCACACGCCTGTGTTTAATGTATAACTGCCGGAACTTTCATTGTTGTAAGTCTGTTAGTTATTGTTGAGTGCTATAGTGAGTAGAATGCTGCATTGCACAGTTAGCGAATTTCGTGATGGTAGGAATAGAGGAGCAGCGCGTTTACATTGAATTTTACGTGAAACTCAAAGATACCTTTGCAGGGACACAATAAATGATGCAGAAAGTCTACGGTGGTGAGTGCTTGAGCCGTACTCGGTATTACGAATGGTTCAGGGGTTAAAAATGGCCGGACGAAAGTTAAGGGTGACACTCTTTCAGGACGCCCTTCAACGTCTACCGGCGACGCTTTTGTCAGGAGCATCAACGAAATTGTGTGTGTCTATCGAAGACTGACTGTCCGAGAGATTGCAGAACAATGTAACAGTTCATCTGGATTATTTCATGAAAATCTGACACAGCATCTTGGAATGCATTGTGTTGCCGATAGCTTCGTCCCACAGCTCATGAGTCAAGACCACAAAGACCTTCGCCTCGCAATCTGTGAAGAGCTTTTGGGCGCGCAAATGAGAACGTGATGTTCCTTAAGAGAATCATAAATGGTGATGAGACTTGTGTTATGATGTTGAGACCAAGTTTCTATCTTCGCAGTGGGTCAGGAAAGGTTCTCCGAGACCAAAAAAAGCTCATCAGGTCAGGACAAATGTCAAAGCCATGCTGATAGTTTTCTTTGACCTTGAAGGATTAGTTCATCATGAATTCTTTGACTTTGAAGGATTAGTTCATCATGAATTCGTGCCACAGGGACAAACTATCGGGACGTTTTTCGATGCCTACGAGAAGGTATGAGAAAGAAACGGCCTGAAACGAGGCGAGACAATTCGTGGCTCTTGCATCACGATAACGCTTCCGCACACTCACCCCTGTTGGTGCGTGACTAATGCACAAAAAACGAAACCACTGTGCTGCTTCATCTTCCGTACTCTCCAGGCCTGGCCCCTGCGGACTTTGTTTTTATTTCCAAAGTTGAAAATCCCATTGAAAGGACGAAGATTTGCAACGATAGACGAGATAAAAGAAAATTCGCAGAAGGTGCTTTGCGCCATCTGGCAAAAGGCGGCCCAAGACCGCTTCCGGAGGTGGAAACGGCGTTGGCAGCGGTGTATCAATTGTGGGAGGAGAGTATTTCGAAGGAGTGCATGCGCGATAAGTAAGAGATAAGCGTAGAAAAATTTTGTGGACAAAGTTCCTGAATTTTTTAAACAGACCTCGTACACTGCTTGACAAAAAAATTGAACCATCCAGAGATATGGTCGGGTGTCATTGTAATTTTGTAGATGCGCGCGGCTATGTGAACGATTAGAGGCAATTATCTGTGACAGATGGAACGACCACAAAAGTTCATTAGTGTTATTTGTGTTTAGGGTTGTCACCAGGCCTAATAGGAAACATAACGGGGTGTGAACAATGTCGGATGTTGAGTGATCACTGTGAAGCACAAAGAAACGCCGCGTACTCACATTAATGTTACCAGCACTTGACATTGTGGATCTCCTTGTGGCCAGCCGGTGAACTGTACAATGTCCAGATTTGTTGCGCATTCTGATGTCACAGTGGCTCGATGTTGGACTGCATGCGAACGTGAGGGCAGGCATATTCGTCGTCGAGGTTCTGCTGGACCATGTCTGACCATCAAAAGAGCTGCTCGAATTACAGGGTGGTTATAATTAAACTTTCCCTACTTGAACCAGCGTAGACGGAAAATTATGTACCGTATGGGTACTCAACATTATAGGAATGATATTCAGACTGTGCGTGGCAGGATTTATGTTGTTAGTAGTGTTAGTGTCATGACTTTCCGGTAGGTGCCGGTACTGGGACGGCAACGTACAATGGAAACACAATCATCAGTGTGCATTAGACGGTCAACATAGATCTGGACAAGGCGAGCAAGCTGTTTTATCAAAACAACTGCAGTAGGATCGACACATTGAATGAATACGGAGATGTCATCCTTCCGTACCGGAGTTGAAGAACGTGACTCTGGAGTACGAATTAACTGGGGATTTGGCAATTGTTCCCGGGAGAAGTCTACAGCCAATTGCGCCACAAAATATTGAATTGACTTGCCATGCGTGTGATTACTGGACGCAATGTGCGATGTTCAAACTGTGCACGATGTGTGTCCCAACAGCTGAACATTCCATGGTCGACAGTTTTAAAAGTGCTTCGAACGATTGTGAAACGGTATCCGTACGACTTCCAGACTGTCGTGAATGCAGATGGTCGTAACACTGAGCAACGTTGGTTACCTGGAACATAGATGTAAGCGATTATTACTCACATGTGGAAATTAAAATATATTTCTTTCAGGAGTTTATTTGTTATTACTCTTCCGCTTGTCCTTACAAAAATGTACGGAAAAAAGTTTCATTGTCCTATACTCACTCGTTTTCCACGGAGGCCCTCTCAAGTAGCGAAAGTTTAATTACACTACTGGCCATTAAAATTGCTACACCAAGAAGAAATGCAGATGATAAACGGGTATTCATTGGACAAATATATTATACTAGAACTGACACGTGATTACATTTACACGCAATTTGAGTGCATAGATCCAGAGAAATCAGTACCCAGAACAACCACCTCTGGCCGTAATAATGGCCTTGATACGCCTGGGCATTGACTCAAACAGAGCTTGGATGGCGTGTACAGGTACAGCTGCCCATGCAGCTTCAACACGATACCACGGTTCATCAAGGGTAGTGACTAGCGTATTGTGACGAGCCAGTTGCTCGGCCACCATTGACCAGACGTTTTCAATTGGTGAGAGATCTGGAGAATGTGCTGGCCAGGGCAGCAGTCGAACATTTTCTGTGTCCAGAAAGGCCCATACAGGACCTGCAACATGCGCTCGTGCATTGTCCTGCTGAAATGTAGCGTTTCGCAGGGATCGAATGAAGGGTAGAGCCACGGGTCGTAACACATCTGAAATGTAACGTTGACTGTTCAAAGTGCAGACAATGCGAACAAGAGGCGATCGAGACGTATAACCAATGGCACCCCATACCATCACGATGGGTGATACCGCCAGTATGGCGATGAAGAATACACGCTTCCAATGTGCGTTCACCGCGATGTCGCCAAACACGGATGCGACCATCATGATGCTGTAAACGGAACCCGGATTCATCCGAAAAAATGAAGTTTTGCCATTCGTGCACCCAGGTTCGTCGTTGAGTACGCCATCGCAGGCGCTCCCGTCTGTGATGCAGCCATGGTCTCCGAGCTGATAGTTCATGCTGCTGCAAACGTCGCCGAACTGTTCGAGCAGATGGTTGTTGTCTTGCAAACTTTCCCATCTGTTGACTCAGGGATCGAGACGTGGCTGCACGATCCGTTACAGCCATGCGGATAAGATGCCTGTCATCTCGAGTGCTAGTGATATGAGGCCGAGTTGGGCCCAGCACGGCGTTCCGTATTACCCTCCTGAACCCACCGATTCCATATTCTGCTAACGGTCATTGGATCTCGACCAACGCGAGCAGCAAATTCGCGATACAATAAGCCGCAATCGCGATAGGCTACAATCCGACCTTTATCAAAGTCGGAAACGTGATGGTACGCATTTCTCCTCCTTACACGAGGCATCACAAAAACGTTTCACTAGGCAACGCCGGTCAACTGCTGTTTGTGTATGCCTTCTTCTCCTTGCCTTCTCTGGTCTCCACCTCGGCGTTTGAGACAGTCTGTCCTCTCCCTCCCTCTCACTCTTCTTTTTCCTCTTCTTCCTTCCTCCCAGTGCGCACCTGAAGGCCGACCCATGCGTTCGCACGCGTAGCCGGTGACGGGGTAACGCGTAATTCCCCGCCCTGGGTAGACAAGTAAGGCACGCACGTACCCCCTGGTAAAGGCCAGGCCCAGGGAGGGGTGATTGCCTGAGCTGATACCTTCCGACCATGCCGATTGGTCCCTCCGTCTGTTTCTCGGGAGGTGTGACCTGAGGTGTAAACATTCATCTAAGGCGGGAGTGCCCTCTGAGAGGGTCCCCAAAGGAAGGAGCGCGCCATCGGAGACGCTGGCAATCATGGGGGATTCCTTCGCAATGGATTTCTCTTCTTCTTCTTCTCTCTCGACTTCTGCCCACAAACGGAAACTTGACCAGCCACCAGTGACAAAAGTACTACCGCCTGCCCCACAGTTCCTCGTAGTTTCTCGATCTGAGGACGGCAAGGATTTTTCCTTCATCAGCTTCTGCCAAGACGAAGACCCAGAAGTCAGATGCACGGGGCTTCAAGAAGGAACCGTCCCGTGCAGCCTTCCTACGTACCTCGAACTCCCAGCCGTCGACCAGTACTTCCACTAAAAGACCTTCCAAGAAGGCTCATAGGAAGCACAGTTCTCCTTCTTCGCCACGGCGCATTTCTTCTCCTGCGCCACCCAGCGGTTGCCGCCCCAGGCTGTCATCCGTTTCGCCTGGCCGCACCGCTGGTAGCCGAACATCTGGCCGTTCACCCGCAGAGGAAGCTCCCCCTCCCAGCCATCTTAACAAAATGGCCGATGAACCTATAGAACCAATGGACGATGACTGTCCGCCTACTGATAGCGGCGGCAGTGCTCGCTCGAAGCCAGGCCCTCAGAGGCCTTCGAGGTGACCCCTTCTTTCATCTTCCTTTTCTTCTCACGATGGCACTTATTCACTGGAATATTTGCAGCATTCGCTCCAACCGAGAGGACTTGAAGTTGCTGCTCCGCTTGCGCCGTCCGCTCGTCGTACCCCTCCAGGAAACGAAGCTACGGCCATGCGATCAAATTGCCTTGGCACACTACACCTCTGTGTGTTTTGACCTACCCCCTGTGGTAGGTATTCCGGCTCATGGAGGGGTTATGTTGCTGGTCCAGGATGATATTTACTACGATCCCATCACATTGCACACCGGTCTGCAGGCAGTTGCCGTCCGAATTACTCTCCCCACTTTTACATTTTCCATTTGTACCGTTTACACTCCATCGTCGTCTGCCTTTACCAGGGCAGACATGATGCAAATTAGTGCTCAGCTACCTGCACCATTTTTGTTAACTGGAGACTTCAATGCCCACCATCCCCTTTGGGGTTCTCCAGCATCCTGCCCGAGGGGCTCCCTGTTAGCAGACCTTTTCAACCAGCTCAATCTTGTCTGCCTCAATAATGGCGCCCCTACTTTTCTTTCGGACACATCTCACACCTATTCTCATTTAGACCTCTCTATATGTACTACCCAACTTTCACGCCGGTTTGAGTGGTATGCACTTTCTGATACATATTCGAGCGACCACTTCCCGTGTGTTATCCGTCTCCTGCATCATACCCCCTCTCCGTGCTCAACTAGCTGGAACATCTCCAAAGCAGACTGGGGGCTCTTCTCTTCCAGGGCGACCTTTCAGGATCAAACCTTCACAAGCTGCGATAGTCAGGTCGCACACCTCACGGAAGTCATTCTCAGTGCTGCTGAATATTCCATCCCTCACACTACTTCTTCTCCACGTCGCGTACCGGTCCCCTGGTGGACCGCAGCATGTAGAGACGCTTTACGTGCTCGTCGACGTGCTTTACGCACCTTTAAACGCCACCCTACAGTGGCGAATTGTATCAATTATAAACGATTACGTGCGCAGTGTCGTCGTATTATTAAAGAAAGCAAGAAAGCCAGCTGGGCTGCTTTCACAAGCACCTTCAACAGTTTTACTCCTTCTTCTGTTGTCTGGGGTAGCCTGCGCTGGCTATCTGGCACTAAGGTCCACTCACCAGTTTCTGGCTTGACGGTCGCGAATGACGTCCTTGTGGCCCCTGAGGATGTCTCCAATGCCTTCGGCCGCTTTTTCACAGAGGTTTCGAGCTCCGCTCATTACCACCCTGCCTTCCTCCCCCGCAAACAGGCAGAGGAGGCTAGGCCACCTAACTTCCGCTCCTCGAATCGTGAAAGTTATAATGCCCCATTCACCATGTGGGAACTCGAAAATGCACTTGCCCGGTCACGGTCCTCCGCTCCAGGGCCTGATTCTATTCATATTCAGATGGTGAAGAACCTTTCTCCTGCGGGTAAAAGGTTTCCTTCTTCGTACTTATAATCGCATCTGGATTGAGGGACATGTTCCCGCATGCTGGCGCGAGTCTATTGTTGTACCGATTCCTAAGCCGGGGAAGGACAAGCACTTGCCTTCCAGTTATCGACCCATCTCGCTTACCAGCTGTGTCTGTAAGGTGATGGAGCGAATGGTTAACTCTCGTTTGGTTTGGCTGCTCGAATCTCGACGCCTACTTACCAATGTACAATGTGGATTTCGTAGGCGCCACTCTGCTGTTGACCATCTGGTTACCTTCTCGACCTTCATTATGAATAACTTCTTGCGGAAGCGCCCGACCGCGGCTGTGTTCTTTGATTTGGAGAAGGCTTACGACACCTGTTGGAGGGCGGGCATTCTCCGCACCACGCATACGTGGGGCCTTCGCGGTCGCCTCCCTCTTTTTATTCGTTCCTTTTTAATGGATCGACAGTTCAGGGTCTGTGTGGGTTCTGTCCTGTCAGACACCTTTCGCCAGGAGAATGGGGTGCCACAGGGCTCAGTTTTGAGCTTCGCTCTCTTCGCCATAGCGATCAATCCAATAATGGATTGCCTCCCAGCTGGTGTATCAGGCTCCCTTTTCGTGAACGATTTTACCATCTATTGCAGCGCGCAGCGTACATGTTTCCTGGAGCGCTGTCTTCAGCGTTCTCTTGACCGTCTTTACTCCTGGAGTGTCGCCAATGGCTTCCGTTTTTCTGCCGAGAAGACGGTCTGTATTAACTTCTGGCGCTACAAAGAGTTTCTCCCACCGTCCTTACGACTCGGTCCCGTTGCTCTCCCATTCGTCGAGACGACAAAATTTTTAGGTCTTACATTTGACAGGAAACTTAGCTGGTCTCCACATGTGTCATATTTGGCTGCCCGTTGTACCCGTTCTCTAAATGTCCGTGTTCTCAGTGGTATGTCGTGGGGAGCGGATCGAACCGTCCTACTTCGCCTATATCGGTCGATCGTCCGCTCCAAGCTGGATTATGGGAGCTTCGTATACTCCTCTGCACGGCCGTCCATCTTACGCCGCCTCAACTCCATACAACATCGGGGTTTACGTCTTGCGATCGGAGCGTTTTATACTAGTCCCGTCGAGAGTCTTCATGCTGAAGCCGGTGAATTGCCACTCACCTACCGGCGCGATATACTGCTTTGTCGGTATGCCTGTCGGCTACTGTCAATGCCCGACCACCCGTCTTATCGTTCCTTTTTTGACGACTCTCTCGACCGTCAGTACGGGTTGTATGTCTCTGCCCTGCTACCCCCTGGAGTTCGCTTTCGTCGCCTCCTTCAACACCTTGATTTTTCACTCCCTGCAACCTTTAGAGTGGGCGAGAGCCACACGCCACCTTGGCTCCAGGCTCAGGTTCGCGTTCACCTTAACCTTAGCTCGCTCCCAAAGGAGGTTACCCCCGGTTCGGTGTACCACTCCAGTTTTGTCGAACTTCGTTCGAAGTTCATTAATATGACCGTCATTTATACAGATGGCTCTAAGACCAGTGACAGGGTCGGGTGTTCTTTTATTGTCGGGGCACAAAGTTTCAAATACCGGCTCCATGTCCATTGTTCGGTCTTCACAGCTGAGCTCTTTGCCCTCTACCAGGCTGTTCTTTACATCTGCCGCCACCGACATTCTGCTTATGTCATCTGCTCCGATTCCCTGAGCGCCATCCAGAGCCTCAGTGATCCGTATCCGGTTCACCCTTTCGTGCACCGGATCCAACGCTCTCTTTAGCAGCTGATGGACGAAGGTTCTCCGGTTAGCTTTATGTGGGTTCCTGGCCATGTCTGTATCCCTGGGAACGAAGCTGCAGATGCCGCGGCCAAGGCTGCGGTCCTCCAGTCTCGGACAGCTTCTTGTTGTGTCCTTTCATCAGATTGTAGCAGGGTCATTTGTCGGCGCATTTTATCGCTGTGGCATGCCGATTGGGCTGCACTTACGGACAACAAGCTTCGGGCCTTGAAACCTCTTCCCGCGGCTTGGACGTCCTCCTCACGCCCTTCTCGGCGGGAGGAGGTAGTTTTGGCCCGGTTACGAATTGGACACTGCCGGTTCAGCCATCGCCATCTGCTGACGGCTGCGCCGGCGCCGTTCTGCCCATGTGGGCAATTGCTGACGGTCCGCCACATTTTAACGTCCTGTCCGGATTTTAATACACTGCGTCTTGATCTTGGCCTGCCATGTACTCTAGATGCCATTTTAGCGGATGACCCAGGAGCAGCTGCTCGCGTTCTTCGTTTTATCAACTTGACAAACCTGTCTAAGGACATTTGATTATGCTGTTTTTTTTTAATCCTATGCCTGTCAATCTGTCTTTTATCGTGTTTTCCCTTTTAGTTGCTGTTTTAAACTTGTGCCACGCGGTGCATTCCTAACGTAGTCTGGGCGCTAATGACCATTGAAGTTGTGCGCCATAAAACCACAAAAAAAAAAAAAAAAACTACACCGTTGCGTAGGATTAGATCAAAGAGAGTTATGCTCTCGTATTACGGCCTTTCTGCAGGCTGCAAATCTGTAGTAGGAATCTAGGTGGACTTCCGCTAACAACTGTCGTGTGAAACCCAGTCCAGCCCACTCAGTTTGTCTGCGAGACCCAGAAGGCGGTAGAAACCAGCGCTTGGGTTGATGCCTTGCTGCTTGACTTCCGGAGGACTCTACATATTGTTCTGGACTGTTGTTTAATGATCAAAATACGAGCGTGCGGAATATCAGGATAGTTTTTTGGCTGGACTGAAGAATTGGTAGCAAATAGATACAGCTTGCCACTCTTAAAGGAGAGAAATCTTAGGCAGGTAAAGTAACTTCGGGCGTACTCCAACAGTATGCTATGGGACCGCTGTACACTGGATAACATCGGAAACTCCATAAGGCTGTTCACGGATGCTATTTTTCTATACGGAGAACTCGCAACGCTAGAAAGTGGTGGAGTAGCGAAGACCTGCAGAAGATCGAACGTTTGGCGTAGGACTTGGCAGTTGACCTTCAACATAACAAATGTAACTTATTGAGGATAAATATGCCATCATTGTGTAACTACCCGGTTACAAGACAACCATTGGAAGCAGTTACGCCCATAAAATAACTAGAGTATGCGTACAGAGCGTTTTAAGGTGGAACGAATCCATAAAAGTAATGGTAGGTAAGACAGATGCCAGATGTGAGAGCTATTGGAAAGGCCCTCATAAAATATAGTCAGTGTAGAAAGGATGTAGCTTACAAAATCCTTCTTCGACAAGTAACTCAGGATTGCTCGTCGGTTTGGAATCCTTACCAGAGAGGATTAGTAGATCGAAATTGAGAAGATTGAAAGAACAACGCGTGTCGTCACAGGTTCGCTCAGTAAGCGCGGGTTGGCCAGCTAAGTCCAGTGACAGACACTTCAAGATAGGCGTTGAGCATCACTGTGTGTTTATTGTTAAAACTCTGAGAGCTTACTTTCCTGGCAGAGTCAGTCAAAATATTTCTTTCTCCTGCGAATATCTCGCAAAAATGCCATGAAGGTAAAACTAGAGAAATTTGAGTTCATATGGAGACTTACCGAGAACTGTCCTTCTCCCGCACAATTCGCGACTTTAACAGGGAGGAGGGAAGTGATAGTGATACACAAACTACCGCCTGTCGACACCATTAGGTAGCTCACAGATTGTACATGTGGATTCATAAGCTGTCACAGTTGTTTTTATGATTATGCATCAGTATGCATTCGTTTCGAATTTTTTTATACCGTTGTAGACAGACTTTAAACAGTAGAAACCAACATAACATACCCTTTTGAAATCGTCATCGGATGCCTACTGGTCACTTACACTGAAGTGACGAAAGTAAAGGGGAAAAGTAAGGGGATAGCGATATACACACATGCAGATGGCGGTAGTGTCGCGTACGCAAGGTATAAAAGGGCAGTGCATTGGGGGGAACTGTTATTTGTGCTCAAGTGATTCATGTGGAAATCTTTCCGGCGTGATTATGGGCGCACGATACGAATTAACAGACTTTGAACGCAGAATGGTAGTTGGAACAAGACCCATGGGACATTCTATTTCGGAAATCGTTAGGGAATTCAATATTCCGGGATGCTCAGTGCCAAGAGTGTGCCAAGAATGCAAATTTGAGACATTACATCTCATCATGGACAACGCAATAGCCGACGACCTTCACGCAAAGACAGAGTAGTGGCATTTGCGTGGAGTTGTCAGTGCTAACAGACAAGCAACAAAGCGTGAAATAATAGCAGAAATCGATGTGGGAAGTACGACGAACGTATCCATCAGGACAGTGCGGCGAAATTTGGCGGTAGTGGGCTATGGCAGCAGATGACTGGCGCGAGTGCCTTTTGTAAAGTACATCGCCTGCAGTGTCTGTCCTGGGCTCGTGATCACATCTGTTGGACTCTAGACGACTGGAAAACAGTGGCCTGATCAAATGAGTCCCGATTTCAGTTGGTAACAGCTGATCGTAGGGTTAGTGTGTGGCGCAGACCCTCAGACCACACGGGTCAAAGTTGTCAAGGCATTGTGGAAGCTGGTGGTGGCTCCATAATTTTGTGGGCCGTGTTTACATGGAATGGATTGTGTCTTCTGGTCCAACTGAACCGATCATTGACCATTTGCAGCCATTCATGGACTTTGTTTCCGAACAACGATGTAATTGTTACGGATGACAATGTTCATGTTACTGGGTCACTATTGTTGGCTATTGATTTGTAGAACATCGAGCGAATGATTTTCCCACCCAGATCGCCCGACAAGAATACCATCGAAAATTTGTGGGACATAATCGAGAGGTCGGTTCGTGCAGAAAATCCTGGATCGGCAACACTTTCGCAATTATGGGTGGCTATAGAGGCAGAATGGCTCAACATTTCTGCAGGGGACTTGCAACGACTTGTTGAATCCATGCCACGTCGGGCTGCTGTGCTACGCTGGTCAAAAGGAGGTCCGACACGATATTAGGAGGTATCCCATGACTTATGACACGTCAGTGTACGTACACTATGTAGAGAGCTCTCGAAGACGGGTGACAGTCCATACCGCCAGTTATTCAGTAACGTATCACCGCAGCATCACCAAAGAACTGTATATGACAGCGTGTCTTTTGGCAAAAAATTTACGCTATATAGTTTTTACATTTATATGTTCTGGACCTAACAAAGATGCAACCGGACGAACTAGCGATAACTAGCTATTAGTATTAGTAGCGTAAGTAATATGTATGCCACTACATCAGAGATGATAACTAGTGCCCCGAAACACAACGCTGATAGTCGTAAGATTAATGATCCTGAACATTGTGACCTGTTGTACGTGCAAAGTCGTACATGAACCCTTTGTTTCGTCCTTTCATATCACTGGCTATTTATCCAGTGTCCCTATAAAAACTTTTGCACACACTCACAAAACAAGGCATTTATATTTAATTTGGTTAACACATTCACCGTAGCCGTCGACCGAGGAACACCCCTAAAAGGCGATGCACACTCGAGCTTAATCTTACTTGTAACGCACACATCTTTACACCTCTCCTGCGTGTACCTGCTCGTATTTCCAGAAGGTGCTGTAAAATTTGATCTATGGAACAAGATGTTGTTGTTTGTCATTTTTTGTTGACACATTCTGATAAATTGTGTTGATATGCCTGGCTGTTACTCTTATTCACGCTTTCGTAGTTGCTCTGGAATGGTGAGCGGCCTCAAATGTCCACTCAAGTACTCGCTTACCTCAACAGACCTTGAGTTTCTAACTTTCGCGCGAGACTTGCCGGCAGAGCAATTTTACGCCATTGACAAATATCGGTCTCGTTCTATTTCTTTACTCGTCTGTTTCCATTAAAAACAAAAACGCCGAAAATATTAATCCTTTGACAGATTTTGTACATATTTTGGAGCATCTCGTGGTAGAGATTCTTCAGTATGCTTGCCTACTGTCGTCAAACTGTTTATAGGGTGAATCACGTAAAACTCGCACTGCAGATATTGCGGAAATGGAAAGTGCTATTGATGTACGGTTTTCACAAAACGATTTGGTAGTCAAGGACTCGTATTGTTAGCCAATCAACAGATTATAATAATTTTTAATGTAAGCATACACTTTTTTGAATGGAACAGTGCCTGTTGACATCCACAGACTAAAAGTAGAGTAAATTAGAATGTCAGTCGTGTTTTTTTTCTTTTTTTCAGGATCCTAGTGCTAGTCTTTTACGAGATATCGTATTTTGGGAAGTTCCCACACCGACCAGTTGTAGCACACACTAAAGAACTCTACAGGTGCACATTGTAGTTATGTGAACTGGGCCAAGCCGGACAAGGTCCAGGTCCTGTGTGTCCAATCCAACGATTTGGAAACAAGTCGTGAAGACTTGCTGTAGTACTTCGTGCACTATGGGCTGGATAGCCATCATGTTGGTACCACAGGTTCCTCCTAGTCTGCAGAGGAACGTCAGACGCATGCGTGAAAGATGGTCTGTTAGGAAGCTGCAGTATTTGTGCGCATTCAGTGTTTCTTCCTAAACACTGGCCTATACTGATGGTTCACTTTCTCAAAACACATGTTTACTCACCATGGACGCTGACGTTCCACCTGACGAAGCCAAAGGCGGTTGTCAACAGAACAGTAGTGCATGTTTCGGCGGTTTACCAGGCCGTGGTAAGTAAATGTGGCTTCATCACTAAAGAAGATACATGATAAATCTGGAGTATCCTGCCTTGTGCCCATGCGCAGAAGTTAACACGATTCACATTGTTGACTCATGCCACTTCCTCGTGGGGTTGCGCGGAAGCTCACGTGCCGATCCACTGCAGCAGTGGGAAGAACATTAAGTTCCCATCTTCTGTCATCACTTGCTTCACTCTGTTACGTTGTCTAGATGTTGCACTACAACTTTCACGTAGCTGGTTGAAGAGGTCGATACATAATTTCAAAGATGGCTGATGTCTATTGGAATATCTCGCCGCACACACTGTACAAGAACGTACTGCATTCTTGCTACAGTCTGCTTTTTCTGCACTGGAAAGTCCCATCGTCCACTCACGCTTATTGCTTGGACTGTCCCACTCTGATTAGCAAGTTGGAGTGTACTCAAGGAACACACAAGCAGATTGTAAGCAAATATAACAACATCCTATCTAACAACTACGCAGGTAGAATGGCGCAAACAAGTATCGGTGTGAAAACTTTTCCAAATACAATATCTCGTAAACGACTCGCAGTAGACTCCTGCAACAAACACCACTGACATTCTAATTTACCCTACTTTTAGTTTGTTAATGTCAACAGGCATTTTCCATTGAAAAAAGTATATATTTGCACAAAAAATACACTTTCTAAGTCTTATTACAGTCTGCTGATGGCTGACAATACGAGCTCCAGACTACTAATCCATTCTGTGAAAACCGCACATCAATAGCACTTTCCATTTCCGAAATATCTGTGATGCAATTTTTAAGTGATTAATCCTGTATAAACGTATTCCGGAACACTTTAATGTCGGAGGGAGGAAATGTGTGTTTAAAACCGTATCGATACCGAAATGAAAAGAACTGTCTCTCTTGGTTAAAATGTAGCCAGGAAATGACCCTTGATTTGTAGAAGGAGACGTCTTGGCATTCACCTGAAAAGATTTAGGGAGAACACGAAGAACGTGCAGTAGTTGTACTGAATTGGGACGTGATATGACGTCGATTCTTGACGAGTACGAGTCCACTATTATCGTAAACAGTGCATCACGTCGCCCGCTCAATGATGGAAGCGACGTCGGCTGATTTACAGGTGAGGGTTGATTAGAATATTAGGCTGAATGTTTGAAGGAATCTGTTGGACTTGCTAACTCATTACTGAGTAATTCCATTTCTAAGGGTAAAATGATGATCAAGAGGACAACCTCGTGGGATGATGAGCTCAGCTAGCGCTTAATGGCAGTAATAAAACGTAAACAGGTATATGAAAGAAAATTTTGATTGTAGTCCTTTGTCTTTTTTATTTCCCTTTCGCTATCGGCCATGGATCTCGACAACCATCGTTGATAGAATAGTGTCACTTTCTTCGTTTTGTAAGTCAACTGTAGAAGTAATTACTTCTTGGAAGAAGTACTTCATATGTATATTTTAGTGAAGGCTTAAATAGGCGGACAACTAAGGCGGTCCCTTTCCTAAGGGCTGCCCACAGTCGTAAGGGAATTTGAGTTCACTCATCTCAAATGCGAATCCGTTCCCTTAACCAATGCACTATCTCACTAATGTACATTTTGCGAAACAATTGTAGTGTAGAGTACGCCTGAGTGGTTAAGTGGATGCCAACTTATAAAAGAGTAGTTTAACTTCAAGGTTAAGTCGGTCATACGACTTTGTTTTTCAGTCACTTACTGCTTCTTATCCCCCCCCCCCTCCCCCCGGCAACGATTTGTGTGTGTGTGTGTGTGTGTGTGTGTGTGTGTGTGTGTGTGTGTGTGTGTGTGTGTGGTTTGGTGTGTAGTGCACGTAAAACTCTAGTTCCTAGGGAAGTCAGTTCATTAGCCGGATGGAGGCAACGGCATGCCTTCAATGGGCCCTTGCACTGTGCCGTTTAAATCAACCTTTGGAATGGGGATAGCCGTAGATTAAATTTTGAACTCCTGTACTGCTTAGCGTACTTGTTTTGTATGACAAGTTAAGACTTTGTGCTGAACTGCGACTAGAACCGAATACTTGGGTTTCGCGAGAAGTCCGCTGCCAGGTACGCTGAACACATCTCATTGATCGATTCGTGTACACTCCACGAGGCACCTTGGAGTGTGTGGCAGAGCGTACTTCATGTGCCAATATCACTCCCCCCCCCCCCCTCTTTTCTACTCCAGTCGCGAATCGTGCGATGGAAGATTGTTTGTAAGCCTCCTTGAAAAGACTTCCCTGCGATTTTACCTTCACGGTCTTTTTGCGAGATGTCTGTAGAAATAAGCGGTATATTGATTGACTTTTGTAGTAACGTACCCTTTTTGAATTTTAACAGTAAACCACATTGTGGTGCACAACTGTTCTGTTTGAACATCTGTCATAACGGTCGGATGAGCATCACCGTGACGCTTTCGCGCTTATCGAACTAACCTCTGACGAAACACGCTATCCTTTTTTTCTTTTTCTCTGTTTCGTCCATCAGTCGATTCTGTCACGGGTTTCTCCTAATTTCAGTCATACTCAACAGATGACTCCCCTCGATGATCTTATCTCGAAGAGAATGGGTAGAGCGAGCCACTGGTTTGTGTAAGATGCTTCATTGCAAGCAAGGAATATAATTTACGATCCATGCGTCGCAGCAAAGGCAATTACATGCGGAGCAGATATAAAATAATTTGGACCAAGAAGTAGAGGCTGGATCCTAGAATACGACTATGAATGGTATTAGTGCCATGTGTAAAATAATACCAATGTTTTATGTACTGCTTTCATTTTGATCAGCAGAAATGCTACCTCTATTTATTAGATAACCTTCTTTCTCAACTAGAAATTGTCTCATAGTTAATCGGCCTGTATGAATTTCAAACAGATCCGCTTAGTTGTGCAGTTCTATACAATAACGACTGCAGGCTTTTGTCTCTAATGGCGGAAACGAACTCGTAATAATGTATACACTTCATCTTTCTCTACGGGAAAGAATACGTGAGACGGTAGACAGAGATGTGTATTTGATCGTTATCTGTAAGTTTACATAATCTCGGATCGAGGTTACTCATTGAATTACTACTTAAAATTTGTTAAAAATTTACGTCATAATTTATAGCTACGATGGAAGGCGAAATACATGTGATATACTACACTTCTCCTCAGCCTCAGGCTTTTGGTTGAAATTAAATTATTCTCCCATTTATCAGAACTACCTTGTATTGATTACGTGCTCTACTGAGTATGGTAATCGGATTCCCTATCGTGCGCAGATTACTAACTTTCCAGATCTAGTTAACGTATATTCTTCTAGAGAACAGAATGTTTTCAGTCTCAAAAGAACCCTGAGGAGTCTATAGAGAAGCAAAATTCCTCGTGTAGCTATTCTTCCGGAGGTGTTCACACAGACGGACGTCTTAGATTTTGGAAGGAAAGGGAAGCAGCCCATGATTAGGTGAAGCTTTGAACCGTAGCTGTCAGTACACTGCCACGAAAGGCAGGGTTCCCGGCTCGCGACCCCGTCAGGCACACAGTTTTAACTTGTCAGGAACAGTCAGCGCAACGCATGATCTGCAGAGAGAAAATTCACAAAAAAAAAAAAATGGTTCAAATGGCTCTGAGCATTATGGGACTTAACATCTGAGCCATCAGTCCCCTAGAACTTAGAACTACTTAAACCTAACTAACCTAAGGACATCACACACATCCATGCCCGAGGCAGGATTCTAACCTGCGACCGTAGCGGTCGCGCGGTTCCAGACTGTAGCGCCTAGAACCGCTCGGCCACCCCTGCCAGCAGGAAATTCACACTCATTCCCAACAGGTACTGGTTTTGTGTCGGGAATTTTTTTTATAACCGCAATATTCCTTTCAATGTTGAGGCTGTTTGCCCTCTAATCTTGATATTGCACTAAGCATCACAGAAAGTGGAGAGCAGCATTCTGTACAATGTCAAGACTCATGTATAGGATGATGCAACAGATATCTAATACTTCTGCACCATTTACTCTTAATAATAAAGACGTGACCGGGCATTTGAGATTAACCTCTGAAACACTCTGGGGGTATTTCACTTCTGTCTAGTGTAGGTGATCGCTAAGGATAGAGAGGAACTTTTCGTAATTGCGAGTCCTTGTGATCAGGGAATCGTGGCTTGCCTCTCGGTATCGCTCAGAGCTCAGGCCACCACATTTTAAATGTTTTCTCCGGTGCACGACACAGGTACTTTCCAATTCCACTCTTAAATTCGCGCTCTGCAGATTGCTCACACCCTCTTGGCGTGTCCTGCTTCGGTTGGCTGCCCATGTAATGGCCTCACCGGTGGCGGCTTCGAGAGCCTACGTGCAAGTTTCTATGGCGGCGAAAGTTTTAAGGACTCGTAAGCCTTGTCTGCGCTTATCACTCGAAATGAAAACTTCCTTTCACACATGACAAAGCAGACACCGCACTTACTCTGTTGTCTCGTCATTCATGAGTTACTAGCAAGTTATTTAACCGGAATGCGAATATAGCAAGTAAGCCATCCGACGTCTGTAACAGATGGTAAACGATGCCTGCTGACTGTATTCGAAACTCCTCTGACGTAACGTTTTCTTAGAACATAGCAGTTAAAAGTAGCCTACGTCGCTCGTACGTGTATACCCGAGCGACTGAATACGTTCGTTCTGCAGTAGCTGCATTCTAAAGGCAGTGGGGTCTCACTTCACAGTAAGAATGAAAGTGCTTGAGGACACATACCACTCATCTAGTCCACAATAGATGATGCCCTTCCGAATGAAAGTAAAGAGAACTCGGAAGAATAAATTTTCTTTACTTTGCATTTTGTGGTAAACAACAAGAACGCAGAGGAAGAAATTGGTGAAAGTGTACATTTGGTGTACGTCACTCTATGAAATTGAAATATAGACACTAAGAAAACTGGAAGGCTTTGAAATAGGGTGCTACAGGAAGCTTTTAAGTGTTTATAGAACTAATTACTATTCATAACAGTCTTGATCACGATTTATTTAACAAGGTGACCGGTTTCGACCACTACTGTGGTCATCTTCAGACCATTGAGTAGGAACCTCTTTCTGTTGGAGAGTCACTGCTGATTCTCCAACAGAAAGAGGTTCCTACTCAATGGTCTGAAGATGACCGCAGTAGTGGTCGAAACCGGTCACCTTGTTAAATAAATCGTGATCAAGACTGTTTTTAATAGTAAATATTTATAAGACATTGATCACTGCTGTTCCTGTAATGCATTCAAAAGTAATTCGTTTATAGAACTGATAAAGTACAAAATGAAGATTTGTTACAGAGAATAAGTGAGAAGAGCATAATGCTGAGATAACTTGCCAGAGATGTGGACATACACGTTAGATGATCATGACTCTAGGCAGTGTGAAAATACGTTGACGAGAACTGTAAGAGACAGGGATTGGAAAACATGCCACTGGTTGTTAAAGTCATAGGCAATAACAGTAAACGGACGTGAGGAGATGATCACTGAATAAAAAGATGAAAAGGGAGGGAAAGAAGACAATGACTGCAGAACGACAGTTATACGCGAGCACATGTTTTTGCGTTCCACGCTTCATATGGCTGTGTTGCCAAAGCATAAGGAGAACGAGAGACGGGAGAGGAGTCCACCGCAGATAAGCCACAGTCCTTGCTTTGCGAAGATAGCATTTCTTGTAAACGTACAGCTAATCTCACTGCGTTTACATTTACTCATTTTGTAGGTGCGTACACTGTGTTGCCTTTGTTGGACAGAGTAAATGTGACGCGTCAAGAATCCGCCTACACTCGTACGTCAGATACCAATATCGATCGGAGTCTTACATGTACTTGTAAAACACAGCGTTAATGAGTCCGGTAAAGTAGCGTGAAGTCGCTGGGGAGTTTGGTAAGCGGAAAGACTGTTAATAAGGTTGACACTCCACCGATAAAGCACTTTACTAAAATAGTAGTTTGGCTCACATACAGAGTTTAAGGAAGTTCGAAGGGACTCTGCATCAGCATTCAGCAATGATTGTTAACTGTATACATTAATTTAAACGTTACCATACCAGCGCCACACGTTCGATTCATGTTCTCGTAAAGAAAATACCGATAAAATTCATATATAGTGATGGAAGAGCGTGACGATAGGATTCATTGTCGAAATGTTAGGCGTGTCTTAAGAGCGGCTACAGAATGTCCCAAATGAAGAAGCCGAGTGTGTGATGCATGGTATTTTTGACTCCAGGCAAAAGACACTCGACGAAGGACGTTTTCAAAACCGTGCTTGGAAAGTTTAGAGAATAATCAGTTGAACTTTTGTGATTTTTGAGAATAGAATAAATGTAATTCACCACTAAGCTACAGAGACCAATTTTGAGTCGAATCAGTAGTTCGGCGCTGGTTAATCTGCACAGAAATCTGTGAAAACAAGCTGTTCACGGCAGTATAAATGACGACGACTGCTTTCTTTGTTTTTTGCCTTATTCTCTGTTTTGTATGGGCTGATGCGGGGCGCGAGCAACTTATGGTTAGAAGTAGGTGAAAGAATGACTGGGCTTCGTTAGGCAAAGTTATTGGACCATTGACGTGGAGAGTAGAAACAGAACATCGAGGGACACGGCGCAGTGCTTAGTAGCCGAAAGGACAGTAGTTACAGTCCTCGCCCGGAGATGCAGATTTAGAGTTTCCGTGTTTTCTCCAACTACAATAGCATAAGACAAGTGGCGGGACGGTGCTTTTTGAAGATGACACGTCCGATTTCCTTCCTCCAATCTGAGCATGTGCTGTGCCACAAACGAACCAGCCGTCGAGGCTACGTTAAAGCCTAATCTTCCTCGCTTCTTCCAGTGGACGCGAAAGCAACCAGGATTAGCGCACAAAATAGCGGTCCGACACATCGACTGTTCTCTCGATTCAGTCTATTTGGTTCCTTTCTGTTTCATAACCGCAACACATCGGTGAATGAGATAGTATTATGTACAGCCAATGACTATTAGGCGAAGTTGCAAATACAATTATTTTATGAGGGAATAATGAAATTTCACTGTTATTGGAGCAATTTAATGCTGAATTGTGAATATGGAGAGACAAATGTTTCGTTGTTTGTAGAAAAACATTATTTATTATGCTTTTTTAGGGTTCTGTATCTTAGTCGGTAAAAACGGAACACTTATAGGAACACTTTGTTGTCTGTCTGGCCGATTGTTAGAAACTCTATTTATCAGAGCGGATAGACGCATCAAATCGAAATTTATGTTACATGCTATGGTCTGTGATTCCATGGCGGTATAATCAGATTCGATGTCAGTGGAATCAAAAGATACGGTGATTTATCACTTATTTTGTTACTCGCAAACTCACTCGCTAAAACCTATAGGCTACTTCCCAGGGACCGAGAACCTCTGCAGTTTGGTCCCTTTCATCCCTCAACCAACCAACCAACCAGCTACTTCCCAGTGACGTAGAGTGATGAAATTGGGCAATAAGGAAGGTTTCACAGTACAAGTAAAGGAGAAAATCTGAAAATTTGTAATAATATCACACGAAAAAATCTATTGTAATTTGATTTCTGGCTTCGGACTTGAAGTGGAAACATTCTTGAAAGTCTTGAAACCCCTGGGATCGTTATGTCTCCAGTATCTACGTCGATAACAGGCAAAAATCGTCAAGTTCCTCGATTCCTGGAATCGATGAACTATCTGCGCGTATATGCGTAATAAAGTGTGCACGGAGCCTCAGTGCGCGAGTCCTACTGGTTCGCCGGCCGCGGTGGTCTAGCGGTTCTAGGCGCTCAGTCCGGAACCGCGCGACTGCTACGGTCGCAGGTTCGAATCCTGCCTCGGGCATGGATGTGTGTGATGTCCTTAGGTTAGTTAGGTTTAAGTAGTTCTAAGTTCTAGGGGACTGATGACCACAGATGTTAAGTCCCATAGTTCTCAGAGCCATTTGAGCCATTTGAACCTACTGGTTCCTGGCCCTTTTCTTTTTTTTACTAAAGTTATCAATCTGCTAATGTAATACCGAAGTTAACGCGTTATGATTAATTCTTGTTACATCATATCATTCTGTTGGAACTGTCATTCTCATATTATTGCCGCATTTTCTTGCAAGGATCCGGATAAATGTGGTTTATTTTTTTAATTAGGCCTTAAATTTGCCCCAGTAAGGGATGTATGGCAGACGAAACAATCTGCTGTCCTTATTCATCGGAAATCATTGCTGTACTAGAAACTACTCGTGCTGTATTGATTGCACCCCAGAGTAATCGGTACCTGTTTAACAAGTTAGTCTGAGTGACTGTATTTACGTTACATTCTGGCTCTAGTTGGCTGAAAGGAGAACGACCTGCTGCACAGTGAATGTCACGGTTGCTTGACCGTGTGCCGTGAAGACACGCTGTGGCTGGCGGTTGCCAATCGCACTTACGTTAGCAGGGAACTCGCCGCGGAATGCGGGATGGGCTGCGTCGTGAGGCAGGTGGTGCTCTCTTCCTCGTCTCTTGGGCCAACTGCATGCCTTGTTTTCGTGTGCTTTTGGTTGTTATCCTCGCCAAAAAGAGGCGAATACACGTGCTGTTCATTTCATAGCAAAAATCACGAACTAGTTTTATTTGATTCTCTCTTGTCATACACCCTCCTTATTTCACGTATACAGACTAGTCACTGAGAGACCATAATAGGCCGAGGTTTATTAGGATGTTGAGGTAGTAATCTTACGCCTGTAACGCATTAAAATGCAGTCCATGAAAACTAAAGAATCCAATAAGGATCGAATTGCCAGTAAAACTAATGCCTTTCAAGAGTCAGATTCATAATAAATATATAAATAATTTATATGAAACCCGAAAAATTGCCATAAAGTGAACTATACCATCGTCATACGAAAGCAGGTAATGAGGTGTTATTCTAAGCGAGTACCGGATTTATTTTGGCAGTGCTCTTATACGAGGGTTGGAACTTAAATAGTGGCAACTATTTATTCACAGCCGATACAAAAGAGTTACATGTTTGCACCTGTTACTGTCCTTCAAAGTAGTCACCAGCGTTGTGTAGAACCCGTTGCCGCCGGCCGGAGTGGCCGAGCGGTTCTAGGCGCTACAGTCTGGAACTGCGCGACAGCTACGGTCGCAGGTTCGACTCCTGCCTCGGGCATGGATGTGTGTGATGTCCTTTGGTTAGTTAGGTTTAAGTAGTTCTAAGTTCTAGGGGACTGATGACCTCAGAAGTTAAGTCCCGTAGTGCTCAGAGCCATTTGAACCCGTTGTCAGCGATGTGGAAGGCGTAGAATACCGTTAACAGAGCCTGTCTGTTGATGGTGCGAATGAAGCGGTCTGCTGTCTGTCTAATCTCTGGAATAGTTCTGAAGTGAATGCCACGAAGTGGTTCCTTCATCTTCGGAATCAAATCAAAGTCACAAGGACATAAGTCCGCGGAGTATGGTGGATGGTACAGTACTTCCCAGTCCCATCGTCCGAACAGAGCTGCCACAGGGTGCGCTGTTTGCGCCCGCGCATTGTCGTGCAAAATGATGGGTGGGTTGCGCAGGAAGTGTTGCCGTTTCTTTCGTAAAGCTGGTCGCAGGTGATGTTCCAAAAACGACCACTCGTGATCCATCTCCGTTGTTCCTGTTTCGAAAACATGGTGACACCGGACACCGTTACATTAGACCGCTCGCTCACAAGCGACTGTTTTTCCCTCGATTGTGCGCACGCCGGTGACGTGGAACGGGGGAGTCCATTTGCTCGGAGGTAAGATAGGTATGTCAACAACGTGTGCTAACAGCGACAATAGTAGATTCCATTGCATAGTGTCTCCACAGCAGTGTTGCCACTATTTAAGTTCGAATCTACGTATAATTCATTGTTTCCTGATATAACATTATATACAATCTGTAGTTCCTTCGTAGAAGAGGTATTTAACCGATGCAAAACGATTCTCTCTCCTTTAATGTGGATTTGAGGAAAACTGGAAACTTTTGTGTGCAAAATACGAAAGATTCGAATCATTACAACAACACTTTGACTTGAATTTATTTCACTCCACTCTTACGCTAATGCAATGCCGTTCGACATCCGTGTTGTCAAATATCCCGTGCTGCACATATACTCATACAGAGAGAGAGAGAGAGAGAGAGAGAGAGAGAGAGAGAGAGAGAGACACGAATTGTCCGACTGGGACGGAAATTGGTAGATGTAATGTTCATGTACAGACAAACAAATGTTGATAATTTCAGAAACATTGAGTGATTTATTAAAGAGAAAGAGCTTCACAAATTGAAGGAGGCAATCACGCGTTTTTCCACCTGTCGGCCTTATGCAAGCGTCCTGCCATGTAAAGAAATGTCACTCCAGAGCGTCACCCACGTTGCCACGCAGTCAGGCGTGCGACAGTCACGTCGGTACCCCCCACTGTCCAGGGCGTCTCCAGACACTGCTTCACTGGTCATGGAGGCGCTCGGAATGAAGCGGGAATCATCATTGAAGAAATTTGTGGCACAGTAATGACATTCCAGGCCAAAGACGAGTCTGTACGGCGGTGGAATACCAGCCTGACTGCCGCCCGCCACACGGCGTGATAATCAGGAGTGATGATCCGGGTTGCCATTTCTTTTCATAGCAGGACCCCTTTGGTTGTCATCCGCTGCGCCGTTACAGCGCACCAGTACCTCGATGATACTCTACGCCCCATTTTGTTGGCCTTCACGGCGAGCCATCTTGGCCGTACATTTCAGCAAGATAATGCCCACCTACACATGGTGAGAGTTTCTACTGCTTGTCTTCGTGCTTACCAGACCCTACCTTGACCAGCAAGATCGCCGGATCTCCTCCCAGTTAAGAATGTATCGAGCACTATGGGCACGAGCCTCCAACCCACTCGGGATTTTGACGATGTAACGCGCCAGTTGGACAGAAGTTGGCACGATATCCCTCAGGAGGACATCCAATAACTCGATCAATCCATACAAAGCCGAATAACTGCTTGCCTAAAGGCCAGAGACGGACCAACGCACTATTGACTTGGTCAATTTTTGAAGCTCTTTCTCATGAATAAATCATCCAGTTTTTCTGGAATTGTGCTCATTTGTTCGTCTTTACATGTAGATGATATATACACGTACAGACAAAAAATGAGCACAATTTCCGTCCCAATCGGATAATTCCTTCGCAGTGGGTGGTGTTTTGATGAACTATTGTCATTTCTGTTCACCCTGTTTCTTTCACGCTTTGAGATTTATTAGAGTGACCCCACATAACTTCTAGAAGTTCCCAATAATGATACTACGTGTGGATGGTAGTGTCGTATCTGAAAAATACTGCGTCTGAATAATACTAGTTTCGCTGTTTTTTTTCTCTTGCCATTATTTTAAGCTTCAATCGGAAAAACTTCACAAGTCTCGAGAGGTCTGGCGCTTTGTCTACGACGAATATCGAGGTCGCCGCTCCAGGTCGCTGATTTATTAATCAGACTGATTCTTATGCCGTCCCAAAATATGCCTTAGGTTGGATTTGTGTTCGGCTTCCGTTGATGCCAGTCAGGAAGTATCTTTTTTATCTCGAGTGATTTTGCTACTTCTCCTATGGTCATTCATTTGTGCCGTAATTCAGTGGAATGTCGTTGAGATGACTTTTGGAGGGAGGAGGGGGAGCGAGGTAGCGTAGCACCGCTGACTCTTGTCTGAAGGACTAGGGTTCGATTTCTATCCGTTAATTGTATTTAGTTTCTCCGCCTTTTTAGCGAATCACTTCAGTCGTGCCATGCTGGCGCCTCAGAATAATTCACGGGTGATTGCTTCGCCCATTCGCTACGGTCGCAGGTTCGAATCCTGCCTCGGGAGGCGCGCAGTCCGGAACCGCGCGACTGCTACGGTCGCAGGTTCGAATCCTGCCTCGGGCATGGATGTGTGTGATGTCCTTAGGTTAGTTAGGTTTAAGTAGTTCTAAGTTCTAGAGGACTGATGACCTCAGATGTTAAGTCTCATAGTGCTCAGAGCCATTTGAAACATTTTTTTTTTTTAGCTTCGCCCATTAGAGGTAGCGGCCCGTCTTCAGTGGCACACATGACGACAGGACGGCAGCATTGACGTGTCGTCATATGAGATTCGCACCCTCTCATAAAGTTTGTGAAGAGTACCTCATTCAGTCAGTCCGTAGTACGTTAGCGAGCGTGAGGTTGTGTGGGGCCAGACAAAAGGGACTAGATGTGCTGGGGCCAACGAGATACGCAGGCCCTGCAACGAACTTCTGACGTCACCACTAGTCGGCTTGTCCGCCACACTTCGTGAATGCTCGGCTCCATGCAGGACTCACGGAAAATCAGTATTTAATTGGAAAAGTGCCCAATAAGATTCTTGACTTTGTTGTGTGCTATCTAGAAATTCCAAGCATTTAAATCCGCAGTCAAAAATAAGTAGGTTTGTCTCAAATAGTTACTCGCTCCACGCCGCAGACGGCTGCTGGCACTCGTAAGACTTGTAGTGTCACGTGCTGTGACGTATGCGCCACGGCTGCTTTTCTCTTGGGCTTCGAATTGTGCTTGCTGAACCGTTGGGAAGGGAGGGTATGAAGGTTGGCACGAAATATTCTGAACTAGGGATGGGCAAACTGAAACACTTAACTGTTTAGAAACAAATGAAACAGTACAACGATACAATTTCTGTGTCTGGCTCGAGATAGAATCTGGTGCGGTTATCCGAAACAGGGGCGGAATGAAACACCACTGTTTCGATACGCTGTCTCGAAACAGTGAAACAGTTTGTGCTTTGTAATCTAATAAACGTACACATTTAATTATCTTGAATGTCTACTGTATAAGTATGTCCATATAAACACAAATGAGGTGCGAGAGCGCTAATCATTTCGCAGAAAGTATGAAACTATCACCTGGGCGTCTTGGCAGTTTCGTATTTCCTGCAGCAAATGCGCTGCTTTCGTGTTGTGTGACTTTCATACTTTTCAATTGGCTGAGGACAGCCATAGCTGAAGGCAGAAGAACCACCACGAACGGTACTGGAGGTAGGAGCAAACTGCAGAAACAACGGATATGCTACTGGGATTCCTACATTCCGTTAGTATGGATAATATACCCATCCTGCTAATTTCCATACACACAAAGGGAATCATTGTGGATAACAGGCACAGTGACTCTAGACTCACAAATAATTCGAATAAATAACAAAATATAACAGAAAAAAATTTTGTCTTTCAAGGGAATCATTGTGGATAATAGGCACAGTGACTCTATACTCACAAATGACGCCAAATAATTCGAATAAATAACAAAATATAACAGGAAAAAAATTTTGTCTTTCAAGGTGTTTCGAACCTTTACCATAAAGTCACCATGCTTCCCAGCCCTTCCCGTTCACCATTACACTATTAGTGATCAAACAGATTGGTTGCAACTATACCTAGATCAAATTTATGTATATGTCTAATAACTGTCACTCTAAGCCTTTTTTATTCAAAATATTGTAGGCTTACTTGCGTTTCTTAATACGATTACTGTACATGAAAAGAGAAGCATATGTTATAAAAAAAGTGTTATTTAATCGAATGATTTTCACATATTTATTATTTTGAATGGGAATAGTATGCGTTGTTTCATTGTTTGGTTAGTGTTTATAAAGCAGATGTTACGCCATTTCGTAATAGGACAGTCAGCTAGAAACAAAGCTTTATTTTCGGATATCTTAAGCTTCATTCTATTGCTTGTCAAAAAGAATTCGACACTCTTGAAAGTGTTTCATGAAGTGTTATGTTGTGTTTCAGTATCTGTGCCGAGCCCGAATCTCGTACGACACAGAGCGGAATGAAACATCACTGTTTCGATACAATTAGTCCGTTCCAAGCGCAGGAGGACTGATACAGCCTTATTTTGAAACAACGATACAGTTTCTGTGTCTGGCTCGAGATCGAATCTGGTGCCGTTATCCGAAACAGGGGCGGAATGAAACACCACTGTTTCGAAACAGTGAACCACAGCCGTTCCGAAACACTGAAACTGTTCCACGTATCGATAAACTGTATCGAAACATAGAAACAGTGGCCAAGTCTATTCTGAACATATCGAGGGACTTTCCCATCCGCAATATTTGTGGTCTTTGAATATTACACATGGCTACAGTCCTCAGAGATTTTCAAACACGCAGTACTTGGCTACTGTTCCGTCTCTGGTGTGAAATAGTGTACCCGTTCCACACAGTGCAGCCAATGCGCTCAGTTTTGTAAAACCGACCAAACATTGTTGAAATATTCGTTTCTGCACACATCAAACGAGACACTCATGTTAATGCTTTTTATCGTTAATTCATTACGTAAAAAATACCAGGAAAAGACCTACGTAGACAAACAATTGTTGTTGATGGTGAATTACTAGAACAAGTATTTCAGCTGTCTTGGATGTCACATTACGTATCAATATGACTGAGATACAGAGAATAAACTCCCAAAATTCTCCAACAAAAAAAAAGAAAAAAAACTATTAAGGGATCTTAAGATCATGGCTGCTCATACCGTATCATACGGAACTGAGTGTTGGTTACATATAAGCAAGAAGAGAGTGGAATTCAACTTGCAGCAATGACATTTCTCGCAGCAGTAAAAGGGTGTAGTAAATTCGACAGAATTAAGAGTGATAACATTAGAATTGAACTGACCATGTATAAATTAGGAAATAATTTCAGGTAAACAGAAAAAATTGAATGACCAGTTAACATGATAAGTAACCACTGGTAGAACAAAACGACGAAATGCACCATACTTTTTCCTCTGATGTGCCTACAATACTATCTATCTCATAAATATTCATCCTCGATGAATGCCTCTATCGATTGTAGTTTTCAGCTGTTCTGTACGTGGATAATTTGTGGCGCCTTTGAAATAAGCCACTCATTTTAAACTGTTGAAAATGCTAAGAGCAGACTGCTTATTAACTTTCATCAATTTTTGATAAATATCCATTTGCTGTAAACAATCAGTTTATGACGGCAGGAATGTAGTTTGTCGATTTGAACTGAACACACACAAAAATGTAATTTAAGTAGCCGTACAAACAAAACAGTACGGCACATAGAGTTGGAACTTACTTTAGCATATATTGCGCAAAGCATACAAGAAAGTTCATTAATATCTCCCCACCCAGGTGCCAGACATAGAAATTTGGTTAAAATCAGCCTACGGCCATCCAAATTGTTTTTTCCTGGTTCCCCCAAACCGATTAAAATGAATCCAGAAATGTTTGTTTTAAAATGAAACACGTATGACTTCCCGTTCGGGTGCATTCGGTGCGTGAGCTCCTTCTCAAATGATCTCCTCAGCAGGACATTGAAATCCGGTATTCCTTCCTTTTATAAATTTTGCTCCGTTCTTACCGTAAGCCAATTACTAATAGCACGAACTATCCCTCAGTAGTCCTATTAGTGACTTCGCGTGCTCGCTTGGAACGAACAGCTATGTGTCAGGATATTTTTGGCGACATAGTGCACATTAAACTCTATAATTATATTGCGGACGGAGAACAATCGACCAGTAGGGTCAGTTGTTTGTCGCCAATGCTGTGCGCCACCGTATACAGCGACTTTGGTGCTTAAGGACACGTCGTCTTGAGGCTTTGGGCGTGTCAACTTCCATGTCATTTGGGACTGCCCGCGATTCGTCTCTGGACAAACACTCAAGCACCATCCTCACAGCAGCGTAAGCCAGAGGTACATTTTATGCACAGTGGGGCAGGTTTTCAAGGACCCAATAAACGTGAGGCTTTGCTAACAGAAATTATTTAACGCTGATAGTTTAAAAGATACAGATTCTTTAAGTTTTGCAACAGCTTTTATTTGATAGCTTTTTTTATCTGTGCAGTGCTACAGCCCGGGTTCGAATCTCATTGCAACACGCAGTTTTAGATTGTCATATATAATTAAGGAAAGTGAAACTTATACATAGAGGGTAGACTTTTATAAATTACTCCCGGTTGCGAAATTGAGTACGTGATGCAGTATTGACACCCAGTGCTGGACATGCAAACCGTCTTCAGGAATTTAAAGTGCTCCCATTTCATCTCTAAATAGAAACGTGTAGCAATAATGTGGAGTCGCATACTTGATGCGACGATTAAACATAACATTTCACGTGAACGGCAAGGTTTGGCGTTTGCATTTTAATCTGACGGGAAGTTTAACAACATAGCATGCTCTTCTGCAGATGAAAAATTGCTTGTGCTTTAGTTTTGGTAATGAAATAACGAGAGAGAGATGTGAGAAGATGAAATTCAATGTTGTTATACAGTCTATTAGTCTCGAATAGCACCAAGTGTGCCCATACGACGGTGGGATCACTTTCAACAGTTCCACCACACGCCTTCACTCGATAGCGCTCTGCAGAAGGCTTTGGAATTGAAGCCAGGGCACAATTTAGCATTAAATATTCCTTTTCTGCATTTGCGGCGTACGCATTCTTTCGTGGTGGACAACATATATGCGCAAGATTGTAAACTGGATTTCGATCGGAGCTGAAGCAGTTCGGTCTACTTTCTCAGTAACGTCTCGCAGTAAACAAGTCCACACCTTTACCAACCAGAATGACATATGGCGTACTAGTTTCTGCTGTCTCGAATTTTAAATTGGGTGTTCAAATATGAACCAGTATACAGCCCAAAATAATTGTTTATGGTTTTCGTCAGTTGAGAACCAACTGCCGTTAAGTACATCAGAACATGCTTTTTAATCATCAGCTGTTTTATTTAGCCTGTATATCATCTATCAGTTTCGGCCATTGACCATCATTATCAAATGGTTCAAATGGCTCTGAGCACTATGGGACTTAACATCTGAGGTCATCAGTCCCCTAGAACTTAGAACTACTTAAACCCAACCAACCTAAGGACATCACACACATCCATGCCCGAGGCAGGACTCGAACCTGCGACCGCAGCGGCCGCGCGGCTCCAGACTGAAGTGCCTAGAACCGCTCGGCCACACCGGCCGGCATCATTATCAAAACAGATCAGTTAAAAACATATCCAATTTTCCATTTAAGCTGATACAACATCAAAGTGAAACCGTCGAAACAACTGTCGTACCTCCTCCTTGAAATACAAGCGAACATATTTCACAATTCTTCAACTCAAATAGACAATGTACCATCAATGATAAATAAATTTTAGTACAAAGTTAAGTACTACATGAAACCATCTTAAGCATGTTTCATTTTATTTTTGATTCTCTGATTTTTGTGTACGTTTCGAATTTCATGAGGCTAATAATACGAGTAAGATTTTCGTTCATCCAGGCACACGATATTGTGCAAATGGTAGTAACGAAGTACAGAACTGATATGAATTATTCGCGCTATAGATAATGCATACTACTGCCGAGAGTATCATGTGATATGTCAGTCTTGACATACTTCTTTAATAAGTGCATTTACCTTCAGAGAAAATGGTGAAAAATTTTACATGAAGTGATACGAAATGAGATAGTTCGTTGCGGTTATAAAAAAAAAGACACGCGCGTAAATGATTTCTTGCTGTATCCTTGGTAAAGACTAGTCATCCATTGAAATAACCCAGGAATATGTGTAGGAGGCAGATTAGTGTCCCGATGACCCGTCTACATCCAGAAATAGTTCAAAATTAAGTGTTTACAAACGCAAAGTTTGTATTCGTGAATTGCCGTCTACTGAAAGTCGATGTTAAACAGCAACGAATTGTTGAATATTGTATCTGTGAAATCAGTTGTTGGTGCGTAGATGTATTCGAGCGTATGAAGAGATCAAATAATTTACTATTCGGAATATGCACAAAATATGCATACACGAAACAAACAGCTAGTGTCTTAGCTTTCATAGGTATTTCTCGTTCAGAACAGACCACCTAGAAGGATCTCGACAAACTGTTACGGAAATACAGTACAGATTTCTCAAAATAGGTAACAGTTAAATATGTAAGCATCGGGGATCTGAAACTCTTCCGTCAGTGATTTAATGTTACTTGCAATC
Source organism: Schistocerca americana (assembly GCF_021461395.2). NCBI lineage: Eukaryota > Metazoa > Arthropoda > Insecta > Orthoptera > Acrididae > Schistocerca > Schistocerca americana. The sequence continues at coordinate 400,172,945 of NC_060123.1, read as the reverse complement.
AAGTTTCCTATTTATTTATTTCTCTTCGGAGCTTTCCGCACTTACTGCCTGTTGGAAATTTGAGATGCCTTACTGGGAGTTGTGCTATGATCGGTCGTTTTTCTTTGCAATGTTGCTTCAGTATAAGGCCGATGATAGTCCATTGTCTCAGAGTGCATCAAATTGTGTCCTATTCTGACAGATTTCTTTCTACAATTTCTCTTTCTTATTGTGAGTTGAGAGCTTGCAATTTTTGACCGCTTCTCTCTTGTGTCCTGGGAGCCTAACTTTACGAGATCTGCAGGCCCTTGAAGATGTCCCATTCTTCGAGTTACAGCGAAGTGCAGCTGCGTGCAACAGAGACCTTCGCTTAATGCTTGAAGAAACAGCACGTCATAGCAATTGCTTGTAGGCGTGTCTGCTGCCACTATAAACCTCTTTCCGTGTACACTGAGCGACCTGCCGCAGTGCCAAGCAGTTATTTGTGAATTGCATATTAGTCATGTATTTGTATGATAGGCATTCAGTAAGCAATGCAACACATTTTTATCTTAAAGCCAGTTGGTTTTATTCAGGATTCCAGTACACCATATTATTCCCTACATTTTTGGCTACAAAACCCTATTTTTCAACATAATCTCCGTTCAATGCGATGTCCTTGCGCCGCCTCACTGGGAGGTTCTATATGCGCGATGGTACCACTCTGCTGTTCGAGGTCGGAGATGTCGTCTTGCTGCCTCAATAACCTCCCCATCACCCACATACGACTTTCCGCGGAGTTCATCCTTCATGGGGGCAAACACACGGCAGCCGGAAGGTGCGAGATCCGGGCTGTAGCGTTAGTGAGGAAGAGGTTTGCGCGACCTTGTTTTAATGGTGACAGACGCCTCGCCCAACGACTCACCGTGCTTCTTTTTTACTGCCAGGTCATCTGCAAGGGGCTACGAATATCTGCGATGTTCTGGTTTTCCGTCAAAAGAAAGTCAATGACAGCTCTCTGCTAGGAACGCGCCTCCGTTACAGAAGTATTTTGAAGGGTACGTATAACGCCGACTACTATCGGAACTTCATGAAACTGTAGGGGCTGAAGCGGTAATATTCCATGTCCCACAGCAAATTCCTCATTTTTTCAACCGTAATTGTCCGAGAAAAGAAATGTATTGCATTACTTGCTGAACACCCCTCGTAGATGGTTCGGTCGGAGCAGGGTCAGTCCCCATAAGGTTTCCCCACTTCTACGTTTCCTATGGTTTCCTTTAATAATTTCATGCAATTGATGCCTATGAACTTGCCATAGCAGAGTTTCTTCCACATCCTGTCTAATCCCAGCGTATTATACACCTCTAATGACGTCGAAGTCGACAAGATTTTGCACTGTAATCTTCCTTCCATGCTTGTTTTGGCAAGATAGGCAACTGGCAATATATTCTAATCAGTGCTCTCTCTGTTTCCATTTATGTGCAACCAAGAAGGAACTTGTTACTATAGTTTCAGTATGACTGAACGGACTACTATGGATACGCACGTGGAGTATCGTTGATTGTTGTAAGGCCTAACAGCTAACACGGAGTTTTCGATCTTGTGTGACTATGTTGGTGTCGTCTTGTGGGTCTCAGAACATGTATCCACAGATTAATGGATCCTAGGGATTTTCTGACGTAGTTTCTACCTGTGATAATGCACTGAGGATAAAAATAACGCCGTGTTAATATTGAATACATTCCGTCTGTGAACAGTGCATGCACCTTCCCGGGTGGCAGATTCCTTATGAACTATGTAAATTGCTGGATGTGCTGACTGTCAGATCAGATGAAAGGAATGGCGTATCATCTTCTACAGCAGGGCTTCTCAAACTTTTTCCATTGCGCCCCCCCTTCTGAAACTTTTTTTTCTTCACTCGCTCTTCCCTATTCTTTCCGCCCTCAGAACTCCTCATAGAAGGCACAAAAACGGCCTGCGATATCTAATTACTTCTAATTATTGGTCATGCATTTGTATTATTTAAAGATGTTGAAGGTTAACAATTACAACTAGTTCATAAATAACCACACCGGCGGGTGCAGTTAGTGTAATCGAACAAATCTAGGTTTTTCACTTCATACATTTTCACAAATTTGTTCAGAAAGTAGTTAGGTAGTTAAAGTTTAACTGTTTCTATCTATATTACGTGTAATTGATGTAGAATGTTTTTGCAATATAAGGATAACTACATATAAATGACAACAGGAAATAGTCAATATTCAAATGCCAATTTAAAAATAGTTGGATTCAAACTGGTCATCCTAGAACGAAACTAGAGTAAAAATGCATGCGGTTCAAAATTCGAAAATTAGGCTATTTGAGATTCTTTATTAATGCCATTTCGTAAAATCTTCACAAATTGTCATTGGTGATTGTTACATATTCAGCACTCAGTTAACAGTGCGGGTGATCGATAACAGGGGCGGTGTGACGAAACATTACTAGCGACTTTTTTGAGCATTCCTGCTGACAGAATCTACTGGTCACTCCTTGTAAAGTAAAACAGCAAATTAACGATGGGGGAGCTTCCTAACTTGGTTCATGAAAATGAGAATCTGACGCTAGCAATATTTGTTCATCGGATGTCTTTCTTATACGCGCCCTCCGCCAGCGGGGCGCACCCCACACTTTGAGCACGGCTGTTCTACAATACCGTACTTAGTAAAACACTGTGAGTGTTCAAACCAATCTTCATGTTGATGACCGCTTCACTTGATCGTGCTGTAGAAGCTTTTATGCGATAATTACATGGCTATAATTATACGTCATCGTTATCAACAGGAAGCGGTATCATCATTTTGGTAGCTCCTCTTTTTAAACTCTCCATTTCTCCTGTTACTCCCATTTCCATATTCTACTTTTCTCCTGGCATTTTCGAAGGTGACATCAGTCAAACATCTTTTTTCTGTGAAGTATGTTGTTGGCATGGTTGTTTGCATAAAAACATTTGGTGTCTAATCTTTCCTTCGTCCTTCGGTCATTTTACGTGGTTACCGTGATACTTGGAGACAAAGTTAATGCGCTTGGACAGTGATGGAGGACAGTATCAGACTGGTGCAAATCACAACTTATACTATGTGATCAAAAGTATCCGGACACCCCAAAAAACATACGCCTTTCATATTAGGTGCATTGTGCTGCCACATACTGCCAGGTACTCCATACCAGCGACCTCAGTAGTCATTTGAAATTGTGGGAAAGTAGAATGGGGCGCCCCGCGGAACTCACGGACTTCGAACGTGATCAGGTGATTGGGTGTCACTTGTGTCATACGTCTGTACGCGAGATTTCCACACTCCTAAACATCCCTAGGTCCACTGTTTCCGATGTAATAGTGAAAATGAAACATGAAGGGACACATACAGCACAAAAGCGTACAGGCCAACCTCGTCTGTTGACTGACAGAGATCGCCGACAGTTGAAGAGGTTCGTAATTTGTAATAGGCAGACATCTATCCAGACCATCACAAAGGAATGCCAAACTTCATCAGGATCCACTGCAAATACTATGTCAGTCAGGCGGGAGTGAGAAAACCAGGATTTCGTGGTAGAGTGGCTACTAATGAGCCACAAATCACGCCGCTAAATGCCAAACGACGCTTCGCTTGGTGCAAGGAGCGTAAACATTCGATGATTGAACAGTGGAAAAACGTTGTGTGGAGTGACGAATCACGGTACAGAATGTGGCGATCCAATGCCACGATGTGGGTATGGCGAATGCCCGGTGAACGCCATCTGCCAGCGTGTGTAGCGCCAACAGTGTAATTCGGAGGCAGGGGTGTTACGGTATGGTCGTGTTTTTCATGGAGGGGGCTTGCATCCCATGTTGTTTTGCGTGGCACAATCACAGCATAGGCCTACATTGATGCTAAGCATCTTCTTGCTTCCCACTGTTTAAGAGCAATTCGGGGATGGCGATTGCGTCTTTCAACACGATCGAGCACCTGTTCACATTGCACGGGCTGTGGCGGAGTGGTTACACGACAATAACATCCGTGTAATGGACTGGTCTGCACAGAGTCCTGAACTGAATCCTGTAGATCACCTTTGGGATATTTTGGAACTCCGACTTCATGCCAGGCCTCACTGACCGACATCGGTACCTCTCTGCAGTGCAGCACTCCGTGAAGAATGGGCTGCCATTCCCCAAGAAACCTTCCTGCACCTCAGTGAACGTATGCCAGCGAGAGTGGAAGCTGTCATCAAGGCTAAGAGTGGGCCAACACCATATTGAATTCCAGCATTACATATGGAGGGGGCCACGAACTTGTAAGTCATTTCCAGCCGGGTGTCCGGATACTTTTGATTACATAGTGTAGATTTCGATGAACATACTTGCGAGCTGTATCCGTTCACCTACTTTACACGGAGTACCAGATCAAATACATTCTAGCTTCTTGCACCGCTACTACGCTTAATCAACAGGTGTGACGAAGACGACTGTCTGACCTGCTGAGAACCAAGCACGGCACGACTGTGGAGTGAAAGCGTCTGAGAGTTGTTGGTAACAGTCGGTTTCGCGCTGGCCCTCTCCGTGCACGAAGCAGAGATGAAGAGATGTTGCCCGTTGAGGTTGGTTTCTAGGCGCCCAAGAATAGTGCCCGCCGAGCGGATGTAGCAACGCGCGCCGGTCATGAAGTCGTCCCGCTGTCAGGATTGCGTTTCGCCACGCCGTGCTGCCGGGCGCCGCAGAATGCAATCCTCTGCGGTTAGCGTACCGACGCCGCGAGTGGTGAGGGTGTTTCATTTGGCTTGCATTACTTAAGCAGCTACCGTTCGCGTATTGTTTGAGAAGCCAACAAAAATACCGGAAACGAGAAATAGCAGCCGCATTTGTCCGCAGGTTTTCACCTGCCTTTGCTTTTAGTTCAAAAGCTTAAACTAAGCAAGGTGTTACGGAAGTTAAAGGCCTGAACTATTATAGGGGAAGAATGTGATTCGAATTCCCGTCCACGTGTATAGAATTGAGAGTTCCACGGTTTTCCTGTATCACTTCACGCCGTGTGCAATTTCCCTCAATATCCCAGATCACTTCCTTCAACATCCAACTTAATGATCGCGCCGGTGACTTTGGATAAATCCACTCTTACATAGAGGGGTCTCTACATTTAGTACTCCCGCGCATCACCCATGTGACAAACATGCAGATGACGTAAATTGTTGCAGAATTATGTTTTTAACACCTTTTGGTGCTGTATGTAAAAAAGTCTCATCAAAGCTCTGGAGTGCAACCTTAAGCTAATCTTATAGATGTGTCCTTGTCCAGTTAAGGCAGTGCTCTTTTTCATATCTTCATCGTCCTCATCAGGATGATTGCTTAAGCAAGACCACGTAATGTTTCTTTCCTCTTTCTTTACGAAACTGAGTCAGTTTCCCATCTCGCCAGTGTGACCAGTTCTGCAGTATTGTTCCAGTGCCAGCCCTTATCCAAACAGATATGGCAACAGATATCGAAAGATTTCAGATGGGCGGTACTATGACAGTAACATATCGATTTAGCCGATACGTAAGTGCAACAGAAATGTTCGGGGAACTTAAATACGATCGTTGGAAGAATATATACGGAAACACAGCCGAGCCTGCAGGTTGCGCTGACCTCAAACTGCACCTTTACGGTGCAATTGTCAGTCATGGTCAGAACAGTGTTCCGTGTAGTTGTGAGTGCATAATGTCGGAGCCGCGTGAATTCGAACGTGGAAATATTTTTGGTACTCTTGCGATAGATGCTAGCGTAACCAAGGTAGCCTAAGTTTTTGGTGTCCCAAGAGGCACCTTGTACAAGATTTATAGCGCATACGCGGGAAGTGGAAAAACATCATCCGCGTATGAGTGTGTGTGTTGAATGATCGTGACGGACGGTCTATGAAGAGGATTGTGATGGAAAACTGCGGGGGCGATAGCTTGAAAATTCACTGCAGAATTGAATGTCGCAATCGCGAACCCGGTCAGCAACAAAACACACGAATATCTACAAGCTGGGAATGTAAGGGCGAGTTATAATCCCGTACCCACTCATCAGTGATGCAAATTCCCTTAATTGGATAACGTGGTGTCGCAGCCATAAACCCTGAACTATGGAGACATGGAAGAAAGTCATGGAGAAATGGAAGAAAGTCATTTGGTTGTTTCACGCTGTTTCCAACTTTTGGCCGAGTTGCGTCCCAAGATTGAAACATGGCGGTGGTTCGGTAGTGATGTGGCTCGCCATAGTGTGGTCTTCCATGGACGTTATGGTTACTCTGCAAGGTCGCATTAATGCGAAGAATTATGTGAGTATTTTGGCTGATCAAGCCCATCCCAAGGTACAGTGTTTGTTCCCCAGTTCAAAGACGACAGAGCCCCTGTTCAGACAGCTCGCATCGTTCAGGACTGGTTTTTTGAGCACGAGGATGAATTGTCGTATCTCCCCTGGCCACCATATTCACAAGATATCAATATTATTGATCCTTTGTGGTCTCCTTTGGAGAGAAGGGTACCGCGATCACTATCCATCTCCATCATCGTTACCTGATTTTGCCACTGTTTTGCAGGAAGAATGGGAAAAGATTCGCTTGTACACCATGCATGTTGTGTTTATTCAATCCGAGACGACTGGAAGCTGTTTTGAATGCCATCGCTTTTCAGGCACCGTGTGAGGCATGGTAGTGTATTGTGTTTCTGGTGTTCCCGTGTTTTTCTCAATCTCCTGTAGTTTTCAGAACTCTGTTGTGTAAATTTAGAGATTCTGTATTCGAAGAAGACTGCGCGACCGTTATGAGGATGTGACAAGGGAGGTTGGTGCAAGGGAGGTTGGGGCACGCTCACACACACACACACACACACACACACACACACACACACCTTTTTTCGGCCGCTCAGTACGCGAATTGAACAGAAAAGAAAATCTATAATTTTTTTTACGATGTACCTTCCATCATACACTGTGCAGTGACTTTCTAAGTGTGCATACGGATATAGATGGAGAGGGACGTTGCTATCAGCGACCCATTAAAATGTAATACAATAAAGAAGGAAGAAAAGTATCCTTTCTTTAATTTCCCGTGACGTCAGTTTAAGACAGAATGCTTCGCGTGGTTTCCTTTCAGTACTATTGTAGAGGACCTGTCACCCTCACTTTTATTGTTTGCAGTTGATTTTGATCTTCTGATGACTTTATTAGACAGTAAACGACAGAAACATCTGCAAATAATATAAGCGGGCTGCCATGTTGTTGTTGTTGTTGTTGTTGTTGTTGTTATGGTCTTCAGAGACTGGTTTGTTGCAGCTCTCCATGCTACAATATCCTGTGCAAGCTTCTTCATCTCCCAGTAATTACTGCAACCTACATCCTTCTGAATCTGCTTAGTGTATTCATCTCTTGGTCTCCCTCTACGATTTTTACCCTCCACACTGCCCTCCAATGCTAAATTTGTGATCCCTTGATGCCTCAGAACATGCCCTACCAACCGATCCCTTCTTCTTGTCAAGTTGTGCCACAAATTCCTCTTCTCCCCAATTCTATTCAATACCTCCTCATTAATTATGTGATCTACTCATCTAATCTTCAGCATTCTTCTGTAGCGCCACATTTTGAAAGCTTCTATTCTCTTCTTGTCCAAACTATTTATCGTCCATGTTTCACTTGCATACATGGCTACACTCCATACAAATACTTTCAGAAATGACTTCCTGACACTTAAATCTATACTCGATGTTAACAAATTTCTCTTCTTCAGAAACGCTTTCCTTGCCATTGCCAGTCTACATTTTATATCCTCTCTACTTCGACCATCATCAGTTATTTTGCTGCCCAAATAGCAAAACTCCTTTACTACTTTAAGTGTCTCATTTCCTAATCTAATTCCCTCAGCATCACCCGACTTAATTCGACTACATTCCATTATCCTCGTTTTGATTTTGTTGATGTTCATCTTATATCCTCCTTTCAAGACAGTGTCCATTCCGTTCAACTGCTCTACCAAGTCCTTTGCTGTCTCTGACAGAATTACAATGTCATCGGCGAACCTCAAAGTTTTTATTTCTTCTCCATGGCTTTTAATACATACTCCAAATTTTTCTTTTGTTTCCTTTACTGCTTGCTCAATGTATAGATTGAATAACATCGGGGACAGGCTAATACCCTGTCTCACTCTCTTCCCAACCACTGCTTCTCTTTCTTGTCCCTCGACTCTAATAACTGCCATCTGGTTTCTGTACAAATTGTAAATAGCCTTTCGCTCCCTGTATTTTACCCCTGCCACCTTCAGAATTTGAAAGAGAGTATTCCAGTCAACATTGTCAAAAGGTTTCTCTAAGTCTACAAATGCTAGAAATGTAGTTTTGCCTTAATCTTCCTTCTAAGATAAGTCATAGAGTTAGTATTGCCTCACATGTTCCAATATTTCTACGGAATCCAAACTGATCTTCTCCGAGTTCGGCTTCTCCCAGTTTATCCATTCGTCTGTAAAGAATTCGCGTTAGTATTTTGCAGCTGTGACTTATTAAACTGATAGTTCGGTAATTTTCACATCTGTCAACATCTTCTTTCTTTGGGATTGGAATTATTATATTCTTCTTGAAGTCTGTGACTCTCCTGTGTCATACATCTTGCTCACCAGACGGTAAAGTTTTGTCGGGACTGGCTCTCCCAAGGCTTGCCATACTGTCTCCTAAATCGTTTATGTACGCACTGCCGAAGAAAACAAAAACATTAGCACATCCTTTTAGAGGCTTCCGATTCATTCAAGATTTATTTTTACAACAGTGCATGAAATGATTGTGTTTACAGGTCAACAGCACAAGCGATTCTGAGGTACCAGGTATTAAACCATGCGGAAACACCCATATTAGTACGGTGGTGTAGCCACCACGGGCGGCAACGTGTGCGCTGACACTGGCATCCAGTCGATGTACAGATAACGAATACCATCCTGGGATACGTTACGCCACGCCTGCTCGACTTGTTCACGTAGTTCTGTAAGAGTTATTGGCTGATGAGTCGCACGAGTCACTTCTCGTCCCATCATATACCACATGTGCTCGATTGGAGCCAAGTACGGAGATCGTGCTGGCGAAGGAGACTGCTGCACGTTTTGCAGAGCACGTTGAGTTTCATGGGAAGTGTGTGGCGAACATTATCCTGTTGCAACAACACAGCACCTTCCTTTTTCAAGAACGGCAGAAAATTGATCTAACAACATTCTGAACCTGCTGAACTCTGGTTAGCGTCTCCACCACAAAAAAAAGGATGGACAGGAGTTATATCCAAACGTACCCGAGACCATAGGGCCTGGGACGGGGCCAGTGTGTCTTGGACGAATGCACTCCACGAGACGGCGTTCGCCATGTGTATGTCGTAAGCGCAAACGATCATCATCTGTGGGCAGGCAGAAACTGCTTTCATCGCTGAAGACCACGTAGCGCCATCCCATCTTCCAAATGATCCTCTGACGGCACCAGTCGATCCGTGCACGTCGAAGCTGTGGCGTGAATGGAAGACGGGTTAAAGCTGTGCGTGCCCGTGAAAGGAAATTCCGCCGCTCGGAAGGCCACAGTTTGATAACTTTCAAATTGTTCAGTTTTCTGTAGGAAGCACAGGAGCGTTTCCAAGGTATGGTTGCGTGCTTGCTTCACACTTTGCGCCAGACTGAGCCTTCTGGCTGTGAGCATTCTCTATTAAAGAGTAGACACAGATGGTGCTCTGGTAGCTATGCCACTATGCTATTTGTTGGCGGACGACGTTGAAATCCTTGTAAATACATCTACTACCCCCACGTTGCCATCGGATCAAAACTGACGCCGTCTTTCCAGGTGCACTAATTTTTGTTTCCGGCAGTCTATTGGCAATAGCAGAGGACCTAACACTTTCTTGAGGAACCCTAGACAACCTCATGAATGAAAGTGGCCGATTTTTTAGTGTATCGACAGGGGCGTCCAACATGTCTATAGGAATGGTGTGCTACTCGCAATATATAGCAGGGCATAAGAACAATATATTTACTAAGATGGTATCTGTTCTTTCGGACATGTCCGAAATAACAGATACCATCTTAGTAAATATATAGTTAACGCTCACCGGCCACTTGACCATCTTCTTCTTCTGTGCGAATGCACAAACAGTGCCCGAACTCTTACGGGAATCGGCAACGCGCCGCGAGTAATGAGTATAATGGGCGGGGGCACTAAGAATGTAGTGCGGGACAATACGTTGAGAATGTGGGTTTCGCAGGAGGCGTGCCAGAGATAAATCCCTGCAGTAGCGCTATCCTCTGTGTCCTCGGTGGCTCAGATGGATTGAGCGTCTGCCATGTAAGCAGGAGATCTCGGGTTCGAGTCCTGGTCGGGGCACACATTTTCATCTGTCCCGGTTGACGTATGTCAACGCCTGTAAGCAGCTAAGGGTGTTCATTTCATTTCATTGTAATTTCATAAGAACAATGGTCATAAAAAGATCCTAGCCGACCATGACCGGACAAGACTGTCAGGCTTTATCAAAGACAGTCTTTTTCAAACCAGATAGGAAATGCTGCTGTAAGTGAATATAAGTCCATCTTAACCAGTTTCTGAGCGAACATTGTGAAGGAAACAGCGTGAAATGGACAGTTGGAGCCGGGCACCTCGCAAAAAGCCACTGCTCATGGCGGCATATCAAGTTGCACGTCTTCATTGAACCAAACAACACACAACCCGGACACTAACTGGCAGGAGACGTCTAATGTGGTGAGGCGAATCGCTATTTTGCCTCTCTTAAAACGGTGTTGAGGCGTAGAATGCACTGACGGTTCAATGAGACGTTTAACTCCCAGGGTCTAGAAGTATGTCTCGAGTTCAATGTCCCGCCGATAGCGTGGTCATTACTGACGGGCAGTGTCTGTAGGGTGTAGGCTATTTCTGGCCGCAGGGGTTCTGTGATATTTCGGGGATGTCTACCACACCACAGCTAGTACTTGAACCGCTCAACTATCCTTATACGCATTTACTCGCTATATTCATTAAATTAACCAGTACTGGTTCGTATATTTGTACAATGTCGGGATCATTAGAGACAGAGTGCGAGCTTATGATGGACAGCGATGGCTAGGTATTTGGTAACGGCTGTTTTGAAGTAACGTCACGGCATTCACGGATGAGAGATTTCGAAAAACTGTGATTTGATTGCCGTTTCTCTCGCTTTCAAGTCCAGCGTGCTAACCCCTGTACTATCTTGCTCGGTATATGCATGATTACGCACCTCATGAGTCGAATTCTTTACTTAAGTCAAAGTGTGATCTTCCTTCTCCATGTGATTTAACGTAATCCCACATAAACGATGTAAGGTGATAAACAGCAGCAGAAAACAGGCCAGTTTTCGTCGGAACAAAATGAAGAGTGTCACAGTTTGATAACTTGGCACACCATAAAACGATTGTCTTGACAGCAGTGCTGCATTGAGGAAATTTGTCAAGTTGTATTCGTTCTTATTACACCACGCAGTTTTTCAAAGATGACAAGCTAGTTAGTTTTCAGTCTTTAAAACGAAGAAACTGATGCTGCTTCCCAAAGAAAAAAGCGAAACGCGTGTGGCAACAAAACGAACTGCCCTCAGTTAAAGCATAGACGGTACATACCTCCCCGAAAACGAAGAATATTGCAACAATGTAACAGGCAGGAAGTTCTTGCTCTTATCTGAAATTATCAACAGAATAATCACGACTTTTCAATTCGCCCTGTTTCCTGCAGTTATACACTCTTCCCAGCACCTGTCACAGTGCTACGAAGCCCCCTCGGGACAGTTAAATGGAAGGGTCCTTGGTCTCTAGCGAAACCCTAATTTCTGTCACCTTCTTGCCGCGAGCAAAGACTGCTGGCCTCGCCCGACAATGTCTTCAGCAAGGACGGAACTGTGTCGCTGTAGACCGCGTAACTCCACAAAATAGATTTGAGTTGAAGCCTGAAAAATTGAGCGCAAGCAAGGCTACAGCACCTTGATTGCTACCGAAGACTAGTTTCAATAAATCAAAGCTGAAGGTCGATTTCCATGTACATTCGCAAAACTGACACAAGAAGTTACGCCTTTGTATTGTCTGCCATATCTCCTTGTCCACGTAATCGCCGTAGAATGAAGGTCAAGTTCGACGTGACAGCTGCGGTAAACCTTAAGGTCGCACTTGTGGGTAAACAGCACAATGGGGAAAAAAAATAAAAAAACTATAGTTTTCTGTTCTATGATTTCCTGGTGAGCGAATACACAATAAATCAGACAAATTTAAAACTTGCCAGTTCAGCTAAATATCTTTTCTTCGGATCATGAGTTTTCTTACCGATTTGGCGCGGCCTGCCACATTTCCTGTCTTGTGCTAACATCTTCATCTCAGAGTAGCTCTCGCGCCCTACGCCTTCAGTTCTTTGTTGGGTGCATTCCAATCTCTGCGTTTTCTCCTTTAGTTTTTACCCTCTGCAGTTTCCTCTCCTTTCCCTGATATCTCAATTGATGTTCTATCATCTTATCCCATCCCGTCTTCTTGTCACTGTTTTCGACGTGTTCCTTTCTCCACTGGACCTACGGAGAACCTCCCCATTTCTTATCGTATCAGTCAATCTACCTAATTTGCAACATCCTTCTATAGCACACCATCTCAGATACTTCGATTCTCTTCTTCTTCTTCTTCTTCTTCTCCTTCTCTTCCTCCTGGTGCTACACCAGTCGATTATTCACTTCCATTCAATACTGTGTTCTAGACATCATCTACTTTTTGATCACCAATTTTGATCTTACTTTTTTTTCCTAATATTTTTTCTACTCCTTATTACTGTCGTCTTCCTTCGGTTTACCCTCGATCTATTTCTGTAGTTATTAGACTGTTCATGCCATTAAACACGTCCTGTAATTCTCCTTGACTTTCACTGCGATCGCAGGTTCGAATCCTGCCTCGGGTATGGATGTGTGTGATGTCCTTAGGTTAGTTAGGTTTAAGTAGTTTTAAGTTCTAGGGGACTGATGACCTCAGAAGTTAAGTCCCATAGTGCTCAGAGCCATTTGAACCATTTATCTCGTAACTGTCTTCTATTCCTTCCCACGCCACATTATCGCCAGATTTTCATCTCCCTGAATTACCCATTCAACATCATCATGTACTTCGTCTCTTCATCTTCTGCTTGCGATGTCAGCATATATGTCTGAATTACTGTTGGTGGCTTTTTCTGTTTTCGAATCTGACTGGAACAACCCTACTACTGAACCGTTCACAGTAAATCATTTTCTGCCCTGTCTTCCTATTTACCACGAATCCTCTGTCCGGTACAACATTTTCTGCTGCTGCCGATGTTACTCCATAGGCCTGTTAGTCGGACGAGAAACCCTTATATTCTTTCCATTCCACTCCATCCACTCCACTTCACTGTTTCCACCGTACCTAGACTGAGCCTTTACATTTACCTTCTCAGACTTTATAGTTTCTCCACAACATTCGAACTTCTGTCATTCCGCGCTCTGATCTGTGGAAAGATACCCTTTACAATGTTATCCTTTTGTTGATTATTCAATCTTTTTCTCTTGGTTACTTAGCCCCTTGGCAGTCCTCTCCCAGAGATCTAAATGGGACACTAATTCGGTATCTTTTGTCAGCTAACGGCTGTGTGTCGTGTGAAAGGAAGAATGTGTGTTTAATGCAGTGATTTCTGTTGCCTTCTGCATCTTCATGTTGTTGATCATTGCTGATTCATCCGACTTTTGGGGGCAGTTTCCCACCCCTAAGGGCAACAGGGTGCCCTAACCCTCTGTCCTCTCCTCAATGACAAGGCCGTTGGCAGAAGGAAATTGACGGCTATGTGGGAAATCTTCGGTCGCCATTGCTGATGATTTTTAAAAATTCAAAATAGCTGTTTCCCTCCATTCATTGCTGTGGCTCATTTTGGTTAAATGAAAAAGAAAGTACACGTTTTAAAATACATGAGAAATGGATATAATTCCTAACCTCCTTCTCCCCCCCGTCTCTGTTTACCTCTTGCTCCCCCCCTATCTTTGTCAATTTCCTCCCCTCCCCCCCCCTCTCTGTCTATCTTCTCCTCTCTCTCTCTCTCTCTCTCTCTCTCTCTCTCTCTCTCTCTCTCTCTCTCCTCTCTTGCCCCCTCACTCTCTCTGTCCTTACCTCCTACACCTTTTCTGTGTCACTTTCCTCGTCCCCCCCTCCCCCCTTCATCTTCTCCTGCTCCCTCTCAGTGTCGGTCTCCTCCTTTCCGCTTTCTGTCTCCATTTCCTCCCACCCCTCTGTCCATCTTCTCTTCCTCCCACCCCTTTCTGACCTTGATCTTTGATTATTGTTACTCCGTTTTCAGATTGTGCAGTAGTGCTCTAATTTCTAATTATAAGCCGATAAGCCATAAATACGACTTTCTGTTTGCGAACAACGTTTCCCTAATATAGATATGTTAAAAATATGTACCCTATGTCTACCTGAATGCTCATTAGAGTATTGTGCAAAAATTTAAAGTGAATCGGTCAACAATATTTCGAGATTTTTGTAATAAAGTCTCCCCTTTGTGTATTACGTATTTATTTATGATATATATATATATAAAAAAATTGGTATATAAAAACACGCAACGTTGTCAAAATTTCAAAGCAATCGGTGCAGAACTTTCGGAGATATACGATTTTGAACAAACGAACTTTTACATCTATATTTTTACCGAGTGAGCTGACGCAGTGGTTAGCACACTGGACTCGCATGAGGGAAGACGACGGTTCAGACCCGCGTCCGGCATCCTTTTTAGGTTTTCCGTGACTTCCCCAAATCGCTTCAGGCAAATGCCTCGGTGGTTACTGTGAAAGGGCGCGTCAGATTTCCTTCCCCATCCTTCCCTAATCCGATGGGACCGATAAACCCCCTGCGTGCGCCCCCCCCCCCCAAAAACCAACCAACGTCTTTATTTATATAGCAGTGACTGAGTTCGAAATCGGGACCCAGGACATTTTGATTACGTCAAAAACGCTACCCCTAGGCCAGGGCTTGCTCGCTAGGGATTACGATTATGAACAACTGATTTACAACGATCACGTAGGTAATGTTGTGGGAAAGGCGAACCAAGGACTGCGTTTCATTGGCAGAAAACTTACAAGATGCAACAAATCTACTACAGAGACTGTCCGCACTGCCTACCTGCTCTTCGGGAGTCTTTCAGCGCGGTATTGGATCCTTACCATGTAGAATTGACCGAGCAAATTCAAAGAAGGGCAGCTCGTTTTGTATGATTGCGAACAGGGGAGAGAACATTACGGATATGATCCGCGAATTGGGATGGCAGTCATTAAAACAAAGGCGTTTTTCGTTGCGGTGTGTTCTTTTCACGAAATTTCAATCATCAGTTATCTCCTCCCAAGGTGGAAATGTTTTGTTGAATCCCACCTACTTAGGGAGAAATGATCTTAATAAATTAATATAAATTTGAGCTCGCACGATTTTTCCCGCGTGTTATTCAAATGTGAAACGGTCGAGAAATAGTCTGAAAGTGATTCTTTGAACCCTCTGCAAAGTAGTTAAGCGTGAATGTACATGTAGATATACCTTATTACCATATAGTACGCATGTAATCTGCATGTGGAAGACAACCGTGTCAAGGTAGTCCCTACACGAGCCCAGTGTTTGCGATAGGCTCCGAAAGGCACATCGTAAAACACGTCTCCCGTAGACAAAAACGGAGGGGGAACTGACCTAGTCCAAAGATTAGATATCCATTAAATGCCGCCCTATCCACTGTCATTCTTTCTCCGCCTTTAACTGTGGAGTTTTACCGGTCTCTTAAGTAGCTCAGTTTTCTTACTGAGGGATCGCACTTTGTTTCTTATTTTTCTGGCTCACATTTTGGTAGGTGTTTCCAGTAGCATCTATATTGATGTGCAAAACTTACGGACGAAAGTAAAAATTGGATATTTGTGGTAAGGTCTTATGGGACCAAACTGCTGAGGTCATCGGTCCCTAAGCTTACACACTACTTAATCTAACTTAAACTAACGACAATGCACACACCCATGCCCGAGGGAGGATTCGAACCTCAACGGGGGGAGCGCCGCGAACCGTGACAAGACGCCCCAAACCGCGCGGCTACCCCGCGCGGCAACGGAAGTAACTTTGGAGTGATGTGTCACTGCCAAATAACAAAATTAGATAAAACTGGGTCCATATATAGACAGAATTACTGTAGTGTATTACAGAAGGTAATTGAAAGAAATACGCAGAGAGACAAACAGAAATGACACTTCTATACAAAGTCAGTTATTACTCTGAAGCCACCACGATTCATGTTGGTGCTCTGGACATTATAAAATGCGGGACATGCGGCTTAATAGGGCGAGAGATTACCATGGATAGCAGTGCGTGCTCTGCAATGTCGTCCCATACTGGCTACAAAGTTAGTTGTGGTAAGGCCTACCATTCCCCCTCCAGTGCGGCTAACAACCGCTGAATGTTCGTTGTTTCATGTGGAGGTGCTGCAGTACGTATCTCCAACGTATCCCACACATGCTCGACGTGATATAAGTTGGGCAGAGCAGTCCACTCACCGAATATCCTCTCGTTCGAAGAGTCCCTCTACCTGCGCTGTTCGACGCGGTCGCGAAGGAGTATAGTGTCGCAATATTGTTGACCGGTGAGTGTACCATGTTGTAAGTCTGAGGTCAGATTGCTCATGCAGCGCTATGTCTCCCCATACTGTAAGTCTTGGACCACGTAAACTTATGTTGGACGATGTTTCTGGGTGCATAACGTGGTTCCCGTCACTCGCCATATCAGGGTAGGTCCATCATTGTCGATCATTATCGTTGTGGTGGGCCAAGTGTTACTTTATGGGGGGGCATAACGTTACATGGGTTACTGATGTCCAAATCTTTGAACGCGGTACACAAACCGGTCAGTGTTATTGTGACACTGTAGTCCTTTCCCGTGTGCATCTGCCTAGAACGGCGCTACAGTCGCAACGACCGCTACGGTCGCAGGTTCGAATCCTGCCTCGGGCATGGATGTATGTCCTGTCCTTAGGTTAGCTAGGTTCAAAAATGACTCTGAGCACTATGGGACTTAACATCTTAGGTCATCAGTCCCCTAGAACTTAGAACTACGTAAAGCTAACTAACCTAAAAACATCACACACATCCATGCCCGAGGCAGGATTCGAACTTGCGACCGTAGCAGTCCCGCGGTTCCAGACTTCAGCGCCTAGAACCGCACTGCCGCCGCGGCCGGCGGGTTAGCTAGGTTTAAGTAGTTATAAGCTCTAGGGGACTGATGTCCTCAGATGTTAAGTCCCAAAGTGCTCAGAGCCATTTGAACCGGGTGCATCTTCTGAGGGGTGCATTTGAAAGTGACTTCATTTTTATGAGTGAGAATGCGCGGCCGCATCGAAAAACGCAGGTGAAGATAGTCTTGGAAGACTATACTCGGCGAGTAGACTGGCCTGCCCGTTCCCCTGACTTAAGTCCCATAGCGCACGTGTGCGATGCTTTGGGGAGACATGTCGACAAGTACCGACGACCATTCAGAATATTGTGAACCCCGCTGGTGGAGCAACTCGTTAGCAACCTCGTGGCTAACGTGGGAGCAGGTTGCAGAGCATGCATTGCCGTCCGACATGATCAAGCACCCTATGAAGAATCATGTTTCGCCTTTTCTAATGTCCAGGGCACCATCATGAATCGTGTTAACCTCAGAGTAATTATTGTCTTTGAATAAAAGTTTCATTTCTATTCGGCTCATAATGTATGTCTTTCAGTTATCTTCTGTACTACACTGCAGCAGTTCTTTCTATGTATGGGCTGAGTTTCGTCGATCTGTGTTACTTGGCAGCGACACATAACTTGAGTGACTTTCGTCCTTTAGTTTTGTACATCATTGTATATATACCGCAACCCACAGTATGGTGATGATGTAGAGCTTTTGGTGTACATGTATCATTTCCCCCAGCTTGATATTGAGTCAACAACTTTTACACTGGAAGTATACCTGTTTGTACATATCATTTACGGTCCAAATAGCTTCTTGCTCTTTGCATTAGATGAGGGCCGTTAACAAGAGTTACAGTAGATCCGTCCAAAATCTGCAGGTTTTGCTGCGGGGTGCCGTTGTCCTTGCTATGGTCTGAAGGATGGAATGTGTAATAGTGGTTGCGTCGATTCTCTCCTCCGCGAGTCAGCCATAAATATTGTGTGCACTGGACGGCCGTTTGAGTAGCGGCACCATCTGGGCGCGGAGCAAGGCCGTCCAGGCACCAGAGATCGCGAGGGCCGCTGGCTGCCTTTCTCCCAGGCGCGGCGCTCGCGTTAAATCTGGCCGAGCGGACAGCTCCCTGCTGAGGCACGACGGACGTGACTCCCGTCTGTGCACACCTAACACGCGCCGCGCCGCACCTCGCCTGGCCCTAGCGGCATCAGTTGAGTGAAGTGCTTTTGGTTGGCTGGACCCAAGTATTTTTTTTGGTGTAACGAAATCGTAGTAGACTCCGGTGTAATTATTATTTTTTCGGTACCTTACGCTAAATTACCTTTGTTTCTGGAAAAATACGTTCCCTGCAGTGAGAAATTCTGTAATATGAAATCACCAAAACGTTCAACACGAAACACAGTGCAATTTACAGGTGCAAAGGTATTGTGATGCTGCGGGAACAGTTCCAAATAGCACCGTGGTGACGGTCGTCTCACTGCATACTCAAATTGGATATCGGTCGACTCTTTTTTTTTTAGTAAACCTATCGGTACTGCTGTCTGCTACTGTTAACGCGCTGCCGGAAGAACGAGCCCGAGACAGGACAGAGCAGTACTAAAGGTTAGCTGGAGACCAGAGTTGTCAACAAAATAGTTTCAAATGTCTCTGAGTACCATGGGACTTAACTTCTGACGTCATCAGTCCCCTAGAACTTAGAACTACTTAAACCTAACAAACGTACGGACATCGCACACATCCATGCCCGAGGCAGGATTCAAAAATGGCTCTGAGCACTATGCGACTTAACTGCTGAGGTCATCAGTCGCCTAGACCTTAGAACTAATTAAACCTAACTAACCTAAGGACATCACACACATCCATGCCCGAGGCAGGATTCGAACCTGCGACCGTAGCGGTCACGCGGTTCCAGACTGAAGCGCCTAGAACCGCACGGCCACACGGGCCGGCAAGGCAGGATTCGAACCTGCGACCGTAGCGGTCGAGCGGTTCCAGACTGTAACGCCTAGAACCGCTCGGCCACTCGGGCCGGCAGTTGTCAACAGCAACTTCGGGGTGTGAATGGGACAAGTTTGTTTCCAAACAAGACACACGGCATATGATGTCGAAATTATTATCGTTCTTCAAATTTTTCAGTGCTGTACAGGTAATGGTGGTATGAAATCAGATAGAAGCAATTACACTGTAACGAGTCACCGCAAACCACAGGTCTGTTGTATCCAAATACGAAGAAAATATTCCAGAACAGCCTCCGAAATTTTGTTGGTGCAGTTCGGGTTTACCACGTGTTGTGTGTGGAACAGGTATGTTTCAGAGTGAAACTTTTTTTTCCATGACAGGGAAAAAACGATGCAATTCTTTTCGAACCAAAAGTTTCAATAGGTGCAAATTGTAAATGTGCGATCCAGTGCGACGTTATAAGGGCGGCCGTTTCCGTGCGTCTGCCCAGTGGTTCACCATTATGCAACTAAATGTAGTCGCGCGCCGCTTTGGTGTGTCTGCCGTCATTCTACAGCAGGAGCGCCATTTTTGGAAAGGGTTGCATTCGGCCACATTAAAGGAGTGCAGTTGGACAGGAGCACGGATATCGCTGCGCGGCTCGTGTCGCCACATTGGAATCGCATCTTTACGTGGCCGTGAAACATCACAGCATATTGAAATGAACTCTAGCCGTAAAATTTAACTGTATGTTCGACGATGTTATCCGACTAATAAGAGATAAGCAACTCACACTCGTCAGATGATGTGTCGTAGATAATTCGTGTGATGTGCATGTAGTTTTTAAAGTTTTGTAGTACCGTAATATGAATGGTACAATAGAATGGTACAATTTGTTCGTTTGTAACAGATTTCTATTTTTCCGGTGCTATTGTTAAATTGTTCTCGTAAGTGCAGTTTTTTCTTCATTTTACTCATCACCTAATGTTCGTCCGTGATTTAAATTTTAACTTCTTTGTTCACAGCACTTAACTTGCTGAACCAATCAACGTGTTTAAAGAAAAAGGCGTAGGTTTGTAACTTGTTTATAGAAATTTAAATAAATTACCGGAAAAAGTAGGTGTCAGATTACAAGCCCAAAGCTTCGGGGTTCAGTCCTCAGTTGCCACTTGCATGTACTTTTTTTGCACTTGGTGCAGCTTGACCCTCTGCAAAGATTTATATAGATATGCGAAAATTCCAAGTCGCTTCGTGGTTTGGAGTCTACATTATACTGTAGAAGGGACTGTCTCAAGTAAAACAACTAGTGTACGTGTTGTGAGGACAGCTTTATGTTGTTTTAACATCACGGGATTGCACCCCACTTTCCTCAACGTTTTAGGGGCAACTTCGTTGTGCTACAGCACAAAAAATTGCCATTTAGAGAATATAGTATATTCGTTCGACCATGTTTTATGTTAAAGCTAAGACCAGACTGTTGTTACTGTACACACACCATGGGAACATGGTAAGAGATGTTACCGTTTTTACAACAAAAGTGTCACAAACCAGTATGAATTAAACTGCCACAACAATTTCTTGTAAGTTATGTTGAGTTCTTGTGTGGCTCTCTGTAAATATAAATTTGGTTGCACTGCGAAGCACAACCCCAGTGTGCATGTCATTCGTCGGGACGTTCGGGTTAAGACAGAGCCGAAAGGATTAGTTCCAATCCTGTGTAAACGGAAATGCGCTTCAACTGGGAGCTTTATTTCGCAAAGAAGTCTCCTTGTGACGAACAGTAATATTGTAATTTAGACACGGATATAGAAACACGTTGTAATGTTACACGTCGTCAGTCATTGAAGAAAACCTTGCAGATCTGTGATGCGATTTATACGGTTTATAAGAAGACATGCGGCGATATGAGCGGCCGTGAAGCGATTTGCTTCTGGCAGACAGCGTGCCGTATCTGCCTGCGGCTCTTACTACAGCATGCTCTCGTATTACGGACTGTCCGAGGTTACATTCCGCTCTGGCGGCTAACATGTTCTGCAAGCGCCGCAATGCTCAAACTGACCCCGACAATATAGTTTCCTTTCCCTTTAAGCGTTGTCGGTTGCGTCATTTATCGTTGTGCGTGCTCACAGCCTGTAGGAATGTACTTAGTCGGCTACTCACTTATCTAGTATTTCCTCCGTCTTTGAGCTTGGTCGGTACACTTTCTGAACTCCGACCATCCAGATTTTGGTTTCTTGTATTCTCTAGAGATAGATTAAGGCGAATCCCCTAATAGCTATCGAGCGATATCGTGGTCTGCTCTTAGCCAAGTAAAACTTTTATTGTGCCTGTAATGACAGTGACGTCTACATCCATAATCTGCAAACCACCCAATTGTGTGGCAGAGTGTACTTCCCATTGTACCAGTTATTAGGGCTTCTTCCCGCCCCATTCACGTATGGAGCTCCGGAAAATTGACTTGTCCACAGGATTATGACTTGTAGAGATGATTATAAACTCTAAACCTCGTTTTTCTTTCCATTTCATTTTAATTGGGTCTCCGGCATCTATTCAGAATGAGGTGGCACAGTGGTTAAGACGCTGAAGTCGTATTCGGACGTTTGTATCTCTGTCGGGCCATAGGTGTTCTGTGGTTTTCTTATGTATTTCAGATGAGTTCTGTAATTGTTTCTTCAGTAAATCCGTAACCAGTTTTGATTTCCGTACCAATTCAGATGACTGGTGCTTTTGTGTGTGTGTGTGTGTGTGTGTGTGCGCGTGTGCGTGTGCGTGTGCGTGTGTGTGTGTGTGTGTGTGTGTGTGTGTGTGTGTGTGTGATAGAGAGAGAGAGAGAGAGAGAGAGAGAGAAGGCGGAGTGTGTAACTCAGTGTTGCATACGTCCGAAAAAATATGCCATTGTTCTGCAAACGAGCCAGTGCAAATTGTCAGAGTTCTAAAGTAGGTAACGTAGGTGGCAGACTTCATTTCATTGGCGGGATATTGAGAATAAGCAGTCGACAAAGGACACTGCTTAAGAACCTTTTCTGTGTACATGTAGATAGAACGGCAGCACTAAGAGTCACAGATTTGATGGAGCCATTCGAGGGCGCGACGGAGATGCTTAAAAAAGAAACTAGGCTGGCACTCACGTGTATATAGGAGCCAACTATCCCGCGAAAGCCTGGTAACAAAGTTCCGAGAACACGTTCCAAGTGAGGAAGCTAGGAATATACTACAGTCCCCTATGGCGGGTAGTGACCAGGTTTCAATTATCACCTCGAAAAATCGTCACGTAATGAATTTTTTATTTGTTTACAGGTAGGTGTCTGCATTCGCGGTGTTGAAATTCCAGCACCACAGTAGCGTAGCCCGGCGCTACTAGCGCCGAAACAAAGTGGCACAGCCCATTGATAAAGTGGAGAAGTGCCTTTGACAGTTCGTTTTGGCTTCTTTAGCGGTGTGCTGCTATAGTGTGTTGCGGGGATTTCATTGTGTACCACGACTGCAGACAGGTACAAACAAACAGAGAAGTTGCAATGCTATTTTATTTCTTAGAGATGATGATTAAAACTTTGATTACCTCTCGTACGTTTTGCTCCCGTAGGCACCGCGGAGACAAAATTAGACTAATTATTAGACTAATTACAGTGCGCACACGGCATTTTAAATAATCATTCTTCCTGCACTCCGTAGTGAATGGAACGGGAAGAATCCGTAATACGATCTACAATGAGAAGTATCCTTTGCCATGCGCTTTACAGTGATTTGCAGAGTGTAGATACAGATATAGAAAGTTGTTCTGCCTGACTCAAGATGCTGCTGATGTCGACGAAATTTAACCCTAGAACTCTAAGTGCAGGAAAAGGTTACGTTGCTACTAAACTACCGTAAAGTTTACTTCTTCACAATTTAATCAAAGGAAGTCATAATTTACAAGTTATGCGTTGCTTAATTACCATTATTAGATCTCCAGTCGTTAGATACATACCAAATTAAGTCCAAAATGTATATCAACTGCTATCGCAAAATTTACGAGGGTTTAGTCATCTAGGGTTAATATTGTTATTGGGATTATACGAATCGTGTGAATTTTATCTGCGAAACAGTTTCGTTCAACAGGTAAGCAATGCAAGTCTAAATTCAGTCGTGGTCACATTTCTCTTGAAGATGATCGATGTAAACGACGTCCCAAAATTGCAGATACATATTAAAATACTGAGACTGTACGCTGTCTGTTCTGGGACGATCGGGGCTTAAAAGTATATGAAATAGTTCGTACTATAAGCATCCCTGCATACTTGGACAATATTGTGTTACGTATTGAAAGCTCGTGATAGTGTGACACACACACACACACACACACACACACACACACACAGAGAGAGAGAGAGAGAGAGAGAGAGAGAGAGAGAGAGAGATTTTTTTTGTGGAAGAATGACAGAAATAATTTGGGGCGCAAATCAAGGGAATTTTTTAGAGTAAGGTTTATGGGCATTAGATGAAAGGTGCTTGTAAAATAGCGCTGCGAGATCCAGGATAAGTGAATTCCTGCGTTTACGGTGATCGGCGTCGGTAAATGATGTGTTTGTTTAAAACTTCCTGGCAGATTTCACTCTAGATGTGTTTGTTTATTGGTAAGTGCGAAAGGAGACTCTGCATGCTACAAATGTGTGTGCTGAGGCAACCATGTTGGTAAATATCCTTTCTCCTGTCCGCTCTTATTTGATCATGCGCACTGAACTCTGTTTCGAGGGCGTCGTGTATATCGGAAAGTTCGACAGCCGCCACAGCCAGAATAAGCGGTGACTGAATTGGAATCTGGAACGCAATTATCGTTGGACGAGATCTCTGCGTATGGAAGCAGGATTCTGTGGGGCACAGAAGTGGGCAATAATAGTTTCCTAGATCGAGATAATGGTTTGACTAATACTAGCAGCGCGACGAAGTTCTTGGATAAATATGTTACGTTCAGAATTTGGGAGTACTGTATATGCCATTGCAGAAGTTTCATTGCAGGTTCTGAGGACGTGGAAAGTTTTAATTCCGCAGAGCACTGGACTACTTAGGCGTTAGCCAGTTCTGACTTGGCTGAATCTAAAGCTTTTCAGAAGTATCGGGCGATGATTGTTCTGAATGTGCAAAGCTGAATGAGCTCGTTTGCAGCAGACCTAAGAAGAGAAAATTTGAAGATTGGAGTAGGTAGCATGATACAGCCTCATGTGGCAGCATGGCACAGCCTCATGTTAATCCAGGTATTTGGATGATACTAAAAGCATCTACGTGAGCACTTAATGACATAGTAACGCATTGTTTCCATTTTCAAACATCGAACGTACTCACAGCTCATATTTGTGTTTTTAAAAATTTAGTTATCGCCTTGTAATAGATCTCTATCTAATGATGATCGGAATAAGTTGAAACTGTTTACAAAGCTAAATTTTATGTGATCGGGACTGTTAGATAAAAGTTTACTCCGATCACTGAAATATTTTCACAAAATATACGATGTGGCTGCTAAATGCAGCAAAGGACAGCGTCGAAAGGACCTTTGTAAGAAATTGTGTTACCAGAAAGGAATACATTTATTCTCTAAGAAAAAGGAAGAATACCAAAACAAGATATCAAGTAGGCAACAAGACGAGGATGAAAATTCGTTTCGAAATTAGATATGCAGTACGCTCCCTCGTGCGCGCGTGTCCTACAGACTTGGAATATTTAACTGGAACAGGTCAGATTTTACGAAGCCGTGAAATGATAATGGTGAAAAACTATATCGAATTTAGTGAAATTTGGCGTTTGACTGCCTGAGAAGTACTTTCGATTTGTAATTTTATATGCAACGGAGCGTACTGAATACCTTGCTATAACCTACTTCAGGCTTACTAACTTAAACCTATACTGAACTTCGTGCTCTTACATAAGCTAATGGTTCGAAGTTTGATGTACTTCGGCGAATACTAGCACCACGTCAGCGCAGTGTTGTGTGGTTTGGCACTCGCTCACGGTAACCTGGAACGAGCACGAGATCGTTGGCTTCGAAGGCGTGTTTGGCCTCTGTGATCGAGAACCCGACACGTGAGGTGGATACCTGGCCGCCAGCGCCTCGTAGCACGTACCGTAGCGCAGTCCCAGTAGCGGCGATAAACGCACTTCGGCAGGAAGACACCCCCCATTCTGCAAATCCGTTCACGTTTCGCAGAGCACATATTCATCCTCTCTCTCTCTCTCTCTCTCTCTCTCTCTCTCTCTCTCTCTCTCATCGAAAGGAGGCACACAGCTTGCATAATGCAGTCCCTAGGCGGAGCGAGGTCGGTGACTCCAGCGGCGTTTCACGATCTTTTCTTACATGGCAGAGACCTTGTACGTCCGCGAGGCAGTAGCGATTTCCTGTCCTACGACTCAGGTTTATTTGTTAGCGGCTGATATCGACAGACAGTCACCTGCAGCTCACCTGGTAGTTTCTTTTTTGTGTCTCTTGGGATGCTCTGTACGTCCCATTTTTATGTACGTATAAAAAGAATGGCTGATTCGAAGGGAAAAACCTGCAAACTTTTCAGAAAGCGGAAGTCGAGAACAGACGGGAGTGTAATCTTACGGAAACTAACGGGAGAAATATATTAGTAACCCCCTTAAAAGATCACACTGATCGCTTCGGAGTGCCTTAGAGTATGTAGAAGTGATACCAGACGTTCATGTGACCCTTCTCTGCCAACGTGGATCATGACATTGAAGTGGTATGTTTGTCCCAGTCAGCTGTGTGGACTCAGCGCAGTAAGACGTGCCCACGTGGAGACTGGAGAGAATGCCAGAAAGGAAATCGTGTTCCGTGAATAAAGTCGCCCAATTTATTGCCGGCCGCGGTGGTCTAGCGGTTCTGGCGCTGCAGTCCGGAACCGCGGGACTGCTACGGTCGCAGGTTCAAATCCTGCCTCGGGCATGGGTGTGTGTGATGTCCTTAGGTTAGTTAGGTTTAAGTAGTTCTAAGTTCTAGGGGACTTATGACCTAAGATGTTGAGTCCCATAGTGCTCAGAGCCCAATTTATTGATGCATCAACGGGGACTATCCGACGTGTCTACAAGAAACGGTGACGTATCACCCCAGTGACGTAACACGTCGTCAGAACATTAATCGTAAAAAGATCGGACGGGATACTAGTGTCACTCTTTGTCAGTGCTACTCAGTTTAAAATCAGACAGGAATTGCTGCAGTCAGCGAATGCACCACGTCAATAAGTTCACGAACGATTATTGCGAAGGGAACTGCATGGAACGGACATTTGGAGCCGGAACTTGGCAAAAGGCAATAGCTCACTGTGGCACAAAAAGCTTCTCGTTTTCAAAGGGCCACAAAATACAAATTGGACTGATTGGAGACTTGTAGTGTGATCCGACAAGTCACGATTTTGCCTCTTTTAAAATGACGCAAAGCGTCGAGTGCACCGACAGTACAATGAGACGTTTAACCCGCAGTGTGTGGAGGGAGTGGTCCGGATTGGTCATATTGCTATGATATTTTGGTAGAGCTCTTCTTATCACGACTTGGGCCCACTCAATCTGGTTACCGTGTACGTGAAGCAGGGTGTTTATTTCAAAATTCTCGGTGATCAAGGGTTGCGCTGTCTTCTACATGTTCATGAGGAGTCTGCTGTGGACACAAGCATCTTCCAAGGTGACGACAGCCTGTTTACAGGGCTGCACGCATATGTTCCTGACCAGACGCCCTATCGCACCTATTAAATCACACGATTTAACCCTGTACCAATATGTAGACTGTTTGGAACAGAGAGTGAAACACGTGGCAATCAGCATCTCCGAAATTTGTCAGTTATTCGGGATCTAATCGTTAATGATTTACTTCAAAATGGCTCTGAGAACTATGGGACTTAACATCTGAGGTCATCAGTCCCCTAGAACTTAGAATTACTTAAACCTAACTAACCTAAGGACATCACACACATCCATGCCCGAGGCAGGATTCGAAACTACAACCGTAGCGGTCGCGTGGTTCCAGACTGAAGCGCCTGGAACCGCTTGGCCACTGCGGCCGGCTTGATTTACTTCAGTTACATATAACGTACCTGAAGAAACTTGTGGGTTCTCTTCCTTGCTGCATTGGGGCTTGTATCGAGCCTAGACGTGGAGTAACAAGGGACTATCGTGACATCTGCCGGAATTATTTATTTTTTTGTTCGGTGTGATTATTAACAGTCATAAACATATAATTTCCTCACACACTACTACATTCGAGAAAAGTAATTGTCTCCCACGATTTTTAAGCATTAGATCTTTCTTCAGGTGCTCTGTATCCGAGAACTGTACGTGGATTATATAAACGGCGTCTGCCTTCCTGATAGCTACGCTGAGGAACTATTGGACTGGTGCATAACTTCGTAGTGTTTTTCCATAAGTTCAGTAAACACAACATAAACTCATAATAGAGGTTTTAGTCGTCAATAACATATTCTCTATGTTCTCCTTCACTATTTACAACAGTCTGCCAACGCCAGGGTAACTTGTCGATTCCACGACTATAGAAATCGCGCGCGAGGCGAAGAACACGTCGAGCCATGTTCTAGGCGCATTTTCATCCGGAAAGGAAGATCCTTGAAGGTTGTTCGATAGAAAGTGGAAAATCTGAAAACTTTGAGGGCACAAGATCAGGTGAATAAGGCGGGTGCGGGATGGCTTCTCATCCCCACTCCTGTGTAGTGTTTCTTGTCAGTTAGCGGAATGCGGGCGGGCGCTACAGTAGAGTACCACCACTTCACGCAGTCTTGCTGGTCGCTCTTATTGGACTGCGTCTGCAAGACGGCTCAGTTGTTGACATGTTGACAATAAATGTCAGCAGTGATGGTTATAACTCGGGTAAGCGATTCGTACCCCATCACACTGTCGCTATTCCAGCAGAAGGATAAACATTATAATTTGTGGATGCGCACGGTCCTTTGTGCGGGGAGTTGCTTTGTTTGGACTCAACCGTTCCTTTCCTTTCCTTATGTTAGCATAAAGGCACCATTTCTTGTTACAAGTAACGATACAGGATAGGAATGGTCGGTGTTGTTCACGAGCCATTTGATGAGCAAGCAGAGATACATATGTAGCCACCCACAGATTTTTCTGATTTGGGCGTGTAGCATGCGGCACCTTTACAACTGATTTTTGAACCGTCCCCATTGCATGCAAATGTCACACGATGGTCTAATGATCACAGTTCATCACATTTGTCAGTGCCCCAGTACACTGACTTACGTCATTATGGTTTATATGTTCAAACGATCCTCATCAAACCCTAAAGGTGTTCCTGAATGTGGAGAGTCATTAATGTCAAAACGATCCTCCTTAAAACAAGAGTACCACTTTCTTGCCGTGCTCTGCCCAGTGACATTATCCCCATACACGGCGGAAATGTTTCTGGGTGCCTCCGCTGTTGTCACTCCTCTCTTGAACTCAAACAGAAGAATGTGTCGAAAATGATCAGATTTCTCCACTTGGCACTCCATTTTCAAGCGTCCACAGCTCCACTCACTGTCTTCAAATGACAATATGTAATCTCAAATAGTAACAGTGAACTACAAATAAAAATGACAATCGATACATAAAAATGTTCGACTGCTGCCCTGACCAGCACATTCTCCAGATCTCTCACCAATTGAAAACGTCTGGTCAATGGTGGCCGAGCAATTGGCTTGTCAGAATTCACCAGTCACTACTCTTGATGGACTGTGGTATCGTGTTGAAGCTGCATGGGCAGCTGTACCTGTACACGCCGTCCAAGCTCTGTTTGACTCAATGTCCAGGCGTATCAAGGCCGTTATTACGGCCAGAGGTGGTTGTTCTGGGTACTGATTTCTCAGGATCTATGCACCCAAATTGCGTGAAAATGCAATCACATGTCAGTTCTAGTGTAATATATTTGTCCAATGAATACCGGTTTATCATCTGCATTTCTTCTTGGTGTAGCAGTTTTAATGGCCAGTAGTGTACATAAATCGAGACTAACACCCAAACACAAAGTCGCTAGAATCTGGCGTTATTAAAAATTTTTAATGACGTCAAATCGGGCAAAAGTGGAGTCATCTGTGTCTTACCGCGTGCAATCAGTTCAAGGAGGCAAACCATCTGTATTACTGTTCTAGGACGCAGTGGTTGTCAGCGAACCCTTCATTAGTGAGCCAAAGTTTCAGTGCCGGAGGCAACGCTCGGTTCGGTCCAGTTCTTTCTTCTAGAAGGAATACAATCATAGCACATCATCGGAGAGCTGGAGAAATAAAGCGCTGATGGCTTGCTAATGCGAGTTCGGCTGCGAACAGCGCCTCGTATAGTCCGGCTAATAGCGCGTTCTTCACGCAAGAGGAAAATCCGTGTTCCGTGTGTGCCACACAGTTCTAATGTTACTGTTTGGTCAATTGACTACAGACTTCGAACAATTTTAAAAACCCGAAAATTTCGAGTATTTCGCGTCAGAGTGATAACATGTTACTGAATTTTTCTTTTATTCTTTTGCCCATAGAAAGTTGTACCAAAGGATTAAGTTGTTCAGTCTGAATAATACCTTGTCACTGACAATCTCGACCAATTTATGAGATGTGGCGTACTTCGCTTGTTTGCTTCATGTGTTTGTTGTCTTATCCATGTCCACTTTAAATCCTTTGTTTGGCTTGAGCTATGGCACATTTGTCCTGATCAGCCGAACTGCCCACAAAGCGAGATGGTGCGGTGGACTTCTGTTCGCCGTCCATTAGTCCTTCCCACTGTTTCCGTACAACACTCAAAACGAATGCTGGATTCGTTCGTAAACAAAACCGCAGCCAATTTTCTTTCGTGTTGTTGTCTAACTGAACTAGTACCTGATCGTAGACTGACTTTGATGTCGACGGGACAATGAACTGTTAACTTTCCATCTTTTCACCTAAGATCTCGGTTAAAATGGCTGACGTGTTCCTTTTCTCGACTTCCATTGCACGTGTTACACTCCACCGTCAGTATGCTTCCCAGAAGTAGTTAGCTTGATGCAATAACCAGCACCCTCCCGTATTTCTCGTAGTATAATCCCAGATGATTGTGTTGACATTTGGTATTTATATTTCACCTGATTGTTGCAAGTGACGTTTTGTTGTTGTTGTTGTTGGTGGTCTTCAGTCCTGAGACTGGTTTGATGCAGCTCTCCATGCTACAATATCCTGTGCAAGCTTCTTCATCTCCCAGTACCTACTGCAACCTACATCCTTCTGAATCTGCTTAGTGCATTGATATCTTGGTCTCCCTCTACGATTTTTACCCTCCACACTGCCCTCCAATGCTAAATTTGTGATCCCTTGATGCCTCAGAACATGTCCTACCAACCGATCCCTTCTTCTAGTCAAGTTGTGCCACAAACTTCTCTTCTCCCCAATCCTATTCAATACCTCCTCATTAGTTACGTGATCTACCCACCTTATCTTCAGCATTATTCTGTAGCACCACATTTCGAAAGCTTCTATTCTCTTCTTGTCCAAACTGGATATCGTCCATGTTTCACTTCCATACATGGCTACACTCCATACAAATACTTTCAGAAACGACTTCCTGACACTTAAATCTATACTCGATGTTAACAAATTTCTCTTCTTCAGAAACGATTTCCTTGCCATTGCCAGTCTACATTTTATATCCTCTCTACTTCGACCATCATCAGTTATTTTACTCCCTAAATAGCAAAACTCCTTTACTACTTTAAGTGTCTCATTTCCTAATCTAATCCCCTCAGCATGACATGATTTAATTTGACTACATTCCATTATCCTCGTTTTGCTTTTGTTGATGTTCATCTTATATCCTCTTTTCAAGACACTGTCCATTCCGTTCAACTGCTCTTCCAAGTCCTTTGCTGTCTCTGACAGAATTACAATGTCATCGGCAAACCTCAAAGTTTTTACTTCTTCTCCATGAATTTTAATACCTACTCCGAATTTTTCTTTTGTTTCCTTTACTGCTTGCTCAATATACAGATTGAATAACATCGGGGAGAGGCTACAACCCTGTCTCACTCCTTTCCCAACCACTGCTTCCCTTTCATGCCCCTCGACTCTTATAACTGCCATCTGGTTTCTGTACAAAATGTAAATAGCCTTTCGCTCCCTGTATTTTGCCCCTGCCACCTTCAGAATTTGAAAGAGAGTATTCCAGTTAACGTTGTCAAAAGCTTTCTCTAAGTCTACAAATGCTAGAAACGTAGGTTTGCCTTTTCTTAATCTTTCTTCTAAGATAAGTCGTAAGGTTAGTATTGCCTCACGTGTTCCAACATTTCTGCGGAATCCAAACTGATCCTCCCCGAGGTCCGCTTCTACTAGTTTTTCCATTCGTCTGTAAAGAATTCGCGTTAGTATTTTGCAGCTGTGACTTATTAAACTGATAGTTCTGTAATTTTCACATCTGTCAACACCTGCTTTCTTTGGGATTGGAATTATTATATTCTTCTTGAAGTCTGTGGGTATTTCGCCTGTCTCATACATCTTGCTCACCAGATGGTAGAGTTTTCTCATGACTGGCTCTCCCAAGGCCATCAGTAGTTCTAATGAAGTGACGTAATGCCATCATTTATCCGTTTTGGTGTCTGTAGGAAAGATACTCCATGCTATACTGTTTTAAGAACGTCTTCAGCCGGCGCTAGACGTATGCAATTGAGTGCGACATGTCTCTCTTTCGTACCTCATGAGTGCAAGATGGACGTCTTAGAGGGAGTATTTCTCCACCCTCAGAGGAACTGCTGGGCACAGTTACTTGCTGTCTGTCGTCACAGTGGCGATCGCAGTATTCAACAGGTGTTTTGCTTGTATTCATACAACGGTGAATCAGATAGTTGTTCACAGAAGGCGACGCGATGCAGCTTGTTTCCTCCGTTCTCCAGAGAGCTCCAGATGCCAGACTAGAATCAGATTTGTTCCACTTTAAACACGGGTCATAGCCGTTACGTAACTCTCAATTTGCTCACTTTCATAACCAGAGCAGGCATACTTCTAGCCACCGCACCTGTTAATAACTGTGGAACACGCACTGTGAACGAGGCGGTATATGTGCTGTACACAGTGTTCTTATGCTTAATGTGTTCCAGTATCATCTGGCAGTTTCCGTAGGCATCTAGATTCTGCCAACGATATCGAGAATCGTTGTGCTTAGGACATGCTGTGATAAATTACTTTAATTGAACCTTGGAAATTAGAAAACCGCTTCAGCCAACATGTATATTCGCAGCTATGGTTGTCCCGACTATACTTTTTTGCGTTTCTTGAAACTGCCAGTTTCTTGTGAGTAAATAAAATTAGAACCAAAAGCTATTTTATTTCCTTCTTCAAGGACTTGTAGTTCTTGAAAAATAGTTCTTGACGTACGTTAGGATATCGAAGTAATCGGGAATTGTCAAACAGTGTGTGTTTTCCAAATAAAAGTATACAGTGAATATACAGATATTGTGTACCTCTTACCCACAGACGTTTGCCATTATATCTCATATAAATCCTAGTACGGTAAAATTAAATGTAGAATTGTGAGTTGAGAAAGAGGAAGAGGCTAAAATTTACTTTCACACGATACCGAAAGTACTATCTCCTCTTTATCCCGAGTTCGAGTCTCGTTTCGGCACATAGTTTTAATCTTTCAGGAAGTTTCATAAACTTCGAGCTTTGCCGATGAGATTGTAATTTTGTCAGAGACGATAAAGGATTCGGAAGATATGTTAAACGGAATGGATGAAGTTACACGTTGAATACTAACAAAAATGAAACAAGAATTATGGAATGTAATTTAATTAAATCCGGCATTGCTGTTACGTTTGTTATGTTCATGTAAGTGAACGGCACTTTGTTGGGTCAGATCATACGGCGACGTTATCGCGGTATACTGCCTAATAATATGTGATTAATGCAGTCACACGTGGTAAGTTACATGTTAATGTATAAGGTCTGTAATACGACACTGTTTTAGATTCGCATCTGTTAACTGTCAAGTTGGCATGTGGACTTTCCAGAAATGCTAATGGGACAAAAAACGAAGGAAAATCTCAGCGTTACTGTGCTACATGCATATATTTCCGAGGCGCACAGCAGTATTTATTTCGTTGACTAATCAAGATGTTTTCCGACATGTGCTCGTGCGCCCATGCCCTAGGCGGCAGCACACCTTTGAATACTTACACAAGAAAAATTCCGGAAACTTATCAGCTGTGTATGTTATACAGTTAGAAAGGAATCCTAGAGGTTTGTTGAAAGGAAGAACCGTCCTATATTTTATTGAGGAGCCTGTGAAGGACTCACATTTCGTCAACCCATGGAAACAGCTGATTCAAAATCTCAATTCAACAATTCGTTATTGCGCCTGCTGATAAACAAGTGTCACAACAAAATCGGAAGTTATAAAAGATGATGGTAGTTCACATCTCGTCAATGCCTAGATCAATAGAGTCGAAGCAATTTTCGCTTTGAGAACGGTAGCGGAAAGAAGCGCCCATGATATTTAGTGACTTTGGGAGACCTCTTTAAACATTAATCTGAACGAGTGGATCCCTAAAGCTCCCAGACACGAGTGCAGTACCTTAGCCACTGCTTTATTTCGCTGTATGTGGTGGTATTGACAACATAAAAAATAAAGTACTTTGGCGTCAGTCAGGACACGTGCTGACCTCGTACGTGTGCGCCGCGTGCAAGGTGTTGGTACCTGCGCGCTATCTGCATACAGAACAACGCGACGAAACGGTACGTCACGTTTCGCTATTCCCCACCTGATGGTAGGCGCGTGCTCAGCTTGTGTAAATATGGGATACCATTAATGGCTACGGGTACTGATTTTTTTTTACGTCGGGTACTCGTAAGGAGCTACGAGGCAAGACGACATCTAAGTGTTGAATTAGAGGAGTCATCTTAGACCATTGTGATGTCTCTCAAATATCTAGACGTTACGTTGGATCTAGATTTCCCATACAGAGCGAAATACCGAGAAATAAAATGGAAAATAGTGCAAGGACTAATGTATTAATTATGGCCATACGTTCAACTTCGTGACTCAGCCAGGAATTTGAAGGACAACTGCAGGATACTGTTTCGCATTTGAAGTGTACCCTACACCAGTCTGGAAGAAAACCACCCAAAATCACTTCAGTTCACATAAGATCAATCGCAGTTCAGAAGCTTTATAAGTGGTCTACATAACAACGCACAAAATTTAGTAGTTGTTGTTGTTGTAGTAGTAGAAGTAATGATAGATGATTGGCATGTAGAACCGCACCATCACAGGCTTTCTGCTTGAAACCACGGCATAGCTTTTCACAACGAACTACTGCACACTTTACAAATATTTTCTCTCTTTGCGGACAGTACCAAGAGGCAGCGATGATCCGAACGAAGGTTTGGTTTCAGTCCTATAGTTGTGCAGGAGTGCGTGGAAAGCCTTGAAACTGCTGAGTCTTGGATACATAAACCACTCTCTAAAGTGATGCTATGAAGATGATAGTTTTTAGTGTCGCGAACAACTTATAATTAATCATATAATTAATCATCTTCGTGCCCGATAAAAAGAAGAGTATACAACTACAGGCAAAACTGGCAAACGACAGTTCAATTCAAGCCTCTGAACATATATCAGTGTTACTTAGTTCGGTACTACTGCGGTCTGAAAGAAAGTGCTCCATCTGGATAATATTTGTCGTTATTTATCATTACAGTAGAATAGTGTGTACTGTTGTATGAGGATTTTCCTATATTGGCCCGAAATCACTGACGCTGTTTGGAAATGAATCATGTCCGATAGAAACTTCTCAGGTACGGTACAGGCATGTTAATTACCCTTCCAAATTGATTGTCAGTAAGAAACGCGGTCGCAGTGGCGCAAGAGGTGAAAGTTAACGTTGGCGTTTATAGCTTCGGGGTAGCGTTTGACCGGGAAGCAAACAATAACACACAATGTGCATGTTGAACGCGTAATCTCATGACATATATTTCCACACTCTGCACGAGCATTAGGTCTACTCTTATTTTTTAATTTTATTAGCAGTCTTCCTCCTGGTTCCACGAAGTTCTCCTTGTATAACAGGTGCTCACGTCTTTCTAGGCGTTGACGATATCCACAGGGCTACATATATCCTGCGACAAGTCTCAGATCTTTTATTTTATTAGTGCTGCAGAAATACTCTTAGTCGGCCCATCCCAAGACGAACATGTCATGAGTGATTTAGCAAACTCGAACCATTTCTTTCTGTAGGAGGTTATACGTCTCCACAAGTTCCGAATATACCCAATTCTGCAAACGGATGTACAGGGTGGTCAAAACAGTCTCGAAAGTTGGTAATAGAATTGCAGGGGAGGTTGTGTTGAGAAATAAATGTTAAAAAACAAATTCGAGATCTTGCGTCTTTTCCGAGTTTCTTTGTGTTAAAGTTAACATATCAGGTCGTTACGCGCGTAAATTCAGGCAGCCTGCCAATGACATCGCCACACTTTTTCTTCGTTTGGTTTCCTCACCTAGCTTAAATTTATCACTTCCGAAAAAGCAAACAATGAGCGTTTGCACAAGTGGTAGCTTACGGACCTACGGAAGAATGTTCATTATCGAATTTTAGCGCGTCCAAGTTCTTGAATTTGCGGGCGCAACAACCTAATTGACTAACTTCAAGGCTAAATAACTCGGAAACGGTGCAACGTATCGATTTTTCGTCTTAACAAAACTTCTCAGCTGAATCTCGCATCACCCTTACAAGCTTTTCACACCATTTCTGACCACCCTGTGTAGAATAGTCCATTTGCGTCACATGTAGCGACAGCGACCAGGTTCTACGAAATTCTGAATATTCGGCCCTTACAGGGAACTAAATGTTTCTGACCCAAACTTTCTTATCTAAAGTAGCCCCATTTGATGCTGTGCTATCGTTTCTCGATGTCTGTGAATGTTTTTCCCCCACTACTGATATATTAATGAAGTGTGCTTAGAAATAATTGCTAAGAAGCAAATTCGAGTGTTTCATTTCACCCTTCTCGCAGCTGACACGGTAATGTATTAAGAAATGTTGTTAGAAAGTATGTAGTATAGAAATAACGCACAATATGAACTGGCGGTCGCGTAAAAAAGATTTTTTAAATGACATTTTTGCTTTTAACTGTAACTGTTTCCATTACGCTATTGCAGTTCTGTCCTATGTGCAACTGTCAGATATGATTTGATGTCTTATTCAAATGGTTCAAATGGCTCTGAGCACTATGGGACTTAACTTCTAAGGTCATCAGTCCCCTAGAACTTAGAACTACTTAAACCTAACTAACTTAAGGACATTACACACATCCATGCCGGAGGCAGGATTCGAACATGCGACCGCAGCGGTCGCGCGGTTCCAGACTGTAGCGCCTAGAACCGCTCGGCCACTCGGCCCGGCCATGTCTTATTACAGCATAGAAATGGGCTCTTGCAAGGGTGTGTCACTCTTGATAATAGCCATGGACTCTGCCCTACATGAACGTTGTTATTTTTACGCCTTTCTATACCGTAATTTGTTATTTTTACCCCTTTCTATACCGTAGTATGACATCAAATCTTATGCTTGACAGTGGTATATAAGCCAAAATTGCAAATCGTAATAAAAAAAGTTACAGCTAAAAGGGAAAATTAAAGAATTTGTAGAGGCTGTGTAGTCGTGTTACAAGAAATTAACGGACTTAAAGAACTGACATAATTATTGCGTAAATCGTTAGTAAATTCCGAAAACAGAGTTTTAACGCCGAATCTTCAAATATTACTTATTCCGGTGTATAATGATTCCATAGGAGACGTCGAAGATGAAACAAGATTAATAACAACTCTTATAGAACCCGTATAAGTAGGCTCTCTACTCGTTCTCTGTGCACAAAGGAAAAGGAAGCAGACCTTAATATATAAAAACATGTTATGAAGTAGGATTAACTTCCGTCCATTAAAATTGCGACATAACGAAGGAACAATTTGCAAGAAGTGTATTCAAAGGATTAGCGATACAGTGCAACCGGACGAAGTAGACACAATCTACACTTCGTATGTAAGGAAAGATTACACAGTGGATTTCCGATTCAGAAATCGCTTGTAAATGGAAAATCGTGTTTTGCCTCGCGTAAGAACAGGGGAACATCAATCAATACGCACCGGAATTTGATACTGGCATTATTGTAGAGTATAGAGATTGCAGTTTATCGTTTCGCGATATTGCTGGTCGCGTTGGTCGGGATCCCGCGACTGACATTTGAACATAGAATCGGTAGTTCCAGGAGGGCCATGCACGACGCTGTGCAGGATCTCGACGGCCCGAAGCAATCTGCTCCCGATAGACCAGCCGTATTAACTGCTCGGCCGTATAGAATCTTCATTCCAAGTCACGTTTCTTGAATGAGGAAATGCAATTCCCTGTAGCAAGACATCCACATCCACATGCACAAGCGACGACGTCTGGAGCACCACGGACTGACAGCAAAGTGACCATTGTTGCGACCTCCCTTGATGCGGCAGCTGCAGACAGGATAACACCGACAGGGCATGCCCGAAGACAACACAGGACGCAGGAGTAGCACCAGTCATCTTTCCAAACGTGTCCTGGTTCAGTGTACAGAGTCACGATGAACGTATCCGAGTGTCGAGGCTCCGAGGAGAACGAACTTTGTCAGATTGCATCCATCATCGTGAGATGGGCCTAACGCCTGGCGCGATGGTGTAGCATGCCTCTTGGCGCACAACACGGTCACCTCTAGTTCACATTGCCGGTAGTTTCGACTGCAGGCAATACATTTCCGACGTGTTAAGGCTCGTGGTTTTGGGCGTTCTTCGACGGCTCCTTGACTTTCTTTCAACAGAATAACGCAAGACCCCATGTTGCCCTACTGTCCTGATCTACCTAGACACAGAGAGCGCTCGATAGCCGCCGGTACCAGCTTGTTCTTCAAGTATTTCATTGAAAACATCTGATCATTGGTTGCGGTGATACTGACACGCCACCACGCACCGGGGAGTGCAATTAATGAACTCTGGAAAACAGCTAAAGCAGTGTGGACTCACGTACCCACATCTGTCATCCTAGCTCAGTTCCTCTCGATGCACAAGCGGATTACAGCCACTCCTATTACCAGAAGTTGCAGATACTCATCATACACTGTTTACACACAATAAGTAAAATTTCGTTATTTGTTATAGACGTGGTGTTCAGTTTTAGTGACTACGTATGTACAGTATAAATAGAGATTAACTGAAGCTTTCTATACTGCTTCTCGTGCTCTCACCCAAATTATCGCCTACCGACGTATCCTAGATCCTGGGCTACACTAGAGAGCAGTATGTCACTGCAACTTCATATATATATATATATATATATATATATATATATATATATATATATATATATATACACGCAGCACGCAGACAATTGTTGGTTCTCTGTCATCTACCTGCCGGTGTGGCCGTGCGGTTCTAGGCGCTTCAGTCTGGAACCGCGTGACCGCTACGGTCGCAGGTTCGAATCCTGTCTCGGGCATGGATGTGTGTGATGTCCTTAGGTTGGTTAGGTTTAAGTAGTTCTAAATTCTAGGGGACTCATGACCACAGATGTTAAGTTCCATAGTGCTTAGGGCCATTTGAACCATTTTATGATCTTTCTGTTTACGCATACATGACGTCAGACATCACATCAACATTAGATCACAAGACGAAGACACATCCGGCGTCGGTATGGTCAGTTCATCCATAAATGAAAAGTATAATGCAATATAAGGTATTTACGCTGCAGCTATATAGCCAGTTGATCAGTTTTGTATTTAGTACAGAAAAAGAAATTAACATAGGAGTAATACTTTAATTAAACTTCCAATGTGTATGAAATGGAATTTTTATAATCAGTATGTAATAGCGGTATTGATTTAAGGCAGCGAAACGTACCCTTTTAATAAGAGTGTCTCTGAAAACTGAGGGGTATGTAGTGAACTGTGGAAATGTCCATACTTGGGAATTAATAGGCGAGACGGGCTAGGAAATAAATTGATCAGGAAATAGACTCGAGTGGAAACGTAGTTATAGCTTTAAGGAAAATGACATTGTGATGATCGGGGCATTTAGTCTGGTGAATGTACAGTATATGCTCAAAGTTCTTTCTGGATTCCAAGATCTAAGAAAAAAGTCGAGACAATGACGTTATTGAAGGTGGGTAGATGAAGTTAACTACATGTCTGCGTGTATCTGAAGATCGTAATGCCAGGATGAGTCTGGAGGCGGCGTTTATTCAGTACTAAATATCAGCTGCCTGCTATGATAAAGAACCGTCTGCTACAAACTTCACAATGATTGGTAGAGTGTAGGTTTCGATGCAGAAGCAAAAATAGATGCAAACCGAAACGTTTCTCCTATGATGGCGCCAGGCTTGTGGCAGCGTTTTGTAACCGTCGAGCCAGATAACACTGGAAAGTGCAGGCCGTCGTGGCGGTCCACTTAGCCGGCGGCTGCACCGCGGCTACAGATCTAGCTGCAGCAGCCGCCCGCCGGAGAAAAACCCTGGCCGAGCTGGGGCTGTGTGCGTTAACGGCGTGCAGCCGGGACTGCGGACTTTCACGATTACGTCAATGGCGGCTCGCCGAGGAGACCAGTTTGCCCGAATCGGACACCGCTCGACGGCCGCCGAGCGACCGACAGGCCGGCCGGCCGCTCGCGTGCTGCCTCCGCCTTCCTAGTCTTGCGAAACGCCGCGACCCGCAACAGGTGGCTGGCGGTTCGGAACCGCGACCCTCGGCGCAACCAGCACGTGTGTTCCTCGACAGGCCCCACGTGCGCTTAGCGTTGCCCAGAAATGGTGTCCGCCGCCTTCTCACAGCTACACTGTATACACGGCGGAACACAGTGAAAGGATTACTTTTTCGAAAGGTCGTAATTGTCTCCCATTGCGATGAATAAGTTTGAAATTTGGCTCAAAGGTGTCTACAGTAGACCAAAAGCATGGCGCCCTGTAGCGTCACCTTCGGGCTTGGCGACGCTTCAGACAGCAAGATGTCAAAACATGCTAGAAAAAGGTCAGAGCTCAGAACTTCGGTTGAGGTGCGTTACTGATGCTTTGGCACCAAATTTCGCCACAATTCTGCGCAATGCAACCGTGGACATCCTAGCCGGTGGGATGGTTGTCACACCCTCTCTTACCCCCATTTCACCCCCTCTTCTGATGTGATGTAGGTCAGAAACATGACGCCCAGCGTTGAAATCACGTCGAGGAAAAAATTTCAGACACATTACTGTCAACATCGACACGAAAAGACCTTGGGGGGGGGGGGGGGGAGAGGAAAATAACTTAAACGAAACGATACCTTTCCTTGGGACGTTGATACCCACACATTCTGCAGTAAAAAATGACATTGCGATGGGAAATAGGAGAACGTCATTGACAACCTTTAACACTGCTGACATTCCCAGAAAATTCAACCCTCGTCTAAGAACACCGTGGACCATCAACTCCATTTAATCTACTGATATGGATATGGTATCTGTTCTTTCGGACATGTCCGAAAGAACAGACACCATATCCATATCAGTATGTAGTTCTGGCAATACCGGCCATGACCTTCTTCTCCTGTGCGGATGCACACGTATTCCCCGAACTCTTAAGGGACTTGGTAAGAATGTCTTCCACGAGTAACGAGTGTGTTGGGGTAGGACACTACGAATGTAGTGTGTGGACATACAAGGTGAGTATGTGGGTCTCGTGGGAGGCGTGCGCAAGATGGTCCTTGCAATCGCACTATCCTCTGTGCCCTCGATGGCTCAGATGGGTAGGGCGTCTGCCATGTAAGCAGGAGATCACGGGTTCGAATTCCGGCCGGGACACTCATTTTCACCTGTTCCCGTTGATATATATCAACGCCCGTCAGCAGCTGACGGTATTAATATAGTTCTAATATTTTTAACCCCATTTAACGTGATCGCACCCCTGAGACTG
Source organism: Schistocerca americana (assembly GCF_021461395.2). Taxonomy (NCBI): domain Eukaryota; kingdom Metazoa; phylum Arthropoda; class Insecta; order Orthoptera; family Acrididae; genus Schistocerca; species Schistocerca americana. The sequence continues at coordinate 400,131,914 of NC_060123.1, read as the reverse complement.
CAAATTTTGCTCTGGTGTACAGGCCAGAACCACTAGGGACGAAATTTGCGCGTGAGCCGAAGCAGCAAAGCGTGCTTGCTCATTTTCAGCCCTTCTGTTCCATGCCGTCCTGTGAGCGTGATCACTGAGGGGTGCGATATTGACACATGCGTGAATTAAACGGCAGAAGGACCCTCTAACACTACCCAGGTCATCAACACCCATGGTACCACTCGCCCTTATTTTTTAAGCACCTAAAAATGTACCTGTAAATAGAGAACCCATGACGAGAGCTCTAGGCGGCCTGCAGGCATGCTACGAACCGGAGCGGCGTCGAAGAGGTGGCGTGCCTGCAAGCGACCGGGAGTTCATTACAGGTTGTCTCTTTTCAGGTACATTTTCGAAGTCCTCAACGAAGGTAACGGATCACAGAGGATGTTGCCAAACTGGGGGAGGGGGTCTTGGAAGGATCCTTTTCCCTTTTATTCGCCCATGTGGCAAAGTCGTATTCTCTGTGATCACGTCACAGGAGCGCGCGAAACACGAGGGCTGAAAAAGCATAAGCAACATTTGGTGCTTCGGATCGCGTTCAAATTTCATCAAATGGTTTTTAACGGGCCCTACTGGTTTCTCCCTGCACACCAGAGTAGACATCCCAGCCGCACTGCTCTTCTAAGGGGTGCCATCACATTCAGTACCGAGCGAGGTGGCGCAGTGGTTAGCACACTGGACTCGCATTCGGGAGGACGACGGTTCAATCCCGTCTCCAGCCATCCTGATTTAGGTTTTCCGTGATTTCCCTAAATCGTTTCAGGCAAATGCCGGGATGGTTCCTTTGAAAGGGCACGGCCGATTTCCTTCCCAATCCTTCCCTAACCCGAGCTTGCGCCACGTCTCTAATGACCTCGTTGTCGACGGGACGTTAAACACTACCCACCACCATCACATTCAGTGGAATTGCAGACCCACGGTGTCCTTAGAGTAGGACTGGATCGCTAGGCGATTTCGGCAGCGTCAGAAATTGTCAACAAGGTCGGCCTCTCGCTCATCGCACGGCGAACTGTCGTTTTCGACCGCGAAGTGTGTGGGAATCGACGCTCCAAAGGTAGGGTTCGTTTTATTGACGCCCTTCATACCACCTTCTAAGGCCTTTTCGTGCTGATTCTGAGCGGCTGTGTGTCTGAAATGTTTTCCTCCGCCACCCTTAAGAATAACGCGTGATTTGAACACTGGGCGTCACGGTTCTGTCTTCTATCGCAGAGGTGTCAAAAGAAGGAATGAAGTGTGGATAAGAGCACGTCCGTGGTACCATATGGATGAATGGTGGTGAAATTTGGTATCAATGTGACATTCATTAAGTCACTTTGCACCTCACATGAACTCCTGATCTCTGACCCCTTTTTTATGTGGGTACCTTTCTGTTTGTTTGAAGTGTCACCGAGCCCGAGGGTGACGTCGCAGGGCGCCATCTGCGCAATTTCGGAGGAAGATTTTTGGCACCGTTGAGCCAAATTTCAAACTTATGCATCGCAATGGGAAAGAATTACGGCGTTTGTGTTGGGCAGTGTAATTATTCGGCAAAGCTCTGAGAGCTTCGCTGCGGAGGGTATGTTGTACCAGTAGTAGCGATTTTCTGTCTTATTACTTTTGCATATTGAACGATGGAAAAACTAAAAGTCCGTATACCCGTTGTGCGCACACTCACGTCTTTAATATTATTCTCGTGGTCCTTACACGACTATAAGATAGTGGCAACAATTGACGTAATTAGGGTATGGCCGCTGGGACCCTGTGCCCTGGGAGCTTTTTCCATGGGGCATAGTTTCTTGGGGGCATGGTTTTGTTGCAAGTGAAGTAAATATGAAAAAGCGAAAGAAAGGGCGGAGGAGAGAGGGCGAGGAAAAGAGTAAGAAGAAGAAAATGAATGACTTAGAGGACACAAACATGGGAAGGGAGCCGACGTGTATAAATTGAGCTCATGATGACATTCGAATTGGAGTTTTTGAGGAACATACGGCCTACTATGTAAAACAAGATATTAAAAGGAATACATTCGAACAACGCAGTAAAGCTGGAAAACACACCTATTAAAATCAGTACAGAATATCTTCTCACTTCCTTATACATTCCATAACTCCATCAGCGGCCACCTTACATGGGCAGTTCGCCATTTTACAAAGTAAACAATTTTACTAGTTGGTGGCGTTAGTAATAGCAATGCCCATGGCATCAGGCAGTTTATTAGAAAAATACATGTATTATTTAAAATAAGAAAATTGTTAATAGAGGAACCAGATTGTGCTAATAAGGCCGTAGCTGTAACTTTGCTACAAATTTGTCAATAAATGTATACTTCAGAATGTTGTACAGTGCACGTAGTACGTTTACAGGGATCTGCTGCCATTTATGAGTTACTGGCAGGGAATGTTTGTAACACCAAGATCTGTCAGTACAAATACGTTCCGAAAAATGATCTGTCAATACAGATACACATTTCTGTCAAGAAATCCGTAGGTCCAGCACATAAAGTTTCTGAAATCGAAAAGAGAAAGACGGTGTATGTTGAACTATTCACTATGCAAATATCAAGCAACCTAATGAAAAACAAGCAACCTAATAAAAAATAAAAAATGTGCAAAGGAACGGAAGGGACATTTATTACGACCAAGGAGGACCAGTGACAGCTGTGGCCTAACAGCAGGTTACACATAAGACATCGTGGTCATCAGTGATTGCATTGTTCAACAAAACAACAAACATCAGTCATTTTGATTTCATTAACGACTCAAATGGGGTGCTACACCTTATCCCAAACGAAACAAACCGCAGCCACACCCTTAACACCACAACAATAGATCACAGCGCACGGCGCTGAACGTGAATTAAATGTATGAATGTTTAAACAGTGTGTCATGAATTTTATAAGTTTTTACAATTTGAAATTAGACAGTTAAGGACTAAAATACAATGTGAATCTATAATACGATCCAAAATGTTTTTAATAAACGTTCGTCACACTATTACTCCTGATGACAGAGGGTTTTCGTCACAGCGCTACCTACTGGCGAATTTGTGTACCTTGTGCAATGCCGAACTGCCTATGCCAGCTGGCCGCTGATGTTACGGAAAGGAGTAGGAAGTGACAAGATATTCGGTATTGGTTTTAGTAGATACTTTCCTCTGCTTTATTCTGTTGTTGCAATGTATTCCTATTGATATGTTGTCTTAAATCGCATGTTTCTTGCCACAGATGTGATAATGATCTCCTGAAACGCATCAAAGTTACCTCTCCCTGGTGCGGAGATGTTTGTCTGCTTTTCATCTAATAGATGGAAACACTCTCTTTAAGGCAAGAAAGCCAACGCGACAAAAGTGCAAAGAAAATATTTTGCGTTTGTTGTTTTTTTCGTTACGGTTTTTCATTGTTCAGCATTGAAAAAGTGAAAAAGAAATCACGTTATTCTACTACCTAGGACCGAAAGTATACTCTCCTTGTTTTGTATTATCCCAAACAAAACAGAATTAATGAAATGTGTACCTTTTACTTCGTTGTAAAGTTGTGTTGATCCCAACAAACGATGAGAGTTAAACGGAAAATGGAATGCTGTCTGTAGGTGGAGGGGTGAAGGAGGAAGCAGAGTTTAAGTTCGCTCAGGGTGCTAATTAACGCCATAGGTGGCAACAGAATTATCGCAAAATCTTCCTCGAATAACTGTTACATTGTTGTTTAACGAGAACAAAGTCACATTTCTTTCACGTAATCGCATTTTTGTTCTCCGAGCGTCTCTCTTACACTTTCGTTTGAGTTCGACCTATTTCGCTAATAGCAGCGCGTCTCTGAATTTGTTCGATGTTTGTTGTCTTACCTGCTTGATGAATACTCCAAAAACTGTGAGTATAGATTTGATCGCCCTGCTTTCACATTTTCCTAGAACCCTGGACACGGCTATGTCTTCCATTCGCCTTCCGTAACCTGATTTGATGTGGTAATCCCATTTCATTTCGCTCCTTAGTATTGCACATGAATACGTTACACGATGGGACGTGCTCGAGACTTTCACCATTGCTCTTCTTATCGGATACTATCGCGCAATCTCTCCTTGCTACAAGCGTTATCTTGCATTTATCCATACCTAGTGATAGCTGCCATTCATTAAATCATGCGGCAGTTTTGTCTATAGTCTTACTGTTTTTCCATAGGACACTCAAACAGCGACACTTTCCTGTACGCAAGGGCATCATCAGCGAGTAATGTGATAATGCCGTTGATCGTATTTGACAAATAGTTTGTGTGTATATTAAGAAGCCCTAGTACAGTTCCTTGGGATACGTCCGATGTTACTTTCGCTGCTATTGAACATTCGCCGTCCGGTATAATACACTGCGTTCTATTAGTCAAAATATTTTTCGAGCCAGTCACATATCTACGAAGATATTGCGTACGATCGTACTGTTAGAGCATACCGCAGCCTCTAGCAGAGTCAGATATCTGGGCTCGAGTAGCTACCCAGTCGAGTTTCAGTGGAAACGTCGATCTCTTATTGAGTGACACTTCAAATCTCGTACGTGTTTAACCGTCTAATACCGTTTGTATTGGTAGGAGCGCAGGCGACGTGTTGAAGCATAGCTCTTAGGAGCACCAGTTTTAGTTATTCTTGCTCCACTTCATTTGCGAACTATCCACGGCGCTGTAAACCCACATTGTAGTTGTTCGGTGTCGTTCCGACAGCAGAAGTGCGTATTCGTGAATGAGCATCGCAATTTGGGACTAGCTCACCCGAATGTCAGCCGTTCCTAAGCACTGTACAACGATGCGCCTCCATGCTCGTATTTATGCTAGGTTGTGCGTCAGGAAAAATGCTTTAAATTAGAAGATAAATGTTTCATATGTTTAACGACACTCATTATTGTGAGAAGGCATAGACATCTAAAGTCTGCAGCGGAAATTATATTTAACAACGATTCTGGTACCAAGATGACCAGTCATGGCAATGCTCCAGAATACACCGTAAACTACGTAAAATCAACCGATTAATTGCTGTTTTGCTACATTTGTCGGAGATCGTTGATCTTGCAGCTGTTCATTTACAGTTCAAACAATAACGTTACTAACACTGACTGCGTATAAATCGACACAATGGTCCTTTATTGTTCTATTACGCCACTAGAAATAAATCAGTAGAAAGAGTTCAACCATAAAATAACTAGAAGTGTCAGTCTGGAGCGTCTCAAAGTGGAACAGCTTCGTAAAACTGATGTTGTTTACTTCAGTTTTGCGATTCAACTTTAGACGGTAGGCCGTCGTGTGCAAGCGTTTTCATCTCTGCTACCTACATTCATTTGAACCTACTTGCTGCAGTCAAGCGTAGGTCTCCCTCTTCAACTCTTACTCCCCGAACCCCGTCCCCAATTTCTCTCTCTCTCTCTCTCTCTCTCTCTCTCTCTCTCTCTCTCTCGCCTCTCCTCTCCATTACCAATCAATCAATTCATGTATTCATAAGGCTGTGCTCTATAAACAGACCCCCTCATTTAATTAAACTGCACCATAATTTTCTTTTTTTCTTCATTTATATCCAGTTTCTCGTTAGCTACCCTATCTACCAATTTAATGATTGACATTCTCTAGTAGTACGACGTTGTAAAAGCTTATATTCTCTTCTTGTTTGTGCTGTTTATTGATCAAGTTTCAGTTTCATACAAGACTGGTCACCAAGCAAATACCTTCAGCAAAGACTTCCTAACACTAGAATTTATATGCGGTGCTGACAAATTTCGGATGACTGCATTTTGTATCTTCTCTAGAGCTGCCATAGTCAATTGTTATGCTGTCCATAGCAGAACTCATTTACTTTTAGTGTCTCCTTTCCTAATTTATTTTCCCAGCATTGCCCGATGTAGTTCGATACATTCCATTATCCTCGTTTTACTTTAATTGATATTCTGCTTGTGGCCGCTTACCGTCCGGTTCATCTTCGGAATGATTTGCCGTCGCTGACAGACACAGAAAACTGGTATGACGAACAGCTCTCAGGTTGAGATTTATTACAAGAATGCTAAGGGAATACCATTCAGTAACGAGGGAAGTAGCTGATAAAACTTTCCTTCGACCCGTTCTTGAGCATTGCAACTCTGTATGGGACTGTTACGAGACATGATTGATATAGGAGACACAGAAGAGCCAAAGAAGAGGTACACGTTTTGCCACGGGTTTGTTTAGCAGGAGTGACGGCGCCAAGGCTAGGCTCATCTGGCCCGTGGCGGATGCTACAAACGTGTCGTTCTGCATTGTGGAGACATTTACAGCTAAAATTACGACAGCATACATTCCAAAGAGAGTGAGACAGCGTAGTACTTCGCAGCTCGCACGAATCGCGATTGGTGCGAGGAAAGAGGAAAATGATAGTTGTTACATAATTAGTCTGTGTTACTCCTCATAAGTTAGCTTGCGGAGTATAGATTACATCTCTTAGTTTATGAAGTGTTAATTACCGTCTTTCCCGAGGAACTCTCTTTAGGAAATTCTTTCACTAACAGTTTCGCGTATGACTACGGAGTCATTTGTCGAGCGGCGTGACGCAGAGTTCACGTTCTTTGCCCTGCGTCGTTCTGTAGCCGCCGCGAGTAAATGACATTGTGTACGTCTTCCGTGGTCCGTACCGTACGTCGCAACGGGCGTACGGTAGCGTAGCGTAGCGTGGGAAACCCCTCCTGACCGTTCTACATGACGACCAGAGACTAGGCCCAACTAAAATGTAGCATAAATAAACGGCGAAAGGAATTCGCACACAGTGACCCATCCAATTTAACGATTATAACTTATTGTGAAACCGCTGATATGTAAAAATAAAAGTAATTTTTTACCGACAGCAATCACTTACTCTGATATTTATACTATTTATTGTAATAAAACAGTGCCACTATTGATTTCATACCTGATATGTTCGTCATGAGACATCAGCACAACTTTTACATGAGCACTTGTTACATTCAGTTCTTAACAGTGGATTTCGTGCTACTGTAGTCGAATTCTTTTGGAGTCATAGAGCCCTCGGAAATTCTTTGATTTTTTGACAGACTAGTTGTTTTACCACTCTACATTATACTGTCATGCTATAAGTGCTCAACTGAAATCATTAAGGCTCCCATACACAACCAGACAATGTGTCCAGCTTAAGTATGTTTTCTGTGATTTCCCTAAAGCGCTCCAGCAAATGCCACGATGCTGCTTTTGAAAGGGCACGGCCGATATTTTTCGCTGTCCTTGAAACAATCCTCGTGCTTCATCTCTAATGATGTCGATGAGACGCTAAATCCTAATTTTCCTTCTTTCCTTCCTTCTTTCCGTTCTTCCTTCTGCCCACGCGCATCTTGACCCCCGCCCATACTCACTTTGTGTGATGTCCTTAGGTTAGTCAGGTTTAAGTAGTTCTAAGTTCTAGGGGACTGATGACCATAGATGTTAAGTCCCATAGTGCTCAGGGCCATTTGAACCAACTCACTTTGTCCCCCGCCCACTTGCACCTTGCCATCTCTGTTCATGACGGTGGACATCGGCATTCGTCTTCCCGCACAAAGATATTGAGAATTTGTTGGTCAGTAACTTTTTCTGTTGTCTAGTGGCAATTTAACGGTGAAGGAATATCTCTCAGAAATTAGGACTCTGCACTAACTCTGTACTGTTAGCTCATGGATCCCACGACGCTGCTTAAATTTTCTTAACTACTGGCAGGAAGCCATCAACTCTTCCTTGTCAAGTCTTTGCGGGAAAGTCTACACAGGCTTGACTGCTGAAGATGAATGATTCCGACCGCTTTTGTCTGAGGTACAATGCAAGACTACCTCTGTCTTTTCATATGTTTTCTGCTCTAAAAGGTCAAATGATCCACCATTGCTGTCCATACTCCGAACGATCGTCACACACTTTTACTTGCTTTATTTGCGACACAGTTCACAATTCCGCCGATGACGATAGGTTGTGCACTTATAGCTAGCCGTCTTTTTGCAAACTGTCCAACCCGTACCATCCTATTTCACAACGAAAAAAAAAATGCGTACTGTATTTATTTGCGTGTTTATGCTGAAAACAATGGCCAACTACGTGAATTAGTTTGGTATACTGCATTTATTCAAAAATTAGATTACATAAACCTAAGATAGGAAGTGAAAAATCAAGAATACACTGTTAGTTGCATAAAATGACGAAGAACACGCATTTAACACAATATATATGGCGTGAAATTGAGCGTTTAAGTAGTTAAAAATGATCGCTCACATTAGATTTCATGTACAATTTCGCTGGAAAATAACTGTTTCAGATGAATCTAGTGAACTTATCGGGAGGAATTAAATGTTGTGCAACGTAACATTCATTTGTTAGCATTAATTTATGGTAATCATCTATAAATAATTAAATCAAAGAGGCCGTCCGTGCTAGTGAATAATTTTGAGATTTTCTTTCTTGTCGTCTATATTTCATGTTAACCCTTACTAAGTCGTTATCTCCACTGATTTTCCTCAGTGACAATCAGAGCCTCTAAATTTACCCAACGGGAAGACTACATTGTGTCACAGGAGAAACTGACGTTGTGTTATAATTTTATAAACCGAACAAGAACCTACATTTTTTTTGTTTAGGCTGATTTGGGACGTCTTCAGATTGAGCGCAACTGCAGAGCAGTACACTGTTACGCGCAAAGTATGTTGACTTGCTTCCAAAGATTCTTATTTAAGTTCTCACATCATCTCTGATATGCGTTCTTATGAGCTGCATCGACTTGTTACGACAAAAGCCGCGCGTCTCTCACTTCGTTTGATGACACGTCATGCTTACGTACTTGATAAGGGCTTCAAATACTGGAGAAATACTCTACACTTTGTCGGATTAGCGTCTTGTAAGCAATTCTCTTTGCTGCACTCCGCCAGAATCCCTGCAGCAAATCTACGTCTTCGATTTGCCTTGCCTGATACTGATTTGACGTGTTTCTGTCACTTCACATCGCTTCTAAGTATTGTCGCTAAATTCTCATAGTTTGTGACGTGCTCGTGATGTTCACAACCAATCTTGTTGTCAGATGCTGTTGGGTTTTTTCCTCTTTGTTATATGCATTATCTTCCGCATATCAACATCCAGAGAGAGCTGTAATTCATTACACCAAGTGGAATTTTTGTCCCCGTCTCCCTGAAATACCTTACAATCGTCCAACGAGGATACTTTCATGTTAACAACAGCATGATCAAGGAGCAACCTCAGCCGGCCGGGGTGGCCGAGCGGTTCTAGATGCTACAGTCTGGAACCACGCGACCGCTACGATCGCAGGTTCGAATCCTGCCTCGGGCATGTATGTGTGTGATGTCCTTAGGTTAGTTAGGTTTAAGTAGTTCTAAGTTCTAGGGGACTGATGACCTCAGGCGTTAAGTCCCATAGTGCTCAGAGCCATTTGAACCATTTTTTGTTAATTTTAATCTCTGAATAGGATCTCAATCTATATTCTGCTGGTTGTTTAAAACGTATAACTGAGTATCTGATGGGCAAATTAAAATGAATAATATTATGTTACTGTGATCTTTTTCGTCTTTCCAACTGATGATAACCAATTGTTGCTCCACCAGCTTTAATGCATGTATTAGTGATCTTAGTAAGAACTCTGAAGTTGAACATAAGTGGAATTCACGAGATTATTTATTTAATTATCGTAAGATATTATACAGTTTGGCGGCAGTGTGCCTCTGTTATACCCACATCAGTCAGGATCAGTACTGATTGCGCAAACCAAATTCACAGTCGGCGCGGTGGCTGATGGGAGCGACTGTAAAGGCACATCCCGTTTACGGCCGCTGCCATCAGCCAACGCGCCGAGTGTCAACTTGGTTTTCGCTAATAGTACCCATCTGAGTACAAGACAACAGCAGGTTTGTATAACCTCGAGCGCGAATCTAGTCCGCCACCAGGAATGGGAGATGAATCTTTGAGAATGCCATTGAGAATGTTATTCCGTTCTGTGAGACAGTAAGGATGACTGAAGGATAGTATAAGTCATTTCCCTTGTAGAATTTTCGATCTGAGACTGATTGCCGACAGCAAACTTCAGAAGGGACTAAACGTACTTTGAGGCTATTCTCAGTACTGATTGCAGAGAAATCTGCGGAGATACTCGTTTAATAGTTGACGATGTCTGACAAGCGCAAGCGCGTCCACTTTTTGAGGCGTAAAAAGGGCAAGAAAATTACTGTGGCGTTGCTCCAGTTTCGAGCAGCGCCGGCGTGTTTAACCGAGATACGCGCGCACGCGCCTCGAAGTGTGCTGCCGGCCGTGGGCGTGTCGGAAGGCGAGGTGCGAGCGCTGTGAAAAGCGAGCAACGCCTTCCGGTGCTCCAGCAGCAGCAGCAGCAGCAGCAGCAGCCGCCCCCGGCGCGCAGAGCGTGGGAAGTAGGATGTGACGTGGCGAGGCGAGGCGAAAACTGGAGCGGCGTCGCTAAACCCGCGGCCAGGTCGCCGGTTTCGCCCCCCCAGTTACTGCCATGGCCGACACACTGTTTCCGCTGGCCGCAGTTTGACGACAGCTGGCCGCAAAGAACCAGAACTTGGTGCTCTGGAGCGCAGCAGAGGGTATTGCGCGTCTGCCACCTGAGCGTGTTCAGCTTGGCGCGAGATGGAAGGTATAAAATCAAACGGTAGGTTCCAGCCGAAGAAAAAAGGGGCGAGACAATGAAGGAATAGCAGGCGTGCCATTTTCTCTCTCTCTCTCTCTCTCTCTCTCTCTGCTAGAATTCACAGGCTTCATTTCAAAGGGTGACGCACAACGTGAAGCAGCTCGTAGGGGAATCGAAATACAACTACTTTGGAATAGAAACTCATGGTCTGGGAATTAATCCTGAACCAGTGAAACCTTTGGAGCGTCAGGAGCAACAGGATAATTAATACACACGTGCCTTAAGCTCCGCAAAGTACGACACAGCACGTTATCTTTGCTGTGTCCAAAATGGCGACGACCACATTCAATGCAGGAATATCTTCATACACAACTCTGGCGCACTCTACCAGGTATACCGGTCATAGCGAAAGCTCATTAGGCGCTCCAATTATCCTGCCGAGAAGTGTTTCTTCGTCGAGAACCGAGTACTGGTGTTACGGGCACAAGGCTTTTGATCTGTCCCCCCCCCCCCGGTCCCTCCCCCAACAAACACACACACACACACACACACACACACACACACACAAGACATCAAATCAGGGAACGTGAGGTGGCCATGGAATTGCAGAATAGTACCTCACCTTCTGATACAAAACCTGGAATATGTGGCATTGAGTACGTCACTTACTGGCGCAGTAAACTTATCAGGTGCTCCGTCCACAACAGACAACGCATGTTAGGTGATTCCTTTCTCCAGTGGTTTCGGAAGGACTTGTTCGATGAAGAGCTTCTATCTCATTCCATTCAAACGCGGTGGCAGGAGATATGGTTCGATAATACCGGCTCGTACATTAACTTCAAACTACTGGTGCTGTTGGCAGTGTTCGCAAGGGATATGAGAATTCTGCCGCGACCACATATGGCTGGTAAGACAATTAAAGAATCCATCTCTGGTGAACTGTACCTGATCTGTGAAAAACACTTTGTTTGGGGCACTGGACTTATTCTGACAGCAATGAACAATCCTATACATAGAACCGAACTCTTTATCGGAAAAACATCCACACCAGAACCACCAACTCGTGATGACAGGGGATGCAACTGGTTGTCATGCAAGACTCGCCACACATCACTTCAAGACGTGTCTGTGGCTCACGTAATTGTTGATGGCTGTTCTTCCCCGTGAGGCAATATCTCATCTTCCTTATCAATTGCTCGAGTACTCCGCGTTAGGCTCGCATGATGACTGGACGTAAAATACCTGTCTCCTCGACACGGCGGTGAACGATTTTAAACTTAAGGGTGTTGTTCACGTTGTTCGGATATTGAGCGCGGAGAGGCACCGTGGTTGTTGTGCTTTGCCAGTGGCTCTCCCATACGTGAAAGCATGTCTCTCAGTTCTGCAAACGTGTACCGTTCTATTGTACTAAGTAGTGTTTTTATTATAAACACTTATTATATACACTTATTATAAACACTTCGGTAACGTCCCCGTGTACAATACCAGTCCACAGTAGTGCTGCAACGGAAACAGCCGATGTGTTTCAGAATGAAAAAATGGAAAGCAGTACACAATACATACACTGCAGATCCTAACAGCATCATGGCAGACGGAATGAGCTTATCAGCTCTTCCTATTTGTGCCCAACCTCATGAGTCAGCTTACCGGGTTTCCAAATTCGAAGCTTTGAGTGTCTGACGCTAATTCTTCCTCGTTGGCAGTTAGCTACCATAACATCTTTAAGTTCCGCTCCACAGCTTTTGAAAATACATATTCATGGAAGCTAAAGTTTTTATTGTTGTGCGTCTAGTTCTAATCTCAGTACCATTCTCAGACAGACTTGAAAGTTACGTGATTAGGAACCATTTGAAACTGTGTGACCTAGGTGTGTCCGTATTATTTTGCCCACAGTCATGAGGGGCGTGAGTTTGTAGGGTACGATGAATAGCAGCTTTTACCTATGCCCAAGATGCACCAAATCTGTTAGGTGAGTGATACGAAATGTGGGCTGATCCGTGTGTAGACTAATTGTCTTTGGAAAGAGCTGGTCCTGACGCTCGACATTGCTGTGTTGATATATTTACAAAGGCTACGTGTTATCACGAATCATCTTTGGTGTAAACAGATGTAACGTATTGCGCTTGAATAAGTGGTACTGCCAGTTATTAGATGATTAATCGATTACCGAACAGACACTGGAGGCAGTCACACCCATTAAGTACGGAGTGACTTAAAGTTCAACGACCACGTAAAGCTAACCTCAAGAAAGGCAGATGCCAGACTCAGATTCATTGAAAGAATTCTCAGGAAGTGTAGTCCATCCATGAAGTAAGTAGCTTACAAAACCGTCGTGTGATCAATACTTGAGTACTGTTGCTTAGTCTGGAATCGATAGCAGATGGGATTGATAGGTGAAGTACAGAAGATCTAACAAGACGACACATTTCGCCACAGCTTCGTTTAGTAAACCAGATAGCGTCAAGGATTGTCTTCGTTTATCACGATGTGTTACACTGTCGTAATTCTGTGTACGAATTTTCCTAGAAGAGTCAGCCAGGCAGTCAGTATGCAATACACTTCCTCTTCCATATATTTCGTAATACCGTATCTGTGACGCACTCCCACGGGTCAAACAAACCTGTGACCATTCGTGCTGCCCTTCTTTGTATACGTTCAGTACCCTCTGTTAGGCCTATTTGGCACGGGCTCAACACACTTCAGCAATATACAAGGATCGCCCGGGGATTCGTAAACAGTCTCCTTCGTATGCTGATTGCATTTCCAAATATTCTATCAATGAACCGAAGTATCTGATACCTGCTTTATCTACAACTGAGACTACGCGATCGTTCCATTTCATATCTCTACAGATTGTTACACCCAGGTAATTAATTGTACGAGTTGACCGATTCCAGCTGTGACATTGATATTGTAGTTATAGGATATAATGCTTTTCTTTTTGTGAAGTGCACAATTTTAAATTTCAGAACATTTTAAAGCAAGTTGACAATATTTGCACCGCTTTAAGGTCTTTTCAAGATCTCACTGAATATCTGTGCAGCTTTTTTTTCGGACAGTTCTTCATTATAGATAACTGCGTCATCTGCGAAAAGTCGCAGGTTGCTATTAATAATTTCTACAGCATGAACAGCAAGAGCCCTAAAACACTTCACTGGGGTACACCTGAAGTTACATCCGTTGATGACTCTCCACCCAAGATAACAACTGCCTCCTCCGTAGCAAGAACTCCTCAATCGAGTCACACATTTCTGCTACTGAATGAATGCCTTTCGGAAGTCAAGCAACACTGCATTTACCTGACTGTCTTTTTCAACAGCTTTCAGGATGCCGTGTGAGAAAAGCACGAGTTGGGTTTCACGCGATCGATGTTTTCGGAATCCACGTTGGTTGACATGGGGGAAGTTATTTTCTTCTAGACACTGCATTGCGTTTGAACTCAGAACATGTTTTAAGATTCTGCTACAAATGAATGTTAAGGATAATGGACGGTAGTTTTGTGGATCACTGTACGTAAATCCGTAGCCGAATGGTTAGCGTCGTTGCATTTGGTGCAGAAAGACCTGATTTCAGTTCCCGGTAACTTTTTTTTTTTTTTTTTTTTTTTTTTTTTTGCTGCTGTAGGGAGGGCTGGAAAGGGGTCTACTCAGCCTCGCGGAGCCAGACGAGCTGACTGAATAAGGAAGCAGCAGCGTCATCATGGTTCATCTACTAGCACTAACGACCGGATGAATTGGCTGATCACGTGTCCCACGATCACGAATCGCTCCTCGTGTTGCCTTGTAGGCAGCAGTCGAAATAGGCGCAGGCCTAATCTTTCAACTGTTACTCAATTCCACTGACGCTAATATCAATTTCAACCATTTCTGCCGTGGTATGAGAGTTAAATTGCGGCAGTACCCATGGGTTTTTCTATGTAAAGGAACATTTGAAAACTGAGTTAAGTGTTTCTACTTCTGCTTTGATACCCTGATGCCACGAACGACCTTCTTAAAAGATCAACGTTTTTTCGGATTTTGTGAGAGATCATGCGACACTATTCTGCTACGGTAGTCACGGAAGGCTTCACACATTGCCCTCTTGATGGTCAAACGCGTTTCATTCAGCATCTGTCCATAGCCCTATGGTTTGTTATACATCTATTATGCAGTAGTCTCTGTTTCTTTGTAAGTTCCTTTACGGTGACTGTATATCATGGAGGGTGAATGGTGTTCGATAGAATGACACGATTATCATTTTAAGCTCACCCTTGATGGAGAGTCTTCAATATCCGTCTCGGTAGACTTGAGTTGCTTGTCTACTGAAACAGTAACTCCTTTTTCCATTAGCCTATTTTGCGATATACGCTTAAATTTCCCCAAAAAGTCTCATTGGTTTCAATTTCGAATTTTATCCAGCTTTCTGTATCTAGTATTATGTGAGCACTGCGGTTAATGACTAGGATTGTAAGACAGTACAGTACAGAAAAGAAGAGAATATAAGCTTTTGAAATATGGCGCTTAGAAGAATGCTGAAGATTAGATAGGTAGTTCGGATATCTAACGAGGAGATACTGCACAAAACGGCTAATAAAAGAAACACACTCCTGGAAATTGAAATAAGAACACCGTGAATTCATTGTCCCAGGAAGGGGAAACTTTATTGACACATTCCTGGGGTCAGATACATCACATGATCACACTGACAGAACCACAGGCACATAGACACAGGCAACAGAGCATGCACAATGTCGGCACTAGTACAGTGTGTATCCACCTTTCGCAGCAATGCAGGCTGCTATTCTCCCATGGAGACGATCGTAGAGATGCTGGATGTAGTCCTGTGGAACGGCTTGCCATGCCATTTCCACCTGGCGCCTCAGTTGGACCAGCGTTCGTGCTGGACGTGCAGACCGCGTGAGACGACGCTTCGTCCAGTCCCAAACATGCTCAATGGGGGACAGATCCGGAGATCTTGCTGGCCAGGGTAGTTGACTTACACCTTCTAGAGCACGTTGGGTGGCACGGGATACATGCGGACGTGCATTGTCCTGTTGGAACAGCAAGTTCCCTTGCCGGTCTAGGAATGGTAGAACGATGGGTTCGATGACGGTTTGGATGTACCGTGCACTATTCAGTGTCCCCTCGACGATCACCAGTGGTGTACGGCCAGTGTAGGAGATCGCTCCCCACACCATGATGCCGGGTGTTGGCCCTGTGTGCCTCGCTCGTATGCAGTCCTGATTGTGGCGCTCACCTGCACGGCGCCAAACACGCATACGACCATCATTGGCACCAAGGCAGAAGCGACTCTCATCGCTGAAGACGACACGTCTCCATTCGTCCCTCCATTCACGCCTGTCGCGACACCACTGGAGGCGGGCTGCACGATGTTGGGGCGTGAGCGGAAGACGGCCTAACGGTGTGCGGGACCGTAGCCCAGCTTCATGGAGACGGTTGCGAATGGTCCTCGCCGATACCCCAGGAGCAACTTTGTCCCTAATTTGCTGGGAAGTGGCGGTGCGGTCCCCTACGGCACTGCGTAGGATCCTACGGTCTTGGCGTGCATCCGTGCGTCGCTGCGGTCCGGTCCCAGGTCGACGGGCACGTGCACCTTCCGCCGACCACTGGCGACAACATCGATGTACTGTGGAGACCTCACGCCCCACGTGTTGAGCAATTCGGCGGTACGTCCACCCGGCCTCCCGCATGCCCACTATACGCCCTCGCTCAAAGTCCGTCAACTGCACATACGGTTCACGTCCACGCTGTCGCGGCATGCTACCAGTGTTAAAGACTGCGATGGAGCTCCGTATGCCACGGCAAACTGGCTGACACTGACGGCGGCGGTGCACAAATGCTGCGCAGCTAGCGCCATTCGACGGCCAACACTGCGGTTCCTGGTGTGTCCGCTGTGCCGTGCGTGTGATCATTGCTTGTACAGTCCTCTCGCAGAGTCCGGAGCAAGTATGGTGGGTCTGACACACCGGTGTCAATGTGTTCTTTTTTCCATTTCCAGGAGTGTACATAGCATGAGTTGACTAAAAGATGGGATGGGTTGATAAGACACAGTCTAAGTCTTCAAGGAATAGTCTGTTTGGTAATGGACGGAAGTGTGTATATGGGGGAGGGGGGGGGGGGATAAAAATGGTTGAGGGCGATAAGAATTAAGTAGGCCCTACAGTACACGGTCACAAGCGGATGTAGGGTGCAGTATTTACGAATAGGCTTGCATGGGATAGATAGTGTGAAAAGCTGCATCAAATAAGTCTTCGGACTTAAACGACAACAAGAAAAACAAAACAAAAAAAACATTAAACTATCTTTAATGGGTTTTTAAGACACAAGGGAGACCGTTGATTGACGATATTAAAGTTCTCCCCGTGACTTTGGGTCATCAGGTTCTGATCATGCTGGTCTTCCTCTATCCAGGATCGTTTCAGGCTTGATTCTTTACTTGTTCCATAGCAACATGAATTAAGTCATCCCCTTCTGTATCTTCCAAGATACCGATATTTGTGCATTTCTAACAATTTCTCTGCTCCAATTTTCGTCCTCTAATTGTATTGGTTAAATCACAGGACGATGGCCCAGGCGAGGGCAGCTGCCAACGCAAAGCAATGATGTTGCAATGTCTCTGTTCCACGAACCGCACCATTCCAGCCTCTGTTTTGCTAGCGTCGATCGATAATTGCTCCACATTCAACGACTCCATATATTATGCATACTTTTCATATCTGCTGGGACTTAAAATATCTTGTTGTGTGTCGTTATCTAGTCTGGAAATGTATTCTGCTACAGAAGTTCCATTGAGTCTGCAGCCATAACTTCATACTTGGAGTTACAAAGCCATTTTTACGGTCTTGATTTGTACTGTCACTTCCCTTATCATGTGTAGGCTGGACGCACACCCGTGCAATCGTTTGCTAGCCGAACTCTTGGGCCACGGGACTAGGCTTTGGTTGCTCACCCTCTGGGCAGCAGTTATTGAATTAACTTTAAGTCACGTGCTTGTCCATTTCCCTCATGTTGTCCCTTCAGAAGACTGCGTCACTCACTATCACGATTCTAATACAGTTGGCTAGATATTAAGTGTAGGGATGCAAGCTCTACAAAATTCCTGTAACAACAAAGTTCTGGACTGGATAGTGATACCCAGGAAGTCTTATTTATTGATTTGAAAAATAAAGGAAGTACTCAACAGTGATGAATGTCGCTAACATTATTGTTAAGTTATGATGATTATCATATCTATTTACGGATTTACTACCTTTGTTTCTCATTACTCTTTCTGGTCGAGTGAAGGCACTCGGCTTGCATTTATTTCTGCGCCTCTCTCAACACCATTCTTCATTTAATCAACGTTATTGAATGGAGAGAAGCTTATGGGAGGATGAAACTTCGAAACAATCCGCGAGCCGGTAGTAGAGGACAGCTGTCAGGTCTACGTTAAAAAGCGTCGCAGAAAAGAAGAAAATTTCGATCCCATCCAGACGTCGATGATGAATTTAACAGCACGCCATATTTCTCTGCGGGTCTTTTCATTTTTGGCATTTCTAGTTGTTCAAGCCGGTAATGTATTGATGTCAAGGCGCTTAAAACCAAAATTGCGGCTAAACAACTGTTTGGTGGGAGAATTAAAATAAATGTTACCGCCATCACTGTACTTAACATTATCACGTCGATATAATCACTCAGTTAGGAGACGATTTAACACCTAATCCTAACCAATAGAAATAATGTAAAATGGAGGACAAATCCACAAAAAGAATTCAATTCTGTGAAACAAGCACTATGATATGGAAAGTTTTGAGATCAGTGTTTTCAACGAGTTAAAGAGATCTGAAAATGGCACATCAAAGATATATAGAAGTGCTAATGGTGCTGTATAAATATGTAGCCAATGGTAAAGAAAGAGCTGTGATCATAGTTTGTTTGTGGAGGATGTTTCTTATTTTATGTGGAAATTATTGTGAACTCGAGTGACCTATTTATTGAACAGCGGGTGATCCAGAAAGTTCCGTTTACGAAACCTACTGATGCGCAGTATAGCGTCTGTTTTGTGCATACGCCACCGAAGGTTGCTTCTGGATAGAAATATACCCAACTTGCGATTAGCTGTGGCGCATTTATTGTGATGACTTTTTGTGAAGAAGAACGAAATCTTGTGAGACTTCTGAAATGCATGCTTAGAACATCAGCAGACAATCTGTATAAAATTTAAGCGCCTAGGCAATGATGAAGTCGTGGTTCGTAAGTGTATACAAACATTCAGTTAGGATGAGAGTGTGTTAGTGATGGAGAGTGAAGCGGATAGTCACAGACGTGACGGATGAATTGATGAAAACGACCTATGCGGTGACTGTAGAGAACAGACTTTCCCGCTGTCGAGACTTTCGCGTCCGTGGCGAGGACTAAGTGAAAGGAACTGTTTACCAACAAAAGTGGCAGATTTTGTATGGCGGTGGTAAATTCTTATGGCGGTAGTGTAAAAAGTGGTGGTAAGTGGGTGCTGCACGTAGCTACAATAAACGTCATTGTTATTACTGCTTGGGTTCCATTTATTCATTGCGACCGGTGACACCTTTGAATGTGCTGAAAATCAGCTGTAGTTTATAGGTCGGACTGCTTTCACATCCATATTCGCACCTATTATGCGTAGGATATTAAAACATTGTCGGTGATGACAAATAAAAAATCGTATAGATGACTGGAACGAACACGGAGAACAGTATTTTCCGCTTATGAATGGTAGCGATTGTTTTGCAACTGTTCTACTTCTGCTGCCAACTCGCTGAGTCGCGGGAAGTCAAGTTTCGTCCAGCGCTAGCCAGCATGGGAACCTACACGCGGCGTGCGCCCTTGAACTGGGCAGCTGGTCTTGACACTGCGCTCTGACGACAGGCTACCCGGACACAGCCGAAAATTTATTTCATGCTTCATTCACGCCAAGTAGTTTTTTCAGCAAGACGTGAACGTCGAGCTAAATGCCCTATTTAAATTTGAAGGACGAAAACCCTCTAAACCAGATGTCAGGAAACTCTCTTTTTTATTTTGCTACCCACAAAGTGAAAAAATTCTAGAGTCGTACTCTGGAGGACCTGTGTTCGTCCCTTGTTTGGAAGCTGCATTTTAGCTGGAGTCCTGAAAACATTCTAAGATGATACCTCGATGACGAATTAAGGCTTTTCTGAACCTTTCATCCGTTACTTAGTCAGCTTCTTCAGTGAAATTATTTTGCAAGAGTCGATACACCAACTCGGCCAATGTTCAGAAGTTTGTATCTGATTCGATTTTCTGAGATGGAGTAAGTATTGACGCAGTCAACTGAGCATTCTGTCAGTTTCGTTTTACATAGTATGCCCGGCTTTGGTGACTATCTGCATTAGTCAAGTGACCATCTACAACATCCTCCGTCATTCTAACAAAACTGTCCCTTACTGAATTAGGTATGATGATTATCAATGTAATAAAAAACAGATAAAATCAATAAGAGATAAAGTGCCCTGTCTGCAGGCGTACTTAGAAATGCCAATAATATTCTCAGCATGATTCGTTACAAGAAATCTTGTACGTCTGATGGCGCTGTAAATGTCTGTTTACTAATACTTTTAAAGATATTTTTACTGTAATATACACAGATGTGTTGAAACTAGGAGATGGATTAAAAGGCTTTGTAATAGTCCCTCCTTCTTCTCAATACTTAAGTACCAGATACGTATGCCGTATACGAAGCAAAGCTAAAAGGTGTTCAGAGGCTAATGGAGATGTTTAAAGTTTACTGTGCGGTAAAGTTCCTTATCTGCTTATATAAGTGTTCTGCAATGAATACAGCATAAGTACACTATACACACCCCAACACTTACTGATAGAAAGTGTCGTTCTGTGGTACGCAGTAATGCTCAGTAATGCAGGTAATTGTGTAGCAGGTGCCGCAAGAAATTAGGTGTGGTTGTTGAAAATCGTGTTCGAAGTCGATGAGGAAGGTTGTGAGCGAGTCAGGAAACTTAGTGATCGGCAATAGAGAATAATAAGATAGTCTACAAAGCAAACGACCTGCCCATGGAAACTTCTTATCGGTAGCTTAGGTTGAAGGGAGTGGCCTTCCCTAGGCTTTTCATAAGACAGTGCTCAATGACAGTCGTTTCTTCCATCATGAAGACACAATAGTATGTGGATTCTGGTAGTGAAGTGTATTGTAGAATAGTATAGTATATTATAGTACAGTACAGTACAGTACACATTTGTACCCATGTACAGGGCCCGGCAGAATGATTAGTAGGATTTGGGTCAGGTAGTACGGCGTCGCTGTAGCATCTACATGAAATACATAAGCGCGCTGTATTGAGGAAGGGCTGCCATTTCTAATTACAGGTTCGTGGAGTTGAGAGCATCGAGCATTCGCCGTCCAGACTTATTTTAAAAATAGCGAGTTTCCCATGAAAGTTAGATCTTCAAACGATTATACGGTGGGTGCGTCTTGTGCGGAGAAGAAAAGTCCAGGGCGAAGGAGAAAGAAAGAAGGATCCTTTAATGTATGATTATATGATAGCGGAACAAACACTGGTAGCAGTTACGTCTGTAAAATATCTGGGAGTATGCGTGCGGAATGATTTGAAGTGGAATGATCATATAAAATTAATTGTTGGTAAGGCGGGTACCAGGTTGAGATTCATTGGGAGAGAGCTTAGAAAATGTAGTCCATCAACAAAGGAGGTGGCTTACAAAACACTCGTTCGACCTATACTTGAGTATTGCTCATCAGTGTGGGATCCGTACCAGGTCGGGTTGACGGAAGAGATAGAGAAGATCCAAAGAAGAGCGGCGCGTTTCGTTACCGGGTTATTTGGTAACCGTGATAGCGTTACGGAGATGTTTAATAAACTCAAGTGGCAGACTCTGCAAGAGAGGCGCTCTGCATCGCGGTGTAGCTTGCTCGCCAGGTTTCGAGAGGGTGCGTTTCTGGATGAGGTATCGAATATATTGCTTCCCCCTACTTATACCTCCCGAGGAGATCACGAATGTAAAATTAGAGAGATTAGAGCGCGCACGGAAGCTTTCAGACAGTCGTTCTTCCCGCGAACCATACGCGACTGGAACAGGAAAGGGAGGTAATGACAGTGGCACGTAAAGTGCCCTCCGCCACACACCGTTGGGTGGCTTGCGGAGTATCAATGTAGATGTAGATGTAGATGTAGGACGCAGCGGACCGCGGAGCGATTGGAGGTGGCACGTGAAGCATTCATCTGGTGTCCTCACCGTTCGGCTGCCAGACATGCCTTGGCGCTAACGACGCCAGATCGTTCCCTGCGGCGAATCATTCGTGATAACTTGCATGTCCATCTATGTAAAATGCAGGCCGTGTCGAAACTAAACGAACAGGATATAGTTGTCCGACGAACCTTCGCCTTACGCTTTTTGACTTCATCCTGATTTCTCCTTATGGGGATGTTAAAAGAGTCAGTGTACGCTACACGTCATCATGTCGTGGCTAAACCTAAGGAAAGGATATGTACAGCTATGTAGGAGATACCATTCAATATGCGGAATCAGTTGATAGAAGCTTCCGTTCGTCGCCTGGAGAATGCACGGGAAGTGATGGTGACGTTACGTATAGTGTTGTACTCAAAGCCAAGTAAAGGGCATATGTAATATCTACTGGGATATATTTTTCTCTGTTTTCAATGTGTAATTCAATAGATTTGTCATTTTATTTCCAGGTTCGGCCCCTTTTATGTCGTACTGTTCATTCTGCCGAATCCTGTATGCATTCAGCAAGCTATTGTGAGGTTCATGGCGGATGGTACATCGTACCAATATTTTCTTTTCTATTTCATTGTGCGGGGAAAAATGACAGACTGTATGCTTGTACGTGCCCTAATCTCTCTTATCTCATTCTCATGAGTCCTACGCGAGATGTACGACGGTGACAGCATAATTATCCCAATGTTATTCGAAGACAGGTTCTCTAAATTTACGCAACAGGGTTTCGCGAGATCTGCCTCGTCTTCCGTCGTAGAATTACCATTAAAGTTCCCCAAAGATTTCTGTTACATTTGCGTGTGGGATGTACCGGCCTGTTAATATCATAAAATCAAGTTTTTGAATTCGTCCCTGTTGTCATGCCTACGTGGCAAGGACTCGAAACACTAGAACAAATCCCTAGAATTGGATGCAACAGCGTCTTGTAAGAGATTTCGTTTACAAACGCACTGCATTTCCCCAGAACTATTGCAACAAATCTAAATCTACCAATGGCCTTTCCTACTACTGATTATATATTTTCGTCTCATTCCATACACCTACTTAGTATTATGCCTAAATTCGTATACTGTGGGACGTGCTAAAGATTTTCACAGCTAGTCTTTCAGTGAGACAATATCGGGGAATTTCTCTTTGTTATAAGCATTGCTCTACGTTTATGCATATTTTAAGAGAACTGCATTACCTTTCACTAAGTGGGACATTCCCTTTCACCAAGTGGGGTTTTTGTGAAAGTTTTTCTGCAGTTCTTTACGGCTCCAACGACGATAGTTTGCTGTGCACTGTAGCATAGTCTGCGAACCACCTATAGTCATTCTAATCGTGTCTGATGGTTCATTTATGTATATTGAAAACATTGAGGTCCTATTCTCCTTTCTTGGGATATTTTCTATTCAGTGGAACATTGGCCATCGAGTTCTGTTAGCCAAATATTCCTGTCCGCCCCCATTAGCTGCGCGGTCAGCGCGGCTGAATGCCACGCCAAGGGTCCCGGGCTCGATTCCCGGCTGGAGCAGGAGATTTTTCCCCGCTCAGGTGGTGGTGGTGGTTAGTGTTTAACGTCCCGTCGACAACGAGGTCATTAGAGACGGAGCGCAAGCTCGGGTTATGGAAGGATTGGGAAGGAAATCGGCCGTGCCCTTTCAAAGGAACCATCCCGGCATTTGCCTGAAACGATTTAGGGAAATCACGGAAAACCTAAATCAGGATGGCCGGAGACGGGATTGAACCGTCGTCCTCCCGAATGCGACCCCGCTCAGGGACTGGATGTTGTGTTGTCCTCATCATCATTTCATCCCCATCTCCGACGCGCAAGTCGCCCAATGTGGCGTCGAATGCGATAAGCACGTGTCCTCGGCGGCGAACTTCTCCGAATGGGGGACTCCCGGCCCACAATGCCGTATGCTCATTTTCATTTTTTCCTCGAGCCAATCACTTATTTTCGAAGATGCCTTGGTTGGCAGTCGACGATGTAATACAGTGTCGAACGCCTTATGGAAATCTAGGGAGACGGAATCTACGGATTCATCTATACCTGTCGTTTGCAACGTGTTTTCTATTAATAAAATGGTTCAAATGGCTCTGTGCACTATGGTACTTACCATCTGAGGTCATCAGTCCCCTAGAACTTAGAACTGCTTAAACCTAACCAACGTAAGGACATCACAGACATCCATGCCCGAGACAGGATTCGAACCTGCTACCGCAGCAGTCGCGCGGTTCCGGACCGAAGCGCATAGAACCGCTCGGCCACACCGGCCGGTTGTTAATAAAGCAAGCTGTGTTTCATATGAGAATTTCTTTTTGTATTTTTATTTTTTTTTAAAATCGATGATAATTCTTTGAGACAAAGTTGTTTTCATCCCGCGACCTCAGCGATATTGGTTTATAGCTCTGTATGTCCGATCTGTTACCCAGTTTGTAATTAGGAGTGACTTTGTTCTTTTCCGGTACACGAGACTGCTCACTGCGCAAATGATTCTCTATGAGTATGAGCTACGAAGGGGTCTATTCGTGACGTATTTAATGTAAAATCTAATTGTCGTTCTGTCATGACCAGGTGTCTTGTTCGCTTTAAGCAGTCGTAACTGTTTGTCAGTACCGTTGGTTCTAATACTGGTTTCTCTTATTTGTGAGCCGCGCGTGCTTAGCCGAGCGGTCTAGGGCGCTGCAGTCATGGACTGTGCAGCTGGTCCCGGCGGAGGTTCGAGTCCTCCCTCGGGCATGGGTGTGTGTGTTTGTCCTTAGGATGATTTAGGTTAAGTAGTGTGTAAGCTTAGGGACTGATAACCTTAGTAGTTAAGTCCCATAAGATTTCACACACACATTTATTTGTGAATCCATGCGATGGTCAAACACTGGTACGGCAGGCTCATCTTGGGTCAATACATTTTTGAATGAGGAATTAAAATTTCATGCTTTCTGCCTGCTTTCTTCGGTTTCAGTACCTGACAGAACCGTGAGAGATTTAATGTAACGTTTGGACAAGTCGTTGACTTTACGTAAGACGAAAGCTTCGTATGATTTGCTGATAGATCCGTCTCCAGGATCAGACTATGAAAATTATTGTAGGCTTGACGTATGGTATTTCTTACTAGTGCTCAGTATGGTGATGCCATTATCGATGTAAATTATTTTATTGGCTTATGTAGCTCGATGCCTTGATTCAGTGTAAGACAAAAAGATCCAACTCGTCGGTTGGTATATGTGATTTTTTTTTCTGGCAGTTATCACTTCTGTACCCTCCGACTTTTATACGTGGAAAATGTGAGGTTGCACCCTGGTTCGGAGTTCCCCTCTAATTGGCCGAGTAATTCAGTTCGGAGGTCGGAGGGAGGCAAGTGCTTACCGCCTGCATTATTCGTAAGACCGTGGCTAGTTAGTGGTGATGAAACCAACCTTTGGGTTGAGAGCTGGTTTGCTGTCTTTTGCGTACCCTGGCAGGAATACAGTGCCACACTTTTGTAGTGACGTGCATTCAACTCTAAAGTGACACGAGCGTGCCAATTGTTTGTTGTCGGCGCTACGTCGCAAATGGTAGGTAAGTCTGCCGCCGGCACAGAGTTCGCTACAGATGGCTGCGGGAGTGCTGAAGAGTTGGTTGTTGTGGGACTGGCAGGATATTTGGCTGTGCAGCTCTGTACGTGCGGTGGCCCGGACAGCAGCAACGGTACCGGGGTCGGGCGGCGCGGCGCGGCGCGGCGCGCGGACTTCCTGGACACGGCACGGCACAGAGCGGTTCCGCCTGTGAGCCGTGCTCCGTGCTGCACGAACGGTGACAGCCGCGCCTCAGACTCCGGAGCCCTCGCAACTCTGCGGCGTGCTCAGCCAGACGCATGTTAAACCATTCACGATTCTGCGTCAATATTCCGCAATCTCCAGCCAATAGACTGCACATTTCCTTCGCTGTGCTTGCGATTTCGACTTCTCAGCCGATAATTTGACGTATCTTATTCTTCATTCAGCAAATAAGTATACGTTACAAGCTTTCCTTTTTCTCCGGCAGAACCTAACAGGCGATTTGAGGCGTGTAAGATTTACAATGACTTGCTCATGAATTAATACCATATTCGAGAAAGTCACGATTGTCCGTTACAGACTCAAGTATTTTATTCAGAAGAGAGTCGTGCTTTATACTATTTACGAGTTCTGCAAGTAGTATCGTCTTGCCGATTGATTTTTCTACGTCGTGACGCCTAAAATGCGAGTAAGAATGTAGAGAACTACGTGAAATCTGTAAGTAGGCTGTTTAGGGTTTTATATTGGTAACGCCACGTAGCGCTCTATATGAAAATCACTGGCTGTGCTGTGTGCAGTCTGTGGCTGGTTTGCATTGTTGCAATTTGCTATTGTAGTGTTGGGCAGTTGGCTGTTAACAGCGCGTAGCGTTGCGCAGTTGGAGGTGAGCCGCCAGCGTTGGTGGATATGGGGAGAGAGATGGCGGAGTTTTGAGAGCGGATGATCTGGACTGTGTCCATCAGAGACAGTAAATTTGTAAGACTGGATGTCATGAACTGATATATATATATATATATATATATATATATATATATATATATATATCGTGACTTTTGGACACTATTAAGGTAAATAAATAGTTTGTTCTCTATCAAAATCTTTCATTTGCTAACTATGCCTATCAGTAGTTAGTGGCTTCAGTAGTTTGAATCTTTTATTTAGCTGTCAGTAGTGGCGTTCGCTGTATTGCAGTAGTTCGAGTAACGAAGATTTTTGTGACGTAAGTTATTTGTGAAAGGTATAGGTTAATGTTAGTCAGGGCCATTCTTTTGTAGGGATTATTAAAAGTCAGATTGCGTTGCGCAAAAAATATTGTGTGTCAGTTTAGTGATGATCAGAATAAGTAAAGAGAGAAATGTCTGAGTACGTTCAGTTTTGCTCAGCTGTTTGAAAATCAAATAACGTAAGGGGTTTACCAGCATAGTAATTCACTAATTTTTCTAAGGGGACGTTTCAAATCGTCATGCTCCAGACATGACATATATCAGGGGGCATTTCCGAGACGATCGACTAATAAACACAAAACGCTCTATAAGCTTCATATTAAATGCTAGCGCGTTAGACTATTACGACGCTATAATACAGCTTCAGCCATTAGATATGAAAACTGCCCATCTTTCCAGTGTTGAGCCGTGCCAAAGGAGGGCTAACGCACTACTAGTTATTCCATCACCTTTCGGACGTGCATCCGGGATAGTTACATTTCTTCTTTCCATCCGACACAATAATAAACTGTCAAGTGGTTGAAATATTGCCGTCCCGCATGCACACTCGAAAAAATAATGGAATAAGCTGTCTTAGTGTTGCAAACAATATGGGTTCCGAATGAAAAGATAAATGCCTTGAAAATGTCCTTGGTGAATACCAACTTTGTTTTCAGCTAAATAGGGGCATCTCAGGTCAGTTGTCTGTCAATATACAAATAGCAAAAAATGCCATCAATGACAAAAATCTGCTATTCCTATACGTTGATTTTACACAGGTATTGAACAAAATCATCATGTTCGATAACTCCACGTACTTTCATATCGCGAGAGGCGGGAAGAGGTAATGCGCCGAGGAACATTTTCGAATAAATTGTTTTGTTGTTCCAGATGTTAGGCCGTGGCGAGGCATAATGTTACATGGAAGTACTCACCTCCAGGTCTTTGAACAGAGTACATTCACCGGTCAGCGTTATTGAGGCAGTTTACTCCTTCCCCGTGTACGTTTTTTCAGGTGTGCGTTCGCTCCTGCTTCATTTTTATGGATGGCAGAGCCGACAGCATCGAACACAGTACGTGGAGCAGCTCACCCTTTTAAGAATCATGTTCCGCCTTTTGTAATGTCCAGGGCACGATCAAAAGTCACGGTGACTGCAATGTAATTATTGTCTTCGAATAAAATTTCTCTCCGGATCATTGCGTATTCCTCGTATTTACCTTCTTTACTGTACTGCAGCAGTTCCTTCTTTGTATGCCAAGTTTCATCGAGTTACGTTTCTTGGGAATAACGCATCATGCGAAAGTTATTTTCGTCCTTAAGTTTTGCTCGCCACTGTATAGGTGCTAATAACCAGCATCAATAGCGCACACATCTCTTACAGATGGAAGCAAGGTGCACAAGAATTTACATATGTATGCGGCATTACAGAAACACTAAGTAACAATTTTATTTCAAGTGAAAACGCTATTTTGGAGAGGATTGGCGGTAGTTCACCGCGTCAAAAACACAACTGTCTAATCGAAACTATTGTTTTATATTCTCAGCATGTATCTTGGTCCTTCTGTCTACACTCATTACGATATTGGGTTCCATAGATGCATTAAACAGAAAAGGAGGAACAGTAGAAATGTTGTCACACAGAAACAAAAACTAATGTTTGATTTATGCATTACATAATATTGCTAACAACCGAGAAATGACTTCTTTTACATTATTTTCATGATCGAGTACAGTGCTTAGCTTTTGAATAGGCCAAAAAATTAGAAATTAGTGGATGACGATCCCTTACGGCCTCGGATGAGCCAGCCTACGTAACTGGGGACATGGTGAGTACTCTTGCGGATAGGAAAGCCTTGCTTTCATGTAATTTATTTAACTGACGGCTGTATTTCATATCATTTAGTTAACTGAGATTGTACTTTCCCAAGTGTTACTTGGTAAGTGCGGTAACAATAGTTAATGGATATCATAAGAATTGAAATGACTAAAAATGCATTCAGAAATAAGAATAATTTATTAACAAACGACCACTGTAGTATAGAAACAAGAAAGAAACATCAAGACATTTATTCGTAGCTTTTTAAGCTATGGTAGTGAAGGATGGACTCTGGGGAAATGAGAAGAAAAAGCGGTAGGGATGTGGGCATGGAGGAAAGCCATATAAACAGTCTGGACTGAAAGAAAATGGAATGAACAAATAATAAAAGAAATTAGAAAGGAAAGGACGTCGATTAAAAAGATACAGATAAGACAACGACGACGATGATGATAGGCTATTTGGGGCTATTTCAATAATTTTGATACTGACTTGTCTAAGATGGCGATAGCATTGGCGTAGCATTTTGTATCCGGTGCTGATAACGGTCTCATTATATTGCTAACTTCTTATAAGCCCAACACTAAATTACGGTATGGTTATAATAAAAATTTCGCTATTTGAGCCATCGTAGAAAAACTGTTTATCGTATGAGTGCCGAACTTAATAAGAATGATGTTCACAATATACACTGCAGGATTTGCGTTCTTAGCAGTGTTACTGTCATGACTTGGCGTTAGGCACCGATGCTAATACGGAACTCGCACTCCAAGAACCAAGGACATGCAGCGTGAACGGCACACGTTACTGTAATCTGCTTTGATCCCTGCTCTGCGGGAGAGAAGTGGTTTACATTGGTCGTGAGGTCACTCGGTCATTCCGTAACACATTTGGAGAAAACCGAATCATTGGCCGATTGTTCCAAACTCTCTGACCACCAAGATAACCAGATTTGAACAAGAGTGATTTCTGTCTGTGGGGTTACCTGAAGGACACTGTTTATCAACGGGACTCTTAACACACTTGGAGGTTGAAGATGTCCGTAGCGAGGGTGTAGTCAGCATCCCACCTGAGATGTTTCGGGTAGCAGTAGAGCAATCTCTAACGCGGTTCCAGGCTGTCCTGGTCGTCACATTGAGCAACGTTTGTGATCTGGAACGTAAACATGGTACGCAATCAACAAACGTTACCCTTTCGCGTGAAAATTAAAATGTGTTTCTTTCAAAAGTTTATTCGTTATATTTCTCTTCCACCTGTCCTTACAAATCTTTACGCAAAGTTTCATTGTCCAACGATCACTCATTTTGCATGGGAGCCCTCTCGAACAGCGAACGTTTAATTTTAACCACCGCGCTGTGCTATAGTCAACTCGCTCAGCTTCGCGATGAGTTGACGAAATAGTTACTGTTAGCGAGTATCCCATTACATGTCCAGGCTTTCTCTGATACTGAGTCGTCACTTCTGCTTGGCGAGCAGGATCCGTACTCAGCTTACGAAGATTTTTTTTTCGTGGCCGCTGCGTACACCCTTGTACTTACACAAAAAGGGAAAGAAAGATTAAGGGGTCAGACACAAGTCAGAATGACTGTAATTAAGGAGGAGCTGTTATTTATGTTTCTAACTTCCTAATCAGCGCTTGCCATGCGTTGGTCTGTCGTAGAATTTTTTCCCGTCACATACCCCTTTTAGGAATGAATTTTTAATGAGAAAAATGCCAGTCTGACTAGAGGTTAGTAGTTCAGTTCAATCTGTAGGTCTCGCGATTGTTGTCTGGGTTAGTTTAGTTCAAAGGGCGGAGAAAAGCAAGGAGATACAAAATCCAGGAGAACTATGGGAAGTAAAAAAAATGGCTCCGAGCACTATGGGACTTAACTTCGGAGGTCATCAGTCCCCTAGAACTTAGAACTACTTAAACCTAACTAACCTAAGGACATCACACACATCCATGCCCGAGACATGATTCGAACCTGCGACCGTAGCGGTCGCGCGGTTGCAGACTGCAGCGCCTAGAACCGCTCGACCACCCCGGCCGGCCATGGGTTGTAAAGCACTGTGGTGTACGAATGAGCATTCGGATTGATGACGGCAGGTTCTATAGCCGATGTTGAACATAAACAGAAATATTTTCCAGTGTTGCATACAAATACGAAACAACTTTTAGTTCAATACAGCTGTTCGAGAGGATTACTGAGAGAGTAGAAATGTCATTGACATTTTTGTCGTAAACTTACATTGGTTCTCAAAAGTCAAGTAATAGTACCACAGCGTGAGGTTTGTCCACAAGCCTTCTGCAGATTTTGAATGTCGTTACTTCACTAGTGGAGACGTATCTCGTTCAGAAGAACCGTAAACTTTGTACATGCGATGCCTGGGATGAACTTGGCTTAAATTTTTTTTGTACTGCATTTGATCGTATTTTCGAATTTCGGTTTGTTAATAAATTACGCTACGGTGGCATTGCAAAATGGCTTCCAAGTACATCAAAGTGAAAGTGTTCCGAGAAACGTCGTATTTTGATCGAACATTTGGACTGAATTAGCGATTTCTCACACTGAAAATATTTGTAGAGACAAAGTTATTCCGTTTTTACTTTCTGGTGCCATATGTTAATCTTAGCTTATCCTTATAGAAAACGGAAGCCTTAAACTCACTTCCTCATTCTTCACGCCATAGGTTCTAGTATTACAGTTTCTTATTGTGACTAAAGTAAGCACAATGGGTTGGAGATATCTGTAATCTGGGGATAGTGACCCAGTGTCACTTATAAATCGCACCTGCAGGTGAACGTCGCTCGAAATACACATTCAACGGATTGACCAGCAACACTGCATCTAACATTTGTCTCATACAATCACATAAATTAGCCGTATGATTTTATGCCTTCATAACGCTGTGTGTCTATGTTAAGAAGTGTATAAAGCGCCTCGTAATGCCTATGATTACACTTTCGTGGTGTAACTACCTAAGACAACTTGCATTTCCCGTTTGACAAATTTCGATTTGCATCCATAGCAGCAACGGTTCAGCATTGTTACTGTATGAAATGAAGGAAGAAACCGCAATTTGTTAGTCATGGTCTTAGCTCGAAATGTAAACAACAGCGTCATATCAAGGTCACGTGACTTTCAGTTCGATATTGGCGACATGCGCAGGATAACAATAATAATTTCGTGTGGCTCAATGGCCAGGTGCTTGTCTATTAATTGGACGCCATTTCGGCAACTTGGGTGTTCCCAATCTACCCCCGTTATCCAACCTGGGAGAGGGAACCACGTGTCGTTCATGGTGGCTTCTCAGCTAGTTCAGAGGTGAGGACTAGATTAAAGGTGAACCGGAGACTCGATCCCACGACCTCTCGGTTTTCAGGCAAGCACTTTACCACTAGAGCACCAGACCTATCATGCGCAGTACGCCTTGATCATGTCACAGATATTCCTACTCTACGGAATCAAAGATTTTGATATTGTTGCTGTGCCTGGAATGTGCTTGCTCCACGGGCACGGGCGCAGTATTACGGTCAGCGTGGTCGTTATCCGGCCGCAGATCAGGTTTCCGCGTACGTATTGCGTGTCGTCGGCGCGACCACTTTTACTTTCGCGACGAGGCGGGGCTGCTGTGCCGAGCGGTCAGTGGGCAATCAGAGCAGCGCGGCGAGGGAGACGGGGCTGGACGGACGCAGGCGAGCCGCGGCGCCAAAGAAACGAGGAAGTGCGCAACGGCAGGGGGCGACCACGCCCTGCCATCTCAGCAGGAGCGACCTGGCGCCGTGTCTGAGATCACGCGCAACACCGGGTCATAACTAATTACGCCTGACGTTGTGCTGACCTCCGTTCCTGTTTACCGAGGTACTCGAGGGAACTGGAGGCGAGCCAAGGAGAATGTCCACAAACACAAGAGCCGTCGAACGCGGATTCAGGGTTTGGGAGTGGGGATGCGGGGGCGGGAGCGATCGCAGTTTGCTACTGAAACCCCCCCCCCCCCCCCCCCCCCCGGCAAAAAAAAAAAAAAAAAAATTACTTGTCGTCGCAAGGGACGGTTTAAAGTCGCACGGAACTCTTAGTACTGATCAACTTCATGACCCATAGTCAGCAATATGCAGCGTGAAACATTCCTTTCGTCAGTGCTTCGGAGCTTCCTGTGGCGTCAAGGCCTCAGGGTTTTGGCCAGAATCCACACGCTCTTGACGGTGTGTGGCACGTGAGACAACTTACACTAGATAGTGTCCCACAGATTTACTCCGAAACGGATCCGGATTAATTCCCTGCAGTGCTGTACTTAGGGCTGATTGCATCAACGTCGATTAAAAGTTAGCTGTTGTCAAGTGGGCATCTAACCCTGGCCAACGCAAAATTCGCTGCACCAACCTCAATTAATGTTAATTGAGGGAGTTGATTGCTGTTAAAGTTGACTGAGGTCAGAGGGTCGATTATCTTGAAGTGATTGCCTTTAAAATAAACACACAAGACAGCGGTACATTTTGATGTTTTGGATGGCATAGAGCAGGGGTACCCAACCTTTTAGCTTATCTGGCCCACATGAGAAGAAGGCGAGCATTTTTGAGCTGCATATAATATCCTTAACATTACTCACTGTTAAGAATAACTGCTATAAAGAAGAAAAAGGTGAACCAATGACACAATAGCATCGTGTGGCAGGAGCAGATTAAAATACTCAGTTTGCCATAACTTTACGTAAACGTAACTTTGTGTTCTTTCAACTGATCGTGTGATAGATGCTTGTTCCGTGGGCCACATTGATAATTGCTTTGGACTGCATGCGGACCGTGGGATGGACACCCCTGGCATAGAGGATGAAGAAATGTTACAACTTGACCCTGTAAAATGTCGCCGCAACCGTATTGGTGTAGTTTTGGAAAGAGGAAATCACTTCGAAAATGAGGGGGACAGGAAATATGAAGAGTGAGTTTGTGTTACAAAAGAAACTTTCTGGTTATAAGTCAAATCTACGATAGGTTGTAATTTCCTGTCTCGCCCATGAACAGCCTTATGATGACATTAATGGCTTATGCAACTGATGCATTTAATATAGCCATTTGTGCCAGTGTTAATGTATATACTTCAACAGTGCAAAGAATTATCAGTGTTGTATCAGGGATCATAGCAGCAGTATCTCCTCAATACATAAATTTTCCTTCAAAATGGTTCAAATGGCTCTGAGCACTATGGGACTCAACATCTTAGGTCATAAGTCCCCTAGAACTTAGAACTACTTAAACCTAACTAACCTAAGGACATCACACACACCCATGCCCAAGGCAGGATTCGAACCTGCGACTGTAGCAGTCCCGCGGTTCTGGACTGCAGCGCCAGAACCGCACGGCCACCGCGGCCGGCAAATTTTCCTTCTCAAGCAGAATTATACTCCATGATGGTTGGTTTCAGCAGCACACCGGCTGAATTTCCTGGAGTCATTGCTACACTGGATTGTTCTCAGGTGATGATTAAGTCTCCTGGGGGACACAATGCGGAACTTCTCCACAATAGAAAACCATATTTTTCACGTAACTGTCAAACCATCACTGACTACAGTTTAATAATACGGAATACGGTGGCTCGGTGATCTGCCCTGTGTGTGATAGTACAATATTTCATAACTGTGCCTGCAGACCTAAGTCTGAAAATTCGGAAATACCTGTAGATCACTTACTAGAAGATAACATTACAACCCACCAGCTCTGAAAGCATACCAAGTTCAAATTTAGAGAAATTTGGCGTCCTTTTCTTGCTTTCCGTAGCAAACCACCCCTTATCTTACCTATGTTGTGATAATAAAGAAGACTGGGTGGTGGTATGTGTAACAGCTGAGTTCAAACTATGAGTGTACAGAGGTATACCATTTAGAATTTTCAGTGTGTGTAATGCTCCATACTTAATGATTGCAAATGGGACATGTTCATAAAACCTTTCTCTTTGTTTCCATAATTTGAAGAAGATTATCACCTTTTGAACTTACATGTAAAGAACTGAATCATTCAAAATTTCAAGTTCTTGTAATAGAAGCAGTTTGTGCTCATATGTGTTCTTTATACGTATTAGCCAATTTCTCTCTTTCTAATTTTAACGATTGTGTTTTCATCTATGAATTTTTGACTAATCTCATTTGCATGTTGAAATAAAATCTACAGCATCTTATTTCACACAGATTTGTTAAACATCTGTACCTCTTAATTGGACACTTTATTGTTTCAATGTCAGATGCTTTATTCAGCTTTTAGTATTTATACTTGCAATCCGTGACATCCACTAAATTATTCAATAATTAGAGCTATGGTAAGAAACAGAAGAAAATAATATAAAATAGGTATGCTACATGAATTATGATCATGTTAAACAGTCTGTTGCGTGACCTGCTCAAATAGCATAACGTGCAGACAATGAAGTGAGCAGACCCAGGTCAAATCCACATAGAGGATTAACAACTGCAGGTTTTACACCAACTAGCTGAGTGTGTGTTTTAGGCAATTTCCCCATACACTTTTTTAGGCAATGGATGGGCTGGTCCCTACATTCACCTCAGAGAATACAATATACAAATGGTTACAGTCTTCAACTGATCTTTGACTCAAGCCCTGCACTGTATCAAACAGCTTTCTTTTGCAATTTAATTTTGTGCCTTCAGAATTACTTTAGCCAAGTTGGAGTAGAATAATGCAAAATATGCGTATAATAAGAGATCTCAGTAGCACTGCTCCTCACTTGTACGATACATACAAGGGTTTGCTGAAAAGTAATGCCTCTGGAATTATTTTTATGTGAAAACTTTTAAAGCTTTTTAGGTAAAATAAATAGTATTTACATTCTAAATCTTTATTCTTCATGTCTACATATTTGCAGCTCTCTGCCACTAAACGGCTATGAATTGCCACATATATAAGATGAAAGAAACAGCATGCTGAACAGAGTATCGAATTTGAAGAGCTCGTCCATGCATGACAATGCCAGACCATATGAGCCTTCAACATCTGCAACAATCCAGTGCCTTGGGTTCACTGTTGTGTAGAATGTTAATAGCATTTGTTTTATTTAAAAAGCTTTAATTGTTTTCTCATAAGAAATTTGGAGGCATTACTTCCCAGAATGCCCTTGCAGATCTCACATGATAGTCTGCTGCATTTCTCTTGTGCCATTTCTCTTTTGTATCAGAAGATAGTGGTTATACATATGAAATCAGATACTGAATGGATATTTTGCTTCAGTATCATTACGTTTTGTAGCTATTTTGCCTTAGGGAAAAATCAGTGCTTTGGCTGTAGAATGGACTGCTTATGCACTGGTAGAATGTGCTCAACAATCAATCATTTCTATTTTGATTTGAAACTGAGACAATTAATGACATAACTCACACATAATTAGTATTACAATGTTATAAAAAGTATGGTGGTAAATGGGAGAATAGCATACGCTGCTTGTACATGTAGATGATTTGTGAACATTAGTGGATCAGAATCTGTGCTACATGGTACCCCAACCACTTCATTCAATGGATACACCCACCAAACCACAAGAAATATGTGATCTAACATCAGCAAGGGAATATGAAAAGCACCAAGCCCTTCTTGGTGCTAACAAATTGGGATGAAGATTATGTAAAGTGAAAGGGAATTGGGGACTGACTAATTCTTCTTAAGTCTCATTAAATTCATTGGTGAAACTAGTTGCTGGATATTGTCAAGCACTTCATGCTTCAACCATAACACCTCAAAATGTACTTAGTTTATGAAGAAATAATTCAATACTAAGTTGTTAGGTCATGATTTATTTGCAGGATGTAAGACCAACAGTGCAAGAGTAAGATACAGATACCAAAAAGTGAATTTTTGAATTAATCAGAGGACACACACACACACACACACACACACACACACACACACACACACACACACACACACACACACACACACAGAGAGAGAGAGAGAGAGAGAGAGAGAGAGAGAGAGAGAGAGAGAGAGAGAGAGAGAGAGAGAATATCATCTCTCTTCAGAGTTGAGAGAGAGAATGATATGAACAAAGATGCCTCTACACTCTGTTCCAAAATGCATCAGTGTCCTCCCAAGCTCAGTTGGGTCATAAAAGGGGGTGGATGACATTTTTTGCATTGGGGAATGGTGCCATTTTCATGAGCAGTATTTGTTTTGCATCTCTATATTGCTGTCAGGCATGTGTAAATCTGATAAAACATATGGAAACAATAGAAGCTTTCTTTTGGGACGACCCATTAATTTTATACCTGAGTTTGAGAAAAAGAATTCACTTCATAACAGGTAGTGATAAGCGATCAGGCATCTTCTTTGTAGCTAATACTGCATTTTATGTTTGTGTGATACTATTATCGAATAATGCCTTACTCTTACTGAAACTGAAGTGCTTATTGTGTGAACCATTCTAAATGAACGATGTCTGTTCTGTTTAACTTATTTATTATTTCATTCTCATTCATATTTGCTTTGTTTCTGATGCTCACTTTGCAGTTTGTTTGGAACTTCCATTACTTATCTGATCACATTAAAAAAAATTTGTTACAGGAGGAGTACATGTCTGAGAACATACAGTGGACACCCATAGACTACTTTAATAACAAAGTAGTGTGTGATTTAATAGAAAGTAAACGGCCACCTGGACTATTTTCTGTTATGGATGATGTGTGTGCAACAATGCATGCTGTATCAGAAGGTGTGGATCAAGATCTGCAAAAGGTAAGCTAGATTGTCTACAACATTTGTGTATGTAATTAATGGCATTTAAATGCAAAATGGAGCAGACAGCAAGATGACATTTAAAAAATTCTCTAAATTATGAGCCTGGGACATACCAGAAATTTGAAAAAAACATTGGATGATAAAATCCATGATATTAGCAAATTGAGTCATATATGTAGACAACCAGACATGATGACCTCCTCCTTAATAGCATGTTGGTCCACATTTGGAATGCACTACAGCAGCATTTTCGTATGGCATGGATTCAGCAGGGCCTTGGTAGATTTCCAGAGGTATGTGGCCCAGATATATATGCAGAGCTCATGCATTTCCTATAAATTAGGCGCTGCTCATGTGTGGATAAGGGGCTGGTGCCTGATAGTGACCCATCTGTGTCGTGTCAGGTTCAGTTTAGGCAAATTTGCTGGACGAAGCACCAGTGTAAGTTCACCGTCATGCTCCTCAAACCACTGTAGCACAATTCTGACCTCGTGACAGTTATCCTGCTGGAAGAAGTCAATGCCATTGGGAAAGACATCAGGTACTGAAGGATACAGGTGGTCTGCAATAGTTTTCATGTAGTCTGCAGCTGTTATGGTGCCTTCAATTACTTCCAGAGGCCCATGGTAATGCAGGTGACTGTTCCCCACAGCTTAATATGGCATCTACTGGCCTGAGTCTACTATGGCACATGTTTAAAGCAGCCATTGGCCTGGATGACATGACCATTGACTTGGTGGAAGAAGAAATGTGATTCATCCAACCAATTTGTCATTTATCCATGGTCCAATCCGTAATGATCCCTTGCCCACTGCATCGTAGTTGGTGATTTCATGAGGACACCTATGGGTATTCTGCAGCCTCATGTTCAACAATGTGCATTGAATGTGATTCTCTGAAACATGTATGCCTGCACCAGCACTGCACTCTGTCATCAGAACTGGCACATATTGATGCCTATCCTGCTTTACAGAATAGGGAACCCTCTGACATTCACATTCTGTGATGAGATGTGGATATACAACACCTTGTCATCTGAATGTGGTTTCACCATCCTTCAACCACAACCAACCAGCTTGGCCATTTCCGAGAGCCTTGTCCCCAGGCAATGGTCCATATCAATGTGCCTTTTGCCAAAGTCACTTTTTCCAGTCAGTTTCCCCATTTGTCACCTGTATCATTACTACAATGATTCTCCATTCATTTGTGCTCAACTTATGTACTTCCCTTACTACACCATGTCAACAATGTGCAGTGGCACATATGCTTATTCAAGGTAGCAACACATGCCAATTCCTTTCTACTGTGCCAATGAAAGATGGTTGCATAGAAACCTTAATTTGTGGTGGTGGTGGTGGTGGTAGTAGTAGTAGTAGTAGAAGAGTGGAGACCGCATATGGTGTGCACATTTTTTATCAATGCACAAATATGAAATGCAAATATTAGCACAGTACAGCCACAAGGCGTGACGGAGGGGGAGTGTTTTATTGGTGATAAGGGACCATTTACACTTTGACGTTGTGACTTGGGGGTATCATGGACACCAAAGAAAAAGAGGTCAGGACGGCAGTGGCTGTAGTTTCTTAAGAAAATCAAAACAAGATTTTATAAAATAACTTAATTAATTATAAATATTTCTTTAATTTGGGATACTAATGATCTGTCAGTCAATGAATCTGATTATTAAGAGCTTAAATGTAAATGTTTAATTGATGGGTTGAAAATGTTATGGGAACTGTTAAACGCATAAGGATTTTGAAAAGAAGTGGTTCTGTGACTTCGTAGCTAGTGAGTAGCAAACATAATCTTCCATTATAATAGCATGTTCGTGCAAATGGTGAAGAAGTTCGATATAATTACAAGTGGCATTGCATAGCAGGACTACAACTTCAAGGAGCACCGGGAGTCCATAAAGAAAATATTTGAAGCTAATTACGAACATATGGCTGACAGATCACATTCAAGGAAATGGTACCATGGTTGAGCAGTAACATTCCAAACACCACCATTCAGCATTCAGTTTAAAGGCAGTGGTCACTATGTTTCGGCTAATCAGTGCATGTTGCATGCCATATGTAAAAGCCTTGTTTTGATCCACAACGAGATTTTGATGTCACCCACAACTGAGTGACACAGCTTCCTATTTATCGCCTTTCCCTTTTTTATGCAGTGAATCCAGGATCAGTTTTGTCTCTCACTTCTGTCACTTCTGCCAGTTTTCTTCCATTTTCCCAGTCAAAGACTGCCAAACACACACACACACACACACACACACACACATATATATATATATATATATATATATATATATATATGCAGGCATATATTGCAGTTGATATGGTCAGAAATATATGTGCACCTAAGCAATTAATCTCTCTCCCTCTGTGATCTGTAAGGCATTTGTCAAAAGTAGAAAAAACACACACACACACACACACACACACACACACACACACACATACACACGACTGCAGTCTCATATTTTCCATTGTTTGAATATTACAGCTTGATAGTTACAAGAAATCAACAAATTTCGAGAATAAGCATGGCAAATAAAGTGGGTTAGCTGAGCCAATGAGACACAGAATCAAACCTGTCAGCTGAGCTCACTGCTGTCTGAGGTTTCTATTGGTACTAGGCCTGCTCCCCTACAGCTGACCATTAATGGTTCCACTGCTGCTGTTGTTGGTTCTACTTAGGTGGTGGGGGGAAGGTGTTTGTGGGACAGGGGTGTTCACTGCTGTAAGTGGTGCTTGTGGCACTGAATGGTGCTGTTGCTGGGGGCCATAGTGTAACAGTTTCTTCCACCTGGTGTCCATCCTCTGCATTTCCACATCAGGGAGTGATGTAGGTGGTCTGCAGGCATGAGATGTTGCTACTGCAATGAGATCCATGGCTGTATTCTGAGGATTATCTTGTTGTGGCTTGTCTGGTTCAGTATGTTCTGATGAACAGATTTTTGCTGCCTTTGTTGAGATCTCCCTGTCAATTTCTGTCAGTTTCTGTTGAGGCAATACAAACTCCTCTGCCTTTCCTGTAGGTGAAAAATACAGATCATCACATGTTTGATGTTTTTGTAGGACTCCACAAAATACTTTGTGTTAATTGTGGTCCATTATGTATCACATTTATATGTTAACTCACAGATGAATATTGCTTGAATTATGATGTAGGTGATAGTAGGAAACATTCTGACACTGTATGGAAAATTGGAGAATGTATGTTTCAGTGCCAGTCACATGATATTCATGAATGGCCCAGCAAAATTTTGTGGATGTATTCATAGAGCTGGCTTATGTTTTTTCACATATGGGCCAAGTATGGATGAGTTCTTTGCTTGCATTTGTAATTTTCAGCCGTTAAACTCATTGGAATGCTACCTGCCTCATTTGGGTTTTAGTCAGGTGGTTTATGTGTAACAAACTTGGACCATAATGTAAAATGTTGAGAATAATAACTCAACATTTCTGCGGGCTTGTATTAAGCCTCAGCACTACGTCGACTAGAAAGAGCTTGTTTCACTGTAAAATTATCATCAGTGGCATCTTTGGAGCAGGGTCGGCCCTCCTGGGACACAGTCTTAACACAGTCTTAGGCTGCCTTTTGTAGAGTGTGGGGCTGTCGTGTTGTGCAACTGTACATGGTATTACTGAAAAATCACAGCTGTGCTCCTAGAGCTTGGTATAAAAATCCTCATTTTTATCGAATGCTAGCTTGTTACC
Source organism: Schistocerca americana (assembly GCF_021461395.2). Classification (NCBI taxonomy): domain Eukaryota; kingdom Metazoa; phylum Arthropoda; class Insecta; order Orthoptera; family Acrididae; genus Schistocerca; species Schistocerca americana. The sequence goes on along the minus strand of NC_060123.1, from coordinate 400,091,070 downwards.
CTGTAGAAAGCCTGAAGAGTGCATCAACATCGGTTTGTGCTATTTACTGAGGACAAACTCCATCCGAACAGGCCTTGGAAGGCCCAACGGTACCAACCAGGAAGACATGCAACTTTGCTTTATGATTTAATGATGATGGCATCCCCATGGCTAAAGTATTCTGGAGGCACAATAGTTCCCCATTCAGATCTCCTGGCATGGACTGCTCAAGAGGATGTTGTCAACAGAAAAACATATCTGACATTTTGTGGAGCAGTGTGGAATGTTAGATCCCTTAGTTGGCTAGGGAGGTTATAGAATTTAAAAAGAAAAATTAATAATTTGAGCTTAAATGTAGTGGGAATTAGTAGAGTGTTGGGACAGGCACAACTAGATTTATGGTCAGGTAACAATGGTTATCAGTACAAAAAGAAATGGGTAACAAGGGAGTAGGATTAGATAATTAATAAGAAAATGACAGTGCAGGTGAGCTAGTGTTTACAGCCTAGTTAACTCATTATTATAGCCAAGATAGACATTGAGCCAAGAAATACCACAGTGGTAAAAGTTTGTGTGCCTATTAGGTCTGCAGTTGATAAGGAAATGGAAAGGAAGTGTGATGACATACAAGATATTACTCAGATTTTTGAGGCAGACAAAAATTTAGGTGCAGTGAGTGACTGGAAAATGAACGGAAGGGGAAAAAATAGGAGAACATAGACTGGAGGAAAGGAATGAAAGGAGAAGCCATTTAGTAGAATGTTGCACAAAACACAATTAAATCATTGCAGACAAGTTTTTTAAGGATGTGTACATGAAGAGGCCAGGAGACACCAGAAAATTTCAGGTAGATCGTATAACTGTAAGACAGATACTTAGGCAACATACAGATTTAGATATAGCAGGAATATAGTAATAAAACATGTCATTAGTTTTAAATACTTGGGTGAATGGGTTACAGCCAATGGATTAAATAAGCATGACTTGGAGCAAAAGCCATAAAATTTGAAATAGCTTTCTAAACCACCCAAAGCATTAAAAAATATGTCCCAACTTTTTATGGAATAATTTGTCTAAGTTTGAAATAAAATAGATTAGACACACATTTGATGCACCTTTCAGTGATGCTCAAAATCATGCACAACAAACAAGGTGCTGATGAGAATTTAGAGTTCAATATTTAATTTAGATTCCAAGAATTTAAAGAGTGTTCTGCGACATTCCAGTACCTGAAATACATGAATGTATTCGCAGTTGCGAATATGGACTATCATCTGTGTAATGGAATGACGACAATGAAAATTTGTCTCAGACTGGATTTGAGTGCAGATTTCCCACTTATTGTGAGTGCTTGCCTTACCATTTGGCTACCCGAGCATGACTCACTACCCATGACAGCTGTAGTCACTGCAGGGCCTGTTCCTTTGGACATGCACGCATGTCTGAAGGAACTTTACATTATAATTCAGAATAAAACAGACACTGCATTATTCAAACAATCGAAAATCCAGAATGATATCATACTTATCGCTGACACTGGGCAAACGGCTTTCAAGTGAAATGTTTTTCCTCTACGGGAATACATATAATGGATGTGCCAGTACAGGATGTTGACATATGGAAGTTTGGAACCATCCATGAGTCATGAATCAAAGGAAGTCATTTTGACAGTTAAATATGACACTAATGTAACTTTTTGTGTGCAAAATTTCTAAAGAGTTTTTTTAATTACCCTGATTTTCTTCGAGCAACCAATTTTTTTCCTTCAAAACTACACCTCACACTGGTCTGTATGATACCCAGTTTGTTTATTTGCCACTCCATGTTTGCCTATGAAAATTTGGACAAAAATATCCCTCAAATTGATAGTTAAATTTTTATTAATTACACTAATTATACTAGAACTGACATGTGATGACATTTTCACGCAATTTGGGTGCATAGATCCTGAGAAATCAGAACCTAGAACAACCACCTCTGGCCGTAATAACGGGATTGATACACCTGGGCATTGAGTCAAACAGAGCTTGGATGGTGTATAAAGGTACAGCTGCCCATGCAGCTTCAACACGATATCACAGTTCATCAAGAGTAGTGACTGGCGTATTGTGATGAGCCATTTGCTCGGCCACCATTGACCAGACGTTTAGAATTGGTGAGAGATCTGGAAAATGTGCTGGCCAGGGCAGCAGTCGAACATTTTCTGTATTCAGAAAGGCCCGTACAGGACCTGCAACATGTGGTCGTGCATTATCCTGCTGAAATGTAGGGTTTCGCAGGGATCGAATGAAGGATAGAGCCACGGGTCGTAACACATCTGAAATGTAACATCCACTGTTCAAAGAGCCGTCAATGCGAACAAGGGGTGACCGAGACGTGTAACCAATGGCACCCCATACCATCACACTGGTTAAAATGCCAGTATGGCGATGACTAATACACGCTTCCAATATGTGTTCACAGCGATGTCGCCAAACACGGATGCAACCATCATGATGCTGCAAACAGAATCTGGATTCATCCAAAAAAATGATGTTTTGCCATTCGTGCTCAGGTTTGTCGTTGATTACACCATCGCAAGCACTCCTGTCTGTGATGCAGCATCAAGGGTAACCGCAGCCATGGTCTCCGAGCTGATAGTCCATGCTGCTGCAAACTCGTCAAACTGTTCGTGCAGATGGTTGTTGTCTTGCAAACGTCCCCATCTGTTGACTCAGGGATCGAGACGTGGCTGCACAATCGTTACAGCCATGTGGATAAGATGCCTGTCATCTCAACTGGTAGTGATACAAGGCCTTTGGGATCCAATACGGCGTTCCGTATTACCCTCCTGAACCCATTAATTACATATTCTGCTAACAGTCATTGGATCTCGACCAACGCGAGTAGCAATGTTGCTATATGATAAACTGCAATAGCGATAGGCTACAATCCAACCTTTGTCAAAGTCGGAAACGTGATGGTACGCATTTCTTCTCCTTACTCGAGGCATCACAACAATGTTTCACCAGGCAACACCGGTCAGCTGCTGTGTGTATGAGAAATTGGTTGGAAACTTTCCTCATGTCAGCACATTGTAGGTGTCACCACCGGCACCAATCTTGTGTGAATGCTCTGAAAAGCTAATCATTTGCATATCACAGCATCTTCTTCCTGTTGGTTAAATTTCATGTCTGTAGCACATCATCTTCATGGTGTAGCAATTTTAATGGCCAGTAGTGTAGCTTGATTACTTTCACCCTTTTTTGCATAACTGGGCTTCACACTGGTCAGTTTTATATACCATTTGTCCATATCCCATACTTTGTTTGGCTATGAAAGTTAATACAAAAACTCATTGTATAATTTATAGGGAGACATGGTTTCGTTACTCTCAAACATTATCCAAAAATTCTTTTCCATAAATATCAAATAGTTTTTGTTACATACCTCATATTGCTAATGTATGTAAGTATCTATCACAGTTGTGTTATCCTCTCTGAGAGACGTTTACTAACGAAAGAAGAATGAAAAGACAAACAATACATTGGGTTCAAATTATAAAAAAAATAGGATCTACATAAAAAAGGAAAACAAGAAAAAATACTAAATATTATCGACACACAGTTTATTTGATGGAACTTATGATAAATGAATGACTTGAAATGGACAGAACACATATTCAACATCTTGACTTGAAACCAGAAACAAGAATACTCTGCTACTTGAATTGCAGAAGAGATATAGGAGGACTAGTCATTCAATCACCAGACATACAAAATTGGAACGTCTGAAGAGCAGCTGTTGTAACGTTTGGGACTTTGTGTTATAAAACATTGTCAGCTCATGCCTGATTGTTGAATAAACATTGTCCTGGACTAAGAGAAATGAGGAGAAACATTTGTCTTAAATGAAAAACAATAAGATGAATGACTGTCATCTTGGGTCTGAGGTTATGACGAATTCAAGATGACTGTCTAATGAAGTAGATTAATAATAATAATAATAATAATAATAATCTACGCATTTTATAAAAACGGATATATTTGTGTGTGTGTGGGGGGGGGGGGGGTGTAGGTAGGTAGGTGCTTTTTACCACATCTCCTCCAAAACCAATGGAACAATTTCAACCAGACTTGGTACACATATCCCTTACCATCAGGCGACAGTCACAAGGAGGGGGGGGGGGGGGGGGGGGTTAAAACCACCTACTTAACATAGTTCAAGAGATATGAAGTTGCAAACTACCATATCATGCTTGTTGTTTAAACGTATTACTTCTGTGCTACTGACCATATTTCAATAAATTTCACAGACGGTATCCACATATGCCGCCAAGTTCACCTACAAAACAATATCCTATTAACAAATATAGCTCAGGAAGTATGATGTCGTAAACACTGAGACGCATGAAAAACTGCCGCATCATGCATAAAGCTTTAATACATTATTTCTTTACAACTAAGCCACTCATACAGTTGAATCACTTAAGGAAATCCCTGATACCTGCCAGTGCTGTTGGCAACTTTCAACTGCGAAGCACAAATGGCTGCAGACAGAAACAGTCGTGGTCTGTATAGTTATGAAAAGGCATTGCCATAGCAACGTTTACAAAATTGTATTGTAGACATGTAAAGCAGCTGCACTGAGTGTACAGAAACTGTGTGGAATCATGTTTTTTTTAATTTGGATATTGTACTTACACATTTGAACATTGTGCGTATATCTTTGTATGACTGTTTCATGATTTCGACGGTGTTTTCATGAATTGGTGGAACTGAAATTTTTTTGATACTTGACTGCAAACACAGTTTATTTTTTGTTTTGGTTTCTAATAGAAAATTGGCAAAATGAATTCCCGGGCAGTGCCAGGTTTGTCAGCTACTAATAATAAGAAATATAACAGGTACATCAAATGGTGGAAAAGTATTCTATGTGTCTTCACAAATCAACCTCTCAAAGAAAGTAAATGATTCACTGTAACAGTTTTGGGACTAATCAGAAAATCAGACTCAATTTTAAAAAGCATTCGATACTTTTTATGTCATCACTCAAAAGAGGAGGAAAGTCCACAGCAAAAATTTTGGCATACCCTCTTGACTTCATGCAAAATACAGTCAACCAAAATGTGGCATGACGATAAGCATACACCTCAAGTATTACTCACTAGCTGGTCCTCCTGTTGGAGAAGTGATCAGTGATCCACACTTTGAAAATTTGTTGAAAACCTTTTGTTTCTATGTGATCAGTAATATTTACTAAATCAGCAAAAATAATTGGTTTTTGAAAATAGAATGTAATTGGATAGATAAAAAAATCTACTCACCAAGTGGCAGCAGGAGGACACACATATAAAAAGTATTAAAGTTTGCAAGCTTTTGAAGCCGTTGAGTGAAGGGTTGAAGGGGAAGGAAGAGGAGTAACGGGAAAGGTCTGGCGAGGTTTATGAAAAGGGGTAGAGATTGGAGACGTTGTCCAGGACTCCAGATCAGTGGAGACTTACCGGACCAGATGAGTAGGACAGACTAGTTGTTGGTGACTGCACTGGATGAGATTTGCAAACCTGAGAGCTTAAAGGTGGTAGACATGGTAATACACGAGATGGGGATTACTGCCAAAATATTGTGCACGAGTTAATAAGAGTGGAAAGTTAAGTCCTTTGTATGTGATGGAGGTAGGTGGGTGCCACAAAAAATAGACAGGTCAGAAAATGAAAGATGCAGAAAACTAAAAAGGAGTGAAGAAAGAAATAGCTGCTGTGAAGAAATGCTGAGACCAAAGAAATCAACATAAATTAAGACCAGGTGAGTGACAATTACCCAGGACATGTTGTATCACCAGGTCCCACCTGGCAGGGGGTGGGGGGGATTAAACAAAGGCTGGAAAATGTTCCTGTAAGCCCCATTCCAGCCTGCCGATACATCTCACAGCTGCTTTTATCAGCGTCAGGTAATGAATGATGGATAAAGACCTAATGAATGATGGATAAAGACCTTGAATCGAAGAAAGTGTCTGGATAAGACATAATACACTAATGGCACTGACGCGTGGTAACACCGAAGTTAAGTGCTGTTGAGCTTAGCTGGCACTTAGGTGGGTGACTGTCTGGTTTGTCAAGCACTGTTTGGAAGCCGGGAGCACACAGCCCTTGTGAGGCAAATTGAGGAGCTACTCGATTGAGAAGTAGTGGCTTCAGTTATGAAAACTGACAATGGCCGTGAGAGTGGTATGTTGACCACACACCCCTACATATCCCCATCCAGTGAAGCCTATAGGCTGAGGATGACACGGCAGTCGGTCAGTATTGTTGGGTCCTTCAGGACCTTTTTGGACGGAGGAGAGTTACCTTCTCTATAAAGATAGTTAAAGCAATTCTGTAACATCTATCTTAAAATGAGATGAATCCGATCAAAAACGGCAGTTTTTTTAAAATTTCATCCATTTACTATTGTGATCTCGGAATAAAAGTTCAATATGTTAATTTTATGACCTTGATAATGATATATTCATGTATTATGTAATTTTTAGTTTAGAACTGCAGTTATTATTTTAAATGAATTGTTGATCGGTTTCACCTCCTCAGTTGGGGTGAATCTGATCACCATTGTATTTTGTATGCAGGGATAAAATCAGACTTCCAATGGGTGAATCCGTTCACTGTTTTGATTTTTAAAAATATATTGCTGTATTTGTAACAAAATTTTACAATTACTAGACTAAACAAATGTTTACAAGCACATCAAACTTGAGATTTTTGCTATAAAAACACTTGCATTCATGAACACTTGCATTCATGAAATTTGACTAACAAATATTAATTTTTGGTTATTGTATGTCATATTCAATGTGAAAAGTATTTACTCAATGTCATAATCATCTGTTCCTTCAAAATTAAATTTACCTCATCTTCTATGTTCTGTAACATTTTTAATAATTAGGGCTCTTTCTATCTCATTTGCATCATCAATTTCTGGAAAGACAAAATAAACATTACCATAAAGAACATTCTTTCTGAGAAATATCATTTCATAGGTGTTATTAGAGATGCTTTCAATTTTACCAATAAAAAAACCTGAACTTTTTTCCTGGGAAATTTTACTATGGTGAAATCGTTTTCTTAAATTCATGCCAATCTTCATCCTTCTTCTTGTCCATTTCTTCATTTTCATTTGCCTCGTGCTGTTCTAGATCACTTTTAGATGTTTCCGTATAGGGACTCCCTGCTTGCAGCCCCATCACTATCATTTTCATTGAAGTCGCTGATAACAATTCCTTTTCCTGGAGTTAATGCTAAATGCTTTGCTTGGCGTGGTTTTGCTTTTGTTTCATTAGAATGAACCTGTTTCAATTGCATTTCGAAGGCTGCTGCCCAAGAAACTTCTGATGAGCTGGTGCCATGTGCATTGTTATCAGTTGCTTCTGGAATCTGTGAAATGACTTCATCAGAACAGAAAGGAAAGATATCTACTTTTCTGAACCCAGATATTTCATTTGATTTGGACATGATAGCTACATTTTCAAATGTTTCTTCAACAACCAAGGAAATTTGAGTACCACTCTATTCTTCTTTTGCCAACCATCTAGTACATTTCTCCAAGCAAGTTCCAAAGGTCTAAAAGAGCCCACATCAAGTGGCTGACACAGATGAGTAGAATTAGGTGGTAGAAGCACAAATATAATGTCCTGTTCCTGGCACAGTTTAATCATGTTACATGACAGATGACTCTAGAAATTGTCACCTATAATCACTTTAGGACCCCCCCAATTGCAGGGGCATAAGGCAAGACAATTTCAGCAATCCATGATTCAAACATTGTCAGGTCAAACCAACCACTTCAAATTCCTATTATAACCTTCACCAGTTACACCCCCTTCAGTCCAAGTATCATAGAGGTGTTTTGCCCTATAAACTTTGTATGGTGGGAGGACTGACATGTCGGCAGCTGCTGTTATCGTCACACTGATACTTGACTTTGAACTATCCACTATCCTTTCAGGATATCTTGTGCCTCGCTTCACTATTACTTTCACTTATCCAGGGTCATCACAAAAGGTTGTCTCGTCATAGTTTATAATGTTGGAGGGAGGGACACCACTGCTTCCTTTGCCCTCTTCACATTTTCAGTTACTTTAACTGTTAGTTCTTTATTTCTTTTCAGAAAAGATTTTGCTCACTCATGCCCAGGTCGATTGTCAAGAAATCTTTTTTTCAGTCCTCCCTGCTTGATTGAGATACACCTGTACGATATACCTAACACAATTATTCCTCAGAGGAAACCCCCATTTCGCGCAACACAATAATCCTTTAACCAGGCTTTTTTCCTCACTGTTGGTTAACACTGGTTGGCCGCCTATTTTGTATTTGTACCTTTCCTTGAGTTTGTCATTTAATGTGGTATATGGAGCTGCTTATTGCTCTGAAGCTTTCCAAATGCTTAATTTTCCTGATTTGACAGCTTTCACCACATTTAGAATAAATTCTGGTTTGTAATTAGATTTCCATGTTGGTCCCAGAACCTTTTGATATACTCATGTGATTGAATTCACCCTACAAAAACGCAGTTTTGTAATTAGGCCTGCATAGTGACCTAAGCAGTATTAGCAATGAACGAAAAACAAAACTGTATCACATAAGAAGTTCATATGCCAGCAATAAAGTTGCAACTTACCAGTTACACTGAAGTAACAGGCGCCAGCAGAAGGTTTTGTACTCTTGTGTTGGTTACACAAGTGTAGAACAAGAATCACACACCTACTGACAATGCGATTCGCTGGTTGCGTGCACTCCGATACACCTTTGTTGTTTATAGATTAGTTAAGAATTCACGGCAATGGTCAGCTGCATTGTAATTGTTAAAATACTGTGGTCAGTTATCTAAACGTGGAAAAACTGGTAAATGACCAGATTGACACCACCGGATCGGATTCACCTCATTTTACGGTAGATGGCAGATGTTATCTTTTCCAGGTTTCAGGAGAAGTATGGAAAGTGTATCTTCCCATGAATCCAGATATTTATTGTCACTCTGTAGTATTTTGAAAATTGTGTAGGAGGATTACTGTGTTGTCCCAATGAAATTTGCAACTTGTAATGAATTCTGTCATGACCAGGTGCTCTGTTACAAGTTACAGGTAATGTAAATCCAGCTATCACATGAAGGAGGTAAATGCCATTAGTGGAACTGGAATTCCAGCCATGCCTCTTTACAAGCAGATGGTTGAATCCTGGCTGGTATTGCAGTAATCTAGCCACTTTATGAGCTGTATCTTATCAGTTCATCTTCAGACTTCCATACTGCATCACAACAGTAACTGGTAGTGCCCGATGTTGTTCAGGAATCATCGCTATGTCATGCTGTACTTATATAAACTTTCTGGTAGAGTTTGTTGTGTTTAGCAACTAACTTGATTCTATATAATAATTCAGAGGAATTTTGATCATACTGCCTGAAAGGTTGTGAGACGTTTAAGCGTTAAAATGTCTTACAGCTTTCTAGTACAGGGATAATTAGTTACACTATGTCATGCATACACTGATACAAAATCTGCATTTAAGTCAATGAACATTTGGAGTGACAAATAAAATACATGTGACTGAATAATGTCACCTCATAATGTGTTGTAAGACATTCTTTGTCAATCTGGAATTATAACTGATGTTGCTGAGGGTTCACAAACCGCCCATGTTCCCTATCTGCACATCATAAAGAGTACTGAAACATTGTTTCGTGCCCAATTAAGACATAGAAATCTCTTCACTGTGTTTTTCAGGAAAATATAAAAATATTAACATGTACCCAGATTTCTCAAAAATTTAATTTGTTCAAATATTTATACCAACCAGTTTGGTCGCAATACGTAAGTTTACTAATGAATTTCTCATGTCATGAACCAATACTGTCAGACAGTTGAAATGGCTGATGAAAGCTTAGACCTCATTGATTTTTTTAACATAGTTACAGTTTTTGGTAGAAATTTGTTTGGTAATTAATAACAGCAGGAAGAACGATGTAGGATTTTATCCTCCTTGTGATTAATACCAAAACAGTATAGTTAATAGGACTAATTTTCCCTGTTATTGAACTGAACTGAAGGGTGAATGCTTTGGAGAATATGTAACTGTGATAATCAAAAAGTATGTAGGTGTAGTGTAAACAATAATATATTATTGATTTTTTGAAAAAGTTTTGAAGTGTAGATGGTGAACTTAGGGACTTTACAGAAAGGTTTCAATGAGAAAGGAGAAGATTAAGTAATATTACATAACTAAACCATTTCAAACAATGCAAGCTGCAGCAGACCATGTGTATTTATAGCTGTAGAGGTGTAGGTTCATTCAATATATCCTGAGATATTAATTCCTCTATTGCCTTTATATTTTACCAAATTTGAGTCATCTGTTTTATTTTTTAGAAATTAACAAATGCATCTGCAGGACACCAACACTACCAGTCCTGCAAAGAAGGTTTCATTATTCATCACTATGCTGGAATTGTTAGCTACAGCATTGAAGGCTTTTGTGATCGTAATAGAGATGTCCTATTTCCTGACTTAATCGAGCTGATGCAGTCAAGTAAAAAGTAAGTAGTGAGTTGTGTAGAATTTGATTTTTACAGATATTAATATCTGATACTTAGAAGAAATTAGTATGTATGTGACAAGACAAGATTAATTTTGATGCTGCATAATTTCCTATCATTAATAAGCAGCATAAATCTCCGATAAACTTGATGTTTTACTTTGTGAATAAATTACAATAGGTATCAAGATGGCAGCTATTTTAGAGTAAATAATTTGTAATTTAATTTGCAGTGAATTTTTGCGTAGCTTGTTTCCCGACCAGATAAGTACTAGTGCAAAGTCTCGACCAACAACAGCTGGGAGCAAGATTAGAGCACAAGCAAATGCATTAGTTGATGAACTGAAAAAATGCACACCACATTATATCAGGTGAGTTGTAGGAATCTGTCTCATGTTTTTGCAAATGAGTTAAAATGAAGAACTGCTGATTCTTTTATCACAGTTCATATTGTCTGATATATTCTGGGGCTCACATTCAAATGGTTTGTTAATGTCCCATTTGTTGTAAAAATGTCTTAGTAATTATTAACAATTCAAAAGTACTTTTACATGATTATGTGGAGCAGCCCTAAGAGTTACGTTACACTGTTAGAAGGGAACAGAACTTTGAAAATCACGTAATAGCTAACAACGACTTTCATGTGTGTTATGTGCTCATGTGAAACAGTATACAATGAATGTCAATGTTACCAATTGCAAACAACAACTGGTCTAGAAAAGGTGGAACGAAATTGAGGGGGTCAGTGGAAATAAATGCCAACCCACAAACATAATGTTGAGCTGTTTAGTGTTATATGTTTGGTTAAATTTATTAATTATTAATTAAAATGTTAATAATTGTGACTTTTCCTTCCACTATTTATTTAGCTGTGAATATGTGATATGCATTACAAATCTTTGGACAATCACGTAGTTTTTTTTTATTTGTAATGTAGTTCCTACTTTTGTTGGGTAGAAATGTCTTCATCAAAAAGTATCTGTAAAACTTTTGAGACCAAATACGTAACTCTTATTATCATACATTAGAGAAGAATATACCGAAGTTGCTAAACACAATAAACTTTCACAGTATAGTTGAAAGGAAAGTGTGGCCAGGTATCAGAAAATAAGATTCAATTTCTTCCAAGACGTGGTATGAAGTTGGCAGCTATTTCAATGTAAAAAATTTGTAATTTATTATGGAAAGGATAGTTGCTACTTACCACATAGCACAAATGCTGAGTCACCAATCTGCTGAGACCAGAGAGAGAGAGAGAGAGAGAGAGAGAGAGAGAGAGAGAGAGAGAGAGAGAGAGAGAGAGTGTGTGTGTGTGTGTGTGTGTGTTTTGGCTAATACCGATGAAGGCCTTTTTGGCCAAAAGTTTATTTGCTGACAGCCTTTTTGTTTTGCCTATCTGTGACTCGGCATCTGTGCTATATGGTGAGCAGCAGCTTTACTTTTCGTAATATGTTGTTATTCCACCCTGATTTTCCATTGTTTAATTTGTAATTTAATTTGCAATGAATTTTTACGTAGCTTGTTGCCAAGTAAGTACCATTGCAACTATCTTGTAGTTTTAATATTGTGCACCAATGTTGTCCAAAAATAGGATCAACTTCTTCCTCTTTATCTTCATATTATGGACATACTTCAGTAAACAGCTGTCTATCTCATACTCTTTCTAATAGGTTCTGTTTTGTTGACGACCATGCACCACCAGAAAATACTTTCTGCTCACACTCTGCAATTATTCATATGTATTGATGATAAAATTATATGACTTCCACTTTTGGGAAGATTGTGATGACATTCGGCCATACCACAGGATATGATTTTGCAAGTCTAAATAAAAATGAATTGTGTTGGTCAGTCAGTTTCCAGTAGTAATAAAAAATATCATTCTTGACTTTTTATAGTTTTTCTTAATTCTTCTGAAGACAACTACACAGTTGACCAATAGTTTGTTCAGAAACAACTTCCCATTTATAATGTACATAAAGCCTGCCTTCTTAGCAGTACTTCGTTTCTGGTTTATTGTGGTCTATTTGGCATAAGATGTGGTGACCTGCCGTTTCCATCTTTTCTGTCAGTGGCTGTAGACCATGATTGTTTCTCAAAATACACACATACACGAACGTTTGTAGAGAACTAAATCAGGAAAAAAATGTGATAACACACATTGTTTAACATTAGCACTAAAACAGTGTTAACCCTCAAACACATGTATAGTAAGTTTTCCTCTTGCTAGAAAGTGAAAGAAAAAAGTTACAACTCTCTGATATTTTTTACATTAAGTTTATACCCTCAAAATGTTAATAAATGCCCCAAGATCATAAGAAATTCTATGCCAAAACCATTTGATGTTAGACTGGTGGCAATATAGTGCTAACCCACACTTCTGGTATTTTCAACAATTGATGATTCCCAAATGGGTAATAAGGATCTGCAGCATTGTCATCAGTGAGTGGATCACAGTCGTCATTAACATTCTTGTCAAACAGCCATCTTTTTATTTGATTACAAGATTTCAGAATAACTTGTATGGTAACTCTGTCAGATGACACTTTTCATTCAAAGGTAAGAACAAAACTATGATGAGACAAAATAGTGCATTTAGCCATCAGCACTTTCTATCAGTAGAAATGTAACTGGATGTTATCAACTTGTAATGCAGCTGAAACCATAACAGACTAATTTCATGAAATTAAGGGTTAGGACTTTCTTCCACTGACTACTTCAATTATCTCAGTACAGTTAATTAATGTATCAACAGAATTTTAAAGGAAGACCACTGCAATAGTTGATATTTGAAAGTAGCATTATCATTACATTTGTTTCTTGCTTCTGTTTTGTTCTCAGGAAATGACACCATATGAACTACAAATAATAGTTAACAGAACTCCCTTTCTCTCTCTCTCTCTCTCTCTCTCTCTCTCTCTCTCTCTCTCTCTCTCTCTCTCTCTGTCACTGTTATCATTGCTGTCTCTAATAGGGTGACACTCAGCCCTCGGCATTCCATAACTGTTTCTAGAAAAATGGTGTTGTCAGGTTCAGTAGATGCTGCAATGGAATATATCATACCAGTCATTACGGTATCTTCAGTAATATGAATGTGACGCTCACTACACCAGTAGGAGTAATGTCCACCATAAGATCTTTAAATACAAAAATTACAGTGGTTGTTATTAAAAAAAATCAATGAAGTCACTTAAAGAGTGTGCATCTGAGTTTAACAAAATATTGAGTTATCTGTGTAACCAGTCATTTACCAGTGAATCATCTTCTGAGTGGTTGAAATTTGCCTTTGGTTAAGAAAGGCAATAAATAAATACAGTCAAATTTATGTCCAATTTCACTTTTACCAACATTCTTGAAAATTTTAGAAAAGATAATAACAATCAACTTCTTAACTATCTGACAACAAATACTTTATTGTCAAAGTCACAGTTAATGTTTCTAAGGGGTTCTGATATTGGGAAAGCTAGCTGCACAAAGAACAGTAATGTACTTCATTCAGTAGACAATAAATTACAGGTGACTGGTATATTTTATGATCTGTCAAAAGCATTTGGCTGTGTAAATCGCAACATTCTTTTTAAGGAAATAAGAATCTCACAGTGTTGCAAGAAATGCTGCAAAATGGTTAAAATACTATATCTCTTGACAGGAAATGAATGATGTTATTAGGAAAGAAACAATATTAAGCTATCAGGTATCATCCAACTGGGAGCTAAGTACATATGGTGTCTCACAAGGTTCCACCTTTGGGGCCTTACTTTTTCTTGTGTACATTGATGACTTTTCACCTGTAACATTACCAGATGTCAAGATTGTTTTATTTGCAGATGATATATGCATTGCAATAATGGCAAATCAAATATACTCCTAAAAAGATTGGCTAGTGAAATTTTTATGGACATTAATAAATAGTTTCTAGCTGATTATTTGCCAGTAAACTCAGAATAAATGTACTACATGCAGTTCAGAACTTGTGAGCGTTTTCCTGCCAGAATATGTCTAAAACATGATGACTGACAGACAGAAGCAGTTAAATGATAAATTCTCAGGATTACAGCTCGAAATTCAACTGAGAGGTTCATACCACAGTACTTCTGAAGTGCCCAAACAAACTTTATACACAATGCAAATGTTGTTAGACATAGGTGATATAAAAATAACCATACTATGAAAAGGAAAGTTGCCACTCAACATATAGCAAAGATGCTGAGTCGCAGATAGGCACAACGAAAAGAGTGTCACAAAAAAGCTTTCGGCCAGTAAGGCCTTCTTCAAAAGTAGATGGGGCTGCTGTTCGCAGTGTGGCTTTCAGTTGCCAGAGACTGCAGTCATGTGTATATGGTGAGTGACAACTTTCCTTTTCATAATATTGTTATTCCAACTGGAATTTTCCATTGTTTCATATAAAAATAAAAAAACAACATATTATACTTACTTTCATTACATAATGTCATATAAAATTTTTTGTGGTAACTCATCAAGCCAAGCTAAACTTTTCTGGGTCGATAAACATGCGATAAGAATTGTACAATGAGCGACCAAAAAGTAACGGAAATTTTGTAATTTCAAGGACTCGTACATCTGATTTTAATTTTTTTTCATCTTGTTGGTACACATATTCCTGATTTAAGTTTGCATTTTCAGCTGATTTGAATATTCAGTTTATTGTTGACATTCGAAAAGGTTATATGTGCTTTTGAATCCTTGGAAAATTTGTACTTATGAAAAAAATGGATCAAAGAATTTTCTTTAAATTCTGCTTGAAAAATGGAATAAAGTGCAGCACCACATTTGAAATGTTGACAGTGGCTTTTGGCAAATCTACTGTGTGTAAGACAAGAGCTCATGAGTGGTATAAAGGGTCTAGAACACATTGAAGGCAATGACAGCCCTGGATGCCCTACCACATCAGTTACTGTCTAAAATTCCGGGGGGGGGGGGGGGGTTGCTAATGATGTTGGCACAGTCTTTGGCTCATGCCAAGGCCAAGCAACTTCTGTGCCAACAAAGTTTGTTTCAAAATTGTTGAAATTCAACCAAAAACAATGTCACATAGACATCATTTTAAGGTTATTCTTACTGTTTTGTTTGATTACAATAGGATAGTGCACTACAAGTTTTTGCCTTACAGTCAAATGGTCAATAAGGAATACTACCTGGAAGTTACTTGTCATTTGCATGAACCAATCTGAAGAAAACAATCAGAATTGTAGCAAAACTACTCATAGAAACTGCCCCACAAGAATGCTCCTGCTCACACCTCAGTGCTTGTCAGTGATTTTTGGGCGAAAAATAAAACAGTTATGTTGCCTCGGCCATCGTTTTCCCCAGACGTTACCCCTTACGACTTCTTTCAAGGTTGAATAGAACCATGAAAGGACATGATTTTGCCGCCATTGATGAGATAAAAACAGAATTGCTGAAGGAGCTGGACACCATAACTAAAAGTGAGTTCCAGAAGTGCTTCTGAGATTGGGAAAAGAACTGCCACAAATGTATGATATCTGAGGGAGTTTACTTTTAAGAAAAACATAAATTTCTGTCACTCTTTGCTCACATTTCTTACGTGGTGCGAACTCAAGAACATCATGCAGAGACCAGTTCAGGAAACTAGGAATAACTACTGCTTCCGAGTATATTTATTACTTACTGAAATTTTTCAATGAAATATATATTTCTCTTTCATCTAAGGCTTGGATCATGCAGTTGGTACTAGAAACAAGAATAATCTTCACAGTTCTTCACATCTTACTGTTGTGTCTAGACAAGACAGCCTAGACACAATGCGAGGAAGCCGAAAGGCACGCGCTTAAACTCACGCAGGCTGGCGTGAGGTCTGAAACGTGATACGTAATGAATGCTATAAAGAAAAGTACGTAGCTTCTGGAATACTTAACTTTAATCCACATTTGTAGAACATCGCTCTTGATGATACATTAATAGAATCTCAATATGAATTGAATACGGCGCCTTGCTAGGTCGTAGCAAATGTAGCTGAAGGCTATGCTAACTATCGTCTCAGCAAATGAGAGCGTATTTGTCAGTGAACCGTTCCTTGCAAAGTTGGCTGTACAACTGGGGCGAGTGCCGGTACGTCTCTCTAGACCTGCCGTGTGGTGGCGCTCGGTCTGCTATCACTGACAGTGGTGACACGCGGGTCCGCCGTATACTAACGGACCGCGGCCGATTTATAGGCTACCACCTAGCAAGTGTGGTGTCTGGCGGTGACACCACACTTACTTTCAATAACTTGTCAGCAGCCATAAAAATTTTAACTACTTCTAAAGTTCAGTGTAAGAGGAGCATAAAGATTTTATTGATGGCCAACTCCTCCTCCTCCATTGATACACGTCTGATGTGTATATGTTACTGATAATGTCAAATAATGTGAGTATTAGTACAATCTGACTTTTTTTATAATTTCAGGTTGGTAATGGAATAGTTGTAAATAAGGGCTATAAAATGATTTTTTCAGTTCGATGATGCATGGTTCAATAGCCTAAGAATTATCATAACTGTGAACATCGGGGAGTTGAGCATTTACATTCTTTGTGATGAATTATTTATTACTTTTTAACTGAAAATATGTTTAAGATATTTTGGACTTGTCCACATCCATGAGGACAATTTCTCTTTGGATCTGTAGAAGGCTTATTAGCATATTTGTTTTTCTTTGTAGATTTTTTTGTGTCTTCTTGTTTTTCTGACAAGTTCTACATCCTGTTGAATCTTCTCACTGTGGGCCTATTGGAATGAAAAGTACATCTAATCAAATTTAATCAGTGGGCAAAACTTAGCTGTCAGTTGTTTCATACACAATGTTCTGCAGTTGTTTATGTAATTTTAATTTTAATTGTGTCAAATGAAAATTCAGGTAAGAAAACTACTAAATTATGTGGCATACTTGCTGATAAGAATGTAGCATTAAGGGGTGAAATGTTTAGTACTGCTGACAGATACATATAAAAGTAAAAGTGATGACACTATTCTAGCTTTTGTAATTATTAGTTCCTTCCTCAGGGAGAGATAATTTGGGAAAGGTGAAAAAGAAAGGGCAACTACCTAAACTCCTAGGATGAGAATTACTTGCTCTTATTTTTTAAACCTCCCTTTGGAAGAAGCTAACAGTTACAAAAGCTAGGATAATATCATCGCTTTTGCCTTTAAATATATCTATTGACAGCATTAAGAATGTCCCTAATTGAGGTAAGTATTGCCCAGCAATTCTGTCTCATAATATATTAATTTTCATTTTATTACCTTATGTTTTCCATAGAGTTGGCAATGTCATAGAAATCCATTTTTCAATAATAAAATAACTTGTCAGTAAACCCTTTCTTTAATTCTTGCCAGACTCATAGTTCCATGTGTACTTCTATCTTACTTGTGCAGCGATTATCTTTATAATCATAAGAAATGTAAACTGCAGCTCAGATTGTTGAAAGTGACGATATCACACTGACATTCTAAGATTCTTATTTATTTGTTTTTAGATGTATAAAACCAAATGAAACCAAACGACCACGAGATTGGGAGGAGCTGAGGGTAAAACATCAGGTGGAATATCTTGGACTGAAAGAAAATATACGTGTCAGGCGTGCTGGTTTTGCTTATCGGCGACCATTCAGAAAATTTCTGAACAGGTAATTTAATTTTAGTTAATGAACCATACCCCCAAGTGCATGCTAAGTAAAAGGTTATCAGTCATGCTCTATACATAATGTTCACATTAAGTGTTTCCATTACCAAATGGAAACTCCTGTAACAACATACATGTAGACTGTGATCAATTGTCTCTTTGCTGCATCTTGTTTATTACGTTTGGTGGTAATAATCAATTTGATGTGTGTGTGTGTGTGTGTGTGTGTGTGTGTGTGTGTGTGTGTGTGTGTGTGTGTGGTGGGGGGGGGGGGGGGTTGTGATGATGATGATGATGATATGAGAGAAGAAAGAAGGTGAAACCCAGTGCCAGCACATAGCCTACTCCTTGCAAACAGCACCAAGGGGGCCGCCAAGCTTAACAACCCTCCTCTTGCTGACCAAATACTGGTAGTGAAAACATTCTCCACAACTAGTATTTGAAGCAGCTTACCCCCTGGTACAGTGCCACCGCCCGAACGTGCATTAGTGACCTCAGCCACGGAGGCAGATAATTAGGTTATGTGTAAATTGATTTAAAAGGAAAAGGAAATATATTGCTTTAATATCACTTACATAATTGTTTTTACATTGGAACTGTCATTGCATCCTAATATTGTGGTTGTGACTTTTATTAAGTCAGTTCGGTCATCAGTAGTTGAGAAATAAACGATTGTTCATAAATAACATTGTAACATTGGTATTTATATAGAATCACAGTGAATGTGTTCTAAATGAAGCATCTAGGAATTACGTCATTCCAAACTGAGAGTAAACATGTAAGAAGTAGTGTGCACTTAGGTGAAATAGCCACAATTCTGCTAAAAATGGGAAAATGCCTTGTACCTTCCATGCTGACCGTAACCCAAGCATCAGATTTCATTTTCTGTTTGCATTGTGGAATTGAGCCTAGGCTCTCTGCTTAACCACAGTTGATACGATAAAAGCTATACTTGCAAAAATAGGACAGGTGAGGATCTTACAACACTTCCGATATAAGAGCCATTCTCACTTGAATAAAACAGATAGATTGTGTTTGTTAGGGCATATGCAGACAAACAATGCTGACTGAACAGCTTAATTGTACCGAAGTATATGACAAAGAGTAACTGCTTTGTAGAACTTAAACACAAGAAAAAATTTGGCTGATGTTGCTCAGATAATTTGATAATAGGAGTATGGATAAATAAAAATCTTTAGGTAATGAGGCCTGCAAGTGAGAGATATCATCAAATAGTGATACATTGGC
The DNA here is from genome assembly GCF_021461395.2 of Schistocerca americana. NCBI lineage: Eukaryota > Metazoa > Arthropoda > Insecta > Orthoptera > Acrididae > Schistocerca > Schistocerca americana. The sequence continues at coordinate 400,071,646 of NC_060123.1, read as the reverse complement.
AGTAGATCATTAGACTCTGGAGTCATTTGGACCGTCAGCAAGACAGTCTACCTTCTGTCGCTGCTGCAGGTAAGGCGAGTGTATCACTTCCTTGCTAATTTTACTTATGAGCTTCAAACAAGAGCGACTTATTTTCAGTTATTTTAGTGGATACCAGTTTACTTTCTTAATTTTTTATGTGTTTTAAGTGCTTACGGGCACAGTCTAATGTTCTAACAACTGTGTAGCATGCAATTTGCTGTCTTTGGTGTGGATAGGGACTGTGATTGCTGTGGTCAATTCGAGCTAAGTTGGTGACCCTTAGCGGTGCTCCAGGTAAGTGTTGGCATCCTTCACACAGCTTGAAGCTGTAGCCAATGGGAATCCCTGTGAGGGGGCCAGATGTGGGGATCTGGGCGGTGTCCAGTACAATCCATGTATACCCCGATCGGCCCACTACTATGGCCACGGTAGGGGTACTGCCCCCACTGATTAACCCCAAACCCGTGTTCAAGTGGGGGGTTGCCCCAAGGAGAGGCAGGCACCAAAAGACTTTACGGGGAGCCAATCGGAGGGCCATTCTGATTCATCTGATGAGCAGGTTTCGGGCACTGGCTGTAGCTGATGAAGTCCCTGAGCCCGATGAAGTCATTCAGCCTGTCCCAAAGGAAGCCTCTCGGCCTGCAAAGCTCTGTGTGTATGCTGGGAGAACTCATCCCAGGTGTGAAAAGGGTGCTTCCGGTTGCCGTGAAGAGCACAGGTAGCAGCTAACTGCAGGTAACGGCTCATGTCTCTCTGGTTTTGGGCAGCTAACTGAAGTGGTAAAGAGTGCCAGTCTTGTTTGGAAGATGAAGCCAGAGCTCACCATCTGTAGCATCATTGACAAAAACAACTGTGGTCCTTTGTTACAGAGCACAGTGGAGGGTCTGACTCAGAGGCTCAGGCATTTCTGGGACAATGTAGGCTGCAGATTCCTTGATTTGTGCCATAGGATGGTGGGTTTCTGAGCTATGCTAAATACCTCAGGCATCCACTGCAAGTAGGAGGGGCTACAGAACTATCGGGGGCTGTGTGGAGGTGACTGGGTTGTTTGTTATGTTAGAGGATCTTGAGAAAGTGCAGAAAGGGCTTCAGTTTCAAAGGGTGCAGGATGAACTCAGGAAGAGGGTAGCCATAGGAACAATCAATATTGTAGCTGTAAATTGCCATAGCTGTGTTGGAAAAGAACCAGAGCTCAAATTGTTATAGGTATGGAAAGCTGGCTAAGGCCGAAAAGAAGTTCAGCTGAAATTTTGACAAGGGACCTAACCATGTTCAGAAAGGATAGTTTAAATAAAGTAGGTGGTGGAGTGTTTATTGCTGCCACAAATAGTTTACCTTACAGTGAAATTTAAAGTAGATAATTCATGTGAGTTAGTATGGGCAGAGGTTATACTTGATAACCAGAATAAATTAAAAATTGGTTCTTTTTACTGACCCCCTGACTCAGTTGCTGAACAGTTCAAAGAAAACTTGTTGCATTTCAAATTGGTACCTCAATCATACAATAATAGTTAGTGGTGACTTCGGCTACCATGGATATGTTGGTGAAAATACACATTTAAAGTCAGAGGCAGGTGCAAAATCCTTTCGAAAATCATTCAGAATGTGTTCTCAGCAAATTATTTTGAACAGTTAGTTCAGGAGCCCACTCAAAGTGTAAATGATTGCGAAAACATGCTTGATCTCTTAGCAACAGATAATCCTGAGCAGATAGGGAGCATCATGATAGATAGAGGGATTAGTGACTACAAGGTTGTTGTAGCTGGATTGAATCCTGTAACATCCAAACCCACCAAAATTAAACACATAATACTTCTATTTAAAAAAGCTAATAAAGATTCACGTGAGGCCTTCCTAAGAGACAGTCTCCACTGCTTCCAGTCTGAATATGTAAGTGTAGACCAGATGTGGTTTAAACGCAGAGAAATAGTATCTACAGCTGTTGAGAGACATATACCGAATAAATTAATGAGAGATGATATTGATCCCCCATGGTATACTAAACAGGTCCGAACACTGTTGCAGACGCAATGAAAAACTCATGCCAGATTTAAAAAAAAGAAAAACCCTCAAGATTGACAAAGCTTTAGAGAAGCTCCAAATGTAGTGGCTAACTTATTTGCAAGATACTTTTAATACTTTCCACAGTGAAACTCTGCCTTGAAATCTGGCAGAAAATCCAGAGAGATTGTGGTCATATGTAAAGCACGGCCAGCAGAAAGACACAATCAGTTCTTCACTGCATGATAACAGTGGTGATGTTACTGACCACCGTGCCACTAAAGCAGACTGCTAAATATGGTTTTCTGAAATTCTTTCACCAAAGAAGACAAAGTAGATATTCCAGAATTCGAACCAAGAACAACTATCAACATAAGTAACTTAGAAACAGGTGTCCTCAGTGTAGCTTATCAGCTTAATGTAAATCACTTAATAAAGGCAAGGCCTCGATTGTATAAGAGTCAGGCTCCTCTCAGAGTATGATGATATAGTAGCTCCATATATAGCAGTCATATACAACCAATCACTTGTTGAAAGATCCATACCTAAAGACTGGAAAGTTGCAGAAGTCAAACCAGTGTCCAAGAAAGGAAATATGAGTAATCTGCTGAGTTACAGACCCATATCGCTAACATCTATTTGCAGTAGGGTTTTGGAACATATACTGTGTTCGAACATTATGAGTTTTCTTCAAGATAACACTTGCTTGACAAACAGCCAACATGTATTCAGAAAATATCATTCTTGTGAAACACAACTAGATCCTTATTCTCATGAAGTAATGAGTGCTGTTGACAGGGGTCTCAGTTTGATTCCATATTTTTAGATTTCCAAAGGCTTTTGACACCGTACCTCACAAGCGACTTCTAATCAGATTGTAAGCCTATGGAATATTATCTCAGTTGTGCGACTGGATTCATGATTTCCTCTCAGAAAGGTCAGAGTTCATAGTAACTGACGGAAAATCATCAAGTAAAATGGAAGTAATATCGGGCATTCCCCATGGAAATCATTTAGGGCATCTGCTGTTCGTGATCAACATAAATGATTTAGGCCACAATCTGAATAGCACTCTTAGATTGTTTGCAGGTGATACTGTCATTTAATGTCTTATAAGGTCATCAGGTGATCAAAACAAATTGCAAAATGATTTAGGCAAGCCATCTGTATGGTGCGAAAAGTGGCAGTTGAGTCTAACTAATGAAAAGTATGAAGCCAGAGAGTACTAAAAGGAACTCACTATGTTTCAGTTACACAATAAATTGCACAAATATAAAGGCTGTAAATGCAACTAAATACAAGGTCTGTTCAAAAAATTCAGGAACTTTGTCCACAAAATTTTTCTATGCTTTCAAAATACTCTGCTCTACGACTGATATACTACTCCTAACACAGTTTCCATTTCTGGAAGCAGTTTTGATATGCCTCTTGCAGGATCATTCAAAGCACTGTCTGGGAATTTTCTTTTATCACGACTATCATTGCAAATCTTTGTCCTTTCACTAGGGTTTTCAACTTTGGAAATTAAAAAATGTCTGCAGGATAGATTAGATAAGATTAGTTTTTCGTTCCATAGATCTGTGCTGAGGAGATCCTCCTGGATGTGGAACATGTCAAATTCTATTTTTTTTCTTTAAAAAGCTGTAATAACAATACTAATAGTATGAATATATACAATACATCATTTGTTTCTATTAAAAAATTTGTCAATGGAGTAGAAGGAGTTGGCCACTAGTACGTCTTTCAGGCTCCTTTTAAACTGATCTTTTTTTGTAATTAAATTTTTTATGTTTGGTGGCAAATTATTGAAGATGAGTGTACCTGAGTAGTGGACCCCTTTTTGAACTAAAGTAAGTGCTTTTAAGTCCTTGTGCAGATCATTTTTGTTCCTAGTATTGTATGTATGAACTGAGCTGTTTGTTGGAAAAAGAGATATATTATTTAGGACAAATTTCATTAAGGAGTAAATATACTGAGAGGCAGTAGTTAGTATACCCAGTACTTTGAAGAGGTTTCTACAGGATGTCCATGAATTTACTCCACAAATAATACGTATTACACACTTTTGGACTCCAAAAACTATTGTTTGACTTGAAGAGTTACCCCAGAATATAACCATATGACATTATGGAATGGAAGTAGGCAAAGTATGCAAGCTTTTTCATTTTTATGTCGCCTATGTCAGCTGACACTCGAATTGCAAATACAGATTTGTTAAGGCATTTCTGCAGTTCTGTGGTGTGCTCCTCCCAACAAAATTTATTATCAAGTTGTAATCCCAGGAATTTAAGACTGTCAACCTCTTCTACCTGCTCTTCTTCATACTTTATGCGTATGCTGGGTGGAAACCTCTTACAGGTTCTGAATTGCATATAGTGAGTCTTTTCGAAGTTCAATGTCAGTGAGTTGGCTTTAAACCATTTATTAATATCCATGAAAATATCATTAGCAGATCTTTCTAGAACTACACTCAACATACTATTTATTGCAATACTTGTGTCATCTGCAAACAAAACGAACTCTTTTTCTGGCAGTGTAACTGATGAGAGATCATTAATGTACACAAGAAGAAGCAATGGCCCTAAGATGGATCCTTGTGGGGCACAACATGTAATTTCTTTCCATTCTGATGATGACTGACGACTTAATTCACTAGTCCCTTGCACTGACACCCTTTGTTTCCTGTTAGGGAGGTATGACTTGAACTATTTTGCAGCAGCACTGCCCGTGACACCATAGAATTCTAATTTATTCAAAAGGATGTTGTGGTTCACACAATCAAATGCCTTTGACAAATCACAGAAAATACCTGCTGCTTGTAATTTGTTATTTAATGAATTAAGTACTTTTTCACTGTAGGTGTAAATAGCCTTCTCAATATCAGAACCATTCAGAAATCCAAACTGTGTTCTTGATAATATGTTATTTATGGCCAGATGTTTGAGAAGCTGCCTGTACATTAATTTTTCTAAAATTTTTGAGAATGCTGGCAAAAGTGAAATCGGTCTGTAGTTTGATGGTGTCTCTTTATCCCCTTTCTTGAATGGAGTCTTAACATCTGCGTATTTTAGTCAGTCGGGAAATGTCCCAGTTATAATTGACTGGTTACACAAGTGACTTAGACTTGTACTAAACTCACAAGAACATGCCTTAATTAACTTTGTTGATATTTCTTCGTAACCACTAGAATGCTTTGTTTTTAAACATTTTGTTATGGAAGTTATTTCTTTTGGTGAAGTGAGTGACATATTCATGTACCTGAAGCTATTTGTAAAGGCTAGTTTCAGACATTCAAGGGCATTATTTACTGATCCTAACAATCCCATTCTATCAGTAACAGATGTAAAGTACTTGTTAAATAGATTTGCCACACTATGCCCGTCCGGTTACTAATGTGTCATCTACCCTTGATGCTATTTGCTCCTGTTCCTTTCTGGTTCTACCAGTCTCTTCTTTCACTATATCCCATATTGTTGTTATTTTGTTCCCTGACATTGCTATCTTCTTCTCGTAGTGCATTTGTTTAGATGTCTGAATTACTTTTTTTTAATATTTTACGGTATTCCTTGTATTTAGCTAAATCATCAGCATTGGAGCTATTCTTGGTTGACAGATACATTTTCCTTTTTGTCTTACAGGAAATCTTTATTCTTTGTGTAATCCATGGTTTTATTATAGACTTCCGTTTAATTTGAGTAACTTTTAGAGGAAAACAGTTTTCAAACATGGCACTGATGTTGTTTATGAATGTGTTATAATTTTCATTCATGTCATGAGCACTATAAACATCTTTCCAGTTCATATCTTTGAGCAGTTTTCTAAAACACTCAATTTTTGGTTGACTGACTACTCTCCTGTACTCAGATTTAGCAGTTTTGATAATCTGCTTAGAATTTACATCTATAACAAGGAGCTGCATGTCATGATCTGATAGTCCATTTATTACAGGTTTTATGATATGATTTTGTTCCTTTGATTTGTCTATAAAAATGTTATCAATAGCTGTCCTTGAGGATTTAGTGATCCTAGTTGGAAAGTTTACAGTGTGAGTTAAGTTGAAAGACAACATTACTAACTACAGTAAATGTTTACTGGAAGATTGCATTAGAAAATCTGTATTAAAGTCACCAGCAATCAAAATTTCTTTGTTTCTTCCTGTTAAATAACCCAAAAGAGCTTCTAGATGATTTATGAATAGATTATAATTTCCTGCAGGTGCTCGGTAAATAGTTCCTATTATATAGGATCTGTTATGGAACTGTACTTCTGTTGCAAATACTTCTAGATGCTACTCTACACAGAATTTATTAATGTCAGTGTTCTTGAATTTATGGCAGTTTTTAATAAATGTGGCAACTCCTCCTCTATCCATATCTACTTTGCAGAAGTAGGAAGCTAGCTTAAATCCTGAAATGTCTAACATATCTATACCAGTGGTCACTTGATGTTCAGAGAGGCAGATTATGTCAATTTGGTTAGATGAATTCATTTCTTCAGTACAAATGAGTAGTTCATCAACTTTATTTCTGAGTCCCGGAATGTTATGGTGTAATAAAGATAACTGATACTGCATACTAATGGGATTATAACTGCTTTGGCGAAGATGAACTGGCAGTTTCTGATTACTTTCTGTTGAACATTGTTTAAATGGAAGCTGTATGCTAAAATCTGACTCCTGTTCATCTGTTTTCTCAAACTGAGTGTGTCTGTCAATCTCTCTTTTCTTTCCCCCTTCCCTACCCTAAAAAACGCATCCCTCTGACACCTGTGACCACTGGTATTTTACTACTTGTGACAGTGTCTCCCCTTAAGTTTTCTGCAATCAACCCAGATAGTTTTCCCTTCCCTTTCCTAGGTCTTAGGTCTGGAGAGTATGGAGGATGAGGCAGGACAGTGATTTCATATTTTGCACAGTAGTCTTGCACCAACAGGGATGAATGTGTGGCTGTGTTATCGTGATGCAAGAGCCATAGATAGTCTCGCCACATTTCAGGTCGTTTCCTTCTCACATTTTCATGCAGGAGTTGCAGCACATCCTGATAGTACCATCGATTAACAGCTTGTCCCTGTGGCACAAATTCATGATTAACTAATTCTTCAAAGTCAAAGAAAACTGTCAGCTTAGCTTTGGCATTTGACCTGACATGACGAGCTTTTTTTGGGCTTGGAGAACCTTTCCAGATTGGTTGTGAAGACTAAACCTTGGTCTCACTATCGTAACCATAGACCCACATCTCATCACCAGTTAAGATTCTTTTAAGGAACATCTCATTCTCCTTTGTGAAATCCAAAAGATATTCACAGATTGTGAGGTGAAGGGCTTTTTGTTCTTGACTCATGAGCCCTGGACAGTGAGTCTCCAGTTGGCATGCTCAGTTTAACTGAAATGAGCATTGTTGGTAGACATTGAAGAGCGTCCTGAATGAGAGTTATATTTAACTTCTGTCCGGCTATTTTTAAACTATGTGAACCATTCATAACACTGTGTACTGCTTAAGCACTCATTACTACAGGCTTCCTGCATTATTTGATGTGTCTGTGTAAAGTTTTTCTTGAGTTTCATGCAAATTTAATGCAGCTGCAATGCTCCTCTAAATCTGCCATCTTATAATTTGCAAAATGTGACACAATGTTCTATTTGATACAGCACTGAACAGTAACTAACAGACATACGACAATGAAACTTCTGGCAGTTGCACATTAAACACAGTCATGTGCAGGGATGCCAACCACATTTCACTCCAACACACCATTGGTGTAAAATTATGAATGTTCTGGAATTTTTTTTGAACAGACCTTTTATTTACCGAAGAACATTGAGGAAATGCAACAGGTCTACTAAAGAGACTTCCTACACTACACTTGTATGTCCTTTTCAGGAGTATTGCTGTGCAGTGTGGGATCCACATCAGATAGGATCCACAGAGGACATTGAAAAAGTCCAAAGAAGGGCAGCTTGTTTTGTATTATTGTGAAATAGGTGAGAGAGTGCCACTGATATAATACGTAAATTGGAGTGGCAGTCATTAAAACAAATGCGTTTTTCATTGTGACAGGACCTTCTCATGAAATTTCAATTACCAACTTTCTTCTCAGAGTGTGAAAATATTTTGTTGGAGCACACCTACACAGGGAGGAATAATCACCATAATAAAATAAGAGAAACCAGAGCCTGCACAGAAAAATTTTAAGTGTTTGTTTTTTCCCACGTTCCATTAGAGTGTGGAACAATAGAGAAATAGCTTGAAGGTGGTTTGATGATACTTCTGCCAGGTATTTAATTGTGAATTGCAGAGAAATCATGTAGATTCAGATTTAGATTAAATGAATGAATGGCAGTAAGGATGACATAATGGGTCAGTGACAGTCATACAGTGTGCCACCATTGTTGAATTAGCCAATGTGTTAATGTGATCCAACAAGTAACAATACAATTGAAATGATAGTTCATTATAACAATAGCCTTCACAATGCTTCAGAGACTTCATCGCTCTGGTAAAATTATTTCAATGCGGTACCAAATTTTTGGTTTGTGTGGTGTAGCAGCATTGTACTGATTGCCAAATCATATGTTTTTCCTCTGAAGTTTAGCTAAAATGTGAACAAAGCTATTCCTCCTAGCCCCTATTTAAAACATCTAGCTCAAAGAAAAACAGTCAACTATCCAGAGTTGCACTAATTTTACGAACAACCTAAGAACCAATATCGGATGTTAGGCTGCCAGGCATTGGCAACCTTTTTACTGCCAGTTTCATCTTGCAGACGTATCCCTACATATGAAGACAGGGTCTATGTACAAAGATTAATAGAAATCACCATCTTGGTGATCATCTGTAACTTTTATTAATTATTTAATAAGAAAAATCAGGTGGAAAAACACTGCTGTATCTGAAGAACATTATCACATTATTGTGATCTCTGTCACTTCCAGAAAATACACAAGTTTAATATACAATTTTTGTTTCTTAGTAACAGATTATTTTTTTGTAATTAATAATTGATTTCAATTACTTCTCCTGCTTAAATATACGTAGTCCTTGATTGATTTCATGTTGGGTATCACTACCCCTTAAGGATGTGGCATCGCAAATATCAACGAGGAATCCTAATGTCTATAGTTAGTTCATGCATACATGCTCGTTTTGTTTATCTCCTTCAAATCTGTGAAATTTTCTGCTTTTAGGTATGCAATATTGACCAAAGAAACATGGCCACATTGGAAAGGTGATGAGAAACAGGGTGTTGAGGTAATCATGAAGAGTGTCAACATGGAAAGAAACCAGTATCAGCTGGGTATTAGTAAAGTTTTCATCAAAGCTCCTGAATCAGTAAGTGATGATACCATGAACTGTTTTGAACCTATAAACTAGAACTGATTTTTGTATTATTTAATAATAATGGTAAACCAGACTAGTGGGCACTTGAGGTTATGGTTCATAAATAATTCACTTTACAGACAGTGTCATGAGTGGTGCTCAAAAAACAATGACCTTGACTGTTATAAATTACATATGCACTCTTATTCACCTTAAATAATTGTTATTGCTGAAATATACACAATCTATTTTGGTTTTTAATCTCTCATCACCTACTTGGATGCTACTTTTAATCTTCATCTCAAACATTTAAACTGTAATCTTGCCTGTCCTCTCCAATATCTGTATCTTCATGAGCAGTCCACCAGTTCTTCACTTTCTAGTACTGCTGGAAATTTGTAAAGGAGTTCTATACCAAGGCATGTCCCTTACAAGAACTACTGCAGGGAGACATCACATTTCCCTGGAATAAGGTGCAACAAAGAGGCCCTAAGGAGGGACTAAGGCAGTAACTTCTTCTCCAGCGCTATCACTGAATGCCATGGCACAACTTCACACTGATGTTAGAGGTTATGGGATAGGTACAATTCTAATACAAATTCAGTAAGGTGCTGGAAAGGTGAATGCTTATGCCTCCAGAGTGTTCTCCAATTCTGAGATGAACTACTCTACACCTGAGAAAAATTGCTTTGCAGTTATTTGGGCCTTCAACAAGTTCCAGCCATATTTATTTTGCAAATTATTCACGATTGTGGCAGATAACATTCTCTGTGCTGGTTGGCTAGCTTGAAGGGTCCACCTGATCAACTGGCAAGATGTGCACTGAGACTTCAGGAGTACAGTGTCATAGTGGTATACAAAAGCAACTTCAACACAGGGACACTAACAGCAGAACACAGCAGCTTGGATGAAATCTCAATCATCACTGCCATATGTGACATTGCTACTGAACATAGGGAAGATCCAGCACCGCTGAAAACCACAGAAGCCTTGAAGGAGAATTCCAATTCAGGAGCAGGTTATTGTATTGTACTGCAAGTGGAACAGGACACACATGGATAGCGTGACTGCAGGGACTTATCCCTTGCATGCTTCCCGTGAGACCCACATTCCCAACTGTCCCTGCAGTTGCGCTATTCATCTGTGTCCTCGGAGGCTTTGCATGTACTGTCATTGGATTCTCCGATTGAGTAAAATCTTTATAGTTTCACCTTTGTAAAGTGACACAGCTACTGTCGTCTGTTGCCAGTACAAAAGGGCTGGGGCTTCATTAACTTTGTTACCTTTCCCTCAATTGTAGAAGCCACACTTTTAACTAGTGCTTCCATTTAGGTTCTCACAGTTGTACATGGAGGCTAATTTTGAATTGGGAAACACTTTCTTGAACAAACATCCTGCGTGGTCACTATATGTTAAGGCAATTTGTGCTCAACAAAGAATGTCGTAAATAACAACTGTGCATTTGTCACCAAACTTTCATCTTCTGAGATTTAGTCAAAATTGTTAAATTCTTGTTTGTGTCCCTCAGCTTAACTGTATCTGAATGAATTTTGTTACCCATATGTTTGTGGCAGTCGTCCCTTCCACTGTGCACAATTGGAAAATCCTGGCTACACACACTACAAAACCGAGGTAAGAGACGAGGTACTGGTGGAATTAAAGCTGTGAGGACAGGTCATGAGTTTTGCTTGGGTAGCTCAGATGGCAGAGCACTGGCCTGTGAAAGACAAAGGTCCCAAGTTCTAGTCTCGATCCAGCACACAGTTTTAATCTGCCAGGAAATTTCATATCGGCTCACACTCCGCTGCAGAGTGGAAATTTCATTCTGCAGTGAGAAACTATTTATTTTCTCAATAATAAATGTGATTAGGTGACAGTTGTTTGTTTTGATTCCTGAGAGAGTAAGGGCCATATTGCAAAACAAAATGTTAACAGTTTGATTCTCAGTTGGTCCTAGGATTTTGTTTCTCACTTATTGCAGTGTCTGTCTCTCTCTCTCTCTCTCTCTCTCTCTCTCTCTCTCTCTCTCTCTCTTTTAATCTGAAAAGGCCAAAATTTCCATAGTACAGATTACACATCAAACAGTTCTGTTAAAACTGTCTGGACAGGTCAGTTAACTTACTGAGGGAGACAAGGACATAACTCTTTCCACAGTAGGACCGTTCACAGTAAAAAACCAACCTTTGGGTTGAGAACAACTTTACTTTGTTATGTTTGTCTGCCTGATTATAAACTATAGGGTTGTTAGTTATCAATCATTGAAGACTCCAGGTAAGAATATCAACAATGTGGGAAAAGACAGATTGCTACAGCCGAATCACCTGTGAAAGAGCACCCATGGCATTTACCAGCTCTGCTGCAATCATTGCACAGCTTTTTATATTGGTATGACTGCCAACTAGCTATCTGTCAGGATGAACAGCCACCGCCAAACTGTGGCCAAGAGCAAATTGGATCATCCTGGGGCACAATATGCAACTGGACATAACACACTTGATGTCAGTAGCTGCTTCACTTCCCAAGCCATCTGGATCCTTCCCTCCACCACTGGCTTTTGTGGACTGTGCAGATAGGAAATATTTCATACAACACATTCTCTGCTGCAATAAGTATCCCGACCTCAACCCATGGTAACATACTGCCCCCCCCCCCCCCAATCCACCTAAAGCCCCCCCCCCCCCCTCCCCGTCATATCGTCTTCTCCCCATTCTGATCTCCCACCCTGTTTATTTGCCACCCTCTGCCAATACATCCTCCTGTCTTCCCCCATTCCTCTCCGTTGTGCGCCTTTTTTCCCGACCTCCCTACCCCATAACCTCCTGATGCTGCACCTGTTAGCATTCTAATCCCAGCACACTCCACCAGAAAGCGTTCATCTCTCTTCCTGCATAAGCAACTATCCCTTCCCTTTCCCTGCTCTTTTCAGATTGTTGCTTGCATCCCACATGATAGTGGCCTTCTGTCCCGAGATGCTATTACGGTAAGAGCAATCTTTCTTTTGCTACATTTTTGATATTCCTACCTGGAGTTCCCACTGTTTGATTTTGCTGAATGGCTTTTTTCCATCCTACAAGCTTGTGGTGTTTTCCTTTGTTACTCTTCTCTGCAGGATGACTCTTCTCAGTGTCCGTTCTTTCTCTTATTTCTTGTGTTTATTCACCACATTTCACACTGCATCTACGTCTGAGCCACACCATATCAAAGATTGTCTGCGCACAACACAGAGTTCGTGACCGTGCGGATTGTTGATGCTGCGTCTGATGCCCCAAATTCTTTCCTCCGATAGTTATAATTATATTTATTTCTATTGATCCTACTTCATCTCTCATCCTGAGATACTTCAGTGTTTTCTTTTCCGTACCTAACCCACCCACCCCACTCCATCTCTCTCCGCTTATTGCAACACACACACACACACACACACACACACACACACACACACTCTCCCCCCATACCTCCCTGTTCTCCAATGTTTCTGTACATTTTTAACATATTTGTGTGTATTTTTATGTGGTTTGCATATTTTTGCATATCTGTGCATATTTTTGCATATCTGTGCATATTTTTGCATATCTGTGCATATTTTTGCATATCTGTGCATATTTTTGCATATCTGTGCATATTTTTGCATGCCTTGCGAATTTTTTACACATTTTTACACATATTTTCACTTATCCAGCTCCTCTCACAAACATAAACTGTTTTGCCCATTTCTGCATCATTACCATTTACTTTACACCATTCCTGCCACTGTGCACCCTTGCTTCATCTTTTTGCACCAGTTAAGAAAAGCATCCCTCTCTCTGGCTAAAACCTAGTCCCACATCCTGTTATTCAAATGCTGCTTAAACCATGGAATCTCCCCCCCCCCTCCCCACCCCCCCCACCCCCAAAAGGCCTATCCGTAAAGATTCCTTTCTCTGAATTCCACACCTCCTTTTTCACTGACCTACACATTCCCAGATTCCGCAAATCCATGGCCCTCATTAACCTGGTATGTCACAGGCATCCCAGAACCATCTCCGTCCCCTCTGCAAGGTACTATTACTCTGCACTCCCTACTCCATACATGGTGTCTCTGAAATTGAATCCCTTGCTCTCCAGCACTTGGAGGAGCATTCCTGACACCATCTCTGTGTGTTATCCAAACTGCTGCTGCCTTGGGGCACCACTACCCAAGCTCTATCATACCCACAGTGTTCCTCCTCATCCACCCCTCATAACAAATAAACCCTGGCTAGCTGACCTTTTCAGCTTAACACATCCATCAAAACTCCCTACCAACTCTCCACCAAATCAGATCCAACACTGTTGTTAACCTTTCCACCAAAACCCTTGGCTCCACAGAAGTTTCAGTCCTATCCAAAGGCCTCACCTTTAGCCTTACACCTAAATTTAATCATGTTGGACGAGTCAAAGACCTACCCTTGTTCTCCTGCTCCCTGCAATGGTAGCCCTTCTTTGCCTCCAGTCCCTCCAACCAAACCACCCTAATATCAACACTTGAACCCTGTCTCTTCCAGTTCATACCACCACCCAATCGTGATCCTCCCCCTCTCCCAGCTAACCACCTGATGGTCCTTCCCCAGGTCCCTTCCTCAGATCACCAACTTTTCAGTAGAAGAAAGAATAGCCACACACAACTTCAAAACAAATACTGACCTAATTGTGGTCGGAAAAAGGCCCTGACTGAGAGAAACCAGAGACATTTTCCCTGCGGCTTTTGAATTAAAATTGCTTCCAAACCTGACAGGAATTACTGCAGGCAGTGAATGAAGTTATGCCCCAATGTCTTAGTAAGAGAACATTGCGACAGGAACTGGATGCAATGTGCATTTCGAGTTGGTCACCTCACAAAAGGCAGATGCTTTCACAGGCACATGAAGATCACAGCAACAAAGTTCATCAGGCTGGTTTTCTGAATGCTCCCCCACCATATTACATCTCAGTTGCCCTGCATCACCTGACTTGAACCTATAGAAAATCTGTGGGACAGGTTGGAACAGCAGATAAAATGCCGACATCAGCATCCCCACAATTTGGTGGAACTGCATGACCAAAGCCTCAGTGAGTGGCTTAACCTCTACGCAATGTACCTGCGCAACCTTGTGGAGTCACTTCCTAACTGGATCCAGGCAGGTATCAAGTTCAAGGGCGGAATTACATGGTATTAAATGATGCATCTAAAGATTTCTCTAGGGGTGATTAATCTTTTGTTATTGAACCTGTATCATGGTTTAAATATGTATATTTATGTGGTGTTGTGAATCGTTAAAACTTGTCTCTGCCCATATGGTCTTCTGGAATTCAACTTGTAATTGGTTAAGGTGCTCACTTCTGCGTACACATTCAAATACATTTGTATGCTATGGCTGTTTCTATGGCTATGGCTATGGCTATGGCCTGTTACTTGATGTACCACTGGCTAATAATCATTAATATACAGCTTATTACCATTATTATTGAATTTTCTGACTTCCTTCAGCTGTCTGAAAAAAAAGTATTGTGATAAATGGGCATTACTGTGGGTTACTGCTTTCTTATGTCGAAACTGATGTTGCAGCAGAATACAGTTTGGTGTTCACAGTTGCTGCTCTGAAAATAATGCTTCTTACAATTTGGTCGGTGTGTTACTTCCTCACTGTTAGTAACAAATGATCTTCCTCGTAAAGATACCTGGAAAACATGCCATTTTCAGCTGTTACTTGTCCGAAGGCACCACAAGTTTTTACAATACACTGATGCTGATTTATTGTAGCATTAGAGTGTCATTGAACAGATAAATTTCAGTCTTTTTCAGTTCAGCTTTAGATTGGACATATCTAAATTTTTGATACTGGTCTGCTATAGCTTACAGTGCTTCCACAATTGAGACCTCCTCCACCTCTTCCCCCCCCCCCCCCCCCTTTCACCCCCACATGACATTTCTCTTGACTTTCCCACAGAATATTTTTTCATGCAAATAAGGCTTTTTTAACATTGTCTCTTTATAATATTCCTAGTTGTCTTGGTCGTCCTTTGTACATGTATCTCCATCTTTATATCTGACCTTTTATCAGTTTTTTTGCATATATTCTCATTTTTATTTTTTGAAATAATACTGTGTTCCTAAATATATCTATAAACAACAAAATCAAATGTGACTGCATAATGTATGCTGAAGAAACAAACAAAGCTGATATAATAACAAATATTAAGGGAATATTAGGAGGAAATTTATGTATGTCAGAGGAGAGGGGGGACTATATTTAGAACTTGAGGTTGGAGGTATCCATTTGGTATAGATGGTAATAAAAATAAAATAAAAATAGTTTCATTTGCAGATATTTGTTATACTTTACTGATGTTAGTTCTAGTAAGTAATAATTACTGAATGTTTAAAGCGATTTTAAGTTGTTGATTTTTTTTTTTGTAGTTATTTATGCTGGAAGAACTTAGAGAGAGAAGGTACAATCAGTATGCAAGGGTTATCCAGAAGGCATTTAAGAAATATTTTGCCCGTAGACAGAATGAGAAACAGAAAAATGAAGCTGCAGGTCAGTAAGCTGAATGATAGTGAAACTACATCTTTTCATTACTGTAGCACACAATTTCTAATAAAACCGAATAGTCTGCACATCTAACTGACATTATTTTATTTTTAGAATTAGTTTTTGGAAAGAAGGAAAGGAGACGTTATTCACTGAATAGGAATTTTGTGGGTGATTATATTGGATTGGACCTACGACCTTCTCTACAGAATCTTGTTGGTCGCAGAGAAAAAGCTGCATTCGCTGAAGTGGTTAAGAAATATGACAGGAGGTTTAAGGTCTGTCTTTATAAGCTAACTAATATATTTTCTTCATTCTCAGTAACTCGTGCAACATTGGCTTATGGTGTGTTATTCGCTTATTTATGTCTTTTTTTTTTTAATGTAGCCCGTACGCCGTGATCTGGTACTGACGTCACATTCATTATTTCTTATTGGAAGAGAGCAAGTGAAAAAGGGTCCAAACAAAGGAAAATATGTTGAAATTATCAAACGGAAGCTCAACTTGGAAAATATAAGTCATGTTTCACTTAGTACTTTTCAGGTAATGTATTTCAATGTAGTTTATTTCCATTTCTGTACTATTTCAGTTGTACAGTCATTTTTTAACTACTAAATATACCTTTTGAAATATCTGTTTTTTTTTTTTACTTTGGCAGGATGATTTTATAATCATTCATATGAAAGAGGAGTATGACAGCTTCTTGGAAATGGTGTTCAAAACTGAATTTTTAACTACTTTGAACAAAAAGTTTCAAGCCCATTTAGCACGAAACTTGCACATAAAATTTTCAAATCTGTAAGTAACTGGCATTTTAATTATTATTTTCAGAATGTAGAAAAATATTGAAATTTATAAGATATTTATGAAATATATGGAACATTTTGAACATCCAGTGTTTCATTAGGAAGAGGGAAGTTACCATGTACAAGGACATATTGAGAAGTAACACCTCTGAATTTTTTGTCCTGTTCTCATCAGTTGAGGTATTACTTGTCATTCATATTACTCATTTGACTTTCCTGCTGCTTTGCTGATGCAAGTTGAAATCCTCTGCTGCCAGAAGTTTCTAAAATGTAGCATGTAACATCATGGCGTGTAACATAACTATGTCAGAGCATGAGAAACAGCATGCTGTAATTGAGTTTCTAACCACTGAAAGGGTTCTCCACACATGGAGCACTTTATCCTTCAGCATCACAAAGCCAGACCACACAGGGGCACTGGGACATCTGCACAATTCAGTGTCTTGGGTTCACTGTCATAAATCATCCTCTATCATGTGGCCTCATCTGATTTTCATCTGTTTCCGGAACTTAAAGCATACCTTAGAGGACTTCAGTATCTGCCAACAAGGTCAAACATTCTACAGTGAAGGTATCAAAAAACTGGTCTCTCATTGGGAGAAATGTGTTTGGCATCAGGGTGTCTATATTGAAAAATAAATATGAAGATATGAAGAATAGAAATGCAGAATATTAGTAGAATTTGTTTTATGTAAAAAGCTATAAGAGTTTTCACACATCACATTTGGAGGCATTACTTTTCAGCATTCTCTTGTATTATTTTTTTGCATGTATAGAAGCTACTACTTTAAGAAAAAGGACAAAACTGAAATCACAGGTGCAAAAAATTCACTTACATTTGGTTTGGTATATGAGATTGTAAACAGCTTTCATACAGGATGTATAAGTATTTTACTGGGTGCTCTTTTTCTCCCCATATATGTACCTTCTGTGCTGTCATTAAGGTAAATTTGTCAACTCATATCTGTACTACATTTCAGCATTTTTCTCCTGTGCATGCTTCCATGGTGATGAAGGAATATTTTTCCAAGAATTACGAAGATGTTTCTTGTTGGTGTCTGATAATTCACTAATAAATATTTAGCAGTTCATATCTTTTGACTTAATGTTCAACAACTGATATTATATAAAGAATTTGTTACTCTATGCTGTTGCAGCCTCGAATTTAAAGTGAAGAAGGAAGGATGGGGTGGAGGCGGTGTTCGACAGGTGAAATTTGTGTCAGCAGCTGTAGGTGACATGGCAGTACTAAAACCTTCAGGAAAGACACTTACAGTGCTCATAGGTCATGGTTTACCAAGTAACACAAGTAAGTATGTTTTATCACATATATTCGGTTGAATGTGGAGCCTGGTAGTTTAAATTACATCCCTATTGCTAAACAGAATGTGTTATGTTGCTGTTAATATAATTAACTTGTGTCAAATGTGTCCTTACAGTTGTTTTATAAATAATGGTAAGTCACTGTTAACTTTATACGGGATGTTATTCAGTGTTCAAGGAGACTCTGTGTATGTTTAAATAATGTTGGATGCTTTGTTTCTGTTTATCTAATTTTTAGTGGGAGATGTTTTGATGGCATTTTTGCTTTATTATGTCATGATTCTCAATGGATTTTTCTTGCATAAGCCTCTTTGTAACTCTTTTTGGACTTAACATCTTTTTTGTACCTATCCTTCCTTAATGATACGTGCCTGCCCCAAGTGTTTTGTCTCTCTCCAGTTGTCTTTCTTTGTGTTCTTATTTTGGAAATTAGTAACTAATGTTGAGTTTCATTAGCTATGCTCTTTAAGACAAATTTATTAATTACAAAATAGTCCTCCATTTCAGAATTGCCAAGCTCCATTAGAATCTGTGAGAACAGTATCATCATTGTGTGTAGCTTTATTTCACTTTTGATGACATTCCGTGCTACTTTACAGCTATTTTTTCATTTAAATATGTATCTGTAATTTGCTTCACACTTGACTACTTTAATTTGTGTTTGTTTGACTTCGATTTTTTTTTTTTTTTTTTTTTTTTGTCTGTTTTCTTAACTTCCTCATTTGTAATAGATCTGTCTTTAGCTTAACAAGCAGTATTCTCATTTTATTCAGTCTTACTTTTGTATTTTGTGGTTTACATTTAATGTCACTTATATTTTTTTATAGGTGGTTAGACAGTGCTATTGAACAATGTCCAGAGGGATGAATTCATCAATAGTTCTCACAACTGTTGATTTATAGGACCAGTCCAGTAATTTATCTTCCCTTATCATATTTTCAGCGTTATTTTTATTTAGTATTCAGTACTTTACAAAACTTTTGTACACTCATAGAGTGACTTTCTCAATTTTGGACATAGTCCTTCATTATCAGATACTCCTAATTTAACCACACTACACAATCTCTATCCTCATTGGTAATTATATTATGCAAGCATGTTTCGAGCATTGCGGGTTGTTCATAGATGCAGTAGAGATTAAGTGATTTTATTGTCTATGGTAAATGAGTCACATTCTTCCTTTTCCCCCCCTTATGTTTATGTTCATGTCACCAGCTGAAGGGGGGGGGGGGGGGGAACCTTGTTATGTTTACATCTTGAAGCTAATGGTATTAGCATATTAGGTTTATCTATAAAAGTTTTTTTGGTCAGTACCATGTGTACGATAGTGTAAGACAATTACAACTTTTTGTTTGTGTACTACCACTGCTGCTGCATCGAATATACCTTCTAGACACAAACTACTAACACCTATAACTAAGTTCTTTATATGTAGAGTGTCACTAGCCTAGATTGATACCCACAATGTGCAATACTTGTTCTGCAGTAACTTGTGATCAGTGAATGTTCATATGGGACACACAGTTCTGTTAGTGAACTATTTAGCCAATGTTCATTGATGCCGAATATACTGCAGTTAATTTGTTCAAGCAATATTGTAATTGATTAAGTTTACCACTGAGTGATTGCAAATCAATGTGAAGTAGAATTGTCTTATTTTTGGTACATTTAGGTACGTTGTATTATAGTCTTTTCAGGATTTTCTTTGTTTATTTATAAATTATGTTTTGCATTTTTTCTGATCTAGTCCAGCAGTGGTTTACTAAAAAGGGATGTAAAGTATGTAAGCCTCTGCAGGTTGGGTTTGTTAATAAAAAGGACTATTTTGTTTGTGCTTATTTGCTACTTGATTGAGCACTAAATCAGTAACAATTTCTTTCATAACCTGTTTAGATGTAACCCATATGTTGTATGGAATCTATGGCCCACACCATTTATCATAATAAAAGACACACTTCTGAAGTGTTTGCATAGTTTTTCATGTTTGCTTGCTTCATTGATTTCCTGGTTTGCTCAGGACCACTGTGATGAATCATATCTACGTGGAATAATAAATAATAATATATTCATGTGAGTTAGGCGGCTGAGACATATCTTTAATTCTTGATAAGGAGTAGGTATTTTGTTTTTGTAAACATTGTTTGAGCTGCCAGACAACACTACAAAATCTGTGACAGGTAGCTTACTGCCTTCTGATAAATTCATAAGTTTACAAGCTGCAGCAAACAATGTGTCTTGCTTGTTGGATCCAATTGCATGCATGGTAGTTTCTTCATTTATGTGAGAAGACAGGCTGGCTGTCAGTGAAAACTAAATTTTTTTCTGTTGTTGTGATTTTTGATAATAGCAGAATCATGTGTTGATGTTTTGTGGAACTGTTGGGACATCATGTTGTTTTTGTGTTTCTTCATTGATTCACCTTTCCATTCTTCTTCTGAAGGTAGTTTGATGAACCTTGTTTTTGCCTCACTGTATCATTGAGGGAATCAAAACTGTTCTTCAAAGGAATATCAGATGACCAATTTGCTACAACATCGATCTTCACAGTCCGGTAAGGTACAGACCAATTACTGATATTTAAATGAGGTCTGTATGATACACATTTCCACTGCTGAACATAATCTAAAAATTTTTTCATTGAAGCACCCATAATCCCACACTGAAAATAAAACATTTGGTTATGCAGGGTACATATCGTACTAGTCACTACTGTTTTCACACATTTTTTTACAATACTTAATGCAGTCATTTGATTTCTTGGGCATTTAATCAATGCTGATCTCAGTTTTTTTTTCCTGCCATGTACAGTTTTGTAACAATTTTATTTAACTACAAACTAGAAAAATTAGCAAAGCACTTATAATTACAATACAAAAATTAATTTTCGACATGAATAAAGGTTTTATGTGAAAGATTGACATGAAAACAACACTTTGTTGTTGTTGTGGTCTTCAGTCCTGAGACTGGTTTGATGCAGCCCTCCATGCTTCTCTATCCTGTGCAAGCTTCTTCATCTCCCAGTACCTACTGCAACCTACATCCTTCTGAATCTGCTTAGTGTATTCATCTCTTGGTCTCCCTCTACAATTTTTACCCTCCAGCTGCCCTCCAATACTAAATTGGTGATCCCTCAATGTCTCAGAACATGTCCTACCAACTGATCCCTTCTTCTAGTCAAGTTGTGCCACAAGCTCCTCTTCTCCCCAATTCTATTCGATACCTCCTTATTAGTTATGGGATCAACCCATCTAATCTTCAGCATTCTTCTGTAGCACCACATTTCAAAACCTTCTATTCTCTTTTTGTCAAAAGTATTTATCATCCACGTTTCACTTCCGTACATGGCTACATTCCATACAAATACTTTCAGAAACGACTTCCTGACATTTAAATCTATACTCCATGTTAACAAATTTTTCTTCTTCAGAAGCACTTTCCTTGCCATTGCCAGTCTACATTTTATATCCTCTCTACTTCGACCATCATCAGTTATTTTGCTCCCCAAATAGCAAAACTCCTTTACTACTTTAAGTGTCTCATTTCCTAATCTAATTCCCTCAGTATCACCCGACTTAATTCGACTACATTCCGTTATCCTCGTTTTGCTTTTGTTGATGTTCATCTTATACTCTCCTTTCAAGACACTTCCATTCCGTTCAACTGCTCTTCCAAGTCCTTTGCTGTCTCTTGACAGAATTACAATGTCATCGGCGAACCTCAAAGTTTTTATTTCTTCTCCATGGATTTTAATACCTACTCTGAACTCCTCTCTTATTTCCTTTATTGCTTGCTCAATATACAGATTGAATAACATCGGGGATAGGCTACAACCCTGTCTCACTCCCTTCCCAACTGCTGCTTCCCTTTCATGCCCCTTGACTCTTATAACTGCCATCTGCTTTCTGTAAAAATTGTAAATAGCCTTTCGCTCCCTGTATTTTACCCCTGCCACCTTCAGAATTTGAAAGAGAGTATTCCAATCAACATTGTCAAATGCTTTCTCTAAGTCTACAAATGCTATAAATGTAGGTTTGCCTTTCCTTAATCTTTCTTTTAAGATAAGTTGTAAGGTCAGTATTGCCTCACGTGTTCCAACATTTCTACGGAATCCAAACTCATCTTCCCTGAGGTCAGCTTCTATCAGTTTTTCCATTCGTCTGTAAAGAATTCGCGTTAGTATTTTGCAGCTGTGACTCATTAAACTGATAGTTCAGTAATTTTCACATCTGTCAACACCTGTTTTCTTTGGGATTGGAATTATTATATTCTTCTTGAAGTCTGAGGGTATTTGGCCTGTCTCTTACATCTTGCTCACCAGATGGTAGAGTTTTGTGAGGACTGGCTCTCCCAAGGCTGTCAGTAGTTCTAATTGAATGTTGTCTACTCCGAGGGCCTTGTTTCAACTTAGGTCTTTCAGTGCTCTATCAAACTCTTCACGCAGTATCATATCTCCCATCTACAGCCTCTTCCATTTCCATAATATTGTCCTCGAGTACATCGCCCTTGTATAGACCCTCTATGTACTCCTTCCATCTTTCTGCTTTCCCTTCTCACTTTATTAGGCAGGAATCATGTGTCCTTTGGCTTATATTTCCTTTCCTCTTCTCCTTAAAGTATCTAATATAAATCTTTCTTTAATGAATTACCTAAAATACATCGTGGTGCAGTGATCTACATTAGTCTTCCATCATATTGGTATTCCAGCAACTCTGATACTATCTTTGAATCATTTTGACATCTTGGTGAAAAGCATTTGTGGCTTACTGATTTCACTCAAATATTGAGATGAAAAAATCAAGTTAACATTTGAAAAATGAATCTTGAGGCTTATTAAAAGCAAAACAAAGTGAACTTTTCAAGTGTGTTATCTGCAACAGAAGTTTAATGTGGGTTGTTTTTCATGCCTGTAAACTTAGTAATAACCTGTTGAGTTAGGGGCTTGGCTATCATTTTGTCATTTCTTATTTAAAATTGGAATCAAACACCAATTTTCGAATTTTGTTTGCAACAAACATGCAATCTTTGAATTTCATTTCTGATAGATGAGGAAAATGTCACAGAGATACTGGAAACATTTTCCTCTCTGTGACAAGACTTCCACAATCTGATACATTAGGCCAAGTTACCAGTAATGGGTTGAGGTGACAGTAGAATTTTTTTTAGATCCACAACGTTCTTGCACAAGAAAAATGAGTGTCTAAGCTTGCAATTGTATGAAATTCTCTTATTGTATTTTTCAGCTTTTGGTTTGACAAGATACTGAAAAATACAATAATTTGTAATACTTTCACTGTGATTCTCTTAGTATGCATTGCCCGTAACAATCAAAACTTTTAAGATACATTGCAAGCAGAGTGGCCACTGTCATTGAAATTCGATATTAATAACACTAATAATAATAACAGAAATATTATATGAGGTGTATGTACACGATTTAAATCACTAGTAACGCATTTTTAATTTTTTCTATGGTGGTCCCTGTAATCATACAAATACAGTATATTTTTAGATTTTAACTGAGAACACTTGTAAGTTTCATCTGAAAATATTTTGCATGTTGAGAAACATGTCAGTTTAGCTTATTTTGTGTCAACAAATCTTTCATAGGGCAGTGAAAAGTAGAATGATTGGTAATTTGTAAGTAAGGTACATAAACTGTTCTGTTCTCAGAACATTATTAATGATGTCAGTATATTCTAGACTGAGCACACGCCAACTCTCTTAGATTAAGCACATCTTAAATTATCTGAACATTTTAAGTCCTAGTGTGATTTGAAATTATAAGTTAATCCATCCTCTAAATGATGTAAATAAGTGATTTATGTTAACCCATTCACTATACCATTGATATGTATATGTCATGCAATAGATTATTAGAGAACACGAGAGAATTTTCTGTTTGTTATTGCTATCTGTCAGTGTCCCACTGTTAAAAGGAAGCCTGCTAATGGTTTGCAGAATTCTTATAATTAGAAATTGCACCTGTAGGTTGAGCCATCTTTTAAGTTTTGTTGTTGATCCTCTGCTGGGTAGGTGTCTTGTTCTTTATCATTTGGTACGGACCTAGATCACATTTAATTTTCTTTATTTTTAGTGTTTTATCATTTGAACTAATTTGAACTATTTAATTTTTATCTGAATCATCTACGCACAAGGGACTTCTTTTGGAGGAACTTATTTATCTCAGTGATTGTGAAAATCATAGTTATTTAGAAAGTGTATTTTGATCATCAAAGAAAAATAAATTCGGGCATCACTGATATAGGAAGTTGAAGACTCAAGTATGTTGGAGATGAAAATCAAAGATTTCTTGAGAACTGTGCAAGTGACACCTGCATAGCTGATGAAGATTATCACAGAGATAGCAGTTGAAGTAAAAGTGGAGATAATGAAACAGATGAAAGTGAAGAATGAGGTGCTAGAGATCAAAGAGTCACTGGACCATCAATGCGTACAGATGTACTGTGGTGACTGGTAAATCCCTCTTTAACCAAGATTTTCTGTTACTAACAAATGTATTCCTTCTATTTTGTGTCAGGAAGTTGATAGGTCTTCCAGTGACCTAGATTTGTTTCAGCAGATATTTCCTCATAGTTATCTTATATCCATAACATACGGGGAAATAGGGCAATCAAAAATGCTATTTTGCACAGTGGATGCCAGCTTATCCCATAAAATTTGTAGTTCAACTGATCAGAGAAACCAGGTTATGCATCAAAACCTTATATAGATGAAGATATTGTTTGCCTCAAGCAGTCATTTCAGAAAGCAAGAGAGGATAGTCCATACCAAAGTGTTTCTGAACTGATGGTTAAGACCAAAGGTAGCTCTGCTGAAACAATAACTGATACTGAAGAAGAACAAGTGTAGAATAGAATTATGAGGATATTGTGACATGGAAAGTGGTTATGAATAAGATGTGGAAGTCTGTGGTGGTAGGGACAATGAAGGGAATATTTCATTGGCAACGAGTGAGAAAAGAATTGTACATAGCCCACTGAAACAGTTGGGAACAAAGGTGCCACAATGGTATTTGACAGGTTTTTATTTATTTATTCTTAAACAGTCAATCTCATGGATAGTTTACCGATTGAAGTTGTAATAACAAGCAATGGTGCCTGGCGAAATATACTGTGATTTAGCATGAAACTGCAGAAAAGTGAATATGAATTTCCTGAAAATAGTTCTGAGACTTTAGCATCATGATGGATGGGTACTAAAGATGTTCTTGTTATGAATAATTGCCACATATCGGTCACAATTGTTGCTCAATGCACTCAGAAAGACAAAACCAAACATGGTCTCCCTTGTCCTCATGGCTTTGTCACATATAATAATATTATGGCAGGTATGTCTTTATCTTATCAGAAATCAGTCTACTGTACTTTTTATAGGAAGACAGCAAAATCGTGAAAAGATGTTCTTTGAGCACCCGATGACTTCAGTGGTGAATGATTGGATTATATTTCACAGCTTACACCAAGAAAATACTACTGATCAATTTTCTATTCCTACTTGCATAGCAAATAACTGTATTGGAAAGAAAAAAGTAATTGTCAAAAGGAAGCGAACTACCGGATACCCAAGTGCTAGTACAAATCTGTGATGAGTATGGGGGACCATATACCAACTGAAGGTGACTCAAAGAGAAGTTGCACAGGATGTGCTAAGGGAAAGAAGGAAACTAAAACAAAGACCTTACGTACCATGTGTAAATTTCCTTTGTGCAAAAATTATAATGTAAATAGATTGATAAAAAATGTGCTTACCAAGTGGTGGCAGTAGAAAACCTGTACTAAAATTGAGAAATGTGCAATCTCAGGTTTTCAAATCTCAATTGGTACAGCCCACAGCAATCAGTATTTCCTTCTCATTCCGTCTGGCAAGTCTTTCTTGACCTGGTGTTCTGGACAACTTTTCTGAACCATCCCTGTCTCCTAAACTCGACAGTCCTTTTCCTTCATCCCTCTTCCACCCTTTCAACCATTCTGCCAGGAGGAGTCACTTTCTCAAAAAGCTTGCATATTTTTTTAACCTTCATATAAGTTTTCTCCTGCTGCTGGATGATGAGTAGAGTTTTTATATATGCAGTTACATCAATTTTTTAAACATTGATTATTTGTGCAAAAATTATTTTGTGCTGTATCAAAAGGAAGAGTAGCAGTGTGACTATCACATGAGGCACTTGAATTTGCACTTAATGGTAAAAAGTTTGCCACTTGGAATGATGTTCTGAAATGTCATATACCTGTAATCATACCACTAGTACATAGAGGTCGTATGTCAAAATACCAGTGGGACACTTGGAAAATGAAATAACGAGATGTACTTTTTCATGGTGTTACTGCTGGTTATGACATTGATTAAAATAACCAGATGTTGTCGTTCACTCAAAATAAAAGTGATAATGATAAGATCAATATGTACTTGTACTGCAGTTTCATAAAATGTTAATACATATAGATAAATAGAGATGACAGTTTTATTGAAAGTGATATATTGTGACCTTCTGACATATGGGCTATAAACTATTCTTATATATTGGTGTAAATGTTAAATTTCATTGTTACTTGCTTCTTGTTTGTAGCAAATTTTGTCTAACACAATAGTTCATAGTTGCTTGTAGTAATGCCTCAAATTGTAGTGCTGGTTGTTTTATTATTTCCTCTGTCTGATCTATGCTGTATCCCTGGAGGTTGTCAGCTTGATACACTCACAAGGAGACCACACAGCAGTTGGATTTTGCTATTCTTTTATATTTGTGTTATGTGAATTTCAGAACTCTAGTATCAGTATCCAAAAGTACTTCGATGCAACTCTATAAAATTCTCGAGAAAATCAATTTCGAAGTTTTCTGAGCATCTTTAACACCCTAAAGTGAGGTAATTTTTTTCAGTGGACTGCATGGCTGTATGGTAGAATGCTTACGTGCCACAGGGGCAGTCTAGGTTTGTTTCCCAGCTGTGTAAATTTTTAAAGGTGCATGTTCTATCAGCATTCCCATGATGTGAAAGTATATAAAGACAAACAGAAATTTAAGTTGTAATGTTTTTTTTTAACTGAAACAATCTTTGTTAACAATCTTTTATGAAAGGTCAGTAATTGTGAATGTATATTTGCATTGAAAACTATAATTTTGTGCACAATATGTAAGTAGTAAAAATGACATTTAGGTATATGTTAATTAGCAATATTTTATGAATTTTATATTTAAATGATGTAGGTATTTGAACCGGCATGGGTGGGTGGACGAAAAGGATAATGACCAAAATCAGACTTGTACCAATGATTACCAGTCCCAAGTGCTACTGTTGTCCCCCTCCATTGTTATGTATTTTATGCTTCATGGAAATGTTCATAGAACATGCACAGGTGTCCGCAAAATTGCATTGATCAGTAATTGAAACTCAGGGCCCCCACGTAATGGACAAATATTCTACCACAAAGCCAGGCCACCTGTTGGAAAACCTACTTTACTTTACCATATTACTGGCCCATGGTAAACCTCAAAGTCAATTTACTTGGGAATTTTTGAGAGTTGTATCAAATTGTTTTCAGACACTGGTATTTGAGTTCTGAACTTCACTGCTATAACATAAAAATTACAAAATGAATTTTCCATGTGGTCACCTCTTAGTGATTTGAAGTAGGTTATGTTATACATTTTTTGAATAACTGTTTGCAATCTTGCTGTGTATATTGCAGAACCGGATGTACGGCATTCGGTGATGGTACAAGGTCAGCGGAATTTACCTTCAAGAATGCCTACGAAACCACCGCCTAATTACCCAGCACCAGCCCTGCCTGCATCAGCAACACCAGCAACTAAGCGGCAAGCTCCGGCACGACCTCCTGCACCTACCCCAGCACCTTCTCAAGCCGCTACACCCATACGTGCACCTTTTCCTCTTCCTGTGTCAGGAGCCGCACAGAAAGTACCTCAAAATGCACAACAGACACGCCGGGCACAGATCAGACCACCTCCACCGCCAAGTGAGCCGGCTCCCCCAGACCAACCTATTGTACGGCCAGGCTCGAGGCTGCAAGCTGTCAGTAAGTATATAACTTTTTTGAGTCTTTATCACTGTTCAACATCAAATGCTGTTTTTCAGCTAAATTATGTGAATTGTTGATATGCTTTGTCGTGAAGAAGTTAATTTCAGAGCTTAGAATTGGAGTCTGAATTAAAAAAAAGGGTCATTCAGTATGTATAGAGGGTGATTCATGTGACACCCCTTTTATCTTATGACTGGTTTCACGTATCTAAACAAAGTTTTCTCCAATTGATAGTTTCCTGTGAGGCAGGGAAAGTTTTGTGTGTATAATGCTCTGAACTCTGGTATCAACCAAGACATTGAAACAGGCATGTTTTTTAATGAAACTGTATATGATTCATAACTGCATTCAATAGCTTTTGTGAAGACAATTACATTTGCGTAGCGTTTGTTAATATTGTCATTGAAATCTTTCACAAAAGAGTTTGACAACTCTACTAAAACTGGAAAATAGTGCAGCCAGAGTTGGATGTTGTGGTGTGAACATTACCAAGCTGAACTCTCATGACAGGCTGTGTTATTAGATGCAGCAAGACAGGCCTATGCTACTAAGATAAAACCTCATTTCTTGAACGGCATAGATGCAGGGTCGACTGCAATACTTTTTTTTTAATTATGGAAGTATGACATTGTCGGCTTCTGTCACAACAATTATGGCTTAGGAAAACTATTTCACATGTATATACATTTGCAGTTTTTTTAATGTCTATAGCTTCATCAGATAGTTTTCCATTTAAATCTCCGTGTTGCTGCTTACTTGTCAAAGCCGAAACAGAAACATTGGTCATTCATACTTCCTAGTCATAAAACTACCCTATTCATAGCGAAAAAGAAACTGCAGCATTAACCTTCTTAGATTTGGAAAAACAACGCTGACCTCTCTTTGCCTGGAGGCAATTGAGTGCTTCTTATAGGTAATACACCTGCTGTCAGACAGATATGGGCTATAGGTACTATTCGAAATTGTAATTAGACTGAATACACTTAAAATAAATTAAATATGTTATTCAAAATGATGGACAACATTTCATCCAAAAAATAAATACTGTTCTGATAACATAGTTTTACACTTTACTTAAGCATGTGCTCAAAAATGTTTACCATCGACTGCAAGGCACATTTGCGATCACCATTTGAGAGATAGGTGAACAGATCAAGCTGCATAGGATGATATACCCTTGCATGCTGTGACAATTTGATGGCATGTATCATCTGACATAGTTGGGGTTTCATGATAGACTGCATCTTTCAAAGCGCCCATAGAAAGAAATCAAGAGCAATCAAATCAGGGGACCTAGCTGGTCATTGTATTGCTGGATTCCATCCTATCCAACGATAAAGAAACGTTTCATTAATTATTTGCATTGCAACACAGGAAGAGTGAGCTGGGAAGCCTTCGTGTTGGAACCACATACACTTTTGCTTGTGAAGTTGTACCTCTTCTAGAACAGTGTGAATGTTTATAAGAAAGTGTGCCTTTGAATTTCCATTTAACAGGTGAGAGATCAAGTAGGGTCCTGCAGTGGAATTTCATATGATGCTGCACTATACGTTTATGCTCCATAGTTGTGGGTGTTGTACTTGATAAAGCCGGTGTGGATATTTAGCTACCCACTAGTGCACATTGCGTTAATTTACATTACCGTGTTACGTAAATGTTGCATTGCATCATCGGTAAAGAGCACACATAAAAACGTCATGTCACCTCTCAGGTGCTGCAGAGGAAACAGATGAAATCTTATATGATGTTTGAAGTCGTGTCCTCAATGCCTGTGTGGTGATTGATGAAATAAGTGGCATTTATGTTGATGCAAGATGCGAAATACACTTATCTGGCTGATCGCATAGCCTATGGCAATACCTTATGCCATCATGCGGATAAAAAAGCTTCTTCGTGTGCTCTGTCAGTTGCAGTCTTTATCCTCATCCTTTGTTTGATACTGAAGCTGCTTGTTCACACTAGTAAGCTAATAATTCCTGCACGTGCCTGGCACGATGGACAGCAAAGATCAGTTTTTGACTTTCCTATGCTGCCATACATACCTACAAACAAGTCAGGGGAACGGCCATGGGAACCAGAACGGCTCCGTCGTATGCCAACCTCTTCATGGGCCGCATGGAAGAGGCTTTCCTGAAGACCCAACAGCTGCTTCCCCTGGCCTGGTATAGATTTTGTAGATGACAACTTTGTGGTCAGGACTCATTTTGAAGAAACACTCCTTAATTTCCTCCATAACCTCAACTCCTTGTTGAATCTGAATTTCACCTGATCCTTCTTCAAAACCCAAGCCACCTTCCTGGTTGTTGACCTTCATCTTGTTGAAGCTCACACCCACACCTCTGTCCACATCAAACCCACAAACAAACAACAGTACCTTCACTTTGATACCTGCCATCCATTCCACATCAAACACTCCCTTCCCTACAGCCTAGGTATTCATGGCAAACATATCTGCTCCAGTGACGAATCCCTCAACAATTAAACCAATAACCTGACCAGTGCTTTCCTCTCCCGCAACTATCCTGCAGATCTTATCCACAAACAGATCTCCCGAGCAATACATTCCTCCCCATCCAACAACAATGTTCCTACCCCCAGACCACACAGAAGCATCCCCCTTGCCAGTATTATCCTGGCCTCGAATACATCAACAAATTACTCCGCCAGGGATATGACTTTCTCAAGTCAAGCCCTGAAATGAGATCTTCCCTTGACAATATTCTCTCCACACCACCTAGAGTTGCCTTTCGTCGCCCTCCTAACCTCCGTAACATTCTTGTCAAACCCTACAATATTCCCAGACCACCTTATCTACCCAGCAGTTCCTACCTCTGTAACTGACCCCGCTGCAAAACCTGCTTCATTCATCCCCCCACAACCACCTACTCCAGCCCCACTACTGGTAAAACATACACAATTCAAGGCAGGGCCACATGTGAAACAACACATGTCATTTAACAGCTGACATGCCTGCACTGCACAGCCTTTTACATTGGTACGACGGCAACTAAACTGGCTGAGCGCATCAACAGCCACAGATGAACTGTCCGCCTAGGAAATGTCCAATGCCCAGTAGCAGAGCATACCGTCCAGCATAATTTTAGGGACCTAGGAACCTGCTACACTGAACGTGCCATTTGGCTTCTCCCACCCAACACCAGTCTCTTGCACTCCAACAGATCCTTTCATCCTGCCATCCCCCTGGACTGAACCTACGTTAACCAACCTCACTCCCATTTACTCTTCAGTCTTCTCCTCTTTCCCTTTCCTCTTCAGCCATTCGTACATCTTTTCATCCTACATAGTTGTGTTTATCTTTATACTATATACCTCTTTACTTCTGTATGCATCCTCTTTGGTGTGAAGCTGGCACAGTACTTACAGTAGAATATCTTTGGCTTCCCTCTGACACCAATGTCTCCATCTTTGCTACCCTCCCTGTTTACCTTCCCCCTGTTGCTTAGCAACCTGAGTTGTGAGTAACTGAATCCACTTTCCCTTCTTCCCCTTTTCTTCCCCTCTCTCCTCCCCGATGAAGGAACAAAGTTCTGAAAGCTAGGATACTTAAATTTTCTGTTCTGTCTTGTGTATCTATCGGCTGTACTGAGCTGAGGTAAGTACGGGCCAGCCCCTCTATCTCTTTGTTAGTATTTGTTTCATATCCATAAGTTATTTTGTCTGCGAATCCAAGTGCTCACTTTAGAAATAACCGATGTCCGTACTATAGAGCAATCTTCTCTTTACTAATACAAGCCCTTAATTTAGTATTTTGATTGGACCCTTCTTTGTGAGTGATAAACATATGAGTCATCCATTACATACCTGATAATGTCCCCATGACAGATGGCCTTGGTTATGTGTTCCATTGTTTCGGGGAATATCCTGATATTTAACTGATGTACCTAACTGGAAACATGAAATCTTTTACATGTTAATAGGTCAGGGTTTTGGCCCATGGGAAATTGTGATAGCAAGTCTGTATCCACATATTGTACCATAGGTATCTAGTGAATATCGTAATGCAGTGCCTGTAGAAAGAGGGTCATATCTGTAGCCTTTGAACTGTTCTGTAAACTGTAAGTGTGGGCCAAAGTGCCAACAATGGCTGAGGATTGGTGACCAAGTGCAATTTATTCCTTTAGGGTAAACATTATTTTAATTTTTTATGGCACAAATAGTTTAACAGTGTGACTGTTTAAGTTTGGGAGGCTAAACTGTCTGCTGCTCTGACTCACTGGCATTTCTGTATGCTGTTATAACTCCAGTGCACTATTGTGAAGCATCTGATTTGAGCACCAGTTGTTTTCCAGGATGCCATGAATGGAGGCCATGAATTTTCTTTAGTAGCTTATTTTATCGTAAAAGAGTTGTAGCTCTTTAATATTACACTACCTTGTTGGATTATGAATTACAGCAAAACACTGTTGCCTGAATTTTGTGCCTTTCTGTGGTAGAAAGTGCTTAAATATTTAATTTTAGTTTTAAAAATATTTCTACACATTCATTGTGAAGACCACCCAAAACTCAGAAAGGCTAGTGAGATACTATATTGGTTGAATTTGTAATTTTAAACCCAAAGAAATTGAAAGAAAGTCTAAAGATATTTTCATGTGTAGTTTTGTTTGAATCGTGTGTCTTCTGACTGGTTTGATATGGCCTGCTACAAATTCCTCTCCTGTGCCAAACTTTCATCTGAATTGCAACCTATGTCCTCAGTTATTTTGTCTACATCTACATCATACTCAACAAGCCACCTAATGGAGTGTGGCAGAGGGCACTTTCGGCACCACTACTATGTGATCGCCCCAACCCTGTTCCACACGTGAATAGTGTGGGGGAAGAACAATTGTCGGTAAGCCTCTGTATTGGGTTTACATTCTTGAATTTTCTCCACGGGGTCAATATGCGAGATGTATGTAGGGGGAAATAATATGTTATTCGATTCCTCCTGAAAAGTGCTGTATCGATATTTCAGTGGTAAATCTCTCCATGATGCAAAACACCTCTCTTGTAACATCAACCAGTGGAATTTGATTAGCATCTTCATATCACTCTCTTGCCAGCTAAACGATCTCATGACGAAACACGCTGCTCTTCATTGGATCTTCTCTATCTCCTCTATCAGTTCTACCTGATAGGGGTCCCAGATAGATGAACAGTATTTGGGAATTGGGTGAACAAGTGCCTTATAAGCCACTTCTTTCATGGATGAGTTATATTTCTTTAAGATTCTTCCGCTGAATCTGAATCTGATACCTGCTTTTCCCACTATGTGTTTTATGCGGTCGTGCCACTTAAGACTGCCCTGGGTAGTTACACCTAGATATTTTACGGCAGATACTGTCTCCAGCTGCTTGTCATCAATAGTGTAGCTGTACAGTAGTGTGTTTCTTTTCCTACATATGTGCAATATGTTACATTTATTTACGTTCAGGATCAACTGCCAGAGCCTTCACCATTGATCAATTATCTGCTGGTTGTTCTGCAAATTCTTATCATCTTCTGGCATTGCTACTTTTGTATAGACAACTGCATCATCTGCGAATAGTCTTATAGAGCATCTGATGCTTTCTGCTAGATAATTTATATGTATTGTAAACAGCAACAGTCCTATCACACTTCCCTCTGGTATTCCAGATATTACCTTTACATCTGTTGATTTTGTTCCTTTAAGAGCGACATGTTTAGCTCTGTCTGCAAGAAAGTCATGAATCCAATTGCAAGTCTGCTCTGATACTATGTAAGCTTGCATTTTTTTCATTAAACAGCAATGTGGAATGGTGTCAAATGCCTTACTGAAATCCAGGAGCACGGCATCAACCTTAGCACCATTGTCCTCTCTGCACTGAGGGTCTCATGGAGCAACAGAGTGAGCTGAGCTTTGCAGGATCTCTGTTTACAGAATCTATGTTGATTTTTATAGGGGAGATGTTCATTTTCCAAAAACGCAATAATTCTTTAGTATAAAATATGTTCCATAATCCTACAACAGATTGATGTCAATGATATATTTATAATTGTGTGGATCTGTCTTATGGCCTTTTCCAGTCATTAGGTGCCTTTTGTTGCTCAAGTGATCTACAATAGGCCTAAATTGCTGCTAGAAGGGGAGCAAGTTCTTTTGCATAATCTTCATAGAATCTTATAGGAATCTCATCTGGTCCTGACACCTTTCCACTACTAAGTGATTGTAGGTGCTTTTAAATTCCACAATCGGCTATCTCAATATCTGCCATTTCTATGTTTGTACAACGATTAAAAGGAGGAACAGTGTTACGATCTTCTGCAGTGAAACAACTTCAGAAGATCGAATTCAGTATTTCGGCCTTCTCTCTGTTATCTTCCATTTCGGTGCCAGTGTGGTTGCTGAGAGAATGAATAGATGATTTTGACCCACTTACTGATTTTAGATATGATCAAATTCTCTTAGGGTTTGTACTCAGGTCAGTTGACAACATCTTACTTTCAAAATCATTGAACGCTTCTCTCATTGCTCTCCTTATGGTCATTTTTGCTGGATGTATTCAAATCTCTGTGTTCCTCTACAGTTTTCATCCTCAACAGCTCTGTCTAGTACCATGGAAGTTATTCCCTGATGTCTTAACAGATGCCCTATCATCCTGTTCCTTCTCCTTGTCAGTGTTTAGCAGCGATTTTGTGGAGAATGTCCTCAATCCTTACCTGATCAGTCCACCTAATTTTCAGCATTTTTCTATAGAATCACATCTCAAAGGCTTCAATTCTCCTCTGTTCCAGTAGATTTACAGGGGTGAATGTGGTGGAGCAAATGACTTGCTACAGATGATATTGGTGATGAATTGACCCTTGAGTCAGATCAATTGCTTGTTGTACTGGACTAAATGACATTGGACAACTAACAGTGTTGGTGTTAGCAAATAACTGTGTGCCTAATGATGGGTTCTGCATTAAATATTGCATCCGTTTTTTCATCAGATTAAGTTTACTTTTTCATTTTAGGAGTCAGAATTTTAACAGTTACATT
The DNA here is from genome assembly GCF_021461395.2 of Schistocerca americana. NCBI lineage: Eukaryota > Metazoa > Arthropoda > Insecta > Orthoptera > Acrididae > Schistocerca > Schistocerca americana. The sequence goes on along the minus strand of NC_060123.1, from coordinate 400,036,590 downwards.
ATCAATAATTCAGTTATCTTTCCATGTAGGTAAAACAGCTGCTGCCAAAACTAATCAGGCAGGTGGAGTCAGGGTGTTCCCAGGTGCTGGTCAGCTGAAACAAGAGATGAAAAGTCCTGTACCAAATGAAAATGCTAGTTTCATGAGAACACCAGAAGCTGGAGTTGCTGGGTAAGTTCATCAATTTCATCCTGTGCTTTTATTTTATTACATTTTATTTTACAAATTAATTATACATTGTGCATACAGCACTGACAGAGGGATGATGGTTCAGAGTGCCATATTGTGGATGGCTTACAAACCACCAAATGCTGAGTCCATAACAGCTATGTTTACCCATAAATGGCACAAATTCAGAGACAAGCAGTGCCTTACCCAGTATGCTGGAAGTCTTGTTAAGGCCTTCAAAGACAGACATCACCCCTAAACCTAGTACACTCCAAGATTTCCCATACCATATCCATGTATACACCTAATTTTCTGACCACCTCCAGGAACCAGATGCAGAGGTGTACCTCCATCAACAGTTAGTATCATCTTGGACTGGAACAACTTAATCATTGGTGTCACCGGGGCTTCAACTATGTACCATCAAGCCTGAAAATGAGGAACATTGTACTTGCACCCCTTCTCATACTTCCAAAAGTGGTATTGTGTCACAACTCAGCATATACAATATCCAAGCCCATTCTTATGCCACACTTACTCCCAGCTCCTGCTACATGGGTCATACACATGTGGGAGATTCACATGTGAGACTTGACCATTACACTCATCCAGCATATCCTACTCCAGTCCCGTCACAAACTTATCCTATCCTTTCAGAAGTGGATTGCCTGTGAAGGCAGTCATATCATATACCAGCTGTGCTATAATTTATGCACAGCATTTTATGTGGGCATGATCTCCAACTAATTGTCCACCTTAATGAATTGCCACCAAAAAACTGTGGCCAAGAACATGGTTGACGATCCATTGGTGCAACATGCTACTGAGCACAACATGCTCAATTTCAGTAGCTGCTTCAGTAGCTGCCATCTGGATCCATTCCATGTGAGCAGCTTTTCTGTATTGCATAGGTTGAAGTTATCTCTGTAACACATCCTTCTACCCCATAATACTCAATCTCCATTTACCCTTTCCTAATAACCACCTTCCCTCCTCTGCCAGGACCCTAACTTATTTCATCCTGCACTCACCCCATCCTTTCTGGAGTCTTCCTATTCCTCTGTTCTGTCTCTCACTCCCAATTCACTACTCCACATTATTGTGTACTGCACACAATGTTCCTTGCCTGCTACCAGAATTAGCTGACTGGTGCCACATTTATATCCCATGCACATGTTGCACTTTCTGCCCAGTCATCAGCAATCCTTCCCAAAGTCTTCCTCCCTTGCCTGTCTCTTTTTCTCCCCTCTCCGATTCTACCCACCAAAACTCTTCATCCCAGATAAAATGCATTTCCAGCATAATGTAGCCATGGTGTGTGTGTGTGTGTGTGTGTGTGTGTGTGTGTGTGTGGATGGCACACGCACGCATGTGTGTGTTTAGTAATTACCTTAGTAATGAGGATTCATAAGTTACCACTAGCTGTATTTTGATGTTAGCATACTTTACAGGCGTAGTCTGCAGTGACTGCTTATGCCTTTGTCAATCTATAAATTGACTACTGTCACAATCCTGAAGGCTTTTCGTCATCATGGCTTGTGTATGAGTAAATGAATAAATGAAATTACAGAAATGAAATTCATCATAATTATAAAACAGAAGACCAGATGAAAATCTGAACTGCTGGGAGTGAAGGCGACATAGAAGTGCCCATTACTGATGTACTAGGGAAACATTAGCTGTAATGAGGTCATTATTTAATGAGAACGTAAATCAGCAACCAAGTATCCTGATGGAGAGGTTTTAGGTAAAAGACTAAAAGGAAACCTAAGAAAGTGCTGTGTAGATGCAGTTGTGGACTTACTGGCAAGTACTAGTGCACCACACCTGGGAAACCACATTTGGGAGGAGGTAATGATTTTTTTCCCCTTCAATCCTCATGTTGTGTTTCATGGCATTCTCTAAGAAACATTATTGAGAATTCATTTCACCTTTGCATTTAGTGTCATCCTAACTTTCATTTAATCACTGTTGTTGGTATCTATTACTACCCATTATGAATCAAACAATGGAAAATCCAGGATGAAATTTAACAACATCATGAAAAGGGAAGTTGCTACTCACCATATAATGGAGATACTGAGTCGCAGATAGGCACAACAAAAAGACTCTTACAATTAGAGCTTTCGGCCGTTAAGGCCTTCGTCAACAATAGATGACAGATGCGCACAGGCAGACAGACGCGCACAGACAGACAGACACACACACACACACACACACACACACACACACACACACACACACACACACACACACACACACGTGCAATCTCAGGCAACTGAAACCAAACTACAAGCAGCAGCACCAGCGCATAATGGGAGTGGCGACTGAGTGGGGGTAAGGAGGAGGCTGGGGCGGGGAGGGGGAGGGATAGTATGCTGGGATGGGAACAGGGAAGAGGATGGATGGTTGAGGACAGTGACTAATGAAGATTGAGGCCAGGAGGGTTATGGGAACATAGGATGTATTGCAGGGAAAGTTCCCACCTGCACAATTCCGAAAAGCTGGTGTTAGTGGGAAGGATCCATATGTCCCAGGCTGTGAAGCAGTCATTGAAATGGATATCATATTTGGCAGTTTGTTCAGCAACAGGATGGTCCACTTGTTTCTTGGCCACAATTTGTCAGTGGCCATTCATGCAGACAGATAATTTGGTGGCTGTCATGCCGTCATAGGATGCAGCACAGTGATTGCAGCCTAGCTTGTAGACCACACGACTGGTTTCATAGGTAGCCCTGCCTTTGATGGGATGGATGATGTTAGTGACCAGACTGGAGTATGTGGTTATATGGATATGGTGTCCGAAAGAACAGACACCATATCCATATAACTATATAGTTCTGGCAACACCGACCATGACCTCCTCCTTCTGTGTGGGTGCACACATATTCCCCAAACTCTTATGGGACTTGGTAAGAATGTCTTCCACGAGTAATGAGTGTGTTGGGGTGGGACACTACTAGTGTAGTGTATGGACATACAAGGTGAGAATGTGTGTCTCGCGGGAGGCATGCGTGAGAGAGTCCCTGCAGTCACGCTATCCTCTGTGCCCTCAATGGCTCAGATGGATAGAGCGTCTGCCATGTAAGCAGGAGATCCCGGGTTCGAGTCCCGGTCGGGCACACATTTTCACCTGTCCCCGTTGATATATATCAATGCCCGTCAGCAGCTGAAGGTATTAATATAATTCTAATTTCGGAGTAGGTGGTGGTGGGAAGATGTATGGGACAGGTCTTGCATCTAGGTCTGTTACAGGGGTATGAGCCATGAGGTAAGGGATTGGAAGCAGAAGTTTTGTAAGGATGAACGAGTATATTGTGTAGGTTCGGTGGATGGCAGAATAGCACTGTGGGGAGGTTGGGAAGAATAGTGGGCAGGACATTTTTCATTTCAGGGCATGATGAGAGGTAATTGTAAACCTGACAGAGAATGTAATTCAGCTGCTCCAGTCCTGGGTGGTACTGAATTATGAGGGGAATGCTCCTCTGTGGCCGGACGGTGGGACTTTGGAAGGTGGTTGGAGACTGGAAGGATAAGGCATGGGAGATTTGTTTTTGTACAAGGCTGGGAGGATAATTACAGTCATTAAAGGCTTCAGTGAGACCCTCGGAATATTTCGAGAGGGACTGCTTGTCACTGGAGATGTGACGACCACGGGTGGCTAGGCTGTATGGAAGGAACTTCTTGGCATGGAACGGGTGGCAGCTATCGAAGTGGAGATATTGCTGTGGCTAGTAGGTTTAATATAGACAGATGTACTGATGTAGCCATTTGTGAGGTGGAGGTCAACATCTAGGATCCATATCCAGGGTACGGCTGTGGGCACCCTATGGCACCATTCTGTGCCAACCTATTCATGGGCCATCTAGAGGAATCTTTCCTAAAAATCCAGAATCCTAAACCCCTTCCCTGGTTCAGCTTCATTGATGACATCTTTGCTCTCTGTATCGAAGGTAAGGACACCCTATCCACATTTCTCCAGGACCTCAACTACTTCTCCCCCATTTGCTTTACCTTGTCCTAGTCAACCTCTATCACCCTTATTGTGTAATACTTGAATCATCCTCTGTTTCTCTTACTGTATTGTTGTTATATTCCTGTTTCTCATATCTTAGGGTTCATTGTGTTTCCTGTCAAATTTTGTAGCATCCTACTTTCAGTGTCATACAGATCCTTTCTTGAATCCATACTTTCCTCACCTTTTTTTTCTCCAGCACTCTTTCTTTGCACTTTATGTTAAACCAAATTTTGTTATATTCTATTCTTCTTAGTATATCTTCAGAAATTACTTCTCAAATAATGTTCTTCAGATGTCTCCATCTGCTTTTGACATCTTCTTGTTCCATATTAGTCAGTCTAGTTTTTGTTAGCTTATTTTCCATTTCTTTTGTATTTTTTCCACCACGTATCCTATGTTGTGCTTAGTAATTTCCAATTTATTTCTATTTAGTTTCCTTTTGAGTTTTATTTTCATTTTTAATATGATTAACATATGGTCTGTGTCACAATCTGTGCCCCCAAGGACCGGTTGTGTAAAGCATTAACCTGGAAATCTGTATTGTATAAACATTAATCTTATATATATCATTTGACTGGCGAAAATTTGCAGTTCAAATTTAAGTTCAGCTCTAATCATCAGTTGATAGTGTAGTCACACTACGATTCATCACTTTTGTGTTTTGCAGATACCAATTGAAATAATAAAAAAATTGTTATTAACACAAAAAAAGGCAAGCAAATATGTGACTACACCATTCCCACACCGCTAATGCTGAAAATACTTTCTTTGATCTGGAAGGTTATCTTAAGGATATTACCAGCTACCATGTGTACTTAATGATCAACCTCATAACAGCTCTTGGGAGACGACTAGTAATTTATGCAATTAGTTCAAAGGCATTTTATAGACACTTAGCAGTAGTGTAAGAAAGGAAAATTCAAAGTACTTGAAGTGAACAGTTAAGTATGAGAATTTTGGCAGCTGCCAACAATGATTCAACATCACTTATATATATTCTCTTTCCGCTTGGGGAGCAGTAACTATGCAATTCATATTAAATTGTTGACTACCGAACACATCCTTAAACTGCTACAACAATTTCACTTGTGTTCATAAAGAGAACGTAAGCAGTTATGTTGAAATATACAAACTACATAACTTTGTTTCATTCAGTTTGGTGGCTCAGAGGTTGTGTTGTGGACTGCAGTGCAGAAGATCGCATGAACCCATGTCAATTCCATAATTTTTTCCCATATGTTACTACTTTCTCTACATTACATTAAAGATAATTATAGCAGCATTACCATGCCATTTCATACAATTGAAAGCGTTCTGAATCACTGGTGGGAAAAAATTCTGTGTGCAATAACCATATTTGATGTGAATTACATTGTTTCATTCCATTTACCACACAAACAACTGTGCATTCAGATGTGTCCACAGGGGTTGATGATGATGAGATCCAACGAGCTCTTCACATGTCCATGAAAGGGAGAACCCACTCTTGGAATTAAATAACATATCATTTAAGCTGATGTTTCATTTCGAGAAAAGTACTATAGAGCAGTGGGAACTAAGGCTCGGAGACTATCTGATGAAACCAGTCGAAAGTAACAAACCACTGACTGCAATGTGTATGTTGCTGTTAACCTTAATATTTTACGCCACAGGAACCTTTCAAATAGTGTTTGGTGATCTGTTTAAAGCAGACATAGCTTATTCTCTCCATGCCTCTACCTTGTTGGCCACAGTGTCTTTTTCTTTTTTTCTGCACTCAGTTATATCGTTATACTGGCCCAACAGTTTCCAGCAGCAAATCTTTCTTGTATTGAGAAAAGTTTGATAATTATCCCTTTTCCTGTTTACTTGTTCCCACAGTTATACCACAACTCCTTTGATGATAAATACTGCGTATTTACGATAAATACCTGCGGTCTAAGTGCAATAATTGTGTCAATAGCCAGTTTTAGCAGTGTTGCCAAGCATGATATGTGCTACCTAAAATCAAATCTGAACCTGGTTTGGTGATCCAAGTGTAGCGTTATACAATAATTCACTTTCTGATCTAATGTCAGATTTCATCTCCAGTCGGGTATGTTTGCGCAGTTGGCCTTAAATGTTCTAATGCTTTTAATACTGTTTTGGAATCTTTTTTGAATACCTACTTGATTAATTTGATTCACTAATTCTCCATCTGGCGATATTCATGCCCCGAATGAATGTGTTTGTGTTGAAATTTTGCACTGCTTAGTGTGAGACCATTTGTCATTGCAAAGTATATAAATTGTACTCAATTATTTGAACTTCCCTTGTGTAACATGGAATTGCCAATGGTTGGTTTGTGAATTTCCTCCTTTCCTACTTTGGAGTTAAAATCTCCTAACATTACTTTTAATGAGTTGTATGTGTGTTCCATTAGAATGTACAATTTTTCTTTCATATCGTCATTCTTATCTCCTGTGTGCGCTTGTGCATTTAAAGATGTAATTTATAGCCACTGAGTCTGGATTGTGGTGTATGATATTGGATTATTGACTGTTTGAATTTCTTTATTAAGTCATTTATTGATTTGTGAATGTAGAATATTGTCCCAAATTCATAGTACTGATTGGAATATCTCTGCATTATTGTCCCATCTCATATTTTCAGTGACCCCATTCCTTGCCACCTTACTTCTAATTTGAGGAACATGATACAGTTGATGTACAAGTCACCACCCCATCAGTAAATGAAAAACAGCAACCAATAAAGAAATTACAGAACAACATTGAATATGATGAAGACCAGATATACATGGAGAGGACCACAACTGGAATTAGAACTACATTCCTTAATAGATGCACTTTGGAAGACAAACTATATCTGCAGACCAGAAAACCACAGTTATATACTCTGTATTTAAGAAGAATGATCCTCTTATGTGCAATAATTTTGGATCTCACGTACAAAATCCTAGCAACAGATTGATCCCAATAACTGAAGTACTAATTGGTGACTACCAATGTGATTTCCACTCTCGGACAAATATATGAGAAGTTGTGGGAATGTAATGTAGATGTCCACACATTATTTCTACACATTCCTAAATATAATGAAGGAATTTGAAATACAATCGAAGATAATCAGATTAGTTAAAATGTGTATAGACAGAATTTTGTTGTACAAGGACACCTGTAGTAGAAACTGAAAATTTTAAGGTGTTCACTCTACTGAGACAAGGAGGTGCCATTTCAATGTATTTTATTAAACAGAGTATGTAGTAAAGCTAAACCACAAAGGATCCAAATGCAGGAGGTAAACATTACTAGACTTGCTTTGCAGATGATGTAGCATTAATAAGTAGTTCCAAAACAGAATTAATCTGAATGATACAAAATTATTACAAAATGGCTGAGGAAACGGGATTCTGCATTGTTAGAGAAAAGACAGAATATCTAATCATAAGTAAGAAAATCCAAGGTGATGCACCTTTGGCTGTAGATGGATTCACTTTCATGACAGATGAACACTTCAGGTACTTAGGGAGTCATTTTAGCAACAGCAGTGGAACAGATATAAAATAGATGCCCGTCTAGCAACAGTGACCAAGTCACTTTCTAGTTTTATCAAAATCTTAAGGAAAAGATCACTTAGTACTAACTTCAGAATCCACTTGTATCAATCGACTATTACACCAGCAACATTATACGGGTGTGAAGCATTGATATTTATAAATAAAGAGGAAAAATAACTGCTAATATCTGAAAGAAAAATACTAAAAAAAATTTTTGGACCAGTATATGATGAAAATAACGTGGAATGGGCGATAAGAAAAATGAAGAATTAAGAGAACTGAATAAATGCCATAATATCATCAACAATATAAAGAAGAGGAGGTTGACCTGGACACGCCATTTAGCAAGAATCACGGAAAATAGACTGCCCATAATAGCATTTGACAGGACGATGGATGGAACTGAAAGATGAGGAAGATCCAGAATTAAGTGGTAAGATAACATCCAGAAGGACACAGCTAGGATGAACAACAGCATCAAATGGACAAATACACTCGACAGAAAGAAATGTGAGAGGACCGTAGAGCAGTTGTGGCCCTTGCCACACGCAAAGTAAAGTGAAGGATATATATATACATACAATTTTTTGTCAGAATTAGAAATAATACATGTGTTATCCACATAATTAATATTTCTCATTATAGTATAGGTAAAAGTCAGTGTACCATACTGTATAAACCGTGAAATAAAACTAAGCGTACTTATTTCATTGAGAGTCTGTCTCTAATCATCGCCTTCATCACAACCTGTAGACCAGCTTCCTCTGGATTCCGTAACTTGTAGTAAAAATTGTAATCAGTGGTGAAATTTGGGAAAGAAATTAAATTTTGGGGAGAGGAAATAAAAACTTTGACGTTTGCCAATGACAATGTAATTCTGTCAGAGGTGACATAAAACTAGTAAGATGAGTTGAACAGAATGGGTAGTGTCTTGAAAAGATTATGTAAGCTGAGCATCAACAAAAGTAGAACAATGGTAAATTGACCAGATGATGTGGAATGAAGTAAGTTAGAAAATAAGATACTAAACGTAGTAGATGAGTTTTGCAATTTGGCCACCAGAATAACTGATAATGGCCAAAGTAAGAAGTATATAAAATGCAGACTGGTGATAGCAAGAAAAGCACTTCTGTAAAAGAGAAATTTGTTAACATCAAATATAAATTTAAATGTTAAATCAAACAATGGAAACTTCAGTTGGTATATCAACAATGTACAGAAAAGGGTAGATTGCTACTCGCCATAAAGATTACACATTGAGTTGCAGACAGGCACAATGGGAAGACTGTTACATATTTAGCTTTTGGCCTAAGCCTTCTTCAAAAAGGACACACACACACACACACACACACACACACACACACACACACACACACACACACACACACAATGTTCATTCACATAAGCAAGCACACCTCATGTATGCGTGACTGCCAACTCTGGTAGCTCGGACTCGAATGCAGTCTTTCCTAATGGGTGTTTGTTGGGAGTGTAGTCTTGTACAGAAGCAAAGTGTAGATGATAAGCAGTTTGGACAAGAAGAGAAAAGAAGCTTTTGAAATGTTGTGCTGTAGAAGAATGCTAGATTGAATAACTGGTGAAAAGGTACTGCATCATATTGCAGAAAATGAAATTGATGGCACAACTCAACTAAAAGGAATCTGTTGATAGGACATTTCTTTGAGAAATCAAAGATTCATCAGTTTGGTAATGGAGGGAAGTGTGGGGTTTAAAGTTGTTGATGGAGGGCTAGGCATGAATCAGTAAGCAAGTTCAAGTGGATGTACGTTGAAATAGTTACCTGGAGATGAAGACGTTTGAAGAGGACAAGACTAGTAAGGAGAACAACACCAGAGCGGTGTTTGGACTGACGACCACTACAATAATACATGCAGTAGTACGGCTGCTGTCATATTCCGACCTGCTCAATGAGACAGGTGTTCTACTATGTCCATTCTTCAATTTTTGTGAAAACAATATTCATCATCCTATTCCAAGCCACAAAAACCACAATACAGGAAAGATGATAACAAGTCAGTGACCTCTCATAGGCTATGCTTATAAGAAAGAGAGAGAGGTAGTCAATAAACACTAGTGTAACTGCTGCAGACGGTTCAGAAAATTAACCATAATTGACAAACATCAAAGGGTAATTGAGGCTACTTTAAAGCTTGTAGTTAACGACAGTCTCTTAGGCAGACCCACAGACATATATATGTGAACTGTAGGTTGTATTAGATTACTGCAGATATAAGCTCCTTTTTAATAAGTGTGTTTTCTGTTTCCATTGGAATACATGTTACTCATATACCTCAATAAATTATCATCATTCATTAATATGGGAGGAAAGGGTGTGTGAATCATACAGCATGAATGTTGTATTGCTTTGAAGAGAACTATTTGCAGTTTTATAAAAATGCATGTATGTTGTGTTATTGTGCATGACAGTCATAAGTAGTGATCAAGGATTTTGGGAAGGAAATATACTGACGGAAAAAATTGCAACACCAGTAGATAATTTTTGTAGGATATTGAAATTTCAGGAGTACACTTGTCTAGGGAACTTTCGTAAATGATTAACATTGCAGCATCATAGGTTAATGTAAGTGTGAGATAAGCCATTGCAGATGTGATATGCTGGTGCGTTAATAGCCGGTGTAACTGTCAGAATGTTGAAAGCAAGCATGCAAACCTGCATGCATTGTGACTGTACAGGTGCCAGATGTCAGTTTGTGGGATGGAGTTCTATGCCTGTTGCACATGGTCAGTCAGTGCGGCTTGTGGGTGATGCTGGAGCTATCATCCAATGACAATGTGCTCTAATGAAGACAGATCTGGTAATTGAGCAGGCCAAGGTAACATGTAAACAGTCTGTAGAGCATGTTGGGTTACAGCTATGGTATGTGGGCAAGCATTACTCAGTTAGAAAACACCCTCAGCAATTCTGTACATGAATGGCAACATGACAGGTTGAATCGCCACACAGACGTACAGTTTTGCTGTCGGGGCATATGGGATAATAATGAGAGTGCTCCAGCCATCATATGAAATTGCAGCCCAGACCAGGTGTAGATCCAGTGTATCTAGCACATAGACAGATTGGATGCAGGTCCTCAACTGGCCTCCTCTTAACCAACACATGTGGCCATCATTGTCACTTGTAGAGAGTGAGCTTTCATCAGGAAACACAACAGACCTCCACCCTGACCTCCATTGAGCTCTCATTTGGAACCACTGAAGTTGCAAATGATGGTGGTTTGGGGTCAGTGGAATGCACACTATGGGGCACCTGGCTCAAAGCTGTCCTTGAAGTAACCAATTTGTAACAGTTTGTTGCGTCACTGTGATGCCAACTGCTGGTTAAATTGCTACTGCAGATGCAGTATGATGAGGCACAGCCATATGCCAAAAACGACAGCCGACCCTCTCAGTAGTGCCATGTGGCCAGGGCCTTGTGGCCAGTGCCATGTGGCCACTTGGAGCCCAGTCTTCATGTGAACATACATTCTTGTGACCATTGCTGCTGGTAGTTGTGTACAGTAGCTACATTCTTTGCCAAATGTTTCTGCATTATTGCAGAAAAAACATACAGATTCTAATAGCCCTGTTACATGACCTCATTCAAACTCAGAGAAGTGTTGATAGTGGCATCTTTGTCACCTTAAAGGCGTTCTTGACTAACATCAGGTCACCACGTCCAGTCTCAAAAGATAATTAATGCTCATGATTGTTACAGTATGTATTTAAAGCGAACCTGATGTGCATTCTCACACCACTCTTATGCATCTGGTGTGAAATCTGAATAAGAATTGTCTTTGAGATGTAGAAACATGACTTCCAACTTTTGTTTATGTCTCCCATTTCCTTCTTGGTGTCGTGATTTTTTTTTTCCACCCATGTATATGTTACTGTAGAGTTCAATATAATGGAAGGAAACATTCCACGTGGGAAAAATTATATATAAAAACAAAGATGAGGTGACTTACTGAACAAAAGCGCTGGCAGGTCGATAGACACACAAACAAACACAAACATACACACAAAATTCAAGCTTTCGCAACAAACTGTTGCCTTATCAGGAAAGAGGGAAGGAGAGGGGAAGACGAAAGGAAGTGGGTTTTAAGGGAGAGGGTAAGGAGTCATTCCAATCCTGGGAGCGGAAATACTTACCTTAGGGGGAAAAAAGGACAGGTATACACTCGCACACACGCACATATCCATCCACACATACAGACACAAGCAGACATATTTAAAGATGTCTGCTTGTGTCTGTATGTGTGGATGGATATGTGCGTGTGTGCGAGTGTATACCTGTCCTTTTTTCCCCCTAAGGTAAGTCTTTCCGCTCCCGGGATTGGAATGACTCCTTACCCTCTCCCTTAAAACCCACTTCCTTTCGTCTTCCCCTCTCCTTCCCTCTTTCCTGATGAGGCAACAGTTTGTTGCGAAAGCTTGAATTTTGTGTGTATGTTTGTGTTTGTTTGTGTGTCTATCGACCTGCCAGCGCTTTTGTTCGGTAAGTCACCTCATCTTTGTTTTTACTGTAGAGTTCATAAGAAATTAGTAAGCGCTTCCAAAGAAAACACACTACTTATACAGTAATACACTGGACTTCACGCAGTAGATGAGACCGAGCGATAACTGGCAGTTTCTGATGGTGTGAATCCATCAGTTCTTGATCATCACCATCCTCCTCTATATTTAATTGTCTGGCAAGATCAACAACTTCTTCATTCATATTATCAATTTGATCAGTATCTGTTGCAAATTCCTTCTAGGTTTCAGCAGTGGAAAAAAGACAGTTTTTTCCAGATTCCATTTAAAATTTTTTTTGTAAAATTTGTTTCCAAGATTGTCCAATAATTCTCATGACATCTAAAACAGTGAATTTCTTCCAGATGTTTTTAACGGAGAGCTTTTTTTCTCATAGCTTCATGAAGATGTGCAGTTGGCTTTAAAGGTTCTAATAACTCCCTGGTCCATCAGTTGAAGCAATCTAGATGTATTCAGTGATAAAATACAACTTTCACATGAGTCAAAATTAATTAAAGTAACAGGAGGATGACCTGTTGCATTGCCGATCAATAGCATGACTTGAAACAGGATTTGTTGTAATTTGTAATTCAGTTTCAGATATGAAGTTATGACCAAGCTAGTCCTCAAAGAGAAAAGCTGTCATCCAAGCTCCAGCATTCAACTTCCAAATCACAGCAACCCAGCTTTAGATGTATGCTTTAAAGTTCTTGGATTTTTTGAGTGATAAACTAAAGGAGGTTTCAGTTTACCATCAGCAGCTGTTCGCAGCATCCATCACTGTCAATCAATCTTCGGTAGCTTTGAAACGTGGGAAAGTTTTTCCAGATGTGGTGCAGGATGAAATGGGAACCAGTGTGTTGGTCATTGTCTCCTGTAGATGAATGATTCAGGTACTTGTTCCCAGCTCGTGAATGGTATCCTGTTAAGAAGAATGTGCGTATCGTGTACACTTACCTTGTCAATCCTGATGTACTTTGGATCACTGTTGTGTAGTCTAGAATCACCACTGCTCTTGTAACACTTTCAATGTCTTGTGATATCCATACCATATCAAGAAGCTGCTGTCAAAGTGTTTCTATGAACATATCCCAACATATTTATCATAATAGACGAATTAAAGTTTCATGGTAGTTGACATCTGTCACTTGCTGCTACAGTGTTGCCACATCAGTAGCCAGCTACTATTCAGTTTTAGGTGACAAACAAACATGGAGGATCATTTCACAAATGCTGTTAAAGTGTAATTGCGGAGCATTGTTGGAAGTGGCAGCAGTGAGGTATATCAGAAGTGTGAGATACTTTGTTGACCACTGATTTTAAGTGATCGATGACCAAACTGCGGCAGATGGTGCATTTTGTAGCCCTCCATTACTCATGTTGTAAGCTAACCAGAACCTCATGATGTGCGATGTATCCAACAAAACTGTGGCCAACAAACAGCAGCAGAACTAAAATCATGATCGCTTTGCTGGCGATTAAAGCTAACCTTTAAGAGCATACTCAAGACAGAAAAAATTCAGTTTCAGCACTGATAGCTAACTGTAATTTCTTGCTTTCGTGGTTGCCTGAAACTATCCTTACACTGGCTACATGAGCTGCCATGTTAACAATCAATGAGCAATCCTCTTTGGCTGCTCTTGGATGTGGATTATAGGGGACACAAGCAGTTTCTGAATGAAAAAAGAGTGACAGGAAGAAAAATAAGAGCAAATAAAGAAGTCAATATGATGATGAAAATGACATGGAAAAGTATTAGAAATTAAAAAAAGTTTAAACCAATTAATTGAATGAAAATGAAAACAATTATCAAACTCTTTTGATTACATTTAGAAAAGAAAAAAAAATCACTACATTTGATGAGTTTTGAACCTATGACATTCCACACATCAATCTTATAGATTGACCATTGCATTAGGCCACAGTTCTGGGCTACGTAATAATAACTTTGGTGATCCAGTCACAATGATGAATTGGCTTCATGCAATGTTATGCGAAGCTTATCTGATGTAAGCCAGCCTCTTTGGTTATGATAGCTGTATATGTGACACTGAATTGCAGAAGTATCCAGTAGAGTTTGGTTAGTGCTATGTATGAACATGTGTATTTCATTAACATTGTTGTGTGCACATGGAGGTGTGCGTGTGTGTGTGCGCTTGTGTGCGTGTGGTTATCACATGTGATTAAATATGAAATAAAAGTGGCAGACTCATGATTCAGGATGCGAATAAAGAACTGGAAGTGAACTGACCAATTGTTGTGGCAGTTTGGCAATGACAGATGGTTCGGATGTGATGGTGAGTGTAGTATCACTGTTCACGTTTACGTTGCACTTCACTTAGCGTAGACCGGGACTGTGCCCTAGGCATGCCCAATGTTAACTGACTGGGCACGGCCCGTGCTGCCTGAGTTGTTGTTGTTACGCTGGCAGAGGTCGCGTCCGAATTCTTGCGTGCCCTCTGGTGGACGGGACTCTACTTGCGGCAACTACCGTCCGTGATGCGCTGTGCCGATGTGCGCCTCCCGCGATCTTTCTGGTAGCTACTGCACTCCTCCTCCTTCGGGGGGTGAAGCCACTGTGATCCACTGCGTCAGAAGGTGGAGCGTCGGGCAGGAGCGATGACCTCCACATCCATTGGAAGGCCGGAGTTGAGGGGATCTGCCAACCCTCGAGCCGGAACCTTCGAATACGGCTGGAAGTGACCCGCACGAAGAGGCCCCCGTCATCCCATCACCGGAGCCCGGGACAGAACGGGCGACAAGCTGTTGAACTCCGGATCCTGTTCCACCTTGGGAGGGGCAAGACCCAGTGGCGGGGACAATGGGGAAGGGACGACCACAGGTGAACCAGCCTCCTGAGAAACCGGGCCTGCGAGGGGGGCCGGCTCTCGCTGGGGCATCTCGAATGATGGCGATGCCGGTGCTGGAGCTACTGGAGGCTGCCAAGGCTGAGAGTCACAGCGGGGAGAGGCGGTAACGTCCCCTGAAAAACCAACATGGGTGCCGGCAATGGGGAAGCCAGTGTCCGAGAGGTTGGAGGGTGTGTGCCCAAACGTGGACGTAGCTGATTTTGGTGACGACGTACCACCCGGTCCCCTGCCTGCAAGGTATAGAGCCGGCGGCCATTTCGGCGCAGGACTGCTGCCGGTATCCACCGTGGATTGCGACCAAACCCACGTGCCCAGACCGACATACCCAGTGGAAAGCCAGGTACTCCGTTTTGCGAAGACTGGCGAGGACCAGGCCGGAGGAGGTTCAGCAGAGTCCTAGGTTGGCGCCCATGGAGGAGCTCTGCGGGGCTGCGTTCTCCCATTGGTGTAGTCCGGTATGCCGTCAGGAAAAACGTCAATGCCTCCTCCGCAGGAAATTCGTGCACATACTTATTCATCTGCGTCTTAAATGTGCGCACCATGCGCTAGGCTTCCCCATTCGATTGTGGATGGAAGGGGGGAGAGCAAACGTGCCGAATACCGAAGCGTCTACAAAAATCCTGGAAGGTCTGCGAAGTAAACTGCGGTCCATTGTCCGAGACCAGGGTGATTGACAGACCTTCCACAGAAAAGATTATTCCTAGTGCCTGGATTGCAACTTCTGAAGTGCTTGAGGAGCAGCAAACCACATATGGGAATCGGGAATAAGCATCAATGACAATGAGCCAAAAGCCATTGAGAAACGGGCCTGCAAAATCGGTGTGAACACATTCCCATGCTTGGGTTGCCGGTGGCCATGAAGAGAACGCTGCCCTGGGAGATGCCTGTTGGCTCGCACACTGGGAACAGGCGGCCACCAAGTGCTCAATTTCTCTGTCAATACCGGGCCAGTACACATGTCTGCGAGCCAAGGTTTTAGTACGGGAAACACCCCAGTGCCCCGCATGTAATAACGTGAGGACCTCCCTTCGTAAACTTGCAGGAACCACCACGCGAGGAGCTGTATCCTCAGTAGGAGGAGTTCCAAGACCGAGAGGCGGTCTCGTAGAATAAAATAATTACGAAGAGGGTCCGAGGCCCGGCCTGGAGGGCGGGATGACCACCCCTGTTGAATGAGGCGAACTACTTGCCGGAGAATAGGGTCAGCTGCCGTTTCCCTGGCGACTCGAGAACTAGTGATCGGGAAGCCATCAACCGCTTGGCGGGATGCCACATCCAAATGAAAACACATAATCTCCTCTCGATCAAACGTAGGATCCGGGCCCACCGGAAGACAGGAAAGAGCGTCGGCATTGGCATGCTGTCCGGTAGGGCGAAAATGAATGTCATAATGGTACTTAGAGAGGAACAAGGCCCAGTGCTGTAGTCTGTGGGTCGCCCTATCTGGGATCTGAGAGGCGGGGCCAAATAACGATATTAACGGCTTATGGTCAGTGATTAACTGAAACTTCGTGCCATACGGGTAACTTGGTAACAGCGTAGACAATGGCCAAAGCCTCTTTTTCCACCTGGGAGTAATGGGCCTGTGCGGGACTAAGAGGGTTTAGGTGCAAACGCCAGTGATTGCTCGAAACCATCTGCGTTGCGATGGGCCAGGACCGCCCCCACGCCATACTGCGAAGCATCTGTAGCCAGGACCAACGGCTTATGGGGCACTGACGTGAGGAGGCCCTTCAACGAGGTGAACGCTCGCTCGCATGCAGGCAACCAATCAAGAGGAACACCCTTGCGCAGAAGGCAGTACAAGGGGCGGGCTATGGTGGAAGCCCTAGGAATGAACCGGTGGTAATAGGCTATCTTGCCTAAAAAAGCTTGTAACTCTTTCAGTGAAGTGGGTCGAGGAAGGTCTACGATACCTTGGACCAAACTTCCTAGTGGCTGGACGCCGTGCCGAGAGATGGTGTAGCCCACATACTCAATGGACGGTTGGAAGAAGTTTGACTTATGCAGGTTGCAACGCAAGCCCACAGACCTGAATTTGAGAAAGAGGGTGCGAAGGTTGTGCAAGTGTTCCTTCGTGCTGCGGCCTGTGACAATTATGTCATCCAGGTAATTAATACAATGAGGGATTGTCGACGTGACGTGCTCAAGATAATGCTGTAATATCGCCGGGGCACTGGGTATTCCGAAGGCCAACTGCTGGTATTGGTAAAGGCCAAAGGGGTGTTGACGACCGCCAGCCGTTTGGAGTCCTCATCAAGTGGTATCTGATGATAAGCCTCCGAACGATCGATTTTCGAAAAATATTGGCCTCCCGTCACGGCGGAGAACAATTCATCAGCACGAGGCAAAGGATAGGTGTCCACCACCAATTGGGAATTAATGGTGGCCTTGAAATCACCACAAAGACGTAATTTTCCCGAGGGCTTCCTTACAATAACGAGGGGCGAAGCCCACTCACTAGAAGAAATGGAAAGAACGACCCCTAGGGCTGTCAGCCGGTCTAGCTCTTCCTTTACCTGAGGGCAGAGAGCCAAGGGGATCTGCCTCGCGCGTAGAAAATGCGGGCGAGCCGACGCCTTTAATGTTAAGTGAGCTTCAAAATCTGAAACACGCCCCAGGCCCTCCTCAAAGATATCTGGAAAGTCTGAGATCAAAGATTCCAATGACTGATAGGGAACGTCTTCGGAGACCGACTGTATGGTGTCAGCGATTGAAAAACCGAAAGCTTGAAAGGCATCCAGGCCAAAAAGGTTAGCGGAGCTCGCATCACTGACAACAATAAAAGTAATAGGCTGAGTGACTGATTTGTAAGTCACGTCGGTAGTGAATTGACCCAGTAGGGGAATTAACTGTTTACCATAACTGCGTAGACGCCGGTAAACTGGCGCCAACGGGGGCGATCCAAGGTCGGAATAAGTTTGTGCATTCAACAACGAAACTGCTGCGCCCGTATCTACTTGCAGTTGTAATCGGCGCGACAGAACCGACACCTCGATAAAGAGCTTGCGTGCCGATGCGTCTGGAGCCTGGCGCGATGAAACTACCTGAATGTCAACGTCCATGTCCTCTGTACTTGCTTCCTTCGATTCTTTTGAGGCTGAGCAGCAAACTTTAGCAATGTGACCTTTTTTATTACATTTGCGACAAACGGCCCAACGCTGGGGGCACTCTGACCGATCATGATGTATATAGCCCGACGCACAGGACGGCAACGGGGGCCGGCGGCCGGAATTCTGTTTACACGCCGTGCGGGAGCGGCCGTAACGGCCGGATTGTACCGCTCGCACGTCGTCCACCCCGGACACAGTGGATGCGGACGCACCGCCTTGAACCGCCGCGACGTGCACCACGCTTCCAGCTGTTGACCCCCGTGAGAGACTTCATACGATTGAGCAATGGACAGGACTTCCTCAAGGGAAGGGTCTTCTAACTGCAGGGCCCGTTGCCGGACCTCCCTATCAGGGGCCAAACGAACAATGACATCGCGTACCATAACATGGGCATACGACTCTCGCGACTGCTCCGTGACAAAATGACACTTGTGACTAAGACCGTGCAGGATAGCGGTCCACGCCTGGTAAGACTGATGGGGCTGTTTCTTGCATTGATAGAACTCGACCCTAGCCGCCACAACATGCGTGCGGCGGCGATAATATGAAGACAGCAATGAACACAATGCGTCAAAAGACAAGGACGAGGGTTCCTGCAATGGCGCTAGCTGCCGCGAAACTTGATACAGCGAGGGAGATATCCAAGACAAGAAGAGAGCACGACATACCTCCGCATCGGCAACATGAAATGCCTGGAAATGCTGCCAAAGGCGATGTTCATATGCGTCCCAACCCTTTGCCGTCTCGTCATACGGGGGAAAGGGAGGAGGGAACGGCGCTGGAGCAGACTGCATGGAGAACAACGCCGGAAGCACATGTTTCATGGTGGCCATGAGCTCCGTCTGCTGCTCAGCCAAAACCCGCACTAAATCCTCCATGCCGTGGAGAAGCTGTGAAACCGGAACAATGACGCAACACGCGAAAGAACGATCCCATCCTCGTCGCCAATTGTGTAGTAACATTGTTCACGTTTACGTCACACTTCACTTAGCGTAGACCGGGACTGTGCCCTAGGCATGCCCAATGTTAACTGACTGGGCACGGCCCGTGCTGCCTGAGTTGTTGTTGTTACGCCGGCAGAGGTCGCGTCCGAATTCTCGCGTGCCCTCTGGTGGACGGGACTCTACTTGCGGCAAATACCGTCCGTGACACGCCGTGCCGATGTGCGCCTCCCGCGATCTTTCTGGTGGCTACTGCAGTGAGTGCCCTGATTACAGGAAACCAGCTCCAATGCATGAACTGTCAACTGTTAAGTAATTTTAATTGGACTGTAGTGCAGTACTTTTTTGCTAAAGACTTGTTCCGTATCCATTGTTAATTTCTATTTAATTATATCGTGCCATATCTGCCTTGGCTAGAGGGCCCGAGCAATGACCCTAGCAGCCTTCCGAAAATGTTTCTGCATATCCCTCATTCCTTAATTTTTTTATCATAAGTCTCCAGAGCAGTCTTCATGGTTATTGGTGTGCAGTTAGCAGCAGCCTTTCATGATGCCAAGATCTGTTGTCACCCATCACTTTCTTTTTTAAATTTGTATGTTGTTTCCACTGACAGTTAACTTATTCTTCATTCATAAAATCTATTACTCTGGAAAAGAAGTCACTTTTCAGTGCAATCTGATTTTGAATAGTGTGTGTTGATTTATTTTTACTTACCTGTTTAGTTACATGTGTAATATATATTTAGTTGCAAAAGTGATATAACATTCAATGCAGAATTTATTAATAAATAACTTGTCACATGAAAGTTATGTAGTTAATGAGGATGATCTCAAAACAATGCAGATGTATTGTTTCAAGAAATCTGACACTGGAAAACTGTTCGTCATTTCTTGTAGCCAGAAGAGAGCATCAGTCAAGCCTGTCCCTGGTGGGGGGAAACCAAAACCACCAGCCAAACCCAAGAAGCAAGTAAAAGCAATGTATGATTATTCAGCGCAGGATTTAGATGAGTTGTCATTCCAGGAAGGTGACATCATTGAAGTAATTAAAGAATGTAAGTGATTTAGTTTTTACAAGGTTTGAACAGTTGTTATTTTTTGGTGTGTGTGTGTGTGTGTGTGTGTGTGTGTGTGTGTGTGTGTACACGCATGTGCGTATACAAGGGTGGAGTGCAGGATTACAAGCAAAATTTAAGCAGAATCCCTTGTCTCTATTTATAAGGTCACTTGGTAACCCCCCCCCCCCCCCTCCCGCCCGAGGTTCGAGTCCTCCCTCGGACATGGGTGTGTGTGTGTTGTCCATAGCATAAGTTAGTTTAAGTATTGTGTCGGCTTAGGGACCAGTGACCTCATAGGATGATGGAAACCAAGGCAATGTTCTGCAATAGCAAATTGGTAGGCTGTTGTAAGAGTGCGTGACACTTATACTCAACACATAGTTTTCCACATCCTTGATGATTTGAACTCTGTATGCCATGTCACAACAACATGATAAGTGGCAGTCTGCCACCTTAAATAAGGATTGCCCTTCACAGATTGTAAAGGTTCCCTCTTACATGGTAGCCAAAAAATATATTCCACACCATGTTTCCAGAGAATATGAGTAATCCTGTTGTAATACTTCCTGTGTAAGGCAAGAAGCTTTACAGGCCTGGGGAGAAGACCTCTCTGGTAGCAGTGGGTTGTTGTCCGAATTATGACCAATGTTTGGTCAAGGAAACATCATTATTAGTCATATGATTTTTGAGCAAACAATCTACAACTCTCATAGCAACACTTTGCAACCCCTCTCCCTCCTAACAGTAGTAAACACAGCGGGACTGATGCAACAGGTGGCTAGTGGCCAGCTTGAAACCAGCAGCTGGGCAGGAAAGCTGATGCATGGAAGTTCAAGGCAGCATGGGTACTGTCTCTGTATGGCTGCAGTTTATGGTGAAACATGCTGGTAGATACCCGTTTCCTGCCACGATTCTTGTAGCAGAAGTCAGCCCTCAGGAGCTGCTGGCTGCAAGGGCTGATAGTGTCTGGAGAGAGCCCAGACCTGGAAACACTTAAGTCTGTGGTGATGGACTTAGAACCAGTAATAGAACCATCATTGGTGGAGGCCAAGTCTTGTGGTAGCCTGCCCTTCATAGTTGATGCTATCAGACTGAGATGCCTTTGGCTGGAAATGATGGGTGTTTATGCGCGTTTGGTGTCTACTTGTATTGCCATAGCACCACTTCCAACCACATGCACCAGAAAAAGCCGTAGTTTGGATGTGGCTCCATCATTCTGCTGTATTGACAACACTTGAGTTGCTGGCCCTGCTTAGGCCTCCTATGTGGAAATCAGCTAGGGTTTTACTGTCTTTAACATAAGGGTGCTTAGGTCAGCTTTTTTTCTTGCCAGCTTCTGTGGCCCTTTAGTAACAACCACTACAGTGTCACTACCTTATTCATTTGTGACCGAAAATGGTTCACGAGTTTGAATTGATGAATAAATCGTCAGAAATGCTCCAGATACAACAACACAAACTTACTTAAACCAAATATCTCAGAGACACAATTATGTGTTTTTCATATGAGAAACAGAGAGCCTAGTTGCAAATTAAAGATCATGTGGTTAGGTGTCAGACTGTACCAGTGTGAGACCCCAAAATATCTAGGAGTTCTCTTCATTGATCTCTTACTTTCAAGAAGTAGTTCATGAACTGCAGGGCAAAACTTTCCACCAGAAACAATCTTCTATGGAAACTAGCCAGATTGCAGAGGGGTAGTCAGTCTCAAACTATGGGAACTTCTGCAGTGGCAATAAGCTGTTCTGTGGAAGAGTATGCATGTCCTGTTTGGTATAATTCAACAAATGTAAACAGATGGACATGGCTCTCAGTGACACCTAAAGAATCATAACAGGTCCCTTGAAATCCTGTCCATTCGAAAGGCTTTACCAACTCACAGGAACAGCACTACCCCAGATCAAATAAAAATTGTTGTAAATGAGGAAAGAATGACAGTGGAGAAGCAGAGAATCCACCTCCTGTATGGGTATTAGCTGCGGTTTCAATGCCTGAAGTCAAGGAGGGATTTCCTTAGAACATTAAAGGCACTTAGAACCACTCCTGAAAAAGCTAGATTGCGACTGAGGAAGGCTACGGCCTATCTTCCCCCTGGCTGGAAAACAGTTTCTGAAACCTTACGTCCTGACAGTATGAGCTAACAAGTAATGTTAACAAATTTCCCTTTCATGTTGGACAATCCCATGTAACCATTGGCAAATCTTTGACATGCTGTAAATCATTTACATCCCTTATTAAGTAACACACAAAAAAATCACTTAAGGACAATGTTGTTAATCCCATCGGTGCATTATAATGCAATTAAAGAATCTACTAACATCATAATCCGTGAGAAACACATTTTACCATCTGACATGGCCCTGCAGGCATTAGCAGGGACAGAAAACACCAGACTACACCCAGAGGACAATGCTTTGAATATTTGAAAGTTGTGGGGGGTACAGGCAAACACTATTTCTGTAATAAATGCCTTTTTTTCTTACCTTCGAAATTTTACAACATTATTAACTTTATTTTAAAATAGTAAGTGAACGTTAGTTATCATGAACAACAAGACCCTCAATAGAGTTTGTTAATGGAAGTTTCTGAAGTATTATTTCCACAGATCAATGAACAGTTCTCAGAATCAATTTACAATGCTTAAAACTCAAAATCCCTTTCCAAGCAAAGGAATGAAAATACAAATTGCATAATGCAAGGTTAAATAAAAGATTCTAACGCAACATGGCAACACCAAAATTTTCGTAGATATCACCTGTGATATCTAAAGGCAATAAAATTATGATCACAAAATTTTTAATTGAATCAACTTAAATGCAATAAAATCTGATTACTGTCAAAATACACTCAAACCCAGTAGCGATTACGATGTGCGCTGTATCACAAAATATTTTCCTTTCTTTTAAACACTTTACACCATAAACCTCCCTACATGTGATTTATACTACACCCAATGAATTAGGACAAATAATTAAGCATAGATGTTATAATTTACCAGGGATGTAATCTTTTTCTTTCAAATAAATAAAAAAAAAACACAAATCAACTCTTAATCTCAGTGATTACATCTCTTAAAGAAATATACAATACATGTCTTTTGATTTCCTTGTGATCACGCATTGTTGTGCACCGTGCTCTCCTTCAGGATCACATGCGGCATGGGAAAGATTTTGTACGATGCACAAAACATTAACAGGGTGCAACCAACTTACACAAATTGCATACTGGGATTATACGTCGATGTGGATACGACTCACAAATCTTAAAACGGGTGAGGGAGTAGATGCGGAACTGCTGAACACTTTGACTATACCGTACCGCACCAAATAGCAGTACGGTGGGGTAGACAAGAGACAAATCAACAACTGTTTGCAAGACAACCTCAGCAAGGCAGTAAGAAAATATTTGGGACTTTAAACTCTTGGGAGGGCCACACCAAACCACAGAATGACATCCCAAGCTAAATTATGAAAGTACTATCGGCGATTTCACCACAACAAGTAGAACTGTAAAATACCATTAGAAGTGAACTGCAATTAATGCAATTCATAAGCGTCTGACTGAATAGCTCTACAGTCAATCTTTCCCTTACTACAAACACTTAACAGTACCTCCAAAGTTCACTTGTGTACACTACCAGAGTGTCAATTACATGTTATAACTGTAGGTAACAGAGTTTAACACGCTGGTGCCAACTTAGGTTCCTTAATAATACAAGCAATTATTCGGTCCTTCACTTGGTTCCACGTTTGGTCTAAAACAGTCATTTAGTTTAAAGCAGCTAAATAGATGACAATGCTGATATCAATGCTGTCCTCCCAAGCAGCACTCTAACTGGAGACTGCAGTACCAAAGCAAAGCTTACACCACTCACAAGTCTGATATACGCGCCACCAACGTGTACCATTTTAGAATTCTTATGTTCAGTTCATACACCAAACTTGCCATAACTCTTCACCGGAATCCAAGAGCAGAACCAGGAAATCACTTTTCAGCCCTTGAATGACCACACAGTGATTGTCATCGGGACAACACCGGCTCTCCACACTAGTATCTTTGAGCCCACGGCGCTCTGCCCCAACCGACAGCTTCTGCAGGGCCCACCGACCAAGCGGATTTCCCCTCCAACACTGATGTTGCTCCTCACGCACAGTCTTGAGCTAACTCGCAGCAAGCCCCTTCTTCCTCCTTCTGTCCACCTCGCAGCACATGGCAAGCCAGCTTGCAGAAGATATGCAACGACCAGAGACTTCAATCCGATTTTGATATTGACATCATAGCGAGAACTGAGAAGGCGGGTGGTTTCAAAAAACAAAGAGATTATAATAGCAAGCCGTTCCAACTTAACCTCCCCCACTAAAACAGAAACTCACTGCGCAAAGGACTAACTCCGGCGAAACTGGCTAGCATGAACCTGCATCATCCGCCCGTGCTCTTAAATGCTTGACCAGTAAATTCACCAGACTGGCCACCTGTAGGTCCTCATAAGGCTCCAAAAAACGGGGTTCCAACTTACCGATATAGTCTGCGCCACCCTTCTGAGGTAGGCCCGTGTTGCAGATGAACACCCTATCCCCGGGTTTGCAATTAAATTCCTTCCTGCCCTTATTATACCACTGTGCCAGACTCTGATGGTCCCACTGAATATTACGCTGTACCCGCTTCCAACTCTACTGAATAACTCCAGCATCAGTGCGCTCTGGGAGCAGATCATTAATCGACCACAGATTGGACAGAGCGGAGTTCACCTGGTTCCTTAAGACCAAGGAAGATGGACATACCTTAACCAACTCATGCTGAGCTGTGTTAAATGTAAAGTTTAGCCAGCCCAGTGAATTATCCCACTTGGTGTGAGAACGGCTGTGAAACGCATTTAGGGCAGCTTTTAAATTCCTTTTTACACATGCCACAAACGAAGGCTGAGGATAGTAAGGAGTTGTGGTGATATTCCAAATGGCCTGTTCAAAACAGAATGTCCTGAACTGTTTGGAAACAAAGGCTGGAGCATTATCACTAACTAGGGTATTCGCTGGTCCAAATATTAAAATAATTCCCAATAAGTGACGAATGGTAGTCGTAGCTGTGACATTACTGGTTGGAATAAGCCATAAAAAACGTGAAAACACATCAACTGCCACCAGAACATACTGGTTACCCTGTTGAGTACGAGGCAGAGGTCCAGTATGATCAATGAACCACTTGTCCATAAGGTCACTTTCTCTAGTGGATTGGAGGAGCTCTCTGGGAGGTCCCGAGTCTGGTTTCGCTTGCTTGCAAATTTCACACTCGCCAACCATATGCAGGACATCTTTATATAAACTGGGTCAATAGAGCTGCCTCTTAATATTTGCAATGATCTTATTCGCACTTAATTGGCCACTGACAAGAGTATGGTGGGAGTAGTGAAGCACCGGCTCCACCAGTTCACTAGACAAATATATGCGAAAACCATCGGCACCCGGGCCGCAACAGCAGACCAACCCCTTACATAGGGCATATTCGGTTACCTGCCTGCCCGCAATTTACCTATCTTTAATTTTCCTAATACATTGCTCACCTTCCAATTCTGAGACCTTTGATAAAATAGCACCTACTCCAGCCTGACGATCTGGACCAGCCTTCTCAAGCTCACCCTCACTCTCAAACATATGACTTAAGGCATCTGCCAACTGGTTATCGGTTCCCCTTGTATGCTTTACATTAAAACGGAAGGCAGATATCGTAATAGCCCACCTGGTTATCTGACTAGTCGTATGCGAGTGGGCCAGCACTCAGCTAAGGGCCTGATTATCCATTTCAATCAAAAACTTGCGGTGTTCCAAATAAATTTTAAACTTTTACAGTGTGAAAAGCACTACCAAGGCCTCCCACTTATACACAGAGTACTTGGCCTCTATAGGGGACGATCTCCTGGTGGCGTAAGCTACCGGTTTCCGCTCTCCCTCTTGCTCTTGTAGCATCACTGCCACAATCCCACAAGTAGAGGCATCAGTCTGCACAGATCGAAATCTGGGATGGCCAACACAGGAGGGTTACTCAAGGCCAGCTTAATAGCCTTGAACGAAGTCTTACTGCTCTCATCCCAAATAAATTTTGTGCCCTTCTTACATAGTTTGTTCAAAGGAGCAGCCAACTGAGCAAACTTCAGCATGAACTTACGAAAGTAGTTTGCCATCCCCATGAATCGTGCCACTCCCTTCTTATTAACTGGTGGACGAAACCTTCACGAATCTTTAGTTCACTCTTGGTCAATGCGAGCACCTCCCCAGAGAACAGGTGCCCCAAGAAAGAAATCTGACTACGAGCCAAGGTGACCTTGGATGGCTTAACAGTAAGGCCAGCCCACCTCAGTCTATGCAATACCATCTCCAAAAATTCCAGGTGCTCGTGGAAAGTATGACTACAAACCACATTGTCATCCAGGTAGTTACAGACGCACTTAAATTTTAGGTCTCCAAGCACGCTGTCCAACAACCAGGACAAAACCGCTGCTCCGGTTCACACTCCAAATGGCACCTGATTGAATTCAAAAAGATTCCAATTGGTGCAGAAGGCAATTATGTGCTTGGAATCTTCAGCAAGTGGGATCTGGTAATACGCCTAATTGAGGTCCAAAATGATAAAGTACCTTGCCCTAGGAAACCACGTAAAACAATTGTGGATGTCTGGCAGGGAAACCAACTCCAAAATTACCTTTTTGTTGACCAGGCGGTAATCAACTACAGGCCAAGATTCTCCCTCATTAGGCTTAGGGACCAGGAACATGGGAGATGCATACAGAGAGGTCGAAGGTCATATGACCCCTTCCCTTAGCGTGCCCTCTATTAACCCATGCAAACTCTTCATCTTCGGGGCTGACAACGGATAAGGAGGTTGTTGAACTGGTATGTCATCCTTCAGCCTAATCATATACTCTATTTGGCTTGTCATTCCTAACTTGTTGGTCAGCACTTCTGGAAAATCGCTCTAAAACCTGCAAGAATGACTCCCTGTGCTGATTATCAAGATGACTCATATCATAGTTCTCTGTGCTATCATTCATGGAATAAATTGGAACTGACACCCGACATGAACAAAAAGCAATGCGCTCCTCAGGCCGGAATTGAAAAAATAGAACAAGTTCTTGGCCAGCCAACACTAACCCAGCCTTAGCCATAAAATCACAGCCCAGAAGTAAATCCACAGCCAATTTCCTGACCACCAAGAATTGAAATGGCCAAGTAAAATTTCCTATGCCCACACTAACCACACACTCCCCCACTATCTCCAACTTTTGTTTGTTGACTAAGCGACAAACTCAGGACGACTTACACAGGGGACCTAAGCGACATAATGTGCGAAATTCCAAAAACCACTGATAGTCCACTGCTGATAAGGCACTACCCGAATCCGGGAGAGCACAGACAGGTTTGTGATTCAGGTGGGCACACACAAAAGGCAGCTAGGTGCCCATAGCTTCCAGTATTCAGCAAAAACGCTTGGGAATCCTAACCTGCGTATTTGTACCCTCCCTCATGTTATTGTCCTTCTTCTGAGCATATGGGCAGTCACGCACAGGGTGACCTTCCTAGCAACAACAAAAACATACTTTTGGCTTGGAAATTATTGGTTGCACCACCTCACTCTGGAATAAACGACAATTCAGTTGTCGATACCTAATTTGAGAGCTCACCCACTGACTGTCAGCATTTGACAGCTTCCCAATATCTGATACTAATACACTAAGTAGGCCCAAGGTGGTAGATTTCTTGGTAAACGTCATCCGCGACCTATCTTCAGGTCTAACTCCCCCCAAAATGATTTTGACCACCTGTGTTTCTGACACCTGTAGCTCCAGAGCTAGGATGGACATTTGCACACTTTTGATGAATTTAGTCAAGGGTTCATTGCCCCCCTGTACTCACCAATAATGCTTATGTTGTAAGTCATGCAATAAATGAGGGGACACCTTACGTGCAATTACCTGCTTATGTAGTTCCCTCGACCCCTTTCCTTCCTGCAAAATTTAAGCAATAACTTGGCTGAGGGTCCCATCACTCATTGAGTATAGTAGTTGGACAACCTGATCCTGGGGCAACTTCAAGGTATCAGCATGGAGTTCGAACTCAACAGAAAGCCACAACAACTATTCAATTTCCAGAATGAATTCCATTGATAATCTATTTATTCCCTTTAGCAAGATTCCCATGGGGTGAGGTCAGTTAGCAAAACTTGAATGCACGCATACTGACAATTTATTTTCCCCTCGTATTATCGGTTCCTGTACACCCTGCACAACCGAATCGTGTTGCCCTCTCTCATTTGTAGCCTGCTCAACATCTAATAGATTCGACATCGCCCTCAATGCAAAAACCTGATCCTGAAATTGCTGCACCTCCTACACTTGCTCTTTAGTAAGCTGAATCTCACTCAAATCTGTAATGTGCCACTTCCAAAGTGCCAGTTGCGCTTGAAGAAGCGCAAGCTCTTTAGCAGTTGATGCAACATTCTCAAAAAACTCAACCTGCTAATTCAATGAGGACAATGAAGTAAAAGCAAAACTAAAGGCATCTCCTACAACACCGATGAGTTGTGGAGAAATTACCACCAGGTTTTCCAAGGATGCCTTTACCTGTATCAGTAATTCAGGCATGCCTGCCTCGCCTGTCTGTCTGCGCGTATGCCCTTTGTATTCTAACAGTTCGCACTTCAGTAGCACTAGACTTGGACAACGCCGTGCTTCCATATCAGCTTATAACCTGAAAAGAATTAAAAATCCTAATAAAACAAATATGTAAAATTTTAATAATAGCCAAATCCTAATAGAACGGGTACTCAACAATTTGTTATTATTAGCCAAGTCCTGATGAAACAAGTACTTAAAAGCTTTAATAGAATTTAGAGAAAGGGTGCCCTACAATGCCCCCTACCCAGGTTACGAAAGATCGCAGTCACGCTCTGCTACCATTTGGCATGGTCCCGCAGGCGTTAGCAGGGATAGATGCCGAGGAAAACATCAGACAATGCCTGAAGGCCAATGCTTTGAATACGTGGAAGTTGTTGGGGATACGGGCAGGCACCATTTCTCTAATAGAAGCTTTTCTTTACCTTTAAAATCTTACAACTTTATTAACTTGGTTTTAAAATAGTTAGTGAACATTCGTTATCATGAACAACAAGATCCTCAATATAGTTTGTTAATGAAAGTTCCTGAAATATTATTTTGAAAGATTAAAGAAAAGCTCTCAGAATCAATTTACAATGCTTAAAATTCAAAATCCCTTTCCAAGCAAAGGAAAAAATACACTCCTGGAAATGGAAAAAAAGAACACATTGACACCGGTGTGTCAGACCCACCATACTTGCTCCGGACACTGCGAGAGGGCTGTACAAGCAATGATCACACCACGCACGGCACAGCGGACACACCATGAACCGCGGTGTTGGCC
The DNA here is from genome assembly GCF_021461395.2 of Schistocerca americana. Taxonomy (NCBI): domain Eukaryota; kingdom Metazoa; phylum Arthropoda; class Insecta; order Orthoptera; family Acrididae; genus Schistocerca; species Schistocerca americana. The sequence goes on along the minus strand of NC_060123.1, from coordinate 400,006,928 downwards.
GTCGAATGGTGCTAGCTGCGCAGCATTTGTGCACCGCCGCCGTCAGTGTCAGCCAGTTTGCCGTGGCATATGGAGCTCCATCGCAGTCTTTAACACTGGTAGCATGCCGCGACAGCGTGGACGTGAACCGTATGTGCAGTTGACGGACTTTGAGCGAGGGCGTATAGTGGGCATGCGGGAGGCCGGGTGGACGTACCGCCGAATTGCTCAACACGTGGGGCGTGAGGTCTCCACAGTACATCGATGTTGTCGCCAGTGGTCGGCGGTAGGTGCACGTGCCCGTCGACCTGGGACCGGACCGCAGCGACGCACGGATGCACGCCAAGACCGTAGGATCCTACGCAGTGCCGTAGGGGACCGCACCGCCACTTCCCAGCAAATTAGGGACACTGTTGCTCCTGGGGTATCGGCGAGGACCATTCGCAACCGTCTCCATGAAGCTGGGCTACGGTCCCGCACACCGTTAGGCTGTCTTCCGCTCACGCCCCAACATCGTGCAGCCCGCCTCCAGTGGTGTCGCGACAGGCGTGAATGGAGGGACGAATGGAGATGTGTCGTCTTCAGCGATGAGAGTCGCTTCTGCCTTGGTGCCAATGATGGTCGTATGCGTGTTTGACGCCGTGCAGGTGAGCGCCACAATCAGGACTGCATGCGACCGAGGCACACAGGGCCAACACCCGGCATCATGGTGTGGGGAGCGATCTCCTACACTGGCCGTACACCACTGGTGATCGTCGAGGGGACACTGAATAGTGCATGGTACATCCAAACCGTCATCGAACCCATCGTTCTACCATTCCTAGACTGGCAAGGGAACTTGCTGTTCCAACAGGACAATGCACGTCCGCATGTATCCCGTGCCACCCAATGTGCTCTAGAAGGTGTAAGTCAACTACCCTGGCCAGCAAGATCTCCGGATCTGTCCCCCATTGAGCATGTTTGGGACTGGATGAAGCGTTGTCTCACGCGGTCTGCACGTCCAGCACGAACGCTGGTCCAACTGAGGCGCCAGGTGGAAATGGCATGGCAAGCCGTTCCACAGGACTACATCCAGCATCTCTACGATCGTCTCCATGGGAGAATAGCAGCCTGCATTGCTGCGAAAGGTGGATATACACTGTACTAGTGCCGACATTGTGCATGCTCTGTTGCCTGTGTCTATGTGCCTGTGGTTCTGTCAGTGTGATCATGTGATGTATCTGACCCCAGGAATGTGTCAATAAAGTTTCCCCTTCCTGGGACAATGAATTCACGGTGTTCTTATTTCAATTTCCAGGAGTGTAGAAACTGCATAATGCAAGGTTAAATAATTGGTTCTAATGCCACATGGCAATACCAAAATTTTTGTAGATATCACCTGTGACGTGTAAAGGCAATACAATATTGACCGCAAAATTTTTAATTGAAACAACTTAAATGGAATAAAATCCGATTACTGTGAACTTACACTGAAACGCCATAGCCACTACGATGTGCGCTGTATCACAAAATATTTTCCTTTCTTTTAAACACTTTACACCATAAACCTCCCTACATGTGATTCATACTACACCCAACGAATTATGACAAATAAATAACCGTAGACATTATAATTAATCAGGTATGTAATCCTTTCCTTTCAAATAAATAAAAAAAACAGAAATCAACTCTTAATCTTAGTGATTACATCCATTAAAAAAATATACAATACATGTCTTTTGATCTCCTCATGGTCACGTGCTGTTGTGCACCATGCTCTCCATCAGGATCACATGCGGCATGGGAAAGATTTTGTACAATGTACAAAACGTTAACAGGGTGCAACCAACTTACACAAATTGCTTACTGGGAATATACGTCGATGTGGATGCGACTCACAAATTTTAAAACGGGTGAGGGAGTACATGCAGTACTACTGAACACTTTGACTATACCACACCACACCAAACAGCAGTACGGTGGGGTAGATAAGAGAGAAATCAACAACTGCTTGCAAGACAACCTCAGCAAGACAGTAAGAAAATATTTGGGACTTTAAACTATTGGGAGGGCCACACCAAACCACAGAATGACATCCCAAGCTAAATTCTGAAAGTACTATCGGCGATTTCGCCACAACAAGTAGAACTGTAAAATACCATTAGAAGTGAACTGCAATTAACACGATTCATATACTTCTGACTGAAAAGCTCCAGTCAATTTTTCCCTTACTACAAACACTTAACAGTACCTCCAAAATTCACTCGTAGACACTACCAGAGTGTCAATTACTCGTTATAACTGTAGATAACAGAGTTTAACATGCTGGGGCCAACTTAGATTCCGTACATACTTACATACATTAATGCTTGTTCCATAGATCATGAATATGATATTTTATACTGATGTTGCACATGTTACTTTGACATAAGTTCTATTTACACAAAATAATTAATTAATTAATTTTTTTTTTTTTTTTTTTTTTTTTTTTTTTTTTTTTTTTTTTTTTTTTTTCAGTTTCTAAGTCATATCTAAGAATTCATCTATTGAGTGGAAGGAGTTGTCATTCAGAAATTATTTTAATTTGCTTTTAAATGTTGATTGGCTATCTGTCAGACTTTTAATACTATTTGGCAAATGACCAAAGATTTTTTTGTGGCAGCATAATTCACCCCTTTCTGTGCCAAAGTGAGATTTAGTTCCAGAATAGTGTATATCATCCTTCCTTCTAGTGTTGTAGCTGTGCACCTTGCTGTTATTTTTGAATTGGGATGGGTTACTAATGACAAATTTCATAAGTGAGTATATGTATTGCGAAGGTACTGTGAATATCCTAAGTTCCTTAGATAAATGTCTGCAAAGTGATCTTGGGTGGGCTCCAGCTATTATTCTGATTACACGCTTTTGTGCAATGAATACTTTCTCTCGTAATTATGAATTGCCCCAAAATTTGATGCCATATGAAAGCAGTGAATGAGAATAGGCATAGTAGGCTACTTTACTGATATGTTTATCACCAAAATTTGCAATAACCCTAATAGCAAAAGTAGCTGAACCTAACCGTTTCAGCAGATCATCGATGTGTTTCTTCCAATTCAATTTCTCATCAGTGCAAACATCCAGAAATTTTGAGTATTCTGCCTTAGCAACAGACTTCCATTCATAGTCTCTATTTACTAATGGTGTTATGCCATTTACTGTACAGAATTGTATAAAATGTGTTTTCTCAAAATTTAGTGAGAGTCCATTTGCAAAGAGCCACTTAATAATTTTCTGGAAGACTTTATTTGCAAATTTCTTCAGCTGATTCTTGCTTCTTGGGTGTGATTACTATACTTGTATCATCAGCAAAAACAACTAGCTTCGCATATTCATGAGCAAGTCATTAATATATATTAAGAACAATAAAGGACCCAAGACAGAACCCTGTGGGACACCATTCTTGATACCTCCCCAGTTAGAGGACTCTGCTGCTTTTTGCAGACTATCTGTACCATTAATTTCAACCTTCTGCATTCTTCCGGTTAAGTATGAATTAAACCATTTGTGCACTGCCCCACTCATACCACAATATTTAAGCTTATCTAGAAGAATTTCATGATTCACACAATCAAAAGCCTTTGAGAGATCACAAAATATCCCAATGGGTGATATTTGGTTATTCAGTGCTTTTAATATTTGATCAGTGAAAGCACATACAGCATTTTCTGTTGAAAAGCCTTTCTGAAAACTAAATTGACATTCTGTTAGTTGGGGGCACAATGCCGTGATTTTTACAAATATGTGATGCTACTCTTGAATACATTACTTTTTCAAGAATTTTGGATAAAGCTGTCAGAAGTGAGATTGGGCAGTAGTTGCTAGCATCAGATCCATCCCCTTTTTTGTGCAATAAGACAAGCAATGATTCGGTCCTTCACTGGGTTCCACCTTCGGTCCAAACAGTTATTTAATTTAAAGCAGCTAAACAGATAACAATGCCGATATCAATGCTCGCCTCCCAAGCTGCGCTCTAACTGGAGATTGCAGTACCAAAGCAAAGCTTACACCACTCACAAGTCTGATATATGCACCACCAATGCGCACTATTTAAGAATGATTATGTTTGGTTCATACACCAAACTTGCCATAATTCTTCGTTGGAATCCAAGTGCAGAACTAGGAAATCACTTTTCAGCCCTTGAATGACCACACGATATCACCACCAGGTAAACACTGGCCCTCCACACTAGGATCTTTGAGCTCACGGCATTGTGTCCCCAACTGACAGCTTCTGCAGGGCCCACTGACAAAGCGGACTTGCCCTCCAACACTGACATCGCTCCTCACACACAGTCCTGAGTTAACTCACAGCAAGCCTCTTCTTCCTCGTCCTGTCCACCTCCCAGTGAGTGGGAAGCCAACTCCCAAAAGGTATGTGATGGCCAGAGACTCCAATCCGATCTCGATATTGACACCATGGTGAGTATTGAGAAGGCGGGTGGTTTAAAAAAACAAAAATATTTAAATAGCGAGCTGTACCAGCTCACCGTCAGTCACAACAAAAATGTTCACCTAAAATGATGAACCCTCTAATACCATTGCCAACAGATACAGAACAAGCTGAATGTAATACTGTTCTCTCTTAACAAGTCGTTTTCAACAGTACATAGTCAGACTCCATTGATCCTTTATCCCGTGTCTGGCCATCCTGATTTAGGTTTTCTGTGATTTCCCTAAATCGCTCCAGGCAAATGCTGGGATGGTTCCTTTGAAAGGGCACGGTTGACTTCCTTCCCTGTCCGATGAGACTGACGACCTTGCTGTCTGGTCTGCTCCCCAAAACAATCCATCCCATTGATCCTTTATGGCCAGGATTTCTGTTAGTCTATCCAGTGGTTTCTTATCCTGTTGTTTGGCACATCTTTCAGAACTCTCTCTCTGCAACAACAGTTCCTCTCACATTTTCCTAGAAAGAACACCCCTAAGGCTATGCTTGCACAAAACTTGTGTACGGTACAACCACCTACAATACGCTGACAGGTAGTTCCACTTATTTCCCTCACTGTAAGGCTAATCACAGATGGAATTCTTCTCACAATGCTAGACTTTCTTGTACCGTTGCTCACCTAAAGCTACTTCCTGGTGCCTTGCAGCACTGTACCAAGTGACTTAAAAAAGGCTTCTAAGTGATATTGTCTGCAGCTAACTGGCTTGTCCATCAAGATAGACAAACCTTGAAACAGTATTTCATTGGTGATAGCTTCCTCCAGGTGGAACAATGTTCCCCTGACTTCTCCTGTACATTGATGAAGGTCAGCTTTAGCGTGATACTTAAACAGAAAGACTAATCTTTTGGTTACACTGTACCCTTTACCTGCATTACACCCATCATGCACAATGAAGTGCAGCTGTGTTGTAAGCAGCTTCCATCTGCATCAGCAACCTGTGCTTTCTACCACTCTCAAAGCCTGTGATCTAGCACTCGCATTACCATAATCTGTGAAATAAATGTATCTGTGCCACTTCATTCCTTACCCACAATATCTGCTACAATGTCAATCTTATCAACAGCTTCTTGTGCATCCCCTGCTGTATCTAGAACAAAATTAGCTCCTGCAATTCCACTCTGCTTGTCACAAAGAGGATAGACACATGTACTTCTGGCTCAGACTCCATGGCCTCTAAACAACACCCATTACCACCCATTGTAGCAGATACTACTGCACTACTGTCACCAATGTTACTATCTGCACACTTATTTACTTCAGTACAGCCCACACTTACTTCATCCAGCACACACTTACTTCATCCAGCACACACTTACTTCATCCAGCACACACTTACTTCATCCAGCACACACTTACTTCATCCAGCACACACTTACTTCATCCAGCACACACTTACTTCATCCAGCACACACTTACTTCATCCAGCACACACTTACTTCATCCAGCACACACTTACTTCATCCAGCACACACTTTGTTTGTCCAGCATGCAGATGATTCAAACTCCCCAAAAACAAGATCTTGGACCTGGTAATTCTACATTACTACCCTTAAATTCTACAACATTAGTACTCTGTGCATCAATAATACTTACTTTTTTGACTACTTTTTCCTTACTTTTTACTCCTGTGCAAGTCCTACACTTTTTGTTTCTTTAAAGCCTGTCCAGCATCCTCATATTCCTTTCCAGTGGAAGCCTGTTTTCAGCTAACCACTCATCAGATTCCATCTGCCTCTTCTATGCATGCTCTGCACAAAGTTATGTTTCATTCCTCATTCTTGATTTCCTCAGACAAATATGCATTGCCTGCTTGCAACTGAGCCATTTGGATTGCAAAAATTTGCAATGTTTCATCCAGGGTAGTCCCCCCATGGTGTTGCAAACATGGCTGACCCCCTACCAATTAAAAAAAAAAAAATACTGCCCATGCTTAAATGTACATAAGCCATCTGTTTAAAACAAAGCACATTGCCCATTCTAAATGACATTCCCTACAGTTCTTAGACGCTGATATTGTGGAGATGCTCTATCGGTTAGAATGTGCTAAGTCCATAGTTGTAGACTTAGAACCAGCAGTAGTCCTGGTGTGGTTGGGTCAAAATCTTATGGTGCCCACTTGCAGAAGCGTGCTGCCCCATTGCCCAGCATAGACCTCCCTTCGTAGTTGGTGCTGTCAGACTGGGATGCCTTTGACTAGAAATACTGGGTACTTATGAGATGTAATCAGAAAGTAATGAGAATTTTTGTTGTTATCTGCTTGTGATCTTCAGAAGTCCGTATAATCGAAGGGGAGCAATACATTAAGAGTTAAGATTCTTGTTAGTTTTCAAGAGGTTGGTAATCTCTTTCTCAACCCTGTTCATTGAGTCAGCCTTGAGCCTGCGATACGCTGAATCAGATAGCTAACTCTACATCTTTTGAATGTAATCCTTTGTGTCCCACGCAACCATGGCTTTGCCCTTTTCCACAGCTAAGATAAAAATTTCAGGAGACTGGTAGAACCTGACCACTAGGAAGATTAGTTCAGGTTTCATAGAAACATTGGAACATGTAAGGCAGTGTGAGCTACCACAGAATATGGACAGAAGCAAGCAACCCTACATTTGTATATTTAGAGAAAGCTTTTGAGAATATGGTGTGGAATACACTGTGAAATTCTGAAGGTAGCAGGGATAAAATACAGGGAATGAAAGGTTATATACAAGCTGGAAATAAAACAAACTGAAACTCTAAGAAGCAAAGAACATCAAATTAGGGCAATTATTCGGAAGAGAGCAAGGCAGATTTGTGTCATGTTCTCCACATTGTACAATCTGTACACAGAACAAGCTGTAAAGGAAAATAAAGGAGAATTGGAAAATTAATTGAAGTTCAGATACAACTGATAAGAACTTCAAGATGTGCCGATGACATTTTAGTGCAGTCAGAGATGGTAGGAAACAGAAAATCACTTATAATGGAATGGGTAGTATCATGATTAAAAAGTGTAACACAAGTGTCAACAAAATTAAAATGATGATAAATGAAATGTAGATGAATTAAATCATTAAATCAGGTGATGCTGGGGGGGGGGGGGGGGGGAGATTAGATTAGGAAATAAGACACTATAAGTAATAGATGAGGTCTACTATTTGGGCAGAAAAATAACTTGTGATGGCCAGTCAAGAGAAGACAGAAAATGCAAAGTAGCAGTAGCAAGGAAAACATGTCCAAAAAATAAGAATTCAAGTATTAGGATGTTTTTTCTAATAAGCAAGCTAAACGTGGATAATAAACTGTGTAGACAAGAGCAGAATATGATGCTTTTTAAATGTAGTACTAGAGGAGAATGCTGGAGATTAAACAGGTAGATTGGATAACTAATGAAGAGAAATTGAATTGAATTAAAGAGAAAACTGTGTTATCACTTGACTTCACTGAAAGAGGGGACTGGTTGATAAGGAGATATTCTGAGGCCACAAGGAATAGTCATCTGGTCTTGTGTGCATGTGTCTGCATTTGTGCGGGAGTGGGTGGAGGGGAGGGGGGATAATCTGTACAGGAGGCTAAAGCATGACCTCTGTAATACAGTTTGAGTGAGTGTAGGTTGCAGTAGTTATGCAGAAGTGAATAGGCTAGTGTGGCATGTTGAGCTTCATTTACTGTAGTTGGCCAGCTCTAATCAGAACTTAAAAGTAGACTTCAGTAATAATACAGCATAATTCCTCACATTTCCATCCAAATACTAAAATCCTGCATTGAGAATTATAAGATCAAATTAAAGTGTACTTGGATCATTATTAGTTGTGAAATGAATTAACTTAGTAAGTTAAATGATGACTGTTGTTTATATGTTATGTTCAGTAAGTTGCAAATTTAATAATGTGCATCAGTATTTGTTTATATCATGTATTTATTTTGTTCTGGTCTCATTTCCAAGCATAACTGGAGTGTAGTTTGTAAAATAAAGCAACATCTATCCATACATGAATCTAACACCTTGCACTACTCTAGTTGAAGTGGTCTCTGCTATTCCTTAAGCATGAGTTTATTCAGACAATGAAATGGCTGACAACATTTCTTGAATTCCTTAAAGTGTTTATTAGTGATTCTGTCTACAGCTGCATTATTTATATTAAGTGAATAGTTTCAAAGCTTACAGATGTATTTTCAAGCCTGGCCTACTGAGGCTGCACTGACTGTGCCTGTTCTTAATAATACACATCAAAGTGGCAACACATACTTCATACAAATGTTTGCAGAATGAATGCTACAACCCACACATAGCTCTTACCAAGTCAAAATCCAAAATTTTGACTTGTTAAGAGGAATGTGTGGATTGTGACATTAATTCTACAAACATTTATAAAGTACATGTTGCCACTTTCATGTTTATTAATAAGAACAGGCATAATCGGTGCAGCCTCAGTAGGTCAGGCTTAAAATTGAAGGTGTGAGGTTCAAAATTAGTCATCTAACATCAGTACTACAGTTCTTGACAGAATACATGCTCTAAGAAATTTAATAAAGTTGCTGGTTCTCTGTCAACAAAATGTTGAAACTGAAGAATTGTTTGAATTTTCAGTTGATGGAGGTTGGTGGCTGGGGCGGCTGGGTGAACTCCAAGGACTGTTCCCTGCTAATTATGTTGAAAAAATGTGATGTTTGACTGTTTGTTAGTATTAACACATGCAAGCTGAATACTGAAGTAACAATTTTCCCTGCTGCTTGGAAAAATATTCGCATTATGCACTGTTGTGATTGTGTGAAAGTCATTATCTTGTTGGTGTGCAAAGTAACTGACATTTATTGTGATGATATATTAGGCATGTGAATGATTTTTGAATGTGGGACTCTTCACAGTAGCTAAATAGTATTAAAATTTTATTCAGTATGTTTGTCCCAACGGGAGTTGTTTCCAGCAGGTGAACAGGCAAATGTGTTTACTGTCTACAGGAACATTATCTATCACTGCCATTTTATGTAAGATTTATTCAGTATTCTAGTTAAGAATTCCAGTGAAAATGGATAGTAATATTCCAATCTAATGTTTCTAACATTGGAAAATAGCAAAATTTTTTCTGTGATGATGAATGTTTACAAAAATGAGAACATTTTCTGATTATCAGAAGCTGTTCATAAAAAGATATAAAAAAGTGTGATTCTGATTATAGCTCATCATTACAACTTTTGGTAATTTCATCTCTTTACACCCACTGGAAGTGTTTCCTGACTGCAGCAATCATTTTGGATCTTGTGAAATCCAAGCATTATGCACAGTTTATTTAGTAAAACATATTCGGTTGTGTAATACATATTGAATATGGCTTAGTGTGTTACATCACACTTATTTGGTAACAACAGGTTGTGATTATAGACTGTGATGATCTTCCTTCCTCCTACTCCTCCTCACCCTCTCTCTGCCTCCCCCCTGCCCCCCCCCCTTTTTTTAAAGGAGTATACATGAACATTCCTTCTCTGCATTTGCCTGTTCTGCCAAATGCCATTGATAAGAAGAAGCATTCATGCACATGCCTAATGCTCAAGTTTGAAGGGTGTGGAAAATATATTTTATACACATATGTTGTTCTTTCTTTCAGCTACGTCTTAGCTGAAATCAGAAAGTGATAAATTGTGGCTGTTTTCCTTGTAGTTATGTTGATAATGTGATACAGTATAAGTGTTTTAAAAATTATATTTTAAACTGCAAATAATTATGTCTTTAACATATTGCTAAAGATTGTAGGTTCCATTTTATACACAGTGTGGTTATTCACATGCATTGAGTACAAAGGAAGTACTTGTAGAACATATTAATGTTGTCCATATTTTCAGAGTTAGTAGAATTTGTGATTATATTGTTTTTTACATGTTGTATACAATGTTTCATTGTATTCATCAAAGAAGCTGTCACAGCAACATATGCAAGAGCTTCAACAAGTACCAAAAAGAAAGTGAGATGTTTGTATACAATTATTGTTAGATTTTTGTATAAAGCTGTTATCTATTATGTGAAAGGATTTGTAGCAAAAAGATGTAGGCTAAAATAATCAGAAAAAGTGTGTGTGTGTGTGTGTGTGTGTGTGTGTGTGTGTGAGAGAGAGAGAGAGAGAGAGAGAGAGAGAGAGAGAGAGAGAGAGAGAGATGAGGTGGGGGAGTTTATACTTTACCTTTTTGGGTATGGAATTTGTAACTGAAAAATGACTGATGAAAAATTTCCAGTTTCTCTCCTCTCTGAAATTGGTATTTACTTATCAAAACTATGTTATTTTTATCTTCAAGGTATCTGTTTTCCTATCCAAATGCTAGGAATTTTACACTCTTTATTTTCAGATGGAATGCTTAAACAATAAGGTCATGATTTTTGTATAATTTTTGTATGTCTGAACTTAACTTATTTTTTATTTTTACAGTATGTCATCAGAAACATAGTTGTGCTTTTATTGTGACTTCATTCTTATTTTTTTATTAGTAGTTTTGTCTGTTCCAAAAACTGTGTTTATATTGAATGTGCTGAGAAAAGACATTATTGCCATATTCATTATTTATTAAATTATTTTGTAAGTGCTTTATGTGTCTCTCCAAAGTATTACCTGTATGTGTTACTCTGGTACTGTTTGTGAAATTTCCATCCTAGTTTTGTATATAACCTGGCTACTTTTATATGTGTTACATTTACAGTTCATTTACTTGTATTTACATTTGTCTGAATGTTATCAGTAATGCAAGGTACTGGGGTATCATTCATCAGTGCAGACAGAATTTAAATGTGTGTTTGAGAAAGAGAGATTGAAAGGGGGAGAGGGGCAAGACAGATAATCATTTTCATTATTATGATAATGGACTAGTTGCATAGAAATGTTTGCACTCCGCACCTATGCGAGATAAAGGGAAAATTTAGTTAGTATCCCAATTTGAGATATTGTCCTGTATCACCATAGTTCCTTTTCCTTGTCTTCTGTTGTTTAATAACTTCCTGTTCTCTCTCTTAATTTTGGACCTATTTGGTCTTTCATTTATGTCTGATTCATTGTAGTCCTGCCTATAACAAGAGAGCAGAAGCGTACCACACTTCTTTTTGATAAACCGTTTGTAAATATTTGTGCTCTGCTGATCTCAGAGTGTTCTTACTCTCTTTTTAAAAACAATTTAATGAAAGTTCCTGTGTCTCACAAATCTTTGCTATGTGCCAATGTATTTATTGGTTCTATGTTGAAATTGCCATCTGTCTTTTTTTAGCTGTAATTCTTATATTAGAAAGTAGGCTTGTGTTAATTCCAAGAAATTTTACAGTACAGATGAATATTCATAGTTCTCTGTCTGTGTGTAAACAAAGCAGTTGCTCATGTTTTAGTAGCAGAAGCCCATGTATTTCTCTCTTTGTCTCTATTTGATTTTTGAGTCATTCATGTGGCATATTTTGTAACATTAATGTCACAGCTTTAAGTTAAACTTTCGTATTTCATCATGTTAGATTTTACAGTTATTTGAAATATATTTGAATGTAATGTGACACTTGAAAAATATGTGGAATAAAGTTTAATATATAACACATTTTACGTTTTTGTCAGAATTAGGATTACATGCCACAATGAGTTCATTTATAGTAAAAATAAAATAAAATTCAGGATAAACAATGTGCCTTTAAGACAATCAGTTGTGTGAAGTTTTGGAAATTCATATGACAATTAGCTTGTTTTACATAGTAGATATACTGTCCGCCTGTGTACCCTGCCAGATTTGCTCACGAGAACAATATATTTAAGAGTAGGTTTATATGAATGAAATAAAATGTTTATTACAGACCCATAATGTCTAATGTATTGTTGTGCTTATTTTCCAAGTAATAACTCACTTTTATTTCATAATTGTTGTTGAGTAGGTTAGAGCAAGTTATCACACAGTACTGCAGCTGTCACTTTTGGAGTTGAAGAGTTTTGTTGTGCCAAGATTGGATGTTGTGTTACCATAATTGAAAAAAATTGTGCAGTTAAAACAGTTTTCTATAACATAAACAACTAATGTGTAAAAATGAAGAAATATACAATAAATAATATGAAAGAAATTTTAAAATTGTGTAATATAATTCGTACATATTATAAAAATGGATATTATGATTTTGTGTGTGTGTGTGTGTGTGTGTGTGTGTGTGTGTGTGTGTGTTTGCGTTTTGAGAGCCCAATAAAGCCAAGAATGGCAAGTGAAGATGGCAAAGCACATTAACCAGTTCATTAAGTGTGCCACACGTGTGCGGTGTATGAATTTCAACCAAACTTTGTACAAATACCCCTTAAGCCATCCTCACATGGTATGAGGCAGCTAAAGTTGACATGGATGTGGATAGGACATCCAACCTCATAGAAGACTGTGCCATCAGTACACAGGATGAGCTGGTTAGTGTCCTTTGCATTCTCAGTGCTCTCCAGTGACCAGTGGCTTTATTGGCACAAAACAGCTGTGTTAACTCTGTTAGAGATTGTCAAGAAGAGCAGAGGAAATCACGAAGAAGATTTTGGACCCATCATTGGTGTGGAAAGAAACTGCTGGTAGAGGAAACCTACATAATGTTGTGTAATAATCTGAGACACACATGAGTAGAAGCTATTCATTAACTCAATTGAATTTTCATTGTACTTTAAATTTTAAATTAAATGTAGTCAAGGTATAATGCCTAATTTGCACATGCATAATATTCATTTTGTCAATGTTGCATTAACTACCAACACTCTGAAATAATGTACTTCATCCCATAGATTTCAAAATCGAGTTTTGTTTCATAATTTCATTCTTCAGATAAATGAGGAAACTTTTTTTTGAAGCTGCTCACGATATTTGTAAAAGATATTTACTGGCGGGATACAAAAATGAGCCAGTCAAGAAACCCAGAGACAGGTATATATACAGGCATCAGAAAAAGTTTTGCACCACCTCAGTTCTGAGAGTTCCGGAACCTGTACAGAAAATTGGAATAGAGATCAACTTAAACATCATTTTCGCCCTTTTTATTGCTCATGAAAACCACACATTGCATGTTGTACCACCATATAGCGAGACCTTCAGAGGTGGCGATCCAGGTTGCTGTACACACCAGTACCTCTAATACCCAGTAGCATGTCCTCTTGCATTGATGCATGCCTGTATTCATTGTGGCATACTATCCACAAGTTCATTGAGCCACTGTTGGCCCAGATTGTCCCACTCCTCAACAATGATTCTGTGTAGATCCCTCAGATTGGTTGGTGTGTCACGTCATCCATAATTAGCCCTTTTCAACCTATCCCAGTCACGTTCGATAGAGTTCATGTCTGGAGAACATGCTTGCCACTCTAGTCGAGTGATGTCGTTACCCTGAACGAAGTCATTCACAAGATGTTCACAATGGGGGTGCGAATTGTCGTCCATGAAGACAAATGCCTTGCCAGTATGCTGCCGATATGGTTGCACTATCAGACGGAGGAAGGCATTCACGTATCGTACAGCGGTTACAGCACCTTCCATGACCAACAGTGGCGTACATCGGCTCCTATGAATGCTATCTCCAAAACATCAGGAAACCTCCACCTTGCTGCACTCGCTGGACAGTGTGTCTAAGACGTTCAGCGTGACCGGGTTGTCTCCAAACACATCTCTGCCGGTTGTCTGGTTGAAGGCATATGTGACACTCATCGGTGAAGAGCACATGATGCCAATCCTAAGCAATCCATTCGGCATGTTGTTGGTCCCATCTGTACTGCACTGCATGGTGTCCTGGTTGCAAAGATGGGCCTCGCTGTGGACGTCGGGAGTGAATTTGTGCATCATGCAGCCTATTGCGCACAGTTTGAGTCATAACACGACATCCTGTGGCTGCAAGAAAAGCATTATTCAACATGGTGGCGTTGCTGTCAGGGTTCCTCCGAGCCATAATCATTTCAGAGCTCTCAAATGAATCTGGTGATTGGTCAACTGAACCTGAACAAAAAAAATGGCATGCATGGATTTCTATGCATCTAAGACACGTAGAGCTAAACCAACACAAGCTGCATGTAGAGAATTACATCCACCTGCAAGATGCGATTGTGAACAATGGCAATGAGAATCTGAACAACTTAGGTCAGATGGTCTTCCTCCCACTGTTATTCGTGAACAGTACAAGGTACTTACACAAATATACCCAGGATGCGTTCTCTTACATCTGCAACTAAGATCAGCCACACTTCTTCATCACCTTCATGTGCAACACAGCTTGGGCCAATATCAGGGAAGAACTGTTGGATAGGCAGCAAAAGCTGGTGGTCCTCCTCACAGAATGGAACATTTTTCGACAGGCGCAGTGCTTCATATATTCCACTGGGTGGCAAAAACGTAGCTTGCCACATACACACTTGCTGCTGTGGTTAAAACAGAAACTGCTGCCAAACCAAATCGATCCGGTGATATCAGCAGAGCTGCTCGACCCCAAAGCGGACAGCAATATGACACAGTCACTAAGAGCCTAATCCACCATCCTTGCAGAGTGCTGAACCATACATCGCTGCTCATGAAGGATGGGAAATGCATCAAAAAGTATCCTCGGGACCTGTTAAGAGACCCACACACTCTAGAGTGAATATCCATTGTACAGGCACTCTGCACCTGGCATAGTCCATATCAGTTCAGACAGACTAGGAAAAAATCTTACCTTCATAGTCTCGAATGTTATTGAAGTTAGCAAATGTTAAAATGAAGGACTAAGTAAGGGACACGAATTTTTTTGTTTTCTCCAAAAATATTTCTGCTCCGAGGTACAGCTCTCCAAAGATAACACTGCACATACCATTTGGAAGATGCAAATGTTGGAAAAAATTTTAAAATGCTGTGTCTTTAGAGCAGTTCTAGATTTTTTTTTTTTAATTTGAAAGATAATTGCTTTATGATTATGAAGAAATCCTCCATTTGGATTTATCTGTCAAAGCTCTTTTAGTACAGCATTCTGAAATTTTTTATAATTTATGGGTAAAATTTTTTTTTCAAAACTGCCAATCCATAAAATTTTGATTTTTTTTCTGTTGATTAGTACCACATAGTTCTGCATTAGCTGAAAAGGAGAGCTTCCACTTTTAGCTTGAACAGGTTTTATAAACAATTGAAATTTTTGCCATACATAAAACCTGTTTTATTATCACATAACAGGCTCATGAAAAAAATGTAAGTGAAAGGTCCAAAGACTTAAAGGTTTCAACTTATGCAACTTCTGTGCACTCTGTTTTGTACTGAAATTAGTCTGTCAATGAACTAAAAATTTGTTTCACTGCTTCAGAATCTTGCTTTGATCTTCCTGTTGAACCAATAAGAACTGGGGCACTTACAATCTTCAAAACATTGTGAACAAGAAGTGAGCACTGATGCCATTGTTGCCATCCTTCAGCTCGAAATCTATATCCAGCAGCTGGTCCATGTGCTAGAGTAAGTTCACTACAATTTCATTTAACTCATAATTGGTGTCTGTAATCTCTGCAATCCACCAGTCACAGTCATACACACATGCCACAAACATCCCCCTTCTCAGGTTGTGAATCCAAATATTGTCCTGCTGTTTCTGAGGTGTTGGCCGAATGAACAAAATTTCTTCTCACTCTTTAAAGTGCATTCAATGTGTGTTCACCCATCACTTTTTAGTCCAAAAATGTGTCGTCTGAATTCGTTTCACAGGAATAGTTTGTTTCAATCATTCGTCTTTTTTCTGCTCACTGAATTCTTCGATTTCCTCTTTGGACAAGAGAATGAGGGCTGTGGATGTGTAAGATTTCATTACTCTCATAAAATCCTCAGTATTCTGAATCGCAGCTGTATTTGGTTTGTAAAGATTATGTTTTGTAGCATGGTGCTTCAGCAGGCCTCCTACACCATCACATGGCCCATTCCCATGACCAGTAGTAGCACTGTGTGCCCAGTCAGTTGGCACAAGTGACTTAGCCAGTTCAAAGAGCTGGTAATGATTTTTAAAATGACCAGGAGCACCATCAGAAATAATGATGATCTTCTCTGCCCCTGTTTGCAGCTGAAGAATTTTGCGCATTGCTAGCAAAGCATGTGCTGAGTCATCACTTACAACTGCAACGCTTGTGGTCTTGTTTTGAAAATATGTCACTCCTGTAAAAATTGAACCCTGGTAATTACTCCAAAGATATCCTTATACTTATTGTGGGAGAGTTACAGACCAATTCTTAGTAAAATTACGGTGAAGCACTAAACATAGTTCTTCTGACTGTACACATCCTTTCACTTCTGCAATGTGTTGTTACAATATCTTCAGATGCTGGTGTGTTACTGCTTTCACTGACCATTTACCAAGTTCATCAATGAAACTGTCAAAGGCAACAGTTTTTTAATTAGTTTTAATTAGTATCCTCCCATGTCGCATATGTAATTTCTGCAGAGTTATCTGCTATGCCTTCCAGGCCAAGTGTCTGTAAAGACAGTCCTCCCTTTCCAGGGCAGTCACCACATTCTTGAAACAAACAAGTCTCTCGCTTTATGTCACAGGCTATCACAGGCTACTAATGACTTCACTTGCCCTACCAAGGTGTCATACGTCATGTGCTCCAGTAAGTCCTACAAAGTTACCACACAAGAACAGTCATCTCTAGGCGGGTGCGGAACTACCCACTTAGGTCATAGTGCATAAAATTTTGATCTTCCAATATGTGAAGTTGTCTAGTTGCTCTTATAAATTGCAAAAGTTTCTTTAATACTGCGAGTCATGTACATATTCACTTTCACAACTTTTTGACCTTCAGCTGTTACAGTTATAGTGTCTTTTTTGTTGACACTCTGGCAAGAACAGTCTCATTTATTTTCCAGATAAAATGACTGCACTAGTTGCTTCTACAGGATGACCATAATAGCGATCTGGTCTTCCAAAGACTCCTTTTACAGACCTCACATGTCTTGATTTGTCTACCATGTACTTTGATACTGATGGAATGTGGTTCAAAATTGTTTTCTTTGAAAATGTATCTGGAATAATAATTAAAACTTGCACCTTTCCACTGTAGGATGCACAATATTCCACATCTGAAATGACATTTGTGAAAAATTCCTGGCAAGAGGTGCAAGAGTGCTTTGGTTCATTTTCTTCTGAAGATGGAATTTCTACTTTGAAGAGTGTGGTCAGTTTTGCTGTAGTATGTTCATCCATAGCTTTAGTAATTTCTCTGCGCTTTCTGACTCGACATCACTGACCATGGTTTCTTAACAGGACTAACGGCTACCTCTGTAGTTGACTGATTCAGGGTATTTAATTCTTCCTCTGTTGATGCAAAATCTGCATCATCAGCACCATGAGAGGCTTCACCTTGTTCAGATACTATCATTGTTGTTATTCTGTCAAAACATTTAGAACACAAAAAGTCATCACTGGAAACATCTTCACTTTGAAACAGGGTCTTCAAACGAGAACACTTATTCTCAACCTGAACAATGTCTGTTTTTTTTTTGTTTGTTTTATGTATCACTCTTTTTATGGATATGCAAGTAGTCAGCACACTTCATTCTCCTGTGGCCCCATTCAGAAGACATTTCAAACAGCCCTTTTCACAAAACACACAGCAACTGTGTCAACTGGCAAATTCCTCACGAAAACACTGAACTCCCTGGATGGTCTCAGATTTCTTAGAAGCCTCTTCAGTAAACAAATTAGCACTGATCAACTACAGTACAGAAACCTGCAATGAACAACTACTACCAAGAAACTGACAAGAAACTACAACAAAGTGTAAGAACTGCAACAATGCAAGTAACAAATAACTGCAACAAAGAAAGTGATAAGAAATAACTTCAACAAAGACAATAGAAATAAACATTGTAACAAAGAAATTAGTAAGAAACAACTTCAATGAAGACATACATTACCCTTGAAAGTTAAAAAAATGATTTTTTAAAATAAAACCTGTCCAAGTGGAAGCTTTCCTTTACAGAGAATATAGTACTACATGGTACTAATCAACAGAAAAAAAATCTAACTTTTCTGGATTGGCATTTTTGAAAAAAAGATTTTTTCTGTAAATTATAAAAAAATTCAAAAGGCAGCTGTAAAAGAACTTTGGCGGATATGTCCAAATGGAGGACGATTGTAATCATAAAACAATTATCTTTCAAATAAAAAACCTCTAACAAAATATCTAGAACTGTTACAGAGATATAGCATTTAAAATTTTTTTTCATAATTTGCATCTTCAAAATGATGTTCGCAGTGTCATCTTTGGAGACCTGTATCTTGGGGCAGGAATTTTTTGGAGAAAACAAAAATAATACGTGTTTCTTATTTTCTCCTGAATTTTAACATATGCTAAATTCAATAACATCCAAGACTATGAGGTAACTCCCCTGCCTGAAGGTTTACGGATTGTGCTGCCTGTACAATGGATATTCACTCTAAAGTGTGTGGGTCTCTTTTAACAGGTCCCGAGGATACTTTTTGATGCATTTCCCATCCTTCATGAGCAGTGATGTATGGTTCAGCACTCTGCAAGGATGGTGGATTAGGCTGTTAATGACTGTGTCATATAGCTGTCCGCCTTGGGGTCGGGCAGCTCTGCTGATATCACCTGATCGATTTGGTTTGGCAGCAGTTTCTGTTTTAACCACAGCAGCAAGTGTGTATGTGACAAGCTACGTTTTTGCCACCCAGTGGAATACATGAAGCACTGCACCTGTCGCAAAATGATCCCTTCTGTGATGAGGACCACCAGCTTTTGCTGCCTATCCAACAGTTCTTCCCTGACCTTGGTCCAAGCTGTGTTGCACAGGAAGGTGATGAACAAGTGTGGCTGATCTTAGTTGCAGATGTATATATTGGGTATATTTGTGTAAGTACCTTGTACTGTTCACGAATGACAGTGGGAGGATGACCATCTGAACTAAGTTCAGATTCACATTGCCATTGTTCACAATCGCATCTTGCAGGTGGATGTAATTCTCTACATGCAACTTGCGTTTGTTTAGCTCTACATGTCTTAGATCAGGCTGTTCCAGCTTGTCGGCTCTGTGGTGAGCCGCGGAGCGCTCCCTGCTCCAGGGAGCCGTGTTGCTCGCTGTGGCCATTCAAGTGGGCCGGCACGCCGGTACGTGGCACGGCTGGCCGAGGCAGGTGGCAAGGCAAGCTTTTTAATGTGCCAGCTGCGTCTTACAAGATCGACAACCTCATACTCTTAGCTGCTAAGACGTGGTGACATGCTACACCAGGAAATACGATGTTCAGGAAATAAATAAGAAACAACTGTCTCACAAGAAATTGCATACTAAATTTATTGGGCCTTTGTAGCTTGACATGTTTTCATTACGAGATTGGAAATATCAGGCGTGAAAGTGTTCGCAGCGTCAATGCGGAGGATGGCCTTCATTGTTGCATCCTGAAGAAATGATCGTTCCTTACTTTTTACTCTTTTCATTGATGACAACAGCTGCTCACAACAATAAGTAGATCCAAACGTGCATATGATCTGGGCGGCATTGTTGTGAAGCTTGGGAAATGTTTTTTGCTGTAATTAATGATACCATTGTGACAAATCCAACGTGTTGTAGTACTCCTCTTTCAACAAAGTTGAATTTTGCAAATCAATAATCTCGAATTGAAGTGACGATGACAAGTCATCGGGGGAAACTGAAAACGGAGTGCTGAAGACCTTAAGTTCTATTTCCAAACTAGTGAGGTCTCGGAATTGTGTTTCAAACGACGTGATGAGCTGCTTTAACTTTGTCTGGTAATCGCCGAAAGTAGTACCTTCAGGTAGTTTTAAAGAAGCAAGACCACTGAAGAACGTTAAATGTCCATTACTCATCTGCCTCTCAAACAAACGTAACTTTTCCATGAACGCTTTGATCTGGCCGTGCATGTCAATGCCCCGAAATGACAGATTTAAATTATTCAGATGCATAGTTATGTCAGCTAGGAACGCCAAGTCTGATATCCATTTTATATCTTTCAGATAGCGCAATTCTTCCCCTTTCATTTCGAGATAAATGGATATTTTCTCACGAATGGCAAAGAAAACATCAAGAGCTTTTCCCCGACTCAGCCAACGAACAGTACTGTGGTATGGTATATCCCCATACTTCGCTTCCATATCTTTCAGGAATCCTTTGAATTGGCAACGATTCATACAGTGATGCCGCTAAGATTCACACATGTCACAACATCTTTCATTACGCCACCTAGCTCTACTGTTTTAGCACACAATGTCTCTTGATGAATGAAACAATGAAGAGTCAAAATGTCTTTCCCGAATTCGTCCCTGAGCTTATTTTTCAAACGAGAAGCAAAACCTTTGTGACGTCCGATCATTTGTGGTGCACCGTCTGTCGCTACAGAATGGATCTTATCCCACGGCAAATTCATATTGTCCACTGATTAACAAACAGCTTCAAAAATGTCACGTCCTGTTGCGGTGTAATCAAGTGGTACCACATCCAAGAGTTCTTCAGTTACTTGCAGCTCCATGTTGACACCAGGCTCAAAGACTGTAAGCTGAGAACAGTCTGATGTGTCGGTGCTTTCGTCAAGCGCTAGCGAAAATGCAACACAGCTCTCCGCCTTTTTCCTGAGCTGTGTCTCTAAATCCGCTGCCATGTCCAGGATTCGACGAGACATTGTTTGCTTCGACAGGCAAACCCCTTCAATTGCCTGTACCTCCCTTGGAAACAAACATTCTGCAACTGCTACCATGCACGATTTTATGAGTGGTCCCACCGAAACGGCTTGCCACTCATCGCAATGACGTGAGCGACCCTGTAGCTTGCCCGAATTGCAGATTCAGTAGTGTTTTCTCCGTTCTCATTCACCTGAAAATTATAAACACATTACAGAACACGAACTATGTTGCATGTTTTGATACCCTCTGTATTACGAAACCGTTTTTAATCTTACGTCTCCTGGTATGTCGTTCTTAAGCCTGGCTACCAGTTCTCTGCGTGCAACTCCTTCTACCTGATCGTAGTACGCTGCGTGAAGACGTGTATAATGTCGTTGTATATTGTACCTCTTCGCAGAATTAAATACTCATGACATACAAGACACTGAAGACGACCATCCCTCTCAATGAATAGAAAAGTATCCTCCAATAGAGGTACAGGGCTCCCGCGGGTAGTCATAGCTGTCATTGAACACGGATTATTGCGTCAGTTGCGGCTGCATGCGGCCAGGGGGCAGTGAGTTCGCTTACCCCCTCCACACGCGCTCCGAGCTGTCGCAGTGAGCGCTCCGGCTCCCTGGAGCTCGGTTGGAACAGCCTGTCTTAGATCCATAGAAATCCATGCATTCCTTTTTTTTTTTTTGTTCAGTTGACCAATCACCAGATTTGTTTGAGAGCTCTGAAATGATATCATTCTTGCCCTTTTCAAAACATAATGGGATACTGTAGAGCACTGTAGATGTGGTGCATGTCTGCAATCTTGGCAAGAAAATCATCATGCTTGTGCAGGATGATGTCCCTTGGGGTGATGGGTTGAAGCCTGCGACCTTAGCTGCATCCGGCGCATTGTAGTGGCGCACATGATCTGTGTGTATCACCACCCAGCAGCTCTTGTCGAATGTGCTCGCAATCACTGTTTTAAACTTGTGCAACACATTGTGATTGTGCAGAACTTCTTGTATTTTCAGCAAAGTCGCATGTTCAGCTCCCTGAATAATTTGACACTGCCTATCATTCTCCATCTCAACATCTCTCATAAAGTAAACTTGAAAAAATTGTGCTTGACCATTAGTCATGCCCACATAAAGTACGGTGCAGTCCTTACAGGACAGCTGGTATATGATGTGGCTGCTTTCACAAGAGGCCCTGCATCTGCTGGAATGGCTAAGCCTGAGTGGGACTGGAGTAGGATATGCTGGGTGGATGAACTGGGCAGTCTTGCAACTGCATCTTCGACTGGGATGTGACTGTTGTGGCAAGGGGTTGGGAGTGGGAGAGGCATAAAGAAGGATCAGGATGTTGTGTAGGATGAATGGGTGACAGAATACCACTCTAAGGGGGGTAGGGAGGATCTTGAGTCAGATGTCCATTATTTCTTAGCATGATGATAGACAGTCAGAGTCCTGGTGAAGGGTATGGTTCAGTTGCTCCAGTTCAGGTGATATAAGGTGCACTGTTCCACTGGTTCTTTACTGTGATGGTGGGTCATGAAGTAAAGCATAATCTGGATACACTCATAGAATTCTATTATTCAATCTTGCTCACCTTATTATTTGTGCACACTCATCAATATCTTCTGACAGAACTTCATATCTCGAAGTGCTGCAGTTACTGCTGGAAGCTAGAGAGTACAAATCCAACCTCCAATTCTTCAAATAAATACAATCCTTCTTTTAAACAATGTGTATTGTACTCTTGTTAACAATGACCATGTATTACAAGGTTTCTTCCTTATTCAAAACATCATAGTTACATTAATAAGGACTAAGTCCAAAAATGGTCTATCTTATTTAACAGATTCCAATTGAGTAAGTGTATAACAAGTTTTCTCTTGTCCCCATGACATCCTAGACATTGTCACAGCCACTCCTTCTCCACAGTTTGCATCATATCTCCAAGGCTGGACCTGACAACGTGGACTAAAGTGCCCTATTTGCAGGTAACACAAATGCAGTATGCTGTGTATTGTCATTCCAGTTTTGCAGGTATGCTGCATCCACCCATTTCATAATACAATTACAAAAGTGAAACATACATCCAGACAGAAAGCTACATTAATTCATTATGAAATTAATTTTTTATAGTGGCTACTGTCTTTTGTTGCTTTGAAAAATGCTTGTGCAACACATACGTCACTATATAAAATGAAAAAAGATTTGAAGTTCAAAACTAGTTTTAACCCTCTCAGCTACAAGTATCAATATCTTGTGTCTATTTTATGTATAATCGCAGTTGTAAATGCATCACGCTTTGTAAGAAACATATTTATTCATGTCTGTTACATGTGGAATGCCCCGCAATGGAATATAACACGCAATCGTCATAAGCATTTATTTGCTTCAACTTCACTTTGATCAAGTTTCGTATAATTGCTACCAGGTAATCGTTTTTTTACTGTGGATATGGGACCCCAGATAACAAGTATTTTTTACCAATCCAGATCATTAAACTGTTTTACAGTTTACAGGATCTTGTTTAGAGGATCTAAGTCCACTAGCCATTTTGTCTAATTGTCTGTATTTCATTTAATAAAATAGATTTCTTCCAGAACTCATGCTTTTCCAGCCATGCTCATAACATGTTTGGAAACCACTGTATGTGTGCTACACCTCTGTCAAGGCAAACTTTTAGTAAACTGAAATAACACTACTTTTTAGGAACAGTATATGAAATTCTGCAAAACTTACAGGGCTACATTGGATATTGTCTTGTATAGTTGTTACAGAGAACAGAACGTCTCTTATTATGAGGCCAGTTTCCTGAGCAGACATTTTCCACAGTCATAAAACTGCCACCTGAACCAGGGAAGTTACATATTTTAACAATTAACAAACATTTGTTGTTGGACATTCTATAGTCAGTTATCTGTCTTTCCAAACCTGAAGATTAGCAAACAGTACTCAGGCATTTGTCTCTTTAATATGTCATCATTAAATCAGCATATGGAACAGATTAACAAACTCAGATAAATTTATCTAATTTGCTACTTTTGATGAACCTTGAAAGTAATGGTACTAGATTAATTAGTAATCATCAAGACACACCTCTTTCCAGACACACACTCTTGACACAATCTTATGCTTTTCCACAGCGATAGTGTCCCTATTTATGTATCTTCCTTTTTCTCTCAGGTGTATGTCAACCTATTCCTTTAGGTCCACTTGTCCTTACCAACATGCCAGGCATACGTACTGATAGGGTACAATATCCTGTTAAAAACATTTACAACTCTACCTTCTCCTTCTATATACATATATCAAAGTAGCCTAATCTTAGTGTAGCCCATATTCATACCTGGTTTTTAATCTGTCTTGTATACTGTATTTATTTTACTCCTCTATACATAGTCACTCATTACTGTAACTCTGAATGCTCTCCTATTGTATGTTTCATCCTATGCCATCCTATTATATTGTTCAACAATCATACCTGGATATTGGCTCATCATTTTTATACTTGATAGCTAAGGATATATCCCCCTTGACTCCACCTTACAAAAGTAACTGAGCTAACATGCAGCTCCATATGGGAAAAAAATATCTTCAATGTTCTGCAGCCTATTTGCTGGCTGTCAGTCATGAAGTATAGGACTGTCAAGAGTAACTACAGTTCGAAAGGAGACAGAGAAAGAATTAAGAGACTGCTATACAGAAATCTAAAGCTGAAGAAATATAACAGATAACTCGATACAGTGGATGTCATCACACTGAATTCACATGGAATATGAATTTATCTGAGGGATGTTGCTTAAGAGAATCTTTTGATCACATCTATATAACATTACATTGCATGCCCTAGTTTCTGGTCCTGGCTTCAGAATGTTTGGGGTTTACACAGTCAGAAACGCAATTCAAACTCATCTGAATACCATTCCTCATATAAAATAAAATAAATACAGAACACATCTATATTGCCCTATGCATACAGCAATAATGTAATAAAATCACAAACACAATTAAAAACGATTGTAAAATCTTGTTCATTAAATGGAAGTTTCCGTAGTCTTGTACCAGATTATGGGAGAGATTGCATTAGTAATGCTCTAGGATGCCTCTACCATCCTCCAAGATCAGGAACATAAATTACTCTTAAGCATGCTTCCCAACTATTTTTACAATGTATCAAGATACTCAAGTGCCAATTTTTCTTGAGTATTAGGAGGCCAGTAGTTGTTTTGAAACTTTTCCTGAAAATTGATCCAAGATGTAATTTCTTCAGCATGAGCATTTCCCAACTCCACCATGTCACTCTCTAAATAAATTAATGCAAAATCAATCCTCTTTGCATCATCACATCACTTGGGTCAAGATTTAGTAATAATCTTAAAAATACATGAGGTGAACCTTCCCACCTGGCTTACATTTCAGAAATTGTTTAGATGGTCTAGTACCATTTCCTAATACATCTCCTCTATCAGCTCGGGTGATGGTTCACTTATTTCTACTAAACTTTCTTTTATTTAATTTCCTCTTAGTCTTGGTTAATTCACCCCAATTTTCTGTGATTCATTCTCTGTTCTGTTTCTTTATCAAATGAGGTGTATTTAGAGATGATTCAATCTTTTCATGTAGTTTGTGATTGACTAAATCAGTTACAGTCCCTCTCTGTTAACATGGAAAGTGTCATCTGCAGTTGTGATATTAATTAATGCTGTTTATATCTCATTTTTCAATTCTGATTTAGTCTTCTCTATACTGCCAGTTAACTATTTTATGTTATTTCTCAGTTGCACACTAAATGTTCTGAACCAAGCTGACACATACACATCCATTCTTCTCATCATCATAGGCACTCAACATCTATAATAACATTTCTTTAATTAAACTCAGCTTAATACTGTAACATGCAGCTGTAGTATACCAAAAAACCCTTGGTTGCAAAATCACTTGCACCTTATGCCACAACACAAACACCAGCACCAAAAAAACTTTTGGACACTAATCATCCTAGATTTTATACAGCTCAACAGAATCTCGCAGTGACCAGATGTTGACAAGAAGCTGGACAAGTGTGTAGATAGTGCTGCATCACCCAAGTGAGTGTGCCATAGGCATTGCCACCACTGCAGGTTGCCAAACTACACCTGCGAACTGCGGTGACTGTTGTAGACTCATTGAGAGTTTAATACAATTGAAGCTCTCTGTAAATGTCAAACATCTTCCTGTTCATGGAAAGTTATTTTTTTCTCCATCATAATTGTGCTCAAAGGATTTAATAATTGTCTATAATTTGATTTTGTACTGCAACGTAATTATGGCTGTTGACATTTGTTGCTACGGGCAGCAGGTACCAGCTTCAGCAAATCTTCATATTCAAGACTCACTAATTCTCTTCAAAGTCTCAAATTTCTGGTTACTACTATTGTTCCTTATCAATTTTATTTATTGCCATACATATTTGTTCTGGGTCATTGTCATCAGTTGCCAAACTCTTGTTCTGCTGGGTGACAAAGTGACGTCTGATCGGGATTGCTCACCTTGTTGCTTCTGCACATTCGCCAATGTCTTATGATTGAACTTCATTTCTCAGAGTGTGCTATTAATGCTGGAAGTTAAGAATACAGATCCAAGACTCAATTCTCCAAATAAATATAATTCATCTCATATACAGTATATCCTACATTCCACTCTTGTTTACAGTGACCGTGCATTACAAGGTTTTGTCCTTATTTGGAACATCACAATAATGTTGATAATTACTAGGTCCAAAAATTGTCTTTCTTATTTAATATTTAATTAGTTACATGTTCCATAGATCAGAATATGTATACATGATTAATGTTAACATTAATCAAAACATTGTCATTTTCTTCCTACTCATGAGACTACATTTAAAAAAAAGTGTTTTTTTTTTCCAGTTGAGGAAGTATGTAACAATCTTGTCCCCATGACATCATAGGCATTGTCATGGCCACTCTTCCTCCATGGCATGCACCATATCTTTAAGGCACAACCCAATGACTTGGAATAAACCACCCAACCAGCATGTACTGCAAACATGGTACAACATTTATCATCATCCTGGTTTGTAGATTTCATAATTCATGCACACAAATAAACCATACTTTCAAACAGTAGGCTATACTAATTCAATACAAAAATAAACTTAAAATAGTGGTAACATTATCATTTGTCAGTTTGAAAAATGCTTATGCAACACATCATACCAAAGTGATATGCTACACTACAAGGGTGCTCCTTGCAGCTGATTCTTGGGAGTTGTGGGAGGATTAAAAGAGTATGAGGATGTTGCATGTAAATGTGTTTGCAGACTAGATTTGATTGGGGGGGGGGGGAGGGGGGAAGGGGGGTACTGCCTGCCTTTGAAGGCCTTTGTGAGACCTTAGCATACTCAATGAAGGAATTCTTGTCGCAACAGTCATGCCATGCAGACGTGGGCAAGCTGTATGAAAGCAATTTTTATATGTGCAAGCGGTGACAGTTGCCCAAACGCATGTATCATTCGTGGTTTGTGAGTTTAATATGGAGAGAGGTGTGGATGGAGCCAACAGAGAGATGGAGATATTGTCCAGAAAAATGTCATGTTGGGTTGAGAAGGATGGGGTGAAAAAGATAGGAGAGAAGGTGTTGAGTTTTTCAAGGAATGAGGAGAGGGTGTCTTGGCCCTGGGTCTATATCATGAAGATATTGTCATTGAACCTGAACAAGACAAGGGGTATGGAGTTTCGGTAGACAAGGGAGGTTTCATCTAGATTACCCATAAACAGGTTGGCTTAGGATGCCTATAGCTGTGTTGTGTTTTTTTTATATACTCCCCTCAGCACAGAAGTTGTTTGCGCAGATATAGTTGGTAAGATATGCCAGGTATGAGGTAGTGGGTTTGGAGTCAGAAGAACTTTGGAAGAGATAGTGTTTGATACTGGCAAGGCCATGTGTATGAAGGATGTTGGTTTATAGGGAGGTGACATGAACCATAACGAGTAGGGATCTAGGTGAAATCACTCCTCTGCAACACTTGGAAGAACACTCCAGACACCACTGTAGAGCAGCTACCCAAAGTAAACACTGTTGTCAACTATTTAAAGCAACCAGACCTTTCCTTGCTGAGATTTTAAGTTTGCCAAATCCTCTAAAACTCCATCACACTACTCCACTAATTCAAGAACCCAAACAAAGCCAAAGCAATGTTGTTAATCTTTCCACCAAAAACTTCAACTCTACAGAAATCTCAACCCTATTCAAAGGCCTCACCTTCAATCCAACACTCAGGTTTAACCATGCTGCACTTGTCAAAATGTACTCTACTTCTCCCAATTCATACAGTGGCAACATTTCTTTGTTACCAATCCTTCCAATCAATGGCAACCTAATCTTTGCATTGAACTTTACCTCTTGCAGTTCATATCACCATTTAAAAAAGATCCTCCTCCCAACCTCCATCCCCTCCTCTGCCCCATCCCACCTAACAAACCCCTGGACATCTTCCAGGAATTACTTACCTCTGGCTTGGCTGCACCATCCTTCTCATGTCCCTTTCTTTTGACTTAAAACCCACTGCCTCATGTACCTTACTAACTGTATCCTCACATACAACTATTTCTCCTGTGAGGGGAAGGTATATAAACAAATACGCAACATAGCTAGGGGCATCTACATCTCACCACCTTAAGCCAACCTGTTTATGGGCCATCTAGATGAAACCTTGGTAGCCTCCCAAAACCCCCCTAACTCTTATCTGGTTCAGGTTCATTCATGGAATGTTCATGGCATCTGACACAGTATTGGTTAATAAAACTGCCAGTGACTCCATGACAAGATGTCAATAAGCTATTGGAATAACACCTTGAAGTCATGCCCTCACCTTCTGCACTTCCAGGTTCCCCAGTGAATAGAAACAAGCCTTGCAAGTAAGGAAAACAAACAAGATGTGGAACCTGGTGATAGTAAACAAATGTCCTCATGTCAGCCTGTCAACAACAAGCTTTCCAAGCAGGGCAGCTGGTGTACACAACAGGGGGAAGGTGACAGTCAAGGTGTATCTGAAAGGTGTTCAGACACTGTGAATCTGTTTCATTTGCTAGAAACACATGGAAATTTGTGCTGTAACAAAACTCAAACCTGGATTTCCCACTTGTCTTGATAAATTGTCTTAACGACTTTGGCTATCTGAGCACACCTCCAGGACTGATCCAAACTTCCATATGTCCTAGTGTCTCATCCCATACTGCTTGCATATTGTGTGGTTCCCACGCAGGATGAGATAATGTTATTCTCACCAGATTGCCTTTGCTTTGGCATGAAATACAGTTATTGCAGTGTCTATATTTTACAGCATGTGTGTAGTTGGATGCAAATGTGCTTCAGACATGCCTGCATAATGCTTGTCTGAAGGACATTTGCATTGAACTACACAGACACTGTAAAAGAATATTAAGCCTATAACCTTTCTTACTATTCTCCATAAAGAAAAAACATTGTTTTTCTCTTCTTTTAATTGTTTTTGTTCTATGCCATAACTATTATTCCTACTATGTTAATTCTATTCATTCTGAGCACTTTAATGCTATCTGCACTGGACAGATGGCTCTTATCAACTGCAGTATCATTTTGCAGCATTTCCCGTATATTTAAATTGTTACCATTTTTATACTTCTGTTGTTAAGCATGGTATTTTGTTATAACTGTTTTCATTTATACTGTAATGGTTTCTTTAATATGTGTTGCTCTACTCCATTTGTGCCCCATAGCTTGAGCGCACTGCGCTGTTTCTAACTAGCGGCGTATGACAAACCTTTGATGTAAGTTCCTGTGGCTTGCTATGCTTGTGCTTTTAATGTTGACTGGAGCATTGGCTTAAAGGTGTTGCAACAAAAACTTGCATCAAAAGTTTAAAGGTGGTTCATCCGGAAGATCCCCCCCCCCCCCCCCCCCCCCTTTCCTGTTCCAATCGAGAATAGTTCGCGGGAGGAACGAATGCCGGTAAGCACCTACAAGAACTCGAATCTGTCCAATTTTATCTTCGTGGTCTTTGTGCGAGATATACCCAGAAGAAAGCAATACAAACTGAAAAGCCAAAGAAACTGGTACATCTGCCTAATATCGTGCAGGGCCCCTGCAAGCACGCAAAAGTGCCGCAACATGACATGGCATGGACTCGACTAATGTCTGAAGTAACGCTGGAGGGAATTGACACCACGAATCCAGAAGAGTAAGAGGGGGTGGAGATCTCTTCTGAACAGCACGTTGCAAGGCATCACTGATATGCTCAATAATGTTCATGTCTGCGCGTTTTGTGGGCAACGGAAGGGTTTAAACTCAGAAGAGTGTTACTGGAGCCATTCAGCAGCAATTCTGGACATGTGGGGTGTCGGATTGTCCTGCTGAAATTGGCCAAGTATGTCGGAATGCACAACGGACAAGAATGGATGTAGGTGATCGGACAGGATGCTTACATACGTGCCAGAGTCGTATCTAGACGTATCAGGGGTTCCATATCACTCCATCTGCAAACGCCCTACATAATTACAGTCCTCCACAAGCTTGAACAGTCCCCTGCTGACAGGCAGGGTCTCCAAACCTCTACACGTCCATCCACTCGATACAATTTGAAACGAGAGTCATCCGACCAGGCAAAATGTTTCCAATTATCAACAGTTCAATCTCGGTGTTGATGGGCCTAGGCAAGGCGTAAAGCTTTGTGTCGTGCAGTCGTCAAGGGTACGTGAGTGGGCTTCGGCTCCGAAAGCCCATATCGATAATGTTTCGTTGAATGGTTTGCACAATGACACTTGTTGATGGCCCAGCACTGAAATCTGCAGCAATTTGCGAAAGCGTTGCACATCTGTGACAATGAACGATTCTCTTCAGTCATTATTGGTCCCGTTCTTGTAGGATCTTTTCCCGGCTGCAGCGATGTCGGAGATTTTATGTTTTACCAAATTCATAATATTCAAGGCACACTCGTGAGATGGTCGTACGGGAAAATCACCATTTCATCGCTACATCGGAGATGGTGTGTCCCATCGTTCGTGCGCCGACTATTCACTTAAATCTCGATAACCTGCCATTGTAGCAACAGTAACCGATCTAACGACTGTGCCAGACACTTGTTGCCTTATATAGGCGTTGCCGACCGCAGCGCCGTATTCTACCTGTTTATGTATCTCTGTACATGAATACGCATTCCTATGCCAGTTTCTTT
This sequence comes from Schistocerca americana, assembly GCF_021461395.2. Classification (NCBI taxonomy): domain Eukaryota; kingdom Metazoa; phylum Arthropoda; class Insecta; order Orthoptera; family Acrididae; genus Schistocerca; species Schistocerca americana. The sequence goes on along the minus strand of NC_060123.1, from coordinate 399,975,691 downwards.
GGCGCTTTAGTGTATAAATCGGTTGAAGGCCGCAGATGAACACTTGTAAGTGAAATGATATCGTTTATTTTTCAAATAAAACATTATTGTCTTTGTTTTTTAAACTATTAATTTTCGTTATTGTTCGCTCGCTGACAACGCCCATTTCCCAAACCATAGCAGAATATCATATATGGCATTTCACTTGTCGACCGTTAGGCTTCCATTGCTAACAATTGGTGGAAGAGAGAAAATGGAAATGTACTACACTATTTGTACGTGCAAACAGCGCAATAACAGTAAACACATAAGCGAATCCGCGTTCGGAAGAAGGTAAAACACCATTATTTGTATCCAGGATTGACAGTACTGTACAATAAGGCACACAAACACGACGAAAACTAACGTAGCCTACAACACGACTCGAACCCCAGAACTGACTGCAGGTAGGTAGAGTACTGTGAGTGAGACATAATACCTTGTCGACACATTCCATGGGGCGCCAATGTAACGACTGCGATAATATCGGCATGCAAGCGTCGCGCAACACTTCCTATAAACATGTGTTTATCTCGGGAAGTCCACGTTTCCCGACCGATGTTTACTGGACTTATTTTTGTTGTTTCGATGAGTACTACCACTTATCAAAGTATTCGACACTTGTTTTGAACACCCTGTATATATACACTACTGGCCATTAAAACACCAAAAAGAAATGCAGATGATAAACGGGTATTCATTAGACAAATATATTATACTAGAACTGATATGTGATTACATTTTCACGCAATTTGGGTGCATAGATCCTGAGAAACCAGTACTCAGAACAACCACCTCTGGCCGTAATAACGGCCTTCATACGCCTGGGCATTGAGTCAAACAGAGCTTGGATGGCGTGTACAGGTACAGCTGCCCATGCAGCTTCAACACGATACCACAGTTCATCAAGAGTAGTGACTGGAGTATTGTGACGAGCCAGTTGCTCGGCCACTATTGACCAGAAGTTTTCAATTGGTGAGTAATCTGGAGAATGTGCTGGCCAGGGCAGCAGTCGAACATTTTCTGTATCCAGAAAGGCCCGTATAGGACCTGCAACATGCGGTCGTGCATTATCCTGCTAAAACGTAGGGTTTCGCAGGGATCGAATGAAGGGTAGAGCCACGGGTCGTAACACATCTGAAATGTAACGTCCACTGTTCAAAGTGCCGTCAATGCGAACAAGATGTGACCGAGACGTGTAACCAATGGCACCCCATACCATCACGCCAGGTGATACGCCATTATGGCGATGACGAATACCCGCTTCCAATGTGCGTTCACCGCGATGTCGCCAAACACGGATGCGACCACTACGATGCTGTAAACAGAACCCGGATTCATCCGAAAAAATGACGTTTTGCCATTCGTGCACCCAGGTTCGTCGTTGAGTACACCATCGCGGGCGCTCCTGTCTGTGATACAGCGTCAAGGGTAACCACAGCCATGGTCTCCGACAGCCATGCGGATAAGATGCCTGTCACCTCGACTGCTAGAGATACGAGGCCGTTGGGATCCAGCACGGCGTTCCGTATTACCCTCCTGAACCCACCGAGTCCATATTCTGCTATTAGTCATTGGATCTCGACCAACACGAGCAGCAATGTCGCGATACGATAAACCGCAATCACGATATGCTACAATCCGACCTTTATCAAAGTCGGAAACGTGATGGTACGCATTTCTCCTCCTTACATGAGGCATCACAACAACGTTTCAAAAGGCAACGCCGGATCAAATCAGTTGGAAACTGTTGTGGATTGGCAGGAGACCAACCCACTAAATTGAGAGGAAGCCGAAAGGCACGCGTTTAAGCTCACGCAGGCTGGCGTGAGGTCTGGAACAGGACAAGGAAATTAGAACTTAGAAAAAAGGAGGTAACTGGTAGAATACTTAACTTTAATCCATTAATGTTGAACGTAGCTCTTGTCTGTACGTTATTTACAATATCAATAGTAACTGAACATGGCGCCTTGCTAGGTCGTAGCAAATGACGTAGCTGAAGGCTATGCTAACTATCGTCTCGGCAAATGAGAGCGTATTTTGTCAGTGAACCATCGCTAGCAAAGTCGGTCTCTCTAGACCTGCCGTGTGGCGGCGCTCGGTCTGCAATCACTGATAGTGGCGACACGCGGGTCCGACGTATACTACGGACCGCGGCCGATTTAAAGGCTGCTACCTAGCAAGTGTGGTGTCTGGCGGTGACACCACAGAAACTTTCCTCGTGTCAGCACGTTGTAGGTGTCTCCACCGGCGCCAACCTTCTGTAGCACGTCATCTTCGTGGTGTAGCAATTTTTATGGCGAGTAGTGTAAATGATGTCGTAAACAACGTCGAAAGTTCCATGAGACTTTCGTGGATGAGGGTGCTGGGTACAGAGAAGTCGCATCGTTAGAACATTGTGGCGAAATGCAGGAAGACCTGCAGAGGATGGACTGTTGGTTCAGGGAGTGTCAATTGACTTTCAACATAAGCAGATGTAACGTACTGCGTATACGTTAACAAAAAAAGTATGTTATGATTACACGATTGCAGAACAATCACTGCAGACAGCTGTTTCTATAAAATATGCATACGGAGCTATTTAAAGTGTAACGACCTCATCGCAGGAAAGGCAGATGTCAGATCGAGATTGATTGGACGAATTCTCAAGAAATGTAGTTCATCAATAAAGGCAGTAGCTTACAAAACCCTCGTTCAACCGATACTCGAATATTGCTCCCCAGTCTGGGGCCCGTACCAGATAAGAATGATAAAGGAAATAGAGAAGACGAAGAAGTGCAGCGGGTTTTGTTACGGGTTCATTTAGCAAGTGTAAAAGGGTCTCCATGATGATCAACCAACTCCAGCGGAGGGCGCTACAAGAGGGGCGTTCTGCGTCATTCCTAGGAGAGTCAACAAATACACTGAAGCGTCAAAGAAACTGGTATAGGCATGTGTATTGAATTACAGAGATACAGGGTTATTACAAATGATTGAAGCGATTTCACAGCTCTACAATAACTTTATTATTTGAGATATTTTCACAATGCTTTGCACACACATACAAAAACTCAAAAAGTTTTTTTAGGCATTCACAAATGTTCGATATGTGCCCCTTTAGTGATTCGGCAGACATCAATCCGATAATCAAGTTCCTCCTCCACTCGGTGCAGCATGTCCCCATCAATGAGTTCGAAAGCATCATTGATGCGAGCTCGCAGTTCTGGCACTTTTCTTGGTAGAGAAGGCTTAAACTCTGAATCTTTCACATAACCCCACAGAAAGAAATCGCATGGGGTTAAGTCTGGAGAGTGTGGAGGCCATGACATGAATTTCTGATCATGATCTCCACCACAACCGATCCATCAGTTTTCCAATCTCCTGTTTAAGAAATGCCGAACATCTTGATGGAAGTGCGGTGGAGCACCATCCTGTTGAAAGATGAAGTCGGCGCTGTCGGTCTCCAGTTGTGGCATGAGCCAATTTTCCAGCATGTCCAGATACACATGTCCTGTAACGTTTTTTTCGCAGAAGAAAAAGGGGCCATAAACTTTAAACCGTGAGATTGCACAAAACATGTTAACTTTTGGTGAACTGCGAATTTGCTGCACGAATGCGTGAGGACTCTCTACTGCCCAGATTCGCACATTGTGTCTGTTCACTTCACAATTAAGAAAAAATGTTGCTTCATCACTGAAAACAAGTTTTGCACTGAACGCATCCTCTTCCATGAGCTGCTGCAACCGCGCCGAAAATTCAAAGCGTTTGACTTTGTCATCGGGTGTCAGGGCTTGTAGCAATTGTAAACGGTAAGGCTTCTGCTTTAGCCTTTTCCGTAAGATTTTCCAAACCGTCGGCTGTGGTACATTTAGCTCCCTGCTTGCTTTATTCGCCGACTTCCGCGGGCTACGCGTGAAACTTGCCCACACGCGTTCAACCGTTTCTTCGCTCACTGCAGGCCGACCCGTTGATTTCCCCTTGCAGAGGCATCCAGAAGCTTTAAACTGCGCATACCATCGCCGAATGGAGTTAGCAGTTGGTGGATCTTTGTTGAACTTCGTCCTGAAGTGTCGTTGTACTGTTATGACTGACTGATGTGAGTGCATTTCAAGCATGACATACGCTTTCTCGGCTCCTGTCGCCATTTTGTCTCACTGCGCTCTCGAGCGCTCTGGCGGCAGAAACCTGAAGTGCGGCTTCAGCCGAACAAAACTTTATGAGTTCTTCTACGTATCTGTAGTGTGTCGTGAGCATATGTCAATGAATGGAGCTATAGTGAATTTATGAAATCGCTTCAATCATTTGTAATAGCACTGTATGTAAACAGGCAGAATATTGCACTGCAGTCGGCAACACCTATATAAGGCAACAAGTGTCTGGCACAGTTGTTAGATCGATTACTGTTGCTACAATGGCAGGTTTTCGAGATTTAGGTGAGTTTGAACGTGGTGTTACAGTCAGCACAAGAGCGTTGGGATGCAGCATATCCGAGGAAGCGATGAAGCGGGGATTTTACCATATGACTAATTCGCGAGTGTACCGTGAATATCACGAATCAGGTAAAACATTAAATCTCCGACATCGTTGCAGCCGGAGAAAGATCCTGCAAGAATGGGACGAACGATGACTGACGAGAATCGTTCAACGTGACACAAGTACAACCCTTCGGCAAATTGCTGCAGATTTAAGTTCTGGGCCATCAACAAGTGTCAGTATGCGAAACACTCAACGAAACATCATTCATACGGGCTTTTGGAGCCAAAGGCCCACTTCTGTACCCTTGATGACTGCACGATACAAAGCTTTTACGGGTTCATTTAGCAACACTGACATTGGACTGTTGATGACTGGAAACATGTGCCTGGTTGGAGGAGTGTCGTTTCAAATTGTATCGAGTGGATGGACGTGTAGAGGTTTGGAGACAACGTCATGACTCCATGGACCCTGCAAGTCAGCAGGGGACTGTTCAAGCTGGTGGAGGATTGTAATTATGTAGAGCATTTGCAGCTGGAGTGATATGGAACCCCTGATACGCCTAGATACGACTCTGAGACGTATGTAAGCATCCTGTCTGATCACCTACATCCGTTCTTGTCCGTTGTGCATTCCGACATACTTTGGCAACTCCAGCAGGACAAACCGACATTCCACATGTCCAGAATTGCTGTAGTGTGGCTCTAGGAACACTCTTCTGAGTTTAAACCCTTCCGTTGCCCACCAAACGCCCAGACATGAACATTATTGAGCATATCAGTGATGTTTTGCAATGTGCTGTTCAGAAGAGATCTCCACCCCCTCGTACTCCTACGGATTTATGGACAGCTCTGAAGGATTCATGATGTTAGTTCCCTGCAGCTCTACTTCAGACATTAGCCGTGTCCATGCCACGTCGTGTTGCGCCACCTTTGCATGATCGCGGGTGTCCTACACGATATTAGGCAGATGTACCAGTTTCTTCGGCAATTCAGTGTATATGTAAATGTTCTCTCTCTCTCTCTCTGTCTCTCTCTCTCTCTCTCTCTGTGTGTGTGTGTGTGTGTGTGTGTGTGTGTTTTCTGAAGCGTTATTGTGTAAACTGCTTGTCCGTGTTTGTAACGTAATGTAATTTACCGAGCTCATGTCAAACAGATAAAACGTTAAAATGTAAGTTGAGTTTTATTTATAGAAGTGTTAAACCTGTTTCAGATAATACCAGTTTTCAGAATTACGCCCTTGTCTGCTGCAGAGCGAAAACATCGCTGGAGCGCTACGGCCCGCCGCCATTACGCGGCACATTTAAAATTTACATTATTGCTTTACAGGCGCGTTACTTCCTGCGCAGATTGTTTAATAATTTGTCTTCTGGCGAAGCTGGAGTCCTGGACCAGGCAGTCATTTTAAGGCATTATGTGGAATTAGGCCCTGGCCTGTACTACGTCTAAAGGACGACGACTTTCATTCAAGAGTGAACATTATAATTGACCTAGCGTGTTGAAAAGCAAAGTGACAACTAAAAGCACGTTTATTTTCTCGAGTATTTTATCAAAGTGCATTTGGTTTTCCTTTAATGTATTCGTAAGATATTGATCATACTCGTATGTGGCTTGCATAGCGTTGCTAGACTGTTTCAACGTTTTATCAGTGGTAGCAATATTACGCCATACAGACTTCAGTGAAACATAATAACAACGTTTTCAAGGAGTATATAAAACATAATTTAATCAGAGTACAAGCACATTAAAATGCTTCATCAAGAACCGGTTTTAGATTTGGTGGCGTCTTCTTGTCGTGAGTGCTTGTCAATGCAGGCTACAATTGCTAGAACTACAGTTTGTGCTTCACTTTTTGTTGGTTATATTGTTCCTGCTATTTATCAATATTTTCCGTTGCGCCATTTGGACATATGTCAATGCAATCATTGTAATTTAGATGATTTATTTCAAAAACCTTGTAAATCGTGTTAAAAATGTCTTTTGTGGTTGTGTTAGATGGTAATTTTGCACAATTAAGCAAGGCTTCCTCCAGTGTATGTTTATACTGATATCGTCTTAATTATTAACAGCAAGTTGGCCAGTCCAGCAACATCAGTCAACTCATCCATTTGCAAGACAAATTTGTGGTGATGAAGGCAACTAACTAGCTCTTGTTTAATATAGCCTGCAAGAGCGTTAATTCGACGCAAAGTAGTGCCATTCAAAAACGGCGCTGTAGAAAGATCCGTTGCAGACTTTTCATCAAGTGTACACGTCTACCACAATGGTTTTATTAAATTCCCAGCTGTAGTGTGCACTTCTCCTGCTTGTGCAATGGGAAAGCTGACCAAATACGATACATTTGCGGCTTTTTCATTCACAGCACGAGTCGCATACTTCACAGTTTCTTGACTTCTTAATAATTGTTCTTTCTTGGGTATAAAAAATTCTTCATTCTTGTCTTTGCATTTGGGGTGTACAGTTTCTAAATGTTGGTGTATCTGTGCAGATGGAACTATTTGGAAGCAGCTTGCTATATAACATGAAAAAAATATATATGAAATGATCGTGTGGCGTTGTTGGCCTGGAGGCCCCAAACAGTGAAGTTCGGCCGCCATGTTGCGAGTCTTATTTCAGGTGACGCCACACTGGGCGGCTTCCATATGGGTGGTGATGAATGTATGATGAGGACAAACAACACCCAGTCCATGAGCGGAAAAAATCTCCAACACGTCCGGGAATTGAAACTGGACCCACTGCATGCTAGGCAAACACATTACCATTCACCACTCAACCAAGCAGGCGGACGTAACATGCAAAGAGGTGAGTCGTTAAAACAACAAAACAGAGATTGATGTAAGGTTCATCATACTTCCTTTCTTTCACCTTTAACGAATCCATGCAGCTTTTCACTACACCAGAACACAGTGTGATTGTGGTTTGTTACGTGTCCCAGCATTTTACTGCGCTATTCGTGGAAAATACTTGTTATACTCGTAGTTAAGTATGCATCACAACATCTCAGCACGATACAGAGAATGGAAGTGCTTGCCACACGAAAACGTAAGTAAATACGAAAATAGGCGCGAAAACATCGCAAAATCTAAATTACATTCTAGAAGATAGGTTAACTCCCAGCAAAGAGCCTTCTCATCAACATTGTTTGGTTGCATATGACAAGCTACCTGTAATAATTAACACAAAAGTGACCCAGAAAATTCATTCTCCCCAAATGTAGAGGTATTTACAAAAAGAAATGATCTGTTGTTTGAACTAAAAATGCACATAATTTTATAATCATTTAACAAAAATGTTCACATTGCTGAATAAATAACAACGAAAACCCACTGATGATCGCACAGTGGTGCCGAAACATGTTTGGGTACTGAGAAAAACGGTATTTTGCATAAGTGGCGGACCTCACATAAAAAAAAATTAAAAAATTTGACTTACCTGTCACCTTCCATATCTATCTGCTTTGCAGACCCTAGTTGCATGGAACCCTAGTTTCATGGAAACCACGAAAATGGAACGAAAGTGCCCCACAGAATAAGATGGCTGAACTAAAACAAAGCCGATTCAACGCTGGTAGCAGCAGTCGGAACAAAGGAGACACCAAAAAAAACGCTAACACAGCAACCCATCCCACATTCTAACGTAAGTACAAAGCTACATGACAAAATACAGGGCATGCCTCTGCAACAGACACTAGTTATATTTACTTCTTCTATATCTACATCTAAAAATTTGTTACAGCAAGAGCAACTGAGTTAAATTGTAGAGTTGATGAAATTATTGGAACTATCCTTATCTTTTAATTCTTTTGTCCTCAATGATAAATTTTACACTCAGCCAACAGGTCTAGTAATGTGTAACTGCTTGGCGGGTACTTTAGCAGAGATTTTTATTAATAATTTCGGATGTGAATTTTTCACCTCCAATTCTCATTTTGTATCTAAGATTTTGTCGTACCATCGTTGTGCTGGTGACATATTTACCTTATATGAAGGTGATGACGATGAGATTATCAACTTCAGTTGGTATTTCAGTTCCAATAATCCTAGAATTCGGTTTACTATAGAATCCATAAATTATTTAGACCTCACGATCATTAGACAAGGGACAAAGCAGGATTTCGAAATTTTTCGTAAGCCGATGTACACGGACGTCATCCTTAACAGTGATTCACGCCATCCTACGATGTACAAATGGACATATTTTCGTTCTATTACACATAGACTGCTGATGGCTGATATGAGCCTGGAAACTAGACACAACGAATTGGAGACGATTATGCAGGAGTATGTCGCTAATGGGTACAAGGCAAAAGCGTTCGTAAATTGCTTAATTCTATGAGTAAGAAAAAATCTATTGCTCAGAAAGAAAACCGTAAACATGTAACACTTACTCAGAGTGGCCCCCTTGCGAAAAAATTGCTAATGCGTTAATAAAAGTCATGATGCAGGGCAGAAGTCATGAAATACGTTTCATAAATCTGGAGAGTATAAGATAAGATGTTGGGACTCTGAAACTTTTACATTGGTAAGACAGGCAGAGATTTTTCGCCTCGGTATAGAGAGCATACCTATGCTAATAACTCTAGCGCGTTAGGAAATAATTTGAAACAGAAAAAAACATAGTATGCTTCCAATCGCAGACGGTCGAAGCGCGCTGCAGGTCGCTCCTAATGAACGGTATCTGGACATCCTCTTTTTTTCTTTATTATTATTTCATTTCCCAATGCCTCATGTGGGCGAATGGGGGGGGGGGGGCTGGCATCGGTACAAATAATAACCCGTTCATCAGCCAGTGGAACTTAACGCTAACTTGGATGCTATGAATTTAAAATTATTTGAAAAGGTGATGTGAACGGGAGAAATACAAATAATATAATGCTGTCCTCAGAAATTGTCTAAAAACAGTGATAAACATGTGGACAGACAGCACAGTCAAAAACACTTGAGAAACACTTATAGAACGCTAAACACTTGAGGAAAGAAACACCTGAAAAAGACCAGTAAAAACCGAGCCATTGCACTTTCACTGAAGCTGGAGGACAGTGTATTGCAGATGAAAAGAAGGTGATCACGAGACAAGGGTGGCTGTGGAGGACTGGTGTTGGGATTTATAGACTGGAGAGGAAAAGGGGGCTCGACAAGGCTGGGGGGGGGGGGGGGGGGAGGAGGAGGGAGGCCTTGGTCGGTGGATAAGATAAAATGCATTCAGAGTTGGTAGGACAGGTAGATGTCGGGGTTGAGTTTTTGGTCCAGGAGACGTAGATGGTTGAATTTTCTTTGAGAGAGGATGTGGAGGGTGTGCAGGTGAAGGGTAGATGGGGTGTGTAAGTAGAGGCGCAGCAGCACAGTGGAACTGGAAAGGAGAGCGGACGCAATAGGATTGTTGGACTCGAGTTTATGGATGGTGTAGGTTATTCAGAAGTGATCTGTGTGTGTGAGGAGAGGTGGGAATTTTATGAGCTGGTAAAGGATCCTTGTGGGGGGAGGTAAGTGGCTATGGAAAGTAAGGTGGAGAGCATGCGTTTGAGGATATGGGGAGACTTGCAACATTATCAGAGCAAAGGATGGGGCAGATCAGAGATTTGTAAGTATGATTAACAGTGCAGGGGTATAGTCCCCATATTATACTGGTTAGTAGTTTAAGTCTAGAGTGGGCTCCCTGTTGGATGCTTAGTAGGTAAGGTTTCCACGTTAGTTGCTGGTCGAAGGTTAGTCCAAGGTATTTTAGTGTGTTAGTTAGCTGGATGGGACAGTCGTAAATGGGTAGAAGTCATGGAGACTGAAGGTGCAGGCGGCGCGTCCTGTAATTATTGCCTGGGTTTTGGAGGGGATAATCTTAAGGACCCATTGGATACACTAGGAGGTTAACTGATTGAAGTGGACTTCTGGAGTGTAGGATAGAGGGCCAGGAAAAGCGGTGTCATCAGCATACTAAAGGCGGTGGAGGGGAGGAAGTGGTTTGACCATATTAGGAGTGTACAAAAGCTAGAAGTTACGGAAAATGGTGTCGTTAAAAATGACATAGTATGGACGATTGGAGAGGAAAGATGCAAAACGGTGGACAAAGTTAATTGGAAGTGCATAGGTCTGGAGTTCGGAAAGGAGACTGGAAGCCATACTTGATCATATGCTTTCTCTACATCAAGAGAGACAAAGATGGTGGAGTTGCCTGCACATCCTTGAGGAATTTTAAATTTATACACATCGAATATGTCATCTGCATCACTTATTGAATGAACAAGAGGGGTTCAGTAGTTCTTTTTCTTTTTAGGAAACTTTGAAAGAATGCATGTGATTAATAGTTCTCATGTGATCGTCTTTTTTATGATAGTTTCGTATCAGTTTCTTGTATGCATGGATATCTGGCAGCAGCAGAATCCACCGCTATTCATCCAAATGACATTACAAATACAAAGAGGAAACAATACATATGACAGGCAATAACAAGGGGGCTATAAGAACGTAATAGGAGGAGAAAAATGGGTGTTAAAATTGACACAGAGACGTTCATAGAGCGACAATTAAAAAGTCCACATAAAGATAAAAAACACAATGGGTTATGTGCGTAGCACTGAAGTCACATGCACAAGTTAAAAGTTGGCCACAGTATTAAAACACACCAGAGTGACGACACTTGAAAACCACTGCATGAGACAGAGCACATTCGATGAAGATTAAAAATTGCTGCAGTGACCTGCTGAAGGAGTGGAGGCCTGAGGGAAGAGAAAAGAGGGGTGAGGAGCGGCAGTGGGGGAGGGGAATGGAGGGGGTGGGATGAAAAGAAATGGATTGGGAGGTGCACCAAGCGGTAGGAGACGAGCAGGGTGGGAGTGGGAGAGGGAAGGCAATTCAGAAGGGATGCAGAGATGTGGAAAGGGTGCACTGGAGAGGGAGGGGAGTAGGAGGGAGGAAAAAACCGTTCAGGGGAAGGGAGAAGGAGGGGAGAGGGAGCCCTGAGGAGAGAAAGGGGGAATGTGGGGTTAGAGTCTTAGAGTTGGTAGGAGGGGTAGATACTAGGGTGAAGCTCATCATCCGGAGGAGGTAGGCACTGGAAAGTACGTTGGTAAAGGAAGAGGAGGACGTGGAGATGGAGAGAGGGCGGTACACAACAGTAAAGGCGCGGCAACAGGCTGGGAGCAGAGAGGATAGGAGACACCAGGAGGTGGGGAGGACTGAGCCTGCAGACAATGTACAGGGTGCAGATTTCTTGAAGAAAAGGAGAAGATGTGGGAAGAGGATGAGCCCATAGAGGATCTGTATGGGGGACGGGAGGCAGATATGGAAAGCGAGAGGGAGTGTATGGCGTTCGAGGATTTGGAGGGCTTTACAGAATCTGGGTGGGGCAGAAATCCAGGTGACACTGGCATAACAAAGGATGGGACGGATCAAGGATTTGTAAGTGTGGAGGGTGGTGGAGGGCTGGTGGATATCCTTGAGGAATTTTAAATTTATGCATATCGAATATGTCAACAGCATCAGTTATTGAATGAACAAGAGAGGTACAGCAGTCCTTTTTTTTTTTTTTTTTTTAAGAAAAAGAAACTTTGAAAAACTGGACATGATTAATAGTACCCGTGTGATCATCATTTAGATGTTAGTTTCGTATCAGTCTCTTGTATGCTCCATACGTTCCTGGTTGAATATTGTTTGCAGATCCACTGACGGAGGCACCTCCTTGTTTCTTTTCGGCCCAGTAGATGGTGCCCTAAGGTGGCTTCCTCTTTACTGTGACTTCGCGAGGTCTACATCTACACCTAGGTACATATATGCTACGCCAGCCACCTTGCTGTGTGTGCGACGGAGGTTACTTTTTGTACAACTGTCACTTTCCCCTTGTCCTGTTCCAATCACGAATAGGGCACGGGAAGAATGATTGCAGATACGCCTCGGTGTGGGCTCTAAACTCTATAATTTTATCTTCAAGGTCGTTTTGCAACATTTACGTAGGGGGAAGCAACATATTTGTTCACTGTTACAGAAACATACGCTCTCGGAACTTAACAAGTCACACCGTGGTGCAGGATTCCTCTCTTGCCGCATCTGCCACTGGAGTTGGTTGACCATCACTGTAATGCTTTCGTTCTTGCTAACCGGCGCAAGGTTACGCTACTGTGCTAAGCGTTTTTCTACTTACTAGAACTGAAGCTTGATACAATGTATTTAAAATGTAACTTCTCTCGTCCATCTGTTTTGTCTATTTTCCAAACTAACATTGCAAGCACTGATTTAGTTGCTACACTGCCTTAATTTATTACTTGTCACTGTTATTGCCTTTGGTGGTGCTTGGCTAATATCATCAGTTTAAAGTGTGATACACTATGTAATTCGTGTCATATACTGTGTTTTTTAGTTCTTTCTCTTGTGCCTTATCTTATGTCCCTTCTCCGATTCCCCCTGCCCCCTTCTTTGCCGACATTTGTGTTGTCAGTTTGATTTGATTCGACAATAATTATTCTGTCGTGACAGAGGTTTTCAAATTTAGTAACTGATAATACCTCGCAGTGCTCTGACCATGTACCTTGCTGCGGTCTCTTACAGACTGGTGTTAGGCCGGTGAATTAGAAAAGGCCTTGTTCGTCTTGCGCTGGATGGTCGCCAACATAGACAGCTTCCGTGATACTTTGGCCTTTACTTTTAGTTTTTGCTTTAATGTAATCTTGTGGCTACTCTATCGTTACTGCTGGTGACAAACTGCCTGTTGGCTCCTGTCTCGGGTTCTTCGCCCGATGTTAGTCTGATGATTTTCCTGACGTTTCGGCATCACGAGTGGCTGGTACTGTCAAAGTTCCACGCTCCATTGCTGGTGGTGGACTGGAGCCGAGCTCGCGGTCGCAAACTACATGGACCTGGGGCGCCAACGTCCAAGGTCTTCTCCGCGGTCATTTCCGGTGTGGTTCTCTTCCTACCTGCGACGGTCGTTCGCTGCAGTGCGGGAAGCCAGGATCCGTTTAGCCTGAGACTTTCTTCTTTCTTGTTGAATCTATTCTTGTGTTTATTTATTTCTATGTATTCTCTGAACAAGCGGTTGTGATAGACGTTCTCTACAGCCAGAACATTCGTGGCGGCGAATTTTTCTACGTAGTCCATCTCACACAGCGCATACTCTGCCACAGACAATTTCTCCACCTGCCCTAACCTGCAGTGTCGCTTATGTTTTGCGATCCTGGTGTTGATTGATCAAAAATGGTTCAAATGGCTCAGAGCACTATGGGACTTAACTGCTGTGGTCATCAGTCCCCTAGAACTTAGAACTACTTAAATCTAACTAACCTATGGACAGCACACACATCCATGCCCGAGGCAGGATTCGAACCTGCGACCGTAGTGGTCGCGCGGTTCCAGACCGTAGCGCCTAGAACCGCTCGGTCACCCTGGCCGGTGTTGATTGATCGTCCAGTCATTCGGACATAAACTTTTTCTCATGTGCATGGTATGCGGTATATTCCTAACATTGCAAGATCAAATAGTCTCAGATCGGCAAAGGAGAAAAGGGACCCACTTGCAATACTCGGGAGAATACCTCATACCATGCACATGTGGAAAAGTTTATGTTGGAATGACTGGACGACCAATCGACACCAGGATCGTAGAACATAAGCGACATTGCAGGTTGGGGCAGGTGGAGAAATCGTCTGTGGAAGAGCACGCTCTGTATGAGATGGACCATGTAGTAAAATTCACTGACACGGAAGTTCTGGCTGGAGAGAAGGACTATCACACCCGCTTGTCCCGAGAAGTTATAGAAATAAATAAATACGAGAATAGATTCAACAAGACAGTAGAAAGCCTCGAGTTAAACTGATCCTGTGCTGGAGCGAACGACCGTCGCAGATAGCAAGAGAACCGCACCGGAAATGACCGCGGAGAAGCCCTTGGACGCTGGCGCGCTAGGTACATATAGTTTGCGGCCGCTACCTCGGCTCCAGTCCACCACCAGCAAAGGAGGGTGGAACTTTGAGAATGCCAGCCACTTGTGCTGGCGAAACGTCAGGAAAATCACCAGCCGAACATTGGCGCGAAGAACCCGAGACAGAAGCCAACAGGCAGTTTGTCAACAAGTGGCCACGAAAGCCTTAACAATTTTGTATTAATTCTGGTATTATGTTTATTTTACTTACTGAATATCCGAGAAACCTGACGCAACTCAGGTATTTATTTACAGCTGTACGTCCATGCCAGTGCCAGGCAGCGTGGCGCCTTATGCTTAATGTTCGTGACTTCATGTCTTCTGAGCTATGTGTTGTACAGTGACATAATTGTGTAGGTACAATCAGCAGCGTAAGTGGGTACTATCTTCAAAACGTATTGCGAATAGATTTAGTAGCAATGAAGTAATAAATGTAATCGTGGTTCACAATATGGCGGTTTTTCAAGCACCTCACTGTTTATGATGTCATGTCTACTGAATTACGTGTCGTACAATGATATAATATTGTGAGTACATTCAGCGGCATATGAGGATACTGTGTGCGAAATTTATTGAGACTAGAGTTAGTAGCAAAGATGTAATAAATTTAAGCGTTATGTATGATGCGGCCGTTTTTCGCGCGGCTAATCGTTTATGACGTCATATCTCTTGAACTATGTATCCTACAATGCTCCCCATGAACCATGGACCTTGCCGTTGGTGGGGAGGCTTGCGTGCCTCAACGATACAGATAGCCGTACCGTGCAACCACAACGGAGGGGTATCTGTTGAGAGGCCAGACAAACGTGTGGTTCCCGAAGAGGGGCAGCAGCCTTTTCAGTAGTTGCAGGGGAAACAGTCTGGATGATTGACTTATCTGGCCCTGTAACATTACATTGCTGTTTTGCTACTGCGAACGGCTGAAAGCAAGTGGAAACTACAGCCGTAATTTTTCCCGAGGGCATGCAGCTTTACTGTATGATTAAATGATGATGGCATCCTCTTGGGTAAAATATTCCGTAGGTAAAATTGTCCCCCATTCCGATCTCCGGGCGGGGACTACTCAAGAGGACGTCGTTATCAGGAGAAAGAAAACTGGCGTTCTACGGATCGGAGCGTGGAATGTCAGATCCCTTAATCGGGCAGGTAGGTTAGAAAAATTAAAAAGGGAAATGGATAGGTTAAAGTTAGATATAGTGGGAATTAGTAAAGTTCGGTGGCAGGGGGAACAAGACTTTTGGTCAGGTGAATACAGTGTTATAAATACAAAATCAAATAGGGGTAATGCAAGAGTAGGTTTAATAATGAATAAAAAAATAGGAGTGCGGGTAAGCTACTACAAACAGCATAGTGAACGCATTATTGTGGCCAAGATAGACACGAATCCCACGCTTACCACAGTAGTACAAGTTTATATGCCAACTTGCTCTGCAGATGATGAAGAAATTGATGAAATGTATGATGAGATAAAAGAAATTATTCAGGTAGTGAAGGGAGACGAGAAATTTAATAGTCATGGGTAACTGGAATTCGACAGTAAGAAAAGGAAGAGAAGGAAACGTAGTAGGTGAATTTGGATTGGGACTAAGAAATGAAAGAGGAAGCCGCCTGCTAGAATTTTGCACAGAGCATAACTTAATCATAGCTAACACTTGGTTCAAGAATCATGAAAGAAGGTTGTATACATGGAAGAACCCTGGAGATACTAGAAGGTTTCAGATAGATTATATAATGGTAAGACAGAGATTTATGAACCAGATTTTAAATTGTAAGATATTTCCAGGGGCAGATGTGGACTTTGACCACAATCTATTGGTTATGAACTGTAGATTAAAACGGAAGAAACTGCAAAAAGGTGGGAATTTAAGGAGATGGGACCTGGATAAAATGAAAGAACCAGAGATTGTACAGAGTTTCAGGGAGAGCATAAGGGAACAATTGACAAGAATGGCGGAAAGAAATACAGTAGAAGGAGGCAGCGAAGGTAGCAGAGGATCAAGTAGGTAAAAAGACGAGGGCTGGTAGAAATCCTTGGGTAACAGAAGAGATACTGAAATTAATTGATGAAAGGAGAAAATACAAAAATGCAGTAAGTGAAGCAGGCAAAAAGTAATACAAACGTCTCAAAAATGAGATCGACAGGAAGTGCAAAATGGCTAAGCAGGGATGGCTAGAGGACAGGAGAAAAGAGAACCACTTGCATGAATATCAAGAGCTCAGATGGAAACCCAGTTCTAAGCAAAGAAGGGAAAGCAGAAAGGTGGAAGAAGTATATAGAGAGTCTATACAGGGGCGATGTTCTTGAGGACAATACTATGGAAATGGAAGAGGAGGTAGATGAAGATGAAATGGGAGATATGATACTGCGTGAAGAGTTTGACAGAGCACTGAAAGACCTGAGTCGAAACAAGGCCCCCGGAGTAGACAACATTCCATTAGAACTACTGACAGCCTTGGGAGAGCCAGTCCTCACAAAACTCTACCATCTGGTGAGCAAGATGTATGAGACAGGCAAAATTCCCTCAGACATCAAGAAGAATGTATTAATTCCAATCCCAAAGAAAGCAGGTGTTTGACAGATGTGAAAATTACCGAACTATCAATTTAATAAGTCACAGCTGCAAAATACTCACGCGAATGCTTTACAGACGAATGGAAAAACTGATAGAAGCCGACCTCGGGGAAGATCAGTTTCGATTCCGTAGAAATGTTGGGACACGTGAGGCAATACTGACCCTACGACGTATCTTAGAAGAAAGATTAAGGAAAGGCAAACCTACGTTTCTAGCATTTGTAGACTTAGAGAAAGCTGTTGACAATGTTGACTGGAATACTCTCTTTCAAATTCTGAAGGTGGCAGGGGTAAAATACAGGGAGCGAAAGGCTATTTACAATTTGTACAGAAACCAGATGGCAGTTATAAGAGTCGAGGGACATGAAAGTGAAGCAGTTGTTGGGAAGGGAGTGAGACAGGGTTGTAGCCTCTCGCCGATGCTATTCAATCTGTATATTGAGCAAGCAGTAAAGGAAACAAAAGAAAAGTTCGGAGTAGGAATTAAAATCCATGGAGAAGAAATAAAAACTGTGAGGTTCGCCGATGACATTGTAATTCTGTCAGAGACAGCAAAGGACTTGGAAGAGCAGTTGAGCGGAATGGACAGTGTCTTGAAAGGAGGGTATAAGATGAACATCAACAAAAGCAAAACGAGGATAATGGAATTTAGTCGAATTAAGTCGGGTGATGCTGACGGGATTAGATTAGGAAATGAGACACTTAAAGTAGTAAAGGAGTTTTGCTATTTGGGGAGCAAAATAACTGATGATGGTCGAAGTAGAGAGGATATAAAATGTAGACTGGCAATGGCAAGGAAAGCGTTTCTGAAGAAGAGAAATTTGTTGACATCGAGTATTGATTTAAGTGTCAGGAAGTCGTTTCTGAAAGTATTTGTATGGAGTGTAGCCATGTTTGGAAGTGAAACATGGACGATAAATAGTTTAGACAAGAAGAGAATAGAAGCTTTCGAAATGTGGTGCTACAGAAGAATGGGTAGATCACATAACTAATGAGGAGGTATTGAATAGAATTGGGGAGAAGAGGAGTTTGTGGCACAACTTGACTAGAAGAAGGAATCGGTTGTTAGGACATGTTCTGAGACATCAAGGGATCACCAATTTAGTACTGGAGGGCAGCGTGGAGGGTAAAATTCGTTGAGGCAGACCAAGAGATGAATACACTAAGCAGATTCAGACGGATGTAGGCTGCAGTAGGTACTGGGAGATGAAGAGGCTTGCACAGGATAGAGTACCATGGAGAGCTGCATCAAACCAGTCTCAGGACTGAAGACCACAACAACAACAATCCTACAATGACATAATTTTGGTCTTACATTCAGTTGTATATGTGCTTACTGTCAGTTAAATGTGTCGCGAATACAGTTAGTAGTAAAGAACTAACAAATTATACAGTCCTGCCTGATGCAGTACTTTTACCGCATGAAACAGGGAAAAGCAGCAAACGATATACATTTTTCCTTTCATTTTGTACGGGCTGTCAGTGAGAAAAAGTTTTGTAAAAGTTTTGTGTAAGTTTGTTGCAAGTCGCCAATGCTATAATTCTCAAATACTGGATTGATTAAGTCTAGGAATTTGCCAGTTCCAGGCTACGCTTCTTTTTCACCCAGACTCCAACCCATTTGATTGGCAGTTGTGTTCTTATCTCCACGGCGATTGTCACCAGATATTAAGCTATCTGTTCACTAAGTTTGGTTGAAATCGTTACGGTGGTTTAGGAGCAGATGTGGAACACACACACACATTATATATATATAATGTGTGTGTGTGTGCTCCATATCAGTGAGGTGATGGTGCCATGAAATGACATGTTTATCGTGTCATACATGCAGATTTTGTACTTGATCCTGATATAACATTTCCTTCTGTAATGTTGGGTTCCGGAAGACATCATGTTAATTATTTTATTACAGCATGGTTGACAGTTTTAACAAGCTATATTTCAAGTTATTCTTTGAAATTTTACGTACTGTCTGCATCCATACACAGCAAGCTTTCGTCAGTTCATGTCATTCTTAACCAGTTTCGCTGATCATAGTGCTGCGTCGGCGACTCTTAATCGCGTCCCTCAGCAGGTACAACTTTGTCGCCTCATTTCAAAGCTAAACATTTTACATCTCACGGACCCCTATCTGGATAACCTTATCGCTGACGTGTGGGGACGGGCAAGCCGTTCCCAAGAGCAGTATCCCCCACTCACGGATTTACTTCATTTTGGCCCTCAGTGAGAGGCTATTGGCATGGCATTACAGCCTCAGTTCACAGACAATTTGGCGCCCGGCATGAGGCCACGCCATTTACATGTCATTACTTCCTTGAATTCACTACATTTTCAGCGCGCAGCGTTGGGACATTTGCATTTAAATTCATTAGGATTTTGGCGTCGTGGAACGACCTCATATGTATTTCAATTCGTCAATTAATTTCACTATATCTTGACGTCCAGCGTGGAGCATGATTTTGTTTTATCCTCAATTAATTGTAAGTATGTCGATTTTATAAATTACGTGACATCACTTGGCAAGTGATTAACTTCGCCGGCCGAAGTGCCCGTGCGGTTAAAGGCGCTGCAGTCTGGAACCGCAAGACCGCTAAGGTCGCAGGTTCGAATCCTGCCTCGGGCATGGATGTTTGTGATGTCCTTAGGTTAGTTAGGTTTAACTAGTTCTAAGTTCTAGGGGACTAATGACCTCAGCAGTTGAGTCCCATAGTGCTCAGAGCCATTTGAACCATTTTTGAATTAACTTCCCACGACTGTATAGAAAATGCTAAACTTTTTCTATTCTGTGTGAGGTACACGAGTAGACCATTGTGCGCGCGCGCGCGCGCGCGTGTGTGTGTGTGTGTGTGTGTGTGTGTGTGTGTGTGTGTGTGTGTGTGTGTGTGTGTGAACGCGCTACGAATGAACTGTATGCTTTCTTCACTTGATAAATAAATACTTCCACCTACGCGGTATTTAATGAATTGTGGAAAGTCTTGGTCGCAATTTAATTTATTTAAGCGCTTCGACGCATCATCAGAACATAATTGTGATAAAAAGAGAAAGAAGGAATTACAACATGAAATGCCTTAGAACAATTGAATGCACAATGTCAGTCGTTGCATCATTACTTACAAAGAAACACAAGAACGAGCCACACAGCAGTGGGCACGTAAGGCATTGAAAACAGCTCATACACGTATCAAACCTAGATCCAAACTGAACGTACGTAGAGGCCAGCAGTGGTGAGGAAAGCAACTGCTATCTTGCGTTGGCGCAAGGCTATCGAAAAATGTAACCGACAGCAGTTCATACGCTGAACATCCATTATGTACTATGCAACTTCCTGGCAGATTAAAACTGTGTGCCCGACCGAGACTCGAACTCGGGACCTTTGCCTATCGCGGGCAGGTGCTCTACCATCTGAGCTACCGAAGCACGACTCACGCCCGGTGCTCACAGCTTTACTTCTGCCAGTATCTCGTCTCCTACCTTCCAAACTTTACAGAAGCTCTCCTGCGAACCTTGCAGAACTAGCACTCCTGAAAGAAAGGATACTGCGGAGACATGGCTTAGCTACAGCCTGGGGGATGTTTCCAGAATGCCATTATGTGCTACGCAGTTTGAAACCCACGGAGGAGCCATTCAGGCATATAATTTTAAAAATTCGTGTATTGCACAGAATAAAAGGTAGGTAATAATAATAATAATAATAATAATAATAATGTGGAATGTTAGCTGCTACAGTTACTAAACATAGAGCACGTATCAATTGAGACTGACACAACGTGCAAAGTATAAAACACTGAAACAATGTGACTTACGTTGAAAGGTGGCTACACTGTGCCACTGCGCCAGAGAGTGCGCCAAAGAGTACTATTAAGCCGCCTCCACAGTGCGTGTTTAGAGTTCGTGGCAGTCAGTGCTAGTAGAGAGCTCGTAGAGGACAGTATGTGTTAAGAGTTCGTATCGAGATGTGCTAGTGGGCACTGCTTGTCGTGAAGTCGGAGTGAGATGTGGTAGTAAAGAGTGTTGTTCCATGTTTTATGCAGTTATTTGATGGGAGAGATAGCAGATGTTATTGTGTGCATTTCGTCAATATATATGAAGGTAAAAACTACAATGTTCTTTTATTAATTGTGTATCTGAAATAATGCATCACTACAGGTTCAGTCAACAAAGCATCTGGTTTGTGTTCTTGCATTAGAGTGTAATTCTGGTTTTCTTGCGTAATTATAGTTTTTCTAATTTTCTTTTGTCACCTCAGTATAGTTGGTATTTAAAAATTCTTGTCTTGTTGGAAAGAACCGTGCCAGATGTGGACGTTGAGTCACACTCCCACATACAGAACAGTTACATTTGTGGTTGGATTTTGTAGGTTTTATAGTTGCTGGGGACTTAATTAATTAACTGTGTTTACGAAAATTTTCTTACATTGTTTGTTGCAGTCAGGTAGCGTAAAAATACTAGTCAGGGCCAACCGTTTACGAAACAGCGTAAACGGACATTACAGCTACTAAATACTAAAAAATATTTTCAATCAATTATATTTAATAAAGCCCCCATGCACGTGGCGACCCTGCCAGGATCGTCCCTTGGAATTGTTCTGATTGTGAAAATTGTAGACTGTAGTATTGTTGTAGTAATTTGTAGTTTATTAATTGTAGTCTATTTTGCATGTGTAGATTTGGTAATTGGCATTCTTCTAATGGTATTTTTCAAAATTTAATTTTTATTGCCTTGTATACGCGTTTGACAAATTAGTGCAATTATTTCAATTGTTCGATTGATCGTGTCTGAAGGAAACATCTAGTGTGAATAGTATTGTTGGAGATAAGGAGTCATTGTGTGTGATTTTCGAACAGTGACGAATTTTTTGTGTATTTTGTAAATGATTACGCGATCTATGAGAAAGGCAAAAATGATGACTAGTGAGAATAACGAAATTGTTGATATGGCGAACTCGCCAACAGAGGAAAACAGTATGGTGGATAATGGAGTTGAAAACAATGTAATAAGTCGGGAAAATAGTCCGGAACCATTTCAAAATTTTTCTCAATCAGAAAATTTACAGAATCTGAGACTAACGACAGAAGATTCTGGAATAGCATCGAACACAGATAGCCTTACGGCTATGACGAAGGAAACTGGTTTTGCGGGAAATGTTAGGGGCGAAAAGAATTCTGAACAATTTAATATGGAGCAGTTGATGGGTGCAATATTAAATCTGGGATCACAAATGGAAACAATTAAAACTGAGATGGGAACTTTACGGGCTGAATTAAAAACTGATATGGGAACAATGGAAACTCGGTTAGGATCTGAATTTAAAACAGAGATGGGAACTTTGGAAACGCGGATAGATTCACGAATAGGGACATGTTTCAAAAATATGAAAGATGAATTAAAGAAAGAAATCAGGGAAGAAGTACAACCGATTCTGAATTCTCACAATAATAGATTAATTGCAGTAGAAATCAGACAAAGGGAACAGGATAGAGAACAGGAAGAAAGAGATCGCGTGATAGTACAGAATTTTTCAGAGTTAAATTTACAACGTGCAAAGGATAAGGAAGAAATATTTGAAAGAATCGAGGAATCCGTACCAAATGACAGAATAAATAATCTAACGCGACAATATGAACAGTTAACTACCAAATGTGTCAATACTGAAACCCGAGTCGCGACACTTACGGAAGATGTAAACAAACAGAAAGAAAAAATAGGTGACTTATCGGAAAGAGTTGAGGAAATTTCAGATAAATTGACAAATCTTAGTTTACATGGGGACAGAGATTCGGATGATACAGCCCCATTACCATTTGCAGAAACCGAAGAGTATCAGAACATAAATAAGCATGTTGAGAATCAGGGAAAATTTAATGAACGCGTGAAAAGGGAATTTGAGGCATTACGGAAGCAAGTCAAGCAGATCGAAGGCGAAATTGTAGGAAAAGATAGCAGAAGAAATTTAGAATCACAGGTAGCAGAGGGGTTTGAAGAAAATAATTTGTTTCATTTACGGGATGCAACAAGAGAGCGCCAGGCGCGCGAACTTTACAATAATCGACATTCGGACCGGGACAGACGCGGTAGGTCTTTGTCGCCACGAGGCGAAAACTTTGATTATAAACACTTTTTGACTGTTCGGAAATTTAAGATCTTCCGCAATTCTAAGAATGACATACATCCATGTGCATGGCTAGATCAATTTATGTACGCACTTCCACCAAATTGGCCACTAAGTCACAAACTAGAATTCATGTGTGGATATTTAGAAAACGAACCGGCGACGCGGATGCGCGCACTCATTAGAGATTGCAATAATTTAAATGATTTTTATCATGCATTTCTATCGGCATATTGGTCCGAAAACACGCAAGACAGAGTCAAACACAGTCTTATTATGCAGCGTAATTTCAAACAGTCTGAGTTCCGCACGCCGGCAGAGTACTTTGAAGACATGATTCGAAAGAATCAGTTCCTGTCCAACCCTTATAGCCCGACTGAATTAATTCGCATTTGTTTAACTAAGCTGCCACAATCAATAAGACAAATTGCTTTGGCCGGAAGATGTAAAGACGACATTGAGACTTTTAAGACTTTGTTGCAAGAACTTGAGTATGACAACGATGACGGGACCTCTTGTAACTTTTTCAGTAACAGTAATTACAATAGATTTTCAGAGAAAAGTGATAGTGGTCGGAACGGGCGTTATATGGGTAATTTTGAGAATGACAGACGTAACAGACACGACAATAGATACCAGCCCTATGACAATAACAGACGTTCTAACAGAAATTACACAGACAACTATAACAACGGTAATTCGTATCGGAATGATCAGTCATACGGAAACAGTAATCGGTATTATCAAGACAGAAATTATTCAAACAGTAATAGAAATTCTTACTACAGAAACAATCAGGGTAGTAGATACAACAATAATTTCAGAAGTGACAGTCGAAATTACACAAGGAGTAGTTATGCAGACAGACAGGAAAACAGAAATTTTAATAACAGACACAGCCAAGAATTTGCATCCAACAGACAGGAGGGACCTAATTGGCATCCTCCACGTGACAGAACTTCAGAGAGACAAGTGCAAATCGTAGAAATGGATCCGCGAAATGACGCGAATACTCAAAGACGTGACGCAAACAATCGACAATGACTTGTAGCTTCGGCTTCTGGCAGCAATATATACGGTTCAGAAAGTAATGACACTACGACTTTACACTACGTACGCCTGGAAGACATGAGAGACATTTTATTAGACGAAAAGGAAAATAATGTAGACGCATTTTTACACCCTGTTATTGAAGTATGTGTGGGTAAGAATAAGTTCACTGCAGTATTAGATTCTGGGAGCCCACTGAATGTCATTAGTGAATCAGTTTTTCGTATATGTGAAAGAACTATTGCCTGTCCTGTGTTACCTATTTCTAAAACTACTATTCGAGGTGCGATTTCTGGAAAAAGTGTGGAGGTCAGACAACAGACCAATTTAAATTTCATTTGTCAAGAATACGAATTTTCTGCTAATTTTATTATTGTTCCATTACTCAGTACACAAATTATATTAGGTATGGAGTTTCTTAACGCACATAAGGCAATTTTGAACTTTAAAGAAGGAAGTGTGAATTTGACTGTTGCCGGAATGCCGAAAAGTTTAAAATTTTTCGAGTGTTTAACAAGATCTGAGTCAGATACAAAATGTTTAAGGTTTCTTACTTCTGATGTTTTCGTTGAGCATTATGACGACAATGTGTTTATTCATGATAATGACAACAGATACAGAGACGCGATGGATGATATAATTAATAGCGAAGAATTAATTAACGAAAAGGTTAAGAAAGCTGAAGTGCCAGATGACGTTGCAAGAGAAGAGCTGCACCACATTTTAACTTCACATGCTACAGTGTTTAGTCATCACACAGGAACTATACAAGGCTTACAATATTTATTTAAAGTAAAAGAACACACACCATTTCGCGGAAAAACGTACGCTATTCCTTTGGCTTACAGAGACAAGGTTAAGAATGAACTTCAGTACATGTTAGATCAGGGCATTATTGAGCCTGCAGTCAGTCCTTATACTAGCCCATTACACGTTGTTCTTAAAAAGGATGGATCAATTCGTCTGGTTCTGGATTCCAGACAGATAAATAATATCATTATTCCTGAAACTGACCGCCCACAAAATTTAGATGAACTTCTTCAACATTTCCATGGAATTAAAGTTTTGTCCACGATTGACATGCGCGCAAGTTTTTGGCAAATAGAACTCCACCCTGATTGTAGAAAATATACTGCCTTTTTAGCCTTTGGTAACTGTTACCAGTTTCGGAAATTACCGTTTGGACTTACTGTATCTTCAGCAGCATTTATTCGTAGCCTAAATGAAATTTTACCTGTTTGTCTTCGTGACAATATTACTTCTTATGTTGACGACATTCTTATTGCTAAACGTTCTTGGAGTGAGCACAACAAAATTTTGGATTCATTGTTACGTATTTTTGCAAAAGTTGGCATTACAGTAAACTTGGAAAAATCTGAATTTGGTCGTTCTCAGGTGAAATTTCTCGGTCACATTATTTCTACAGAAGGTATTCTTCCTGATCCAGAGAAATTAGATGCTATTCGTAATTATGCTGTTCCTACCACAAAACGTGATGTTCGTAGTTTCCTTGGTGTCTGTAATTTTCTTAGACGCTTTGTTAAATTGGACGATTTGGCCACACCTCGTTTATGTGAACTATCCGGAAAGAAATCTAATTGGTGTTGGGATGAGGAAGCTCAGTCAGAATTTGAACAGCTTCGTGATGCTTTAGTTGCTGCTCCACTTCTTTCACATCCGGATTTATCTAAAGAATTTTGTTTGGCGACGGACTCATCATACAAGGGCCTAGGTGCACATTTATTTCAAGAGATAGAAGAAAACGGCGTGGTAGTCCAGAAAACTATTGCATTTGGAAGTCGCGTTCTCTCTAAATCCGAAAAGAATTATTCGATTACGGAACTTGAAGCTTTGGCTGTTGTTTGGGCTTTCACAAAATTTCGCACATTTTTGTTTGGCAGACATACTAAGGTTTACACCGATCATCGAGCTCTGGAATTTCTTATGTCAACAAAATTAACTCATGGCAGATTGTCACGATGGGCGTTGTACCTACAGGAATTTGACTTTAGTATTGTTTACATACAGGGTTCTTCTAATATTGTTGCCGATGCTTTATCACGTGCACCTATGGGTTTGAAACAAAGTGCTGAAGAGGACTGCAAGGAAAACAATTATTGTTTGATGTACATTCAAGGTGTTGCGTTTGAGAACTTTATTTCGTCTTCGCTCCAGGATATCGCTAAGGAGCAAAATAAGGATCCGATCTGGAAGGACATTAAGGAGAAGTGGAGGAGAAAGGAAAGCGTAGCGATTAGACAGCATTATTTAGTTCGCAATGACATTCTTTTTAAACGAAAATCGATCGACAACTCCGTTTGGTTAGTTTGTATTCCTGATGAGTGGGTCAATAAATTGATTTGGTATACGCATCTCAGTTATGCACACTTTGGTCCCCGAAAATGCTTTCACAAATTACGAGAAAATTGTTACTTCAGTAATATGGAAAAACGTATTCGATCTATTCTTGCCAAATGCAAATTATGTCAAAAGGCTAAGCCTCCAACGATTTCTCACAGAGCACCGTTGTTTCCCATCATTCCAGCGAAATTAAAGGAGATGGCTGCAGTCGATTTGTTCGGTCCAGTGGTTCGATCTACTAATGGTTTTGCGTACATTTTCGTAGCAGTGGAACTGACATCAAAATATGTGTGTTTTACACCTTTACGCAAAGCAACAGCTCGTTCAGTATCTAACGCTTTCATCAAACATTTTCTTAAAGAAGTTGGTCATGTTGATAAGGTTATATCAGATAATGGATCACAGTTTCGTTCTAAAATTTGGCTTCGTACTCTTCAGCGTCGTAAAATTAAACCAGTTTTCATTTCACTTTTTCACCCTCAATCTAACGCTCCAGAGAGATGGATGAAGGAAATCAATAAATTGTGCCGTCTTTATTGTCATCAGAATCACAGAACTTGGGATCAGTATCTTCATATTTTTCAAAACATTCTGAATGAACTTCCTAATGACTCAACTTCTTTACCGCCTCTATTGATATTAAAAAATAAAGTACCAACAAATCGCATTTCTGAAATCGTTCCTTTTCCGCCTTCACGGAAACTGCGGCATTCTGAAGTTGTCAACCTGGCTCTACAAAATATTGCATCTGCGGCTGCTAGAAGAGAGAAATCATCTAAGCGTCCTGGTCGTTCAAAAATCCTGTCAGTTGGTCAAAAGGTATTAATTAAGTCCCACCGTTTGTCGCACAAAGGAAAAGGCTTGTGTCGCAAATTTTTTCTGCTTTATAACGGTCCATATAGAATTCGTAAAATTATTCATGATAACACTGTCGAAGTAGAAACTCTTAAATCACGACGCTCTAAGGGAATACATCACATATCTAACGTAAAAATTTTTGTGGAATAACATACTTTAGAGAAACTAACAGCTAGATGTAAACATGCGGAGAGTACAAGGATACCGCGCTGTGTTTTGGCGGCGGCACATACTCAAAGCAACAGTCAAGTCTGCGCGCCGCACAAGGCAGTCGTTGACCGCGAACAATAGCTTCCTACGTCACGCGCCCACAGCTGATCGAGCGCTCAGTGCGAATGCACTGACAGTCGTAAACAAACACACAGTCTAATTTCTCCGATTAAATTCAGTATAAAGCTATAAGGACTTGTTGAATTGTGTTATTAACATTCAGTATTTTCCAGGATACGGTTGTGTAAAATATTTGAGAACTTCAGGTAAATTCTGTGTGTCTCCGACGTTAAGACGACTTGCTATCGAGAAATTTTCAGGAAGAATGTAATTTCGAAGAAGAAACTAATTAACTAAAAAAAAAAAAGGTAACTATTAATTGAGTTTATTTTCAGGTAACAAATTTCCACTTAGGTACGTACTTTAGACGTAATTTGCTGCTCGCGATTACGTGATTCATACTTTGTGCTAATTTCATGTTCTATGGAATTACTTGTGAAGCGACGTGCTTGCGTACGTTAACTGATTTTGACAATTATTGATTAATGAACAGGGTTGTTGTTTGTATATATTATGCATCGCTTGGCTGCACTGCTTTTTCACTGATGTCATATTTTTTTTTTTAATTATGTGCCTGCTGTGCTTATTTATTTAAATTATAATTGTTATCTGATTAATTGTGCTGACTGTGATTATGTATGTATGTTGTACTTTATGATTTATCTGCTTGCGCTTTCATGTTTACTTATTAAGATGAAATATGAACTTTATTTGCTTAGGATGATATGATGCTAATGACTTGTTTATTACGTAAGATATATGTTTGCTGCTTTTTGTATGGATTGCATATTTACATGTTTCTGTTTTGTTGCCATAACTGCTCTTTAATTTGGTGTATAAAAATGCTGATATACTGTGTATAAACATAGAGTTTAGGTCACACTACTGTATTAATTATAGATTGCTCGCTTGGCAGAGCCTCGTTGTAGGATTGTGCTGCATCCACTTGTTGACATTCTGTTCTCTACTGGTATATTTACTCGCTATTGCATGTTTTGCTTACGCTCAGTGCCTTATATTTTTAAGATAAGAAAATTAACTGCTATAATTCGACGAACGACATTAGTACAAGAAAGTCATAGAAGTCACATGAGCTGAGGTTTTATGGAAGCTGTATAAATTTATGCTAATAGGAAGGAGGCTAACGACATGACAGACCGAAACTAGGTTTAGACCATTGACAGTTATTACACTGCATTTTTCGTGAGCAATTGAAATAGGAAGTGACACTTGACACAAGAAATACTCCACATGTTTGCTTCTGTCTGCCATAATTCTTGAAGTGGTGTACACACTGTGAAACATTATGATTATTCACACTCCGTAGTCTTACTTAATTACTGAGAGTTATTCGAACTAGGTCTGTTAGAGGTCAGGTATGCATTTCTTTTATTTAATGATGGACAAGGAACCAAAATGTATCTTATAATTTATAATGAGTAGAAAATTTGGGTCAGATGGATTACACAGAGGTTGTGTGTGGACACTGTGTCTTCGGATTGTATGGGATGCTGAATTGAAGTTGCAGTAGGATTTTATCTGTACTTGTTCGAGGAGACTGACTAGAGGAAAGAGTTGTTATGGAAGTGAAATGATATTGGTGCTAAGGTTTATATTTATCGACGTATTATTGAGGTATAGAGATTATATGAAGTTGATGATTATTGGAGTTTTTGTGGACAAGAGGTAAGGTAAATGATATTGATGATAAGACGTATTGAAGAGGTATTAGTGGGGTATTATTGAGATTGTGTGAAGCTGATGATTATTGGAGTTTTGGTGTATAAGAGGTAAAGTAAGTGAGGAGCATATTTTTTTTTTGTTGGTCTTATGGAACAAGGAGGATGAAGATAGCAGACTAGAACACTAAAATAGAAGGAAGATAGTCTATACACACACTTTGTTAAATCACTAAACAGTATATACTTTTTTTTGGAGAGAGGAAGTAATTGCATATCTTGGCTCACTGACAGTTGTTCAACAACAGTACATTTTAATCTGGCTTGGCAAACATTGGTCTTGACATGATGACTATGACGTTGATTAACTATTATTGACTGTTATACATTGCTGCCAGTACTACTTGATACACATGATGAACATCAGATTTTGACAGAATTACATTTACACAATTAACGCTATTCAATTACACAGTAGCACTTAATGTGGATGAAAGATGAATGAGTGTGTTTTGTGTGTTTTCCTTTCCTAATCCTACCCACCTATCTCGTAAATATTATTTTATTTGTTTGTAGTGGCTTGCACTGACACCCATAAATATTATAGGTTTACTGGTATTTGTGTATTGTAATAGTTAATAGGATAATTATCTGACATCATTTGTGTGTTTGTTATGATTTGTATCTTACTGTAAAAGCATTTGTACGTGCATTCAAACTATTGTTCATGCCTGAACTGTCTGATTAGTGAAGATAAATATTCTGAACTGTTACCTGCACTTTTCAACATGATGTGTGACATTTGGTCGTGTTTAATTTCTGCTGATGAACTGTGTGATCAGTGATTGTAAAAAAAAAAAAAAAAAAAAAAAAAAAAATTATGGACTGTTATTTGTACCTTTTCTACATGATTGGTGCCACTAGGACATGTTTAATTTGTGCTCATAAACTCTGATGAACAGTGTGATCAGTGCTAGTGAATTTTATAGAACTGCTTCTGCTGAGAGATGTGACTTTTTGCTGTGTGCACCTGCTCAACATTGCTGGGTGCAACTGATGGACTGCTTTTACTGAAATGAAGTCACTTGTTGGTGTCTGCACCTGCTCTCAACATTGCTGGGTGCAACTGATGAACTGTTTTTACTGAAATGAAGTCACTTGTTGGTGTCTGCACCTACTCAACATTGCTGGGTGCAACTGACGGACTGCTTTTACTGAAATGAAGTCACTGGTTGCTGTCTGCACCTACTCAACATTGCTGGGTGCAACTGATGGACTGCTTTTACTGAAATGAAGTCACTGGTTGCTGTCTGCACCAACTCAACATTGCTGGGTGCAACTAATGAACTGTTTCTACTGAAATGAAGTCACTTGTTGCTGTCTGCACCTGCTCTCAACATTGCTGGGTGCAACTGATGGACTGCTTCTACTGAAATGAAGTCACTTGTTGGTGTCTGCACCTGCTCAACATTGCTGGGTGCCACTGTTAGAACTGTTTCTACTGAAATGATGTTACTTCTTGCTGTCTGCACCTACTCAGCATTACTGGGTGCAACTGATGAACTGTTTCTACTGAAAAGATGTCCCCTGTTGCTGTGTGCACCTGCTCAATATTGCTGGGTGCCACTGATGGACTGTTTCTACTGAAATAATGTCACTTGTTGCTGTCTGCACCTGATCAACATTGCTGATGCCACTAATGGACTGCTTCTACTGAAATGGTGTCACTTGTTGGTGTCTGCACCTACTCAACATTGCTGGGTGCAACTGATGGACTGTTTTTACTGAAATAATGTCACTTGTTGCTGTCTGCACCTACTTAACATTGCTGGGTGTATCTAATGAACTGTTTCTACTGAAATGAAGTCACTTGTTGCTGTCTGCACCTACTCAACATTGCTGGGTACCTCTGATGGATTGCCTCTACTGAACTAATGTGACTTGTTGCTGGGTGTACCTGCTAAACTTTACTGGGTGCAACTGATGGACTGCTTCTACTGAAAAGATGTCACCTGTTAGTATCTTTTTGTTTGTATAAACTAATCATTGAAAGCATTTTATGTGAACATTTGTATAAACTGATTTTTTGTATATTGTGTAAACTATTATGTAAAGCCACATGTATGAAAAGAAGTTGTATTGCTTACTGTATTTCATATGTTAGGTTAGTGAAAGGTCAGTGCAAAGCCAAAATTTTAACTAATTATGTGATGTTTAGGTATTAATATTATCTTTTATTTTTGTCTGTATTTTTGTGGACGAATTTGGTGGTATTTTCACCACCAATGCTGGCAAAAATACCATCAAATTCTGGCCTGTGGAGGAGGGGCATATGAAAGGTGGCTACACTGTGCCACTGCGCCAGAGAGTGCGCCAAAGAGTACTATTAAGCCGCCTCCACAGTGCGTGTTTAGAGTTCGTGGCAGTCAGTGCTAGTAGAGAGCTCGTAGAGGACAGTATGTGTTAAGAGTTCGTATCGAGATGTGCTAGTGGGCACTGCTTGTCGTGAAGTCGGAGTGAGATGTGGTAGTAAAGAGTGTTGTTCCATGTTTTATGCAGTTATTTGATGGGAGAGATAGCAGATGTTATTGTGTGCATTTCGTCAATATATATGAAGGTAAAAACTACAATGTTCTTTTATTAATTGTGTATCTGAAATAATGCATCACTACAGGTTCAGTCAACAAAGCATCTGGTTTGTGTTCTTGCATTAGAGTGTAATTCTGGTTTTCTTGCGTAATTATAGTTTTTCTAATTTTCTTTTGTCACCTCAGTATAGTTGGTATTTAAAAATTCTTGTCTTGTTGGAAAGAACCGTGCCAGATGTGGACGTTGAGTCACACTCCCACATACAGAACAGTTACATTTGTGCTTGGATTTTGTAGGTTTTATAGTTGCTGGGGACTTAATTAATTAACTGTGTTTACGAAAATTTTCTTACATTGTTTGTTGCAGTCAGGTAGCGTAAAAATACTAGTCAGGGCCAACCGTTTACGAAACAGCGTAAACGGACATTACAGCTACTAAATACTAAAAAATATTTTCAATCAATTATATTTAATAAAGCCCCCATGCAACGTTCATGATTGATTACGCTGTGAGCGTAGAATGTGACATAGCTTCATACAACTTACGGTGTAGGCATAGAAATAAAGAAATAAAATTTTGTTTCAAAACCAATTACAAGTTAGACAAAAGTATTTGTATTTTTTTATGTTATTTTAGCAACAAAGTAAGAGACATATATACACCATAGAGTCAACGTGATCCGGCTACAATCCCGAAATCTCATCGAACATTTAGTGCGCCGGGAAAAATTCAAGAATCACTGCAAAATACTAGTTTGGCGTTTACAGAATCCTCCAGACTGGCACACACACAGTCCCAAAGATGTCACTGAATTACATCAAGGAACCAGATTCCTGACTAGCTGACACGGGGGCAGAATTAACAATGTTTAAGTCCCCATACATAATTTCGAATAAATGCCAAGGAAGCCAATAGCTTCGGGGCTCCAGGTAGGCACCGGACAATAGTGCCTTCCTGCCTTAGCTGGTAACAAGTTGTCTAGTACATCACAATTGACTAACGCATTTTGTATCCAGGTTGCACGCGTCGACACCCGTTCCTTGCCCGCTAGACTCGCCGGTAGCATAGGTCAACGCTGCAGAAAAACGCGGGCTTCCTTGGCCCAACGGCCAATGGTTTAACTCGCTGTAATCGTCAGGATGCCGAATACCCAGCCACACCCGTCCAGCTCCATGTCCCATACACCGCTCACTACCAAACAGCCCCAGAGAGAACGCATAACCAAGCAAAGATGACACGACGACCGCCGAGCCGAAGTCTATGGAACGCGCGTGCAAGTGGCGCGAGTAGGAGCTCAGTATGCCTTCTGTGTATCAGAAATCCGAACAAGACGGTCATTTCTGCACCAAAATATAGACAGTGGATACAGAGTCAGAGGACATTTTGCGTAGACAGTGGACATACAGTCAGAAGACGTCTTGGAACATACTGTGAAATGTGTGGTGCCTTCTAATAGCTTTCCGTTTGGTGACTAGTTAGCTTCGTCTGACAATTTCTTCCTCTCATAGTCATCTCGGTGTTAATGAAGACGCCGTTCCTTCAGTCGCACGCAGTCCAGCCCATTTGCACTCTACTCGGACTGTGTGCTTATTGCCGCTTGGCGCCGACCGGCTACTGGCAATTATCTCCCGAACGGCCGGAGTTCCTCTGAAAGAGCAGCAACTGCCGTAATACCGGTCCTCCGGCATCGCGCTTCGATATTAAAATTTCCGCGAGGGCTCCCTCCACTCTCCTACTCTATTGCTTTTATTCTTCTTCGGTATTCTTTGAATTTTCATTTCACTTCTTCCATACTCATCGCTGCTTGGCTAAAGAAAAAAAAGAGGGGGGGGAAGACAGAAAAAAACTGAGAAAAAGAAGAGGGCGAGGACAGAAGTTGAGAGTTAAATCGGAGATCTTGCGGCAGAGGATGCAGCGAGCGAACTCGCCCAGGGCGAGCCTTTGGCGGAAGAAAACAAAAGAAGAGCGAGCACTGGGAAAAGGGTGCCGGCGTGACGGGGGAGGGGGTGTGGGATTTTTGCATGCGCGCGGTCGCGAAGAGCTCGGCTGTCGGTTCGGGAAGAACTTTTATCATTAGCCGCCGCTGGCGCCCGCAGTGTTTGCTTCCGGAGGAGGCGTCTCGGCCCAAGATGCTGGCTGCGCGGTGCCGCTTCCGCTGGCGAGTGCGCGAGCTACAAGCAAGTGATTTGACATCACTGTGACTCGGGCGTCCGCCACATGCGTGACAGGGGGCGCTGAAAATCTCCTGGCCAGAGCAAGAAGAAACTAACACAGAGCCAAGAACGTCATCTCCTTATTTGGCATAAGTAATCGAACGACAACACATTTAGCTCAGCGATTCACATGTTTCTTTAACTGTGATCTAACAAAGCTGGCTTAACAAAAGTCGGACTCACGATAAGTACGAAGTGCTGCTCCGCTGCAGACTGTTAACGAAACTGCGAGTGTGCGGAATCGGTTCCCAGATATGTAAGTGAATCGAAGACTTCTTAAGTAATAAAATCAAGTACTTTGTCCTGGCGGCGAATGTTTATCAGAGACAAGGGTATCGTCAGGAGCGCGTCAGGGAAGTGTGATAGGACCGCTACTATTCTCTATATGACGGATGATCAAAAAGTCAGTATAAATTTGAAAACTTAATAAAACATGGAATAATGTAGATAGAGACGTAAAAATTGACACATATGCTTGGAATGACATGGGGTTTTATTAGAACAAAAAAAAGTTCACAAAATTTCCGACAGATGGCGCTCGTCAGCAAAACGTCAGTGACTGCACATGACAATCGTGTATAAAAGAAGCTGTAATGACAGAGAGAATCACAGGCGATCACAGTAGGCAAAACCACCACTTCCGCCTCCTCGATTTCTATGTCACCGTCTATGGCCGTCCTATCGCCCTCACCCCCACCCTTAAGTACCTTAGCGTCACTCTTGACCGTCGCCCCTCCTGGACCCCCCACCTCCAGACAATCCAAGCCAAGGCACGCTCCCAACTCCATCTCCTCAAGCTCTTTTCTGGCCATACATGGGGTCTAGACCCCTCCACCATCCTCCATACCTATAAATCCCTCATCCGCCCTATCCTCTGCTATGCCCACCCTGCCTGGATCTCCACTCCCCCTAACTTTTACAAATCCCTTCAGATCCTAGAACGCCATGCTCTTCGCCTCGCCTGTCACATCTGTCTCCCCTCCCCCACGCAGATCCTGTACGACCTTATTCCGTTCCTCCACCTCCTCCTTTTCCTCGAAAGGATACGGATCCTCTACACCTCCTGTAAACTCGATCCTCCTCACCTGCTTGTCTCTCCCATCCTCTCCCGCCCCCGCCCGCTGCCGCACCTGTATTTCCACGTCCCACCTGCTCTCCATCTCTCCACTCTCCATTACCTTCTCCCAAGGTGACTTCTGCCAGCTCCCCCTCCCTGATGATGCCCTCCTCCTCTCCATCTACCCCTCCTACCAACTTTGATAATCCCTCCCTCTTCCTGTGTTTGTTCCTATGGGCACCCTCTCTCCCTTCTTTCCCCCTTCCCTCCCTCCTCCCTTTCTCCCCCCTCCTCCCCCGGGCTTCCCCTAACCCCATACCTTCATTCCTCCTGCCATCTCCTCTGCTATTGGCCTCTTTGCTCTCCCCTCTCCCTCCCCCACCCCCTTCTTCCACTCTTGGCAGGTCCCCGGACTCGCACACGTTCAGTGGACATTTGCGCGCCGGAGGTCATCGCCATCAGTTTCTCGTGTGTGTGCCATCGTGTTGTGATTTAGTGTTTTTCATCGCCACGCTCCTTCGTTCACTTGTACCGTCTAAGTCATCAGTGCTTGTGTGCAGTGCCGACAGTTTTTGGTGTTCATTCGTCGAGTGTGAATGGCTTCGTGTTTTTTAATTTTTGTATCTACTGTTCTTTTACCCACCAATCTGTTACTTTTCTATCTTCATTTTCTCTTTTACTGTAATACTTGTGGCTGAAGAGCGGAATAGATTTATCCGCTGCCAGCCCACCTTTGTCTAAGGTGAAAAATAACAATGAAGAAAAAAAAAGAGAGAGAGAATCAGATGCGCCAGCAATCGCAGCATGTTGACGTTACCTGAAAAGGCGCTTTTAGTGAAGCTGTATTATCAGAATGGGGAATGTGCTAGTTCAGCGTTACGATCCTATCGCCATAGGAAGGGGATTCGAACAGGTAAAGGTCCGTTGGCAAATGTAGCTGTGGCGAGAATGATTTCGAAGTTCGAAGCCACGGGTTGTTTAGGCGATAGACCCCGTAGTGGGCGACCGAGCACAAGACGTAATGCTGCTGAGACAGTCCAGGAAGAAATGGACACTGTAGCGGGTTCGTCTATGCGCGGGGAAGTCAGCGCTCGTGCAGTCGCACGTCGCACCGGGATTACATACACTACTGTTTGGTTGCCACCGAGGCGTACCCTCCGATGCTATCCGTACAAAATCCATCGGCATCATGAACTGTTACCTGGCGATTTAGTGAGGGCATTTGCGGTGTGGGCGTTTCAAAAGATGGCGGAAGATGACGATTGGTTGAGTAACGTGTTGTGGACCGACGAAGCTCATTTCACGCTCCGAGGGTCTGTCAGCGCCCACAACTGCAGAATTTGGGCTACCGAAAATCCTAGAACTGTCGTGGAAACTCCATTGCACGACGAGAAAGTCACGGTATGGGTTGGATTTACCACATCTACCGTTATTGGGCCTTTTTCTTCGAGGAAATGCGTGATTCTGGTTTTATAACTGCTACTGTGACGGGTGAGAGGTACGCCAATACGTTACAGAATCGCATCATCCCCAGCCCGGCTGATAAACACCTGCTGGAACGTACGATGTTTATGCAGGATGGCGCTCCACCCATATTGCTAGACGCGTGAAAGATCTCTTGCACGCGTCGTTTGGTGATGATCGTGTGCTCAGCCGCCACTTTCGTCATGCTTGGCCTCCCAGGTCCCCAGACCTCAGTCCGTGCGATTACTGGCTTTGGGGTTACCTGAAGTCGCAAGTGTATCGTGATCGACCGACATCTCTAGGGATGCTGAAAGACAACATCCGACGCCAATGCCTCACCATAACTCCGGACATGCTTTACAGTGCTGTTCACAACATTATTCCTCGACTACAGCTATTGTTGAGGAATGACGGTGGACATATTGAGCATTTCCTGTAACGAACATCATCTTTGCTTTGTCTTACTTTGTTATGCTAATTATTGCTATTCTGATCAGATGAAGCGCCATATGTCGGACATTTTTTGAACTTTTGTATTTTTTTGGTTCTAATAAACTCCCATGTCATTCCAAGCATGTGTGTCAAATTCTACCTCTCTATCTACATTATTCCGTGATTCATTCAGTTTTCAAATTTTAGTGACTTTTTGATCACCCGGTAGATAGGGGGTTCAGTAACTAATGCAACATATTTTATTTCTCGGTCAGTTTCAGTTGAAAAAAATGAAGAATTTGCTGTGGGACATCGTGGAGTATCCCCGCTTCAGCCACTATAGTTTCATGAAATTCCGATATGTGACGTAGCCCTCAAAATGGCGTCAGTAACGGAGGTACGCTTCAAGCAGAGAGCTGTCACTGATTTTCTTTTGCGGAAAACAAAGAGTCGCAGGTATTCATAGGCGCTTTACCGAGACCTGACAGTGAACAAAAGCATGCTGAGTCGTTGGGCGAGGCGTCTGTCATTGTTGCAACAAGGTCGCGCAAACCAGACAGATCTCCTGCGTGCCGCCTACCACACATTGCTGAAGAAACGAATTCAGTGTGTTCGTAGCCACAAAAATGCAAACAAACTTCTTCTTCTCCATGACTGCGCAAAGTCTCGAACAAGTCTGCTCACTTAAGATCTCAGACCGTTCTTCCCCATCCACACTACAGCCCCGGATCTCGCACCTTCCGACTTCTATCTGTTTGGTCCAATGAAGGATGCATTCCGCGGGAAGCAGTACGTGGGTGGTGAGGAGGTTATTGATGCCGCAAGACGTTGGCTCTGTATTCGACCAGCAGATTGGTACCATGCGACCATAAAATCCCTTCGAATATGGTGGCGTAAGGCCGTCGCATTGACCGGAGATTAAGTTCAATTGAACGTCCCTCGTACATAAATGGTCTGACGGACAGCGTGTAAAGCAATCTGCGGTTGGGAAGGCGTCTTCGTTGAGTGACTGTAGGAGGAAACAGGATGTCTTAGAAGAAATTTCTAGTTGGTGTGATCAGTGGCAGCATATTCTCACTGTAGAAAAATGTAAGTTAATGAAAATGAGTGGGAAAAAACAATCCCGTAATGTTCGAGAACAACATTAGTAATACGCTGCTTGGCACAGTCACACCGATTAAATACCTATACATATCGTTGCAATACGATGTGAAATGGAACGAGCATTTAAGGACGGTAGCAAGGAAGGCGAATTGTGTACTTTTTTGGGAGAATTTAGGAAAGTGTGGTTCATCTGTAAAGAAGGTCGTGCATGGAGCATCTATTGCTACCCATTCTCGGGTACTGCTCGAGTGTTTGTGGTCCTCACCAAGTCGGATTAAAGAATGACATCGATGAAGTTCAGAGACGTGCTGCTAGATTTGTTAGGTGTAGGTTCGATCAGAACTCGAGTATAGCGGAGATGCTTCGGGAACTCAAATGAGAATCCCTGGAGGGAAGACAAGGTTCTTTTCATGAAATACTTTTGAGAAAATTTAGAGAACCGGCGTTTGAAGTTGTCTGCAGAACGATTCTACTGCCGTCAATGTGCATTTTGCTTAAGGATCACGAAGATAAGATAAGAGGAATTAGCGCTCCGACACAGGCATGTAGACAGTCGTTTTTCCTTCGCTCTGTTTGCGATTGGACAGAAAAGGAAATGACTAGTAGTGGTAGAAGATACCCTTCGCCATGCACCATATGGCGCCATATCGTTGCTTGCAGAGTGTGTATATAGATACAAAAGAGCTGTGTTCAAGTAAATACAATTTGAAACGTTTGTGCTTCGATTATTGTGAGGTTTATTAACATCTGGCTAACTGTTTCTCTGTATTTCAAAGGACTACTGATCTGTCTGTAAAGCCCAGTCTTTATATTCTTCTTGTCATGGTAATTATGTTTAAAGAGAACGTGAGAGCATGAAGCCACTCAATAAACTGGATATAAGTAACATGATAGTAAAAAGTGATGTGTTGTCTATAGTCAGCGTTTGTTGTTATTAATTAATTATAGAAGTCTTACTTCTGAATATAGTGGTAACGGGATGATTCTATCAAATAGCTCCTTAGAACTGTGTTGTTCGTCAAACTAGACATGTAGTTGCTTCCAACTAAATAGGCCTAAACGGAGAATCTGACAATGAAATTCTTTTCAAATAAAGAGCTGTGTAATGACATTACAAACAGTGGATACTACATTTAATACATGGTAGCAGATTTCCTCACACCTTACATTTGAAGAGTGGAAATTCCAAACCTTCTAAGTGCCAAATCTCACAGTTATCAGGAAAAAACGTTGTATACATAAAACTTTGTATATATAAAAAAAATCGAGAACGTATATTACTACCACAGAATTATGCTACCCACCCTCACCACTGCAAAAAGTAATTAAACAAATTAGAAAGTAAATAATGCATCAAGAACGTTCTACAAGCCTCAGCAGGGGACCGACTGCTTCTAGGTCCCAATAAGAAATTTTTTGTTTCAAGTGCCATTACGTTTTATTTGTGACAATACACGTACAGAAATACAGCGGTAATGTTTTAACTAGTAGAACTGTCGTCAACTAAATCATTTCTCATACATTTTAAATTTTTGCAAGAGAAGAAGAAAATTAAATGCAAGAAAAAGAATCTCTCAGTACTGGCTTCCTGTTCTCCCACAACTCAGTTTTTGGGATCAGATGCTGCAAAGTTTACTGTAGAACTCTGTGCTGTTGGCGAAGAAATAACAACATCGTCAACAGATCTTTCTATTTTGCAACTCATAGACTTAACAAGGGTAGAATTCGTTATGAATAAGAAGGTAGGGCAGTGAGTGTGCTACTGTGAACAGGGGTTGTTCTTATCAGAATCGACAGCAAACCAACACAGATAACGGTAGTTTAGGTATACATGCCGACGTCGCAAGCTGAAAATGAAGAGATAAAGAAAGTATATGAGGGTAAGGAAAGGGTAATACAGTATGTACAGGGAGATGAAAATCTAGTACTTATGGGGGACTGGAATGCAGTTGTAGGGGAAGGAGTAGAAGAAAAAGGTTACAGGATAATGTGGGCTTGGGATGAGGAATGAGGGAGGAGAAAGACTACTTGAGTCCTGTAATAAATTTCATCTAGCAATAACGAATACTCTGTTCAAGAATCACAAAAGGAGGAGATATACTTGGAAAAGACCGGGTGATATGGGAATATTTCAGTTAGATTACATCATGGTCAGACAGACATTCCGAAATCAGATATTGATTTGTAAGGCGTACCCAGAAGCAGATACACACTCAGATCACATTGTAGTAGTTATGAGGAGTAGGCTGAAGTTGAAGACATTAGTCAAGAAGAAGCGATATACAAAGAAGTGGGAATCGGAAGTACTAAGGAATGACGATATACGCTTGAAGTTCTCTAAGGCTATAGATAAAGCAATAACGAACAGCACAGTAGGCGATACAGTTAAAGAAGAATGGACGTCTCTAAAAAGAGCAATCACAGAAGTTAAAAAGAAAAACCTAGGTACAGAGAAGGTAACTGCGAAGAAGCCATGAGTAACACAAGAAATATCTCAGTTGATCGATGAAAGAACGTAGTACAAAAATGTTCAGTGAAACTCAGGAATACAGGAATGAAATAAACAGAAAGTGCAAAGAAGCTAAGACGAAATGGCTGGATAAAAATGCGAAGAAATCGAAAATGAAATGATTTTCGGAAGGACTGACTCAGCACATAGTCAAAACAAGCTTCGGTGAAATTAAAATCAACGTTGGTAACATTAGGAGTGCAACAGGAATTGCACTTTTAAATGCAGAGGAGATAGTGGATAGGTGGAAAGAGTACATTGAAGGCCTCTATGAGGGGGAAGATTTGTCTGATATGATAGAAGAAACGGAGTCGGCTTAGAATATATAGGGGATGCAGTATTAGAATCAGAATTTAAGAGAGCTTTGGAAGACTTAAGATCAAATAAGGCAGAAGGGATAGACAATATTCCAGCAGAATTTCTAAAATCATTGGGGGAAGTGGTAACAAAACGACTATTCACGTTGGTGTATAGAATGTATGAATCTGGCGACATACCATCTGACTTTCGGAAAAATATCATGCACACAATTCCAAAGATTGCAAGAGGTAACAAGTGCGAGAATTATGGCACAATCAGCTTAACAGCTCATGCATCCAAACTACTGACAAGAATAATATACAGAAGAATGAAAAAGAAAATTGAGGATGTGTCAGATGACGATCAGTTTGGCTTTAGAAAAGGTAAAGGCACGAGAGAGCCAATTCTGACGTTGCGGTTGATAATGGAAGGAAGACTAAAAAAAATCAAGACACGTTCATAGGATTTGTCTAGCTGGAAAAAGCGTTCGACAATGTAAAATGGTGCAAGATGTTCGAATGTCTGACGAAAATAGGGGTAAGCTATAGGGAAAGCCGGGTAATACACAATATGTGTACAAGAGCCAATATGTGTACAAGATGTGTACAGTATGTGTATGACCAAGAACGATGTGCTGGGTTAAAAAGGGAGTAAGGTAGGGATGTAGTCTTTCGCCCTACTGTTAAATCTGTACATCGAAGAAGCAATGATGGAAATAAAAGAAAGGTTCGGGAGTGGAATTAAAATTCAGGGTGAAAGGATATCAGTGATATGATTCGCTGATGACGTTGCTATCCTGAGTGAAAGTGAAGAAGAATTACATGATCTGCTGAATGAAATGAACAGTCTAATGTGTACAGAATATGGATTGAGAGTAAGTCGAAGAAAGATGAAAGTAATGAGAAGTAGCCGCGCGGGATAAGCCGAGCGGTCTTTGGCGCTGCAGTCATGGACTGTGCGGCTGGTGCCGGCGGAGCTTCGAGTCCTCCCTCATGCATGGGTGTGTGTGTTTGTCCTTATGATAGTTTCGGTTAAGTAGTGTGTAAGCTAAGGGACTGATAACCTTAGCAGAAGTCCCATAAGATTTCAGACACATTTGAACATTTTTGTAATGAGAAGTAACAGAAGTGAGAACAGCGAGAAACTTAACATCAGGATTGATGGTCAAGAAGTAGATGAAGTTAAGCATTTCTGCTACCTAGGCAGCAATATAACCAATGACGGATGGAGCAAGGAGAACATCAAAAGCAGATTATCACTGGCAAAAATGGCATTCCTGGCCAAGAGAAGTCTACTAGTATGAAACATAGGCCTTAATTTGAGGAATAAATTTCTGAGAATGTACGTTTCGAGCACAGCTTTGTATGGTAGTGAAACATGGACTGTGGGGAAACCAGAACAGAAGAGAATGGCAGCATTTGAGAAATGGTGATGCAGACGAATATTGAAAATTAGGTGGACCGATAAGGTAAGGAATGAGGAGATCCTGCGCAGAATCGGAGAGGAAAGGAATATGTGGAAAAAACTGACAAGGAGAAGGCGCTGGATGTTAGGACATCAGTTAAGACATCAGGGAATGACTTCCTTGGTACTAGAGGGAACTGTAGCGGGCAAAGCTGTAGAGGAAGATAGATATTGGAATACATCGAGCAAGTAATTGAGGACGTAGGTTGCAAGTGCTACTCGGTGATGAAGAGGTTGGTACAGCAGAGGAATAGGTGGCGGCCCGCATTAAACCAGTCAGAAGACTGATGATAAAAAAGACTGATGATAAAGTACGGCATGGTATATATCAGCCGTCTTCTTTTTCCTTTTGAATACATTGACATCATACCATTCTTCTGTTTCTGAGTAATAATAACAGCTATTTGAGATGGATGAGTGTGACGTATGGAGATATTGCGCACTTGCAGTGACAATGTTTCAGCAGGATCTTTAATCTCAAAGAAGT
Source organism: Schistocerca americana (assembly GCF_021461395.2). Taxonomy (NCBI): domain Eukaryota; kingdom Metazoa; phylum Arthropoda; class Insecta; order Orthoptera; family Acrididae; genus Schistocerca; species Schistocerca americana. Next base: position 399,932,801 of record NC_060123.1, on the reverse strand, counting down.
CAGTTGTATGCATTTGAATTACATGGAATGAGTTCATAGATTTATCTTTAGTAAATTTTATAGAGACATATTTTTATCTGTCGACTTCTTCAACTTTTTTGAAATCCAAATTATCTGCTTCCATTACAAAGAAGTTTTGTTGATGCAGAGAAAAGCTTAGACGCACTCTGCTTGCTACACAAACTGCGCATCAACTAAATGGAAATTTTGCCGCAAGGCAGTTAGAACTCCAGAGGGAAGCACTTCTTGGCACAAAGACCATGTAGCAATCTGATAATGAATATTTGAAACATTGGTGCCTACTTTGGTTCCTAATACATGTATAGGGACATGCTACAGAGTACTGTGAACAGTGTAGCACTAAAAAAAAACGCTTTGTAAAAAAGAGGCACTTGGAACTTTTGGAATTTCAACACTTCGTTTGTTGGCACAGATTTTTTTTAAGGTCATATGAATGCTACACGTACTGCCCAATATCTGATAGGCGCAAAATACTTTATTTTCGTGTCTCATAATTTACGTTATTTATTAAAATTCCTTTCTTGGCCATCTGAATGGGAATAGACATGACTGATTCGATCCTGTGTACAGGTTTTAATCGTTCTGTTGCACTTATACACTGTCCAGTCATTTTAATGCGGCCACCTGTCAGACACCTGAAGCCACCTTTTGCGTCGCGGACAGCTGCAAGACGTGCAGGCAGAGGGTCAGTGGGATTCTGGAGGCACCGACAGTGGTATGGGGCCATGCCGACTCCAGTACGACGGCCCGCTGCGCTAGGTTTCTCGTTTGAGGATCCATAGGGAGTCTGGTGGCAGGGCAGTACGGTAGACTCATCCTGGTGCTCGTCGAACCCTGCGCGTTTACTGCGAACTGTGTGACACGTTACATTGTCCTGCTGGTAGTTGCCATGGTACCAAGGAAAAGAAACTGCGTTTAGGGGTGCGTATACTTGTGATGATCCATTGTACCTTCCAATGACGAGATCACGAAAACATTCCCCAGAACATAACGCTCCCTCCTCCGACTTGGACGCCGGCCGCTGTGCCCGAGCGGTTCTAGGCACTTCAGTCCGGAACCGCGCTGCTGCTACAGTTGCGGGTTCGAATCCTGCCTCGGGCATGGATGTGTGTGATGTCCTTAGGTTAGTTACGTTTAAGTAGTTCTAAGTTCTAGGGGACTGATGACCTCAGAAGTTAAGTCCCGTAGTGCTCAGAGCCATTTGAACCATTTTTTTTTGGAACCATTTGATCCGGCATGGACCCTTCCGATGATTGTTGCAGGGTGTTTGCTTTCAAACGTTTCACGACGTACACGCGAACGATTATCTGTCCAGTGGAGCATAAAACGTGATTCATCTGCAAGAGGGCTCCTGTCGCCACTCAGCGAACGCCGGGCTGCGCTACTATCGTGTCGATAGGCAGCAACATTCGATGAGAGGTAATTGAAGAAACACTGTTGCCAGCAGAACCCTGAAATGTCATCCCTCATACGCTGGTCAGGTGACACTGCAAGTAATTACGAACGAAAATAAAGTACTCAGAAACGAGTTAAAGCTCGGACTAAACGCTCGAAGAATTTAAGTGGACTGTAGAGGGTCTGTAAGCAGAAATCCATAGGTCGCCGATTCGAATCCGGCCCGGAGGAAACATTTTTATAGCTGTAGCTCGGAAGGACAGTCGACACACAAGCTGGCGGTTGTTCTTCGCGCGGGACGGGAATTCTCCTTCACCGGATTGACTCTTCACCTGGGCGACGGTCATTATCGCAAGGAGCCCGAAGCCTTGGTGTGCCATGAGGCGGCTATGATTATTCATAGACACAACAAGACTAATATATGAATGATTGAATATTAATACTGTAATCAGTTATATTCTGGCTACGATACAGTTTATATGTGTGTTTTGCACTGCTGGAAGTTTGTAATACGTGGCATTATTTTGCACTCTGTGGTGACAAATAAACTCGGTTCATCCGAGCAGTCAGTTGCTCAACAACTGCACCTGTATTCGCCCGCACACTTCTCTGCAGCCGTCGTTCATCCCCATCATCTGTGGCCCACGATGCACCACCTCTGCCTCTGCACCGCTGTTGGAGAGCAACATTTTGCCATGCACGGTATATGTTAACCACGGCAGCATGCGAACAGTTTACAAACTTAGCCATTTCGGAAATGCTTCCACCCCTGTCCCGAAAGCCAATGCTTGGACGTCTCATAAATCGCTCCGTTTCCGCATTACGACAACGACTACACTGTTTTCCACGTCCTCTCCGACTCGCTTTACCTATCCTCCACTGCAGGTGCTGCCACCTGCTGTCTGAGAGTGGTTATTGCACATTGACGTCGAACTTAGGCGGTGGTCGCATTAATGAGACTCGAGTATGTACCAGCATAAGCTTGACTTCTGCACAATGTTCCTTATTCATGTTTCGTAATTTTCGACATTTGTTATTATACCAGTTCAGATTTTTTTTAATGGGAAGAATATTGCTGTTCTATTCTTGTGTACATGTGTTAAACGTAGAATAGCGCATGTTAAAGAGTGAAACAGTTTTTTTTAACGTGCAATAAGACGTGAAGTCTGACCATTTATTTGACAGCTTCGCAATGTTGCCCTATTGTAGGCTCTGGTTTGTGGGCTGTGGATCACTTCTTCCTGTCATTCTTGCTTCTCTTGAGGGGGTGGGGGGGCGGGAGACGACCTTGTATCTCTGCGATTCTGGGCACCGTGGCACTACGTACGAGAAATAGTCGGAAAAGTTTTATCACCCCGAGAATAACAAAGTTATGCAATTAATATTTTTGTTTCTTTGTAAGTACATGCGTACTTCCTGGCACGCACTGGGTTCTCCACACACTGCAGTTCCGTAGGAGGCCGCCAAAGGAGACAAAACAAAATGGCGAACTCAATTTATTTTGTGGCGCATGGATTTTATTTTGTTCCATGGATACAGAAAGGTACCTGTAAAAAGACAAAAATTAAGTGATTCTACGATATTTTTTCGAATTCCTAGTGTAAACTTTATAGTACCCTTCAGTGTATTCCATTCTACCAGTGGCCTTCGCTATTTTACCGGGTGATCAGAAAGTCAGTATAAATTTGAAAACTGAATAAATCACGGAGTAATATAGGTAGAGAGGTACAAATTGACACACATTCTTGGAATGACATGGGGTTTTATTAGAACAAAAAAATACAGAAGTTCAAAAAATTTCCGACAGATGGCGCTTCATCTGATCAGAATAGCAATAATTAGCATAACAAAGTAAGACAAAGCAAAGATTATGTTCTTTACAGGAAATGCTCAACATGTCCACCATCATTCCTCAACAATAGCTGTAGTCGAGGTATAATGTTGTGAACAGCACTGTAAAGCATGTCTGGAGTTATGGTGAGACATTGGCGTTGGCTGTTGTCTTTCAGAGATGTCGGTTGATCACGATACACTTTCGACTTCAGGTAATCCCAAAGCCAATAATCGCACGGACTGAGGTCTGGGGACCTGGGAGGCCAAGCATGACGAAAGTGGCGGCTGAGCGCAAGAAATTTGTCGGACATTTTGTGAACTTTTTTTTTTTGGTTCTAATAAAACCCCATGTCATTCCAAGCATGTGTGTCAATTTTTCCTCTCTATCTACATTATTCTGTGGTTTATTAAGTTTTCAAATTTATACTGACTTTTTGATCACCCGGTATTTCGGCTCGTTGAACAATGTACTTTTATACTGTGGTGAGAAGGTTTCAATACTTACCACAGCTGCAGACATGTACCTTCAAACAAACATAAAATTAATTATGTAAATAACCCTCGTAGTTTAAATGATGTAGATCTACAGAATATCGTTTGTACACTGAAATAACGCGAGGTCAACTCCTTCCAAATCTTCAAAGATTTTTTTCCCATAGGATTACCTGCTGAACAATGAAACCTGCATCCCGTTCTCCATGGAGAACGCACTTTCTGTCGCTCTCGTAAGCTGTTCTCTTTGTTTCAGCGCGGTAGTCAAAAAACGCCGTTTAGCCAACAGCGACGAGTCTTTCCCTGAAATCGTAATCCGTTGCTGGTTTTATGCATTCTTATTTGTTCCGTTACGTTGTGTCTCCTTCCGTTTAACACTTCGCTGAGGTTTTGTTGTCATACTCCCTACACCAGCGCGCCCCAAAAAGCGGGCCGCGGGCAGCGTGGGACTGGACGGCGAACGGTGGTAAAGAATCGAAGACAAGGTAAAAATTAATGGCTTCAGTCTTCAGCAGCTTCACTAGTCAGTCGTCAAGGTCAGAGAGTACAGAATGAAGTAAGAACTGAAATGCTCCATCATTACCCTGTACCACTCCACAAGGGAATGGACCATTACGTCGTGTCTAAATCTGACCTCCTTCTCTAAGGGGGACTGCCAGTACCAGTAGAGATACTGCTGATTTAATATTCACTGGGAGACTTGATTGACTTTTCGACAAACTGTCTATGTGAACGAGTCTTCTCATGTTTCAGTTTTTGTGAAAAAGTAGTATAAAAATAGACTGAATGTAGAGAGTGATTTGAGGCTACAACTAACCAGTTTTAATCTAGATACTGACCCTTTATTAGGTGACAAACAATGTCAGAAATCCCAATGAGTTCTTTTTAACACTGACCAGTCAAGTTTCAGTTTTCATCTACTTGTGACAGCTAATTGAATGCAATAATACCCTTTTTATTATATAAATATTTTTCAATCCTTCATGTACATTGTATTTTGCAAGTTATATTATATATATAAGTGAAAAATATAAGCTGGCACAAACACACACACACACACACACACACACACACTACTACTACTACTGCTCTTCGGCTCTACAGTTCTTGAAGGGCCTTGGCCTGCATCACAATATCCTGCCATTCTATCCGGTCCATGACATTCCGTCGACGTCCTCTGACACACAGCTTTTTCATGTCTTCTTCAATTCCGTCTACCCATCTCTTTCTGGGACGTCCCTTCCGTCGTCTGCCCCCAGCCTTGCCATCAGTTATCGTCTTACATATTCTGTCTTTCTCCATTCTGACCATGTGTTCTGCACATCGCAGTCTTCTTATTTTAATGGTAGTGACAATGTCAGGTCTTTCAAAAAGTTGTTCTAATTCTGCATTTTTACGGATGCGCCAACCTTCTTGATCGTATATTGGGCCGTATGTTTTACGTAGAACCTTTCTCTCCCAAATGCTAAGGATCCTTTCCTTGGCCGACCAGGGTGGCCGAGCGGCTCTAGGCGCTACAGTCTGAAACCACGCGACCGCTACGGTCGCAGGTTCGAATCCTGCCTCGGCCATGGATGTGTGTGATATCCTTAGGTTAGTTAGGTTTAGGTAGGTCTATGTTTTAGGGGACTGATGACCTCAGCAGTTAAGTCCCATAGTGCTCAGAGCCACTTGAACCATTTTTTTGATCCTTTCCTTATTTGCAGCCATGGTCCATGTCTCGGCACTATACATAGCAACTGGTCTTGTAATTGTGTTGTAAATAAGAATTTTAGATTTTCGTGACAGAAGTGAGCTCCTAAGCATGAATAGTATGGCAAAGTAGCATATGTTGCCTGCTGCTATTCTACCTTTCACCTCACTGGTGATGCCATTTGTCTTCGTGATAGTCGATCCGAGGTATTTGAAGTCTCTCATGCTTTCAAACTCCCTGTCGGCTATCCTGAACTTTGGTAGGCTTCACTGGTTGGTCATTGCCATATACACTCCTGGAAATGGAAAAAAGAACACATTGACACCGGTGTGTCAGACCCACCATACTTGCTCCGGACACTGCGAGAGGGCTGTACAAGCAATGATCACACGCACGGCACAGCGGACACACCAGGAACCGCGGTGTTGGCCGTCGAATGGCGCTAGCTGCGCAGCATTTGTGCACCGCCGCCGTCAGTGTCAGCCAGTTTGCCGTGGCATACGGAGCTCCATCGCAGTCTTTAACACTGGTAGCATGCCGCGACAGCGTGGACATGACCCGTATGTGCAGTTGACGGACTTTGAGCGAGGGCGTATAGTGGGCATGCGGGAGGCCGGGTGGACGTACCGCCGAATTGCTCAACACGTGGGGCGTGAGGTCTCCACAGTACATCGATGTTGTCGCCAGTGGTCGGCGGAAGGTGCACGTGCCCGTCGACCTGGGACCGGACCGCAGCGACGCACGGATGCACGCCAAGACCGTAGGATCCTACGCAGTGCCGTAGGGGACCGCACCGCCACTTCCCAGCAAATTAGGGACACTGTTGCTCCTGGGGTATCGGCGAGGACCATTCGCAACCGTCTCCATGAAGCTGGGCTACGGTCCCGCACACTGTTAGGCCGTCTTCCGCTCGCGCCCTAACATCGTGCAGCCCGCCTCCAGTGGTGTCGCGACAGGCGTGAATGGAGGGACGAATGGAGACGTGTCGTCTTCAGCCATGAGAGTCGCTTCTGCCTTGGTGCCAATGATGGTCGTATGCGTGTTTGGCGCCGTGCAGGTGAGCGCCACAATCAGGACTGCATATGACCGAGGCACACAGGGCCAACACCCGGCATCATGGTGTGGGGAGCGATCTCCTACACTGGCCGTACACCACTGGTGATCGTCGAGGGGACACTGAATAGTGCACGGTACATCCAAACCGTCATCGAACCCATCGTTCTACCATTCCTAGACCGGCAAGGGAACTTGCTGTTCCAACAGGACAATGCACGTCCGCATGTATCCCGTGCCACCCAACGTGCTCTAGAAGGTGTAAGTCAACTACCCTGGCCAGCAAGATCTCCGGATCTGTCCCCCATTGAGCATGTTTGGGACTGGATGAAGCGTCGTCTCACGCGGTCTGCACGTCCAGCACGAACGCTGGTCCAACTGAGGCGCCAGGTGGAAATGGCATGGCAAGCCGTTCCACAGGACTACATCCAGCATCTCTACGATCGTCTCCATGGGAGAATAGCAGCCTGCTTTGCTGCGAAAGGTGGATATACACTGTACTAGTGCCGACATTGTGCATGCTCTGTTGCCTGTGTCTATGTGCCTGTGGTTCTGTCAGTGTGATCATGTGATGTATCTGACCCCAGGAATGTGTCAATAAAGTTTCCCCTTCCTGGGACAATGAATTCACGGTGTTCTTATTTCAATTTCCAGGAGTGTATTTGGTCTTTTCGTCATTGACTACCAGGCCAAGTTCCCTTGCACCCCTCTCCAGTTGTTGACAGGCATCAGCCAGCACAGTAGTGTTTCATGCGAGTAATGTCACATCATCTGCGTAGGCCAAGTACTGCAGTGAACGATTAAAATGGTTCCTCTTCTATTTATCTCTGTCTGACTTATGACTTTTTCTAGGCAGGGGTTGAATAGGAGTGGGGAGATATTGTCACCCTATCTCAGTCCATTCTTCACTTCCACTTCTCTGGAGATTTCGCCCTGTATTTTTACTTTACAGTTGGTTTCACTGAGGGTCATCATAGTAAGTTTAACGAGCTTCTTAGGATTCCAGCTTCTTCCATCACATTCCGCAAGGTCACTCTAGAGATGCTATCATAGGCTCGTTTAAAATCGATATAAATCTGATGTATGTTTATTTGATGTTTATAACAATTTTCAAGTAGTATGCGTAATGCGAATATTTGGTCAGTTGTTGACGTATTTCTTCTAAAGCCATTCTGATATTATCCAATTCTCTCTTCCACAAAGAGTAAGCCTCCTAGTTAGGATCTTGGAGAACACTTTATATGTAGTGTTTAGCAGGGATATTGCTCAGTAATTCTGGATGTTTAATTTATCCTCTATTTACTTATGGGGCACGTAATAACCGTTTTCCACTGCATTGGCATGCTCTCCTCCTGCCAGATGCTCGGTATTACTTTATGTATTGCTTTACACAGTGCTGCCTCACCATATTTGAGAAGTTCCGCATGGAGATGATCTTCTCCAGGTGCCCTATTATTTTTTAACGTCTTAATGGCTTGTATCACTTCTTCCAGTGTGGGTTCTGGTATTACGACCTCTGGTCCATAATAAGTTATTTCTACTAGTTCTTCTTGTTCTAATCCTTCTGCTTATGGGTTCAGTAACTCTTGGAAGTATTCTGCCCATCTGTCAAGTATTTTATTACTCTCCCCTAGCAAATCCCCTTATTTATTTCTACATATATTTGTTGTGGCTTGAAGCCCAGTCTTTCCTTCTTTAATCTTTTGGTACATTTCACGTACTTGCTTCTCTTCCCCTAGCTGTTCAATTTCTTCCAATTTTTTCTTTTCTAGTGCTGTTTTCTTCTTTCTGCAAACCCTCTTAGCTACTCGGCGCTTCTCATTATATTTCAGATTTGATCTAGTTCTTCTCTGAAATAATTTCATTCTTGCTCTGCCACGCTCAGTTCTTCTCATACATTCTTCATCAAACCAATCTGTCTTCCTTTGAACCCGTACATGTCCCAAAACCGCCCCAGCTGTCTCGAGCATTGCAGTCTTACATTGTTTTCACATTGTTTCTGATGTGTCGACAGAAGTGCCGACACAGTGTGATTTGAGGGGACCGCAATGCACGCTATAAACACACGAAGGATGGCGTGAGGTCTGAAACAGGATACGTAATGAATGCTATAAAGAAAAGTACGTAGCTTTTGGAATACTTAACTTTAATCCATCCTTGTTGTATACATCGTTCTTGATGAGACATGCTTTATACGATAAGTATCAATTGCTATGTAAGGCTAATGGCGCCTTGCTAGGTCATAGCCATGGACTTAGCTGAAGGCTATTCTAACTATCTGCTCGGCAAAAGAGCGAGGCTTCGTCAGTGTAGTCGCTAGCAAAGTCGTCCGTACAACTGGGGCGAGTGCTAGTCCGTCTCTCGAGACCTGCCGTGTGGTGGCGCTCGGTCTGCGATCACTAACAGTGGCGACACGCGGGTCCGACATGTACTAATGGACCGCGGCCGATTTAAAGCTACCACCTAGCAAGTGTGGTGTCTGGGGGTGACACCACAGTTTCTATACGTTGATTTGATGTGTCGGTATCGTTCTTAATTCCCTCTTCTATTTTCGTCTGATATGCTCTCCATATTTCTTCTGACTTTAGTTTCTTAATGTCAAAACTTTTTTATTTGTATCCTTTTTGGTTACTCAGTAGTGAGATCCTTTGCCTGTAATTAATTCTTCTCACTAGATGATGGTCTGAAATGCAGTCAGCTCCACGTTGGCTCCTAGCATCCATTATGTCTCATCCATGCCTCCTGTCAGTCAATATATGGTCTATCTGATTTATAGTTTGTCCATCTGCTGACATCCATGTTTCTTTGTGTATCTTTTTGTGTGGAGAACACGTATTGCTGACAGTCATGTTTTTACTTATAGCAAAATCTAGAACCCTAATTCAATTTTCATTTGGTATTTCACGGAGGCTATGTCTTCCTTATCTTGGTTGATAAGCCTCTTCTTTTCCTATTTTTGCATTCAAGTCTCCTATTAAGATCTTAACATCATGTTTAGGAGCCTGATCACACAACTGTTCTGTCTTGCTATAAAACTCATCCTTCTGTTGTTCATCTGCCTCCGCTGTTGATGCATGTACATTAGCAATTGTTATGTTGAAAAAATTTCCCCTTCATCTTAACATGGATATCCGTTCATTGAATGGTTCGAAGCGCATTACAGCATGTTTCGGTCCTTTGAGTCCATTATGTCACTTCCCTTCCATCTAATTTCCTGGAGAACCAATAGTTTTGTACCGTAGTTGTTTACTCGCGTTAGCATCTGCCGTAGGGCTCCAGCTTGGTATAGACTCCGCACATTCCATGTTCCTATGTACATATCTATTTCTTTTGTTTGTTTGCCGGGGTCGTCATCAAAATATCTGTCCGGCGTATTCCTCTGTTAGCATTCGCAACAAGTGATTTTTACAGGGGAAGAATGTTAGCCTTCCATCCAACCATTTGAGGGGTTGCCCCTTACAGCTCCCCAGGTAGCTGGTTCTATTTTCAGGGGAACATCCTTAGCCTTTGTAGATCCATCTACTGACTGCAAGGCATCAGTTGATTGTTGGGGGCTCCTCTGCGTTTCTTCCAAACCATTGGCTCTCATACCTCCTGGTTTTGGTCCGCTACAGGTATTTTATTTCCCTGGTACCCTCCATATCTGGAGGACGTTCCCCTATCCGCCACTTGGAGAGGAGCCCGATGGGGGACCAGCAACCCCACACGACACACACAAACACACAGTCACAAACGCACGCGCGCGTGTATGAATGTGTTTGTGTGTTTATTTATATTTATTATTTGTTTATTTAGTTACTGCGTCTCTAAGCTTCTTTTACAAAACAGGGGATCCGCACGACTAGAAAGTTGGGAATCGCTGCCCTGCACCAATATTGTTTCGAATATGTACATGCGCGATCACTGAGCTACAACGAAAGCACCTAACTCACAAAAGGCGGTCGTCTGGGGCTAACCCGCTGGAAACCAGGCGGCAGAAGGGATTTTCATCTCAAGAATTCCCCCAGAAAGTGGAGGACATGTCGCTAAGCATTGCACAAATTTTGTGGATTAATGTGAACACCTCTCCGCAATGATAACATGTGACACTACTGATGGTGATACATGTGTCGGATGGGGATATTTATCTCGGCGGTTGAGAATATGGAAGGGGCATTTTTGTATTTTCAGTAATTTTCGCTAATTCGACAATTGTACAAGTTTCTCATTACTTCCGTCTATTCCGATTATGTCTCAGGTCGCAGATTTGAGTACTAGTGGCAATGATATTACTATTTTCGTTACAAAAGCATACCATTACATCTAGCCGGCGCCAATGCGTCCTACGTTGCTGCCAGAGACGATTTTTACTTCATAACTCGGCATACGCGTGAGTTACATCCCAAAATATCAAGGGTTCTACCCTATTACGTGTGTTACTCCTCAAGAGATTACGATTTCGAACCCAGACATTGTCATTCAGAACCAAAAGTGTTTATTGCTGGTGGTACTGTACAGCGTGGCGCGGGTTTGAACCTCAGAAGCTATAGCTCCAAGTCTATGAACCTTGGGCGTAAGTTGTTGCACGTTATCGACTTGAGAAAAAAAAACTGTCGGCATTTAGTATCGAACACGAAACCTGGGATGCAGTGAGGCCGAACAGAAATAAAGAGATGTTTATGTTAACAAATAGCAAAACTCTGGCCACTAGTACTCAAACCCGCAACCTGGAACGTAATCTCAGTAGGTAGAAATAATGAGAGGAAATCACTAAAAATATCACAATATCTCCAACGTATCTTGAGCCCAATGCCCTGCAGCGTAAATCGGCTTGTGTATGTCTGTCTCTCATTTTATCTTACGGTATTTAGTTCATTGTCAAAAAGAGCATAATGCCCTTGAGGGTCTGGATCCAGGACCTCCTAGGGGCAACCCCATTTAGGGGAATTGCCCGCCATTTTAGCTTAGGAAAAGTGTGCTACTTTTTATCTCCCACAAGAGGAACAGGGGGGGGGGGAGTGGAGGGTTTTTAAATGGCACAACTGGCTGATCTGGAATTGTTACCCTTGCATTTTCGCTGAGTGTGCGTCACGTGAAGGGGTAGCTGCTGAAAATCGACACGGAGCACGAGTTCGGCGACTGACACGTATCAATTGAAACAGCACTGTGGCACAGTTGACCAGGGAGTATACCTTCATCAACAGACAACATGTGCCTCATAAAGTTGCAAAAATTTAGCACGCACAGTATGAGTATACTACAACATATACTCACTACAACGATCTTCTATAGGTTAATAGCGAAAAGACCCCGCACGGATGGCAGTAAGGTTGTTGAAGAAAGAGAAAGATTGTTGATGAATGAGAAAGATTATTGGTCTGCTGGGTGACGATTTATATCTTCAGTATATAATGGTTAAAGACTGTTTCCTTCAGCTCAGACGACATCTGAGGATTAAAAACGGGAAAATATTTTCCGTAAACTTGCCAGTCCAATTTTATCCGTCGAAATATTTCCTGTTTTAAGTCTATGAGACATCAATATTAAATAAATTCATTGTTCTTAAACTCATAGTAGATCAAAGAGGAAGGCAAAGATCAATGGTGGGCCATATAAAGAAAGACAGAAAGAAAACAGTATATATATCAGACGTACAACAGTAAAGAGTAAATACCTTGAAATGGCAGTGGACTGGTCACGTCCCTCGACGAAAGGACGATACTCAAAACAAACACTGGACTGGAGCCTCGTTTGCCAAAAAAGAAGGAGGGAAAGAATTCCAGACAGATGAGACAAAAGCTTACGAAAGACAGCTGGAATGGATTGCCAAAGGGAAGCTCAAGATTGGCGGAAATGGAAGACCATGCTGGGATACCATGTTGCACGCCGCCTCAAAGATGCCTTATCACCAAGTGACTGAATTGGCTGCTGATAATCATCATACCTTCATTCCGTGGATTGTGGTGTGTGTGTGCTTGTCGTTAACTGCATGAGGGGATGGTTGTATTGCGCACAGTGTCCACAATGCCTGATGGCGAAGGGCGATTGTGGAGGAACTAAAGTGTTCCATCAATCGCTTGACAGCATGAAGTTCCTCGTTTCGCCCTTATTGTTGATTTGGAGACTGTGATTGTTGTATTTTGTTGATGACTTAGATATGCTCAGAAGGAAGGATACCTGTGAGCTTGGGAAGCAAAATTAATATTCAATGTTCCGTCGAATTCAGAGTCATTGGAATGGGATGAGTTAGAAAATACTTTCTAAGTGGGATAAAAGAAAAAAAGAAAAAGACGGCGGACTACGAAGGAATTATTAGAAAGGAAATCGGTACATTTTATGTACATGTACAAACAAACAAATGAACATAGCTTCAGAAAAATAGGATGATTTGTTGAAGAAGCTTCACAAATTGTGCGAAAGTCAACAACGCATTGGTCCACCTCTAGCCCTTATACAAGCAATTATTCGGCTTGGCATTGACTGACTGAGTTGTTGGATGCCAAATTTTGTCCAGCTGGCGCTACAGATCGTCAAAATCCCGTGCTAGTCGGAGTGCCCTCCTTAACGCTTCAAAAGTTGTCAACTGGGAAGAGATCTGACGACCTTGGACTTGGCGATCGCAGACAAGCAGTAGAATCTCTCGCCGTGTCGGGAGGGCGTTACATTGCTGAAATGTAAGTTCAGGATGGCTTGCCAAGACGAGGAATAAAACTGTCTCCCCCCATATGGCCCGTCAACCAGGAGTGATGGTCTGGTATGTCATTTCTTTTCATAGCAGGACCCCGTTTGGTTGTCATCTCTGGCACTCTTACAGCACAGCGCCACGTCGACGATATTCTACTTTCCGTTTTGTTGCCCTTTATGGCATACCATCTTTCAACGGCCGTACACGACGATATTTTTTACAGCTTGTCTTCGTGTTTGCCAAGCACTACTTTGGTCAGAAAGGTTGCTGGATCTCTCAAAATTGAGAACGTTTGGAGCATTGTGGTCGGGCACTCTAACCATTTCGGGAATTTGACGATCTAACTCGCCAATTGGACAGAATTTGGCACGATACCCCTTAGGAGTATGTCCAACAACTCGATCAATCACTGCTACGGCGAATAACTGCTTGCATAACGGCCAGAAGTGGACCAGCTCGTTTTTGACTTACTCAGTTGACAGCTCTATTAGTTGAATAAATCAGCAATTTTTTTCTGAAATTGCAGTCATTTGTTTGTCTGTACATGTAAATCGTATCTGCCAATTTCCGTGCCATTCGGCTAATTCCTTCGTGGTGGAGTTTTTTTTTGTCTTAAGAGTGTACACTGCGGCCATCCCAAAGGAACCGTCGCTATAGTCGCCGTGAGTGATTTAAAGAAACGTGGGAAATCTAAATAAGGACGGCCAAATGGAAATTTGACTGAACACAGGTGCTTCCAAATGCGACGTCAATACGTTAACCACTTCTACGTCTCTGTGTAAGCTACGTGTTGGTCGAACCAGTCCTGCATAGTATAAGCACGGTGGGTAAGTGGTGGGCTTCCAGTCATCGAAGAAACAACCCGTAGACGACATTTGACGACGTTGGAAATTTTGGCACTTTTCCACGCATCATCAACTAGCGTCCTATTCTAAAATAAATGCAGTGTATGCTGTGTGGAAGTCACACAAGTGTACTACAGTCCCAATGGTTTGCTTATGGAAGATGAGTACACCTTCTTTGCGGTAACAGTAATTTTTGTCTAAATTTAGTTTTAACGAGTTATTTGATTTTTCATAACTTTTCCCAATTTATTAAAAAGTGGATGAGGTTTTGGAAGGCCATTCTACTTCTATATAATCAAAGTACGAGCTCAGAATTGCCATATCTAACGGGGCACAGAGCTTCCACGCGATACAAGGGTGTCATTTGGGTTGCCTGCTCAGCAGGCACTAAGCAGCGAGACGACATACCATTACAGCACACGACATGGTGTCTGTTCTTTCGGACATGTTCCAAGGAACATATATCGTTGTTGATCCTGCAGCTCTCGAAGAATGAAATTACAATGAAATCCAGATCATTAGCTGTTTACAGGCGTTGATAAATATCAATGGGGAAATTTGAAAATATGTGCCCCGACCGGGACTCGATCCTGGATCTTCTTCAGTGCGGATGCAGCCACATTGCTCCAACTCTTATGGAAATCGGTAGACTGATTGCCGCCAGTAATGAGTATAGCAGGCAGCGACACTAAAAATGTACTGTGTGGACAGTAAGTTGGACATGTGGGTCTCACAGGGAGCGTGCCAGAGATATGCCCCTACAGTCGCACTACACTCTGTGTTCTCGATGGCTCAGTGTGATAGAGCGTCGGCCTTGTAAGCAGGAGATCCCGGGTTCGAGTCCCGGTGGGGATACACATTTTGGACTGTCCTCATTGATATTTATCAGTGCCTCTAAGCAGCTAACGGTCTGGATTTCATTGTAATTTCATAGTGTTACAGCTGTTGTACTGGTCTCGTCCTACCTTGCTTGGCCTTTCACGTGGGCGGAAATTCAGCGTTGCTCCGTATCATTCCGCACTCTGGGTGTTAACGTGGCCTGCACGGCTCGATACAGAGACTCGCCTGGTGAGTCAATTGCCGAGTCTACTTTCCGAGCCAATGTCCAGCTGACTAGTTACGACGACATCTAGGGAATAATAGCCCGCAACCAGGCTTCGACCGTCGCCACTCGTCCACCAATTCATCGTGTCACGATTGTCTCAAAGAGGAACTTCTTCGACGGGCCTATTAACAGGATTAGGAATTTGACTCAAAGTGATATTGGTCAAATATTGTACCTAACATCGCATCTCTTCAAAAAGAGAGTTAATTACTGTATGAAGGACATTCAAAAGAAAAGGTACGAAACAAAGCCGTGGGTATAACTGAAGTTTTTATGCAAAAATAACCACCAAAGACCTGAACACAACTGTCCTACCTTTTCACGAGCCAAAGGATTTCTTGTTCGCAGAATTCCTACGACTGACACAGGAGCCAATTATCCACTGGGTCCCAGTTCGTCCAGTTTGTTGTCCTAGTTGAAGCTCTAACTTCGAGTTTTTTTATTTATTATTTTTTTTTAGGAACAAGAACATAAGTCGCCTGGTGACATGTCCGGGCTATAGGTTATATGCTCAAGCTGTAGCAGAATCCTCCCTGGGCAGCCCTGTCGTTTAGTCTTAGTGGACTTGCTCAGGCTGTGGGGTGTCTCACAGCACACATTTCCGTTGTCGAGGGGACCGATCAGTATAGGACCTGGGACGTTGAAAAGGACGGTGAGCTTCACTGTGTCTGCTGAGGGTGCAGCTTGAATTTCTTGACTACGCTACATTCGTGTCCCTAGATGTCTCACTACGTGATCCCAAAGAAGCACATTCAAATTTCAACTGATTTGTCTGTTACGACGTTTCGTGCCTTTTCATTTGTTGTTGCGTTAGTCGTTGCCACTTTGGCAGAAGTGATATAATAACTTTTACACGTGTTCTGTGTTGTACTACTCCGAGGCCTAGCAAACCTCGTTGCTATAGTGTATCCTATAGAAGAGTACAATACAGTAAGAGTAAAAAAAATATAAGGGTGTGGCTTTGTTTAAGATATTATTTCTGCATTGCCTTGTAGGGAAATCACAGAAAACCCAACGTGGGTAGCTGTACTGTAATTTGGATCCTACTTGTTCTGACTTCTTACCATTCAGTAACATCTGTCGGCAAATTTACGGATACCAACGTAAAAGCTATGCAGAGATTCTCCATTTTGATCCCCTGTATTGCAGTGAGCTTTTTCTTGCTGCAAGGACTGGAACGGGGTGCACTCAGCCTCGAACGCCAGATGAGGAGCTACTTGAGTGAAAAGCCGCAGCTCCAAGGTCTGGGAAACTGACGACGTCTGGGAACGTGGTGTGCTTACTCCAAGCCCCTTCACACCACATCCGAATGAGCCTACTGGGCCGGCCGAAGTGGCCGAGTGGTTCTAGGCGCTACAGTCTGGAACCTAGCGACCGCTACGGTCGCAGGTTCAAATCCTGTCTCGGGCATGGATGTGTGTGATGTCCTTAGGTTAGTTAGGTTTAAGTATTTCTAAGTTCTAGGGGACTGATGACCTCAAAAGTTAAGTCCCATAGTGCTCAGAGCCATTTTTTTGAGGCTACTGGTAGAAGACGACACGGCGGCGGGTCGGTACTAAATGGCCCCGTAGAGAAACTATACAGAGCTTAGTTTTAGCTTTTAAAGAACAAGCTGGTTTTATGTTTCTCTCTCCCCCTTTCCCTCCCCCCCTCTCTCTCTCCCTCCCTCCCTCCCCCTCTCTCTGTCTGTCTGTCTGTCTCTCTCTCTCTCTCTCTCTCTAAAAAATGGCTCTGAGCACTATGGGACTCAACTGCTGAGGTCATTAGTCCCCTAGAACTTAGAACTAGTTAAACCTAACTAACCTAAGGACATCACAAACATCCATGCCCGAGGCAGGATTCGAACCTGCGACGTAGCGGTCTTGCGGTCTTGCGGTTCCAGACTGCAGCGCCTTTAACCGCACGGCCACTTCGGCCGGCCCTCTCTCTCTCTCTGTGTGTGTATGTGTGTGTGTGTGTGTGTGTGTGTGTGTGTGTGTGTGTGTGTGCGTTCGTGTGTGTGTAAAAGGGAGGCTGAAAGGGCAAGAAGAAAGTAATTTCGCAACTCTGCCATTTTACAGAGATATTTAATTTGTAAAGGCACTGCCTACCAACCTCAGATGTCTACGACGTACTGTTCACGAGCCACAATAGTTCAGTGCATGAACACTCCTGTTCAGAGTAACAAATGCCGTTGCAGGTTGAGCATCATTCAGTGTTTACTGCGAAACCGTGGGAAAACGACGACTGATGTCGAAGATTCTTTTTACTGAAAATTCATGTCTGGCTAATAAATGCATTAATTTCAGTTGAAGAACAGGAACTTTACAATCAACTAGGGGAAGGATTTTTGCACAGTAAGTGGATTTTTGATGAGAGAGTGTGCGATAAGCGTTGATAATTTCGAATCTGGAGATAAGGGTGGGGTATCAGAGAATCTTTGAGAAAATTACCAGCGAATCTCAGGGTAAGAAGTTTCGATGGGGTCTTGGGGAACATGATATACTGCAACATTTGCAAATTTTGCTTCGCCGATAACAAGGCACGTGATTCTATGGAGTGCGCAGAACCGTATGAGCAACTGTAATTTATTATCTTCGACCGCAGTTAGAACATCCATTTCCCCCCTCAGAAGCTACAGAAATTCGATACTATACAGCAGCTATGCAGAACAGACGTCAGCGCCCAGCTGAGACCATGCAGGTACAGTGACAAATGAGATTCTCTGTTTACAGTAACAGTGCCGCTTATCAATCTCGCCACCCCTTTAGCGATGTTCTGTTCTCACCTTGCAGTTGTTTACCATTTCCGCGCCGGATATGTTACTGTAAACCTAGAGTACTCCCGTAGTGGTACAACTTTGAAACTTACACTTTTCTATGTCTAAGAATCAAAGGAAAGTAAGTAATTTTGATTTTTTAGTTGCTCGTTTGGTTTCTGTTATTTGCTAAGGTACACAGCGATACAATTTCTGCATCAAAAAAACTGAATTTCGGGAACCGTTTCCGTCTATCTTGTTTACACGGTAAGGGATGAATCGATTTTTTTGGACTGGTCAGATATCGGTTTTCGACAATCAGTCGTTTTGCACTAATGGTCTCGGAAATAAACTGTTCCTGTTTGGTCAGCACGATGACTGTTTCCCTTCAGTTCAGTATAAGTCGAATAATTCATTGTTCTTCTGCCATGGTACATCAACAGTCACTTTTTCCAAAGTAGCTAATATTTTTAAGAACAAGACCGGAACTGACTACCTCGGTTCGCATCGAAAACGACCGAACGTTTACGTGTACGCGAAAACCGAGCGTGGTATAGGAAATGTGGCAACTGGAACCGCATTTCTGAAGTCGATATCGAACTGCTTACACGACCAGTCGGAAGCGATACTGGAAAATCAGTTTACAGAAACTCTTTTTGGGAGCCCAATGTAAACATAGTACCAGACGCCCTATCTCACACTAATAATCAAGTCCCGAATTTCGTGGGTGGATTTCGTTATTACTGTCTTGCAAGTAGTTTGCTATGTATACTATCATTCGTTTCAAAATGACTGACTCGTGGCTTCGAGCTCCTCTTTTGGCTCCATCGAATAATGACCATAGATGAATCACACATATCTGGAAGCGTAAAGAGTGTTGCTTCATTTGACATGTAAATATTATATTTTGACTTACAAGTAGACAGCTTGAGAGGAAATAATATTTAAGTGAAAGCATCGTTTGCCGGCCATGTTTTGGGACCTGTCACCTCTGAAAATGGTGAAATCCGCTACTTCACAGGGCGCCACTGACCGAAGAGTGGAGGCGGCCAAAGGACTCACCAAATGGGGCTGCCCCTGCATTGAAAACATTCTTCTTCTTAAGTAAATGACTGAATGTCACCAATGGAATTATACTGCTACCCACCGTGATGGAAGAATGCCAGTTTGACATCCCACCCATGGTCCTTCTCAGTGTTAGGCAACAGAAAATATATATTATCGGAAAACGAAAAATTTTCTCGAAGTCCTCTCCAGCCAGCACCAAGCCAACACAATGCCACATGTCACTATCAGAATAAAAAAACAAGCAGAAAACCGACATAGCGAATAGCAGAGCAAACCCAGAAAATATTGCCTCTCCTCGCGCTTCGTAGAGGCCTATGTTGTGAACTCAGCAACATGACCTCAGCGAGGAGACATAACGTCATTCTGACAGTAAAGCTTGAGCTCGCAAGAAGACCTATCAGTCGCCGGCCGCGGTGACCGAGCGGTTCTAGGCGCTTCAGTCCGAAGCCGCGCGACTGCTACCGTCGCAGGTTCGAACCCTGCCTCGGGCATGTATGTGCGTATGTCCTTAGGTTAGTTAGGTTAAAGTAGTTCTAAGTTCTAGGGGACTGATGACCTCAGATGTTAAGTCCCATAGTGCTCAGAGCCATTTGAACCATTTGAACCTATCAGTCTGCTGAAATGGCGGAAACGCAACAAGCTGAAACCGTGAAAGCCATTCTTGCGAAATGGAAGCTGGAGACCGCCGATGGTCCCAGAAAGGGAACATTCAGTCATCGCCGGCCAAGCACAACATCATTGTCTTAGACAAACAGTAATTAGTGCTCGTGTTTTCGGACCTTCAGAGGAATTACCGTTGCAATACATCACCTACGAAGCCGAACTTGTTATATGGTGCTACCATTCACCAAGATCACTTTTGCCTTCGAAACTGCTACACGTTTCTGGTCGTCTGTACTTATTACCACTTGTTAGCAGGTACGTCGTTCACCGGTAAAGACCGGATGGACTGCGTCAGTCTCAGGAGGTTACAACTACACAAGCATTATAAAGCAAGAACAAATTTAGGATAAGTATGCATACTAATAGAAGTACAAATCTGCATAACTATAGCATAACACTTAGTGCCATATGGAGTGAGAACTTTTTAAAAAGCACACTTTCACTTCATTTCATACTGTAGTGCATTGTTTAGATAGTCAAATTTGCTGCTTCACTGTAAAAAAATTCATTTAATCTGTACAGTGGTTTCTGGAGTAGATTTTGTGACATCTTGCTTCGAAATTTCACCAATTCCAAGGACTGCATTTTACTGTTCAGATGGTTGATATTAATAGCTATTAGAAAACTGTCCCGTGTCATGGAGAGTCGAGAGCTTGGAATGTCCACGTTTTACTCATTGAACATGTTATAAGTGTCGACGTCACTGCTGCGAATGCTTCATGATTATCTTTCACATGAGAAAGATGAAGACATATTGACTGAAAATTGTTCCTGCTTGATGTTATGATCCTTTTTGCTTTTTGTAGTAGTAATATTTTCTTGCAGCATATAAGGTGATCCTATAGTAACAGGCCATAGCTGTGAATCGGCAAATAATATACCACAGCAGATACTGGTCGGTTTATCTCATGCTTCCGTTGCCTCAGGAGGTATACCACTCATGACAGTTTGTCACACACATGCGCATGTTTTCTTATCAGAGTAGTTTACTACCCATCATGAAACCTAGAAGCTTCACAGAGTTAAGGTATCCTTTGTAACTGCGGCTGCAAACTAGTTTTTACGTTTTTTTTCCCTTTTATTTTAATTTTGTTTATAAGAAACCACTCCTTTGTAGCGTTAAACAGTGTATCTGCTTCTTATTGAGCCTTGCTGGCATCAATGCCTTTCGAATAAAGAGTTGTGTTATCTGCGAATTGCAAGTATTGTCCATCAGAGCTTAAATCATTTAAAAAACTAAGAACAGGAGGGGCCCATTACCAACCACTGTGGCACGCCTTATTCCAACTTCAATTCACGTGATAGTGCTCCTTGAAGTGATACAATCTGCCTTCTCTTTTCCAAATAAGATTTGGTGTTCCCACAGCAGTGCCTCCAACTCCATATTTATTGAGCTCTTTTAGGAGAATGTTATGGAGAATCTAGTCAGACGTCTTACTACGGTCGCAAAGTGCAAGTGATACAGATTTTTTTCCTCAAAACTGTGCTTTACCCTGGTAACCAGGTCTAGAGTTGTTGCCGTTGTACACTACTGGCCATTAAAATTGCTACACCACGAAGATGACGTGCTACAGACGCGAAATTTAACCGAAAGGAAGAAGATGCTGTGATATGCAAATGATTAGCTTTTCAGAGCATTCACTCAAAGTCGGCGCCGGTGGCGACACCTACAACGTGCTGACATGAGGAAAGTTTCCATCCGATTTCTCATACACAAACAGCAGTTGACCGGCGTTGCCTGGTGAAACGTTGTTGTGATGCCTCGTGTAAGGAGGAGAAATGCGTACCATCACGTTTCCGAACGATTGCAGTCCATCGTATCGCGACACTGCTGCTCGCGCTGGTCGAGATTCAATGACTGTTAGCAGAGTATGGAATCGGTGGGTTCAGGAGGGTAATACGGAACGCCGTGCTGGATCCCAACGGCCTCATATCACTAGCAGTCGAGATGACAGGCATCTTATCCACATGGCTGTAACGGATCGTGCAGCCACGTCTCGATCCCTGAGTCAACAGATGGGGACGTTTGCAAGACAACAACCATCTGCACGAACAGTTCGACGACGTTTGCAGCAGCATGGACTATCAGCTTTGAGACCATGGCTGCGGTTACCCTTGACGCTGCATCACAGACAGGAGCGCCTGCGATGGTGTACTCAACGATAAACCTCGGTGCACAAATGGCAAAACGTCATTTTTTCGGATGAATCCAAGTTCTGTTTACAGCATTATGATGGTCGCATCCGTATTTGGCAAGATCGCGGTGAACGCACATTGGAAGCGTTTATTCGTCATCGCCATACTGTCGTATCACCAGGCGTGATGGCATGGGGTGCCATTGGTTACACGTCTCTGTCACTTCTTGTTCGCATTGACGGCACTTTGAACAGTGGACGTTACATTTAAGATGTGTTACGACCTGTGGCTCTACCCTTCATTCTATCCCTGCGAAACCCTACGTTTCAGCAGGATAATGCACGACCGCATGTTGCAGGTCCTGTACGGGGCTTTATGGATACAGAAAGCGTTCGACTGCTGCCCTGGCCAGCGCATTCTCCAGATCTCTCACCAATTGAAAACGTCTGGTCAATGGTGGCCGAGCAACTGGTTCGTCACAATACGCCAGTCACTACTCTTGATGAACTGTGGTATCGTGTTGAAGCTGCATGGGCAGCTGGACCTGTACGCGCCATCCAAGCTCTGTTTGACTGAATGCCCAGGCGTATCAACGATGTTATTACGGCCAGAGGTGGTTGTTCTGGGTACTGATTTCTCAGGATCTGTGCACCCAAATTGCATGAAAATGTAATCACATGTCAGTTCTAGTATAATATATTTGTTCAATGAATACCCGTTTATCATCTGCATTTCTTTTTGGTGTAGCAATTTTAATGGCCAGTAGTGTAGATTTGGCCCTCCAGAAACCATGTTCTACATCTGTAAGAGTTCATTAATTTCAAAATAATTTGATGTTTGGTCTTTCACTGTAGTGTCAATGACTTTAGCGAGCATTGGAATTATTATTGTTATGGCTGGGTCACCCTTTTTATAAACCGGCACCGTCCGTGCAAGTTTCAGAAAGTCTGGAAATACACCAACAGTGAAACTCTTATAAATTGTCGTAGTTAATGTATCAAGAATTTCATAGAAAATTTTCTTGAGAACATCGCCTATATATTCTGACTGTCAGAAGGTTCATAAGATTTTACAACCTTTATTACATTATTTTTTTGTAATTCGCTCCAGTTTATCATGGTGCATCTTTTGTCATTTGTTACAGCAGCTGCAGGATATATATTGAGGTCTATGATTATACCTTTAGTGTTTTCCACATTGTCAATAAAATAGCTGCTGAAGTCAACTGGACTACACAAGCTTAAGGAACAGGGGTTTTCTTCCTGTGCTGATTGATCAGGTCACAAGCTGCCTTGCACTGGTTGCCAACTTATTCAATAAACTTATTGCTTTTCTTTTTGGCTTCTTCTATATCATTTCTATGTTGTCTTCTTGCATGTAAATGTCTGCTGTAGAACATTTCCTTTCCACTGCGACCTGTTGCTGTTTTGCAGTGATCATGCAATAGCAGTGTCATGGATTTTAATTTTTTTAGTTCATCAGCATACTATGTTTTTTCTTTCACACTCTGGCTGTGATTTGACATGTTTACAGGGCATTTTTTGGTCTTTTGGAGGTAGGAAAAATCAAATTTGGCGTTGATGAACTGGAAATGCAGCAGTTCTTGCCATTTCTTGCAATCCAGGCTGCCACTTCACTGCAGATACTGCTGCCTTGAAAGCATTCAATGCTTCCTTACATATGACCAGTTTTTTAATATACAATTAGAATACCAGATAACAGTTGGTTCATTTTTATCTCACTGCGGTCACAGATCATTGGGTCACCTACAGTCATCTCATTTCATCAAGATCGTTGTGAGCTGTCATCTCTCAACCACTACCTCCGGCTTTCTGAGCCCAAATGATGCTGTCTGTGGCCGAGCGGTTCTAGACGCTTCTGTCCGGAACCGCGCGTCTGCTACGGTCGCAGGTTCTAATCCTGCCTCGGGCATGGATGTGTGTGATGTCCTTATGTTAGTTAGGTTTAAGTAGTTCTAAGTTCTAGGGGACTGACGACCTCAGATGTTGTCCCATAATGCTTAGAGCCATTTAAACCATTTTTTGATGCTGTCTGGCGCACCGTCTATCTGCTACAGTATTTGGGAGACACGCTAACCAGTTTTGCCCTTGACTAATACCTGTAAGCAGTCATCGACATCCACAGCCTTTAATACAATAAATTCTTGTTCCGCCTGATGTTGTACCATTAGCGCCCAGCGCATCGACTGGCCTGATCCACCGCGCTCCACGCTTCGTTATCCTAACAACTGTAGGGATCTCAGCCCAGTCCTCTACAAAATGTAGTCAGAAGAGTTTACCTCGGCTGCTGCGGCCGTAGTAAAACACGTCAGCAGCATAATCGTCATCACCATGTGGACCTCCAACCTGACGGAATGAAGTGCGGTGAGTGAGCATTTTTCCGCAGGCCTTTCAGATTGTGTTATTGTTTGTGGCCACGTCGAATCGTAGAGACTCTAATTCCACTCTTAAAATGACGTTTGTTAAAGCGTAGGAACATGCAGACTTGTCATTGTTTAGAGGAAATTCCAGGGGTATTTAAAGCCAGTGAGGTGCAACTTTTGTAATTTATCAGCCCATGAGTTGCCACGCGCTAAATCAGTAACATCTACATGTTGTAACGTTCCCTGGCAAACTCACGCTATTAATGAACAAGAGTTTATTTGTACCATATACGCCGCTCTGAGCAAGTTGTATATACCGTAATTATTGAACAAAAAATATTATTGAATTTTGTGTAAAAGACATTTGTTATCATCGTAATATTTTTTGTAGTAATATTCTCTCTGTATTTAGGATAGTAATTTTTCTATATTCATTATGTGATTGCGAAATGTGTCAGTATCTGCGATAACAGAGATGTGAAATTTAGCCAGAGGAGAATAATATTGTCAAATTACAAAGAAATGTTAATAGTCAGCAGTAGTATAAAAGAACCATGTACAGCGTATTCTTTGGTCTTCTCTGTGTAGAGCTGAATGCGAGAGGAAGCTGTGTTGAAGCGATTTATGAGTGTGTAGACTTCTTTTGTCTCTGTCTAGATTTAGCCGCCATTAGAGCAGAAGTTACAAATTAATGTGAGTTGAATTATTGTTTGATCTAAATATATTAGAATTTATCAAAAGTGTGTATTATTAATGTAAATTAGCTTGCCCATGTCATCTATAATATTTCTTTAAAGAATTTTCAGCATTTTTAGCGGTGTTGCTGGGCTGTGCCGCGACCGATCGATTTGCAGCGGCGGCACATTTAAAAAATTGTTCCGCTAAAGGAAAATCAACCAAACCCGTAAATCGGGAACAGATAGATAAAAATTAACAGTGAATTAAGAAATTGTTCTTCTTTTACAGTGGTCCTGAGACTGATGAATTTTAAACTAATTATACGTTTGTGCATTCGTAGGCGGATAGTTAATGTTAGTTAACATTGAAATTTAACAATTTTGGTTCTTTCAAATAACTTAAATGTATAGCGAAGTAGGTTTGATCAGTGATAATTAAATGTCGGCTTGGCAATAATTAACCATTTTCTGCTAATAGAGATAATCTTATGTTCCATAGTTAACGCCGGGATAGAATTCAGTAAATATTTAACAAAAAATCCACTGCATTTAGAAAATGTGTGCCAAGGCCGAATGATGTAAAGGATTTAATTCTCAACTAAGTATTCTTAATCAGTCAATATGAGTTCACGTAATTTTTAAATCTACGTAATTCTTTTGAAAGTGAATTTTTTTATTACCACACGTAAATAAGAGAGAGGTTCTACAACAAAGTTCGTACTTACAGAAGAAAGTTAAAGAAAGGCAAATTAAGTAACTAAAAGCAATAATAATTAATAATTATTCTTTAACGAAAACAATAGCAATTTCGTTAAAATGTGACATTCGTAGAAGGTTTGGGTGCATGGCGCAGGACTGTTGAGAGTTACTTTGGGCTATTCTCCAGCACAGAAAATAATTTGTTGTAATTTGTTTGTTACGTAAGTGTAGTTTCTCGTACATTTCTTTTGTAACAGTAGGAGTAGAATCCAGAAAATGGCAGACACACTTGCTGCTACCACGGGTGAGATTGTCACCGCTTTAACAGAGTGAGTAAGAGCGTATGAGCAGGAACATGAATACCTACCTAAGCAAACTGAAACCTTAAAAGCTGCGCCACACCAACTGCAGTCAGGATCAGGAGAAGCCAAGATCGTGTTAAGTACGCCTTTCCCTCCTCACGATCCGTCCGTAGCAAATTTGATGACTCCCTTTTCTGGGAAAACAACGGAGAATGTTACTGTGTTCAGGAGAAATCTATTAGCTACCGCTGAATTGTGCAACTAGACGAATGCAACATGTCTGTGTATGGCTAACTTAGTAGGCGAATCTGTCACGTGGTACTTAGCAAAGCAGAAACGTTCCACGAGCTGGCTGATGGTTTGCGCCTGCACTCTGGGAGCGAGGGAGCGCTAGACTTTTTAAAGAGAAACTAAGTAGTTTAGTGCAGAAGCCTAATGAGTCAGTGGGATCTTTTTTGCATAGAATCCAGAAGATTAGTGTACAAACATACTAGCTGACACAAAGGCCAGAATATGATGCCGTTACCCTGCATGAAGCTGAAAATAGGGCTCTCACTGGTTTTTATGGGATATTCCCGCCGAAATGTCATCCAGTCAGGTTGGAGGGCTAAACTGACCTTGCTGAAGCTATTAAAGGTTGGAGGAAATCTCCACTGCTATGAAAGGCCGAAATGACCGCTGGTTCTTCGCCTCTGAAGCAAAGTGCTACAGACGTGAACATTAGATTCATCTGCAGAAGCAATGTCACTACCCAGATTGTTACGTGTGTGGTCGGGTTGGGCATAAATCATAAGAATAAAGGAATGAGAAACAAGGGAAACATCACCAGAAAAAACGGAAATGCATCGCCTGTCGGATGGCATTCCCAGTACAACAAAAAATCGTACATACATGTGCAGCGACGGTATGCCGCTTGTTAGATATAGTGCAGGGCAAGGAACGTAAGATTTAGTAGACACAGGTGCGCATGTGTCAGTCGTTAGTCTGGACAGAAGAGACTGTATCTCCTGTATCTCCACGATACAGGTCACAGACATGAAGTTGTTAGCGACGATGCTGCTCGAATTTAGCACTGGAGTTGAGTTTCCGAGAATATGTGGAAGACCTGCCAAATGTTGGTCAAGGTTGTTCTGCAGTTCTTGGACTAGATTTCCTTGATAAATATCATGCTAAAATTGATTTTTCGCCGTGTACAATTGAACTCAGTGGTGGAACTTCGCGTCCACTGGGAACAACAACTGCAAGCAAGACAACGGTGCAAGGTGCATCAATCATAAAGGTGTGGACAACTGAAATGCGAACACGAACGCTAAAGATTTATTCTCATAGTAAGGTACCACCAGGTACAGGAAAGCTGGTCTGGATTCTCGTGGATGCCAATGTACCACAAGAAGTGTCGAAGACATTGATAGGTCATGTGACGACCAGACCCAGAAGCAAGCAGTAAGTGCATCTACATTCTTGTATATGTTTATGATGTCAGAAGTAATCTTCACTTCTGTTTTTACACGAGTAATGTAGGTGTGAACGCAACAGCTTCTTTCGTCTTACGAGGTGCATTCAAGTTCTAAGGCCTCCGATTTTTTTTCTAATTAACCACTCACCCGAAATCGATGAAACAGGCGTTACTTCTCGACGTAATCGCCCTGCAGACGTAAACATTTTTCACAACGCTGACGCCATGATTCCATGGCAGCGGCGAAGGCTTCTTTAGGAGTCTGTTTTGACCACTGGAAAATCGCTGAGGCAATAGCAGCACGGCTGGTGAATGTGCGGCCACGGAGAGTGTCTTTCATTGTTGGAAAAAGCCAAAAGTCACTAGGAGCCGGGTCAGGTGAGTTATATGCACCTGTTACCGCAGTGCCCTTTGGAACGCAATGGGTAAGGATTAGGCCCTCGCTGTCCCAGAACATGGACACCATCATTTTTTCAGCACTGGCGGTTACCCGAAATTTTTTTGGTGGCAGTGAATCTGTGTGCTTCCATTGAGCTGACTGGCGCTTTGTTTCTGGATTGAAAAATGGCATCCACGTTTCATCCATTGTCACAACCGACGAAAAGAAAGTCCCATTCATGCTGTCGTTGCGCGTCAACATTGCTTGGCAACATGCCACACGGGCAGCCATGTGGTCGTCCGTCAGCATTCGTGGTACCCACCTGGATGACACTTTTCGCATTTTCAGGTCGTCATGCAGGATTGTGTGCACAGAACCCACAGAAATGCCAACTCTGGAGGCGATCTGTTCAACATTCATTCGGAGATCCCCCAAAACAATTCTCTCCACTTTCTCGATCATGTCGTCAGACCGACTTGTGCGAGCCCGAGGTTGTTCCGTTTGTTGTCACACGATGTTCTGCCTTCATTAAACTGTCGCACCCGCGAACGCACTTTCGACACATCCATAACTCCATCACCACATGTCTCCTTCAACTGTCGATGAATTTTAATTGGTTTCACACCACGCAAATTCAGAAAATGAATGATTGCACGCTGTTCAAGTAAGGAAAACGTCGCCATTTTAAGTATTTAAAACAGTTCTCATTCTCGCTGCTGGCGGTAAAATTCCATCTGCCATACGGTGCTGCCATCTCTGGGACGTATTGTCAATGAACGTGGCCTCATTTTAAAACAATGCGCATGTTTCTATCTCTTTCCAGTCCGGAGGAAAAAAATCGGAGGCCTTAGAACTTGAATCCACCTCGTACAAACTAAGCTACTATATCAACATGCGGCCACAGCTGCATGAGCGAGCCTGTAGCATCCTATAGCTTGTGGTGAGACCTGAAGCCGCACAACTGGTGCGATTGGGACTTGGATGAGGGTGATGAGCACCCATGGTGGAGTCTGAACTGTGATTGAAGCCTAACTGCGGATACTGACATCTTGTGATGTGTGAGTGGGGGCACAGGTTGTGTCTGTTGTTGCTGAAGCTGGTCCCTGCGGCAGACCATCCACTGTTGTCCAATAATGGCACCAAAAATCTTGCACCGGCTGTGTCCTATGACAACACTTTACACCCCCCCCCCCTCCCCCCAACCCAGACATGTAAACCTGCACCATAGCATGAGCCCGATCGCTAACTGTGCACCCTCAAGGACTGGTGCGGAAGCTCTAACAACGTGTGAATGCTCCTATGCAAAACTTCAGCTGGTCTGCGACTCTTGATGGATGGGGTTCTGTAGGTGGCGAGGAAGTTGATTTGGGTTTCTTTGGCTGATGACATTATTGCTTTCCTCACCTGCGTCTCGAAAGTTTTGACCAAATGTGTACAAGTACTTTCCACATCTCCTCGTTAGCCATAGGATTGATTTCAACCAAACTTGGTACAAATACAACCTGTTGTCTGGAAAGGAGTACTGTGATTAAGAACCACCTCTTATTAGGGTGGGAGATGATGTGAAAATGGAGTGACATTGGAGGATAAAAGAGAGAGAGTTGGGCAGAAAGAGGAGGAGGAGGAGGAGGAGATGGACAGAGAAAGAAGGACCCGATAGAAGGGGAGGGGTAGATGGACAAAGATAGAGGGATGGGGGCAGTGGAGATGTATTTGGCATATGATACACGCGTACTTTGGTGAAGCTACGTGTAAAAAGCCAGTCTTTTTTCATAACTTCGAAGTTATTGCTCGATATTACCATTTTTACCATGTGCAAAACCTCTGATTTTCGAGAAAATTTCACATCCTCCATAGCACAATGTCTCCAGAAGTATATGAAGAGAAACGTGTCTGATCCTTGACTTTGGTGAGAAGCTACATCCAGTTTAACTGTGACAAAGAAGATGTAACCAAGTGTACATCAATTGTGACAGGCTTCTTCACAGAATTTTAAGAAACTGAAACTAAGAAATTTACAGGGTAAGTCATCTACGAATATATTAAAGATTTCTTTGAGACTTTTCACCGTTCTCGTTAAATGCTCCACACTTTTATCCGCACGCGAAGCGATTGCTGCGCTGTGCTTAAGTGCGATGTTGTTGGTGTCCTGGGTAGTACTGTGTTTGTAGACAATTCGAACAGGTCGAGCGATTTACATCACAGTTAGAGAAATCTTGGGATCTGCTCGAGCTTTCGGTCGCCTGGTAATATCGCGACGTCTTTTGGTACTACCTCCACGATGTGACTTACTTGCTAGCATCATATATGTACTATGGATTTTGTTAATAAAAATATCCTTGGAGCACAGACTGCAATATCTTTTAGAGTGCACGTCACATGTAAAAACAGCAGCTAATAAATAAACAAACGATAAAATTACAATTCAGTCCAGTTTTCCTCGTCCAACGAGCTGCTGACATTGGGAGTTGGCTGATAGAGGGGTGACACGAACGCCGCCACATACACTTTTAGCCCCACAACAGCGTCCACTGTTTGGCTGAAAGGTTTTGCAGGAAAGCACCGATCACACATAGTCAGACAGTAATGCAAATAAAAAGATAAATAAACGACAAAACAAAATAAATAAAATTAGTAAATAAGTGGAAAAGGTAATTGAACGAAGTAGTCAACAGAATGACAAAGTTTATTTAAAATTGAGTATTGTACTGGCAGGAAAACTCACACAAATAAGATGACGGCCTTACAAAAGGACATTAAAAGCGCATCATTTCTGTTTCAAGTTGAAAATTAAAACTGTAGCGAGTTCAGTTAAGTCTGCGTAAAACAGCAAACCATTTGGCAGCGTTCCCAGTGAATTCAGCTAACCCAGCAGCAATATTTAAGTTCAAATCCCAACGACATGGCACAGTGAAAGTTCCTCAGTTATGCTGTTTTACTGTTCTTAGAAGTTCATCACGTGCCAAGATAATGTTCTTCAGTCACGAAAAGTACAACACTCGAAAATAGCGAGAAGTCGACTAACAAGGGAATGGTCCAATCCGGTGTCGCTACGTTCAGACCAAGACTCCAACAAAACCAATGAATTATTTTGCGCAAATCGTGATAAGACGTACCACTGAAAATTAGTCTCTCCCATTTTTTGAGATTTTGCTACGTCGATTACAAGATTTTGAAGTAAACAGTCCTTTTTTTTAATTTTTGGCCCCAATTTGCCTTCATTTTCCTGAAGACAGATATAAAGCTCCGGAAACAGTAATCCACTGCTACTTACCACTGGCATTGTTGTATACAAAAGTATCACAGTAACTATGTCTTTCTTTCATACGAAATGATGATGTGCGGTTTGCACGAAACGAGACTTACTGGCTTTATACAGAGCGTTTCAGAGGATAACAAGAAGCTTCGTCTTCACGTCGGCTACGAATTTCTATGTAGTATTATCAGTTAACGATACCCTCCTACACGTTTACTCGAGGTAAACTTCATAATTTTGAGATTTGCAGAATCTGTTTAACTAGGTCGCAAAAACTTGGAAATCAGTAATGTCCATCTCACTTGCAGTTGAGTGCTCTCAGTGTCCTAACAGAGCCCAGCCACTCACGGGCAGTTCTAAATCGTTCGAACAGATTTTCTTTCACATTTTTGCGAGTTTCATTTTAGCGCATATTTTGTATTACGTGTAAATCTTCCTTCTATTTATATAATCCATGTTCAAATTTTACGAAGCGAAACTGGCTTTGCGCACTGTTTATGTATAAACGTTTTCTCTTTCCTTCGCTTAAAAATTTATAGACTTTTCTCTCTCACAGAAAACTGTTACTGTACATGTTTTCTTTGGATTTAGAGGGTACTCTGTTTTATTCTGTACTTTAATTAGTACAACAATCATAGTTCGAACAACAACTCAAGAGTTCGACGAGTTGTTTCCTATTTCTTTTAATGTTTCCACAATGTCGACATCATTCACAATGAATGTCCAAGAAATTTACCGATAAATAACACATATTTAGGTCTTCAGGAGAAGTAGATGATTTAAGTTCCATACGACGTTCTTCATTTTTCACCTGTGCAAGGTTGAAAACGTTAATTGGATTCCGCGTTACTGTGAAACTCTGGAACCTGCACAAAAGCAAATCCTATTACCAGGCATATATGAAGAAATCACAAAGAAAATTAATTTGGTTCCGTTGGCATCGCTAACACTCAGCAATACCGTAAAGGCAACTGCTAATTGTTACGACACTAGATGATTTGCAAATTCGAGCGAATAATAATTGCGACCAACCGTGTCAAAGAATCTATCAACAGAAGCTTTGTTGGCCACAGTCAACAAGCTCCAGAGTGCCACCTTGCGGTGCAGTGGGGATGGGGTGTCTGGGGCAGCCTCTGCTGTACTAGATGTGCAGGGAGAGGATGTCACAGCTCTTTGTCACTGAGCCGACCTCAGGTGCGACTGAGCCGGCTGGCCCACTCTCACCTCAGTGTGGGTGGCAGACTGTGTCGAGGTCTCGAGCCTCAAGGCGAAGGTTGCATGGGGGAAGCAGCCTCCTGCCAAATCCCATGCACTTTGCTAATATATTCAGTGTGCTATCTGATGCTGGTGGGGGGGGGGGGGGGGGGGAGGCTGAGCCGAATCAGACTGCACCTTCTGTCAGGATAGTGGCTGCTCCTTCAGCAAGTTCCGGACAGGCTTGTGGGGGTAAGGGTTTGTTAGTTATTGGGAGCTACAATGTTAGGCGGGTCGTGGAGCCCCTCAGGAACATAGCAGCTAGGGCGGGGAAGAAGTCCAACGTTCACTCGGTTTGCTTGCCGGGGGGCCTTGTCCAGGATGTGGAAGATGCTCTTCCGGCGGCTATCGAGCGTGCGGGGTGCAGCCAGCTGCAGATTGTTGCTCACGTCGGCACCAAGGAAATCCTTGGGTCCTATCGACGGCTGGCTAAATTGGTGAAGGCGGCCTCCATCTCTCGAAGAGTGGAAGCCAAGCTGACGATCTGCAGCATCGTACCCAGGGTGGACCGGGATCCTCTGGTTTGGAGTCGAGTGGAGAATCTAAACCAGAGGCTACGTAGACTCTGTGACGAAAATGGCTGTAGATTCCTCGACCTACGCTATGGGGTGGAAGGTTGTAGGACGCCCGTCGATAGATCAGAGGTGCACTACACACAGGAAGCAGCTACAGGGGTAGCACAGTACTTGTGGCGTGCACATGGTTCTTTTTTTAGATTAGGTTCCTCCCCATGGGAAACAAACTGCTGGCCCGAAAAATTACCAGTTCATGATACTGATGTGGGTGTGCTAATAGTAAAAATTATTAGTTCGCCTAAACAGGTTATTCCAAATGATTTAAATATGCTTAATCTCATGTTAGTAAATTGTTGAAGTGTCTGTAGCAAGATCCCCGAGTTACTCTCCGAAATAATCAGTGGCAATGCCAATATTGTATTAGGTACCGAAAGCTGGTTGAAACCAAACATAAAATGCAGTGAAATTTTGAATTCTGATTGGACAATGTTTAGGAAGGATAGGACTGCTGCTATAGAAGGTGGTGTGTTAATTGCAGTTAAGCCGGCCGAAGTGGCCGTGCGGTTATAGGCGCTGCAGTCTGGAACCGCGAGACCGCTACGGTCGCAGGTTCGAATCCTGCCTCGGGCATGGATGTGTGTGATGTTCTTAGGTTAGTTAGGTTTAACTAGTTCTAAGTTCTAAGGGACTAATGACCTCAGAAGTTGAGTCCCATAGTGCTCCGAGCCATTAATTGCAGTTAAAAGCTGTTTAAATGCAGTTGAGATCGATACTGCGTCGGACTGTGAAATAGTCTGGATAAAGCTGTCAATCAGACAAGGATTGACCATTGTATTAGAATGTTTTTATAGACCACCAGCGTCCGCAACAAACGTCGCAGAACGTTTCATGGAAAGCCTTGAGTACATAGGAAGTAAATATCCAAATTATCCATTAGTTATAGGTGGAGACTTAAATCTATCATCCATTGACTGGAAAAATTACACTTTTATCACAGGGGGCAGAAGCAAAGATTCGTATGAAGTTATTCTAGGAGCGCTCTCAACATACAGCCTTGAGCAATTGGTTAGAAATCCAACTCGATGTGGGAACATATTAGATATCTCGGCGACAAACGGACCTGATCTTTTTGAGGAAGTTAATCTAGAAGAAGGTGTTAGTGACCTTAAAGTCGTTGTGGCTTCTATGTCAGTGGAAGCTGCAAAGAAAAAAAAACAGCGTAGAGTTTTCTTGTTTGGGAAAGTAAATAAAAGTGTCATTAATGAATATCTTCATAGTCAGCTCCAAGCATTCACCGCGGGACACAAAGATATTGAGCATCTTTGGTCGGAATTTAAAAGTATTGTCCACCATGTGCTAGAGAAGTATGTGCCTAGCAAAAGTATAGGGGAGGGAAAGGATCCACCTTGGTACAACAAACATATTAGGAAGTTGCTGAGAAAGCAGATAATCTTGTAAAGTTGTTTTAAACATAGTCACTGCCCCGCTGACAAACAGAAATTATGCGAAATGAAAGCAGCTGTCAGAAGGACAATGAGAGACTCTTTTAACGAATTTGAAAACAATATTTTATCTGAAGATTCTAAAAATAACCCCAAAAAATTTTGGTCGTACGTAAAATCTATGGACCCAACAAATAATTCAATACCTTCTCTTTCTGACAGTATGGATAATGTAACTGATGATGATAAACAGAAGGGCGAAATTCTAAACCTAGCTTTCAAAAACTCGTTTACGATAGAGGACTGCAGCACCATTCCCCCTTTCAATTATCGAACAAACGACAGGATGGCTGACACAGTGTTTAGTGTATCTGTAATTGTAAAACAGTTAAGACCCTTAGACGCCAGAAAGGCATCTGGCCCAGACGGTATCCCCGTAAGATTTTATGTTGACTATGCTACAAATACAGCACCATTCTTATCCGTCATCTATCAGAGATCGTTGGAACGGCGGAAAGTTCCACGGGACTGGAAGAAGGCCCAGGTCATAACAATCTATAAAAAGGGTAGAACATCAGATGCACATAATTACCGGCCAATTTCACTGACATCGATTTGTTGTAGAATCATGGAGCATATTTTGTGTTCAGACATAATGACCTCTCTAGACTCTGAGAAGCTCATCTGCAGAAACCAGCACGGTTTTAGGAAACAGCGGTCATGCGAGACTCAGCTGGCCCTCTTTGTGCATGATATACAACAGGCTCTAGATACCGGCTCCCAGGTTGATGCCATATTTATCGACTTTGGAAAGGCGTTCGACTCAGTTCCGCACTATCGCTTGCTACAAAAAGCGCGCGCTTACGGTCTATCCAGTGACATATGCGGTTGGATAGAAAGTTTTCTAACAGACAGGGAGCAGTATGTCGTCCTGAACGGGGTAACTTCAATAGAAAGAAGAGTAACTTCAGGTGTGCCCCAGTGCAGCGTAATAGGTCCTCTGCTTTTTACGATTTACATAAACGATCTGGTTGATGGCACTGACAGCGGCCTTGGACTGTTTGCCGATGATGCTGTAGTCTACAGGAAAGTAGTATCACACGAAAGTTGTGAACAAATCAATGAGGATTTGCAGAAAATAAATGCGTGGTGTAATGACTGGCAGTTATCTCTCAATATTAGTAAGTGTGACCTACTGCGTATAACAAGGCGAAAATCCCCATTAATGTATGAGTACAAAATAAATGATCAGTCTTTGGAAGCGGTAACATCAGTCAAGTATCTGGATGTGACTATTCGAAATGATCTCAAATGGAGTGATCAGATTACAGAAGTAACGGGTAAGGCGAACTCTAGATTGCAGTTTATTGCTAGAATCCTGAAGCGATGCAGTCTTTCAACAAAGGAAATAGCTTACAATACGTTAGTTCGTCCAGTCTTAGAATATTGTTCGTCTGTATGGGACCCTTACCAGTTGGGTATGATTCACGAAATTGAGAAGGTCCAAAGAAGAGCGGCAAGATTCGTGACTGGTACATTTAGCCATCGCGAGAGCGTTACAAATATCATAGAAAGTTTGAAGTGGAACATACTTGCAGATAGACGACGCGCTAAACAGAAGGGGCTGCTCACTAAATTCCGAAATCCAATCTTCACCGAGGATGTAGAGCATATATTATTACCACCAACTTTCAAATCGCGTAATGATCATCATTCAAATATAAGGGAAATAAGAGCTCGTACTGAGGCGTTCAGACAGTCGTTTTTCCCTCATGCGATCCGCGAGTGGAACAGAGGGGAGGGGGGGGGGGATATGACTTTGGCGTGAGTTGTGCCCTCCGTCACACACCGCTTGGTGGCTAGCGGAATATATATATAGATGTAGGAGACTCAAATTCGTTTTACAAATTACGATCGCGTTGTGCCGTTTCGTCTGTCTACCGATGTGCCGTCAAACAAGGGTATGTGCCTGCCGTGTTACGCAGTGCGCTGTCTGCTACATCTACGGCAGGGATATACACTTCTATAGACGTCTCTGGTGAGGTACGACTTCGCAAATTTCAACATTTTCTTAAAAAAAAAAAAAGCTCTTGCAGTTGGTCTTAACAGCCGAAATTTTGACATTGTGTTTGTTTTGGTGTATTCTTCCTATTTCAAAAATTTTAAGGCACGTTTCGACCTGACAGATTAGACACTTCCATTATTTAAGTCCACGTGGCTGCTCAAATTCTAAGTGTAGGGAAGATTCTGTCGTACGGCCGCTCAAAAAACTACGTCCAGCTCCCGTCTAAACACTGTACCGATTCTCTCCATCGACTGCTGACCAACCAGAGACCATGAAGCGCTCCAGCGTAGCCTACTTCAAACTTTGAATACCAGACCATGTTAGTCAAATTCATAACTTGTTGCAGAATTGTAGTTAAAATGACCATCGTCATCCATTACATAAATATCATTACAATAAAAATACCAAAATAATGTCTTCTCATGCTGGTTAGTTCCCCACATTCTAAATCATTCTAATATAAATATTATAGTAGTTATCAATAAAAGCATTGAGTGGCGACGTCAAGAATTCCCTTAAAACTAATAAAATACGAAGAAAGATCTACATGAAAATCACGATGCCTTATCCAAAAGGCACACAGAGTTCAATTCTTTCTCGTGACGCATTCAATTCACATAGCGCACATCACATTTGAATTATGGACGATTTACACAATGCCCCGTTTCACTCTACCAAGATAATACAGAATTTGGCACATAAATATCATTTGGAACCATTTAGTGAAAGACACATGCTGACGTCATGCTGCTGGCTCCTGTGAATTACTTTGAGTTGTGGTCCATATGATTCATATGAATGACTCATATTTATTACTCTAATATCACTTGAGTTTTAGATAAACCAATTATTATTCGTTTACGGCATATAAAATTTCCAATTTGTCATATTGATGAGGAGTGTAGCTGCACTGGTTTGCCAGTAATATAACTTAAAATGTTTCATAAATCATAGTTTATAAAAGCTTTGTTCCTCTGAACTAGAGGTCATTAAGTGGAGTGGAAAGCTGCAATGAACTTGTTAAATCAGGAGACACAATTCGATATCCTCATATTATTAGTATTTTAAATAATCTTATTGCTTTTATGCTAATTAAATATTTGTTAGCTCTTTCGCATTTTTCGTAGACATATCTCTGTTTTAGTTACTGAATGTACTGAAATTAATTACATAGACGTTTCACTGCGTAATAAAAAAAACATAATTTTACAACGCTGAACAGGCTCTGTGTTTCAGTTGCTGTCGTAGATGGCGTGGTACGTTCAACAAATTAGTATTTCTTCCAAATAATTAGTTTCTTGTTCTTATTCGTTTGTCATTACATATTATATTTGCCTTTGCGTCCGTTTTAGGCTGAGTATTACAGATTTTACCTGAAGATTAAAAATGGGAATGTTATGGGCG
Organism: Schistocerca americana; assembly: GCF_021461395.2. Lineage (NCBI taxonomy): Eukaryota > Metazoa > Arthropoda > Insecta > Orthoptera > Acrididae > Schistocerca > Schistocerca americana. Next base: position 399,895,264 of record NC_060123.1, on the reverse strand, counting down.
ATACAGCGGTGTTTTACGCTGCTATCTGCATTTATAATATTACATGTGGTGTGTTAATCCCCCGTAAATTTTTGTAATAGGAAGCTAATAGCAATTTTTACATAACTTGTTACTTGAAGCAATTTTTCTTTTGGTTTGTCTGTTCTCAGATCTGAAGATAGTGGTTAAGCTACCGAAACTGGTCATCACTTCGTAAAAATCTGTAATGTTAAATGCGATTGAGACAATATACAGAAAATTTTTGAAAAGTTCAGAAAGTTTTGCAGTAATTTTTAAAAATTGTATAACTTTCTATTTGATTACATTATACATTAACTCTTGTCCTTCATCCCTGGATGTAAGTAACCTCATCACGGAATCTTCTTGCATACCTCTATATTGATGGCATGCGTGTCAGTTGTAAATTCTTTGTGTTGGTCAACTTTATGTTCTCCTCACAGTACACAGGTTTTCGTGTCTGTTACGGCAATCATTTCTTAGGTAGCGATATATATGTTGGTCACATTTCACGTAATTTTCATATATTTTAAACATGTCTAAATTATATGACAGTAAATATGTTTACATTACATGACAGTTATGTGAAATGTGACCAACATACGTCACTACCTAAGAATTGGTAGCCGCAACATACTCGGTAACTTGTGCACTGTGGAATCAACATCAAGTTGAACAGCGCAAAGAATTTATAACTGACAAACATCTCATTGTATGTCACTGACGATGAGATGTATACCCGAGTGCCAGTTTATCTATTAAACGTTTTAACTGCAGCTCATGATGTTTAGAATATATCCTTTAACGAATATCGTTTGTCTGCCGGTAGACGTGAGGTTTGTAAGCGGTCTGTTAACGAATATCGTTTGTCTGCCGGTAGACGTGAGGTTTGTAAGCGGTCTGTAGAATCTGTGGAATTCGATATAGTTTCAGTCATGAGGCATTGGCTGTTTAGACGTATACGGATATGTAGTGCAGTAACACAATGGCTGGCGAGCTTTCGAGTCGCTCAGTAATGAATACACAGATTGCGCAGTACACGATGAATAGAAGTTTAGAATTTCTATGAGAGGAATTGCGATGTACGCAGTGAAACAGCAGTAGCGTAGTAAAAAGTATAATGTATGAAGCGTGTGGAGTGGTATTGGTGAGAAACGGTTCGCGTAAATAATAATCAGCCACGATGCGAACGGTTACACAAGTTCTGAATACGCTGCAAAGTTAGTAATGAATTTTTGCGAACGATAACTGCGAAACGTTGTGCAGACACGCAGTAGATAATTACCACGACATTTCGGTGTACTGACCGAACGAACTGCCGTTGTAATCTGTTAATCTGTCTATGGAAGACCCTCTGCGGTTTAATCGGAAATCAGTCAAAATGTCAACGTTGAGGTGTGAACAGTGCAGTTGCTTCGTTGATATCATTACGAAGAACAGTTTCTTGCCCAACTGTGTATGCTTTATTAACTTTCCTTTGTCGGTGTCTGTTCTAGAAATTTGTTCACAGCAGAAGCAAAATCGATTACAGGAAGAAGAAATAGCTGGCAGTACATAAGGCCAAGTTACTATATGCACAGCTCGCAGAAATCTATCGATACCCGCTTGTAGGACAATAAGGTCAGAGCACAAAAATAGCAACGAACAATAGGTCCTGTCCCTTTCAGAGCAGCAGCAGCTTACACACTTATTTCCAGAATAAGCATATCAAGAAATATGAGTGTATTTCCCGAAAAGATGTCGAAATAGCTAAAGATCGAGGTAAGGCTTAATCAGAGACATTTGGTGTAGAGTAGTCTCCAAAAATGAGAGCCCAAAAATTATGAAACAGAAGATAAACGTTTCAAAAATAGTAACGATACCGGAAGACAGCTTGAGGAGAACAACTATTCTGCAGGAGCCAAGGTTTCTTTAGGTCGCACACATCTTTAGCAGTGTCGTGGTGTGTGGTTCCAGAATGCTAGGGGCGGGAGATCCTTTCCCTGAGAAGCGGCTGTATGAAAATCTGGAAGAGTACTCATGTGGAGCTTCCAGGCTGCAGGTCGTGTCCTCACTGCGCCTCAAATCTCAATCGCGTTCCACATATTTCAGATCAGAGGTACCCGCATCAGTAAGAAATTCATCCCCCACTGAAGCTTCATGCGGACCGACTACTTTGTTTTCCGGCCCATCGTTGTCTCACGGGTTTGATGCGAACCACCACGATTCCCTCTCTTGTGTCAACCTCTTCATTTCACAGTAGCTCTTACACTCAGCGTCTTCAATTACTTTTTGTGTATAACCTAACACACCGTGTTTAGGAATAGTTATTAAAATGTCCTCGGTCCCAAGTTCGACCCCGGTCACTGCTTAAATCGATACTAATAATAAAACTAAAACCATCGTGACTGTTGTTCTGTTTGAAAACGCTAACCTCCAAAACCGCTTGCCTAATTTCCGTGGGGTTTTCGTAGGCAACTTAAGCGTAGTTTGGTGCAACAAATGGATTTTAATTTTATCGGAATCGGAACACGTATGAAAAAGACATCGTAATTCAAAGTTTTATCTGAAATCGTCTGCTTAGCTTAGTAGTTCGAATGTTTAATCATCATGGTGTAGTACACCAAAGAACCAATAGATGGCGCTGTTAGTCATAGCGTATCAATGAATCAACAGACGGCGCTGTTAATTTTTTTTTTTTTTTTTTTTTTTAAATTCAGTGACAGATGTATTTTTACAAGTTTACGTCATTCACAGAACTAAGCGCCGGCATCTTGTCTTTATGAACAAAAGCCAACAGCTAATTTAAATGGCTAGGATATACGGATTTATTAACTTCGCTTTGTGTATTAAAAATTTAACGATACGAATTGCTTCTTTCGATAAGTTTTATTTATATTTGCCTTCTTTCCTATGAAAGTTTTCTTTATACCTCAGCGACAGAAGTATTTTCCGAAGTTTGCATCAGTGACAGAGAAATAAGGGCTTCAGTCTTGTTATTACAATTATGAACCAACGTTGAAATTGATTGGGTAGGATGTACGGATTATTGATTTTGCTCTGTGTATTAAAAGCTTAACGAGATTCCTTTGCTTCTTTCGATGCGTTCCATTTTTATTCTTTACCAGGAAAAACAAATTTCTGAAGTTTGCTTTGTGATTTAGGTGCCTCTTCATTATATTTTATTTCGTTTTCTTTACGAATTATTACGCCTAGAAAACGGTCGTGTCTTTTTGAAAACATCAGAATGGCTAAAAGACTGAATGTTACACACTCTCAAGAACCCAGTGAGGGCCGCGAGGCGAGGCTTGCTGCGACTCGAGAACGTTAGCCTCCAACTCACTCTTTGGAAACTCCTTCCAATACCGTGCAGCGACGTTAACTCCGATCGAGAGCGTCGTGCAATACTCGCACCTCTAACCCTTCACTTACAGCGGCTTAAAGTTACTTGTCTTCAGTGTAACGTCTTAGAAGCGGAATTTTTAACACGAAATGGCGCAGGCGAGCGAGTTTTTATACCCAGGATCACAGTTATACTTAACAATTTACCATTTCGCTTTAAACATGTACTGTTCCCAGTGAGCTTATGTCAGGAACATAAGCAAAGCATAAGGTCAGATACTGAATGTTGTGGGCGTGGACCTTATTGTCAGCTGCTTTTCAAAGAAGCGAGAATATTTTATACACTTTAAGTAATATCAGTTGCAACAGAAAATGTTGTAAAGAGAATAAGAGGCAGAGCAGAGGCTTAGTTACTTTGACCAGTTCAGTTGTAAACTGTTCTCATCAGAATTAACGGCAGACCAAAACCAAGAACAATAATCAATAAAATTTTTCTGGCTTTCTGACCGCATTGTCAATAATGTAAAACTACCGATGCTTCGGTCACTGTTGCAACAGTTTTCCATTATTGACAATGCGGCCACAAAGCCAGAAACATTTTATTGACTGACAATGGCCGCGGAAGCTAAGAACAATAGTTTAGGTTACATACCGACGTCGCAAGCAGAGTATAAGGCAGAGAAAGTATATGATGATACTGAAGGTGCAATTCAGTATGTAAAGGGATATGGAAATCTAATAATCATGCGTCACTGCAACGCTGTAGTAGGGGAAGAAAAAATGGCCCTGAGCACTATGGGACTTAACATCTGTGGTCATCAGTCCCTTAGAACTTAGAACTACTTAAACCTAACTAACCTAAGGACATCACACACATCCACGCCCGAGGCAGGATTCGAACCTGCGATCGTAGCAGTCGCGCGGTTCCGGACTGAGCGCCTAGAACCGCTAGACCAGCGCGGCCGGCGTAGTAGGGGAAGAAACAGAAGGCAGAGCAACAGGAGAATATGGGCTCCATAATAGGAATGAGAGACGAGACAGACTAATTGAGTTTTGCAATAAATTTCAGCAGGTAATAGAAAATAAACTGCAAGAGGAGGAGATGTACTCCAAAATATCCTGGAGGCCAGAAGAATTCCAGTCGAATTAAATCATGATTAGACTGGGATTCCGGTCGGATATTAGTTTTCAAGGGGCCTCCAGGAGCAGATAGATCACACTTTGGTAATGAGGAAAGTGGACTGAAGTTTAACAGAATCGTCGGGAAGTATCATTGTGGAAATACATGGGATAATGATGATATGCATTGAAATTCTCGAAAGCTGTAGATACTGTGATAGTGAAAAATCACAATCAACAGTTCAGTTGGAGAGGAATGAACATCTTTTCAAAGGGTAATCACAAAAATTGGACCGGCAAATGTAGGTACAAAGAAAGTAAGAGGGGAGAAATCTGGGGTAACATAACAAGTACTTCAGTTGATCGACGAAAGAAAGAAATAGAAAAAAGTTCAAAATAAGCAAGGGATTCAACAATGTAAGTCACTTAGGAACAAAATAAATAAGAAGTGTAGGGAAGCCAAGGAGAAATGCTGCAAGAAATATGTGAAGAAATCGAAAAAGAAATTATCTTTGAAAGTACAGATTTTCCACGTAGAAATCCGAAAGCAACTTTCGGTGAAATAAATAGCAACGCCGTCAATATTAAGAACGCAAGAGGAATATCTGCATCTACATCCATACTCCGCAAGCCACAAGACGGTGTGTGGTGGAGGGTACCTTGAGTACCTCTATCGGTTCTCCCTTCTATTCCTGTCTCGTATTGTTCGTGGAAAGAAAGATTGTCGGTATGCCTCTGTGTGGGCTCTAATCTCTCTGATTTTATCCTCATGGTCTCTTCGCGAAATATACGTAGGAGGGAGCAATATACTGCTTGACTCCTCGGTGAAGGTATTTTCTCGAAAATTCAACAAAAGCCCGTACCGAGCTACCGAGCGTCTCTCTTGCAGTCTTCCACTGGAGTTTATCTATCACCTCTGCAACACTTTCGCGATTACTGAATGATCCTGCAACGAAGGGCGCTGCTCTCCATTGGATCTTCTCTATCTCTTCTATCAACCCTATCTGGTACGGATCCCACGCCCGTGGGCATTATTCAAGCAGTGGGCGAACAAGTGTACTGTAACCTAGTTTCTTTGTTTTCGGACTGCATTTCCTTAGGATTCTTCCAATGAACCTCAGTCTGGCATCTGCTTCACCGACGATTAATTTTATATGGATATTCCATTTTAAATCACTCCTAATACCTACTCCCAGATAATTCATGGAATTAACTGCTTCCAGTTGCTGACCTGCTATATTGTAGCTAAATGATAAAGGATCTTTCTTTCTATGTATTCGCAGCACATTACAGTAGTCTACATTGAGATTCAATTGCCATTCCCTGCACCATGCGTCAATTCGTTGCAGATCCTCCTGCATTTCAGTACAATTTTCCATTGTTACAACCTCTCGATATACTACAGCATCATCCGCACAAAGCCTCAGTGAACTTCCGGTGTTATCCACAAGGTTATTTATATACACTCCTGGAAATTGAAATAAGAACGCCGTGAAGTCATTGTCCCAGGAAGGGGAAACTTTATTGACACATTCCTGGGGTCAGATACATCACATGATCACACTGACAGAACCACAGGCACATAGACACAGGCAACAGAGCATGCACAATGTCGGCACTAGTACAGTGTATATCCACCTTTCGCAGCAATGCAGGCTGCTATTCTCCCATGGAGACGATCGTAGAGATGCTGGATGTAGTCCTGTGGAACGGCTTGCCATGCCATTTCCACCTGGCGCCTCAGTTGGACCAGCGTTCGTGCTGGACGTGCAGACCGCGTGAGACGACGCTTCATCCAGTCCCAAACATGCTCAATGGGGGACAGATCCGGAGATCTTGCTGGCCAGGGTAGTTGACTTACACCTTCTAGAGCACGTTGGGTGGCACGGGATACATGCGGACGTGTATTGTCCTGTTGGAACAGCAAGTTCCCTTGCCGGTCTAGGAATGGTAGAACGATGGGTTCGATGACAGTTTGGATGTACCGTGCACTATTCAGTGTCCCCTCGACGATCACCAGTGGTGTACGGCCAGTGTAGGAGATCGCTCCCCACACCATGATGCCGGGTGTTGGCCCTGTGTGCCTCGGTCGTATGCAGTCCTGATTGTGGCGCTCACCTGCACGGCGCCAAACACGCATACGACCATCATTGGCACCAAGGCAGAAGCGACTCTCATCGCTGAAGACGACACGTCTCCATTCGTCCCTCCATTCACGCCTGTCGCGACACCACTGGAGGCGGGCTGCACGATGTTGGGCCGTGAGCGGAAGACGGCCTAACGGTGTGCGGGACCGTAGCCCAGCTTCATGGAGACGGTTGCGAATGGTCCTCGCCGATACCCCAGGAGCAACAGTGTCCCTAATTTGCTGGGAAGTGGCGGTGCGGTCCCCTACGGCACTGCGTAGGATCCTACGGTCTTGGCGTGCATCCGTGCGTCGCTGCGGTCCGGTCCCAGGTCGACGGGCACGTGCACCTTCCGCCGACCACTGGCGACAACATCGATGTACTGTGGAGACCTCACGCCCCACGTGTTGAGCAATTCGGCGGTACGTCCACCCGGCCTCCCGCATGCCCACTATACGCCCTCGCTCAAAGTCCGTCAACTGCACATACGGTTCACGTCCACGCTGTCGCGGCATGCTACCAGTGTTAAAGACTGCGATGGAGCTCCGTATGCCACGGCAAACTGGCTGACACTGACGGCGGCGGTGCACAAATGCTGCGCAGCTAGTGCCATTCGACGGCCAACACCGCGGTTCCTGGTGTGTCCGCTGTGCCGTGCGTGTGATCATTGCTTGTACAGCCCTCTCGCAGTGTCCGGAGCAAGTATGGTGGGTCTGACACACCGGTGTCAATGTGTTCTTTTTTCCATTTCCAGGAGTGTATATTGTGAATAGCGACATGCCTACGACACTCCCCGGCGGCACACCAGAAATCACTCTTACTTCGGAAAACTTCTCTCCATTGAGAATAACATGCTGCGTTCTGTTATCTAGGAACTCTTCAATCCAATACCACTGTTAATTGTCGAATGTTGGAAAGCTGGCAGATATGGCCGTGCGGTTCTAGGCGCTACAGTCTGGAGCCGAGCGACCGCTACGGTCGCAGGTTCGAATCCTGCCTCGGGCATGGATGTATGTGATGTCCTTAGGTTAGTTAGGTTTAATTAGTTCTACGTTCTAGGCGACTGATGACCTCAGAAGTTAAGTCACATAGTTCTCAGAGCCATTTGAACCATTTGATAGTTGGAAAGAGTACTCTGAAACTTTCTACTAGGAGCAAGCACTGATGAAGTAATAGAAGAAGAAATGGGAGTCGATATGGAAGGCTTAGGTCGTACACTATCAGAGTCAGGGTTTAACAGGGCTTTGGAAGACTTGCTTTAAGATAAAGTGAAAGGGATTGATAACTTTCCTTAAGAATTTATACTACCATGGGGGAAATGGCAACTAAAGGACTATTCATGTTGGCTTGTAGAACCTATGAATCAGGTGACGTACCATCAGACTTTCAGAAAAATATCATCTACGCCATCCTGAAGGCAGTAAGCGCGAGATGTGTCGTACAATGAACTTAACATGCATGCATCCAAGTTACTGACAAGAATGTTATACAAAAGAATAAAAAAGAAATCTGAGAATCTGTTAAGTGACATTCGGTTTGAGATAAGGAGAGATAAAGGCGCCAGAACATTTCTGACGTTGGAGTTGGTAGTGAAAGAAAGACTTAAGAAAAATCCAGACACCTTATTAGGAAAAGCGTTTGGCAATGTACAGCGGTGCAAGATTCTCAAATGCTCAGAAAGATATATTGTGTACAAGAATCAAAGGGAAAAATAAGAATGGAAGACTAACAACGAAGTGCTCGGATTAGAAAGGTCATAAGACACAGTTCAACCTATACATAAAGAAAGCAATGACGGAAATAAGGGGAAGATTCAAGTGCGGGATTAAAATTTAGGGCGAAAGGATATCAATGATAAGATTCACAGATAACATTGCTGTCTTCACTGACAGCGAAGAAGAGTTACAGCATGTGTAGAATGGAATAAAGAGATCTAATGAGTAAAGAATATGGATTGAGGATAAATCGGAGAAAGAAGAAAATAACGAGAGGTAGCAGAAATGAGTACAGCGAGAAACTTAACATCATAGTTTGTGACCACGAAGTAGACGAAGTAAAGGAGTTCTGGTACCTTGGAAGCAAAATAACACTTGACGAACGAAGCAGGGAGGACATAAATAACAGAGCAGCACAGGCAAAGTGGGCATTCCTGGCTAAAAGAAGCCTAACAGTGTCAAACAACGGCCGTAATTTGAGGAAGAAATTTCTGATAACGTACATTGGAGCACAGCATTGTATAGTTGTGAAACATGGGTTATGGGAAAATCTGAAAAGAATGGTTTCGAAGCGTTTGTGTGCCGGCCGCGGTGGTCTAGCGGTTCAGGCGCTCAGTCCGGAACCGCGCGACTGCTACGGTCGCATGTTCGAATCCTGCCTCGGGCATGGATGTGTGTGATGTCCTTAGGTTAGTTAGGTTTAAGTAGTTCTAAGTTCTAGGGGACTGATGACCACAGATGTTAAGACCCATAGTGCTCAGAGCCATTTGAAGCGTTTGTGGCTTGCTGCTATAGAAGGATGTTTAAAATCAGATGGCGTGACAAGATCGGTGGGTAATGGAACACTTGAAAAACGATGAGAAGAAGGGACAGAATGATAGAACATCAAAGAATAACTTCCATGGTAATAGAGGGGACTTCAGAGGGCAAAAAATGTAGGGTTAGGTAGGGATTGGAATGCATCCAACAAATGAGTGAGGACGCTGCGCTCAAGTGCTACTCTGTGATGAAAAGGTTGGCACAGGAGAAGAATTGGTGGTGGGTCGTGACGAACCAGTCAGAAGACTGATGATCCTGAAACAAATAATCATTCTATCGCTTCTTCTCATTGGTGTTTACTACATATCTATTCCACGCTGATCTCTCCGAAAACCCAATTTCTTATTTTTTCAAATCATTTAATTTGGAGGTTCCTTCTGTAACATCAGTCCACCCCGATAGCTGAGTGGTTAGTGCGGCGGTCTGTCACGCCAAGGGACCCGGGTTCGATTAGCCGGCACGGTAGCTCGGCGTGTTCGGTCAGAGAGTTGGTTGGCCTCTGGAATAAAAAACTGAGTGGAAGGATCAACAAACGATCTTGAACGGATATCATGTGACGTCCGCAACGACCAAACACAACGATCATCAACGAACAAAATGAAAAAAAAAGAATGCTGAGTGGTTAGTGCGGCGGTATGTCACGCCAAGGGGCCCGGGTTCGATTCCCGGCAGGGTCTGAGATTTTCTCCGCTCAGGGACTGGGTGTTGTGTTGTCCTCATTATCATTTCATCATCATCAGTGGACGGCAACGGGAAACCACCACTGTAATCACTTCCTTAGACGCTCATGCGGTGGACCTCTCTGACGAGGCTTTCCCCATGACAAGACCAGCCGTAAGGCACAACACAAAGTGTTTTTTTTCTATAACATCACAGAACAGACGTTTCCATTCTCTTCTTCTTCGGATTTCCCACAATCCATGATTCTCTTCCATACACTACTGTGCTCAAGAAGCATATTCTCAGAAATTTCTTTTATAAATCAAGGCCTGTGTTCGATACTACAATAGTGAACCTGTTTTAGAAATGAACTCCCTCTTTTCCTGTGCTTATGTACTCATATCCTCCTTACTGGGTGCATCATTGTGCTTTCAAGGTAGCAGGATTCCTTCACTTCCCCAGCTTTGATATTAAATCAGTCATCAATCTTATTTGTGTTACTCCTGACTGCTTTCGTTCTACTTCGGTTTATTTTCAATCTATGTTTTGTCAGCATTTCACTTCATATTATTCAACAGCTTTTCCACGAATTCGCTTAAGATAGGAACGTCGTCAGTTTAATTTATCAGTTATGTCCTTTCACCCTCAATTTTAATCCCGTCCTGAAGCTTCCTTTAATTTCTTTCATTGGTTCTTCGTTACAAAGGTTGAACAGTGCAGGAAAAATACTGCAGCCCGTTTTAGGCCGCTTTTAATCCGAGACTTTAGTTTTCCAATCTTCTTGTTCTCTCTTGTACATATTGTAGCCTTCAGGTCTGATTGTGGTAATAACATTTTTCTAACGTGCCTTTTTGAGTGGCTGTAATCATTAAGTTATCAACTATTTAATTATATTTGATGTTAGCATGTCCCTCGATCCACACAAATTTTACCTCATTCCCAGGGTTTTTGTTTTCCTTGGTGGCTTTCGTAATGCTCATTACCAGTGGATAAGTTTTCCTGACAAGGGCTGGTATGTGCATATCTTGGAACAAGATTGCTACTATGATTCTACCGGATATGGCTTTTCCTCCACGCGAATGTCACAGGAATTGATACATCGAAACTCCCAAATATCTAACGACCAGTCGACCGCAGTTTCTAGGGCAGCACACTGTTGTTCTGCTACCAGGAAAAATACCGAATAACTCTGCCAAATATCAGAGGCAACGACTTTCGATGCCATACATAAACAGTTCAGCTTTCTCCACATATGCCAGCACGGCTATGCTTCCGGACAACGACTTGGGTTCTCTCTAGGACAACGACAGGGTAGGACTTGGATTTTTTGTGCATTTCAGTTGTGGACTTTATATGTGGAGAGGACTTGAATCATAGACAGGTATTGCAAGCCCAATCTATATTCATTAAATGACTGTCAGAGATACAACAGTTATGTGTGAATCTTTAAACCAAACTTGTAATCGTCCAAATAGAAAAAGAATTATTCCGGAAACAGAACCACAACTACGAATAGTCATTTGGCGCTGCCGACGGAAACGTACGCGACTCCTGCCACCTGGAACTCTCTAAAATTTCCAATGTCTTTAGATATACAACAGAAAGATAAAATGCAGATGGAAACCTATGTCCGAAACTATCATTCACTAAGGCAACAGCGCATAGCAGCTACAAGAGACAAGGCCTTTGAAATACCAATCATTGCTAATTCAAGCCTGTAGTACATTACGTGCCAATTTGACGTTTATGCAACAACCTCCATAGCGTTGCATTTTAATGACTAGTGGTGTACTTTTCATTAGTGTACTTGTTCAACCCATGATTTTTATCGAACATTGAGTGTTCACGGCCTATATAAACCGTGAAAATCTAAGCACTAGCGACGCTGATTATGGCGTATCTTGTCCCCAATTTATCTGGACAGCGCAAAACAGATAGTATTAATTTTCGCAGCTTATTAAATTGCGCGTGGACATGGCGCATATTGCCGAACACACCTCATTTGTGACGGACTCTATCAGGGTTATGACCGACAAGAGCATATTGCATTTGGATTCTGTTTTAGAACGACTGGTTTAATTACGTCGCGAACTGAATCAGTCTGCAACAGCGTACTGTTTGGTTTATTTATCCCATATCGGGAGAAACAATCCAGCTAATTTCGGCCTGTTATCAATAAATTTTCTGGTAATGAATATCAACAAAGCCAAAGGTAAAATCGGTACTATGTTTACATCTGCACCGCCATTTCCTGTCACGTTTATACACGTCATGAACCGTGACTTGAAGATACCGTTTTCCTGATTACGATGACATTAATTGCAACATAGTCCTTGTCAATACACCTTCCACTTTCTATAGTGTTATTAACTGTAGAATTATTCAACTGGAGTTTGTTTATGAAAGTGGGTGTAATCATTTGGTGCCATTCAAGTAGCACAAAGATTAATTTCAGTAGAAATCGCACTCGAAAATACCTTAATATAAGTAAATCCGAGCAAATAGTGCTTTTAAATCACAAGACTTTTTGTCTGTGTTTGCAAGACGTTGGAGATGTATAGGTGATGAAACCGTATTTTTCGAAAAGAAGGAGAAAAACCTGTTTACGAAATGTTTGGCTCTCACTCTAAAGTACAGTAATTAGCAAAAATACTGACTTTAAAAAGCTATCGTCATCCATTTGCCTTCTCACATTTGTACTTAGTCAAGCTAAGTTTAGATTAGTAAAACGCAAAGAAAAGTCATCACATTAAAAAAATGTAGCTTCTTCAGATATATTAAATAGCTACTGTTTATCCCCCATCGCTGGCTTAATATGTCCAACAACGATCTTCGTGTTAGAAGAAGAGTTATCGATGTGCCCTAAGAAAAGAGACTAGTTTAATCCCCCCTCCCCCCCCCCCCCCCCCCTCAGTATGCATAACATTTTTTTCATCTGGTTTTTATAAGTTTTAGCTTTTTGTTTCCTTTTCCTAATTAACTGCAAAAATGTAACTAAAATAAACTTTCAATAAAAAACGCAAACAGAAAGGTACATCAAAAAATGTTGACAATGGGAGGAATGGTGGGGTTGTTTTATAATTTTTTGTTGTAACTGGGTTTTGTAATACTCAATCTAAATTCAATTATTTATTAAACGCTATCTGCGACAACACTTGTACATGTTAAATATACATTTATTTGTGCTTACAAATGTAACGCCACAGTTTTTCAAGGACTTTCTTGAACAAAAAGGGCACTGAATTTCGATCGAATTTGTGGCAAGTACATGTTCTTTCCAATCTGATCTTATTTCATCAGGAACACGCCGCTTTCCTTTTGCCTTTTGTTGATTTTATATTTAACGTATCACACTTTACCGGCACATGCATAGGGTGTCCCATCTAGCCCTGCCACCATATGTATTTCCGAAATGAAGCACAATGTGAGAAATCCAGCTGTCTAGGGATGCACCTAAGTCAGGGGCTCACACAATGGGCAGGAACACACAATCTATTAAATTAGACAAACATCACCTTCAACACAAAATTACGTTTATTTAAATGGCACATTGGTTTTTTCTGCCGAAATGAAAAATAGAGGTAGAATTTAGTGATATGACTTGGTTCTAGTTACCTAAACACAGTAATTAGGCGCCTATAACCCAGAGAAACTCCATGTTCGTGCATTACATCAAGCTCGGAAAATGCACTCGTAAACAACCAGTCGGAGGTTCGAGTCCTCCCTCGGGCATGGGTGTATGTGTCGTTCTCAGCTTAAGTTAGTTTAAGTTAGATTAAATAGTGTATAAGCTTAGGCACCGTTGACGTCAGCAGTTTGGTCCCATAAGACCTTACCACAAATTAAAAGAAAAAGTCAATAACGTCATGTCCGAAGAAACTGCGACAGTTCATTAAATGTTCGAAGTGCCCACTGTTTGCATCAGTACGTTTTCTGAGACGCTGAACAAATGAGGTTTGTACAGAGTGTAGTGTTTCTACAGATATTGCCACACACACTGCAGTAAAACTTTGTTGCGTATTTTCTGGTTCGCTGGGGATTCATGACACACGTTCTCTTTCACTGCATCCCAGAGAAAGAAGTCTAATGGAATCACGCAGGGGGACCGGGCTGGCCAGCTTATAGGGTCTCCTCGTCCCATTTGGGAACATTCCGTGGAAATATGTGCACAGTGAGGGGGCCGTCCACCGTGCTGGAGCCACACTGATAGACGAATTCCAATCCCACGAACTCCATGAGAAGGGGTAAAAAGTCTAGAAGGAATTATGCATATCAACGAAAAAATACGGAACCTACAATATGGGTACGAATGACAACGCATCAAATATTGACACCCTACTGTCGTTTAGCACGGACCAATAGTGCATGTTCCGTAGACACATATGACAGTGCTTTGTAAACGAAGCCCTATCCGCAAACAACGTACCACTTAGGAATTCAGGATTACGTTGGAACTGCTGAAGTGCGAAACGACGGAATGCAATACAGGATTCAAAGTCATTACCATACAGTTATTAGTGGAGTTAGATACGAAACGAATGAAGCATATACCCACGCAAAATTCTCCACACACTACAACGGCTTATTCTAGAAACGGGTACAATCTGTCGCACACTGACCTCAGGACTGTGTACTGCAGCAGCCAGAAAAGCAATTTCGTTTCCATTGTTTGTTGTTGTGTTTGGACGCTGACGCTTTCTGGGGGTCCAGCTGCCTGTTCCACAACACTTGCGCAGATAATGGCAATGGTATAGATGAAGTACACCACCGTTCTGGGTAGTGTTCAGCGTACAGTGCTATATATGTCGTTGCATTTCTGTGACATTCACCGTCAATTAACATAATAATCATTTTTTCTTCGTTACTGAAGATCGGTATATCGACTAGACGAAAGCAAATGTAACAAGTCACACCAAAACAGGGAAAGCAAAATATTAATAGTATGTGAAATGTGTCACAGTGTATTTCGCTATTTGACAGCAGGCTTCACATCAGTGCAGACAATCATTGCTCTGTCAATTATGGCAGAAATTGTTGCGTCGTTGCCATCCCTTAAGGTTACAGTATTTCAGAAGGTATGAGGTTTAGAAGATGGAAACTAAGTCCGCCATAACTAATTTATTGTAAGTCTAGTTTTCTTTTCGATGGAAGAAACATACATGTGCCATTTAAATAAATGTAACTTCGTGCTGCATGTGATGTTTGTTTAATTTTACAGACTGTGCATTCCCGCCCACTGTGTGAGCCGCTGACATGAAAGACGGATAATGGGCAGTAGCTGAAAGAACTCGACATATCAATTTTCCATCGCAGCTGGACATCCAGAGGCTCCTACCAGCTGCTTACCGCAGATGTTGCGTCTGCAAAGTCTTTCCAGATACCGATACCCATGAATTTTCTTTTTGGGCAGTCGTGCTAAATGTAGTGCATTGTTTGTTTTGATGTTTCGAATTCTCATTGGCCATCACCTGTCATTCCCCATGTGTGTAGTGTTTCTTGGTCATGGTATGGCAAGTGCAGACGCGGTTGAGGGAGCTCCATAGTTTACTTCGTTCGCTCTCGGGGGTTAGATGGTCATAGTTATTCTACCTATCTTCTCATAACCGTAGAAGGTGTCCACTGATTTCTCCATTCTTCTCATATATTATAACTTTCTGTGGTGAGTTGGCCATTTTTATCCAGATTGGTTCTCTAGATTTTAGTGGGTGCTTGGTAAGTTTTTCAATGTTTCATGAACTGGTAGTTCTTTGGATCTTTTGAGTTTCGTCCATTGACGTGTTATTGCCTTTTGTCGTCGGATATTTGGCGGGCCAATACTGGCGAGATCCGACAGCCGTGGTATTGGTATGGATTTAAGAGTTCCTCTCACGATCCCTGTGGTGTCACGCAAGGCACCACACTTGCTATGTTGTAGGCTGCAAATCGGCCGCGGTCCGTAAGTACAAATCAGACCCGCGAGTCGCCACTGTCGACGCTAGCAGACCGAGCGCCGCCACTCGGCTGGTCTTACGAGACAAGCTAGCGCACTGGCCAGTTCTACAGCCGACTCTGATAGGAATGGGTCACTTGTTATAGCTTCAGAGATCTCATTTGCAGAGACGCTAGTTAGCACAGCCTTCAGCTAAGTCAGTAGCTACGACCTAGCCAGACGCCACACACAGTTTATGCATTGACAATTGATCTATATGTGTGAAGCAATCAGAATTGTAAAGAAGTATTCGCAGTTCAGTCTATAACTGCACTTGTAAATATTATTGTACAAAGCCAAGATCTACGTTCACCGCTGATGCTGCATTAAAGCAAAGTATTTAATTGTATTCCTGTCTACTAACTTTATAATCACCTAAGATGTTCCGGATACATACCGTCAAGTATATAGTTCATTGATCCTCACGTCAGCCTACGTGATCAACGCGTGCAGTTAATGGCCACACCTCGTGATCAAACTAAGAGTCAAATTGAGTGACTCAGCCGGGTCACCCTTTTTCCACGAGGCCCATAGTTCCGCCTCATACAAAACAATCCTCACTGCGTCGTTTATATGGATATCTATTTTTGTGTTATGTTTTTGGACATGGCTACTTCTGTTCCAAACGGAAGTACAGTGTTCCGTGGCAGGATACTTAAGTGCCTGTGCTGTAGCTCTTAAGGTATTTGTATTAGATCCCCAGCTAGCACCAGATTGTTTCCTTAATACATCATTTCTTGATTTTAGCTTTCTTTCTGTTAGTTCTAGGTGTTTCCTAAATTTTTCGAGGGTCACAACCACATATTTTGGGCGTCGGCAGTGTCATAATATTTTTTTTCGGAGGATTACTTTCAAAAATTTGTTTGTCATTCTATTGGCTGTGTGGAATGAGCTGACTCCTATTGTATTAGACTTCAGGCAAAATCTCCCCCTTTTTTAGTAGTGTTCAAGCTTTTCTAGATCGTTCGTGTGCTGCTTTGAGTTGCTATTGATAGGTCGTCGGCGTAGCTAACCTCTACAGTGCCCGTGGTTATTATGTCGTTGGTATATAAGTTAAATAAAAGTGGAGTCAAAACCGAGCCCTGTGGGAGATCGTTCTTGATGATACAGAATTTACTTCTAAGTTCTCTGCTGTTTCTAAGCGTGTTTTCCTTTAGTGCTGTGATCCTTTAGATTGGAAGGGTTTGCCTTCCGTAGTAAGTTCATCAGAGGACAGCCTGATGAAATTACTTCTAACAAGGAGTCTTTCGAGAGCGAGGTCGCAAGTTTACTCTTTAGTAATTGTCGTGTTAACGGTTATGACAGGAAGAATGACTCACCACATGCATCAAGACGATGACAGAAAATCAGTGTCGGGAGGTGCAGAATCAAATTGGTGTAACGGGGTGACGAGAACTGATGGGATGTGAAGGCATACAACTGAATGCGAAACAGTCTGTCGTGGAGCTTATCGTGAAACTGGCTATGGCTTAAGACGTAGCTGCAGATACTGCGACAATATGCTTTATAGGCAAGGAAAAGGAAACACCCAGGGGCTGAACTTGTCTAGTGGTTCCAGGTGATATGAATTGCAGTGTCACACACTTTTGGGAGGGATAGTTTGCTCTAAAGGGGTGCGATTTTTATACGCAGATTATGAATTAAAAAAAAAAAGGAAATTATTTTGACCAGCTATTGGCCAGAAGGAGTGCTTATACCGTAGTTGTAGTTCTCTTACGCCCATTTTCCTTGCTTGCCGTGACGTAAATATTCCCTGCTGCCCTTGCAGGATCACGCACACGAGAAAGAATCGTAGGGGGCAGAGCACCTCTAACTTCTCGCAGCACAATAAACAGCTTTCTAGCCAATTTACCATCCAGATTAACAGTCGGCATAATTGTATACGAATGCGTTAAGGCATTGATGTCAATTGATCTTGATGCAACTCTCTTGGTGCCTCTAATTTGCAGGATTCCTTTCAAATGCATTTCCTCTTCAAATCCCGATTGGTTGGAGTTGAAAGAGAATTCCTTACTGAACGATGGGATAAGTTTGTTTGCCTCATCTACAACTTTTCGGACCGATTCCGCAGTCTGTTGTGCAACGTCAAGTTGATGCTTTGTTTGAAATTTCGTTACCTGGCGTCTCCCAATTCTGTAGCACTGTACGAAGTTATGCAACCGTCCATCGCTTCCCTAGAAATCGCTGTAATCTATGTCGCACGCAGTCTGATGTGTATATCGTAGTAGGTCACTATGATGCACACGCTGCAAAATTGTATCGAGCTCTTTGAAACGCGCAAACATCAGTTTTTGTAACGAACGCGCCTTGTCCTCCCTTGAATATCCATAGTTTTTCTTATGAAGTGCGTGGTTCAAAATGGTTCAAATGGCTCTGAGCACTATGGGACTTAACACCTGTGGTCATCAGTCCCCTAGAACTTAGAACTACTTAAACCGAACTAACCTAAGGACATCACACACATCCATGCCCGAGGCAGGATTCGAACCTGCGACCGTAGCAGTCACGCGGTTCCGGACTGAGCGCCTAGAACCGCAAGACCACCGCGGCCGACAAGTGCATGGTCATATTTCTGTGAACTTATTCGAAATCTGTTCATAGTTGTTTTTGCACTATGCTGCGGATGATATTCCGTGTATGTAATCACATTTAGGACCCGCTCCTTGGACAAAGATTATCCTTTACTGCTCTTCACTGGAGACGGGATTTTATGGCTCCCTACCCGAAGGGTGGTGAACTACGTGGTTCGACACCTGTTTCAATATCACTTTCACTTGTTACGCACGTATCATCATCATTGTACCCTTCTTGTACGTTGTCCACACAGTCGAGCGTATCCGACACCACATATTCTACTGACTCATCTTGAAGAAAAGCTAATATTCCATTTGCTAGTTTTTTCTCACTCTGTGACATGCCTTGGTTTCCTTTCTGACGAAATGTCAACTTCGGCAACTGCTGTTGTAGATATAATGCAATTTTTGCTTTGTTTATCGTTGACATTGCTCTGCTTTGTATCAAAACCACTATCGCTGTAGCACTGTTGTGAGTTGCTCATCAAGTAAGCAGTTCAGCTACTCTCTGTAGCCTCATGCTATGCTCACCACCTCGATACCTCCATGTCCGCCTCCTGTTTCCATTAGCAGATATTATGGTTGCATGGTAAACAATATGTTGGACGTCGAATGGCGGAATGCCGTAAACGCCATTGGCCTTTTGCGGCCTTGCACTCAAACTGTTCCTTGTAAGTATTCTTTAGCAATAGTTCGAATGAAACCCAACAAACCAGGTCCATCCGCTTTACCTCAGAGAGGCTGTGTGTCCAGAAGCCACTCATTGTTCATGCTATAGTTGAAGAGAATTGCCAGTAACAGCTACCGTCGAAGCGCTTTTTGGAAGCAGGAAGAGATTTCTTTTGAGTCCAGAACGTACATGGAACCAACCATGACTACAGAAAGACTTTTCTGCTTTAGAAATATCCGAAATATTTTCTTGTGAAGAAATAATTCCAAACAGAAGCGAGAAATTCAAGATTTCTGGAAGTGGTATAAAATATTTCACTGCCACTTTGTTTCATAGTGGGTATAATAATATAACATTATAGAATGTATTGAGAGGGATCCATTGGTACTCATTATCCAGTAGTCTCAAAGGATATGAACAGGAACAAGTTTACTGACATTATGGAATATTTTCTTCCCTTTGACAGCTAAACTTGACCCCGCTGATAAGTCAGACAAGATGCGACCGTTGTGGTACATGCTAAATGAGAGATTTTTAAATGCATTCCAGGAGGATGCGAAATTGAGTGTCTATGGAAATATTTTTTGCTTCTATTTTTGAGAAAATTTGAGAAGTTATTGTGGCAGAATTTCTGTTCACATTAGCACTGCTCGATGTGGTACATGACTACATATCTTAGAGGAAGGTACAATATCATTTTACTTATTTACTTCAGTAAACTGTTGTAGCCCATCGCTGCACTTTTTACCCACACAGCAGCATATTCCGGTGGCTGTAATATGATACGTGCATCAGCAATATCATCCTCTTCCTCCAGTACGGACACTATCTCCTCTAGTGTCAAACTGATATGAAGTTAAACAAAAAATTATTAGTTTTGAAACAATCTTTCCCGCTATGCGCACAGATGTAGGCACGTATATTATCATGGTTACTGTGGAATTCATGTTTTCATTTCTCAGTACTCATTCCGATTAGTTGTTACTACGAATGATTATAAGTAATATAAAAATAGAGTTGGTTTTAACACTTAGAAAACGCTTACCTTTTGTGCTAATACACAGATGCTGAAAAAAATGCCTTCTTTTCTCTGTCACTTAATATGATGAAGTGTTACAATAACGAAACTCAAACGCAACATATTGTTACTTGGATGTACCAATTGATGTGCAGAAATTTTAAATTATGTATAGTTTTATCACACAAAAATTATACACAGTGGCATATTTAATGCTAACAAATGTGGACAGTGATAACTAATGGGTCACAATGAGAAATGGAATTAATTTTGCAGCTAACATAAATCTTCAATCCTTGAATTTGCACTATGTGACCAAAAGTATCAAGACACCCACAACAACATACGTTTTTCATTTTAGGTGCATTGTGCTGCCACCTGCTGCCAGGTATTCCATATGAGCGACCTCAGTAATCATCAGATATCGTGAGAGAGCAGAATGCGAACTCACGGACTTCGAACGTGGTCAGGTGATTGGGTGTCACTTGTGTCATACGTCTGTAAGCGAGATTTTCATATCCTAAACATCCCTAAGTCCACTGCTTCCGATGTGATAGTGAATCGAAACGTGAGGGGTCACGTACAGCATAAAAGCGTACAGGCCGACTTCGTCTGTTGACTGGCAGAGACTGCCGACACTTGAAGAGAGTAGTAATGGGCAAGAGGCAGACAACTATCCAGACCATCACACAGGCATTCCAAACTGCATCAGGATCCACTGCAAGTACTATGGCAGTTAGGTGGGAGGTGATAAAACTTGGATTTCACGGTCGCGCGGCTGCTCATAAGTCACACATCACATCGGTAAATGACAAACGACGCCTCGCTTGGTGTAAGGAGCGTAAACATTGGACGATCAACATTGGAAAAACGTTGTATGGAGTGACGAATCACGGTACACAATGTGGCGATCCGATGGCAGGGTGTGAGTATGGCTAATGATCGGTGGACGTCATCTGCCAGCGTGTGTAGTGCCAACAGTAAAATACGGAGTTGGTGGTATTCTGGTGTGGTCGTGTTTTTCATGGAGGGGCTTGCACCCCTTGTTGTTTTGCGTGGTACAATCACAGCACAGACCTACACTGATGTTTTAAGCACCTTCTTGCTTCGCACTGTTGAAGAGCAATTCGGGGATGGCGACTGCATCTTTCAATACGATCGAGCACCTGTTCATAATGCACGGCCTGTGGCGGAGTGGTTACACGAGAATAACATCCCTGTAATGGACTGGATTGCACAGAGTCCTGACCTGAATCCTACAGAACACCTTTGGGATGTTTTGGAACGCCGACTTCGTGCCAGGCCTCACCGACCGACATCGATACCTCTCCTCAGTGCAGCACTCCGTGAAGAATGGGCTGCCATTCCCCAAGAAACCTTCCAGCACCTGATTGAAGATATGCCTACGAGAGTGGAAGCTTCATCAAGGCTAAGAGTGGGCCAACAATATATTGAATTCCAACATTACCGATGGAGGGCGCCCCGAACTTGTAAGTCATTTTCAGCCATGTGTCGGGATACTTTTGGTCACATAGTGTATATAATCTGATAACTTGCAGAAAGAGTGACTGATAATGTATGTTATTAATTTTCACGTAAATTTATAAGGGTGCTTAATCTCTTGCTTGGTGTTAGACGAAAAATTACGGAATGATTCTGCAACGTAATACAAACTGGAGTATATATCGCAAGAGAGTGGAGTTTATGTCACAAGGAGAGAGGACGAAGCCAATGGTAGAGGCGTATTCAATACTTTTAAAAACCTCGTAGTATCTGTTAAGGTTATTACAGATTCCAAATGCGAAATAATCCTGGGATAAGTCTCTAAGATGGCCAATCTTTGTAATCGGAAGCTTTTGCGACCGAGGTGTAGTGGCAAGACTTTCAAGATAAATGTAGAGAATATCGCACGTAAACATTCTGATTATCTTTTCCAAATAAGGATAGCTAGAGACTAAATAATGTCAGCTAGAGACTGGGAGAGCGAACGATTAACAAATGAAAGGTACTGGGACTGCTAAACATATTTTTTATACAATTAATACCTTAAATTAAACAAAGGCAACTGAATGGCTTTATTCTCACAATTGATCGGTCTGGATGTGAAGTTATATAGTAATGAGGTGGAGAATCTGAATGAAAAGCCAGTCATCATTTATGCATGTCCCACAGAGGATAACAATGATTGATAAGTCGGTAACAAAATTTTGCAGCGTTAATATGATGTTTCTTTTCCTGTCCATTAATCATTGTTTCCTTATGGTAGCACTCAAGTTGTCTTCTTAATTATGGCTCAAGATCGTAATTGGGCAATCGTGGAAATTAAGTTATTCAGTCGTGTAAGGGGAAAATGTAATCATCTAAAGAAATAGTTACGACCATGACATAAAAAAAAAAAAAAAAAAAAAAAGAAAAAAAAAAAAAAAAAAAAGGAAATTAACCTGATCCCTTAGAGACACGACTTCTCAGGGCAATATTTTAGATACCTTGGTGATTAACAGACAACAGACCTTTCTTCTCGATTCAGTTAATGTAATGGTGAAATAGCATTGGTGTCTATAGATAGGCATTTGGATCTGATGAGGTACCTGTACGATTCTAAAAAGATTATGTGAAAGAAATTTGCTTCTTCTCGTGGGCCATTCTTGTTTTTAAGAAGCGTTGGAGGACAGATGCACATTACTACAGATCGATATCACTGACGTCATCTGTTGTAATTATAGAATACGTTTCATGCAGTCATGATTATTCTGGAGACCTAAAATCGTCTTTTTACGGCTCATTGTGGCAGTCGCAGCCTCACGCTGTGTTTTGCACTGTCTTCCAGCGACTATAGGAGCAGCTTTGTGAATGAATTCATATATCAGCCGGCACTTTTCATTTTGTGACACTGTTTAGTAGCATCGACTTCAGCACCATACAATAGACACCACAGCTAGTTTTTATTTTTCCTGATTGTCTGTTGGAAATGGATACGGACTGCGCTTTTTGTGTGCAGACGTAAGGAGAAATGGCTTCTGTCGGGAAACCGCTGGAAGCTGCGTGGGTGGCACGTTACAGATATTGGTTTCTTTGTTTTTGTCTGGGAGTTAGGGGAAAGTTCGTTGACTTTATTTACGCCTGCCTGGCGGGAACAAGTCTCAGTGATAGAGGTTCTCAGTGATAGAGGTCAACGTTCTCGCATTTCTTAAAATCGAGTTTTTTGCCTGACCCCTTTAGAATCACCCGCAGATCCTTCCTAGAACCTTTCTCTGTTCGGAAAGAGCGTGGGGGCAGTGACAGGTTGCCCTTTGTCAGATACCCTCGTTGATCCAGCGGCCGCCTCTTTGTAATAGGCACTGCGATTGGTCAATTGTCGCCTCTCCAGAAAGAACTTACTCTGAACGCTTCATACGCTGGAGTTTGTAATTTTTTCACGAGACACACTCGGACACGGGCAGCCGAGTCACTCATTTCCTATGGAACGTGGTGTTAGGTATAAGTCAGGTTGAGGTTTTATAATTTAGGTCTTGATCATACCTGACGGTGTCACCACCATCATGTGTAGGAATTGATTCATATAACTTGTTATTACTTTTGCTTTTGGAAATTAATTCTTTCGTGCTGAACCTAGAATGACGAATTTGTGTTGTAGGGTGGCCTTGTAATAAATCAAAAACTGATATTAGTCTTGAACATTGTATTTATTTCTTTTATTCTGCCTTACTCCTTTCTCAAAGGCCCTACAAGAGAGATATATGAAAGGGTATCAGTGAAAACGAAACAAGAAAGCATTCAGTGAACAAACACTTATAAAATAAATGAAGTGCATATCGTAAGAAACGAAGAGAAGTAGAACTCACACAAATATCTATAACATATTTTTAGCTAAAACGAAACTGAGTTTGTCAAGCATGGAGACAAAGTGTCTGATCTACATTCCTTGATGACTTCTAAGTGAAAGCTGAATCGCGGTACACATCGAAGTATTAGGTGAAGACCCGCCAGAAGGCTGTACTTTACGGTGTATGTGAAAATTATATGTTTTGAAATGCAGTAGTACTGATACAATTGATTGGTACAATGTTGTTTTAAATGGCAGTTAATATTTTACTGTGACTATTACATCACCCAGTTTATTATTTGACAAGTATCCATCTGGTGCAAAGAGACTGGCAAAAATTGTCACCGCAGGAGGGCGTCAATGTATAAAGAATAAGCTTGTCTACTTCTTTGTCTATTTAAAATCCGCTGCCAAGCACTATAATAAATAGCGAGTTTTCAGATCACAGCCACCGTGTCATTTAAGACTGCACAGTTTCCTTTCCCACAGAGGAGCTATCAAAGGTAATAAACAATGTATGCAAGTAAATACTATCTTGCTGCATGGTCGTGCTGGATCTTAGCGTATCCACTGCGTTTATCTTGTTGTTTTTGTTCCTTCGGGTTAGACAATTTAGTAAATGTACGGCCTAAATGTGTGGTTTAATAAATCCGGACTACGTACGACTCTTGCACATGCAGTGAACGATTTATCCGCCATGAGATATGACCAGTGAAACCTTACCAGTGTACCAACTTAGACACTTCTTTCCCCATTTTCCCGTAGAGAGTCTGTTCAGAGTTCTTAATGGAAATACAAAGCAGCACTTAACAAACTGACATAACCTCCATGAATGAGCAGCTGTTTGTGAAAATTTTGTCCATTTTTCTAAAAATTAATTAAAAATACTTTGAATCCCACGGTTCCGACCACGGTTTTGGCCAATGCCGGCTCTCTCGTATATACCTGACCGAGAGACCGCATGCTCCACTAAAAGTTCGCCTCATACTTGTTTTTCCCTCGCACTGTTTGCGAATGGAACAGCAAAGGAAATGTAGTGGTGCAGAGTACACACCGCCACGCACCACACGATGGCTTGCGGAGTATCTACGTAGAGAACCAAGACGCTGTAATGGGCCGGACCTCAGACAGACAGCGTTGTATGTGACTAGAAGTGTCATTTGAGGGTGCATTTGCGTCGTAGGCCAGTACACGGTCGACATACTGTACAGAATCTACAGCACGAGCGATATTTATCTTTAACACTGCAATGAAACTGAACGGTATGAACAGTTACCTTGAGAGTCGCCTCGCAAATTGCAGTTTCCCGACATAATGTGTATCGTAAGTTGGAAACAAACATCTATGTGTCAATCTTCCGATTACGTGCGTCCTTATAACGCCAGTGCACAGACGAATACAGCGACATAGACACTGGACCGTGAAAGAACACAGCAGATGAATCGGTGGGTAACAGATAACACCGCGGGGCAGCGCCTCCAAACGCTACGAACAGCTCGGAAAGCCGAGAGCAGACACGCTACTGGACTGCTACACTGTGTAGAATTGGTAGAGCACATAATTTGTGATTTATATTTCTGGACTACACTACTGTACAACTCTACACTACACAGCACTACACTACACGACACTACACTACACGAAACTAATGGTTCAAACGGCTCTGAGCACTATGGGACTTAACATCTGTGGTCATCAGTCCCCTAGAACTTAGAACTGCTTAAACCTAACTAACCTAAGGACATCACACACATCCATGCCCGAGGCAGGATTCGAACCTGCGATCGTAGCGGTCGCGCTGTTACAGACTGTAGCGCCTAGAACCGCTCGGGGATTCACAGGGGCCGCACTGCTGTGGCACCCATGATGTAGAAATTGGCAGATGACTGTCAGGGTCTCATGAAATCTTTCCTGGTCTTCCCCGAGGGTCATCCCCTCATAACTTGTGGAAAGTTGTTATAGGCGGATGTTCTGCCGTGGCGCGTCTCGTTGCCGTCTTCCATTGGCTCTTGTTGATGGTACGTCAGCTATGTAGGCTTGCAGTTCACTAATATTTTAGTTGTCAGCGAGTTCAGATTTTTCTTATTTTGGTACAGGTGTTCAAGTCCTGTAACATATTGTCTCATGACTCATTCCCTGACGATGCGATCCAGGATGTCCATTGCTATACATTCACAAATGTCTGTGGTGCGTTGCCGTATTTTTAGTAAGTAGTGGGATATGGACCATGTCCTAACGGTGTATAACTCCCTTGGTTGGAAGGAAATATGACATTCTTGTTCTTTTTTGTGAGGAAGGAATTGGTAGATTCTTCTCCCTGTTTCTGCCATCCTCTTGCCTTTATTTCTTTATTGGATGTGGCTACTTTTATTTTTATTTTTTATTTACCGTAGGACCAAATTGAGGAGCAAATCTGCAAGGTCATGCAACGTGTCAGTACAGAAAATTACAACATAAAAGTCATAACAGAAAAAAATAAAATGTTTATGAACCCGAAAAAAATCAAGCCATGAGTTTAAGTAGACGCAATTTAAAAAAAAAAAAAAAAAAAAAAAAACAGAATCAGCTTAATTTTTCAAGGAACTCCTCGACAGAATAGAAGGAGTGATCCTTGAGGTCAGTTTCGATTTCAAAGCGTGTGGATTACTGGTAAGAGTTTTGAATTCCAATGGCAGCTCATTGAAAATGCACACATTTTGGCACAGGAGTAAGGAAGTCCGATCCAAAAGCAGGTTTGATTTCTGCCGCGTATTAACTGAGGGAAAACTGCTTATTCTTGGGAATAAGCTTATATTCTTAACAAGAAATGACAGTAACGAATATATATATTGAGAGGTCAATGACAAAATACCCACACTCGTGAATAGCGGCGACAAGAAGTTCGTGAACTTACACCACTTATTGCCCGAACCGCTCGATTCTGAGCCAAAAAAAAATCTTTTTAGCCTGGGAAGAGTTATCCCACAATATAATACCATATGATATAAGCGAATGGAAATAAGCAAAATACACTAATTTTCGTGTCGAATGATCACTCACTTCAGACACCGTTCGAATAGTAAAAATGGCAGCATGAAGTCTTTCAACAAGATCCTGAACATGAGCATTCCACAACAGTTTACTATCTATCCCAACACCTAGAAATATGAATTGTTCAGTTTCACTAATCATATGCCCATTCTGTGGAATTAAAACGTAAGGTTTTGTTGAATTGTGTGTTAGAAACAGGAAAAACTGAGTGTTACTGTGATTTAGCGCTAGTTTTTTTTTTTTTTTTTTTTTTTTTTTCCTACAAGCCATGAAGTTAGGGCCGGCCGGAGTGGCCGTGCGGTTCTAGGCGCTGCAGTCTGGAGCCGAGCGACCGCTACGGTCGCAGGTTCGAATCCTGCCTCGGGCATGGATGTGTGTGATGTCCTTAGGTTAGTTAGGTTTAATTAGTTCTAAGTTCTAGGCGACTGATGACCTCAGAAGTTAAGTCGCATAGTGCTCAGAGCCATTTGAACCATTTGAACCATGAAGTTAGGTCATGAACTGCACTATTTGAAACCGAGCTAATGTTACACACAACATCCCTTACTTCCAAGCTAGTGTCATCAGCAGACAGAAATATTTTAGAGTTACCCTTAATACTACAGGGGACATCTTTTATATAATTAAGGAACTGGAGTGGCCCCAACACGTATCTCTGGGGCACCCCCCACTTGACCGTACCCCACATCACAGCCATGCTCAACACTGTGAATAATGGCCTTTTGCTGTCTGTTGCTAAAGTAAGAGGTGAACCATTTGTGAGCTACTCCCTGTGTTTCGTAATGGTCCAAATTCTGGAGGAATATTTTGTGATGAACACAATCAAACGCCTTAGTTAAGTCAAAAAAATTTGGCTAGCGTTCGAAACTTTTTGTGTAAACCATCTAGTAACTCACAGAGAAAAGAGAATATAGCATTTTTAGTTGTTAAACGACTTCTAAAGCCGAACTGTACATTTAATAGCAAATCGTATGCCAAGTACTCCTCTACCTTATCGTATTCGCCTTTTTTGAGCCAGTATTGTGCACCTCTCTTCCTTACTGCTAGGTTTAGAGGTAGTAAGCCTATTATCACCAGCAGCGCCTCAGTCGGGGTCGTTCCATAAGTGCCTGCCAAGCGCAGGAGTACCCTTCTCTGTGCTCGTCGTAGAGCTTGCGCTGTTTTTACCTTACTGGGCCAATGAGCCCAGACGCTCGACCCGTAGCATACAATAACGTGTAAGATTTGTTGTGGAATGTTCTTATTGCATTTAATGGCAGCTGAAAACTTCTTGATTTCTACGTGTACATGAAAGTTTTGCGTTCCGTCGATGATGATTCCAAGGTACGTACATTATTTGATCATAAGTATTTGGACATGTAGCTGAAAATGACTTACAAATTCGGGGCACCCTCCATCAGTAATACTGGTATTGGCCCACCATTAGCCTTGATGATAGCTTCCACCGCCGCAGGCATACGTTCAATCAGGTGCTGGGAAGTTTCTTGGGGAATGGCAGCCCATTCTTCACGGAGTGCTGCACTGAGGAGAGGTATCGATGTCGGTCCTTGAGGCCTGGCACGAAGTCGGCGGTCCAAAATAACCCAAAGGTGTTCTATAGGATTTAGGTCAGGACACTGTGCGGGCCAGTCCATTATAGGGATGTTATTGTCGTGTAACCGCTCTGTCACAGCCCGTGCATTATGAACAGGTGCTCGATTGTGTTGAAAGATACAGTCGCCGTCCCCAAATTGCTCTTCAACAGTGAGAAGCAAGAAGGTGCTTAAAACATCGATGTAGGCCTGTGCTGTGATAGTGCCGCGCAAAACATGTGGTGAAAGCCCCCTCCATGAAAAACACGGACTCACCATAATACCACCTCCTCCGAATTTTACTGTTGGCACTACACACTTGGCTGCTGACGTTCACCGGGGAATTCGCGATACCCACACCCTGCCATCGGATCGCCACATTGTGCATCCTGATTCATCACTCCGCACAACGTTTTTCACAGTTCAATCGTCCAATGTTTACTCCCCTTACACCAAGCGAGGCGTAGTTTGTCATTTACCGGCGTGATGCGTGGCTTATGAGCAGCCACTAGACCATAAAATCCACGTTTTCTCACCTCCTACCTGATTGTCATAGTACTTGCAGTGGATCCTGATGCAGTTTGGAACTCCTGTGTGATGGTCTGGATAGATGTCTACCTTTTACACATTATGACCCTCTTCAACTGTCGGCGGCCTCTAGAGTCAACAGTCGAGGTCGGCTTGTACGCTTTTGTGGTGTACGTGTCCCATCACGTTTCCACTTCACCATCACATCGGAAACAGTCGACCTAGGGACGTTTAGAAGTGTACAAATCTCGCGTACAGACGTATGACGCAAGTGACACACAGTCATCTGACTACGTTCGAAGTCCATGAGCTCCGCGGAGCACCCTATTCTGCTCTCTCACGATGTCTGTCTGCTGAGGTCGCTGATATGGAGTACCTGGCGCTAGGTGACAGCACAATGCACCTAATATGAAAAGCGTATGTTTTTGGGGGTGTCCGGATACATTTGATCACATAGTGTATATATACTACTTTTCTTTTCGTACAGGACAGGTAAAGGTTCAAATGGTTCTAAGCACTACGGGACTTAACATCTGAGGTCTTCAGTCTCCTAGATTTAGAACTACTTAAACCTAACTAACCTGACATCACACACATCCATGCCCGAGGCAGGATTCGAACCTACGACCGTAGCAGCAGTGCGGTTCCGGACTGAAGCGGAAGCGCCTAGAACCGCTCGGCCACATCTGCCGGCAGTGATAAAGGAAATAGGAAAGATGTAAGGAAGAGGAACGCGATGCTCAGCGAGTTCCAGTGGCAGATGCTGCAAGAGATGCGTTCTACGATACGGTGTAGTTTATTGTTAAAGTTTCGACAGCGTACGTTCCTAGAAGGATCAGCCAGTAAATTGGTTCCTCATACATATATCTCGCGTAAAGACCATGAAGGCAAAGACAGAGAGATTAGAGCTCACACGGAAGCTTACCAGCAATTGTTCTTCCCGTGAACTGTTCACGATTGGAACAGGAGAAGGGGGAAGCAGCAGTGCTACACAAAGGACGCTCCGCCAGACACCATAAGGCGGCTTGCGGGGTTGTAGATGTAAAAGCGAACATGTAGGCAGTAAATTAGGCTCTCATTCCTTGGATACAATTTCACTACCATGTCCGAATTAATTTGTAATTTGTAATTCAACATTCACATGTAAGCACAATCAGTCTGAATAGCCAGCTTATGGCATTCATCCCGTTACCATAGAAATACGTAAGGACTGTCTGGAAAGATTTGGAAATTTGTGGTAAGGTCTTATGGGACCAAACTGCTGAGGTCATCGGTCCCTAAGCTTACGTACTCCTTAAACTAACTTAAAGTAATTTACGCTAAGGATAACACACAAACCTATACCCGAGAGAGGACTCGAACCTCCGACGGAGGGAGCCGCATGGATCGTGTCATGGCGCCTTAGACCGTGTGGCTAATTGTCTGAAATTGATGCACACTCACTATTCTACAAACTGTTCACTTCGAAGTATGTTCTAGATTCAGATTTGTACAATAGGCCACGCGGATTTAATTTATTCAAAAAGGATACAGTTTACACAGAAAATTCAGACTTTGTGCATTTGTCTTTATCATTCGTCCATTAACACTTTCCGACACTCCGCGATCTTTTTGCTACACAACTGCTCGGAATTCAAATACCTTTCCAGAGCTCAATGTTAACAAGTCTGATCGCCTCGAATCTCTTTTCGATTCCAGAAAGCAATTCCTCTACCCCGCAAAAAGGGCGTGAAATCTCTCTCCTCTGATTAGCTAACTTCCACATAGTCGGTCACCTTACAGATCTAAACCTCACTATCCTGGATCTTTGACCTTGCGCCAATGGCATTATCAATACACATTTAGGGCGGTTTATGAAATAAATATTTTCCCAGCCCCTTCTTTACATAACTGAACTATCGGAGTATGTTTATCGTATTCCATGTACCATAAACTGGTGAATTACATACATTCACACTAATCGTCCCACACATGAAATTAGCAATGATTAATGGAAAACGTAATATCTGGAGAAAATTAAATTATTTGCGAAAAATAAAGCTTTTTACATAAAGGAGTCGTTCGATTGCTAATGAGAAGCTAAACGTACCGTCAGACTTCTTAATAGATGGTTATCTAACATTTATGTACATGACAAAAAGTTATTGATCCACGTAAGCTTTAAATTCTGCGTTTTTAATGATTTTTCGAATCTCCAAAAGTGTGACAAACATTATGCTGTAATTTACTCTGCAGGAGAGCTTCTGTAAAGTTTGGAAGGTAGGAGACGAGATACTGGCAGAAGTAAAGCTGTGAGCACCGTGCGTGAGTCGTGCTTCGGTAGCTCAGGTGGTAGAGCACTTGCCCGCGAAAGGCAAAGGTCCCGAGTTCGAGTCTCGGTCGGGCACACAGTTTTAGTCTGCCAGGAAGTTTCATATCAGCGCACACTCCACTGCAGAGTGAAAATCTCATTCTGATTTTGATTACTGATGTATGACAACACAGTATAAGGTTTTGTTCCATTTGGTATATGGCAAAGTTTACAATATCAAGCTTAAAATTTCGTTGCTGTACGGTAGTGACACGTCTCTGCCGGAGCCGTAACTACCAGCACATAGCTGGCTCGTATGGACGAACACCTGTCATGTACGAGCCGTGACTCACCGCCTATATGAAGCTACCAACTATCTTACGTTTTCTATAGGACCGGTATATGGCGCTGCGCCACAACCTTCTTCTAACTTGACACTCCTGTGTAAAATTAAATAAGGTATGTTAATAAATGTTTAATAACTATAACGTGTACCTTAATCATTACCTTAAGTGTGTTCTATTTCTGACAATGAAATTAAAATTACATTACGAAGTTTCACACGTGGGTAGACTGAAACTGTTGGTGAAGATAAGGGCGAGCTTTCCACGCAGCCCGGCTGCCCTCTCGCAGTGACTGGCCTGTGCACATATCTGCTATGTCGATCGTACAGTGTGAACATAAATCGGTGACGATCTCTTCTATAACCACCACTCGCCCACTCAAGACTCGCGTTGTCGTTCCGTGAAGTGTGATATACAACAAGCCACCGCCACCAAGTGCGGGGATGCGTCGCGCCTCAGAAGGTCAAGTGCTTAGAAACGTGACGCAGTGGCTAGTACACGGTACACAAATTTGGACCTGTTCTGATTCAAGCTTACTAGTGGCGTCCTCTAATTGATTTACGGTATTCAGTTCATTCTCGGATTTTTTTCTGTTTTGCTTCATCAGTCTTCTGACTGGTTTGATGCGGCCCGCCACGAATTCATCTCCTGTGCCAACCTCTACATCTCAGAACAGCACTTGCAACCTATGTCCTCAATTATTTGTTGGATGTATACCAAGCTCTGTCTTCCTCCACAATTTCTGCCCGCTACATCTCCCTCTAGTACCGTGAAAGTCATTTCCTGATGTCTTAACAGATGTGCTATTATCCTGCACCTTCTCCTTGTCAGTGTTTTCCATATATTCCTTTCCTCACCGATTCTCCAGAGAACCTCCTCGTTCCTAATTTTCACATTCTTCAGTAGCACCACATCTCAAATGCTTCGATTCTCCGATTCTCTTCTGTTCTGGTTTCTCACAGTCCATATTTGACTACCATACAATGCTGTGCTCCAAACGTAAATTCTTAGAAATTTCTTCGTCAAATTAAGGTCTATGTTTGATACTAGTAGACTTCTCTTGGCCAGGAATGCCCTTTATGCCAGTGCAAGTCTGCTTTTGATGTCCTCCTTGCTCCGTCCGTCATTAGTTATTTTACTGCCTACGTAGTAGAATTCCTTAACTTCATCTACTTCGTGACCATCAATCCTGATGTTAAGTTTCTTGCTGTTCTCATTCCTGCTACTTCTAATTACTTTCTCCGTTCTTCGACTTACTCTCAATCCACATTCTACACTCATTGGACTGTTCGTTCCATTCAGCAGATCATGTAATTCTTCTTCATTTTCACTCAGGACAGCAATGTTATCAGCGAATCGTATCACTGATATCTTTTCACCTTCAATTGTAATTCCACTCCTGAATCTTTCTTTTATTTCCACCATTACTTCTTTGATGTACAGATTGAACAGTAGGGACGAAAAACTACAACCTTGTCTTACACCCTTTTCAATCCGAGCACTTCTATCTTATTATTCCCTCTTGGTTCTTGTACTCAATGTATATCATCCGTCTCTCCCTGTGTCTACCCCTATTTTTTTCAGAATTTCGAACATCTAGCACCATTACAAATTGTCGAACGCTTTTTACAGGTCGACAAATCCTATGAACGAGTTTTGATTTTTCTTTAATCTTGTTTCCATTATCAACCGCAATGTCAGAGTTGCCTCTCTGGTGTCTTTACCTTTCCTAAAGTCAAATTGATCGTCATCTAACACATCCACAATTTTCCATTCTTCTGTATCATTCTTGTCAGTAACTTGGATGCATGAGCTGTTAAGCTGATCGTGCGATAATTCTCGCGCTTGTCAGCTCTTGCAGTGTTCGGAATTGTGATAATGATATTTTTCCGAAAGTCAGATGGTATGTCGCCACAGTCATACATTCTACGCACCAACGTGAACAGTCGTTTTGTTGCCAATTCCCCCAATGAGTTTAGAAATTCTGACGGAATGTTATCTATCCCTTCTGCCTTCTTTGATCTTAAGTCTTCCAAAGCTCTCTTAAATTCTGATTTTAATACTGGATCCCCTATTTCTTCTAAATCGACTCCTGTTTCCTCTTCTATTACATCAGACATGGTGAGTCAGTCCTTCTGACAATCATTTATTTTCCGATTTCTTCACATTTTTCATGCACCCATTTCGTCTTAGCTTTTCTGCACTTCCTACTTATTTCATTCCTCAGCGACTTGTATTTCTGTACTCCTGAATTTTTCTGAACATTTTTTGACTTCCTTCTTTCACCGATCAGCTGAAGTATTTCTTCTGTTACCCATGGTTTTTTTCGAAATTCTTGACTACAGTTTCGATTGTGTTGGTTCCACTGACATCGAGAGCATTTCGTGATTGTTCGTATTGGGCCCAGGTCACCAGCGAATGTTGAGAGGGAAGTTTTCGTCCAGCACGTAGCTGTGAAATATAGTTGCTAACAAACGGATGGTTTTGCGCACGTTGTGAACAGTTTAAGATATCCATACTGGATCTGAGTTTAAGCGTGTTGCTACTTAAGATTCAATTGAAAATAAAATCACTGCACTGTGTAATATTATTTATTTTGTTTCTAAAATGATTTTAGGGTTTTAATCTTTCATCTTCATGTGGGAAGTACTATTTACAGCAATGAGATAAGGTGCAGATGCCAGGAATGGAATGTATGTGTTTTATCTTGGCTGGCCATGTTATCCTACCACTTGTTGCAAGTAAAGAACGAGAAAAATTGCTCTCAGTACCTTCGTAAAATTAATTTACAGGGATAGTTAGGAATTATTGTGATATTTGGTAGTAAAATTATTCAAAATGGACATAAAACGGTGTAAAATATGACGAAATCTACGTCACCTTCAGTTTAGGAACCCATCAAACGAAGGGGCTTACGACCCTCCAAAGCTATCATGAAATAAAGAGATAATATCGCAGTACTGTATTTCTTTGTGACATTATCACTCAGTGGAATAGCACATGACGTGAAGACATCATGGTTACAAATCACTCCTAATTATTCCACTACCCGGGGTTAGAGCTTTGCTATATTTCCAAATTGACAGCTACGCCCTAATTGTCTCCCATTGGGACGTGTAAGTTTGGAATTTGACAACCTTCCTGTGTAATGACACAGAAGTGTGGCGTCCTGGGACGTCACACTCGAATTCGCCGTTGTTTCAAACAGCGAAGTGTCGACATATTAAAAACCAGAGTTCAGAAGCTCACGTGACGTGTAAAATGTGTTTATCATGTCACATTGACATAAAATTTCACCACAATTTTTCCCAACGACACCATTTACGTGTCACACATTGGGCAGGCCATCACACCCCGTTTTACCCACATTTCACACCTTCTTTCGATGCCTCTGCGATGGAGGTCACAACCACCAGGCCCAGTACTGAAATCACACGGTTGTAATCACATGGTTGTCTTCTGGGTGGCTGAGGAAAACGTTTCAGACGTAGAGCCACTGAGAATCGACACGAAATGGTCTTAGGTGGTGGCATAAGGAGCGTCGATGAAACCACCTTTTCCCATAGCGTGTTCATTTCAGGTCTAAAACAACAGTTCTCAATGTCAAGAGCATCAGGATGACGCTCTTTACATGCTTTGACACTGTTCACATCCTGTAGACAATTAAACCTCTCTTTAAGGTCATCTTGTACCAGCAATCCCACTGACTAAGATCACACCCCTTTGGACTGCAGTACGACCACAGCTTTTGCTCTGGTGTACTGGTTGGAAACACTAGGAAGCGTTCAAAACCATACTACGAAATTTGAACGCGATGCGAAGCAGTAATGGGTGCTAATGCTTTTTCGGCCCCTCTGTTTTGCAACCTCCTGTGGCAAGATGTAGAGGGTTGTGACATTGACACGTAAGTGAATAAACTGCCAAGGGTCTTCCTAAGACCCCTCAGTTCAGCAACACCCTTGACACGACCCTCCTGTTCAGCACTTTGAATATGTATCTGAACAGAGACAACCTTTGACAAAGTCCTAGGCGCTGGCAGATAGGCAACACTTTCAACACCCCTCTGATTCCGGACAGCCTATTAGCAGGCACAAGGGCAGCAGTGTAGCCTGCCTGCAGGCTCCTAGGACTCTCGGCACTGTTTCTGTAAAAACAGGTATATTTTGAAGGTGCTCAACAAATGTGGGTGAGTGGCACTGAGGCTGTTCCAAACTGGCTGGTTTTTAAGGGACGCTTTGTCCTTTTATTCATGCTTGTCGATGTTGTACCCCTCTGTGATCATGCCACAGGGGGCCATGAAATGGGAGGCCTGAAAAACCGTAAGTACCCTTTTCTGCCTCGGATTGCTTATAAAATTTTTGAACCGTCTCTAAAGGCTCCACCCTGTACTCCAGAGCAAAAATTGCGGTCCCACTGCACTCCAAAGAGATGCGGTCACGTTCAGTGGGAATGCTGGCCCACGATGCTCTTAGTAAAGGCTTGAACCGTCCTTCAGTGCTAGCAGTGTCATAGGTTGTCAAGAACGTCGTCCTAGTGTTCATCACAGCGAAACTCGTTTTCGGCCACGAAATGTGTAGGACTCAACGCCCCAAGAAAAGATGTGGTTTCGTTGACGCCATAACTGCCCCCACCCCTTAAGGACGACAGCATTGTGTCTTAAATGTTTCTCGATCACCCGTAAGAATACTGCGTGATTTCAGCGCTGGGAATTGCGGTTCTGACCTCCATGTCAGGGATATCAAAAGAAGGAATGAAATGTGGGTAACACGTCCATGGTACCGTTGGGAGGAACTGTGCTGAAATTTGGTACCAATGTAACGTCATCAACACAACTTACACCTCAAATGATTTCTGAACTCTGGCCTTTTTCGCGCATATTGCGACAGCTTGCGCGTTTGAAGCGGCACCGAGCCCAAGGGTGACGTTGCAGGGCTCCACGCCTTTGCACCATTACAGATGAACGTTGTAGGCACTTTTGAGCCCAATTTAAAACTTACGCGTCGGAATGGTAGACAATTAAGGTTTTTCGGAAAAGTGATCCTTTAAATGTGTTGTACAATGTATGTATGTAATTCAGTTCCTCACCAATGCTGTGCTGGCGAATGAAACTGCTTACATGCATAAAATGTATCAGATCCTCTTCGGGTATCGTCCGCTGTGAATATTCACATCCCTGTAGCCAGTGAACTATCTATGGAAGAACGCTGCTGACGCAGAAGAGGCATGCGGTTGCCATGTTCTGTGTATCGGTAGACCTGATTTCTATTGGCGTGGGTTCATTCGTTCGGACAGCTTTGGTAAAATGAGGCAAGAGAGCGAGTTGTTCAACTATTCATGTAGAGCGCATCTCATTTACACAGTACTGAATAGCCCGACGTGTAGCGAACATTTGAAATTCTGCTGCAGAAATTGTACCATTTTATCTACACTTTAGAACTGTGAAACAAGACGGGAAATAATTCCACCTACTCGAAATGTGTCACGTGGCGTTAGTAAACAGCATATTGTCTGCTGTACGGACGTAATAACATTCTCGCCACCGTCCCAGGCGGATAAAAATCCATCTGAGTGGATGCAATTTGAGTGCTACAGATTGGACTGAGAGCTCTTACAGACTAGATACATTCGACAAGCTATTTTGTGGTAGCACTTGTATAGAATTTTCGTGTGCATCCTAAATTATGCGCTCATTGGGACAGAGTCGTCAGAGTGAGCAGTAATCTACTTACGGAAAATTTCAGTGCTCTATTCTGAATATACTCTTTATCAGATATCGTGAAAGAGGATTTCTGATGCCATGCCGATTTATACTACCACGTGCACATGGAGAGGGCTGTGTAGGAGTCCTGCTTTGTTTTTGACTAAGTCGCGATTAAAACTGAGGCGAGCGGTAGTGGTTCTGCAACTCCTTGAAAGTCGATAGTTGTTGCACCAGTGACACAGCAGTAGCGAAAGGCATATTTGTGTGTAAGTTCAGCTACTATTTGTTCCACATTTCCTTTGCTGACATTAGCCCCTCAGAAATAATTGGCACCTGGGATTCTATAATGATTACGTCATATTTTCATCGTGAGTTGCTACCTTCGCCTAAAGAGCTATGATTTTCTTTCTCTTAGAGCCATAATGTACCTTTATTCAGTATATGCTGGCCTCTTGTTGACGGGTACAGAATAATATTAGCAGTTCCTGTATGCTGTACTTCTTCGTCTGTATTTTCTCTTCAAGAGAACAAGCGCTGATCTGTAATCCGGTAACACGATGATCGATTAATTCCCTTGTTCCTGATAAGCAACACACAGTGGGATAGCTGTTAATTCAGCTATTAGAGTAGTTATGTCAGGTGGAAACATAAATTTTCCTTTGATTTTAGCTACTGGATTTCTATAGACGCTCTCGCATTCTTCTTTGGTTAGCGAGTTATCCGTATAGATGTGTGTGACGCTGCTCCAATTGGAGACATAGTTTTCCAGATTACCACTAATGTCTCCTAAAATTTCGACAGAAAAACGGGACAAAGACGTCAATGTGCAGTCTTCTCACATTTTATTAGTTAAAAGAGGGAAGCATTCGTTATCAAATTCATTCATTAGCCGTGTCAATCATCAGTGCAACAAAATAACTAGTTGCGCAATTTCGAAATTGGATACCGATGTAGGAATGCAATGCCGCTTTGGGAGCAAATATGGACAGTGGGCGTCCTCAGACTATTGCGGGTGGATATACACTGACGGTGTCTTTGGTCACTTGACATCACATGCATAGGTTACCTAGATACAGGGGTAAGATGCTCTGTCACCATTAACCTGACACAAAGTTCAATCAGCAAAAATACTGCTTCGTCGTCAGTAATTTCAGCCTACATGTGCGTACACAGTATCGGAAATACGTAATTTTATTACCCATTAACAATGAAACTGCCAATCACATCTCAATATTTTTCTAGCCATGAAAATGAAACAGTCGTCTTTATTCTCTGGAATGCCCACTCGTCAGTGGGCAAAGTTTGTTGTATATAACACACTTGGCGATTAAACGTTTCAATGTCTAAAATGTGTGTATTATTTACCAAAATACACATGACACTACTGCTGACCGAACTTAGAGGATAAGTTGTAGTTGTCAATGAGTATAGTTTCATTATTGTATCACAATTAGTGTTAAGGTACAATGGATCGTCAAATTAATTATTTCCATATCTAAAATTGTTCTATAACACTAAAAAAAAGATGTAGCTAAAATAACATGCTTCTGTAATATTTGCCAGTTCCTTCTATGCCCAAATAACACTATTATTGCTCGCACAGAAATTATGAGTTATTTATGAAAAATACATAAACACATACAAAATGGTTATGACAATGTAATTACCACAGCTAAAAATCTACATTAATGTTCTATAAAACTCATGTCAGCTACAATAACTTGCCAGCTGCTGGAAGAGTGTAATTATTGTAAAACCGACAAGTGATGCCTAAAACATACCGTGGACTCTCAAATTAAGTGCCACAACTCTATTTCAACGCATAAATTGATATATAACTGTAAAAAACACATTCATTTTACAGGAAACGCAGTAATATCTGACAGATTGTCCGGCTCTTAGATGAAACTGTGTTACCGGTAGTATAAAAAAAGGATGTATTATTTATGAAAAGTATAAGATGTCTCAAAAGGTACGCTGCAGAATCGCTGTGTTATAGCATCTAAAGAAATTAAGTATTCACACCATCTCTGGCTTATGTGACAGACAAACGCATAAAGTTTTGTTTGTGTGTGTTCTAGTTTGTCGTGAGTGAAGCATAACGACAAAGCTTCAAGGAAAGGCTCACTCTGTGGACCGGTTTATTAAGATCAAATTAAAGGGCTAACATTTAGGTCAAAAAGACCTAAAAGACTTCCAAACACGTTGTAGGAAGTAAGCAAAACACAGTAGTTTGCCAACGAAATGGTGCACCGTCACATTAAGCTCAGCCTATGCCCGTGGTCTAGGGGTAGCGTCTTTGATTCATAATCAAAACGTCTTCGGTCCCGGGTTCGATCCCCGCCACTGCCTAAATTTTGATAAGTAATCAGCATTGGCGGCCGAAGACTTCCGGCATAAGTCAGCCTCATTCTGCGAACGGCCTTGTTAAAGAGGGTGGAGGAGCTTGTCCTAGGGGTGGGAAATTGCCCCTAAAGGCGGAAGAATCAGCAATGATCAACGGCATGAGGATGCAGAAGGCAATGCAAACCACTGCATTAAAGACACGTAACGTGTATCCACAGGACATGTGGCCTGTAATTGAAGAAGTGTCATGATGATCTCTCCATTGGCAAAAGATTCCGGAATAGTCCCCCATTCGGATCTCCGGGAGGGGACTGCCAAGGGGGAGGTTACCATGAGAAAAAGATTTAATAATCAACGAAAGGATAACGTTCTGCGAGTCGGGGCGTGGAATGTCAGAAGCTTGAACGTGGTAGGGAAACTAGAAAATCTGAAAAGGGAAATGCAAAGGCTCAATCTAGATATAGTAGGGGTCAGTGAAGTGAAGTGGAAGGAAGACAAGGATTTCTGGTCAGATGAGTATCGGGTAATATCAACAGCAGCAGAAAATGGTACAACAGGTGTAGGATTAGTTATGAATAGGAAGGTAGGGCAGAGGGTGTGTTACTGTGAACAGTTCAGTGACCGGGTTGTTCTAATCAGAATCGACAGCAGACCAACACCGATAACGATAGTTCAGGTATACATGCCGACGTCGCAAGCTGAAGATGAACAGATAGAGAAAGTGTATGAGGATATTGAAAGGGTAATGCAGTATGTAAAGGGGGACGAAAATCTAATAGTCATGGGCGACTGGAATGCAGTTGTAGGGGAAGGAGTAGAAGAAAAGGTTACAGGAGAATATAGGCTTGGGACAAGGAATGAAAGAGGAGAAAGACTAATTGAGTTCTGTAACAAGTTTCAGCTAGTAATAGCGAATACCCTGTTCAAGAATCACAAGAGGAGGAGGTATACTTGGAAAAGGCCGGGAGATACGGGAAGATTTCAATTAGATTACATCATGGTCAGACAGAGATTCCGAAATCAGATACTGGATTGTAAGGCGTACCCAGGAGCAGATATAGACTCAGATCACAATATAGTAGTGATGAAGAGTAGGCTGAAGTTCAAGACATTAGTCAGGAAGAATCAATACGCAAAGAAGTGGGATACGGAAGTACTAAGGAATGACGAGATACGTTTGAAGTTCTCTAACGCTATAGATACAGCAATAAGGGATAGCGCAGTAGGCAGTACAGTTGAAGAAGAATGGACATCTCTAAAAAGGGCCATCACAGAAGTTGGAAGGAAAACATAGGTACAAAGAAGGTAGCTGCGAAGAAACCATGGGTAACAGAAGAAATACTTCAGTTGATTGATGAAAGGAGGAAGTACAAACATGTTCCGGGAAAACCAGGAATACAGAAATACAAGTCGCTGAGGAATGAAATAAATAGGAAGTGCAGGGAATCTAAGACGAAATGGCTGCAGGAAAAATGTGAAGACATCGAAAAAGATATGATTGTCGGAAGGACAGACTCAGCATACAGGAAAGTCAAAACAACCTTTGGTAACATTAAAAGCAACGGTGGTAACATTAAGAGTGCAACGGGAATTCCACTGTTAAATGCAGAGGAGAGAGCAGATAGGTGGAAAGAATACATTGGAAGTCTCTATGAAGGTGAAGATTTGTCTGATGTGATAGAAGAAGAAACAGGAGTTGCTTTAGAAGAGATAGGGGATCCAGTATTAGAATCGGAATTTAAAAAAAGAGCTTTGGAGGACTTACGGTCAAATAAGGCAGAAGGGATAGATAACATTCCATCAGAATTTCTAAAATCATTGGGGGAAGTGGCAACAAAAAAATGGTTCAAATGGCTCTGAGCACTATGGGACTTAACATCTATGGTCATCAGTCCCCTAGAACTGAGAACTACTTAAACCTAACTAACCTAAGGACATCACACAACACCCAGCCATCACGAGGCAGAGAAAATCCCTGACCCCGCCGGGAATCGAACCCGGGAGCCCGGGCGTGGGAAGCGAGAACGCTACCGCACGACCACGAGATGCGGTCCGGCAACAAAACGACTATTCACGTTGGTGTGTAGAACATATGAGTCTGACGATATACCATTGGACTTTCGGAAAAGCATCATCCACACAATTCCGAGACGGCAAGAGCT
This sequence comes from Schistocerca americana, assembly GCF_021461395.2. NCBI lineage: Eukaryota > Metazoa > Arthropoda > Insecta > Orthoptera > Acrididae > Schistocerca > Schistocerca americana. Next base: position 399,853,483 of record NC_060123.1, on the reverse strand, counting down.
GACAAGTGCGAGAATTATCGCACAATCAGCTTAACAGCTCATGCATCGAAGCTGCTTACAAGAATAATATACAGAAGAATGGAAAAGAAAATTGAGGATGCGCTAGGTGACGATCAGTTTGGCTTTAGGAAAAGTAAAGGGACGAGAGAGGCAATTCTGACGTTACGGCTAATAATGGAAGCAAGGCTAAAGAAAAATAAAGACACTTTCATAGGATTTGTCGACCTGGAAAAAGCGTTCGACAAAAAAAAAAAAAAAAGGTGCAAGCTGTTCGAGATTTTGAAAAAAGTCGGGGTAAGCTATAGGGAGAGACGGGTCATATACAATATGTACAACAACCAAGAGGGAATAATAAGAGTGGACGATCAAGAACGAAGTGCTCGTATTAAGAAGGGTGTAAGATAAGGCTGTAGCCTGTCGCCCCTACTCTTCAATCTGTACATCGAGGAAGCAATGATGGAAATAAAATTAAGGTTCAGGAGTGGAATTAAAATACAAGGTGAAAGGATATCAATGATACGATTCGCTGATGACATTACTATCCTGAGTGAACGTGAAGAAGAATTAAATGATCTGCTGAACGGAATGAACAGTCTAATGAGTACACAGTATGGTTTGAGAGTAAATCGGAGAAAGACGAAGGTAATGAGAAGTAGTAGAAATGAGAACAGCGAGAAACTTAACATCAGGATTGATGGTCACGAAGTCAATGAAGTTAAGGAATTCTGCTACCTAGGCAGTAAAATAACCAATGACGGACGGAGCAAGGAGGACATCAAAAGCAGACTCGCTATGGCACAAAAGGCATTTCTGGCCAAGAGAAGTCTGTTAATATCAAATACCGGCCTTAATTTGAGGAAGAAATTTCTGAGGATGTATGTCTGGAGTACAGCATTATATGGTAGTGAAACATGGACTTTGGGAAAACCGGAACAGAAGAGAATCGAAGCATTTGAGAGGTGATGCTATAGACGAATGTTGAAAATTAGGTGGACTGATAAGGTAAAGAATGAGGAGGTTCTACGCAGAATCGGAGAGGAAAGTAATATGTGGAAAACACTGATAAGGAGAAGGGACAGGATGATAGGACATCTGCTAAGACATGAGGGAATGACTTCCATGGTACTAGAGGGAGCTGTAGAGGGCAAAAACTGTAGAGGAAGACAGAGATTGGAATACGTCAAGCAAATAATTGAGGACGTAGGTTGCAAGTGCTACTCTGAGATGAAGAGGTTAGCACAGGAAAGGAATGCGTAGCGGGCCGCATCAAACCAGTCATTAGACTGACGACAAAAAAAAAAAAGAAAAAAAAATGCAAGACTTTCTAGACCAGGTGTCTCCAGCTTGTTGGATTGGCGGGGGTGGTCCCGTTCAGTGGCCGCCTGGTTCGCCTGACATTACACCGACGCACCTCTTTCTATGGGGATATGTCAAGGACGGAGTCTGTCAACAGCCTGTCAATCACACCAATGACTTAAAGAACTGAATAGTTGCTGCCATTGCCACAGTTGATATGCGTATACTATGGCGAGTGTGAATAAAGCTTGAATACAGACTGCATGTTGTGGGTTCCATCAAAGGTGCGCATGCTGAAATTGATTGAATGTATTAAAAACTTTGTGAGAGTCTGTCACATAAGCCAAACATGGTGTGAATATCTAAAATAGTTTGGGCCCTGCAAAATATTGAATTTGTAGCATACCTATCGAGACACCCTTTACATAAGCACACGCAATTGTTATGTCAGTGTTATTATCACATCTGAAACGTCTGTATTAATGTTCTAAAAAACATGTTGAGACGTGGATGGCTCGTGTTATGCTTTGCATTAAACCTTGGCTGTATTCTGTGGTTAGCCTCCCGCGGTTATCGCGATTGTGCTGTTATCCTCTCTCTCCGCGAGTCGCGGCAGCAGCGTGTATAGATATTCGCACCCTTGTACTATGTACGGCCTTGCGCTTTTAGTTTCCACCTGTGCAGTTGATCATTTGGCGTGGAGCAGCGAGGAGGTCTCCGTGGCGCTTTTCTGGCCAGCGCGTCCAAGCGCGTTTGGAGTGTGAGGGGCTGTTCCCATTGCTACGAGGTCCGTGGCTCACCGATCCCGGACACGAAAGTTGAGTCTTTACTTAATCTACCAGCCAGCCCCGACTGTTCACATTATGTCGTTTGAATTTCGTTGTGGGCTGTTGGGACATTCCCGCGAGCAACAACGTGTGTTTTCAAGTTGGCGAAATTCTAGACGCCCTCTTGTGGAGTTTAACTTAACTTTTTTGAATTGAAGTGCACCCGCGGAATCTTCTGCCTTGTGGCCGTTAACGTTCCGGTTAACAGCCCTGGCCGTTGACGTAAATTCAGGCAGTGTATTTTCCTCGTCGTGTTGTGGCTGTCTAGCACGTCGTGTAGTTTGGATATGTAATTCGTTGTGGGCGCCGATACCTTCTGCGTTGTTCTATTGAACTCCCTGTCGTGTGCTGGTCGAGTGGAGCGGAAGTTATCCTGTCGCTTGGTTCGTTGACTGTCTGACGGTTGGGTTGCCGTCGGATTGAGAATTGTTGGGCCGACTGTCTGCCTCACCTAAGCGAGCGTTAGTGTTCGAATTCCAGGCCGACCCTTGGAAACTTCTGAGGTCCGTTTGATGTGCTACCTTTTCTTATTTTTCCTTGTTGTTTGTTTACTTATGGCTTCTAGCCGATTTTAAATTAAGTTTGTTTTGCCCTTAAGGCGTGAGATTGTTTTGGCCTTCAGCCTAATTTAGAGAAATTTTTTAAGATAAGGCTTCTGCCTTTTAAACTCAAATTCCTGTTTTTGAGTCTTAAGTTATTGGCCTTCAGCCGGTTTTAAATTAAAGTTGTTTTGTCCTAGAGGCGTGAGATTCAATGGCGCATTTAGCCGGGAATTAAGTTCTAAAATTAATTTTTGGCTTGCTCTGTTTTTAATGTTTTCTTTACTCTTGTAATGTTCGTCAAATGAATAAAGTAGTATGTTCGTGTGCGACTGACAGCCACTCATTTTGGCCGATTTCCACAAATTAAACTATTTGTCCTGTCCTGCAGGTATAGCAGGGGATCTCACATGTCTTAGCTAAAATGACTTATCAGTTAGTGGAACAATTCAATTATTGCATAACTAAACGAAAAGATGTAACTGTAGACTCTCAGATTATTTACCACAAGTCTAAATTATTATATGACAGTATGAAACACATGTAGTACGATATGCATTAATATTTTACACTCTTAGGCCTAAATGAGACTATGGTACTGGAAGTAGAAAAACCAAATAACAAAAGCAGTTTTAGGAGGAAAGAAGATAATGCAACAAGAAAATATAAATGATGTTTCTGACTGACTAATGTTGTCTCTTTTATTATTATTGTTGATGTAGGACAAACATGTGGGAGGATGTTTATCCACTGATGTTATAGTTGGCGGCCCTTAAATACAATAAGATATACTAAAAATGGCGTGTTTTATGTGAAGTTTAATGCGCTGTATCACTGAAACTGCATATTTTGGCAGTACACAAGGCTAACTTTGTAATACTCCAAATACGAAATTGTGATGCATCATGGCCAAAGACAATGATGGAGAAGCTGCCTCACAAAGTTCAACATCTCGAAAATATGTCTTTGCACGAGAAACATTAGCTACCATAATAATTCAAAATAATAACAAATTGCTCTACACATCACTATGTTACAGTAAAACTGTTGCAAATTACTCCACGCATTGCTATGTTACAGTAGATTGTAAAATTGCTCCTATTCATTCCTGTGTTACACCGAAAGTGCAGCTACTTGCCCCATACGTCACCATTGTTACATGAAATTGTAACAAATTGCCCGATATGTCACCATGTTTTCAGGGAGTTCCTTGCAGAATGGGGGAGTGGCCATGTACATAAAAAACAGTATTCCATTTGAGTCCATAGATGTATCACGGCACTACACTGAACAGATATTTGAACGTTGTGCAGGGGCAGTTGAATTTAGTGAAACTAAGCTTCTAATTGTTGTTGTTTATAGCTCCCCTAACTCTAACTTCAGAGCATTTCTGCTCAAGCTAGAGAGGGTTCTTGATTCACTTTATAGGAAGTACCAGAAATTAGTTACACGTGGTGATTACAATATTAATTTTGTATATGATTGTGCAAGAAAAACGACGTTGGTAGATCTAAATTCATATGATCTGTTGGAAGCTGTGTTTTTTCCAAATAGGATGCAGGGGAACAGTAGCACAGCCATAGACAATATTTTTATTCATTCTTCATTACTAGATGGGCATTCTGTTAATAAAAGGGTGAATGGCCTTTCAGACCATGATGCATAGATTTTAACGCTAGAAGGCATTTATACTCAAACAAATGTCACATATAATGACAAACTATTTAGTTAATCCAGTGGCAAAAGAAAATTTTTTAAACCTCATCACGATTGGCAGGATGTTTATAGTGCCAATAACATAGATGACAAATATAATGCTTTCCTTAACAGATTTCTCATACTCTGTGAGAGTTGCTTTCCATTAGAACGTTCTAAACGGGGTAACAGCAGTAAAATGCAGCCTGGGTGACTGAGTAGTGGGATGATGATATCATGTATAACAAAGTTGGAATTATGTCAAAATATTAGAAGTAGTCACTATCAAGCTACAGTAAACCATTACAAACAGTACTGCTAGGTGCTTAAAAACGTTACTAAGAAGACAAAGAGTTTGTGGTACACAAATAGAATAGCTAATTCACAGGATAAAATTAAGACCATATGGTCAGCTGTGAAGGAAATGTCTGGTCAGCAGCACAAGGACGACAATATAAACTCAGTTCATAGCAAAAATATTTCTATTACTCATAAGTCAGATATATCTACAGCATTTAACAATCATTTTCTGAACATTACTGGTGAAGTAAATAAAAATTTAGCTTCTACAGGGATCATAACTCTCTTGGCAACTGCCTTTCCGAGACTGAAGTCTGAAATACTCCTCTGCGATACATACAAGGCAGAGATTGAGTCAATCATTAAATCACTCAAGACAAAGGACTCTCATGGATATGATGAACTGCCTGTGCTGGACATGTTAGCCCTGTACTTAGCCATGTTTGTAATTTTTCCTTTAGGAATGGTCAGTTTCCTGAACGATTATTGTACTCAGTAGTAAAGCCGCTTTATAAAAAGGGAGAAAGAGATAATGTAGACAATTTTAGACCTATTTCTATGCAGATCAGTGTTTACTAAAGTTACAGAAAAGGCTGTGTATGTAAGAATAATTGATCATTTTATATCACATACTTTGCTATCAGATGTACGGTTCAGCTTCAGCAGCCGTTTGACAACTGAAAATGCTATAGTCTCTTTTCTCTGTGAGATACTGGATGGGTCAAACAAAAGCTTTCGAATCCTAGGCATATTTGTTGGTTTAACTAATCCTTTTGATTTTGTTGATCACAAAATATTGTTCCAGAATATGGACCATTACAGAATATGGGGAGTAGCTCACAATTGGTTCACCTCTTACTTTACTTCTTCACAGTGTTGATAATGACTATGATGCAGGGTCTGAGTGGGGTACGGTCAAATGGGGGGTGCCCCAGGGATCAGTGTTGGGGCCACTCCTGACCCTTTTTATATAAATGATACACCCTCTAGTATTATGGGCAACGCTAAATATTTCTGTCTGCTGATGACACTAGCTTGGCAGTAAAGATCGTTGTGTGCAACACTGGCTCGGTTTCAAATAGTGCAGTTCATAACATAAGTTCATGGCTTGTAGAAAATAAACTAATGCTGAATCACAGTAAGACCTGGTTTTTAGAGTTTTTAAAAAACAATTCAACAAAACCCGACGTTTTAAATTAACAGAATGGGCATATGATTAGTGAAACTGAACTGTTCAAATTGCTAGGTGTTCAGATACATAGTAAACTGTCGTGGAAAACCCACATTCAGGATCTAGTTCAAAGACTTAATGTTGCCATTTTTACTATTCGAAAGGTATCTGAAGTAAGTGATCGTTTGGCAGGAAAATTAGTGTACTTTGCTTATTTTCATTCGCTTATGTCGTATGGTACTATATTTTGGGGTGAATATTCCCATTCTAAAAGGGTATTTTTGGGTCAAAAACAGGTGGTTCGAGCAGTAAGTGGTGTAATTTTGAGAACCTCTTGTCGACACCTGTTCATTAGTCTGTGTATATTGACATTGGTAGCTCAATATATACATTCTTTACTGTCGTTTTATAAGCCTACCACTACTATTGTAATTTAGTATGCTGTTACCTAAGTAACAGAAACCCTGTTTCTATGTTCCACATATAACCCTCTTACTAAAATTTAGTTTAGTTTCTAAATGAAGTACACTATGGGAGGATAGTCCTGTTAATAGGAAAAGTTAATCAGTAGAGTTAACGTTTTTATAAGATTTGACCATGTGTTGTGTCTAATGGATAAGTAAATCAGATTATTCACTTCTTTTTCTAAGATCTTACGCAGTGGTTAGAAAAAACGGAGTGTGAATAGCATTATATTTAAGATAGACAACTCATTTACAAATTCATTTAGTGGTTTAAAATATGTACTAACGGCGGTCAGCCTATCCATACAATGAAACAGTGAGGTATTGGAAAAGCAGAAATGAATGTCGCCTATTTTCTTGCTACTCTTTAAGTTGATTCTTCAAATAAATAAACGTAAACACTGTTGGACTACACCCTTATCCATTACGTTTTTAAAAGAGAAAAAACTTAGTAGAGAACTTCAAGGATTCTAAAAAAATTTGGCTGGGGGGGATGTTTAGGAAAGCAATTTCCATAATCAACAAACTGAAATACTAAAATTCTAAGATACTAAAGCATACACTCTTTATACTGAACATTTCACTTCAAGAAAACCTCTTTCTTACTGGAATTTACTTTCAAAAGCTATTATTCTTTGAACTAACTCTGTATAGTCATTTAATAGATTCTAGTAACTTGGCTTCACTCTGATTTTACGTAAGCAGACTTTTACTATAACACACTGTAATAGTTAATAAAACCTTCTCATTACTTACACAAAACAGTTTAAATGGCGCCTCTTTATATTAACTTGGCACTTGATAAGTCTGTAAAACAGGATACTCGGATTAATCAAACAACAGGAAGGAACCCTATATAGGGGTCTGATTAGGATGAAATAAAAGGGTGAACCAGTTTCTTTAAAGTTCAAGAATGATATTTAAAACACAGTTTAAATTAATGGTTCACGCTGTAGAATAGTAAAATACAAAAAAAAAATCTTATTTGACGGCTGTAAGCTTGGATGTGGCAAACAATTGTGATGGACACACTACCCACAGTACAGCCTACAAGTATCTTGCTGTATGGGCTTACTTTCTCTCCCTGGCGTCGTCTAGTTTTACATACAGTAGCCCAACAACTTGCAGCTGTGGCGTAAGCCTTTTGCACTCTTCATCCGAGGAATTTTTATGCAAATTTGCGGGCAAAGTTTCTCCTACCCCACAAAGGTGTTGCCTCAATCACTGCTGCCTACAGACTGTGTGACTAACTTCCCCTGCTTGCTCTAGGTAGCGCACCAATTCGCCCTTGCCACCTTTTCCACTCCCCAGAGCCACTACCGTTTCAAATAATAGCACACTGGCTTTTACATAATACCTATTGCTCCTAAGCCTGACCATTTCTTACAACTGTCAAATTTACATCAACATGAACAGTTTATACATACAAATATTTTTAAATACAAAATGTCATCAGAAAATTGTGTAATGTAATAAACAATGTACATGGTATTTTACATACATTACTCACATACAATGCAAAGAACTTCAATCTCCAGTGTAGCACACTTTACTTCACATGTACAGAAAATATAGCACCAATATGAGAACATTTAAAGCGAAAAATTATAATAATTTAAATGAACCATAAACAAATAGTTTTATAGTTTTTTTGTTAGCAAAATCAGCTTATTTCCCAGAATAAGCAGCTTTCACTCAGTTGATACTCGGCAGAAATCCAAGCTGCATTTGGATCAGACTTCCTTAACTCTTGTGCGGGAAGGTGTGCAGTATACTGCTCCATACATTTTCTATAAGCTACCACAAGAATTCAAAAATCTTAGCAGTAATCCACGTGCTTTCAAATCAAAACTGAAGAGTTTCCTCACCTGTCAAAATGGTTCAAATGGCTCTGAGCACTATGGGACTCAACTGCTGAGGTCATTAGTCCCCTAGAACTTAGAACTAGTTAAACCTAACTAACCTAAGGACATCACAAACATCCATGCCCGAGGCAGGATTCGAACCTGCGACCGTAGCGGTCTTGCGGTTCCAGACTGCAGCGCCTTTAACCGCACGGCCACTTCGGCTGGCCCTCACCTGTCACTCCCTCTATTCTGATGAGGGGTTCCTTGAAAAATTAAGGTGATTCTTTTGTTATATTGTTTACTTAAACTTATGACTTGATTTCTTATTTCTGTTATTATTTTTATCTTGTAATTTAATGTACTGATACGTTCCATGTCCATGGAGATTTGCTCCTCAAATTGGTTCTACGGAATTTGACGTGCAAATAAATAAATAATCAGCATTGGCTATCATTACCATGATTTTGGTCAGTTGATATGGTAGTTAGCATTACCCCAAATGCCACTGTGGAGGGGGCAATGATGGTCATTTCACAGGGTGTCTGCCATTACGCTGTGTACTATAGGGTGGAGCAATAATGGTCAGTTGTCACTGTTTGTTTGTTTGTTTTACGGAGCAAAAACAACTGGGGTCATACGCGCCCAAGTCAAAACTATAGAACACGAAGACAGAGAGGAGTTAAAAAATGACTATACGTCAATCCCAATGACATAAGAGAAGACAGTTAAAAACTGGGACGTGGGGAAAGGGCTACAAAAGACACGACACAGAAACGGAGGTCCAAAATTAAAAATTAAATGGCCTTCGCCGTAATGTTTCGGCGGATAAAAATAAAACGCAGTCGAAAGCCCGCGCGTCATTTGCTAAAACGGCCGATAACTCAGATGGCATACCCAAGCAGGAACGTAAACGGTTAAAAAAATGGGCATTCTATCAGACAGTGGCGGACAGTTAAAAAGTTGGGCGCAATGTGTACAAAGTTGTGCGAGAACGTCACTTAACAAATGACGATGGCTAAAAAGGCAGTGCCCAATACGCAGCCGAGTTAAAATGATCTCCTCCCGGTGGGAGGGCCGAGAGGATGTCGTCCAAGCCGCTGGGAGAGGCTTAATAATCTCGAGGTTATTTCCATGAAGGAATGACCAATGGCGATGCAAAAAGGACGCCACCTTCTGATAGATGACAACACACATATAATTGAAGGGAATATAGGAACTAGTGGGCTGAGGTATGAGGACTGCAGCCTTGGCAGTAGTGTCAGCAGCCTCGTTTCCTGTCCGAACGACATGACCAGGAACCCATAAACATCGCAGTGGCTCCACCAAGAGTTAGCAAGTGGCAGTTTTCCTGGACCTGTTGCACTAAGGGATGGGCGGTGAAGAGCACACGTAGACTTTGAAGGGCGTTGGGAGAGTTTGAGCAGACGACACAATTGAAAAATCTGTGTCGCCAGATGTACTCGTGGCCTGATACAGGGCGAAGAGCTGAGCTGTAAATACTGAGCACTGTGCCGGAAGCCGATATCGAAAGACCTGAGCTCCAATGACGAAGGCACACCAAGCGCCATGGTCAGTCCGAGAGCCATCAGTGTACACAAAGCTACTGTCGTGAATTTCCATGCAAAGGTCATGAAACTGAAGGTGATAGAGCGAGGCTGGAGTAGCGTCCTTAGGAAGCGAATGAAGGCCAAGGTTATCACGGTTCACTGCATGAAGCCAAGTTGCAGATAGTGTGAAATTAAGCCGCTGGAACAAGTGACCAAAGGACTCCAGGAGGTAACAGAGAAGAGGGATGCACCCCATAGGACGCGCCTCGTACTGGCGATCAAAGGAATCATCGGAAACGGAGATAGGATGGGTGGTCACGCATGGCAGACAAACCGCATACATACCTGCTGAGGTATGCAAGTCATAGCGATAGGACAGTGGTAGTTCAGCAGCTTCAGCATACAGATTCTCAACTGGGCTATTTGAAAGGGCGCTAGTGGCTAAACGGATGCCACGATGGTGGATAGTGTTGAGAGTGCGTATGAGAGATGGACGTACGTATGTACAAATAAAGCACCCATAGTCTAGTTTCGAATGGACAAGTGACTGGTACAAACAGAGGAGGTTGGTTTGGTCTGCACCCCAGGAAGTACCATTGAGGAAACGTAGGACACTGGACTCCATACAGAGGGCTACCAGGTAGTGCACATGGGAGGACCAAGAGATTTTCCTGTCGAGCATGAACCCCAGGAATTTAGTAGTTTCAACAAACAGAAGAGCAACAGGTTTAAGATGTAAAGATGGTGGGAGAGACTAATTGCGCCGCCAGAAATTCATACAGATGGTTTTGTCAGTGGAAAAACGAAAGCCATTGTCGATGCTCCAGAAGTAAAGACACCGGTGAAGACGCTGGTAAGTGAGACAGGTTCGTGGAGAACTGCAATAGATGGCAAAATCGTCAACAAAACGGTAGCCAGAGATACCAGGCAGAGACAGGCCATTACAGGGTTAATGGTGATAGCTAACAGGACGACGCTCAGAACGGAACCCTGAGGCACACTGGTTTCCTGGATAAAGGTATCTGACAAGGCAGAACCCTTATCCACATTGAATTCTCGGTTCTTTAAAAATTCCTAAAGGAAACAGGGCAGGCGACCACAGAAGCCTCACTTGTAAAGAGTATGGATGATACTACTCCTCCAGAAGATGTCGTAGGCCTTCTGCAAATCGAAAAACACAGCCGCAGTCTGGGGTTTCCGGATAAAACCATTCATGACATGGATGGACAAAGTGACAAGATGGCCAATTACAGAACGCTGTGCTCGAAATCCACACTGTGCAGTCGTTAGTAAATTGCGAGACTCGAGCCACCATACTCGTCAAGCATGAATCATACGTTCCCTCACCATGCAAACACAGCTGGTGAGAGAGATGGGATGTAGCTAGAATGGGAGGTTCTTGTGCCGGCCGCGATGGTCTCGCGGTTAAGACGCTCAGTCCGGAACCGCGCGACTGCTACGGTCGCAGGTTCGAATCCTGCCTCGGGCATGGATGTGTGTGATGTCCTTAGGTTAGTTAGGTTTAAGTAGTTCTAAGTTCTAGGGGACTGATGACCACAGAAGTTAAGTCCCATAGTGCTCAGAGCCATTTGGAGGTTCTTGTCCTTACTGGGCGTAGGTATGGATATGACGATGGCTTCACGTCAACGTCAGGGAAATGTACCCTCTGCTCAGATGCAGAAGGTGCTTGCCTGCAAGACAAAGGTGCTGCAGAATCTGAATGTGGACAGCGTCCGGCCCTGGGGTGGAGCAACGGGATGAACTGAGTACGTGATCTAGCTCCCTCATAGTCAAGACGGCATTGTAGCACTGACGATTCTGAGACATGAAGGGTATCGCCGGAGCATCCTCCGCTTGTTTCCGATGGAGGAAGGCAGGGTGATAATGGGAAGAGCACGAAATTTCCGCAAAATGGTGGCTCAAGATGTTGGAGATAGCAATAGGGTCCACAATGACGTCGTCCGCTATTGTCAAGCAGGAAATTGTCGAATGGATCTTGGTCCCAGAGAGCGATTGGAAGTTGGCCCAAACGACAGAGGAAGGGGTTGAACTGTTAAAAGAAGCAGTGAGTAAAATCCAGCTAGCTTCTTCGCTATCCCGAAGAATGCGACGACACTGTGCACGCATCTGTTTATAATAAATGCAGTTTGTTATAAAATGACGGTTAAAAACTCGGAGAGCACGTCTCCGTGCACGAATTGTCCACCAACGGACTGGGACACAGCGTGGTAAAGAGCAAGTGCAGTAAGGAAAACGTTTGTGAGATATTCCATCTGGTCATCACAATTGGGGAAATCTTGTTCTTCGAAGGTCGCCAGGGAGGAGTAAAGCTGTCAGTCAGCCTTAGTAAGCTGTCATTTGGGCGTGCACGCAGGTGGGATAGTAGTCAGTAAATGGGTAGCACAGGGGAAATGGTCACTCTAGTAGGTGTCAGATAGAACGGGCCATTCAAGACGATGGGCAAGCTGGGCAGTGCAGAAGGATAGGTCCAAATGGGAATAGGTTCAAATGGCTATGAGCACTATGCGACTCAACTCCTGAGGTCATCAGTGGCCTAGAACTTAGAACTAATTAAACCTAACTAACCTAAGGACATCACACACATCCATGCCCGAGGCAGGATTCGAACCTGCGACCGTAGCGGTCGCTCGGCTCCAGACTGTAGCGCCTAGAACCGCACGGCCACTACGGCCGGCTGGGAATAGGTGTGCGAGGAGTCGGAAAGTAATGTGGGTGCTCCAGCGTTACGGTAGAAGACGTTGATTAGGAAGATCATCCTAGGGGGCACCTCTCTGACAGGTTCTGGGAGAACCCCTAAGGGGATGATGCACATTATAGTCACCGAGTAGCAGAAATGGTGGAGGTAGCTGCCCAATAAGCTGAAGGAAGTCTGCCCTGGTGACATTGAATGACAGAGGGACGTAATGGTACAGAGGGAAAAAGTCAGGTGAGGAAGAAAAAGGCGAACTGCAACAGCTTGAAGATCGGATTACGAACGTCATCCCATATGAGCCGCATGATGCCTTCATGAGGTGGAATGCCAACCTGAGGGGGAAGGTCAAAACAAACTTGGAAGAAACGTGAAGGCTCAAAGCGATCGTGAGGACGCAATTTTGTTTCCTGAAGGCAGAGTACAAAGGGACGGTGCAATGCTAAAAGCAGCCGTAAATCCTCTTCGTGGGACTGAACGCAATGAATGTTCCGTTAGAAGAGTCAGTGTGAGGAAGAAGTGAAGGGGTGCCGATTGACAGTCTGCGAAGACTCGCTGCTAAGGCCACGGAAACAGGAGGCTCCTGCTCCGTAAGGTCCGCAGAGGCATTGGTTTGCTTGTGCTGCTGGTCCGTGGAGTCCAGTGCAGAGAAACGGTTGCCCGTTCGTACCAGTGACACAGAGGCCAGCCAGGCTAAGGTACCACGTGGCAACACCATCGAAGAGGAACTTCGAGTCAGCGAAGGAGAAGACCGTTTGCCGTTGTTGGCCTTCTTCGAGTTTTTCCGGTTAGCAGAGGAAGACTCAGTTGTTGTTTGCCTGGAGGGACATAGGAAGTCTTCATGGGAGTACTCCTTCTGTCTTTTCTGGCCTACTGGTTGTGTAGCCGATGGCTCCGCCCCTTGAGGCGAGAGTTTGATCGTTTGTTGCACAGCTGGACAGGGTGATGGCGATGCTACCTTGACATTGTGCGCTTTCACAACCTCAGAGCTGAATTGGAGGATGCATGTCTGCATGGCCACGTCCTTCATGGAGCAAGAGGTAACAAGAACAGAACTATAAGTGCCAGACGGGAGAATGCAGGGTTTGCGACTAGCGAATAACTTGTGAGCGATTGGGTAAGGCACTTTTTCTTTTACCTGGATCTCCTTGACAGCCCGCTCTCAAAATACACGACACAATCCTGAGAGGAGGCAGCATGGCTGCCATTGTATTTGTTACGGATTGGAGAAGGAGGTGGACAATCGCCCTCATGCACATCCCTACACATTTGGCTTGATGTCGACAAGACTTTCTAGTGTGGTTGAAACGATGACACTGCTAGTAGCGCATCGGTTTCGGAATGTACAGTCGAAGTATGATAATTTAATAGCCTATATTGATCCTGGGTGGAAGAACCACTCTATCAATCGTGAGATAAAGAGGGCAGGTGGGCACTAAGGAGGAATCTACGTTTTTATCACCTGATGGATGGCAATGACGCCCCGAGCAGAGTGGTAAGATTGGATTCCGGCCTCAGTCAGACCGTCGAGCAGCCTTGTATAAATAACACGACGGGAAGAATTCCAACTTCTATGGGCCTTGACACAAACAGGATGGCCGTGGAGAATTGAGGAGGCAGGCAGTTGCTGCGCTTGAGAGTCAGAAGTAGTCTCCAGAAGCAAAGTGCCATTCTGTAGATAAGAGAAGGATTTCATAGGGCCGGCAATGGCATAAACACCTTTCTGAATTATAAATGTATTTACTTTTGCGAAGGACCGACAGCCTTCAGTACATGAAACCACAAGGAATCTTGGTGCAGCTGGGAGAGTCTTGAATCGTTAGCCACATTCCATTTGTTTCGTAGACATTGATTGGGAAGATGATTGGCTCATTGCGAGAAAACCCACAGTGATTGCTAGCATCTCCGATGGCGAGCTCCTTCCAACTGGGGAGAGAGAGAGAGGGGGGGGGGGGGAGAGGAGACGGAGATAGAGATGAATTTTTCTGATGAGGCAGAATCTTTGCTGGTGAAAAGTGTGTGTCTGTTAGTAGTAAGGCTATGTGAGCATGCTCTGATGACACTGAACCATCAGCTGGAAGTCATATCGAAGATGGCTCTGGAAGAAAATTAAAAAATCTATTATGGCACTAGCAGCAATTATAAACTTCAAGATGGTGCTGAAAAGTGTCTGATTGGTATGAAACTTGTGATAAGATCAAAAATTTCCAAAGACCTGTATTATTTATCAAATATAATGATCAGTATGCTATTTCATTCGAGTGTCATGTAGTGAGTGGCAGCACGATTCAGCTTATTGACAGAGCGTGACAAATGTTTTGAACAGCAAGATGAAGACAACACCCTAGCATAGGGGTGACTAATGTTTGACTAGCTTTAACATGAACTTTAGATCAACAAGGAAGAGTTTCTAACTGATTTAGACATGGTAATAACGTTGTTTAGTTTGATATAAGATCATACTAGTCTCATCGACAAGCGCACTTTAAACTGTAAGTTACACCAGCAGTAGCGTCCATGTGTGTTATTTAAAGTTATAAAACAAATTTGAATGTATTTTAATGAGTAACGAAGAAAATTTCTGGTAAGAAGATCGAACTGAGATTGTTGCAATTGTAGCTTAACCTGTAATTATCATTAGCAGTGCTACTATGTAAGCCATATGCATTTTTAATGTTACAGAACAAGAAGATTATGACTGAAGTGCCACATGTGTTTTGTACCTGATTTCTTACATGTTTTACTTCTGTGCGATATCTAATTTTTGTTTTTATTGACAGATCTGAAATTATACTTGCTCGTTATGATCAGCAACCTACATGTGTTGTGTGCGTACTTGATAAATAATTCTTTTTTAGTGAAAAGATGTAAGACTTTCCCCTATGTGTGGTAGTTTGTTCCATCATTGTCTTTGAGCATGTATTTAACTCATTGCGAAATTACCCTTGCCTATGATGAATGTATGCAGGTTAAGTGATAAACATCTCATCAAAGAACATCACTTAAAGTATGGATATTTGTGCTAGAGAGACAGAAAATGTGACACTGGTGTAAAGAACATCAGTGGAACATGACCACAGATATGTTCAAGGTCAGAAGTGATTAAAAAAGCAATTTTAGTCAGGTAATACGTAAATGTTATTGTTCTAGTGTAGAGCATGATGTAATATATTCTCCCCCCCTGCCCCCCCGCCCCCCCCCCCCCAAATGGTTATTGGTGAGGCGGAGCGCTAGTGAAAACTTCTTAAAAGTAAGGTGACAGAAGTTTGATCTTTGTACCACTAGTAACATAGTCTCAAGTATGCCTGGGATCGAAATGGGAAAATCATTTTGATACATGTTACAGACAGTTTAAGCATGGAATTAACATTGTGATATTTAATTTGGTAATTTCCAGTCATGCAAGAGGCATCAGGTGAAAAATGGTAAACAGTATGTGTGTCGCTGATGTAATTTTTGACATACATTTTAGCTGTGGAAATATCTGACTTACATTTTAGATGTAGAAATACCAAGCTACACCTTTACATATTTGGCAGACATTTTAGTCATGGAATTACTGTAAGTTTCACAGTTTACATATTTTGACATACATTTTGGATGTGGACATACTGTAAGTTACTCTTCCCCACAAAAATGATGCTTGTTAAGGTTCGTTTTTGTACATAGCCTCGTTTTAGCCTAAAAAGAAGTGCCAACTGCCTGTGTAGCATCTTATTTTTAGACATATCTGTTTATATTATTATAGAACAATTTAGACATGGGAATACCACTGTAACAATAAACTTTAAAATTCACGGTCATGTTCTATGTGTCAAGAGTTAGGTTACACATTAATTGCACTCTTGCAGTAGCTGACAGTTACACATCAGTAACTCACGTTGCCTATTAGTTTGTGTCAACTATCACTCCTTGTCTGTTTAGTGTAATATTTTAGCCAATGTGTGTTTTGTACAGTTTCAGGTTTAGTCAGGTTCATCTTTGTACATAACCTCATCTAAAAATAACATAAAATGCCTACTGCGTGCTAGCATGGCATTTTTTGCCACATGTATTTTGTATAGTCACAGAGCTATTACACACAGAAATAACAATGGGGCACTTAATTTGAGAGTCTACGGTACTGTTTTAGGTGTCAATTTTGATAGATATTTTAGACCTGGAAATAACAGTGACATAAACGTGTGTGTGTGTGTGTGTGTGTGTGTGTGTGTGTGTGTGTGTGTGTGTGTGTGCACATATTTCTTACACCGTGTGCACACAAATGAGGTAAAATTAGTGATGAAGCAGAATTTTTTTCAGACAAAACTATGTATCAGATTACTGCTCACACACCACCTCACCCCTGTATCTAGGCAACCCATGTGAGCAACTTCAAGCGGCCACATTCACCTTAATTGCAGCGCCACCTGACACTTTTTGAGGAATAGCTGGAGGGTATATTAGATCTCATACACCTTAAATTTGCAATCCTTCTATAGTGGTAATCAGTGAAACAAAAATACCATATTTGAACTTGTGACTAATGAAAATTGGCACCAAACAGATTGGATCCTAGATATCCCACTTTTCGCAACCTATCGCATTAACTACACCTGCCATTTTTATGATGTTTAACCGAAGTTATCCCATTCGCATTTTAAAGTGAAACTAAACATATTCTGTCTTCCTAAGAGCGTTTTTGCCTTTTGATGGTGTTGGAAGACGGTATAACCGAACAATAGATGATGAATAAATGACTTTCTTCTGTTTCTTTATTATAGATGATATAGAGGAAACTGAAAGTATAAAACTAAATTACTCTTCTTTTAAGAATGAAATAGCGTAAATCTTCTCCTTCTGCGAAGCCAGAATCAGGCCTTATGACCTGTTCCAGACACACCATCTCTTCCTTGGCCTTCCCACACTCCTTCTTCCACTAGGACTGTATTCCATCCTTTGTTTTGGATTCTCGGTTTGACAACGCAATACATGCTCTTTCCTACTCTGCTTTCGTGGGAATGCATTTTCAGTTAATGGCTGTAGTACCAGTCCTTTCCTTATTTCTGTAGCTATCTTGTTCTCGCTTCTGCAGCCTTTCACTGATTTGTATTTTTAATTAAATAGCAGTGACGTGGTAATTTTTTTCGCATTCTTTCTCATAATTAGACTTTTAAGTACACTATCAGTTTATGTGGAAAACGTCGCACTTGTGGGTTAGACGAAATAAAACATAAATAGTTCTGGAAACTGCATTTTTAATTGTGCTGGAGTGGATTTGTAATTTTCCAGTGTTGAACTAAGAGATGTATCACAAAGTCTTGGATATCAGGATTGACAGTCAGGTCAACTACACGTAGGTGCTGTGCTTGGCCTTCGGGAAATGTCCCCAGCTCGGCTTTAAAATGTACGTTGTTTCGACCGTATGTAGTGCTATGAGGTTCATGAGCGACATCTTCTTTCTCGCCTTGTTCCGTATGACGATTTGTCGTTTGCAGATAAACCTGTATGACGTCAACTCAATAACCTGGCCATGATCTCAAAGTAGGCTTGACGCGACACTGACCCGGTGTCATTTTTTCCTTTGTGGTGATCGTTTTCGTAGCTGCGTCGGACCAAACAAACGTTGGAAGTATCTTGTTATGCACGTTGTCCCAAGATTTTTTAAGAACTTCTTCTGCAGTATAGGTCTTGTGGAGGAAATATAAGTATTCAGATGGGATTAATCGGTGGGTCATTACCCTGCGGTTGAAGAAGGTGGAATTAACGTTGAGTTATTCACTCGTTGTTAACCGTCAGAATCTTATATGCTGTTTCAGATAAATGGCCTTGAATGGTATAGATATGGATTTCTGAGGCCTAAATTTTAGGCTACATATGCACGACTCCAAGGGTCTTAAACTTTCATTGTCACTTATGTTTCCACCTATAATTTCTAAACGCTACTACCATAGATTCTTTCATGTGGTCCATCGCCCATTCATTTCATTTCAGCGAAAATATTTCAGTTAGTAAATATCATTTGTGCCGTTGCTTTTCCGAATACCAAAAGTCGTCGTAGGATCAATTCCGTGGTATTCATACCACCACACGAATCTGTGTTTTGTAAAATTATTTCCAGAAACTTTCGGGAGCAGCTGAACAGTACTACGAATGGGAACGGAGAGCGAATAATTGAGTTCTGCAATAAATATTAGCTAGCATCAGTGAGTACTCTGTTCAAGAATCTCAAGAGGAGGAGGTATACTTGGGAAAGGACAGAAGATGAGCGAAGATTTCAGTTAGTTTACATCATTGTCAGGCAGATATTCCCAAATCATATACTGGATTGTAAGGCGTACACAGGAGCACATATAGACACAGGCCACAGTTTAGTAGCGATGAAGAGTAGACTGACGTTTAAGGGAATAGTCAGGAAGAATCGATACTCAGAGAAGTGGGACACAGAAGTACTAAGGAGTGAAGAGATAGGATTGAAGTTCTCTGAGGCTATAGGTACTGCGATAAGGAATAGCTCAGCATGTAGCTCAATTAAAGAGGAATAAACATCTCCGAATGGAGCAATCACGGAAGTTGGAAGGAAAAGGTACAAAGAAGGTAACTGTGAAGAAACCATGGGTAACAGAAGAAACACTTCAGCTGATTGATGAAAGAAGGAAGTAAAAAATTGTTCGTGGAAATTCTGAAATGCAAAAATACAAGTCATTTAGGAATGAAATAAATAGAAAGTGCAGGAAAGCTAAGGCGAAATCGCTGCATGAGAAACGTTGAGAAATCGAAAAACAAATGATTGTCGGAAGAACTGATTCAGCATACAGAAAAGTCAAAATAATCTTTGGTGAAATTAAAAACAACGGCGATATCGTTAATACACTCCTGGAAATTGAAATAAGAACACCGTGAATTCATTGTCCCAGGAAGGGGAAACTTTATTGACACATTCCTGGGGTCAGATACATCACATGATCACACTGACAGAACCACAGGCACATAGACCCAGGCAAAAGAGCATGCACAATGTCGGCACTAGTACAGTGTATATCCACCTTTCGCAGCAATGCAGGCTGCTATTCTCCCATGGAGACGATCGTAGAGATGCTGGATGTAGTCCTGTGGAACGGCTTGCCATGCCATTTCCACCTGGCGCCTCAGTTGGACCAGCGTTCGTGCTGGACGTGCAGACCGCGTGAGACGACGCTTCATCCACTCCCAAACATGCTCAATGGGGGACAGATCCAGAGATCTTGCTGGCCAGGGTAGTTGACTTACACCTTCTAGAGCACGTTGGGTGGCACGGGATACATGCGGACGTGCATTGTCCTGTTGGAACAGCAAGTTCCCTTGCCGGTCTAGGAATGGTAGAACGATGGGTTCGATGACGGTTTGGATGTACCGTGCACTATTCAGTGTCCCCTCGACGATCACCAGTGGTGTACGGCCAGTGTAGGAGATCGCTCCCCACACCATGATGCCGGGTGTTGGCCCTGTGTGCCTCGGTCGTATGCGGTCCTGATTGTGGCGCTCACCTGCACGGCGCCAAACACGCATACGACCATCATTGGCACCAAGGCAGAAGCGACTCTCTTCGCTGAAGACGACACGTCTCCATTCGTCCTTCCTTTCACGCCTGTCGCGACACCACTGGAGGCGGGCTGCACGATGTTGGGGCGTGAGCGGAAGACGGCCTAACGGTGTGCGGGACTGTAGCCCAGCTTCATGGAGACGGTTGCGAATGGTCCTCCCCGATACCTGAGGAGCAACAGTGTCCCTAATTTGCTGGGATGTGGCGGTGCGGTCCCCTACGGCACTGCGTAGGATCCTACGGTCTTGGCATGCATCCGTGCGTCGCTGCGGTCTGGTCCCAGGTCGACGGGCACGTGCACCTTCCGCCGACCACTGGCGACAACATCGATGTACTGTGGAGACCTCACGCCTCACGTGTTGAGCAATTCGGCGGTACGTCCACCCGGCCTCCCGCATGCCCACTATACGCCCTCGCTCAAAGTCCGTCAACTGCACATACGGTTCACGTCCACGCTGTCGCGGCATGCTACCAGTGTTAAAGACTGCGATGGAGCTCCGTATGCCACGGCAAACTGGCTGACACTGATGGCGGCGGTGCCCAAATGCTGCGCAGCTAGCGCCATTCGACGGCCAACACCGCGGTTCCTGGTGTGTCCGCTGTGCCGTGCGTGTGATCATTGCTTGTACAGCCCTCTCGCAGTGTCCGGAGCAAGTAGGGTGGGTCTCACACACCGGTGTCAATGTGTTCTTTTTTCCATTTCCAGGAGTGTAGTTAAATGCAGAGAGGAGTACGGATAGGTTGAAAGAGTATACTGATGGCCTTTATGAAGGCGAAGACTTATCTGATGACGTGATAGAGGAACAAACAGAGTCGATGTAGAAGAGACAGGAGATCCAGTATTAGAATCAGAATTTAAAAGAGCTTTGTAAGACTGCAAATCAAAAAAGCAGAAGGGACAGATAACATTCCATCAGAGTTTCTAAAGTCATTAGGGGAAGTGGCAACAAAACGACTATTCACGTTGGTGTCCAGAATGTGTGAGTGTGGCGACATACCATCTGACTTCCGGCAAAACATCATCCACCCAATAGAGTAGACTGCAGGAATTGAGATTTATCACACAATTAGTTTAACAGCTTATGCATCTAAGTTGCTGGCAGGAATAATATACAGAAGAATGGGAAAGAAAATTGAGGATGTATTAGATGACTATCAGTTTGGCCTCAGGATAGGTAAAGGCACCAGAGAGGCCGTTCTGAGTTTGTGGTTGATAATGGAAAAAAAGACTAAAGAAAAATCAAGAAACCTTCCTAGGATTTGTCGACCTGGAAAAGGCATGCGACAATGTGAAGTGTCGCAAGATGTTCGAAATTATAAGAAAAATAGGGTTAAGCTATAGGGAAAGAAGGGTAATACACAAGACGTACAACAGCCAAGGGGGACAACCTAGAACGAAATGCTCGGATTAAAAAGGGTGTAAGACAGGGATGTAGTCTTTTGCGCCAACTGTTCGATCTACATCGAAGTAGCAATGAAGAGAATAATAGAAAGGTTCAAGAGCAGAGTTAAAATTCAAGATGAAACGGTATCAGTGATAAATTTCGCTCCTGATACTGCTACCCGCGCCTCTCGGGATACCCGGCGCCGACGCCGCGCGGCCTTGTTACAAGAATAGCCGCAGCAGACAAGTAATTCTAGTGTGCCGTGAATGCTCCTGGCTGTGGTATTGTGTATTCAACGCTACAATGTGTATCGAGTGTTACTAGTGATTTACTGTTATCGAGTCAGCTCCTGAGTTACCTCGCAGCACGGTTGTTATTGTTATTTTGGCGCTACATACTTGAAACAATTCGGCCACCAGTGTATTAAACAGGACCACAGAATCACAGCTGGGGCGATTAATGAAAGTAAAGTTACTTCTTGATTAAGAAAGTGATTTTTCTATCTTATGTCTTATGGTCGCCGAATGAGTGTCCTGTGCATAACAAAAGTCTACCCTCGTACTCTTTTCTTTCGTTGAGCAGTCTCCTAGTTTTTTTCTGTAACTGATTCAGGGTAATGTAACGTGGTTGGGAGGTGAAACTTTTGCAGATATCTATGTCATCTTTTTGCATCGCCGCTGCTCCTACACATTCGACGTCCAACCATGGCTGTGGGTTTTGGTTTGAGCTGTCTTGTCTACGAAAGTCATGTTAATGTAACTTCTTAAACACAGACGGTAAAATTTGCATACGAACTCTTTCAGTGGTCTAAGTCCTGATATTTCTCAATAATGATTTATTCATACGTGTCCCAGTCTGCTCTTCCTATATTTTATCAACTAACAGTGTGGATTACATTATAATTACTTTGTTATTGCAGCTAAGATAGAATGGAAGAAATATATTAGGAAATGCGAAAACGATTAGACTTCTGCTGCATTACTTATTAGTAACAAATGAAAATTTGTGCTAGACTGGGACTCGAACCGGATGTTGTAGTTTACGTGAGCTGTCGCCATAACCATTTCTTGTCTCCATTTTGTTCATTGTTGTTCTTGGCATTTGGTCTGGATGGACGTCGCATGATACCCCTTCAGGTTCATCGTTGAATATTTCACTCAGCTTTTTTTATTACAAAGGGCAGGCAGGCTTCTGATCGAACCCCATGAGCTACCGTGACATCTACCACTTCGGCTATCTGAACACGCCTCCAGGGCCGACCTAACTCTGAATGCCAGCACACGCACAATTGCTGTGATTCCCGAACAAGACACACTGCACTCGCATTCGGGAGGACGACGGTTCAATCCCGCGTCCGGCCGTCCTGATTTAGGTTTTTCGTGATTTCCCTAAATCGCTCCAGGCAAATGCCGGGATGGTTCCTTTGAAAGGGCACGGCCGACTTCCTTCCTCGTCCTTCTCTAATCCGATGAGACCGATGACCTCGCTGTTTGGTCTCTTCCCCCAAACAACCCAACCCAACCCGAACAAAGAGAGAATGCGGAAAATTAATTCTAATTTTGGCCACCAGTTGCCAATCTGGCGCTGTACAGCATCTTGTCGACGTCTCCGGTGCTCGTATTAGTAGTAGTAGTAGCTTTATTCTTCTGTAGATCTCTTTTTACAAAGCTATAGGACATGTCAAAGTATTTACAAGATTAGACCAATTTAAAATACGCTAACTCGTACACACACACACACACACACACACACACACATATATATATATATATATATATATATATATATATATATATATATATAGAGAGAGAGAGAGAGAGAGAGAGAGAGAGAGACAATCATTAGATTTTCTCCTGGTACACAATGCATCTTCTACAAATAATTTATTAAATAATGTAATGCCACACTGTTCACTCATATCTCACTATCAGTCACTGCACACACTATACACACATTGTTTCATAACAATTCACTCACTACACGCACAAATACCCACACACTGGTGATCTTTGAACCATTTTCTGTACCGCAACTTTCCATTTGCTATCCTGAAAAACTGAGTCAGCTTCCCTCTATAACGAGTGAGATGTTGAGCTCAGAAAGGGGAAGAAGTGTTAGTATTGTGCTATGCATAGCTTGGGGGTACGTTTTTCTAGAAAAGGAAAGAAGAAGGGAAAAAAAACATAGTGTGAAGGTGTTATGTGGAATGTTGGATGTTTAATATAATAATTATTATTTATTTGTATAACATTTTTTCTACCAAACCCCTATTCTGTTTTATCTAGGTAATCGTTCATTGTATAAATTGTATTGCATATCTGGTACTTTTTAGCTGCCTCCTTAAATAAGTGTCTTTTTGCAATTTCCTTAATCTATTTTGGTAATTTATTGTACAATTTTATTCCTTTGTAGAAAATGTTGTTTTGAGTTTTATGTTTATTTTTTCTTGGTAGATGTAAGTTTAGTCTAGCTCTTGTTCCATGATCATGGACAGAGCTGTTTGTGCAGTAATTACCAATGTTATTTTTGATGTGTACAACTGACTGGTAAATGTAATAACAAGGAATAGTTACAATCTCAAGATCTTTACAACAATTGAACAAATTGTGTAAGCGGTGGTTGCTAATAAAATCAACATTATTTGTTTCTCACTTGTTTTACCTATTCTGCCCATAATACATTACATATGGAAACATTACTCTATGGTTTTCGTGCATTCAGAACGCCAGATTTGCATCTGATTGTCAAAATTGGAACTAATTTTTCCCACTTTAAATCGGTTCCACATTAAAGCATTCCAGTATCTACCAAGCTTCACTGCCGTACGATAATTACAGCTCACACTGATCCTCTGTGAATAGCTGCACTTTAGTAAT
This sequence comes from Schistocerca americana, assembly GCF_021461395.2. NCBI lineage: Eukaryota > Metazoa > Arthropoda > Insecta > Orthoptera > Acrididae > Schistocerca > Schistocerca americana. Next base: position 399,829,265 of record NC_060123.1, on the reverse strand, counting down.
AACCCCCTGGTACATCGTTAAACACACACATGCTGCGGTAATAATTATAAAGTTTCTGCCTGTGCGGGATTCACAGAAACTGTGCGAGTACAGGACGTAGACACTCAGTGGTATATGGAGATTTGAGTCGGCTCTGGTGGCGTGCTCAGATAATCGAAGCGATTAAGGTTACTGATCGTGTGAACCAGGAAATCCGGGATCGAGTCCCAGTCAAGCACAAATTTTCATCTGTCACTAGTAAGTTGTAGAGCAGCAGTCTTGTCGCATTCGTAATTCTAAATACGTTTCTTCCCTTTTCAAAAGTGTACGAATGTCTGAAGCAGACGGCAGAGTACATCGTTAAACAGACACTGGAAACAGTAACACGCACTGGCAGATGATCTTGTTTGAGGGCTTCCACTAATAACACCCAAGTGAAGGAAGCAGAAAAAAAAGTAAAGTCCATGGCATTTGTTTAAGGTCTTGCTGATTAACAAAACTATTTGTTTTGCTTAGTTAATGGTTTCAGGCTGATAGTTTACCTGTGCTCTCTTCTTCCATACGAATATTCTGCGCTGAACGGTGAACATTAAAATCATCTTTTGCTGTTTTATGATTCCTTTCTTCTTTGATTGTCGCTTTCAACATCAGCCCCCAGGTATCCCCTGCGTTCTATACTTGGAGAGAAACTTGTCAGGTCTGCTTACTGTAGATAGTCACCCCCTCCACGTGAAGTGGCAAATCTAAGTCATGCAGTACATGTTTGAAGCTCGTGGGGAAAGCATGTCTTGCATTGTATAATTCTGTAAGTATCTAATGCCGATCTGTAACACTCGTAAGTTACACCACCGTCTAACACATACAATCGCGACAGACACTGCTGTGGAAGTTGCTACCATTTGATAGCTGCAGGCATTCACACGCGTCAAAGTATGCTTGTTTTCAATAATTTTTCTAATTAATTAACAAAATAATTACTATATTTTGCGTTCCATGCATTAGTCGATTACCAAGAGACACGAATTATAGTGAAATAAATATAAAAACAGTGGAATCTCACTAAGTCAAGCACATAAGCTACAAATTATTCGTTAAGAAAAACTTTCGAATATTTACATAACTGCAGCATATTCAGCTGAAAGCAAGGGGATATAAATACATATTTCGTTCATGAGAAGCATATATTTCTTTTACTGTCTGTTCTGGTTATGATAGGTGCTTTCCTTGACACGTAAAAATTTTGTGTAAAGTTTTAAAAAATGTTCAGATGTGTGTGAAATCTTATGGGACTTAACCGCTAAGGTCATCAGTCTCTAAGCTTACACTCTACTTAACCTATATTATCCTAAGGACAAACACACACACCCATGCCCGAGATAGGACTCGAACCTCCGCCGGGACCAGCCGCACAGTCCATGACTGCAGCGCCTGAGACCGCTCGGCTAATCCCGCGCGGCTGTAAAGTTTAATGATTCGCCTATTCTTACATTTCACTCAACGTTCAAATACCCGAATATTTTTGTAAATGTTATTACTTTTGCATCAAAAGCTAATGTGTTTAAGGTTCTCGCTATTCGTGATTCAGATGTAGCAACAATTGTGAAATTGCTTTTTCTGTGCTGGGTGAAACGTTTTACTGCTTTTGACGTTCTATTATCATGTCTGTGATTCCATTCCGCTACAGCTGTACTGACTTATTTGTTACGTTAAATAATATAGGTATTACATTCCGTACAAGTCTCCTACGTTCCAAGTTCACTGATTTGGCTGGAAGTGTAGCGAACAACACTTTGTGTTGTTGGGAAGATATACGTTGTCTTTCTGCAAGAGGCCAGAGACCTTCTGGTGATTACTAGCAATGTTTTGGTCTTAAAGGAAAACGGCATTCTTCAGTGAATAACTGTACGTTACAAAAGAATCATAAATAAACTGTCCCGTAATTTAAAGTTTCACACCTCCCAGGGTCCTTAAGAAACTAAAGAAAGACAAATGTGGTGTCAGTTTTAATTACTACATAGCCTTCCTGTTGTAAAAACTATGTTACAGATCAGTAGAAACCATACTATACGCACTAAACTGGTATCATATTCAGAGGTGTTGTTTGCTGGCCGCTTGGCGCACTGTTATCGCAATGGGTAACAAAAACGAGACGCAGTGTTGTGACTGTTCGTTAGAGATTCGTACAGATGCTGAGGTAATGTGGCAGTGGATATCCAGAGCATACTCTACAGTTTGCTCATAACTTCTAAAAATAAGACGCAGGACGAAATATTCGTCAGCATCTTAAAAGAGCACATCAGTCGCTTCGCAGCGCTATAGTAGGGATGGGAAAAACGACCCGTTAAAACCAACACCGGTGTTTTAGTTCCGAAGAACCGGTATTTTTCGGTGTTTGTTTGATCTGTATCATAACAGATATTTTTATATTTACTAATAACCGATTAAAAGACCGAAATATCAATTAGTCATAGTAAGAGTGCTACAATTTTTCGTTTTTCATTAAATATTTCTTTAAAAAGAAGAAATTTTTATGAATAAAGTTACCTTTATTTTAAATATATATGAAATGGGAAAAGTAACAATGCCGACAGAAACGAGCAATGCACACACACACACACACATTCAAATGGAAAGGGAATATCAAGGGATTTTATCGAGTCAATTCAGTACCATACGTAGAAGTGATTGCTCTGTCATAGTATTGCCAAATGTTTGTGACGATGTTGCCAATTCTCACCCGTGCTAGGAACAGCTCTGTAGTGGTATGCGAGGAGAATCCCGTGCTCGTGTCAAAGGAGGATACGGAGAGGAGGTTACGATAATAACACAGTCACAAAGATAAACAACAAAATTAAAAGTAGAATAAAAGCAGAAAGCTCCAAACCACAGACAACAATACAACAGAATCAAACGCAAACACGCAGTCCCATAACAACTACACAGGATAATCAAAAAAAGATGAAAGAAAACACAAGATGTTACACAATGACATACGAACACAAACTCACCCATAAAATCACCAACATTTTCAAAAGACAGGGAATAAACATAGATACACAACAGACAATTCTATACAAAAATACACCCTAAAACTGACAAAAAACAGAGACATATACCAGAAAGCAGGTACATATCAGCTACAGCGTAACACTTGTGAAGGCACATACCTAGGGTAAATAGGGAGAACATTTGATGTCAGATACAAGGAACACACGAGAGCCTGGAAATATGGGACAAACCACTCCACATTTGCAGAATACCTAAGGGAAAATGACCACAAACCAACCACTAGAGAAGATGACATGAAAATAGTTATAAACAACCATAAAAAAACACCTCCTGACCATGCAAGAAAATTACCACATACATAAAACCAAAGCAGAGGGAATGATCAAGTGCACATGCCAAGCAATTCATTATTTACACTAATAGGTGAAATAATAGAATAACGTTCGCAAAAAGTATTAATCTAATAATACTGTCCTGTGCAATAACAACAGAACCCAACATCTTTACATTAACTCATCCATGAACCCCTCCACAGAATATTAAATCGAAAAGTCAAAACAGCTGTCTATCCCCCTCTCTCTCTCAATTATACACACACGCGCGGTATAAACATCGTAAATAGTAGTTAGCTGCTGTTGCAAGCCAGTCTGCAACCAGACATCACCAACCCGTTGCATTGCTTTTCAGTTTCAGTCGCTGCGTGTGTGGACGCGTAACTCATCCCGTAGTTGTTCCCCCGTGTTAAGGTCTGAATTCTGGGCAGTCCAGTGCATTTCAGGAGTGTTGGTGTCCACCTCACAGGTGTTCCTTTGTAACAGTGTGCACTGACATACTGATACAGTCATCGTCTCCGACTGTTGCCCTGCTGTACTCCGTATATATCGCTGAAAAATGCGTTCATATCCTTCAGCATTTAGCGTTTCCTTACGGACAATAAAGGGATCAAGCGTTAACCATGAAAAGCACCACAACATCATAACACCACTCTTCCGTATTTCACTGTTGCCGCTACGTATGATGGGAGCTAGCGTTCACCAGCATTCGCCAAACCCAAATCCTTCCCTCGGGTTACCAAGGGTATAGCGTAATTCATCACTCCAAATCATACGTTTCCAGTCATCTAGTTTCGAGTGGCGTCATTGTTTTACACCACCTCAAAAATAGCTTAGCACTGACCACACAAATGTATAGTTTGAGATGTTCGACCACTATACCCTCTTGTTTTAAATGCTTGCGCAATATGACTGTCCTCGCTGGACTGCTGGTACCACTGTGGAACTTACAAGTGGTTCCTTTCCTTTATTTTTTGCAAATTTTTATAACCACGCTCAGCAATGCTGGACGATCCCTGAGGTCTGCCTCGTCTTAGTTTATGTGGTTGTCCTTTCGTGTTTCCACTTCATAATCATATCACCAGCTGTCGACATGGACTACTTTAGAAAGGTTCAAATGCCCCCGATGGACTTTTATAATAGCGTGCCAGCATCTTATGATACAATATGGGATGAAAAGTATCCGGACACCTGGCTGAAAATGACTTACAAGTTCGTGGCGCCCGACATCGGTAATGCTGGAACTCAATATGGTATTCGCGAACCCTTAGCCTTGATGACAGCTTCCACTCTCACGAGCATAAGTTCAATCAGCTGGTGGAAGGTTTCTTGGGGAATGGCAGCCCATTCTTCATTTAGTGCTGCACTGAGGAGAGGTAACGATGTCACTCGGTGAGGCCTGGCATGAAGTTTGCGTTCCAAAACATCCCAAAGGTGTTCTGTAGGGTTGTCAGGACTTTGTGCAGGCCAGTCCATTACAGGATGTTACTATCGTGTAACCACTCCGCCACAGGCCGTGCAATATGAACAGGTGCTCGACAGTGTTGAAAGATGCAAATGCCATCCTCGAATTGCTCTTCAACAGTGTGAAGCAAGAAGGTGATTAAAACATCAATGTAGGCTTGTGCTGTGATAGTGCCACGCAAAACAACAAGGGGTGCAAGCCCCCTGCATGAGAAACATGACCACACCATAAAACCACTGCCTCCAGTTTTTACTGTTGGTACTACACACGCTGGCAATGACGTTCACTGGGCATTCGTCATACCCACAGTGCCATCGGATTGCCACATTGAGTACCGTGATTCATCCCTCCACCCAACGTTTCTCCGCTATTCAATCGTCCAATGTTTACGCTCCTTACACCAAGCGGAGCGTCGTTTGGCATTTAACGGCGTGATGTGTGGCTTATGAGCAGCCGCTCGACTATGAAATCCAAGTTTTCTCAAATGGTTCAAATGGCTCTGAGCACTATGGGACTTAACATCGGAGTTCATCAGTCCCCTAGAACTTAGAACTACTTAAACCTAACTAACATAAGGACATCACACACATCCATGCCCGAGGCAGGATTCAAACCTGCGACCGTAGCGGTCGCGCGGTTCCAGACTGTAGTACCTAGAACCGCTCGGCCACCCCGGCCGGCAACAACCGATTTTTGAAATTCCCGATTTTCCCTGTTTTCCTGTTATTTCCTGTAATAAACGTAGAATCGAACAAAGGAAAGTGGTAAGTGGCTGAATACTAGGAAAAATCAACAGTATTCTCATATTGACTAATTTTTGAAACGCTGCTCAAAAATCATGCTGTACTCAGGGATCATGTCAGTATTTGGGCATTACGAATAATCAGTGCTAAAGAGTGAAAAATGAGGATGAAGAAGTCTGTTTTTCGTGTTAACATGTCCGTTATCAAGAGCCAAGCAGATAAAGGCATATTATGTAGACACTGCAGCAATAAGCCACTTCCTATTTTTATTGTGCATTATAAATGAGTAGTTGTTACGTTTTTAATTTATTGCTGTTATTATAATCTCCTTCCTCTTTTGCTATTACGTAGAAATTGCAAACAAATCTTTAATCTTTTAAAGGAAATGAAGCATTGCAATTCATTGTTATGTCATTTCGTAAAAAATACTTATCCAGTACAACGGGTGATCGGTGACGACAGTGAGAATCTAGGGAGGGAATAGACCAGGCGCGGGCAAGTCTTTCACAGTGCATGTACTCGTGTACCTCAGCCAACGACAGACAGCAACAGGCACATTACTGTCTCTGTAATGCGGTACCAGTTCTTAAGGCATGTGCGCGCGCTAGCGCGATCGCGCGCCTGCGTGTGTGTGTGTGTGTGTGTGTGTGTGTGTGTGTGTGTGCGTGCGTGTGCGTGAGGGTGTATTGCTCGTTTCTGTTGGCATTGTTACTTTTCCCATTTCATATATATTTAAAATAAAGGTAAATTTATAAAAATTACTTCTTTTTAAAGAAACATTTAACGAAAAACGAAAAATTGTAGCACTCTCATTTAACGAAAAACGAAAAATTGTAGCAATCTTACTATGACTAAGTGATATTTCGGTCTTTTACTTTATTAGTAAAAATAAAAATAAAACATCTGTTATGATACAGATCAAACAAACACCGAAAGTTACCGGTTCTTCGGAACTAAAACACCAGTATTGGTTTTTCATTTCATGTTGACTATAGTTAAATTCTGCGAATAAATAAAATCTACTTGTTTTGTAAATAAAACTGCCTTTTCCTGCTGCTAGTTACTTTATTTATCCCAGACGCGTTTCGCCTTCTCCTCTTCTAAAGTAACATCAGTGGGGTCTATGACGGTACAGTTTTGTTAGTTATAGATATCAACCAGTTCACATCGCGATTTTTTGTAAAAAAAAAAAAAATTACTTACGATTTTCTGATCTGCGTTTCCTCACATCTGGACTGGAGGTCGCACTACCTCTTTTATTACTGCCATATAATCACATATTTGCGTTCTCGCCTTCCACTCACTGTTCACCATGTTCTCACTCTTTTTTGTGGTGGGCTATTGATCTTCTGTCAATCGATACAACTATTCCGTCGTACACTTCTTTCCACGGCGTAAATATTGCGACTCCATACCGTGTTTCATCTTCTTTGGTATGTTTACCTATTTGTTGCCTACCTGACGAAGTATATGTTCGTTACAAACTTCTATTTATGATGTTTATACAGCGTGTGTGTGTATAATTGAGAGAGAGAGAGGGATAGACAGCTGTTTTGACTTTTCGTTTCAATATTCTATGGAGGGGTTCATCGATGAGTGAGTGTAAAACTGTTGGGTTCTATTATTATTACATTGGACAGTATTATTAGATTAATACTTTTTGCGATCGTTATTCTATTATTTTACCTATTAGTGTAAATAATGAATTGCTTGGCTTGTGCACTTGGTCATTCAACCAGATTTTCCCTCTGCTTTGGTTTTATGTATGTGGTAATTTTCTTGCATGGTCAGGAGGTGTTTTTTATGGTTGTTTATAACTATTTTCATGTCATCTTCTCTAGTGGTTGGTTTGTGGTCATTTTCTCTTAGGTATTCTGCAAATGTGGAGTGGTTTGTTCCATATTTCCAGGCTCTCGTGTGTTCCTTGTATCTGACATCAAATGTTCTCCCTGTTTACCCTAGGTATGTGCCTTCACAAGTGTTACACTGTAGCTGATATGTACCTGCTTTCTGGTATATGTCTCTGTTTTTTGTCAGTTTTGGGGTGTATTTTTGTATAGAATTGTCTGTTGTGTATGCTATGTTTATTCGCTGTCTTTTGAAAATGTTGGTGATTTTATGGGTGAGTTTGTGTTCGTATGTCATTGTGTAACATCTTGTGTTTTCTTTCATCTTTTTTTGATTATCCTGTGTAGTTGTTATGGGACTGCGTGTTTATGTTTGGTTCTGTTGTGTTATTGTCTGTGGTTTGGAGCTTTCTGGTTTTATTTTACTTTTAATTTTGTTGTTTATCTTTGTGACTGTGTTATTATCGTAACCTCCTCTCCGTATCCTCCTTTGACACGAGCACGGGATTCTCCTCGCATACCGCTACAGAGCTGTTCCTAGCACGGCTGAGAATTGGCAACATCGTCACAAACATTTGGCAACACTCTGACAGAGCAATCACTTCCACGTATGGTACTGAAATGACTCGATAAAATCACTTGGTATTCCCTTTCCATTTGAATGACTCGTGCTCTATAATCCTCATGTAAACTAAGACACTGAGATAGAAAATTCAAATTTTTGGCTAAAGAAATGCTATTCTTCACAAAAGGGAAAACTTTTATTATCTTTCACAATGCGTTATGAGACTAAGTGACCAATACCATGATGAGAGTGGCGTGCTGGCAGCAGTGTGTCTATAGACCTGTGGTACTGACCGTGTCTTGTGTCACAACAGCTCAATGAGTCGTCAGTTCTAACTGTGGTAAGGGCCAGCGTGTGTAAGCTTTTTTTTCTGATTTATTTTATGAAGCTGCGTACTTCCACAAAAAATTCTGTAACGAAATCGGAAGAAAACCTTTACACATCAACTCCTCTTGGTAGCTCGACTCAGTAAGTTGTGTTAATGCTCATAGATCTCGGCTTTCTGACTGCCAAGCTGCTTTACAATACTAGTGTCTCTGAAGAAATTCGAATCAACCGTCAATGATACGAATTTCAATATTTGTTCTTCGCTTACCAGGGTGAAAATATGAAGGAAATGAACCTCTTGATTACTATAGGGCCTCTATGCTAAATTTCCACGATAGCAATTATGAACTCTCTGCAGACATTTGGTAACAGCGGCTCTAGCAACTTACTTTCACTCTGGGTATCTTCAAATATAGGCAGTTTTGTCGCCTTAAATCCAGTTGAATATTTTAAATATCACTTTTGAACAGCGTTCACTTCTCTATTAATTAATGTATGGACCTTTAATTATAGCATACTGGATCAGAAACAATGCAATTAATTCTATGCTACATTGATGTATTGCATACTAGTGTAATAAAATACTCATCAAATAAAAACGGTTTTGTGCCTCCATTGTTATCGAGTGTGAAACACAAATCGTAGACAGATTTATGGGTCACCACTCAACAACATCAAAGCATTTTACACCGTCGAGAGTGAGGAGTGGAGCAGACGTTGTCGGCAGAAGACGTGGCAGCGCAGTGCCTCAGCCCCCGCCGGTAGGCAGCCAAGGGTCCCAGAGAACTCAGACATATGCGGTGTACAGAGGTAGATGGTCGGCCAAGAAATCTCTCACTAAAATGTTCTTGAACCAAACTGTTATTACCAATGTGACAGAAAGCGAAATATATTGTAGATTCGCTTGAATTACACTCATAGCTTCAGCACCGAGAGGAAAGGGGCGATAAAAATTGTTGGCGTGTGCTTTTGGTTGCCAGAAGTCGTATTAGCTAGTCTCCCGTTTTACCTCAAGACTTAGGTCGTAGTCAAGAGTGATGTACTCAGACTGCAGTCAAGACTTCCTCTAGGAAATGCCACAGTCTATAATGTTGCCAGATCGAGCATATTGTTGGACATAGAATTCTGAGGGGAGCCCGACTTTATGGTCAACCTTATGTGAACGACTTGGCGGTCAATTTTTTGTCTAAGACTGTATCTACAACACATACTGCACGCTGAAGACCCAGAAGAATTAAAAAAAAAACATAATTAATTATGAGAGCAACGTTAACTATAGCATTCAAGGTATTCATAGTATTGTATGCGTGTGTGTAAATACCTTCCAAGGCCCACTCAAGGAAGACAAGGATACACAGTCTAGCTTCAATATTATAAATACGCCTCAGTTTGTGGATGAACTCAGACTTAGGTTGATAATCATTTTGAATATTTAGCAGTACTAAACCCATTGGTGTTAAACTCGTTTACAACCAATGACTCCTACAGCTACAGGAACACTACTTGTGATACCGCTTAGACAAAATACTTACGCAGTGCTACTAGAAGAAAGGATCAACCTGAGACAAACTGTGGGAAGTTTGTTTTACAACCTTTGTACCTGGATACAGAGCTTTTCCTATTTGAGATATCTGTGGACGTTGCTGCATATGACGATTTAAGAAGAAACTAAATTCCTTCAGCTACGACAATATTTAAGGAAATCGTCTTAAAGGCACTAAATCGTGGTTTGTGAATCGTACTCCGCCGCATTTCGCTGGTTGTAAAGCAAAAAGCTTACTGACGAATTTCACAGAAGGAGAAGGGGGACGAAATGTCTCCCTATGGAAGATCATGTTTTATTTACATGATTATAAAATCAGGTAAAACGAACAGTGAGGTTGTCAGTATAAGCACATTACTGTTGTCAGTATGATGTTGCACTGCCCAGGGCCTGTCATGACAAAGGGCCCGTTTAGGTCAGGAATATTGTATACAGAAGTGGAAGAGAGAGCACCACTAAATTCTACAATCCGTATGCATTGCATACACACAGAAATTACTGTTACGGTGTACTTATGGTGTCCAATGAGTGAATTGCGTATTTTCCAGTGAGAAACAGCACTGGTAAACAGTCTTCGCTACATTAGGTTACTTAAACTGGTGTCACTCTGAGCAATGATTTATGGTCAGCGACTAAGTGTAATGTCAGTGAGTCAGATGCGGATTTTGCAACTCTGAAATACTTTCCTACACTATAGAAGCGAATATTAAATTTGAACTATATTGCGAAAATTTCGAACTTGGATAACTTAGAATGAAAATCTTTCTGTTTATTACAAAGGAAAATAACTGATTTTCTAGAACATTCTTTGCCATAAACAACCCGAAACAGGTCACGTCGACCAAAACATATGGAAGAACTGACAGGGACGTATATCGGAAGGCAGTAAGATTCCTTGGCTTTTGGTTTGGCAGTATTCGATAGCCATTTCTAGGCGCAAGTAAATGAAGAAAGTCAGCGCGTTTTTGTTATCAAGTAACGTGATCATCAATTACTTTAGTTTTAATGTAACCTACGAGTAATTGCTGATGTTTGATATTAACAAGAAAAGGATTTCGTAGAGAGGGAAAGAACGTGTTCTTGGGCAACTACTTCTATAACGATCAAAAGGCATTAAATGATCTCCAAGCACATGTGTTCAAGCAGTGGTATGAAGAAAATGATAGTAATAATGACAGTAATAATCGTATTATCCGGTAACTTCACAATTCACAGTGGGTTTTCTCGAATTAAGAAATTTTCAGAATTAGTGACAATTTCAAAATGGCTTCATATCGAGGCTATGATGCCTAGAAGAGTCTTTACATCCTGCTCACATGAGAATAACATAATCTCCACGTCAGAAGCTTGCTTCTACTTAACTATTTAATAGACTAGCATTTTTTCCACCGTGACTAATTTTGTAAGCTAAGCACATCATCCGTAGCAGCACACTCCTGGAGCTCGGAAATGTGGCCACAATGGTCTGGTGGAACGAACTATCACAGGTGCAATGCGTGAGTTCAGGCATTTACTTTTAAGAGGCACAAACAGATTTTTTTTTTTTTACCTCTGGTAACATCAGAAGAAAGACGTTATAATCCAGAATCCGCATTAAACATCACGTTCCTGCATTACCAACAGTGCAGAGCCGGTTTACGTTGGGAAATGACATAGGCGGAAGTCATGGTAAACAGAAAGACTGTCGCCCGTAAACTTACTTACATAGAAAATTTTATTTTATTTGATGAACCGATAGCCATTATTTCACTTGTACTTGATTGAACTAGAGTCATTGAAAAATTTGGTGCTGGACGGTGATTCGAATTCGTATCTCCTCTTTCGAGGATCTGAATCTCTCGGAACGGAATAGTTCAATCATTTCGTTCCTTTTCCCAAGACTGCAATCTTCTCTAGGTCTCCTCCGAAGGTAAGTATGTGGGTCCGAATCCTGATCCCGCAAAAAAATATTCATAATTCGTTTAAAGCCGTATCACGTGCACACCGGCCTGCTAGCGATAATTAACGTACATTTTTAATATCTGTTCATGTGTTGCCAACAATCGCAATAGGTGTCGTTAGTTCTGGTCAAACATGCACACATCCTACTGTTGGTGAGTAAGCAATTGATTCTTAAGCTATATTCGTGGACGACAAAGAAGGACGGTAGGTGTGCGGTTCGATTGTCGCTCAGGCACAAAAATTTGTATCCTTATTTTAGATTCAAACATCTAGCAGTTGGTAAAAAAAACCGATACGTAACATTTGATTTTACTTAGTTAACAATCCGATTACGTGTTGGGTTCATATCACCATCACAGCACTTCACATCATGTGCTTCATCTTTAAATGCATGCACACTTTCTTACTTTTGAATGGAGGTATATCAGACATCTTTTGTGGTTAGTTAACGGGAACGAAAGGGTCTAGACAGGAGCCCTGCTTTATTGCAAAAACTGTCGTCTTTTATTTTCAAGTTTAGATTTGATTTGATTAGATTAATACTTGTGCCACAGATCATGAATACTACATTTCGTAATGATGTGGAACGTGTCATTTTAATGAAAGATTTCTTTACCTACCATGATTCAATTTCTTTACAACAATTTTGTATCCTCTCTCTTTCTCTCTCTCTCTCTCTCTCTCTCTCACACACACACAGACACTTTTTTTATTTTTGTTTGTTTGTTGTGCTCGACTATCGGCCAGGCACGAAAACGTCCGCGAATGAGTTTCTTAGTTTTGAGTACACTTACGAAAGAAATATAAATACAACTATGAGAGTTATCGATTTATGGTGCTTAATCTGCAGTCAGTACTGAGTATTACTAGTAACTACGCTCCAGTCCCTAAACATAGTTATAGAAATGTGAATCAGACGCATTACGTATCCAGGCCGTGGTAGCCACGTCTTTGAGATGCCAGCTACGGCCACTTCCCAGCCCTCTGTAGGAACACATCGGTTTGTCTTCTTCCTGCTGGTACTGTAACTGAGATTTGGGAACAAGGAAAGGTATGTTTGGCAACTCTGTGATCGACGAGTTACTTCTTGGTGTGCACGGAATTAGGCCTCAAAATTCACTTGATTTTTCCCGTCATTTCCATTGAATAATCTGAGTTATTATCGCTTGAGGTATAATAGAAGATTGTAAATTCACGGTTTTCAGCCCAGGAAGGTCGTTGCACGTGGAAATCGCAACTAATCTCGTCCTTTAAATAGCGGTCTACGAGTTCTAGGCTCTATTGGCCTCGTAATAGGAAGCCAAGAAACATACCTCTTTCCTAGCTCTGTGGTAACGTGCTGACCTGTATAAAGCGTCTGTTGTGGTTTGCGGCTCCAGTCTAGCTGACAGCAACGTTTTTATCCCTTCTGTGAAAGAGCTACAAGCAGTCAGATCAAACATCGATAAGAAAATCGCAAGAAAATACTTTCGGCTCGTAGTGCAATGACGAAAAGCTCACAATGCTGCACAACGCCTCTTTCCGCTGCTGACAAGCAAATTTTGTGTTTCTAGGAATACATAACTTTATTTATGAAATGCCACATTTGCATACCTCTTGAGTATGACACAGCATACCAATTAAACACAGACCTAATTGGAATGTAAGTGAGTAGTATTTTACTAATTCGTGCCGATAGAGGCACGCTTCTGTACAGATACTCAGTTGTATTAAAACAGACTTTCGCCATAACGTTATCGTGGGTAGTTTTATTTCATTTCTTATAATAAAGCGCACAATTTTCTTAAGGTTTCTTTTAGTGTTGTTAATATATGAGAGAGAAGTTAATTATCAACTATATATGGGAATTCTCTGATGTTATCTGTAACAGTCATACAATGCACAACCAGTTTATTGATTACATGCATGTAGGAAATTTGTTCTGAGTTAAAGCTGTAAAACAAGGTTTGAAGAAGAATAAAATGTCACTATTACACGACAGCTAATGTAGAAAATACTTTTCTGACGTATTTTGGACGATGTGCTCTCCCCATACATAATGCAAATGTTTCGAGATGCATCTGCTGCCTGACCGTCTATTAAACCTGAGAAGAACAAAATGTCACAGAAGTTAGCCCTTTTTCCACATGCGACTAGCTCACACGTAACTACAGCAGCTCCAGAAGTCAACAGCAATTTCTCCATAACTTCCGCAATCCACAGTGCTGTGAGATAATGCATATGGCCGGATCTAGACTTCTGAGAGACAGACAGTTATAGATTTTCTTTTGCTTTGCACGACGTTTCCAACAAACAGATAGCGCATACAGTAGTTCAAGTGGAAAGTGTTATATCCTAGCCAGTAATGCCACCCGAGCCCGCTGCCAAAAGGTTGGCAGCATCAAAGTCCGGACGCCGTCCGCATAAGCAGCGCCAGCGAGACAGGAAATCGCCGCAAGTCTGCGCGCACCACCGCTGGCTTCTGGCTTCTTAAGCGCTGGAGTCGCGAGCGCTAGGACAGTTCTGTATTCGCCGCTCGGTTGTATACTCGCCACCGAATTGTGTACTTGCTAGTCAGTTGTGTGTTCATCGCAGTAGAGTTGTTGTTTGTCGTCAGCCGACGCTGACCTAGCCGCTCCGACTCGAACTAGACAGATTTCTGTAGACACGGAGTTCACTACTGTGTTGCTGTATCTTCGTTAATAAAGATAAGTACCGACTTTTATTTAATCAGAGTGTTTGGGTTTTCCTCTTTCTGTTCACTGTTCCAGCGGACCGGTCGGCCCGCCATCAAACGTGTGGCGGTGACTTCGTAACCGTTTCTACAGCGAATTGCTTGTCGCTACGAACGCCGCCACAAAAGAAAGGAACACTTCCTATTTACATTTCTGCATCCTACACTGTTGGCAGTTCGGTGTAGGTGGCAGTTACGTGATTTTATTTCGGTGATTACAAAATAGAGTCGAATGTATGCACATGGTAGCCGAGGCAGCTAGTTCATGGCGATTCGGTCACCCAAGTACAGTAAATGACTGTACTGAACATGCTGCAAACCACTACAGGAAGCCTGTGTGTCAGAATTCTCATCCAGTGTGGCGCAATGGCGTTACGATAGAAAAATGAGTAACATAGAAGACGATTTGATGGTCAGTTGGATTGATGATAAGTTAATATACTTATGGTGTGGGTTCGATTCCAGCTTCTGCTGATGGTTTTTGATAGGGAGAGACAGATTCTATTCTCTTCTGGCTACGCCAAGTGAAGAAGGTATAATGACATTGTGGTCTGAAATTCAAATTAAACATGATATTCCTTCTCTGTTAAGTAGACGTTAGGTTGAACCACAATAACGTCAGGAGTGGCGACTTGTAGCAACACTATCACCAGTAATATTTCTTATACTAGTTATTTATTTCTAGTGACGAAACAATCGCTATGTAGGGTCACAGGACACTTATTCTATCTTTTATCTGGGCTTCTGTATGTCGATAAATCTGGTTCCGAACTGGGAATGCAACTCAGACCGCCCTTAACGCGGAATTTGATCCCTTCGTGACAATACAGCTTGACTATAATTTGTTGTTTGCTCATAACTGCAGTTTCCCCAACATCTCCACATATTGCACGTAAATGCGTTCGAATCCTGGCCCGGCACTAAAGTTTACATTATGTATTATCAAGCGCTAGCATGAGAACACCTACCTGCTGGTGAATAATAATTCTGATTTTTAATGTATTTTCATCCGTTGTCAACACTAACGATATCTGACGTTTTCGACTCTCAGTGAGACACAGAACTATTTGCGAGAGCACTGTAAATTCGAGGATGCTATTCCGAGATGATGGTGGAGAAAAATTCGGTAGCTGACGTCTCTTTCTGTGTAGTCAACAACGATACGAGTGGGGTTCGATTACCAGTCAGCACTGAACTCTTAGTCATATTATTTCTGGTTCAAACATGCTCACATTTCGCTGCTGGTGTAACAAACCTATATTTAACGTTCGTTTTGTCTAGAATATAACAGCGATAGTTGCCAGGTTGGCGTTCTGGGAAGGAAAAATTAATGTTTCGTCTCGTCATTTCAGTAAAAAAAAAAAAAAAAAAAAAAAAATCTAGCTACTGCCGAGCAAATACGGTATGTCACAGTTGATTGTGCTTCGATAAAAATTCCGATTAGGTTCTGGGTTCGAATCCCTGTCTAACACAAAGATTTACCTCACGGCATTTCAAGTAAGTTGCTTGTGGGGAAGCAATGTTTAACATCTCTCGTAGTTCGTTAACAGGGACAATAGATGCTGTAGGAATCCGCGTCCGTTAAAAATGTTTACGTTATGTAATTTGAAGTTGATACTTGCTAACTGATACTGTCTAAAATCGAGGTATATCACTCTCTGTGTGCCTAGTCAGGAATGACAGTTTCTGTCAGTCACGAAATCTTTGCTTAGTCTGCATGACCTGGGTTTGAATCCATATGCAGAACGAGACGGTTCGTTGTGAGATTTGAAGTTCATACATATTCTCAACTAGCTGCTCGTAAATAACTTTAATTTTTAATGTCATTTTGTGTTAAATAATGAGTACGGTATATTACTTTGAAGAGGAAATCACGAATATGATGAACTTGCTACGTGCATTAACTATCTGACGTAATAATGAGAGTGGTAACATTTCAGGTATGCCGTTTATTGTAATAAATGTGAGCTTACAAGCCTTAAGGACAGTCGTATCTGTGATAAGATGTTCCCTGATATTTCTAGTGTCGTGGTATTACTTTACATCTTGAGTTATTGCGATACAGAGCAGTGTTTCCTGGTGGTGACTCGTTGGAACCATTTTGAATAGTCAAACGACTGTACCGAGGAGCGATTAGAGGACAGCTGCGTTACGTGGGTTACATGCGAATCAGGCGAAATATAATTCAGGTCGTTCGGATACTTTTGAGCACGACTGTACGTACATTCAGTGGTATATACGGATACTCTCTGATAAATGTGTTGCAAATAGCCGATACTAAAGACATAATAAATTAAAATGACGTACCTGATGGTGATTTACAAGATAAAAGCTCTTTACGTAAACTGTAGTGCATGCAGAGTGAGGAAAATTTTTCATAATAACGCTATGAGAGTGCTACCCTCAGGAGTCGCTGATCTAAAGGTCGACTACACATCTAGTACCTCAAGAGATTCATTTAATGGAAGTTAACCACTTTCATAGCTCTGGGCTAGTGCAGAAGGAAGGAGACGAATGTATGTGGGCCGGCCGGAGTGACCGTGCGGTTCTAGGCGCTACAGTCTGGAGCCGAGCGACCACTACGGTCGCAGGCTCGAATCCTGCCTCGGGCATGGATGTGTGTGATGTCCTTAGGTTAGTTAGGTTTAATTAGTTCTAAGTTCTAGGCGACTGATGACCTCAGAAGTTAAGTCGGATAGTGCTCAGAGCCATCGAATGTATGTGGAGTACTTGTGAGTAATTTTCAACATTTGAGGCAGTGTTGAAAGACAATGAGAGTATTGGTTGAGGCGTAGGACGAGTTTGACTTGCAAGGATGATTTGCGTGTTCTAGTTAATATTTGATGCCAGTAGTGAGATGCACTGAGCACTGAACCAATGTGGATTGTTAGTGTGAGATACACCGGTAGTATGAGGCACTAAGCTGCTGTGTAATAATTTGCCACCTCAGGTAAAGGTACGTGAGATGAAGAAACTGAAGACGCAAAACTTGTTTCACTATTTTGTATCTACTGTTCACAGGGGATGCAACTGTCATCTGGTGTTAAAAGAGTTTTATAGGAATACGAATACCACCCTTGGTTGCAATGTTTTGACGAGGAATACTATAATGTGACAAATGGAGGTAACTTGAGCTCACAAATGCAGGTACAGTAACTACAATAAGGAAATATTTTGCAGTTGCAATGAATATCTTGATACAGCCTTATGCGTTTTTATAGTATCAACGTTCTGCACATGTATTTCAGAAAATTCGTACGAGATTCCGATTAAAGAGAATACTTTTGCTCAAAGACAATAAACAAAAGAAAGCATCAGAAGAGAGAGAGAGAGAGAGAGAGAGAGAGAGAGAGAGAGAGAGGGGAGAGAGATAGAGAGGAGGAGAGGGAGAGAGAGAAAGAGGAAGGCCCATCATGATAAACAGGTATGTAAATGCAAAGTACTGCCTCAGTGCTTAGCTGTATGGTGCGCCAGTAATTTATATATTGTGAATGCACAAAATACATGCACGAAATTCCGTTTAGCATCCATGGATACCTCAAAAGCTCCCCTAATTTGTCATCTTTCTTCCAGTGAACCTAATCGGTAAGAGTTATAATAATTTAACTAATATAGAGCCAGTATTATATTTTGCTCGTTAAATGTTTTTTTTTGATTTCTTAAGATGTCCAGAAGGCTAAGGCTAGATGTTTCAATTTTAAAGGCCTTGGATTCCAGTCTCGTTTGTAAAGTAATGGGCACTTCATTTTTATAATTATTGAATATGAGACCAAAGGGCCGTATTTGGTAGTCGCATAAAACAAGATAATTGTATGTAATGGCTTTACGTAAATTTTATTTGTCAGATGTTCTCAAGTCCTGCTGCTTCAGGGTTTTACAAGTAATATGAGGCACACGACCTACACGCAAACATAAGGCAGATGTTCTGAACAGAAAACAAACACACACACACACACACACACATATATATATATATATATATATATATATATATATATATATAATTCGCGCGCACGCGAGACCTGTGAAAGTGATGCGACCTTGACTGACTGACATACCATGGAGGCTGCACCCTGCAGAGCGACTTGTGTCCAGTAACCACAGCCGTTCTCACCTCAGCTGCCCGGAGAGAGCCACGTATCTGTCGGCTCCTACCTGCCGCTACTTGAGGTAGCAGCTCAGCCCTTTGTGACTGGTTCCTTGCCACGAGTGGCAGCTCACTCCACTGGACATGAGACCCCATTGCACCGCAGATGCTTATGGCTTGCTCGACCAGTTTACGACAGCCTCGTGCCTACCATCTGTCAGACAACGAGGTTATGCTTCAGAGGTCGTCCAACCTATGGCTGTGGTTATAACTGAGTGAATGATTTGCTATTGCTATATGATGACTGTGAAAGGAGTAATTAATTGTAGATGGATTTGAGTATCTGTGGATTGTGACAACAAGCCACCCATGTGTGTGAGGCTATCAACGCAATGCAATCATTCATGAGTATTCTCAGCACGTTCAGATTCGGTGTAATATTGTGCGCCTGGTGTTCTTCTTCTTATTATATGTATCCTGAATAAATTTTCCGGTAGACCTGTACATAAAAGCGAATGTGAGGAGGCTTGTAGACAAGTGCGCTTGTGTATTTTCTTGGTGTTTACTTTGGAACCAGCTTTACCCTTATAATCCAAGGCATGATATTCATCAGATGATGAGTACGTTAAACGGAAAGCAAAAATGATACCCATGCCCCAGTTAAAATGTCCTTGACGAACGTGTGCTGCTGGTGAAGCTCAGCACAATCTGTACGCAGCGCGTGGTGCGGTGGTTAGCATTGCTGCCTCTGGATCACGGGTCCTGGATTCGATTCCCGGCCGGATTGAGGATTTTCTATGCCTGGGGACTGGGTGTTTGTATTGTCCTCATGATTCCATCGTCACCATGATCATTCGTGACAGCGGCTGGCTTGGATTGTGTAGAAATTGGACTGTGTAGAAATTGGGACTTTGTAAGGGCGCTGATGACCGTGCAGCTGATCGACCCACAACCCAAACATCAAAATCATCAGCACAATTTCATCAGCATCCATTTTATACACAATGAGAAGGTGATGTTACACAGCAGTTTATCCCTAAACTCTTACAAAGCGTTTAATGTCGTACGCACATCCTCACGGTCAATGTAGTCGACCGTTTAATGCAGCCTAATAACTTCAGATGGTATTTAGTATTGCCGCTGATCTGCACAGCCAATTTAACTCTTCTCTTACATTCCTTTTATACCAGTTAAGGCAGCCATCTTCTGCAGTCATGGCGAGCTTTTTGTAGGTGGCTCACAATAAGGGAGAATACGTGAAGGATCGAGCAGAGTAATAAATTCGTTCAGTGCTGAAAACTACCCTTGAAAGCAGGTAAACTATGCAGAATTCGCTTGATCCCAACTCCCCTCGACGGGCGTCTGAGGAGCGTCTATCTGCGTAAAAAAACAGTCTTGCTTGAGGCACAGGGAGGATTCCTTTCCTGAAAGATTGAAACATAAGCCAGCTCCAGCTTTCAGAGAAGGTAGACCGTTAGTACAACCGTTTGTCTCAGCAGATGTGCTACGCAGGAACGTTAGGTTAAAACACTTGTAACCAATTTCCTGACTGGAGAGCAGGTTCTTCCTTGTGTGGTACATCTAGGATCTGTCCACATAGAGTATGCAACAGCATGTTACGTCAGCTCTGAGCGCATGACCTTTGACCCCGCCGATGAGGCGGCGTTACGCAATCTTCGCAGCGCGCCAGCCGCGGACTGACCGACGAACATCGTACGCGAGCACTTAGATCTTCTAGTGCTCGCGTCCGGGATAACTCTCGGCTGGCACTGTGAAATATTCTAAGTCCCTTATCTGTCGCCGCGCCAGTGCGCGGCTATATATGCGCAGTTCGTCAGCTTCAGAATCTTTTCAGGGACTGAGAGAAGTTTTCTGTCTTCCTCCCCACAACTTGGAATTATTGATTAATGATAACAAAATCCGCAGGAGTACGAGTTTTTTTAACTTATGTACAAAACCATTACTAAACGGAATTCGCAGCTCAAATGGCTCTGAGCACTATGGGACTCAACTGCTGCGGTCATAAGTCCCCTAGAACTTAGAACTACTTAAACCTAACTAACCTAAGGACAGCACACAACACCCAGCCATCACGAGGCAGAGAAAATCCCTGACCCTGCCGGGAATCGAACCCGGGAACCCGGGCGTGGGAAGCGAGAACGCTACCGCACGACCACGAGATGCGGGCGGAATTCGCAGCGTCCGCTGCAATTTGCCAGCGATTTTCCTACAATTGTACGAACAGGCAAGATACAGGTAGTTAAAATAGATCCCACTTACTGCTAGCAGAATGAAGAATAAATACTTGCGGACAGGCGACTGAGAAGAAAATACTTGTTTCCAGATAACACTTGCACCCATGTGGACGTTTCCATTGTAGTTCCGAGTGCAGAGGTCAAGCCAGACTCAACTTTTACCACCGCTGCCTACTGCATTCATGCTGTATGAGAGTGGTAAGAATGAGCTTTGAAAAGAGTCACAAGTCGATTGTAGTTAACTTCCATGAGGGCCTAACTGCACAATTTTAACATTCTCAGCCATACAGTTGCTTCTGTCACGCACTTTATTGATTCTGCTGGTGTTCGTTCTTATTTTTCCGGTTTCTTGTTTTTAAACACATCCCATTCTTGCAGCATTCACGACTTATTCGCGTGATTATACATTTACTGTGCTCACTCACGTGACACAATGATAGATTTCAAGAATACAATGCCGGCCGCGGTGGCCGTGCGGTTCTAGGCGCTGCAGTCCGGAGCCGCGCTGTTGCTACGGTCGCAGGTTCGAATCCTGTCTCGGGCATTGGTGTATGTGATGTCCTTAGGTTAGTTAGGTTTAAGTAGTTCTAAGTTCTAGGGGACTGATGACCACAGCAGTTGAGTCCCATAGTGGTCAGAGCCAGAGCCAAGAATACAATCCTTCGTTCTTTCATTAAATGTTCACTTGCTTGTCTCAGTGAAACATATGTTGATGCTTCATGATAATAAACTTTGGTTCTTACAGTGACTGCTCTGTCCTTTACGGATAAAAATCCCCCTCTCAGTAATATATTCATGTGTATGTGGTACCTACAGAAGCACAACAATATTTTTTATTTACTTTCTTGATTAAATGAAATTTATTTCTATTTGGAAAAGATATGATATGGAATATGTTATATGGCTTTATAATGTAAAATCATAAAAATGATACCAGTTAATATGTAGCGGAATAGAGTGAAAAACGACCATCTTTGTCAAATTAATATTCGTGGTTTTACTGACATCCTTCACTTGTTACTTTCCTCTTTATCTTTTCTCCTCATTGTAAATGTATTGGTGCAAGTAACTGTATATTTTACACCAGTAATGAGTTTATTGTTAACGTTAATCTATTATATTAACAATTTAGCAAGTGGAAAAGTGGATGAGTGTTGTATAAACCTCAGGACACGCAGTTAAGTTTGCATATATTTCTGGGGTATTATCTAATGCACCATCCAGTTATATTATTTTATCCGTATTTTCAGAAAATAAGGATCTTTCTTTAGTGTAATTTTATTCATTTGCTCTGTGGGGCAAAGGTCAGTTGGTGGTAGTATGTATTTCGTTTATCACTCAAAAGAAGTTAATAATGTTACCCAAGGATACAAAGGAAATATATGTCATGTACACATATAACGATAAAGCTGTCATCAACCTGAAAAGTGGTTCGAACTCCATAGTAATTTTCTAGCCATTGTCCCGTTGCTTTCTGCGACTTCTCAACTCATATATCCAGTCTGTTGTAAGCAGCCCTGCAGTTTAACAGGGAATACGAGTCATAATTCGACCTCGCATTACTAACATTAACAAATCATTGCCGAACGTGAAAGAACACTTACGTGTAAAATAAGTCTTTGGACTATTCCCGGAATGATACTTGGACCGTCGTGATTTTTAATCTCACACTTACCAACTGTACCGCCGAGCAAATTGCAAAGCATAATATTTACACTTTTATTATTTATTGAAACAAACTGTCGCACATTAATAAAGTTAAAACTCTTGTGAATTTTTCAAAATGAAATATTGAAGGTATTTTATGATGAGACTGAAGCACTTCACTGCAGGCAATTGATAGTAGAACGTCTGCGTTGAAAGGATAAGCTGGAAATAGGACGATAAGGTTAGGGTCGCAATTGTGAAGGAACAGGGGAATTTGGGCTTGACAAGCCGTAACATTTTGCTATATACCACTGTGGCAGGTACGTAGGCTTTTCTGTTCTTATCCAACTACAGTTACGATTTGCATCAGCTGTGTAGGCAACTACTGTTTTTAATCATTTCTTAGTCTGAAAGGTTCAAAATTTGTCGTTACATGATGAAGCAGTAATTCTACTGAGGTTGGGTGAATGTGACTAATGATCGATTATACACATTTTAGATGTTCTCTAGAAAGGGGCCTTATATTGAGTTATTTCCACCTTTCCTTACTTAACTGAATTTGCTATGGAGTTAATAATCTCTGCACAGAGTGTTTCAGATGAAAACACTTTACTTTTTTTTTTAGTTGTCTTTACAGGATTATTTCGTTATATTTGCCCGGCGTCTCATTGCAGTTGGAAAGCACCACACATCTATGTACATATTGTCTACATTTAGCAGTTGCATAGCATTTGCTGCAGCAGTTGACGTAGATATTTGCGTGATGCCCTCACTAGTTCACATATCCCTGTAAAGCGTTTAGGACTGCTGTGGCAGTGGTGCTGAAGAGATGGCAAAATTATCTTAACTACGAGTCGACAACTCTCTCATCTTATTCTTCTCCCCTAGCCAGGCGCCGACGGAAAGCCGTATTGGCAGTTGGTTCCCCTTGTTTGTAGTAGATAGTCAAATGACTTACTGCAAAGAGCGGAAAACTGTCACAATACTACCCACCATTTGAAGTGACTAATCTTTCCTAAAAGTACATTTGTTACATCTCTCAGTAACTGGTGCCTGCTATTGGTATTGGTCGCTATTGGTCGCCCGATGATGTCCCATACTGCTCGACTGGAGACAGATCTGGTGGTCGAGCAGGCCAAAGCAACATGTCGAAATTTTGCAGAGCACCTTGGGTTACAACAGCGGTATGTGAGAGAGCGTTGTCGTGTTGGATAACACAGGCCGGAATGCTGTTCACGACTGGCGTACAGTATTGTACTCAAGGTTCATGGAATGACCACAAGAAATACGAAATCGCACACCATACCGCAATATCGCAGAAGGAACATCCAGCTTTTCGTACCCCTACTACACTGTCTCATTCTTACTGGTTGTGGAGCTGATAAATGTCTTGTGACTAACATCAGCTCACCTCGTTCAATCTCAAAGGTACTACCGCTCACGAAATTTCCAGTATGTATTCAAAACAAACATGCTTTGCATTCTCATCGGCCAGAGTGGCCGAGCCGTTCTAGGCACTACAGTCTGGGACCGCGCGACCGCTACGGTCGCAGGTTCGAATTCTGCCTCGGGTATGGATGTCTGTGATGTCCTTTGGTTAGTTAGGTTTAAGTAGTTCTAAGTTCTAGGGGACTGATGACCTTAGAAGTTAAGTCCCATAGTGCTCAGAACCATTTAAAACATTTTTTTTTTTCTTTTCTTTTTTTTTTTTTTTTTTTTTTTTTTTGCGTTCTCATAGTGGCGCTACTGGGTTCTTTCAACAATTTTCCGTCAGTGTGTGTGGAATAAAAGTACGTATTGCTCATGTGATCCGTCTCAGTGACAAATCTTCCATTTTCATGACGGAGAGATGCAGCGAAAGATATAGGAAGTTAATACAGCAGAAACTGTGTTTGTGGTATTACACAAACGGACGTAGAAAAATGGTGAATGTTCGCTGCGCTGAGATAATTAATTTTTGAGCGTGTGAAAACATTTAAACATATTACGTGAATGCGGGAACGAGAACACGAGCGTGCGACGTCGCTTCGAAGCTATGATATAATCTGAAAAGCTGCAACATACATTTGACTTATTAAAAATTTTATATCAGTGGTAGTTTAACCATTTCTGTCGTCGTTCCTATAAAATGCTGTGCTCTGTCGTCTCTATGTTGGTCACAGGGTATGCTAACAACAATGCTATGTCACCTAAACCGTCGAGGACCGTTGCCTAGAAATTACTTCCGTATTCTCTCGAGTACTAGAAGTGCCTATCCGAATTCGCTGTTTGAGTTATTGAGTGAAAGAAGGTTCAGATTTGATTCAAGTTTTGTAGAGTGAATTTTGTGTTTCCAGAACAACCATCGATACATTTTAAAGTTCTTGGGGAGCTTTAGAAGCTTTGAGCGAAGCGAACGCACAGCTTCAGAAGCGAGGAGCATTGTACCCGCAAGAGGTATGAGTCATTCGCTTATCTGTCAATTATTTGTTTACCTTGCGGATTCATTGGTAGTTAGAATATCGTAGAAACTTTCAATTGTCTGTGTACTTAGTGGAGAAATACTAGTAGATTGAAGCGTGTGGCGGAGTGTGATGTGATTACAGAACCTGAAGTATTTATCGTGAAACCACATTTTGTGTCAATTTTTCATGGAAATGCAAATATTAAGTGCTTGCTTTTTCAGGAAGACCTCTATATTTACTTTTTGGCGTAGTTCATGCGCTTTCATCTTGTATTCTCGAACTAATTTCTTGGTTCCACAATGGCTAAAGTGTCAAGAGCAATATCGTTTTCCACCCGTTTGCTTTGACGCACAACATCCTATGTGACGTCATGACATTGTGTTGAATTGGGTGCAGGCGGACTGCTATTAAAGGTTAGCCTGTGGTTGTGTTACTTACCAGCGAAATGTTTGATGCCTGTAAACTATGCTGTTATTCCAAATACGACGCGACATACGAGGGTTTGGTTTGAGTGGAACTTGAGACCACAGATTAAACTGCCGTGGAGAAACCAGTAACCATTTTATTTTTATTCTGTTTCCTGACAAATATTTGTCTGTTTCTTTCTGCATATCGCATGATTTCCCAGGGTAAGGGTGGGCAGGACCTTCAGAGCATAAGATAAATCTTTGTGAGTGAAACGACTAGTGATTACGATTATCATTTGATTCTTATAGTTATGGGAAGTTCGTCGAGAGTGAGGTAAGCCCTAACGAAATTGCATTGTTGGTGGTAATGTTATTCATAATTTTTTAATTTACACATGTTTGGCCTTTTTCAAATGTGACTCTTTGAGACGCTGCGCCTTTGAAATTCACTGTTCCTAAGAGGCTCAATTTGTTTTTACCGGTCGCTCACTCTCGCGCTTCGTAATTGTTTTTTTTAAATTTTTATTTTTTTGTGGTTCCTGGTATTTGTTTAGCTGAATTGGCTCGAGGTTTTGGTATTTATTGGCGAATTATTTGTTTTCGGTTTTTGAGCTATTTATTTCCGTTAGTAGTGTGATTCCAGTTTTTTGTACTTCTTTTCTTTCGGTTTATTCTAAAGGAATTAGTGTATATAATTTTTCGATTAAGATGATGTTACGTAGGTATTGTTTTGGTATCTCTGCCCTCGATTTAGGAATAGATTTCACACGAAATATTATACCAACTATTCATGTGTATGTCTTTTTGTTTCTTTTGTTCGCTTTATTCAGCAGAAATTCATATGCCTCATCCTTGCATAATGAGATTCGTGTGTGTGTGTGTGTGTGTGTGGGTGTGGGTCTTGTATATACTGCGATACCATTTGTGTTTTATTTTTTTATATTTTTAAGTTTATTACAGAACAGTTCATATGCGATATTTTTCGATTATGTCGTTTTGTTGAGCTGTGTGTGTGATATCGCTGCCTTCCTTTGAGCTACAGGTCAAGCGAAGAATTCGATTACAGTTCTGCCATTTTTGTAGTTTTTTCTGTTTATGATAGAGATATTTGTAGGGGATCTGTTATCGCTGTCTGTTAAAGCTATATAGGTACAACGTACGCTGCGATTAGGCTTGTTTTTTATGTTTTCGTATGCGTCATTCCCGGAGGAATGTATGTGTGTGCTATTTTCCAGTTATGTTGTTTTGTGGAGGTGTCTAGTACCACTGTCTTCATTTCATCTGTATTGTTCAAGCGAATTATTCGAATCCAATTTTGTGTTTACTGTATGTTCTCGTTCGGTTTATTCTAGAGAAGTTCTTAAATGTTCTAAGGTTTAGTAACCTTTTTAGTGTGTCCCCAACCACAACTCTCCCATTCCTGCGACTGTCCAGATAATTTCATTTCATATGGTGATTCGAATAGTTCCAATGGTTTTTTTTTTTTGTTAAGAAGTGCGTTATACAATACACAACGGTATATTTTAACAGAAGTGATCGATTTCGGTCTAGGACCAGACCATCATAGTGTGCAAAAACCGTCTCAGCTATCCGTCTGAGTAAATGGAATCGCAGTTATCAGATGTACGTTGTTCCGTCATTGATACTAGCTGTACATTCATGTCATTACGTCCATTTGACCTCGACAACGTTTTTTCCCAATATTCGATATATATAGATAATATCAATGATGGAGCTTTGTACTTCTGCTAACTGCTGTTCCAATTAAACAAACGCATAGGAGAGATGGTTTTTGGACCCGATGACTTTCTGGTTCTAGACCGAAATCGATCGTCTGTAATAAAATATTCCGTTACAGCTGTGTGCTGCATATGGCAGTTCTTAACATTCATTAAAGCTGTACAGCACCACTTACACAAAATGTTTTATGTTTGTTTTTGATTGTAATGGTCTATATTGCTGTCACCGTCTTGAAGAATGTCATCGGGCTCTTATTAAATGTTATCTGTGGTTGTTTATCTCGTGTAAACTATCCACTTTACGCCAAATATGAGTCGTGGGTCAGAGCAGACGGATAGAATTGTAGCATGCTCTGTTTCTTTCAGTTGCTGCGATTCACAACGACAACGATGTTAGCGATCTTTCTCGCTTGTCGATTACACATATTTAGTGTCTGTGGTCATAACAGGGTCATGCTGCTGGAATTTTCTTCCGACTGTGAAAACGAACCTTTTCGAAACTGATGCCAACTGTTTTGTGTCATGCTGAGTTGACCTTTCACCGTAACAAAGGAGTATCTGTTGTCGGTTAAGGAAATTGAATTAAGTGCTTGGAGTAATTTTAATTGATAAATTCTTTGTGAATTTATTAGTTATTCGGGCGTTTTCATCCTTTAGACACTGCTGTATATCTTTAAAAAGCAGGGCATGATTATTTGGTCTGACATATATTTAAATTATTTAAAATTTTACTGCAGTGCTTGTTTACCTGTTGATATCGACGTTCCTATAGAATAATGTGCACTGTAATTGTTGGGATTGCTGTTAGTGGGGTTGTTATTTAATGTTGATCACAGAGTATGCTAACAGCAATGCTATGTCACCTAATCCGTCGAGCACCGTTGCCTAGCAATTACTTCCGTATTCTCTCGAGTACTAGAAGTGTCTATACCAATTCGTTCTGTGAATTATCCAGTAAAAGAAGATTCAGCTTTGATTCAAGTGCTGTAGCGTCGAAGTTTGTGTTTCAAGAACAACTAAGGAAACTTTTTAAAGTTCTTGCGGAGCTTTAGAAGCTTTGAAGTAAGCTAACGCCCAGCTTCAGAGGCGAGGTGCATTGTACCCGCAAGAGGTATGAGCCAATCTCTTAAATGTAACCTATTTGTTTATCAGCCAGTTAGAATATCGTACAAGCATTTAAATGACTGTGAATTTAGTGGAGAAGTACTGGCAAGTTGAAGTTCTACGACGGACCGTGTTATGATTTCGGAACACGTAATTAGTACAGTGTAACATGTGAAAGATCAATTTGTCGTAATTTTTCATACAGGTTCATCAGTTAGGTGCCCGACTTGTAGAGACGAACCACTTTACTGAGTTTCAGACAAAGTTTACTTACGTTGGTCATACCTTCACACATTAATCACTTAGTTTCACAATGACAAGTGTCACCAACCTCCTTGCTTCTCAATTGTACATACATGTTGGTTGTGATCATTGCACAGTCGTGATGCTGGAACTTTCTTCCGTCTGTGAAGAAGACGCTTTGGAAACTGATGGCAGCTGTGTAGAGTAACATTTAGTCGAGCTGGCTCTGTAACAATAGTTTTCGTCTCCTGCTGCTTCAGGAAATTTAATTAATATCTTGGAATGTAGTTAACTGTTAAATCCATTGGGAGTTGATTAGCTATTCAAGTTTTTTTCATTAGATACTGCTGGATACCTCCCAGTCGCAAAATACCATTATTTTGTGGTACACACAATGATTTATTTAATATCTTTCAGCACTGCTCGTTTGTCCCATTCCTATAGACGTTGCTAAACAGTGTAGAGCTCTGCAGCTACTGGCGTTGCTCTTTAATGTTGTTGACAGGATATGCTAACACTGATGCTACGTCATCTAAACCGTAAAGGACCGTTGCCTAGCAGTTACTTGCGTATCCACCCGAGCACTTGAAGTAACGATACGAATTTGTCGTGTGAGTTATTGAATTAAAGAGGCTCCAGTTTTGATTCATGTATTGTACTGTTACACTTTGTGTTTCGAGTTCAAATAATGAAACATTTTAAAGTTCTTGAGGACTTCTCGAAGCTTTGAACGAAGCGAACGCCCAACTTCAGAAGCGAGGTGCAATGTATCCGGGAGAGGTATGAACTACTGAGTTAAGCGTCTTCTGTTTACTTACCGTATAGAATCACATGCAATTTCAATATCGTATAAGCTTATAGATGACTGGATGTGTAGCGGCGAAGTGCTGGAACACTGAAACGTTACGACGTAGTGTGATGTGATTTCGTGGTATGTGAAATGGGAAAAAAATACAGTTCCACTCACATTCCAGTACGTTGTTTCAATACGTCATGCAGCTACAAAGGTTACGAGAGAGCGTGACTTATAGGGACAGATCTCTTTGCTGAAGTTTTCACAATTTTAGTTGCTGGAATCGTCTATTCTTTAATTTATTATTTAGTTTCACAATGAAAGTGGCATCACCTATCTCTGTTACCAAATCTGTACCTCCTGTAAAGAAGAAGGCAATACGTAAACAAGTTCCAGCTGCGTGCAGTCATAAACAGTTCACATGGCACCATATCAAAAGTATTTTCTCTTTCTGTTACTCAAAGAAATTAAATTAATACCTTTGAGCATCGATAAATGTTAATTCCGTTGGGAGTTTATAAGCTGTACTGGCGTTTTCTTCATTCAAATGTCGCTGGTTAAATTTCAATCGTAAATATGGTTGTTACGTCGTACATGTTGTTGAATATTCACATGGCGCTGAAGAGTGATTCTAGGTTTAGTGTTGAACTTAGGTTGTTGACGAGTCGGCCACAAAGAAGGAAAGACGCAGCCCGGTGAGAATACACTGGCTCAGATAATGGGTATTTGTAAAAATCGTAATCTCCTCAGACACTGCGGAGCGATTTGGGATTTAAACCACCACACTGTTGCATAGATTATTTACCAGTAACTTCATATCACAAACAAGATGTTCCCTTAAGTACTCACTAATTAAATTACCGATCCTGCCTCACGGTGCTATATTGAACGAACGGATGCTAGTAACCAAATCGCGGCGTAATGTCTGTCCAAATGCGAAGTTTAAATAACTATTCTTGGTGTACATCTGAAACTAGTTTAGCGATGCACTGTCTTGCTAATAGTACTGTCTGTCTGTCTAATAGTGATAGCTTTAAATAACTGCTATCGAAACAAAATTATTCATTGCAGAATAAATGTACCACGTAATGAGCACAACTTTGGCTGTCATCGACGAACTAGTGTTATTTTAATTCATCTGTTAGGAATCAGTAAAAGGGAATTAAAATAATGAATTCCTCACCAGTCGCAAATGGATAATATTTTTCAAGTAAATCAATGATATTTAATCGATCAGGATGTTACAGATCTTTTGTAACACTGACAGCTCTTATTATTACGGAAGTTAAATTTAAAGACATGACATCAAGGTCTCAAGTTTTTCCTTGCGATAGATTGTGAGACACCGCAATAAGGTTTACTCGTGGACACGGTCTGGTCGTATCTAACGTGCTGCCCGTTGTCGTTGCAGCAATGTTCCGACGAATCAAGGCGTTTTTCTCCCGGTGTGTGGGAGGGGAGAAAGACGAAGGTCTGCGACTGGACAAGACCTTGGTCGCTGCTCGACGTGCCTCTGAGGTGAGCCACGTCACGTTGCATTACTGATATCGTAATAAGCAAAGCACTAAAGTTTTAGAGCTACTTCACTGTCGATAGGGTGGTCAACAGGTATTACAGACTGTCACGATTTACTGTAAATGAATCTGCGGTTCGCTATAAACATCCCATGTGACAGTTCATTATGAATAATACATCTAAGACAGGAACCACTACTAGACTACTGACTATGACGATTGTGTGTTGGTTCCCGTGCAAGAAAGCAGCACGTTTATGGGAAGAGTGAGGTTAAATGTGCTAAAACAGTAAAAATTCAACTAAGAATTAAAATGTAAAAAATGTCAAAAACCTTACTTACTCCTGCACACTCACACAAGCACGCGCGACTACACACGCACGCACGCACGCATACATACATAATTACAAAAATTGTATTTAATACCAATTCGATACCTTTTAATGAAAGTGATTGCGTTTCACTAGTTTAGTAGAATGATCTAAAATACCAACTAAGAAACTTATTACGTCAGAACGAGACTCTGAAGGCACCACGGTACTGACCGACCGCCACGTCACACTCACCAATAGGCTTTACTGGCTGCAGATATGGAGGGATCATTGTCAGTTTTCGTGACCGTATCTAAAGTACAGCCACAGATGAACGTCAATGGCGAATGGATGGGATTTCTTCATCACTGGGGAGAAATGGAATTTGCTGGACACTCAGCAACACACCAAAGCCTTCAGCCTTGTCTCCAGAGGTACACAAAATTTTTAAAATTTACCATATCTCGACTTCAAGTAAAATAATGGCTGGTCTCCTCTTAAATTCACTTCGCCTTCTGATCAAAAGATATCGTGCACAGAAAATATGGCGTATAAGAATATTTACGCCACAGCCATTACAGATTTAACTGTCTTCTCACCAGAATATGAAGGCGTTAGTTAGAAATGAGACATTAGAAATGTAGCCTATTCGGATAGGAGTCAGGGTAACTTCAGTGTGTGAAAGTGATATGTATAAGGTGGGTCTTGGTCTGATGATTGGGATGTCATACCTATTCCAACAGTCGTATGTCTTTCTCACTTACAGGATGATGCCACGTTGTCTCGATGGATTGGTTGCTCACAGGCCTCCTTGGCTGTATGATATGCTGGCTCTTTTCCCCACATCCCACAGGTTCCTGCTTGTCTCCTCTGTTACTAGCATATTATATCCCCACTTCTGGCATTAGATAAGGCGAAGTTGATAGACTAGCCGAAAGCCGATTAAATGGTTGCAACAGCTCTACTGACGGCCATTAAAATTAACACTGACCAACCTGGAAGTGGAGTCTGGGTTTAGTTAAGAATGCCTTGACTATGATGCTGATACGGAGATGCTTGAGAATGGAAAAGACCCAATTAAAATGTAGAGAATTATGCTGAAATTTCTTGTAAGAGCAGAGCTTCACATAATATTCGTCAAAGACAAGTGACTGGCTAAAGACAACATTGGAAACCATCTGGTTCCTCTAGTAGTTACCTGCTAACTGGGATTAATACCTGATAACCAAAGGAAATTTATACCTGAATTTCAGGCTTCGAAGCCTAATGTTGTTTTTGGAAGAGTCAGAGAATAGAGAAACTGGAACTGTCAGTAAAAATTGTCACAATCCCACTTACATTCCTTTCCAGTGAAAGAACACACCAGAACAGAGAATAAAAGGTCAGTGGTGACACTGTACCTCGAATAATTCCTCTGTAGCCCCCCAGCTTAACAGTTCGCCCATAGCATAATGGTAGCTATTACAACCAAACAATGTATACTCACTATCGCTATCTACCGGCCCATACTTTATTAATAAGTGTTATACTTCGTAACACCTGTACATATTAAGAAGTAGCACTATATCTGAGTTATAAAAGTATTCTTTATGATAAAACTAATAAGTTCTTTTCCAACAGGAGCGTCAGTTTACACTTGACGTGTTCTTTGTCGAGCTGCTGCAGGAAGAAGAAGAAATCCGTGCTGCTCCGGTAAGTGTAAATTAGATCTGTATATAGAATAATAGTGTTTCGTTTCAAAGTGTATTTTTCGTTTCCTGATCACATGATCACTCACTCACAAACGTGATACTCGTTAATGCTCTGTTTCCAGGTATTTTGCTGAGTTGTTGTCTGTATTTTGTGCACAATTCTTCCATGATCGTCCCAGGCGTCTTCCTCGGGTGCAGCGAGTTTTGCTGTTACGTGCACTCACTGCCTGCACTCCAACCAGTCCGGAAACGCCACACGACATGAAGATGACGGATCCATCAGTCGTTGAAATATTGTGCATAAAATAGGGATAAAACACAGCAAAATTCACGGAAGTATATCATTAATCAATCGCGCCTAGAAAGGCTTAGATATCACGGGATATTAGTTGTGTGTTAGAATTACTATTTGCTGAGATGTGGGGAAGAGTGACGTTACTTGGATATTAAAGTGAATCACGGCATGCATCAACGTAAGGATGCGACTGTGCCCTTCTCTGCCAGGGCTTCATCCTCCCTCCATTTTAACTCTTCCCCGCTCTTTCTTTGCTGTTTATTCACCTTGATGTTCATCTCTTCCCTATCTGTGATTCCCTAGCCTTGTGGTTTTAGGCTGGAGATTTTACTGTTGGTTCAAATGGCTCTGAGCACTATGGGACTTAACTTCTGAGGTCATCAGTCCCCTAGAACTTAGAACTACTTAAACCTAACTAACCTAAGGACATCACATACATCCATGCCCGAGGCGGGATTCGAACCTGCGACCGTAGCGGTCACGCGGTTCCAGACTGAAGCGCCTAGAACCACACGGCCACACCGGCCGGCGATTTTAGTGTGTTTCAGAGTGACTGGCTCATCCTTTTTTATTCTTGCGATCAGCTAGCCCACGCAATCTGCTGTATTTTTTAATACTTTGTGGCATTTGTTTCATATAGTTCACGTTTTCCCCCTTTAGCTTGCTTCTTCCGTTTTATCTTTGAGTAATGTTCCCAGATTCTTTTGCGGAATGGTTTTAATCTAAGAGTCTTTTGAGTAAGGAAATGGGGACTGATGACCATGTAGTTTAGTCTCGTTACTGTCAAAACCAACCAAAAAACCAATAACTGAAGGTTGCGTAATTCGCGATAACTATAACACTTTGTTACATTCGGACATATTAGCAAATAGCATACACTCTCTATTATTACACACGTTGGACATCATAAAACTAAAGATGTCTTTTCCAACAGGACCGTCAATTTACCATTGACGAGCTTTTTATCGAGCTCCTGCAGAAACGGCTGCAGGAAGAAGAAGAAATCCGTGTTGCTCCGGTGAGTGTAAATTAGTTCAGTATAGGGAATAATGGCACTAGGTTTCAACATGTACTATTCATTTTATGTTCAGATCAATACTCTCTTACGAACGTCATAGTAGTTAGTGCCCTGCTTCGGGTGTTTTGCCGAGTTGTTAGGATTTGTGGAAAATGCATCAATGACCACGACTGGAGTGCAGCGAGCTTTGACGTTATGTGCACTCGATCCCTGGACTCCAGCTAGTCAGGGAATGTCATACGACTTGAAGGACACGGCTCGGTCGGTCGATGAAATATTCTGCATACAACAGGAAAAACAACTCGCCATAACTCCCAGAAGTACTTCAATAACCAATCGCGCAAACACAAAACTTGTACAGCATGGGACATTAGTATTAGTTTAGTATTATTAGTTGGTCAGACATGGACTGAGTAGTGATGTTACTTGAATATTAAAATCGATCATCACTGTATAAATATTATCAATAAATTCAGCTAGCAAAATGATTGATAAATATAGCACTTCGTAAAAAGCGGCCGTGTTAGAATCTAGCACATGTTCTGTATTACTCCACATGTTGTATATCAGAAAAGTAATAAGTTCTTTTCCAACACGAGCGTCAGTTTACGCTTGACGCGTTTTTTGAGGAGCTACTGCAGAGACGTCTGCAGTGAGAAGAGGAAAGCCACACTGCTACGGTGAGTGAAACTTCGATCTGCAGATTTTAGTTTCTAAGTGTATTTCTGGTTTCATGGCCACATCGTAACTCCCTTCAGAAGGGTAACCTGTGTTTGCGTTATTTTTCGGACTCTACAATTGTTAGTTTTTAATATCACTGAAATGAAATGCTGTCAGCTTAGGTACAGAGACATGCCAACAAAATGCAAAATTCTATGTCGAACCGTAAATTCTGTTGTACTGAGCCATGGGTGGTTATCACGATGCTTGCAATACTGTTCTTCTATAACGGTTTTGAATTGTGAGAGGATATGCAGCCTTTCTCGACAGTGTATTATTTCGCCCTACTATTGCTAGGTTCTACGTAATCTTAAGAATGAAAGGTATAATATGCTTGCCTACCCTTTCACAGTACGGAGGGAGTTTCAGAAAACAACTTATCTTCTCCGGTCCATAAGAGTTATCAAGTTTTCAGAACAGTTTCACGTTAATCATCGTATGCTGGTCTTTTGGTTCTGTTCTATTATACTGCATCAAGGTTTACTTTTGTCATATAATTATGCATGACACCCTCGGCATTTCAGTTCAACATTTTGGGAACTTGTTTTAAGAAACTCACGTTTCTGGCACAAGTGCATATACCAAGAACCTCAGTTGCCTTGGTTGCTTTATGTGTAGAACGTAGTTCAGTCTAATGGCCAGTATAAAGGTTGAAATATTCTCATACTTGTGACAGCCGCCTGCCAACATGATACAATGATCAGAAGGAACTGTAGTGAGGGAACAGGATAGACGCAAACAGTTATTGCTGTTAGTTCTCACATTTAAATTCTTATTTATAATACTTAGCAATCTTGAGTTGATGAGTAGGGGAGACAGACACATCCCTTCACTATACTCGTATCTGGGGCGCAAAACAATTTATAAACTATGTTGTCATTGCAGTCTTTTACTACACTTGTGCCAATAGTTATAAACTAGTAACTCCATTTCATGTCTATTTTACAGTCTCAACAATATCGATACAGAAATCGACCCTATATTAGTCTTGGGTCCTACAACTATTTTTGCAGTTTTCTTTACATATATCAACGCACCATAATGTGATCACGTTTTTAATTCCGAAATTTAAATTTGTCGACAGGTCACTCCAGTGGCCTCCCCGCCAACCTACGGAGGCTCAACACTCCACACCATACAGATCTTCATAGCCACCAAATCTTATGCTGCCTGCTGGGGGCGCCGTCGTCAACTCGGCGTGTGGAGAAGGCCGGCTGCTAAAATATTCGACCACGATACCGTGGGCAGTACCACCTGAAACCAAAGTTGCCGCGTCAATAAAACTTTGGCTTAATGGGATAATTTAGTATTGTTCTTTATTTTAGTTCTAGTGAGGTGGCATTATGGTAACACACGGGCCTCGCATTTGGATTGACAGTGGTACAAGTCAATAATTCGTCCATCAACATCTATGGTTTCTGCGGTTTCTTTAAGTAGATTAAGGAAACCGCAAGGATGTTTCCCTCGCAATTCGGCTCGTACGATTTTCTCCACCATACGAGCTCCGTTTGTTATTACCTCTTCTTTGATGGACGTTAGGTCCGAATAATCCCTACATCTTTTCTTTTTAGAGTGAGAGATTCATTTGAGCAATATATATATTTTTAAAAGCTATTGTAATATTGGTGCACCAATACAAGCATTTAGAACCTACAGAACTTGCCTTTCAAAATTTGCTAAGTAAGTTCATCAGCAAATACATTCAAACTAATAACACTTAAAAGAGTAATGTGACTAAAAGTTCTCTGCGTCTAAGGATAACAAGTTAGTGCCTGTCATCCCGACGGCTACTTATTAACTCAGTACGCCACATGTAATATATCCCTAAACTATGCAGAAACTACACTATCATCAACATTATTATCGGTACTCGGTTAGTTTTTCATTAATGACCCCATACTCATTTCTGCAAAGCTATATGGGTGGGAAATAGAAGGTACGTTGACACACTAAGCAACTGGTCATAAAAGTAGCATTTGCAACTAGGAAACATAAGTTAAAGCACTCTTAGTGCAATCTAACTGATGCTGCATTTCATTGTACTGCATCGTGCGAACAAGGTCAGCACAGTGATGCAACTACAAACAAGTAAACGGAGCATTTGTGTTACGAACGCATAGCTCAGACATAAGACCTATACACAGTTCACAGAGCGTGCGTGACCATTACTGCTTATACCGCGGACTTCGCTTCTTATTACGTACCCTTTCCCCTGTGATTTCTAAAACTTTACCTTTCACATTGAGCACTGTAGTAGCGTCAGAAAGCAGGACTGTAGCAGGAGACTTATTTTTACTTTTTCTTTCCATTTCCCCGAAAGCAACGAGTCGGTGCACGTCTCACGGAAAATTGCAAATATTAAATGAGGCGGGGAAACGAATGTGCAATCGATCTGCGCAAGCTCAGTGAATAAGTAGATCAATGTTAATCGAAAAGGAGTTGCAGGTTCGATAGATTAACATTGACCCAAGTACCTTTCCGCATATTCTAATTAAAAAACAGTGATCATAATACATCATTCCATGATTCAAAAGAAAAAAGAAAAGAATCAAAAACTTTGATCTACACTGTTCCTTCCATGACTTAATTAAAGGACATCCATCCACTTACTGAGTTTGCTCACACAGATCGATTGCGTAGCAATAGGAAGCACAGAAATATTTCACTACATGTTCTTGTATATCATGAGTTGTGACGCTGTCCTTGGTTTGCACATACTAGCACAGTTTTAATAGCTACGACTCAAATAAGGAGCAAATAAATTTATAATCCACTTTTACGGCAATGTTTCACCCTTTCTTCCGAAAGTATTACTTAGAAACACACTGTCTGCCTGCTGGTCTCTCATTGGCTGTGTAACATGACAGCTGACACGCCTTCGTTTGCTCCCATAGTACATCACGGCAAGCACTGGCAACATTCCTGTACGAAACACTTAAGTACGGTACTGACCCTATTCTGAACTTTTCCTGGAACATCAGTTGACGTATATAACTAAACTGAAAAACTAATCACCAGTACAAAAAGCAGAAAGTGATACCAATACAGAAAGCCAAAAATTGATGCCAATACGTACGGCCAAAAGTAACTGAAGTTGACGGAACGCGGTAACAAGAACAACTTTTGGGATGTGATTCTTCAGTTTCTCCCGGGGTATTTGTTGCTCGAACAGTCCACGGGTATACTGCCGGTTCATAGTGTCCAACGGGCACAATGTTTCGGCGATCGGACATGTCGCCATCATCAGGTGCGCTGAAGAACTGAGCTCCTGAGGGCGGGCCGCCGATTTAAATCCCCTACCCCCGCGGGCCGCTCTCTTCGCCTTTTGGGATTACGCACGTTCCAATTCGACACGTCTACTTTGACATTACATCGGGGATATAAAGCTTACTTTATTTATTATGACAAACACAGATTTAATAACAGGCCTCTGGCATGCTTCAAGATTACTACCACAAGATACACCATTATGGTCGCAAACGAACATAAGAAAGATGCGAAATATTTCAGTCACTTAATGAAATGAAACTAATGAGACACCCACGGGAATTAGGGAGTTCTGGGCAGGGGAAACTAAAAATACTACAATAAGACTAACATCACTTCAAGAGAGTCACATAGTCGAAAAATAACTCTCACCAATTTCTCCAGAATAAACCCAAACAAAAAGCACAAGAAACACACAACTGGAACAGAATGTATTTCTAGACCTATATAGCTCAAACAAAGACAGTGATACCACCCCACCCACTCCCCGCCCCACGGCAAAGAAGGAAATCCATTATAATCAGTACTGGAAATTTCGCCTGACATACATAGCTGAAACGAAGACAGTGATGTAGACAATCCCCTACCAACAAAGCTAGTAAGGATAACGAAATTCACTATATCTACACTCCTGGAAATGGAAAAAAGAACACATTGACACCGGTGTGTCAGACTCACCATACTTGCTCCGGACACTGCGAGAGGGCTGTACAAGCAATGATCACACGCACGGCACAGCGGACACACCAGGAACCGCGGTGTTGGCCGTCGAATGGCGCTAGCTGCGCAGCATTTGTGCACCGCCGCCGTCAGTGTCAGCCAGTTTTCCGTGGCATACGGAGCTCCATTGCAGTCTTTAACACTGGTAGCATGCCGCGACAGCGTGGACGTGAACCGTATGTGCAGTTGACGGACTTTGAGCGAGGGCGTATAGTGGGCATGCGGGAGGCCGGGTGGACGTACCGCCGAATTGCTCAACACGTGGGGCGTGAGGTCTCCACAGTACATCGATGTTGTCGCCAGTGGTCGGCAGAAGGTGCACGTGCCCGTCGACCTGGGACCGGACCGCAGCGACGCACGGATGCACGCCAAGACCGTAGGATCCTACGCAGTGCTGTAGGGGACCGCACCGCCACTTCCCAGCAAATTAGGGACACTGTTGCTCCTGGGGTATCGGCGAGGACCATTCGCAACCGTCTCCATGAAGCTGGGCTACGGTCCCGCACACCGTTAGGCCGTCTTCCGCTCACGCCCCAACATCGTGCAGCCCGCCTCCAGTGATGTCGCGACAGGCGTGAATGGAGGGACGAATGGAGACGTGTCGTCTTCAGCGATGAGAGTCGCTTCTGCCTTGGTGCCAATGATGGTCGTATGCGTGTTTGGCGCCGTGCAGGTGAGCGCCACAATCAGGACTGCATACGACCGAGGCACACAGGGCCAACACCCGGCATCATGGTGTGGGGAGCGATCTCCTACACTGGCCGTACACCACTGGTGATCGTAGAGGGGACACTGAATAGTGCACGGTACATCCAAACCGTCATCGAACCCATCGTTCTACCATTCCTAGACCGGCAAGGGAACTTGCTGTTCCGCCCGCATCTCGTGGTCGTGCGGTAGCGTTCTCGCTTCCCACGCCCGGGTTCCCGGGTTCGATTCCCGGCGGGGTCAGGGATTTTCTCTGCCTCGTGATGGCTGGGTGTTGTGTGCTGTCCTTAGGTTAGTTAGGTTTAAGTAGTTCTAAGTTCTAGGGGACTGATGACCATAGATGTTAAGTCCCATAGTGCTCAAAGCCATTTGAACCATTTTTTGAACTTGATGTTCCAACAGGACAATGCACGTCCGCATGTATCCCGTGCCACCCAACGTGCTCT
This sequence comes from Schistocerca americana, assembly GCF_021461395.2. Lineage (NCBI taxonomy): Eukaryota > Metazoa > Arthropoda > Insecta > Orthoptera > Acrididae > Schistocerca > Schistocerca americana. Next base: position 399,789,393 of record NC_060123.1, on the reverse strand, counting down.
AGAAGGTGTAAGTCAACTACCCTGGCCAGCAAGATGTCCGGATCTGCCCCCCATTGAGCATGTTTGGGACTGGATGAAGCGTCGTCTCACGCGGTCTGCACGTCCAGCACGAACGCTGGTCCAACTGAGGCGCCAGGTGGAAATGGTATGGCAAGCCGTTCCACAGGAGAACATCCAGCATCTCTACGATCGCCTCCATGGGAGAATAGCAGCCTGCATTGCTGCGAAAGGTGGATATACACTGTACTAGTGCCGACATTGTGCATGCTCTGTTGCCTGTGTCTATGTGCCTGTGGTTCTGTCAGTGTGATCATGTGATGTATCTGACCCCAGGAATGTGTCAATAAAGTTTCCCCTTCCTGGGACAATGAATTCACGGTGTTCTTATTTCAATTTCCAGGAGTGTATACTGCGCCAATGAAGACATCGGTTCCATAACTCTCCCCCCCCCCCCCCCCCCTCTCCCCTGAAATAAAACTCACCAAACACAAATCTAAGAACCTCATTTCAAAGAAATAGCCCTTTCATAAACAAATTAACAGCTCACACTAAAAAAAAATGTTTGCTTCTGAAACTCCTGCGTCGTATTTTGATATTCCTGACATGTTCTAACGATTATTTTATGTAATGACAAATGTTACGTTGTGGGTTGAACGATTTTAACCCTTATCTATGAAGATGGTCGATGACTGAAACCAGTCGAGATATATGGGTTTAAAATAAAATCAGCTAATGGTCAAACATTTTACACATTACTTGACGGCCGTTGACGGTCACCTTCCAGAAATATTTAATCAAAGTGCCCCCAAAACACACACACAAACACACACACACACACACACACACACACACACACACACACACACACACACACACACACACACACACACAAGCACAAACCATACTGCAAACAACAAATTATTTAAACACAACTCCAAGGCAGAACTGCACACAAACAGACAACTTTCACTATAGAATACCAAACTGTAAACTAAAAACAACAGTTCAAAAACCAGAAACAATTAGATAACCAGTAACTACTAAAGACTCGTTCTCATTCAACTGCACCTTTACTATAAACCGAATCACAAACCTAAACGTCCACCATAAAGACTCAGCAACCTCCTACAGCACGTCCCTTACAAAAATAATCCATTTCGAATGTGCCGCGTCTGCATGACATCACATTCGGAAAAAAAGAAAATCTTTGAATCAAGATTAGAAATATGATCACTACTTGTTTCTATGGTAACAATCTAAGCTGTGTTCCTAGGTTCGTACCTAAAACAAATGTGCCAAATTAAAAAAAAAAAACTAAATATTTGTGGGAAGCATGGTAAAAAACATATCAAACCGTTTCTCTCGCAACAATTTAAACCCTGCCCTTCGTTTCCCGCCTGGCCTTAGCCTCGGAACTCGTCCCACATACGGAAAAAATCCAGACATTTGGGGATTGGCGCATGGTCTGATTCCACCAGACGGCATTGATCCATGACTTCTTCTTTGGAATAAACAGCATATACAGCTTACAGCAGTCACTAAGGCCAAACCGCTCACATTCTTCGCATCATAAACTCAAGACGTCACACAGAACGTCACTGGTTAAAGCATGGCCAAAACGTGGTATCGAAAATATAGCTTCACCAACACAGCGCAATTTAAAACTGTAGAATCAATTAGAGAGGAGTTGTACCCCCTAAGCTGGACCTGGAAATGGCGAATTACTTTATTCTATCGCTCTTTACCGTCTTATCAGCTGTCCAACACAGGTAAGTCTGGTACACCCTTATAGATCACATTCAGTTATTAATATCACATGTTTTACACTTACGTTAAAATAGCCAATTATTATTTAGAATTAAATTTCTGCAGACTTACGCATTTCGTAATCATCGAAGTATTACCTTTTCTTATTTGAGTGGTATTACGATTAATGTTCATTAAATATATTGAGAAGAATAAATTTCGACAGGAAGATGCATTTAGAAGTAATTCCAAGTACACATATATTGTTAATCATTATTTCAAATGGCTCTGAGCACTATGGGACTCAACTGCTGTGGTTATCAGTCCCCTAGAACTTAGAACTACTTAAACCTAACTAACCTAAGGACATCACACACATCCATGCCCGAGGCAGGATTCGAACCTGCGACCGTAGCAGTCGCACGGTTCCGGACTGCGCGCCTAGAACCGCGAGACCACCGCGGCCGGCAATCATTATTTACTCTCGTTACTAAGATAATAATAATAAGATCATAGATAATATTTAAGCAATGGCTGATTGGGAGTGGAAGAAGAGTCACAGTCGAACATAGAGTCGCGACACTCCACCTCTTTTCCGTTGCCCATTGCGATTGCGGCGCACCACGCGGCCAGGAATTTATACTGTAGAGTTCGCCGAGATTTTGTAAAAGCGAAAGTTAATCTTAACTGTTTATATTGGTCTGTAGAATGGTTTTTACAAACAGGAGCGACTGCACCACAATTAATTGCAGCAACAACAAGAAGAAAGCAGTATATTTGCCATTTTTTAGGTTTTTTTTTATCAACCCTAGTAGGTGTGAATCGCTGTGTCACAGAACTGTTTATTTACGACTTTCTTCTGACCTAAAGATATTTACTTGAGAATGTCGTGTTCCTTACGAACCGAAGAAGTGCTAATAAACAGCAGCAGACCTGACCTTTTGCAGAAAGGCGTCGTATATTTGGTCAAAAACGTAAGTTTTCTTCGCTACAATTCCAGTCAAATCAGTGAATATGGAACGAAGGAAACCAGTATGAAATGCAATACCTACATTATTTTATGTAGCAGGCATGCTAACACACTTGTAGCTGGAGACTAAACCCACGCAGCTGTGATAATAAAAAAATAGCAATAAAACTATTTCCCAACACAGAAGAAACTAATTCCACAGTTGTTGCTGCAACTGAGACACAAATGGCAAGAATCATCAACACATCCGCTTTTGCAACTAAAGTAATTACATTTACAGTCATGGAATGGACGGTTGGTCTCGGCGGAGGTTCGAGTCTTCCCTCGGGCATGGGTGTGTGTGTTTGTCCTTAAGATAATTTAGGTTAAGTCGTGTGTAAGCTTAGGGACTGATGACCTTAGCAGTTAAGTCCCATACGATGGAGATTCGGTCGTTTTTACATGTATCTCATGATCATTCATGTCTTGAAATAATTTAATAATTATTTAGCTTTTTTACCAGAAAAATGATTATAAACGAACTATAATTTTACCGCTGCTTTGTCGCCTCTTGGGGCGCTAGAGTTGCACAAACTTTCAGATTGTAGCAGTTTTCTCAGCAGTGAGTTTTGTGACTGTAAATATTAGACTGTGGCAGAGTGAAGCGTAAGCTCACTATTTTCCGTTAACTAAACTTGTGGATTCGAAAATGTGGCCATACCATCAGAATTTGCAACGCTCTCTATGAACCCGATTCAAGTTACAATCACGGCATAAGCTGACAGTACTAGCACGCGTAAATAATACAAACCATCGCTCCACACAAGTATCCCACCCGCCAAGCCAGTAAACCACTGCTCAAACCCGACGGGCGATATCGAAGTCTCAGGCTGAGCCAATTACTATAATGTCGTATTGCTTGCATCCTGTCTTCTCTACGGCAAATCATTGTACTAGTCAAGCTAAAGCGAAAATTCTGTTGCTCAGCACCGCAATGACTTTGATGACTGCCGCGTGTCGACGGAGGTTTGTCCTGAAACAACCCCTATTCTTTGCAACTAACGCATTTTTTCCTTTCAGACCGCTGTAGACAGATTTCTCCCTTGCTTTTGAATGTATGAAGATAAAGTGGAGCATCTGATGACGATGTGTCTCGGTGAAATTCATAGGGCGGGCCATACAATTTTGCCATTCCCGTACTTATCGCTTCGATCTACATGTTGCCGAAAGGCTCTGTACGAATAATTTTGTTTCTGTATTCAACGCACAATGCTTAACTCCGAATTTTTGAGACATTTTTGCATCATGTTGCTGTTCCTCCAACCACTTCTAGTGTTACCAGCTTACTAACAAGAAAAGAATTCGAGAAGCAGTAAACCATTTTAACTTTTACTGGTTTTATATAATCGCTCTGTTTCAATATAAGCTTCCCCATTGGATCAATTTCTTACAACCGCGCAGAGTGGTGAGAACTTACATATCGGAAGGAACCAAGGGATATATTTACTGTTTGCAAATTTTTAATACTTTTAGAAGAGAAATCACACACGGGTACACATTCAGTCGACAAGTTAAGTACAGACGATAGTTCCTCTTCTAAAAGTAGCCTATCGCAGGTCGCTGGGGAAATGAGAGATACTATTCGACTGAAAAAAGGGCAAGTCAATCTGGTTTTCAAGAAAACTGGCATAACTGTAGGCCTATATCACTGATGTTTTACGGTCACCCGTTACGTTCAGCTTGTGCATCAGGAACCCTTTCTACAGAAATCAATATGCATTCCGCAAACATAGATGTAGCGACATTCATCTCGCTGTGATAGTCCGTGAGATCCAGAGCTCCGAAGAACACGTTGCCCAGGTGAACGCCATGTCTCTCGCCTTCGGTACAGCGCAGCACTGTACTTCAGTGAAGAAAGTAGAGCTTGTCGAGTAGCGGACCAGAAGTCTGGGTGCAGCACGTGTTAGCCGATATAGCTCCAAACGTGTAGCTTAAGGTCCAAGGGAGCTCTACGGGGCCGTTACTGTTTACAGTATTGAGGATTTAACGGGTGTAAGGCCAGATATTTCTATTGGTGACTGTGGACGGTGTGCTGAAAGGCAATACATCAGTGCATACATCATTAATTATAGTTTATAATAGTAAAAGGCAAGATCGCTCGATGTGAAATAGTTTATTTCATCACCAGACTCGACAATAAGTAGCTGTCATCCTGGGGTTCTCAGATCTCCCAGAAATATAATTATACGTTCTGAGAACACGCTAAGTTACAATAACAGTTCCTCATTTGTTTGTAAAATATATAAAGCAAACAGGTATATAGCTTTATTATTATATTTGGAGAAAATTCGCAGTATATCGATGAGATGATTTGTAATTATGTTTCAGGGATATCTGAGGATCTGAGGATGACTAATGGGTACTGTCAAAAACTGGTCTCGAAATAAACAATTTCGAATCAAGCGATCTTAGCCTCCAATATTATAAATTGCAATATCAGATCGCCCCAAATCCATGTGTGAATTATATAACTATAGAAGGGGCATTTAATGAGTAATGCAATACTTTCTTTCTGAAAACAGTTTTTCTATTCTTGATCTCAGTACACCATATTATTCTTCCCTCTTTTGGCTACAAAAATCATAGTGTTCAACATGATTTCTTCCAGTACGGTGGCCTCATGCCACCTCATTGGAAGGGCCTATATACACGCATGGTAAAACAGCCAACGTCTTCCTGCATCAGCAACCTCCCCATCATCCACATACTGCTTCACGCAGAGTGCCAGAGTGCATCCCACATTGGAACAAACAGATGGAATTTGGAAGGTACAAGATCTGCGCTGGAAGGTGGATGAGAAAAAACAATGAAGTGTTGTGAGTTCCTCTTGGTTGTGCAACCATTTTAAGTCCTTGTATTGTTACGGAGAAGGAGAATATAGTTTGCATTTTTGTGGCGGTGAACATCCTGATGTAGTTTCCTTAATTTCCTGATGGTAGCACAATACAGTTCAAAGTTGAACGTTGCAAAATGAGGGAGGACATCAAACAGAATAACTGATTCAGAGAGCCAGAAGACCGTTGCCATGACTTTACCCACTGCGGGTGCTGCTTTGAACTTTTTCTTCGGAGGAGAGGTGATGTAGTGCCCCCCCCCCCCCCCCCCCCCCCGCCCTGGATTCCTGATTAGTTTCCGTATCGAATGGAAGGAGATTCGCCTGTGTTAGTCTCATAACGGTCAAGCAATTCTGCACAGATGGTCTTCATTGATCTTTATTGTTTTCTGTTTGGCAGTGAGACAATTAGTGGCGCCACACCTTCGAGTATCCCAACTGGTGGATCAGGGTTTCAGCTCTACCAACAGAGGCGTACAGTTGTGTAACGAGGTGTTTGATTGTGCTCTGTCAGTCTCCTCGAATGAGAGTATCCACCCATGCCAGCAATGCAAGAGTTCCGGCTGTGTGCTTCTAGCCGGCTAGTGGCAGATCGGAGAGGTTTGTGTGACAGCCGACACGCACGACGACTCACCGCTCTTTTGTTCACTGGCAGGTCTCCATAGACATCTGTAAGCAATGCCCTGACATTCCAATAAAAGAAACTCACCGACAGTTCACTGCTTGAAATGCACCTACGTTTTGATGGCTGCTTATACCTTAGCGACATATAGGAAATACACGAAACTACAAGGGCGGAAGTGGTAATATTCCACAATGTTCCACAATAAATGCTGCATTTTTTCAAAGGAAACCGGCTGTGAAAAATGTGCTGCATTGCTTACTGAACGCCCATCTTATATATTGCAAGTTGTTTGTTTTTAGGCTGGTTAGTACCGACAAATACAGATGGCAAGAGCCAGCCATTAACGTCTATTTCCCCCTGGGCAGCAGGTTAGGTGTTGAAGTGTGGACAAACGGAGGCGAAACAAGTTATCTATATGGCTGGCGATGTCTGTTTGGTGGTGTAGTTACTGCAAGCAGAAAGCATCAGGTTGTAAAGTTTGTTACGTGTTTGTGGAAAGACTGTGTGATGCACAGAAAAAACAGCTCACAAGTTGATGTGTGGACATATTAAGGTATCACACATAAAATTATCTGGACTTATACCTGTTAAGCCCCGTATATAAAGGGTGTAGTTGATAACGACGAAAGTTTTACGAGGCTGTTTGCAGACGATGCTGGTTGTCTACGGAAAGGCTGCAACACCAGGAAACTTTAATTAATGCAGGAAGACCTGCCAAGGATAGAAGATTGGTGTAACTGACTCGGATCACACAGAAATGTAATGCGTAATTCCAGATATCCATTACTTTCTATTGCACCACTGGCGATAAATCACTGGATACAAGAAGAAATGCAAAATACCTGAGAATAGCGAGCAGATGACAAGCTGAGGTCTGTTGGAGCAACCTGAAGAGAACGTGAAAGAAGTGGCTTTCAAAACTTTATAATGATCGTTTCCAGCGTGTCGCTCATCGATGTTCGACATGGCTCTAAGCACTATGGGACTTAACATCTGAGGTCATCACTGCCCTAGACTTAGAACTACTTAAGACTAACTAACCTAAGGACATCACAGACAACCATGCCCGAGTCACGATTCGAACGTGCTACTGTAGCAACCGCATGGTTTTGGACTGATGCGCCTAGAAACGCTCGACCACACCGGCCGTCCAACAATAATCGCTCACTACCAGTTGTTAGAAAAGAGAAAGAAGATGCAGTGAAGAGCAACGCGTTTTTCTGGCAAGAGCGAGATTTAACTGAAATACTTAGCAAACTGAAGTGGCAGACATTAGGTTTTCTGTTGAAATTCTGAGAGCGTACATTCGAAGAGCCGGCCGGTGTGGCCGAGTGGTTCTAGGCGCTGCAGTCTGGAACCGCGCAACCGCTACGGTCGCAGGTTCGAATCCTGCCTCTGGCATGGATATGTGTGATGTCCCTAGGTTAGTTAAGTTTAAGTAGTTCTATGTTCTAGGACACTGATGACCTCAGATGTTAAGTCCCATAGTGCTCAGAGCCATTTGAACATTCGAAGAAGAGTCATGCGTCATATATTTTTTCAGATAGAAGCGTCACAAAAATTCGAAAAATTTAGAGTAATTAGGTTTGCCGAAAGGCGTTCTTCACATGCACTATTCGAGAATGGAACAAAGAAAGAGAGATGTGATAGATGTACCACGAATACCCTCCGCAACACACGATAAAGTGGCTTACAGAGTATAGACGTAGCGGCGGATGGTTCGTTCCTTTTTCCGCGTTTCACAAAGAGCAGACGAATGGTCAGATAACGTGGGCTCAGAACGCCACCGGCATGTAGTTTTGTTTAACTAATGTTACCTGGCGATGTCCAAAATTATCTTCCATACTTCAACTGTAGTATAAAATATAAAAAACTAGACCGAGCGAGGTAGCGCAGTGGTAGCACACTGGACTCGCATTCGGGAGGACGACGGTTCAATCCCGTCTCCAGCCATCCTGATTTAGGTTTTCCGTGATTTCCCTGAATCGTTTCAGGCAAATGCTGGGATGGTTCCTTTGAAAGGGCACGGCCGATTTCCTTCCCAATCCTTCCCTAACCCGAGCTTGCGCTCCGTCTCTAATGACCTCGTTGTCGACGGGACGTTAAACACTAACCTAACCTAACCTATAAAAAACTAGAGTGAATCACCAAGTGATAAAAGTCACATATATAAGAATAATGTTATTAACTGAGAATATTCTCTGTATTGGTTAGTTCAGTAATTTCAATGACACATAATTAAACACTCGACACCGTACTACTTTTATAGATTCAATTCGTCACAAAACAGTCCCAACAGTCCTTCACTACTGGTTCTCGCAATTGCTTGGTTGAATAACACGCTTAAAACGACACCATATACGTAAATAATCGTAACAGAAAATGCGAGTAGCTGGTGAACAAGGAGGGGTATACAGGTTTCTAAATACAAGGACGTGGTGCCTCCGAATTTTTAATGTGAAAATGTTGAAGTTTTTAAATAAAATAAATGTTATTAGTTGTTGAACAAGAAATGAAGTACGGGTTTATGAATACAAGGACGTGGTGCCACTGAATTTTTAATGTGTAAACTGTTGAAGCTTTTGAAATAAAACAAAGGTTATTAACATTCTACGTCTTTATTCTTCATTCATACATGTTTGCAACCCTCTGCCACTAGAGGTCTCCAAACTGCAGCGAGTTAAATGGCTCTGTGTAGCGGGACTACATCTGTGCTCAGAAATAGCCTGCTGTAATCGAACTTCGAATTCCAAGAGTTCGTCGAAACAAGAGCAACCTCTCTTTCAGCATGGCAGTGCCATACCACACGCAACGCTGCGACTTCTGCATCAATTTGACGCCTTGGCTTCCCTGTCATCGATCATCCTGCATACAGTCCCCACTTGGCCCCATCCGATTTTCATCTGCTTCCACAACTTGTGTAGTGACGAATCAGTGCAAGCAGAGGTGATGTGACTCGGGAACAGACAAAACATTTTACACTGACGGTATTCAAAAAGCTGATCTCTCTTTGGGAGAAATGTGTTCGTCATGAGGGTGACTATTTGATAAATAAATGTATAGACATGAAGGACAAAGATATAAAAATATTAATAACGTTTTATTTAAAAATATATAAGAATATTCCCATGAGAAATCCTCAAGCATTGCTTTTCAGCATGCTCTCGTATGAATTAGAAATGCCTTCGATTATTTTTACCTCACTTTAATCTTCCAATAAATTCTATACTATGTCACCACGGTTAATTACGAAACTACTAAGCGTCTATATGGATAATATACAAGTTGTAGGCATATAACATGTAACTAACGACAGCAGTCGAGAATGGCACCCTGCTCTTTGCAGCCCCAGTGGCAGACAGAGTGAAGACAAGACACTGAAATCTCATACATAGAATTACATAAATTAGAAATGTACTTTAAGGAATGAAATGCTATATGGGACCTATTAGCTGAAGTGCTTCAAGGATAAATGACTCGATGCAAATGTATTTAAGGGAACAGAAAACAGTGAAATATGATACACATATAACACACTCCGATGCGACAAAAATGGGTGTGCGAAGCGAGAAGCAACTAGAGTCGTTTGGAAGTACTTGTGTGACGACAGACGCCGAGCCGAGTGGGCTCGCTAGCGATGGCAGCAGCAGCATTTGCCCGATACACACTAATTTAGTTTATTTATTTATGTTTTTCACGTGCTTCTGCAATGCAGTTATCTATACCTGTGTATTTTATTGTGTGGACTAGTGGTTTCCAAATTAATCTAAGTTTTTGTTTTTGCGTAAATCTTGGTGCATATCCCTGTGTAAAGTGGCACACTACTGTAATTTTCCCCCCGCCACCAGTTCCACGTCACGCCACTAAGTTCAAATCTAGTGCTGGTACAGGGCAAATAGTTTCTATCATTGCCTTCTAGTTTCCATACCTATTTCGTGCAGTAGCTTTATCGGTAAGCAGTGTTTCAGTGTTTCTAGTAACAGGTAGCTGTAGATACGTCCACTTCAGCAGAGAAATTTTTTTCTCTTCAAGTGCTTGCCGTTTCAGGGTGCAGCGAGAAATCTTCACAATAGTTTTTAATGTTTCTTTATTCTCCTCTTTATTATTTACATATATTGCACACTTCGTAGCGCTATTTCAGGTCGTGTATCTATTTTTCACAAACTGCGATGTGGTTAGTTAATGTGATTGTTGTGAGTGGGCATAAGGAATATTGGCTCCTCTCCGTAATCAGCTGCAAGCTGCGTTGGCCACCGTCGTCATGTTTCTGGCTGACGGTCAAAGTGGCGGCGACATCGGAGCGCCGGTGACGAGACCTGCGAGAGCTTTGATGCCGTCAGAATCTCCTATTGACCTGGGTGTCGCTGCATCTTCTGATGCGCAACATCTGACCAGTCGGTCCTCAATCGAGGGCGGTTGGCGGACGGTTTTTCGTTAGCTGGATGGAAGGCGAAGGAGAGAGCAGGTCGCGTTTCTGGCTCCCAACACCTCAGCAATGGGTAGGAGGTGCCACCCTGTGTTGATGACAACTCTGAGCCATCACGGGATGCTTCTCATGTTGGGCCAGCGACCATTGCATTAGGTGGTTCTGCTTGTGATTTGGAGCTCCAATGTTAGGCGGGTGATGGAGCCGCTCAGGTAAATAGCAGGCAAGGCGGGAAAGAATGTCAGTTTGAACTTCATATGTTTGCTGGTGAGCCACGACGGAGATCTAAAGGAGGTCCTGCCGGCAGCTTTCGAGCGCACTCGGTGCAACCGGCTGCATGTAGTGGCACATGAATGACGCCTGCCACTCTGGTTCTGAGGACATCCTCGACTCCTTTCGTCCGACGGCTGTTTTGGAATCAGATGCGAATTTCTCGACCACCGCTGTTGGGTGAAGAATTGTAGGGTTCCCCTTAGTAGGTTAGGGGTGTACTACACGCAGGAGTTGGCTACTAGGGCAGGGGAGTACGTGCTGCCTGCACATGGGGCTTCTTTAGGTTCGATGAACCCTCTATCAAAACGGTCCTTGGGGTGAGGGAATCCTTTGCTCGTTTCTGTAGATGGTAGGAAGATATTTTTGCTTAGCAAGAAAGACTGGATACAACTTTCAGAGAACCTGAACAGTCAGCGTAATATATTGGTGATAAATTTGGAGATGTGGAGAACAAATGGAAAAAATTCAAAGGCATCCTGCAATATGCCCTAAACAGTATGTTTCGAGTAAGGTCCAAAAAATGGTTCAAATGGCTCTGAGCACTATGGGACTTAACTTCTGAGGTCATCAGTCCCCTAGAACTTAGAACGCCTTAAACATAACTAACCTAAGGACATCACACACACCCATGCCCGAGGCAGGATTCGAACCTGCGACCGCAGCGGTCGCGCGGTTCCAGACTGTAGCGCCTAGAACCACTCGGCCACCCCGGCCGGCGAGTAAGGTCCTAAGAGATAGTACGGACCCGCCATTAATCAACAGCCGTGTTAGAAAACTGCTAGGCAAATAAAGAGAGATTCATCTCATATTCAAGGGAAGTAAAAACATAGCCGAAAAACAAAAGCTGTATGAAGCGAAGACGAGTGTAAGGAGAACAAATAGAGAAGCGTTCAGTGACTTTAACAGTAAAAGTTCGTCAACCCATCTAAATAAAAATACTAAGAGGTTTTGGTCGTACGTAGAATCATGTATTCATTCACTCAATGACTACACTGGTACCGAAACAGAGATAACAGAGAAAAGGCTGAAATACTGAATCTCGTCTTTCAAAGTTGTTTCACCGTGGAAGGTAGTAAAACGATCCCTCCTTTCAGTCGTAGTAGGAACTTAGAAATGACAGATTTTGAGGTAATCGACTGCGGAATAGAAAATCAACTGCAATCGCTTAGTAGCGTTAAGAGGTCAGTGTCACATGAGATAGCTATAAGAGTCTACAAAGATCATGTGAAAGAACTTACATCGCTTCTAGCAATAAATTATCGTAGATCGCTTGAGCATCGAAAGATACCTAGCGACTGCAAGAAAGTGCAGGTCATTCCCGTCTTTAAGAAGGGTCTTAGGACAGATGCACGCAATTATATAACTATACCGTTGACGTCAATATGTTGTAGTATAATGGAACATGTTTTATACTTAAGAATTATGACGTTTACAGTGAATGAAAATCACCTCTGTGAAAATGATCAAGGATTCCAGAAACAGAGCTGCTGTGGAACGCATCTCGCTTTGTTCCTCCATTAGATCCACAGTGCCGTAGACAATGTGGTTCAGGTAAATGCCGGGTTCCTTGACTTCAGGAGGGCATTTGAGTCCGTCCCACACTGGCTTTTGGTGAAAAAAGAAGAGTTTATCGAGTATCGGAGCAGATTTACGACTGAATTCTAGACTCCCCTACAGATACAACTCAACATGGCAATCTTAACGGAACAAAATCGACAGATGTAAGGTAATTCGAGGAGTACCCAAAGGAAGGGTGATAGAACCGTTACTGTTTAAAGTATACATAAATGATCTATAAGAGAGCGTTGGATTCTCTTTAAGGTTGTTCGCAGATGATGCGGTAGTCTATAACAAATTAGTAACTCCAGAAGATAATAACGATAAGCAGAATAACGTCCAATGAACTGATGGATAGAGGAGTCTCAGAGTGTTGACACCGAACATGAATAAATGTAACGTACTATACATATATAGAAAAAGAAATTCCTACTGTACGCCTCCACACGACACAGTGTGCTCTGTAGCGACGTTAAGTGGAATGACAACATAAAACAAACAGTGGGATAAGCAAATGTCAGGCTCAGATTCATAGGAAGAATCTTAAGAAAATTTAATTCATCCAAAAAGGAAGTAGCTTATAAGCAGCTTGTTCGACCGATTCTTGAGTATTGTTCATCTATCTGGGATCCTTGTCAGGTAGGACCGATAAAAGAGATAGACAAGATCCAACGAGAAGCGGCGTGTTTCGTCAAGGTATCGCTTAGCCAGTGCTAGAGTGCAACGCAGAAGCTGAACGAGGTCAACTGGCAGACGTTACAAGAGAGGCGTTTTGCATCACAGAGAGATAAACTATTGAAATCTCGAGAAAGCATTTTCTGTGAAGAGTCGAACAACATATTAGTTTCCCCCGCATACATCTCACGTAATGACCACGTGGAGAAAATTTCAGGAATTAGGGCCAATACTGAGGGTTACAGATAATAATTCTTTCCACACGGTAATCCCTTATGGAACAGGGTTGGAGGGCTCAGCTAGTTGTACAAAAAGTAACCTCCGCCATACACAATTAGGTGGTTTGCAGAGTATGACATACATGTACATGAGAGTCGACATGTGTCTCACGAGCTTATTGGTCCTGCTTCATGAGGCAGTGTTCCCGCCAGCAGCACACGACTCAGTGTGAGCACAGTGGCTCATCTCAGCTTAGCAGAGACAGTTCAGATGAGAGCTCAACAGGCACCTAGCAGGTCACCGTTCAAGTCTTAATCACGTGAAATCCTGATAGCACTATATGTACACAGTACTGCTCATGTGCTAAATGGAACACATTGCATATTATTCCGGATGTCTCACTGGATAACAAGTTACAAGAAGCCAACACTAAAATATGCTGATGTTCAGACCACTTCATTTTGCCTTTGGGAAAATATCTTATTCAGCTAACCTAAAGATAAGGCTATAGTTATATTTAACATGTATTAACTGTGTCTTCTTATGGTACTACCAGCACACTTTTGATTCTTTGAAAAATAGCAGTAATATGTACAAAACAACTTTACATTGATAATTCCTTTACAAATTAATTCATGGGTTAAATATTTGAGACCAAGCAGGTAAGTGAGATAGAGTTTATGACAGGTTTGATATTATGCTTAAAATTTCTTTGAAGTAGGTATATGCTGTCATTGCAAGTGTAGGGGCAAGGCCAGTTATGCCCCTATCTGCATTGTTACCAGATATATCCAAGATGGCGGCGATGACGTCATCCAAGATGGCGGTATGTTGATTGGCAACAGTGCATGATGTCACCCAAGATGGCGTCAGTGACGTCATTCAAGATGGCGGATTTTGGTGCGAACATATGTCAATTGGGCTACCTCCACTAACCTAAACCCCCTCCCCTCCCCCAGAAAAATGTCGGTAAATTCAAATTGCAACAGGATAATGCATCACACCATGGTTATCTCTACTAACCTAAAAAAATTGTGGGGAAATAGGACCTTGGGCTACCTCCACTAACCTAAGTCATCTGACCGCCACCTCTTCCTAGGAACTGACGCCAAGTTTGAATTTTGGTGGTAAAGAAAGGTCAATGCACGTATCTATACTAAGCTAAGAAAATGGCATAAAAGAAAGGGCACTTGGACTACCTCCACCAACCTAAGTCACCCGACTGCCACTTCGTCCTAGGAACTGGCACACAAGTTTGAGTTTTGGCGGTAAAGAAAGGTCAGTTGGACTTTTCTACCAACCTAAGAAAATTGCAGGAAACAAAGCTCACCTCCATTAACCTAAGTCACCTGATCACCACCTCTTCCTAGGGATTGGTGGGAAAAGGACTCAGCCTCCACTGGGCTGCTGTAGAGAGGAAGGAATGTACTTCATTTATTTTGGAACAATTTATTTACAGATGGAGTAAATTTATCACATCGATACAGAACACATGCTCTGACATGCCACACAGCATACAGACCTGCAAACTACTCCTAAATAACGCATGTATAATGCTCTATGCAGGTGCTTGCTAATTGTAAACTGTCAAAATAATGCATTGCACAGCCTAAAGACATGCAAACCACTTGTAAATAATGCAAAACATTTACATCCAGAGAGCAAAACAACTTGTAAATTGTCAAAATAATAATCAACCTAAAAGACTCTGCAAACATGCTTGCTAATCATCAGCTGTCAAAATCATGCACCAGTCTTTATTTAAACAATTACAGGCAGCACCACCATCCAGTGTGTTCACCACAAGGTCGACACTCCAACTGACCTAGTACACAGTACCACCACCAGAGGGCGCTGTTGTCCATTCCATAAGGTAATCCAAGATGGCAGTCATGACATCAGCTGATGACGCAAGTACCGTTATCCAAGATGGCGGCAAACAGCGTGTTCAACATGAGGTCTACAGCTAGTACACAGTACCAACACTAGAGAGTGCTGTAGTCCATTTTTCAGGCAGCCGCTCCACCACAAGATCTAGGGTCGAACTGACCTAATGCACAGTACTGCCACCAGAGGGTACTGTCATCCCTCCAATGACAGAATCCAAGATGGTAGTCTGGAGGGGGAAAATGATGCAAAAATGTCTCATCCTGCGCTGGGCTGCTGAGGAGAGATAGGAAGGAGTGTACTCTATTTATTTATGGAACATTTTATTTAGGGATATATCATATTTATCACACTGACAGAAAACACTCGACCTGATGTGCTTGGGTTCACAATACACAGTCAGCAGAGCTGTAAACTACTTCTAAATAACACTCTCCAGATACGCAAATAACTCTTAATTTACCAAAATAATTTCAGCACAGACATGTAAACTCATCCTAAATATTGCAGTACACTGGTGTGCAAACACAAAATCAACTCGTAAACTGTCCAAATAATGCATAGCACAACCTACAGACCCTCTCGCTAAGTAATACAACAGACATGCAATCAATGCAGACAAACACTCTCCACCACCTGGTGTCCACTAGACAGCACAGGAGGCTACAGGCAGCCCCAGTGAAGTGAAGTGCCAGTTAGCTGTCAAACCACGCACAGCTGGCCCCAAGCTTGAGGCGGCGACATCCCTTTCATACTTGACACCTGAGAAATTTTTCTTGAAATACATGTTCACCTAGGCACGATTGCAACGCGACCGTGTGGGAGCACTGATGCTCAAGGGGTGTGCACACCATCACAGCCACGAGCTGCTGCCGGATGCACGTGGAAGTTGTTGCTATTTTCGAGTATACATTCAGTGTTATATTGACAACACAGAACTCCAAGGCATGCTCACCCTGGTCTCATACACGAGACACCTCTGGGCAGCATGTGCCTTTACCATTGATGACAGAGTAGCACAGGGTACATTGATCCTATCGCAATATGAAAGACGTGTCTAACCGTACTTACCTGCCCAGTGTGACTGATGCAACGCCGTAATGTTTTCCCACATAGCTACAAACCGTCGCAAGCGCATCTAACAAGGTTCTCAATCTTATACTGATGTCACATGACTACGTAAAAATAAGAACTGAGTCGACCTCGAAGAAATTGTATAGAGTCCCAGAAACAGTTAATGCTCGCTATCTTTTTGTCTCAGCTTGTATGCAAGGAAATTCTTGCCCTAACAGAACCTGTTTACGAAAATAGCGCAGAATAACGTCGAATGCAGTCTTCCTCACGGACCTAATGTGGTACCTCCACTATGTAGAGGCTCCTATATCCCAAAACAAAGGGTGTGAATGAATCGAGCATTATGATTGGTTCTTAACAAATTTACCTGCCGAATTACTGATGCTGCCAGTATGAAAGCACCATATGCCTTTTTTACTTCTGCAGATGAGACTTTTAGCGGTTATTTAACACAGATCGCCATATTGCATTGGTAATTACATCTTGCAAGCTACCATGCATATCGTCAAATACAGAAAGACTCTTACTCGTTTACACTGCTCTCCCACTGAGGACAGAAGCTTGAATATTAGAACATGAAACTGATCTGCAACCTATGAATATATCACCATGCATCCTACATAATGTCAAATACGGAAAGACCCCTACTCAACTACACTGCTCTCCCACCAAGGACAGCAGCTTGAATGTTAGTGCGTGAAACAGATCTGCAACCCAGCAATATATTACCGTGTACCATGTCGATGTTGTAAACATACATTTCGTATTCTGCACCAAACAAAATCATTCCTTTTACATCATTCGTACATATACTATGAAGAAGGACAGTGACATATATATACTCCTCTCAGTACTAGATATTTTCCTGCAGATGATGATCACACGTCATCCACCCCCAAGATGCGATCAGAGCACCCTCAGTGGACTAAAGTCAGCCTCAGAATTGTTCTACAAATTCTGGATCGTGTCCCCTCGGCACAAAAACATTACTGTATCTGCTCCTAACCTGCTTCCTTGCTTGCTCGCTCTTCTACACACATCTCTAGACTTGGGGATTACAAGAACACAGGTATTTTTTCACATGGTTCGCCATAATATTACACCATTTTCTCGATACTTCTCGACATCGAGCACTAGGCAGCATTCTACCGATCGATAGCGCAACATAATTCGCAAGATATGGACTGGAAATCATTTCTCTACAAACCCAAAACTTTAGCTAGGTGGGGCGTGCTGTAGACCACTGACTAACTAGAAACTTGTCATGTCTGTGAAGACATTTACTTGTCAGCTCGAAACAAATAGAGTGATATTTCCAGTCTTGGATACCGATGTCGGTGATGTAGTAGATTCCAAATCATCTCTATAGTTTACAAGGTCAATTAAAGTATTTCGCATGTCTAGAGAACTGGCAAACGTGTCTTCCACTTCTACATACACACACCACAATCGATCTTCTCTCAACTAAATAAAGGTGCAAAATGTGCAGAAGCAGTCAACCGAACAAATTACATAGGTGGGAATAATGATCCAGTGCAAACACACCTCCATATTCAATCTTATCAAATTTCCACACAATCACGAAAGCTATCCAACACATACTAAGTATTAGTTTGCCATTTGGTCGTCTAGAGAACAACACAGTTAATTTATCTACATCCCTACAGTCCAAAAGGCATCTCCATTCTGACAGCTCCTTCTGTAAATGGGAAACGTGAATCACCCCAGCACAGGTCACTGGCGTTGCAGGCTGAGCACGTATAATTAGAATGTTTATCCTAAGAAATCGGTCACATATATATTTCATCCCTGTACTTACAACTAAATGTTATGATCGCAATCTCTGCTGAACAACATTCAACAATGAGCAAAGGATTGGAAATACACTCTGTTGACGCCTGTGGCTCTGGAAATAGAAATATTGGTACAATTCTTATGACTTGATGTACTCTTCCCATGCTATCACAGTACTCCACATCAAATACGTACTTTCCTTACGACTGGACATAATCATTTCCTTTACATTTGTTGGAACACAAACACATACTTTATAAGCCTGATGCTCAAATGCAAAAATATCACGCACCCCCTACTACTAAGTATAATACTTCGTCAATAACTGATCGCTGGCGATACGAAATAATACTGAGAGAAAATCAACCATGGATGGACTTGTCTCCTAAAATTTTCTTGTGAATGCTACCACCATGTCCTAGGAAGAGAGATGTAATCAGCCATATGTTAAAAAAACTCTATTCCAACAAATACTGTATGTGACTATTACAAGCGAACATGGTTCTACAGGTGCACTTAAGTATCCATGTTAAAAGCTATACTTGCTCTATAAATTGAGGACGACATTATCTCTGAATGAGGTGATTTTTCTATCTGGACAAATACCGAAACGGTGATCGCTGTAGTGTATATTATCAGACCAGCACTCCAGTTACATGTAGCCCACAATGCAACCTCATTATAAAACCACTGAATTTTGAAAGTGATGCAGCTAAGGGACGTGGTATGTAAGTGGTATCTGCGACTCCCTCACACCGCCCCAGGTAGATATTTCTATTCTACTTGTAATATTTCTGACTCGATATCGCATCAGAGGTTCTGCGATGTATCCACTGAGTTATAAGTGATGACTGACTGAGAACAAACACAAACAGTGTTGGTAGATGATGTGTTGATTGAGGTCATAAGAAAATGTACACTTGCTTTTCAGATCTCTCGTGTTACACTATCTGCTAGTAATGATGTCCATTATTTGGAATCAAGTATTTCCATTCAATCACATACCTGCATCGGATCACACCCACAAGTGAGTCATATTTCTGACACTATCATATTTCGAAACGAGACATATTTCTCGAATATGTCTGCTACAGTAAAATTCCAATGTGGTTTTAGTCAACCCCTACGCCTCTTGTAACTGCTCCCATTTCTACAGCTTAGCGCATGTGATCATTCCAATTCAAGTTGGAACTGAGCAGAAGTCAGAGAAAGACGTATCTATCACCTTCTGCAATCCATGTAGAAACAGAACGACCTGAGTTAGTGCAATAAGACTGTTTTTGAGCATTCAGTGGAAATGTGCACAATGTGGTATGACTCCTAACTAGATACAGATACTACAGACCAAAGCAGATCCGTGTCCATTCAAATCTAACAGCCCAACATGCTATCATCGTTATTCTGCACCATCCAACAGGGAAAAATTATGACCTATAAAAGCTCCACTAACTTCACCTGATACAGAACTCACAACTGCAATGTGGATCCAGCGCAGAGAGAGAGTTGTTACAATGCTTCCCAGAATAGCATCCCTCCTAGTATTCCTAACAGGACACCCAGTCTATCATAGAATTTACCTGTCAAACTGCTACTGCTGCCTATGCAGGACGATCCTATTAAATATACAGCTTTTGATCCATTGCAGAGCTCTGTTTAAGGTTTCATCACCCATACTGTACGACGATGACCGTATACCACAGGCTATACTGTAACATGCAAGAGACACTCCCTATGACCTTGTGTCGTTGTTTGAAACATTGTTTTCTAATACGCTTTGTGCACTGCCATACATTTTTTTTCTTGCCACGACTTCGAAGTCTGTCTTAGGTCCTAAACTGACATTAAGAGGCTCTGATTCACAGCCTCTCACAGAACACTAGCCATTGCATGGTGTAAATAATTTTGTTACTGCTTCTACCATAACACACGACACACGGTGGACGATTTTAAATAAAAGACAGTTACAACATAAGTAAACTAGACGAGTTTGGCTTCGTTGTGGAGAGTTTCCAAATTGATGTCCAAAAGTGATTGACACCCTCTACATTTAAACTCATCTGTCACAGTGACGGAATAGATGATGGCTCTGCATTCCCTTTCGACTGATTCCTCATTTAGCACTCACCCCCAGAAGGTGTTGCCCATCCACAAAACTCATTCCCCAACTCAAACAATCGCTGTCAGTCAATCATTATGTGGTAACCAACAGCGCGACAATGCACGGATGGGATGGAAAAGACACCGCCAATATACTATAATAATAAGCATCACAGTTGACAGTGTGAACAATTTTAACAATTTTACACTAACTTCAACACCGGCCAATGATGTGACAGCATGTTCCCCCAATTTCAGTATCATAGCTAAACCACCCCTTCTCCACTTTGCAAGTATCATTGCGAACATGGATAAATGACTGTGCAGTACATCCATTCAGCGTTAATTCTTGAACACTTAAATCATCAAAGTATACCAGACAGCACTCGACATATTTTAACATCTCTAGCACAGTGATTAATTTATGATCTATCTCTCTGCGAATGAGAGTCACAGAGCATTCTTGCTGTCTTAAGGTGAAATTAGAGAGACCCTCCTTAGGTTAGTGGAGGTGAGCTTTGTTTCACGCAATTTTCTTAGGTTGGTAGAGAAACCTCAAGTGACCTTTCTTTACCGCCAAAATTCAAACTTGGCACCAGTTCCTAGGATGAGGTGGCAGTCAGGTGATTTAGGTTAGTGGAGGTAGCCCAAATGACCCATCATCCCACAATTTTTCTTAGGTTAGTAGAGATAACCGTAGTGTGATTCATTATCCTGTTGCAATTTTGATTTTCCGCCATTTTTCTGGGGGAGGGGAGGGATGGAGTTTTAAGTTAGTGGAGATAGCCCAATTGACCTATCTTCTGGCAAGAATCCACCATCTTGAATGACATCATAATCTCCATATTGGATGACATCATGTGCTGTTGACAAATCAACATGCCATAATCTTGGATGATGTCATCTCCGCCATCTTGGATACATCTGGCAACAATGCAGAGAGGGGCAGAACTGGCCTTGCCCCAAATACTACTATGAAGTAGTGAATGAAAATAGCATGGCTAATTTGCACCCAATTTTAAACACAAAACATTTTTATGACGTTGTATATCCCGAACTGCATGTAAGATATAATTTTTCAGGTACATTCAGTGGTATATGTGGATACTGTCTCATAAATGTCTTCAGTATTAAAGAAGTAATAAATCAAAGCATCGCACCTCATACTGATTTGTATGATATAAATTCTTTTACTTGTAAGGCCGATTTGCGTGTTATAGTTAATATTTGATGCCAGTAGTGAGACGATTTTCGTGATTATAACCGGTAGCTATGGCGTACTCCCTAATCTGTAATCTTTCTTCCAGTGGACCTCATCAGTCAGAGTTATAATAGTTTAAATGATATAGAGCAAATATTATATTTGGTAGTTAAGGGTTTTCTTTCATTGTTTAGGATGTCCAGAAGGCTAAGGCAAAATGTTTCAATTTTAAAGGCCCTGGATTCAGTCACATTTGAAAAGTAATAAATAGTTTAGTTTTATTATTTTTGAAGGCCTAAAAGAAAAAAAAGAAAAGAAAAAATAATAAATAAATTATGACGCCAAAGGGTCGTATTTGCTAGTTGCATTAAACAAGATAATCGTTTGTAATGGATTTACATCTACTACATTTGTCATATATTACCAAGTACTGGTGTTTAAGGGCTTTGCAAGTAAAATGAGGCACCCGACTTGGACGCAAAGATGAGCCGAATGTCTGAACAGAACAACACACTCTGTATACACTGATGAGCCAAAGAAACTGTTACATCTTCTCAATATCACGTAGGGCCCCCGCGAGTGCTGTCCTTAAATCAGCAAGAGTACAGATGGGTGGAGATCTCTTCTGAACAGCGCGTTGCAAGGCATTGCAGATATGCTCAATAACGTTCATCTCTGTTCCGTTTGGTGCCCAGCGGAAGTTTTTGGACTCAGAGGAGTGTTATTGGAGCACTGTGTAGCAATTATGGACGTGTGGGGTGTCGCATTGCCCTGCTGAAATTTCCCAAGTGCGTCAGAAAGCGCAATGGACATAAATGGATGCAGGTGATCAGACATGTATGTGTCACCCCTCCGAGTCGTGTCTAGACGTATCAGAGGTCCCATATCACTCCAACTGCAAACTCCCCAACCATTATAGAGCCTCCACCAGCTTTAACAGTCTCCTGCTGACATGCAGGTTCCATGGATTCATGAGGTTGTCTCCATATCCACATACGTCCATCAGATCGATAGCGTTTGAAACGAGACTAGACCGACCAGGCAACATGTCTTCACTGATAAGCAGTCCAATGTCGATGTTGGCGACATCACGCGAGGCTTTGTGTCGTGCAGTCGTCAAGGGTAACCGAGAGGACCTTTGGCTCCGAAAGCCCATATCGATGATGTTTCGTTGAATGGTTCGCACGCTGTTACTTGTTGATGACCCAGCACTGAAATATGCAGCAATTTGCGAAAGTGTTGCACTTCTGTAAGACTGAACGATTCTCTTCAGTTGTCGCAGCACCGTATTCTGCCTGTTTACATACCTCTGTATTTGAATATGCATGCCTATACCAGTTTCTTTGGTGTATGTGACTAATCTCAACTTCCTGGAGAGAGCCACATATCTGTCAACCCGTGCCTGCTGCTCCTTGAGGTACCAGCTGATCCCTGTGAGATTGGTTCCTCGCCACGAGTGGTAACTCACTTCACTAGACTTGAGACCCCACCACAATTGCTGTTGGCATCTCGATCAATTTACGACAGACTCATGCCAACCAATTGTCAGACAATGGGGTGATGCTGCAGAGGTCGTCCAACCCATGGCTCTTGTTATAACTGAGGTAATGATTTGCTGTTATAATATGATGAGTGTGAATGGAGTAATTAATTGTAGACTGATTTGAGTATTTGTGAATCTTGACAACAAGCCACCCACGTGTCTGAGGTCATCAAGGCACTGCCTTCATTGGAGGAGGAGGAGATTACTGTTTAACGTCCCGTCGACAACGAGGTCATTAGAGACGGAGCACAAGCTCGGATTAGGGAAGGATGGGGAATGAAATCGGCAGTGCCCTTTCTAAGGAACCATCCCGGCATTTGCCTGAAGCGATTTAGGGAAATCACGGAAAACCTAAATCAGGATGGCCGGACCCGGGATTGAACCGTCGTCCTCCCGAATGCGAGTCCAGTGTGCTAACCACTGCGCCACCTCGCTCGGTCTGCCTTCATTCACGAGTACTGTAAGAACATTCAAAATGTGTGTAATATTGTATATTTGGTGTTTCTTCTTACTGTTATATGTTTCCACAAATAAATTTACCGTTTCACCAGTCCATGAAAGCGAATGTCCTTTCAATCCAAGGTATGATACTCATAAGATCGTGAGCATGTGAAACAAGAAGCAAAACTGATGCCCATGTTCCAGTTAAAATGTCTTTGACAAACTTGGCAACAGGTGAATCTCAAAACAATTTCATCAGACTAGTATGCAGTTACACAATATTTTTTTATAATGTCATATGAACATCCCCATGGTCTACGTAATAACTGCAGATGATATTTAGTACTACCAATGACTGCACAGCTAATTTATCTCTTCCCTTTCATTTCTTTTATTACAATGAAGACCTGTCATTTTCTGCAGCCATGGTGAGCTTTTTACAGCTGACTCACAACAAGGGATTTTACTTAAAGGAACAAGAAGAGTAATAAAATCGTTCAGCGTTGAAAGCTGCTTTTGAAAGCGGGGAAGGAATGTTGAATCGCTTCGTCCCAACCCCCAAAATGGGCGACTGAATGTGCGGCTTTCTGCCTAAAAAACCGGTCTTTCTTGGGTCGCTGGATGGAATCCTTTTAGGAGAGATAGAAATCTAAGCCAGATGCAGCTTTCAGGAAGGTAAACCATTAGAACAACCATTTTTCTCAGGAGCGATGCTACGCAGGAATGTTTGTTCAAAATACTTGTAACCAATTTTCTGACTGGAGAGCACGTGCTTTCTTGTGAGTTCCTACATGTAAGCCCTTCAATTAGCCAGCTTCGGAATCCTGTCATGGACTGGGAGAAGTTTTCTGTCTTCCTCCCTACACCTTCGAATCATTGATTAATGAAAACAAATCCGCAGGAGTATGTGTTGGTTTAATTTATGTACAAAACTATTAATGAATGGAACTCGAGGCATCCGTTGCAATTTGCCAGTGAGATTCCTACAACTGGTAGAAAGAACCAAGTTTCAGGTCGTTAAAGGAGAGAACACTTGTTGCTAACAGACGGAAGAGTAAATCCTTGTGGACAGGCGATTGAGAAGAAAAGGCTTGCTGCCAGATGACACTAGCACCCGTATGGAAGGATGTCCCCATTTTATTACTGAGTGCAGAGGGCAAGCCAGACAGTATTCATGATGTATGAGAGAATTAGCTTCCAACAGAATCACTAAGTCTAGAGCGACACGATGCTAGTTAACTTTCATGATGGCGTAACTGCACAAATCCTTGTGGACAGGCGATTGAAAAGAAAAGGCTTGCTGCCAGATGACACTAGCACCCGTATGGAAGGATGTCCCCATTTTATTACTGAGTGCAGAGGGCAAGCCAGACAGTCTTCATGTTGTATGAGAGAATTAGCTTTCAACAGAATCACCGAGTCTAGAGCGAGACGATGCCAGTTAACTTTCATGATTGCCTAACTGCACAATTTTAACATTTTCAGCCATGCAGTTGCTGTATTATGTACTTTAACGATTCTGCTGGTGTTCGTTCTTATTCATCCTCAACTCATTACTGAAGTATTCACGAATTATTCTGATGATTATACTTTTATTGTGCTCACTCACCTGAGGCAAATACAACCCTTCGTCTATTTATTTTGTGTTCACTTGCTCAACTCAGTGAGTAATTCATATGTTGATGCTTCATGATAATAAACCTGAGTTTTACAGTGACTGCTTGTTTCCGTTACGGATACAGAGCCCCTCTCAGTAATATATCCATGTGTGGTGTGATACCTATACAGACACAACAGTATTTTTTTTAACTTCCTAGTTTAAATTTATTTCTTTTGTAAGTAGGCTTTCATATTGGTAACGCCACGTAGCGCTCTGTATGAAAATGTGCTGTGTGCAGTCTGTGGCTGGTTGACATTGTTGTAATATTCGCTATTCTAGTGTTGGGCAGTTGGCTGTTAACAGCGCATAGCGTTGAGCACTTGGAGGTGAGCCGCCAGCAGTGGTGGATGTGGGGAGAGAGATGGCGGAGTTTTGAGAGCGGATGATCTGGACGTGTGTCCATCAGAGACAGTAAATTTGTAAGACCGGATGCCATGAACTGATATATATATTACGACTTTTGAACACTATTAAGGTAAATACATTGTTTGTTCTTTATCAAAATCTTTCATTTGCTAACTATGCCTGTCAGTAGTTAGAATCTTGTATTTAGCTGGCAGTAGTGGCGCTCGCTGTATTGCAGTAGTTGGGGTAATGAAGAGTTTCGTGAGGTAAGTGATTCATGAAAGGTATAGGTTATTGTTAGTCAGGGCCATTCTTTTGTAGGGATTATTGAAAGTCAGATTGCGTTGCGCTAAAAATATTGTGTGTCAGTTTAGTGTCGATCGGAATAAGTAAAGAGAGTAATGTCTGAGTACGTTCAGTTTTACTCAGCTGTTTGAAAAGCAAATACTGTAAGAGGTTTATCAGCACAGTAATTCACAAATTTTTCTAAGGGGACGTTTCACTTTTTGGAAAAGATATAATATACAATATGTTATCTGGTTATCTGGCTGTAAAATGTAAAATCATAAAAATGGTATTAGTTACAATTCAGAGGAGCAGAGAGAATGAAACGAACCATCTTTCTCAATTTAATATTCGTGGTTTTACTGACATTCTTCACCTATCACCTTTCTCTTTACCCATTCTCCTCAACGCTATGCTGTGTTAAGATGTATGTGTCATTGTAAATGTATTGGTGCAAATAATTGCCTTTTTTACACCAGTAATGAGTTTATTTTTATTCTTTCTTATTATTAATTTGTCTATTATATTAATAACAAGTAACCTAGTCGAAAAGTAGGTGAGTGTTGTATAAGCCTCAGGACACCCAGTTAAGTTTTCGTATATGTTTTCTGTGGTATTATCTATTGCACCACCTATTATATTATTTTATCCGTATTTTCAGAACAATAAGGATACTTATGTAGTGTAATTTTATTCGTTTTCTCTGAGCGGCAAGGAACGGCTGGTAGGAGTGTATATTTCGTTTATCATTCAAAAGTATTTGATAACGTTACTCAACAATACAAGGTAAACCTGTGCAATTTATACGTATAACTAAAAAGTAGCCATTAACCCAGAAGGTTGTTCCATCTGCTTTCGGTTGCATGGGACTGGAGTTGTGTGTGTGTGTGTGTGTGTGTGTGTGTGTGTGTGTGTGTATGTGTGTGTGTCCGCACGTTTGTGTGTCTGTCATCTGTTGTTGACGAAGGAATTAATGGCCGAAAGTTTTAATTGTGAGACTCTTTTTGTTGTGCCTATCTCTGACTCAGCATCTCCGCTATATGGTGAATAGCAACTTTCCTGTCATAATATTGTTAAACACGCAAAAACTTGAGCTTGAATTCCTTACGTATAATGATTTCCATAGTATCTTGGTAACTGAGTGGCTAGGGTCAAGTTTGTGGACACGTGTGTTTAAGCTGCTGCACTCTGGCCAAATCCAGGACATTTTTCTTGAGGGAAATTTCATCTTAATCAAACGTGGCAGCCATTCAGTCAGAACATATGATGATGAAAGTGAGAAAACTGTCACCTCTATAATCATGGTGCCATGAGCACGCTTTTCACTAACATTTGTACTTGTAATCGAATGTCAACACTGTCGGTTTTCAACTGAACGCGTACTTAATCCGCCAGAAACTTAGAGATGTTACAAATATACTTTTAGGAAACATTAGTCACTTCAAATGGTGGGTCGTTCTGTGACAGTTTTCCGCCCTTTGTAGTAACTCATTTGACTAACTACTACGAACAAGGGGAATCAACCGCCAAGGGCAGAAAAAGGTGAGAGCAGTGACGACACGCAGTTAAGATAATGTTGCCATCTCTTCCAGCGTATGTAACGCAGCATCACTGCCGCAGGAGTCCTAAACGCTTAACAGGGATATGTGAACTAGTGAAGGCATCACACTAATGTCTACGTCGACTATTGCAGCAAATGCTCTGTAACTGATAAATGTAGACGACATGTACGTGGACGTATAGAGTTTTCCAACTGCAATGAGATGCCTGGCAAATACAACGAAATAATCCGGAAGGGGAACAAAAAAAATAGTGTGTTTTATGTGAAACACACCAAGCAGAGATTAATAACTCTAAAGCAAATTCAGTTAAGTAAGGAAAGGTGGGAATAACTGAATCTAAATACCCTTACTAAATAATATCGAAAATGTGCAAAGTAGATCATTAGTGGCATTCACGCACCGTCATCAGAATTTATGCTTGACCATGTAACGACGAATTTTGAACCTTTCAGACTAAGAAATTGCTAAAAACAGTAGTTGTCTACACAGCTGATACAAATCGTAACAGTAATTGGATAAGAATATAAAAGCCTACTTGTCTACCACAGTGTTATACAGCAAAATGTTACGCCTTTCAAGCCCTGATTCTCCTACTTACTCTCCATTGCAACCCTACACTTACCGTCCTATCTCCATCTTAGCCTTTCAAAGAAGATGTTCTACAATAAATTGCCTGCAGTGAAGTGTTTCAGTCTCGTCGTAAAAGTACCGCCAACATTTGATTTTGGAATATCCACTAAGAGTTTTTAATGTTATTAATGTACGCCGAACTGTTTCAATAACTAATAAAAGTGTCACTACTATCATTTCAGATTTGCTATACGTGTCAGTGGGTAAGTGTCAGATTACAAATCACGACGGTCCAAGCCCTAATCCGGGAATGATTCACAAACGTTTTTGACACGTATCTGTTCTTACATGTGCGACAATGATTTGTTAATGTGAGTAATGCGAGGTCGAAACATGGCTAGTATTCCGTGTTAAACTACAGGGCCTCTTAAAACAGACTAGTTAAATGAGTTGAGAGGTCGGAGAAACCAACGGGACCATGGTTAGAAAATTACTGTGGTGTTCGAACCACCTTTCCGGTTGATGACAGTTTCATCGTTATATGTTTACATTACATAAACTTTCCTTGGTTAACACTATTAATTAAATACTTGTTCAGAAGAGATCTCCACCAAGTTGTACTCTTACGGATTTATAGACGGTCCTGCTGGATTCATGGAGTCAGTTTCCTCTAACACTACTTCAGAGAATAGTCGAGTCGATGCCACGTCGCGTTTCGACACTTCTGCGGACTCGCGGGAGGCCTACAAGATATTAGGCAGGTGTACAGTTTTGTTTCGGTCTTCAGTGCATATAGTGTGTGTTTTTCTGTTCAGAACATCCCTCATCTTTGCATCCAGGTCGGGGCCTCATATCACTGAAACACCAATACTCGAAAATATTTGACAAATGAAATATACAAAGAACCATTACATACAATTATCTTGTTTAATGCAACTACCAAATACTGCTGTATGGATTCATTTATTTTTAACTTTTTTTTTATTTTAGGCCTTCAAAAATTATAAAAAGAAACTGTTTATTACTTTTCAAACGTGACTGGAATCCAGGGCCTTTAAGATTGAAACATCTAGCCTTTGCCTTCTGGACCTCTTAAACAATGAAAGAAAACATTTAAAGAGCAAAATATAATATTGACTCTATATTAATTAAACTATTATAACTCTTACTGATGAGGTTCACTGGAAGAAAGACGACAAATTAGGGGAGTTAATAGCAGTTGGCAGATACGCAGTTAACGAAAATCACATGCAGTTGCGAGTTAGTTTTTCTAAGATATGAACCAATGCTAAATGGAATTTTGGTGAACATATTTTGTGTATTGACGATATGTTAATTACTGGCGCGCCCTACAGCTAACTAATGAGGCGGCACTCTTCTCTGGCATACTTCCTGATTATTATGATGGGCCTTCCACTTTCCCCCTCTCTCTCCCTTCCACCATCCTTTCTCTCTCTCTCTCTCTCTCTCTCTCCCTCTCTCTCTCTCTCTCTCTCTTCTAAGGTTTTCTTCTGTTTATTGTCGCCGGCCGGAGTGGCCGAGCGGTTGTAGGCGCTACAGTCTGGAACGCGCGACCGCTACGGTCGCAGGTTCGAATCCTGCCTCGGGCATGGATGTGTGTGATGTCCTTAGGTTAGTTAGGTTTAAGTAGTTCTAAGTTCTAGGGGACTGATGACCTGAGCAGTTAAGTCCCGTAGTGCTCAGAGCCATTTGAACCATTTTGTTTATTGCCCTTCAGCAAAAATATTCTTTCTGAAACACAGAATGATACGTGAGCATAAGGTTGATGCTATAACAAAGAATAAGCTTCTATCATGATATTCATTACACTTGCCAAATATTTAAGTTTTGTAGTTACCATACCTGCATATGTGAGCTCATGTTACCTCCATTTTTTACATTAAGGTGTTCCTCACCAAATCATTGCATCAACGGGCTGTATTCGTATTGCTGTAAAACTCTTTTAACATCACGAAAGTGGACTTCCAGCGGATGACAGTCGCATCACCTTTGAACAGAACATACAAAATAGTGAAGCAAGTCCTGCATCTTCGGTTTCTTGATCTCATGAACCTATACCTAACGTGGCATGTTATTATACAGCCGCTTGCTGCGTAATACTACAGGTGTTTTTTACACTAACAACCCTCATTGGCACGACGCTCCATCTTGTCTGGCTAAACCCAATTATCTTGGCACTTCATAGCTACCGGTTATAAATGCGCAGTGCATCTCACTACTGGCATCAAATATTAACTACAACACGCAACTTGTCCTTACAAGGCAGACTCATCCAACGTCTCATCCAATGCAGTCATTATCTTACAATACAGCCTCAACTATTTAAACACCACCCACAAGTCGTCCACAAATATTCATCTCCTTCTTCCTTCTGCGCTAGCCCAGAATTATGAAAGTGGTTGTCATGCATTCAAGGAAACTCTTGAGGTGCGAAATGTATAGTCGAACTTTCGATATGGGACTCCTGTGGGTCTGACTCTCAACAACGTTATTATGAATAATTTTCCTCACTCTGTACGGACTACAGTGTACGTAAAAGAACTTATATCTTGCAAATCAGCATCAGGTATGACGTTTTGATTTATTACTTCTCTACTACTGAAGCCAAGACATTTAGGAGACAGTATCCATATATACCACTGAATGAACCTGAAAAATTACGTCATACATATACTCCGGGAGATACAACGTCATAAACATGATTTTGTTTGAAATGGAGTGCAAATTACCCATGCAATTTTTATTCAGTGCTTCATAATGATAGCATATAGCTACTTCCAAGAAATTTTAAGCCCAATATCAAACCTTTCATAAGGACTTTCTAATTTACCTGCTTGAACTCAAATATTTAACCCGTGAATTCATTTGTAAAGTAATCATCAATACGACGTTGTTTTGTACATGGTACTTCCATTTTTCAAAGAATCTGGGGTGTGCTATTAGTACCATAAGCAGACGCAGTGAATGTATGTTAAATATAGCAATATCCGTGTCTTTCTGTTAGCTGAATATTTTCCCAAAGACAAAAGGAAGTGATCATAACATCTGACTATCTTATTGGTGGCTTCTTGTAACTTGTTGTCCAGCGAGACTTCTGGAATTTTATGCAGTGCGTTCCATTTAGCACGCGATCAGTAGTGTGTATATATAGTGCTGTCAGGATTCTCTAGATTGACTTGAACTGTTCACTGTGACCTGCCAGGGGCCTGTTGCGCTCTCATCTGAAGTGTATCTGCTAAGCTGAGACGAGCCACTGTACCCACACCGAGTCGCGTGCCACTAGTGGGAACAGAGCGTCATGAAGAGGAACAGGGAAGCTCGTGAAATACATGTCGGCTCTCATGTATATCTACGTCATACTCCGCAAGCCATCTATGCCAGAGGGTACTTTTTCAACCACTAACTGAGCCGTCCAACCCTGTTCCACTACCCATTACCGCTTGGAAAGAATTATTATCCGTAAGCCTCAGTATTGGCTCTAACTTTTGGAATTTTCTCCCCTTGGTCATTACGCGAGACGAAAGTGGGGGGAAGTAATATATTGTCCGACTCTTTCCGGAAAGTGTTCTATCGAGATTTCAATAGTACATCTCTCCATGATGCAAAATGCCTGTCTTGTAACATCTGCCAATAGAATTCGTTTAGCATCTGTGTAGCGCTCTCGCGACTGTTAAGCGATCCCTTGACGAAACACACCGCTCTTCAATAGATCTTCTCTATCTCTTCTACCAGTCCTACCTGACAGGGGCCCCAGATAGATGAACAGTGCTCAATAATCGGTCGAACAAGTGGCTTATAAGCTACGTCCTCCATGGGTGAATTACATTTCCTTAAGATTCTTACTATAAACCTGAATCCGGCATCTGATTTTCCCGATATTTGTCTTATGTGGTTATTCCACTTAACGTCGCTCTCAATAGTTCCTTCTAGATATTTTACAATACTCACTGTTTCCAGTGTAGGCGTACAGTAGGAATTTCTTTTCTTATGTATGTGCAGTATGTTATATTTATTCAAAATCGGCGTGGACTGCCTGAACGTGCTCTGTCCATCAATTCCCTGGGGTTAGTCTGCTTTTCGTTACTATCTTCTGACGTTGCTGCTTTGTTACAGACTACCGCATCATTTGTGAACAGCCTTCAAGAGCATCCGACTCTTTCTATTAGTTCATTTATGTATGCTATAAACAGTAACGGTTTTATCACACTTCCTTTCGGTACTCCGAGAATTACCTTTACATCTGTCGATTATGTTGCGTTAAGAGTGACATGTTGAGTTCTATCTGCAACGAAGTCTAGAATCTAGTGGCAAATCTGCTCCGATACTCGATGAACTCTTATTTTTTTCACCAAACGGTAGTGCGGGATGGTGTCAAATGCCTTTCTGATGTCAAGGAACCCGGCATCAACCTGAACCCCATTGTCTACGGCACTGTGGATCTCATGGAGGAACAAAGCGAGATGAGTTTCGCAGAAGCTCTGTTTCTGGAATCCTTGATAATTTTCCCAGGGGAGATTTTCATTAACCGCAAACGTCGTAATTCTTGAGCTGAAACATGTTCCATAATTCTGCAACATATTGACGTCAACGATATAGCTATATAATTGTGTGCATCTGTCCTAGGATCCTTCTTAAAAACGGGAGTGACCTGCACTTTCTTCCAGTCGCTAGGTACCTTTACATGTTCAAGCGATGTACGATAATTTATTGCTAGAAGCGGAGTAAGTTGTTTCACATAATCTTTCTAGACTCTTGTAGGTATTTCATCTGGTCGTGATGCCTTTCCACTACTAAGCCATTGTAGTTGTTTTTCTGTTTCGCGATCGATTACCTGAATATCTGCCATTTCGAAGTTCCTACGACGATTGAAAGGAGGGACCGTGTTACGACCTTCCGCGGAGAAACAACTTCAAAAGACCAAATTGAGTATTTCGGCCTTCTCTTTGTTATCTTCCGTTTCGGTACCAGTATGGCCACTAACTGAATGAGTAGTTATTACTGAAACACTTACTGATTTTACATACGACCAAAACCTCTTAGGTTTTTTCCCCCTGTGTTGACGAAGTTTTACTTTTAAAGTGATTGAACGTTTCTCTCCTTGCTCTCCTTACGCTCATTTTCGCTTCATTCAGTTTTTATTTTTCAGCTAAGTTTTTACTTCCCTTGAATATGAGATGAATGTCTCTTTGTTTAAGTACCAGTTTCCTAATACGGCTATTAAATCATAGCGGGTCCTTCCTATCCCTTAAGAACTTACTCGGAACGTAGTTCTCTAGAGCTATTGCAGGATGTCTTTGAATTTTTCCCATTTGTTCTCCACATCTCCCTCCTCATCGCCAAATAGTTTACGCTGACTGTTCAAATGGTTCAAATGGCTCTGAGCACTATGGGACTCAAGATCTGTGGTCATCAGTCCCCTAGAACTTAGAACTACTTAAACCTAACTAA
The DNA here is from genome assembly GCF_021461395.2 of Schistocerca americana. NCBI lineage: Eukaryota > Metazoa > Arthropoda > Insecta > Orthoptera > Acrididae > Schistocerca > Schistocerca americana. The sequence goes on along the minus strand of NC_060123.1, from coordinate 399,756,102 downwards.
CCTAAGGACATCACAAACATCCATGCCCGAGCCAGGATTCGAACCTGCGACCGTAGCAGTCGCGCGGTTCCGGACTGAGCGCCTAGAACCGCTAGACCATCGCGGCCGGCGCTGACTGTTCAGGTTCTCTTAAATTTGTATTCTGTCTTTCGTGCCAAGTAAAAATATCTTCCTACTGTCCGCAGAAATGAGCAGAGGAAGCCCTCAGAACCTACAGGCTGTTGTGACAGATGCTACCACGGCCTAATGATCTCTGATATCTTCATCGACGGTAACTGATTTGATAAATACAGGTATGCTTGTTTCCTGGAGGACTAGGACGTTACCCTCACCAGTTGGTACTCTATCTGCGCAAAATAATTTCGCACAAGACATCCAGAACAATGTCACACAAATCCCTGACTCTGGCACCAGTTTTGACAGTATGACACTCCCAATCTATTCCTGGCAACTTAAAGTCACGTCGATTTACAACTGTACGATCAGGAAAATTTTTAACGATATTCTGAAAGTTCTGTCTGAAGCGCTCTACCACTAGAGCTGCTGATCCCATTGCCATTTTTGACAGATCTTTGGTACTTAACTTCACCTAGATTAAATCACAATCGGAATCCATGGTAACTTCGTTAGATTTCATCGAATTCTTTATTGAAATAATTACGCCGCCACCATTCGCGTTTACTCTATCCTTACGACAAACTTTCCAATTCGAACTTAGGATTTTGTTGTCATTAACGTCAAGTTCCAATCAACTTTCTGTTCCAAATACTATCTGTGAATTATAACCTTCATAAACGATACTAATTCTGGAACCTTCATTAGATGCTCCTGCAGTTTCCTAAAATCATATTAAGCTTTTCTATCTCCGATCCCCGACGACTAACATTCTCTGAAAACGTTCAGACAAACTTGTCAGGCAAATCGTCTTTTATTCCATGGGAGGATTCATCTAATCTAAAAAAGCCCCATGTGCAGGCAGCACGTACTTCGCTTCCCTAATATCCCCTTCCTGTGTGTAGTTCACGCCTGATCTATTAAAGAGAACCCTACAATTCTGCACCCGATAGCAGTGGTCTAGAAATTCGCATCCGATTCCGTCGCAGAGACTTGTGAGCCTCTGGGTTAGACCTTCCACTCTGCTCCAAACCAGAGGACCATGAACATCCCAGGGTACGATGCTACAGATAGACATCACAACCTGCAACCTGCTTCCACCAAAACAACCATCCGCCAAAACGAGCCGAAGATGTCCTCAGAACCCAAGCGGTAGGCGTCATTCATGCCGACATGTGCCATTACACGCAGCCGGTTGCACCCAGTGCGCTCGAAAGCTGGTAGGGCCTCCGTCACCTGAGGATCTCCGCCACCCACCTAACATTGGAGCTCCAAATCACAAGCATAACCACCCACTGTGTGGACTGGACGGGGAAACTGGTCGCTGGCCCAACATGAGAGGCTTCCCGTGACAGCTCAGAGTTGTCATCAACACTGGGTAGCCCCTCGTACCTTTTGCTAAGGCGTTTGGAGCCAGCCACGTGACCTGCCCCCTCCTTCGTCTTCCTTCCAGTGAGACGCTAACCCACCACCGTCTGCCACCCGCCCTCGAATGAGGACTGACTGGTCAGGTGTTGCGCATCAGAAGATGTAGCGACACCCACGTCAACAGGAGATTCGGACGACACCAAAGGTCACACAGGTCTCGTCACCAGCGCTCCGATGTCGCCGCAACTTTGAGTATCAGCCAGAAGCATGACGACGGTAGTCTACGCAGCTTGCAGCTCTTTACGGACAGGAGCCAATTTTCCTTGTGTCCACTCACAACAATCACATTAACTAACCATATCGCAGTGTGTAAAAAATAGATATAAGGCCTCAAATGGCGCTACTGAGTGTGGAATATATGTAAATAATTAAAGAGGAAAATAAAGAAACACTAAAATCTGCTCTGAAGATTTCTCGCTACACCCTGAGACAGCAAGCTCTTGAACAGAAATAAATTTCTCTACTGAAAAGGGCGTATGTACAGCTACTTGTTACTAGAAACTGTTTAATGATATAGCTAATGTACGAATTAGGTATGCAAACTAGAATGCAATGATCGAAACTAGTTGCCATGCACCAGCACGAGCTTTGGAGTTAGTGGCGTGTCGTGGAGCTCGTGGTGGGGATTTGTGGGGGGGGGGGGGGGACATTACACTAGTTTGCCACTTTACACAGGGATATGCACCAAGATTTACGCAAAAACAAAAACTTATCTCAATTTGCAAACCACTAGTTTACACAGTAAACTACACAGGTATAGATAACTTCATTGCAGAAGCTCGTGAAGAAAAAGTGAAAACAGAAACTAAACTAAATTACTGTATATCAGGCAAATGCTGCTGTTGCCATCGCTACTGGAGCGTCCACTCGGCTCGGCGTCTGTCATCCAGCAAGTACTTCTAAATGATTCCAGATGCTTCTCGCTTCGCACACCCATTTTGTTGCATAGGAGTGAATCGTATTTCTCTGTTTTCTGTTCCCATGAATACATTTGCATTAAGTGATTGATCCTTGAAGCACTTCAGCTAATAGATCCTATATAACATTATAGCTTTCCATCTTCAGCCCACTAGTGGCCCATTGTGACCATCCGATCTCCGTGTCATCCTCTGCTGAGGATGCGGATAGGAGGGGGGTATGGGCAGCACACCGCTCTCCCGGTCGTTGTGATCGTTTTCTTTGATCAGAACCGCTATAATTCGGTCGAGTAGCTCTTCAATTCCCATCACATCTGAGTGCACCCTGAAAAATGGCAACAGCGCATGGCCGCCCAAATGGTCACTCATCCAACTGACGGCCAAGCCCGACGGTGTTTAACTTCTGTGATCTGACGAGAAGTGGTGTATCCATTGCGGCAGGACAGTTTCCCTCCTATGTATCATTACAATCCTTAAATTTCATTTCTCATTTATATAAGTCGATTTACGAGATTGCAGTGTCTTGTCTTCACTATGTCTGCCACTGGGACTGCAAAGAAAAGTGTCCCATTCTGGACTGCTGTCGTTAGTTACATGTTGTATGCCTACAACCTGTATATCAGCGATGTAATTGTAATTAACTATGGTGAGATAGGATAGAATTTATTGGTAGATTAAAGTGAGGTAAAAGTAATAAAAGGCATTTCTAATTCGTACGAGAGCATGCTGAGAAGGAGTGCCTCCGGAATTCTTATGTGAATACTCTTAAATCTTTTTAAATAAAACTTTATTATTCATATTTTCTTTCCCCATCTATACATTTATTTCTCGACAAAGTCACCCTCGTGACGAACACATTTCTCCCAAAGAAAGATCATTTTTTTGATACCGTTACTGTAGAATGTTTGGTTTGTTCATCGAGTCACAGGACCTCTCCTAGCACCGCTTTGTCACTATGAAAATGGGATTGTCGAAGGATTTCTTTAAGTTATGGAAACAGATGGAAATTAAGGGGGCCAAGTGGGGACTGTACGCAGGATGATCGATGACAGGGAACCCAAGGTGTCAAATTGTTGCAAAAGTCGCAGCGCTTGCGTGCGGTATGGCATCGCCATTCTGAAAGAGAGGTTGCTCATGTTTGGACGACCTCTTGTAATTCGAAATTAGATTACTGCAGGCTGTTTCTCACTCGCCGATGTAGTCCCGTTAAACAGTGCTATTTGACACGCTACAATTGGGAGACCACAAGTGGCCACGCTACATTTTGGAGACCTCTAATGGCAGAGGGTTGCAAGTATGTATACATGAAGAATAATGACATAAATTGCCAATAAAGATTGTTTTATTTAAAATGCTTAATGAGTTTTCACGTTATAAATTCGGAAGCACCACGTCCTCGTATTTAGAAACCTGTACTTCATTCCTTGTACATTAGTTGTTAGCATCTTCTGTTACGATTATTTACATATATGTTACGGTTTTATGCGTGTAATTCAACCAAGCAACTGTGAGAACTAGTAGTGAAGGACACTGGTGAGATGTTTTATACTCTCAGCCTGCTGGGCTTGTTTTGTGACAAACTGAATCTGTAAAAGTAGTACGGTGTCGGGTGTTTAATTATGTATCATTGTAATTACTGAACTAACCAATAGAGAGAATATTCTCAGTTAACAACATTATTCTTATATATGTGATTTTTCTCATTTGGCGATTCACTTTAGTTTTTTATATTTTATGCTACAGTTGAAGTATGGAAGATAATTTTGGACATCGCTAGGTAACATTCGTTAAACTAAACTGCGTGCCAGTGGCGTTCAGAGCCCACGTCATTTGACCATTCGTCTGCTCTTTGTGAAACGCGGGAAATTCTAAGAAACTTGAACGAACCTTCTGCCCCTAAATCTATATTCTGTAAGCCACTTTATCGTGTGTGGCGGAGAGTACTTGTGGCACATGTATCACTTCTCTCTTTCTTTGATCCATTCTCGAATAGCGCGTGCGAAGAACACCTTGTGGCAAATCTAATTTATCTAACTTTTTCGTCCTTTCGAGGCGCTTCTATCTGAAACAAATATGAGACACGACTATTGTTTGAATGTACGCTCTCAGAACTTCGACAGAAAACCTCTCTGTGACACACAACAACTCTTTTATAATGTCTGCCACTTCCGTTTGCTAAGTAATTCAGTTAAATCTCGTAATTACCAACAAAACGCATCGCTTTTCACTGCATCTTCTTTCTCTTTTCTAGCAACTGGTAATGGTCTAATATTGATGAGCGATATACAGCAAATGAAAATGTTTTGAAAGCCACTTCTTTCACGGATGAGTAAACATTCTCTTCAGGTTGCTACAATAGGTCTCAGCTTGTCATCTGCTTGCTATTCTCAGGTATTCGTTTGGTTCTTCTTGTATCTAGTGATTTATCGCCAGTGGTGCAATAAAAAAGCAATGGGTATCTGGAATTACGCATTACATTCGTTTGTGATCAGAGTCAGTTACACCAATCGTCAATCCTTTGCATGTCTTCCTGCATTTCCTGGTGCTGCAGCCTTTCCATAGACTACCAGCATCGTCTGCAAACAGCCTCGTAGAACTTAACGTCGTTATCGACTACACCATTTACATACGGGCTGTAACGGGTATAAGTCCAGGTAATTTTATAAGTGACACCTTGATATGTCCACACATCAATTTGTCAGTTGTTTTTTCTGTGCATCACACAGTCTTTTCACAAATACGTAACAAAACTTTACAACTTGATGTTTTCTGCTTGGCAGCAACTACACCACTAAATCGACATCGCCTGCCATGTAGATAACTTTTCTATTTTTATCCAATTACAGTTACGATTTGCATCAGCTGTGTAGACAACTACTGTTTTTAGTAATTTCTTTGTTGGAAAGGTTCAAAATTCGTCGCTAAATGATGAAGGTATAATTACTTAGGTTGGGTGAATGCGACTACTGATCGATTATTCACATTTTAGACGTTCTTTAGAAACGGGTCTTATATTAAGTTATTTTCACCTTTCCGTACTTAACTAAATTTGCCATGGAGATAATAATCTCTGCAGAGAGTGTTTCAGATTAAAACAAATTCCTTTTTTTTATTTCGCATTTCAGGATTGTTTCGTTATATCTCATTGCAGTTAGAAAGCTCTGCTCGTCCATGTACATGCTGTCTACATTTACCAATTGCGTAGTATTTGCAGCAGCAGTCGACTTAGGTATTTGCGTGATGCCCTCACTAGTTCACATATCCCTGTTAAGCGTTCAGGGCTCCTGTCGCAGGTGCTGCGTTATATAAGCTGGAAGAGCTGGCAACATTTAACTACGTGTCGACACTGCTCTCATTTTATTCTTCTCCCCTTGCCAGGCGCCGCCGGAAGATCGTATTGGCGGTTGGTTCACCTTGTTAGCAGTCGTTAGTCAAATGAGTCACTACAAAGAGCGGAAAACTATCACAATACTACCCACCATTTGAAGTGACTAATCTTTCCTAAACGTATATTTGTTACACCTGTCAGTTTTTGGCGACTAAGTGAACATTCAGTTCAAAACCGTCAGTGTTGACATTCAATTACAAGTAAAAATGTTACTGAAAAGGGTGTTCATGGCACCATGATTATAGAGGTGACAATTTTCTCATTTCCATCATCGTATGCTCTAACTGAATGGCTGCAACGTTGAGTAAGGTGAAAGTAACCTCAAGAAAATGTCCCAGATTTGGCCTGAGTGAAGTAACTTAAATACACGTTACATCACACTTGAGCCTAGCTACTCAGCTATCAAGCTACTATGTAAATTATTATACGTGAGTAATACGAGCTCAAAAAAGCAGTTTTTCCGTCTTTAGTACCATGTCAACTGTTGTGATTGGCTTATCTATGATCAGACCTCGTCTTACCTGAAACTGGTGGCGTGGGACAGCGAAAGAGAAAGCACTGCCCCGTGACGTTCCAACTTCGTAACTCTACTGACTGCTTCGTTTCTGCTTCTAGTGTGCAGGCGATAGCTCTTATTCCGTCCTTGACACGTTTTGCAGTTTACATTCCTCTCTACAACGTATTTCCCTATATTTAATGACGTGTCGATAGTATCATCTTCATAGGATCTCTCTTGTGGCAATGAAAATATCGAGATAGAGAGAGGCTTCGACAACGCAGGGAATGACCTGGCAGAGAATTTACGCAGTATCTTTCTTTCTTGACAGAAATTCTCCGCATGGTAACTCAAGAAAAATTTCCAGAATGCAAGACTCGCTTTCAAAGCGAAATGTTAGGAGTTTGTTCTCTAAGCCAGCCTAGCTTAGTTAGCCTATGGAAGTTTGCCCTCTAAAATGTTTCTTTTCAGGATAATACCAGTTGAAACATATAAAACGAATCATACCTTTACTTTATAAGCTACATGTATTAGTAAAGTTTTAAAATAAACTGGCCGAGAAAACGTCTCAACACCAAAATATAATTAGTGTAGATTAAAGGAATTCCGGGAATGCGTTTGTCTAGGTAATATATTTAAGAAATTATCAATGCAAGAGCACAGTCTAATGTAAGCGCTAGATAAGCCATGGGAAATGTAATATACGGTACATTAATAAAAGGTTTAACCGTCAGAATGTTGAACCCAAGCGTGCAAAAGTGAATGCATTGCGTAAAACAGATGCGGGATGTCAGTTTGTGGGACGGAGTTCCACGCCTTATGCTATTGGTCGGCCAATACACGGACGGTTAATCCTCGTTGTGGACGCCGGGATTGTCGTCCAATGATGTCCGATATTGCTCGACTGGAGACAGATCTGGTGATCGAGCAGGCCAAAGTAACTTGTCGACATTCTGTACAGCGCTTTGGGTTACAATAGCGGTATGTGAGAAAGCCTTATCGTGTTGGATAACACACCATGGAATCCTGTTCATGACTGGCAGCATGACAGTTCGAATCACCAGACTGACGTACAATTTTGCAGTCAAGGTTCATGGAATGACCACAAGGGCGCTCGTGCTGTCGTACGAAATCGCACCCCAGACCGCAATATCGCAGTAGGAACATCCAGCTTTTCGTACCACTACTACACTGCCTCATTCTTACTGGCTGTGGAGCTGATAAATGTCTCACCTCGTTCAATCTCAAAGGTAACTACCGCTCACGAAATTTTCATTGTGTATTTAAAACAAACATGATCTGCATTCTCATAGTGGCGCTACTGGGTTGTTTCAGCTTTTTTCCGTCAGTGTATGTGGAATAAAAGTACCTATTGTTCATGTGCTCCGTCTCAGTGACAAATCTTCCATTTTCATGACGGAGAGATTCAGCGAAAGATATAGGAAGTTAACACACCAGAAAATTTGTTTGTGGTATTGCACAAACGGACATAGAAAAATGGTGACTGTTCGCTGCGCTTTTCAAGAGTGTGAAAACATTTAAACATATTACGTTAATGCGGGATCGAGAGAACGAGCGTGCGACGTCGCTTCGAAGGGATGCTATAATCTGAAAAGCTGCAATATACATTTATCTCATTAAAAATTTTATGTCAGTGGTCGTTTAACCATTTATATCGTCGTTCCTATAAAATGTTGTGCTCTGTTGTCTCTATGTTGGTCACAGGGTATGCTAACAACAATGCTATGTCGCCTAAACCGTCGAGAACGTTGCCTAGCAATTACTTCCGTATTCTCTAGAGTGCTCGAAGTGCCTAACCGAATTCGCTGTTTGAGTTATTGAGTGAAAGAAGCTTCAGCCTTGACTCAAGTGTTGTAGAGTGAATTTAGTGTTTCGAGAACAACCATCGAAACATTTTAAAGTTCTTAGGGAGCTTTAGAAGCTTTGAGTGAAGCGAACGCCCAGCTTCAGAAGCGAGGAACATTGTACCCGCAGGAGGTATGAGCCATTCGCGTATCTGCCAATTATTTATTTACCTTGCGGATTCATCGGTTGTTAGAATATCGTAGAAACTTTTAATTGTCTGTGTACTTAGTGGAGAAATACTAGCAGATTGAAGCGTTTGGCGGAGTGCGATGTGATTACAGAACCTGAAGTATTTACCGTGAAACAGCATTTTGTGTCAATTTTTCATGGAGATTCAAATATTAAGTGCTTGCTTTTACAGGCAGACCTCTATACTTTACCTTTTTGGCGTAGTTCATGCGCTTTTATCTTGTATTCTCAAACTAATTTCTTGATTCCACAATGGTAAACGTGTCAAGCGCAATATCCTTTTCCACCCGTTTGCTTTGACCCACAACATCCTATGTAAAATCATGACTATGTTGAATTGGGTGCAGGCGGACTGCTGTTAAAGGTTAGCCCGTGGTTGTGTTACTTACCAGTGAAATCTTTGATGCCTGTAAATTATGCACTGTTATTCCAAATACGACGCGACATACATAGGTTTGGTTTGGGTGGAACCTGACACCACAGCTTAAACTGCCGTGGAGAAACTAGTAACGACTATAATTTTATTATTTTTTCTGACGACTATTTGTCTGGTTCTCTCTGCATTTCGCACGGTTTCTCAGGATAAGGGTAGGCAGGGTGTTCAGAGCACAGAGCAGCAGAAGTTTTGAGTGAAACGATTAGTGATTATGATTATCATTTGATTCTTATAGTTATTTAGCTGTCTTTTTAATGTGGGAATTTCGTCGAGGGTGTGGTTAGCCATAACCAAACTGCATTTCTCAAAAGGTCGTGAGTGAAACGAGTAGTAATGTTATTCATAATTTTTTAATTTACAAATATTTGGCCATTTTTCGAATGTGACTCTTTGAGACGCTGTGCTTACGAAATCCATTGTTCCTAAGAGGCTCAATTTGTAGTTACCGGTCGCTCACTCGTGCTATGCATAATTGTTGTTTTTTGTTGTTGTTCGTATTAGGGGCGGCCGAGCGGTTCTAGGCGCTACACTCTGGAACCGCGCGACTGCTACGGTCGCAAGTTCGAATCTTGCCTCGGTCATGGATGTGTGTGATGTCCTTAGGTTAGTTAGGTTTAAGCAGTTCTAAGTTCTAGGGGACTGATGACCTCAGTAGTTAAGTCCCATAGTGCTCAGAGCCATTTGAACCATTTGTTCGTATTATTTGTTTCGCTGAATTGGATAGGGTTTTTGGTATTTATTGATGACTTATTGGTTTTCGGTTTTTGAGCTATTTATTTCCATTTGTAGTGTGATTCCAGTTTTTTGTTCTTATTATCTTCTGGTTTCAAAAATGTTCAAATGTGGGTGAAATCTTAAGGGACATAACTGCTAAGGTCATCAGTCCCTAAGCTTACACACTACTTAACTTAAATTATCCTTAGGACAACCACACACACACCCATTCCCGAGGGAGGACTCGAACCTCCGCCGGGACCAGCCGCACAGTCCATGGCTGCAGCGCCTGAGACCGCTCGGCTAATCCCGCGCGGCTATCTTTCGGTTTATTCTAAAGGAATTCGTGTATATAAATTTTCGATTAAGTTGATGTTATGTGGGTGTTATTTTGTGTCTCTGTCCTCAGTTTCGGAATAGAGTTCACAACAAATATCATACCAACTGTCCATGTGTAAGTCTTTTTGCTTCTTTTGTTCGGTTTATTCTGGAGAAATTCGTGTGCGTCATTCTTGCATAATGAGATTCGTGTGTGTGTGTGTGTGTGTGTGTGTGTGTGTGTGTGTGTGTGTGTGTGTGTGTGTGTATGTTTGGGGGGCGAGAAGAGTCTCGTATATACCCCGTATCTTTTATATTTTTAGGTTTATCACAGAAAAGTTCCTATGCGATATTTATCGGTTGTGTAGTTTTGTGGAGCTTTGTGAGACATCGCTGTCTTCCGTTGAGCTACAGATCAAGAGAATAATTCGATTCCAGTTCTGCCGTTTTTGAAGTTTTTTCTGTTTATGTTAAAGAGATTTGTAGGGTATCTGTTATGGCTGTCTGTTAAAGCTATATAGGTACAGGGTACGCTGCGATTAAGCTCGGTTTTTTTATGTTTTCGTTTGCATCATTCCGGAAGGATGTATGTATGTGTTATTTTCTAGTTATGTTGTTTTGTGTAGGTGTCTAGTACCACTGTCTTCGTTTCATCTGTATAGTTCAAGCCAATTACTCGATCCAATTTTGTGTTTATTGTATGTTTTCGTTCGGTTTACTCTAGAAAAGTTCTTAAATGTTCTTAGGTTAATTAACCATATTTAGTATGTGTAACCTCCCCCTCACTTATCGACCTTAATGACAGTGAAAAATTAAACCGCGTGTAGCTAATGGAAATTTGGGAAAAGCAATCGTCACCGAAGTTAATCTGTCGGTAAAGAGAGAGGAAAGGGTTACATCTAAATGAAAGGAAAAATGCAAATGAAACTGGTGGAAATTAATTTTGAAAAGGGGTAAAGTTAATAAAGAAAGTAAATGTGCGGCCGTTACGTCAACAATTAACTAGCGGTAATTAGATATTTGAAATTTGGAGGAAATTACGGTCGCCAGTCCCAAGGACAATTACTATAGTAACTGAAAAAGAAAGGTTGTTACACATATAATTAGCACTAGAAGCGTGGCAACTGAAGGCTGACACGTGTAGTGTGAAAACTGAAAGTTTGTCAGAAGTAATAAATTTCGCTACACTCTGACTTAATTTAGCAAAAGAATTAATAAAACCGGTAAACTGAAAGTTAATTTAGTGACTGAGATTAATAGTGAACTTTGTTTCTGAAGCATATCGAAATTCAGTAAAATACAGTTAGTCTTGGGCTACCTCAACAATCATTTCATGGCAGATAAAATCTGTGTGCCTGACCGAGACTCGAACTCGGGACCTTTGCCTTTCACGGGCAAGTGCTCTACCAAAGCTGGCAGAAGTAAAGCTGGGAGGACAGGGCGTGAGTCGTGCTTGGGTAACTCAGTTGGTAGAGCACTTGCCCGCGAAAGGCAAAGGTCCCGAGTTCGAGTCTCGCTCCGGCACACAGTTTTAATCTGCCATGAAGTTTCATTAAAGCTGTACAGCACCACCTCCACAAAATATTTTATGTTTGGTTTTGATTGTAATGGTCTATATTGCGATCGCCGTCTTGAAGAATGCGCCTGTATTGCGGGCGCCGTCTTGAAGAATGTCATCGGGCTCTTATTAAATGTTATCTGTGGTTGTCGTAGTATTTCATGTAAACTATCAACTTTTCTCCAAATATGACGTCGTGGGTCAGAGACGACGGATAGAATTGTAGCATGCTCTATTCCTTTCAGTTACTGAGATTCACAACGACAACGATGTTGGCTATCTTTCTCACTTGTCGATTACACATACATAGTGCTTTGGTCATAACAGGGTCATGCTGCTGGAATTTTCTTCTGTCTGTGAAATCGAACACATTTTGGAAACTGATGCCAACTGTGTGGTGTCATACTGAGGTCACCTTTCACCGTAACAATGTAGTATACATATGTTGTTGGTTAAAGAAATTGAATTAAGTGCTTGGAGTATTAAAACTTTCTGGCAGATTATCACTGTCTGCCGGGCCCAAACTCGAACTCGGGACCTTTGTCTTTCACGAGCAAATGCTCTACCATCTGAGCTACCAAACCATGACTCACGCTACCTCCTCACACCTTTACTTCCGCCAGTACCTTGTCTCCTACTTCCCAAACTTCACAGAAACTCTGCTGCGAACCTTGCAGAACAACCACTCCTGGGAGAAAGGTACTGGCGGAAGTAAAGCTGTGAGGACGGAGCGTGAGTCGTGCTTGGGTAGCTCAGATGGTAGAGCACTTGCCCGCGAAAGGCAAAGGTCCCGATTTCGAGTCTCGGTCCAGCACATAGTTTTAATCTGCCAGAAAGTTTCATATCAGCACACACTTGGCTGCAGAGTGAAAATCTCATTCTGCTTGTAGTATTTTTAATTGGTAAATTCTTTGTGAGTTTATTAGCTATTCGGGCGCATTCAGCCTTTAGACACTGCTGTATATCCTTCAATAGCAAGGCATGATTATTTCGTCTTATATAGATTTAAATTACTTAAAATTTTACTGCAAAGCTTGTTTACCTATTGATATCGACGTTCCTATAAAATGATGTGCTCTTTATTTGTTGGGGTTGCTATTACTGGGGTTGCTATTTAATGTTGATCACACGGTATGCTAACACCAATGCTATGTTACGTCAACCGTAGATGACTGTTGCCTAGCAGTTACATCCGTATTCACTCGAGCACTTGAAATAACGACACAAATTCACTGTCTGAGTTGTTGAATTAAAGGAGGTCCAGTTTTCATATATTGCACTGCTACACTTTGTGTTTCGAGTTTAAGTAACGAAACATTTTAACGTTCTTGAGGACTTGCAGAAGCTTTGAACGAAGCGAACGCCCAGCTTCAAAGCGTGGCGCAATGTAAGAAAAAAAACCAGTTTCATTCACATTCCAGTACATTGTTTCAATACGTAATGCAGCTAAAACGTTTACGACAGAGCTTGAATTGCAGGCACAGATTTCTTTGCGGAGGTTTTGACAATTTCAGTTGATGGAATCGCCATTCTCAAATTTATTATTTAGTTTCACAACGAGAACGGCGTCACCCATCTCTGTCACCAAATCTGTTACGTTCTACCTTCCGTGAAGAAGACAATACGTAAACAAGTTCCAGCTGCGTAGGGTCATAATGAGTTGACATAGCACCATAGCAAATGTATTTTCTCTTTCTGTTAAGCAAGGAAATTAAATTAATATCGTGGAGCATCGTTATATGTTAATTACGTTGGGAGTGTATAAGCTGCCTGTGTGTGTTCTTCATTCAAATATCGCTGTGAAAATTTCAACCCAAATATGGTTCTTACGTCGTACGTGTTGTTGTTTAGTTCACATAGCGCAGAAGAGTGATTCTAGGTTTATTGTTGAACTTAGGTTGTTGACGACTCTGCCACAAAAAAGGAAAGGCACAGCCCGGTGAGAATACATTGACTCAGACAACGGGTATTTGCAAAAATCTTAATCTCCTCAGACACTGCGGAGCGATTTGGGATTTAGACCATCACACTGTTGCATAGATTATTTACCAGTAACTTCATATCACAAACAAGATGTTCACTTAAGTACACACTAATTAAATTACCGATCCCGCCTCACGGTGCTATATTGAACCAACGTAGAGTAGTAACCAAATCGCGGCGTAATATCTGGCCAAATGCGAAGTTTAAATAACTATACTAGGTGTACATGTGAAACTAGTGTAGCGTTGCACTGTCTTGCTAATAGTGATATCCGTCTGTCTAATAGTGATAGCTTTAAATAACTGCTATCGAAACAAAATTATCCATTGCAGAATAAATGTACCACTTAATGAGCACAACTTTGGCTGTCATCGAAGAACTAGTGTTATTTTAATTCATCTGTTAGGAATCAGTAAAAGGGAATTAAAATAATGAATTCCTCACCAGTCGCAAATGGATAATATTTTTCAAGTAAATCAATGATATTTAATCGATCAGGATGTTACAGATCTTTTGTAACACTGACAGCTCTTATTATTACGGAAGTTAAATTTAAAGACATGACATCAAGGTCTCAAGTTTTTCCTTGCGATAGATTGTGAGACACCGCAATAAGATTTACTCGTGGACACGGTCTGGTCGTATCTAACGTGCTGCCCGTTATCGTTGCAGCAATGTTCCGACGAATCAAGGCGTTTTTCTCCCGGTGTGTGGGAGGGGAGAAAGACGAAGGTCTGCGACTGGACAAGACCTTGGTCGCTGCTCGACGTGCCTCTGAGGTGAGCCACGTCACGTTGCATTACTGATATCGGAATAAGCAAAGCACTAAAGTTTTAGAGCTACTTCACTGTCGATAGGGTGGTCAACAGGTATTACAGACTGTCAAGATTTACTGTAAATGAATCTGCGGTTCGCTATAAACATCCCATGTGACAGTTCATTATGAATAATACATCTAAGACAGGAACCTCTACTAGACTACTGACTATGACGATTGTTTGTTGGTTCCCGTGCAAGAAAGCAGCACGTTTATGGGAAGAGTGAGGTTAAATGTGCTAAAACAGTAAAAATTCAACTAAGAATTAAAATGTAAAAAATGTCTAAAAACCTTACTTACACACGCACACGCACGCAAGCACGCGCGACTACACCCACCCACCCACCCACCCACCCACCCACACACACACACACACACACACACACACACTTACACACACATAATTACAAAAATTATATTTAATACCACTTCGATACCTTTTAATACAAGTGATTGCGTTTCACTAGTTTAGTAGAATGATCTAAACTACCAACTAAGAAACTTATTACGTCAGAACGAGACTCTGAAGGCCCAACGGTACTGACCGACCGCCACGTCACACTCAACAGATAGGCTTCACTGGCTGCAGAAATAGAGGGATCATTGTCAGTTTCCGTGACCGCATCCAAAATACAGCCACAGATGAACGCAACTGACGAATGGGTGGATTTCTTCATCACTGGAGGGAAATGGAATTTGTTTGTCACTCAGCAACACACCAAAGCCTTCAACCTCGTCTTCAGAGATACACAATATTTTTAAAACTTACCATGTCTCGACTTCAAGTAAAATAAATAGCTGGTCTCCTCTTAAATTCACTTCGCCTTCTGATCAAAAGACAACGTGCACAGAAAATATGGCGTATAAGAATATTGACGCCACAGCCGTTGCGGATTTAACTGTCTTCTCACCAGACTACGAAGACATTAGTTAAATATGTATCCTATTCGGATAGGAGTCAGAGTAGCTCCATTGTGTGAATGTTATATGTATAAGGTCGGACTTGGTCTGACTGGGCAGTCACACCTATTCCAACCGTCGCATGTCTTTCTCACTTTGGATAATGGCACGTTGTCTCGATGGATTGGTTGCTCACAGGCCTCTTTGGCTGCATGATTGCTTGCTCTTTTCCCCACATCCCACAGGCTCCTGCTTCTCTCCTCCATGTTACTAGCATGTTACATCCCCACTTCTGGCACTAGATAAGACAAAGTTGATAGTCTAGCCGAAAGCCTAGTTGCAACAACGCTACTGACGGCCATTAAAATTAACACTAACCAAAAAGGAAGTTGTGTCTGGCATTAGTTAAGAATGCCTGGACTATGATGCTGATGCGGAGGTGCTTGAGATTGGAAAAGACCCTAGTAAGTCGTAGAGAATTTTGCTGAAATTTCTTGTAAGAGCAGAGCTTCACATAATATACGTTCAAGACAAGTGACTGGCTGAAGACAACATTACAAACCATCTGGCTGCTCCACGAGTTACCTGCGAACTGGGATTAATACCTGATAACCAAAGGAAATGTGTTCCTGAATTTCAGACTTCGAAGCCTAATGTTGTTTTCGGAGGAGTCAGAGAATAGAGAAACTGAAACAGTCAGTAAAAATTGTCACAGTCCCACTTACATTCCTTTCCAGAGAAAGAACACACCAGAACAGAGAATAAAAAGGTCAGTGGTGACACTGTACCTCGAATAATTCCTCTGTAGCCCCCCAGCTTAACAGTTCGCCCATAGCATAATGGTAGCTATTACAACCAAACAATGTATACTCACTATCGCTATCTACAGGCCTATACTTTATTAATAAGTGTTATACTTCGTAACACCTGTACATATTAAGAAGTAGCACTATATCTGAGTTATAAAAGTATTCTTTATGATAAAACTAATAAGTTGTTTTCCAACAGGAGCGTCAGTTTACACTTGACGTGTTCTTTGTCGAGCTGCTGCAGAAACGGCTGCAGGAAGAAGAAGAAATCCGTGCTGCTCAGGTGAGTGTAAATTAGAACTGTTTATAGAATAATAGCGTTTCGTTTCAAAGTGTAGTTTTCGTTTCCAGTTCACATGATCACTCACTCACGAACGTGATATTAGTTAATGCTCTGCTTCCGGGTATTTTGCCGAGTTGTTGTTTGTATTCTGTGCACAATTCTTCGATGATCGTCCCAGGCATGTTCTTCGGGTGCAGCGAGTTTTGCTGTTACGTGCACTCACTGCTTGCACTCCAACCAGTCAGGAAACGCCACACGACATGAAGAAGACGCATCCATCAGTCGTTGAAATATTGTGCATAAAATAGGGATAAAAACACAGCAAAATTCCCGGAAGTATATCATTAATCAATCGCGCATAGAAAACCTTAGATATCACGGGATATTAGTTATGTGTTAGAATTACTATTTGCTAAGATGTGGGGAAGAGTGACGTTACTCGGATATTAAAGTGAACCACTGTATGCATCAACGTAAGGATGTGCCTGTGCCTTTCTCTGCCAGGGCTTCATCCTCCCTCCATTTTAACTCTTCCCCGCTCTTTATTTGCTATTTTTTCGCCTTGATGTTCGTCTCTTCCCTATCTGTGTTTCTCTAGCCTTGTGGTTTTAGGCTGGAGATTTTAGTGTGTTTCAGAGTGGCTGGCTCATCCTTTTTTATTCTTGCGATCAGCCAGACCACGCCATCAGCTGTATTTTTTAATACTTTCTACGGCATTTGTTTCATTTAGTGCACGGTTTCCCCCTTTAGCTTCCTTCTTCCGTTTTCTCTTTGAGTAATGTTCCCAGTTACTTTTACGACTGTTTTAATTTCCTAATTTTCCGTTGCGGAATGGTTTTAATCTGAGACACTTTTGAGTAAGGAAATGGGGACTGATGACCATGTAGTTTAGTCTCATTACTGTCCAACCAAAAAACCAATAACTGAAGGTTACGTAATTCGCAATAAATATAAAACTTTGTTACATTCGGACATATTAGCAAATAGCATATACTCTATTACACACGTTGGACATCATAAAACTAAAGATGTCTTTTCCAACAGGACCGTCAATTTACCCTTGACGAGTTCTTTATGGAGCTACTGCAGAAACGGCTGCAGGAAGAAGCAGGAGAAATCCGAGTTGCTTTGGTGAGTGTAAATTAGTTCATTATAGGGATTAATGGCACTAGGTTTCGACGTATACTATTCGTTTCATGTTCAGATCAACACTCTCTTACGAACGTGGCAGTAGTTAGTGCCCTGCTTCTGGTGTTTTGCCGAGTTGTTAGGATTTGTGGAAAATGCTTCAATGACCGTGACTGGAGTGCAGCGAGCTTTTCCCGGCGGGATGACAGGCACTAACTTGTTATCCTTAGACGCAGAGAACTTTTAGTCACATTACTCTTTTAAGTGTTATTAGTTTGAATATATTTGCTGATGAACTTACTTAGCAAATTTTGAAAGGCAAGTTCTGTAGGTTCTAAATGCTTGTATTGGTGCACCAATATTACAATAGCTTTTAAAAAAATATATATTGCTCAAATGAATCTCTTACTCTAAAAAGAAAAGATGTAGGGATTATTCCGACCTAACGTCCATCAAAGAAGAGGTAATAACAAACGGAGCTCGTATGGTGGAGAAAATCGTACGAGCCGAATTACGAGGGAAACATCCTTGCGGTTTCCTTAATCTACTTAAAGAAACCGCAGAAACCATAGATGTTGATGGACGAATTATTGACTTGTACCACTGTCAATCCAAATGCGAGGCCCGTGTGTTACCATAATGCCACCTCACTAGAACTAAAATAAAGAACAATACTATATTATCCCATTAAGCCAAAGTTTTATTGAATCGGCAACTTTGGTTTCAGGTGGTACTGCCCACGTTATCGTGGTCGAATATTTTAGCAGCCGGCCTTCTCCACACGCCGAGTTGACGACGGCGCTCCCAGCAGGCAGCATAAGATTTGGTGGCTATGAAGATCTGTATGGTGTGGAGTGTTGAGCGTCCGTGGGTTGGCGGGGAGGCCACTGGAGTGACCTGTCGACAAATTTAAATTTCGGAATTAAAAACGTGATCACATTATGGTGCGTTGATATATGTAAAGAAAACTGCAAAAATAGTTGTAGGACCCAAGACTAATATAGGGTCGATTTCTGTATCGATATTGTTGAGACTGTAAAATAGACAAGAAATGGAGTTACTAGTTCATAACTATTGGCACAAGTGTAGTAAAAGACTGCAATGACAATATATTTTATAAATTGTTTTGCGTCCCAGATACGGGTATAGTGAAGGGATGTTTCTTGTCTCCCCTACTCATCAACTCAAGATTGCTAAGTATTATAAATAAGAATTTAAATGTGAGAACTACCAGCAATGAGTGTTTGCCTCTACCCTGTTCCCTGAGTACAGTTCCTTCTGATCATTGCATCATGATGGCAGGTGGCTGTCAGAAGTATGAGAATATTTCAACCTTTATACTGGCCATTAGACTGAACTACGTTCTACACATAAAGCAACCAAGGCAACGAGAGTTTCTTAAAACAAGTTCCCAAAATGTTGAACTGAAATGCCGAGGGTGTCATGCATAATTATATGACAAAAGTAAACCTTGATGCAGTATAATAGAACAGAACCAAAAGACCAGCATACGATGATTAACGTGAAACTGTTCTGAAAACTTGATAACTCATTTATGGACCGGAGAAGATGAGAATGTTTTCTGAAACTCCCTCCATACTGTGAAGGGGTAGGCAAGCATATTGCACCGTTCATTCTTAAGATTACGTAGAACCTAGCAATAGTAGGGCGAAATAATACACTGTCGAGAAAGGCTGCATATCCTCTCACAATTCAAAACCGTTATAGAAGAACAGTATTGCAAGCTTCGTGATAACCACCCATGGCTCAGTACAACAGAATTTACGGTTCGACCATAGAATTGTGCATTTTGTTGGCTTGTCTCTGTACCTAAGCTGACAGCATTTCAGTGATATTAAAAACTAACAATTGTAGAGTCAGAAAAATAACGCAAACACAGGTTACCGTTCTGAAGGGAGTTACGATGTGGCCATGAAACCAGAAACACACTTAGAAACTAAAATCTGCAGATCGAAGTTTCACACACCGTAGCAGTGTGGCTACCCTCTTCTCACTGCAGACGTCTCTGCAGTAGCTCCTCAAAAAACGCGTCAAGCGTAAACTGACACTCCTGTTGGAAAAGAACTTATTACTTTTCTGACACTCAACATGTGGAGTAATACAGAACATGTGCTAGATTCTAACATGTCCGCTTGTTACGAAGTGCTACATTTATCAATAATTTTGCTAGCGAAATTTATTGATAATATTTATACAGTGATCGATTTTAATATTCAAGTAACATCACTACTCAGTCCATGTCTCGCCAACTAATAATACTAAACAAATACTAATGTCCCATGATGTACAAGTTTTTTGTTTGCGCGATGGTTATTGAAGTGCTTCTGGGAGTTGTGCGGAGTGGTTGTTCCTGTTGTATGCAAACTATTTCATCGACCGACCGTGCCGTGTCCTTCAAGTCGTATAACATTCCCTGACTAGATGGAGTCCAGGGATCGAGTATACGTCAACTGAAACATCAGTTGACGTATATAACTCAACTGAAAAACTAGACACCCGTACAAAGAGCAGAAAGTGATAACAACACAGAAAATCAAAAATTGATGCCAATACATAGGCCAAAGGTGCTGAAATTGACGGAACGCGGTAACAAGAACAACATTCGGAATTACCGCATGTTCCGATTCCACACGTCTACTTTGACCTATGACGTTATATCGGGGATATAAAGCGTACTTTATTTATTATGACAACCACAGATTTAATGGTAGGCCTCTGGTATACTTCAATATTACTACCACAAGATGGTCGCAAACGAACATAAGAAAGATGCGAAATATTTCAGTCACTTAATGAAATGAAACTAATGGGACAACCATGGGAATCAGGGAGCTCTGGGCGAGGCAGACTAAAAAATACTACAATAAGACTAAAATCACTCCAAGAGAGTCACGTAATCGAAAAATAACTTTCACGAATTCTTCCAGAATAAACCCAAACAAAAATAATAAGAAACACACAACTGGAATGGAATATAATTCTAGACCTATGAAGCTCAAACGAAGACAGTGATGCTACCCCACCCCCCAACAAAGATAATAAGCATAACGAAATTCACTATATCTATACAGCGCCAATGAAGACATCGGATCCATCACTCCCCTCCCCCCACCCCATCCCACTCCCCTCAAATAAAACCAACCGAACACAAATCTAAGAACATCATTTCAAAGAAATATCCTTTCCATAAACAAACTAGGATGTCACACTAAACAAAACAAAAAAAATCATAAAAACGTTCTTACCAATCATAGTCCAGTACTGCTCTGTATTCACTTGGTATTAGTATGTGTGCTTCTGAAAGTCCTGTGTCGTATTTTGATATTCGTGACACGTTCTAACCATAAAGTAAGTATCGAGAAATGGTACGTTGTGGGTTAAACCATTTTAACCCTTATCCGTGAAGATGGTCGATGATTGAAACTAGTCGAGATATATGGGTTTAAAATAAAAGCAGCCGATGGTCAAACCTTCTATAAATTACTTGACGGCCGTTGACGGTCACCTTCCAGAAATTTTTAATCAGAGTGGCCCCAAAACACACACACACACACACACACACACACACACAAACCATGCTACAAACAACAAATTATTTAAACACAGCCGGCCGCGGTGGTCTAGCGGTTCTGGCGCTGGAGTCCAGAACCGCGGGACTGCTACGGTCGCAGGTTCGAATTTTGCCTCGGGCATGGGTGTGTGTGATGTCCTTAGGTTAGTTAGGTTTAAGTAGTTCTAAGTTCTAGGGGACTTAAGACCTAAGATGTTGAGTCCCATAGTGCTCAGAGCCAGCCATTTAAACACAACTCCAAGCAAAACTTCACACAAACACACAACTTTCACTCTGGAATACCAGACTGTAAGCTAAAAGCAACTGTTCAAAAACCAGAAACAATTAGATAACCAGTAACTGCTAAAGACTCGTTCTCATTCAGCTGCACCTTTACTATAAACCGAATCACAAACCTAAACGACCACCACAAGGAATCAGCAACCGCCCACAACACGTCTCTTAAAAAATAATCCATTTTGAATGTGACGCGTCTGCACGACGTCACATTAAAAAAAACACCTTTAAGAGTCAAGATTATAAAAAGATTACTACTTGTTTCTCTCGTAACCATCTAAGCTGTGTTCCTAGGTTCGTACCTAACATCTCCATCGACAAACGTGCCAGATTCAAAAAACAACTAAATATTTGTGGGGAGCATGGTAAAAAAACATAACCTTTTCTCTCGCAACAATTTAGGCCCTGCCCTTCGTTTCCTGCCTAGCCTTACCCTCGGAACTCGTGCCACATACGGAAAGAAACAGCCAGACATTTGGGGATTGTCGCATGGTCTGATTCCACCAGTCGGCATTGATCCATGCCTTCTTCTTTGGAATAAACAGCATATACAATTTATATCAGTTACTAAGGCCAAACCGCTCACATCCTTCGCATCCTAAACTGAAGATGTCACGTCGAACGTCACTGGTCAAAGCAATGGACAAAACGCGGTATCGAAAATATGGCTTCACCAACACAGCGCAATTTAAAACAGCAAAATCAATTAGAGAGGAGTTGTACGCACTAATTTGGACCTGCAAATGGCGAATTGCTTTACTCTATCGCTCTTTACAGTCATATCAGCTGTTCAAGACAGGTAAGTCTGGTAAACCCTTATATATCACTTTCAGTTATTAATATCACATGTTTTACACTTACGTTAAAATACCCAATTATTACTTAGAATTAAATTTCTGCAGACTTACGCATTTCGTAATCATCGAAGTCTCACTTTTTCTTATTTGAGTGGTATTACGATTAACGTTCATTAAATAAACTGAAAAGAATAAATTCCGACAGGAAGATGCATTTGCAAGTAATTCCAAGTACACATATGTTGTTAATCATTGTTTACTCTTGTTACTAATATAATTATAATAAGATCAAAGATAATGTTTAAGCTCTTGCTGATTGGGAGGATAAGCAGAGTCACAGTCGAACATAAACAGTCGCGACACTCCACCTCTGTTGCCCACCGCGATTGCAGCGCGCCAAGCGGCCGGGAAGTTATACTGTAGAGTTCGCTGAGATTTTGTAAAAGCGAAAGTTAATCTTAACTGTTTATATTGGTCTGTAGAATGGTTTTTACGAACAGGAGCGTCTGCACCGCAGTAAATTGGAGCAACAAGACGAAGAAAGCAGTATATTTGCCTTTTTTTAGGTTTCTTATCAACCCTAGTAGGTGTGAATCGCTATGTTACCGAACTGTTTATTTACGACTTTCTTTTAACCTAAAGATATTTACTTGAGAATGTCGTGTTCCTTAAGAATCGATAAAGTGCTAGTAAACAGCAGCAGACCTGACCTTTTGCAGAAAGGCGTCGTATATTTGCTCAAAAACGTATGTTTTCTTCGCTACACTTCCAGTCAAATCACTGAATATGGAACGAAGGAAACCAGTATGGAATGCAATATGTACATTATTTTATGTAGCAGACAAGCTAACACAACTGTAACTGGAGAAAAAACCCACACACATGTGATAATAAAAGTAAAATAGCAATAAAACCATTTCCCAACACAGAAGAAACTAATTCCACAATTGTTGCTGCATCTGAGCCACAAATAGCAAGAATCAGCAACACATCCGCTTTTGCAACTAAAGTAATTACATTTACTAAGATATTTATGTGTTAAAACGTCGATGAAGTGTAAGACTGTGCAAAACATTAGGTTCCATAAAAAGTTGTTACGTGTCAAGGAAAGTGTCTGGCATATGACGAACAGACCAAAAAATGTTATTCTCATGCATGAAATGTGTTTTTGTATGATATTGTTTGAAGTGGAGTAAGCTACAATTATACACATATTCGAAAGTATTTCTTTATAATTATGTTGTAGCTTATGTCACTGAATCAAGGAGATTTTTACATGTATCCCATGATCTTTCATTTCTTATAATAATTTCATAATTATTTAGCTAATTAACCAGAAAAATGATTAGAAACGAACTATAATTTTACTGAATCTTCCTGGCAGATTAAAACTATGTGCCGGACCGAGACTCGAACTCGGGACCTTTGCCTTTCGTGGGCAAGTGCTCTACCGACTTTTTTTTTTTTTTTGGCTCAACTTGTAGTCATCGTTTTATTTATTTCGTACAACCTTGTATGAATCAGTTACGTAAAACTACAAACGCAAAACACTGTAATCAACATGGGGCCATCATTCAAACAAACTGCATCTATGTTGTAATGCAACTGGATTGAAACTGTGTGAGCACACCGATTCTATTAGCATATACATAGTGTTTGACTATTCTAAGGACAAACGAAAGTGGTGAGTAGAGAACAAAGCAATAAGCTAAAAGCTCTAATAAACAAAGGTCTGGAAACCAATGGTTTCCCCAGTCGATGTATTACGAGTGATATACATGAAACGTATTCCCAGTTGCAAATGTGGACAACCATCAACTCTACAATGGAATGACGACAATGAAAACTGTCTCGAACACGTATTTTCCGCTTATCGCGAACGGTCGCCTTACGGTTTTTTTTCCAGCTTATAAGAAAACAAATAAAAAACCTCTTGTGTATGAAAATAAAAGACGACGTTCTTCATAAAATAACACAATATCCTTTGAAAACGGAAAACATAAAAGGTAGCTATATTTCCGCAACGGCCTTCTTTTTTTTATTCTTTTTATTTTTATTATTTTTATTTTTTGTTAACATAAATGAGTATACAGTCTCACCATCAGCAGCAACTTTTTTTTTTTTTTTTTTTTTTTTTTTTTTTTTTTTTTTTTTTTTTTTTTTTGGGGGGGAGTACGGGAGAAAGGAAAACAATGAGGCTGCAGATAGAGAGCTATGTGTGAAAGGGATAAACGTGTGTAAGGAGAAAAAAAACTTAGAAGAGGAGGAGAAAAGAGAAGTGAAATAAAATAGGAATACTTTCCGCGCCATGCTCCACTTTGGCGCGCCATCAGAACAAAATGCATTCTATCATTGACCATTGAAGGGGAACGTAGGATCGTCCAGTCTTGGCTGGCACGGTTCGTTGAAATTCCAGCTTTGAGGCGGGTTGGTGAAAATACTCTGTAAATAGTTCGCAAAAGTGGCCCGATAGTGTCGATGTCGGCGAAGGGTGTGGTGATGTACTTGGAGGCGTGTCCAAAAGTCCGCCGGATCGACGATGTCGTCCCGGAAGAGGTAGTTGACAGCCATGCCACTGATCCATGTGATGGCGTGCCACTTAGCCGATGGAAAGTAGGTCGTGTCGGGATATATCATCATGGTAGGAGAAACGTGATGTGGTGGTACTCGGAGGTAGAAAGCCACAATCTTCTGTACGAGGGTCCAGACAGCTGCTGCTGGCCCACACTCAAAACGATGTAAATCTGTATCTTCGACATTGCACTTGAGGCACAGGGGTGAGTCCACCAGTGCGATGCGATGCAGTTTCTGTCTTGTAGTATACTTGCCGTTGACGAGAAGGTACCACATAGAGGTGGTGTCAGTGGTGTGATATGGTTGGTGGATCGTTTTCCAAACTGTAGGCCATGAAACCTGGGGGTGACGTGTTTCGACGGGGTTGCGGGGTGGAGACTTTCGGAGAAGGCGGTAGATGTCGCGGGTGGTCGTCTTCCTGGTCGTGGGGAGCTCGTTGCATATGCAGCTGTACTCCAAAAAGGAACGGCCGATATGTGACATCGGAGGTGGGATGTGTGCCAAAGACGTCGGTGGGCGTCTCGAAACAGGTGCGAGCTCGGTGGTCAACATTCCAGTAAAACTAGCATTTTGGCTTTTCCATAACCGGAGCATAGTATTGGTGTAAAGTGCCGTAGTCCTGGCTCTCACATTAACCAGATCGAGGCCACCATCGCGCTTCGGTAAGGTGAGAGCTTCATACTGGACTTTGAAGATGTGTCCAGAACAAATGAAATAGCCTTAAGCCGCCTGTAATCTGGCCGCCATTGTCGCAGTGATGGGCAGAATCTGCGCTATATGGGGTATCCGGGCTGCCAGATGGGTATTGACGAAGGTGACTCTCTGGCACATAGTCAGCGGGCGTAGTATGTGATTTTGTATGTTGGCCCGGATGCGTTGCAGCAGCGCCCGAAAATTGGTCGCCGAGGTGCGGCGAATGTCTCGCGTGTACACCAACCCGAGACAACGAAGGGTGTCCACCAGTTGAAATGGGACTACGCTGTCTGCGGGAAGGCTGCGGCCGATCTTCATGGCGCATGATTTTGCCACGTTCATAGCGCTCCCTGCCCCTGCACTGTAACGGGTAATCCACTGCATCGCAGCTTGTACGTCGGCCGCTGAACGTACGACGAGGACCAAGTCGTCCGCGTAAGCTCGGCAGCGGAACATATGATCCCGGAGTGGAATACCTGTCAAACGTCGCCGTAATCCGCAAATGAGTGGTTCCATCGCAATGGCATAAAGCACAGTCGACAAAGGACAACCCTGCCGTACTGAGCGTTCAATCCGTATAGGTTCTGTAAGTCTGCCGTTGACGAGAAGTCTGGACGTTGCTCCACGAAGGAGCCGCATAATCACTTGCGTGAACGTCGGGGGAATTGCCATTCGGTCCATCACTGCTTTGAGGAATGCATGATTGACGCGGTCAAACGCTTGTTTGAAGTCGATGGAGACTAAAGCGCCTGGCAGTCGCGAGTGTGTTGCCACAGCGATCACATCTCGATATTCACTGAGGGCTGTCTGTATATTACGATCGCCGCCTAAAGATGTTTGTTCGTGGGAAACAATGTTTCGTAAGACATGTTTGAGTCGCACTGCTAGAAGGCGTGTGAAAATCTTGAAGTCGGAATTGAGTAACGTGATCGGCCGATAACTGTCGAGTCGTGTTCCTCCTGCGGGTTTCGGGACTGGTACAAGTAAGCTTTCCATGAACATTGGCGGCGGGTTCGCCACGCCGGACAAAAGTTCCCAGTACATGTCCCTCCATCGTGGCATCATCAAATCTTGGAAGGTTCTGTAAAATTCGAGAGGTAAACCATCCGGGCCGGGAGATCGATTCAGAGACCCTTTGGCCACAGCGCCTTGGACGTCGTCGGTGGTCACTTCAGAAGTCAGGAGGGTTGCAGCTACTGCGTTTAGAGTACCAAGTGTCTCCTGGGCAACCTCAGCAATGGCCTTTGCACCGGCAGGTCCTTCTGATAGAAAAGTCTATAGTGCGTTGTGAATGAATCCGCAATGGTAGCTTGCGAAGTCAGCCGTCGTCCATCAGGTAAGTCTAAAGTTGTCATTAAAGCCTGTCGGCGGCGACGAACGTTTTGAATAATATGATGCGTAGAAGGTTCTTCACCGTTAATCCTATCTTGGCTGCGTGCGCGTACAATAGCTCCCTCTAGACGGCATCTGGTCAAGGTTAAAATCTTTGCCTTGATGCGTTGAGCTTCTTTTAGACGATCCGGGGATGGAGGTTGATCCATGAGTTCACTTAGAGCGCTATAGTAGAAATCAGTTGTATGGTGATTCCACCTAGCTTTGGCTCTGCCATAGTGTGTCAATATGCGCCGGATGGCCGGTTTGGCGCACAGCAACCACCACTGCAGTGTGGTCTCGTAACGCATAATGCGTTGAACACAGGTGTGCCACGTGTCGGTGACCTGTTGTCGACATTCAGGGTCCCGCAGTAGCGCGACATTGAGTTTCCAAGGTCCTGCACTGCGCCATATAGATTGTCGACGTAGGTTCATGGTACAGATGTAGATGTCATGATCCGAAAAGGCAGATGGCCAACGTTCCGCGTCGAGGAGAACTGATTTTAGAGCGTTAGAGATGTATATTCTATCAAGTCGGCTGGCGGAGTGGCTCGTGATGTGTGTATACCCCGGGCGGTCGCCGTGTACCAATCGCCAAGTGTCGAGGAGACGAAGGCGGCGGACGAGGAAGCGAAGTTCCGGACATGTGGTGAAATGGGGGTATTGGTCTGTGCGCTCGAGAACACAGTTGAAAACTCCACCTACGATGAGATGATCGTATCGGCCGAGGAATAAAGGCGTGATATCTTCTGCGTAGAACTGGGAGCGATCCCTCCGTTTATCAGTGCCCGATGGGGCGTAGAGATTTATGATTTTGAGTCCTTCAACTGTTATGGCCACCCCTCGCACTGTTGGGAGGTATGCGACATCGGAAACTGCAATCCCTTCTCGGAGGAGGATGGCTGCGCCTGTGTGTTCCATAGCTGCAGGGGCGGCGTACGTCTCATATCCATAACACCCAGTCCAAGTTGCTGTCCTCAGTTCTTGTAACAGGGCGATGTCGATGTCCGCTGCTCTTAGCGTGTCACGGAGCAGTTGAAGTTTAGCGTGGGAGCCGATACTACTAGTATTGATAGTAGCTATTCGGTACGCCTGATGGGAGATCCGTGCTGCCGACAGGTTCGTAGCTGGTGAAGATTGTTGTGGTGGATGCTGGAAGTCCATAGAAGTCGCAGGAGTCGCCGTAGAAACTTCCCCCATTTTAGTGTCGGTCTAACGGAGGAACAGATGTCATTTCCGCATCAGATGGAGGTGGGAAATCCGTGTCATCCGCCCATGAAAAATGTCCGACAGGTTTGACATCGGCGAGAGGTGGCAGCGCTGGCCGAGTCGGCTCAATTGCGTCGGTGACAACAGGCGTACTATGTTCCATGGCTTCTGGGCGCGGGGCTTGCGCACGATCTCTGTTGGACGGTTCACCGTCTTGTGGATGACGCGTCTCCGTGGCAGAGGAGAAAGTGTTATCGTGTTCTCCGTCAGAGTGATGTGCCATCTCTTCGTCCTGCGGAGGGGGCTCAATGGTCGATTCTGATGTCTTGCGGCGTTTTTATCGTCGTTCCATGGCTTCTGGGCGCGGGGCTTGCGCACGATCTCTGTTGGACGGTTCACCGTCTTGTGGATGACGCGTCTCCGTGGCAGAGGAGAAAGTGTTATCGTGTTCTCCGTCAGAGTGATGTGCCATCTCTTCGTCCTGCGGAGGGGGCTCAATGGTCGATTCTGATGTCTTGCGGCGTTTTTATCGTCGTTTGGGCGACTTATGCTTTCGGCAATGAGTTTCGGTGTCTGAGGAAGGAAGAGATTCACGTCGTTCCGGTTCCGGTACAAAAGCCGCGGGTGCTATGATGCGGTCGTCATTCTCCAGAACACTCTCATTGGTATCCTTGTGATCTTCTAGCATGGGTGTGTCCGGCTGTTGGACATGTTCACGGGCGGCATCGCCGGTGTCAAGGTGCTGGGACGCCTCCGGGTGTATCGGACCAGAGAGACGCTCATGAACGGCGTCTTGTGTGGGCTGGACGTGCAGTGTCGCCGCATAGGTGACTGGAAGGGTGGTCGTGGTTCTGTCGGTGTTCGTATCGTCGGGCCTTAGTTGTGTGATGCGGCGTTGCAGGCATCCATTACGCATGTGGCCTTCTTTGCCACAACCGGAACATGTTCGAGGTTGTCCGTCGTAAATGACCACCGCACGGCAGCCGCCGATAGAAATGTACGATGGAACGTGCCGTTTGAGATCGATTCGGACTTGTCTCACACCATTAAGCACCGGATACGTCGTAAACTGTGCCCATGTCTCGGCAACGTGGCTCTGGACTTTTCCGAACGGGCTTAGCGCCGCGATGACTTCATCTTCATTCACCTCGAAAGGCAGTTCGAATACACGGATCGTCCGAAGGCCAAGTCCTGCATGGTCGACATCCACAGGCCCGACGTTTTCGTCGGAGTGCCGAAATTTTAGTCCATGTCGCGTCCTTTGAATAATCTCGTTGCAGGCAGCGCCGGAAGTCATCTTAACATAAACGACGCTGGTAATGATCGATAGGTGTATGCCGATGACCTCGTCACGGGGGATCTTCACGTCTTCGCGTAGGAAGCGTTCGACGGCCAGTGCTTTGAGTCGTGCGTATTCGTTTGAGAAGGTGAACTTAAGAGTGTTCTTCCTGTAAGAGTTGGCCATTACAGCTTGTTCGACTGAGAAGCGCTGTGACGAGGAAGTAAACAAAACACCCCGCGCGCGCAGCGGCATGGGCGGCCGAGCGCGGTGCGTACTGCTGCCCTGCCGAACGCAGACTGCGGCCGCTGAGCTACCCAAGCACGACTCACGCACACTCCTGACAGCTTTAGTTCCGCCAGTACCTCAGCAAGGTAGGAGACGAGGTACAGGCGGAATTAAGGCTGTGAGGAGGGCGTCTGAGTCGTGCTTGTGTAGCTCAGTCGGTAGAGCAGTTGCCCGCGAAAGGCAAAGGTCCCGAGTTCGAGTCTCGGTCCGGCACACAGTTTTAATCTGCCAGGAAGTTTCATATCAGCGCACACTTCGCTATAGAGTGAAAATTTCATTCTATGATTTTACTGCTGTTTTGTCGCCTCTTGGGGCGCTACAGTTGCACAAACTTTCAGATGGTAACAATTTTCTTAGCAGTGAGTGTCCTGACTGTATATGTTAGACTGTGGCAAAGTGAAGCGCAAACTCATGATTTTCTGTTAACTAAACTTGTGGATTCAATAACGTGCCCATACCATCAGAATTTGCAACGCTCTCTATGAACCCAATTCAAATTACAAGAACGGCATAAGCTAACACTACCAGCACGCCTAAACAAAACAAACCATCGCTCCGCACAAGTATGTTATTCGCAACGCCAGTGCGTCACAGCTCAAACCCTACGGGCGATATCGAAGTCTCAAGCTGAGCCAATTTCTATGCTGTCGTATTGCCTGCATCCTATCTTTTCTACGGCAAGTCATTGTACTAGTCAAGCTAAAGCGAAAATTCTGTAGCTCAGCACCGCAATGACTTTGATGACTGCTGCCTGTCGACGGAAGGTTCTGTCCTGAAACAACCCCTAATCTTTGCAGTTGACGCACTTTTCCCTTTCAGACCGCTGTAGACGGATATCTCCCTTACTTTTGATTGTTTGAAGATAAACGGAAGCGTATGATGAGAACGAAGTGTCCCGGTGAAATTCATAGGGCGGGCCGTAGAATTTTGCATTCCCGTACTTATCGCTTCGATCTACATGTTGCCGAAAGGCTCTGTACGAATAATTTTGTATCTGTGTTCAACGTACAACGCTAAACTCAGAATTTTTGAGACATTTTTGCATCATGTTGCTGTTTCTCCAACCATTTCTAGTGTTACCAACTTACTAACAAGTAAAGAATTCGAGAAGCAGGAAACAAATTTAACTTTTCTGGTTTTATATAATCGCTCTGTTTCAATATAAGCTTCCCCATTGGATCGATTTCGTACAACCGCGCAGAGCGGTGAGAACTTACGTATCGGAAGGAATGAAGGGATATTTTTAGTGCATGCAAATTTTTAATACTTCTAGAACAGAAATCAAACTCGGGAACACATTCAGTCGACAAGTTAAGTACAGACGATACTTATTCTTCTAACAGCAGCCTTTCGCAGGTCGCTATAGCAGTGAAAGGTGCTATTCGACTGAAAAAAGGTGAATCTGGTTTTCAAGAAAACTGACATAACTGTAGGCCTATATCACTGATGTTAATTCGTTGTAGAATTATGGGGCATTTTTTATGGTCACCCGTTACGTTCAGCTTGTGCACCAGGAACCCCTTCTACAGAAATCAATATGGATTGCGCAAACATAGATGTAGCGACATTCATCTCGCTATGATAGTCCGTGAGATACAGAGCGCCGAAGAACACGGTGCCCAGGTGAACGCCGTGTCCCTCGCCTTCGCTACAGCCCAGCAGTGTACTTTAGTGAAGAAAGTAGAGTTTGTCGAGTAGTGGACCAGAAGTCTGGTTGCAGATATAGCTCCAAACGTATAGCTTAATGTCCAAGGGTGCTCTACAGGGCCGTTACTGTTTACACTATTCAGGACGCAACGGGTGTAAGTCCAGATATTTCTATTGGTAACTGTGGACGATGTGCTGAAATGCATTATACCAGTACATACATAATTTACGGGCTAGTATTATAGTTTATAATAATAAAAGGCAAGATCGCTCGATGTGAAATAATTTATTTCATCACCAGAGTCGACAATACGTAGCTCTCACACTATGATTCTCAGATCTCCCAGAAATGTAATTATACATGATTCAGTCGACGTTCTGAGAATACGCTCAATTACAAGAACAGTTCCTCATTTGTTTGTAAAATACATAAAGCAAACCGGTATATAGCTTTATTATTATATTTGTAGAAATAAAGCAGTATATCGATGAGACGATTTGTAATTAAGTTTCTGCGAGATCTGAGGATCGAAGGATGACGGATGGGTACTGTCAAAAACTGGTCTTGATATAAACTATTTCAAATCAAGCGATCTTAGCTTCCTACATTGGGCCAAACAAATGGAATTTAGAAGGTACAAGATCTGCGCTGGAGGGTGGATGAGAAGAAACAATGAACTATTCTGAATTCGTCTTGGTTGTACAGCCATTTTGAGTTCTTGTATTGTTACGGAGAAGGAGAATATCGTTTGCATTTTTGTGGCGATGAAAATCCTGATGTCATTTCTTCAATTACCTGATGGTAGCACAATACAGTTCAGAGTTGAACGTTGCAAAATGAGGGAGGACATCAAACAGAACAACCGCTTCGAAATGCCAAAAGACCGTTGCCATGATTTTACCCACTGCGGGTACTGCTTTGAACTTTTCGGAGGAGAGGCGATGTACTGCCCCCCCTCCCCATTGGATTCCTGGTTTGTTTCCGGATCGAATGGAAGGAGATTCGCATGTGTTAGTCTCATAACGGTCAAGCAATTCTGCACAGATGGTCTTCATTGATCTTTATGGTTTTCTATTTGGCAGTGAGGCAATTGATGGCGCCACAATTTCGAGTATCCCAGCTGGTGGATCAGAGTTTCAGCACTACCAACAGAGGCATCCAATTGTGTGGCGAGGTGTTTGATTGTGCTCTGTCAGTCTCCTCGAATGAGAGTATCCACCCATGCCAGCAATGCAAGAGTCACGGCTGTGTGCTTCTAGCCGGCTAGTGGAAGATCGGACAGCTCACCACGCTTTTGTTCACTGGCATGTCTCCATAGACATCTGTAAGCAATGCCCTGATATTTCAATTAAAGAAACCAATTACAGTTTACTGCTTGAAATGCACCTACGTTATGCCCGCTTTCTCGAAGGCTCCTTATACGTCTGCGACGTATAGGAAATACACGAAACTATAGGGGCAGGAGTGGTAATATTCCACAATGTTCCACAATAAATTCTGCATTTTTTCAGAGGAAACCGGCTGTAAGAAATGTGTTGCATTGCTTACTAAACGCCCCTCGTTGATAAAAGTTGTTTGTTTCGAGGCTAATTAGTACCGCCAAATATAGGTGGCAAGAGCGAGTCGTTAATGTCTATTTCTCCCTGGGCAACAGGTCAGGTGTTGAAGTGTGGACAAACGGAGGCGAAACGAGTTATCTATATGACTGGCGATGTCCGTTTGGTGGTGCAGTTACTGCAAGCAGAAAACATCAGTTTGTAAAGTTTGATACGTCTTTGTGGAAAGACTGTGTGATGCAGAGAAAAAACAACTCACAAGTTGATGTGTGGACATATTAAGGTATCACACATAAAATTATCTGGACTTATACCTGTTACACCCTGTCTATAAATGGTGTAGTCGATAATGACGAAAGTTCTACGAGGCTGTTTGCAGACGATGCTGGTTGTCTATAGAAAGGCTGCAGCACCAGGTAACTTTAATTAATGCAGGAAGACTTGCCAAGGATTGATGATGTGTGACTCTGATGACACAGAAATGTAATGCGTAATTCCAGATATCCATTACTTTTCTATTGCACCACTGGCGATAAATCACTGGATTCAGGAATAAATGGAAAATACCTGATAATATCGAGCAGATGACAAGCTGAGATCTGTTGGAGCAACCTGAAGAGAACGTTAACTCATAAGTGAAATAAGTGGCTTTCACAACATTATAATGATCATTTCCTGTGTGTCACTCATCAATATTCGAAATGACTCTAAGCACTAAGTGACTTAACATCTGAGGTCATCAGTCCCCTAGACTTAGAACTAAGCTAAGGACATCACAGACATCCATGCCCGAGGCAGGATTCGAACCTGCGACCGTAGCAGCCGCGTGGATCCGGACAGGAGCCCCTAGAACCGCTCGACCACAGCGGCCGGCCAACAATATTCGATCACTACCAGTTGCTAGAAAAGAGAAAGAAATGCAATGGAAAGCAATGCGTTTTGTTGGCAAACGTGAGATTTAACTCAAATACTTAGCAAACTGAAGTGGCAGATATTAAAAAAGAGTCGATGTGTGTACAGAGAGGTATACTGTTGAAATTCTGGCAGCGTTCATTCGAAGAATAGTCGTGCGCTATATATTTTTTCGGATAGAAGCGTCACAAAAATACGAAAAATTTAGAGTAATTAGGTTTGCCAAAAGGCGTTCTTCCCATGCACTATTCGAAAATGGAACAAAGTACCCTCCGCCACACACGATAAACCGGCTTACAGATTCTAGATGTAGCGGCAGAAGGTTCGTTCAAGTTTATTTGAATTTCCCGCGTTACCCAAAGAGCAGACAAGTGGTCAGATGATATGGGCTCAGAACGCCATTGGCACGTAATTTTGTCTAACGACTGTTACCTGGCGATGTCCAAAATTATCTTCCATACTTCAAGTGAAGTATAAAATATAAAAAATAGAGTGAATCATCAAGTGATAAAAGTACATGTATAAGAATAATTCTATTAACTGAGAATATTCTTTGTATTGTTTAGTTAATCAATTTCAATGATACATAATTAAACACACGACACCGTACTACTTTTACAGATTCAGTTCATCACAAAACAGTCACAACAGTCCGAGAGTATAAAACACACCTCAGCAGTGTCCTTCACTACTAGTTCTCGCAATTGGTTGAATAACACGCTTAAAACGACACCATATACGTAAATAATCGCAACAGAAAATGCGAATAGTTAGTGAACAGGAATGAAGTACAGGTTTCTAAATACAATGACTTGGAGCCTCCGAATATTTAATGTGAAAACTCTTAAAGCTTTTTAAATAAAACAAATGTTATTAACATTCTAGATCCTTATTCTTCATTTATACATATTTGCAGAAAATGCGAATAATTAGAGAACCAGAAATGAAGTACAGGTTTCTAAATACAAGGACGTGTTGCCTCCGAATTTTTAATGTGAAAAGCTCACGAATAGACTCAATAATTGGAATTACGCAATAAGACGCTTAAAAGGTGTATTTTTGCGTTATGTATCCCGATGAAAATAACTGTAAATAGAATATATTCCTACTTGCTTATTACTGCGCTTCTCGATGCTTTTCTCAAACAACAAAAAGAAAAAGAAAAAGAGAGAACGAACGAGAGAGAGAGAAAACAGAAATGTATTTCAAATATCAGCTTGGTGACGCCATGTTCGTCTCGTGATGTTGAACAAGGATAGTTGATAGGTAATATCTCGTAGTACTATCGATATGTATGGCTACAGGATTCTTTCTTTTCTCTCTGCAAACAACCAGAACAGAATTCAGTAACAAAGTTGTAAGAACACCTATGCAGTGCGCCAATTAAACACTCAGCCTTTCTTGGTTATTTTGTTAATCGTTAACAATTGTCTGTAATGCAGTAAACATCCTTGATTACTGATTTGTTATTACTACCATTGTTATTGTTATTCGTCTCCTCACAACAGCTTTCCTATCACTCATTGCTGCCGATGCACGTAACGAATGGATCAGGATGAATGGAATGTGGGATGTTTCGTCACGGAGATTATACACATTTAGCTCGGCGTCTTGTGTTCAGCGTAATATGAAAATCTCAGTAAGAGATGACGACAACAGGATGCCGCTGATGCAGGCAGTAATACCCAACTATTTCTTTCCACTTAACACCATGACGCCAGACAAACTGGCGTCTCAGTGTATTTTGATTATAATTCGTTAGCCTTCTTGCGACCTCGTTCTAATACCTCGTGGGAGCAGGCATAATATTTTGTTTTTTGAACACCGAGCAATAATACATAAAGATAGTAGATGGAAGGATACAAAGAAACAATCAGACTCATGGGTGTGGATCCAGTTCATCATTAGAAGACTAAACAAGAGGGAAACATTACGAAAGCAATGAGTATGCTGGTTAGTATACAATATTTGTATAGATCTGAAGATGAAAAATCGCAGATCTGCACAGTCCCCGCATCTGAACTTTAGTTTTTATCTTAATGGGCATAATTTTTAGTTTTTCCTCTCTTCTGAATTTTCAAATGAAATGATTATTATGTGGCACAGAATAATTAGTTAACTGTGTTTCTTATAGCTTCCGTTTGCACCAACGTTTTTCTACATTCACGTGAGATTCATGAATTTCTACTTGTATGATCACAAGACTGCACGTAGATGTAATCGATTTCGAGATGCAAAGTGTTTGTTATCTTACTTTTCGTGACAGGTGGGTAAAGTTGATTTCCAAAGACTTTTCACTGTATTGAAATAATCTTTTGTCACAAAGCAACAAGCTAAATGTTTTATACGTATATATTTTGTGGGAAACTGTAATCGTGATGGAAGATTATACACCTGAGTGTTTCACACAACTGGTAGGAGAAAACGCTGCATATCAAGCAAACCCCACACCTCCTCTGCGTATCCTCCTATGACACGAGCACGGGATTCTCCTCGCAAACGGCTACAGAGCTGTTACTAGCACAACTGGGAACTGGCAACATCGTCACAAACACTTGGCAACACTGTGAGAGTGTAATCACTTCCGGGTATGGTACTGAATTGACTCGCTAAATTCACCTGATAATCCCTTTCCATTTGAATCACTCGTGCTATATAATCCTTATGTAAACTAAGACACTGAGACAGAAAATTCAAGTTTTTAGCTAAAGAAATGCTATTCTTCACATAAGTGACAACTTTTTTTTATCTTTCACAATGCATTATGAGGCTGAGAGACCAATACCATGATGAGAGTGGCGTGCTGGCAGTAGTGTGTCTGTAACCCCATGGTACCGCCGATGTCTCGTGTCGCAATGGCTCATTGAGTCATCAGTTCTAACTGCGTTAGGGGCCAGCGCTTGCGAGCTTTTTTTATGATTTATTTTATGGCGCTGCGAATTTCCAGAAAAAATTCTGTAACGAATTCGGAAGAAAACCTTTACACATTAAGTCCTCTTGGTATCTCGACTCAGGATGTTGTGTTAATGGTCATAGATCTTGGCTTTCTGACTACCAAGCTGCTTCACAATACAAGCGTCTCTGAAGAAATTCGAATCGACCATCAACAATACAAATTTCAATTCTGTTCTTCACTTAAGACTCACATACCAGTGTGATAAGTATGAAGGAAATAAACCTTTTGGTTACTATAGGGCTTCTATGCTAAATTTCCGCGGTAGCAATTAGGAACTCTCTGCAGACATTTGCTAACAGCAGCTCTAGCAACTTACTTTTTTTCTGGTTAGCTTCAAATATGGGCAATTTTGTCACCTTACATCCAATTGAATATTTTAAATATCACTTTTGAATAGCATTCACTTCTCCATTAATTAATGTATGGACCACAAAACAAGCAATTTGCCTGAGTAGCTATAGAGCACGTTCTGAGAGGTATTGACACAATGTTTTGCATCCATTTACCATCGGGAATCAAAGAAAGGAACCAAACACATTACACTGCATTCACTCTCTGTGCCATGACTAACACATATGAATTCACGACAAAAATAAATCATTTGAAGAATCTCCTGTGAAAGGAAAAAGAACAGGATGTGACGCTTTAATTATAGTGCACTGGATCAGAAACAATGAAATTAATTCTGTGCCACATTGATGTATTGCATACTAGTGTAATGAAATACTCATCAAATAAAAACGGTTTTGTGCCTCCATTGTTATCGAGTGTGAAACACAGATCACAGACAGATTTTATAGGTCACCACTCAACAACATTAAAGCATTTTATACCATCGAGAGTGAGGAGTGGAGCAGACGTTGTCAGCAGAAAGCGAGGCAGCGCAGTGCTTCAGCCCCCGCCAGTAGGCAGCAAATGGGTCCTTGAGAACTCAGATGCCTGCGGTACTCAGAGGCAGATGGTCGTCCAAGAAATCTCCCGCTAAAATATTGTTGAATCCAACTGTTATTACCGATGTGACAGAAGCGAAATACATTGTAAATTCGCTTGAATTACGTACACTCATAGCTTGAGCACCGAGAGGAAAGGGGCGATAAAAACTTTGTCGACGTGTGCTTTTGGTTGCCAGACGTCGTATTAGCTGGTTTCGCGCTTTACATCACGACTACCATCGTATTCAAGAATGATGTACTCAGACTGCAGTCAAGACTTCCTCCGGGAAGTGCCGCAGTCTACAATGTTACCAGATCGAGCATATTGTCGAACATAACAATTCTTAGGGGAGCACGACTGTATTGGCCACCTTACGTGAACGACTCAGCGGTCAATTTTTTTGACTAAGACTGTATCTACAACACATATTGCACGCTGAAGAGCCAGAAGAATTAAAAAACAAAAACAAAAACAAAATTAGTTTATGAGAGCAGTGTTAACTATAGCGTTCGAAGTACTAATAGTACTGTATACGTGTGTGTGTGTAAACACCTTCCAATACCCATTCAAGGAAGACAAGGATACACAGTCTAGCTTCAATACTATAAATACACCTTAGTTTGTGGATGAATTCAGACTTAGGTTGATAATCATTTTGAATATTTAGCAGAATATACCCATTGGTGTTAAACTCGTTTTCAACCAATGATTCCCACAGCTACAGGAACACTACTTGTGACACCTCTTAGACAAAATACTTACGCAGT
Source organism: Schistocerca americana (assembly GCF_021461395.2). Classification (NCBI taxonomy): domain Eukaryota; kingdom Metazoa; phylum Arthropoda; class Insecta; order Orthoptera; family Acrididae; genus Schistocerca; species Schistocerca americana. The sequence goes on along the minus strand of NC_060123.1, from coordinate 399,717,905 downwards.
GCTATCAGACGAAAAGAACAACCTGACACAAACTGTGGGAAGTTCGTTTCACAACCTTTGTACCTGGATAAAGAGCTTTTCCTATTTGAGATATCTGTGAACGTTACTGCATAATACGATTTAAGAAGAAACGAAATTCCTTCAGCTACGACGATATTTAAAGAAATCGTCTTAATGGCACTAAATCGTGGTTTGTGAATCGTTTACTGGCCGTACTCTGCCGCAATTCGCTGGTTGGAAGGCAGGAATTTTACTGACAAATTTCACAGAAGGAAAAGGGGGACGAAATGTCTCCCACTGGAAGGTCATGTTTTATTTAAATGATTACATTATAGAAGCGAATATTAAATTTGAACTAATATTACGAAAATTTTGAACTTGGATAGCTTAGAACGAAAATCTTTTTGTTTCTTGCAAAGGAGAACAATTGATTTTCTAAAACATTCTCTGTCATACACAACTTGAAACAGGTGACGTCGACCAAAACATATGGAAGGACTGATAGAGACGTATATCGGAAGGCAGTAAGATCCCTTGGCTTTTGGATTGGCAGTATTCGACAGCCATTTCTAGGCGCATGTAAATGAAGAGAGGCAGCGCGTTTTTGTTATCAAGTAGCGTCTTCATCAATTACTTTAGTTTTAATGTAATCTACGAGTAATAGCCGATGTACGATATTAACATGAAAAGGATTCCTTAAATAGGGGAAGAGTATGTTCTTCGGCAACTACTTCTATAATGACCAAAAGGCATTAAATGATCTTCAAGCACATGTGTTCCAGCAGCGGTATGAAGAAAATGATAGTAATAATGACGGTAATAACCGAATTATCCGGCAACTTCACATTTCACAGTGGATTTTCTTGAACTATGAAATTTGCAGAATTAGTGAAAATTTGAAAATGCTTCACATCGAGGCTATGATGCCTAGAAGAGTCTTTACATCCTGCTGAAACGAGACTAGCATAATCTCCGCGTCAGAAGCTTACTTCTACTTAACCACTTAATAGACTCGCATCTTTTCCACCATGGCTAATTTTGTGAGCTAAGCACATCATACGTTACAGCACACTCCTCGGGCTGGGAAATGTGGCCGCAATAGTCTGGTGGAACGAACTATCACAGGTGCAATGCGTGGGTTCAGGCATTTACTTTTAAGAGGCACAAACAGATTTACTTTACCTCTGGTAAGCTCAAGAGAAAGACGTTATAATCTAGAATCCGCATGAAACATCATGTTCCTTGATTACCAACTGGGCAGAGCCGGTTTACGTGGGGAAATGACATAGGCGGAAGTCATGGTAAACAGAAATATTGTCGGCAGTAAACTTACTTACATTAGAAAATTTTAGATTATTTGATGAGCCGATAGCCATTTAAATTAACAGGGCTCTTACTTTACTTGTACGTGATTGAACAAAAGACGTTGAAAAATTTGGTGCTGGACTGTGATTCCAATTCGTATCTCCTCTTTCGAGGATCTGAATCTCTTGGAACAGTATAGTTCAATCATTTCGCTCCTTTTCCCAAGACTGCAATCTTCTCTAGGTGTCCTCCAACGGTAAGTGTGTGGGTCCGAATCCTGCTCCAGTACAAAAATATTCATAATTTCATTCCAAGCACTATCACGTGCACACTGGCCTGCTAGTGAAAAGTAACGTCCATTTTCAATGTCTATTCGTGTGTTGCCAACAATTGCAATAGGTGTCGTTATTTCTAGTCAAACATGCACACACCTTACTGTTGGCGAGTAAGCTATTGATACTTAAGCTATGTTCGTGGATGATAAAGAAGGACGGTAGGTGTGCAGTTCGATTGTTGCTCAGGCACAAAAATTTGTATCCTTATTTTAGATTCAAACACCTAGCAGCTGTAAGAAAAACCGATACGTAACATTTGATTTTACTTAGTTAACAATTCGATTACGTGTTGGGTTCGTGTCTCCGTCACAGAACTTTACACCAAGCGCTTCATCTTTAAATGCATGTACACTTTGTTACTTCTGAATGGAGATATATCAGGCATCTTTCGTGCTTAGTTAACGGGGACGAAAGGGTCTTGATAGGAGTCCCGGTTTATTACAAAAACTATCGTCTTTTATTTTCAGGTTTAGATTTTGTTGCTGATATTGGCGAAAATTTCGGTAATTCATGACTATTCATGGCTAGTCAGCAGTATGATATGATTAGATTAGACTAGATTTGATTAGATTAATACTTGTTCCATAGATCATGAATACGACATTTCATAATGATGTGGAACATGTCATTTAATGAAAGATTTCTTCACATACCATGATCCAGTTTCTTTACAGAAATTTTTTACAATTTTATTTTTATATATATCTCTCTCTATCTCTCTCTTCTCTCTCTCTCTCTCTCTCTCTCTCTCTCTCTCTCACACACACACACACACACACACACACACACACACACACGCAATATATATATATATATATATATATATATATATATATATATATATATATATCTCACACACACACACACGCACACACATACATTCTTTTTTTATTTTTATTTGTTTGTTGTTCTCGACTAACGGTGAGACACGAAAACGTCCGTGAATGAGTTTCTTAGTTTTGAGTATACTTACGAAAGAAATATAAATACAACTATGAGAGTTATTGATTTATGGTGCTTAATCTGCAGTCAGTTCTGAGTATTATTAGCAACTACACTCCAGTCCCTAAACCTAGTTACAGAAATGCGAATCAGACGCATTACGTATTCCAGGCCGTAGCAGCCGCATCTTTGAGTCACTTCCCAGCACGCTGTAGGATCACATCCGTTCGTCTTCTTCCTGCTGGTACTGTAACTGAGATTTGGTAACAAGACAAGGTATGTTTGCCAACTCTGTGATCGACGAGTTACTTCCTGGTGTGCGCAGAATTAAGCCTCAAACTTCAGATGATTTTTCCTGTCATTTACATTGACTAATCTGAGTTATTATCGCTTGAGGTGTAACAGAAGATTGGAAATTAACGGTTTTCAACCCAGGAAAGTCGTTGCACGTGGAAATCGCAACTAATCTCGTCCTTTAAATAGCGGTTTACGAGTCTAGCCACTATTGGCTTCCTAACAAGATGTCAAGACACATACCTCTTCGCTAGCCCTGTGGTATCTTGCTGACATTTGAAAAGGCGTCTGTTACGGTTCGCTGTTCCAGTCTCGCTGGCTGTAACGTTTTTATCCCTTCTGTGAAAGAGCTACAAGCAGCAGATAAAACATCGATAGGGAAATCGCAAGAAAATGTTCAAAAAAATGTTCAAATGTGTGTGAAATCTTATGGGACTTAACAGCTAAGGTCATCAGTCCCTAAGCTTACACACTACTTAACCTAAATTAGCCTAAGGACAAACACATACACCCATGCCCGAGGGAGGACTCGAACCTCCGCCGGGACCAGCCGCACAGTCCATGACTGCAGCGCCCTAGACCGCTCGGCTAATCCCACGCGGCGCAAGAAAATGCTTTCGGCTCATAGTGCAATGGTGAAAAACTCACAATGCTGCATAACAGGTAACGCCTCTTTCCGCTACTGACAAGCAAATTTTGGGTTTCTAGGAATACATAACTTTATTTATGAAATGCCACATTTGCATACCTCTTGAGTATGAGACGCCATACCAATTAAACACAGACAAAATCGAAATCATAGTGAGTAGTATTTTACTAATTCGTCCCGTTAGGGGCAGGCTTGTGTACAGATATTCAGTTGTATTAAACCAGACTTTCCTTGTAAGGTTATCGTGGGTAGTTTTATTTCATTTCTTATAGTACAGTGCACAATTTTCGTAAGGTTTCTTTTAGTGTTGTTAAAACAATAGTAAACATGAGAGAGAAATTAATCATCAACGATATATGGGAATTCTCTGATGTTATCTATAACAGTTTGACAATACACATGCAGTTTACTTTTTTCATTCATGTAGAAAACTTGTTCTTAGTTAAAACTGTCAAACAAGGTTTGAGTAAGAATAAAATGCCACTACCACACCACAGCTAATGTAGAAAATACTTTTCTGACGTATTTTGGCACGATGCGGTCTCCCCATACATAATACAAAAGTTTCGAGATGCATCTGCTGTCTGGTCATCTATTAAACCTGAAAAGAACCAAATGTCGTACAATTTGGCCCTTTTTCCGCATGCGACAATTATGGGTTGAGAAGTGAAGGGAATTATGCTCAGAGTTCCATTAGATTGATAACTTCAGCAAACAGCAGAATTGCGTTTTAAAAAAATGTAGTAGTTAATGCACTCAAACTCGCGACATGCTTTCCACAGTGCGCGACGCTTACCGTTACGATACTTGCTGACATGTAGCTACAGCAGCTCCAGTAGTTATCAATTCCTTCAGACCTTCCGCATTCCACACTGCTGTGACATAATGGATATGGCTGGATCTAGACTCCTAAGAGACAGACAGTTACAGCTTTTCTTTTGCACTGCACGCTATTTTCACAAACAGATAGCGCAATAGAGTAACTCTAGTGGAAAGGAACACTTTCTATTTAAATTTCTGCATCATACACTGTTGTCAGTTCTTTGTAGGTGGCAGTTACGTGATTTTATTTCGGTGATTACAGAAGTAGAGTCGAATGTATGCAATGGGTAGCCGAGGCACCTAGTTCAGGGCGATTCGGTCAACCAAGTAAATGAATGTACTGAACATGCTGCAAACCACTACAGGGAGCCTGTGTGTCAGAATTCTCATCCAGTGTGGCGCAACGATATTGCGTGAAGAGTTTGACAGAGCACTGAAAGACCTGAGTCGAAACAAGGCCCCGGGAATAGGTAACATTCCATTAGAAATACTGACGGCCTTGGGAGAGCCAGTCCTGACAAAACTCTACCATCTGTTGAGAAAGATGTATGAGACATGCGAAATACCCTCAGACTTCAAGAAGAATATAATAATTCCAATCCCAAAGAAAGCAGGTGTTGACAGATGTGAAAATACCGAACTACCAGTTTAATAAATCACAGCTGCAAAATACTAACGCGAATTCTTTACAGACGAATGGAAAAACTGGTAGAAGCCGACCTCGGGGAAGTTCAGTTTGGATTCCGTAGAAATATTGGAACACGTGAGGCAATACTGACCTTACGACTTATCTTAGAAGAAAGAATAAGGAAAGGCAACCTACGTTTCTAGCATTTGTAGACTTAGAGAAAGCTTTTGACAATGTTGACTAGAATACTCTCTTTCAAATTCTAAAGGTGGCAGGGGTAAAATACAGGGAACGAAAGGCTATTTACAATTTGTAGAGAAACCAGATGGCAGTTGTAAGAGTTGAGGGGCATGAAAGGGAAGCAGTGGTTGGGAAGGGAGTGAGACAGGGTTGTAGCCTCTCCCCGATGCTATTCAATCTGTATATTGAGCAAGCAGTAAAGGAAACAAAAGAAAAATTCGGAGTAGGTATTAAACTCTATGGAGAAGAAATAAAAACTTTGAGGTTCGCCGATGACATTGTAATTCTGTTAAATACAGAAAAGGACTTGGAAGAGCAGTTGAACGGAATGGACAGTGTCTTGAAAGGAGGATATAAGATGAACATCAACAAAAGCCAAAAGTGGATAATGGAATAGAGTCGAATTAAGTCGGGTGATGCTGAGGGAATTAGATTACGAAATGAGACACTTAAAGTAGTTAAGGAGTTTTGCTGCTTGGGGAGCAAAATAACTGATGATGCTCAAAGTAGAGAAGATCTAAAATGTAGACTGGCAATGGCAAGGAAAGCGTTTCTGAAGAAGAGAAATTTGTTAACATCGAGTATAGATTTAAGTGTCAGGCAGTCGTTTCTGAAAGTATTTGTACGGAGTGTAGCCAGGTATGGAAGTGAAACATGGACGATAAATTGTTTGGACAAGAAGAGAATAGAAGCTCTCGAAATGTGGTGCTACAGAAGAATGCTGAAGATTAGATGGGTAGATCACATAACTAGAGGTATTGAATAGAATTGGGGAGAAGAGGAGTTTGTGGCACAACAAGACAAGAAGAAGGGATTGGTTGGTAGGACGTGTTCTGAGGCATCAAGGGATCACAAATTTAGCATTGTAGGGCAGTGTGGAGGGTAAAAATCGTAGAGGGAGACCAAGAGATGAATACACTTAGCAGATTCAGAAGGATGTAGGTTACAGTAAGTACTGGGAGATGAAGAAGCTTGCACAGGATAGGGTAGCATGGAGAGCTGCATCAAACCAGCCTCAGGGCTGAAGACCACAACAACAACAACGTGGCGCAACGGCGTTACAATAGAAAAATGAGTTACAGAGAAGAGGATTTGACGGTCTGTTGGATTGATGATCGGTTCATATACTTATGGTGTGGGTTCGATTCCAAGTTCTGCTCATGGTTTTTGATAGGGAGAGACAGATTCTATTCTATTCTGGCTACGTCAAGTGAAAAGGATATAATGGCATTGCGGTCTGAAAATCACATTAAATATGATATTTCTTCTCTACCAAGTAGACATTAGGTTGAATCACAATAAAGTCAGGAGTGGCGACATGTAGAAAATCTATCACCAGTAACCTTTCTTATACTAGTTATTTATTTCTAGTGACGAAACAGTGGCTATGTAGGTTCACAGAAAACTTATTCCATCTTTTATTTGGGCTTCTGTATGTCGATAAAATTGATTCTGAACTGGGAATGGAACTCAGACCGAGGAATTTGATCCCTTCGTGACAATACAGCTTGGCTATAATTTGTTGTTTGCTCAAAACTGCACTTTCGTCAACATCTCCACATATTGCACATGAATGGGTTCTAATCCTCGCCCGGCACTAAAGCTTTCATTATGTATTATGAAGCTGTAGCATGAGAACACCTATCTGCTGGTGGATAATAATTTTGATTTTTAATGTTTTTTCATTCGTTGTCAACAATACCGATATCTGACGTTTCTGACTCCCAGTGAGACACAGAACTATTTGGGAGATCACTGTAAGTTCAAGGATGTTATTTCGAGCTGCTGGTGGAGAAAAATTCGGTACCTGTTTCTCTTTGTGTGTAGTCAACAACGATATGAGTGGAATTCGATTCTCAGTCAGCACTGAACTCTTCGTCATATTATTTCTAGTTCAAACATGCTCACATGTCGCTGCTGGTGTAACAAACCCATATTTAATGTGCGTTTTCTCTAGAATATAACAGCAATAGGTACCTGGTTGACGTCCTGGGAAGGAAAAAATTAATGTTTCGTCTCGTCATTTCAGATAAAACATCAAGCTACTGCCGAGAAAATCCGATATGTCACAGTTGATTGTGCTTCGATAACAATCCGATTAGGTTCTGGGTTCGAATCCCTGTCCAACACAAAGCTTTACCCTACGGCATTTCAAGTAAGTTACTTGTGATGAAGCAATATTTAACATCTCTCGTAGTTCGTTACAGGGGTAGGAACTCGCGTCCGTTAAAAATGTTTACTTTATGTAATTTAAAGTTAATATTTGCTAACTGATACTGTCTAAAATCGAGGTATATCACTCTTTGTATGCTTAGTCAGGAATGAGTGTTAGTTCCCGTCAGTCACGAAATCTTTGCTGAGTCTGCATGACCAGGCTTTGAATCCATATGCAAAACGACAAGTTCATACATATTCTCAACTAGATGCTCGTGAATAACTTAAATTTTTAATGTCATTTTATGTAAAATAATAAGTACGGTAGGTTACTTTGAAGAGGAGATAATGAATACGACGAACGTACTACGTGCGTTACCTACCTCACGTAATAGTGAGAATGGTAACATTTCAGGTATGTCATTTGTTGTAATAAATGTGAGCCTACAAGCCTTAATGACAGTCTTATCCGTAATAAGGTGTTCCCTGATATTTGTAGTATCGTGGTATTACTTTACATCTTCAGTTATTGCGATACAGAGCAGCGTTTTCTAGTGGTGACTTGGAACCATTTTCAATAGTCAAACGAGTGTACCGAGGAGCGATTAGAGGACCTGCTAGACAGCTGCGTTATGCGGGTTGCATGTGAATCAGGCGATATGCAATTCAGGTCATTCGGATAGTTTTGAGCACGACTGTACCTGTGAGTCGCACCCCATTTAACAATATAGGAAATGGCTCTGTTGCCAGCTGGGTTGCATTTGAGTCGCTGCGTGTGCGGAGGGCCTTAGAATACCGACTTCGCCCCAGACCTTAGCGTCCGGCATTGCTACCTTCTCTGGTTTCGCCATTTGAGGAGGCATTCAGGCATTCACACACCTCATTGAAATTGTCATCAGAATAGTTCAAGTCGTCATAAAGGCCGAAGGTAGACACATACCACTTACAGGTGTCCGAATACTTTTGATCTGGTAGTGTAGGTAGCTCAACACCACTAGGCTGTTGAAATTAAGGTTTTTGATCAAACCTGTGTTGATTATCTCTTTAGCTCACGACAAGATATCTTCGTCAGCCCACGGAGTAGATGCATAGACAAACACACACACACACACACACACACACACACACACACACACACACTATTCACATTTTTACGTAAGTTGAGCATAGCAGTTTTACGTGCCATCCGGTCATCATAAAGAATCTTATGCTGTTTCATATTGCACAATTCTAATCATCGTATAAATACTTCGGGCAGCTATTCGCTTCAGCGGGTGGCTGCACCCTACTTGTTCACTCCATGAGCAGATCTCGCAAACCACGTATGTACGCACCTTTTCTGCAGACGCCAAGAGCTCACCCCACTACCTAGTGCAGGGGGCTCCCTCCGCTCTGGGATTCAGCAGGGACGGGTCAAGGTACGATTCGATACATCGTAGTGGTATCGATATCTGTACCTTCGCAAGGCGCCTTGCACTTGCTGTTCTTTCCGTCAGGGCACTGGTGCACCGAACAGCTCTGACGCATCTTTTAAGAGCGGTTAACTTCATTTCAGTATTCATTATGTTGGGCATGGAGTTAGAAGGGGCCACCTGTACCCATTTCGCCACTCATCGTACCGTTGCATAAAACTGAAATGGCCAGCGCGGGCGACAGATTCGAGCACTCCCATCACAGCGGGCGGCAGGCTGTTAGTGATTTACGCGGATCTGTGAGCCGCCCCGGCCGGCAGTAAAGCCGGTGTCGCCCGTATGTTGGCTGCCAGCGCCCACAGCCCGGCGGGCGCGCGATGATGGACGCGCGGACCAACAAATTGCGCGCACTCTGCAATTACATCAATGGCGGCCAACGAATTTGCCGCAGCACCTGCAGTTCATCAGCGGGCTCGCCGTGCTAAATATAAACCCGCGACAATGGCGGCCGCCGAAATGGAAAGCCCGCTGCTTGTTTTACGGCGCTGTTTGGCTTCCTGTTTGTCCTGCGGGTTGCGGCTGTTTTCAAATATTTGACGCCGTTTGTCGTGATACCTTCTTTGTTGGCCGCGACGGCGAGAGACAAATGGACGCCTCGGTTACCATCAGATGTTCTCGTTATCAGCAACGCCAGCTACAGAACGAAACCGCGGGAGTGCTGCAGCATTCTGCACGTTTTCTCTAAGAGTCGGTTTCAAATACGTGCTATGTTGTGCAGAGTTTATATAGGCATGTATTTTCAACGCAGATAAAGAAGAATGCCTGCGTGACTGGGCCAACATGGCCGCAGGCGCAGGCCTTTCCGGTTCATATTCGTCCTCGGTCTCAAACGAAGTTTTATTTACTTAAGCAGTAACATTACTGGCACCCATAAAAATTTCTACTTTTGTGCCTTCCCACCATTTTCCTTCTTCCCTTGTAGGCAACTGTCCATTTTTGTTCATTACTCGTCGCTGTTTAACCTGTTTATTCGTTTATTGAGAGAAATACAATTTTACAATGACGTAAATGGTGCACTTAAAAATTGTCATATTATCACCTTGAGCTGCTGGTAAAATACTTTTTTTATACAACCAGTTTCAGTCGTCTGACCATCATCAGGTTCGTCAAAGAAACGGCAGCGTCATGTTAGGTGAAATATAAAATCGTTATCGTCAGCTGATAAAACCGTGTCATGAATAAGTACATCCTGTACCACAGTTTTTATTCGCCGAAGACGAAATTTATACTACGACATGATAACAGTGGATTATTCATGGTTTTATCATCTGAAGATAACGATTTTGTGTTTCGCTTAACATGATGCTGTGAATACTTGTATGAACCTGATGACGGTCAGACGACCGAAACTAGTTTTATAGATAAGGTATTTTACCAGCAACTCGTGGCAGTAATGATTGTTTCCTTGCCGAGCAATGCAAAGCCCTAACAAACAAAATAACAACATACGGGGCGTTGAAAAATCAACACCCAAACCGACAGATAAGTGAGGGGCACTGAAACAACAAACATACGAAAGCTTTCCCGGGGTAATAATTGATAATATTTCGTTAAACAACCAAGTGTCGGAAACGCATACTGTGTTAAGTACGGAGTATCTCGCATGTTACTGGGTCTGACTGAGAATAAAACAATGTTAGATGTGTTTCAGTATTTCATTATTGTCATCAGTGGTAGAACGAACATTCAAAACGAACACTACCTAACCTAACCTAACCTAACCTAACCTCTTTTACACAGAGCCGGTACCGATGTATCGGGGTGTCCCGTGTGACACTACTGTGTGAGATGGCCATTGTTGTCTGCTGTGTTATTTTGTTGCGCTTCACTGTATGTGGAACCGTTTCCTTTCCTTGCGATAGGTGTACGGAACTGCTGTAGTTGGGACCTTTATTGAACATATCAATACGTATGATGATTTCAGTATCGATTACAAACAGCATTGAAGCGATTTTTTACTCCCGTGTGTGACGTCTGCTTTCGCTGCAGCATGAATTGCGTCGTAGAGTAGGTTTTCACCATCAGTGACGATGGCTAGACAGCAACACATACACCATCGGTTCTCCTCTGCTGGGTGGGCCCCACAGCCTCTATAAAGTTGAAGATGACATCCTTCGTACGAGACTTATTTTAAAATAGACATGTAATGGACAGTGAACTGGAAACTACAGCCTATTTAAAATTACTTTATAGCTGACGTCTGTCACTTTATGCGTAACGCGGAGCAATATTGGAAGTGAACGCCCGCAATGTATACCGGCAATGCGAGACGCTCTGTCGACAGATGATTTTAACTGACCAATGACTGAACTTTTGTAGGAGACACGTTTCGTAGCCCTGAATTTAAACTCATGTCCTAAGCTAACTACAACCTCGTGTTATGTAAAGTATCTCGTATCCGAGAAAGCGGTGGTCAACAATCTGAGAACTAAAATCACGATCGCTATATTCACGGCTATCGAAGCTAACCTCGGCGAGCAACCGCGAGGCAGAAAAAGTTCAGTTTCAGCGCCAAAAACCAACTGTAATTTCTTGCTATCATTTGTTACCTAAAACTGTGCTCCCGCTGGTTACACGAGCTACAACGTTACCAGACGATGAGCAGTCCTCGTTGGCACTTGGTTGCCGATTATAGACACCACAGGCAGATTCAGACGAAAAAAGAATGATAGGTAGAAAAAATAAGAGCAAATAAAAATGTCAGTACGATGATGAAAATGACATGGCAAAGAATTTGAAACATAAAAGTACGTTTAAATCAATTCATTGAATAAAAATGATAATCAAACTCTTTTCATTAGATTTAGAAAAAAAATAGCAGCATGCGACGAGACTCCAACTCCACCACCGTAGGTTATCAGGCAGAACATTGCACTAAAATACAATACTAAGTCAGCAACTTATACGTTTGACTGATCACCCAGTCAGAGTAATGAATTGTAGTCTTCAAAAACTCTGTTTCATGCAATGTCGTGCGAAATTTATCTACTGTAAGCTGATCCCTGTGGCTATGATAACCGAAAAATATGATGCTAAATCGCGTCTTGTGTCTAGGTATCCACTAGTGTTTAGTTAGTGCTATGTATGAAACGTGTGTATTTCATTAGTATCGTTGTGTGTGTGTGTGTGTGTGTTTTTGTGTGTGTGCCAGACTCATGATTCGGGATACAAACATATCAAGAAAGAATGCCAGTCAAGGAATGGGAAGGGAACGGACTAACTGTTGTGGCAGTTTGGCAACGGCGAACGGTTTGGGCACGACGTTGAGCGCTCTGATTGAGAAAACCAGCTCCAACGCGTGAGGTGTAAACTATCAACTAATTTAAATCAGACTGTAGGTGACACTACTGAATAAAGTACTATATTAAAATACGTCTCTTGGTGAAAGCGATGTCAGTCTTCATATACACCATCAATCGATGGACGTGAGCGTTTTAAAAACAGCGTAGCTAAATTTTATCAGACGTGAAGGCGTCATGAATGAATTTGGAAAAGTAGTTGAGGGAACCAAGTTCGACATTTTTTTGCTTACAAGAATTGAAAAAAAAAAAAAAGCTGGCTAAATCTCCGAAACTTAGTAGCAGCGCAGGTCGTAAAGTCGTAGAGCAGCGTCAGAAATTGATGTCAGCTATTGTCACATTTAATAACATTGTCACCGTAAAATATGATAGTACTGCCATTTTTATATATCAAGTGTAAGTAGGCAGTTTAGGCTTTTATGTTGGTGACGCCACATAGCGCTCTGTATGAAAATCACTGACTGCGCTGAGTACAGTCTGTAGCTGGTTTGAGTCGTTGTTGGAATATTCGCTTGTGCAGTGTTGGGCAGTTGGATGTGAACAACGTGTAGCGTTGGGCAGTTGGAGGTGAGCCGTCAGCAGTGGTGGATGTGGGGAGAGAGATGCCAGAGTTTTGAGTGGTTACTATGAGCGGACAATCTGGACGTGTGTCCGTCAGAAGAAGGAAATTTGTAAGACTGGATGTCACGAACTGAAATATATATATATATATATATATATATATATATATATATATATATGTATATATATACTTTTGAACACTATTAACATCCATTAAATAATAATTTTATGATCTACTTTCTAAAAAAGGGAGCACAAATAGACATTTCCCTTCACAGGAATTGCATACATAATTTTTTCGACGATTTGGTAACTTGTTTCGTAGAGTGAGTTATTGTGATGCATCACTCTAGTGTTAAGATGTGACATAGGTATTAGACATGGCTATCTTTACTGTAATATTTTTTCTGCTTGAGGTTTGTCATGTTTAGGCATAAGTTATTGCATTTGCTGGTGCTGTTTGTCAGGCATTGTCCTACTAAATTTCACTTTGTATTACTCTGATAAGCCAGTTTTCTACTGATTTATATTTCTTGTTCCTGCACATTGGCTCATATTAGTTACAATGTTGCATTTGCTTAGCTAATTTATATTTATTGCTGCTTGCTTTGCCACTTGGCATTTTTTCCTCGTTCTTGTTTGAGTTAATTGTTTTGCGCTTCTGCATTGCCTCGTCCCTTAGTTTATGTATCTGAGCTCAGTAGACTTAAGTTAGCTTAAGAGGGGCGATACTATATAAGAAACTAACTATGAAGAATTGGGAAAGAATGCATTGAGAAGTTATATGAAAAAGTTTGGCCAAAAAAGTAGTGTACAATGAAGAATAATTATTTTGAAAGAGGATATGAATAGAATACAGAAAGCAGGTATATATAGGACTTTTTGGGAATAATGATGAACTAAGGGAGATATCGGAGAAGTAAAGAAAATTTTGTTTGCAAATCAAATAACGTAAGAGTTTTTCCAGCACTGTCATTCTTTACATTCAAAGGAGAAGTTTTATATGCTGTTCAACAGCCAGAGCTTCAGTGATTTCAGCCGAGCGGTCTAGGGCGCTAAAGTCATGGCCTGTGCGGCTGGTCCCGGCGGAGGTTCGAGTCCGCCCTCGGTCATGGGTGTGGGTGTTTGTCCTTAGGATAATTGAGGTTAAGTAGTGTGTAAGCTTAGGGACTGGTGACCTTAGCAGTTAAGTCCCATAAGATTTCGCACACATTTTGAACATTTCAGTGATTTCTGTTGCAAGATAAGTTCTTTTATTTATCCTTCGAGATTGAGTTATTTATTAAAAAAACTGCGACTACCGTTTGGGACAATTATTGTCATCAGATGGTCTACGAGATTTAAAAGAAAAATTAACCATCACTACAGAGGCATCGCAGTACATGAAGCGCTAAATCCTGAAGGTATAGAAATAAAACTTCAACTACATCAATAATTAAGTCATACGTCTGTTACCTTTCTTTTGCCGCTAATCCCGTTATCAATACAAAGACGTCGCTGTACTAACTCAGGTGCGACCGTTAACGTAGCGCCTGTAACTCGGTTTCAAGGTGTTTTCGTGTCTATGGGCGGTTTGTTAGCAGACTGCCGGCAGGTGACAGTGAAGGCGCATAAAGTGATCAGCTTATTATGATCCTGCAAAGTGAACTTGTGACTATGCGGTAACAAGGTGTTCAAATGGTTCAAATGGCTCTGAGCACTATGCGACTTAACTTCTGAGATCATCAGTCGCCTAGAACTTAGAACTAATTAAACCTAACGAATCTAAGGACATCACACACATCTATGCCCGAGGCACGATTCGAACCTGCGACCGTAGCAGTCCCGCGGTTCCGGACTGAAGCGCCTAGAACCGCACGGCCATAACAAGGTGTGAGAGAATGCATCCAGTACGGAACCTCCCAGATGTTGCTATCACAGACGTAACTTCATACGTGGGGTAACGGCGTACCGACAGCACCGCTAAATTGTATGCGATCTGTACGTTTCCTTGTAAATAAAGCACGTAGTAAAATAAATTAGTAAAATCACTGTTGCTTAAAATTCCTGTGAAATATTACAGAGTGACTTAACGTCACATTAATGTGGGCACCGCCTATGTTCGACGTCAAACTGCAATAACCGTTCACAGACAGCAAGCGTCAGCGCTATCAGTGGAGGGAACATCAAGCGTGTCGAGGGGATGCGGAAAACAGCGCAGTCGTGATTGTAATGCGGAAACGGAGCGATTTATCTGATGACCAAAAGGGCATGATCATTGTCTTTTGGGACGAGGGTGGAAGCATTTCCAAACGGCTGTCTGTAAACTGTTCGCATGCCGCCATCGTGCTAGTGTCGAGGAAACCCGGGCCATAGATGACGCGGGTCAACGACTGCTGTAAAGATATAAATTGCTGTTGAGCAACTAACTGCCCAGATGAACCACGCGGCTAGCAGCACTGCCTCCTCAACGACCATTCAGGGAACGTTGGTGCGTAAAGGCCTCTGCAGCTGGCGCCTGATTCATAAACTATTGCTCACAGCTGTTCATCGGAGATGAAGGCTGGAATTTGTAAACCAATACACCAACTGGACGTCCACAGAGTGAATGTTACGCCAGACAGGTGGTCGATGGCGGGCACGACATGAAACGTCTGAAAGCAAACACTTTGCAGGCGGGAGGAGGGAGCTTTATGGACTACGGAATGTTTTCGTGGCATTCTCTGGGTGATCCCGCCATTTTGAAAGGCGCAGTGGATCAACACAAGTGTGTATCTATCCTTGGCGTCCAAGTCCACCCCTACATGCAGTTTGTTTGTCCTCGGCGCGATGACATCTACCAGCGGGACAATGTACCGTGTCACACAGCTCGCAGTATACGTCTGTGGTTCGAAGAGCGCCAAGGTGAGTTTCCCTTACTCCCCTGACCAACAAACTGTTTGAATTTAAACCAAGTGTAGATCAGGCTATTAGCAGCGTTGATCCTCAACTAAGAAATATAGCACAGTTGCACTGGAGTGAGCAAGGGTCAAAGTCCCTGTAGGTACTTTCCAAAACCTCATTGACTCTCTCCTCGTAAATGTCGCAGCGGTTCGTGCTGCAAAAGGTGGTTATTCAGACTTTTGTTAAAATGGTTCAAATGGCTCTGAGCACTATGGGACGTAACATCTGAGGTCATCAGTCCCCTAGAACTTAGAACTACTTAAACCTAACTAACGTAAGGGCATCACACACATTCATGCCCGAAGCAGGTTCCGAACCTGCGACCGTAGCGGTCGCGCAGTTCCAGACTGAAGCGCCTAGAACCTCTCGGCCACACCGGCCGGCAGGTTTTTGTCGAATGGTCACAGTGTCAGTGGACAGTTTATCACAAAGCACAAGGAAGTTTTCCTTCCAACTAATTTTAGTACTAGGAGGCAAGAGAGGCAAAAACGTATTACGATTACAACATTTTGTGCAGTATCATCCAGACCACTGGCTACCCTCTCATTAGCAAAGTGGATGCACTCTTTCGACGTGTGGTGCACTAACGTACGCACAGTGTTAGGTGCTCTCCGCGGAGGAGAAAGCCGAGCGTCAAAGTGCAGTACGCAGTCTGGACGTGATTTAACAGAACTTCAGTCCAAGTTTAAGACTGAAAGGTGATTTTTTCTCGAGAACAGTATTTCGTCTCTCACTTTCAGTGTATCCTCCTTCAACAAATATTACATTCAAATTTTAGTACGTTAACTAGATTGAAAAATACTTTTTTATTCACAGTTAACTTGATCGCATTTGGTGGAATTTTGACCCTTTAACAAATTCGACTCTAATGAGTTGTCATTGGAACTAGAAGTCCGGGAGGGACAAAATGCAGAAGTACCATTAACCTTTAAAAAAATATAAAAATGTTATAAAGTGCAATAAAAATGAAAGAATATACGCAATATCTTATTAGGAAAGTATAATAAGTGTCGAGATGGTTTGTTGTGGGCGAAGATGGATGCGGGTGAAGGAGAATAAGGGAGCCCGTGGATATAAATGCTTTTTAATTTTTGTTATTTACGAACATCGTCTTCTTAGCCAAGGCAGGGACCTCTGAGAGTGTGGCAAATACGCTACCACGGCGCCTCCCGGCGCATTGCCCTGTAGTCCACTACTAGCCGGTAACCTTACCCTTGAAGTTTCGCCACTAGAATCATTGGCGAGGCATAGGGAGATGTGGATGGTATAATTACTCCCTCCGCGAGCGTCTTATGTACAAGCTTTCTCAGTTCCCTCATTTTAGGTAGAAATAAGCGATTTGTAGACTGACAGACTGGCACCTAATCTGACAACTGGACTGTGTATTCAATCTTATTGGTGACCCCCAAACGGTTCGTCAGAGCTTCCGCAAATTTGTATAACAGTTTAACAGAACCTCCCTCTGATCTGGACTCAAGTGCGACGTTTCAGACTTGGAATTGCTGGTTTGGACGGCACATGATTAAGGGCGACAATGATGTTGACACCATAGTTATTTGAGATTGGGTCAAAATTTAAACCGAATGGAAGCGTCAACACAATCTAACACACTACCTGTTCTCTAAGAAAATTATACCCAAGGAAACACGCATAACCAACCCACTTACAATTGTAAATTGAACAATACAAATGAAGCCCTAATTTTAAAATAAAGAGCAACCCCCACTGTCGCTGGAATAACCTTGCCATTAACACTTCGACAACGTAAATCCGACTTCTGAACATGCGGACCCTTGGAAAGACACAGCAGTGTATTGATACCCTGTTCTTCAACGAGTGAAAGGCTACTTCCAGAGTCCAGGAAGAGACAGACAGACTCCCCGTGAATAGTGGTACAAATAAAGGGTAGAGTGGTGCAGGCGGTTCCTTTCATCGTCCGTGTCTTTCTGATTAAGGTATTGATATTATCACACCACTGCATCTTCCTCTGGCGTCAACTCTTTTTCCTTTTACTTCAGTTTTTGCTGTAATCACCCGCAAAATGCCCTCCTCCGTGACACCGAGAACACATATAACCTTTTCAAAAAAAGAATGTTCCTTTACTCTGACCATAGCCACAATCATGTTCTTTTTTATTACATCGAAAACACACCAAACTGTTTTTAGCATTAAATTTAAATTGAAGGTGCCTACTTACAGAGCCTACTTGTTTGTATTAACACAAAGCCGGCCGTGGTGGACGAGCGGTTCTAGGCACTTCAGTCCGGAACCGCGCTGCTGCTGCGGTCGCAGGTTCGAATCCTGCCTCGGGCATGGATGTGTGTGATGTCCTTAGTTTAGTTAGGTTTAAGTAGTTCTAAGTCTAGGGCACTGATGACCTCATTTGTTAAGTCCCATAGTGCTCAGAGCCATTTGAACCATTTGTTAACACAAGTTTCGTCATCCCTACACTTCTCTACATATACATCTACGTGATTCCTCTGCTATTCACATTAAAGTGTCTGGCAGAGGGTTCAGTGAACCACATTCAAGCTGTCTCTCTGCCGTTCCACTCTCGAACGGCGCGCGGGAAAAAACGAGCACTTAAATTTTTCTGTGCGAGACCTGATTTCTCTTATTTTATCGTAATGATCATTACTCCCTATGTAGTTGGGTGCCAACAGAATGTTTGAGCAATCGGAGGAGAAAACTAGTGATTGAAATTTCATGAGAAGATCCCGTCGCAACGAAAAACGCCTTTGTTTTAATGATTGCCACTCCAATGCACGTATCATATCTGGGTCACTCTCCGCTATTTCGCGATGATACAAAACGAGCTGCCCTTCTTTGAACTTTTTCGATGTCACCCGTCAGTCCCACCAGAAACGGATCCCACACCGCACAGCAATACTCCAGAATAGGGCGGACAAGGATGGTGTAAGCAGTCTCTTTAATAGACCTGCTGCACCTTTTAAGTGTTCTGCCAACGAACTTTGGTTTGCTCTACCCACAACACTATCTATGTGACCGTTCCAATTTAGGTTATTCGTAATCGTAATCCCTAAGTATTTAGTTGAAATTACAGCCTTCAGGTTTGTGTGATTTATCGCATAATCGAAATTTAGCGGATTTATTTTAGTGCTCATGTGAATAATTTTACACTTTTCTTTATTCAGGGTGAATTGCCACTTTTCGCACTATAGAGATATCGTATCTAAATCATTTTCCAATGCGTTTTGGTCATCTGATGACTTTACAAGACTGTAAATGAGAGCATCATCTGCAAACAATCTAAGATAGCTACTCAGCTTGTCTCTTATGTCGTTAATATAGATCAGGAACAATAGAGGGCGTATAACACATCCTTGGGGAACGCCGGATGTTATTTCTGTTTTACTCGATGACTTTCCGTCTGTTACTACGAACTGTGACCTTTCTGACAGGATATCACGAATCCAATCGCAAAACTGAGGCGATATTCCATAGGCACGCAGTTTGGTTAGAAGTCGCTTGTGAAGAACAGTGTCGAAAGTCTTCTGGAAATCTAAGAATATGGAATCAATTTTACATCCCTTGTTGATAGCAATCATTACTTCATGGGTATAAAGAGCTAGTTGTGTTTCACAAGAACGATATTTTCTGAATCGTTGGTGACTAAGTGTCAATAAATCGTTTTCTTCGAGGTAATTCATAATGGTCGAACACATTATATGTTCCAAAACCCTAATTCAAATCGACGTTAGTGATATGGACCTGCCGGCCGGAGTGGCCGAGCGGTTCTAGGCGATTCAGTCTGGAACCGCGCGATCGTTACGGTCGCAGGTTCGAATCCTACCTCGGGCATTGATGTGTGTGATGTCCTTAGGATAGTTAGGTTTAAGTAGTTCTAAGTTCTAGGGGACTGATGACCTCAGAAGTTAAGTCCCAATGTGCTCAGAGCCATTTGAACCATTTTGGTATGGGCCTGTAATACAACGGATTACTCCTATTTCCCTTTTTGGGTATTGATGTGACTTAGGCAATTTTCCAGTCTTTAGGTGCGGATCTTTCTGTGAGCGAACGGTTGTATATAATTGCTTGTATCAGCATACACTGAAAGGAACCTGACTACAATCTGGACCGGAGGCCTTGCCTTTATTAAGTAATTTAAGCTGCTTTTGTAGTGGGACGCGAAATTGAAGCGTCACCCATCCACCAGTGTCAGCCCAGTTTGCAGGTGAATATAAGTTTAATTTAGTGTCTTGTTTATGTATTTTGTAATATTTGTAATGGTTGTGAATTATCTAAAGTTTTGTATTTATTTTTATGTTTCATGTACGGAGAGGGCGGCGCAACGAAAGGAGACAGCATATACACTGCCGGGACCAGAGAGAAAATTGCTGGCCACTATACGTCACGGGTCGACAGCCAAAGAGCAACAGAAGATCCTGAAACCGTCGTGCTTCTAAAAACTGGAAAAATAAGAATTTGTAATGTTTCTACAACAATGACGTCATAGAAAGTTTAATCATATTGTAAATGTTCAGTCCTATCTTGTCAAGGCTCAGGTTCACGTCTATATGTAGGAAGATAATAAACTAGTGGATGCTACTAAAGTTTAAATACGTGTTCCGAGAATTTATTTATGAAGAATTATGTTAATGAATTACTAATTTATTTGACAAGATTATTAATTTTGAGAACGTTCATCGCGAGTTTAAGTCTTGAAAGTTTATTCAATGTGGTTCTAATATTTATTAAAGCAGGTAACTTGCATTAATATAATTTCTGAGAAGAAACAAACGACATCTACATTGAAAAAAGTTTGCGCAAACCAATCGGACTGAGTGACGTAATTCTGCCCATACGACTCAAATGATGGTGTTTTAATTACAGTTTCGTTCAAGAACCATTCAGAGACAATTTTTAAAAGAATTTAAATAATTTTTAAGTGTTTGTAACTGACGTAGGTGACGAAGTCTGCACATGGTCATATGTCAAAAGAAAATCATTTATACAAAACGTACATCGTTACACTACACTTTGCTACACTGAAGATATCTGCTTTATGTTTCTCGTCTTGGCAGTTGTTCTTGATTGGAATTCAGGAATATTTACTTCGTCTTCTTTGATGAAGTATTTTAGGAAAACCGTGTTTAATAACTCTGCTTTTGTGGCACTGTCATCAGTGACTTCACCGGTGTTATCGTGCAGTGAAGGTACCGGTTGCGTCTTGCCACTGGTGTGCTTTATGTATGACCAGAATCTCTTTGGGTTTTCTGCCAGATTCCGAAACAGAGTTTCGTTGTGGAAATTATTATAAGCAACTGTCATTGAAGAACGCGCAATTTTTCGAAATTTTGCAAAACTTTGGCAATCTTGGGGACTTCGCGTTCTTTTAAATTTGGCATGCTTTTTTGGTTGCTTCTGCAACAGCGATGTGACCCGTTTTGTGTAACTTGGGGGATTAGTACCATCACTTATTAATTTGTGATGTAATCTCTCAATTGCCGTCGATACTATCTCTTTGAAATCATTACACATCTTTTCTACGCTTACATGATCAGAACGGATGGAATGGAGACTGTCTCTTAAAAAGGCGTAAAGAGCATTTTTATCAGCTTTTTTAAATAGATGTACTCTGCGTTTATTTTTGATGGTTGTGGGCGTTACGGTATTCAGCCTAGTAGCAACTGCCTTGTGGTCGCTAATCCATGTATTCGTCACGATACTCACTATTTGTCCAGGATTAAGAGGTCAAGTAGGCTTTCGCAACCATTTACGCTTAGAGTGGGCTCATGTACTAATTGTTCAAAATAATTTTCTGAGAAAGCATTCAGTACAATTTCGGATGATGTTTTATGCCTGTCGCCTGGCTTTAAACGTATAATATTTCCAGCATATCGAGGGTAGATTGAAGTCGCCACCGACGGTAATTGTATGAGCAGTGTACTTATTTGAAATGAGACTCAAGTTTTCTTTGAACGGTTCAGCAACAATATCTTCTGAGTCGGGGGTCGGTAAAACGATCCAATTAATAGTTCAGTCCGACTTTAAAGTATGACCTCTAACATACTATTTCGCAGGAACTATCTACTTCAGTTTCACTACCCGGTAAACCACTTCTGACACCAATAAATACTCCTCCATCAACAGTATTCAGTCTATCCTTCCTGAACACTGTTAGGTCGTTTGAAACAATTTCAGCTGAACTTATTTCCAGCTTTAGCCAGCTTTCCGTACCTATAACTATTTGAGCTTCAGTGCTTGGAGCTCTGATCCTTTCGCAACAAAGCTATGGCAATTTACAGCTACAATACCGATCGTTTCTACAACTACCTTACTGTGTTCTACCTTGCCCCTTTTAGATGGACGCCCTTTATGTGGCTTCCTGAGACTCTCTAACCTAAAAAACCACCCAGTCCCTTCCACACAGCCCCCACTACCCTGTAGCTGCTTCCTGTGTGGCGTAGACTCCTGACCTATTAAGCGAAACCCGGAAACCCACCACCCAATGGCACAAGTCAAGGAATCTGCAGCCTATACGGTCACAGAACCACCTGAGCCTCTGATTCAAACCCTCCACTCGGCTCTGCACCAAAGTACCACACTCAGTTCTATCGACAATGCTGCAGATGGTGAGCTCCGTCTTAATCTCGCAAGCAAGAGTGGCAGTCTTTACCATTTCCGCTAGCCACCTGAAACCAGAGAGAATCTCCTCCAATCCAAAGCTACACATGTCAGGTGGTGACCTGCAATGGGCTGCACCCTGTGCTCTTCATGGCATCCGGAAGCACCCTTTCCATACCCGTAATGAGTCCCCATGGTATTCACATGGAGTGCACACTGGCTTCCTTCAACTACTCAGCAGTCATGGGGCCTCATTACGCGCCTAACGTTTGTGCTCTCAATCACCAGCAAATCCACCCTCTGTGAATGCCCAGATCTTGCATGCTGAGAAGCTTCCTCTGGAACAAGGTGGGCGACTGCATCCGGCTCAGATACTTCATAAGCCACAGATAACACTTGAAACCTGTTCGTCAAACGAACTGGGGAGGCCCTACAATTGGCCCCTCAGAAAATCTTTTGCTGCCGGCCAGACTTTGGAATGATCTCCCACTTGGCCACGGGAGAGGGGTAAACCTCAGTGCAAGCAGAACCCAGGGTTGCCACAGGAGTGGACTGATCGGGGGACATGTGGGACGTTCTCGACCCCCCACAGTGATGCCAATTGGCAGCAGCCTCAGGTTGTGTGACAGAAGCCAACACTGCCTGGAGCTGTGAGTGAAGGCTCACCAACTCAGCTCGCATTTGCACACAGCAATCACAGTTCCTATCCATTACTGAAGTCGCTCCTGACTGAAGGTCGTAAAAATATGTGACAAACGACAGTGTACTTGGCTTATTAGCAGCAAGAACTCGAGGTGCTCTATCACTGACGGTCTAACTGATACTCATCAGTAAATCGAAACTGTTCAATTCGCGAGACTAGCTGATCTAATTCAGTTAGTGTCTGCAGTTCAGTGAAGTATAGTGCCCTTGAACTATTTTCCGCACATATGCCTTCAACTATATTTTTCACGCCATCGACCTCTGAAATGTCTAAACACAGGGCCGGTATTACTAGCCGGATCTCTTCAACATAGTGAGCAAGAGTTTTGTAATATTAACGTGTCTGACACCTGCAAAACTTCACTCAAATTTTGTAGTCACACTGTGAGCCACACAACTACTTGGTCGCTAGCTTCTATTGAAAGACTAGAAATGCTTTCTAGGAGAGCGGAAAAAGGATTTTGTAGCTTATTATACCTCCCGCAACCCTCTATACTATTACCAACACCTTTTCACGCGTCTTACCAGAAGAGTGGGCACGTTCTCCACTTTCAGTAACTTGCCAATTCAGTATACTACTTTTCAATTGTAATTGCATTACTTTATCTCTTAGTTCATGAATAACGTCTTTCTGTTTAGCGTTAGCAGCTAACACTACGTTTAACCAAACGCCCGCATCGAAATACTTGCGCCTGCTTGGAACACTCGCTTGCAACAACAGTATACTGGCCTGTGCGCTGTCAAGGAGGCTACAACAACAAGAACAGGCGTCATCCACCTGGCCAACAGTTCCACTGTTGATAACAAGGTCGCTTCCAGCATTGCGCAGACGCTGCTCCTGTTTTGCCATGTTACCAACAAAATTTCCTGCGCGGTTGGCGAACTCTTACTCCAGTAGCTTCCATACATCGTCCGGGGAAAACCTGAATTTGACAAAGAGTTATAGTAATCTCATTCGACAATAGAGCATCGCTTAACCTAGTCCTACCACAACCCCCTCCTCCCACCCCCTCATAGAACTATGCTACCATTGTAGTTGTAGGAGCGCGGAGGGAGTGGTAAGCTCATGGCCCGGAATTACTCTACCTATATTACCAAAAATAATTTATTACACGGAGATTGGAATTAAATATTAAAGCTCAAAGGTTATTTTTCCATCACAATTAAACGTCACATACCCTTACTTCATATAACTGTTTTTAATGACACCATCCTACAAGAATAATAGCTTAGCAGTTGGATGGCAACGCGCATGAAATAAAGCCCAAATTAGAAGTTTTACATACTGACTAATTCAGGAAGAGAAGGTATCAAAAGAATTTCCCAGAACGTTGGTAACAACTATAAAAGTTAAAGCTTGAGTTAAAAAACTTAGGTGCGTTTTCGCAAATTCTGAGGTAATCCAGTTCCAGAAGAATAAACTTGCAGTTACCATATAATTATAAACAGTTGTAAAAATGGTTACAGCAAATTTCACTCTAGTGAGTAGATTTTTAAAAGTGCAACAATAATTAAATCACTTCAGCTAGTGAGCACTTTGAAATTTAAGCTTGAATACACAAATACCAAATAACGTAAATTTCAGGCACATAATCTTTTCGAACAGTATCTTCTTACAGGAGCTGATGCGTCTGATTACAAACAGTGGCAGTTCCAGAAAACCAGTAGTAACAGCTTAGAATTAAACAGCGATTTTCTGTAAGTAACAGCAAGTAATAATTACCATTGACTATCTTACAGCATGACAAATATTGACTAGCTTACAACACGACAAATTAAAGCCCAGATTACTTAACATTAGAGCCTAGCTCCAAATTATAACACAGGACAGGCTCCACTGTCAAATGGCTGCTTCCTGGGTTTTTAACAAAGCATCAGTCACCAAGGTGGTCTTTACAGCACCTTAAATAAGAAGAACATGTGAGTAGAAATATCTGAAACACAGATATGTTACCACAAGCAACCAACTTAACTACGACATAACAGATAGCTCTTGTACACTTGTTAGTGTAATAGCTATTGATTTGATAGTTAACAGCCGGCCGGAGTGACCGAGCGGTTCTAGGCGCTACAGTCTGGAACCGCACGACCACTAAGGTCGCAGGTTCAAATCCTGCCTCGGGCATGGATGTGTGTGATGTCCTTAGGTTAGTTAGGTTTAAGTAGTTCTAAGTTCTAAGTGACTGATGACCTCAGAAGTTAAGTCCCATAGTGCTTAGAGCCATCTGAACCGTTTGATAGTTAACAAGACACGATCAACTTGAGTTCACAGCGCTGTCCAAGCATTGACATGAGAATAAACGCAACTCGGCTTTCATATGCAACCAGGGCTCGGGAGCAGTTAACTAGTACCAAATTTCTGGTGGACTCGGTAGAAAAAGACCGCCGGCACGAAGTTTAGATCTTTAGACCAGCTGGAATTCACACTTTGGCGACCGCATACCAGAGTAAGAATGACTGTCAAGACTCCCAAAATAGTCTGCTGCAATGTCACAAATTCATTGCAGACTCGACAAGTAACATACACCTGAGGTACACTACAGCCGACTGCCCCGACCCGTGTCGTAGCAGCCCCTGTCACTCGAAGCACTTCACGGGGAGCCACCACACAACTCATAGCGCTACTCTCGAAGCCAAAACCACGCAACGCCCACGAAGCTTCCCGCTCAGTGCACAGGAAACCCTCTGACGGGAAAATTTCGAGAGAACAATGCGATTGTAACAGTAGAAGGCTCAGCAAAATTATCGCAAAAGAATTTGGTAAAAGCAAGACGGACGGCTGGATTATTTTTCATTTTGTGAAATACAAACAACCACAACATAGGATATGTAAAGGAACTCAGATAAACGAGTAACAACCATCATATAAAATGCAACAAACATCTCTCTTCATTAGTGTAATTGGAGAGTATACAAATTATATGAAGGAAAGAAAGCAAGCAAGCACAGGTAAGGAGAAAATTCTTGAAGACACACAATAACTCTGAAACTTCCTGGCAGATTAAAACTGTGTGCCGGACCGAGATTCGAACTTGGGACCTTCGAATTTCGCGGGCAAGTGCTCTACCAACTGAGCTACCCAAGCACGACTCACGCCCCGTCTTCACAGCTTTACTTCTGCCAGTACCTCGTCTCCTACCTTCCAAACTTTACAGAAGCTCTCCTGCGAATCTTGCAGAACTAGCACTCCTGAAAGAAAGGATATTGCGGAGACGTGGCTTAGCCACAGCCTAGGGGATGTTCCCAGAATGAGATTTTCACTTCACAGCTTTACTTCTGCCAGTACAGTTTTAATCTGCCAGGAAGTTTCATATCAGCGCACACTCCGCTGTAGAGTGAAAATCTCATTCTGGAAACATCCCCAGGCTGTGGCTAAGCCATGTCTCCGCAATATCCTTTCTTTCAGGTGTGCTAGTTCTGCAAAGTTCGCAGGAGAGCTTCTGTAAAGTTTGGAAGGTAGGAGACGAGGTACTGGCAGAAGTAAAGCTGTGAAGAGGGGGCGTGAGTCGTACCTGGGTAGCTCAGTTGGTAGAGCACTTGTCCGCGAAAGGCAAAGGTCCCGATTTCGAGTCTCGGTCGGGCACAGAGTTTTAATCTGCCAGGAAGTTTCATATCAGCGCACACTCCACAGCAGAGTGAAAATCTCATTCTGGACACAATAACTCTGCCAGCAAAGGATAAGAAAACGAATACGTAGAGTTTATTGACAAACGTTCAGCGTACCGCCTGGCACGCTATCTGCGAAGGGACTCGGGTTGTTTGTTAATCCTTTCAACTGGAGCTGTTCGACTTCAGGGTATAAATGGGCCAGGAGGAACGTTTCTGTCATGTCCCGGGCATCCGCGGAGCGCACAGGCGAGTGGCAGCTGCTATCTCAGCCGTTGTGTGCCATGGAAAGCACATAATACCTACATAACAAGTGGCACTACATCAGATAGTCTGGAAAAGATACTGAGTCATAAATAACATCAGGAAATTAACTCTTAAAATATGAAAGTAAAAGTTTAGGTTATGTTCATTTTGTTGATTTAAGTCTATAAACTACAGTTCACAACATTAAAATGAAAAATTATTGCATTGTTGTTGTTTAAAAAAGTAATTCTTATATTCTACTTTTCACACATTTAAGCCAAGCGTTCTCACTCGTCTTCTATAAACATAACTGTTCAGTTTAAAAGTACTCCACGTGAGCTATGAGATTTACCAACATTTATTTGAAATGGCAATAATGTGAGCCCCTACTAATGAAGTAAAATTATAGATACGCTACTTCTGTGGATATATTTGTCTTGTGGTTGTTCATTGTCCAGGGACGTAGGTCCCCTGATCGATTATCTGTTTGGTGTGATCCAAACTGTTAAAATAACAATCGTTGTGCAAACACTACTCCATCCACACTTCACAACCAGTGGGAAGGCAGCTCTAGTTGCCTAGAGAATCATACTTCTAAGGGTGGAACATTCCTGACACAGCATAGTGCAAGGGCCAGGCCAATGTCTATGTTGGAGCCCAGTGCTGCGCCGCCTTAGTCGACAGAATGACCAACTGCGGCGACCTGTCACAACAAATCTGGCCAAGTAAATGTAAGTACTGTTTGCTCGGACCCAGCAGTATTTTGTCTCCAACAGCTACCTACACCGAGACTTAATGGACGCCAGACGATGGACACATGTTGGCCCCTCAGGTCCATGTACATCTAGCTGCATCATCCAATAGCTACTGGTTTCTGGGCTGTTGCTAGAGACATCCGGGGATTGACCAGTAGCTATCACGAGGGGCCCACCTTCGGGGTGACCTCAACATGATTCTGGGTGTCTTCAAGGAGTTTGGGGTTCAGGTCTAGCCAAGTGTCTAGCTCACCACCGGCACGGCGTGGTTGAGCTTCACACACACCTACTGGTGCAGCCCGCCTGACGTCTAAAAGCCTGACCTCAGCGAGTGCGTGCTTACTACTGTTGCTTTTGCTGAGCCAGCATTCTGCGAGGCTTGCGTCCTCGGCTGGTGTGAGATGAGCATGCTGCTGGGTGCTTTGCCGAGGTATCCATCGCTGTCTGGAGGCCGACGCCTACAGTCATGAGTACTTTGTTAAGTAAAGAATGATGTTAACGGAACATTTTTGAGCCCACAGTCGCCGAACAGCTGGTAGTACACAACCAGTGTCCTACACACCATCCCGAGCCAACCATCCTGGCATGTAATAATGTCCACACATGGGTACTACTACACAAATGAAAACTTTGAGCAATGTTTGTATATTACTTTTCACTACATAAACGATGTACTGAAATATCTCACTGATCACTGTTGTCACTTTTACATCAGGCAAAAACAATACATTATTCAGAAAATACGCACATCTGCAACTGACAAAACGTTCCCTTGTTACATCCGGTAATATTGTGTCAAGACTGTCACACAACTGCCACTGCCATCCATCTTCAGTCGAGGCTGCTTCAGCTATTTTGGTAGTTTGTCATGTCATTCCCATAGCGTCAAACAAAGCCTATATCAGAATTACAAATATTAATCAAATTAAGTTTCATATACTTATAAATTATGCTGATGGTCATTTATATGGATAATTCAGTGCATCTAAAAGAAATTTTCTGCTTCTGCTCGCATGCAAATTGTTTAAAATACTAACTGAAAAAGTTGAAAGATGGTGGAAGTGGTAAAATATACAAAAATAATAGAAAAACGCCATATAGAATGTTACTGTGATGTATATCAAACAATTCTGTTGTCAAAGAATCATGAAACCGAAATTGGACTATGTCTGGGTAAAGTTTTACGAGATGTATCTTTGTATCTTTATCAATATTTTAATTAACATGGTCTATTTATCAAAATCGAGATACTTTGACCTCATGCATCAGCTGGAATAACTTAGTTCCTTCCAAAGGCTTTTCTAAGTAAGTTTCAAAATTCAGGTGAGGAGTGTTCTCATATCAGGCTTTGCACGATTATTTCATGGAAGCTAGAGGGCATACGTTGAGAGAGTGCCCAATATGATAAGGACGCTTATTGACTGAGAGCTGAAGACGACATGCTTCTGATAACCTGTCGTTTCTGTGGCTGCAGTAGTGTGTTCGGTACTGTTGCAGACACATTTTTAACTCTCCCTATTTATATTCCGTGGCGTAATTACTTTTTAGCAGACATATACTAGATCTTGTGTATTTCTGCATGTCATGCTTGGTAGTAAAAATGCGGGTCTTCTATTCTTTGGCTGTAATTTAATATAGATAAAAGAATCACACTGTACGTCGAATCTGTGGTGATGACCGTCGCGTTACACTTCCACGCCAATTTTTGTAGACGAAATTCTGATTGATGGGGAGTTTAATGAATTTAACTTATTTCGATTACCTAATTTTTAATGACAGTAAAAAGAAATTTCAGTTTATTCTGCTACTGACTGTAAAAACTGCTGTGAAGGTAGATTCATTACACTAGTATTTCCAATAAATAAAGATAGACACAAACAGTGGCTACTTAAAGCTAACATGGAAGACGAGAATCACAAACGTGGTTGGTGGAAAGCGACAAATTATTCCTTTGTGCGTGATGTACGTATCTTGTGCTGTGACATGGCGTAGTACTGTTTAAGTAATAACATTTCGTCGCATCTACTGTTATTCCAAGACTATTTAGTGTTGCGGAGTACAGTTTGTATTTTTCTGTCACAAGAACGAATAGAAAACCGCATATTTACCACCAACAGTTAGTCTACATACATCATTAAAATTATTCATTTAATGAATAGCTCAAAGATTTGACGCCATATTTTGGTATATGCTTCGAGAGTTGACATAGTGCCTAATTACTGATGCAAGTAGTTAAAATTTGTACAGTTGCCGCCTCCTGCATCTCTAGGAGTGCTGTGTTAACGAGAAAAATTTGATTTGCATGTTGAGAGACACGTCTGTAGTAAGTGATTCCATTCAGAGACTACACGTATTTTATTTAAAGACCGATTTTTTTACGTTTCTGTTTATTGACATTCACAGGGAAAATTATTGGCTATGGAAGGTGAAACACAAGGATTATAAAACAGACAATGCGTACTTTGGTAGCGTATGTAATGAAGATAATCAGTTACCTTTACTGTATTATACCTACTGCGTTTCGTATTCCAAAATCGGCTATTGTGAAGTCGTTTCTCCGATGGTGCGTATTTTAACTTTTCTGAATATCAGTGGAGAAGTACGTTCTATGATATTATAAGAGAAAGTTGTTAGGTCCACCATCACTCGCTGAAAATATGTTATGCAGGCCTATTCCCATCATTTCCAGAACGTCAAGGAAACTACAGGGCGTTTCAAAATGAATATACGGATTTTAAGGCTTTGTAGCACACATTGCATTCACCTTACGATTATAAATAATACACCAAATGAAAGAGATATACCCTAACAGTTTGTAACCTCCCCACAAAAAAATAAAATAAATGAATATTATTTGGTTAATGATTCTAATTTTAGTGTAACCTCAGAACAAAACTGGTTCCCATTTAATGTACCCACAAAATTCTTTTCTCATTTAATATAAGCTCGAAACAGAAAAATTCCTAAACCTCGTAATAAAAAATAAATTCAGTAACCTAGTAAAATTTGGACGACGGCAGTGCTGCGTCATGGCCCTGTAAGATCATTCTGAATAAAAAGCAAAAATTCTCACCTCGATAAAGTCGGCAACTATCTGCTCTTACAATAGCTCTTTTCCGGCACAGCTCTATGCAATGCTGGCCTATACATTTGTTATTTATGAAATGAAGCAAATGATTTTTCTTTTGCAACAATCGGAATGATCATGCATTGAAAAAAATATTAAATTATTTAAATTGAAATGAATGCTTGTTATTATTAGGACATTTTTAAAAGATATACAGGGTGATTCAAAAAGAATACCACAACTTTAGGAATTTAAAACTTTGCAACGACAAAAGGCAGAGCTAAGCACTATCTGTCGGCGAATTAAGGGAGCTATAAAGTTTCATTTAGTTGTACACTTGTTCGCTTGAGGCGCTGTTGACTAGGCGTCAGCGTCAGTTGATGCTAAGATGGCGACCGCTCAACAGAAAGCTTTTTGTGTTATTGAGTACGGCAGAAGTGAATCGACGACAGTTGTTCAGCGTGCATTTCGAACGAAGTATGGTGTTAAACCTTCTGATAGGTGGTGTATTAAACGTTGGTATAAACAGTTTACAGAGAATGGGTGTTTGTGCAAAGGGAAAAGTTCTGGACGGCCGAGAACGAGTGATGAAAATGTAGCACGCATCCAGCAAGCATTTGTTCGCAGCCCAGGAATATCGACTCGCAGAGCTAGCAGAGAGCTGCAAATTCCACAATAAACTGTATGGAGAGTCCTACGAAAAAGGGTAGTTATGAAACCTTATCGTCTGAAATTGGTTCAAGCACTGTCTGCAGCTGATAAGATTAAAAGAATCGATTTCTGTGAGTTTATCCTTGCTCAAATGGAAACAGATGAATCTTTCGTTTCAAAGATTGTGTTTAGTGATGAAGCAACTTTCCACACTAACGGGAAAGTCAAGCGTCACAATGTCTGTATATGGGGCACTGAGAATCCGCGGGAAACAACTCAGTATGAACGTAACTCGCCTAAGGTGAACGTTTTCTGTGCCATTTCAGCCAATAAAGTTTTTGGTCCCTTTTTCTTCGAAGGTGCTACTGTAACTGGACTACAGTATCTGGAGATGTTAGAGAATTGGCTGTTCCCTCAGCTCGAACAAGAAGTACAACAATTCATATTTCAGCAGGATGGAGCGCCACCACATTGGCACTTATCTGTCCGTAACTACCTGAACGTCAACTACCCGAGGCGATGGATCGGCCGCCAGGCAGCCCATGACAGAGCACTTCATCACTGGCCTCCAAGAAGCCCTGATCTTACCCCCTGCGATTTTTTCTTATGGGGGTATATTAAGGATATGGTGTTTTGGCCACCTCTCCCAGCCACCATTGATGATTTGAAACGAGAAATAACAGCAGCTATCCAAACTGTTACGCCTGATATGCTACAGAGAGTGTGGAACGAGTTGGAGTATCGGGTTGATATTGCTCTTGTGTCTGGAGGGGGCCATATTGAACATCTCTGAACTTGTTTTTGAGTGAAAAAAAACCTTTTTAAATACTCTTTGTAATGATGTATAACAGAAGGTTATATTATGTTTCTTTCATTAAATACACATTTTTAAAGTTGTGGTATTCTTTTTGAATCACCCTGTACGTGGGAGTTTACATAATATTACTAGATATGCGCGAGGCTGTCTTTTTTACCTTATACAATAATACTCAGGCTCCGGCATCGTTGCACCGCGACCGGCCTAGCCAACATGATACACCAAACCAGACCAGAGCAGACACACACACTGGCAACAACTTACTGCTACTGCTACACAGTTCGTACAGTCAACACTGCTCTCTGGTCAGCGAGTCTCTTATACCTTGCATATCGCAGGCAGTGCTTGAGCGATACATCGAAATTACATCTGCTCGGACCTGTTACAGAAAATTACATCTGTATCACATCTGCTCGGACCTCTTACATAAAATTACATCTGTATTACATCTGCTCCGACCTCTTACATAACCCTCCACTGGGGGGCAAAAATTTGGCAGCGATGGTGAGTCAATTCGACTTGCCATGAGCAATAAATTTTTCTTAATTAACTAAGTCTACAGTCACAGAGTATATACATATATATATAAGTGCAGAACATGAAATGAAATAGAGTGCACATGCACTGAGTACAGAACATATCAAGAAATCACAAAATGTATACACAATGAGTACAAATCATATTAACAAATGACATAAAGTGCATACGCACTGTACTACAGAACATACCTAGCAATGACAAAATGTATACGCAATGAGTACAAAACATATTAACAAATGACATAAAGTGCATACGCACTGTAGTATTTTTTGACCATTTTACAAGAACTAGGATAGGAAAGGGAAGGATTGCATCATGGTTGTATCACAGTAGGTTGCACGTAGCTGCACTGAAAGTACATATCTTTCTACAGAAGCACAACACCAAGTGAGACAATCTGAAGTTCTCTTCCCTGAAGTATTAATCAGTGTAGACAAGACACTGAAATGTCGTATGAATATTCAATGTTATCATTTTGGTAGTACATTAGGTACACCAAACAGTGGAACCAAATAACATCTCCATTGTTCAAGGTAGTGGACACCATGATGTATCAACACTACACTCTTTCTCCAAAGTAGAATTAGTGCAGAAACCAAATATAGTGCTCCATGATCATAAGGATAGACAGGACAAACGTATATTGCAGTAATTTCTGGTAATTAGGTCAGAAGATGAAGGACATTAAGTCTTATGCTAGTCATCATTGAGAATTACACTAGTCTATCAACCGATTTGAGTAATTGGTGGCACTCATTGCCTAGTTACTAAATATTTCTGTACTATGTATGGAGTATTACAGAATATTATTCATAAGTCATCTGATGACAGTAAATATTGGCACTCATTGGCCAGTTACAAACAATTTAAAAGTGATCATTCAAAGCAAGAGTTAATTAATGGCATACCATTTACCATAATTCATCTAGTTATAGTAATAATTGGCACTCTTTGGCCAGTTACAAACCATCAGAAGTCATCCTTCAAAACAGGAGCTAATGAGTGTAGCATCAAGCTACTGGTATTCATATATAATAGCATGTAGGTGACATAATACAAAGTTAAAATAAGAAACAGTGGCATTCATTGGCCAGTTACTAAACACATAGCAAGTATTGAATAGTACAAAACATTTTTCATCATTCAAGTGACATATGACATATTTAAAATAATTATTGGCCAGTTACAAAGTATTCTTATATTTTTATAAAACCTTATTCAGTATTATTCAGAAGTTATCATTCAAAATGAGAGTTAATTATTGACATAGCATTTATGGAGTATAACAAAAATATTATTTAGAGAAATTATTGGCATAGCATTTATGCATTATTACAAAACATCATTCAGTATTACTTAGAACTTATCATTCAAGTGACATAGGAAATATTGAAAATGTAACACACTGTAACTATTACTCAAGGTCTGTGATTAGAAAACATCATTCAGTATTACTCAGAACTGATCATTCCAGTGACATAAGACATATTTAAAATGTAACATACTGTAACTATTATTCAAGGTCTATTTTTTTGTGCTAGCAATGCATTGCGTTGGGATCGATAATTAATTGCTGGTGCATGAAAATATTTGCTTTTGACTTATTGCTGCAAATGAGGATAGCTAACGTCATTCATCATGAGTCAGCTGTAGCAAAGTTATGAAACAAGTAGAGTATATGTGATCACATTCATGAATGACACACATAAACTGGTATAAAAACTGCAAGTACTAGAAAAGGTTTGATGACTAACTGCTTATAGCACATTAATTTCTTGAATAGCTTCTCCTAGAAAAAATACAAAATGGATTATTAAGCTGAAAGAAGAAATGCATATTATGCTGAAAAGTAGTGAACTTCGAATTAACAGGTAATGAAATGTGTCAATATATATGTACTCTAGCTGTCCTTTCCAAAACCTTCAGTCATTATACCATGCGACATAAGACATACTGTCAAAACGAACTGCAACAAATACTTAAATAACTACATAGCATTTCTTAACTAACAGTAAATGTGTAAACTTCATCATCATCCTCATCTGCAAAGAAAAACTTAAAAGTGGTGCGTTTAGTGGCCATATAAAATTTATCACTATCATCACCTGTAAACAAAAACTTCATTATTCATATCACCATAACATCATTATTATCATCACCTGCAAAGAAAAACTTCATTATTCATATTACCATATTCTTCATCACTATTCATCATCATTCATTATCATCTGCAAAAAGACACTTCATTATTCATTATTCATATTACCATTTACTTCATACAACTATTCGTAGTATAGAGTTCCTTATTTCTAGCATATTTAATCACTAAAACTAAGATGTGTAGTTCTGTTTGACAGCCTGCATCAATCGCCTGGTATTCTGAAAGAAAAATAATTAGTTAAGACTGCTATCATACGATGTGTATAGTATATTCATGTTAATGTTTGTTAATTCTGATTGATTTACTCTTCGTGACGAGGTATTGCATCTTCTTTCGTTCATTTCGAAGGTGAAAATCCCATTTTATAGTAATCCACTGTGGTTTGTTTCATTTATTTCATTTACACGTTATTGCTTTCTGAAAATGATGAACAATGATTAATGTCTTGCATTTAAATCATATACCCATCAAATAAAAAATTGGTTTCTAGTGATATAATTAAGCATACAGCATAGCATGACGGAAAACGTAATATGTCAAAAACATAGACAGTGTGCAGGTGCAAAAATGTACACAGAGTATCATAATGAAGTAGCAAAAAAAATGTAAAACAGTCACGATGTTGAGATATCATAAGGCAAAAATGTCAAAGTCAACTGGTGTTTGTTATATCTTAAAGATTTCGTAGTGCATACAAACAAACAGGAAAACAATCATATATACATGAAAAATGGAAAATGTGCACGGTCTGATATATAACGATAAGAAAAACGACCTGCTAACCTTACCTTGCTGGGCACTTGCCAAGAAAAAATATAATAATCATCAGTAAGTGTTCATATAAATAATTGCATCATTGGTCATATAAAAATCAGGAAAAGGCATTACAGTGTGATAAATCATAAAGTATATTCATTCAATAAAGGGTTTAATATAGGAGACATGGTGATTGCCTTTACTTTTTCTGGTTCTCAGAGTTTCGACGTGTACTACATTGGGGTGACGAATGCTGCGAATTCTGTATGGGCCTGCGTATAGAAGCTCAAATTTACTACATCTATTCTTTCCTCTGTTAGATAAATAGTGTGTACGTACTAATATCTTCTGTCCAATGTGAAAGTCACGGCGTGTACAAACCTGTTTTTGCTGTCTTCTCCGGCGCTCTGCGGCACGTTTAATGTTGCTCAGCGCAATGTCAATTATTTCATGGTGTCGTAGTCGACGAGATGTAGAAAAGGATACTAATTCTTTAATTTTGTTAGGTGGTTCAATATTTTTCAATATAACAGTCGGAGATAGCATAGTAGATTCATTTGGTATGGAATTAATTACATCCTGGAATGAGAGTACGTGTGTGTCGCAATCAATGTGTTTTTTATGGCAGTATATTCTACACAGTTTACCAATTTCTTTCATTAATCGTGCACAAGGGTTCGAAGAAGCATGCTACTTGGATATATAAATCGGAGAAACGTTTCTTGTTCGTTGCATACGTGTCCATATAGCAGATCGAAATTGTGGTCCATTGTCGGAAATTACTTTCAATACATGCCCTACATGAAATAAAAAATGTTTTACAAATGCTTTCGAAACAGATTTAGCAGTAGCTTGGCGTAACGGAGTGAAGGTAACAAATTTTGAAGTGAGTTCAACAGTGACAAAGATGTAGCAAAAACCTCTATTAGTTCTGGGAATCGGACCAAAAATGTCTACAGCGCCCATGTGTCTCAATTTAACAGGTATAATGTGATGTAATGGAGGAATATGTGAAGTCGTGTCTGACTTAGCTTTCTGGCAGATTTTACATGACGCTAAAACTCGTCGAATACGTTTCTCCATGTTGGCAAAATAACAGTTCTGTCTCAGTATTAGAAAACATTTTCTGGCTCCATAATGTGCGTAATTTAAATGAGTATACCAAATTAATTTGTTAACAAGCTCGTCAGGAATGCATAGTAACCAGTTGTTGCTGTCAGGGTGAGAGCGGCGAAACAGAATATTATTGCGTACAGTGTAATGGTTTCTAATGGTAACATTATTCCTATCTTGCCAAAGATGTTTAATTTCTTTCCATACGTTGTCTTTACTCTGCTCTTGTGCTATATCTCGTATTGACGACGAAATGAAATTTTCAAATGCAACTTGTTGAATATACATGACGCTGAAATTTGCTTTGCAGAAGTTGGTTGCGATGTCTTGCTGATTGTTGCTGAGAGAACGGGATAGTGCGTCTGCTACAATATTTTGTGCACCGGGAATGTTAACAATTGTAAAATTAAATTCCTGTAAATAAAGTTTCCATCTGCTTAATCTGTCGTGTGTAAATTTAGCGGAAAGTAAAAACTGTATAGCTCTATGATCTGTGTAAACGGTAGTGTGTCTTCCATAAAGAAAATGCCTAAATCTCGTAAATGCCCATACAACACATAATGTTTCAAGTTCTGTAACAGAATAATTGCGTTCAGCAGGTGACAGAATGCGACTCGCAAAGGCGATGTTTTTAATTACTGTAGTACCATCTTCTTCAATTTCCTGAAAAATGTGTACGCCTAAAGCGGTGTTAGAACTGTCGGAAGCAATGGAAAAATTTCTAGTAAGATCTGGATGTGATAAAAGTGGTGCGTTCAACAAAGCTTCTTTCAGATTCACAAATTCAGAATGTGCTTGGCTATCCCAGGACCAAATAGTGTTTTTACCCGTCAATTGACATAATCTAGGGGTGTCTAAAGCAGAGTAATGAATAAATTTACGAAAAAAGTTAATTAAACCCAAAAAGCTGCGTAGTTGTTTCTTCGTCGTAGGAATAGTAATGTCACGTAAAGCTTGAAGTTTTTCCGGGTCAGGCGCAATGTCTATGTCTTCTACTGAAATTACATGTCCAAGAAATTGTATAGAAGTTTTCCCAAAGTGCGATTTGCTGAGATTAACTGTGGGTCCTTGTGCACGTAAAGTTCGTAACAGTTGTTCAAGAATCAGATTGTGTTCAGACCAGTTAGCTTCTGCAATAAGAATGTCGTCTACATACGTTGTGATTCTGTCTTTAAGTTCTGTCGGAAGTATACTATTCAAACCGCGAATAAATGCTGCTGAAGAAATAGTTAAACCGAACGGTAATTTACAAAATTGATAACAGTCACCAAAACAGAGAAAAGCCGTGGTCTTTCTGCAGTTCGGATGGAGCTGAATTTGCCAAAACCCCGATTTCAAATCTAATGTGGAATAAATAGCAGTACCATGAAATTTCTGTAGAAGTTCTTCTACTGCCTGCGGGCGATCTGTTTCATTAATAATAATGTCATTGATGTGGCGCGAATCAAGTACGAGACGAAGTGAACCATCCTTTTTCTTAACAATATGGAGTGGGTTTATGTACGGACTAACTGCCGGTTCAATAATTCCTTGTTCAAGCATAGCTTGCAATTCTTTCTTAACTTGTTCTCTGTGAACATACGGAATGGGATAATGTTTGGCTTTAAATGTGTCGTGCTGTTTAACTTGAAATTCATACATAAAAGCGGACATAGTACCAGGGACGTTGTCAAAAACTGGAGCTTGCTGTAAAAGAATTTTGCGTAGTTGAGTGCGTTCGTCGTCTTTATTTGCACTGCTCTGTTTAACTTTATCAGAAATCATTTGTATAACGTCATAGTCGGCTTCGTCTGGAGTATTATAGTTGTGTACGTACGTATCTGTGAACAATGTGGAATGACAGTCTATGTTACGTGATGCGGAAATGAGCTCTGTACGATTAATTGTTTGTTCTTCTGCAGATAAAGAGTGCTGAAATTCTAAAGCCAGTTGAACATTTTCATCCTTTAACATTAAATAGGAGTTTTGAAAGTCAATAATTGCGTCGTGTTGTATCAGAAAATTCGTACCTAAAATAACGTCTGTTGTCAATAAGGGAACAATCCAAAAATTTGAGTGAAATGTATGACCTGCAATACAAAATGATAAATGTGTCTGTAATTTTACATCTACTCCTTTACCAGATACTGCTCCCTTTACTTTAGTTTTGCCTAATGATAATGTAGGATAGGTATTCTCTTTGTTACATTCGTTGAAAGTTTCCTCATTTATAACTGACATAGGTGATCCAGAATCGATTACTGCTGAAAATCTGGATGATCCAATCTTTACCTCAATGACAGGGTGGGAAATGGTTTTTTTGAATAACTGGTCTTTCCTGCAAAAGAGTGTCTCGG
Organism: Schistocerca americana; assembly: GCF_021461395.2. Taxonomy (NCBI): domain Eukaryota; kingdom Metazoa; phylum Arthropoda; class Insecta; order Orthoptera; family Acrididae; genus Schistocerca; species Schistocerca americana. The sequence continues at coordinate 399,678,944 of NC_060123.1, read as the reverse complement.
ATGTCGTCAAAAGTAATAACATTTTCGTGAACAACATTCTGCGTGTCAATAGTATTACTTGCGTTGCTGGAAGATGCAACCTGTGCTGTATCTAGTCAAATTCTATCTGACGTGCTACCATCTGCGGGAGGATGCTGTGGCATTTCCACTATTTGTACTGTTCTGTTATTTCTTCCTGACGTATTACGTTCGGGATGATATCTACTGTCTGGTTCATTCATGATAATATGTTGTTGCGGATGATTTTGCTGCTGCTAAGACTGACTGTTATTAAACGTATGCTGAAAATTGTGACCATTATTTTTACGTCTGTCATGATAGTCATTGCTCTATGGCGCATTGCGATAGGAATTGAAATGATGTGTTTTCTGTACGTACTGGTTTCCTTGTTGCGGTGCGTTACTATTTGATGGAGCCGACGCTATACGTGTAGGCGGCGAAACATTAAAGCTTGGTTGACCGTGCACATTACATTGTAGGTTAGGTATGCTAACCGGTTGGTTTTGTTGCTGTTGTTGGGAAAAAGCCTCTATTGTTACCAAAATGTGTTTGCGACTGCTGAAAATTTTGAACATACTGATGATTAAAATCTTATCTGATATCATAATTACGCTGGTAGTTCTGGAGTGCCTAATGAAAATTGTCACTTTCGGTAAAACTTGTCCTATCTGGTTTTCTTTACTCATTTCTAATCCTAAATAGATCGATAGTTGAAGAGTTGTTTTGATAGATATAAAGGATAGTAGAAGAGAAGGCAGCAGTGCAGAAAACTAAAGATGAAATAGCACTACTACGGCTCGGGGCCCTGTGCACGCTACGGCACATATTCATCGAAGTGTAATGAATCCCCTGAGGTCAATTACGTGCTGCAAATAAATTTTAATTTCTGCATTACAGGCAATGCTGGTGAAAATTCAAAAGCAAGTTGTTGTATCCAATCCAAAGTGTGAATCTGTGTTCTGTCATTTTTAAATACCTTAAATTTTCTCACGGATAGAAAGTGCTTGTAATCAAAATTTTTGTCTCTGAATGTCTGAACAGGTTCAGGATTGCATGAGAATCTGTTTGTCTGTGTCTCTTCGGATTCTAAGTCGCGTGGTCTCTGTAAATTAACTAAGTTACACTGGCTGTGTGAGTGTGAGAAATGTTCGGAATGTGGCGTATGCTGTCCCGTGTTAGAGGGTGAAACATTTTTCATTTCTATCACTTTAAAACGTTCGTCAATTTGGCTGTTCTGTTGTTCACATTTTTTATCGACTTCCGCATCCAGAATGTGTGAAAGTTCTGGTGACATTTAATTAAACTCGTCTCGTAACTGTGTTGCTTTTTCAGAACATTGTTCAGTGACTGCACTACTTTCATCTCTAAGTAATTTCGTTGTCGCTACACGTGTACTACTTAATTCTTGTGCAGCAGATCTAATTTCTCCACTACTGTTCCTAGCACAAGCCTTAATTTCCTCACGTAATTGTTCTTTAGCATCACGACGTAGCATGGTAACGACTGTAATCTGTTCACTAAGTTGTTTGTTCTGTTCGCTAAGGTTGTCGTGTTTTTCATTCGACTGTTTGAAACTTTCATTCAACTGTTTGGAATTGTTGTCTAGTTTTTCACTAAGTTGTTTGTAATGGTTGTCGAATTTTTCATTGAGTTGTAGTAATAATGCGATAACTTGATCCATGCCAAAATTAGCTGCTGTATTTTCTGTGCTGTGTGATGGTGTATGTGCATTTGTCACATTTTGTGTAACCATTAGGTCATCCTCTGATTCTTCAAAATGTTTGCTAATCGGATGTGCATTGTTAGTCACTACCTCCGAATCAAATGAATCTGACGTATTTTGACTACATTGTACATTTTCGTTAGAAACAATTATCTGTTCGTTACGTAAATTTTGCAAATCGGGTGTGTCAAGCTGGGCAGCGTTCATTGTAACGGAACGTGCCGCGTCATCAATTGTTACATTTACTGTGGACATAATTGCATTTGTTTGCTCATCATTAGGATCAAAATCAATATTAGTGATCGGCACGCACTGATTATCTATAATTAGGGGATTATCACTATTAGACTGAGAGTCGCTAGTATTATCTGTCAAATTATTCAAGTCGGCTATTTCACTCATTTCACATCGCAATGTACTGTTAACAGTTTTTCGCAGCATTTTTCACAAATCAAAAATAAGCACCAAAATGAAACAAAGACAAAGCAAAAAAAATGGAACAAAAACATTTACAACAAAGAGCAATAAATTGCCGATGATCTATGAAAGAAAGCGTTACAAATTAGTAAATGCGTTGCGCCAGATGCAAACTACATTTAAGTAAATAAGAGCAGATATACGACTACTTCTCAGAGATTCATAAAGAAATACGATCCTGACCGGATGTCGCCAAGTGTAACCTCCCCACAAAAAATTAAAATAAATGAATATTATTTGGCTAATGATTCTAATTTTAGTGTAACCTCAGAACAAAACTGGTTCCCATTTAATGTACCCACAAAATTCTTTTCTCATTTAATATAAGCTCGAAACAGAAAAATTCCTAAACCTCGTAATAAAAAATAAATTCAGTAACCTGGTAAAATTTGGACGACAGCAGCGCTGCGTCATGGCCCTGTAAGATCATTCTGAATAAAAAGTAAAAATTCTCACCTCGATAAAGTCAGCAACTATCTGCTCTTACAATAGCTCTTTTCCGGTACAGCTCTATGCAATGCTGGCCTATACATTTGTTATTTATGAAAGGAAGCAAATGATTTTTCTTTTGCGACAATCGGAATGATCATGCATTGAAAAAAATATTAAATTATTTAAATTGAAATGAATGCTTGTTATTATTAGGACATTTTTAAAGATATACATGGGAGTTTACATAATATTACTAGATATGCGCGAGGCTGTCTTTTTACCTTATACAATAATACTCAGGCTCCGGCATCGCTGCACCGCGACCGGCCCAGCCAACATGATACACCAGACCAGACCAGAGCAGACACACACACTGGCAACAACTTACTGCTACTGCTACACAGTTCGTACAGTCAACACTGCTCTCTGGTCAGCGATTCTCTTATACCTTGCATATCGCAGGCAGTGCATGAGCAATACATCGAAATTACATCTGCTCGGACCTCTTACAGAAAATTACATCTGTATTACATCTGCTCGGACCTCTTACATAAAATTGCATCTGTATTACATCTGCTCGAACCTCTTACATGTTTTTCTTACAATTATTGGGTGTGAACATCGATCATACATCGAGTCGATAGGCGAGTTGTTCCGAAACCTTGAACAATGTGTCAGGTGTAATTGTAGCAATAACACTGTTTCTAAAGTCGGATAGATCAGCTGGTATCGGAGGCACATACACATGATGCAGTCAGATCGTGTGTGGAGGTCACGCATAAATGCTGTCAACCGGTCCCTTGCGCCCAATCCACCGGTCGGATACAACGTCGTTTAACCAGTCGCGTACTGAGTTATGCGAGTGAGCCGGCACACCATCTTGCTCGCAATTAAAGATGTGTTGTTCAGCTTCTTCCCATTGAGGCACGGGCCGTAGCTGTAGCACAAAATAAGAAACATCAGTTACAGTTGATTCACCGAAACAGAAAGGCCCATAAACTTTCCGAAGGGATATTTCTTGGGGCTAAGCGTGAAAGACTTGCACCCGTTCAACACGTTTTCAGTCACTCTTTGTCATTCCATACTGTTCCCATTGCGCACAGGTACACAAACAAAACTGTTTGAGTTTCTCTTTCATTTGGTGTATTATTTACAATTGTAAGTTGAACGTAATGAATGCTACAACGCCTTAAAACCGGTATGTTCATTTTGAAACAGACTGTATATTATATGGAATGGCTTATATTTCACTATTCTTGGCGCCGCTTCCCACCAGATTGTTCAGTATACTCCAAATTGAATGTATAGCTATATAGGAATGGTATTCGTTTTAGCCACTTACCGTATAACAAGCTAGAAATACTCCTTAGATGCTACTTGTCGGATCGATGTCCTGTTTTAGTTGATAGACGACTGCATTTCACTTCGTGACACTACCTTGTCGTACAACCTGCACACACTCTGGGAAAACCATGGAAACCGCCTGAGGATTGGTTAGTCTCTCCCAGTGAAGGTTCTCCAATGGAAGCTATCATCCGGAAAACCCATAATATCACAACGAGTAAGAGGTGGTTCTTACTTCCAATACATGCTAGTAAAGCTGGAGATAATGTCTAAAAGCGAAACCAAACACGAAAACTTGAACCACACGAGGAAAGCTGATAGAGGAGAGGAAAGCTGATAAATACGAGTATAACGACGGATCTGAATAGGGATTTTGTGCAATGGTTGAAAGAGTTTGTTATGTTACATCAGATCCAACTTATACTGTATAAAATTCTGTGTTATACATTATCTTATAAATGAGTTTCCGTGTGAACCAATAGGTTAGGAAAAGATCGAGAGGTCATAGTGTATATCAGATTTATGAAAATAGCGGCGAGTTCAGTAGAATTATATCACAGAAGGCAGGGCAGTTAATTTTAACTGAACACGATGGGCGGTAGATGACTATTGACGTGTTACTTCTGTATTTTTTCTGTGTATCATGCTTTTAAATGTTGTTTATAATTTTTTTTATATTTAATAGTAATTTTGAATATGTCTTTTTCGTATTTTTAGTTCTGATGACGACTCAAGAGATAAAACGGTAAACTCTCAACAGTCCACCAAATGCGATCAAGACAGTTGTGAATAAAAAAAAAGTGTGCTGCTTCCAATGACACATGGTGCTCTACTTCAATGGCGAGGTCATTGGGTATAGAGAAGGGAGAGAGGCTTTGTAATATGTCACATTAGTCATGTAGTAGGCCTCCTTGAGTGCAACACCCTCCAGATCATAGTTATAAATTTCCGTTTCCCCTGATACCCGGAAAAATAGCCTTCCTTAGAAGTAATAAGTGAAAAGGTTTGCTGAAGGGACTGGATATGTTTGTCAGGTGGATAGAAGCACATGATGACTTTCAGTTCATTCAAATAACCGAAGCAGAAGAGGAATTTTGTACCTTGATTAATTAGTATCTGATTCAGTAGCTTCAAGCGCATCATAGTCTGTGAACTATTTGTCGTTTGGTCATGATGATAAGAAACCAGAGTCGCACTGACGTGAAATTTGTCCAGTCTCACAGTAACTGCTGGAGGAAGTTGTAAAGTCGTAAAGTAATGAAACTGCACACAATTCAATGAAAGATTTAGTAGCTGTATATGGTTAACAATTGCGCCAGTCACACTGACGCAGCCACATGCTTAAAGTATTATTAGTAGAAAATTGTTATTTAAGTAAACAGATATAGCGCTGCTAAGGAAAAAAGTGGCGTTAAATAATAAAACTAGAACGCTAAAAATTGATCAGAATACGCAAATGTGTGTCACGATGTATGTTCAAAGTCTCAACTTAACCAAAGCAATATTTTGGTCAAAATAAACGTTTTTACGAAAAATTGAAGACGCTAAATATTAGACTCAGAAAGATGAAAATTCGTATGTAGCCTCGGTTCCATATAAAAACCTTATATAGATGACACCAATAAACTACCTCTATCAGTTTTCAAGTTCATTACCAGAAACCAAATTTGGGCCGGAAGCGTCCGTTATCATAATAGATTAACTTTCATTTGTATTTGTGATACAAAGTTCTAATTACAGTATGCGATTAAATTTATGGTGTAATAAAGCTGTACCAAGTTTCAAGACTGTATTAGGAATAATAATATCTCCAGGGAATCCTAAAGAGAGTTCTAATAATTCTAGCCGGCAAAATTTAAATGCAGTCGAGCTAAAACTTTTTCAGTAACTAAAACCAAACTTAGCCTATTTACATAAAAACTAAGACGATTGCAAATTGCTTAGCGACAGAGATATTAATTAATACATGTCTAGAAAAGGGGTCATTTAGATGCTGCTACCTCTGCCTAAGGAGGTTGATGGCAGATGTTCCGTTCGCCTGTCCGCTGCGCCCATAAATAAATACAGCTACAGAGCAGTTAAAAGAGACACTCCACATCGAGACATCAATCCGACCGCGTCAGTCAAGCGCCTGCGTGCGCTGTGCATCGGATGATACCAGAGTTGAACAGAATTGAAGGCGTTTTCGGGAAAAGTAGAAAACGAACTCGCGAGGACTGTACACCGTCCTGAATCGCTTGGATTCCGCCGAAGTAGCTGTTTGTGTGTGTGTGTGTGTGTGTGTGTGAATTCTTAAGGGACCAAATTGCTGAGGTCATCGGTCCCTAGACTTACACACTACTTAATCTAACTTAAACTAACTTATGCTAAGGACAACACACACACCCATGCCGGAGGGAGGACTCGAACCTCTGGCGGGAGAGGCCGCGCAATCCGTGACAGGGCGCCTCAAACCGCACGGCCACTCCGCGAGGCCGTGTCACCCACAATATTGTCAAAGCTGTGTGGCAAGTGGCGAGAAAATTTTCCAGTTTTAAGGCGAGCATTTAACTTTTGGTGATTAGAAGTCATTTTATTTGCAACTTCCCGTAGAGGTCGCCTCTGAACTGCTAATAGCTCTGTTTCTGATAGGTATATTTGATAGAATACTAGGACATATTTTGTGCGTGTGAACTGTTACTAAATAGTTCAATCAATTAAAACTCAAAACTTTTATTTATAGTCATTGTTCCTGATCCCGCTGAGTAAATAGGAATAGGGACATTTTCTTTTAGTGAGCACAAATAGTAATATGGACTTGTAGTATTGATTTGGAGGAGGGGACCAGACTGCGTGGTCTTCGGTCCCATCGGATTAGGGAAAGAAGTCGGCCGTGCCCTTTCAAAGGAAACCATCCCGACATTTGCCTGAAGCGATTTACGGAAATCACGGAAAACCTAAATCAGGATGGCCGGACGCGGGTTTGAACCGTCGTCCTCCAGAATGCGATGGACTTGTAGACTCGAAATTATGGTCACTATGTTCTCCATAGCTTTCTGGCTGATCGCAAAAATAGTTTTCAGGCTCTTATAGAGGGCGAAGGTATGTGTAAATGTCTTCTGATAACAACATAACGAAGTAACGACCAGTGTTGATTTTAACCGCCGCCACACATTGCGTTGCTTTTGCCACTTCTTATGTCCTTTGTTTAGATAACATGTGAGATTAGCTATCGTTACACATTATGTCTAAGCAAAGCGAATCTAACACGATGTAAAATATTTCTTATGGAATTGATGTATTAATGCAGCTGGTTGTAGGTATTTACGGATACGGCTCTTAGTCGGCAAACAGGAAGATGAATGACTTTTTTCTACCTACCAAAGATCTCGCACATATTTAATAAAAGGTAGTTCCTGTTCTGCTGATTACCTATACATTAAAATACGTCACGAGGAAGTGCTACGCAAAGAGACTGAGTCATTCGGAATGAGCTCTGTTAAAACTTTGACAGTCGCCCTACGAGATATAAACTTTGAGAGCTGAGGAGGATCATCAACATAATCAAGGCGAATTTGTTTTCACATTAGATTTTCCCTTTTCGAGCGAAGTCTGATGTTTATTACGTTACTGGACACTTGTGCTCAAGGGAAAAGGTCGAAATAAGGTCGGTCAGCTGCGTAGGGCAAGGTGCTATTCCGGTGTTATTGTGTATCGTCCTCTCGCACTTTGAATTCCCCAGCCCCTGCAGACCGTGACAAACAAAACAACGACTGTTACCTGCGATCGAACGTCATTGTTGATGCCATGTTGCTATAGTGTTGCCCTTTGGGTAAGAAAACAAAGCGTTGTATTGATTTCCTGCCACACACCTGAATTTCATCTAAGTGCTGCACTACTTCTTTGAGCTGCGTTAAATATTTCATTGGAGAAGCTAAAATTCAGAGTAAAATTTGTTAAAGCACTTTAAAAGATCGTCCATGCAATAGCAAAAAATATTAAGATGATAACACGTAAAAGCTGCGTTTGCTGTTTTATTGAGGAGGAAACACTTTGTCTTATTCTTCTAAGAAAACAAATATGTGGTTCAAAACAGAATACTCCGTTCTGAAACTGGCGCTTGTGAACAGGTTTAGGCAGTAATTTTTGAACTGTTTTGCACGTGCCACAAATAACAGTAACGGACTACGAAGTTTTATAACAGCACTCTTGGAGAATGCGTAAACTGTTACCACTGGACGTTAGCACCGGACAATAGTGTCTATTCGCACGAAGTGTCTCAAGAAAAGAATTGATTAGAATCAACCGTTTGTCGTCATTCATAACCACAGAATTAGAAGAAGATTCAACGGTCTATGTATCGAACTAGTGGAGAATGTTGGAGGAGGTCATGTGTTGGGGCCACACGAGGTGTGGGATGGATGTCAATCTAACCGGTGCTCATTTGTGTCTCTCAGCTTTTACTTTCACAAAATCCAGGAAACAGAGCTGCGAAAATATTACAAACTTGTTATAGCTTACCGTCAGCAAGGCACTAACTTAAGCTACATGCATTTAACCGAAAGACGAGTACAAAAATACATGCGGCATGAAGGTCATAGTTGCATATCGGCCTACGCCGATGCTCCAGACTGAACTAAAATATTTCGTCCATATACCTTGCTTACAGAAGATGGTATGACGCAAAGAAATCACCCCTATCTTCGCTTTTACTGCTTCGTCTTGGTTCACTAATGTCATTAAAAGCTGGCCGGTGTGGCTGAGCGGCTCTAGGCGCTCCAGTCTGGAACCGCGCGACCGCTGCGCTCGCAGGTTCGAATCCTGCCTCGGGCATGGATGTGTGTGATGTCCTTAGGTTAGTTAGGTTTAAGTAGTTCTAAGTTCTAGGGCACTGATGACCTCAGAAGTTGAGTCCCATAGTGCTCAGAGTCATTTGAACCATTTTTTGTCATTAATATCACCTTCTTCGTAGCCCATTTCTCGACTGTCACTTTGTCCTATTTTACTTACGAACGTCTTCGATGAACCAGTTTCTTTTCCAATAATAATTCTGTAACACTACCGTTTCACGTCAAAAACGACACCAATCGATTGCCATCACATTCTAAATGCCTTTCTTTGCAAGTCCCCGCACTCTATAGCGACATGTCGCCTTCCGCACTGTATGCTGTAACATAAGCCTTTACTTGACACCAAGCAGACGTGATCTTATGATCTTATCAAGATACGCATGTGTGGCTGTAGTGTAACAACTGAGCGTATCATAGTAATAAAACTTCTTCTTGAGATGAGTCTGTTTAAATTGTCTCGTCACAAATCGTGTTGTGTCTTCTCAAATAATCAAGTATTTCTTCATTATACTGCCAGCATTTTGTACCAGTCAAGATGGTATCTACCCATGTCCAGTCGATATTAAATACTGACCAATCATCACCTACTTTCGTTATCTTCTTTGCTTAAAATGTAGCTTCCGTCTTGACTATGGTTACGAAAGTTAATAAATCAGTCAAGAAGGCTAGGAGAGTGGTTCTACTAGTAAAAGCAGGCAAGTAGTTGTTAGCTTTTCACTTAGACGATGAACTGACATCATTTAATTCCAGAGTGATGGACGTAGAGGAACTACGAGGAAAGTTTAAACAGACTGTAAATCGTGATCTGGACAAGTACGCGCCTAGTAAATGAATTAAGGATGGAAAAGACCCACCGTGGTTTAACAGTCAAATTCGTAACAAATGACGACAGGCAAATATTAGTAGAGATTCGTGAATCTACGAGAAAATCTATGTGCGGAGCTTACAACTACCAACGTTATACCTTAGCAAAAGGTCTGGCCAAGAACCCGATAAATATCTGGAGTATTGTAACGCGGAATGTCAGTCAGAGCTAGAACAAGGGACACTCCATTTCGGAAATTGTTAGGGAATCCAATATTCCAATATGCACAGTGTCGTGATGTGCCGAGAACACCAAATTTAAGGTATTACCTCTCACCACTGAAGTGCTCGACGCCTTCACTTAACGACCGGGAACAGCAGCGTTTGCATAAAGTTGTCAGACAGGCAAGCAGCACAACGTGAAACAAAAGCAGAAATCAATGTGGGACGTACGACCAAAGTATCGGATGGAAAAAAATGGTTCAAATGGCTCTGAGCACTATGGGACTCAACTGTTGTGGTCATTAGTCCCCTAGAACTTAGAACTACTTAAACCTAACTAACCTAAGGACATCACACACATCCATGCCCGAGGCAGGATTCGAACCTGCGACCGTAGCAGTCGCACGGTTCCGGACTGCGCGCCTAGAACCGCGAGACCACCGCGGTATCGGATGGACCTTAGACGAATGGAAAACCGTGGCCTGGTCAGATGAATCCCGATTTCAGTTGGTAAGAGCTGAGGATAGGTTTCGATTGTGGTGCAGACCCCACGGATCCATGGAACCAAGTCATCGACAGGGCACTGTGCAAGATTTTGGTGCCTCCATTATGGTGTGGGCTGTGTTTACGTGGAATGGACTGGATCCTCTGGTCGAGCTGAACCGATCATTGACTGAAAATGGTTCTGTTTGGCTACTTAGAGACTATCTCCATTTGCAGCCATTTATGGACTTTATGTTCCGAAACAACAGTGGAAGTTTTGTGGATGTCAACGCGCCATGTCAGCTGGCCACAATAGTTTGCAACTGGTTTGAAGAACATTCTGGACAATTGGAACGAATGACTTGGCCACCCAGGCCTCCAGACATGAACCATCGAACATTTATGGGACATAATTGAGAGATCACTTCGTGCACAAACTGCTGTATCGGCAACAAATTCGCAATTATGGACGAGTATAGAGAGACAGCATGATTCAGTATTTTTGCAGGGGACTTTCAACGACTTGTTGAGTCCATACCACGTCTAGCTGCTGCACTACATCAGACAACAAGAGGTCCAGCACCATGTTAGGAGGTATCCCATAAATTTTATCACTTCAGTGTATAAAAGCACATTAGTGAGATTTGAATCTCTTCCTTTTCTAATTTCACTTACGAATAGATATTGTTCCCAAACGGAATCTAACATACGGATTTAGCCAGGGATGGCACATTCGCATTACTGGCATATAATGAGATGGCTATGTCCAAGGCAGTGACCTCTACGACGTGGCATGACCCAGAGAAAATTACTCTTTTGTACTGTTAGTCTTCCTCAATCTCCACCCCTCGCAGACTTAGATAAGACCTTTTACAGAGATTTCATGCCTGCTTGTTCTTCCAGGAGGCGACATTTTCAATGGGAACGTTTAGCTTTCCTGGAGACTTCTCTGCAATAAGTCGAGAAGAACATTCTCTGTTTGTCCCTAGAGTACGGGAAAGACTCTCCTGGCTTGTAGCAACTTTGCGATCGTGAGGCGTTGGTCTAGTGTATACAGCAGGGTCATAAATGCCCCTATGCGACATCATTTATTGGCAAACAATGATTTCCACCTGATTAAAATCGTTCTGGGTGTAATGCTACGTCACTTTACGATGATACGATGAAGCCTACATGTTTATAACGACTTACGTCTTTGTGGGAGCTTGCGACGATTGATTAGATGCAGCTCTCGACACTGGGCTATCCTGTGCAAGCCTCTTCATATCTGAATAGCTGCTGCAACCTACATCCATTTGAACCTACTTAATATTTGCACCCCTTGCTATCCCTTGACACTTTCTACCCTCACACTTCCCTCCAACATCATATTGACACTGCCTCGTAGCGGGTACTATCAACCACTCCCTTCTTTTATTCAAGTTGTGACACAAATTTCTTCTTCCCCTAATTCGATCCAGTACCACCTCATCAGTTACGTGATGTACACACCTATCTTCTTCTGTAGTAGCACCTTTTAAACGCTTCTCTTCTTGTCTGAACTGCTTATAGTTCATGTTTCACTTCAGTACAAGACTACACTCCAGCTAAATATCTTCAGGAAAAACTTCCTAACAGTTAAATTCATTTTCGGTGTTAACAGATTCCTCTCTTTCAGAAATACTTTTCTTGCTCTAACCAGTTTGCATTTTAAATCCTCTCTAGTTTGGCCGTCATCAGCTATTTTGCTGCCAAAAATAGTAAAACTCATCTAACGTTTTTAGTATACTTGAAATGTATTCGCAGTTGCGAATATGGACAACCATTAGCTGTATAATGGAATGATGATAATGAAAATTTTTGCCGGAGCCGGACTCGAATCTGGATTTCCCTCTTATCGCTAATGGTCACCGTACTATTAGACTATCCGAGCACGCTCAAAGGACAGACCCAAACGTCCGCATATCGTCAATCCTGAGTCTGCAACCTGCACTCGTACATTGATTAGTACACTCATGTATAAAAAAAAATAAATAAATAAAAAAAGCATTTGAACCTTGCCGGCCAACGGTTTCAGGGCCAACAACGCAACACTACCTACCGTTAAAATGTCCTTGTGGCTCTCGTTGTCACTATAAACCGAAGGCAATCGATCAATGTGGCTTGAGTAGAAGTGCAGGTTGCACCAATCGTACCGTCAAATCAGTGAGTGTGAAAGAGGATGCATCATTAGCTGGGCGAAGTGTTTCGGCAGCGCAACTGGTGAGTGAAGAATGGTTCACAGAAGACTAGAACGCCACGAGATGAACAGGCAGCACCATCCAGACCGCTCACCGAGAAGATTGAGAGCTCATCCGAACGGCATCGCAGGACAGATCTGCCTCCTCCACCGCTCTGGCGCAACAGTGGAACAGTTTAACACATCGTACACAATCAGGGTGGCAATATGTCACCGTTTACTACGGCATGGGTTACGTGCACGTCGTCCATTTCTCCACCAGTCTTTGACGAACGTGCAGAAACTTGCTAGACGACAATGGTGTATGGAACGACGTCACCGGGGACAAGAATGGCATCAGAGAGTATTTTCGCACGAATCCATGTTCTGTTTGTTTGAAAGTGATGGCCACATTTTTGTTGGCCGCTGACAGGGGAGCGGTATTACAGTGACTGCATTCGCACAAGGCATACAGCGCCAACTCAAGGCCGTATGGTGTGCGGTGCTAGTGGGTACAACCACAAATCGCTGCTGGTGTGTCCATCGTACTGTGACCAGTATGACCTATGTGAATGACATCCCGCGGCCCACAGCCATACCCTTTCTGCCACACAATCGAGGCGCCATTTTTCAGTAAGAAATGCTTGACCACATGTTGCTGCATTAACACGTTATTTCTTGGTGTCACATGATGCCAGCCTTTTGCCCTGGCCCGCCAGATCAACAGAACTGTCGCCAATCGAAATTGTGTAGGATATGGTGAAACGACAGTGCAGTGTTGTGACCCAGTGCCAACCATCATAGATGAACTTTGGATCCAGGTGAATGCAGCATGGATGCCTATACCACAGGACGCCATTCGTGCCTTAAACGCATCGATGCCATCACGCATGGAGCAAGTTATCAGTAACTATGGTACACTCTGTGCCTACTAGGCAAAACGATACATGCTGAATCGAGGTAACAAATGCTAATCATTTCTGCAGAACACACTAATGTACATGTTCTGCTAATATGAACGTCCTATATCTAATCGTTCAAAATGTTCTGTTTCTTTTGCTGAACATGAATGTATGTTCCTGTAAGGGGTAGGGGGCATTTTAATTATTGAAAATCATTCTGCCGGTGTCAGCAAATAAATACGATGTTGCAATGCCTCTGTTGTTTAGAAGAACACGCCATGTTTCTTTCGACATACATGTTATGTCGACAGGAACAGGCGCTGCGGTGACTACAGCTGTTATGAAATACATTAACCGTATTCACAGTTGCGAATATGGACAACTATCAGCTGCATAATGGAATGACAATGAAAACATGTGCCGAACAGTATGCATGCATTCAGGGCCGAAGGAACACTGTATCATCCTTTTGAACAACACAGGAACTGCAATAGCTTACTGCCTTTGGTGTCTCGTTTCCTAATCCAACTTCCGCAGCACAGCGAGATTTAATTCAACCAAATTCCATTACCCTTGTTTTACTATTGTTGATGCTCGTCTTATAACGTGTTTTCGAGAAACTTACTGTTACTGAAGGACTACTTCAAACGGTAGAGGATGAGGCGTATATTTCAGAAAAGAAACGCAGTTTAAATCAAGACATGACCTTCATGACCTTGATACAGCAAGTGAAGACAAATATCAGCTACTAAGTTAACAGGGCTTCACATCACCAACAAATTAATAATTTTGAGTGTGTATCGATCATACAGTGGTAGTGTGGTCACATTTTTCAATAAATTAACAGAAGACCTAGATCACGTATTCAGTCCAAAAATCAACATAATTTTGTGTGGACACATAAACATAAAAGCAAGTGTCATAAATGAAACCAGTAGCATCCTTATAAATAACTTTCAGTGTTTAGGCATGTCTGTATTGGTCAACAGTGAAACAGAAGTTACTATAATGACTGCATAAGTAATCTACCATCTGCCCACAAATGTGGACAGGGGAAACTGTGATAAATTATGACGACGAAGTCTATGGAGAGCAGCGGCCTGATGTTATATTCAAGTTAAAATGAACAGTCGAGATGGCAATAATATTTCTTTATTGGCCGGTTTCGGCTTATATACAAGCCAGAAGTTTTTGGTCCTGCAAGGGTAAGAACAGCAAAGTTACAAAATGTACTATTACATATGGTCTCCATATAAGCTACAGAAAAGCTGTAGTAAAAATAAACGTTACTGTTGTATATGGTATTAAGAAATAGACAAAGGTCACTGCGTTTACTCCTATGGTTGGTGCTGGCGGCTCCTCAGATTTATCGTGATACCACGATCGTACACTGACTGATGGCTGTGGAGCCACGGGTTATGTAGTGTGCAATTCGCGCGCCGACTATGCCTCACGTCATCACCAGCCAATGGCAGACGCTTCACAAGAGCTGCATGCAATCTGCACATTAAGTTCGCGGAGCCCACGTATGAGTACATAAGATGTTCATAAAATTATCAAGCATAAGGCAAGTAGTCACTTACGTTAAAATGCAATAAACAAACTTACAAAACAGTAGAACAAGCAGTGTAATCTATTAACACTGGTACGAAAGGCAAACGTATCGTTCTTACAATATTTTGTCAATAAACGAATGAACAAGACAGTGGTAATTATATGCAAAAGATATTACATACAGGGATAATGTGAGGTAATAGTATATTAAAAGATACAACCATTAAAATATATACACGCTGTGTATATTTTCTAGGCATTGCCCTCTTGTAGGGATTCAAAACGACGTTGCCTAGACAACGTAAGGTTGAGATGGCCGCCATGATATGATAGAAGTATATACTAAGAAAGGTCGCCGTTATCATGGTAACGTAACGGCCGAAGTGGCAGTCGAGAAACCAAAGAAGTACGCCTGGGGACGCCGATTACTATCAAGGTATCGATACAGGTCGATATCATCGAAGACGTTTGTGCCGACAACTCATGAATAAACGCTATAGAAAGTTACTTAGTATTTTCCAGCGTCATTAAGTCAAAATATGGAGACATCACCTGGAGAACAGCTGGTGATGTCAAGGTGCCATAGTGCAGTTCTGTGTGACGTTTTCATGGCATGGGCTTCTAAATACATATATGACATCGTGTCTTACAATAGTACTGTTCATTTTTATTACAGCTTTTCTGTATCTTATTTCAAAACCATATGTAATATTACAGCTGTGTGGACGTTTTCATGCCATGGGCTTCTAAATACATATATGACAACGTGTCTTACAATAGTACTGTTCATTTTTATTACAGCTTTTCTGTATCTTATTTCAAAACCATATGTAATATTACAGCTTGTAACTTCGCTGTTCTTATCTTTGCAGGGCCAAAAACTTCTGAAGATGGCTTGTATATAAGCCGAAACCGGACAATAAAGAAATATAATTGTGATCTCCACTGTTCATTTTAATTTAGAAATTCTGATGTACCTATAAAAGATCTTGGGCTGTCAGATCACCTCTGTCAAATGACAGTAAAATCGGTTATCGAAGAAAATCTCTAAACTGCACGCCTACGAAAGACATCTATCAGAAATCAAAATACACGATTTTTCAAGAGGACCAACAAGACAAAGTTTGGATGAAGTACGTAGAGAAATCAAAGCAAATGCGAAATTCACTAAATTCTCATAATTATTTAAATTGACCCTTGAAAAGCCGTTTCCAAAAGTATCCATATCAGTATTAATGTCTCACAAAACAGATGTATAGCAGCAGCAGTCAAGGAGTTCGCTCAAACTCCTAAATGCCACAGTTCTGTGGAAAGGAGACACAATGAGCGGCAGTTCTTACATTGCTGTCAGCGATACAAAACGATTTATAGAAGGGTGTGATTGCTACAAAAAATGTAATTTAATTACAAAACAATATACAATGCAGAGAATAAAAGCAAAGCAGTCTGGGATATCATTCGAAAGGTAAGAAGGGGAGACAAACAAAGGCATAAAACATACTGATAATGGAGGGGCTACAGAAATAAGTGAACCACACCACCTAGAAAGCTACGTGAATAAGAATTTTTTAAGTACTTTAGTACTTTAGAGGAATTAAAACAAGAATTCCCAAAAACAAATATAACACCTGTAAATAATTATGCTAATTATACACTATGTAAAATGATGTTTCTACCAACCAGAGAGCATGAAGACAGTAAAACTATACAAAACCCAACAAAATAAACGTCAGTAGGCTTAGTGAAGTATCGATCTGTGTTCTGAAACAATGTATACAAAGTATACAAGCTTCGTTAACAAACACAAATGACTCATTCCTTGCAGGGAAATTTTCAGAGTATTTAAAATAGGCAAGAATTGTACCTCGGCTAAAGAAAAGTTATTCAGCAGACATGAAAACGCCACTAGTTCGTTTCCCTACTGTCTCCATCGTCAAAAATAATAGGATCAATTATGGAAGGCATATTGATGCTTTACTAGAATGAATACAACCTTTAAAGTGAATCATAGTTTGGTTTTTCAAGTGGTAGAAGTACAGAACAGCCATAGCAGAATTCATAAAAATGATACTTGATGTTCTTGACAAACACGAATGGGCCACAGGTGTATTTTTAGATATTTGTAAGGGTTTTGATGCTGTCGACTATAAGAGTCTAATAGATAAGCTAGAAGCATTAGGGATAAGAGGTGTAGCTAATAACTAATTCTGAACATACCTAGCATACAGTGTTCAAAGAGTGGAAAAAATACATTCCTTAAATACGTCAAAACTTTTAGAAAAACGTGAGAACCAACATACATTCTTCGTCTTCTTTTATCGAGGTCTAGGCTATGGGCTGTTCCGTCTTATAATTATCCATCCGTCTTTTTCTTGCTTCCTTCGGATGTTGTACTTAAAGGTCTGAAATTTAAGGCTTGTTTTGGTAGTATTGGATATGGCATTCTTTGCAGACATTCTAGCCAAATTTGTCGATCCGCTTTGGTCTCATTTACAGTGTATATGCCAAGCTCTTCTCTTAGTCTTAGTTTTTCAGTCTATTTAATCTTATACAGCTTTAACTTCTCTTAGAAATTTCATTTCTACCACTTGGTTCTACGTCCTTGTTCTTTAGTTGTTGTCCAAGTTTCACTTCAAAATAGCATTCTGCATGTGGCCATTGCTGATGACAGCAATATTATAATAATTGAAGTAGCAAGAGAACTCCTAGCACAGAAAGCAATTAAAACCCTCAAGGAAGTTACAATCTTTCAGTACGCAATAAGTGACACTGAACGTAGAGAAAACAGATGCCTTCAATCTGTTTGAAGAGGGGAAATGGAACTGTTAAATCAAGTGCAGATGGGAACTCTTTGAACTGCAAAACAAACACGATATTTCTAGGTGTTTGATTTTCATTTGAAGTGGGGTGAACTTGCAAAGAGAGTGTAATCAGCATGTTATGTCCTTCAAGTCCTGTTATCAGCATGTAACAATGTATGGAAGTTATATATATATATATATATATACTTAATTCTTACCTAAGGAATTCTTTTCTGGGAAACAATTGCGGATAATATGAACACAGTTTCCAAACTACAGTAAAGCGCCATAACGATAATAACCAGAAATAGTGATCGGGCTCACTGTAAAGATCCGTTCGAATCATTGAGGATTTTACCAACACCACGTGAGTACATTTGTCAATCAGCTGTACAGTGTGCAAGTTGCGTTCGCGTGAGTGTGTGTGTGTGCGTGTGTGTATGTGTGTCTACTGCTGACAAAGGCCTTGAAGGCCGAAAGCTACGAGTGTGTGAATCTTTTTATTGTGCCTATCGCGAATCAGCATCTCCGCTATATGATGAGTAGAAACTTTCCTTCACTGGTATTGTTACATCTGATATTTGGAATAAAGCACTTTCTTCATTTATTGAAATGAATAAAACAAGTAAAATGTGATATGGTTTGCTTCCAATGCACATGATTCTTGTTATTTTCTCTGGATTTACAAAGTGAACACATATATAGACAGATAGTGAACAAACTACTACCATTTAAATTCTAAGTTACTCATATATGTGTGAAATTGAAAAAAAAATCAATCATTCATTATAAATTCATTTCTCAAAAACTGTCCAAGAGAGCACTGCACCATAGAAAGATTTACGTTCTTCAGGGTTGTATCTAATTAGGTCACGTATATAATTAATTTTCAACGCATTGATAGGAGCTTGGTTATTATATTCCCTTGTTAAAGAGAGCTAAACGTAAGTTTCAGGGAGTCATAAATCAAAAGCATGCCTTCCAAACCTCAAATGTAAATAGATACTGTTCAAAAATGATTCAAATGGCTCTGAGCACTATGGGACTTAACATCTGAGGTCATCAGTTCCCTAAAACTTAGAACTACTTAAACCTAACTAACCTAAGGACATCACACACAACCATGCCTGAGGCAGGATTCGAACCTGCGACCGTAGCAGCAGTGCGGTTTCGGAGTGAAACGCCTAAAACCGCTCGCATCGTTTTAAGAAAACGTATTAAGAAAGAAACTAGTGGTACTAAACAGCAAAGCTAGAAAGCCAAAATTGGTCAGATTTTGCAAATGTATTTAACTGTTAGAAGTCTCAGCGTGATCGGAGCAATATTTTCGTCAAAATCGGTGTTTTTACGAAAAATTAAGGGCGCTAAATATTAAACTAGGAAAATAAAAATTCGTATGACGCTTCAGTTTAGGATAAATATGTTAACTATGGGGCCCCATTAAGCTACCTCTCATGGTTTGCGAGTAATTTACTGAAAACGTCCTTATTTGTCGTAGATTAAGTACCAGTTATATTAATGATAGACAGTTCTGTCTACGGCACTTGATTACATCTATGCAATAATGAATATATAATAAGTTTCAATACTTTGATATAAATAACAATTCTCTTAAAGATGTAGTTCAGAGGTCATGTTCTACAGTCAGTTCCGTTCTAAAAATTCTAGATCAGAAAATTTTATACGTAGGTTAGCTAAAACTATTTTTGTGATTAAAGCCTTCTTAACTCCTGTCAGACAAAAATTACGAAGATTGTGAAGTGATA
Organism: Schistocerca americana; assembly: GCF_021461395.2. Taxonomy (NCBI): domain Eukaryota; kingdom Metazoa; phylum Arthropoda; class Insecta; order Orthoptera; family Acrididae; genus Schistocerca; species Schistocerca americana. The sequence goes on along the minus strand of NC_060123.1, from coordinate 399,659,410 downwards.
CACAACAGTGTTATAAAATGATATGTGTCCGAGAAAGTGGCCATTTAGATGCAGCTACTTGAGGATAGAGCGGATGACGGCAGGTGTTCCCTTCGGCCGTCCGCTGCGCCCATATACGAGGTGCATTCAAGTTCTAAGGCCTCCGATTTTTTTTTTCTAATTAACTACTCACCCGAAATCGATGAAACTGGCGTTACTTCTCGACGTAATCGCCCTGCAGACGCACACATTTTTCACAACGCTGACGCCATGATTCCATGGCAGCGGCGGAGGCTTCTTTAGGAGTCTGTTTTGACCACTGGAAAATCGCTGAGGCAATAGCAGCACGGCTGGCGAATGTGTGGCCATGGAGAGTGTCTTTCATTGTTGGAAAAAGCCAAAAGCCACTAGGAGCCAGGTCAGGTGAGTAGGGAGCATGAGGAATCACTTCAAAGTTGTTATCACGAAGAAACTGTTGCTTAACGTTAGCTCGATATGCGGATGCGTTGTCTTGGTGAAACAGCACACGCGCAGCCCTTCCCGGACGTTTTTGTTGCAGTGAAGGAAGGAATTTGTTCTTCAAAACATTTTCGTAGGTTGCACCTGTTACCGCAGTGCCCTTTGGAACGCAATGGGTAAGGATTACGCCCTCGCTGTCCCAGAACATGGACACCATCATTTTTTCAGCACTGGTGGTTACCCGAAATTTTTTTGGTGGCGGTGAATCTGTGTGCTTCCATTGAGCTGACTGGCGCTTTGTTTCTGGATTGAAAAATGGCATCCACGTCTCATCCATTGTCACAACCAACGAAAAGAAAGTCCCATTCATGCTGTCGTTGCGCGTCAACATTGCTTGGCAACATGCCGCACGGGCAGCCATGTGGTCGTCTGTCAGCATTCGTGGCACCCACCTGGATGACACTTTTGGCATTTTCAGATCGTCATGCAGGATTGTGTGCACAGAACCCACAGAAATACCAACTCTGGAGGCGATCTGTTCATCAGTCATTCGGCGATCCCCCAAAACAATTCTCTCCACTTTCTCGATCATGTCGTCAGACCGGCTTGTGCGAGCCCGAGGTTGTTTCGGTTTGTTGTCACACGATGTTCTGCCTTCATTAAACTGTCGCACCCACGAACGCACTTTCGACACATCCATAACTCCATCACCACATGTCTCCTTCAACTGTCGATGAATTTCAATTGGTTTCACACCACGCAAATTCAGAAAACGAATGATTGCACGCTGTTCAAGTAAGGAAAACGTCACCATTTTAAGTATTTAAAACAGTTCTCATTCTCGCTGCTGGCGGTAAAATTCCATCTGCCGTACGGTGCTGCCATCTCTGGGACGTATTGACAATGAACACGGCCTCATTTTAAAACAATACGCATGTTTCTATCTCTTTCCAGTCCGGAGAAAAAAAATCGGAGGCCTTAGAACTTGAATGCACCTCGTACAGTATAAATACGGCCTGAGAGGCAGTGACTGGACTTCACTTCACACCCAGCTATCAGCTGTCAGTCAGACGCTGGCTTACGTGCTGCCTGGGATGATATCACAGCCAGGCTGCAACTAAACGCATGTGTTTGGCACAAATAGGAAGTGAACTCGTGAGGACTGTACACCGTTCTGGATGGCTTAGATTTCGCGGAAGTAACTGTTTTGCGTGCCGCTTCTAATGTTAACAAAACCACGTAGCAAGTGGTGAGATTATTTTCCACTTTTGCGACGAGCGATTAACTTAGATTATTAGAAGTCGGAGTGAAAAGTTCGCCTCTGAACTGCTCATAGTACTGTTTGTGATATCAGAAATATTACTGTGTTGTGCGTGTGAAATTTTCTTAAATATAATTGAATCAGAACTCAAAACCTTCATTTATAATGGTAGTTCCTGATACTGTTGAGTAAACAGAGAGTAGAAACATTTCTTTGAGTGAGCAAAAGAAGAATGTGGACTTGCAAACTGGGAACTACGTTCAATATGTTCTCTATCGCTTTCTGGCTGACCACAAAAATAGTTTCCAGGAGCTAGTAGGAGACGCCGAACAATATTTATTATTTCTTATTATTAACCTGCCGACTCACACCTGGTTTCCCTAAATTACTTCAGGCAAATGCCAGGATAGTTCCTATTATAAGGCCACGACCAACTATCTATTCCATCCTCGCCAAACTACACCTACATGTAAATGCCTGTGTACACGAATTACATTATTTTTGTTGTTCTTAAATTGTAATACCAAGACATGTTACAATATTCTCGTAAAAGTGATCTATAGATGAATAAAATTACTACTACCACTACTACATGTCATTCATCTGCCCCTTCAAGTCCTCGGCTGTCTCTGAAAGAACTGCAATGTCACAGGCAAACCTCAAAAATTTTATTTCTCCTCCCTAAACTTTAATTCCTTTTCCAAATTTCTCCTTCGTTTTCTTTAGTGTTGCCTGGTGTACTGACTAAGTAACATCGGGGGCAGACTGCAATCCTGCCTCACTGTCTTCTCAACTACTGCCTCCCTTCCATGTCCATCAACTCTTCTAACTGCGGGCTGGTGTCTGTACAAGCCGTATACAACCTTTCACTCCTTGCATCTTATCCCTGCTACAGTACTTTTGGAAGTTTAAAGAGTGTGTTCCAGTCAACATTGGCGAAAGCCTTCCTTGAGATACAAATATTGTAAATGTATATTTGTCTTTCTTTAAAATATCATCTGAGATAAGTCGTAGTGTCAGAATTGCCTCGTGTGTTCCTAGAATTTTCCATAACCCAAACTTTCTTTCCCTGAAGTCGGCTTCTACCGGTTTTTCCGTACTTCTGTAAATTATTCACTTTATCATGTTGCTCCCCTACTTATTAAACTGACAGTTCTGTAGTATTCAGTCAGCAGTTCCTTTCTTTGGAATTTGAATTATTGCATTCTTCCTGAAGCCTGAGGGTATTTCGCCCGTCTCACATCTCTTGCACACTAGGTGGATTAGTTTGTCACGGCTATCTGTGCAAAGGATCTCAATAATTCCGACGCAATGTTGTCTTCTCTAGGGTCCTTGTTTCGACTTAGACCTTCCAGCGCTCTGTAAAACTTTCTTAGCAGTTCATTTCCCTTGCAGAGCTTCCTTCTACCTTTCAGATTTCCGTTCTTTGCTTGGTACTGGTTTGACATCTGAACCCTCTTCTCTTTTCTTCAAAGGTCTCTTTAATTTTCCAACAGGCGTTATCCACCCTTCACCTAGTTATACATGTTCTACAGCCCTGCATTTGTCCTCTACCCATTCCTGCCGAACCATTTTGCATATTCTGTCAATTTCATTTTTAGAGGTCTGTATTCCCTTTCACTTGCTTCATTTTCCGAATTTTTTTAATTTCTCTAATCGTCATCTAAGTTCAATGTTTCCCATCTTATCCAATGATTTCTATTAGGCCTTGTGTTGACACATTGCTGCCTCCGTTATTTCATCTCTCTTCCCCTTTTTCAGTATAACGTTGCCTAAAGCTCGCTCTGAAACTCTCAGTAATCTTTTTTTCTTAATAATTAGATCTACCTTAGTACAACTTGTATGTAATGATGGATTTTAGTTAAGTCCCTTGCTGTAGTTCAATTTATGTCTGTTGTATTTTTCAATTGTAAAATAATTACAACTGAGTGTGGCATTAGCAATTAATAACTAGCAAAATAGTTAAGCATGGAAGCTGTGGAATGCAAACTGATTTCAGTTATTTGAATTCCATAAAATATTTCTGTTTGTAGCATGATGTGCCGTGGATTGGCAATTCACAGCGTAGTTGATTTCCTTCTCTGCCTAGTGGCGGCACCAGTGAGGCTCTTGTGTTATTGCCACTGCTGGGGGTGCATGTATCACAGTTTTGTGGGTGTAGTGCCACACCAAGGTGAGGTGTGATGGTAAGGCGTACTAGAGGGTAGTCTGGCTGACAAACCTATAACGGCAGCAATGAGTTGGAGCCAATTCGTGGTGGTCGTGAACAATGGTGTACAAGTCGTCGGTGCTGGGCCAGGGCTATGCATGGTGCGCCTGTTGATCTTCTTGGTGTATTTGTGTGGCTGATCTAGGTAAATGCTGATGTCAATATGACTCCATTTCTGTGAAGGATGCGACAGCAGCTGTCGCCATTGATGGGGGGATGGCAATTCAGAATGGCTGGCAGAGGAGAGCTTCACTAACAACTTGGAGTATGAGAACATAGTGAGAGAAAGCAGGAAGTGTAGGGCAGAAAAGCGAGGCAGCATTGTGAACAGAAAGCTGAGACTGATGATAGTTTGATGTGGACGTGGTGCATCTTTCTGGCCAGAGCAGACTTTCCTGATCCAGGGAATACAGCACAGCGAGGAATAAAGATTTGGTTGTTGTGATGTGTTTGCATATATTACAAAATGTGTGTTTGTTGGGACCAGGGCTAGCTTGTAGGGCACGGAACTGACGCAGGGCCGCCTATTAATTATGCTATTGGGCATATTGTATTAAGTTGAAAATCTATTTGGTCAAAGTGTGTCTAGTTAGATTTTATTTGACGTTGCTGATGGAATTTGTTGTTTTAATGTTATCTGTTGCATGAAGTAGAGTGCACATATGGTTGGGTCTGCTACGGATTTTGTCTCTCTAGTGTTACCTGTCAAGTATTAAGTAAAGTGTCAGCTTGCATGGCTAGGGAATCAGTTCCTAACAACATATAAGTACACAGATTTGGAACTATGAAAAACCTATGCATAGATGTAAGATCAACAAATGTTACCTCGAAAATGGCATCGCTCTTAACTAGCCTGCTATAGCTCTCAGTTGCCGTTTTAATTTCGATACTGGATAGAGTGTACATTACATCATTATTATTAACATAAATAAAGGAACATTTGGAGACACATGGCATGTCACTCCTGTGTCGACTACGCAGTCCACCAGCTACAATGACATTTATTGAAATACTTTTTTCTGGCAGAATTTCTCTGATGACTCGTTCCTCAACTCTGTTTCAGGTAGCAGATCATCCATTATCTTCTTGAAGCTATCAATGTTTTTAAAATATCTGTCGCTTGGAGGCTCAGTACCACTCACTTCACAAAGATCTCATAGACATCAGCACGAATCTAGAGCTGGTTCTCACCCAAATCAGGCAGATTTCTAGCTAGTTTAAACCTCCATGTTGCTCAACTCTGTGATATGAATATCTTCTCTAATCTGCCCTATGCAGCATAGTTGCTTGGTTGGAACTCACACTCATCCTTACTAAGCCAATCAGTGTGCATCGTCAACAACAAATTGTTAATTTTCATTAATAATGGAAGTATTAATTTCACTTCAGCTGTTAACAGTGTTTGAAATACACTGCTTGGTAATTGCTAAGGAACGGAGACATTATTGGACAGAAACAATCACAGGCAATGAAACAGAGTAAAAACGTAACAGTGGCGAAGTGGTATATTCATGATGAAAAACGGTACGGATTTCACCACATGGGAAAACAGGATAGCAGATATAAATGACGTTTGTGTTTGACACAGGTTAGAGTCCCGACATAACGATCGATATCGGACTCCCAGTAAGGAATATGCCGTCCTTTGGTAATAACGTACATTTTGCACCGTTATTCACGCTGGCGAACAAACTGTTGAGACATCCTTGGGGGATATTATCCTACTCCTCTCTCAGGTTGGTTTTCAGTTCTTTCAAGTCTTAGGGAGGGGGTGTTCGTTGAGAAACACGTCCGCAAAGAACATCCCAGGCATTCTCTACAGGATTTAGGTCCGGTGAGTACTCGGGCCATTCCATTCATTTAATATCTTCACTTTTCAGTGTGCCCAACACCTCAGCAGTCCTGTGTGTCGTCCATAAACAGAACGTCGGCACCTACCGCACCGCTAAACATACGCGATCCCAAATATTCTCCCTGCTGTACCGTTCTGCTGTAACGATACCTTGAGCAAAGATACGCAGCAGTGTTCGCCCATTGGGTATAATGCCTGCCCACACTGTAATGTCTAGGCCATACCGATAACGTTCATGAACATTCTGTGAAGTGTAAAGTGTCCGCCTCTTTCTCTAGACTAAGTATTGCCCAGAATCACTTGTCACAGTAAAACGGGATTCACTCTGGACCACAGTTGCTGACCCAAACCAACATGCTGTCATCACCAGCTATCTCCTTCTCGAAGATCGCGTAGTTGAAGTGGGATGCGTATAACAGACTTCCGAACACACAAACCAGCCTAATTTAACCATCGCAAAATGGTTCTGGCAGAGACATGTGTACTCGTAGCACGATGCATGGTCTCCAGCGATCTTCCTAGGAATGAGATGTCTGTTTCTTTTCGTCACTAGGGCTATGTATCGATCCTCTTTCGGTACGGTAGTCCCACTAGAACCACCGGTATGATTTCGCGTAGCATTTCCATCTTCAGCAGCCTTCTTTAATCGCGAGATGACATTTTTGGCACGCCCACTACTTTGGCCAGAGTAGCGTCACTTCGACGGCTTCGAGTCGTCTAACTGATCGTCGGTTATCCTAAGTGCTCAGATGATATCCTGCAAATATGTTGCTGTAGCAAGTGGAATGTCGCACTATTGGGTTCCACAAAAACCTTCGTCAGACACCGTACTGCGCGAACTGTCGAATCCATACACAGGATGGTCCATTGATCGTGACCGGGCCAAATATCTCACGAAATAAGCGTCAAACGAAAAAACTACAAAGATCGAAACTTGTCTAGCGTGAAGGGGGAAACCAGATGGCGCTATGGTTGGCCCGCTAGATGGCGCTGCCATAGGTCAAACGGATATCAACAACTTTTTTTTAAAAAATAGGAATCCCCATTTTTTATTACATATTCGTGTAGTACGTAAGGAAATATGAAAGTTTTAGTTGGACCACTTTCTTCGCTTTGTGAAAGATGGCGCTGTAATAGTCACAAACATATGGCTCACAATTTTAGACTAACAGTTGGTAACAAGTAGTTTTTTTAAATTAAAATACAGAACGTAGATAAGTTTGAACATTTTATTTCGGTTGTTCCAATGTGATACATGTACCTTTGTGAACTTATCATTTCTGAGAACGCATGCTGTTACAGCGTGATTACCTGTAAATACCACATTAATACAATAAATGCTCAAAATGATGTCCATCAGCCTCAATGCATTTGGGAATACGTGTGACGACATTCCTCTCAACAGCGAATAGTTCGCCTTCCGTAATGTTCGCACATGCATGGACAATGCGCTGACGCATGTTGTCAGGCATTTTCGATGGATCACGATAGCAAATATCCTTCAACTTTCCCCATAGAAAGAAATCCGGGGACGTGAGATCCGGTGAACATGCGGGCCATGGTATGGTGCTTCGACGACCAAGCCACCTGTCATGAAATATGTTATTCAATACCGCTTCAACCGCACGCGAGCTGTGTGCCGGACATCCATCATGTTGTAAGTACATCGCCATTCTGTCATGCACTGAAACATCTCGTAGTAACATCGGTAGAATATTACATAGGAAATCAGCATGCATTGCATCATTTAGATTGCCATCGATAAAATGGGGGCCAATTATCCTTCATCCCATAATGCCGTACGATACATTAACCTGCCAAGGCCGCTGATGTTCCACTTGTCGCAGCCATCGTGGATTTTCCGTAACCCAATAGTGTATATTATGCCGGTTTACGTTACTGCTGTTGGTGAATGACGCTTCGTCACTAAATAGAACGCGTGCAAAAAATCTGTCATCGTCCCGTAATTTCCCTTGTGCCCAGTTGCAGAACTGTGCACGACGTTCAAAGTCGTCGCCATGCAATTCCTGGTGCATAGAAATATGGTACGGGTGCAATCGATGTTGATGTAGCATTCTCAACACCGACGTTTTTGAGATTCCCGATTCTCTCGCAGTTTGTCTGCTACTGATGTGCGGATTAGACGCGACAGCAGCTAAAACACCGAATTGGGCATCATCATTTGTTGCAGGTCGTGGTTAACGTTTCACATCTGGCTGAACAGTTCCTGTTTCCTTAAATAACGTAACTATCCGGCGAACGGTCCGGACACTTGGATGATGTCGTCCAGGATACCGAGCAGCATACATAGCACACGCCCGTTGGACATTTTGATCACAATAGCCATACATCAACACGATATCGACCTTTCCTGCAATTGGTAAACGGTCCGTTTTAACACGGGTAATGTATCACGAAGCAAGTACCGTCCGCACTGGCGGAATGTTACGTGATACCACGTACTTATACGTTTGTGACTGTTAGAGGCCATCTGTCACAAAGCGAAAAAAGTGGTCCAACTAAAACATTCATATTTCTTCATGTACTACACAAATATGTGATAAAAATGGGGGTTCCTATTTTAAAAAAACGCAGGTGATATCAATTTGACCCATGGCAGTGCCATCTAGCGGGCCAACCATAGCGCCATCTGGTTTCCCCCTTCAAGCTAGACGAGTTTCGTTCTTTGTAGTTTTTTCGTTTGATACTTATTTCGTGAGTTATTTGGCCCGGTCACTATCAATGGACCACCCTGTATAGAGCATTCGTGCACAGGCACCGTTGCAGTTAACACGTCTCGCTCTGTACATTTCCTTTAACCAATTGGTCAGGTGTTCCTCAACAATTGTAGTGTTGGGATACAATATTGCCAGTGCCCTGCTTGACACAGTCAAGTTGTTTAAATATCTGGGCATAACGTTTCAGAGAGATATGAAATGGAACGAACACGTGAGAACTGTGGTAGAAAAAGCTAATGGTCGACTTTGGTTCAAATGGTTCAAATGGCTCTGAGCACTATGGGACTTAACTTCTGAGGTCATCAGTCCCCTAGAACTTAGAACTACTTAAACCTAACTAACCTAAGGACACCACACACATCCATGCCCGAGGCAGGATTCGAACCTGCGACCGTAGCGGTCGTGCGGTTCCAGACTGTAGCGTCTAGAACCGCTCGGCCACACTGGCCGGCCGACTTTGGTTCATTCGGAGAATTTTAGGAAAGAGTGGTTCACCTATATAAGAGACCGCATATAGGACGCTGGTGCGGCCTATTCTTGAGTACTGGTCGAGTATTTGCTACCCGTACCAGGTTGTATTAAACGAAGGCATCGAAGCAATTCAGAGGCCGTCTGTTAGATTTGTTACCGGTAGCTTTGAGCAACATGTGAGTGTTACGGAGATGGTTCGGGAACTCAAATGGGAATCCCTGGCGAGAAGGTGACGTTCTTTTCGAGAAACGTTATTGAGAAAATTTTGAGAACCGGTAACTGAAGCTGACTGCCACACGATTCTACTAGCGCCAACATACGCTGCGCGTAAGGAGCACGGAGATAAGATACGAGAAATTACGGCTTATACGTAGGCATATAGATACTCGTTTCTCCCTAGCTCTATTTTCGAGTGGTACAGGAACGGAGCCGAGTATTAGTGGTACAGGATACCCTCCGCCAGGCACCGCACGATGGAGTATCTAAGTAGATGCAGATGCAAATGTTTCGAAGCAAGTGGCAGTTGTTCCTTAGCCGTGACAGTTGCTAGCAATTGTCAAGCAGCCTACTATCTCGTCGATCAGACACCATTATGAGCCGGCCGGAGTGGCCGAGCGGTTCTAGGCGCTTCAGTCTGGAACCGCGCGACCGCTACGGTCGCAGGTTGGAATCCTGCCTCGGGCATGGATGTTTGTGATGTCCTTAGGTTAGTTAGGTTTAAGTCGTTCTACGTTCTAGGGGACTTATGACCTCAGATGTTGAGTCCCATAGTGCTCAGAGCCGTTTTGAACACCATTATGACACTTGCTGTACCAGTAATAATATTCACTGCAGCCCCTTGCCGTTCAGTGATGATTTCGTCAGCGTACACAAGTTCCTTCGCGTGCCAGAGGCCCATTTCTGCTGCTACAGGTTCCACTTCCTGCTTGCTAGCAGTTAAACTTCGTATCGCCGGAACTGTTTTCGCCCGTGCTGCATTAAATACAACACTCCCTTCGCCGCTTGTCGCTGATACCAACCCACTTGCCTTGTTGTTCAGGTCTAGTGCTACCACTCTGATTAAATTACACTCATTACTAACTTCCAGCCCAAAGAAACCACTTAAATACACATCAATAGACGTCGTTCTTTGGTTCTGCTTCGTGCTATCGCTACTTTCGTGCTGCATACAACCTCTCCATAAGTCTACACAGCCCAATACTGCTTCCATATTTAAAACTGTTACCCGTTTTTCAACATTATAACTATTTACTTTACAGACCAACTCTGTTACTGTTCCCAGCACGTCTTGTCGTCCTCCATATGCGTACCTCAGCTGGGAGCAAATGTAGTTTCTCTGCTCCTGTCTCTGCTGATTACCATTCTGCTGATCATTGCCGTTTTACTTGGCATTATCCTCATTGCTACTGTTTAATTGATTTCCACGATATCTGGAATTCTGCTGATAACCATTAATGCCCCACTGAAAGCATTTTCTATCAGAGTTTTGCACCTTGTGCCGTTTTTGGCCCCATCCCCCTCCATTATTCCCATTATTTCCCTTGCTCCGTTAGCACACGGCGCTGTCCTTGTTCTTCACGAAATCAATGAAATCGTCTGTTGTTTCATTGTGGCTGGAGACTAGGTCTCGCCGGTCGGTGTGACCGAGCGGTTCTGGGCGCTTCAGTCTGGGACAGCGCGACCGCTACGGTCGCAGGTCCGACTCTTGCCTCGGGCATGGATGTGTGTGATGTCCTTAGGTTAGTCAGGTTTAAGTAGTTCTAAGTTCTAGGGGACTGAAGGCCTCAGCTGTTAAGTCCCATAGTGCTCAGAGCCATTTGAACCATTTTGACTAGGTCTCACATCAGGCAAACCGGCAGACGCCTTTTTAAACTACAAATCCCTGTAAGAGTGCCCAACGGTTGGTCTAAATGCACTGGCTTCTCCAGTTCAGCCTGGCAAAAGTCACGTTCAGTATTCCCACCAGCGGATATCTCAGACGAGCTGAAGTGGGACTCGCGCGACAGCAGTGTGGCAGGCTGTCACAGATAGCTTGTGCGAAACATTGTGTGAGCAGAATCACTGACAAAGGTGTTTCCCTGTCTACAGCGATAGGCCAGAGCCCGTGAGTTCTTATGTTGACTTCAATTACCTCGGACCTGGCCTTCGCCTCTCGCTGTCCTGTGTTCGCTCAGTTTTTCAGACGTTCGCACGGCTCGCGTTTCGTATTTGTCTCCATGCTGATCTCTTCGCGGTGTTGGGATCTCTGCTTTCCATAGATGGACTAGCTAGTCGAGTTTCATCCTCCCTTCTGGAGCTCAGCTCCCAGGCTAGCATAGTTACACTTGTGCTGACAGCGACGGTTCGCAACTTTGTCACGTCCTGTGCAAAGAAACAAGTCATGCATACTCTCACGATTACTACTGTAGTAAGGCCCGTTGAAAAAAGCGCTGTGCAACTGCAGCTACTTTCTTGCCTCTCAGTATTTGTTCAACAGACGCGCTTCAAACCGGACATAATCACAAAACGACACTGTGTTCTGATTTGCCCACGTATGTGAGCACCCATCAAGTGCCACTTATTAAACCATTCCTACCCCCCCCCCCCCCCGCCCCCCCCGCCCCCCCCGCCCCCCCCATCAAAACAGTCTTTTCTTTACGCTAAAAAGTCCGCGACGTGATACCGTTCCCGCCACTGAAACAGTGAAATACGTTACGTAGTTTTAGCTGAAGCAGGCTCTTTCTCCCAAATCTCTAACTTCCTAGACACAACAGCGTATAATTCTGTTCTAATCCCTACCTCGCTCTGTATAGCGTTTGGGGAGCCACACATGACAATACTGTTCCACCTGGTGTACACGTAATATTTCAAGTTCAAAACAAAGCAAGTGCTGAGAGGTATGAATATTACTGACCTGCCAATTCAATAAGTCATGATTGAAAAATACTAAAACGAATTCTGTACAGAAGAAGGCCAAAATTGGTAGAGGCCTACCTAGGCGAAGATCAGCTTGGATTCCGGAGAAATATAGCAACAGGCGGGGGCAGTACTGACTCTATGACTTCTCTTAGAAGATAGGTTGAGGAAAGGAAAAGCTATGTTTGGAGCATTTTCATAGCATTGTAGGCACAGAGAAAGCTTTTGACAATGTTGGCTGAAACACTGTCTTTGAAATTCTGAAAGTATCAGGGGAAAATATAGGCGGCGAAAGGCTATTTAGAACTTGTACAGAAACCAAACGGCAGTTGTAAGAATTGAGGGCAGTGAAATGGAAACAGTGGTTAAGAAGGGAGTGAGACAGCGTTGTAGCCTATCTCCTATGTTTTTCACTCTGTAACTAGAGCAAGCACTAAAGGAAACAAAGAAAAATTTGGAAAGGGAATTAAAGTTCAGGGAGAAGAAATAAAAACTTTGACGTTTGCCGATGGCACTGTGATTCTGTCAGAGAAGTGAGGAATTGGAAGAGTGGATGAACGGAACGGACAGTGTCTCGAAAGTAGGGTATAAGATGAACATCAACAAAACCAAAACAAGGATAATGGAATGTAGTCAAATTAAATCAGATGATGCCGAGGGAATTAGATTAGGAAACAAGACACTTAAATTAGTAGATGAGTTTTGTTATTTGGCCAGCAGAATAACTGATGATGGCCAAAGTAAAGAGGTTACGGAATGTAGACTGGCAATGGTAAGAGAGGTGTTTCTGAAGAAGAGAAATTTGTTAACATCGAATATAGATTTAAGTGTTAGGAAGTCTTTTCTGGAGGTCTTTGTCTGGAGTGTAGCTATTAATCGAAGTGAAAGAAGTACTATCTACTGAAAGTAGTACTATCAACAGTTTACACGAGAGGAGAGTAGTGGCTTTTGAAATGTGTTGCTACAGAAGAGAGCAAAAGATTAGAGGGGCAGAGCTCGTAATAAAAGAATTGAGGAGAAAAGAAATTTGTGGTATAAAAGAAAGTGTCGGTCGATAGGGCATGTTCTGAGACATCAAGAGGCCACCAGTGTAGTACTGGAGGGACGTGTGTATGTGAATGGGGTAGGTGAAAATGCTATAGGGTCACCGAGAGATGAATACAGTAAGTAGATCCTGAAGGATGTACGTTGCAGAAGTTATTCGGAGACGAAGAGGTTTGCACGAGATGGAGTAGCATGGAGAGCTACGTCATTTTGATATCTTTGGACTGAAGACCACAACAACAACAACAACATCTGAAGCTGATTATCAAATTTATCCTAATTTTAATATCTCATTACTGCCAGTTCCAACATTATATGCTTTCACGGTTCTTATACATGTTCTTCAACCAGATATCTAATTCCCTACTGAGGCTTCTCAGATAAGTCTTGCTTCCACTCACTGGTTGACTGCCTACTTCCCTCAGCCGTGGCCAACAGTCTGTAAAGATAATGTTAGAACAATCTCAAACGCTGTATACATTCAACTTTGGTCCACGATCGCCATCTGCTGGTAATGTGATGGCGATGAATGAGAGCGCTTTGCGGCTGCTACGGTGGTGCACTGGAAGCCTGGACCCTCTCCGTGTGCTTGCACTGCTGCAATGTGCTGGCGTAACTGTGACGGCTGTATGGCCGCTGCTGTGGTGCACCGAAGACGGATCGCTGTCTGGACACTGCTGCGCTGGCAACGTCCCCTGGTGGTGCACAGCCTCTGCTGTGATACGACGTAGCCGGGCCGCCGCTTGTGTGTGGACGGCACTGCACTCCTATGGAGATTGCCTCACTCCTACTCTGCCGACGATGCTCACCCGTCCACGGCAATGCGGATGAACTCATGGCCCCTTCTTGACTAACTCTTCACTCTTGATCCATAACTGCTGAACCGTAACCGCCAGAATGTTAAGTGCTAGGACGCAGACGTGCATTGCATTGTGTTGTACAGGTGGCGGATGCCAGTTTGTGGGATGGAGTTCCATGCCTGTTGCACTTGGTCGGTCGATATAGGGACGGTTAATGCTGGTTGTGGATGACGCTGGATTTGTCGTCCGATGATGTTCCGTATGTGCTCGATCGGAGTCACATCTGGTTATAGAACACGTTAAGCCAACATGTCGACACTCTGTAGAGCATGTTGGGTTACAACAGCGGTATGTGGGCGAGAGTTATTCTGGTGGAAAACAATTTCTGGAATGCCGTTCACGATTGGCCGCACAACAGGTCGATCCACCAGACAGACGTACAGTTTTGCAGTCAGGGCATGTTGGATAACTATGAGAGTGCTCTGCTGTCATACTAAATCGCACCCCTGACCATAACTCCAGGTGTAGGTCTCGTGTATCTAGCACGACGGCAGATTGGATGTAGGCTCTTTGTAACTGGCACCCAGGCAGAACCAGTTTTCGTTAGAAAACACAACTTACCTCCATCCTGACCTTCAATATACAAGTTCCACCGAACTACTGTGTGTTGGCTATGAGCACTATGCGACTTAACATCTATGGTCATCAGTCCCCTGGAGCTTAGAACTACTTAAACCTAACTAATCTAAGGACACCACACAACACCCAGTCATCACGAGGCAGAGAAAATCCCTGACCCCGCCGGGAATCGAACCCGGGAACCCGGTACTGTGTGTTGTTCTGAGTCCCCACTGAGCTACCTTGCGGAATATGAGTATGTCAGCTGTCACGAATTTCACATCAAAACTTCTGTGTCTTAAAAGCGCGCAGGTCGATCATCGGCCATGCCAGCATAGGTACCTGCCTCTTCAAATCCATCCAAACAAACGCGTACTAGCAAGCGGGCCGCCACGTTTTTACAAGTTTGGTCCACCCTATTGTGGAAATACGAAGTATCAATGTCACTTAGTGACTCTGAGCAGTCACCATCCCTTTTATACAATAATTCAATCTTGAAACTAGGTACATCTTCAGGCAGGCCCCAAAAAATATTGGAGTAAAACGATATGTTGCACTCAACTCTACAGTACTGGCCATTAAAATTGCTACACCAAGAAGAAATGCAGATGATAAACGGGTATTCATTGAACAAATATATTATATTAAGATTGACATGTGATTAAATTTTCACGCAATTTGGGTGCATAGATCCTGAGAAATCAGTACTCAGAACAACCACCTCTGGCCATAATAACGGCCTTGATACGCCTGGGCATTGAGTCAAACAGAGCTTGGATGGCGTGTGCAGGTAAAGCTGCCCATGCAGCTTCAACACAATACCACAGTTCATCAAGAGTAGTGACTGGCGTATTGTGACGAGCCAGCTGCTCGGCCACCATTGACCAGACGTTTTCAATTGGTGAGAGATCTGGAGAATGTGCTGGCCAGGGCTGCAGTCGAACATTTTCTGTATCCAGAAAGGCCCGTTCAGGACCTGCAACATGCGGTCGTGCATTATCCATCTGAAATGCAGGGTTTCGCAGGGATCGAATGAAATGTAACGTCCACTGTTCAAAGTGCCGTCAATGCGAACAAGAGGTGACCGAGACGTGTAAGCAATGGCACCCCATACCATGACGCCGGGTGATACGCCAGAATGGCGATGACGAATACACGCTTCCAATGTGCGTTCACAGCGATGTCGTCAAACATGGATGCCACCATCATGATGCTGTAAATAGAACATGGATTTATACGAAAAAATGACGTTTTGCCATTCGTGCACCCAGGTTCGTCGTTGAGTACACCATCGCAGGCGCTCCTGTCTGTGATGCAGCGTCAAGGGTAACCGCAGCCATGGTCTCCGAGCTGATAGTCCATGCTGTTGCAAACGTCGTCGAACTGTTCGTGCAGATGGTTGTTGTCTTGCAAACGTCCCCATCTGTTGACTCAGGGATCGAGACGTGGCTGCACGATCCGTTACAGTCATGCGGATAAGATGCCTGCCATCTCGACTACTAGTGATATGAGGCCGTTGGGATCCAGCACGGCGTTCCGTATTACCCTCCTGAACCCACCGATTCCATATTCTGCTAACAGTCATTGGATCTCGACCAACGCGAGAAGCAATGTCGCGATACGATAAACCGCAATCGCGATAGGCTCCAATCCGACCTTAATCAAAGTCGGAAACATGATGGTACGCATTTATCCTCCTTACACGAGGCATCACAACAACGTTTCACCAGGCAACGCCGGTCAACTGCTGTTTGTGTATGACAAATGTGTTGGAAACTTTCCTCGTGTCAGCACGTTGTTGGTGCCGTCACCGGCGCCAACTTTGTGTGAATCCTCTGAAAAGCTAATCATTGCATACCACCGCATCTTCTTCCTGTCGGTTAAATTTGGGGTCTGTAGCACGTCATCTTCGTGGTGTCGCAATTTTAATGGCCAGTAGTGTACTTTAAATAATTTGCCCACAAATGTTCACGTAAAGCCGTCCGGGGTGGCCGAGCGGTTCTAGGCACTACAGTCTGGAACCGCGCGTCCACTACGGTCGCAGGTTCGAATCCTGCCTCGTGCGTGGATGCGTGTGATGTCCTTAGGTTAGTTAGGTTTCAGTAGTTCTAAGTTCTAGGGGACTGATGACCTCAGAAGTTAAGTCCCACAGTGCTCAGAGCAATTTGTTCACGTAAACCAAACGATGTGCACAACCAAAATCATTCAGCTCTGCTCTCTTTACAGTGTATCATAACATAAAGTGGTATTCGAGAGCTCTTATGTAGAATTCGTTAACTGCATAAATTGGAACGATTCTAGCGAGTGAAAGTGTCACCAACTTGAGTCATCCACTTGAAAAACTGTCTCACTTTGTAGCTTCACTGGGAAATATGGTTGCCCATCTCTGAGCATCCAGACGTTCAATGTACTACCTGACAGGACAGCAAAGGCTGACTTGGGTCACAGACAGGGAACGTCAGGGAGGCGGCCCACCTAACATAAACTTTACCTTCTCGAAGCTGTAAAACTGGTGCTCGTGGAAATGGGTTTTTTCTTTGAAAAACTATAGAAACAAGTGTTTTTTAAATTCTATTCCATTGTTAAATATTATAAGAAGAAACAATTTCTGTTTAAGGTAATTCTTTAGATCTTTAGAAGCTTTCTCTGAATTTATTGTATTGTTACAGCAACAATTAAAAATGCTGTCTATTAAACTGAGTAGAAAGAATGAACATTAAAATTGTAATTATTTTAATTTTATTTATGGAAATTTTTAATTCTATAAATTATAAATTATTTCACTTTTTATCGGAAAAAGTACAAAAAATATGAAAACGTCATCTAATATTATACCGAAATGTTAAAAATCCTTTTTGTAATACGTGAAGTAAACTCACCAGTAAGTACTTAAATTTCAGAAAATTTTCCATCAAAGAAGAGTTTGAAAATTAATAAACTTGGTCAATTTTTTGTGTGTAACTATAGATAAAAACGCTTGTTTGTGCGTGATACGTAAGAGAAATATTATTTTAATTAATAATGTCATGTGAGGACGGCATATGGAACGGAAACTGTAGCATGCAGTTTGCTGATGTTTTGTAGGCCTGTTTGTGGTTCTTGGGTGAAGTTAGGTGGGGACTTGATCGAAAAGTTTGCACTTCAGATACATATATGCTACAAAGACAATACTTTATTCTGAAGTCAGCTGTGTCTTGTAAAACCACTTTTGTAACTATCTCGTAAATTGCTGGTTTGCGTCACATATTTACTGTAACGTGTTTGCTTTTATTATCTTGCGTAGTCTCCTGTGTAATTTGCGCTGTTGATTATGTTGCAGCCTGTACAGAAATTTAGCACTCTCAGATTAACGCCCCAAGAAGCCACTTAAGTGTTCGGGCCTTAAACTGGCTCTACATGTAGTTGAGTGGGACTTCCTAAGGGACTTAATATTTTGACAGATCATCAGAAGATGGATGTTTTCAGGTATTGAAGGAACTAAACAATACTGGTATTCAAATTTACATTGCTTCTTGTCTTCATTCGTTCCCGGAAATTTAGTGTCTTGTTTTCTTCAGGTTCTATTGTGACTGGTATTTGAGGGCATGCTGTTATTTTGTAGTTATTCTACCCTCCTTTGAGACAGATTATGCCATCCACATTTTGGTACTGTGTGCTATTTTATACCCATTTTGTTCCACAGTGTTGGAATATTATGTTATCTATATCACCAATAAGGCCCAGGAAATTTAGAAATTTAATTTCTTGTTTTCTTCAGTTTCCACTGTGAAGTGAATTTGTGATTGTACTGTGATAATGTTATTGTTTAGCTCTTCTATCCTACTTTGAGACAAACTATGTCATCGACATATCGGTAGTGTATACTATTTTATACCCCTTTTGTTTCCTAATGTTGAATATTATATTATCTGTAAGATGCATGATAATGCTGGCCAGGGTTCCTCTGATGGGCAACCCTAGGGGTAGCAAATAAAAGTTGTTGTTGCAACTAAAATAATTTAGTTTTGTGATTAGCCTTAGGATGGAAGACATTTCATTTATTTGTGTGTCTGGGACTTTCTTGTTTTCAGCAGTTCTTCTGTGATACTTGTAATTTCTCCTGTGGGTATAGGTGTGTACATGGATGTAATGTCAAATGATATGAGTCTCGATTTTGGAAGGATATTGACATTCTTAATTTTCTCTCACCTCCTCTGTTTTGAGGCTTGTATTGTTTATGTACTTTAGGTTTTAAGAGAAATGGGTGATGTGCCTCACTAGTAAAACTGATGAACCTTTTCTGGTCTGTCTAGAGTATTTGGTGTGTGGACTTTTGGATAGCTTGTTAAGATGGAGCTGTGTGGATTCCTTTGTCTGATTTTATGTGAGAGTGTGTGTAATGCTTTTGATGAATGTCTTGAGGTTTCTTTGATATCTTTCTGTTAAATCACTGGTTAGCTTGTTTACATTATTTTCTTCCCAGATTTTTTTCTCATTGTACTCTGTCTTAGTGATGAGCGCATTACGTTGTTTCAGTTTTTTGTGTGTACTGTTTATGGCTTTCTCATCAGGTGTTTGTTTCTCAAGAGTTTTCAGGACGTTTCTTTCTGTATGTGGGTAGCGAAATTCATCCACCCCTCTGTCGTGATGTCAGACGGTAGCCTGTGCATCTGATTGTGAAAAAGATACACAGGTAATCCGTCGGAATATTTTACTTCCTTTCGGACGGAAAGAAGAGGTAGATGTCTGTAGAAATGTGCCCCCTACTTCTGTCTTCCGCGAATTAGCCGAATATACAACGAATTTGAAAAGACAGATCATGTTATCGAAGAAAACCCGAAAAATAAAGATGATTGTTCCTCTCATGAAATGATTCGCTTGGGTGCCGTGTTAATGTGGGACGACTCTTCTCGAATTGTTATTTAGGTGGCGATAGTTGGCTCAAGCCCCTACAGTGACGCAACACCAGAATACGCTTGCTGGGCGCATATCTGAGCAGTTTGGTGCAGCCACTGGTCTCTGCCTTTTGTTGGTGCACCTGTCAACTGTGCGTCTAACCCACTTTGCGACGATGAGCCGCTGGAGTTTACAGGCCAGCTACTCGCGTGCGCTCTCA
This sequence comes from Schistocerca americana, assembly GCF_021461395.2. Lineage (NCBI taxonomy): Eukaryota > Metazoa > Arthropoda > Insecta > Orthoptera > Acrididae > Schistocerca > Schistocerca americana. Next base: position 399,639,989 of record NC_060123.1, on the reverse strand, counting down.
CCATTCCACCGAGACAGCATTTCGCAAGCGAAATAGGACCTCTACGTAAGCCTATATTCTTAAATAGAGAAGAGGGTTATCTGACCCTACAGTCACTGCTACTACTCTCTTATTTAATCAGAGAAAGATTCAATCGTTGTGTAAATCGTCTGTCGAATTATGAATTGGATTTGCATATCAGAGACAATGAGAAGAGGCAGGCCAGGGAAGGCCTGACGGCTCACAGAGTGTGTGAAAAAGTGGGATAATTATTATTGAAATTTAAAGTCGTTGGGAAACATTATTTAGATTACTGCACATACTCCTTCCATGAACCATGGACCTTGCCGTTGGTGGGGAGGCTTGCGTGCCTCAACGATACAGATAGCCGTACCTTAGGTGCAACCACAATGGAGGGTATCTGTTGAGAGGCCAGACAAACGAGTGGTTCCTGAAGACGGGCAGCAGCCTTTTCAGTAGTTGCAGGGGCAACAGTCTGGATGATTGACTGATCTGGCCTTGTAACACTAACCAAAACGGCCTTGCTGTGCTGGTACTGCGACTGGCTGAAAGTAAGGCGAAACTACAGCCGTAATTTTTCGCGAGGGCATGCAGCTTTACTGTTTGGTTGAATGATGATGAGGGGTCTCTTGGGTAAAATATTCCGGGGGTAAAATACTCCCCCATTCGGATCTCCGGGCGGGGACTACTCAGGAGGATGTCGCTATCAGGAGAAAGAAAACTGGCTTTCTATGGATCGGAGCGTGGAAAGTCAGATCCCTTAATCGGCAGGTAGGTTAGAAAATTTAAAACGGGAAATGGATAGCTTCAAGCTAGGTATAGTGGGCATTAGTGTAGTTCAGTGGCAGGAGGAACAAGACTTCTGGTCAGGTGAATACAGGGTTATAAATATAATCTCAAATCGGGGTAATGCAGGAGTAGGTTTAATAATGAATAAAAAATAGGAGCGCGAGTAAGCTATTACGAACAGCTTTTGACAGTGTTGACTAGAATACTCTCTTTCAAATTCTGAAGGTGGCAGGGGTCAAATACAGGGAGCGGAAGGCTATTTAAAATTTTTACAGAAACCAAATGGCCTTTATAATAGTCGAGGGGTATGAAAGGGAAGCAATGGTTGGCAAGCGAATGAGACAGGGTGGTAGTCTATCCCTGATGTTATTCAGTCCGTATATTGAGCAAGCAGTAAAGGAAAGAAAAGAAAAATTCGGAGTACGAATTAAAAATTGAGGTTTGCCGACGACATTGTAATTCGGTCAGAGGCAGCAAAGGACCTGGAAGAGCAGTTGAACGGAATGGACAGCGCCTTGAAAGGAGGATATAAGATGAACATCAAGAAAAGCAAAACGAGGATAATGGAATGTAGTCGAATTAAATCAGGCGATGCTGAGGGAATTAGCTTAGGAAATGATACATTTAAAGTAGTAGATGAGTTTTGTTATTTGGGGAGCAAAATAACTGATGATGATCGAAGCGGAGAGGATATAAAATGTAGTCTGGCAATGAGAAGGAAAGCGTTTCTGGAGAAGAGAAATTTGTTAACATCGAGTATAGATATGTCAGGAAGTCTTTTCTGAAAGTATTTGTATGGAGTGTAGCCACGTATGGAACTGAAACACGGACGATAAACAGTTTAGACAAGAAGAGAATAGAATCTTTCGAAATGTGGTACTACACAAGAATGCGGAAGATTAGATGGGTAGATTACGTAACTAATGAGGAGGTACTGAATAGAACTGGGGAGAAGAGAAATTTGTGGCACAACTTGACTAGAAGAAGAGATCGGGTGCTAGGACGCGTTCTGAGGCATCAAGTGATCATCGATTTAATGCTGGAGGAAAGCGCGGAGGGTAAAAATCATAGAGGGAGAGCAGGGCACGAATACACTAAACAGATTCAGACGGATGTAAGCTGCAGTAGTTACTTGGAGATGAAGAAGCTTGCACAGGATAGAGTAGCATGGAGAGCTGCATCAAACCAGTCTCAGGTCTAAAGACCACAACAACACAGGGTCTAACAGGTATAAGTGCAGATACTTTTATATATGGTACCTTAATGTGTACACACATTAGTGCGTTGTTTTTTTCTCTGCATCGAAGAGTCTTCCCACATTAAGTGCATTATGCCTGTCAGTATAAACTAACCATTTTGTGTCCACGTGTCCAAACTTCAACACTTGGCCTGCTGCGCTGGGGAAAATAAGAGTCAGTGGCTTGCTCTTGCCATATATACTTGGAGGTAGTATACAACCTAAAGACATACTACTCCTAATAGTTATAATGATTAATCTGCGAATGAAGTAAATGCTGATGTAATGTTGTTCAGTACACCATCCTCGGTCACCAATAGAAATACCTGCGTTATACTCTTTACACCCTGTATATTCAACCTAACATTGCTTAATCTGCATCGTACATCAGGCACAACTTTTTATTTTATTTAAAAAAATGCACAGTTACTGTGATAGTATTCTGTAAGACAATGGAGAGACAGAGCCAAACAAATATTTAACCGTACTTGCACCAGCAATACACAGCTGAATCTGCATTGCTATTGTAGTGTGTCTGGGAAAGGTAAGGCCTTCACACAGGAAAGATTACAGTTATTGATTCAGTGATTCAGTGACGCTGCAGGTTGGACTAAGAGCTGTGTTGTAGTTACGGGTCTTCAGATGGCAGTACAGCAGGCGATCCAGACCATTGCTCAAGAGGAATAAACCTTCGAGACATTGTGTTTTTATAAGAAGCTGAGAGATTGCTTTTAGAGGGATAATTTTTTGGTAGGGTGTATTTTTAGCTTGAGAAAAGAAGACATTACAAATATAGCAATCAATTTGGAAATAAATCACTCAATTGGCGGAACAAGTATACGGAACTGGCCAGTTAAAAGAAAGAAAACACATATGGCGAATTTTTTAGAACTCCAGTGTGGAAAATAGACTTCGATATACTCGTAGTGAAAGAGATTTTGCTTCTGCGTCTGACGCGAGATACTTCTGCTGGAAGGTTGGTCATGGATTAAGCAATGACTGTTACAGTCTTTGCTGTAAGATGCAGTGTCCCGCACAGCTTGAGCACAGTTGCAATGTGAGCTATACGTACCACCCCCACTCCACAGATATTGTCCTCTGCCACATATAGTGTGGCCAACAACAAGAAGATCACCGCCAGGTAATGGAATACATTAATGTAACCGAGCGAACGTCCGCCTTCCAGTGTGTCAAAGTCATTGATTACTAGCATACTACAAAGAAACCCCTTAAGTTATTGTATATGAAGTTGGCATTTTTTGCTTATTAATCTTGATTTATGAATGGAAGATGTCTGTTCTTTTTGTTTAAATGTAGTAAGATATTAATTAATGCTTTAATGGGTAATAAATATCCGCTAAGTTGTGGGTCAAAACACATTTTTTGTGAAAATAAAAACAGTCACAAGGTAACATCATAACATTCATGCAGCTGGCATACTAAGTGAAACGCCTGGTGAAATCAGCAGGACAGAACAGGTAGTTGGAATTGTGGAAAGGGGCCAAAAATGAGCGGCTGTCATTTACACTCGAACACATAAACCTTTATTTAGTTGCTCAAACATTACAGCGCAAATTTCCGAGCTTAACTATCGGCTGAATATGTCACACAATCTTAAGGCTTAAGGGCACAAACTCTTTAATTTTAAACGGCTGAAGGCCCATGATTTAAAAACACAACTACAATAAATTTTCAAAGGCAGAAGGCCCAAAGCTCTACCCTTAAATAATTTTAAGAAAAGGAGGCTGAAGTCCCAAACAATCTGAGACTTAACAATAAGGAATTTTACTTTTAAAACTGCCGAAGGCCCATGATTCAAAATACAACTACAATAAATTTTTACAAGGCAGAAAGCCCAAGGCTTTTAAATGAGGCTGACGGCCCAAACACTCTAAGATTTAACAAGTAAGGAATTTACATTTTAAGACGGCTGAAGGCCCATGATTGAAAAACACAACTACAATAAATTTTCAAAGGGCATAAGCCCAAAATCTTTATACAAAAATATTTTAAATGAGGCTGAATGCCCAAACAATGCAAGACTTAACAAGTAAGGAACTTTCAATTTTAATACGGCTGAAGGCCCATTATTTAAAACCCAACTAAAAGCATAGAAATTCAAACCATCGAATATGAAAGATAAGGCATTGCAGCCAGCGGCGCTCAGAAGTTTCCGGGGGTCGGTCTGCACTTGAAATATTAACGTTTGCTTAGGGGAGACAGGTAGTCGGCCCAACTATATCCGGTCCGCCAGCAACCCAACCAAGAGACAGTCAACGGACCCACCGACAAGGCGACTTGCTTTCCACCCGACCAATACGCAAGGAACTCCAAAACCAAAAAGGCTTAGCCGCCCACAACCAAGTAAGCATAAGCTGTCAAAACTACCCACAAGTGCTGGACAGCGACAACACGGTATGTAAAGGACACTGCCTGAATTTTACGTCAGTGGCCAGGGCAGGTAACCGCAACGCTAACGGCCACAAGGCGGAAAATTCCGCTGGTGCACTTGGATTAGAAATAATCAAAATACAGTTAAACTCCACCGGATGGTGGACAAACTTTTGCCAACTCGAGTTGCCGCTCACGGGCAGGCACGGTGGCAACTCAGTGACGCCAGTAATTGAAATTAACATAACGAGGTGGTAGTAAAGTAAAAACAGGATGAGATATGGCACGAACACGAGCCATGCTTAGCTCGCTAAGTCTTTTAACTTTACTGGTTCAAATGGCTCTGAGCACTACGGGACTTAACTGCTGTGGTCATCAGTCCCCTAGAACTTAGAACTACTTAAACCTAACTAACCTAAGGACATCACACACATCCATGCCCGAGGCAGGATTCGAACCTGCGACCGTAGCGGTCACGCGGTTCCAGACTGTAGCGCCTAGAACCGCATGGCCACTCCGGTTGGCCTTCTAACATTACTGATAAAAATGTTAGTATATATAGGGCGCCGAGAGGAGCAGCACAGCATTCGTCAGGAACCACCTGAAGATGGCAGCGTGTATGTCTGCCGAAATATAGTCTTTCAGAAAATTACCAAGTGGTTTCTTGTAAATGGACTCTCACTGAATATTGATAAGACACAGTACATACAGTTCCGTACAGTAAATGGTATGACGCCATTAATAAATATAGACCTTGATCAGAAGCATATAGTTAAAGTAGAATATTCAAAATTTTTAGGTGTGCCCATTGATGAGAGATTAAATTGGAAGAAACACATCGATGATCTGCTGAAACGTTTGAGTTCAGCTACTTACGCAGTAAGGGTCATTGCAAATTTTGGTGATAAACATCTTAGTAAATTAGCTTACTACGCCTATTTTCACTCACTGCTTGCATATGGCATCATATTTTAGGGTAATTCATCACTGAGGAATAAACATGGCACTAAAATTGTGTTTTATTCAGTTGCTGTCAGACGGTCCATAAGTGAAAATCATCAACATACCGTAGTATTACGCGCAACTGAGGAGGACAGGACCAAAAAATTGAAGATGTCAATAAAGTATTTATTGCACAAAAGCGTCTAATCAGAATAATAGCTGGAGTCCACCCAAGATCATCCTGCAGACATTTATTTAAGGATCTAGGGATATTCACAGTAGCTTCTCAGTATATATACTCTCTTATGAAATTTGTTATTAACAATCAAACCCAATTCAAAAGTAATAGCAGTGTGCATAACTACAATACTAGGAGAAAGGATGATCTTCACTATTCAAGATTAAATCTAACTTTGGCACAGAAAGGGGTGAATTATACTGCCACCAAAGTCTTTGGTCACTTACCAAATAGTATCAAAAGTCTGACAGATAACCAACAAGTATTTAAGAAGAAATTAAAAGAATTTCTGAATGACAACTCCTTCTATTCCATAGAGGAATTTTTAGATATAAATTAAGAAAAAAAGAAAAAAAAAACAAACAAAAAATTATAAAAAATTAAAAAAAATAAAATAAAAACGTTGTTATATTAACTTAATTATGTTGTTAAATTAACTTAATTATGTCATGTATTGGAAAATTTGACTCGTTCCACATCATTACGAAATATCGTATTCATGATCCATGGGACTAGTATTAATCTAATCTAATCTAATGTAATCTATTGTGGAGAAATTACGACGCTACCCAGTCGGATACCCGAGAACTGTTCAAATTGGAAATAAGCCGGGAAAACTTCAGATCGCAAGATAAAACCTTCTGAGTTGTGAGGCTGCGTCTTGCTTCTTCTACACAGTTGACGTTTGGTCCACTCTGATAGGATCTTCTTCAGGATCTTATGATATTCAGAGGATAGCACAAGATCCTGAAAAAGATCCTAGCAGAAGGGTCGAAACGTCGGCCCTGTAGAAGAAACATAATGCTGCCTGACAAGCGAGAAGATTACCTTCAGTCACTTTAATTAGCTTGCCTGGTTGCAGTTCGCCACGCCGGATTACATTAATTGAAATTACCAAGTTTAATTAGTGTAAATCAACTCATCAAGCAGCGAAGCATAATAAATCGATCACCACAGTAAAAGGCCTCCTCACTGGTGTGATTAAAGAAATTATCTATATAATACTTTTCTTGTTTTGTTTGGTTTAACAAATTAATCTACGACTGGAAGAGTGCTGACTGATTATTTGAAATGCTAATTTTCTGCTCTAGAATATCTCGTCTTACCTAAGCACTGTCCGTGCGAGCGAGAAGGTTTGTGTGCCCTGACGAAGCAGGATGTTATACCGGCGGTAGTGTAGCCACAGGCAGGGTCTGCCAAGTCGTGCAGGCCTCTGTGGAGGAACCAAGCAATGTATGTCTCACAACGCTCCTTCTTTCTTTTGTCCTGTCCTGTTTTTCCTCCCTGTGTAATCGGGCAGGCAGAGCTCAAAAGCTCGAAAAGGCAGACTGCCTAGGGAATGGCAGCCCCTATTATCGGCCGGTTCTCCAGGGCGGGAGTTGAATCGATGGGCCGCTCCCCAGCAATCATAGAACACAGATACGCAGCTCAAGACATCTGTCAAGAGCCTCGGATGAGTAATGGACGACACAGACATGAACGTGGCGAAGGAAATGGATTTTGTTTATAGCAATATGGCAATATAGTACAGGGCTTGGATACCAAGAAAAGTGTTTTCCAGGATTTGGAAGCGTGAAAGACCTATGTTGTGGTGTTGTCAGAAACATAAAGAAGGGGAAGCGAAATCAAATGGTGGGAGATTACGTTCATTTCTATAGCAGTGTCGAGAAGGAGGAGAGGGCCAAGAGGGGTTCGTCAATAGCCGTCCACAAGAAAGATAAGCAGAGGATTAAGGGTTGGGAACAAATAAATGAAAGAAGTATAGTTGCGGATTTTTCCAAGTATGGACATGAGTGCACTTCAGAGGGAATGTATGCCGCAACGGATGACGCTGGGATCAAAATCAGAGGTGTGTTTTCTGAGGAACTGACTTGTATCCTGGAAACGATAAACCGTTAAAAGGATATAGTCCTTAAGGGAGATGTTAGTGGAAGAAAAAATACAGAGGTGGATGATGAAATAGTGGGAAGATATGGAGAAGTCGTCGTAAATGCAAAGGACGAAAGACTAGTAAATACAAGTACTACAGGGATTTGAAAATTTTAAATGGTTTCTTCCCTCAGCACCGGAAAAGTAAATACACATTGAAGAATAGTTGAAGACATAAAAAAATTAGACTTAGGGTGAATGATGTAAGGACAAATAGGGGCCCAGAATGTGTCTGCGACCACTTCAAGAATGGAGCAAAGATTGTCTGTGCACCATGGCGGAAAGGTTACCTCTAGAAAATAGTACTTCTTTTAATATCCTCGACGCTATTACATATAAAGTAAATAGTCTCAGAGATGAAAGTGTTAAATATATTTGTAAGCTGAGACTAGCCAGCAAGCTGAAAAGTTTTCCTGAAGGCAGGAAGGCCGAAGAAAACATCAACAAATCAAAAGATTCATTCATGAAGCAGTATATAAAGCGCTGGATCAACAAAACGCAGGAAGAAAACTAAGCTCAGAATGGTGAACGGAGAACACGGAGGAAAAGATGAAAGTAAAGAAGAAAATTTGTAACTGTTGGCTGAGGATAAAAGATTCGGAGGACAGCAAAAGCATGTGGAAATAAAAAAGAGACGTTAAAGAATTATTAATAGGGAAGATAATGTGTGAGAAAAGAGCTGTGAGAAGATATATGAGCGATTTCAGGATTTCACTTTAATTCGGGAGAAATCCACGCCTCCGTTGCGTTGACCCATATCTAGAGAGTGGGGATTTGGCTTTTTGCTGTAGTGTGGTGCCAGGGAGCATCGACACTTGTCACGCATAAATAATGAAGTTTGTCTCTCATGTAGGTGAACAGAGTCTCTAGCATTGTAAGTAAGACGATGCGACCTTCGACAAGAAACAAGAAGCTAACTTTTCCTTCAGCTATCATTCCCGGAACAGGCCATCCCTGAACACAAAAGCTTAGATAAAGAATTTTGTAATATTGTTTCCAAAGTAAATTCCAAAAAGGTTTCTGCTCAACAGCGTATGAATTACAGACAAGACGCCAACAAGGTAGAAGAAGACGTGCATTTTTCTGTCTTTAACCACATAACCTTCATTTACAGGGCCAAGTTACAATTTAAAATTCACTGTGCGGCGGGTCGGGTTGGTCTCTCCCTGGCATCACACTACAGCACAAAACCTAAATCCCCACTCTTTAAATATGGGTCCATGCAACGGAGGCGTGGATTTGTCCCAAATCAAAGTGGGACCCTGAAAACGCTCATCTATCTCCCCACTAACATTTAAACAATCAGTCCAGTTACCTGCATAGGTTTCAGGTTGTCTGCCCCTTCACTCTTCGATGGTAGATACTGGTTTTGCTGACAAAAGCAGCGTTGAGGAAAAATCGACTAAATACCTGCCACGCAAAGGCCACGAAGCTCGAGTCCATGAGCTTAATTTCTAAGATGCGTTCGTGATGCTATATTGTGACGTAAAAACAGAATTTCCATGGTCAACAAACTCACACAGCACTGAAGCATATTTCATTCCAATTACAGCACTTTCGAGTTCATGCAAATACTTTCACAATAAAATAATTCGTTCTCACTTTATGAGCGTGCCTTTGAAATGAATATTGCTAATCCCTGAAATTTAAATGTCTGAAAACATGCTTTTGTGTTTACTCGCGGTTGCCTACACCCAGAATAATCCAACTTTACTCACCTACGCACAAAGTACGAGCTGCATGTGTTATTGCGGCAGCAGGAGTATTTGCGAAGCTAATTAGAAACTTTGACTGCAGAATGTCAACCCAGTTCCTGAAGTTTACAGTTTGGAGTGGCGATCCTGGAAAATGCAATTACTGTTTGCAGCATTAAGACCTTTTATGACTCTTGATTCTCGAGCTGAAACAGCCAAAGTTGGAAACAGCTTGCTACGCTTACAATACTTGATTTCTCATTTTTTTTTTTTGCGTTAGTGATACGTCTCGGGAATTTTTCTCTCCTCACGCTTCTTTCTGTGGCGTTCCTAACCTCTCGCCTTCGGTTTATACCTCCTCATACTTCCTCGTCTCTCGTCTTCTCCTCTTTCTTCTTCTTTTTTCCTGACCTATTTTACACCATCTAACCAGGAAACCTTCGGCCTTCCTCTTTCTTCTCTTAGGATAGTACATCAAGGTCTTCTTTGGCAATCTCTCATACGTCATTCGCATTACATGCCCATGTCAGTAGATTCAAAATGGCTCTGAGCACTATGGGACTCAACATCTTAGGTCATCAGTCCCCTAGAACGTAAAACTACTTAAACCTAAGTAACCTAAGGACATCACACACATCCATGCCCGAGGCAGTATTCTAACCTGCGAACGTAGTGGTCGCGCGGTACCAAACTTAAGCGCCTAGAACCGCTCGGCCACACCTGCCCATGCCAATAGAGCTGGCGTTCTTCTTTATGCGGTGCTTTCTCGAGGCTGGGTCACTCCCTAACCGTTGTAAATCTTGCACGACCTCGCGGAGATATCTGACACAACTCTCATTTGTTTCCTTCCAGTAAGCTCCCTGCATTCGCCTTCATAGATTGTTATAGGTTCTACAATGCTTCTGTAGAGCGTCTTTCCAACTTGTCTTAGAAGACCATAACATAGGGTTTAGCTTCTGGATTACTTTTCCCCATGAGCTACTTGTTGCTGTGTTTTCCAATTACCTGTTCCGTCTTCCCACAGAATGCTGCCCAAATATTCAAAGTTTTCACATATATTGATGAGCTGCCCATCTACTGTTATACTTCCTACATTTTCTCCATTTCATAGGCATTTAGTACTTTGAAAATATGCTTTCAGTCCCCACTTATCATATGCTAACAATTTTCTTAGTGCACAGCTTACTACCACTACTACATTATCATCTTCAAAGAACACGAGATAAATAGATTGACCATTTGCTATCTGAATACCGATTCCTGCACATTTCTTACTCCACAACGTTAAGACTTTCTGAACGCAAATTTTTCAGTTTTGGAAGTCTGTGACGAAATTTTATTTACCACTTTGCTTCGGTGCTGAGGCCGCACGGTGTTCGTAAAAACTGATCTTCCTACCCGCTGCGAGCGTAATAATAGTGATTGGCTCGCTTTCTGCGCGTGTCTGTGTCCTGCTGCTTCCATATCGGACTAGGTTCAACCTCCTGCTGTTATAGTCCCCTGTTCCCGTGTCTAGTCAGGCGATTGAGGAGCGTGTCGCTCGTATCAAAACGTAATAGTTTCCATTTGGTAATCGTGATAGAGTTATGATTTGATTGTATGTTTTAAGTTATTGGGATTTGTAAATTTCTTTTATGTCCAGTGTCACTAACCATGACGCCCAAAACATTTTTCTTGCCTAGTACCCCGTGAATTAAATAGCCAAGTGGCCTTCTTTAATTATTTTAAGCCCGCAAGCTTGTGCGTCTTAAAGGTGCAGGCTATACTTCCAAGGCAAGTTTTTTTTTTTTTTTTTTTTTTTTTTTTTTTTTTTTTTTTTTTTTTTTTTTTTTTTTTTTTTTTTTTTTTTTTTAGGTGACTTTCATCAGCCAACTGTTCGCGTCTCCCTTACACCTACGTTTACCGTTTCCGCCTTGTGGCGTGATTTGCAGCTGAATCTCGGTTGGCTGCTGAACCTAATTACTATCAGTTGTAAGTGGGGCTTGTTGCCTTGGCCACTTACCTTATTATTTTTTAGCGAATTTTCACAAATCTTATGTCTTCGCTGCCAGCGTGTAATCTGATGACCTCAGTTTTACTCGCTTTCCTTAAAAATTACTTCCCTGTTCCTCATGCTATCATTGTATATTTGTGCATTGGGGAGTCTCCCATTGGTTGCGTAGAAGAGGGGGAGCGTAGTGAGGAGCGTATCTCGTCTGCCCTTAGTAATTTCGGGGTCGTTCGTCCCGACCACGTTGTCTGACGTCTGGTGGTTTCATGTCAAGTAGCTTTAATTGTTTTGTTTCCTTTTAATGAACTCTTTTTTAGGTAAATCTGCCGTTTTTCCCGACCGGGGTGGCCGAGCGGTTCTAGGCCCTACAGTCTGGAACCGCTTGACCGCTACGGTCGCAGGTTCGAATCCTGCCTCGGGCATGGATGTGTGTGATGTCCTTAGGTTACTTAGGTTTAAGTAGTTCTAAGTTCTAGGTGACTGATGACCTAAGATGTTGAGTCCCATAGTGCTCAGAGCCATTTTGAATCTCCTGACACGGGCATGTAATGCGACTGACGTATGAGAGATTGCCAAAGAAGACCTTGATGTACTATCCTAAGAGAAGAAAGAGGAAGGCCGAAGGTTTCCTGGTTAGATGGTGTAAAAGAGGTCAGGAAAAAAGAAGAAGAAAGAGGAGAAGACGAGAGACGAGGAAGTATGAGGAGGTATAAACCGAAGGCGAGAGGTTAGGAACGCCACAGAAAGAAGCAGAAGAAGAGAAATTACCGCGACGTATCACTAACGCAAAAAAAAAATGAGAAATCAAGTATTGTAAGCGTAGCAAGCTGTTTCCAACTTTGGCTGTTTCAGCTCGAGAATCAAGAGTCATAAAAGGTCTTAATGCTGCAAACAGTAATTGCATTTTCCAGGATCGCCACTCCAAACTGTAAACTTCAGGAACTGGGTTGACATTCTCCAGTCAAAGTTTCTAATTAGCTTCGCAAATACTCCTGCTGCCGCAATAACACATGCAGCTCGTACTTTGTGCGTAGGTGAGTAAAGTTGGATTATTCTGGGTGTAGGCAGCCGCGAGTAAACACAAAAGCGTGTTTTCAGACATTTAAATTTCAGGGATTAGCAATATTCATTTCAAAGGCACGCTCATAAAGTGAGAACGAATTATTTTATTGTGAAAGTATTTGCATGAACTCGAAAGTGCTGTAATTGGAATGAAATATGCTTCAGTGCTGTGTGAGTTTGTTGACCATGGAAATTCTGTTTTCACATCACAATATATCGTCACGAACGCATCTTAGAAATTAAGCTCTTTACGTCTCGTAGGCAGTTGCCTAAGGCGTGTAGCAAACCAAGGAGGAGGAGCTCTGAATTCCACGCACAGATCTGCATATTCATAGGGCTTAACAGAAGTTCCAACGTAGTTCGTGAAAATGTCGCTGCGTGGGAATAAATGCAAGCGAAAGACCACAGTCGAAGCTGGGGTCTGACTCTGATGTCTAAGAAGTGACTGCGTGAATTATTTCCCAGTGTAAGAGGTAATACTTACGACCTTAAATTTAGCGAACTTGAAGGTATTCTGCCGTTTCTCTAACAAGAAATTGCAGGAGTGTAGGAGAGGTTGTTTCTTTTATTTTTCTTATTCAAGTAGGAAGTTACAATGATCTCCTAAAATGTGTGTGTGAGCGCGAGGAATAGAAAGTAAGGTGGGTTCGTTTGGTCTTAAAATAACTGACGTAGTAGAAACCTCTCATTTGAAATGTAGCGATAGCGCCGATTATAAAGCGGACGGATTTTTTAATCCATTTATTTACAGTCGTTTGGTCCTTCTGGTCATTTCCGAAGCTGAACAGCACGCTATTTATGTAAAATTAAATAAGCAAAAATCTGCGTATAAGTAAACAGTATCATGAAGACCGTCCTTTGAAAAAGTTAGATTGCCAGAATATATGTCAGTTTTGATACAGACTCTGCAAGTCACTTTACGGTGTGCGGTGGAGAATAATTTTAGTACTACGGTTCCGTCTCCCTTTCGTTTTCATGTCGCGAATGGATTGAAGCAAGGAGAAACAGTTGGCAAGCCACCATATCAGCTCGACACTAATTCTACCTTCACTGTCTTAAGTGTGGGAGGATGCAATATGCTGGCTGACTTATCTCAATTTCAACAGTAAACCACTCTATGATGCACAGCGACTCTGACGTGGCGTCTGCCACCGGAGCTGTACGCGTGTCTTCGTGATGTTTTCACGCTTTGTAGTCCAACCCGTGACAAGACGACTTGCTGTACGACATGTTGATGAAAACTCGACGGTGAGTTATGGGAAATAAGCGAATCACAATCTCCTGATTTTTCCTCTAGATGAGATCATTGCTACAGGTACGCTCGACTCTGAAATCCATTGCAGTTTGTTAACAAGGCTTTTCTGCTTCCTCGTGTGCTGGAGTGGTCCACTCCGCTATGACTAAGACGTAAATGGGGAAATTTTTTGATTGTGAAAGCATTTGTCCACAGAATCTGAAGCAAACTGCTCCGCAAATAGCGAATTCTTTAATATGAGGAGCGTTTAATAAGTAATACAATACACTTTTTAGCGGTCAATTTCGATTGAAAAAATGCGGAATCTGTTGTAGGACATCGTGGAAAACCCTCGCTTCAGCCCCTATACGTTTATGAAGTTCCGATAGGTGACGGCGCTATACGTTGCCTTCAAAATGCCTTTATTAACGGAAATGTATAAAAAAGTATCTGTCCCAAGGTAACTTTAATTGTGTTTGTGGTTGTAGGTTTTGGTTATGTAACAAACATCATCAAATTAATTAGTATGATGGTGTTTGTAAAACAACCAAATCCGATGAGGACCAGTAAAATTAAAGATAATGATATTTGGTCTAATTTTTTTAAAATAGTTAACTTTAGTATTTTATGAAGCTTAATACCGACTGTTTTGATGTAGCCTTCAATCTGACTGATTTTATGCATCTATCTATGTTAGTGTATTCCGTGAAGTCCCTTAATCTCTGCATAACTTCCGCAGCCTACGTCTACATCTACATGTTGATGGATACTGTGAAAATCATGTTTAAGTCCCTGTCAGAGGATTCATCGAACCACCTTCAAAATATTTCTCTATTATTCCAATCTCATACAGCGCGTGGAAAAAACAAATTCCTATTTCTTTCTGTGTGAGCTCTGATTTTTCTTGTTATCTTATGATGATCGTTTCTCCCTGTATAGATAGCGTCAACAAATTATTTTCGCTTTCGGAGGAGAAAGCTGGAGATTTAAAATTCACGAGAAGATCCCGCCGCAATGAGAAACGTCTTTGTTTTAATGAAGTCCACCCCAAATCCTGTATCATATCCGTGGCACTCTCCCCTATTTCTCGATAATACAAAACGTGCTGCTATTTGTTGAACATTCTCGGCGTATTCGCTAATCCTATGTGGTACGTGTCCCAAACCACACAGCAGTACTCCAAGACAGGACAGACCAAGCTTAGTGTAGGCAGTCTCTTTAGTAGAATTGTTGCATCTTATAAGTGTTCTGCCAATAAATCTATCTTTGGTTCGCCTTTCCTACACCCATTTGAATCCTCTTACTGTATTCAGACTTGTTCTTTCTCGAAGATTTTTACATCTCTCCAAGCAGCTCCCTTAACTACCACTCTAACTATTCCTTGAAGTCTCAGAACGTGTCATATCACCCTATCCCTTACTTGAGTCAATATGTGGCATATTGTCCCTTTCATCCCCGCTTCTATCCACTACCTTTCGATCAATTATCTGTTGTACCAATGTAATCTTCATTACTCTGCTGTAGTACCACATTTTAAGAGCTTCTGTTGTCTCCATGTCTGTACTATTTATCGTCCTTGTTTCACTTACTTATAAGGCAGCGCTACAGACAAGGAAAAGACTTCCGACTTCTATTCCTCTTTTTCATTTAAACTTCTATCGTTATTGCCCGTCTGAAATTTATAAGCTCTTTACTTCACCTTACAACGTCTTTCCCAGACGCCATATCTTCCACTAAGCTGATATTACCTGTTCATTATCATCTCTGACAGAAGTACAACGTCATCAACAACACTTAAAGTTGCATTTCTTCCCCATAACTTCAGTTCCTTTACGAAATTTATTCCTGATTTCTTTAACATTCACTGAGTCTACAAATTCTTCTAGTAGCATTAATTAATGAAACATTTTTTGAAACTGACGCAATTATGAGCATACTAACACCCTAGTGCAACCATTAGAAACATCACACGTATACAATAATCACTACATTAAGCAACAGAAAATGGTGCTGTGGACAGAAATATGTATCATATTATCACTGCACCATACAATAAGTTCCTGCCCCGCAAACTTCTTTGTTTAATAGAATGTTGCGTATAACAAGAAGTTGCACTGATTTTGCTCAAAAATATTCCTTGCATTTACAGACAAAAATAACCATTGAGTAATTGAAGTGCGCATAAAGACTGAATAATCGAAATACAGTTTCAACAAGTGCTAACACATCCCAGTAAAGCTTTCTGCTGATATTTTTGCTTCACAATAACCCACAAAAGCATGCAACCTATGGTAATTTGCAATTCTCAGGCAACGAAATTTTAAAAAGTTCACATTACTATAAGTAAAAAAGCCAAAACAATGTTAATTTTTCTGACCTAAATATTCTTAAAAGCAACACGTTGGTTTCAGGAGATGATTAAGAAGAGTTTTGTAGTGAATGTACTGACTAAACGTGAACTAATCATACAATCTGAACTAAACTAAATGATAGGTTTATCAGAAAATTCACGAAACAAAGTATCCTGGCTATGGATTGACAGACGTAATTAGACACTTGGCAGGGTAAAACATAAAATGTTTACAGAACTTGAACCGAATTGGTTAGTGTTCCCACACATGCATGAATAAACAGAAGCACTAAAAATCGAAATCCTGACAGGGTACTCCTTTGTTTTATTTAATCTGAGTATTTATCTGGTATTACTTCAGTGTCAATTCCCGGAAAAGTTTCCCGTTGAATGCAAGATTTGGCCCATAAATACTACCTTTTGAGGTAGGAAATACTTTCATAAATACTTTGAACGGTAAATATAGAGAAACTTGAACATATATTTAAGCAACGCAAAACTACGTCCATTGTATACAGATTTTACTAACACGATATGAAAATGTATAAAACGCTGCCCTATGGGAAACAAGGCTACTATTGAAGTATAGACTCCATGTTGTTCGCAAGAAGAATTAATCGCACTATTCCCGACATATTAAGAACCATCACGTGTCTCTGCATCTCAGACCTGTCTTGTCCTTACATTCATGCAAAGAAATAACTGTACAAACTGCCGATGACAGCTTCTGTAACAACTATTGCTCTAAGGGCAGAATGTATGCAGTTAAGTGTGCGCAAGTCGGTCATGACTTTGGACGAACAATAAATCGGCACTTGCAGTAAAGTGTACGCTAGCTGTTTATGACTTTAGACAAACAATAAATCGGCACTTGCTGGCTGACTGAGAAAGCAGGATAAATTATGGATGGTTTCAGAATGAGAAGTAATTAAAGAGAAATTTGAATAATGGTTCATTTTTTTGAGTCATCAGTCTTTTTACTGGTTCGATGCAGCCCGCCACGGATTCCTCTCCTGTGCCAACCTACATCCTCAGCTATTTGCTGGACGTATTGCAATCTCTGTCTTCCTCTGCAGTTTTTACCCTCTACAGTTCCCTCAAAATCTTAACAGATGTCCTAGCATCCTGTCCCTTCCCCTTGTTAGTGTTCTCCACATATTGCTTTCCTCTCCGATTCTGCACAGAACCTCCTCATTCCTTACCTTATCAGTTCACCTAATGTTCAACATTCTTCTGCAGCATCATATCTGAAATACTTTCATTCTCTACTGATCCGGTTTTCCCACAGTCCATGTTTCACTACCATACAATGCTGTGTTCCGAAGGTACATTCTCAGAAATTTGTTCCTCTGCTTTCGATGTCCTCCTTGCTCTGTCCGTCACTGGTTAGTTTGTTTTCTAGATAGCAGAATTGCTTAACTTCATCTACTTCGTGACGATCAATTCTGATGTTAAGTTTCTCGCTATTCTCACTTCTGCTACTTGTCATCACTTTCATCTTTGTCCGATTTGTGTATTGTGTATGAAACTGAGGACATAGAAACGACAGAGAGGCTTCATCCCACCGTAGTCCTCAACAGGCCACAGCAGTCCACCCAACCCACCGCCACCCCACACCGAACCCAGGGGTATTATGTGGTTCGGCCCACAGTGGATGCCCCCCTCCCCTAACCCCCCCACCTGGGGACGTCTCATACCAAACGAGTGTAACTCCAGATGTTTGCGTGGTACAGTAATTGTTGTGTACGTGTACGCGGAGACAGTGGTTGCGCAGCAATCGCCGGCGTAGTGTAGCTGAGGCGGAATAAGGGGAACCAGCCGGCATTCACCGAGGTAGACGGAAAACCGCCTTAAAAACCATCCACAGGCTGGCCGGCACACCGTACCTCGACACTAATCCGCCGGGCGGTTTCGTGCCGGGGGCTGGCACGCCTTCTCGTTCGGGAAGTAGAGCGTTAGACCGCGCGGCTAGCCGGGAGGGCTTTCTTCGATTTGATTCTTGTACTCATTAGACAGTTCATTTCATTTTGCAGATCATGTACTTTTTCACTTTCACTCAGGATAGCAATGCCATCACCGAATCGTATCACTGATATCCTTTCACCTTCTGTTTTAGTCTCACTCTTGAACTGTCTTTTTATTGCCATCATTGCTTCTTCGACATACAGATTAAAATTGAACAGAAGAGGCGAAAGATTACATTTCTGTCTTACACGCATTTTAATCCGAGCACTTCGTTCTTGGGCTTCCACTCTTACAGTTCCCTGTTGGCTCTGTACATATTGTATATCACTGGGCTTTTCCTAAAGCATACTCTCATTTTTCTCAGAATTTCGAATATCTTTCATCATTACACAATTTCGAACGCTTTTTCCAGGTCGACAAATCCTATGAACGTGTCTTGATTTGTCTTTAGTCTTGCTTCCATTGTCAACTGCAACGTCAGAATTGCCTCCTGGTGCCTTTACCTTTGCTAAAGCCAAACTGATTTTCATCTGACACATACTCAGTTCTCTTTTCCATTCTTCTATACGTTATTGTTGTCGGCAACATGGATGCATGAGCTATTAAGCTGATTGTGTGATAATTCTCGCATATGCCGGCTCTTGCGATCGTCGGAATTGTGTGAGAGACGTTTTTCCGAAAGTCAAATGGTATATCGCCAGACTCATGCATTCTACACATCGACGTGAGTAGTCGTTTTGTTGCCACTTTCTCTAGTGATTTTAGAAATTCTGGTGGAATGTGATCTATTACTAGTGCCTTATTCGATGCTAAGTCTTCCAAAGCTCTTATAAATTCTGGCTGTAATATTGTATCACCAGTCTTCTAAATCGGCTCCAGTTTTTTCTCCTATCACATCAGACAAATCTTCCCCCTCATAGAAGTCTCAATGTATTCTTTCCATCCACCCGCTCTCTCCTCGGCATTTAAGAGTGGAATTCCCGTTGCACTCTTAATGTTACCACCCTTGCCTTCAAGCTCACCAAAGGTTGTTTTGACTTTCCTATATACAGAACAGGTCCTTCCAACAATCATTTCTTTTTCGAGTTCTTCACATTTTTCATGCAAGCATTTCGTCTTCGCTTCCTTGCACTCCCTATTTGTTTAATTTCTCAGCGACTTGTATTTCTGTATTCCTGAATTTCCCTGAACATTTTTGTACTTCTTTCTTTCGTCGATCAACTGAAGTATTTATTCTGTTACTCATGGTTTATTCCCAGTTATCTTGTTCCTACCTGTTATATTTCCAACTTTTAAAATTGCCCTTTTTAGGGATGTCCAGTCCTCTTCAAGTGAACAGGCTACAGAGCTATTCCTTATTGAAATATCTATAATCTCACAGAACTTCAAGCGTAACCTATCTTTTCATTCCTCAGTATTTATGTATGCAACTTTTTTTTACATTGATTCTTCGTGTCTAGTCTCTTAAACTTCAGCCTACTGTCCATCACTACTATACTGTGAACTGAGTGTTAATCCGCTGCTGGGCGCTCCTTACAATCTAGTATCTGGTTAGGGAACTCATTCCCGTATCTCCCGGTCTTGTCATTCTTGAACAGAGTATCCACAATTACTTACTGAAATTTATTGCGGAACTCTATTACTCTTTCTCTTCTCTCATTCCTAGTACCAGGCCTATATTCTCCCGTAACCCTTTCTTCTACTCTTTCCCTTACAAATGCATTCCAATCCCTCACAACTGTTATATTTTCATCTCTCTTTATGTACTGAATTACCCGTTCAATATCCTCATATACTTCCTCTATATCTTCATCTTCGACTTGCAAAATCCGCATGTATACCTGAACTATCGTTGACAGTGATGGTTTGCTTTGGATTCTGATGAGAACAACCGTATCACTGAAATGCTTGCAGTAACTCACTCTCTGCCCTACCATCCTATTCATAACGAATCCAAATCCTGTTATACCATTTTCTGCTGGTGCTGATATTACCCTAAACACATCTGACCAGAAATCCTTCTCCACTTTCGATGGTTAATTATTATTGCAGTAAAAGAACACGATAGCTCAATCATGAAGGTACAGTAGCCCTCCTTGGGACCACGAGGCATACAATGACCACAAATAATCAAAATCAGAACAAAAGGAATACCGTACGATTCCTAAATCACGTGTTAGTACTAAATAAGTGGGATGGCTACGTGAGACATGACCCGGTTACACGGATGTATTTATGAAAGACCGACAATGAGCCTTGAATGTGGTACAAAGTCTCTTCTTCTAATAACGAATTTTTCCTTGGTCACGAAGAAAGCACGTCTATAAAGCTGCTAAATAGGTAGAATATTACGCCAAAGTCCACGAGCTACAACGATCTCACCACAAATATTTGTAGGTTCCAAAGCAGTAATAGTTATCGCAAAGATACATCAGATAAAGACGTCGAATTTGAACCAACAGAATCATGAACGTGCAGGCAGCGTACACAAGCTGCGTCTAGGCCCTGCGATCTCGGAAACAGGTCTTTGTAAGTGCACATGGCTCAAATCTCAATCGACCCGTCAAGGATTGGTCAGTCAGTTACAGCCTTCAAAGAGTAGCGTATATAAGGTGGTCAGAAACAGTCTGAAAAGCTTCTAAGAGTGTTGCAGCGTAGTTTATGCTGACAAATAATTGCTGAGAAAACAAATTCGATATTTTCCACCATTTCCGAGTTAATTAGCACTGAAGTTAGCCAATCAGGCCGTTGAGCGCGTAAATTCAAGAGGTCCACCATACACAATTAGTCAGCTGTTCTGATAGCGTAGATGATGGTGCAGGAGATTGCTCAGGCTTTGGCTCGGGTTCGATCCTTACTACCTACAATGTCCAATTTTTGTATCAGTCTCTTGTTTCGTTTTAGGAAACCAAACCAAGAACTCTTTTGGCGACACCGTCTCTAGATGGCCGCTGACTGCGCACGCATTGGCCTGATTGGCTAACTTCAGTGCTAATTAAGTCGGGGGTAACGTATCGATATTTTTACAGTTACTTCTCAGTACACCCTACCCTGCAAAACGCTTAAAAGCTTTTCAGACTGCTTCTGACCCTACTGTATATGTATATGCGCTTTGCAGGCAAAGAGTATGGCATTACTAGCAGACGAAGCCAGTGCGTAGAGTGTCTTTGCACCTCGCCAGCGACGGTAACTCGCGTAAAGATAAATGATGTGGAAGACGTTTCTTAATGAACCGGCTTTCAGCTTTGAGATCTAAACTGGTCCGTCCTCTTTTAATTCTCGCTCTCATGTAATTAAGGACTTTTCCTCCAATTCTAAAAGGACTCACGTTTTGCAGCCGGCTAAACTAAACACGTACTAAATACTTAATACCAAACTGAAGTGTTTCTTCTTTAATGTTAGGCGCCTTGTTCTGCTTCTTAGCGCAGTTAATGATGTTTGACTGTAGCGACTATATTCGTCGTGGGGCACGATGTGACTATAGTTCTAAAATGTTTCATTTTATCTCCAGGCGCATAATTCGCTTGCTCGAGCTGTAGTACCTCTTTAGATTCTTCCGTCTTTTACGCTCGGAACTGACCAGAAAATATTCTTGCTGCTGACGACCGTCAAGTTACGTGGTATGTTGCCTTCAAGTTGTCCGGAGTAATTTCGTTACTTTGAAATAATTTTCTGCATTTACATCTTCCTGTGGGCATTTGACGTCTGACTGGTGATCTTACATTCAATTTTCTTATGCTGTCTCCCATGAAATTAAGCGTTTCCCGTGCTATGTTGCAGAGCGTGGCGGCTGCTCCATCTCGAAATGGGAGCTCTTATAAATACTCATTTCACAGGCCCTGCAGATGCGCAACAATTATGGAAGGAATGTTGTTGCAGAGCATTTCTTACCGTTTCATTCTTGCCGCTGTTCGTGAAGTCGCTCCCCGGGGCAGGAATTATTTTCTGAACGTAGCAGGTGAGGTACCATTCATTTCTGCCATGGGCTATTTACTACTCGACATTATTTTCTTATGTTCAAACTTTATTCGAAGATACTGTTGTTTTCGACAAGCCGAGTGACGATGTTTTTGTCCAGTGAACTTATTGCAGGAACTGCACACAGAAAGAGAAATGTAACAAAATATCGTGGGCCAGTTAAAGCGTCACAATACACAGAACATTATACCTGAAGACCATGAGGATACTTACATTAATTTTACTATCCGAAGAAACCGCCACTGTGCAGTGGGCCCACTAGAAAGAATTAAGCTTTTATTAACCTGGCTGAACGCAAAATATGTGTTGGAAACAAAACTCCCAAAACCTCTACTTCTTAGTTCTTTCTCATTTCGTTTTGGATTCTTACAGAATCATCTCATGTACATTCAATGTTTTTTCTTTGTCCATCATACAATAGAGACCGTAAACGTGTACCATAAGGACGCTTTGTACACCTGGGCTATGTTGTAAACATGCCTGCGTTGTGTTAAAAGCTAGTACGTGTAAACACAGGTGGATGTGTCCCCTACATTTTGTTGGATGACGTGGCGTTTTTGGTGATTGCGAGACGTTCTGTACTCTTGCCAGTGTTCTTCGAGTGCTTTTACCCGGTGGATGTGTCCTGTAAATTTTACTGGATGACGTACCATTTTTGGTGGTTGCGGGACTTCCTGTACACTTGCCACTGGTTCTCGAGTCCTTTTGGCCGATGTCTGATGATGCTCCTATGAGAGTGAAACGCGTCACAAATTAAATAAATAAAAAACGGTTTTGCCACCGAGACTGCCTATTCTTTCTTGATCATACTGTGGAGAATCCATGCTCTTCTCAATAGATGTGATAACGACTGTTCAGAACCCACTATAACTTTTGTGAAGTAACATGTTAGTAGTATTCTATCTAACAAGTTAGACTCACTTCCATACTAGAATTTTCTGCTTTTCTTTTAAGAACTGTTAATTCTCTCTAAAAAACCAATATTTAACAAAATTTATCTATTACGAAACTGCACTTGCCACGCAGAATCTTCTTTCTCCTGGACGCGCCTGTTAAAAAATATGTTTCAGTTAACGATGTATATTGTCATCCTCGGATTCAGACCTATCAGTTTTATAACCTCAGCGATGTAACGTAATGGTTAGCACTATGGACTCGCATCCGGGACACGACGTTTAAATCCCGTCCGAGCACCCTGGTTTTGGTTTCTCGATTTCCGCAAATCGCTGAAGACAAATGTCGGGATGGTTCTTTTGAAAGGGCACGACCGATGTCCTTCCCCAGCCTTCCTTAAATGTCCTCTAAAGGCCTATTGTCGATGAGACATTCAATGCTAATCTTCCTTCCCTCCTTTCTTCTTGCAGTGTATCTGTGCAGGGAGATGCTCAATAGACTGAGAACGAAGAATTTCGCCAGACAATGAAGCTCTGATCTAGTGTAGTGAGCACCAGCGTGCCTAAGGCCGGACAGTTCACAAGCGATTAAGGAAAATTAATACAATAGGAGGTCCGTGCGGCGTGCCCCGAACATACAGTTTTGAAGTGACAGCAGGCTGTAAAACTTTATAATACTGAAGGACCTAAGCAGTTGTTGATTTGTGTTAATCCTGTGGAATTATTTACTGAAACGGATTTGTAAGAGGCTTACAGCTTTACGAACAAATGTAGAGTGCAAGCTGGATGTTGCAATTGTGGCAACAGTTTTAACAGATTAAATTGTTTGGCAGGATAAAATCACAAATGGAAAATTTAATGCGTAAGTTTGTTAAGGCTACGACAGGAAAGAGGTAGACTGTACCAAACTGTTGCTACCTACACTCCTGCGCAGTCAAGCAAGACACTAACACATCAAATAGTCCGCACATCAATGTTCCATGCTGAAAAGATTTAAAACCTACGGAAAGACTAGCTCAGATAATATTAGTGAGTCATTTTCTAAAATATATACGCTCTTTAACTATTAGGTTGGTGCATAAGTTCGTAACGTTTTTGTTTTGCATGTTGGTGTTCCGTTGCTATGGGTTTATTTATCGATTCTCATTTTTTATTTGTATTTCACCGTTGCTATTTGAGTTTGCGTACTGTAATTTAATCATCTGGAGATAGCGAGTGGAGCTGTAGACGCTGTAAAATGTAGTGCAAAATGGAGAAATCAGAACATTTCCGACATATTCTTCTGCTTGAGCTCAATAGAGAGATGACAGCAGCGGAGGCAGCAAGAAACATTTACACCGTGTGTGAAAATGATGCCATTGAACAGAACACGCCAAGAAAGGGGTTTTCTCGTTTTAAGGAGGATCGTTTTGGCATTACCAACTCTCCACTTTCAAAAAGAACTTGTGGGTTGATGAAGCTCGTTTAAACCCATTAATCCATATTGATTCACGTCAGAGTACTCAAGAAGTGGCAGATGTGATGAACTGTGATGATTTCACCATCGTGCGACATTAGCATGCAATGAGGCAGCTCCAAAAATTGGGTGTATGGGTACCGCATGCTCTAAGCCAAAATTACAGAAATCAGCGGCAACATTTCTGCAAGATCGTCAACTGGCTCGTAAGTAACCCCAATCATTCCTGTCCTGTGTCGTTACTGATGACAAGGAGGGGTGTCTTTATGCTAACATAAGGAAAAGAAAGGAATGATTGTGCCCAAACAAAGCTATAAGTTCCGTATAGACACCTACTAGCATCCACAAAAGATAATATTACGCATCTAATGGAAAAGCCGCGGTGTGATGAACTACGAATTGCTTCCCCGACGTGTAACCATAAGTGCTGACATTTATCGTTAACAGCTGAGATTTCTTGCAGACGCAGTCCAAGAACAACGACCAGGAAGACTGCGTGAAGTGATGCTAGTCCACGATAACGCACGCTCCCATTTTGCTAGACTGTGAAAAACACTATACAGGAGTTGGGTTTGGAAGTCGTTACGAGCACACCTTATTCACCTGATATTGCGCCCTCAGATTTTCAACTTCTCCTCTCTCTATCGAACAACATCCAAGGAACTTCCTTTTCGGATGAAAATGCGCTCCGACCATGGTTCGACGAGTTCTTCGCCTCAAAATCATGTGACTTCTACAGTCGCACAATCCAAAAGTCACCCAAGCGTTGGAAGACTGTTGTAAGTAATGAACGAGACTATATTATTGTTGATTGAAGTGTCTGTTATATGCATCTGTTGTGTTTATTAAACTTACGGAAACATACTACGAACTTATTCACCAACCCAATACTTAAATATTGTGAAAGTAATGTGTTAACATTTGTAGTGTTCTAAGAAGGCCTAAACTGAAAGTCAGAGCTGTCTAGAAAATAGAAGTGTGTGCAATATACAGGGTGGCCCATTGATAGTGACTGGGCCAAATATCTCACGAGATAAGCATCAAACGAAAAAACTACAAAGAACGAAACTCGTCTAGGTTGAAGGGGGAAACCAGATGGCGCTATGGTTGCCCCGCTAGATAGCGTTGCCATAGGTCAAACGGATATCAACTGCTTTTTTTAAAAATAGGAACCCCCATTTTTATTACATATTCGTGTAGTACGTAAAAAAATATGAATGTTTTAGTTGGACCACTTTTTTTCGCTTTGTGACAGAGGGCACTGTCACACGCGTATAAGAACGTGGTATCACGTAACATTTCGCCAGTGTGGACTTTATTTGCTTCGTGATACATTACCCGTGTTAAAACTGACCGTTTACCAATTGCGGAAAAGGTCGATATCGTGTTGATGTGTGGCTATTGTGATCAAAATGCCCAACGGGCGTGTGCTGTGTATGCTGCTCGGTATCCTGGACGACATCATCCAAGTGTCCGGACCGTTCGCCGGGTAGTTACGTTATTTACAGAAACAGGAAGTGTTCAAATGGCTCTGAGCGCCATGGGACTTAACTACTGTGGTTATCAGTCCCCTAGAACTTAGAACTACTTAAACCTAACTAACCTAAGGACATCACACACATCCATGCCCGAGGCAGGATTCGAACCTGCGACCGTAGCAGTCGCGCGGTTCCGGACTGCGTGCCTAGAACAGCTAGACCACCGCGGCCGGCAGGAAGTGTTCAGCCACATGTGAAACGTCAACCACGACCTGCAACAAATGATGATGCCCAAGTAGGGGTTTTGGCTGCTGTCACAGCTAATCCGCACATCAGTAGCAGTCAAATTGCGCGAGAATAGGGAATCTCAAAAACGTCGGTGTTGAGAATGCTACATCAACATCAATTGCATCCGAACCATATTCCTATGCACCAAGAATTGCATGGCGACGACTTTGAAAGTCGTGTACATATATGCCATTGCGCACAAGAGAAATTACGGGACGATGACAGTTTTTTTGCACGCGTTCTAGCGGTAACGTAAACCAGCATAATATGCACTACTGGGCAACGGAAAATCCACGATGGCTGCGACAAGTGGAACATCAGCGACCTAGGCGGGTTAATGTATGGTGCGGCATTATGGGAGGAAGGATAACTGGCCCCCATTTTATCGATGGCAGTCTAAATGGTGCAATTTATGCTGATTTCCTACGTAATGTTCTACCGATGTTACTACTTCCAACATGATGGATGTCCGGCACATAGCTCTCGTGCGGTTGAAGCGGTACTGAATAGCATATTTCATGGCAGGTGGAATGGTCGTCGAAGCACCATACCATGGTCCGCACGTTCACCGGATCTGACGTCCCCGGATTTCTTTCTGTGGGGAAAGCTGAAGGGTATTTGCTATCGTGATCCACCGACAACACCTGACAACATGCGTCAGCGCATTGTCAATGCATGTGCGAACATTACGGAAGGCGAACTATTCGCTGTTGAGGGAAATGTCGTTATACGTATTGCCAAATGCATTGAGGTTGACGGACATAATTTTGAGCATTCATTGCACTAATGTGGTGTTTACAGGTAATCACGATGTAACAGCATGCTTTCTCAGAAATTATAAGTTCACAAAGGTACATGTATCACATTGGAACAACCGAAATAAAATCTTCAAACTTATCTACGTTCTGTATTTTAATTTAAAAATGTCTACCTGTTACTAACTGTTCGTCTAAAATTGTGAGCCATTTGGTTGTGACTATTACAGTGCCCTCTGTCACAAAGCGAAAAAAGTGGTCGAACTCTCAAACATTCATATTTCTTTACGTACTACACGAATTTGTAATAAAAATGGGGGTTCCTACTTTAAAAAAACCTAGTTGATATCCGTTTGACTTATGGCAGCGCCATCTAGCGGGCCAACCATAGCGCCATTTGGTTTTCCACTTCAAGCTAGACAAGTTTTGTTCTTTGTAGTTTTTTCGTTTGACGCTTATTTCGTTAGATATTTGGCCCGGTCACGATCAATGGACAACCCTGTATATCGTTCGTCAGCCGACACACTTTATTCTATTTCTGTATTTAATTGCCGCTACCACAGTCAAATACAAATTATTTATTTGATGATTAATCAATATTTAATTTGTTCATTTTGGCGAACTTCAGCAACGGCCATTACAAACTATATCTGAGTAGCATTAACTAATTGATCACTATACTAATGTCTTCCTTCCTTTGCATATAGCGGCCATTATATAACAGCACAGGGTTGAATATGTTAATAATCGCTCATGTTTTATTGCTCTGAGGCTATTTTTTCTAGTTGACCAATTCTTATATTAAAATATACTATTCCTTGGAGAGAGTAAAGTAAACTAATGAATCAACAAACTGGCACGACAATGTGTACATAGAATCTTAACGATGGAACGTATGACTGTACATTGCGGCATTTATTTATGCTTGTTACTGTAAATATTATTTAATATTTTTACATTTGGAAACTCTGCATCATAGATCTCCTTCGGACGTTTTATGCGGCGTCATGTTCAAATCATTATCATCTCATCTTCACTGATTGATTGTTTCATTAGTCATTCATACACCATGTTCAGTAAAATCCATAATAAAGGACAACCTTCGGAGATGAACAAGTTCAAAGCCACTACTGGCTACTTCTGTAAAGTGTACTAGCAGTCAATCACGACTAGCGCTAATATGCTCACAAAATAATTATAGGTATATCATCTCGGTTATTACAGATACGTATATGTGCGTCAGGAGATAAAGAGAAACTTTGAGAAAAATCACTTTCCTTCTCTTACACTACTGTCATTGTGATTTTATCATATACTTCAAACACATACCACTGTGAAATGCCCGTATACCGAAAATGTCAAGAAATGGTTAACTAAACATTCGTGCTGTATGGAATTTATATTCACGAGTCCAAATATTCCTATGGATTTTAAGAAGAATGGCTAATGAGATATACTTGTACTTTGGTTTTGAATACGTGGGATTTTGAATTACTTGTCTAATCTCTACCAATAAAGCTGCCAAGACAGAGCTGCGTGTTCTATATGAAAGTTGTTTTCCTCCCAGCTTGTTGTGAATCGCATAATTCAGAAGTTGCTCACCTTCTAGTATTGTTGTTGTGAATCGCGTAGTACATCATTATTTCGCTCCATTTGTTAATATATAAAATATCATTAGGGAGCGTGTGTACTGGCACGTAAGTGTAAGAGTCCCAGGGTCCTTGATGAGCCTTCTGCAAGATTTTTTGTTAGCAGCTTCATACAGTATTCTGCTTACACACTTACGTCTGTTCTGTGACTCCACATAACATAAATTGCTCTGTTACGCGCAGCACATCTGTAGGAATATCTTTAGATTTTTCAGTTTCCTTTACCGACATGAGAAGCTCATCTTTTTTATTTAAGGAGCATCTTACGTTTCGATGGAAAAGTGCAAATATATTATGATTGTATCGTTTGTTCACTCGGAACTGCAGATTTTTGGTTTCCCACTGATTGCTTCAACTGTCTGTAGTTACTCGTCAGCTATGTCTTTAGGAAACGTTTACCCTAAAAAAGGCCTAGTGAAAATATTGCAAATCACAGGGAGTTGACAGATACTATTCCGGATACGTGGAATGTTTCTGGAAATTGGTCGAGCTGGTAAACTCTTAAAGGGAAATTCCGGTCTACACCGTGCTGTGTGCGGTGCGACCTTGTGAGGGAAGACAAATCAGTCGCAACCGTGAGTGAGCGTCCCCCTTTGTTGGGTGACTCCTGAATTTCCACGTACTGCAGAACGCTTCATCCAGGGCTTGTTGCATCACTTAAAGAGTGAAGCAATCACCACAGCAGTGTGAGAAGTACACAGAGTATGAGAAAGAGCTTGCTCCTTCTCTAGCACGAGTGTACTGCAGGCTGTTGTAGGAGTGAAGCTTTCCTACCGATTGAAAGACAGCTGTGGTCATCCCTGTTTTCAAAAAGAGTCGTCTCGAACAGACGCACAAAGCTATAGGCCTGTCTCTCTGAAGTTGGTCTGTTGCACAGCTTGACGCTTTTGACCAAAAATCTCCTCTGTACGAGACAACATGAGCTCAGAAATCAACGATAATGTGGAATCCAGTTCACACTGTTCATCCACGAGATCCAGAGAGCAGTAGACACAGGTACCCATGTGGATACTGTACTCCTTACTTTCAGGAAGGCATTCGATACAATTCCTCACTGCCACCTAATGAACAATACAGAGCGTACGGAATATCAGACCAGCTGTATCTGTGTTGAAAAGTTTCCAGTACAAAATGTCATTCTCAACGGAGAGAAATCGTGCTTTGGGCGCACTCAAAGGGAGCACTGTGGGACTATTAGTTCTGGGAATGTACAGGGTGAACCAAAACTGAATCGACAAATTTTCACATGTCGCTCATGGAAGCGTTCTGAGCATTTTGCTAAAAGGAACCGGCGGTCTCTGGCGGCTTGTTACAGATCATCATTTATCATCATTTATTCGGTTTGTTACCTGGTTTATGTGAAAACAGCTTCTCAACTGTGAAGTATTTCATCTCAAAAACTTATTGCATTACATCACATTTGGATAGGAGTATTACATCACATAATATACAACTAATGGAAGCGTAATCAGAGTCTTTATGTGTAGATTTTGACGTTTTGGACTCTTGCTTTCTTTAAGGGGAGTCTATATTTACCAAATCCTATTTGGGCGTTGCTATACACTGAGGCGACAGAAGTGATTGTGTACCTCCTAACATCCTGTCGGACCTCATTTCGCGCGACGTAGCGCAGCACTTCGACTTGGCGTGGAACTACCCTGCAGAAATTTTGAGCATGCTGCCTCTATAGCCGTCCATAATTGCGAAAGTGGATCCGGTGCAGGATTTTGTGCACGAACTGACCACTCGCTTATGACCCATAAATCTTCGATGGGATACATGTCGGACCGTTTGGGTGACCAAATCGTTAGCTCGAACTGTCCAGTTTGTTCTTCAAACCAATCTCGAACAATTATGGCCTGGTGACATGGCGTGTTGTGATCCAAAAAGTTCTGTCGTTGTTTGGGAACATGAAGACCATGAATGGCTGCAGATGGTCTCCAATAGCCGTTTCCATATTTACCAAGGAAAATCGCCGAACAGCCGTATGTTTTGAGAAGTTGTTTTATTCAGACAACCAGTTTCGGCATATCAGTGATGCATGGAGTGCACAGGAGCCTGAACACGGTTTTACTTGGTAAATATTTGACCTACCGCTGTCCCGTATCCACAATGAATCAGCAGAGATAACCGTTTCCAGTCAATGATCGGTTCAGTTGGACCAGATGTAATGTCTCTTGCAGCGGTCTCTCCACGATATTTTCAGAAATTTTATAAATTATGTAACTCAGTACGTATCTCGAAATACCTCTTCTTATCTTACCGATTATCAATACAAAGTAGTTTCAAGCCCAATTATTCCTTGGAGCGTCCATTTACTCCATGGAATAGCTTCTCTGCTATATATGTTTTCTCTTATGAAAAGAATAGGAAGATCTTGCCGATTAGCCATGAAAGAACGAAGTTGTATATGTATGTATTGTTGAGCGAGTCGCCATCTTGATGAGATTCTGTATGGGAAGGAGTTTAATACATGAACTAAACTAAAGTAAGTGTGTTCGCGTATTATTTAACGGATTATTATTATTGACAGTGTCTGCTTACTACGCTGTGTTGCACGGGATCAGTGGGGAACGTCTGATTTACACTGGACGAACCTGCCGTTTTGAATGCTCAAGATATCCAGTTACTTCAAATAAATAGGCTAACACGGTCTTACCAGCAGATCTCCGGTCTTCCCCATGTGATCACCGAAAGTTAATAATTATTACAAATGTTTCCAGGAGATCGACTCACAATTTTTGTCGCACCGAGACTTCGAAATTGCTTCACTGCCTTATGGAATTTAAGTTAAGCTTAATTTAATCAGGACAGAACAGTATTGAACTGTGTGAATGTGATAAGCCTGTTTTGTCAATGAAAATTCCCTTAATATACGCATGTTTTTACTATCCTGATCAGTGAAGCTAAATCAGGCCGGTGTGAGAGAGGTTCTTTAAATTTAAGAAATATTGAACAGAGAATCCAGTCCATTCTATGTAAACTCAGCCCCCATCATTATGAGCCACCAACAGCTTGCACAGTGCCTTGTTGACAACTTGGGTCGATGGCTTAGTGGCTCTTACCAACTGAAATCTGGACTCATTTGATCAGGCCACGGTTTTCCAGTCGTTTACGGTTCTTTCGATATGGGCCACGATTCCAGGAGAGGCGCTGCAGCCGATGTTACGCCGTTAGCAACGGCACTCACGTCGGTCGTCTGCTGCCATAGTCCACTAATGCTAAAATCCGCCGTACTGTTCTAACGGAGACGTTCGTCGACGTCCCACATTGATTTCTGTGGTTATTTCACCAGCGTTGCTTGTCTGTTAGCACTGACAACTCTACGCAAACACCGCTTCTCTCGGTCGCTAAATGAAGGCCGTCGGGCACTGCGTTGTCCATGGTGAGAGGTAATACTTGGAATATGTTATTCTCGGCACACTCTCAACACTGTGAATCACGGAATATTGAATGACTAAAGATTTCCGAAATGGAGTTTCCCATGTGTCTAGCTCCAACTACCTCTCCGCGTTCGGAGCCTGTTAATACCCGTCGCGAGGCCATAGTCACGCCGAAAACTCTTTCACATGAACCAGCTGGGTACAAATGACAGCTCCGCCAATGCATTGCCCTTCTGTACGTCTTGTACGCGATACTACCACCATTTGTTGATGTTCATATTGCTATCACATTTTGTCACCTCAGTGTGTAATACGAATGTTGACACGTAAAAAATCATTCTAGGCGCTTCAGTCCGGAAGCCGTGGCTTCTACGATCGTAGGTTCGAATCCTGCCTCGAGCATGGATGTGTGTGCTGTCCTTAGGTTAGTTAGGTTTACGTAGTTCTGAGTCTAGTGGACTGATGACCTCAGATGTTAAGTCCTATAGTGCTTAGTGCCATTTGAACGCAGTAGTGGCAAAGATATTTGCACAATGTATGTGCAGTCACCTCCAGTATGGTAGCCGGCACAAACGATGCTCAGTCATTCAGCGGAGGTCATAGCGCTACGGAAGAACCTGTCGCAACTCGCGGACGTCTTTTCAGAGAAACGTTGCTAACAGTTTGAGCGCTAAGCAGTCCCCTCCCCGCCCTTCCGTCCTTTCCCTCTCTGGGCATCCAAGACAAGTGTCGTAACTCGCAGACACCTATATACTCAGCAGGGGACATCCGTGAACAGCTTTGCAGATAACCAATGCTAACATGTTCAAAATGGTTCATATGGCTCTGAGCACTATGCGACTTAACTACTGAGGTCATCAGTCGCCTAGAACTTAGAACTAATTAAACCTAACTAACCTAAGGACAGCACACACATCCATGCCCGAGGCAGGATTCGAACCTGCGATCGTAGCGGTCGCTCGGATCCAGACTGTAGCGCCCAGAACCGCACGGCCACTCCGGCCGGCTGCTAAAATGTGTGTCCCAATTTAATTCGAGTAACTAATGTCACAGGAGCACTGAAAGACCTGAGTCGAAACAAGGACCCCGGAGTAGACAACATTCCATTGGAACTACTGACGGCCTTGCGAGAGCCAGTCCTGACAAAACTCTACCATCTGGTGAGCAAGATGTATGAAACAGGCGAAATACCCTCAGACTTCAAGAAGAATATAATAATTCCAATCCCAAAGAAAACAGGTGTTGACAGATGTGAAAATTACCGAACAATCAGTTTAATAAGTCACAGTTGCAAAATACTAACACGAATTCTTTACAGACGAATGGAGAAACTAGTAGGAGCCGACCTCGGGGAAGATCAGTTTGGATTCCGTAGAAATACTGGAACACGTGAGGCAATACTGACCTTACGACTTATCTTAGAAGAAAGATTAAGGAAAGGCAAACCTACGTTTCTAGCATTTGTAGACTTAGAGAAAGCTTTTGACAATGTTGACTGGAATACTCTCTTTCAAATTCTAAAGGTGGCAGGGGTAAAATACAGGGAGCGAAAGGCTGTTTACAATTTGTACAGAAACCAGGTGGCAGTTATAAGAGTCGAGGGACATGAAAGGGAAGCAGTGGTTGGGAAGGGAGTAAGACAGGGTTGTAGCCTCTCCCCGATATTGCATAACATCTGTATATTGAGCAAGCAGTAAAGGAAACAAAAGAAAAATTCGGAGTAGGTATTAAAATCCATGGAGAAGAAATAAAAACTTTGAGGTTCCCCGATGACATTGTAATAATGTCAGAGACAGCAAAGGACTTGGAAGACCAGTTGAACGGAATGGACAGTGTCTTGAAAGGAGGATATAAGATGAACATCAACAAAAGCAAAACGAGGATAATGGAATGTAGTCGAATTAAATTGGGTGATGCTGAGGGAATTAGATTAGGAAATGAGACACTTAAAGTAGTAAAGGAGTTATGCTATTTGGGGAGCAAAATAACTGGTGATGGTCGAAGTAGAAAGGATATAAAATGTAGACTGGCAATGGCAAGGAAAGCATTTCTGAAGAAGAGAAATTTGTTAACATCGAGTATAGATTTAAGTGTCAGGAAGTCATTTCTGAAAGTATTTGTATGGAGTGTAGCTATGTATGGAAGTGAAACATGGACGATAAATGGTTTGGACAAGAAGAGAATAGAAGCTTTCGAAATGTGGTGGTACAGAGGAATGCTGAAGATTAGATGGGTAGATCACATAACTAATGAGGTAGTATTGAATAGGATTGGGGAGAAGAGAAGTTTGTGGCACAACTTGACCAGAAGAAGGGATCGGTTAGTATGACATGTTCTGAGGCATCAAGGGATCATCAATTTAGTATTGGAGGACAGCGTGGAGGGTAAAAATCGTAGAGGGAGACCAAGAGATGAATACACTAAGCAGATTCAGAAGGATGTAGGTTGCAGTAGGTACTGGGAGATGAAGAAGCTTGCACAGGATAGAGTAGCATGGAGAGCTGCATCAAACCAGTCTCAGGACTGAAGACCACAACAACAACAACAATGTCACAGGTCTCCTCGAAGGATTTTTCTGGCTGTACCATCGTTCTGTTGGAATAGTGAGCTGCGCTCAAGCAAACATAAGCCCCTTTCCCCGCTCCGATATTTAGTCCGCTGTTCCCGTTGCTCCTATGCTTTTCTCTTGATACACGGAGAAAGTAGAAATTTGGAATCTGTCTTAATAGCGAATATCCTTCTCTAATGTTATCTTTTGCAAGGCCATCTACACTGAAGCGCCAAAAGCTGGTATAGGCACGTGTATTCAAATACAGAGATATGTAAACAGACAGAATACGACGCTGCGGCCGGCAACGCCTATATAATACGGGCCTCTGGCGCAATTGTTAGATCGGTTACAGCTGCTACAATGGCAGTTTACCAAGGTTTAAGTGAGTTTGAACGTGGTGTCGTACTCGGGGCACGAGCGATGGGACAAAGCATCTCTGATATACCGATCAAGTGCGGATTTTCCCGTACGACCATTTCACGAGTGTACAGTGAATATTAGGAATCCGGTAAAACATCAAATCTCCGACATCGCTGCGGCCGGAAAAAGATCCTGACAGAACGAGACCAACGACGACTGAAGAGAATCGTTCAACGTGACAGAAATGCAACCGTTCGGCAAATTGTTGCAGATTTCAATACTTGGCAATCAACAAGTGTCAGCGTGTGAATCATTAAAAGAAACATCTTTCACATGCGCTTTTGAAGTCGAAGGCCCGGTGGTGTACCCTTGATGACTGCACGACACAAAGTTCGCGCCTCGCCTGGGCCCGTCAACACCGACATTGGACTGTTGATGACTGGAAACATGTTGCCTGGTCAAACGAGTCTCGTTTCACGTTGTATCGAGCGGATGGACGTGTACCGGTATGGAGACAACTTCATGAATCCATTGGCCCTTCATGTCCGCAGGGGACTGTTCAATTTGATGGAGGCTCTATGATGTAGTGGGACGTGTGCAGTTGGAGTGCTATGGGACCCCTGATACCTCTAGATACGAATCTGACAGACGACACGATCCTACCTGATCACCTGCGTCCATTCATGTCCATTGTGCATTCCGACGGGCTTGGGCAATTCCAGCAGGACAGTACGACACCCCACACATACAGAATTCCTACAGAGCGGCTCCAGGGACACTCTTCTGAGTTTAAACATTTCCGCTGGCCACCAAACTCCCCAGACATGAACACCATTGAACATATCTGGCATACCTTGCAAGGTGTTGTTAGAAGAGATCTCCACCCCCTCGTACTCTTACGGATTTATGGATGTCCCTCCAACACCACTTCAGACATTAGTCGAGTCCATGCCACGTCGTGTTCGTGGGGACCCTACACGACGTTAAGCAGGTGTACAGGTTTCTTTGGCTCTTCAGTGTACTACACCACTGTTCAGAATGCCTGAGTGCTCCTTTAAGCACATTAGATGAACAATTTTATTTTATTTCTTGGCTTTAATTATCAAGTTCTTGACGTCATAAATCCAGCTGTTATCAGAAATCAGCTGTTATAACTGTCAAAAAATGTTATGTCAAAAAACACACTAAAATTAACAATGAGGAACATGAAACGGAAGTGACAATAGCAGTGCAAAACCGAGCAGATGAAATATATGTTGCTGTAAACTGTAGCAGACACTTACGTTGCATTTTGTGAATCATCGACGCAACCAATGTGTGCGTGTTTGTCTTTACGTATTGGTCCCAGTAGTGTAACACTGACTGTTGTGATACAAACAGCACCAAAGTCAAATGTAAACTGCAATAAAAATTGTTCACTGTTGACCTCTTTAGTCAATAACATCCAGGTGAAATGTAATCTATAGTAAAAATGATTTAGTGTTGACCCCTATCGTAAATTTACCAAAAAGGATTGTTGCATGGGCAGTATAATTGTAATCATTTCCTGGCAAAATTCTGTTAGATCATTATTTAATAAGAGAAAAGATCTATGTGCTGGTATCCTTGTTATCATCAAAGATTGAATTTCACGTTAATATACTTGAGTCCACTCTGTTCGTCTCACAACAGGGTTTCACCAAACGTTTCTGCAGTTTGCCAAATAAGCTGAACGTATATTTCATAACTATCTGCATCTTGCATACTTTAGGAAATAAAGTTCAGTCATTGTTTGGGGTCAAATTGAACCAATTAAGAACTGCAAATCTGGTGAAGATTAGCCTCAGTTTCTAAAGGATTCAACTCTAAACATTTGACTGTAAGCTGCATCTGTTGTTGACGTACAGTCCACTGATATATCTGCACAAATTTTAATGTCCATAGGATCATGTAAGCATCTGAATCTCTTCATTAATACGTTCATCAATTAAATAGTACGAATTCTTATAATACTTTCTTCAATACTCTCGTGGCACCTTCACAGAACTGAGTTAACATTATTTTATGATTACTGCTCAGAATTTAGTTTCACTCTTCTTGCAAGCTAATTAATGTAAAATGTGTTCCAGTTCGTATTGTCTGTAAACCACACTTACCTTTCGGCCTTGCATTTTGTTAAGTTCTTTTGCTGTTAAGAAATAATTTTCGAAACAGAGTCCACTTACGAGGCATTCATCATCGCGTCTTCTTCTCGAAGGTCTATGTCTCCACACACAGTTTAAGTTACGTACAAAGCCGCGCACGAGGCCTTTGACCATAGCATGAATAGCTGAATTTGTCTTTATCATCGCTTTAGGTCATTCATAACAAGGGAAGTTTGTTGTTAAAGCTTATCAGAATATCGTAGGAAAAACTCAATACAGAACATCGCCTTAAGTGTCACTTACTATAACAACTGTGCTGAGCTGCAGTTACTGTACCTTTTGTCCACTAAATTTTCATGGGGGTTACTGTGTTGTCAGAGTAATACAAATCGACAGATGCCGTTGTGAAGGCCATATTATCTCATGCGTAAACAGTGGAGTTAACGAATGCCGTTCTCCGAGGTTACCGCAGTTAGACAGTAAGTCACTTTACCTGGAATAATGAACTGAGATCGGCTTCTCAGTGTGGCGGAGAAAGGCAGATGGTGCTATCCAAAACTGCCTAATTACCGGAAATTATGACGGCTCGTCGAGAGGCTTACGCCTAAGAAGAAGTAATGACGTGGCTTGGGATCGTAATCCATGTTCGTTGTTCATCCAAGTTTATCGACGTTTCCTGCCACCGGTACTTCGTGCCGTATCTTCTGTTTTGGCCTTATGAAATTCCGAGGAGCATTCTTCAGTAAAAAGGACAGAGGTTTAAAATGATATAGAACGAAAACTGCAGTATGTAACCCGAAATCAGTTACTGCATTTCTCTTACAGGGTGACAATTATTGAACTATAAGGGAAAAAAACGTAAATTAGTTACAAACTGCGGCGTGCACACACTTTATTCAACATGTAAACGTCACTACAGATATTCAGATTTAGGTTATGACATGTTCGATATGCCTGCCATCATTGGCGAAATGATGTGACGCAGACGTATAACAAAATTCTACATGACCCGCAGAAGTGCCGGAACAGCGATGTTGTCGATGACCTCATCAGTGGCTTTTTTTCAGCTCAGAATTGGTTTTGGGATTATTGCTTTACACCTTGTCTAATATAGACCCACAAAAAGGACTGATCAGATCCGGAGAATACGGCGGCCAATCTAGGCCCGTGCCAGGGTCCCCCAGGGTCAGAATGCGATGCACAAAGTGCTCCTCCCGTGCATTAAACACTTTCCTGTCTAGACTGGATCGAGCTCCGTCTTGCATAAACCACATCTTGTTGAAATCAGGGTCACTTTGAATAACGGGGGTGAAATCATCTTCCCGAACTTTCACGTACCGTTCGGTAGTCACCGTGCCATCAAGGAATATCACACAGATTATTCCGTGACTGGACATTGCACACCACATAGTCACTCGTTGAGGTTGAAGAGACTTCTCGATTGCGATATGCTGATTCTCAGTCCAGCAGATCGGCAAATTTTGCTTATTGACGACCCATCCAAATGAAAGTGGGCTTCGTTGCTAAACAAAACCATGCATGCGCATACTAATTCCCATCATGCCCCGCGGCGAACCGTGCATTTTGAACGTCCTAACGCAAGTCGTTCAGAAGTTATGACGGTCTTATTTCATATAGTTCAATAACTGTGACGTTGTATTTTTACTGATTTAAAGCCATACTCGGAAGCAAAATGTTTTATGGCGTTTGGTTGCACCTACTACAAGCTAGCACGAGTTGCAAATGCGTATCATTTCATACAGAAAAAAAGGAAGCTTATTACTGTAGCTGCTATTACGCTCAGAACTAACAGGAAATTGGGTGATTTGCCGAGAATGGGAATGGATAAGACTTCCGAGATATCTGGAAGGAAGATTTCAGTGTACAGACCGTTAGAGATGAAGAATGAGAACAGGAATTGGCCATGAGCTATTTAAAGGAACCGTTGTGGCATTTGCCTGACGTGATTGATGGACAGCGGACATGTACAAGGTGATGATAATTAAACATTCGCTGCTTGAGCCAGTGTAGAAAAAACTGTTCACAGTATGGATACGCAACTTTGTAGGATTCATGTTCAGACTGTGCGCGCTGCAGGATGTGCGCTGTTAGAAGTATAAGAGTCATGACTTGCCGTTAGGCGCCGGTACTGGTTCGGCGAAGCAGGGTTGAAACACAAATTTCAGCGTGCATTACAGTTGCAGACACTTAACACGGATCTGGGCAGGTGAGCAGAACTCCTTACTCGTAAAGCCGTTTTGTCAAAACAACAGCAATAGTACTGCTGCTCTTCACGAGTATCGATGCATTAAAGATGTCCTTTTTCTGCACTGGGATTGAAGAACGTGATTCGGAAGTTCGAAGTGACTGGCGATTTGGGACTTGCTCCTTGAAGAGACCAATGGCCAATTGCGCCACAAAATGCGGAAGAAGTTACCTTGCCATCGATAACGCAAACTGGAGGTTGATATGGGAATTCCCTTGATCAAGAAGTCGTTCCGCTACACTGCTCTGTAAAGGCAGATATGGATCAGCATTGTCATTGACTGTCTTCGCTCCACTGTTTGTTTTCCTGCCTTTCTTCTGTAGGTGGTGGACGTCTCCAGGACCTGAAAGCCTGCAGGTTGTACTCACGGGATAAGGGCCCTTTGAAGAGAAATTTGCCGCTATAAAACTGTCGTACTCCAAGCAGCAACCCAGATACAGTTAGCGGGACTGGCCTCCTCTTTCCCCCAGCTCACAACTAAGGAGGGTCACGAAACACGCATTTCTTTGTCGAAGGAAACAAGGAATTTCTTTGCAAAAGCAGTTTAGCCAGATAAGAGGTTTCGAGGCAGATGTGGCTTCCCTCAAAGCATGTGAATTGCCTCGGAGTAACGTCCAGTTTAAACTTCCAGACTACCGCCTTCTCATTGGGCGGGGAGAGCCCGCTTTCGCGCTGTGCCTACTTGCAGAGTACTTCATTGGTCAATTTCAGAATCATGTCCTGGACAGAAAGAAGTCTCATTGGGTGCGGCTGCTTGCCTCTGAACGATTTACTTAAGTGCGAGATAGAAAAAAGTAGGAGATAGTTCAACGATATTACATATTTTTCATTCGTCGTAGCTCGGACTCTCTGCCCTCATTGACAGCGATTTCTAGTTATGGCAGCAAGACAGCGGCGTTGCAGACAGCTCTTGGAGAAGATACTTCTTTTCAGGCTGATGTAGACTAAACACTTCGGTTTAGAGTTCGGAAGAGTAAACACTTCCCTGGTGAAGTACACACTTCAGGAAAGGTGACTGTTGAGGTCAGCCTTGCCTCCACTGGAAGGTAGCTTGTACACCGAGTGCAAAAGGAGGGCTGAAGTCACGTCTTCCAGCCGCTGCTGCCACCAGCCTGTTTATTTACGCAATCCGCGATTGGTTCAAAAATGGCTCTGAGCACTATGGGACTTAACTTCTAAGGTCATCAATCCCCTAGAACTTAGAACTACTCAAACCGAACTAACCTAAGGACATCAAAAACATCCATGCCCGAGGCAGGATTCGAACCTGCGACCGTAGCGGTCACGCGGTTCCCGACTGTAGCGCCCAGAACCGGTCGGTCATATCGGCCGGCCCGCGATTGGTAAGATGGCGCATTGTCGCAGGCGCCGAAGCAGTTTAGATGTGAATCTGATTCGCTCCCTTCAGGAACAGAGCACGTGAAGTCACACAAGCAGCTTGTGGCTCTCAGTGTGCATTTCTGGTTATTTTATGGTGTTCGCTCTTATCTTTCCACGTACTTTCTAATTCTAATTAACAACTTCCTCAGCCACTGGCCATGTCCGCGTTAACATAACTGAGTGTCGTCTCCCTACCCACCTGTGCCAAGGTTATACTTCGAGTTGTATTTTCTTGTCCGATTGTTGATGGTTGTTTTAAAACAACGGTGTGGAACTTTCACATTGATAGTCGACAAATTATTTGTTAACAAGCTCATTTGTTTCCATTCATAATGGACGATCCCACCCCCATTAGTACTCGTATATTAGTGGTGGGTTACCCATTTATTTCATGCTTAATTACTGCACCGCTATTAATATTCATTTAAGTAAGGCGTTTTCCGCTGTGCAACAGTATCCTTCTTTTCAATTAGTTCCATTATCATTTGGGGTGGTATCTCTTTCCGTTTGGCACCAGAATTTGCTACTGGGCACCCTAGGGGTATGCTTATACAGCAACCGACGCCTATGACACGCAACTAACAAATGTTATCCTCTCATGTGGAAACTGTTTCATTCAATGGTTAATTTGATATTTATCTTCCGAATGTCCTTACATATGTTTCCATAAAATGTCATTGTCCTACGATCTCTCGTTTTCACAGGAACCCTCTCAAGTAGCGAAAGTTTAAACATAACCACCTCTCCATGCTATCGCATCCACGCTGTCGCTTCGATGACAAGAGTCGTGTGACAATAGCTTGATAATTTTTGCAGTACAGCAACTAATTTATCAATTAAATAATACAAATCGCAAATTCTGTGGCTCAAAGTGCATCTGGGTATCATAGGTATCACAGTCACCGAATCCTCTATTCAATGATGGGGGATGTAAAGAACGCGTCTCTCGAGGGCGAAGCTACAGGAGAAGAAAAACAGTTTTGTCTAGATGACGTCGAAGACGATATTCACGAGCAGCATATCTACGAGCAGCAACTCCAGACCTATTATCACATGCAGCAAGCGCCGGAAGAATGTCAACTAATTCGGCGTTTCTATATGCGATAATACTGCCATAGCTATTCTGCAAGAAACACAAGAAAGCACGATGTATGTATGGCTGTGCAGTGGAGTACGTTAAGTGTGGGTTACTTTGTTCGCAATTGTTCCCCGTCTATGGAAAAGCTGCAGTGACCCAGCTGCGTTGCTTCATTTAACTTGAAAAAAAAAAGCTTTTGACAATATTCGCTAGCAGATTCCACTGTTCAGTAACATTCCGTTGGCTAAGGAAATGTCTTGTCCTTAATGAAACGGTAAGAATTCTTTTTAATATAAATACGACTCTAAAAATGCTGAAATGAAGCAGATCTAGATGGTAGTAAATCATTTATTGTGCTGGTGCATCTCAGGTAAAGGCCGTCATCGAGCGCCTAGTAAAAAATACAAAAAAAAATAAATAGAAAATACAAACAAAAGAACATACAGTAATATAGCATTTCAAGCTGTTGAAAACGAGTAGAGAAACTAAAAAAAGGAATTACATACCACTTCTTACAAAAAAAGTTAAAGTGGTAGCGTAATGACGTCCATACGAAACTGACAAACAGCATTTGTTCTCGATCACAGTAAGTGATGTAGGTCAGTCGAAACCAAAACGTGAAGTGAGACTGGTTAACTACGGAGCCATAATGAAAACATAGATTACAAAAGCTGAGCGCCCTCTACATCGTATGATGCGTCATAAGTTTAAGAAATAAATCAATATAAGCAAATTTTTGTAATTTTTCATTAAAATTATGAAAATGCCAACATTTAAAAAGAGTCACCTGAAACTTCCTAGTTTCTCTCGAAACAAATACGCCACAGTTCTCAGAGGAAAACCTAACGACACTGCCACTGGAGGGTCTCACGATTGTCTACAGCTTTGACTGCTCAAAGTCTAAAACTGACTTATACGGAATTTCACAATTTTTATATTGCAGGATTAATACAAAGAAGTATGCAACAAAGCAGTTAAAGGATGACATATAGTTAAAAAAGTCCTATTTAATTTTTTTATCCACTATTACATCGTAGAAGAAATTACACGCGTTTTTTCAAAAGATTCATATCCTCCAGACAGCACACGTAAATTTCAATCTCCTCCAAAATATGTAGGCTCTCGCCTTTACTACGGCAGTGAAGGACAGACAAGTCACCGTTAATGCTTCTTAGACAATTGTTGAATTCTCTTAGATAGTCCCCTAATGCACAACCGTTACCAGCATATCCCTGAGCACGATACTTAACGTGAAAATCCTTCCCAGTCTGTCCAGTGCAATGTTTGGTACACGAGCCACAGTCCATCTTGTAGACTCCTGCTCTGCTAAACTTATTAATCGCTGGCTCCAAGCTGTGTCGCAGTATTTTGTCACTTTATTATTTGTCCAGAAACTCAATTAATGTCGACTTTAAGGAACGCATCAACAATTTTATCTGACACAGTAGCATAGTAAGAGAGTGACAAATACTTTTTCATCATCGGCTCTCACTAACCCCAGGTTACTTTCCAACATTCTTAAAAACTGCTTTCCCGTGTTTTTTTTTTTTTTTTATATTTCTGCTCCAGTGAAACCATTTGCTACTCTTATTTTAATAATTACATTTGCATCCTTCTCAACAACTTCCTTAGTGGCGCCTAATTTTGCTACATGATAAAAAATGAAGTTAAAAAATGCGCTTTTAGTGCCGGTGGATAATATGTATCTATTGAA
This sequence comes from Schistocerca americana, assembly GCF_021461395.2. NCBI lineage: Eukaryota > Metazoa > Arthropoda > Insecta > Orthoptera > Acrididae > Schistocerca > Schistocerca americana. The sequence goes on along the minus strand of NC_060123.1, from coordinate 399,596,816 downwards.
ATGATCAAGTCAGTGGCTGTCGGCTTACGATAAGTATCAGTCTTCAATCTCTGTTCAGCCTTAATGATTTGCATGGCCAGGAAATTAATTTTACCCTCTATATATATTCTCATAGTAAATTCCATACTTTTATGCAATGCATTAAAGGTATTTGAAAGCTTGAAAACATTATCCTCGTCTCCTATGACGACCCTAAAGATGTCGTCAACATACGTAAGATATAATTTTACCTTCTCTGAAATGTTAGTGTAAGTAGTGAAGAATTTATTTTCCAGGTAATTAACCAAAATTTATGAAAGCATCCCTGATAAATTTGATCCCATAGGAAGCCCTTCCTTCTGGTAGTAAATTTTCTGAATGAAAATAAAGTAATTAAATGACAGAGAAAGGTTGACCATTTCCAACAGTTCGGAAACATACAAGGCGCCATTTTTCCAAACCGCATAAAATTATTAGAAACAATTTGTAACGTTTCAGCAATTGTTACATTCGTGTATCGGTTCTATATGTCAAACGAATTCTTATCATCGTGACATTTTATTCTCTATACAACAGCGACAAAGCACATTGACGGAAAAAATCGCAACACCAAAAAAATAATTACTGTAGAGTAATGAAATTTCGATAATACATTTGTCTAGGAAACATATTTAAGTGATTAACATAGCGAGGTCACAGGTTAATGTAAGCACGAGATAAGCCATTGCAAATGTGAAATGCTGGTACATTAGTAACACGTGAAACCACCAGAATGTTGACTGCAAGCAAGCAAAAGTGTATCCATCATGTTGTACAGGTGCCGGAAATCAGTTTGCGGGCTGTAGTTCCGTGCCTGTTCATCTACATCTACATCTACATTTATACTCCGCAAGCCACCCAATGGTGTGTGGCGGAGGGCACTTCACGTGCCACGGTCATTACCTCCCTTTTCTGTTCCAGTCGCGTATGGTTCGCGGGAAGAACGACTGTCTGAAAGCCAGAGACGGTTAGTGCTATTTGTGGATGACACCGAAGTTGTCGTCAGATGATGTACCATATGTGTTCGACTGGAGACCTAGCTATCGAGCAGGCCAAGGCAACATGTTGACACTCGGTAGAGCATGTGGGTTGCAACAACGGTATGTGGGTCAATTTTACCCTGTTGGCAAAACCCACTGGAACGCTGTTCATGAATCTCAGCACAACAGGTTGAGTCGCCAGATTAAGGGACATATTTGCAGTCAGGGAGCGTAGGATAACCTCGAGAGTCAAACAAGTCAAACAACTTACGGAGATTCAGCCAGGTACTGCTTACAGTGACCGCCGATATTTCGGTGGGAGTACACCGCGCCGTTTTCAAGGCACAAACTGAAAATGGTGGGGTGTACTTCCGCCGAAATGTCGACAGTCACTGTAAATATTACCTGGCTGAATTCCTGTAAGTTGTTTGAAAATTCTATACGCCAGGAGAAACTCAGGAACTACGAGACAGCTCATGCTGTCATATGAAATCGCACTCCAGCATTTAACTCCAGGCGTAGGTCCTGTGTGTCTAGCCCGAAGGCAGGTTGGTTGTAGGCCCTCAACTGGACTCCTTCTAAGGAACACATTCAGTCAATGGCACCGAGGTAGAACCAGCTTTCATAAGAAAACAAAACGGACCTTCACACTGCCTTCCAAATGGTGGTGGTTTCGGGTCAGTGGAATGCACGCTACAGGACGTCTGGTTCGAAGCTGTCCTAGAAGTAACCGATTTGTAACAGTTTGTTGTGTCACTGTGGTAGCAACTGCTGCTCGGATTGCAGCTGCAGATGCTGTACGATTGCCAGAGACATACGCCGAACACGATGGTCTTCCCTCACGGTAGTTCCACATGGCAGTACATTATCGTGTCCACTACTGCCAGCAATAATGTACAGTGGCTACATTCCTGTCGAGTTTTTCTGCAGTATCATAAAAGGAATATCTAGCTTCTCGTAGCCCTATTACACGACCTCGTTCACACTTATGTTGACAATAGCGCCTTCATAGTGTTAAAGGCATTCTGGACTAACATCAATTCAGACAACTTGCTGGGGAGGGAAACCACAGCTCAGAGGCGTCATAAATAGCCATAACAACACTCAACACTCAATAACCATTCAAATTATCATAAAACTATAACAATTAAAAAGTCAAGAATGATGAGGTGTTTCCAAAAACCACATAGCTGTATGAAGGTGCTTTATTCGCAGCTACTGGTTTCACGTCAGAGTAGACGTATCTTCAGATTTATATTGACTATTTTTTCATAATGTAGAAGGAAAATTACGGAAATATAACTGTTATAAATCTGAAGATGCGTCTATACTGACGTGAAGTCTGTAGTTGCGAGTAAAACACCTCGTCATTCTTGACTTTTTAATTGTTATAGTTTTCACGATAATTTGAATGGTTGCTGAGTGTAGCTACTTTTGTTCATAACATCAACTCACCACATTTAATTTCAAAGGTAACTAACACTCACGACCGTTACAGCATGTATTTAAAGCAAAGCCGATTTGCATCCTCATAGTGAAGCAATTAGCACCACTCTTATGCAATAGGCGCGAAATTTGAATAGACGTCATCTTTTACACGTAGAAACACACCTACCAACTTTCTTTTATGTCGCACGACTACTTGCTGGTGTTGCGATTTTTTCCCATCAGTGTGTTTTCTTGAAGTGAGTGGATGACCGTGCGTATTGTTGTTGTTTTTGTCTGGACTAATCTTCTTATAGTTAAGTTTGTTATCTCCAATCTAAGTAAGTTGAACGTCCATTTATTGAAAAACAAGAAATTGGAAATCGTTCAAATCACATTTGTTAATGTTTAAGTCCGAAAATTTGTCAAAAGAGAGGAAAAAAGTGGCGTCGCTGAGATCGGTACTATAATTCGAAGATGCTGTTTGACTATATATCTCTGAATTATCTTCGTATAACTGTTTCTTGAAGCTGTAATCCGGTAAATCTGTTAAGACCAAATAATTATAGTTATTCTTTACGATTTCTCTTTTTCTGACAACCTTCAGAGAGATTTATAACACTGGATAAGTTTTTGCATTGTGGTAGGGAGCTGGTGTTGAGTGGAAGGCTAATGAGCCACAAATTTATTGACATATTTATTAGAAACACAAACCAATTTATTACAACACAGAAAATCTGACAATCTGAGCAGCATCGCCCCCCCCCCCCCCCACCCCAGTATTAATTAAATTAATTTCCAGCAACACATCCGTTGGCAGATATTACATATCTTTCACAAATTATTGAATGAAATTTAAAAAAATAAATAAACTACATACATAAAAAAAGTTTTTCATCACCTCGGTTCCGAGAGCTCCGGAACCTCTACCGAAAATTGGAATAGAGATCAACATAAACATCATTTCTGCCCTTTTTATTGCTCATGGAAACCACACATTGCATGTTGTACTACCATACAGCGAGACTTCCAGATTGCTGTACACGCCGGTACCTCTAATACCCAGTAGCACGTCCTCTTGCATTGATGCATGCCCTTATTCGTCTTGGCATACTATCCACAAGCTTATCAAGGCCTTGTTGTTCCAGATTGTCCCACACCTCAACGGCGATTCGGTGTAGATCCCTCAGAGTGGTTGGTGGGTCACGTCGTCCATAAACAGCCCTTTTCAATCTATCCCGTCTATGTTCGATAGGGTTCATGACTGGAGAACATACTAATCACTCTAGTCGAGCGATGTCGTTCTCCTGAAGGAAATCATTCACAAGATGTGCTCGATGGGGGTACGAATTGTCGTCCATGAAGACGAATGCCTCGCCAATATGATACCGATATGGTTGCACTTCTGTCCTGCGGTTGGCAGGAAATAGAATTAACAATCAATTGGACACACTTAATTACAATTGAAAGGAAAAGGCGCCTTCTTGGCATACACTAAGTTTTACATGCAGAACTAAAAAGAAAAACAAAAACAAAAAAATGGTTCAAATGGCTCTGAGCACTATGGGACTTAACAAAAATGGTTCAAATGGCTCTGAGCACTATGGGACTCAACTGCTAAGGTCATTAGTCCCCTAGAACTTAGAACTAGTTAAACCTAACTAACCTAAGGACATCACAAACATCCATGCCCGAGGCAGGATTCGAACCTGCGACCGTAGCGGTCTTGCGGTTCCAGACTGCAGCGCCTTTAACCGCACGGCCACTTCGGCCGGCGGGACTTAACATCTGAGGTCATCAGTCCCCTAGATCTTAGAACTACTTGAACCTAACTGACCTAAGGACATCACACACATCCATGCCCGAGGCAGGATTCGAACCTGCGACCGTAGCGGTCGCGCGGTTCCGGACTGAAGCGCCTAGAACCGCATGGCCACTGCGGCCGGCAAAAAAAAAAAAAAAAAAAAAAAAAAAAAAAAAAAAAAAAAAAAAAAAAAAAAAAAAAAACACACAACTCTGTGGTAGCAAATTAGGTAAGGAAACAAGAAAATGGAAGAAAATACTGACAATAACTACTCTAAAAATACAACGTGCTACTAAGACTACGGCGAGTGAATACAAAGCTAGGACCGGCGTAAGTACTGGCCGGAGCTGTTCCTAGTGGTTGGTAAGCATTGTCGGTCTGACGGTCTAGGCGAGTTTATATAGCCAAATCCGCGGAGTGCTACAGCAGTCATATGAGTTCCGATTGGTGGAACACTAACACGTGTTGTCTGGCGAAGTAGTTCCGTGTTTATTTAGGAAAGTCTGTTGCTGTTTTGTCCACTGGCGATGTTTCTCTCCACGCTGCTGAAAAGGGGTTAGCAGGCCATCTTGCATGTCTGTTCTGCGGACCCTCTAACAATGAGGGGCCGCTACGACATTTCTCTCCTTGGGGAAAAAAAAAAAATGCACAGCACCACTAACGTCCATAGGACTAGGGACGTCCTGGCCGACGTCCATGGGTTCGTGGCCGGCAGGGGCGGGAGGCGGGGACGCAGCACGTGCAGCTGGCGGCGGAGACAGTGGCTGAGGCGGAGGCGGAAGCGGAGGTTCCGCCACGGGGCAGTCGGCGATAGGCACTGGCAGCTCCCCCTGGGCATCGTGGTCCACCAGACGGGGGCGGAGCTGGTTGAGGTGCCGGCGGGCGGTGGAACCGTCGGCCCACTGGAGAGACGCCGTCGCCCCGCCGCAGAGCTCGGTGATGACGGCAGGCGCCCATTGCACCCGTGGATGAGAGAAGGTCCGCGCCCAGACCTCCTGCCCGACGCGAAGGGAGTGCGTCGGCGTGCCGGCTGGAGGGTGAGAAGGCTCGGGAACGAGGCCAGATAAGGGGGAGCAGAATGGTCGACCGTGAAGTATCTCCGCTGGACTTTTACCAACATGGGGGAGGGGGGGGGGGGGGGGCAGTACGGCATGTAGCCAAGAAAAGAAGAACGGCCTCCTCCATAGAGTGATGGCAAAGCAGCTTATCTTGAATGCCTGCGCAAAACGTTCCGCCCAGCCGTTTGATGCAGGGTGAAACGGGGTGGTATGGACGAGGAAATTCCATTGGCAGCACAGAATTGCTTAAACTCGGTCGAAGTAAACTGAGGACCGTTATCCGTAACAATCGTTTGGGGAATCCCTCGACAACAAAATGGCGCCGGAGAATTTTGGTAGTCTCAGCAGACGTGGTGTTCATCATGCGGGAGACATAAGAGTATCCCGACCATGAGTTCATTAGTATGAGCCACTGGGAACCATGAAACGGCCCTGCGAAATCCAAATGGAGACCCACGGAGCAGCAGCATCCGGCCACGGAAAATACTGACGCCGGGGTGCTGCCTGACGTGTTTGGCACGTGGTGCAGGCTGACACGAGGGAGGCAATGTCTTTATCCATACCGTGCCAATAAAGGTGTCGGCAGGTCAGCTGTTTGGCGAGGACGATGCCCCAATGACCAGCGTAGAGAAGGCCGAAGACACGGCGGCGCAACGCATGCGGCTTGATCACCCGAGGAACGTCGGAATCACTATGCAAAAGAATAACGGCACTGCGGAAAAAGAGACTGTGCCGATGATCGCAAAAGTGCTGGACCTCTGCATTGCGGACGCTACGACGTCTGGTCTGCCAACCTGCAACGATTTGGCGGCGGAGAGCTTGTAGTGTCTGATCCTGAGCGGTGGCCCGCCGGACCGCATCGGCATCCAACTGAAGCGCTTCCAGAGCCGGCAGGCAGCTGGGACAGAAAATCATCGTTTGTGAGCCGTTCAGAGGTGAGGTATACAACGTCGCCAGGAAGGGTGCCCAACGCTGGAGGCGTCGCGCCGTCCAGATGGGCACTGCAGCACTCGGGTGAAACAGAGGACCCACAGGTTTGTAATCGGTCAGCAGCGTGAAATGACGACTATACACGAAACCGTAGGACTTTATCAGGGCAAAAAAGCAGCGCCGAAGCTTCCTTTTCAGTTTGACTATAGTTGGTTTGAGAGTGGGTCAATTTTTTGGATGCGAAAACTACCAGCCTCTCAACGGCGTCGACCACTTGTGAGAGGACCGCATCCGGGCCATAGTCGCGTCGGCGGCGACGATAAGGGCCATGGAATGACCGTAAGCGGCCAGACAAAGAAAAGATGGTTCAAATGGCTCTGAGCATAATGGGACTTAACTGCTGAGGTCATCAGCCCCCTAGAACTTAGAACTACTTAAACCCAACTAACCTAGGGACATCACACATATCCATGCCCGAGGCAGGATTCGAACCTGCGACCGTAGCGGTCACGCGGTTCCAGACTGCAGCGCCTAGAACCGCACAGCCACACCGGCCGGCCGGCGATACAAGAAGGGCGGGAGGGAGCTGACTCAGACGTATGAAAGCCAGCTCACACGCCGTGTCCCAAATCCAACGCGCACCCTTGTGCGACAACCCGATCACGGGCGCCGAAATCTCGGCGTGGGGTATAAAACGCCGATAATAGTTGATTTGATCGAGGACGGTCTGCAGTTGCTTCACGTTGGTTTTGAATCACCTCGACACACTCCTTGAAGCGTGTAGGCCGCGGGCATCAATCGTGAACCCGAGATAGCTGACCTCTCGCCAAAAAAAGGCACACTTTCCTTCCCGGCAGCGCAAGTTAGCCTTGGAAACAACCTGAAACAGCCGGTCCAGCTTGTCCGCAAGGTCCACCGCGGACAAGCCACCGACAATGACATCGTCTCGGCCACCTGGCTTGTGAGGCGTTCCAAATAACGTTGCAAAATGGCGGGGGCGCTGGCAATGCCAAATGGGTGGCGGTTGTACCGGAAAAGGTACTAGGATCTGCAGCGAGCCCTCGTCCAACGGCAGCTGCAAAGAAGCATCGCGCAACTCAATTTTGGCGGAAACGGTCGAGCCCGAAAGATGTGTGCGTATGGCATCCACCGACGGGACAAGATAGGCATCGATGACGGACTGAGAAATGACCTTGACCTTAAAATCGCCACAGATGCTTAAAGCACCGTTCGGCCTCTCGACTATCACGTTAGGCATCGCCCAGCGACTGTGCGCGACGGAGAAAGGATGCCTTCATCCTGTAAGTGGCGAAGTTCCATCTGGAGCCTATCCTGGAGTGCGAAGGGAGTCAGGTCGGCCTTTTTTTATGTGGAACAGAAGAAGGAATAAGCTGAACATGCGTTGTGAAACCCTTCATCCCTGGTGTGGAGGATGAGAATAACGTGTCGAATTTTCTGAGAAACGGGGCGAGGAGGGTATCCGATGAGGGAATCGACACCGCCTGTACCGCGTCCTGCACAGATGAACCCAGACGACCAAAAATGTCCACACCCAGAAGATTAGTAGTTCCAGGGGATCCGACCACCAAAAACTGAGCGGTGAAGGAACGACCGTTGTAAGAGATGTGTGTGGACAAAACGCCGTCGACGGATATAGAGTGATTACTGAAAAAGAAACACAGTTCTGTGGTAGCAAAACAGATAAGGAAACAAGACGATGGAAGAAAATACTGACAATAACTATTCTACAAATACAACGTGCTACTAAGACAACGGCGAGTGAATACAACGCAGGGGCCGGCGTAAATACTGGTCGCAGGTTTTCCTAGCGGTTGGTAAACACTGCCGGTCTGACGGTCTAGGCGTGCTTATAAAGCTAGGTCGGCGGAGTGCTACAGCAGTCATATGACTTCCGAGTGGTGGAGCACTGTCACAAGCTGCCTGGCGAAGTAGTTCCGTGTTTATTTGGAAAGTCTGTTACTGTTTCTGTCTGCTGGCGATGTTTCTCCTCGCGCTGCTGAAAGGGTTTTAGCAACCCGTCTTGCGTGTGTGTTTTGCGGGCCCTCTAAAAATAAGGGGTCGCTACGACCGCACTATCGGTCGGAGGATGGCATTCAGGTATCGTACAGCCGTTACGGCGCCTTCCATGACCACCAGTGGCGTACTTCGGCCTCACATAATGCCACCCCAAAACAGCAAAGAACCTTCACCTTGCTGCACTCACTGACAGTGTGTATAAGGCGTTCAGCCTGACCGGGTTGCCTCCAAACACTTCTCTGACGATTGTCTGGATGAAGGGATGTGTGAAGAGAACGTGATGCCAATTCTGAGCGGTCCATTCGGCATGTTGTTGGGCCCACCTCTACCTCGCTGCATGGTGTCGTGGCTGCTAAGATGAACCTCGCCGTGAAGTTGCGCATCATGCAGCCTATTGCGCACAGTTTTAGTCGTAACATGACATTGCTGTCAGGGTTCCTCCGAGCCATAATCCGTAGGTAGCGGTCACCCACTGCGGTAGTAGCCCTTGGGCGCCTGGGCGAGGCATGTCATCGGCAGTTCCTGTCTCTATGTATCTCCTCTATGACCGAACAAGATCATTTTGGTCTACCCCGAGACGCCTGGACACTTCCCTTGCTGAGGGCCCTTCCTGGCACAAAGTAACAATGCGCGCACGCTCGAACCGCGGTATTAACCGTCTAGGCATGGTTGAACTACAGACAACACGAGCCGTGTACCTCCTTCCTGGTGGAACTGATCGGCTGGCAGACCCTTTCCGTCTAATAGGCGCTGGTCATGCATGGTTGTTTACGCGTTTGGGCGGGTTTAGTGACATCTCTGAACAGTCAAAGGGACTGATGTCTGTAATTTTTGGGAACGATATTAAGTTAAAAAAATTGATAGATGCTTAGCACAGAGGTCTAATCAGACCACCAGTTCATAAAATCAACTTGCATATTCCACATTACAAGTTAAAAAATGTATTTAAAATAGCGAACAGGTCATTAGCATTATCCATCCCCAATCACGTGACTGTTTTTGCAGATAACTACAAGGAAGACCACTGGTTGTAAGCAAGCGGAATAATCTAACAATATTAAATTCAAAGTATGATACAAATGGGAGTTGCAGAGAAAAGTAATTTCCCTTTCTCCACTTGAGTATGGATGGCGATCGCCAATGGACAGATAGACACTCTTAGTGAAGGCGTTCATCGTACCGAGGCACCTTTAGTTGGACTCACGATATAACCAACAGATGCATCAGGCTATCCTGTAACATACGAACCACAAATCAAATTTTGCATTTACAAAACAAATAGACATGAAGCACCTAATTTCAAAATAAATAACAAATTTTAATTATAGGTGGGTCAAGCTTAGTCACACAGCTCGAGCACCACTAGTTTAGTCACACACATCCACAGAAACTAAACTTGACTGAGATCATTTAAAGTATTCGTGAATGAAGATGTTTACTTGTCACGAAGTATAACTAGGATGGCGAGTTAGAATAGCCATCTGCGACCCAACATAATCATGCCCACGGTAATCGGTCGCTCACCATAATTTCTTGCAGATCGAAGGGTAAGTTGGGAACCGCTCTACCAAAGGCTGCCATCAAAAAGATTGGTATTCACTGGATGGTTCAAATGGCTCTGAGCACTATGGGACTTAACAGGGGAGGTCCTCAGTCCCCTAGAACTTAGAACTACTTAAACCTAACTAACGTAAGGACATCACACACATCCATGCCCGAGGCAGGATTCGAACCTGCGACCGTAGCGGTCGCGCGGTTCTACACTGCAGCGCTTAGAACCGCTCGGCCACTCCGGCCGGCTATTCACCGGATGCCCTTGCACCAGGTTCTTTAACTGCAGACAGAAACCCAACCCGGCATCACAGTGGACACAGGCTTTTTGCAAATTCAAATGCCGAGAATAAGTCGGGTACCGTGCTTCGCGCATAGAAAGCTTCTTCAACGAGCAGTCTTCACTGTCCCAGCCGACACTCAATGGCACCGAACCCGCAGCGACCAAAAGCGCAACTTTTAGCAGCGGGCCAAGGATACTGTCGGCGACGACGTCAGGGCGTTTACTCCAGCCGGTGTCAAACACACCGTTAAACCGACCGCCACTTCGAGAGCTCCTCCTCGCTGCAACAGCCCTTAAATGCTGGCCCGCAGACGTGCCCCTCGAAGGCGAAAAATCGCTCGAGAAGGTATTCCGGCCAGAGGCTAATAACGAGCCAGAACGTGTCCGCACGGCACAGTTTTGATTCACGCTTCGATGATACTACTCTCCACCACTATTCGTAATATTCACGTTACTGTTTTGTGAATGCCTTCATCAAGCGAAATAGCCTTAAAACGCGTATTGTGATTGAAACAGCACCTTTTCTATAGTCAGTATCTTCTAAACAACTGTTTTCAAGCTTGGTCACTTCTAATAAAGTTTTCGTGAACTGAACAATATTTTCCTTAATACAGGAATACGCCGATGAGGTACTGCATTACTGAAGAGTTGTACGCAACACAAAATACAGCGGAGACGCCTTTTTATTAAGCACGATGCGATAGATGTTGCATCTGACAAGACATCACAAGAACTGATGCGACATTCAATATTGTCATTCAAGTTTTGTGAACAACAAAGTCCGAAGTCTGTCTTGCCACTGCAGTCCAGCAACTCTTCCTAACCCCGACCGCCGGCTTTTCCCTTTTAATGACACGCACTGTCCCTCGCCGCGTCACTAGACTATAACTGGACCATCTTGTCAAGAACATGCTCATTCACCATGCAACAAACAATTTTTTAATATAATTAGTTGTGAAACAACATGCTATCTAGCTGTTAATATTTCTGGCTTCCTTCACGTCGCTCAAGCGGCCAAATAAGGCTATGCTTCGTAACAAAATCTGAACCACTACAGTGTCTCTTTATACACTTCATTCGCCGAAGTGGACCCTTCTCCGTACTGAACATCAATCCCCTTACAGGATGTTTTTTCGTTTCGATTTTACATACAGTTTTTAAGTATTAGCGTATTTCTTGACAAAGTAAATGGCGTAGGGATTTTCAGGACAATTTGGGAATGCGTTTGGAGAAGTAAAGTGATAATTCGCCAGACAGATCGCGTGACATGTGGTGTTCTCAGCCATGATGTGCACAGTTAGTCGGCTGTGTAAATAATTCACAACTTTTAAAAACCAGCTAACACTGGTACTCATGAAATGTGTAAGATTTCAATCACGCCGTTTCACATGAGAATATTACAAATATCCATCGATCTAGCCAATAATAATATTTAGGAAATATATCTGAACTTTACGAAAATTGGTAACTGACCTTAAATAACGAAAAGTGTGATGTCATCCACATGAGCGCTAAAAGGAATCCGTTAAATTTGGGTTACACGATAAATCAGTCGAATTTAAAGCCCGTAAATTCAACTAAATACCTAAGAATTACAATAACGAACAACTTAAACTGGAAAGAACACAGAAAATGTTGTGGGAAAGGCAAACCAAACACTGGGTTTTATTGGCAGAATACTTAGAAAACGTAATAAATCTACTTAAGACACAGCCTACACTACGCTTGTCCGTCCTCTTTTTGGGTACGGTTGCGCAGTCTGGGATCCTTACCAGATAGGATTAACGGAGTACATCGAGAAAGTTCAAAGAAGAGCAGCATGATGCAGGATTTGAAGAGGAGATCATTAAAACAAAAGCGAAATCTTCTCACGAAATTTCAATCACCAACTTTATCCTCCGAATGCGAAAATATTTTGTAGAAGCCGAAGTACAAAGGAAGAAACGATCATAATAATAAAATAAGGGAAGTCAGAGCGCGCACGGAAAGTTGTAACTGTTCGTTTTTTCCGCGCGCTGTTCGAGATGGGAATAATAGAGAATTATTGTGAAGGAGGTTCGATGAACCCTCTGCCAGGCGCTTAAGTGTGATTTGCAGAGTATCCATGCAGATGTAGATGTAGATAATAATGATAATAAAAATAATAATAGTAATAATAATCAACAATTGACTGAAAGCTGAAAGACACAATTAGTTGTCATTTGATGATCACAGTAAAAACAGTTACCGAGCTTGATATTTATCTGTGAAGCAGGAGCCAAAGAAATGTAATGGACATGAATGTGGTAAGAATGATAAAACGAGCTCCTCGTCCACGTCGTGAAGCTCCAAGGAATATCGACCGGCCTCCGCGTCATGTGGATTCTGTACGGCGGGACATGGGGTCACCACACAGCTCTCTCGGCCGTTTTTGCAAAGTTTGCAGACCGTGGAGCCGCTACTGCTCGGTCGGTCAAGTACATCAGGAGGTTGAATGCATCCGGCAAACAGTCATTCCATCAATTAAAAAAAATCCTTGACAATATCGGGAATCGAACCCACGTCCACCACATGGAACCATCTACATCGACCAGTCTTTTCCACTTTTGTTCGTTATTGTTTGTAGCATTTGGTGTTGGTGGACGTCAGATGACACCGGTTCAAGTTCATCGTTGATTTCTTTACTCAGTTTTTTATTACAGAGGGCAACCAGCCCTGTGACCGAACACGCCGAACTGCCGTGTCTGCAGCCACTTGTACCGTATCAAATTATCACGAGTTGCATTGAAAACGTAGCTTGTCTGGGAGCCGGGAGGGAAGAAGAGATGGTGGTTATCACGCTCGCACAGCTGACCCTTACTACTGGGCCTTGCTAATACGTTACACGTACTCTCTATGTATCTGAAGAACTACTGTTAAATATTAATCGATCTTTATCATACTTAGTGTACCAAACTCTATGGGTAATAGAACCATACTGATAAAATTTCAAATCAATAAGTTCAATACTTTCGGAGATATTAATTTTTACCTAAAACACATAATAACCGTGCTGGCATCGTGAAACTGAGTAACGTAATGTACTGTAATGTATTCATCTATAGTATCAATTGAAACTACAGCTAAGAGGATAACTTCATATAATTTAATTTTCTTGAATTTTCTTTAGTTTCATTGTAAAAAAAATTGAAAATTCGTGGTAATACATAATGGGAGCAAACTTTTTAGGTCATCGGTCCCTAAGCTTACACACTACTTAATGTAACTTAAACTAACTTACGCTACTAACTTACACACAGCCATTCCCGAGGAAGGACTCGAACCTCCGACAGGGGGGAAGTGGGGGGGGGGGGGGGGGGGGGCGAACTGTGACAAGACGCCCTGGACCGCGCGGCAGTTTCATTGCCACAGATTTCTTACGTAATTTACAGTATATTGGCAAATTATTATTTCGTTGTGTTTTGGATGTGTAAGTGTTTTGGAGAGTGTGAAACAGTGAATGGAGGACATACGTAAAGTGAGAATGTGATATTGTATTAAAACTATTAAAACTATGTAATTGTTAGCGTGAGAAAGTTATTAGGCAATAGAGGAATATGTGACGTAAGTCCGGGTGAGCTTGATTTTATAAAAGGCAGCCGGAAGGTATTAAATTTATTAGTAATTGGTTCTGTGGAAAGGTATCGTATTTTGTTTTCGTTAAATTTTATTTAGTTTCGGAATTACGAGATGTCTAGTTCAAATTACGTGTGGTAATCTGATTGGGTGACATTAGCAATACCGCGAGTATAGAAGTGCTCGAGATGATCTGACTGGCTGCTCAACATACCAGCCAATAGGTATTCAGTGTATCCAGTGCGTTTGAGTAGGGCTTTGTGCATCAGATGTATGAGTCGACATAGTCGCTTGGGAGCCCTCTTCTGGTAAACACCTATGTTAAATCGCACTGATCAGATTTGTACCAGGGCGAAGAAAACCTCGCGTTTGATCGGTTCTAGTGTAGTAGATGAAAAGCGACTTCGGTGTTGAGTATTTTTAGAAAGTTTGAGCTTTGTGAGTGATTCATTTTAGGAGATTTCGCGTGTGAAAGTTTCAAGTCGTACATAAATTCTGCGTGGCGTGTTTCGTGCAGATTACAAGACGTTATGGCGAGCACTTCTGTGCAGGAGGCCTACTGAACAACTGAATGTGTTAAATCGCAAGTAGTCGTGGATCAGGGACTGTTAAGGACGTTTAAGATATCGGGTCGGACTAAATATCTTCTGGCTGCTTTTGACTGTAAACTTGTTACAGAGACAGTCAGTAACATTGCATTATTGGTGTCGGGGTATTAGAGAAGGACTTGATAGCCATTTTCTGTTTTTTAAAGGTCATAAACCAGCTTACAGGAAATTTTAGTCATTTTTCCATCGAGTTATGCAAGAATGCCGAACGCCCGATAGTTTAACTGACCTTCAGATGCTGCCCATAGACTGGAGATCTGAGGCCTTTGCGTTGTAGACTTTTAGCTGGCTTTTGGTCAACGATGCTTTCATCGCCTAAACCAGTACCTACCATCGCAGAGGAGGGGGCACACAACATGACACCTATCCAGGTAGGTGGACTGGTTGTTTTAAAGGACGGCTGAGAGACCAACCCGCCCGGCCGCACACTCAGCTACGAGGGCGGACTGTAAGCATGATAGTGTTTATCGATAGAACCAATAGCAGAAGAGTACAGTAGAAAATGGGTTCGAATATAGTTGATGAATTAGTGCGAAACAATACAATAGACGATGTGGTTATGTGACTTTCAGGGTTGCAATGAAATTACCGACGATAAAGATGCAGCGATGCACCAAGAAAGAGAGGAAAGAAGACTTTTTTTTTCTTAGCGGTAAGGGGTGCAAATGAAGAGAAGGGTGCAATGCTGACAACGTACTGGAAATCACGGCGGAGTGTCGTACGTGGAAGAGAGTAAATTGAACGGTTAAAGACAAAATACGTCATGAAAGTGGAATAATACAGATGAGTGTACTATTATTTTTATGATGTTTTGTAAAAGCCTTGCTATAGTTCCTGTGTAAAGACTAAGAAACCAGCTAGGTGAAATACCACGCTGACTAAAATGAGGAATAAAAGGAAAATTCACCGAAGCCCAGAATCTAAGTTCACTATTTTAACGCAAAACTGACCATCTTAAATTTTTTTTATAGCATTTTAAGGTTTATTCTTTGCAGCTTAATACAAATATGGCACCGATGGAGCACACGACTATGAATCAAATTACCATAGCACTCCACCCATGGACGCACAGCGAAGAAAGAGCAAAATAAAGTTCCACATCCGGAAAAAAATGACACAAAACAACTAGGACTGTTCAGGAACCAAATCGACGCAAAGAAAGGATATTGATTCAAGAAAATAAATTATTCAATGTGGGCTCTGAATAAGCGCTTGTGGGACCGATTTGATTCAAAACACTTATTGTTTCGTTCAACTCGCTGAATAACTGCCACAATTGTTTTCTTTTTTGACACACACACACACACACACACACACACACACACACACACACACACACACACACACACACTCACAACAACCACTCACACACACAAACGCGCACGAAGATATATGCATATGCCGATATTTTAGCCAGTTTAAATAATTAGCTGGCATCTCGTTCTCATCGGTCCCTTCGTTTCAGAAACACAAGTGTGCTTACTGTTCAGAAGTACAGACTAATTGGAAAAGCTCAACGTAGTAGAGAAGCTTAAGAACAAAACAGCTATATATATATTTCATACACCCCACGTAAAACGATATTTGCACAACGTTTACAACAGCAATGACTAGTTGACAGGAATCACGCATCAATAAGGACAAGGTTTGTGCAGTGGGTCATACCACTAGGCCTGGACTTGGAAAGGTAGAGTCCATCGCAAATTCGTTCCCACTTCACTATACGTAGCACTACTGTGCAACGAGTTCAGTTGTATGAAAACAGTAGTTGAGCTTCTATTTAGTTTACTATCAATCATGTCAATATGACACAAGAGCTTCAGGAGAAACTAACTACAAAAAGGAAATACTGTGTAAATTTCGATATTTTTATTTCATCAAGTCCTCTCTTGTGTTTTCATAGCACGGTGTTCGAAATACAGGGTAAAAATATATAAAATCCGTTACTGTCCCCTGTCATGTTGAATGTTGGATTTATACGAGAAAACTATTTAACGTAAAGAAAGGCAATCAAAAACAAAATATAACAGTAGCAGCAACTAAAAACTAAAATAGAAACGCAACCTACATACTGCACAGACCTTACTAACCTGGATGTGCTCAGGATTTAATGTTTGTATTAATACTGGTAAGAAATTCTGTTGGATGTCAAAGTGTGTGGTTATTACTTCAAATGGAAGTTCTAGTTTAACTTCACCACATCTCGTAGCACTCGCTGTTAAACTTTGCTCTGACATACCTTGATCGCAGAGGAACTGGATTCTTTCCGTTGACTACCAAACGATCCGTGCTCCACGTGGTATAAATAACCTAACCCTCCTTCACGATCGGATGACCGAACTGTTGGCAATCAACATGCGTTTTTCGCACGCATTCATTTTACATTGATTGTCAATATGGCTCGTTTTAGCTAATGAACCTTATCTGTCAAAGATGCACGATTTCATATTGTAAATACACATGTAACTGACGAATGATGGTACTATACAAACGGGTGAAGTTACTCTATCACTCATTCTATTCTAACTCATTCTATTCCGTTACTAAAGTTGACGAGCCATAGTTTATAGAAGACTATGCTTTTTATTATTTTTTCATGGTCTGTAGTTGCCCAGCTGTTCAGCTGACTACACTGTAATGGAAAAAGTTTAGAAACTACAGAATTGTTTGATATGCTTGTGTACAATGAGGTTTAGAGACAGCGCTATCATCGTTTTGAACTACACGTTGAAGCTTCAGATAACAAAATCGTATAAATTTTCATTTTTTTCTCTTAAGCAGGTGCTATACTAGTCTTGTGCTGAAGATGTTAAGAACTGACAGTCGTGTAGCCCTCGTGGTGATTTTTATGTTCATCAAGAGTGGTGAGTAAGAGCAATGACTGCAGACGGCTTCTTCGTTTGGCATCAGTTGACTGGTTCACACCTGAGGAGTCATCCAGATGATGCGATGGCTGTGAGTCGCTGTCTTCCCACGTTGGTATTTAGAAATGCATGCCCGTTTCTTGAAAATATCCTGCTATGTAGACATAGATTTTTCGACCGTCGAGCTAGTTTCGTGACACTTGCGGTTTTGGGGATTCCCATTTGATGATTGTTTTGTGGAGTTGGGACTGCTGACTGGGATATCGGGGGCGGCTGAACGATGTGTGATTTAGATCTTCCAGTTGTGAAGGATGCTCTTTGCAGGATGGGGAGGTCAAAACTACCATAATTTTGTGGAGATATGTAGGACAACGGCAGTATCCATTCCGTGTTACTATTATTGATGTTATATCATGTCGCGCAATTTTGAGCTGTAAATACGTTCTTATTTTGGGAGTGAGCGATTGATTCTTTGCACGGACTAACTGTATTCTAGCTAACGAAGAAATCGCATGGTCGTTAACATGTTCCTCGATGAAGAACTGCACCTCTAGCATTATTCGTTAACGTAACACCAGCTTCCCAAAGACCACTCTTTGGGGATAGGCTTTTGTGAATGTTTACAACAACATGAAGCCAACATTGATTATAATATAGTATGGAACGGAACCACGATCTGCCATTTGAAACCACTCTCCATTAACATTTTACACCAACTGAGCAAGTTGGCTGGGACACGTGGTTCCTTCAGTGTATAGCTGCTGAGCATTCGTTCAAAATCTTAGACTTACTAACGCCAACTTTATTAGACAGAACCTCAACTCAGTTCATCAGTAAATATATTACTCTTTAAATAACTAGAACACACAGGACCACGTCACAGCAGAAATAACACTAATGTAAAAGAGAATAATACAATCACATGGGAAGTATTAACCTGCATTTATGTTTCAAAAGAGCACAGTTTCGTTCAGCTCCTTATACATCGAACAATAATCGCCATTGCAACACTAAAAGATATCGCGACGGGTCCTTGCCCGTAATATGGAGTTATTAAAGAAAATTCTAAAGTATTTACCATAAATTTTTAACCTTAGCAAAACCCAACGCGTGACCCTGTAAGGTCAGCTTTAACCACCTTTTTAGCGGTACATTATAAAAGATAACAACATCACGTAACTTCCAGTTTAAGAACAATATGCTGCCATCAACAAACGACCACGGATCATGGACAGTAGATTACAATAACACCAAATAAGAACAAAGCAGTAAAATACCCGGAAAATTTGTGTACCATCATACCACGACATCATGCTAAATTAAACATTACAGGAATAGAGCCAGAATATGCACCATTGGGGCGTTGGCTGGTCAAGAGCGGGCAAACTCATCGCAAGCCGCTTGCAATTACAAGACACGGAAAACTAGTGCAGAGAGTATAATCAGGCTTCGTAGAAACAGCCGTCATAACTGCTACCGAACGCCTTACTCCTCACAGGATGTTCACACACTCCTCCTCATCAAAATACGGCGTCTGATGCGACCCGCGGCGGTCGCTCACTCACATTGTCTGCGTCGATCTCCCTGTGACTGGCACACAAATAGCCAGTGCCGGCACCAGAGACTTTCGCCACCTCTCGGCTCGCTCGTCAATCTCCCGCTCTGCCCAACTTCCGGTTTTTCTCCAGAGCGCTTCTTAGGAGCCTTTTTCTCTCCAAGGATATGCTCCCTTCAGCAATCCACCAGCGATGTTGCTGGAGTCGATTGTGCCCGGCAAGTTCAGCAAGTTCATGTTCGGCAGATGCTGTGGGTCCAACATGAGGCTGTACATCTTCATTTGGGAAAATATGTGAAAGTATTTAAGCAGAGCCTTTCCCAGGGTATGGGTTGTCGTGGAGATTCTAATGTTTTATGACCTCTCTGACCTAGATCCCCTGAATTTCTCTCTGTGGGACATTTGAAGCAGTACGTTTATTCTGCTCTGCCGACAAACGTCTAAGGGCTGCTAGCGACTTTACAAACTGCTCCTGCACCTGTGGATGCAGCTATGCCAACAAGAGTTCAGAGAAGTATGATCCAGACAGTCGGTGAATGTTTGGAGACACACTTTGAGCCTCTGCTCTGAGGACGATTTATGTTTTGCGAAAGACTTACAGTCACTGATGGTGTTTTGAAAATATCACATCTGGCCGCTCCTACTGAATTTAATATATGTATATCAACGCCACATTGATACGTTTCGTAGATATCAGTGTCCTATGACAGGCATTTCCCGATGTAAGTGAGAAATCAGCCTCTTGCTGTCGTCTTTTAGCACAAGATGTAAGTACAAATCAAACCTATTCTTAACGAACTGTTTTTCGATCTAAAAGCAAATCAAAATGTAAATAACTTAATTACAGATCACTGATGATGCTTTACGTCAAAAAAGCGAAACGCATTTTTATAGTTGCAACGGCAGAACAAAAATACCCTCAAGACATTTAACGGATTTATTGTCGCATTCATGTGGATGAAATCACAAATTACCTTACTGGGACACAACTGCCACTTTTTGCATAATTCAGGTATCGTCTCTAAGTCATTTTGCAATTGGTTCTGATCTTCTGATGACTCTACTAGGCGGTAAACAACCTGAGAGATTTGCTCAGATTCTCTTCTAAATGGTTTGTGTAGATTAGGAACAGCAGAGGGCCTATAACGTTTTCTTGGGGAACGTCGGATACCAGTTTTTTTTTACTCAATGATTTTCCATCTATTACTATGCGACCTTTCCGAGAGGAAATCTGGAAACCAATCGCATAACTCAAGCGATACTCCTTAGGCAAGCAATTTGGTTAGTAGTCTATTGTGAGGAACGGTGTCAAAAGCCTTCTGTAAATCTAAAAATATGGAATCAATTTGAAATCCACTGTCGGTACCACTCATTACTAGTGGTGTTACTAGTTGTATTTTCTGAATTCGTGCTGACTGCGCCTCTATAGACCGTTACATTCGAGGTACGTAATGTATAAACACAGTATATGTTTCAAAATCATACTGCACATCGAGGTAAGTGATATGTGTGTGTTATTCAGCGGATTACTCCTATTTTCTTTCTTGAGTACTGGTGTGATTTGTGCTACTTTTCATTCTTTTGGTATGGATCTTCCATCAAGCGAGCAGTTGAATATCATTCTAAGTATGGGGCTACTCTATCGGCATAACCTGAAAGAAAAGGTATTGGTATACGATATGGACCAGAAGATTTGCTTTTGTTAAGTGCTTTAAACTGCTTCATTGAGAGAGAACAAGTTACTCTCTCACCTATTTTTTGCATACGGAAAATTATTAATGATTTAATTACAACTTGATGCACCTTTAGCGAAACTCTAAAAAGTTAATGGCCTCGGCAGGCACTAATGGAGCTGGTAGGGCGCTAAAAGCATTATGTATTTTTATGGTTCTTAGCTCACAGAAGCAACTTGTTGGGAGTTGAAAGCAATTGGTGGCGAGCCCACCCCTTATAAATCTTGCCAGACAGGCCCACAGCTGTAGAGGGCAGACAGGGCAGCCCCTCATTGAGACAGGACTCCAGCAGAACAATGCCGCACTACCTGCCATGGCGCCAGCGGAAGCCTGGGCTGGGGCGACTGTCTGAAGGAACGTGTCTACACAGTGGAGTCATAAACCGGGCATTTTGTGCAGAGCCACGTGTAATAAAAATTCACCTATTTTTATGTTCGCCGATAGTGCAAATAGGCCAGTGAACCACTTGCCCCGGCCACGTCGGTTATATAAGAAAAATCCGGCGTCTGAGAAATGTTTGGAAATAGAATCTTTATTACACTTCATAGACAGACGATTTGGATAAAGAGCTTTGAGATTGTATCTGTTTGCTTGTTGCTGTGGGAAGCGACTCGATTTCAGAGAAAATCATCCGTTCCCCCTCTGCGAAAACTTAAAAAAAAGCCAGGAATTGGCGGTTTCTTTTTTTTCAGAGGTGCAGGTCTCTTAACTCTTGCCCTGGTCCGAAATGAGTTTGTGCTGTCGTGTGGGGTGGGAGATTTAGCGTCTCTAGAGCCCTGTGATTGGCTCAAGATGAGGTGAAGGCGGTGTCGTTCGTGCACTTTGCGGAAATGGAACTGGTTTCTCTGGGAGAGGTGCGAGGCACTCGGGTTCTGGACTTCAGTCTGGAAGCATCTTCTGGCCGAAGCTCTGGCATGTGTGGTTCGTGCTTGGGACCTGTCCTGAGACTGACTTCACTTGCAAGTAGTTAGACTGGAGAGCCGCTGGTGAAGTTCTTACTGTACCAACAGTGTGACGTCAAATGTCTCGGACTACTCGTTTGCCGAGGGCACACTTATTCGTTTTTGGTTTACCAGTCTTGACGTTTGGTATCCTTGTGAACTCTGTCGTACAAGTGAGCCAAATTGGTCATTGGTACGACCAGCGAACATGTGTGTCACACACTGAAATCTACCGTGATTTCAGAGCTTTGGTAAAGAGTAAATTACGATGCGTCTGCCTGATCGATAGACCGTGAGATTTTTGCATTTGTTTCGTGGCCGCGATCGATTCACACCTGCCGCCTCCACGTCTCACCTCCGCGGCACACATCTCGCCAACTGCTTGTTACATCGCAGCACGAAGCAAACAGGGTAACGTACTACTCAGCCTCAGATCAATTCAGCTTGCGTTATCCACATTTTTATTGTCAGGGTTAAACCGTCTTTGCCAACCCAGGATCCTTGTCCAGTGTAGTCTTAAATCACCTGTTAGCTGTTTATGGTATTCAATTAATAGCCTCTTTAGCATAATTTAAGTCTGTTTTGGGAAAATAAATGTTGTTAGTACACTAAATTCTGTCGTAACATTCTCAATCTTTAAGTAGTCCCACTAGGGTTACCTTTCATCATTAAAAAATGTTCAAATGTGTGTGAAATCTTATGGGACTTAACTGCTAAGGTCATCAGTCCCTAAGCATACATGCTACTTAACCTAAATTGTCCTAAGGACAAAAACACACACCCATGCCCGAGGGAGGACTCGAACCTCCGCCGGAAATAGCCACACAGTCCACGACTGCAGCGCCTTCGACCGTTCGCTTTCATCATTACACTGTGGATATTTATTTCTAAGTTACTCATATTGGCAGTTGTTCTAGATTCGAATTCTGAAATATTTACTTTCTCTTCTTTGATGAAGGAATTTCGGAAAACTGCGTGTAATAACTCGGATTTAGTGGCTCTGCCATCAGTTATATTAACATTGGTATTGTACTGTGAAGATATTGATTATGTGTCTGTAGTGATTCAGCTTGGTATACCTCTGGAGTAATATCTTCTATTCCTCAAATGTTCTAGTTCCCTTGAGAGCATCAGTACACTCCATATAATTTTTGCTTCTGCTGGTAATCTCAACTTTGATACCTTTATAAGTTACGTGTCAGACCACCCTTCCATCTCCGAGTGTGATGGAGTGGTTCGAAGAACACAGTGGCGAATTCCAGTTAAGTCCTCCAACACACCCGATCTGAACCCGATCAGACACATCTGGAATGTCACTGATCGTGGCGTCAGAGCTCATCGCTTTCCTCCCCAGTATTCAGGGGAATTAGGTGACTTGTTTGTACAGACATGGTGCCAGCTCCCTCCAGCAACCTACTTAGGACTCGTTGCTTCCATGCCACGACACGTTGCCACTGTTATCTCAGCCAAATGTGAACATACCGGTTATAAGGTAGTCGGTCATAATTTTCTGGCTGATCAGTGTATGAGATACTTCTGCAATTGCTGGTGTGGAAAGGCTTCCGCCTTCTTCTGCTTAGGTGCTGGTGTGTCAATTTCTCCTATTTCCATACCGCGCCTGGCAGTATCACCTCGCCAGTTGGTTCTGCCGTAATCTAATTCCTGGTTTGCGCTTCTGACCGAATACAGTCGGTGTGCTGCATTACGAATAATTTGTCTCAATACGTCGAGTGTTACCAAAAATATATTCCAACATGTTAGCGAATGGAAATATACAGAATATAGTAATTTAATATCTTAATGGTTTTTAAGATGAGACTCGAACGCAATATTTGCTTAGCCAGATACTTTTCGTCTCAGTTTATTAGGGCATCATGGGTAACTTGAAAAACATATACGAAGGCATGCTGAAAAATAATCCCTCCGAGTCTTTTATTCTATTGTCAATATCGGTTGAAGTATTATTCATGATGCACATTACTCGGTTGACTTTTTCGCTTTACTGATGCAAGTTACAACTGCAACCCTATACCGCTATAGGGTTGCGAATTGTAGCGTATAAAATGGTGGCATATAACATAACTATGTCGGTTCATGAGGCACTATGTGCTGTAATGGTGTTTCTAACTGTAGAAAACGTGCTTCGAACTGAAATTCATAGGTGAGTGAAAGCTGTATACTGTGAGTTATTCACGCCCATAATGAAGGATATCGCGGAGCTAACCTCGGCGTATGTGAAAGAGATCGGAGTGGGTAATGTATGGCAACCGACGGACGAGAGGACTTCACTTTGAATGTGATGAGGTGGTGAAAGCATACGTAAGGTTGTGGCTCTTTCAACGAAGTCAAACATTCTACAGCGATGGTATCAATAAATGGTCTCTTGTTCCGTGAAAAGTGTTTATCGTCAAGGTGACTATGTTGAAAAATAAATATGTAGACATGAAGAATAAAGATGTAGACTGTTAATAACCTTTGCTTTATTTAAAAAGCTTTAAGAGTTTTCACATAAAAAATTCCCAGGCATTACTTTACAGCACGTACATTCGAATTTGTATGCAGCACTTTCAGTTTGCGTATTCTGCAACGTACATCTAAGTTACGAACGGTTCTGATCTGGAAAGCTTTCATTCAGCATTAGTAGCACAGGGGACAAACTGCACACACATTCTTCCACCAAGCTAACCTGTTTAGTGGTCCGTATTGTTGTCAACAGTGGCATTATTTCGTGATGTGTATGCTCATAGGTTTTATTTGTGTGTGTGTGTGTATGTGTGTGTGTGTGTGCTTGTGTGTGTCTCATTTCCTTGGCCTAGATTGTTGTTTAAATGTGTCTGGTCATTACCAGTGGCTTGCTCTCTGTAATCTTTTGGAAGTTACAGTTTTCTTAATTAGTGTGTGGTATTTGTTGGCATTATTTATACTGGTAATTACACACTATTGTCAATACTACATAACATTAAACAAGTTAACATGGTGGAAGAGAGTGTGTATAGCTTCTGATTGTGTTGAAAATTGTTTTAGTGCCACAACAGAACAACAGCTACGTCAGCAATACAACAGGACCATATGTTGATCAATATCGACACACACACACACATACACACACACACACACACACATACACACACACACACACACACACACACACAGTTAGTAATAAAATATTTATTGACGAGAAAGTGTCTTGATCAGAAACGTTGAAATTTACATTACATTCCGAGTATGTAAATTGAAAGCACTGCGTAAAAATGAAAATGTATACGATGTGTTTCAGGTAGTGGTAATGGATTTGGACAAAACATATCTGTCAAAGCAAATATTGCCTGTATTCAGATGCTTAGGGACGATTCTAACCTTTTATTTTTCCGGGTCTTTATCTCGTACCCATACGGTATGGGCGTGTTAATTATTAGATTTGGCAACGTTAGTGATAGAGAGTGTCCAATAACTGACATGGAGGTATAGTTTTTTAGGTGCTATCAACGATGTATGACTGCATCTTTCTAGTGTGTACGTAACTATATCTTCTTTATTAGAGAGTAAGTAATACTATATTTTCTTGTATATGTTTTGATAACCTTTATCATGTAAAAACTGATTAATATTGTAATTACGTTTTTTGTGTGACGGACTGTACTTTAGATAGGCCATTACATGTGTACAGGGTGAGGAAAAAAGATGTTAACATCACAAGGAATTCTTCTTCTGTTTTATTGGAAGTTAAATCATGATTTCTCGATATTCAGATAAGAAAATAGCTGCTTGGATGGAGGTCTTTAAGTTCTCAAGCAACGTACAAGAAAAATTCAAGGCCTGCACCGGACGGGATGCACCACCGCGCCTGACAATTGGTAGGATCTACGAGAAGTAGATTAAAATTTCTCGAAGGTAAGTGATTAGAATTTTGCACCAAGATTTAGGAATGAATCCATACCTCTAGCAGATTGTGTAGCAGCTCACAAACACAAACAGGCAAGCACGTGCGAATGTTGCACAAATTATCTTGGAAATGAGTGTGCACATAGAGCGTGACATTCTGTTCATGTTTTCCGACGAAGCAACATTCCACATCAGCGGCCGTGTGAACAGGCACAACTGTGTCATCTGGACGACCGAACACCCCTGGAAATTCGAGACAACAAGCAGGATTCACCCAAGCTGAACGTCTGGTGCGTATTCAGAAAATATGGAATGACTCGACCCTTCTTTGTTGAAGAACAGACTATAAAAGGAGAGAACTGTCTTGCCATGCTCAGCGCGTTCAAGGAGGAGTACGTGCCACTTGCCATTCTTTGTGAGACACGTTCGGTAAACGTTGGATTGGTAGAGGTGGTCCCCTTCCATGGCCAGCACGTTCAGCCGGTCAGACGATATACGAGATTTTACTGTGGTGCATGCTGTGGGATGGTGCCTACGTCAGAAAACCTAGCAACTTGGACGACCTGAAGTTCCGCATCACTGAGTTCATCGCTTCTCTCTCTGCCCAAATGGCCAGTGGGCGACCTGACAGTCAATTGTGAACAGACTCTATAAGAACAGTGAGAGGGCTGAGTACCAAATTGATACCCTGTAACCAAGTCCCTGCCTTGTATTTTCACGTGATTAAATGCCAATTTAGCGTCGAATTTTTTTACTTCACCCTGTTCACATTCTTTTGACACTGATTGAATATTTTGTTTTATTTATTGGCTGCAGTCGTGGGACCATGTAACGCTCCCCACCCCCACCCCCTCATCCCCAATCACCACTACCGAAGGGCTATAATTTCCTTTTCTGTTCTAGAATTCGAAAAAATTCTGTGTGGTATTGATAGCCGTCTTTATGGAGAGCGCAGAGCGTTATTTTAGAGAGTGGTGGTGCTGTTTCCGTGGAGCATGTCACGTGCAGTTGCGGCTGCGAGACGTGAATCATGGTATTGGATGTCACGATTACAGTACCTACTACGGAGGTGTGTTAATTTACGGCAGTGTTGAAGGACCGGTATCGGCGAGGTATTTTAGAAGTAGATATTCCGGCCTTCGCTTGTCGTGGTGCAAGAACAACATTCAATCGCGTCGTGACGGTTACGAGGCAAGTAGCGTGTACTGGATAAATATCTGAGTGAATATTTGGGTTGACTAAACTTCACCAGCGGAGGTACTTTTCATTCGGATATCGTACCGAAAAATTATCAAGCAGCCGCGCTGCGAACGGTCATGCGTATGCTCGAGGAAATAACTAGTAACGCCACTAGGATCGATTAATAATGATTGTAAGAACTGTGATACACTCCTAAACTCTAACTATTTGAACACTGAATCTTATGTGATTGCACTCCAAGTAATTGAACTCAGTGATTAACACATCGACTATAGACATCATTATACAAACAATTTTGCATCACCCGGGTTCCCAAAACTCCTGAAGATAGACGTTGACTGTGGATATTGTATCACAGACACAGTCCCTTTGAAATGTCACTAAACCCGCCCAAACATGCAAATAACCATGCATGAGCAGCGGCTATTAAAGGAGGAGGTCCAACAGCCAATCAGTTTCAGTCACTCAACCAGGAAGGAGGTGCACGGCTCGTGTTGTCCGTAGTTCAACCATGCCTAGACGGCCAAGAACGCTGTTAGGTCGTGTCCGCATTGTTACTTTGTGCCAGGAATGGCTCTCAACAACGGAAGTGTCCAGATATGTCGGAGTGAACCATAGCGATGTTGTTCGGACATGGAGGAGATACAGAGAGACAGAAACTGTCGATGAAATGCTTCGCTCAGGGCGCTCAAAGGCTACTAATGCAGTGGATGACCGCTACCTACAGATTATGGCTCGGAGGAACCCTGACAGCAACGCCGTCATGTTGAATAATGCTTTTCACGCAGCCACAGGACGTCGTGCTACGACTCAAACTGTGCGCAATAGGTTGCATGATGCGCAACTTCGCTCCCGACGTCCATGGCGAGGTCCATCTTTGCAACCACGACACCATGCAGTGCGGTACAGATGGGCCCAACAACATGTCGAATGGACTGCTCAGGACTGGCATCACGTACTCTTCATCGATGAGTGTCGCATATGGTTTCAACCAGACAATCGTCGGAGACGTGTTTGGAGGCAACCCGGTCAGGCTGAACGCCTTATACACACTGTCCAGTGAGTGCCGCAAGGTGGATATTCTCTACTGTTTTGGGGTGGCATTATGTGGGACCGACGTACGCCGCTGCTGGACATGGAAGGCGCCGTAACGGCTGTACGATACGTGAATGCCATCCTCCGACCGATAGTGCAACCATTTCGGCAGCATCGTGGCGAGGCATTCGTCTTCATGGACGACAATTCGCGCCCCCATCATGCACATCTTGTGAATGACTTCCTTCAGGACAATGACATCGCTCGACTAGAGCGGACAGCATGTTCTCCAGACATGAACCCTATCGAACTTGTCTGGTATAGACTGAAAAGAGACACCCCCAACCACTCTGAGCGATCTACGCCGAATCGCCGTTGGGGAGTGGGACAATGTGGGCAAACAGTGCCTTGATGGACCTGTGGATGGTATGCCACGACGAATACAGGCATGCATCAATTAAAGAGGAGGTGCTACTGGGTATTAGAGGTACCGGTGTGTACAGCAATCTGGACCACCACCTCTGAAGGTCTCGCTATATAGTGGTACAACATGCAATGTGTGGTTTTAATGAGCAATAAAAAGGGCGGAAATGATGTTTATGTTCATGTCTATTCCAATTTTCTGTACGGGTTCCGGAACCAAGGTGATGCAAAAGTTTTTTTATGTGTGTATTTCAACGAACTATGTGGTTGAAGTGCCAGTAAATAGTTATGTCAATCGTATCATAATATCAGTGTAACAGGGCATCCCATTGTATGAGTTCGTGGTACAGTATATTCCAATAGCTACCAGTTATTCATTACTGTCATTATGCGATTGTGTCCCTAGCCTGCCACATCTAATAAAATTACAGGACTCTACGTATATTTAGCGAGCAGTGGAAGCTGCAAAAGGCCAACTGGCGTGGGAAGACAGCTACGTGGAATATCCACTACACCTGTGGCTGTGTTTACATAACCCTGAGGAGCAATCGCATGAGGGACAGATCACATTTCTGTTACTTGGCGTGTTAGATGTCAGAATTGAGTGGTAATGTATTTACCCTAAACAGTCTATTCTTATTTTCAAATAGTTCATTAGCTACATTTTCAGAAAGAGGACCGATAGTGTTACGGCGTAAAAGCCAAGCGCCAGCAAGCTAATCGGGAACGATAGAGAAGAGATGGCCGTGAGAAGTCAGCCGATCGCAAGCTGACCAGACAGCCATCCAGGATGACAACGTGACAGCAGCGGCCCCTATTTGAAGAGGAGACAAGCGCGGCGACCGACTGGTGACGGCCCAGTTCGAGAGTAGCTTCAAGATTGCCCAGTTGAATAGCAGCTTCAAGATTAGGCACTAGTATAGCAACGTCAACGCTGGATCACTTCGCTTGTACTCTCTATGCAGCACAGACTTGGGATTGTCTATATTGATGAAAATCGATTACATTATACAGGGTGAAAAGTATTTAAACCGACAAACTCTGGGAGGTTGTGGGGGACATCAAAACAAATATTTTTCCCTAATGCCATTTTTTCCTATGAGGAGTATTTAAACCAGTAGAGGAAGATATCCTGGCGGCAAATTAATTAAACCAAAAACACATTTCCATTTTTTATGACAAAGAGACAACACATTAACACAACCCAATTTCAGTTACAGTATATTTTCAAAAATGACTCCATTGACACGTAAACAAAGGTTACACCGTCGGATCATGTTCTGTTTGACACGGGCAAAAACCCCAGGAGTATCCTGAATTGTTCCTGCTGCTGCTACTATCCGAGCAACCAAATCCTCTTCTGATGCAATAGGAGTTGCGTAAACAAGGTTACGCATCTCTCCCCACACAAAAAGTGCAGAGGGGACATACCTGGGGATCGAGCAGGCCATGGTACAGGACAACGTCTGCCAATAAACGTTTCTGGGAGCCGTCGGTCCAGGAATGGACGCACACGACGACTGAAATGTTCCGGCGCCCCGTCATGTTAGAACCACGTTCGTTGTCTTGTAGGGAGCGGCACGTCTTCCAGCAATTCTGGCAATGCTCTGGCGAGAAAAATTCTAATAGTCCCTGCCATTTAATGGCCTAGTTAGCAGATACGGCCCAATTAAACAGTCCCCAACAACAGCGACCCACACATTAACGAAGAACCGCACCTGATGAGCGCTAGTAACTGTGGCATGTGGGTTAACCTCAATCCAAACATGCGAATTGTGCATGTTGAAGACTCCATCACGCCCAAACATTGCTTCATCGGTAAACAACACAGAGGATGGAAGTGTAGGATGCATTTCACACTGTTCCAGGTACCACTGCGAAAACTGTGTTCTGGGTGGATAATCGACTGGTTCCAGGTTGTGGACACGCTGTAAGTGAAATGGACGTAATAATTGCTCTCGAAGAACTGTTCTTACATTCGTCTAATTCGTCCCCATGTTACGTGCAATTGCACGAGTGCTGATTGAAGAATCCCGCTCCGCATGCTGCAAGACAGCTCCCTCAAATTGCAGCGTTCTTACCGTGCGACAGTGTCCCTGTCCAGGTAATCTGCTAAATGACCCGGTCTCACGGAGACGTTGGTACACAGCAGCAAAGGTCGTATGATGCGGGATACGGTGATTAGGATATTGTTGTTGATAAACCCGCTGTGCAGCTCGTCCGTTGTGGTGCGCTACGTACTACGCACCAACCATATCAGTGTACTCACTCCAGGTGTATTGCTCCATTAGTAAACACAGACAATGCACTACTGCATTGGTGGAGAGCAGTTGCCTACAACTAAAGAGCGTAATACACCCTCTAACAACTGAAGATTTTAATACGGCCTCTAACAACTGAAGAGCGTAATACGGCGTCCACCGGTTTAAATAATCCTCATAGGAAAAAATGACATTAGGGGAAAATATTTGTTTTGATGTCCCCTACAACTTCCCAGAGTTTGTCGGTTTAAATACTTTTCACCCTGTATGTCACCCTTTGCTTGATACACATCTGTGTAATTTCAAAATTTCAGTATTGAGCATTTCTTTTTTTAATAAAACTCATTAACACGATTTGGTTGAATGTTTGTCTAACGAACCGAGAATGCAGGCTCCCTAGACACCACAGGTACTATTTTTTGTTTCTCTACTTTTGACATCTGCAAAGTGGGACAAAGTCGACAACTTACGACAACGCAAGTGGAAGATCATTGGATCAAAAACTAATTAGAAATGACGAAGGACCCAGAGTACAATCTACGGTGCACATTCTCTGAAGTAACATCAAGCTTTGAAGAAAATGAATTGCATCGCCTTGCAACTCAAGTATTAGAACTAGCAATTTTAGAACAAATTATTTGCTTTTATCAACGGATCTGTTTGTTAACAATTAAAGGGATGCTGGATTTTGTTTACAGAGTCACAAGTCGACTAGACTGCGAGTCGCAAAACATGCGTGGAAATCGATGAGACAGTCCCTGGTGAACGTCTCGTTAGAAATTTACTCGGGCTTCCATAAAAGCGTTCCCGGGCAGCAAACTTCGTAATATTTCACGCACTTTAGAGGACCGCAATGCGCTACAGAAGTTATCAACAGCTCTTCTCCCTCGCGTCTTTTGCCACAAGTTCTCCCTCTCTGTGGATGCGGGCAGCAGACGCGGGCGAGGTCGTTACACCCGTCGCTTCTACTCGCATCGGTAAACTGTTTATTAGTGGGAGGGCGCGCCGAGGGCGTGTCGTACGCCGTGCGGCGGTAGGACACTGCACGGAACACTTATCTTTTTTTTTCGGAAAAAAATTATGCACATTTTTTTCAGATTTCAGCGACAGAGCCTGCTCCTGCGCGACTTCTTTTTTCGTACGGCTACCGTCGGTTGCGCAGTGCTGGTGGCTTCCTCTCTCTCTCTCTCTCTCTCTCTTTCTCTCTCTCTTTTAGCGCACGGTAACTGACAGAAAATAAGAGGTCGGTTGGGAAAGTAAGAGATAAGGGTGGTCGGCCGCTCAGTGCAGAGGCGAGCACTTTGTGTGTGTGTGTGTGTGTGTGTGTGTGTGTGAGTGTGTGAGAGAGAGAGAGAGAGAGGGGGGGGGGGGGACGTTGGGGGAGCGGACTGAGTCTGCGAGGGCGTGCAGGACGGAGGCAAAGAGTGGGGAATAAAGATCCCGGGGCGATATAAGCGCACATAACAGATGCGCGCAGTAGATTTTAACACGGGCCAGGTGGCCGAGTTCCGCGGTCGTTGCTGGAATCTGCGCCGACCCAGTGGACCGCCGTGGAATGGCCATCGCTTTATCATACTTTCATTAGGGCGCAGTATATATGCCGCAGTCTGGGCGCGCGTCTCGGCCCTGCAAATTTCGGGGATAAATCAGGTCGCCATCCGCTCCACCCGGGGGTGCTGCTGCGAGAGCGACGAGGGATGGATACTGCGCGCCGAGTCGAGCTGCCGACGAATTTCTCTCGCGCTTGTATGTGTGTGTGTGTGTGTGTGTGTATTGTTATACTCCTGTCCTGTGCTGCTGTGCGTGCGCAGCTCAGAGAGAAGTCCTAGTCTCTATTGGTGACGTCTGTGGCGCCCGTGCGAAAGCAATCTGGCTGCACTAGAAGCCCAGCACGCAAGCGTTTGCGCAGGCGAAAACGCATATATATATCTTCTACTCTAGTCGGCATTAACGCCCTTTCTGTGTAGCGGTTTTCGTGGTACCACGAGCAGCAGATTAAAACATCCTTTTTTTTCTTTTTTCACCGTGCTGTTGCGAGGTCGCCACAGATATTTAGCGCGCAGCAGTAAGGCTAACCGATGGACGGAGATGCTTTTATTGTGTTTCGAGGATCGGATTCGCTATTTTTTTTTCAGTAAGGTATATCGCTACGCAGTTTCCTCTACAGCTGGAAGCGCGTGGACAGCAGACTCTACACGAATCAGCAGGAGCCATCCCGGCCACAGGTAACTACAGATAGACGCCCGTAAGGGAGTCGAGCAAACGTGTCACGTTAAAGCCGAAAAGTCGAATGAATGCGTGGGACGGAGATGTGCACTGATCCTACGACTTATGCCTGACGTAAATATCTGTGAATGTACGATGCGCCTAAGCAGTCGTTTAACTGTAAAAGTTGTGCAGTTGTAACTGAATTTCATCTTTTGACACAGAACGCAAATTTTTCTTTTGTTACTTTGCTATCACCTTCTTGACACGACACACGTATCTTAATGAATGAGCATACAGCTGCTCCAGGGACACCCCTACTGTCAACTACATGAACTGCATCTTACAGGCGTCGCCAAACTAAACTTTTAGTTTCGTTGTGTAACTTAAAAACTAAAAATTACCGTAAGTTTCTTTCTACATTCACTATATATGACGGTGGTATCTGCTCCCGAAAAAACAGTTACCGTTGATGACCATGAAGCTTTGCTAGAAATGAAATGATAATTAAGTGGACACCCTAGCTGCAAACAGGCGTTGCAGTAACTACTCACAGACGGCAAGACGGAGGGACGCCGACAACAATGCAGTTGTTTATATGAAAGCGTGATGTCCGTTCTTTCGGAAATGTCCGAAAGAAGCGACACCGCTTATTCCTATAATTCATTTGCCTAGATTGACAGTGGATTCACCTTCTTCAATGTGGATTCAGAAATACGTCTGACTTCCTGCGGGAATCTCAAAGTAGCGAGAATGGAGAAAATGGACAGGGACTGCGGATATGTGGTGCTTGGTGAGGCGTATCGAGATAGTCTGCCCAGGGGTAACGCGATTTCACGGCTGGCACAGTGGTTAACGCACCTGCATAGTAAACAGAAGATCCCCGGTTCCAGTCTGGTGTACATTTTCAATCGTTGTCGCTAGTGCCGCATCCTGTTTCGATACAGTTGACATCAATAATCCCTTCCCTTTCTCCTGTCCTTTACAAACGCTCTGTTAGTTGAGAATAATATTATTCTCTTATAAGGGGGAGGTGATCGATAATATCCAAAATAAGAGCACTGAAAAAGTTTTAATTGAAATTATCGATATATAATCTCTCATCAGAACAACGCCCGCAGCAAAGTAGCGCCTCAGGGAAATGAAAGAGTGTTCAACGCGGCTACTTTTGTTTCTAAATTCCACTATATAAACAACGCGCGGATATTGTTAGTTCTCTTGTCTTGTTTTCTGCGCTCTGAATAGGTCCACAACAAATATATATTTCTTGAAACCTGGAAGAGGAAAGACCTCATCAAAAGTAATTGGATTCCAACAGTTTCAAACTGGCAAACAACATCAGAAGGCTACTCATATTTCTCCACGCCATAAGTGGATGTGACACAACTTCAGCACTCTCCGGTCAGGGCAAGAAGAAGGTGGTCAATCTACTAGTCAAAAATAAATGTCTTCTGGAAGATATCAAACCTTTATTAGAGGATGACACTCAAGCTGAAGCTATTGTCGAAGCTGGCCTCCGATTTTTAACAACCCTCTATGGAGGTACGGCAGGAGACACTTTAGACAAATTGCGATTCGACCTGTTTTCCAAAGCGATTGTGAAATCCAGATTCACCCTAGCATCCCTACCACAAACGTCGGAAGCAGCTCGCCAGCATTGCTTGAGGACCTACTTACAAGAACAAATACAAATGTGGCTAGGACATCAGATGGATCCGCTCCTCTGGTGGTGGCAGGCTTCAGAATTTGGTCTTGGTCCCGTTCCTACCTCCAAAGAACCAGCTCCGCAGTCTTTTCTCTCAACAATTTCCCGCAAATGCAACAAGGACTGTGCAGGTAGTTGTGGGTATCGGAAGGCTGGTGTTAAGTGCTCATTAATTTGTGTCAACTGCAACGGGAACTCATGCAATAACTCCCTCCAACTAGATGAAACTGACGAACCAGATGTTGACGAAGACCTGGAGTGTATATATGAGGTGACGAAAATTACTGACGTTGAGGAGCCGAGTGACGGGGCGTCGGACTCAGAAATTACAGACTTTGAGGAGACGAGTGGTGCAATGACAGTTAAACGTCGACGTATGTGAAATTTGTGTACATACCTACTTTTACCCTTTTCATCTCATACATTTATGTAAAATTTTGTAATTACGAAATACAATAACCACTACTTAATTTCAAGGAGTGTCTGTCTCTTTCTGCCTCCTTCATCTCAGTTGAATGGGTATCACTATATAATATCGAGGGTTAAGGACGGAGACCACGTCTCTGACAAAAGACAAATTTTAAAGGGGAGCTAAAAAACGTAGGTTTTTAATAAAAATTTTGATTGCTTTGATTTTTTTTATTTGGAGCATAATCATTTATTACTCTCAGGTTGTGCATTGTCTTTTTTGCATCATTTTGTTATAACATATAATTATTTCACTTACAAGTTCTTTTGAGCCGGGACTTTTTGTGATGTCTGTCAGATACGATGTCTCAGTTTTTAACTCTTGATATATGAAAAACTTTTTTAATATTATTTTTCAAATTTTACAAAATTTTAATTACATTAAATAAGTACAAGACAATGGGTTTCTATATTTCTGTATTTAAAAGAGTGTACATAAGAATTACCGAAGAACTACATTTGAAATTGTCTTCATTGATGATGAGAAATGGTCCAGCTTTAATGAGGAACTGTACACAATTGGGTGATCCAATAAATTCACTTTTGCTTTCATCGAATGCAGAATTTATCTCTCCATATCTTTCTTATGAACGACATTATTGGTGGGTGGGTTAGTTTCAATGATATTACCAAAAAACAGAGGTTAAAACGGAAAATTTTTCATGAACATGTAAAATTGGTCCAATTTCGAGGAGCACTAGTATGGAAACGGGTGATCTAAAAAATATGCGGATGATCTCATTCAATGCATAATTTCATGCCCTACAATTTTTAATTCCACATTTTTATCGATATTGTGAGTCATTTACAAGATAAAATGACAAAACCGAAAAAATACCCCTTTTTCGGGTATTTTTTTACCCCCCCCCCCCCCCCACACCTTTTCCACAACTACGCAGATAGGGGAAAACCTAGGTTTAGTCATACTGGGACACAAACGAAGCCATTAAAACAATAAAACCTTTTGTAGCAATTATTTCTGATTCGAATGCTAATTCTACTGGACTAAACTGTGGTGCACCACAGGCCATAGATGACAAAGGTGCACGACAGCAGAGGAAATGCGTGTTGGCAACTAGACGTGCAACTGTTGAGCAGCTGACCGCCAAGTGAACCGAGGGCCCAGCAATACTGTCTCCTCAAGAACTCTTCAGCGAACGTTGCCGCGTATGGTCCTCTGCAGCAGGCGCCAGGTTCAGGTGCAAAAGCTGACTGCAGTTTATAGGAGACGAAGGCTGGAATTAGCAAGTCAATAAGGGAACTGGACATCCACTGAGTAGTGACAGGTGGCCTTTGAGATGAGTCACGTGTTGTGCTCAATCATACAGATGGCGCACAAGACCTTGCAACAATCATCGGAAGACTCCAGGTCGGAGAAGGGAGCGTTATGGTCTGGGGAATGTTTTCGTGGCATTTCCTGGGTGATTTCGTCAATCTGGAAGCCACAATACATCTACATCTACATCTACATTTATACTCCGCAAGTCACCCAACGGTGTGTGGCGGAGGGCACTTTACGTGCCACTGTCATTACCTCCCTTTCCTGTTCCAGTCGCGTATGGTTCGCGGGAAGAACGACTGTCTGAAAGCCTCCGTGCGCGCTCTAATCTCTCTAGTTTTACATTCGTGATCTCCTCGGGAGGTATAAGTAGGGGGAAGCAATATATTCGATACCTCATCCAGAAACGCACCCTCTCGAAACCTGGCGAGCAAGCTACACCGCGATACAGAGCGCCTCTCTTGCAGAGTCTGCCACTTGAGTTTGTTAAACATCTCCGTAACGCTATCACGGTTACCAAATAACCCTGTGACGAAACGCGCCGCTCTTCTTTGGATCTTCTCTATCTCCTCCGTCAACCCGATCTGGTACGGATCCCACACTGATGAGCAATACTCAAGTATAGGTCGAACGAGTGTTTTGTAAGCCACCTCCTTTGTTGATGGACTACATTTTCTAAGGACTCTCCCAATGAATCTCAACCTGGTACCCGCCTTACCAACAATTAATTTTATATGATCATTCCACTTCAAATCGTTCCGCACGCATACTCCCAGATATTTTACAGAAGTAACTGCTACCAGTGTTTGTTCCGCTATCATATAATCATACAATGAAGGATCCTTCTTTCTATGTATTCGCAATACATTACATTTGTCTATGTTAAGGGTCAGTTGCCACTCTCTGCACCAAGTGCCTATCCGCTTCAGATCTTCCTGCATTTCGCTACAATTTTCTAATGCTGCAACTTCTCTGTATACTACAGCATCATCCGCGAAAAGCCGCATGGAACTTCCGACACTATCTACTAGGTCATTTATATATATTGTGAAAAGCAGTGGTCCCATAACACTCCCCTGTGGCACGCCAGAGGTTACTTTAACGTCTGTAGACGTATCTCCATTGATAACAACATGCTGTGTTCTGTTTGCTAAAAACTCTTCAATCCAGCCACACAGCTGGTCTGATATTCCGTAACTCTTACTTTGTTTATCAGGCGACAGTGCGGAACTGTATCGAACGCCTTCCGGAAGTCAAGAAAAATAGCATGTACCTGGGAGCCTGTATCTATTATTTTCTGGGTCTCATGAAAAATAAAACGAGTTGGGTCTCACACAATCGCTGTTTGCGGAATCCATGTTGATTCCTACATAGTAAATTCTGGGATTCCAAAAACGACATGATACTCGAGCAAAAGACATGTTCTAAAATTCTACAACAGATCGACGTCAGAGATATAGGTCTATAGTTTTGCGCATCTGCTCGACGACCCTTCTTGAAGACTGGGACTACCTGTGCTCTTTTCCAATCTTTTGGAACCTTCCGTTCCTCTAGAGACTTGCGGTACACGGCTGTTAGAAGGGGGGCAAGTTCTTTCGCGTACTCTGTGTAGAATCGAATTGGTATCCCGTCAGGTCCAGTGGACTTTTCTCTGTTGAGTGATTCCAGTTGCTTTTCTATTCCTTGGACACTTATTTCGATGTCAGCCATTTTTTCGTTTGCGCGGGGATTTAGAGAAGGAACTGCAGTGCGGTCTTCCTCTGTGAAACAGCTTTGGAAAAAGGTGTTTAGTATTTCAGCTTTACGCGTGTCATCCTCTGTTTCAATGCCATCATCATCCCGGAGTGTCTGGATGTGCTGTTTCGAGCCACTTACTGATTTAACTTTAGACCAGAACTTCCTAGGATTTTCTGTCAAGTCGGTACATAGAATTTTACTTTTGAATTCACTGAACGCTTCACGCATAGCCCTCCTTACGCTAACTTTGACATCGTTTAGCTTCTGTTTGTCTAAGAGGTTTTGGCTGCGTTTAAACTTGGAGTGAAGCTCTCTTTGCTTTCGCAGTAGTTTCCTAACTTTGTTGTTGAACCACGGTGGGTTTTTCCCGTCCCTCACAGTTTTACTCGGCACATACCTGTCTAAAACGCATTTTACGATTGCCTTGAACTTTTTCCATAAACACTCAACATTGTAAGTGTCGGAACAGAAATTTTCGTTTTGATCTGTTAGGTAGTCTGAAATCTGCCTTCTATTACTCTTGCTAAACAGATAAACCTTCCTCCCTTTTTTTATATTCCTATTAACTTCCATATTCACGGATGCTGCAACGGCCTTATGATCACTGATTCCCTGTTCTGCACATACAGAGTCGAAAAGTTCGGGTCTGTTTGTTATCAGTAGGTCCAAGATGTTATCTCCACGAGTCGGTTCTCTGTTTAATTGCTCGAGGTAATTTTCGGATGTGCACTCAGTATAATGTCACTCGATGCTCTGTCCCTACCACCCGTCCTAAACATCTGAGTGTCCCAGTCTATATCTGGTAAACTGAAATATCCACTTAAGACTATAACATGCTGAGAAAATTTATGTGAAATGTATTCCAAATTTTCTCTCAGTTGTTCTGCCACTAATGCTGCTGAGTCGGGAGGTCGGTAAAAGGAGCCAATTATTAACCTAGCTCGGTTGTTGAGTGTAACCTCCACCCATAATAATTCACAGGAACTATCCACTTCTACTTCACTACAGGATAAACTACTACTAACAGCGACGAACACTCCACCACCGGTTGCATGCAATCAATCCTTTCTAAACACCGTCTGTACCTTTGTAAAAATTTCGGCAGAGTTTATCTCTGGCTTCAGCCAGCTTTCTGTACCTACAACGATTTCAGCTTCGGTGCTTTGCATCAGCGCTTGAAGTTCCGGTACTTTACCAACGCAGCTTCGACAGTTTACAATTACAATACCGATTGCTGCTTGGTCCCCGCATGTCCTGACTTTGCCCCACACCTGTTGAGGCTGTTGCCCTTTCTGTACTTGCCCAAGGCCATCTAACCTAAAAAACCGCCCAGCCCACGCCACACAACCCCTGCTACCCGTGTAGCCGCTTGTTGCGTGTAGTGGACTCCTGACCTATCCAGTGGAACCCGAAACCCCACCACCCTAGGGCGCAAGTCGAGGAATCTGTAGCCCACACGGTCGCAGAACCGTCTCAGCCTCTGATTCAGACCCTCCACTCGGCTCTGTACCAAAGGTCCACAGTCAGTCCTGTCGACGATGCTGCAGATGGTGAGCTCTGCTTTCATCCCGCTAGCGAGACTGGCAGTCTTCACCAAATCAGATAGCCACCGGAAGCCAGAGAGGATTTCCTCCAATCCATAGCGACACACATCGTTGGTTCCGACATGAGCGACCACCTGCAGGTGGGTGCACCCTGTACCTTTCATGGCATCTGGAAGGACCCTTTCCACATCTGGAATGACTCCTCCCGGTTTGCACACAGAGTGCACATTGGTTTTCTTCCCCTCTCTTGCTGCCATATCCCTAAGGGGCCCCATTATGCGCCTGACGTTGGAGCTCCCAACTACCAGTAAGCCCACCCTCTGCGACCGCCCAGATCTTGCAGACTGAGGGGCAACCTCTGGAACAGGACAAGCAGCCATGTCAGGCCGAAGATCAGTATCAGCCTGAGACAGAGCCTGAAACCGGTTCGTCAGACAAACTGGAGAGGCCTTCCGTTCAGCCCTCTGGAATGTCTTTCGCCCCCTGCCACACCTTGAGACGACCTCCCACTCTACCACAGGTGAGGGATCAGCCTTAATGCGGGCAATATCCCAGGCAACCACAGTCGTAGTCCGATCGGGGGATGCGTGGGACGAGCTGGCTGTCCCCGACAAACCCCCATCCGGCCCCCCACAGTGATGCCCATTGGCAACAGCCTCAAGCTGTGTGACCGAAGCCAACACTGCCTGAAGCTGGGAGCGAAGGGATGCCAACTCAGCCTTCATCCGAACACAGCAGTTGCAGTCCCTATCCATGCTAAAATCAGTTGTGCAAAGAACGTCTGAACTAATCTACAGAGAGTGCAAACAAATCGACACAAAATTTAAACGGTTATTAAAATACAAGATTGCCTAGTAAATGCAGTAATGCTGCTACTTGCGCATATAGCGTCCCCAGTGCCATATTACGAAAAGACTTTAAATTATTTATAAAGAAGACATTCATAATTTGTAAGAGATTTTTTTTCATGTAGCCGTAAAATAATAATTTCTCTGTCCAAGTTTCAAATGCAAAGAAATAATTTATGACAAAATGATCTAAAGAGGTGACAAGATACACTCTTTTTTTAATTCTTTAGTCGTCTTCATTACTTCTTCTCTTGTCTTTATGGTGTACAGACGGACATCTTGCGAGTGCTGGCAAATGTAAGCATAGTTGTATGAGTTAAGCATATAATACACTGATTTAATATTATTGTGCACTTTTAATTTGTAAGAGGTGATCCCGATTTCATGTCCGCCTTCCTTGAATTAACCTGCATTCAAGTAATTTACAGCTCAACAATCGCAGCGGCCGATGCAGCCAACGACGCCATTACGTGGCGATATTAACTTATGAAAAATTAGCGGAAGCGGAAAACTCGCCCGCTATTAGCATAATATTAATTTTTCTCCACAGCCGGACGAAGTTGCAGAAATACTTAGCTTTAAGATTCTTATTTTCAGTACCACAGCCGAGAGCCAGAGCCAGGACTCCGACTACAATACAATGGTTAACAGAGGTAAGAAAAATACTCTCGCGCGTGTGTGGGCCGCAATTTTAATTAATAACTAAAGATTTCTTGCTTTAAAGTGAACTGACTAGCCGAGGAAATTAATATGAAAAGTTTATTACATTGTTCAACTTAAATATCATTTTTATTAAGGCCCACCACGTAAGTCGGCAACAATCAAAAAATAATAATAACAATAATAATAATATATTAAATTACGACGGCCGACGGACGCGAGATTGGCGCCGCAGCTTTGGGGCCCGATTAATATGATTCTATTGTATTGAATGTAATTATGTATGTGTCTAATTGTTGTAAAATATTAATGCTTATATGAATTCTGTTACATGTACAACAACAAAACCACACCCTGAGGAGATCTGGAGAAGAAAAAGTGTAGAAAAGAAAAGGGATTACGATAAAGGAAAATAAAGGTAAGGCCTATTGTGCAAGCATCCTGTGTAGCTCTGTGCGGAATATCGAACCCATGTGCACATGAGATACCTTCGGTGTTGTGTGTATTTATGTGTTTATTTTTGGAGGGGATAATTATTCGTTTTGTTTATTTATATGTTTATTTTTGGAGGGGATAATTAATTTTGTGTGTATCAGTGTTAAAGATTTGTCAGTGGCTTAAAGTGAATTTAGTATGGGTAAGATAGGACAACCTAAAGCATCCGTACCAGAAGAACAAAATTCTGTTAATATGAAAAGTGAGGGTCATTTGCAATACGTAAACGAATCCCAAGTCACCGCCTCGGATAACGTAATTTCCGGAGCGGGGGGCGAGGATCTGTGGACGGCGAATGTCGCTCCACAGCAGGATGGGAATAGAGTAACAACTCCACTGCCTGGGCAGGGGGGCCAATCGAGTGCTAGATTAAGTGGGGCACCAGTATGCTCACCGATTGCAGATCCATTTTCAGAATTTCTGCGCAGGTTAGAAGAAAGAGATACGGAAAAAGAAAGAATGTTAGAACAGAGGGAAAAACAAAGAGACGAAAAACTGGCTCAGATGCTGCATGAGCAGGAGAAAAAATTAACGCAAAAGCTCATTGAGCAAGAGCAGCCCAGTGAAGCAAAACTAGACAGTATCCAAAGCGAACTTGCCGAGATGCGGGACGCGTGCAAAGAAATACCCGATCTTGTGCAAAGCTTAGCCGGCGAAATGCAAAAATTACAGATATCGCAGGCTAGGCTTGAAGATAATGTCCAGACTTTAACCAACCGCGTGGATAATGTGGAGATAGATGCACGGAAAAGTATTGACGCATATTTGGAAGTGCAAGCTCAAAAAGTGGAAAAAGAATTAAATGAATGGCTAGAAGTAAAGGATCGCGAGATATCTGCAAAGATTGAAAGCGATGTAAAAACAGCTGTAGAACAAGCGACTGCGGCCGCGAGTGTAAATATTGACGCTAGCGCTGCCGCACTACATGCCGAATTAGCACAGATCAAGTCCCGTGTGACAGCGGAGTTGCCAAATTGGCAACAGGAGGTCGCGCGAAGACTGTCTGCGTTGGAAAGCAATGTAAACAGTGGCGGACAGATCAATAATCCGACTCCGCTCACTGATTATTATAATAACGCTGACGGTAGGCAGGGTACGAGTGCGCAACCGCAACCTAATGCGAATTATGAGCACGAACAACATGCGATACCGTGCAGCGCACATCACGAAGTGATGAATGTCCCAGAATGTAGCAATCAGACGTGCAAAAAAGAGGACAATGTAATAAAACACAGGACATTCCAACCCTTCAATAGCGAAAAACGAAATGTCCACCCTGTTGTATTTATTAAGAGCTGCAGGAATGTGTTTCCCAGGACATGGACGGAAAGACAAAGAATACAGTTCGTGGTCTCCTTTATTCAAGGTGACGCGGCACTGTGGGCCACCGACGTGTGCGAAAAATGTCTAACGATGCAACAGTTTGAAGGTCCATTCTTGCAAAAATTCTGGTCCGATAGCGTCCAAGAAAGACTACGAAAGGAGTTGTACAGTCCAGAAATGTACAATCCTAAGATGGGAACGTTACGCAAATATTTCGAAAAGTATATAAACAAAACCAGGTACTGGGACGAGCCAATGTCCGATCGTGACATAATCGGATTAATAAAAATGAAGTTGCCCAGTGAAATTAAAAGATATTTCATCAATGTGCCGGAATACGATATAGAACAATTCATGGAAATAGTGGATTCTGTTGACTTATTGATCGAAGATATGAAAACCGAAAACAAGTGGAACCATGCAGGCTGTAATCAACAAAAAGCCGATTACAATAGCAGCCACAGTAGCGGTAGTAACTTAGTACCAAATGGTAACGGGATTAGGCAAGAGCACCGGCAACAGAATCGAGGCACAAACAATGGCAATGGTTATAACGGCCACGGCTATAATCGTCAAAATCGAAAGAGACATCATGATGGACGCATGAGTAATGGATATAATGGTAACGGCAATCCGCAATGGCGGAACAACCGAAACCAGTGGCTTGGTTGTAATGAACCGACACCACAGTGGCAACAAAACACAGTGCCACAATGGAACGCCAACCCAGGTCCATCACAGAACATGTCAGGAAGTTACAACCGACCACCGCAAAACCAGAGCCATACACAATATCAAAATACACCATCGGGGAGGCAGGGCGGCCAACCCAACAGTAGCAACAACAACAACCAGAACCACAATGTGAGGTTAGTGGAAGTGACAGACCCACTAAGGCTCATCCGTTAAACTAAAGACAGCCACAATACGCTCTCCGTTGTTGGCTGCAGGATGGTGTAGTGAGGGCACATTCACGGATGACAGCCATAAACTTTGTATGCTGAGATACAATGAAGGAACAAAAATAGAAAAGGAACTTGTAGACATACCGCAGAAATGTAACCGAACCGACAAAAGTGTTGTGCAGGCTATATTGCAAGCAGATATGTACGGAGCACCAATACAGATAATAGTCGATACCGGTGCGTCAACCAATGTCATGAGTGCAAATTTTTACAAGTACTTGAGTCAAAATAATAGAATACCCGTATTGCCAGTGAAGAATTGTCGTGTAACAGGTGCAATAGGTGCACAATCTCATATCATAAAGCACCAGGTGCAAGTCGAGTTTACGGTAGGAAATGAAGGAATGAAAAGCTCGTTCCTAGTAGTTAAGGGATTAGGTGTTGCTTGCATCCTGGGGATGGAATTTTTACGCCAGAGGGACGCAAAAATCGACCTCTTGTGCGGCGAAGTAAGCCTTATGAATGAGGGTAGACGTGTAATTTTGCCATTGTTGAGGACACGGGAAGTGCACGGTAAATATTGCCGGAACTTTCAGTCGAGATTCGAAGGAATACAGGTAATGAATTTATATTCTGACTTAAGTACAAGACAAGCATATTTTAAAGATTTTATTACTGAAGACAAAGAGGAAAAAAGGAAACTTATAGCCATGAAAGTCAGGGAGTCAGAATATTTGACTGAAGCACAACAAAACAAATTGACTCAGCTACTTACAGATTATGAGAATGCGTTTTCGGAAAAACCCGGTGTTATCGAGGGCTACACCTATAACATCGAAGTGGTACCTCACGATACTTTCTGTCACGCAATCTACACCATCCCGTGGTCAAATAAGGAGGCAGTTACCAAGGAAATGAGAAAAAATACTTACAAAGACTTAAAGAAGTTCGCTCAGTAGAGCAACGTTTACATATGTGAATAATAGGTTAAGTTTATAGTGTATTTTTTTTCTGCGTGTAAATGTTCAGATTTTAGTGTAACATTTAAAGACAATGAGGCACACAAGATTAGTGCGATTCAATTTTGTAGATGTTAATGAATAATAGTATTTTTAAACAATTGCATTTTGAAAAAAAAATGAACGTAGATTTAAGAATATTTTAAAAATTTTATGTTGAAAAATGCTAAAAAAAAAAATTAAAAAAAAATTCAATAGCATGTAATGATGGCAGAATTTTTCATTACAGTGTCATGAATATTTTTGAACTGTAGTAGTAATGAAAC
The DNA here is from genome assembly GCF_021461395.2 of Schistocerca americana. NCBI lineage: Eukaryota > Metazoa > Arthropoda > Insecta > Orthoptera > Acrididae > Schistocerca > Schistocerca americana. The sequence goes on along the minus strand of NC_060123.1, from coordinate 399,552,180 downwards.
TTATGAAAATTTAATATTATAATGTATATGTTGTTCCATGTATTTATGTCTATACCGATCTTGAAATATGCTCAAGCATAATTTACTTAACAATATGAGTGCAGGGTGTACATCACCCAAGGTACCTCATGTGTTGTGGACAAGGTACAAAGCAAATGAGTAAACGCGATTACCGCTAAGCACTGTTAAAATATATTGCCATCTGCTAAGGCAGAGATTTACACGATTGTAGTGTAAACAAAAGTCACAAATCTAACATTAATCTAGGAACTTGCACGCTAGGCCTAGATTATAAAATGTGTACAGTAATGCGAGAGGCAAAGTTTTGTAAAGTCGAGCCTGGCTCTGGAGGGCAAGTACGCAATGAGTGGGCAGACATGACATGGGGACTTACCTCAGATGAGACGGAAATACAATTATATAGTCAAAAAATCTGAAGGCAAGTACGACTCTAAGTGGAAAATGAAAAGAGACAATTAGTGCGAGAGACTGGTAAAATCCAGCACTAGCCAAAATCCAGTTCAGACTGAATGAAATACATTAGTGTTTGTGAACTAATTGAAACAGTTACTTTAAACAGTGTGAAAAACTGTGAAGGTGAAACTGTGATATGGACAGTGAAGTGCTAGTATTGAACGTTCAACAGCGGTAAGGACGCCAAACGCCAATATTACGCACGAAAAACTGTGAATTTGGTTATAAATGTGAACTGTTAACGTGAAGTGAACCCACAGTCAATATTTTTGGGACAGACTGTAATTTCAGTGAGTACAACAATGCGAGATTGGAATGCGATGCGTGGACTGTTGCAAAACAGCGACGGCAGAAACGGCGAATGTTTGTGCTAAGCTCGTATTGGGACACTTACCAGTGCCTGCGAGTGCGGCGAAAACAAATAATTTTGTCAAGACAAAAACTGACGTGGAAACAGTATTGCATCAAAACTGCATTCACGGGAGAAGGTCCATGTCATGTATTCTGCAAGACAGTGTTAGCTTGACACTCGGAAACTGGCGAAAACTTAACAACAACTGCCGCACTAATAAATGCTTCTTTCCCACTAGCATAACCATCTGCAGCGGGAAACAAATATTACGTTGGTTGTGTGTATGTTTCATGTACTACGTCGGAGATGCGTAGCAGAGCTGACTCCTGCCAACAAGCGCGGGAGGCGGATATCATCCCACTCCGCCACGCTTGGCCGAGACAGAAGCGCATCGCCAACTGTGCAGCCGATCAGCTGATTCTGACGTTCCGCTACGGCGAGACACACGCTGGCGTCGGGCGGGCGTTGACCTCTCCGCAGCCGCCGCGAACGCCGAGCACCGAACACACCAACCGACGCCGTCGCGAGCCAAACGTCGCGGCGTAGATCATCAACGACGCCGCAATCAATTGTTATAATGACCTCTTTTCTTTGCGTAGTGCAACAAAACATTATTTGCACATCCTGTACTCCAATGACATCCCAGAAACATTGAAGTGAAAGTGACCCAAGCAGTTAGTCTGTCGCTCCGCCGGGGTTTTCCCCAGGTTTCCCTACGGCCACGCCAAATGGGGAGCGAACAGTTGACACCACTGGGACTTCAAATATTCCGGCCTAACTCGTGGTTGTATACCTCGAACCTCATCTGTATTACACTTTGTGGGCAACACACCTCAGTAATTTAGCGCTTTAAATATGCGATGTGACAGATGTAGACTGTGAAAGAAAATTCTGCGTGTGGACACTGTGGACATGAAAGAGGAAATATTTATGTCAAAAAACACGAACATTTTTTATGACATAAACATTTCGGGGGGCAATATAGCGTCCCCAGTGCCATATTACGAAAAGACTTTAAATTATTTATAAAGAAGACATTCATAATTTGTAAGAGATTTTTTTCATGTAGCCGTAAAATAATAATTTCTCTGTCCAAGTTTCAAATGCAAAGAAATAATTTATGACAAAATGATCTAAAGAGGTGACAAGATACACTCTTTTGTTAATTCTTTAGTCGTCTTCATTACTTCTTCTCTTGTCTTTATGGTGTACAGACGGACATCTTGCAAGTGCTGGCAAATGTAAGCATATTTGTATGAGTTAAGCATATAATACACTGATTTAATCTTATTGTGCGCTTTTAATTTGTAAGAGGTGATCCCGATTTCATGTCCGCCTTCCTTGAATTAACCTGCATTCAAGTAATTTACAGCTCAACAATCGCAGCGGCCGATGCAGCCAACGACGCCATTACGTGGCGATATTAACTTATGAAACATTAGCGGAAGCGGAAAACTCGCCCGCTATTAGCATAATATTAATTTTTCTCCACAGCCGGACGAAGTTGCAGAAATACATAGCTTTAGGATTCTTATTTTCAGTACCATAGCCGAGAGCCAGAGCCAGGACTCCGACTACAATACAATGGTTAACGGAGGTAAGAAAAATACTCTCGCGCGTGTGTGGGCCGCAATTTTAATTAATAACTAAAGATTTCTTGCTTTAAAGTGAACTGACTAGCCGAGGAAATTAATATGAAAAGTTTATTACATCGTTCAACTTAAATATCATTTTTATTAAGGCCCACCACGTAAGTCGGCAACAATCAAAAAATAATAATAACAATAATAATAATATATTAAATTACGACGGCCGACGGACGCGAGCCGGCCCCCCACAGTGATGCCCATTGGCAACAGCCTCAAGCTGTGTGACCGAAGCCAACACTGCCTGAAGCTGGGAGCGAAGGGATGCCAACTCAGCCTTCATCCGAACACAGCAGTTGCAGTACCCTATTCATGCTAAAAACAGTTGTGCAAAGAACGTCGGAACTAATCTACAGAGAGCGCAAACAAATCGACACAAAATTTAAACGGTTATTAAAATGCAAGATTGCCTAGTAAATGCAGTAATGCTGCTACTTGCGCACTGCTGACACACTGCTCGGCGGCGGAAGGAGACTACGCGATTTTACACTATTCAGGTACTAAAACGCGATGCTACAACTCTCAAATACTATAATACGTCGGAAATTTATGAATTAAACAATGCAAGTACCAAAAACACGCAAAGAAATTAAGAATTAAACTATGTAACAAATGAGTGAGGTAGGAGTATACGACTTGCTGCTGCAGCTGCTTATCCAACGGCGGCAGGAAGCACACAATTACGCTTCTATCGTTGGGGATCGTGTCCACCTCTACATGCAGTTTGTTTTCTCTCGGCACGATGGCTTCTACCGGTAGCACAATGTAACATGTCACACAGGTTGTAGCGTACGAGCGTGGTTCGAAGAGGACCAAGATGAGTTTATCGTACTCTGCCGTCCACCAAATTCTACGGATTTAAACTCAAACGAAAATCTGTGGGACCACCTCGATCGCGCTGTTCGTGCCAAGGATCATCAACCGAGAACCTAGGGAATCTGGCCACGGCATTGGAGTCGGCGTGACTGTACATCCCTGTTGGTACCGTCCAGAACCTCACTGACTCTCTTACTGCACGTCTGCGCTGCAAAAGGCGTATTTGACGTGTGGTCACAGTAATGTGACTGGGCCGCGTGTAAAGCAGTTGATCTTACATTAGCATAAAAAATATGTGCGGGACTCTGCGGTGTATGAAAGCTTATCTCAAACTACTTTCCATGAACTGGGATGAACTTTCTGCACATCGAGATCAACTGTAATCGTAAGTTCACAACGTAGTGACACTAAAAATAAACGTATATCATTTTGTGCAAATGCAAGTTAGAAATAAGTAAATAATAAAGAAGCTGAAACAAGTTTTGCAATCTGTAAGTTTAATTAAAAAAGTATATCAGTGGTGTAAGTAATCGGTGCAGATAACAAACAGTGCAGATAATAACTGCTGCTCCAAGAATTCTTGGAGATGACTCATAACGAATGTGAGAAAGTTTAACAGCATTTCATAAACTTTTAGCAGCAGAATAATAATGGAAAATTAGAACTATTTGCAATGAATTAAGTACAGATCGATTGCAGTCAGTACTGACTGAACGTATCTTACTAAAATGCTCTCTAACTACATAACCGATATTAACTTTTAAATTAACGAATATGTGCTTAAAATGCTATGACAATTGCCATCTGTGGCCACAGATGATAACTGTTGATTTTTATCTCTCGCCCAAGTTCCTTTCTCTTCTCATCTACTTTCCACACTCTGCTATAAAATTACACGAGTGACTGTCTCAGATCTTGGATTGAAAGAGAAGTTCTTCTTGTCTGCGAAACTTTGAGGACTTCATACTTGCATCACGCCCTATTGAAAAACCAGCTCTGGTCGATGGGATGTATGTACCGAATGCAGAATCACCAACTTCTGCAAAAGATCCTACATTCTGAGCTATGGAATGAAAAGACGAAGATTGTAAGACAGAAGTATCGCTTCATGTTTATAGTCAGCGTAACGTGAACCACTGCAAAGAGAACAGTGCAAAACTTGAGAAGATCGCAACCCATTGAAAAATGTAGCACCAGATACAACACAAGCAAGCGAGATCATTCTGAGGGGCAAAATTTCAAATACTGCACTTGAAGGGAGCTACAGTAGTACACTAAAATTCATTAACTTACAGGATAATACAATTGTACACCTTTAATCCGAAAAATCTTCTCTGGTGTATGATCTGGCATTGTCTTCTCGAAAAACTGGACTCTCCAGTTAATCAGGAGCAGGCAGTAGTTTTTCGGCAAGCACTGTGCAGTAATCACTGTGAGTTGACATGACAAGGAATTTGTCTGTAATTTTTTCTAACTTATTACAGAATGATATATATGAAGATTTAGGGCTGCGTTTTCTGTAGAAGAAGGCTCATCAGCTTCACAGCTAAAATCATAACCTATTGACCACACACCGTATAATTAGCATCTGTTATTGGGAGGAATGGAAGCCACCAGGAATTTCAGCAGCGTGATGGTGCTGTCGCCTGCACAAGGCCATTCTTAGCAATGCGTAATAAATTAACAGCCGTGAACTGGCATAGCCTGGAATTTGTCTGTGATTCAGTAATGCATAGTGTACATCTGAGAGCCCCTTCCAAACTCATGTTTCGATTTCAGCCAAATTTGGTATAGAAACAGTACATCTCACGAGTATCAGCTCTGTGGGAATTATAACCTTGTAGCTCCAACAGGAGTATAGATATGGGTGACAAGGTGTCTTTCAGTTCCTGCAAATAGGCTATCCTGCTCAACTGGCAAAAGACAAATAAACCTGCTCTTCAGGGGCAAGAAATGGTATTGTTTGCACCGATGTGTACGCTGCCCCATCACAGGTGTGTTGTGAGAGTAGCATTGGCCTGCTTTATGGAAATGTATTGCAGGTGCTACATATGCAGATGAGCGTGGCTGGGGACAGGTTGAGATGGATAGAGGTGGGGATGCACAGAGTGTGGTGAGGAGGAACTGGACAGACAGAGGGGAGGAGAGGGAGATGCATGGAGCAGGTGGAAGGTGAAGAGGCATGATAGGCAGGTGGAAAAGGAAGAAGAGGTGGATATAGAGAGAGGGGAGGAGGATATAGTCAGAGGGAGGAGAATGAATATACGGCCATAAAATGTAGAGACCAGAAAAAGTAGGGGAGATGGACAAAGAGAGGGGAAGGAGGAGATGAAGAGACAGAGTGTGGAGAGGAAGAGATATACAGATAGAGGTGGGAGCATAAGGTGGACAAAGGGAGGCAGAGGTGGAGACAGCGGTAGGTGGAGGTGGATTCAGAGAAGGTCTCGAAGGCAAAGGCATACACAGATGGAGCCATGAGGAAAAGACTAATATCTCTTTTACTTTCTTTTTTTCATGAGTCTTCTAACTGGTTCGATGCACCTTCCTTCGAATTCCTCTCCTGTGCCAACCTTTCTATCCCAGAGTAGCAATTGCGACCTACGTCCTCATTTAGATGCTGGATGTATTCCAATCCCTGTCTTCCTCTACAGTTTTTACACTGTACAGCTCCCTCTAGTGCCAGGGAAGTCATTCCCTGATGTCTCAAATGATGTCTTATCATCCTGTCCCATCTACTTGTCGGTGTTTTCTATATATTCTTTCCCTCACCAGTACTGTGGAGATCCTCATCATTCCTTACCTTATCAGTACACTTAATTTCCAACAGTCAACTACGGCACTGCGTTTCAAACGCTTCGATTCTTTTCTGCTCCACTTTTTCCACAGTCCATGTTCGACTACCGTAAAATGATGTGTTCCTTGATCAGTAAGTCTCTTTTTACCAGTGGTACTCTGCTTTTTATATTCTCTTCGCTTCATCCGCCATGGCTTATTTTGTTGCCTAGATAGCAGAATTCCTCAACTTCGTCTACTTCGTGATCCCCAATTCTGATGTTATGTTTCAAGCTGGTCTCAATTTTGCTACTTCTCATTACTTTCATCTTTCTCCTATTTACTCTCTGTCCATACTCTGTAACCGTTAGACTGTTCATTCCATTGAACACATCCTGTAATTATTTTTCGCATCCACCAAGGATAGCAATGTCATTGATATCCTCACACTTTGAGTTTTAATTCCACTCTTGAACTTTTATTTCCGTCTTTGCTTCTTCGATTTATAGATTTAACTGGAGGGCCGAAAAAGTATATCCCTGTCTTACACCCTTTTTAGATTGAGCACTTCGTTCTTGACTTCCACTAATTATTGGTCCCTCCTGGTTCTTGTGGATATTGCATGCTACCCGTCTTTTTCCTATAGCTTAGATGTACTTTTCTGAGGATTACGAACACCTTACACCATTTCGCATTTTCGAATGCTTTTTGCAGGTCGCGAATCCTATGAAAGTATCTTGATTTTTCTTCAGTCTTGGTTCCATTATCAACCGCAACGTCAGAACTGCCTCTTGTGGATTTACTCTTTTCTGAAGACAAACTATTCGTCATTCCTTTTCCATTCTTCTGTATACTACTTATGTCAGCAGCTTGGATGTATGAACTGACTGAGCGATGATTCTATCACTTAGCGGGTCTTGCTAACTTCGGAATTGTGTGAATGATATTTTTCCGAAAGGCTGATGGTATATAGCCACTCTCAAATATTGTAACCACCAACGTGAATAGTCGTTGTGTTATAACCTCCCCCAATCACATTAGAAATTCCGATGGAATTTATCTATCCCTTCTGCCGATTTTGATCTTAGGTCGCCCAAAGCTTTTTTAAATTCTGGTTCTAATACTGGATCGTCCCTTTCTTCCCTTTCGACTCCTGTTTCGTCTTCCACCACCCCGCTCTCTCCTCAGCAGTTAACAGTGGAATTCCCATTGCAATCTTAATTTTAGCGCCCTTGCTTTTAATTTCCCCGAAGGTTGTTTTGACTTTCGTGTATGCCAAGTTCAAATGGTTCAAATGGCTCGGAGCACTATGCGACTTAACTTCTGAGGTCATCAGTCGCCTAGAACTTAGAACTAATTAAACCTAACTAACCTAAGGACATCACACACATCCATGACCGAGGCAGGATTCGAAACTGCGACCGTAGCGGACGCTCAGTTCCAGACTGCAGCGCCTAGAACCGCACGGCCACTCCGGCCGGCTGTATGCCAAGTCCGTCCTTCCGATAATCATTTGTTTCTCGATATCTTCACATTTTTCATGCACGGACTTAACCTTAGCTTCCCTGAGCTTCCTGTTTATTCCATTCGTAAGTAACTTGTATTTTTGTATTTCTTAATTTCCCTAGAACTTTTTGTACTTCCATCACTCGTCGATCATCTGAAGTATTTCTTTCTTAACCCAAGGTTTTTCGCAGCTAACTTCCTTGTACCTTCGTTTTTCTTTCCACCATCAACGATTGCTCTTTTCAGAGATGTTCATCCTCTTCAACTGAACTGCCTACTGAGCTATTCATTATTACAATATCTATAGCCTCGGAGAACTTCAAGTATATCTCTTCATTCCTTAGTATTTCCGCATTCAATTTCTTTGTGCACTGATTCTTCCTAACTAGTCTCTTAAATTTCAGTATATTCTCGTCATTTTTAAATTGTGATATGAGTCTGTATCTGATACTGGGTACACCTTACAATACAATATCTGATTACGGAATCGCTGCCTGACCATGATGTAATCTATCTGGAATGTTCCCTTATCTTCCGGCTTTTTCCATGTATACCTCCTCCTCTAGGGATTGCTGAACAGAGTATACTCTGTTACTAGATGAAATTTGTTGCAGAATTCAATTAGTCTTTCGCCTCTCTCATTCTTACTTCCAAGGCCAAACCCTCCCCCAACTCTTTATTCTAATTCATCCTCTACAACCGTATTCCAGTCCCCCATCACTATTAGAGTTTCATCGCCCTTTGCGTAGTAATTACTCGTTCAATATTATACTCCCTCTATTTCTCTATATTATGCTTGCAACGTTGCAATGTATATCAGAATTATTATTGTCGGTGTTGGATTGCGATTCTGTTCACAGAAGATCACTCAGGGCTAGTATGCATATATTATAACTGCATAGGATGCGTTTTAAAGAAATTACTCGTAAATATTCACTTGTTATAAAATCTGAATACGATCCCGTTCTAACTACGAACATTTGTTAAACATATGTGTTCAGACGTTAGGTCACTCAATCCATTAAACGGTATAGTTACAAGTACAGGCTGTTGTTGTCAATTTTTACGATGGGAAAGTGACACAAAGCTAGATCTGATAGTTTACCATAGCTGGTGTACGTTCAAAGTGTCATAAATGACAAGACAAACTAGGAACAAATAATGTTTTTGAGAAATCTGACATCAGTGATTAAAACATATTGCATCTTTAAAACAATTTCATAATGCTGACCGCCTTTACGCTGATAAAACCTGTATGATTTCACTACTCGCTTTAGGATGCTGGCATGAACCTTCTTCAAAGACTGACACGTTTCAGTCACTTAAGGACAAAAATCTACTCTTGTAGTTTATTCGTTAGGTCACCCAATATTTAAGTCCTCACAGCTGGTGTGCCAGATAGCAAATAGAAAGTTGCTAGGAGCAAACTGACGTAATAGAAAGCTAAATAGCTGACATGTCTGTGCTTATACAAAGGCTTTTTAATGAAATACTTGGAATACACAACAATAAGTAAATGGGTTACAAAGTATTTTAGAAAGTTTGAGAGAAGCGTTCGCTTCTATTTAAGCTGCCTTCACGTTTCAGGATCTTCCGCGCTTCATCTTCTATACACGGATTTTTGCTAGTAATTCAAAACATAGTGCCTACTCGAATGCTGCTAGTAGAGGGATATTCCACAACTAGCGATCCATTTAAAAACTAACAGACAGTTCGACAGTGAAATTCGTAATATTATCCGCATAATCCTGATAATTGAGATGAGTTTGTGGTAACAAGGGAGAAAAGAAGACCAGGTTATAATTGGTAACAAGAGGTTACAGACTGGATAACTGTACCGAGAAACATCATTATTCACTTATAGATCTCTTAGATATAAATGTAAACTATATTCTGAAGAGTCATAAAGATTCCACAATAGCATGTCTACTTGGAAATCACTTCGAGGTCAAGAAGCAATATTTCTCGCTACCTGCGTCACCTATTGTTTTATTTTCATACTGCTGTTATTTCATTTCGTGAGATGTGTAGTAACCTCAGTCTTGTAGCAGAACATCCGTGAGTTCAGCTCAATTACTTCTGCCTTCACAATGACCACCAGCAAATTCACACGAACAAACACATACTTTCAGGAACCCTAGAGAGTCTTGATCAGTATTTATCACAATTTCGTTGTCTAATTATTCATACATGCATACATTTGGCGAATGATAAGAACGCGATGTGCGCTTTCGGCTTCGACATCGTCCATTCCCAGGGGAAGCGCAGTAATGGGCCTATTTTCCGCTCTGGTATACCAGTCATAAATCTTGCGTTAGGGAGCAACAGAAAATATTTATACCTGGCAAGCAATGTGTCAGAAATTCCAGTAAGCACCCTCATTGCATCTGGGGCAATAAATCATTCCCTTTAGTGCCCATGTTAGCTCTTACCTATTGACGTTACTCGACACTCGAGAAATCGATTGATGACAAACTGTTCTGTGCCTGATGTGTACTGCAAAATAATTCATTAAAATTTAGTATAGGCTTTCGCTAGTCTCAGCTCATTCGTTGTAGGAGTAATACTTAGTGACTACAAAACGTCGAATGAGATTATCTTGGTCTGATACGTAATTTAATAGCATTGTCAGAAAACATTTAACCTAATTTTATCCCAATTTAAATTAAAATGTACTTTTTACTATCTAGAAAATCTTATACGGTGCAGGAACACAAAATGACAGCTAGTAAAAAGAAGAGGTATTTAATGGAAAGGTAATCGGTTTAACGAGAATACATACGTTTATTCTAAAAATCGAATGATCCCCTAAGTGACTATTTACAGCATGTAGACATGTGAATATCTTGTTGCGCAGAATTTAAGGACGAAAGTAAGTTGGAACCTGGTGTTTCGCATTACAGAGCGGATCAGGTTGTGGAAAGGGGCCAGGATCAATTACTGTTAGTTATACCAAAACACACAACTTTATTCCTAGAAACAAATACACAGTTTTCTCTTTAAAACAACAAAGATCAATTCACGGTTGAGGGCCCAAGTAACTTCTCCAAATAAGTTTAACTAATTCCTTCTAAAACACTAGGATTTAGAGAAACGGCTGAAAGCCTTACTTAAATAAAATTGCAATATCTTCTCGGCTGAAGGCAGAAGTAATATTTCAGATCAGCTAAGGAAATTCTTTAAAAGCCAAGCATTTACAAATTTCGGCTAAAGGCCATATTAAGGAAAATTCAAATTAATTCTTGGGCTGAAAGCCCAATAAATTTTTTTTAACGTAATAAAAGAGAGGCTTTAAGGATAAACTTTTACACAGTACAACGGAGAAACATCTTAAGAAAACTTGAAGTATCTTGTTGGCTGAAGGCCCAAACAATTACTCAAAAATAATGAAAGACAACCTTAAGATAAATATTTACAGAACATGACTGAAGGCCGTTTCAAGAATTCAAGGTAATTAAAAAGAAGGCTTACAGGCAAGGATTTACATATTAAGCCCACAGATTCTGAAACAAACGCTTCTGAAGTCCTAAATACAGAGCAACAAGAATTTTAAATAAAATAGGCTGAAGGCCTAATCTTAAAATAGTTGACGGGAAGTTCGGCTGAAGGCCATATACTACACATAAAACAGACAATATTAATACACGGCTGAAGGCCTGGCACAGTACCTGCGACCAAATAAAATGACAATTACAAACAACAAATATTGGTGCTCAGAAGTGTTGCAATGGTCGGCCTGGGGAGGAAACTCTAACAACAGTTTAGGTGAGACAGGCAGCCAAGCGTAAAATGAAACAATCGGGTGGCAACACGACCTAGGAACGGCTGAAGAACCAACCAACAGCCTAATCAATTCCATAAATTCCCTTCCACCCGACACACCCGCTGCTCTACTTCAACCGACCGACCGACTGACTACTCCAGTACGCAGACAACATTCATCTGCTTAGTGGAAATCACAGAAGCTACACACGGTTCCACGTAAACACAATTGCACGAGAACTCGAACAATCGTAAAAGCCATCACTGTGGTAGAACAAGGACGGATGAGTTCGACACACAGAGAGTTTCCACAAGCAGTCGGCGACCAAATACATGCCGTCCGATGAGACGAACGACCAAACGACCAACCCAGGTCGTTCCCTCTCAAGTTGCTTGTGTCGGCAACGGTGGGGCGAGTCTTGGCTATCCGAAGCTGACTGCAGCTACAATCCGACTCGACTCGATGTCCGTTCGGAATTCGGAGACGCGGCGACCCGGACACACTGGCTCGGACTCAACTACGCAGAGGTAACTCTTGCGCATTGGCCACATCTCCGCACAAGGGAGGAACCGACCCACGTCCGGCAAGATGACCAACTGACGAGGCCCAGAAACGGTCGAAGGACCAAATACACGTCGCCCGATGAGACGACCAACCGAACGACCAACCAACGCTCGTCCCGCTCTGATCTCCTTCCGTCGGGCAGTTCATGTGTGTCGCCAGCGGTCGGCGACCACTGAGTGTCCGCACCTCACTGGCGCTCCGTCCCCGACTTCACTCCTGCTGCGTCCCGACTGAGCACCCGACACACCACGAGCCGGAAATACTAGCGGTCGCTTCAAAAATAATACGACAGCGCTCTTATCGATAAGCGCTGCTGCTGCCACTCACGGGCACGTAAGACAAGAACTTAGTGACGTCAGTAAATCGAATAAGAAAACGAGGCGGTAGTATCGTAAAGAGAAGATGACAACATTAAAGGCCGGCCGCGGTAGTCTAGCGGTTCTGGCGCTGCAGTCCGGAACCGCGGGACTGCTACGGTCGCAGGTTCGAATCCTGCCTCGGGCATGGATGTGTGTGATGTCCTTAGGTTAGTTAGGTTTAAGTAGTTCTAAGTTCTAGGGGACTTATGACCTAAGATGTTGAGTCTCATAGTGCTCAGAGCCATTTGAACCATTTTTGAACGACATTAAAGGTATGAACACGAGCCGCACACGGCTCATAAGTGTCGCATGATGCGTCGCTGCCAAGCACCATAATTCGTTGAAGCTTGGGGGGATATATAGAAATAACTGCTACAGTACAGTAAAGGTGGTAACTGAACGGTTTGTAACAGGGTGTGTATCACCATCGACGGAAGTGCATGCTCTGCATCGTGCTCCCATGCTGCCCATAAGGCTGGCAAGGAGATTTTGTGGTAGCAAATTCCAAACCTACACCAGTGTGGTTGACATCCACTGGATGGATGTTTGTGCATGTGGACGTGTTGCAGTGCGTCTCCCCAACGTATCCTGCACATGCTCGATAGGATTTAAGTCTGGGGAATGGACACGCCATCCACCTGCCAAATATCCTCTCGTTCTAATAGCTCCTCCACCTGCGCCGTTCGATGCGGTCGCGCAGTGCGATCCATCAAAAAAACCTCAAGGCCAACTGGATCCCTGAAAAGAAGCACGTGGGGAAGGAGTACTGTGTCACAACAACGTTAACCGATTAGTGCATCATGCTCAAAGATTTGGAGGCCGGTACGCCCATGCAACATTATGCCTTCCCACGCTATAACACTGGACCAGCAAAATGATCATGTTCGACAATGTTGCTGCGTGCATTACGTGTTCCAAGGTCTCGCCACATGAGGGTGCATACAGCATTGTTTAAATCATTATTTACTTTTTTTGCTGGAAAATTAATTGTTCGTACACTGAACACAGTAATGAATACATCACCATCACCACCCATCACTTAGCACTTGGACATTCTAATGACTCTTAACTGCTCAGGTAAACGTATTCTAAATGCTGAGATAGTCCCAACAGTGAAAATACCATCGTTTTTAATGATTAAAAGCTTTTAATATATGCGTATTTACATCATAGCACGTATTAACTAGTGTTATTGTTTGATATTTCTGGTTATTCAGTAATGTTAAGACAATATTTCTTTCAGTTTGGTTCTATTAATAATACAACAAGCTTCCACATTGGAGAAGTATTCGAAGTAATTTATATTGTTACTTTGTAGCTTGTCATTTAGTTGTCTCTTCCATGTACTGTACTTTGCATGAAAAATTCTTGTTCTCCTACTTGAGCATTTGGTGTCGCTTGCCCTGAGAAAAATACACCGCTGCCATTAAAATTACAAGAGCACGAAGGGTACATCCACGAGACGTCAGATTAGCATGAAGTGAAACGCCTGCTTGCATATGCAAATGGTTATCATTGAAGCGCTGCACAAAGCAAATAGAAGTGAATCTGCATTCTGCTATATTAAAAAAAAAACCAGGTTCATGCAGAAATATTATTTGAACATTGATTGTTTGTGAGATCGTTTTATGTCTTGGGTAAGAAGGAGTATCATCTTCCAGAACGTTTAGTAATTCGACAGTGGCTGCATCATGGCCTATTGAAGCTGCTCACTTTGGTCGGGATCCCACGATTGTCATGACAAAGGGGAATCAGTGTTTTCAAGAGAGCCATACTCAAAGCATTGTATGGTTTCACTGGCCATACGCAACTTGCGCCCCCAAGACAGACATGGAATGCAGAATCGCACAACCACGTCGCACTCCTTCAGTTAGGAAATAGACTTGTTTCCAGGAAGGCAGATATCTACGTGAACAGTGCGACGTCGTATGGAGCACAGCAGGCAGTCGGTACGGCAGCCACTGCTGTGGCTTCCCCTGATGCGGAGGCAGAGAGAGGCGACCAGCCAGTGTATCACCCAGCGACATACTGGCCATAAGGAGAAGCCTTTTCAGGAGAAGAGTTCCGGTTCTTTGTAGGTCACTATGGTGAACGTACCAATATGTAGAGGCACTGAGGAGAGCCAGTGTTGCCAACTGCATTCGTTATCCTGATTAGGAACAGTCACATATCGTTACAGTATGGGACGTCGTTGGGCACACAGCAAGATCACCTTTGGTTCGCAAAGCGGGAAACTAAACAGCAGGCCTTACATTTCTGAATGCTTAAGCCAGGTGGCTAACCCGTAACTTTGACATCTCTGTGACGTTATCTTTCAACAACATAAAGTGAGATCGCATGGTGCCTGTCGTCTCCTGACCTACGTTGATACAGAGGATCTCGAGATCTCTTGCCCTTCGAAAACACCTAGTCATGGGGTGATGAGACGCTGCCACGAAACCACTGGATACATGAATGGCACCACATTGTCAGATTGTGATAACATGTATCGATACCACCCCAGGGCATCGTGGAGATGGTAGCGGAGTCGCAAGTTTCCGTCTGACGCCAGTGCCTGTTATGTGGGATCTGGCAGACCCAATGGTGAGTGCCTGTTGAGCCCTGCTTCCAGCAGCTTCATACCATGAGCGCCCTCTGCTAGGTTTATTGGATGGTGTTCCTTAGGGGACGCGGGTTGATGCCAAGGCGTGGGCGGAAACTCGACGCCGGCCTCAGTTTCGGCTCCTGTCTCTTCATTTCTTCCTGCATCCAGCCCTCACCCCCTATCATCATCCACCCATATACACTACATGATGACAGTGACGAGGTTTTGTGGGTGGGTAGGGGTCGGGGAGGAGGGAGGAAAGGATGCGACATCACGTATCAATACCACCCCACGCTGCAAGTTTACGTCCGACACCGACAGCAATTGTGTGGCATCTGGCAGACCCAATGGCGCGCGCCTGCTGAGTCATGCCTCCAGCAGCTCTGCGCGATGAGCTTCCTTTGCCGCCAGACTATAGGAGAACCCCCTTGCACTCCAAGCCTCAGCCCTATGACGCCATCATTCGTGTATAGTACAGCAAGCCTCATCCTTTTGACTTTGTGATAGCTGGACTCTATTTCTCGCTGCATTATTTGTAGTGCTTGGGGTAATACAAGTAAATCTTCTGTTTGCTATGGTAACGTATTTGCTACTCCTGTCGAGCTTTCCTACGAGGGCGCTTGCTACACCATTCTGTGTTGTTCAACATCATGATGTACGTAACTGTGCTTAGAGGCTCCGAGGAGAATGAACATCACAAACTGCATTCGTTATCGACATATGGGCCCAGAATCTTCCATTGGGTACACATTGCGATCAACTGTGGTTCGGTTATTCGACATATTTCTCAAATGTTGATGCTGCTGGCTGTGTCCTACCTTTGAAATCTCTTGACGCTATCTTTCAACAAGAGAATGCTAGACTGCGTGTCGCTCGTGCTGTTCTGCCTCGACACTGGGGACGTTTGAGTGTCGCCCTGATCACACTCTCCACGTCTCTCACCCATTGATTGGCACTACACCACTTGCCACCTACGACTGGTGAACTCTACCACAGATTGGGAGCAGATGGAATGAAGTTCCCGTTTCTGTAACCCAAGCTCAGTTCGACTCGACACCCAGTCGCGCTAAAGTCATTATTGCTGCCACAGGTGGCAGTTCTGTGAGCTAAATAACGCACCCTGTGTATTCCCCAAATCGCCTACAAGTTTAATCA
Source organism: Schistocerca americana (assembly GCF_021461395.2). Classification (NCBI taxonomy): domain Eukaryota; kingdom Metazoa; phylum Arthropoda; class Insecta; order Orthoptera; family Acrididae; genus Schistocerca; species Schistocerca americana. The sequence continues at coordinate 399,536,189 of NC_060123.1, read as the reverse complement.
CGTGTTCTTCCTATTTTCTTACTGTATACACAGGAAGTCAAGTTTCTTCCTTACAATCCTATCCACCGTCGCAATTTGAATGGAAACAAAATGAGGACCATCATGTAGTGCTCTGGCATCTATTAGCTCTACGCGACGCGAGTACTCGAATCAGCTGAAATTAGAGATTGCGCTTGCTGTAAATTGTAAGGATACAGCTCCTGGTCCTGTACCCTCGTGGCTTACACACGGTATTTTGAGCGCTAAAGTTATCTCTCAAAAGTTTTGGCTGTCTACCTTTCGGAACAGTTTCGCTTAACTGAAATTTTCCATTATCCTGATGGTATCGTTGTCTCCGAAACAACTGTGACCACATCAGGGAGACAGGAGACAGAAATCTCGTAGATGTGTTAAGCTATTCAAATTATCTCTGCTTCTGATGCTTCAATTGATTGTGATTGCACCACATCAGAAACAACGTGCGTCTTGAAGTTAAAATCTTCTGTGTTGTTAGGCTGTGTCATATTTCCTTCAAACAATCGGCGTTTCGACCCCTCTGTTGCGATCTTGAAGACGTTGCGGTGTCCAATGTAGACTTAACAGTGTCAGAGACTAGTGTCACCTTCTCTTACAAAGGGGAATTCCCCCGCGCTTGTCCTGGAGAAGTGGTGTTGTTGGGTAAAAATCTTGGGCTACCATTGGTGGGCCATCGTCGTTGGATAGTAAAAGTAGTTTTCCCGCTATAATGCCAAAGAAGGGGTTATTGTCTGAAACCCCTGTGGCTACCATTGGTGGGCCAACGTCATTGGTTAGAAAGGGGTTTTTCCCGTAGGTGTGCTGGAGAGGAATTATTGTTTGAAATTCCTCCTGCTGGTACTGGTGGGCCTACATTATTTGCTAGAAGGGAAACGAGCAGAGGTTAAGAGTTGCAATGTTTATACAAAATGTTATTGTCCGGAGAGGTGGCTTCCAGGGAGTTGTTTGTATTGATCGCACGCCGCGGTCGCTTATCCACTTTATTGATGGTGGGGAGCCACGATGCGGAAACCTGTAGCTGTCCTCTCTACTGAAGTTCGTTCTTCGACATTTCAATCTCTTCTCGGACTTCTCTTCTATAAATGTTTGTTTCCTTAGCCAGCACACGTACGTGATGTTCCACTACCGCCGATCTCACACTTTGTTTCAGCCACTTGTGGCGTTCATGTTTCTTTAACTCTCCTTCCCGTTTTGCCTATATAGACTTTGCTGCAGCCACTTCATAGACGTCCGCAGTGTGAGGCAGTCACGTGCATCCGTTTTCCGTCGCTAAAAGTCTTTTATTTTTTTAACTGAAGAGAGTGGTCTGAATACATTTTTACATAGAATTCTGCTTATGCGATCAGTTGTTTCGAAATGCTTAACTGCCACTCTTTTGCTTTTCCATGTAATCGAAATGCCTGTCGTACAAATAAACAAAATTATTTCAATGCATTAGCATAAACCGCAAAGTGATACATTAACACTTTCGAGGCGGGTGTCAGTCACAGCGGTTGGGGCAGCCGGACAGCTGCTTTTGACACAATTTCCGACGGCTATAGCACTGGAACTGTAAATGAAATAAATTTCTGTCATGTGTTGAATCGATGGAAGCTGCTCTAAGTATTCGCCAAATGTGGATTATGAGATATTAAAATTAACAGATATACTAACAGTTTTACTGAACCACTTTTTAAATTCAGGAAAGAACTTGTAGTCGCTATTCATACACAAAAAAAAAAAGGCTCTGAGCACTATGCGACTTAACTTCTGAGGTCATCAGTCGCCTATAACTTAGAACTAATTAAACCCAACTAACCTAAGGACATCACACACATCCATGCCCGAGGCAGGATTCGAACCTGCAGCCGGAGCGGTCGCTCGGTTCCAGACTGCAGCGCCTAGAACCGCACGGCCACGCCGGCCGGCCGCTATTCATACACATAAATTTCCTGAGTCTGGTATGCTTTGCAACAGTCAGCCTTACAAAGAGCCACGTTACAATTTGGACATTACCAGGACGGTTCCGGCTCTTATTGACAGAATGTCACATGGACGCAACACAGAGTAGGGATATACAATGCGCTGTATTCGAGTACAGACAAGTCAGAACTAGAATACTACGTTGTTGCGGGATGTACAGACACTTCCTTGAGCTGTCTACACGGTTATCGATACAGGGAAGAAAGCCCACTGATAGCTACGAAGTTTTACGACGTGCGCCTTAAGCTTGACTGCCGTTGAACGAGTCCTACTGGGGTTCCTCAGTGAAAATATTAAATACGTATAGGAAAACATGGACTCAGGTTTTTGATCTCTGTTACTCATTGCCTTTTTTCACTTTCTGTTTGATCTTTTAAGTTCACTCCATAGTTACTAAGTATGAAATGTGAGGAGAATAACTCAATTGTTTTTCAACGTCTGAAAAAAATCGTTTTGGGATAGGTATTTTTGATCTGGTCGTGGTTACAGTTCAGAATGTAACACAAATTTAATAACCTTCTCGGGCTTCCATCCGGGTGGTTGCATTGAAATTCTGCGAAGCCAGAAGATAGCGTTTGTAATACTCACCGAAACGTCGCGAAATTTCAACGCAGCCAGCCATATGGAAGCTAGAAAAGATTTCGCCAGCAGTCTACACCGGGAAAGTCTACATTCACACATAATAAATATTATCTGTCTTTGCCCCACTGCATTGTTATATTTCTTCAACAAAATAAGTTTCACCTTTTCGTACTAGAGCATGATGATGATGTTTGGTTTTTGGAGCGCTCAACTGCGTGGTTATCAGCGCCCGTACAAATTCCCAACCTTTTATCAGTCCAATCTCGCCACTTTTATGAATGATGATGAAATGATGAGGACAACACAAACATCCAGTCATCTCGAGGCAGGTGCAAAGCCCTGACCCCGCCGGGAATCGAACCCGGACGCCGTGCTCGGGAAGCGAGAACGCGACCGCGAGACCACGAGCTGCGGATTATTCTTACTAGAAGTCATCATGTCCAATACGTATCGCTAAAGCACAGAGGTTAGACAAAAATATGCAAACAGCGCAAAAATGCATTTCGAACATAAATTCAGACGATAGCCCAGCCCGCAGGTTCCGCTGTTATGTTTGACCACGAACGGCACTTGCACACTGTTCTCTGTATGTTGGAAGAGTCTGTCGTGATCAGAACAGTGTTCTGCGGACTTGTGAGTGCATTACGTCGGAAATAAGTGAATCCCAATGTGGGAAGTTGTTGGTACTCGTATGTTGGGTGTTTCCGTAACCGAAGTGTTTGGAGTTTCAAGGCGCACTATATCGAAGATTTATACCGCATACAGGTAACGCGGAAAAATATAGTCCGCTAAGTCGCAATATGGACGAACGTTTCTGTTGAGTGATCGTGAGAGACCATCATTGAAGAGGATTCTGACGAAAAATAATAGGACAGCGGCTGCAAAAGTCACTGTAGAACTGCATATGGCGCTCGCGAACCATGTAACCTGGATTAAAGATCAATGGAAGAATGTCGTTTGGTTGGATGAGTCTTGTTTCTCGCTATTTACAACTTTTGATCGAATGTAAGTCCTAAGAGTGAAACGTTGGGGGGGGGGGGGGGGGGGGGAGGGGGAGGTTCGGTGATGATTCGGGCAGCCATATCGTGGTATTCCATGGACTCCATGTCTACTCTGCAAAGTCTTAACACTGACAGTGATTATGTGACAATTGTGATTTATCATGCCCATCCCATGTTGCAGTGAATGTTCCCCAAAGCTGAGACTGTGTTCCAAGACGATAGGGACCGCGTTCACCCAGCTCGCATCGTCCAGGTCTGGTTTTGGGAGCACTGGGATGAATTGTCGCATCTCCACTGGGCACCACCGCCACCGAATCCCAGTATGGAGAGAAGGTTGTGTGATCACGACCCAGCTCCACCATTGTTACCTGAAGTTGCCAATATTTTGCAGGAAGGATGTTATGATGCCTTTGTAAATCATACATACGATTGGAAAGTGTTTTGAAAGGCCACGATTTTCTAACACCGTGTGAGGCAAGGTAATGTGCTGTATTTTTGTTGTTTCCATAATTTTGTCCAATACTGGTACATGCGCTTGAAAATAAAACAAATACTCAATGGCAAAAGCAGATATTTACTTATCGGTATGACAGACATAATTATAGTAGCAGCTGAGGAAGAATAACAGTAAATATTAGTAATAAGTCGCAGAGTAACCTTATTCGCCTCTAGCGATGTCAATGTAACATCAGTGAGGACTGAAGATCAAATACCCTCCGGCAGTCACTTTTGTAGTTCCCCAGGGAATCCCTTAATTACTTATGACATGTGCTGGAATTATTCACTGTTGCCAACATATTCGTTACGGGAGATTCAGCAACATTTTTGATATTTAAAATCTGTCGTTCATTTCGCCGTCTCATTGGCCGATTTATATTTTTAGTAATTCCAATTTCGATCGAAGCTGGTCATCTTCAGATCCATCTAGTTGCATAAGCAGCCTAATATATCCCTATGGAACTACATATAAACGTATGGAATTGAACATATTCTTGTATGTAATTCCATATGGAGACGACGAGTTGATAATGCAACTACATAGATCTGAAGATGTTCAGCTTTGATCCAAACTAGTCAACTGAGACGTCAAAATAAACGACACATTTTAAAGCTGGAGTTATTATTTTGAAAAGTGTAACCTCCCAACAGAAAAGTTACGAAACCTCCCAACAGTATAGATACAATTATTTATAATTCACATTCAGCGTAACCTCCCAATAGAATGAATTCCGTAACCTACCAATAATACAATGTGACCAATCTCTCAATAAAAAATTGTGGCTCACTTATAATCTTTCAATAATTGACCGTGAATTTAAACTGGTAAATTTTGGACGTCGGCAGTGCTGCGTCATGGCCCTGAAAGATCATTCTGAATAAACTGAAAATTCTTACCTCAATAAGGTCGCCGGATAACGCATATATAATCTGCTTTCATAAGAAATTTTTCTGGTACAGCAGAGTGCAAAGCTGGCCGATAGATTTGTCGTGTATAAAAAGAAACAACTGATTTTTCTTTTCAATAATCGGGATGACCAAGGATTGGAGAAATTAATAAATTCTTTAAATTGAAATGAATGACTGTCAAAAGTTTCTTTTTATGAGAAAGATTTTTACCAAGAGATTTCTTTTTAAAAGCATTTACATGGGACCTGATGTAACAATCTACATATGCGCGAGGCTGCTTTTACCTTATACTACAACGCTCAGGCTCTGCCATCGCTCCAGCCAACTCCATACACACGACTGCTAGCTACTACTTACTCCTACTGCTACACATTTCCTACTGCTGACAACACTGCTCTCTGGTCTAAGATTCTCTTATAGCTTACATATCGCAGTTAGCGCGTGAGCAATCCATCGAAATTACATGTGCTCGAGTGCGCTAGTAACAAATTCTTTAATCATGGACCTCTTACATAACCCACCACTGGGTGGGTGGGGGGTGGGGGGGGGGGCAAAAATTTGGCAGTGATGGTGAGTGAATTGGACTTGCCATGAGCAACAAATTTTTCTATAATCTGTTTAGTTACTAAGTCTACAGTCACAGATTATATACATTATTGATAAGTGCAGAACATATTAAGAAATGAAATAGAGTGCACACGCACTGAGTTGAGAACATATTACGAAATGACAAAATGTATATGCAGTGAGTACAAAGTATATTAACAAATGACATAAAGTGCACAGGCACTGTAAAAGTCTTTAGCATTTTACAAGAACTGAATACATTAAGAAAAGAAATAAAGTGCACACGCACTGTAAAAGTCTTTAGCATTTTACAAGCACTGAATACTTTAAGAAATGAAATAAAGTGCACACACACTGTAAAAATCTTTAGCATATTTAGGACAACTGATCATATTAACAAATGAAATGAAGTGCACACGCACTGCATAAGTCTTTAGTATTTTTATTACAAGAACTGAATACATCAGGAAATGAAATAAAGTCCATACGAATTGTATAAGTCTCTAACATTTTACAAGAACTAGGAAAGGAATGGGAAGGATAGCATCATGGTTGTAGCACAGTGGGCTGCACGTAGCTGCACGGGAAGTCCATATCTTTCTACAGAAGCACAACACCAAGTGAGACAATCTGAAGTTCTCTTCCCTGAAGTATTTATCAGTGTAGCCAAGACACTGAAATCTTGTATTAATATTGTATGTTATCATTTTGGTAGTACATTAGGTACACCAAACAGTAGAACCTTAATAACATCTCCATTGTTCAAGGTGGTGGACAGCTTGATATGTCGACACCACATTCTTGTAGAATCCATACTCTTACATCAATGTAGAATTAGTGCAGAAACCAAATATAGCGTTCCTTGATCATGAGGATGGACAGGACATACAGATATTGCAGTAATTGCTGGTAATTAGTTCAGAAGGTGAAAGGCATTAAGTCTGAAGCTAGTCATCATTCAGAATTACACTAGTATATCAACCTATTTGAATAATTATTGGCACTCATTGGCTAGTTAGTAAACATTTATGTACTATGTATGGAGTATTACAGAACATTATTCATAAGTCATCTCGATACAGTAATCATTGGCATAGCATTTATGCATAAGTCATCTCATTACAGTAATTATTGGCATAGCATTTATGGAATCTAACAGAACGTTATTAATAAGTCATCTCATTACAGTAATCATTGACATTTATTGGCCAGTTACTAAACACGTAGTAAGTATTGAGTATTACAAAACACTATTCATAACTCATCTCATTGTAATAATTATTGGCACAGCATTTATGCACAGGTCATCTCATTACAGTAATCGTTGGTATAGCGCTTAGAGTATAACAAAATATTATTTACAGAAATTATTGGCATAGCATTTATGCAGTATTACAAAATATCATTCAGTATTACTCAGAAGTCATCATTCAAAACAAGAGTTATTGCATGTAGCATCAAGCTGTTAGTGTTTGTATATGATATCATGCAAGTGACATAAGACATATTTAAAATGTGACACATTGTAGCTATTACTCAAGGTCTGTAGTCCAATGGATTCAATACATAAGAGAAATTTGCATTGTATTTAGGACTAGAAATATATCTTAAACTGGTAGCATTATTTAGCTGCATACTGGTAATAGTTGGGACTGCTAATAATTTTTTTTGTGCTAGCATTGCTGGGGCATGAAAATATTTTCTTTTGACTTATTGCTGGAAATAAGGATTAATAACGTCATTCGTCAAGAGTCAGCTGTAGCAAGGTTATGAAACAAGTACAGTATATGTGATCACATTAATAAATGATAGACACAACTGGGTAAAAAATGCAAGTATTAGAACAGGTTTAATAACTAACTGCTTATAGCATATTAATACAATGAAAAGCTTCTCCTGAAAAAATGCAAAATGGATTATTGAGCTGAAAGAAGAAATGTATTCATAGTATGCTGAAAAGTAGTAAACTTCGAATTAACAGGTAATGAAACATGTACTTAATATGTATGTACTCTAGCTGTCTTTCCCAAAACATTCAGTCATTATACTATGCGACATAAGACATACTGTCAAAAGGAACTGCAACAAATACTTAAATAACTATATAGCATCTCTTAACCAATAGAAAATATATAAACTTCATAATTATCCTCATCTGCAAAGAAAAGCTTTATTATTCATATTACCACAACTTCATCATTATCATCATCTGCAAAGAAAAACTTCATTATTCATATTACCATATTCTTCACACAACTATTCATCATCATTTATTATCATCTGCAAAAAATAGACACTTCATTGTTCATTATTCATATTACCATTTACTTCATACAACTATTCATAGTATAGAGTTTCTTACTTCTAGCATATTTCATCACTAAAATTAACATGTGTAGTTCTGTCTGACAGCTTGCATCAATCGCCTCGTATTCTGAAAGAAAAATAATTAGTTAAGACTGTTATTATACAGTGTGCATAGTATATAGCGTAAATTAAAGAGACCTTTGGAGAAAGAAGAGCCACTTGCATGAATATCAAGAGCTTTGATGGAAACCCAATCTAAGCAAAGAAGAGAAAGCAGAAAGATGGAAGGAGTATATAGAGGATCTATACAAGGGCGATTTACTTGAGGACAATAATATGGAAATGGAAGAGGATGTAGATGAAGATAAATGGGACATATGATACTGCGTGAAGAGTTTGACAGAGCACTGAAAGACCTGAGTCGAAACAAGGCCCATGGAGCAGACAACATTCCATTAGAACTACTGATAGCCTTGGGAGAGCCAGTCCTGACAAAACTCTACCATCTGATGAGCAAGATGTATGAGACAGGAGAAATACCCTCAGACTTCAAGAAGAATATAATAATTCCAATCCCAAAGAAGGCAGGTGTTGCCAGATGTGAAAATTACCGAACAATCAGTTTAATAAGTCACAGCTGCAAAATACTGACGCGAATTCTTTACAGACGAATGGAAAAACTGATAGAAGACGACCTCGGGGAAGGTCAGTTTAGATTCCGTAGAAATATTGGAACACGTGAGGCAAAACTGACCCTATGACTTATCTTAGAAGATTAAGGAAAGGCAAACCTACGTTTGTAGCATTTGTAGACTTAGAGAAAGCTTTTGACAATGTTGACTGGAATACTCTCTTTAAAATTCTAAAGGTGGCTTGGGTTAAATACAGGGAGCGAAAGGCTATTTACAATTTGTACAGAAACCAGATGGCAGTTACAAGAATCGAGGGGTATGAAAGAGAAACAGTGGTTGGGAAGGGAATGAGATAGGATTTTGGCCTATCCCTGATGTTATTCAATCTGTATATTGAGCAAGCAGTAAAGGAAACAAAAGAAAAATTCAGAGTAGGTATTAAAATCCAGGGAGAAGAAATAAAAACTTTGAGGTTCGCCGATGACATTGTAATTCTGTCAGAAACAGCAAAGGACTTGGAAGAGCAGCTGAATTGAATGGACAGTGTCTTGAAAGGAAGGTATAAGATGAACATCAACAAAAGCAAAACGAGGATAATGGAATGTAGTCGAATTAAGTCGGGTGATGCCGAGGGAATTAAAACAGGAAATGAGACACTTAAAATAGTAAAGGAGTTTTGCTATTTGGGGAGCAAAATAACTGATGATGGTCGAAGTAGAGAGGATATAAAATGTAGACTGGCAATGGCAAGGAAAGTGTTTCTGAAGAAGAGAAATTTGTTAACATCGAGTATAGATTTAAGTGTCAGGAAGTCGTTTCTGAAAGTATTTGTATGGAGTGTAGTAATGTATGGAAGTGAAACGTGGACGATAAATAGTTTAGACAAGAAGAGAATTGAAGCTTTCGAAATGTGGTGCTACAGAAGAATTCTGAAGATTAGATGGGTAGATCACATAACTAATGAGGAGGTATTGAATAGAATTGGGGAGAAGAGTAGTTTGTGGCACAACTTGACTAGAAGAAGGGATCGGTTGGTAGGACATGTTCTGAGACATCAAGGGATCACCAGTCTAGTATTGGAGGGCAGCGTGGAGGGTAGAAATCGTAGAGGGAGACCAAGAGATGAATACACTAAGCAGATTCAGAAGGATGTAGGCTGCCGTAGGTACTGGGAGATGAAGAAGCTTGCACAGGATAGAGTAGCATGGAGAGCTGCATCAAACCAGTCTCAGGACTGAAGACCACAACAACAACATAGTATATTCTTGTTATGCTTGTTAATTCTGATCCATTCACTCTTCATGACACAGTGTTGCATTTTCTTTCGTTCATTGCGATGGTAATAAAATTTCCATTTCATAGTAAACCACTGTGGTTTGTTTAATTTATTTCTTTTACATGTTATTGCTTTCTGAAAATGATGAATATGGAGTAATATCTTGCATTTAATCATAAACCCATTAAATGAAAACTTGTTTCTAATGATATGACTAAGCATACAGCATGGCATGACAGAAAACGTATTAGGTCCAAACATAGACAGTTTTCAAGTGCGAAAATGTACACACAATATCATAACGTAGTAGCCAAAAATGTAGAATAGTCAAGATATTGAGATATCAAAGTCAACTGGTGTTTGTTATATCTTAAAGATTTCATAGTGCATACAGAGAAAAATTCTACTTTCGATAGGAAAACAATCAAACATACACAAAAAATGGAAAATGTGCACGGTCTGATATATAACGACAAGAAAAGCGATCTGCTAACCTTACCTTGCCGGGCACTTGGCAGGAAAAAATATGATAATCATCAGTAAGTGTTCATATAAATATCTGCAAATGGTATAACAGTGCAACAAATCATAAAGTATGTTCATTCACTAAAGAGTTTAATACTGGAAATATGGTGATTGCCCTGGCTTTTTCCGGTTCTCAAAGTTTCGACGTACACTACATTAGGGTGAGGAACGCTGCGAATTCTGTATGGACCTGCGTATAGAAGCTCAAATTTACTACATCTACTCTTTCCTCTGTTGGATAAATAATGTGTACGTACTAATATCTTCTGTCCAATGTGAAAGTCACGGCGTGTACAAACCTGTTTTTGCTGTCTTCTCCGGCGCTCTGCGGCACGTTTGATGTTGTTCAGCGCAATGTCAATTATTTCATGGTGGCGTAGTCGACGAGATGTAGGAAAGGATACTAATTCTTTAATTTTGTTAGGTGGTTCAACATTTTTCAATATAACAGTCGGAGATAGCATAGTAGATTCATTTGGTACGGAGTTAATTACATCCTGGAATGAGAGTATGTGTGTATCCAAATCCATATGTTTTTTATGGCAGTATATTCTACATAGTTACCAATTTCTTTCATTAGTCGTTCAGAAGTATTCGAAGAAGCGTGGTACCTAGATATATAGATCGGAGAAATGTTTCTTGCTCGTAATATACGTGTCCACATAGCAGATCGAAATTGTGGTCCATTGTCGGAAATTACTTCCAATACATGCCCTAAATGAAATAAAAAATGTTTTAGAAATGCATTAGAAATAGATTTAGCAGTAGCTTTGCGTAACGGAGTGAAGGTAACAAATTTCGAAGTAAGTTCAATAGCGACAAAGATGTAACAAAAACCTCTACTAGATCTGGGAATCGGACCAAAAATGTCTACAGCGGCCACATGTCTCAGTTTAATCGGAGGAATATGTGAAGTCATGTCTGATTTAGCTTTCTGGCAGATTTTACATGACACTAAAACTCGTCGAATACGTTTCTCCATGTTCGCAAAATAACAGTTCTGTCTCAGTATAAGAAAACATTTTCTGGCTCCTTAACGTGCGTAACTTAAATGAGTATACCAAATTAATTTGTTAACGAGCTCGTCAGGAATACATAATAACCAGTTGTTGCTGTCAGGGTGAGAGCGGCGAAACAGAATATTCTTGCGTACAGTATAATGGTTTCTAATGGTTACGTTACTCGTATCTTGCCAAAGGTGTTTAATTTCTTTGCACGCGTTGTCTTTGCTGTGCTCTTGTGCTATGTCTCGTAATGACGATGAAACGAAATTTTCAAATGCAACTTGTTGAATATACATGACGCTAGAATTTGCTTGGTAGAAGTTGGTTGCGATGTCTTGCTGATTGTTGCTGAGAGAACGGGATAGTGCGTCTGCTACATTATTTTGGGTACCGGGAATGTGAACAATTGTAAAATTAAATTCCTGTAAATAAAGTTTCCATCTGCTTAATTTGTCATGTGTAAATTTAGCGGAAATTAAAAACTGTATAGCTCTATGATCTGTGTAAACGGTAGTATGTCTTCCATAGAGAAAATGCCCAAATCTGGTAAATGCCCATACAACACACAATGTTTCAAGTTATGTAACAGAACAATTACGTTCAGCAGGTGACAGAATTCCACTTTCAAAAGCGATGTTTTTGATTACTGTAGTACCGTCTTCTTCAATTTCCTGAAAAATGTGTACGCCTAAAGCGATGTTAGAACTGTCGGTAGCAATGGAAAAATTTCTGGTAAGATCTGGGTGTGATAAAAATGTTGCATTCAACAAGGCATGTTTCAGATTAACAAACTCAGGCTGTGCTTGGCTATCCTAGGACCAAATAGCGTTTTTACCCATCGATTGGCATAATCTAGGGGTGTCTAAAGCAGAGTAATGAATAAATTTACGGAAAAAGTTAATTAATCCCAGAAAGCTGCGTAGTTATTTCTTTGTCGTTGGAACAGTAATGTCACGTAAAGCTTGAAGTTTTTCCGGGTCAGGCGCAATGCCTTCTGCTGAAATTACATGTCCAAGAAATTTTAGGCCGGCCGAAGTGGCCGCGCGGTTCTGGCGCTGCAGTCTGGAACCGCGAGACCGCTACGGTCGCAGGTTCGAATCCTGCCTCGGGCATGGATGTGTGTGATGTCCTTAGGTTAGTTAGGTTTAACTAGTTCTGCCCTGACTTGGGTCCCTTACTGAGTAGCAGTACTCAAGTATTGATCGAACGAGAGTTTTGCGAGCTACCTCCTTTGTTGACGGACTGCATTTCCCAAGAATTCTTCCAATGAATCTGTCTGGCATCTGCCTTTTCTGCGATGAATTTTATGTGGTCGTTCAAGCTTAAGTCTGTCTGTGCTGATACTGCCATATATTTTGAGGAAGTAACTGCTTCCAGCGACTGTTCTGTATTTGTGTAATCATACAATAAAGGACTTTTATGTATTCGCACTACTTTACATTTGTTTATGCTGAGAGTCAATAGGCACTCCGTGCACCAAAGGTCGATCCTCTGCAATTTTCTAGCGTCGTGACTTCGCTGTATATAACAGGATTATTCGCGAGAAACCTGGTCGAACTTCTGACGTCATCTGTTGGGTAATTTATGCATTATGTGGAAAGTAATGGACCTGTAACACTCCTTTGGAGAGCGCCCGAAGTTACTTTTATGTCTGAAGATTTCTCTCCATCGATAAAGACATTCTGTGTTGTCTGCCAGAGTCCCTTCAGTCCAGTCACATAGTCGGTCTTATATACGGTACGCTCGTATTTTGTTCAACGGGCTGTAGTGCGAAACTATATCGAATGCCTTTCGAAATTCAAGAAATACGACAGCTACTGTAACAGGGACTGAGAATGGCGCTTTCTTCTCAGTGAAGCCGGATATTTGAAAGTGGTCCGATCTTTAAACTTATTTTACATCCAAACTGTACATTTCTTGACATGGGTTCTTTATCCAAACATCAAACATGAAAGTTCAAAACATCAGCTGTTGCGTCACTCTTCCAACGTGTATACCGTGAAAACGAAATGGAGAAAAAAATAGATTCGCTCACACGGAGGGTTACCAGCAGTCGTTCTCCCGCACTCCATTCGCAACTGGAACAGGAGACGGGCCATATGTCATTGGTACACGAAATATTCTCCTGTCCACACCATGAAGTGGCTTGTGCAGTGTAGACGAAGACTTTTCGGAGCCCCTGCTAGTAGGGTTGGAGTAGGTCGTGGCATTCCAGGTACTTCACTACGTTTCGAGGTCAGAAGTTGAAAGATTCCACAACGTATATCAATGGTACTGGACGGTAGTTTTGAGACTCACCTGTGCTACGGCTCTTGTAGAAGGGTTTTGGTCTGTGTTTTCTTCCAACTAATGGTTACAGATTTTAATTAAAGGATCGAACGTACACTATCGTTACAAAAGGGATAAACTTGATATACAAATGCAAATCACAGAGGAGTAAAATATATGAACAAAACTATTCTGTTGGAGCTCCTCTTCAGTTTATTCTGTCTTCGCCATCAGTTTCTGTGAGTCTAATTCAACGTTCAAACTCCGTCCAACTTTAAGCTTGTTACGGTGTCTGGTTGCGATCCAGTCCCTCTTCGCGATGCCATTGGTATGCCGGCTTGGCACTCAGCAGCGGCCGCAATGTCATCCCACGCTCCACAGGGATGGCCACTGGCCATCCGGCCACTCTATATTCCCGCTGGGTACCACAGACAGTAATTGGACTCGTAGCCTGGAACTCAACGAGTCCAGAATTGGGTCAAGTAGGTAGGGAGGGCCCGCCACCTCCCGTGGGCTCCGTCTGTGCACCGAGGTCGCCACGGGTCTGCTGTGCCTCCCTGCTGGGTTCCTAACGATAAGAAGACAGAACCAGGGCAAGGATTTATTCATCTCGTACCGCCATATTTGTTACAGTACTTTAGAAACACGTTAAGCGTGACAGAACGCACATTCCTTAGGAATTTCTAAAATGATTGGGGGAAGTGGCAACCATATAATTAGTCGTGTTAATGTGTAGAACCCATGAGAGAGGAGACTTTCGGAAGAACATTGTGCGCACAACCCTGTACATATCAAAGGCAGATAAATTAAAAGGGAGGTCAGCGTTGGCCGTAATACTGATGTTTTATTGCTAGCAGAATCTATTTTCGATCACATAATGATCATCTTCAGTGCTGTACAAATTAAAGTCTGACACTGGTATCGAGTTATCGATAACCAAAACTGAGAAGCGATCACAATACCAGTGTCAGAGTTTAATTTGTACAGCACTGAAGATGATCACTATGTGATCGAAAATCGATTCTGGTAGCAAATAAAACATCAATATTACGGCCAACCTTCTTCTTAATTTAACATATAAGGTCGTTGTGCACAGAGCACTCCATGGAGTCGCCAATCAATGAAGGCAGATAAATACGAGAGATATCACACAATCAATTCAACAGCTCATGCAGTAAAGTTGCTGACAAGAATAATGTTCGGAAGAAAATCGAGGATCTTTCAGATGACTATCAGTTTGGATTTAGAAATGAAGATGGCACTCGAGCAGTTCTGACGTTGCTCTCGATTATGCAGGTAAGACAACTTCATACGATTTGTCCACGTAGAAAATGATTCAAATGGCTCTGAGCACTATGGGACTTAACATCTGAGGATATCAGTCCCCTAGAACTTAGAACTACTTAAACCTAACTAACCTTAGGACATCACACACATCCATGCCCGAGGCAGGATTCGAACTTGCGACCGTAGCAGTCGCGTGGTTCCGGACTGACGCGCCTAGAACCGCTCGGCCACAGTGGCCGGCTGTCGGCGTAGAAAAAACATTGAACAACATAAAATGCTACAAAATGTTCGGATTAGAAAGGTAGTAAGACAAGATTTATGTCTTTCGTATCTACTGTTGAATCTATACAGCAAAGAAGCCATGACAGAATAAAATAAAAAAAACTATCAACGAGGCAGTTGTGGTGCACGACAGGAAATAAATGAGAGGAGTGAACGACCGCTGCTGAGATGTGTACGGGCGAACTGTTGGGCAACTGACCACGCAGACGAGCCAAGGGGCTATCAACGCGTCTCCTGAACGACCGTTGTAGTGTGTGGTCCTGCGCAGCAGGCTTCTGGTTCATGTACTCATGCTAACTGTTGTTCATCGGCGACGAATGCTGGAATTTTTCACGCCAATACCGCAACTGGACGTCGAGTGAGAGGTGGCAGGTGGCATTTAGGGTAAATCACATTTCATGTTCCATCGGGCGGATGGTCGTTGTAGCGTGCGGCATGAGAGCTCTAAAAGCAAGCACCCTGCATACTGGAGGGAGCGTTATGGTCTTGGGAATGTTTTCGTGGCATCCCCTGCGGGACCTCTTCGTTCTGGAAGGCACAATGCATCAACATAAGTATGCTTCTGTCTTGGAGGGTCCATGTCCACCCCTACACGCAGTTTGTTTTTCCTCGGCATGTTGGAGTCCACATGCAACAAAATGCAAAATGTCACACAGCTTGCAGTGTATGTGCGTCGTTCGAAGAGCACCAGAGTGAGCTTACTATACTTCCTGGCCGCCAAGCTCACTGGGCTTAATTCCAATAAAGAGTATGTGGGACCACCAAGATCGGCTTGTTCACGCCTTGCATTCTAAACCGAGGAACCTAGCGCGGGTGACCGAGGCTCCATATCCCTGGAGGTACCTTCCGGAAGTCCGCCCTGATAGCGGAATGGTCAACGTTTCGGCCTGCCGTCCTCAGGGACCCGGGTTCGATTCCCGGCTGGGTTGAGAATTTTCTCCGCTCAGGGACTGAATGTTGTGTTGTCTTCGTCATCATTTCATACCCATCCGGCGCACAGGTCGCCCAATGTGGCGTCGAATGTAAAAGACCTGCACCAAGGCGGCCTGAGCTGCCCCGTAAGGGGCCTACCGGCCAATGACGCCAAATGCTCATTTCCAATTACCTTCCAGAAGCTCATTGATTGTCTACTCGCACGTTTCGCGCTGCAAAAGGTTTTGACAGGTGATGCCATTAATGTGACTGGACACTGCACAAAAAACTCTGAGAATCTTAGATAAGAGTGAAATGGCCGGCCGTGGTGGCCAAGCGGTTCTAGGCGCTTCAGTCTGGAACCGCGCGACCGCTACGGTCACAGGTTCGAATCCTGCCTCGGGCATGGATGTGTGTGATGTTCTTAGGTTAGTTAGGTTTAAGTAGTTGTAAGTTCTAGGGGACTGATGACCTCGGAAGTTAAGTCCCATAGTGCTCAGAGCCGTTTGAACCATTTTTTTTTGTTTTTGTTTCTTTGAAATGAAGAGGCTTGCACAGGAGTGGAATTCGTGGTGGTATTGAGCTATGAAACTGCGAAATTTCGTAAAAGAAAAAGAATTTACGGCAGTTGACTAGCATTTTGTGCTACCGATGTGCTCTTGTACGTCCTTGAAGCTAAGCCCGTACGCAGTCTCTCGGAAGACAACGTGCAGAAATGTTGTGATCGGTGGAGGGAATGAAAGTATTCCTTGGTAATCCTGACATTGGTTTAAAATAGTACAATGTGTATTTGCTAAAAACCGAAAAGAATGTATTATGCAAAGTGAGCGCATAGTATTTAAGGTGATGCTTTAACATCTACTTTCCCAATTATAGTCCCTTCTCGCAGTAGGAATTTCAGCATGAGGCAGACAATTCTTTTCACGAGTGTGGTGGGGAACGTCAAACGAGTTCGTGATAATCGGCATTGCTTCTGAGGGAAGACTGGTGTGAATAAAAGTATCTTGTCTATACAGCTGTCGCAATGTTTGATCTACCAACAGCAGTAACTAGTTTAATTGCATGTACATTTAACGAGCGACGGAATAACAATAGCTCTGCTGATAACAGTAAACACGGGCAGCGAAATTCCATTCGCAGCCACGCGTTGCAGCTGCCACTGTGTGTGCTCTTGCTACGAGAAACGAAAATAATAATAATGTTAGGAAAACAACTCATTAAATCGTGCATAAACAGCCCCAGGAACCGTTAATGAGCGACGTTCACGGAGGTTCTGCCCCTTTCACGTTGTCTTTCTACATCAAATACGAATTATGCGTACCATTTCATTTCGTTGTGAGATGCGTTTCTCATTAGGACAAATGTTTTGTTATAAAGAGATATCTCAGTGAAATCATAATCCTTAGAAACACATCAGATCAGATTTTAAAATAAATGTCAGGTCCTTTTGAATCATTGGGTAACATTGCGAACATTTCAAAATTGTCACAAAATTTAGGTATAAGGAGATACTCATAATAGAATAAGTGTTTACTACCTCTTTACTCGATTAATTACAGAGAGTAAGTATATATGCTCAGAGTCAAACCTCTTCTTTTTAAATACGTCGTTCCCTTGTTAACGAAAAGAAAGTACATTTTATGTACGTATGCAGGGTTTAGTGGCCGTTGTCATTGAAGGTATGTTCTTAGACGGCGTTTTGAAGAGGAACACGACAAAATTGGAGTCGATGTTGCCTGTTGAGGCATTACACCCCTCTTGTAACTTTAGGCCTACCCTTACAATTTCACAGTAGAACAACATATTGTTGTAAGATGGTGGATCATTTAATTACTAAACAGGGGCCAAGAACGACAGCAACATTGTACGGGGACGAATGATCGAATCATTAGCACATATCTTGCATGAGGTGAATGCAAGTTACATTAAAATGATCGGCATTTAATTTCAGGGTCGCTGATTACTATAAGCAAAGACAAATTAATAATCGAACGCAATACGCTTTCGGTCACTACATCTTTCAGAATGATCTGTCGACTTCGCTGGATCATGTCTGTAACAAATTAAATAATAGGAAAACACATGTAATTATCCACACTCTGAGTAGATAGACTTAAATCATTACAAAAGTGCTGAACAGATACTACACTTAGTTCCTTCAAGCCAGGAAACATAATTTGGACACAGCTTACACAGCACGTCTGCTCGCTACGACGAACTACCAGAGAAAGAAAAACTATGAGTCATTGAGCTCATGCTCTTACAAAAGCCAAAAGAAAATTTTTCCCTACTCTCTTCTGTTTCAGCAACAGACCATTGCAGTATCGCTGATCATCGATAAATTTTCTCTTCGGTGTTACAGAATACAATAATTATAGTAACTAGATATTATGCGGGACTTTTCTTCTCCCTTATACAGATGCTAAAGGTTATATCAACAAGATCCTCGGATTTGACACGTCTATATTTCTGAAACTTACAAAGATATACAGTGAATTTTGTTTTTTGATGAACGAGAAACTCAAAAACTTTATTTATACCTTTGCATAGGTATTTGATACGCCCCCCTTGAGATGCACGGCATATGTCAACGCGGAATTTAAATTGTTCCCACACTGCACCGAGCATGTCTTGACTTTGTATGTCTCAGTTCATTCATTGTTGTTGGTAACGGAGGCACATAAACAGAGTATTTTATAAACCCCCACAAGAAATAATCACATACAGTCAGGTCCGGTGACGTTGGAGGCCAGTAATGTAAGGCTGAATGAATCATTTGGTCCAGTGCGACCGATCCATCGTTCAGTAATCCTTTGATTTAAATATTCCCGCACTCCCAGATGCCAGAGCTACCTAGTGGGAACCATGTGAAACTCGAGAGTTTGCTCTTTCCAACAGTACGGTGTTCATGCAAATATCTCAAATAGTTATGACTTCCTGAAAATCGGATGATTCTTTTTGATACACCCTGTAAAAGAAAAATGTATGCACAGGATATTGGCTCTCCACAAACATAAAAAAAAATATTCTTCCTCAGAAACGTAAATATTTATCGCTACTTAATGGCTGTAAAGCTCAGGAGAAAATGCATAGGTTATGCTCATTATACAAGTAAATGGTTGCTTTCCTTTTTTAAAAAGACGCAAGTCAGATAAGAACAGGGAGGAAAAGAGAAAAGGCATGTTCACAGTATTACATATATCTATGTAAAGCATCACGTAGTTAATTCTTTCTTTAAGAAACGTCAAATAGTTAATTAAACTGCAGCAAGTGATAACAGAAGATTTCTTTGCCGAATGTCTCAGAATAGCTTTACAACAGGTATCTACTGACTTAAGTTACACCTAAAAGTGATTAACTGTTAATGCTAAAGTATTTTTCATTAGCAATAATGATTTCTCCAAATACGAGATTAGTAGGTTAAAACTGTTTGGCGGACCGAGACTCGAACACAGCTTAAATGAGGGAGGGACGTGGGTCGTGCTTGGGTAGCTTAGTTGGTAGAACACTTTCCCACGAAAGCCAAATGTCCCGAGTTCGAGTCTCTGTCCGGCACACAGTTTAATCTGCCAGGAAGTTTTATATCAGCGCACACTCCGCTGCAGAGTGAAAATTTCATTCTTGGAAACATCCCTCAGGCTGTGACTGAGCCATATCTCCGCAGTATCCTTTCTTCCGGGAGTGCTGGTTCTGCACGCTTCGCAGAAGAGCTTCTGTGAAGTTTGGAAGGTAGGAGACTAGGTACTGGCAGAATTGAAGCTGTGAGGACGCTTTGTGCGTCGTCCTTGGGTAGCTCAGTTGGCGTCCGCCCCGATAGCTGAGTGGTCAGCGTGACGGATTTCCGTCCTACGGGCCCGGGTTCGATTCCCTGCTGGGTCGCGGATTTTCTCCGCTCAGGGACTGGGTTGTCTTCATCATTATTTCATCCCCATCCGGCGCGCAGGTCGCCCAATATGGCGTCGAATGTAATAAGACCTGTAACAAGGCAGCCGGACCTGCCCCGCATGGGGCCTCGCGGCCAATGAAGCCAAACGCTCATTTCGTTTCCAACATGTATCTGTTAAGCCGGCGTGGTAGCTCAGCGTGTTCGGTCAGAGAGCTGGTTGGCCTCTGTAATAAATAAACTAGGTGGAAGAATCAAGAAACGAACTTGAACGGATGTCATGTGACGTCCGCAATGACCAAACACAACGATCAACAACGAAGGAAAAAAAAAAAGGCTGGTAGAGCACTTGCCTGCGAAAGCGGAAGGTCCTGAGTTCGAGTCTCGGTCTGGCACACAGTTTTAATCTGCCTGGAAATTTCATATCAGCGCACACTCGGCTGCAGAGTACAAATTTCATTCTGGAGACGACATTAGTAAATTAGATTAAATTTCCTTGCACCAGGATTAAGGTGATGAAAAGTTTAAATCTTTATTTTATCAAATGCTATGCAGTGTTGATACCTCTAACTGAGTAGGCGATGACAGTTGAACTGAGAAATATTTGAATGAATCTGATGAAAACTAGACTGGGATTCTTCTGATGTATTGGCGATGGTAGATAATTTAGCAAATTTTTACTGGGTACAAAGCAAATACTCGTTGACTTCAGGAGAGGTGACGGTAGATGAATTTAAACAATATTCAGCGAATACAAATCAAAGTAGACTCGTGGTCTTCAGTTGGACTGGCATCGACAGAAGAATTTAGAAAATCTTTACTGAATACAAAGCAAAGCAGACTCGTCTTCACGTACTCTGTGGCATCAGGATCAGAGTGGGGAAGGAGGCTGGGCTCCGCCCGCACTCCCTGCTGTTGACGTAAGGTAGGCACCATCAGTTCAGTTGCAGCAGCCTGCGTAGACAGCTGGCGATCGCGTACAGACAGCCGGACTGGCGGCAGTGTTGCCAACCTTCCTCACCAGCAAACCATGGTTATTATGAAACAAGGTGAGAAGGCAGACTCAAAACACGATAGAGGCTGGAAGGCACAAACCTTTTATTGTTTAAATCCCTGATCAAACCGTCTATCGCCGATAAACAACTCTTCCAGTTACTTTACGCGGTCACCTTTAGCAACTATAGGGACTTGCGTGATTCACTGGTTTTCCCTTGGTACTGGTATTCATATTTTCTGGCTAAACAGAGAACTAATACTAAAAGTAAACTGATTTTTGCCACGCGCACTACAAGTCTCCTTTCACAGCAGATGGAATCCATGCACAGAGAGAAGTCTATACTTGTCCGCACCTCAACACAATGCGGCAACAATTAGGTCCGTAGCAGAACACACTGTTGTCGCCTGCTGTTTTATTCAGGCGGCTCTTAATGAGAATGTTACACAGAGCCAATGTGCGTGTGCTTTTCAGCTGTGACTGTGTTACTAGAGTTTTATAAATTCATAGGATTCTGTGTTTTTATCGAAGTCATCACTCGTCTCCACCCTACTTACTGCAGGGCAAAAGTGAGTACCTCTTCATTGTGCACGTTCATGTTTTTCACCGGTACTTTTTCTCATCGGTGAGACAGTTACTTACACACGGCATTGTAGCACGTCCATTTCGTTAATTGAAAGCGTCGCTCTGACGTATAGTGTTCGTGCAACTGCATTCTTTCATTCTAATCCTCCTTCGTGATAATCATTATCTACAAGGTATTTTCGTATCGTACATGCTTTTCTTTTAAAATTATAATCATAGAGTACAATTAGGTTTTTAAGTGTGGATATCGTTATTTTTTGGCTGTGCTTCCAGTTGCAGAATATACCGGTCAGACACTTACATCTTGGTCTATTACTCTAAACAAGAGAAATAGTTACTCGGAAAGGGTTAGGGCACAAGGCTTTGTAGACCCGAAGATGTCGTGACTTAAGGTACCTGTCCTTTCAGAATGAGATGCAAAATAGCCAATCACAAAGTACGTGAGAGAAACAAACGGTTAGTGCCCATAAGAAATTCCCTAATTATTTCGTATACTCAAACTTTTACAAAACCCACCCATGGCGAAGTTTGTCTTTTGACATCATAGCAACACGAGTACACAAAAAATAACTGAAACATTACAAGAAGAAGATGGTGTCAGCTACATCGGGACTTTATGCGGAGCAGCGATGAGTGACAATGTGTGCCAGCCTGGAGTTCGAACCTGGGAGCCCTGCTTGCTAGGAAGTTGCGTTAACCACTGCACCACCCAGACATAGTGTTTCCGGCTCTCCTTGTTTTG
Organism: Schistocerca americana; assembly: GCF_021461395.2. Classification (NCBI taxonomy): domain Eukaryota; kingdom Metazoa; phylum Arthropoda; class Insecta; order Orthoptera; family Acrididae; genus Schistocerca; species Schistocerca americana. The sequence continues at coordinate 399,513,958 of NC_060123.1, read as the reverse complement.
CTGCTTAAACTAAGGAATGTCACTGTGCATAATTTTTTGCACAGTCATTTCAGTGTACATACAGTACTCTGCCATTGGCAGAAGATTTTCAATTCCAGTTAGTCCTTACCATTATGCTTTTCCATAACAAATAAATTATGATACTTGACAGCACCTGGGTTTTAAATTTTCTCTCACGTTCAGGCTTCTACTGATCAAATAATTTTACTGTTAAACAATAAGATAAATCTAAATCCGAAATCGGTGTTTACAACATAAGGAGATTTACAGAAACATTACGAGATGGCCTGCTAGCTACATGTGTTTCTCACTGTACAGCTAAATTAGGACATGGCTTAGGCTCTACTATCGTAATTATATCACTTAACTTTTCAGAGTAATCAGGAAACCTTTATGTCAACATTTGGTATTTTAAAACATGTGATTAAAAAATGGTTTCATCAGTTAGTTCACATGACACATTCGTCTAGATTACATTTCCATGAAGTTGATGGACTTTCACACCAGGAAGTGTCCTTCATGGTTCATTGTTGTTGTTGTTGTGGTCTTCAGTCCAGAGACTGGTGTGATGCAGCTCTTCATGCCACTCTATCCTGTGCGACGCTGTTCATCTCCGAATAACTACTGCGACCTGCATCCTTCTGAATCTTCATCTTGGTCTGCTCCTACTATTTTTACCCTCCACGATTCTCTCCAGTACTAAATTGGTGGCAAATGCCGGGATGGTTCCTCTGAAAGGGCACGGCCGACTTCCTTCCCCATCCTTCCCTAATCCGATGAGACCGATGACCACGCTGTCTGGTTTCCTTCCCCAAACCAACCAACCAACCAACTAAATTGGTGATCCTTGATGCCTCAGAATATGTCCTACCAACCGATCCCTTCTTCTTGTCAAGTTGAGCCACAAATTCCTCTTATCCCCACTTCAGTACCTCCTCGTTAGTTACGTGATCTGCCCGTTTAATCTTGAGCATTCTTCTGAAGCACCACATCTCGAAGGCTTCTGTTTTCTTATTGTCTAAACTGTTTATCGTCCGTGTTTCACTTCCATATATGGCTACACTCCTTACAAATAATTTCAGAAAAGACTTCCTTTCACTTAAACCTATACTCGATGTTAACAAACTTTTTCTCTTCTTCAGAAACGCTTACCTTGTCATAGGAAGTCTACAGTTTATATCCTCTCTAATCCGACAATCAGCAGTTATCATGCTCCCCAAATAACAAAACTCTTTTACTACTTTAAGTGTCTCACGTCCTAATGTAATACCCTCAGCATCATCTGATTTCATTCGACTGCATTCCATTATCCTCGTTTTGCTTTTGTTGATGTTCATCTTATACACTCCTTTCAAGACATTGTCCATTCCACTCAACTGCTCTCCGAGGTTCTTTGCTGTCTCTGACAGAATTACAATGTCGTCGGCAAACTTTAAAATTTTTATTTCTTCTCCATGGATTTTAATTCCTACTCTAAATTTTTCTTTTGTTTCCTTTACTGCCTGCTCAATATACGTATAGAATAACTTTGGGTATAAGCTACAACCCTGTCTCACTCCCTTCCCAACCACTGCTACCCTTTAATGCCCCTCGACTCTTATGACTGCCTTCTTGTTTCTGTACAAATTGTAAGTAGCCTTTCGCTCCCTGTATTTGACCCCTGTCCACTTTAGAATCTGAAAGAGTGTATTCCAGTCCACACTGTCAAAAGCTTTCTCTAAGTCTACAAATGTTATAAACATAAGTTTTCCTTTCCTTAACCTATCTTCTAAGGTAAGTCGTAGGCTCAGTATTGCTTCATGTGTTCCAACATTTCTACAGAATCCAATCTGATCTTCCCCGAGATCGGCTTCTACCAGTTTTTCCATTCGTCTGTAAAGAATTCGTGTCATTATTTTGCAACCGTGACTTATTAAGCTAATAGTTCGGTAATTTTCACACCAGTCAATACTTACTTCTTTGGGATACGAATTACTATATTCTTCTTGATGTCTGAGGGTATTTCGCCTGTCTCATACATCTTGCTCAGCAGATGGAAGAGTTTTGTCATGACTGGCTCTCTCAAGGTTATCAGTAATTCCAATGGAATGTTGTCTACTCCTGGGACCTTGTTTCGACTTAGGTCTCTCAGTGCTCTGTCAAATTCTTCATGCCCACAAGTACATCTCCCATGTATAGAGCCTCTATTACTCCATCTACCTTTCTGCTTTCCCTTCTTTGCTTAGGACTGGTTTTCCATCCAAGCTCTTGATATTCATACAGGTGGTTCTCTTTTCTCCAAAGGTTTCTTTAATTTTCCTGTGGGCAGTATCTATCTTACCCCTAGTTATATGTGCTTCTACATCCTTACATTTGTCCTCTAGCCATCCCTGCTTAGCCATTTTGCACTTCCTGTCGATCTCATTTTTGAGATGTTTGTATTCCTTTTCGCCTGCTTCATTTACTGCATTTTTATATTTTATACTTTCATCTTAAACCAAGTGTTAGCAATGATTAAGTTACTCTCTGTGCAAAATTCAACCAGGTTGCTTCCTCTTTCATTCCTTACCCCCATTCCATATTCACCTACTACTTTTCCTTCTCTTCCTTTTCCTACAAGCGCATTCCAGTCGCCCATGACTATTAAATTTTCGTCTCCCTTAACTGTCTGAATAATTTCTTTTATTGCATCATTACATTTCTTCGATCTCTTCATCATTTGCGTAGCTAGTTGGCATATAAACTTGTACTACTTTGGTGGGCGTGCGTTTCGTGTCTATCTTGGTTACAATAATGCGTTTACTAAGCTGTTCGTAGTAGCTTATCCGCGTTTTTATTTTTTAATCATTATTAAACCCACTCCTGAATTACCGTTGTTTGATTTTCTATTTATTACCACGTTTTCACCTAACCAGAAGTCTTGTTCCTCCTGCCACCGAACTTCACTATTCCCACTATATCTATATTTAACCTATCCATCTCCATTTTTAAATTTTCTAACTTAACTGCCCGATTAAGGTGTTGACATTCCGATCCGCAGAACGCCATTTTGTTTCTCCTGGTGACGACGTCCTCCTGAGTAGTCCCCGCCCAGAGATCCGAATGGGGGACTATTTTACCTCCGAAATATTTTACCCAAGAAGACCCCTATCATTATTTAACCATACAGTAAAGCTGCATGCCCTCGGGAAAAATTACTGTTGTAGTTTCCCCTTGCTTTCAGCCGATCGTAGTACCAACGCAGCAGGGCCGTTTTGGTTGATGTTGCAAGGCCAGGTCAGTCAATCGTCTAGACTGTAGCCCACTCTACTACTGAAAAGGCTGCTGCCCCTCATGTACTAAATACTTTGTGGTTGCACCTACAGTACGGTTGTCCAACCGCAAGGTCCATGGTTCATGGAGAGGGGGGGGGGGGGGGAGGGTGCATAGTTCATTACAAAAGAAAAATTACCCATCACACCATAGAACAATATATACATAGACAAACATTCACAATAAAACCTACAAAATGTCATCTGTAGGGCAATTGTTGTCAATTTAATCCTTTATTTCTGAATATATCTCTTCAAATCTGTATGGTGATAGAGGCCTTTAACATTTTCAGATTTAGGATAAGATAAAAGGCAGGATCCGTCACGAGGAATGTTCACAATCCTGAAAGGGCCCTTATATAGAAATTGCCACTTTTTAATTTTTCCGTTTAAGAAGAGATGGTTTTGGATGAGTCTTTAATAAAATTAAATCTCTTACAGAAAATGTTTGTCGTATACTTTATTTTTCACTTGAGCACTGGCGTTCAACGAAATAATTGCCTGACAATTTTTTTCTTCCAAGGTGACGTTGTTACAATATCCTTGCGGAAGCGGGTTCACCCATCCATTTTTCTCTTCCTTTTTCAGTATGAGCTCGTCAGGAATGTGTCCTGTGCAAAGGTGCGGCAGTACGTTCGTCATCTGTGCTAAGACTATCGGGTTCATTGGTTTCGTGCATACATTAGGATGAACCGGTTAAATTCTGAGAAAATCCTCCCAGTGGGGTTTGTTTCGGGGTGAAGGGGCGCGTTGCGTCAGTTGATGCTATTGCCCCTCGTTTTGACGTTAATATCGGGTGCAGCAATATCTTTGTATTTAGGTTTATTCATTTTGTCCTCTGACAGAAAGCAGGTTCATAGCAAATGGTGAACACGTTTGTGTAGGAGGAGGAGGAGGAGATTAGTGTTTAACATTCCGTCGACAACGAGATCATTAGAGACACAGTACAAGCTAGGATAAGGGATGGATGGAGAAGGAAAGCGGCCGTACCTTCCAAAGGAACCACCCCGGCGTGTGCCTAAAGCGATTTAGGAAATCGCGGAAAACGTCGATCAGGGTGGCTGGATGCAGGTTTGAACCGTTGTCCTCCCGCATTGGAATCCAGTGTATTACATACCGTGCTACCCCACTGGGTACGCCTGTGTAGATTTGACAGATAATAATACAATCCAAATTTTTACTTTATCTTTTCCACCCCAATATTCAACAGACAAGTTCTACTTCAGAGATCAACTCTTATATCTCCCATTGTAGGAATTCCATGCCCAGTATGCATGGCACAGACAACCCCTTCACAATGAAAAAATGGTTCAAATGGCTCTGAGCACTATGGGACTTAACATCTGAGGACATCAGTCCCATAGAACTTAGAACTACTTAAACCTAACTAACCTAAGGACATCACACACATCCATGCCCGAGGCAGGATTCGAACCTGCGACCGTAGCGGTCGCACGGTTCCAGACTGTAGCGCCTAGAACCACTCGGCCACTCCGGCCGGCAGCAACAAATACTCCTGAGTTAATAACGAGCATCAAAACCGATTCACGGATTAGTGAACACAGGGTTGTCGTAGCGAGATTGAATACTGTAATCCCCAAATCCTCGAAAAATAAGCGAAAAATATACCTATTCAAAAAAGCAGATAAAAATTCACTTGACGGCTTCCTGAGAGACAATCTTCACTCATTCCAAATTAATAATACAAGTGTAGACCAGATGTGGCTTAAATTCAAAGAAGTACACTACTGGCCATTAAAATTGCTACACCAGGAAGAAATGCAGGTGATAAACGGGTATTCATTGGGATGATATAATATACTAGGACTGACATGTGATTACATTTTCACGCAATTTGGGTGCATAGATCCTGAGAAATCAGTACCCAGAACAACCACCTCTGGCACACCCCTGTGCATTGAGTCAAACAGAGCTTGGATGGCGTGTACAGGTACAGCTGCTCATGCAGATTCAACACGATACCACATTTCATCAAGAGTAGTGACTGGCGTATTGTAACGAGCCAGTTGGTCGGCCACCATTGACCAGACGTTTTCAATCGGTGAGAGATCTGGAGAATCTGCTGGCCACGGCAGCAGTCGAACATTTTCTGTATCCAAAAAGGCCCGTACAGGACCTGCTACATGCGGTCGTGCATTATTCTGCTGAAATGTGGGGTTTTGCAGGGATCGAATGAAGGGTAGAGCCACGGGTCGTAACACATATGAAATGTAGCGTCCACTGTTCAAAGTGCCATCAATCCGAACAAGAGGTGGCCGAGACATGTAACCAATGGCACCACATACCATCACGCCGGGTGATACGCCAGTATGGCGATGACGAATACACGCTTTCAATGTGCGTTCACCGGGATGTCGCCAAACAGGGGTGCGACCATCATGATGCTGTTAACAGAACCTGGATTCATCAAAAAAAAATGACTTTTTGCCATTCGTGCACCCAGGTTCGTCGTTGAGTACACCATCGCAGGCGCTCCTGTCTGTGATGCAGCGTCAAGGGTAACCGCAGCCATGGTCTGCGAGCTGATAGTTCATGCAGCTCCAAACGTCATCGAACTGTTCGTTCAGATGGTTGTTGTCTTGCAAACGTCCCCATCTGTTGACTCAGGGATCGAGACGTACAAGCACGATCCGTTACAGCCATGCGGATAAGATGCCTGTCATCTCGACTGCTAGTGATACGAGGCCGTTGGAATCCAGCACGGCGTTCCATATTACCCTCCTGAACCCACCGATTCCATATTGTGGTAACAGTCATTGGATCTCGAACAACGCGAGCAGCAATATCGCGATACGATAAACCGAAATCGCGACAGGCTAAAATCCGACCTTTATCAAAGACGGAAACGTGATGGTACGCATTTGTCCTCCTTACACGATGCATCACAACAACGTTTCACCATGCTACGCCGGTCAACTGCTGTTTGCGTATGAGAAATCGGTTGGAAACTTTCATCATGTCAGCACGTTGTAGGTATCGCCACCGGCGCCAACCTTGTGTGAATGCTCTGAAAAGCTAATCATTTGCGTATCACCGCATCTTCTTCCTGTCGGTCAATTTTCGCGTCTGTAGCACGTCGTCTTCGTGGTGTAGCAATTTTAATGGCCAGTAGTGTAGTTTCGGCAGCAATTGGGATATTTATACCAAGTAAATTAATAAACGACGGAGCTGACTCTCCTTGGTACACAAAACGGGTTAGAACACAGTTGCAGAAACAACGAAACAAACATGCCAAATTTGAACAGACGCAAAATCCCCAGGATTGGCGATCTTTTACAGAAGCTCGAAATTTAGCGCGAACTTCAGTGCGAGATGCCTATGACAGTTACCACAACGAAATTTTGTCTCGAAACCTGGCAGAAAATCTAAAGAGATTCTGGTCGTATGTGAAGTATGTTAGTGGCAAGAAACAATCAATGCCTTCTATGCACGATAGCAATGGAGATTCTATCGAAGACAGTGCTGCCAAAGCAGAGTTACTAAACACATCCTCCGAAATGCCTTCACAAAAGAAGACGAAGTAAATATTCCAGAATTCGAATCGAGAACAGTTGCCCACATGAGTAACTTAGAAGTAAATATCCTCGGAGAAGTGAAGCAATTTAAATCACTTAATAAAAGCAAGTCTTCTGGTTCAGACTGTATACCAGTTAGGTTCCTTTCGGAGTATACTGATGCATTAGCTCCATCCTTAACATTCATATACAACCGTTCGCTCGACGAAAGATCCGTACCCAAAGACTGGAAGAAAGGTAGTAGGAGTAATCCACTAAATTACAGCCCATATCGTTAACGTCGATATGCAGCAGGATTTTAGAACAAATATTGTTATCTAACATTATGAATTACCTCGAAGAAAACGGTCTATTGTCACACAGTCAACATGGGATTAGAAAACATCGTTGTTGTGAAACACAACTAGCTCTTTATTCACATGAAGTGTTGAGTGCTATTGACAAGGGATTTCAGATCTATTCCGTATTTCTGGATTTCCTGAAGGCTTTTGACACTGTACCACACAAGCGGCTCGTAGTGAAATTGCGTGCTTATGGAATATCGTCTCAGATTTTCTATCAGAGAGGTCACAGTTCATAGTAATTGAGAGAAAGTCATCGGGTAAAACAGAAGTGATTTCTGGCATTCCTCAAGGTAGTATTAGGGGCCCTTTGCTCTTCCTTATCCATATAAACGATTTGGGAGACAATCTGAGCAACCGTCTTCGGTTGTTTGCAGATGATGCTGTCGTTTATCGACTAATAAAGTCACCGGAAGATCAAAACAAACTGCAAAACGATTTAGAAAAAAATATCTGAATAGTGCGAAAAGTGGCAGTTGACCCTAAATAACGAAAAGTGTAAGGTCGTCCACATGAGTGCTAAAAGGAACTCGTTAAACTTCCGTTACACGATAAATCAGTCTAATCTAAAAGCTGTAAATTCAACTAAATATGTAGATATTACAATTACGAACAATTAGGAACACACAGAAAATGTTGTGGGGATGGCTAACCAAAGACTGCGTTTTATTGGCAGGACACTTAGAAAATGTAACAGACCTACTAAGGAGACTGCCTACACTACGCCGGCCGAAGTGGCCGAGCGGTTCTAGGCGCTACAGTCTGGAACCGCGCGACCGCTACGGTCGCAGGTTCGAATCCTGCCTCGGGCATGGATGTGTTTGATGTCGTAGGTTAGTTAGGTTTAAGTAGTTCTAAGTTCTAGGGGACTGATGACCAAAGAAGTTAAGTCCCACAGTGCTCAGAGCCATTTTTTTTTGCCTACACTACGCTTGTCCGTCCTCTTTTAGAATACTGCTGCGCGGTGTCGGATCCTTACCAGATAGGACTGACGGAGTACATCGAAAAAGTTCAAAGAAAGGTAGCACGTTTTGTATTATCGCGAAATATGGGAGAGAGTGTCACAGAAATGATATAGGATTTGGGCTGGACATCATTAAAAGAAAGGCGGTTTTCGTTGCGACGGAATCTTCTCATGAAATTCCAATCACCAACTTTCTCCTCCGAATGCGAAAATATTTTGTTGACACCGACCTACATAGGGAGGAACGATCACCACGATAAAATAAGGGAAATCAGAGCTCGTACAGAAAGATATAGGTGAACATTCTTTCCACGCGCTATACGAGATTGGAATATAGAGAATTGTGAAAGTGGTTCGATGAATCCTCTGACAGACACTTAAATGTGATTTGTAGAGTATCCATGTAGATGTAGATGTAGATATTTACATCCGTGCCTGCCAAAATACTTCTTCATGCACTCATCATAATCCAAATCTTGCTTAGATTGAAACTGAGGAGAAAACACTTTTCTTCGCATATTTGCTAATGGACGAAGTTTCCACATTTTATCGTTTACATGAGTGAATGAATCTCATAATTGTTTCAAATCTGTCTCTTCTCATTACGTTGTAGACCATTTCAGTTCTCATGTCCAACCCTGAATCCCAGTAACATCCTCTTCTAGATAGAGGGTTATAGCCCGAGAGAATTATAACTCCTAGGAAACCTTTTATCTCTTCATGTGTTATTTTGGGATACGGGTAGTTCGTGAACAAAGCACATTTTGTAAATTCAGTACTAAGAAATTTAATTATTTCATCATTCAAAATAGTTCAAAACATTGAACTGGAATCAAGCTTCTTTATTTACTTTGATTACTCTCAGAAAATAAAGCGTTATCACTTTGCACATCGTCCCTTCTCCATTCTCTTATTACAGTTTTTTAGATCTGTAGCTTCTCTGTTTCGTATGGAATGACATTTCCTGGGTAATCAAAATGACAGCAGTCAATCTCAAACACACCATTTAACCTGTTTTTGTTGGTCAATACCGTTTTCGTTTTGGCGCCAGCATGAAGTTGCTTAGGTTCAAGATTAATAACCTTTCCACTCCATCATCTTCACCTGAATGTTCATCCGATTCTACATTAGCTTCAGGAGGCTCAAAAAACATATCCGTCGCATCGTCTTCTCCGCCCTGAAGAATAGCCAGGATTTCATGCACAGACAGGCCTCTGATAAAGAAGGAAACATTATATTGACCGTTCTGCCTAGTGTAACATATATGCAGCACAGATTAAAAACTGGATTTGGAGCAGTAACAATGGACTGCATTTTGTGGATAACCTGTAATATAAATTTCATCACCTTTAGAATTGTAATTAAGGAAAACTGTTAAAAAATTGCGCCGTATACTGCTTCAGAAAATAGAACTTACTTCTTATTCCAGGACATAATCTTATTCAGAAAACGTCTTCAGTAAATGAACAACCATACACTGTCCTCTTCCTGCTTTATACCTGCAGAAAGCCCTTTAAATTTCAACAATAGATCTTCCTTAACTGAAAGTCATGCAACAGTAGGCATTTAAATGCTTGTTGCCCGCATCTCGTGGTCGTGCGGTAGCGTTCTCGCTTCCCACGCCCGGGTTCCCGGGTACGATTCCCGGTGGGGTCAGGGATTTTCTCTGCCTCGTGATGGCTGGGTGTTGTGTGCTGTCCTTAGGTTAGTTAGGTTTAAGTAGTTCTAAGTTCTAGGGGACTGAAGACCATAGATGTAAAGTCCCATAGTGCTCAGAGCCATTTGAACCATTTTTGAAATGCTTGTTTTGTTGCAAACAAGAGAAAAAATGGTAGAATGTTATGTGACATACATGTCATGCTAGGCAGAAATTGGATTAATATGCTTGGCGTCAGATCGGGAGAATTTACTGCAGACAAATAGTTTTCTACTGTGTCTTCTGGTGCATGAACAAATATTTCGCGAATGCTTATCGATAGTTTGCCGTTCAGTATTCCCATGACACTTTTGTGTGCCGTCGGCTTATCTCAGTAGCGCATGTTTCCTAAATAGTTCTCAAAATATTTTGTGAGACTGCCCTATTTTGGGTTGTATGTCTCAGGATTGAACACTTCACGCCGTAAGCGATTCTGGACGTGCTCTCTTTAAAATGGATCACAGTTGAACAGGTTTCAGAAGTTTCTGCGGCCCGCAGCGAGAATTCTTCTTGCACCTATGATACTCCAAGTTTTAGGTGGGATCCCATTCGAATGGAATGAAACAGACAAGATTTATAAACCTGGAGCCACTGGCGCTTGAGCAAACTTTGCTCTCTAAGCACGGCACTTAACGTCGGTGCTGACCCCTCCAAATCTTACGAACATTCCAGACACGGGGTACTAGGCCCTTGATAACGCGGAATAGGCTGACTCAAGAACGCACATTTAGTAGCTTTTAGGGGGGGGGGGGGGGGGAGAAGCCCTAGACCTGGGGGTATCGAGTATTTTTAATATTTTGGAAGACGTATGGCGACTTGTAAGCAGCCGTAAAAAATGTACACTTCCGACCCTGATAAAAACCTTTTAACTCGTGTATTTTTTCCTTTACCTCAGAGCTAGGGGACGGGGAGGGGCACTTGCCCTTGGACTGGTTGTACTGACTAGTGTTACCATAGCTTTTATTTTCATGTGGCGCTGTAGGCGTTGCCGCACGCGGTGAGTCCTATATCGTCTAAGTACCTGTTGCCTGTCAAGCAAGTCACCTGCTAATATCTGTCTTATCCGACCGAGATCATTTCGTACTGTCTCGCCAGAGGTCCCTAGTTCAGAGAACACGCCTGCGCCAACGTCTTGTACCACAGCACAACATTCTTCTGTGAAATCCACTCGTTAAACGTTTTCTTAAAAGGTTCATCTTCAGCAGACAGTGTTTGGTTTATTCATAGTTGTTGTTCAAATGACAAATTTGTGTCAATTTTCACATATCAATTTCCCTTTTTATCTGAGTGTTTTTTAATTCCTTAAGATTCACAGACATTTCGCTTACTACACCCGGCATTTCACGGTGAGCTTCAGTGAGACCTGATATTCAATTTTTACCATCATCTAACGTCGTGGCTTTTATGTTCATTTATAACTACTGTCGACCACCTAAGAGTAAAAAGTGGGGACATGAACGTCCATTATCCCACCTGGGACTTAAATGGTGGATGCAGAGTGGGAAGCAAAATCGCAGAAGAAATAGAGGCCGACGGACTAGTAGTACATTCATTATTCAGTACTTTAACACATGCTCGCGAAGGGTCGAAGTCATCTATCGAATATCTTAAATAAAATATGGACCAACCAAATCTATATCCCAGAAATGAAAACTGCTCGGGTCGTACTGGTATAAAAAAACAGAGCAGGCGCCTGAGTGCACTACGTCATAAAGGCCCACTTCTCTTCTGTTGTGTGTTTATAAGACATTGGAACGGATGATTGAGCACAAATTACGATGGTGCATTGGGAATCGAAAACAGCTCTGCCCTTTGGACAAGAAGCTAGCAGTGACTAAAAATGGCTCTGAGCACTATGGGCCTTAACATCTGTGGTCATCAGTCCCCTAGAACTTAGAACCACTTAAACCTAACTAACCTAAGGACAGCACAAACATCCAAGCCCGAGGCAGGATTCGAACCTGCGACCGTAGCAGTCGCGCGGTTGGCAGTCCATACGGACATCACAAAAGCTTATGATAGATTTCTTAAGCCTTAATGATTGTATTGTATTGTATGTTAACCGGGGACCTAGAAACGACGGAGAAGCTTCGTCCCCGCCGGAGCCGCGGTGGTCCGCAACCCCACGACGACTACCGCACTCCACTTCTCCCCTCCGCCGCCCCACACCGAACCCAGGGTTATTGTGCGGTTCGACCCCCGGTGGCGCCCCCAGGGAACGTCTCACACCAGACGTGTGTAACCCCTATGTTTGCATGGTAGAGTAATGGTGGTGTACGCGTACGTGGAGAACTTGTTTGCGCAGCAATCGCCGACGGAATAAGGGGAACCAGCCCGCATTCGCCGAGGCAGATGGAAAACCGCCCAAAAACCATCCACAGACTGGCCGGTTCACCGGACCTCGACACAAATCCGCCGGGCGGATTCGTGCCGGGGACCAGGCGCTCCTTCCCGCCCGGAAAGCCGAGCGTTAGACCGCACGGCCAACCGGGCTGGCGGCATTACTGATAAATAAGCTGAAGAAACATGATATCCCATAGCCATTTATTTAAAAGCTACACCGAGTGCTGTCCGGTAGAAGCTTGATTATTACACCAGATAGTGAATCGGGCCCAAGGAGAACAAGCAAAAGAGTTATCACAAGGCTTTGTGTTGTCAGTATTGCTGTTCAATCTGTTTGCATCAGATCTACATTCACTGTTTCACCCAAGTTTACAAGTATCGCAGTATGCAGATGATTTATGTGTTTGTACACGTAGCGATAATATTATTGTCAGCAACAGATGGATAACGCTATGATAGTGTTCAGTGAATAAATGACTGAGAACTGCCTCGACATATCGTCTCATAAAATCAGATGTGTGCGAATATACGAGACATAGGTTTAACGAAACGAGAAATATAAGATTAGGAACCTTTATATTTCTGGTCACAGAGTGGCCGAGTGCTTAAGACTTTACAGCGCTCATGAGCTTCCCTGGTCACATTACAGTAATAACGTAATTCGAAAATGGAAGGTGTCATAAATATCATTCGCGCTGTGACAAGTAATTGGTGGGGAGCAGACCGAAGAACGTACGTTAATACAGGGTGATTCACGAAGGTATGCAAATATTTTAATATGTAATTCTATAAGTAACTCAAGAAAAAAGTTCATATAAACATAGGTCCGCAATTGTTTAGATACGGCTAATAAAAGATTTTGCCTGAAATTTAGCACTTCGCTAATGTGAAGCCATCGAGAAACTGTACAACATTAAAGCAAAGTACGATTTTCATTTATTTTGTTGTTATTGGTCTGGTGAATCTAATAAAACATGCCCCAGACGTGTATCATTGGTAGTTTTTCAGAACATACCGAGAAGCCGAGATTATTATACAAGTAAATTTGTTTACTTTCCATTAAGAATGTAGAAACATTTACGTCATTGTTGGCAACCGTTAGTGAGTTGTTTCAGTCATTCCCTAACCTTGAAACGAGTTAGTTTTCTGTATCGTTCAGTGAAATAACATAATAACAGCAGTGTATTTAAGTGAAACCTCATATTAACTGTTGTAGTTTGTAGATTATTTATGAAATTGGGATGTTTTTCAAATTTACGGCAGAGGAATACATCGATATGGTGTTCATTTATGGCAAATGTGATCGTAATGCTACGGCTGCAGTTAACGAATATCGCGTACGTTATCCATTTCGGAGGAGAAGAGGAAATTAAGAGCAAACCTGTGAAACCGAAATGAGCAAAAAAATCTGTTCATCACATGCATCTAAACGCATTGAACTCAGTGGAGACATTGTTGAACATTTATTGTGAATGTATTGTGAAATTGTATGCACACTCTGTACCGAGCGAGGTGGCGCAGTGGTTAGCACACTGGACTCGCATTCGGGAGGACGACGGTGCAATCCCGCGTCCGGCTATCCTGATTTAGGTTTTCCATGATTTCCCTAAATCGCTCCAGGCAAATGCCGGGATGGTTCCTTTGAAAGGGCACGGCCGACTTCCTTCCCCGTCCTTCCCTAATCCGATGAGACCGATGACCTCGCTGTTTGGTCTCTGCCCTCACACAATCCAATCCAATCCTATGCGCACTCTACAACTTCCTCAACACTGAGCTTTGTGTTTTCCGGTTTAAAATGAATTTACATGTGCTATGTTATTAATAAAAGCAGATTATCTGACACATTCATACAGTTTCAGTTAACGTTATTACCATCATTTTTCCAAAATTAAGTTCTCTGCAACTTTTGTTGAAAACTTGTGAAATTGTCTGGAATTTAAGAAACAAATTGGATCAAGTAGTTAATAAATAAAAAATTTTACGAAATTACGTCTTAGCTTCTCTAGATGTTTCGGAAAGCTACTGCAGATAGCCTGGGACATGTTTTATTAGATTCGCCAGATCAATAACAATAAAATAAATGGAAATAGTGCTTTACTTTAACCTCGTACAGTTTCGCGATGGTTTCATACTAGCGAAGTTGCTAAATTTCAGGCAAAATCTTTTACTAGCGGTAACTAAGCATTTGCGGCCCTATGTTTGAAGTTTTTTCTTTAGTTTTACTTGTACAGTAACATATTAAAATATTTGCACATCTTCGGGAATCACCCTGAATATATCGACGGCTAATAAGATTTTACATGGGTTACGGATACATTTGTTACGGTTCAGCAACCCGAAATAAACTAGAGAAATTATGTAAGTGCTAATGTATAAAGCTGTCAGAATATGTACTGGAGCATTCATACTGACTGCTAACGCTTTTCTGGTGGAAGCATACGAAATGCCATTAGAACTACGCAGGAAATACGTCACAATTAAATTCCTCTTGAAACGTTTTCACTTAAACGACAATTTATGAGCAAAGGTTAGAGTTCTCACTACAAAGTGCTATGAGGACAGGTACTGGATTAAGGAAAAACTACCACCCCTAGCAGAACTGTACTTTGATGTTTCGTCTTTGCCGGCCGCGGTGGTCTCGCGGTTCTAGGCGCTCAGTCCTGAACCGTGCGACTGCTACGGTCGCAGGTTCGAATCCTGCCTCGGGCATGGATGTGTGTGATGTCCTTAGGTTAGTTAGGTTTAAGTAGTTCTAAGTTCTAGGGGACTGATGACCACAGCTGTTAAGTCCCATAGTGCTCAGAGCCATTTTGTTTCGTCTTTCCGTAAACACGTCACCACTTCCCAAAATATAGAGGTTGCTTCAGCACACCCTACGCTAACGCCTTAGTGAAGATGAACATCAAGATGCGTCTTCCATGTAGTCAAGGTTTACTGAATAAGAAAATTTTAGCTGACAATTTAGCAGCATGGCTATCGTCAAGATAGATCTGCACAGATAGGTCCAAACAAATAAGACAGTTCATAGAAGACAAGACTAAAAACCGGTTCCCATTAGGGCTGCCGTACGTCAAAACGGCACGGCAATGCCGAGGTTGTCATAAAAAATGTTCTCTGCTTAGCGGTTTGCCCACGTCGAACCGCGACCGCTGCTGCCCTGCAGGTCTGCGTCGCCAATCAGGGAACGCGCTCAGTGTGTGGCAAGGTACAGAACCCCCACCATACGAACTTTCGCCGAAGCACTGTTGCAAATATGGTGGTAGCTATGAAAAAATTCTTATCATCTGATTTCAAGGACACTATTTGGTGAAAAAATTTGATTCTTCCGCATCTTACAGTCTGATATCGTCACTCGATAAAGGATTTAATTTCTTTTCGATATTTGTCATGGTTATTTGCTGTAAAGCTTTTAAGTAAACCACTAGACAAAACTATATTGAGTACCTTGCGTATAGTTCCACACACACACACACACACACACACACACACACACACACACACTCAAAATACATGCATACTCTCTTTATCTCCCTAGGAAGAGACAAAGAAGTGAACACATGGTACTTACGACTTTACGCCACAGTTTATGGTAAAATATCTAAGTTTGTGCCAGAAGAATAATAGAGCTCCACAGTAATTAGGGCAAAGGACATGATAATTGCGAAGAAGGAATTTCGTAACGTTAAAATGTGCCTATGTTTCGTGAGTGAAGTCACAGTGCGACCTTCAGCATGTAACCAGATGAGAAAAACGTAGACGCCAGCCAAATACTCGATTAACTGTAAATAATCACTTGTTTACATAAAAAATAAGGCATGAACTGTTTTCTGATCTATAAATATTGCATATCAAATCAAAACTGTATCGTTCTAAATAACAGCGAAGATGCCTTAAAGTAAAAGGCGAAACGCGGCCATAGCAAATAAAATGCATTGCAGCAAGAAAAAGGCGTTTATTATTTACAAAAGGAATAGTTCTGTGCTCGCTGTGGATGATGGCCACGCAAACAAACTTGTTATTAATTTTTCCATTATTCATTACGACAGTTTTTTCATTTGTAACGTCTAGAATACTTCACAACTACAAGTAATAACACCAGCTTGCGAATTATTCTTTCCAACAGCGCTAAAATAGTCTTCATGGCGGGATATATAGCCACTGATAAATCAATTTCTTTTACCGAAAGATTGTATATCCTTGATCGCATCTTTAGCAGAAAGTACCAAATAAGATATTCTGTGTATCGTATTCAGTATCTATAAACTCTGGAGAACAATATACCATATTAGACGAGCATTCTGACTGAGCCCAGGCTTGCAAGAAATAACGAAGGACCGGACTAGCCATAATAATTAGCTTCACAGTTACCACTTTGGCTGTTATGACACAATGGTTGATTCGATATTTGGTTGCCAAAATGCCGTATTTAATTTTCTGAGCAACCTGCTTCCCCCGAGACAAACGCTACATAAAAATAATTTCATACAGCGTTAGTGCATCCTTTACTAGGGCTGTGATTGGTCTCATGATATTTGAAGCCACCCCTGCACAAAAAACGAATGGCAGTACATTGCGATATATTTGCCATCGATCACTTCTACACAGTTTGAGAACTGCCAGTGCATTCGGAAGTGTCGGCTGCTGTGGCCGAGCGGTTCTAGGCGTTTCAGTAAGGAACCGCGCTACTGCTACGATCGCAGGTTCGAATTCTGCCCCGGGCATGGATGTGTGTGATGTCCTTAGGTTAGTTAGGTTTAAGTAGTTCTAAGTCTAGGGGACTAATGACCTCAGATGTTAAGTCCCATAGTGCTTAGAGCCATTTGAACCATTCGGAAGTCATGCATAACGCTTGATGTTGGTTGTTCGTTCGTGAAGAAATACATGTCTTACGAAAAATGCCATAGCGACCAACACAGTAATTCAACTTCATCATTCTGCGACTGTTGTCACAAGAAAACTGAATTCAAGCTTTTTTCTAATATAAGGCTGTTTGCAGTGAGTGATTCAGATGTGTACACAAATACATCACAAGTGATGGGTACAAACAAATAATCTGGAAATAAATACACAACTGACCTATCTAATGAAAGGTATTGCTAGTTGATGCTGGGTTGCGTTAACAAGAAATACAATTACAAAATTGCAGTGCTTGTGTTATTCTGAATTATGATGCAATGTTTCTTCGGACATGCATGCATTCATGCCCGAAGGAACAGGAACTGTGGCGGGTACAGCCGTTATGAAATACGTGAAATGTATTCGCAATTGCGAATATGGACAACCATCAGCTGTATAATGGAATGACGACAATGAAAATTTCTGCCGGTCCGAGACTCGAAACCGGATTTCCCGTATATCACGAGCGGTAGCCTTACCATTTGGTTATCCGCGCACGACTCCCGGCCAGATCCAAACTTCCTTATGTCAACCATGTGTCTTCAACCTGTACTCGCACCGCCATTATACACATTATGTGATCAAAAGTATTCGGACACCTGGCTGAAAATTACTTAAAAGTTCGTGGCGCCCTCCATCGGTAATGCTGGAATTCATTATGGTGTTGGCCCACCCTTAGCCCTGATGACAGCTTCCACTCTCGCAGGCAGACGTTCAGTCAGGTGCTGGAAGATTTCTTGGGTAATGGCAGCCCATTCTTCACGGAGTGCTGCGCTGAGGAGAGACGTCGACGTCGGTCGGTGAGGCCTGGCACGAAGTCGGAGTTCCAAAACACCCCAGAGGTGTTCTATAGGATTGAGGTCAGAACTCTGTGCAGGCCAGTCCATTACAGGGATGTTATTGTCGTGTAACCATTCCGCCATAGGCTATGCATTACGAACAGGTGCTCGATCATGTTGAAAGATGCAATTGCCATCCCCGAATTGCTCTTCAACAGTGAGAAGCAAGAAGGTGCTTAAAACATAAATGTAGGCCTGTGCTGTGAGAGTGCCATGCAAAATAGTAAGCAATGCATGGCCCCTCCATGAAAAACACGACCACATCATAACACCACCGCCTCGGAATTTTACTGTTGGCACTACACACGACTGGCAGATGACGTTCACAGGGCATTCGCAATACCCATACCCTGCCATCGGATTGCCACATCGTGTACCGTGATTCGTCACTACACCCAACGTTTTTCCACTGTTCAGTCGTCCAATGTTTATGCTCCTTACACCAACCGAGGTGTCGTTTGGCACTTACCGGCGTGATGTGTGGCTTATGAGCAGCCGCTCGACCATGAAATCCACGTTTTCTCACCTCCCGCCTAACTGTCACAGTACTTGCAGTGGATCCTGGTGCAGTTTGGAATTACTGTGTGATTGTATGGATAGATGTCTGCCTATTACACATTACGACCAACTGTCGGCGGTCTCTTTCAGTCAACAGACGAGGCCGGCCTGTATGATTTTGTGCTGTTGGCGTCCCTTCACGTTTCCACTTCACTATAACATCTGAAACAGTGGACATAGGGTTCTTTAGGAGTATGTAAATCTCGCGTACAGACGTATGACACAAGTGATACCCAATCACCTGACCACATCCGAAGTGTGTGAGTTGCGCGGAGGGCCCCATTCTGCTCTCTCACGATGTCTAATGACTACTGAGATCGCTGATATGGAGTACCTGGCAGTTGGTAGGAGCACAATGCACTTAATGTGAAAAACGTAAGTTGTGGGGGTGTCCGGATACTTTTGATCATAGTACAGGGAAAGTCGCTTGCCCGGAGTCGGAGGATATTCCGAAGACGTTACTCTCACGAGTTGGTTTTCTATCTGCTCAAGATAATTTACTGACAAGACATTAACAACAATGCCACACGAATCCCTGTCCCTGGCTCCAGTTTTAATGGCATAACAGTCCCAATCTATACCTGGCAAGTTGAAGTCATCCCCTATTACAACGGCATGATCAGGAAAATTACTAATGATATTCTGCAAGTTCTGTCTGAAGCGCTTTACAACTACAAATCCTGACCCAGGTGGTCCAGGTGGTCCGATCACCATTTTCAACGTTCTTAGATACTCAATTTCACCCAGATTAATTCACATTCGGAATCCGTGATAACATTGCTAGATTTTATCGAATTTTTTACTGCAATAAACACGCCGCCTCCATTGGCGACTAACCTATCCTTGCGATAACCATTCCAATCTGAACTTAGGATTTTGTTGTCATTGACGTCTGGTTTCAACCAGCTTTCTGTTCCCAATGCTATCTGTACATTATAACCTTGACTAAGCGATACTAATTCTGGGACCTTTCCTTGGACGCTCCTGCAGCTTACTAAAATCATATGAATCTTTCCTATCTCTGATCAGCGAGGATCTCTGAGGTCGTTGTGGCAGATTTAACAGGCAAGTAATCTTTTATCCCAAAGAGGGGGTTCTCTAACATAAAAAAGCCACATGCGCACACCACACGTACTCCGCTAGCCTAGTAGCTGCTTCCTGCGTGCAGTGCGCGCCCGACCTATTAAGGGAAACCCTACAATTCTGCACCCAGTAGCGGAGGTCGAGAAATTCGCATCCGATACAGTCGCAGAGTCGTCTGAGCCTTGGTTTCGACCTTCCACTCTGCTCCAAACCAGAGGACTGCTATCAACCCTGGGTATGGCGCTACAAACAGAAAGCTTAGCCTGCACCCGGCGCACGTTGCTAGTCGCCTTCATCAAATCAGCCAGCCGGCGAAATGAGCTGAGGATGGCCTCAGAACCCAAGTGGCAAGCGTCATTCGTGCCGACATGTGCCACTCACTACATACAGCCGGTTGCACTCGATAGACGCCGGTAGGGCCTCCTCCATACCACGGATGAGACCTCCCGGCAAACATACCGAATGCACACTGGAATTCTTTCCTACCTTGCCTGCTCTCTCACTGAGGGGCTCCATCACCCGCCTAACATTCGAGCCCCCAATGACATGCTTACCCACTCTCTGTACTTGTCCATACTCGGCAGGAAAATCGACTGCTGGCCCAACAGGAGAGGCATCCCCGGCTTGGAGTTGTCATCAACACTGGGCAGAACATCGTACCTGTTACTAAGAGCCAGCCGAACGGCCTGCTCCCTCTTTCGCCTTCCACTCAGTGACACTGTCTGTCACCCACTCTGGAGTGAGGACGGACCGATCAGATGTTGCGTATCAGAAGCCGCAGCGACGTCCGGATCACAAGGGGATTCCAGCGGCAGCAAAGGTGTCGCAAGTATCGTTACTGGCGGCCCGACGTCACCGCAACTTTGAGCATTAGCTAGAAGCTTGTCGTCGGTAGCCAACGCAGCTTCCAGCTGTTTACGGGCAGCAGCAGCCAACTCTCCTTGTGTCTGCTCACAACAAGCACAGTCCCTAGCCATATTGTACTGCATATAAGATAGATATAAGGTCTCAAATGGCGCTACTGAGTTTGAAAACATACAAAAGGGGAATAAAGTAACACTGTAAGTTGCTGTGCAGATTTATCGATATAATCTGAGACCGAAATCTATTAAATAGAAATAAATTTCTCTACTGAAGTTGATGTATTTACAGATACCTGTTATTAAAAATGCTGTTTACCGAAAAGTTACTGCACGAGATAAGTATTCAAACTAGAATGCACAGATCTAAACTGTATGCTGCCTAGTAGCACAAAATTAAAACTTAGTGGCGTGACGGAGTTTCTGGAGGTGGGAAAATTTACTCTAGGAATCCGCCATACACAACGATATTCACAAGACACACGCAAAAACGAAAACTACTATTAATTTTCTAGCCACATGTCTACACAGTGCACGGCACGCGGTTCTGCTATTTTTGCTGGCTGTAGCGCACTAGCTCGCCGAAAGCCGCGGCGTGTGGACCACAGCAGGTCGGTCCGTCTGCAGTTTTTGCTCTCTCAGTCGTTTCGATCGGAATACAGTGATTGACATAATAAACCGAAATGAAAATGTCTGCAGAAGATGCTCGGCCATTTGGCTCTTGGCATGTCGTTTAAAGAAGGAAAGACGCCACAGAAGCAGAAAACACATGTACTAGATGCATCCTTCCTCGCAGAAAAGAAATTCCAATAGTGCTTTTGAGTTCTTTTACGAGGAGGTAAGAAACTATGACGATAATATTTTTAATCGAACCGGAATGTCAACATATTCCTTCGACGAACTACTTTAGAAAATTAGAGGAGCAATAACTGAAATGACAACTAACTTGTGCTCATGTATTTGCCCTGAAGAAATGCAGCTGGTAACAACCAAGTAAGCTTGCTACTATTCTGTTTAAATATTTTAATACCATACGGTTTCGTATAATTAAGTACATAGAACAATAATGCAAACATTTCAGTGAAACTTGATGCAGATTCCGGAATGAGATATTCTCTGTGGTGCAGTGGAGTGTGCGCTGATGTTAAACTTCCTGGCAGATTAAAATTGTGTGCCGGACCGAGACTCGAACTCGGGACCTTTGCCTTTAATGGGCAAGTGCTCTACCATCTGAGCTACCCAAGCACGACTTACGACCCGTCCCCACGGCTTCTGTGAAGTTTGGAAGGTAGGAGACGAGGTACTGGCAGAATTGAAGCTGTGGGGACGGGTCGTGGGTCGTGCTTGGGTAGCTCAGTTGGTAGAGCACTTGTCCGCGAAAGGCAAAGGTCACAAGTTCGAGTCTCGGTCCGGCACACAGTTTTAAGCTGCTAGGAAGTGTGATGCAGATTGTTTACATTATTGCACATGTGAAACTGCTCATAACGGTCACTTCCTTCGGAGTGATCACGTAAACGCGACGGAGTTGCTGAAGATCAAACATCTGTTACATTTTCATATATATCTGTGTTGCTAGTTGACGGCCGGGCACTATTTATGAAACTGGTATTCCGTGGATAGTTCTGGGGCGTGGGTTCTCTTGAGAAGAAGCATCCATGACCACTTCCAAAATACTGATTTCGATTATTGCCTTCAGATGCTCAGGTACTCGTTTAAAATCATTAAACAATCACAACAAAAGTGGCGGTCAGGGTCATCGTCATTTCTTGCTAGGCTTTCCGTTAGTTCCTCACAAGCTGTACTTCTGTGTTCTCAGTTTCTGTGTAATTAGCCTTTATCTGTTTCGGTCTTGATGTGATGACTTGTACTTTGAAGTTTCATGTGGTTCCCCAGTAGGCTCAACTTCTGTGTCCTTCTGCCCTACTTCAGTTGAAATCAAACTGTCATTTATATTATTTCTGTCAAAGACATCTCCATAAAACATAAGCTGGTTAAAGTAGATGCACGTGGATTTCTGGTGCACTTTTTTAGACGGCTTACTTTCCGATATTCTTTCACAAAATTCTCTCTCAGACTTTTCCATTTCTGTTGCAACAACGGACCGGAGAATCAAATCCAATCAAATGTGTGAAATCTTATGGGACGTAACTGCTAAGGTCATCAGTCCCTAAGCTTACACACTACTTAACCTAAATTATCCTAAGGACAAACACACACATCCATGCCCGAGCGAGGACTCGAACCTCGGACGGGAGCAGTCGCCCTGACCGTGACAAGGCGCCCTAGACCGCGCGGCAACAAGGTACGTCTAACAGTACAAAACAAGATACAAATCAGCTTGCATTACTGCAAGGCGCCATCAGGTTAAAAGTTGCGAAAATGAACGCTCTGATTCCTTGACATATCTTTTCCAGGAGTCCTTAGGCCAACACCTTTCTCACTACCTCGTCACACTTCTAACACCATATTTGTGACACAGTTGTACCACGGTTTTCTGTACAAGGTGGCAGCCAGTCAAGGAATATTTTAGGGTATTGGTTTAAAAATATTTATTTCAAATGCCTCAGTTAAATCTTTACAAGTTTTCCTCCCAGAGCAACTTCCGTTGTGCCTACGTGTCACAAGTTGCCTACCTTTCAGAACCGAAGCTCTTCTCTCCAGTTAAAGCTGCTGATAAGAGACGCCTTGAGTCTTTTGCTAAAATCGCTAGCGAATTCACAGCGCACATGGAATACAGGTCGTGTGTGTGGACACTGTAGGGTTCTACAGTGCAAAACACATTTGCTTCTCTCTCTTGTGATCCATCCCTAGAGCAGAACAGACGTCTTTCTTGGGAGGCAGAGCCTCCGGCTGATGGCCGGGCACCAACACGAACCGCCTCCCCTTCAGTTGCCCATTTGTTCAGCTGTTCGTCCTCCTAGACTGGGCTTAACGTGGTAACTTCCTCTGTAGGCGGGCCCCTTGTACACCGTACATTTAAATATATTCTCTTCAATTTACCTAATTTTCTGTTCTGTCATTTAACGGCAGTCCTGGATGACCACTCACAAGTCGTCACCTCTCGACCTCCTGTACACTGTCGTCTTCTCTCTTCCTACACATGCACATATTAGCTACTTCCGTTAACGAGGCTTAAACTTCAAATCCCTGTTCGCATGGTAACAACGCCTCCGAAGTTCCAAGGGACTAGACGCACAGTCCGTGATTGCAGCGCCCTAGACCGCTCGGCTAATGGACCGGAGAAGACATGTGTTTTATGTTTTAGGTACTTCTGACTTCTGGATGCTCATTTGCTGTTATTCACTACACCTATCGCTTTGGAAAAACTACAGCCATAGAAATTTTGCAACAATTTTGTCAAGGGAAATGGATCAAGATGAAAGCAGAATACGTTCCTTAACCATCGACAGAATGTTGTTCAGATATCGCTGAAAAATTTGAATCCAGAGCAAATTTTCCTCGTGTTATAGGGGCTATAGACAGAAAAGTATCTGTGTAATGAAACCAGACAACATAGGATCGCTGTATTATAATTATAAATATTTTTCTCAACAGTTTTAATGGCACTTTGTGACATCAATTACAAATTCAAATTTGTTGATGTAGGGGCATGTGGAAAACGTAGTGATTCGTCGGTTTTCAGAGATTTATTCTTGTACATACGACTAATGAACGGATATTTAAACATATCCAAGGACGAGGAAACAGAACGTATTCAAAGCAAAATTCCTTGTTTCATTGTTGGTGTCGAGGCATTCAGTTTAACAGAACACGTTTTACGACCGTATGCAGGAAATAATTTAAGTAAAAATCGAAGAATATTTAACCATCCTGAGGATGAAGCTCTTTCGTCCGTGTATTCTACAACAATACATACGTTTTTGAATGGGGTCTGCCTTTAGCAAAACACAGTTTGGTTTTTTTAACTCAGACATGTTTCACTGCAGTTGCAGCATCATCAATGGGCTTTTATTTTATGGCTGTTAAACACAAAGAATGTTCTTTACTGTTTGTATACAGGTAAATATTAGTTTTGAAATAGTAATTGCAAATTTTTGAAGAACACATGACGTTATGCTTTCATACCTTTTTATCATAAGGCGTGGTTTTCCTGAGGTATTATTTTTTAACTCAGACATGTTTCACTGCAGTTGCAGCATCATCAATGGGCTTTTATTTTATGGCTGTTAAACACAAAGAATGTTCTTTACTGTTTGTATACAGGTAAATATTAGTTTTGAAATAGTAATTGCAAATTTTTGAAGAACACATGACGTTATGCTTTCATACCTTTTTATCACAAGGCGTGGTTTTCCTGAGGTATTATTTTTTTTTATAGTGCCTGTTTCCTTTCACAGTTTGTCATCTGCAACTATATACAGCTTAATGTATTTAGGCAAAAATTACGATTTGGATTTGCCTGAAATTAATTAATTCCGGAAGGTTGTGTGTGTGTGTGTGTGTGTGTCTATTTACGTTATGTTTCACTTACGTATTCCTCATCGTCTTCACTGTGACGTTCTGTGTATTGAGCTGTCACTATTTCGCTGTTTACCAGCAGTACAAACAAAGATCGCGGACAGTGGAACAGTTGATTTACCAACTGTAAAAACAAGAAGACGTACAGTGGAACAGTTTAAGATGCTCCTAGCAGTTGTTTGTGTGTGTGTGTGTGTGTGCGCGTGAAAGAGAGAGAGAGAGAGAGAGAGAGAGAGCGAGAGTTGGTTTGAGGATTATTTCCATTATTATTATTATTGTTATTTTCTTTTTTTAGTTTTGTGTCTGTGTATGTGTGTGTGTGTGTGTATGTGTGTGTGTGTGTGTGTGTGTGTGTGTGTGTGAAGGGTAATGGGGGGAGGGGAAGTTCTATAGGTTGGTGCTGTCCATCAATTCTTGAGGGCAGAGAACAGAGTTCCATGGCAGAGATCTTTGTATTCATTTATTACTTGTTTTCCTTCAACTATGGATTTTTGTATTTGATAGTTTTCTTCAATTATAAGCTTTTGTGGACGGCTGTTGCTACATTTGAGAATTTTCAAGTCAGTATTGATATCTGTTAGGCTATGTTTCTTGTCCATAAGGTGTTCAGCAAATGTGGAAAAACATCTGTTAC
The DNA here is from genome assembly GCF_021461395.2 of Schistocerca americana. Lineage (NCBI taxonomy): Eukaryota > Metazoa > Arthropoda > Insecta > Orthoptera > Acrididae > Schistocerca > Schistocerca americana. The sequence goes on along the minus strand of NC_060123.1, from coordinate 399,488,439 downwards.
TTTTTAATGCTCTTCTGTGTTCTGTGTATCTGGTATTAAAGTTTCTGCTTGTCTGTCCTATATAAACTGATTTGCAGTCCTGACATGTTAGTTGGTAAATACCAGATGTGTTGGCCGGCCGCAGTGGCTAAGCGGTTGTACGCGCTTCAGTCTGGAACCGCGCGACTGCTATGGTCGCAGGTTCGAATTCTGCCTCGGGCATGGATGTGTGTGATGTCCTTAGGTTAGTTAGGTTTGAGTAGTTCTAAGTTCTTGGGGACTGATGACTTCAGCTGTTAAGTCCCATAGTGCACAGAGCCATTTGAACCATTTTTGAACCAGATGTGTTGTCTTTGTCTGTGCTTGTGCCGTTTGTCCTTAGTTTTCTCAGTGTTCAGTTGTCTGTCGTGTAGGCTATTTTTAGCCCTTGTTTTTGAGTATGTTGCCTATTCTGTGGGCTACTTTGTTGTTGTAGGTGAGAGTGAACCACTTGTTTGTTGTTGTGGGTGTTTGTCGTTCATGTATGTTCACATGTGTGTTCTGTGTGTTTGTAAGTTGGTGAGAAAGCTTTTGAAGCCATTTTGACTATTTTTCGACCGTGACTGTCTCGAGAAATATGCAAAAGTTTGAAAAAAAAATTGCGCTACCAGTCACAAATTTTGTCAACTATTGTGTTTTTTTATTTATTTAGCGACATGTTTCGACGGTTAAACCTCATCATCAGGCTAAATGGCATTACAAAAACAACTTTACAATGATGTCATACTGATATTACGTAGTCTTTTCGTAAATGCTGTGATCATTCTGTGGAAGAAGAGAAAACTGAATAAGAAGCGATGTCACTTTGGAAGTTGGACTGATGTTTGCACGAAAATGTTGTGTAACGGTCACTCACTTTGTTCTTCTGGCGTGGCAGTCTCGTTGCGATGTGTTGCGGTGTATCCATTTCCATAGCTCTCTTGGTCACTGTTCACAAATTGTCACTATCATAGCAGTAACTTGGAAACACCATCACAAATACACTCATGGAAATGGAAAAAAGAACACATTGACACCGGTATGTCAGACCCACCATACTTGCTCCGGACACTGCGAGAGGGCTGTACAAGCAATGATCACACGCACGGCACAGCGGACACACCAGGAACCGCGGTGTTGGCCGTCGAATGGCGCTAGCTGCGCAGCATTTGTGCACCGCCGCCGTCAGTGTCAGCCAGTTTGCCGTGGCATACGGAGCTCCATCGCAGTCTTTAACACTGGTAGCATGCCGCGACAGCGTGGACGTGAACCGTATGTGCAGTTGACGGACTTTGAGCGAGGGCGTATAGTGGGCATGCGGGAGGCCGGGTGGACGTACCGCCGAATTGCTCAACACGTGGGGCGTGAGGTCTCCACAGTACATCGATGTTGTCGCCAGTGGTCGGCGGAAGGTGCACGTGCCCGTCGACCTGGGACCGGACCGCAGCGACTCACGGATGCACGCCAAGACCGTAGGATCCTACGCAGTGCCGTAGGGGACCGCACCGCCACTTCCCAGCAAATTAGGGACACTGTTGCTCCTGGGGTATCGGCGAGGACCATTCGCAACCGTCTCCATGAAGCTGGGCTACGGTCCCGCACACCGTTAGGCCGTCTTCCGCTCACGCCCCAACATCGTGCAGCCCGCCTCCAGTGGTGTCGCGACAGGCGTGTATGGAGGGACGAATGGAGACGTGTCGTCTTCAGCGATGAGAGTAGCTTCTGCCTTGGTGCCAATGATGGTCGTATGCGTGTTTGGCGCCGTGCAGGTGAGCGCCATAATCAGGACTGCATACGACCGAGGCACACAGGGCCAACACCCGGCATCATGGTGTGGGGAGCGATCTCCTACACTGGCCGTACACCACTGGTGATCGTCGAGGGGACACTGAATAGTGCACGGTACATCCAAACCGTCATCGAACCCATCGTTCTACCATTCCTAGACCGGCAAGGGAACTTGCTGTTCCAACAGGACAATGCACGTCCGCATGTATCCCGTGCCACCCAACGTGCTCTAGAAGGTGTAAGTCAACTACCCTGGCCAGCAAGATCTCCGGATCTGTCCCCCATTGAGCATGTTTGGGACTGGATGAAGCGTCGTCTCACGCGGTCTGCACGTCCAGCACGAACGCTGGTCCAACTGAGGCGCCAGGTGGAAATGGCATGGCAAGCCTTTCCACAGGACTACATCCAGCATCTCTACGATCGTCTCCATGGGAGAATAGCAGCCTGCATTGCTGCGAAAGGTGGATATACACTGTACTAGTGCCGACATTGTGCATGCTCTGTTGCCTGTGTCTATGTGCCTGTGGTTCTGGCAGTGTGATCATGTGATGTATCTGACCCCAGGAATGTGTCAATAAAGTTTCCCCTTCCTTGGACAATGAATTCACGGTGTTCTTATTTCAATTTCCAGGAGTGTAGTTCTGTAGTGCAGTGGACATGATGGCGGTCGAAATACAGCTGGCTTCGATTTGACTATCGATTTATCGATCTGTGTGGTGTCAGATGTTTACATGTCCTCTGCACATCTTGTTATCGTATCACAGAAGTAGGTTGACGAAATACATTACCATTTGAGTACCTGTTACAATATTATTGAACACATCATGATATATACTAATTTATTTTACATATTTCTAAGCTATTGCTGGGGCTATAGTCAAACGCCTGTCATTTTATGTATCTTTTATTCTAGGAGCACTGTAGTGAAATTTGAAAAGAAATGTGAATTTTTGAAGTCTGTCATTTCATTCAGGATCTCATTATTCCCCATGGATGAATATTTCTGTCTGTTTTGTTTTTGTGTGTTGGGTGTTCTTTTTAATTTTACTTAAAAATTTGTTGTTCTGTTTATCTATGGGGCTTGTATCGTACCCATTCTCTGCAGCTACTTGTCTGATTGTAATTCGTTGTTATAGTTGTTTTCAGTGAGTGGAGTTCTGTTCAGTCTGTGCAGCATATATTGGAAACCCGCTAGTTTGTGTGAAATTGGATGATTAGAATGTTTGTGAATGGCTGTGCTAGTGGTGGTCACTTTCCTGAATATGGGGAATTGATGTAGGTTGCTGTGTCTGTATATTTTGAGGTCAAGGAAATTTAACATTTTGTCGTTTTGTGCTTCTATGGTGAATTTTGTTTTGTGTGAGCGTTGTTTATATCACTGTGGAGTTGTTGGGTGCGACTGGGTGTCTCATCTACGAGTAGAAGGCATATGATGTCTTCTACATAACGATACCAATGTATTATCCGATGTTGTTTGGGTCTTGTTTCAAATATTTTATCTTCAATGTGATTGGGGAAAATGTTGGCTGGGAGTCCACTGACCGGTGACTCCATTGGAAGCCCGTCTTCTTGTGAGTAGAACTGATTGCCAGATGAGAAGTAGTGACTAGTTTTCGAATGCTAGTTATTTCTTTTACGTGGGGTTTGGGAATTTCTGCCTGTACTGCTAATTCTTGTGTGATGATGTAGGTGGTTTCTGTGGCGCGGATATTGGTGTACATTGATGTGATGTGAAATGGCGTGAGTATGGCAGTTGTGGGTATGTTGATGTCTTTGATGTTTTTTGTATCAGCTCTTCGGTGTTGTGTAAGCTTCTGTTATTCACAATGCTTTTCACACGGCCAATTGTACTTCGCGTGCTCATGAGTTATATCATCTAACAATTAGCCCATGTATCGTCCGAACAGTGAAACTACAAATATAGTGCGTAAGCATGTGAAATACAAATATCTGTGTACAATAAAAATTAAATTTCTTGTTAAATTAAGTGGCTTCAGATCCTGACCTGTTTTATTAAAAAATATTACATCAGATTGCTGATCAATTAATTTAGTATACACTATATACATTATACGTTTAATGACATATACGTCTGCAGATATCTGATAGGCAGAATGGTTCTCACACCATCAACCGTGCGATATATTTTGATCCAGGCAACATCGGGTATTGTAGATAGTTTCGGCTAAGTCAGTAACTATTCTATTATATGTTAAATAAAATGAAATTACAATGAAATGATCCACCAACTGTAGAGACTAGTACGGAAACTCTGATTACATGAGGCGCTTTTTATCATAGGCACTCAAGAACAACATTTTGAGTTTCTTTGTGTCAGTAGAAGCGTGAGAAGAGATGAAACGATCCGTAACGATTACCAGTAAAAGCCAACGATCTAGCTCATGTCGAAAGTGCTACATACAGATGCAGTAACCGCCTAAATCTCCATCCATACTCCGCAAACTGCTACGAAGGATATGACAGAGGGTAATTATTTTACCACGAATTAAGGTTTCCTCCCGTTCCATTTACGTATTGAGCATGGAAAGATGACTTAATTGCTCCCGTTGGTGCTGTAACTAGTCTAATCATGTCTTCACAATCACTTCAGGGGCAATACGTAGGTGACTGTTACATATTTCTCACTCGGTACTGGTTCTTCAAACTATGGAGAGTAGACATTCGCTGGATAATTGGTGTCTATCATCGAGTATCTGACAGATAAGGTTTTTCAGTATTTCCATGACGCTCCCATTGAATAAAACCGAAGTGTAGTCATTTGTGCTGTGCTTCTTTGTATTCATGCGATACTCCCTGTTAGTCCTCCTTAGTGCTGGTCCCACAGACTTACGCACTATTCTATGACGACTCGTACGAGTGTTTTGCAAACGATCTTCTTTTTGATCTCCATTTTCTCCGTATCCTACCAAGTTACCCAAGTCTATCACCTACTTTACCTGCGAGTGAACCTATGTGGTCCTTACATTTCATATGCCAACACGTTGTTACATCCAGCTATTTGTATGAGTTGACGAGTTCCAGTTGTGTGTCAGTGATCGTGTAGTCATGGGATTGTACGTTTCTTTTGTTTCGTGAAGTGCACGGTTTAACATTTCTGAACGTTGAAAGCTAGTCACCAATGTTTGCATCACTTTGAAACCTTTTCAAGATCTGACTATGTACTTGTGAAGTTACTTTTGAGATAAATCTTCATTATAGATCAAAGCATCATCTGAAAAAAAGGCTTAGGTTTTTAGGAACATTGTCTGCCACGTCAATAAAATACAAAATGAGCAACAAGGATATCAATACACTTCCCTGCGCAGCACCTTAACTTACTTCTATTTCTGTCGATGGATCTCTATCCATCTAGTATCCTCCTTACCAAGAAAGCCTCAATCTAATGACAAATTTCGTTTGCTAGTCATTGTGATCGTATTTTCGTTAGTAAATGTTGGTATGGCACAGAGTAAAATGCTTTAGATAACTGGAGAAATACCAAACTGCCTCGATTCATGACTTTCAGCATCTTGTAAGTTTCGTACCGTTACTAAAAATTAAAACTGCATTCAGCCACAGATAATTGCATTAATTATTTCAAGTTCAGTTAAATGCATTATTTCCAATATTTATCATTTCTGTAGGCAGTACTCGCATTATTTATTGCCAGGAGGAAAGTACTCAAAGAGATGTTGTACTGGTTTTTAGTAAGAAAAGCGTGAATTGGGATTCGCATAGTCGACGTTTTCAGAATCTACGCTGGCTGGTGTGGAGCAAGTTGTTCCGTTTGAGATTCCTCAAGTCTGACGAAGAGTCGTCACCTGTTAACACCCACTGAAAACGAGAGCTACGCATACCACCGTCCGCGCGTTTATATCACGCACGCTCTTCAGAGACTGTATCTTGTTTAAGGTTTTTCTGTTCAGCTAGTCAGCTCTACTTTTTCTAAATATTGTGAACTTTTATCGTCTATTGTATAAGCGGTTGGTCGTATCTGCTAAGCTCTGCGACCTTGCTATAGTCTCGAGTGGGTGTCCTAGCGTTAACTACACACTCACAAAGATGCATAAAAATTACACTTCCAGAACCTCTTTTACGGAAAGTGAATTTTATTAAACTTTAATTGTGTAAACTTGTTTGACTATTGTTGCGGCTATTGTCATTATTCTGAAGCATTTAGTAGAATTCTAGGAGTGGCTTTCTCTCTAGAAACAACATTTATCACTTCTCTTTCCTCTTAACTTGTTTATCGTTGCGATAACTTGGAATTTCCCACTGAAACACAGTGCCAGCACTTACAACTGGTCCAGGAACCAGTACAACATAACCTTGAGTACTTTCCTCCTGAAAATAAATAATACTAGTACTGCCTACAAAAATGGTAAATATTGTAAATAATGCTTTTAACTGAACTTGAAATAATTAATGCAATTATCTGTGGCTGAATGCAGCTTTAATTTTTAGTAACGGAACGAAACTTACAAGATTTTTAACATCTGTCGTTTCAGCAATCAAATTTACGAGTTTTTTCAAATAAAAACATTAGTTACTTATTATTATCTGGCTGAATTTATTTTTGCCTCGACTGCCTAAGTAAGTCAAATTGAAGCAGTATGTAAGTAGGCTGTTTAGGTTTTTTATTGGTAACGCCACCTCTGTATGAAAATCGCTGGCTGTGCTGTGTGCAGTCTGTGGCTGCTTTGCATTGTTGTAATACTCGCCATTGTAGTGTTAGGCAGCTGGCTGTGAACAGCGCGTAGCGTTGCGCAGTTGGAGGTGAGCCGCCAGCAGTGGTGGATGTGGGGAGAGAGATGGCGGAGTTTTGAAATTTGTCATGAACTGCTATATATATTATGACTATTGAGGTAAATACATTGGTTGTTCTCTATCAAAATCTTTCATTTGCTAACTATGCCTATCAGTAGTTAGTGCCTTCAGTACTTTGAATCTTTTATTTAGCTGGCAGTAGTGGCGCTCGCTGTATTGCAGTAGCTTGAGTAGCGAAGATTTTTGTGAGGTAAGTGATTTGTGAAACTTATAGGTTAATGTTAGTCAGGGCCCATTCTTTTGTAGGGATTATTGAAAGTCAGATTGCGTTGCGCTAACAAAATATTGTGTGTCAGTTTAAGGACAGTCGTGTATAATTGTTCAAAGGGGACGTTTCATATGTCGACCCTTAGCCGAGGATACCTCACTGGAATCTTCTGATTTTTTGTTGTAGTTTGTGTAATTAGTGAAGATTTTGTTTATTGCTAGCGCGTAATTGTAGAGAAAATCTCCTTTGTAGTTGTAGTTTTTCATTGTTGTACAGTAAAACAGTTGTGGCATGCATGTAGATTTGCAGCAAGTTTTTCGCAGCTGCGCTTGCAATTAACTAAATATTATTTTCAGTGCTATGTTAATGTGTTCTCTTATTTTTGATCTTCAAATTGTGTTTTTCTGTGTTGTCGTGTGAAATACTGTGACAATAACGGCGTGTGAAAAACGTAATACTAGGCTCCAAAGTAAACTGAGAAATGACAGTGAAAATGAAAGCAGTGTGTTAGCGCCACCAAGTTATGAATTAACTGATGTTCAAAGTAGTAATTTGGTAATTGTGCATAGGGAAATAGAGCGGGCGGCAAACAATGGCGTGGACAGTGAAACAATTAGTGAAGAGGGAAGCATTATCGATCGATCGGTCGGCAACAGCTCGCCTCAGGAATCCGAATTGACAGAACACAATTTTGCAAATACTGTAGACTCAGGTTTTGGGTTCTCACCGTTTTCTCAAATGAGTCAAGAAACATTTTCTGCTTGTCAAAATGTGAATTTTGCCGGTGCAACTTCACTGCCGAAAAGCACTGAGGAACATGTTTCAGACACCAGTGCATTGTTATTACAATTAATGCAACAAATGGGACAAAAGCTTCAAAAGTTAGACATAATAGAACAACACCAGAGACAAACACAGCAACAGTTAGACACAGTGCAACAAAATCTCAAAACGTTAGACACAATGGAACGAAATCTTCAAAAGTAAGACACTACACTTGAACAAACACGTGAAGATTTAACCACTGAGTTACATAACATCGAATCGAAATGTCAAAAGGTCTGTAATGACGTAAAAACACAAATTTGTGAGCATTTCCAACCTATTTTTTCGCGTCATGAAAATGTATTACAGAATCACGAAGCAGCCATAAAAGAACTGCAAACTATTGTTCATGAAAATCATGAGACCTTGCAAGCTAAAATTGACTCAGTTGCATCTACCGATTCGGTTACGCAACTTGCAAGAACTCAGGAAAACTTAAAGGACACAGTAGATACCCTGAAAATTGGTTCAGAAAGACACATGGAGGAAATAAGTACACTATCGGAGAAAGTAGCCGAACTTTCGGATCAGGTCACTAACTTATCTACAAAGGTAGATGATGATCTGAATGACACAAGACCCATAGCCTTCACTGACACAGAAGAGTATGAACAAATTAGAAAATTCAAACAAAATCAAAATCAAATCAATACACAGTACAAAAGAGATATCCGGGAAGTGCAAGATCAGTTGGCACAAGTAGTACAAGAATTACGTATTTCAGAGGACACTCGCGCCCCAATACGGGAAGAGGGACATAGAAATACGGAACAACCACAAAATAATAACACAGCGCATTTCGGAAATTATGAAAGAAATTGGCAATGTGCACCGAATTTTGAGATTGAACAACCGACACGACGTAACAATGACCGACATGCGACTCGCCGACATGATGATTTTGACTATAAGCTGTTCATTACTACACGTAAATTCAAAACATTTAAGAATTCCGGCAACGACATTCATCCACAAGCGTGGCTCCATCAATTCTCTCATTGTTTTCCTCCCAACTGGTCATTGGAGCACAGGTTAGAATTTATGTGTGGCTATTTAGAGAATGAACCAGCTGTAAGAATGCGATCGGCCATTCACGATTGTCACAGTGAAGGAGAATTTTACCATGCCTTCCTCTCAGCATATTGGTCTCAAGCTACACAAGACCGAGTAAAACATGGCATCATAATGACGAAACATTTCGAACAATCTGAATTCTCCAGTCTTGTGAAATATTTTGAAGACATGTTGCACAGGAATCAGTACCCGTCAAACCCATACAGCCCCTCAGAACTCATCCGCATTTGCTTAATCAAATTACCTGAACATTTACGACATATTATTTTGGCAGGACGTTGCAAAGACGACATTGAAGCTTTTCAGGGACTGTTACAAGAACTAGAAATTGACACAGACAGTCACGGGATGCGAAAACAGGAAAACAATCACTACAGGTCACATCGGTCACAATTCCGTCACGACAGAAACAATAACCGGACACGACAGGTCTATTCTCACAACGCAAATCGTGACCAACATAGACACCACCCGTACGACAACCGTTGGCAGAGTAGTAATAATTACAGGGAAAGATCACCTCTCCGCGGTAGTGACTATCACAGAGACAATCAGAGAAACAGACAATATGGGAACCAAAATAATTATTATTACGGGAGACAGAATAACTTTAGACGCAACGGTTCAGCGCGCAGTTACGATTCAGGGAGAAATTCTCCACCACTTAACCGACAAGAAAGAAACTACAGGAACTACCGACATGACGACAGACGATGTGATCGTAACGACAGACCTGAATTGCATCAGAACTGGCGGGATTCAAACAGAGCAGGGCCTTCTCGTCACGGTGAATTTGTAGAAGTTAGGTCTCCTAATCCCAGTAACGACGCGCGGCAACAAAGAGACAGACAATGACTCGCACCGCAGGCATACACGTGCGCCGGCTGGCTCCGAGAAAAATAACATTATATCTGGTACTGCTAATGAGATTTTAATGCAACATTTTGGTTTACTTGAAAATATATTCTGGATTTAAAGTACTTTCTGTGAGATACCAGATGACACAGTGGTTAGTTTATGTGACAACTACACGATTTTATCACGACGCTACTAATGAGTGACAATTTACAATGTTGCTTTTGCAGGGTTTCTGTTTTATATCTGCACAGTTTTTCTGTTTTATTCTGGAAAGTAAAACATGTTTTAGTAGTAACTTTTGTGGTATAGCTACAATGAGACTGCCTTTTCCGTAGCACAACAATACGTTACAGCACAGTAATTTCTTCATCACGGCAATAAGCGTAATAAGTAAGATATCTATACGCAAAGCATTTCACTTTTGTTTATCATGAGGTAAGTACATTGACTTCTGCAGAACTTAGCTTTCAGAGGACAATAACTACGACACTTTCACAGAGATTATCCTACAGCAAGACGCACATTTAGCGCTACAGGACATGTGTTTGAGTGATTAGTTTTGTACTTAAATCATTTATTTTTAAAGATATTTGAAGGACAATGATACAAAGGTTTTCCGTAATACATTTCATTCCATTGTTGTAATCTGTAACACCTGAGGGTATAATTACATTAATCCTCAGGGGGTACACGCCTACTTTGTGTACCATGTGTTTGGCAAGCACCAGGAGCCCTAGCTAATATGGTATTTGCTTATACAACTTTACACATCGGCACCATATTTCTCTAACATGTAAATTACACAGCTATCTGATCATTTAACTGAGAGAGACAAACATTTATTTTACTATATCAGTGACAGAAGTTCATGTAATTACACTGTTGGATAACTTCACACTCACGAAATTGTATTTTGTCTGTAGTTTGTGAGCTGTTCATATTTTTTTGGAACCATTGTGATACTATGAGAGCTTTGAATGATGTATTTGGTATGGGATCATGATTTTTAAAGTGCGTTTGAGGCAGATGACACTTTTGACATGAGCAGAGAATTTTTTTAGGTTTTGACATTAATGCAGAAAGCTACGACGTTTTTGAGATTTGACTGAGGTGTAATGATGTTATTTTTACGACGACGATGTGTATTATGCTGTTGAGGTATGTTTATGATCAATAAGCTGATGTTATATGAGGAATCTGATTATGCTACGTAGTTATTATGTGTTGATGAATACGAATATGTATATGTGTAATAAGGTAAGGAATAATGAATAGTGGGTAGGGACTCTTGATTTGTGAACAAGGATGTTGGAAACCAAGAATTGTACTTTAAGAGTTATGAAATGTGTGTAAATGCGTGAATGTATCACAATGCTGGCGAAAATTTTTTGGACACTTTTATATCAATAGCATTTTGTTTCTACACATTTGCAACGCAAATTCTTGACCTGTGAAATATTTTATATGAGACTGTCACTGTAGCGGAAACTGCTGTCGTAAATATTTCCGTAAGAAAGTTAAGTGACCACCTGCACGTGCGTCGTCGGCACACAGCTGTGTCAGACACCTGGAGAACAAGCCATTAGGGTGTGCCTTTCCGGAAGCACAGGTAGGAAAAAAAAGGGGAGGCCATTATCCTCGCTATTGACATTTCCTTGTCGAAAGCATACTGTGGAGCTTGTAATTTATGATATTTACTGAAATGCCTAATGAAATGACGAGAAATATTTTTACATCTGCACACCTGATTACGACAAGCGTCTTTCTACGAGAGTTGAGAGAATTTCTACTAATTTATGAAATGTCACATGACTATTGAATGATATTTTTATGCTTTGCTTTTCATAGTTGCTTATTTCATTTGATATCTAGTTTCCAGCTATGTTGCAGTATTGCTTTTATAAAATAAAATGCATTTGCTAATGTAAACACTTTCTGTCAACAGACCTATTAAATAATAATTTTGTAATCCACATTCCTAAAAAAAAGGAGCACTTGGAAAGGAAAGAACAATAAGAAGGGTCTAGTAACAGTAACTGCACACAAATTTTCTTTTCAAGTACATGGTAATATTTTTTTTACAATAAGTTGTTGTGGTGCACCACTTTAATTACATAGACATTAAGATGTGAATATACATTTCCCTTATCTGCATTGTTGTTTTTACTGTAATATTTTTTCTGCTTGAGCTATGTCATGTTTAGGTATAAGTTACTGCTGTTTGCCAGGCATAGTGTTACTGAATTTGACTTTGTGTTACTCTGCTAAGCCAGTTTTACTACTCATTTATTTTTCTTGTTGCTGCACATTGGCTCATATTAGTTGTAATGTTGCATTGCTTGGTAATTTAGATTTACTGTAGCTTGCTTTGCAATTTTCCATTTTTTTGGTCATTGCTGTTTGTGTTACTTATTTTGTGCTGCTGCATTGCCTCGTCCCTTAGTTTAGCATCTGAGCTCAGTAGATTTAAGTTAGCTTAAGAGGGGGTAGCCTCTAAGAGAATGAGTTGCGATGAATTGGAAGAAATGCATTGAGAAGTTATACGAAAAAAAGTACAGAAAACAGGTTTAGGTAGGATTTTCTTGGAAATAAATGTTGAGGTAAGAAATGTGTGAACATATAAATACAGAAAGCATGCTTAGATAGAATTTTTTTGGTGGAAACAAAGGATGAAATAAGAGGAAAGATATATGAAGTTTTGGATTGGACTGCAGTACCAAATGTTACACTGAAAACGAACCCTGTCCTTTCCTATTGGTGTTATCCCACTATGTGTTTGTGTACCCTTGTGTATTTGTTTTCTTCCTGTCTCTGTGTAGTTTCATAGAATTTTTTCTTCTTTTAATATTAAGCTACATTCACTATGATGAGGAATACTGTTATCCTCGAATATAATTGGCATTAATAATATGTTATTTACTTTGTAAAGATGTTAGACATTATTAATTCCGTTCTGTTTAATGCTCATGTGTGAAGTTGATGTTTCAAAAGTTATTGTGATCTTTTATGTATGTACTCATGTCATAATTCCACTGATGTATATGTTAGTTCGATTCTTTTGTAAAGCCTGTACTACAAATGTTATCTGTATAGTTATGTTTTTAATGATGTATTTTGTACCTTTGTTATTGTATTCTTATGTTATAAAATTGTAATTGTCACCAGTTCATGATATTATTAACATGTAAGTTACATTTCACTGCACACATTTCCGTTGGTCATAGTATATGGACAATATGTGAGAAGTAGGGACTGATAGTGTTTGCACATGTGTTAATAATTCAGCAAGGGACTGGATAACAGCATTGCTGGTTCAAAGGACATTTCAAAAAAAATTTTGTGAGTGCACAAGTGGTGGTTCATGGACTTGCTATATTCTCCGCAAGACTCTTCGATGGTGATTGTGCACCTGCACAGTCGCAACAGATGGCTGCTGGCTGTCTCTTCAAGGACTACAGTCAGTCTACATCTTTGATGATCCATCAGTACTATTATTTCTACAAGGACTACAGTAGGTCTGCATCTTTGATGGCCCACCAATACCATTATTTCTACAAGGACTGCAGTGGGTCTGCACCTCTGGTGGCCCACGAATACCACAATCTCTACCAGGACTCCAGTGGGTCTGCTCTGTGATGACCTACCCACCAATATTCTTCAAAACTTCGACTGACTCCGCTGTGGGTTTGCTCTGTTGTGGCCCATTACCTGTCTGCATGTCAAGAGTCAGCACTGTCTTTCCGTTGGAAGGACAACACTACTTCTTCAAGACGGCATGGAAATCCACTACTTCCGTGTGCATTGTCTTTTACTGCTCAGACTTTGAGAAAAGAAACGGCAGTTTCACTGTGATGAATGATCAGGACTGTCTTTATAGACTGTGAGAAAATTTGAGCTTTTGACCAACATAATATCAATAAGTGTGTGCATTTGATTTCTTTGTTATTGTAACTATGAAAAATTTTTTCAAATCTGTATTGGCCACTGCCCAATCCAATTTGTAAAATTTTTTGTGGGGAGCATGGGGGCTATGTAAGTAGGCTGTTTAGGTTTTTTTATTGGTAACGCCACCTCTGTATGAAAATCACTGGCTGTGCTGTGTGCAGTCTGTGGCTGCTTTGCATTGTTGTAATACTCGCCATTGTAGTGTTAGGCAGCTGGCTGTGAACAGCGCGTAGCGTTGCGCAGTTGGAGGTGAGCCGCCAGCAGTGGTGGATGTGGGGAGAGAGATGGCGGAGTTTTGAAATTTGTCATGAACTGCTATATATATTATGACTATTGAGGTAAATACATTGGTTGTTCTCTATCAAAATCTTTCATTTGCTAACTATGCCTATCAGTAGTTAGTGCCTTCAGTACTTTGAATCTTTTATTTAGCTGGCAGTAGTGGCGCTCGCTGTATTGCAGTAGCTTGAGTAGCGAAGATTTTTGTGAGGTAAGTGATTTGTGAAACTTATAGGTTAATGTTAGTCAGGGCCCATTCTTTTGTAGGGATTATTGAAAGTCAGATTGCGTTGCGCTAACAAAATATTGTGTGTCAGTTTAAGGACAGTCGTGTGTAATTGTTCAAAGGGGACGTTTCAAGTACTATTTCAATACGACGTATCATATTAATACTTCATCAATTCCTCATGAAATTTTACCACGAAAAACTTTACGTTAACAGGATCTCCTTTTAGTTTGACAAATAGTATCTTGAATAATCATAATGTACTAGTAAAAGATCGTTATCATTTCTATGAATTGTTGTTATGTTGTTTCCCAACTGAACAATCACCTCACTTTGTTTCTAAAATGACTGTCCGGTAATAATAATATTAGCAAAATATGAAGTCAGTTCATGACTTTTAGCTGCAGTGCTGTTGGAATTATTATGTAAATGTGCTTTCACAGTATCTTCACGTCTTGTATTATATAGACAGACAAAGCACGCAATACTGTCTAGGTACTGGGGTCGTTCTTGATGTAATTGAGGCAGCACCGAATTTTGTCTAGAAATATCTTGCATTGTCTGTAAGAGACGACCTGATACTGTAAAAAGCGCTGATCGTCACGATATTCTATAAACTGCACCATTTTTTAGCAAAAAGATCGAATTCGTGCACAGCTCACTGTTATTTGAACTTTAGTCATACACTGCCTGTCAGCTACTCAGTCCGCTGCTCTGTCAACAGTGGTCGGAACGTTCTACCAACCGTTCAATTCAGTGACGAGAGAAATCCATTTCTTGCTCGCGGAGCCATTCGAGAATTACTGTGTCAGCATTCTCATCGCTGGAAAATTTGCAGGTGCTGCGAATGTGTCCCTCCTTGCCTGTACGTTACTCCTGTGGTCGATGTCCAAGGGCTTCCATTCCGACCAGCATTACCCTTGTCTGTGCGGCTTTAGTCAAATTGTTCGCAATAGTTCGCTACGGCTGGATGCGACATTACATTTGGCCCATACACCGCCAGAATTTCACGGTTAACCTGTGTGAAATTTACACTGAGGTGACAAAAGTCATGGGATAGCGACATGCACATATAAAGAGGGCGGTAGTACCGAGTGCCCAAGGAATAAAACGGCAGTGCAATGGCAGAGCTATAATTTGTACTCAGGTGATACATGTGAAATGCATTCCGCTCTACCTATGCGCGCACGACGGGTATTAGCAGACTTCGCACTCGGAATGGTAGTTGGAGACAAACGTATGGGACACTTCATTTCGGAAGTCGTCGGGGAAATCAATATTCCGAAATCAACAGTGTCAAGAGGTGCCGACAATGCAGTGGCACTGGCAACCTTCACTTAATGACCGAGAGCAACGACGTTTGCATAGAGTTGTCAATGCTAACAAACAAGCAACGCTGCTTGAAATAACCTTAGAAATTAATGTGAGACGTACGAAACCGACGTGAGTGCCTTTGCTAACAATACGACAGCGTCTGCAGCGCATCTGCTGGGATCGTGACCATATGGGTTGGACCCTAGATAATTGGAAAACTTCGGCCTGGTCAGATGAATCCCGATTTCAGTTGGTAAGGTCTGATGATAGGGTTAGAATATGTCGCAGATCTGACAAAGCTATCTTTATATGGAATGGACTGGGTCCTCCAGATGTTCGGCTACTTGGAGACCATTAGCAGCCATTCATGGAAGTTACGTTCCCAAACACCGGTGAAATTTTATTCGCGACTGGTTTGAAGAACATTCTGGACAGTTCGAGCGACTGGTCTGGCCACCCAGATCGCCAGACATGAAACCCATTGAACATTTGTGGGACATAATCGAGAGGTCTGTTCGTGCACAAGATCCTGCGCGGGCAACAGCTTCACAATTATGGACGGCTTGGAGGCAGCATGGCTTAACGTTTCTGCAGGCAGACTTCCAACGACTTGTCGAGACCATGCCATATCAATCTGCTGCACTACGTGAGGCAAAAGGAGGTCCGAAACGATATTAGCAGGTATCCCATGAGTTTTATCATCTCAGTTTAGACGTTTTGCCTACAAATATCGTACTGTCCCGCGCATTCAACGTTGTATCCAGTTGCAGTGCCGTTTCACTCCCACACTGTGCTGCACCTGATATACATACCACAGGAGAACTGTATCTACAGGAAACACGAAACTTATACCTTCGTCTGACAACTCTTGTTGCGCAATGGTCTTAGCGTTGGACGACATGGTTAACTCAATGTTTCAGGCACCTTCATAGATAGCCTTTATAGGTCCCACAGATGGCAGTATCAAGCAGCCTTTTATTGGTTTCTGCTCCATATCGTACACATTTATTTATTTTATTCAGCTGTTAGCATGTCGCAGTAGACATCAGACTTAATGATACACCCCTGGAAATTGAAATAAGAACACCGTGAATTCATTGTCCCAGGAAGTGGAAATTTTATTGACACATTCATGGGGTCAGATACATCACATGATCACACTGACAGAACCACAGGCACATAGACACAGGCAACAGAGCATGCACAATGTCGCCATTAGTACAGTGTATATCCACCTTTCGCAGCAATGCAGGCTGCTATTCTCCCATGGAGACGATCGTAGAGATGCTGGATGTAGTCCTGTGGAACGGCTTGCCATGCCATTTCCACCTGGCGCCTCAGTTGGACCAGCGTTCGTGCTGGACGTGCAGATCGCGTGAGACGACGCTTCATCCAGTCCCAAACATGCTCAATGGGGGATAGATCCGGAGATCTTGCTGGCCAGGGTAGTTGACTTACACCTTCTAGAGCACGTTGGGTGGCACGGGATACATGCGGACGTGCATTGTCCTGTTGGAACAGCAAGTTCCCTTGCCGGTCTAGGAATGGTAGAACGATGGGTTCGATGACGGTTTGGATGTACCGTGCACTATTCAGTGTCCCCTCGACGATCACCAGTGGTGTACGGCCAGTGTAGGAGATCGCTCCCCACACCATGATGCCGGGTGTTGGCCCTGCGTGCCTCGGTCGTATGCAGTCCTGATTGTGGCGCTCACCTGCACGGCGCCAAACACGCATACGTCCATCATTGGCACCAAGGCAGAAGCGACTCTCATCGCTGAAGACGACACGTCTCCATTCGTCCCTCCATTCACGCCTGTCGCGACACCACTGGAGGCGGGCTGCACGATGTTAGGGCGTGAGCGGAAGACGGCCTAACGGTGTGCGGGACCGTAGCCCAGCTTCATGGAGACGGTTGCGAATGGTCCTCGCCGATACCTCAGGAGCAGCAGTGTCCCTAATTTGCTGGGAAGTGGCGGTGCGGTCCCCTACGGCACTGCGTAGGATCCTACGGTCTTGGCGTGCATCCGTGCGTCGCTGCAGTCCACGCCGGCCGCGGTGGTCTAGCGGTTCTGGCGCTGCAGTCCGGAACCGCGGGACTGCTACGGTCGCAGGTTCGAATCCTGCCTCGGGCATGGGTGTGTGTGATGTCCTTAGGTTAGTTAGGTTTAAGTAGTTCTAAGTTCTAGGGGACTTATGACCTCAGATGTTGAGTCCCATAGTGCTCAGAGCCCTTTGAGCCATTTGAGCAGTCCGGTCCCAGGTCGACGGGCACGTGCACCTTCCGCCGACCACTGGCGACAACATCGATGTCCTGTGGAGACCTCACGCCCCACGTGTTGAGCAATTCGGCGGTACGTCCACCCGGCCTCCCGCATGCCCACTATACGCCCTCGCTCAAAGTCCGTCAACTGCACATACGGTTCACGTCCACGCTGTCGCGGCATGCTACCAGTGTTAAAGACTGCGATGGAGCTCCGTATGCCACGGCAAACTGGCTGACACTGACGGCGGCGGTGCACAAATGCTGCGCAGCTAGCGCCATTCGACGGCCAACACCGCGGTTCCTGGTGTGTCCGCTGTGCCGTGCGTGTGATCGTTGCTTGTACAGCCCTCTCGCAGTGTCCGGAGCAAGTATGGTGGGTCTGACACACCGGTGTCAATGTGTTCTTTTTTCCATTTCCAGGAGTGTATATCATCCAAACTAAATAACTTTAACTACTTCTGGAGCAAACTCACCTCATATGGCAATAATCCAGCAGTCATAAGGAGACCAAAGACAGCTTGTTCCATGGAAAAGAAGCTGCTTATCATATGGAACGTAAACGTTCTGACCAAAACGAGGTTTACTGAGAGCTTTCTCTGTAGTGTGGGCTTTTAAGGCTTGGAAACGTCAGCTGTTAGTGGATACGACAGTAGACGTCTGGAGGTAGTTGTAATATAGTGCAGAAGGAAGGTGGAAAAGATCTCGTGGACAGAAATACTGCGAAACGAAGAAATTTTTAGAACAGATGAGAAAAGATATCTACTACAAACTGAACGGAAGGGAAGAGATTAATTTTTTGGCCATTTCTAACGAATATTAGTCTTTTAACTAATGTAAGGGAACGAATGATTCAAGGAAAAAATAGAGAGGAAGATCTAGACTGCAATACACTAGACACATCAAAGATGATGTAGTAGCATATTCTTTCGACTCTGTCTATTTTCACTGGATTTGGGCCTTCTAGATATTTACTCCTCATTTAACTACCGATTTTTCGAATAATTTTTCATACAGTCAGAACCACTTCACTCCGGTTTTCTTTTTTGGTTTTCTCTGGAGATGGACTCTACAATCTTCTTTCGAAGAATATCTGTTGAATATTTCATGTCCTTCAAGTTTCATCTCTTTCAGATCTCTCCTGATATCTTGGGATCAGGGGCACCAGGAAGTCGTTTTCTGTTAACACGTTCAAAAATTTTATTTCATATCCTGTTTTCATTCATCCAAACCAGAAGGCCGTAAACCACCACTGATCGTTATCTTGTCTTTATATTTAGTTGTCCAATTTCCTTGTACAGATTTTCACTACTCCTGCTCCTGTATACACCGTCCCATTCTATTGGTCCCAATATTTTTCATAGCATTTTCCTCTCCTTCTGTTTTATGTTTTCTATAGCTCCTGTCTTAGTCAAATCCATGCATTCGACTGCATATAGACAATTCTGGTTTTCGCGTGAGAATAGCTAGACCCCCGTAATGAAATCTTTAGCCAACTGTAAAGCTATTTCCGACTTCCTTCGTCTGATTTTATTAGCCTCCCTGTGAGTGCGTTCTTTTGTATCAGGTCGCCAAGATAAACTGCTTGACAATAAATTGAAGCATCTGGAAGTACAGGGTGAGAGGTTATGTGATGTTATTTAAATGACTACAAAATAGAGTCGAATTCTCAAAGAAGTTGGCAGTATGAGCCCACTTATCGGTATGGTGTCCCCTCTGGCCTGGATGCATGCAGTGATTCTGTTGATGCCATGATGCCGTTGTATCCTTTCCTGAGGCAAGTTGGCCCACAGCTTTTGTAACTGGTCTTTGATGTCGTGGATACAGGCACTTCGATGGAGTTGATGTTCGATTTGGATCCGGACTTGTTATATCAGGAACTGCACTGGGTATCTTCCTGGGCACTGGAGAACCTTCATATCAGGCAGACAGTTCTTACAGTCATTTGCCATGTGTGGACGAGCATTGTCCTGTTGAAAAATGGTATCACAATGTAGTTGCATGACAGGTAACAGATGAAAACGCAGGATGTTCGTGACGAACCATTGTGGTGTCAGACTTCCATCCGTCATTACCAGTCGTGACTGGAAGTCATAACGGATAGTGTCCAACACTTTGACAACGGCAGTAACACCATTGTTCCCCTCCGAAACAATGGAAGAATGGTCCTCCAGGGCAGTGCAGTGCAGTAATTCATCGCTGTACACAATGCGACGCCATTCATCGGCAATCCATGCATTTTGGTCACGGACCAGATGCAGCAATCTGTATCGCGGTGTTGACGGCAACCTACGAATGGGATGTGTATTCCCTACTCTGGCTGCTGCTAGTCTCCAACCAAAGAGCCGGAAAACATAATGTTTCAGGCAGTCCATCATTTGTTCTCGGACGGCAGGCGCAGATGTGAAGAGGTGACGTTGAGTCTTGTGCACAATACGGCGATCGTCCATTGTGGTGGTCAGACGTGGTTTGTTGGAGCCTTGACGACGAGTATGCCTGCCGCGCCCGCCCGGCTAGCCGCGCGGACTAACGCGCTGCTTCCCGAACGGGAAGGCGTGCCAGTTTCAGCACGAATCCACCCGACGGATTAGTGTCGAGGTCCGGTGTGCCGGCCAGCCTGTGGATGGTTTTAAGGCGGTTTTCCATCTGCCTCGGCGAATGCGGGCTGATTCCCCTAATTCCGCCTCAGTTACGCTATGTCGGCGATTGCTGCTCATACACCATAATTACTCTATACGCAAACATTGGGGTTACACTCATGTGGTATGAGACGTTCCCGGAGGGGGGGAGCTCCACTGTGGGCGGAACCGCACAATAACCCTGAGTTCGGTGTGGGGCGGCGGTGGATTGGCTGGACTGCTGTGGCCTGTTGTGGGGTGTGGTGTTGTGTACCACTGAGGGCTACGGTGGGACGAAGAATCTCCATCGTTTCTAGGTCCCTAGTTCAATACACAATACACACAATGCCTACCGTCACGTTGCCATGCATTCCAACTTCACGCCACTGTTACATTCGAATACACAGCAAAAAACAAACACCTTCCCTGAGGCCTTGAAGGCCCAATGGTACCGACTGGCCGCCTTGTCATCCTCAGCCCTTACGCATCACCGGATGAGAATATGGAACGGCATGTGGTCAGCACACCACTCTCCCAGTGGTTATTAGGTTTAGGGACTGATGGCACTACTACTTGATTAGTAGCTCCTTAATCGGCCTCCACAACGGCTGAGTGCAGCCCGCTTGCCAACAGCACTCAGCGGATTCGCGTGGTGACTCATCCAAATGTTAGCCAAGGGTGACAGCACTTAACTTCGTTGGTCTGAATGCACCGCAAATCTGGATATTGCTCGATTCCATCAGCTGACTAAATGGATACTCATAGTAGTACCTTTCAAATTTTGATGGATGCTGATAACATTGTTCCACACAAGTACATGGCAGCTCAATGCACTTCTCAATGCGTCGTGTCCCCATTAGTTGCTGACTCCTTCGAAACGTTGTAGTTATTGGGGTAAAAACCTTTCTCATTTACTTAGGAGAAGCTAGGAGAACGGAGAGGGTTATTATCCGACCAAGAAGCGTTCTGGATTTCAGACGGGCAGTACTTTAATACTTCAACAGTTTGTGACTTCTAAGGCTTTCTCATAATAAGCCTTGACAGTATCCTCGGGTTTGCTGCTGGATCCTAAAATCAACAAGATTCAATGTTTCGCGGATCCATCTGTCCACCACGTTCAGAAAAATGCTGTTGCTGCTGAGGAGTACCACTGAAAACTGATGTCGTGGCTGCATTTCGTCGTCCTATAAATGCCTCCGTAATGTACACGGAGCACGCACCGCCCATCACACTTGCTGCGCTCTAAGACTGGGTTGGTGGCACCGTCCTTAGAAGGACACCAGAGGCAACGATATATCTCACTCGAAGACTATTTTTCAAACACACGGGCTGGACGCACCGAAGAGTGTTCTGTTTTGATACGGGATAGTATAGAGTTCCATGCCCTTTTAAGAGGAAAACCAGTATCTCTATTAAACTGTCTGCCATACTAATTTCAATTGACATTTTATAAACACTGTTGCAAAAACCGGTAGTGTTGGATACTTTCACATTCTCGTCATATTTCATCCCGTGTCCCTCGTTTAGGCTATGTTCCGCTACTACCGACTTTTCCGGTTATTTTAGCCTCGTATGACGGCGATGTTCCGCGCACATGCGTTGAAGTGTAGGAATCGAACGGCTGATGTAAGCCTTCTCACACTGACACCAATCTTCGTAATCCGCAAATCATCTTTCACAGAGTTGGGCCCTAATCTTGGAAAGTTCAAATGGTTGAAATGGCTCTGAGCACTATGGCACTTAACTTCTGAGGTCCCCTTGAACTTAGAACTACTTAAACCGAACTAACCTAAAGACATCACACACATCCGTGCCCGAGGCAGGATTCGAACCTGCGACCGTAGCGATCGCGCGGTTCCAGACTGTAGCGCCTAGAACCGCTAGGCCACCCCGGCCAGCTCTTGTAAAGTGGATGAAACACTCTCTTGATGTTAAAATTCATTAAAAAACTTGAATTTTAAGGAGTTTTAACATTAAGGTGTGTTCCGTCCACTTTCCAAAATTACGGCACCATTCGGTTCCGTGAAAGATGATTTGCTGCTTTTCTCTTACCAGGACGTGGAGCTCTGTACTATCCCAAATCAAAACAGGACGTTCTTCGATGCGGTGGAAATAGTCTTTGAGTACGATATATCGTTACCGCCAGTGTCCTACTAAGGGCTGCGCCACCAGTGCGCCAGCCCAGTCTTGGAGGGAAGCTATTGTGATGGGCGGCGCATGCACCCGGTACGTTACTGATGCCTATGCAGTGTGCCCATTTTCGGCACGATTGTGTTCCGGCCACGAGTGTTAAGGTCGATATTGGTCTCGCCAGAGATACTGGGGCGCCGAGTTGGCGGCGAGTGGCCCTCTGGCGACGAGGAGAGGAGGGTTGGAGAATACCGAGCGAGGAGGACAGAACGGCAGAGTGTTGCGGTCCGGATGGTCCAAACTGTGCATTAATAATTTTGGCACTCTGTGGTAATGAGCTGATGGTGAAACCGAAACACTTGGGAATTCAACGCTGCTGTGGAACGATAAGCCGTGGGCTCTGCAATTGTATGGACGCAATTTACGGCGAGCTGTGGCCGATGTCGTTTGTGGGTGTTTTGCCACGGCAGATAAACAAGACAGCGTGGGCCCAACCTGAAGACGCTGTGCTGTAGCATGTTCGCCCACAATAAGGATGTCATGATATTGGAGAAGAAAGCAGTGGAATAGGGTACGTGTATTAACCTTCAGTGACTTCTGCGGGGTTAGTTTACTTAACTGTGTGGAGTTTGAGCAGTAACTACTACTTTTCAACGGAATTTACGACTGTGTAAAAATGTGACCAATGCCGGATGGGTGTTGTCATAAAGTTATTATATTTCTTATTTGTGAACATAATTTTCTGTTATCAGGATTACTCATTCGACAGATTTGAAATTGTCAGTTCTACGCTGTAGTTCAGCGGTTATAAATACTGGAATTTGACAAATATGCTAACTGTGAGTTTTGGATATGTTTTTATATCTGCGTGTTAAATGAAAGTGAATTTTGAAGTCTGTAAGGTTCCTTTCTACCATTACGATTCTGTAAGTTTTTATTTTGAAGTGATGTTGTTTGCTACTGTTGTTGGTTGAGAATTTATTACCCGATTAATCAAAGGAACAGTTATTTAACCAGCCTTTCTATGAAGTGTTTTAAGACTTGTTTTTCAGTGAACTGTTATTAATAAATTACGTAAATCAGTAATGTTGTGTAAGCAGTTACTGAAGGCACCCATCTTCATTAGCCAATCAACCACGGCCAGTTGGGAACGGGCATTGATGTAACATTATGGGACTGGAGGCTATTGTTAAGTTGTGCTAACACTAATCCTGTTGTTTGTTGTTCTTGTTGAAGTGTCTAGTCGCCCCTAAATTAAATACTAATTCCGCACAACAGGACATCGAATTATTGCCTTGGCAACAGTTTTCAGCGAAATTCAGGGGCAGCAGCTTCTCCTGAAGATGGCGGACAGACGGATCGCCCAAATACTGAATCATGTTGCCTTTAGGATACGGCAGCAACCTTCAGTTCAACAGTTTATTTCCCATATACAGTATGCCTAATGGGAGGGGTGTCTTACAAAGGCTTTATCTTTTGTTGCTCGGTGGCCTAACTCATCCAAGAGGCAGCTGCGTTATAGCACACTGTTCTGATTACTTTAACAACATTGGTCCCGTTTGTCCGTAACTCTGTTCCCTTAACTACGCAGATTTGTCAGTGACGAGTACTAAGCCAGTTCTTTACATACCGAGTGACGTAGCACATTGATTAGCACACTGGAGTCGCACTCTGGGGGACGACGCTTCAAACCCGCGTCCGGCCGTCCTGATTTAGGTTTTCCGTGGTTTCCATAAATCGCTTCAGGCTAATGCCGAGATGGTTCCTCTGAAAAGACGCGGGCGACTTCCTTCTCCATGCTTGCGCAATCCGATGGGACCGATGACCTCGCTGTTTGGTCTCCTCCACCCCCTCCCACCAAATTAACCAACGAACCAATTCTTTACACAACCACTTGTATAGTTCACTAATAGAGACAAATGCAGACTGCTCTTGTTCTTCTGTTACCTGATAGAAAGACAAAGGCTCCCAATATTTCTGGTACTTTATTTTCTAAGCTAGAAATGGAATACAGACTTCTACGTAGAAAGCCTACTTCTTCAGGGCTCTTATTTCTGGTACGTCGAGCATGTGTTGCTCTTCCCTAGGCGTCTTACTACGCCTCCCGTCTCCAACCGCACTGCGATGGCTCTTCACGGCTAACTAACTGCCACTTATTCACTAGGACTCAGATTATACTTTATAATCCGCTGTTGCCTACTATTTTCGTGTCTGTGTCTGTTATCACTTATCTCCTACTTTCTCTGACTTATTTTCCAAAGTTCCGTAACCTTCCACCCTCGGTTGGACAGGGGCCCAAATCAGGTTTGCTCGTTGCCACGTCTGCGATTGAGTGACCAACGGGCCGAGCCTGACACGCATATGGAACCGTATATGGAAGTGAAGGTGTGTTTACTGTGCCAGAGTAAACGTCCGCTTCCTTTCCTACAGTTCCTGAATTGTCTCAAGAGTTATCTTACATCAATAACAACTGGACACCAAACACCCGTACATTAATGAAATTGGACAGCCACGACAAGTAATAACTCAACATCTTATGCTGTTCCCGCCCCGTATATGACCTTCCACACGAACAACACTAAATGCACCCTGGTGGCCGTTTCAAACAATTGCAACTCTAACAATTTACATACCTGTCGATGGTATTACATTCACATACGATCATGAATTCTGCAGTTGGTTTGAGACTGTTGATTTTCTCGTTAGCGCTATGTCTTTGGACAGTATTATAAAGTGCCTGGCGAAAGATAAAAACTGAATTCTATTATTTTCATAGCCCAGTTGCACCTGATTACTTACTCCAGTCTTTCTGGGTTGATCTTCCCACTCTCGCCATTTCAAGACCAAAATCTTACAAAACAGGGGACAGACCATCCCTCTGTCTAGCCTCCAGAGCTTCAAATATCTGTCTAAGAATTTGCCTTCAGATTTTGTGTTTACTAATGTTTACCATATTATGTTTCTTTTTTTCATCAGCCACACCGAGCTCTGCCAATAGATGTCTGTCTATAGTGTTGTATGCCTTTTTGAAGTCAAAGGGCACAGTGGCATAGTGCATCCAGCATGCTATTCTTTCTTGGATTATGAGCCTAAGACTCAGGATCTGCTCCACAAATGACCGGTGTTTCCGAAATCCACCCTGATACACCCTGATCTTGTCATCTACCTGATTCTAAAGCTAATTCTGTAAATCTTTGGACAGGATATTGTATGTAATTGGTAACAATGATACTTCTCTGTAGTTGTCATCAATTTAACTCCTTTTCTAAGTAATGTGCACTTTCAGTCTTCTGGAATTTCTGCTGTTAGCCTCATATTCTACGTCGTTTGCCTAAACGTTTGCAATAGGTTTGTACATTCACTGTTATTTCCATCAGGGCGAGACTGAGCTTGCAGCTCTGAGACTCTTCAGCTATGAGATTTAATATGGCGTACACAACTTCTAAGAATATTTAAAACCATAAAATATCTTCATATTTTCAAATTTATGAAAACAGACGTTGATATACTGAAGAATATATTGAAGATTTTGAGTAAAACTTAGTTGCCCTTTAAAAAATATTGTGAGCTGCCAACAGTCTTTGTAATAACAAAGCACCTCACTCTACTGAAATTACAGAAATTGAGCAGTAGGTCACAAGGGTTGAAGGAGCGCACTCATGAGAGAGATTGAAGAAACCAATGGGAAACAGAGAACAGTGCAGAAGAGTAACTGTTGCCAACCAATTTTCAGAAGAAGAGAAAATAACAAATCGAAAATTTTAATTGTAGAGTATAAAGAGTCAATATAGAGCTTACTCACGCAGCTGGGCTGTGATTGAATTAACGTTGCGTTAAGCACGGGAGTTTAATCTGGTTGCAGCGGCTTCCGCCATTAGGGGCTGCAACTGTTTGGGGGCGCGCGCGTCGCGAATATGGCGGTACACGAGCAGGGCTAATCCCCGCCAGCGGCGCTTGCATCACAATGCGTCGCCTGCCGTAGGCCCGGATATTAATTTGCAGCCTGTTTGCCCGAGTTAAGCGGACAAGTTCCCAAGTTCTGCAGCCGGCGCTAAAACTATTTAACAGATTTATAACGAGTGAAGTACGCTGTATGGGCGCTCACGCAACATAACGCGATCACGTTGTCAGCGGATCATTAGGCGCCGGAAGTTTCGGCGAGCGCTGTTCGCAGCCCGCTCGCCCGCTCCTCCTCTGTCCTTTGTGATTAATCCTGTGGATAAAACCGACGAGGACGCGCAGCGGACGAGGTGAGAAGAGTTACAAGTTTGGAGCAGCTGCAGGGATCCTAAAACCCTACAATCGGGCGAGAATTTGCCGAACCGTGTTGACACCTATATTGTTGACTATGTGTCTATGAGTGACAGATGAGCGTAAGGGCTAAGAAACGGACGCCACACATTTAAATTTAAATAATAGAGAGGATGGGACGTTTTGACTATAGCGTGCATACACAAAATCGAGCATTTTAATAGTTCTCGAGGTAATTGGAACCCAAAGCACGTCGCTTATCTTCGTCAAAAGTGGTCACAAACACGGTTTATAAATAGTGAAATTTTTTTCCTTGAGTCTTCCATCTTGTGACTGGCCTCATGCGTCCCGCCACGAATTCCTTTCCTAACCTTTTCGTCTCAGGGTAACTCTAGCACACAACGTCCTCAGTTATTTATTGGATGTGTTCCAATCTCTGCCTTCCTCTATAGTTTTTGCCGTCTACCGCTCCCTCTAGTACAGTGGAAGTTATTGCTTGATGCCTTGACAGGTGTCCTATCATCCTGTCTCCTTGACATTGTTTTACATCTGCTTCTTTCTTCTCTCGTTCTGTGCAGAACCTTCTCATTCCTTACGTTATCAGTCTACCTGATTTTCAAGATTCTTCTGTGGCACCACAGCTCAGACGGTTCGGTTCTCTTCTGTTCTGGTTTTCCCACTGTCCATGAGTCACTGCTATAAAATGCTGTGCTCCAAACCTAAGTTTAAAGAAACTTCTTCCTCAGATTAAGGCATATTATGTTTGATACTAATAGACTTCTTTTGACATGGAACGCCCTCTTTGCTTGCTCTAGTCTGCATCTTATGTCCTCCTGGCTTCGTTTGTCGTGCTACATTTTTTTTCAAAGGTAGCAGGATGCCTTCCTTAACTTAGTTTACTTCGCCACCACCAGTGTTGACGTTAAACTTCACATTATTCTCATTTTTGCTACTTCTCATGACTTTCGCCTTTCTTCAGTTTACTCTCAATGTTTATTATGTACGCATTAGACTGTTGACTCCACTCTACAGATTCTGCAATTTTTCAGCATCTTCACGGATGAAGGTCATCAGCGAATCTTATCGTTGATATCGTTACACCCTGAATTTTAATCCCACTCTTGAACCTTTCTATTCTTTCCGTCATTGCTTTTTTTACGAACAAAATGAACAGAAGGAGCGAAAGAGTACTTTCCTGACTTACAACCTTTTTAATGCGAGCTCTACGTTCTTGTCCGTGCATTGCTATGAATAAATAAACCGAAGAATAGAAGAAAGGACAGAATGTTAAACTTCCCCTCTAGGGTACCACTGCAATTTCTAGCGTAAACTTATTGAACGAAATATTAATCATCTTCTCATAGATCAGATTGTTCGCTCTGGACCACTGTAGATAGCACAGAACAGGAATCATATGGTCATGTGATCGTTCACCGCTCACGTAGGTTATGGCAGTATAGCATGGTTGATTGACGTGGAGATGTGACAAACTGGAGGAAAGAAGCTACCGTATTTTGACGTGCTCTTGACCAGACCATGAGTTAAGTTGCCCGAGTTGCTGGTGAATCAAATGAACTGTGTATAAAAGGAACCCTGCACCACTCGCATCTATGTAACTGTGGTCGTAAAAATATCATAATAGAGAGTAAATGACAGTAAGTTTCAGGCCGTAGAGGATCTGTTGCTTTCAGTCAATGCATGGCTATCTCAGTCAGTTTCCGAGCATATATTGCGAAGGGAACCGCATACAGTGGACATCTGAAGTCGACTATCTCGCGGAAGATCATTTCTCGCTGCGGTATATAAAGCTGCATGTCTGTAATGGACCAAACGTGCAGTGTGAACTGATGAGTCGCGACTTTGCGTCGTTGTAAAGATGCAAGGCGTCAAGTGCACCGACAGCCCAGTGCTTGGTTTAACCCGCAGTGTGGAAGTTCAGTTCACAACGAAGTTGGAGCTTTCATATATCGTTTGTTTTTCTCTCCGTGCCGGGATATGGGCTTATTCATTTAGGTTAACGTGAACTGTAAGGTATGTGATGCGTCTCAAACAGCCTCTCCATACAAATGCCAACCTCACCTTCACGAGTTCAGCCAAGGATTGCTGCACGGTACACCCTGTTACCACTAACGAGGATATGGCGACCGAGTATCTCCCGGAATAAGGAGACACCCTCTACCAAGCGAAACGGCCTCCTAGGGGGGCGGATGAGCAGGTAGAGGCAGGGCACTCTCTTGTCCTTGGGATGGGAAACTGTCCCTAAAGGCGGAAGAGCCACATGATGGCCAACGGCATAGAATGAAGAAGGCAAGGAGAAACCACTTCATTAAAGATCTAATTAGATTTCTCAAGTATCAGCAGCCATAATATGAATATGAAACAAGCTCTAGTAAAAACGCAATCCGGAGTAATAGCCCCTCATTCGGTTCTCCGGGAGGGGACTACCAGAGATTTCGTTTCAACAGTTCATAGGAAGAAAGGAAATAAAAAGAGCTATAGTAGAATTGGAACGTGGAACGTCCGCACCTTACTGCAGATGGGGAAGCTCGAAAACCTTAAGCAAGAAATGAAGAAAATGAAGTTGGATATACTAGGAGTGTCTGAAATGAGATGGCCTAACTGCAGAGATTTCTGGAGTGATGAGTACAGGATAATTCACACAGGAACGATAGAAGATAGACCTGGAGCAGGTGGGGTTGGAGTAGTTATGAGTCGAAAATTGGGGCAGAGAGTGATGGGATATATACAATATGGAGGAAGGATAATACTTGTCAGTCTGGATACCAAACCTACAGAGACTGTTGTGATACAGGTCTATATGCCTACCACAAACCAGGAGGATGAGGAAGTTGAAGCTGTATATGAAGAGTTAAATGGAGCCTTGAGAGGAATCAAAGGAGAAACAAATTTAATAATCATGGGAGACTGGAACGCAATAGTAGGAGATAAAGAGGTACAGCCAGCTGTTGGACGCTACGGCCTTGGTAAAAGGAATGATAGAGGAGACCGACTTATAGAATTTTGTAACAGGAATCAACTGATAATATCGAACACGTGGTTTCAACATCACCCCCATAGAAGATACACCTGGAAGTCACCAGGGGATAGAGAACGATACCAAATTGATTACATTATAGTCAAAAATAGATTTAGAAATCAACTAAAAGACTCTAGAGCATACGCAAGCCCAGATATTGTGAGTGATCACAACATGGTTGTTGCGGAATGCCGACTCAAGTTCAAATGCATAAGGAAGAAAATAGGAAATGGAAAACTGGATATAGGGAAGCTTGGAAACCGTGAGACACAGAAGGAGTTCCAAGAAAGGGCTAAGGATCTAATTCAACAGCATCCTATAGAGAATGTAGAACAACATTGGGAAAATATGAGAGATGGCCTAATAAAAGCAGCTGAAGAGATAATTGGAAAACAAAAACCTGAAAAAAGGAAGGAGTGGATAACTGATGAAATAATACTTATGTTTGAGGAAAGAAGGAAGCTCAAAAATAATGAAACGGAAAAAGGGAAAACGGTATACCGAGTGCTTAGGAACAAAATCAACAGGAAGTTGAAGCAAGTAAAAGAAAGATTCCTTGAAGACTGATGCAAAGAAGTTGAAGACCTTATGAAGAAAGGGAACCTTGAATTAGCATACAAAACAGTGAAACGCTTCTTCTCAGGAGGACAAAGGATTAGATGTAATGCCCTAATAAGAGAGGATAATAAGATGGTGTATAATCATGAAGATATAGCACTTACGTGGAAGGAATACCTAGAGAAATTATATGGAGGCAACGTACAAGATGACATGATTGAAAGTGAGGACGAAGTAGATAAAGATGAAGTAGGAGACAGCATACTAAGGTCTGAATTTGATCAGGCACTACAGGCACTTAAGCACGGAAAAGCACCAGGAATTGACTCATTGCCTGCAGAAATCATCAAAGCAGCTGGAACAGAAATAAAAGATAAATTGTATAAATTAATCTGCCAAATATATGATACTGGAGAGCTGCCTCAGGACTTCAAAAAGTGTATTATTGTTCCATTACCAAAGAAAATGCCAGCAAAATCGTGTGCACAATACAGAACCCTCAGCCTAACAT
Source organism: Schistocerca americana (assembly GCF_021461395.2). Lineage (NCBI taxonomy): Eukaryota > Metazoa > Arthropoda > Insecta > Orthoptera > Acrididae > Schistocerca > Schistocerca americana. The sequence goes on along the minus strand of NC_060123.1, from coordinate 399,457,730 downwards.
CACATGCATCAAAAATTTTGACGACCATCCTCTTCAGAAGAATTGAAGGGAACGTGGAATGCATGCTCACAGAAGACCAGTTTGGCTTTAGAAGAGGGAGAGGTACGCGAGAAGCCATTATGGCCCTAAGGCTCATAATAGAAAAAAGAATGGAAAAAGGAAAGGACACCTACATAGCAAAAGCCTTTGATAAGGTTGAATGGAAAAAACTATTCCAGATATTGAGGGAAACTGGAGCTAAGTACAAGGACAGGAGAACGATATGGAACATATACAAAGAAGAGGTGGCAATAGTGAGATGTGGGGAACATCAACAACAAGCAAAAATTAAACAGGGTGTGAGACAGGGATGTGCACTCTCCCCTGTCCTCTTTAATATGTACATACAGAAAGCAATGGACGAGGTCAGAGAAAAGTTAGGACAAGCTAATGGAATCAGGCTCCAGGGAAAAATAGTTGATATGCTGCGTTTTGCGGATGACATTGCTGTCCTAGCGGAAAATGAGGAAGAATTACAAGTAGTGTTGGAGGAAATGGAAAACACTCTTGCTACACGGTACAACATAAAAATTAATAAGTCAAAAACAAAAATCTTAGTTGCAAGCAAACAAAATAATCAAGCAATTACGAATATAAGGCTGAATGGAGAGAAGCTGAAAGAAATACAAGACTTTGTCTACTTGGGAAGCAGAATAACATCAGATGGTCGTAGTAGGAAAGATGTAATAAGTAGAATAAATCAGGCAAAGATTGCATTCTATAAAAGGAAAGGACTCCTCACATCAAATATGATAAGTCTGTCGTTAAGGAAGCGGTTAATAAAGACCTTTGTTGGGAGTGTGCTTCTCTACGGCAGCGAAACCTGGACACTTGGAGAGGACGAAAGAAGAAGGATTGAAGGATTCGAAATGTGGTGTCTGCGAAGGATGTTAAAAATTCCATGGACGGCCAGGATGACAAATGAAGAAGTCCTGCAGAGAGCGGAGGAAGTTCCAGTTCTTTGGAAGACGGTCAAGAAGAGGAGAGATATATGGATGGGACACATTCTGAGACATGAAAGTCTTCTCCACACTATAACGGAAGGCCTTGTGGAGGGCAAAAGGGCAAGAGGCAGACCTTGAAGAAAGTACATAAGCCAGATAATGCAGGACCTAGGATGCGGAAGTTTCACGGAATTGAAGAGGCTGGCCGACAATCGCACTGAATGGAGAGCTGCTGCAAATCAATCTTAGGATTGGCAACTTAAGAAGAAGAAGAACACGAACCAGGATGTTTATTTCAACTTTTTAGGTGACCAGATGTTGCCCTTTTTTGTGCAACTCTGTTATTATGCTGTGGACATTTTCATTTTCCAAGATGACAACAGCGTTGCTGACAGGCTTCCGTGCATACGATCGTGGTTTGACGAGCACCTAGGCGTGCTAGCGTACCCAGATGGGTACACTAAGTCACCCCTGATCTCAATCATACAGCAAGTTAGACTGTTAAAAACGGTGGGTGATACTTTGCAGTGAGAATCCCCACAGTTTGGAATCTGCGGAATCTAAACAACAATGAGTGGTTGAGCAAGCCATGGCATACCTGAAGAAATTTGGAAGTCTCTTTCTCGCCGAACTGGGGCCATTTTTGAAGTTAGAGGCGGTGTCACGTGGTATTAGTGAGATGTCTCCAGGGGGTGGTCAATTATTTGTCGGGTGTACTTAGGACCTTATGCGGTAAGTGAACTGATCGATCACCTGTGTGTGGTAGTGAATTGTGGTGTTACGTATTTTTCCTTTGTTTAGTAAATTTATTGTACCCAATGTTGGACTTCCTTTACTCATTTCAAACTTACAATACAGTACATTCTACAAATCTGAAAAGCTTTATTCTGAGGCAATGGCGAAAGTGGTGACATTACTGAAGAAGAAAAATTTAAGCGTGCAGCTCGTTGGAACTGTATGTTATGGACGCTAGTGGAAAATGACAAAAGAACTCTTCTAACGATGTGACTTAGAGGCACCATATCTAAATATATTACTTAGAGGCACTATATCCGAATTTAGAGAACAGACAAAGCAGTGATTCGAAGCATGTAAATGCCAAAGGCATAAGACAAGATTTGACTGACTGAACGTGTGGACCTGTCTTTTTCAGCATCGTGCCGCTTTAGCAAACTTTGTTCACGTAAATGGACGTAATTGACGATTACGGTAACTGAATTTCAGTGAAGCCGTATTGACAGCCTACAGTACACTTGGTAGTCCTACAAAATAACTGACATTAAGTTACGGTGCTGTAGTTAATTGACTCCAGTAGTTGAAGGAACTCTTGACAATTGCCTAAATTCGGAGAGAAATGAGGAAGATGATTGCTAACTTTGACTCGCTATTTTAAATGTTATGTCTATGGCATTAAGATCAGATGGTTTAGTAGTCCAGTCGAGATGCGGTAGTATGCCTGGTTGTTCGTCAAACCACAATACATACGTGCTGCCCGTGAATGTGGCAGTTGCTATCTTGAGAGCTACCACAGAACACTTACTATCAAGATACAAAAGAAAGGCGAGCAGTTGGCCGCCGCGAATATTGAAGTAAATATTCTGTTTTATGTTCACAGTAACCTGAAGGAGTGAGCTCAAGTCCAGGTAGTAAAAAAACAGCACTCATAATATCTTGAATTCACCTCCAGCCTGAAGTACACCATCCACAAACTGTGGGTTGTGCGCCGCATTGGGACATTGGTGCACTGGATGTTTTGCATCATCTAGACAGAGGCAACATCACTACTTGTCGGACCACAATACAAGCTTCCAGTCAGCTACTGCCCAGTTTCAGTGTTGTTGGCCCACTGAAGACGTTATGTCCCACATTTAGCGAGGTAAGTGCCTCCAAATGTGTGTTGCATGCGTTTATCCTCACAGTGGTTGCTCGTAATGTGGTTGAGGTGACCTGCATTCGCAGCCAGCAGCAGTTCCTGTAGGATTAGAATCTGATAGTTTTTGATAAGATGCAACACTCTTCTCTATTTCCTATCAGTTAAAATGTTTTTATGACCAGTGTTGTTGCAGCATGTTATGTGGATGCAGTTACTTTTAGACAAGTCGAACAGTCTGCATTGATGGATCAACAAATTTCTGGGTGGCCATGGGAACGATAACTCTATTCTAGCATTTTGTCACATGTCGACCTACCTTAATGAGCTGATTCCCGACAACCGATTTACACAGATACAGCACTTCAGTCAGTGGTGGAGGATGACGTGAGTGCTTGGTACCAGTTATATATCATTTACGTCTTCCAAAGCAGTCAATGTGCTCTTTATAAGGGATGACTAATACTTTATCTGGTGGGCTTAGCTGCTACAGACTTTCAAGCGTGGCGCTCACATCCGTACCAGCCGCGCGGGATTAGCCGAGCGGTCTAAGGCTCTGCAGTCGTGGACTGTGCGGCTGGTCCCGGCGGAGGTTCGAGTCCTCTCTCGGGCGTGGGTGTGTGTTTGTCCTTAGGATAATTTAGGTTAAGTAGTGTGTAAGCTTAGGGACCGATGACCTTAGCAGTTAAGTCCCATAAGATTTCTCACACATGTGAACAGCCGTACCTCTCCCGCTTCTTCTGCAAGTGCAACTCGGGCGTAGAGCCTCGACTCTGGGTGGCGGTTCTGGCCTTGTTGTTCTGTTTACTGCCCATCAGAGGGTAACGTTGAATACTGCCATCATTATCTATGTGTCGATCTTTGTGTACGAATTCCGAGTGACGACTATCTATTTACTTTGCTGCTGACAACTTGGTCTTTTGATATGACTAATTGTAGAATATTCTCTGGAATGCATTTGCGGTCCAAGACGAACATCTGTTCCATTTATCTGAAAAACCAGACGTTGTCTATGGACAATAGGATCTACTTCTGACAAATTCTTATGTTGAACCTGTCTTGACTGCAGAAAATAATAACGAGATTGCCTGGCTTCAGTTGCTATGCAGCCATCATCAGAACTGAAAAATCGAGAAGACAGAGTGCGAATGGTTACAGTAGAATATGAAAAACAGATGGCAATTTTGTGTCCATTATTGTGAAATGTCAATCTGTAAGAAGCTTAATGGATATGTTATCAACAAAACCTACGCAGTTTCAGGGGAAGCTGTTGCAATTAAATGGGAAAGTTGTTACAGTTTGATCGCAACGTATTATAGGTTTAGAGGGCAAGTTGTTACAGGTTTGGTAGGGTGGGGGAGGCAGGCAAGTTCTTAGGAAGTTGTTACAGTTACGGGGCAAAATGTTTCGGGACAAGTTGTTCTGTTTTACGAGGGTAAGTTGTTGCAGCATCAGGAGCAAGTTGCTACAGTTTTGGAGGTAAGTTGTTATGGTTGTAGGGATAGATTTTACAGTTTTGGGGCAAGGTACTAAAGTTTTGGTACAAGATGTTACAGTTTCAGGGCGAGTTTGTTGCAGTTTCAGGGGCAGTCAATACATTTTTTGGGGGCAAATTGTTACCGTTTTAGGAGAAATCTTTACAGTTTTGCGGAGCAACTTATTAGACTTTTGTGAGTAACTTATTATAATTCCAAAGCAAGCTTTTATAGCTTTGGGGACAACTTGTTACAGTTTTGGGTGAAATTTTTACAGCTTTGGTGCAAGTTACTATGGTTTCAGGGCAAGTTGTTACAGTCATGGGGCAACCTGTTAGAGTTTTAAAACAAGTCAATACAGTTTTGAGGCAAGTCAGTGCGTATTCAAGGCAATCTGTTATAGTATTGAGCAAGTTGTTACAGTTTCAGGATGATTAGTGACAGTTTCAATTCAAGTTGCTACAGTTTCAGGGCAAGATGTTACATTTTCAGAGCAAGCTGATACAATATCTGGACAAATTGTTACAGTTTCAAGGCTTCACTCACACACACACACACACACACACACACACACACACATGCTGTGTTTTGTTTCACCTCCATAAATACTGTACTAACTCATCGTTAAATTTAATGTCTCATGTGCGTACACAAAATCGAAAATTATGTACAGTATTTCCACATCAGTCCCATGGGCGCGGTTTTATCAGTTCCCACACTTGCAGAGACTCTTCATACGCTGTGTGGCGGAGGTGACATCAGTTAGCTTCTTTGCGTTATTGTGCGTTAAACATTTTGGAATTTGTCGCCTTCCGACTGTCGCACATGATCATGCTGTATTGGAAATAAACATGAAACTGCTTTGATCAGTGGTAATGCAATAGCCGATGAAAGGAACATATTTTGAAACATAAACAACACAGGCAGTTTTGATTACGGGACATAATATATCGGAGAAAAATGGTGCGAAGTGCAACCATTATAATCAGTCACATAAGACAATCTTGTCGTGGAAAAGAAAGCGAATCAAGTATCGTAAAAATAAATTCTGCCGTATTAATAAGCATCGAGACAAACATTACGAACTAAAAAGATATTTATTTGAAATAAAGTATATTTGCTATCGGAAAATAACCTATATCTATGCAGCTCCAGTGGGGAATTGGGGAATGTGATACTCAGTTTTGAGTGTATGCACTTTTCATTACGCAGTAAATCGCAAAAAGGTTTGACAAGGGTTTGACTTTAACTTTTTTTATGAAAAAATCGAATTGATTGTTGTAAAAACGTGGAAACTTCTTTAACTGAAGTTCCTCACTTTCTGTTCTGTTAAACTTGGGAACAAATTGTCGAATGAGTAGGGTGAACGGAATCTGTGTCGACTCTCGTTTACCGAGAACGATAAAAAAAAAAGAAAAAAGAAAAAAAAGGCGCACAGAGTTATACAAAAAAAAGAGGCCAGTAAAAGCATAATGGCAAAGAATTCTAGTGGTTTCATTAAATTACCTAACACGTTAGAAAGACGTAAAAATGTAGGCCGCTTGCGTGTGTACACCCGTAATGGTCGCAGGGAGTGGGGCACAGACCGTTGTACTCACACCTTGACATGCTTCATAGGCGTCATTCATTGTGTTGCGCTGCGAAATGAAACGTAATTAAAAGTAATATCGCGTAATGCGACGCGGCACCGTTACTTCTTCATCCAACGTGGTGTTAGTGATGAGGGCGCATGCATGAAGGATGGACGTGCTCTCTAGTGGTCGCTGTGGTACTGCCGGGAAGCACGCTCGTAATGTGGCTGAGCTAAACTAATTTCAACGACGGAAATAAAGGCAGTTTTTCAAAGCATTATAAATGCGGCTGTAATAGCCTTGCAAGTGGATAATTTATGTAGATTTACACGTGGTTTCGTTGTTCTTTTGTGAACACAACAACTCCAAAGTCATTAACGGATTTTGATAACGGTCACACAATTATCCCGAATTAGGAAAGATCGTGTTTAAGAAGACAGATCAGTAGTAAAGATGTACCTTGTTTATAGGCTGCAACCAAGACCGGAAAAAACGGAAAATATATCTCAAGATTTTAAACATGGCTGAAACAGCAACTGTTGAAGTTCTTCACGGTAGATGATGACAGCCAAAACAGTTGCAGGATAAAAATTTATTAAAATTTTTGACCAAGGTTTCAGTTATATATAAATATTCCTTCATCAGAAGTAAAAAATCCTGAACAGGAAGACACTTTCATTACCAAAAACTTAGCACCGGAAATGAGAAAGAAAAAACACTAAAGCTTAAGTATCCGTAAAATTACCAGTGTATTACAGGCACAAAATCTTTTAGTTACTTACTAAAATTACATCCTGCAATGGAGATTAATAAAACAATTGTGCCAAAAGGCGTCGTCAGTAGTTAAGACATCATCTCCATTTGTACAATACGATTATGGACACAGGGTCAATGCGAACACAGTTTAGCATCAGTACTTCGCCTATGTACTATCGTGACGAGAGTGTGAAAGCACTAGGGCAGATGATTTCGCCGAGAGAGGGCACTTGTGGTATGTACCAGACACTCGCGCATATTAAAATCCATGGATGCATACACAAGTGCATTAAAATTATTAAAAGTTGTCTTAATAAAACAAATTAGACCATTTAAAAACATCTATGTAAATTAGAAAATATGGAACCAATTTACGGAAAAGGCAACTCTGTGACCATATTGTTTCTGTAGAAGTCTTCTTATCATATATGATACGTTTACTGTAACAATTCCCCCACCTCCTCCTGTTCCTCCAACATCTCCGCATCCTTTACATTGTCTGCAGGTTTGATCCCCCCCCCCCCCCCGCCCATTGCCGCGCCTCTATCGCTGTATCCCTCCCTCTCTCCACCTCCACACCCTCCATCTCCTTCATCAGGGCAATTTCCAACGCCTCCCCCTCCCGGATGACGAACTTCGCCGTGACATCTACCCTTCCTTCCCACTATAACCTGGCCTTGTACCCCCCCCCCTCCCCAGGGCCCCCCTTTTCCCTCTTCCCTCCTTCTCCCAGAGCGGATTTTCCTCCTTCCCCCCCCCCCCCCCTCCCCTGAGACTCTGCACCCCATACTTGCCTCTTTCCTTCCCACATCCCTCCCAACCTGGCCCTCTTCAGCGCGCCCCCCGCTCATCTCCCCCATCTCTTCCCCTCCCTCCCTTCTTCCTGTCTCCCTCATCTCCTTGCGACTGGCAGATCCTCCGTTTTGATCATCGTCAGTGTGCCACATCAGTGTTGTGTTTAGTGCTGTTTCTCCTGTGCGTCAAGAGGTGTGATTTTAATTGTGCACTGCCTTGAGGTTCGCCGTCAGTGTTTGTTATGTGCTACGCCATCTGTCAATGCCTTTTATGCTCCAGTCATACTGTGCCTTGTATTCTTTTAATTGTTGCAGTGTGTGGCTTTTTCGTGTGCTACTTTTAAACCGTTTTTTATCTCCGTTTTACAGTCACCCCGTTTTTTGTCTATTGCCTTCCATGATCTTCCCCCTTTTTCTATATCTATGTTCATCATATTCTCTCCTTTGTTATTTTTAAATGTCTTCTATTGGTTGTTCTATGTCTTTCGGCTGAAGAGCAGCGCATATGCTGCTGCCAGCCCGCCCCGATAGGGAATTGAAATACAATAAATAAAAAAAAAACTGTAACATTTTGGTTGTTTTCGCTAGTATGTATTTTACCGCTTACTTTACGCGAGATTCTCGCGCATTACACTAGTGCCCTCTCTCGTTAAATGTGTTCCATAGCGCAAGCTTCATCTGTTTGACACTAGGGCTGGAAAGTTGCGCAAGTCATATGGACACACAAGAAATGAAATAGAAATAATCTACTGAATTATAGACCCATATCGCTGACATCAATTTGCAGTATGATACTGGACCATCTGCCTGTACTGTGTACTGTATGGCTTACCTCGCAGAAAACGATCTATTTACACACTGTCAGCATGCATTAAAAGAAGATGGTTTTTGTGAAACACATCTGGCTCTATATTCACATGAAGTAATGAGTGCTATCGACAGGGAGTGTTAAATTGATTCCATAGTTGTAGAGTCCCAGAAAGCTTTGACATCGTCCTCATAAGCGGCTTACAGTTAAATAACATGCCTTCCAATATTATCGCAGGTGTACGACTAGGTTAGTGATATCCTGTTTGAAAGGTCACTTCTCGTAGTATCTGACAGAAAGTCATCAAATGAAACAAGTGATATCCAGCATTATCCACAGAAGTGTTATAGATCCTGGTGTTCCTGATCAATATAAATGATTTAGAGGACAATCCCAGCAGCCCTCTTAGATTGTTTGCAGGTGATCCTCGTTTACCATCTTCAGAAGATCAAAATAAATTGGAAAATCGTTTAGATAAGACGTAGATACGATGTGAAAAGTATATACGGTGTGAAAAGTGGAAATTGGCTACAAACAATAAAATTTATGAAGTCTTCCACATGAGTGCTAAAAGGAATCCGTTAAATTTTGATTACTCGATAAATCACTCAAATTGAAAGGTTCTCGATTCACCTAAATAGCTAGATATTCCAGTTATGAACAACTTAAATTGCAACCATCACAGAGAAAAGACTGAGTTTCAATTGGCAGAACGTTTAAAAGAAGCAGCAGATCTACTGAAGAGATTGCCTACACTACACTTGTCCATCCTCTTCTGGAGTATTGCAGAGCGATATCGGATCCTTCCCAACAATATTTATGGAGGATACCCAAAAAAATAGAAAGAGGACAGTTGCTTTTGTATTACCGCGAAGTAGGGGAGAGATAGTCACGGATGTGAAGGGGGTTTTCATTGTCGTGATATCTTTCAACGAATTTTCATTCACCGATTTCCTCCTCCAAACGCGAAAATATTTTGTTGACTCCCATGTACATACAGGTAAATGTGCATCGTAATGAAAAAAGAGAAATCAGAGCTCACACAGAAAGATTTAGGTGTTAATTTTTCTCACGTGCTGTTCGAGTAAAGAAACTATAAAGTAATAGTCTTACAGTGGTTCTACGAAACCTCTGCCAAGCAGTTGTAGGCTAGTCATTTACATATAGAAACAAGACTTGTCTCCGTTAGAGTGTGGTTAAAATCCCCATGTGGCCATGCGAGTGAGGATTATCCGTGGTTTCGCTTACTCGCGAGATTTTGCACGATTCCTTCAACAAAGCGACGACTCGTTCTGTTCCATACCGCTGTGATACGAGTCGATAACCTTATTTAGAATTTCAGCTTACTTTCTGTCAATTGATCGTCCTACTGGAGTTTCTGAAGTTTCAGCTGCTTAATTATTATTCTCTTGTAATTTTCAAATGACTTTACCTGTTTTTGCAGAAATTCAGATAGCAATTCCCCTACCTTGATGTGGAGCTCCAGGCTCAGTTATATTCACTAGCTTTAAACCAAGTCAAACAATTGATAGCGCGACGTGCAGAGTCTCGGCTGTCTCCGCTTCACAATTATTTGGAGTCCGAATAGCGAACAAAACAAGCTGTGCTCGACAGCTGCCGAAGACATCTAGGAAGATGTTGAAAACTTTTTGAAGAGAAAAATTTGGAAGCCAGTAGTTTCACCTAGGAAGATCACAGCATCCAATTATTTTATTACTTTCTCTATATAATTCTTTTACTTTGTCATCATCAAACAAAGGTTCTGTAAACCAGTATGTTCGTGGATGTTCGACGTTGCAACTGTATACAAGATGAACAGTAATAAAACAGACAAACTGCAGGGACAGATTCCTCACACAGAGTGCAGAAGTAAGTAGAGTGGCGTTTCCCGTGGTGAAGGGCTGGAGGGCGTGTGCTCGGTCCTCCCACCCTTTGGGAACCCACCGCCCCTAGCGCAGCCCCAGTCGCTCTGCTGTTTTCTCTGTGTCTGCTTGTTTACTCACTACCTCATCTCGCCTTTATACCAGGTTTGCTTTAGATTTGTTAGTTTTCAATGTATTACCGACGGCAGAACATGGAACCAAACATTGTTTGCGTACAGACGGGACCGAAGGCCGCCCACATGCCTCAACAGTACACGACTGACACACGTGCCTCGGCATTGTACAGTCACGTTATAGTCACGACACGTTACTATTTTTGTGTATTGTTAGCGTCTGCTGAAACAGATAGTCATCGCGCAAATATGCATTATAGCAGAGTATGCTCTTATAGAAAAGTGTTGAAAGGTAACGTAGTCTCGTTCTGTCCATAGGAAAAATGGAAAGATTTGCTTCATTTCAAAAATGTGTAGGGAAGCAGCCTACTCACGCCGTATAAAATTCACATCAGTCTTTCCATTGTGTGCCAGCCTAGTCTGCTGTAACTAGCTCTGACGTCATAAATGTTGCACAATACTTTAAAAATCAAGTAAATAACCTGAAACGGTTCTAGCATGTCAGGAGTAATACTAAATCAATATGTGTTGAATATCAGTTCAATAACTTTAACCATTTTCGAAATTTGGATGTTTTTCTGTAAAAATCATTGGCGCAACAGAAAAGAGCTAGAAACTTAAATATTTGTATTTAGATTCCTTTTTCATAATAATTTAATAGAAACAATATTTTGGATCTCACAAATTAAAATTTTAGTTGAAATTTTCTGGGTTTTGTCTTAGAAATTAAGGAAGCAAGATAGATTAAGAAGGCGAATAAATAAGGCTAGGATGTTTAAATTTAAGTAGAAGGGAGATCCGCTATAGTCATAAAGATGTGAGAAGTTTCAACTGAATAACTATAAAACTATAGCGATAGCGCATCTCCAAAGGGCAAGGCCTACTGGAGTTTCTGATGTTTCAGCTGGTTAATTATTATTCTCTTGTAATTTTCAAATGACTTTACCTGTTTTTGCAGAAATCAGATAGTAATTCCCCTACCTTGATGTGGAGCTCCAGGCTCAGTTATGTTCACTAGCTTTAAACCAAGTCAAACAATTGATAGCGCGACGTGCAGAGTCTTTCTTTCATCTCCAAAGAGCAAGTTCAGAGCCCATCTACTGCGTGTAGTGTAATTAAATTAATTCTCTCGCCCAAAATATTTGACTTAGCCATGTCAGACTTTTATTGTGATTACTTACCTGTGTGCTGAATGCACATTTAAATTGAGAGCTTCATCGGCTATCAGCAAAGGAAGCAATGATTTATTCAATAACTTGAAGTGGTGCATTACTAGCCCAGCGGCAGGTCGGGAGAGCCGATTTGATCAGGCGTTCCCTTAGCCGTCGGCACCGCGGCTTTATATATAAGAACGCTGCGCGAGGAAGAAAGTCTCCAGTTTTCTCCACACGCTGATTAGCACACCATCTGTGCTGGGAGTCGCGTCGCGTCGGTATCATTGCTATAAACAGCCTCGGATGCCGTAATAAGTTATTCGGGATACGCGTAACCATGAAATCGTTTTCGAGTGAAGTGTTAATTCTGGGATGACTTTAATGATCTATCTTCAGCTTTCGTATGTCGTATTTTCACGTGCCGCCGCGGGACAAACATTCTACCATTATTTAGCGTGGCGTTTGATGAACATTATCATCAAATTATGGCGACCATTCACTTAAACATTTAATTTGAACAGTTATAGTTGCATCAGCGCATTAGACTCTGAACTGCTCTGTTAGTTGGATTGTGTGGATTCTTTTTGGTCTGTGACTTTCAGAATATAGTGAATATTTTTAGAGAATCGTTTTTGATTATGAATCCCAGACAATCTCCTAATTCCTCAGAGCTATAAGCTGTAGCTATAAGTGTGTTTCTCAGATGAAGTGGGCACTAGGGATTCTAATTACAGGCTTCACGTTTTGCTAATCACTTTCTGGTTGCCAATATTGTAGTTAGAGAGCCAGTGTTGAGAACGGCAAAACAACAGCATTAAATAAATAATAGGAACATTTATTCTGCAATTAATTCCACCTGCCGCCCCACATATGGTTAATCGGCTGGGAAATGCATCTTTTCTACATTACATAAATGGCTCTGAGCACTATGGGTCATCAGTCCCCTAGAATTTAGAACTACTTAAACCTAACTAACCTAAGGACGTCACACACATCCATGCCCGAGGCAGGATTCGAACCTGCGACCGTAGCAGTCGCGCGGTCCCGGACTGAAGCGCCTAGAACCGCTCGTCCACCGCGGCCGTCTTTCTACATTACATTCTACATTTTAAATAACAACATTATTCCACCTGCCGCCCCACAAATGTAAAAATAGGATATCTATGGTTAAGAAGGAGAACATTGTAGTATGGCGTGCATACTTTCTTAGAACAACGAGAGAAAACGAAAAAGATGTTTAGAAACATACAAGTTTGATCTGACCCACAACTCCAGTTATTACATCGTGAAACAACAATTTCATCTTAATTTGGTACACTTTTCTCTAGAAGAATGAATCAATATTATATTACACTTTCACTTCAGTCTTTAGACAGTAACACAAGTTTCGTTTTTTTTTCATATCATCCGGTTTCCTTTAGAACATATTAAAACCGAAAGTGTCATTTCTCCTACACGCACAGCTACATTGTGCGACCATAAAACAAGTTTTATTTTCCTGTTGTTCATTTCGATTGTTTTTCTGTAGACGTGAGGTGTCAAAATGTATGTTTGTTTTATTTGCTGCACTTATATCAAGCACAGTTCAGGAACCATGTAAACATTTTGAATGAGCACTATTACATCGCTCGTGCGTTATTCAAAACAATCAGTAGCAGAATATGTCAAAAGTTCGCAGCACGGTCAGATTTAACGGTAGTTGTAAAGTGAACGGGTTATGATAAATGAGCCAATAAATTCAGTAATATACCGTAGGTAACATTGTTTCTTGAAACCAGGTAGCATAGACTTAAAAAATGTCATGAGATGATGACTCCCTGTACCTTTTCATGCCATTAAGCTTTTCTTTCATTTCCAGCTTCGTTTTGTATCCGCAGCACATGAAGAAGAGAAATACTTCGCACTCTGCGTAGCAGGCCATAGCAGGCGTGTAGCTGCCAAGATCGTAGCGGAGAATTTCCAATATATTTCATCTCATGTATTTTCTCGAGACTGGAAAGAGACGTGACCCTCCATCCACTGTCAAAAACAATTTCAATATGTTAGCCACATTTCGTGCCCAGCAACGTACGTCCTAAAACCCTCCAAACGTAAACTGGGCAGCGACTACATTTTTCATTGCAAAATTTTCAAAATATGTGTGGTCTTATACTTTACTTCGAAGTATCACAGTAACTATGGGCCATTACTGAAAGAAAAGTTCATTTTAGACCTGCAATTTTGGCTATAAGTGAAACGTCCCCTTTCAGCAATTATACATGACTGTGCTTAAACTGACACACAATATTTTGTTAGCGCAACGCAATCTGACTTTCAAAATTCCCTACAAAAGAATGGCCCTGACTAACATTAAACTATACCTTTCACAAATCACTTAATCACTTACCTCACAATAATCTTCGTTTCTGCCACTACTGCAATACAGCAAGCGCCACTACTGCCAGCTAAATAAAAGATTCAAACTATGGAAGGCACTAACTACTGATAGGGATAGTAAGCAAATGAAAGATATTAATAGAGAACAAATTACAATTATACACGACTGTGCTTAAACTGACACACAATATTTTGTTAGCGCAACGCAATCTGACTTTCAAAATTCCCTACAAAAGAATGGCCCTGACTAACATTAAACTATACCTTTCACAAATCACTTAATCACTTACCTCACAATAATCTTCGTTTCTGCCACTACTGCAATACAGCAAGAGCCACTACTGCCAGCTAAATAAAAGATTCAAACTATGGAAGGCACTAACTACTGATAGGGATAGTTAGCAAATGAAAGATATTAATAGAGAACAAATTACAATTATACACGACTGTGCTTAAACTGACACACAATATTTTGTTAGCGCAACGCAATCTGACTTTCAAAATTCCCTACAAAAGAATGGCCCTGACTAACATTAAACTATACCTTTCACAAATCACTTAATCACTTACCTCACAATAATCTTCGTTTCTGCCACTACTGCAATACAGCAAGCGCCACTACTGCCAGCTAAATAAAAGATTCAAACTATGGAAGGCACTAACTACTGATAGGGACAGTTAGCAAATGAAAGATATTAATAGAGAACAAACAATGTATTTACCTTGATATCATCATATATAAATATAGCAGTTCATGACAAATTTCAAAACTCCGCCATCTCTCTCCCCACATCCACCACTGCTGGCGGCTCACCACCAACTGCGCAACGCTACGCGCTGTTCACAGCCAGCTGCCTAACACTACAATGGCGAGTATTATAACAATGCAAAGCAGCCACAGACTACACACAGCACAGCCAGTGATTTTCGTACAGAGGTGGCGTTACCAATAAAAAAACCTAAACAGCCTACTTACATAAGATGCAGAGATATAATATTTTTTTACCGAATAGTTTCCTCAAAATCGAGCGACGAAGGCTGCATACGAATCCCAAAGCAGTGGTTTTTAATTTTTTTAAGCGAAAACTAAAAGTTTTACTGAGAAACTAATTACAGAAACGGATTCGGCTTTGCTTCATCTACGTACACAACAATTTTTAAAGACACATCGGATGACATAAAATTGCACTCGACGTTACCGTGCGGTACGGTTTGCTTGGAGCGAGCAACTCAGTGGTTGTGGGTACACATAAGAGGGGGAAGCTTGACTCACCTCGCGCTGCTCGAAGGCCCCTCTAGTTACTTCTATACTCTATGGTTCCTAACTTGAAATGGAAAAGAAAGGTCCTATGAATATGAGTCCGGAAAAGTGTCGTTGCAACGGTAAATGGCGCTGACTGAACGATAGTTCCTCTGATTATTTGCCGTGTGTTTCTTGCGTGTTGCAGGCTGTGTAATTAACGCAGTGTAGTGTAAGCAGCAGAATGGCCCGGTACTCATGTCGGGAACAACCCGAAGTGGGGTTTGTGTACGACCAAGCAAATGGAAACAGTCGAGACGCAGCACAGCCATACCAAAACAAGTACCCCACAGACACCAGCCATATCACACAACATTTGAAGCCTTTTGGGGGTTTGTGTGATGATGGGTCCTTTCAGACAGGCGAAAGTGCGGCGAGGTGGCGGACTGTGTGTACGTGAGACCTGAAGTTCGTATTGGGGTTCTTTTGACTATCCTCTAGAACTCGCTCCTCCAAATCTGGTATACGCACAGTCCGTCGCCTCCTTGCACGTTGGTCTGTCTGAAGGGACTCATGGTCGCACAGACGCCAAAAAAGGGCTTGGAATGTTGCCGGATGTGGTTGGTAAAATGTAATGTAAATGTCGTGTGACTAGGGCCTCCCGTCGGGTAGACCGTTCGCCGGGTGCAAGTCTTTCCATTTGACGCCACTTCGGCGACTTGTGAGTCGATGGGGATGAAATGATGATAATTAGGACACTTTTTTTTCACTAGCTGCTTATATTTTATGACCCACCGTCTAATTTCTTGTGGTGGGTCGTATGTTGCCACTTAGTCGCTGTGACTGGGTCCGGGGTCCGGAGTGACAAAGAAACACCACACCAGCTCCCGTCCCCACTCACACCGTTGCCCGCGTCCCGCCACGTGGAGGCGGGCTCTATTTGTTTGGATCAATTTGATACCTTTTTTTTTGTGCAGCAATAGAAAAACTTATAACGTTATAATACAAGCCGGCCGGTGTGGCCGTGCGGTTCTAGACGCTACAGTCTGGAACCGCGTGACCGCTACGGTCACAGGTTCGAATCCTGCCTCGGGCATGGATGTGTGTGATGTCCTTAGGTTAGCTAGGTTTAAGTAGTTCTAAGTTCTAGAGGACTGATGAGCACAGCTTAGGTTAGTTAGGTTTAAGTAGTTCTAAGTTCTAGAGGACTGATGAGCACAGCAGTTAAATCCCATAGTGGTCAGAGCCATTTGAACCATTTTTGAACTAATACAAAATCAAGTGAGATATTAATAAACAAAACGAAATTAAATATTTATAGAGAAGGAAGGAAGGAAATTGAATAGAGAAGGGATAGGTATAATATTGCCCGTCACCTGGTTGTGGGCGGCGGCCCGGGTCTTGGAATGACCCTCAAGACGCTGGCCGTCGCTCACCATGCCTTTAACATCTACCATCCTAAAAACTAACTTAACTAGAAGAGATTAGGGTACGTTAAAGCTAGAAACTAAGACTAAGACCTCCATGTCCAGCCTGCTAAACTATTTACGATATATAATAGAGAGGTAACTGTTTTGTGCTTGGCTCAAAGTTGCTAATGAAAGGGTACTTGTGGTAAAAGTAATAAGGTAATGACGCTAACGGTTTGTGTTGAGCCTACAAGGCTCCTAGTAGAGTACATCAGGCGCAAGCACCTCCCGGCCCCGCCGACAACACGACCTGAACGGTGGTTTTCGCCGATCTACCATAGGTATCCGTCGGGTTGGGCTCAAAAGAGAGGGACCACAATTAAGATCCTTCCATCCAGACTGTGCGCTGCCTCTTAACGGAAGGCGTAGGTCCCTTGAACAGGTACCTAGCTTTAAGCTCTTATTAGACATGGAGATGCTGTTAACTATTTACATATAAGGTGCAATCTGTTTTTAGGATTGTGTGTGACATGTGCACCTCTTGTCGGTTGTTCCAGACTGTTCTTTGAAGTTGACTTGGTTGACACTATGGATCAGCCGCGCTGGACGGTTCAATATCTGTGTTGGTGCCCTGGTCTGTATCTGTTTCTTCTTCATCACTCGTGGTGCTAATCATATCTGTGTCCCCCTGGGCATCGTGATGTCTGTTTGGACTGACTTGCCTTCGGTAGGGTCTGTTGCGCAAGTATTCTATTTGCATGTCGAGATTTCGTCAGTTAGTTTGTTGAGTTCAGTCCACGTTTCTGGGTCGCGTATTATGGCATGTAGTTCGTTCTGTATGTTAAGGCGATTTATGTGTACTGTGTGTCTTGTGTTCGTGCGTTGTCCGCAGAAGAAGACAGTATGTTCAGGGGAACCTTCTTCCCCGCATGTGCATCTATTAGTCTGCTGCAGACTCACGCGGTACAGGTGCGTGGGATAAGGGCCATGTCCTTTGATGAAATGTACCATACCGCGGCTGGGATCGATATGTTTTAGTTTCAGTCTTTCCCGGATGTCAAGGAAGAAGTTGTATACACGGCGGCCCTTATCGCTGTTGGCCCACTCGCTCTGCCAGGTATCCACTCGTCATGCTCTGAGTTGGCGTGTTGTCTCAATCGGTACACCAGTGATTTGCCGAACCTGGTCTATTCTCCCCATCCTAAGCCAGTACATTGCTGCGCGGTACCTGATGGCGATATCTATGGGGAAGTTCCCATGACGACACATAGTGCGTCATTTGATGTTGTGTTGAATGCCCCTGTTAGTCGAAGTAGAAAACGTCTTTGGCCTCGACGTACAATGGTTCTGTTGGTTGAGAGATTTAATCTGTGGGCCCACGTACTGGCAGCAAAGCATTGTACTGACTCGAAGAGAGCGCAATGGTATGTTCGTGTGACTGACAGGGGTAGACTGAATTGTTCCGAATTTAGCCTAGCCAGTTTGTGTAGTATCTTTTCCGCTTTGTGTGTGCATATTCGCATGTGTTCGTGGAAGTTCAATCGTTCATCAATGTATACTCCTAGATAGCGTGTGACTGCTAGTCTTTTTATGTTTGTGTCCCCGATTTTGACGATTGGGTTCCTGCGCAGGATACCCTTTAGCAATGTATAAGTTGTTTTGTTTCCTGCTATCTTTAATTTATTATCTGTGCACCATTGGGTTATTGTCCGAAGTGTTCCATTGGCTCTTTCTTCTAGCTGGGCACGGTTGTTTGCTGAAACTACGACGAGTAGATCATCAACATAAGCGACAACTTCATCTGTCAAGATGTGCTCCTCTAGTAACTGTAGGAGCGGTTCTATAACTATGTCCCAGAAGATGGGGCCGCAGATCGACCCTTGTGGACAGCCTTTTGTAATTCGTTTAATCACTTTCTGGTTGCCCATTTGCCCAACGATCGTTCTGTCTCTGCAATAGTCCATGAAACTATTATACAGAGACCCCGGTACCTGCAGGTGTCTGAGCCTCTTGAACAAGGCCGGCCACCAGAGGTTGTCGAAGGCACCTGGGATGTCTATCATAATTGCAAGTGTGTGTTTGGAGGGTGTGTCGTGTACTATTTGGAGTGCTCTGTTAATTGCGTCGTCTATAGATTTCCCTTCCCTGAAGCCGTATTGGTGTGGTGTCAGTCCCCGAGGTGTTCGGTGTGCTTGTAGTCTTTTGCAGAGTAGTTTTTCTTGTACTTTACCGAGTGTATTGATAAGCCAAATTAGTCTGTATGACTTGGGGTCTGATGGGTCTTTGTCTGGAGCCTTTTTGATGATAACCGCCTTCGAGGTCTTCCACACTGCAGGCACACGGCCCAGCCTTAATGCATCGTTTAACAACGTTGTGAGAAACGGGGTGATCTGCGGTGCAATTTGTTTCAGTACCTCAGAGTGGATACCATCCGGCCCAGGCGCCTTTTTGTTTTTGAGATCTGAGATCGCTGTCGCCACTTCTTCCTGCGCAAATGGACAGTTGACGGTTGGTGTGGTGTCTACTGTGCCTACTTCGCGTCTCAGTGCTGCATGTTGTGGTGTGTCCGTGTCTGCGATGTCGTCAGGCAGGAGTTTGCTCAGCAGGAACTCCGCTGTGCGTCTCCAGCCCTTAGTCATCTCACCATCCTCCTGTCGCAGCGTTCCCAGAACCAGTGGGCTCTTAATTTTCTCTGTCACGATTTTGTATGGTTCCCCCCAAATGTTTAGTTGTTTTTGTGTTGCTACATGGCTATTCCAATGGTCTTTCCTGGTCTCATTCAGCTCAAGTTTATATTTGTCCTTGGCAAGCCGGTAGTCGTGTAGTCGTAATTGTCTTTCTCTATCTGAAATTGCTCGTTGGTAAAGCTTACGTTTACGTTTTGAGTCTTGTTTGAGTCGTGTTAATTGTGTAGTCCGGGGAATATTTTGGTGTTTTGTCATTCTTTGTGTGGGTATGCAGGTGTTCTGTGTGTGTGTGATGATAGCTGTCAGCGTATGTGCTCTGTAATCAACACTGCCGGTGACGTCTTGCGGTATGTGCTCATGTATTTTTAGTCTGACCCTGTCTCAGTCTGTTTTGTCAAATAATATTTTTAGTTGTGTTTCTGTGTTGACGTTTGGTGTACCACTTAAGGTTAGTGTGATGATGTTGTGGTCGCTAGCAGTGATCTGGTCATGTACGGCCCAGTCTCGTACGTGGTTGATGGCGGCATTATTAACGAGGGTGATGTCTATGTTTGATGAATGACCGTTGTGTCCGATGTGAGTCGGGTGATGTCCTTCCTTGTTGAGTAAGTGTAGTCTGTTTTCTTGGATGATGTCATTTATTATTCTACCTCTGTTGTCAGTTCTGTCTGAATGCCACAGGGTTGATCTGGCATTTATGTCTGCACAGATGAGAAGTCTTTTGTTACCAGCGTATTGCGCAACATCTCTGATGAGGTCTGCGTATGGTTTGATGCAATGACAGAATTATGCGTACAGCGACGCGACGATCCAAGTATCCCCATTGTGTGTGACTTCAACTGTAACAGAGTTCTGTAATTTTGACTGGATGTATTTCTTTGTTTAGGATTATGACAGATGCCATGCAGCCTGTCCCCTCTGAAACTGTCACCGCACTTGGAGGAAAGTTGGGGATATGCCCTTGTCTAGTGTAGGGCTCCTGTATGCACAGAATGTCACTTTTTAGTTCACGTAGGACCCGTGGTAGCTCCGAATTTACAAGTATACTCCGCATAGCATTAAGCTGTGCTATTAGCAGTTTGGGTGTTTAACGGTGGCGTAGCACTTGCTGCCAGTTTGACTGTAATCGAAGTATGTTCTCCCATGAACCCTTAGTTGATCCTTGTAAAGCTTGTCCATATCGAATGGTTCCTCCCTGCGGGCGCATACATGCATGAGTAGGTCTAGTAGGCTGCCTGGATCTGTTGGAATATTCTCCGTTTTGAGAATCAGTCTATTTGTTTGATCTGATGTACGGAAACAAACAGATTGGCCGTATGGGTGTAGGGTGCGGATGAGCATCCGCTGCGCCGTCTCTAAGATGTCTCTTTTTTCTAGTCTACTTAATTTTACATTTATATCTAGCTTGTCGTAACTAAAACTATCGGTGTCGATGGCGTGTGTTGGCGTCTCTGCAGCCGTGACGTGTCGTGATGGTGTAGTGGCGTTGCTGTGCACCTCTGCGGGGGGCGCTGGATTGGCTTCCTCGTTGATTGTTGTGGGGGTTTCCTTGGGCGTCGGCATTGAGGTTGTTGGTTGGGGGGCTGCGAAGGTGTTGGTATCATCAGGGGGAATGCACTTTTGTATCACTAGGTTTTGAGGCAGCCTGCGATTGCCGCGATTGGTCGTCACACGCTTTCGCTTTCTTGACTCTCTTAGGCTGTTTGGGTTTTCCATGCGGTTTTAGTTTCCTAAAGGCTGTGATGATTCATTTGTTTTTTGTGTTTGTTTCGTTTGTGCAGTCTTGATGTGTATCAGATGTGTTGGTTGTTTGTGCCTCCATTTTGCATTTATTTGACGTGATTTGGTTCCCACTTGACTGCTCGTCTACGCTATCTGTGACAGACATAACAGCTTTTGGTATGTTACGCGCACTGTCGCCTCTATTGCCAGACCCTCCGCAGACTTTTGTTGCGGTTGTTGCTGCGGCTTTTTGTGTGGCATTCGTGGTGTCTGCCGGCGCTGTGGCCTGTTCAAGGTCGGTATTACGGTTTTGAATATCATTGTTATGAACACTACAATCTCTGGCGTAAGGGCAGTAAGAGACGTCGTCTTCTTCCTCTGTCAGTGAGTCAGAGAGAGTTATTTTGCGTTTGATTTGATTACAGTCTTGAGTGTCTGATTTGTCCGTGTTTTCCTTTTGGGCTCCAGTTGTGCTGGCTTGCGTTACGGTTGTGTTTAGCACCGTTGGGTTCATGGTCTCACCTTGTATGAATTTGATATGTTTGATGCGTCCTTCGCATTTTGTAGTGTCGTTGTGCTGGAGTGGATGGGTGATCTTGAGTCGATAGCAACGCTGTTTTGTGCAGTTGCTTTGGTTGGCCATGTGTGGTAAGGTTTTCTGGTCTGTCGGTATCAGGATTTGGGGTTATCATGTCTATTCTCAGTAGTTCGTCTTCGAGTTCGTCTATCCTGTTCATAAGGGTCGTCTGGAACGTCATCCAGTACATTATTTGTCTTTTGATTATTTGGGGGCTTCTGGTGACATTTGTCCTGTGAGTGTTAGGTCGTCTATGCATTCAGTGATTGCGTGATGGCTGTCCTCCAGGTTTGTATTGTGTATCAAGCCTGGAATGTGACCATTGTTGGGGTAGTCGTCAGGTAATAGTTTTTGCCTCTTACGCCAGAGTATTGCACGTAGATGGTTTCTGTGCCTGGTGGATGGTGACTTGTAGGACAACACAACACCCAGTCCCTGAGCGGAGAAAATATCTGACCCATCCGGGAATCGAACCCGGGCCCTTAGGATTGACATTCTGTCGCGCTGACCACTTTTTTTTTCTCTCCCCTCCAGCTACCGGGGGCGGACATGTGGTTGGTGTCTGTGAGGGTAGTTGTTTTAGTATTGGCGTGCTGCCTCTCGATCGTTTCCATCTACTTGGTCGTACACAAACACCATCTTGACTTGTTCCTGACATGAATACGGTACCATTCTATTGCTCACAGTACATTGTCACACAGCCTGCAACACAAGGAACACAGGGCACGTGGTGAGAGGAACTTTCATTAGTCAGCGCCACCTACTGTGCCAACGATGCGTTTCCGGTCATATGTTGATAGGACCTTTTTTACATCATTTCCAACCAGGAATCAGTCCCTGAAGTCTATCGGTTTCATTAATGTTCGCCCTGTATACACCGATACACGATCGATCGCTATTGCTTTGTATCCCTCATAAGAATTCTTATTTTCTCTGGATACTGTGTCTCATTTTAAATCATTCACAAGAGTTTTCCTTGAGTATTTAAACTCCAAATATTCATGTTTTCACCAATGGAATGTTAGCTTCTTTCTTCCTAGTCACATCTAGTGTGCAACCTTCACGAAGTGATGAGATTGAGATCACTTCGTTAGAAGAGTTGGTAATTTCGGTTTGAAAAAGTTGTCGTTATTGAAATATGTAAATCAGTAATGAAAGGCTGTTGTAAACATAACATAACGGGTTAAAATTTACAATAAGCTCATTAATTACAATTATTTATAAACTTGTTTTTGGACTTGACGTTAACATAGATACATCGCACGCGCGACGACTGATAATTCAACCTTAAAAATATTGCAGGCTCTACATAGACGCTCTAAGAAATAATAGAATCTCAATGAAAGCTTCTTTCCTATCTGCAGAATTTCATATTTGTTATGGGTGGTATGTAGACTCAGTTAAAGAGGGTCGGACATATAACTGAAGACTAATGAAAAATTCATGTAATGATGTGCAGAACAGTATACGGTGACTGCTTTTCTGTGATGTGAAATTGTTAGTGCAGTTCATGTACAATTAAATGAATCAATTTTGAATATTTACTCTGTAGTATAGGAACTGTGTTTCTGATTATTCGCTGTTACTTTTTTGTGCAATGATTTTAGTTTTGTATGCTCTAATCTGACTACAAAAGGAAATGTTAGTGAGAGAATCTGCGACATGTAATATTTATTATTGAGCAGTGAATCCCACAATCTTTGTGTTAAAAGCGTATCATAACTCATCTTCGGCAACTCATGAAATTTTTTGCAAAGTATGCCAATGATGTGCTCTATTTTACCTGCAAAATTGACAGCATGTCCGAGTTAAGTGTGTCACTCCTTTGACGATGACGTTTTATGGGAAGGTGATTAAATTAAAGAATAAATTCACGATTAATCGTTTTGAATTCCTAATTGCTATTGTTCCATTCATATTTTTGGCACCATCTTTTAACGTACAAAACTAGTACTAGTACATAACCTTGGTTAATCATGTTTCGGCACACTGACACCACTTCTGTGCTTGTTTCATTATTTTACTTGTAATACTCACGTCTTTCCTGCATCCTCGGCGTTCTATTCCAAATGTTAACTTTATCAATACTTGTCATGCACTTTCATGCCAGCTGACGTCCCTCCCTTAACTGCTACCTTCTGCCTCACACTGACTTTTGTGTTTCTTCTGCTGGGGACATCTACACTCCTGGAAATGGAAAAAAGAACACATTGACACCGGT
This sequence comes from Schistocerca americana, assembly GCF_021461395.2. Lineage (NCBI taxonomy): Eukaryota > Metazoa > Arthropoda > Insecta > Orthoptera > Acrididae > Schistocerca > Schistocerca americana. The sequence goes on along the minus strand of NC_060123.1, from coordinate 399,434,091 downwards.
GTGCCAGACCCACCATACTTGCTCCGGACACTGCGAGAGGGCTGTACAAGCAATGATCACACGCACGGCACAGCGGACACACCAGGAACCGCGGTGTTGGCCGTCGAATGGCGCTAGCTGCGCAGCATTTGTGCACCGCCGCCGTCAGTGTCAGCCAGTTTGCCGTGGCATACGGAGCTCCATCGCAGTCTTTAACACTGGTAGCATGCCGCGACAGCGTGGACGTGAACCGTATGTGCAGTTGACGGACTTTGAGCGAGAGCGTATAGTGGGCATGCGGGAGGCCGGGTGGACGTACCGCCGAATTGCTCAACACGTGGGGCGTGAGGTCTCCACAGTACATCGATGTTGTCGCCAGTGGTCGGCGGAAGGTGCACGTGCCCGTCGACCTGGGACCGGACCGCAGCGACGCACGGATGCACGCCAAGACCGTAGGATCCTACGCAGTGCCGTAGGGGACCGCACCGCCACTTCCCAACAAATTAGGGACACTGTTGCTCCTGGGGTATCGGCGAGGACCATTCGCAACCGTCTCCATGAAGCTGGGCTACGGTCCCGCACACCGTTAGGCCGTCTTCCGCTCACGCCCCAACATCGTGCAGCCCGCCTCCAGTGGTGTCGCGACAGGCGTGAATGGAGGGACGAATGGAGACGTGTCGTCTTCAGCGATGAGAGTCGCTTCTGCCTTGGTGCCAATGATGGTCGTATGCGTGTTTGGCGCCGTGCAGGTGAGCGCCACAATCAGGACTGCATACGACCGAGGCACACAGGGCCAACACCTAGCATCATGGTATGGGGAGCGATCTCCTACACTGGCCGTACACCACTGGTGATCGTCGAGGGGACAGTGAATGGTGCACGGTACATCCAAACCGTCATCGAACCCATCGTTCTACCATTCCTAGACCGGCAAGGGAACTTGCTGTTCCAACAGGACAATGCACGTCCGCATGTATCCCGTGCCACCCAACGTGCTCTAGAAGGTGTAAGTCAACTACCCTGGCCAGCAAGATCTCCGGATCTGTCCCCCATTGAGCATGTTTGGGACTGGATGAAGCGTCGTCTCACGCGGTCTGCACGTCCAGCACGAACGCTGGTCCAACTGAGGCGCCAGGTGGAAATGGCATGGCAAGCCGTTCCACAGGACTACATCCAGCATCTCTACGATCGTCTCCATGGGAGAATAGCAGCCTGCATTGCTGCGAAAGGTGGATATACACTGTACTAGTGCCGACATTGTGCATGCTCTGTTGCCTGTGTCTATGTGCCTGTGGTTCTGTCAGTGTGATCATGTGATGTATCTGACCCCAGGAATGTGTCAATAAAGTTTCCCCTTCCTGGGACAATGAATTCACGGTGTTCTTATTTCAATTTCCAGGAGTGTATTTGCGTCGCATGCTGTATTTGCGTGAACAGCACGCAGGGGCTCACAGCAACAAAACGTGTGCTTGTTACGTGATCTTCGGAGAAGTTCAATACTTTTCTGGACAATTACTTTTCTTTACGATACTTCCATAATCAAACACCAACATCATAGGGACAATGAGCTCAGAGGGGTTTTTATATACATTTGCAAGTAAATAATTTTAATCATACGTGCATTAACTAAAATGTAATATGACATCTGATATCTCCGATGATACAGTCATCTTACATCATGATGGATGAGATTTACCTTCCTGTTTAAAATTTAATTCTTAATCAATTTTCATAAAACAAACAGCATTTCTTTTGTCTGCTTTTATGAAGGCAATCGCCGGTTTTAATTTTACAGTGACATCCGTCTTCAGATCAGCGTTTCCACGTCAGATGGTTCCTAACAAAGAGACACAGTCGATGTGACACAACAGTAGTCGGCCGCTGTGGTCGAGAGGTTCTAGGTGCTTCAGTTCGGAACCATGCGGCTGCTACTGTCGCAGGTTCAAATCATGCCTCGGGCATGGATGTGTTTGGTGTCCTTAGGTTAGTTAGGTTTAAGTAGTTCTAAGTCTAGGGGACTGATGACCTCAGATGTTAAGCCACATAGTGCTTAGAGCCATTTCAACCATTTGAACACAACAGTACGAGGGGATGTTTTCAAGTATAAATAAAGACTCAGATAATCATTTTCTAAACACGACCTCCTCCAGATTTACAGCTGAAAAGCTTCCTACTGTTTTGGCTGATCACTTTCATTCAGCTTGGTGTCTAGATTTGATTTAATGTGATTAAACTTATGCAGATTCTGCAGATATATTTATTCGTGTTGGATAAAAGTATAGCAGCGATTGTAACGAGGGGTTTCACTTACTTTTCTTTATGTACTACGGTTAACCTAGTGCATGCTGTTATAATAATAGCTTTAGATGAACTGTAAGCTGTGGTGTGCTGCAGTTCATAGGAGAGGACTTCCTGAGTGAGAAACAAGCGAAACGTAGCCACGCATCTAAGGGGTAATGTGTCATAAGAATTGGCCAGTGGCCGACACAGGTAAAGGTGGCTGGGGTGTACGTATTGTCCACATGAAAGCAGAGGACCGGAGGAATTCCTAGCGGCACTAGCGTGGCTGAGCCAGTGACTCTGGAACAATATGAGTTCCATCTGGGGGAAGGTGCTTTCTACAGCCTGCGCCCTGTTGGAGTAAGATGCCCTGAAAGGTTGAGTTATGCAGCAGGAAATTCAGTGACACATGGGGCGGCAGCTGTGCCAAAGAATCACTCTGGGAGACAGACATCTCTTAGACATCCTAAAATACTTGGAAACAAGATACCTGTAGCTCCCTGGCTGTCGTCAGGGAAAGAAGTTGCCTTCTTCTCTTTCCCCGCGTCTTTTCCCATAGCAAGAGGAAATTGTGTGAGCAGCTAGAAAGCCCATAGTTTGGTGGCTGTACTGTGACTTCAATATGACAGTTTGAGTTGATTTTTTGGAGAATATATGGGCGAAAAGCGAGTTTATTGGGTTTGGCATTTTGTCGGTTTCTGGTGGGAGCTTTTTAACAACAAAATAGTTACGCCGTTGGTGGAGAAGGTGTTACTTTTTGAGCATCGACAGACTAAGTTTTCGAGGCGCGAAACACAGACAGACTTCTATCAAAACTAGACATAATTGTCTTACAGGGATAGCTGCGATCGTTCTTTGAATAAGAATATGGCATTTCAGTCTTTGATCGCAATTTTTTTATTTTCATAACCGGTTTCAGGCTAACTCCCCATCTTCAGATCATATATTGCAGTTACAGAGTAACCTGTCCGCACAGAACTACTGGTTCGCTGTCATAACATAACAGTTACTCTGTAACTGCAATATATGATATGAAGATGGGTAGCTAGCCTGAAACCGGTTATTAAAAATGAAAAAATAGCGATCAAAGACTGAAATGCCGTATTTTTATACGGACAGACTTCATGCTAGCTTCTAAAAATGGAGGAGTTGCGCTTCGGACACGATACGTAAAGGGACTCCAGCTTCCGAGACGGCACGAAACGTTTGTGACGTTACACTCAACCGCGACGGCACATTTTGAAGGCAGCTCTCCTCTGCAGTGGAGTATGACTGAGTCCAATTTTCGAGTTCGTAGCAGAGCACTTCTAAAAGCGCATTCCACGCCGTCAGCGGTCTACTCACGTTGTATCAACGAACACAGTGAGAGTAACTTGGAGCACTGGTACATTAGGATTAATGGCACTTAGGGATTTAACATCGTCTACGAAACAGCCTTCTCAGTTCCGGCAGTACTGTACAGTAGCGTGGATAACTTCAGTATCGCGCCATACAATCACTGTTAAAATGTGTAGACAGGTAGCGGTAAATTCATTAAAAAATGGAGATGGTGGTAGCAAGCTCCATTTCCGCACCAATTAACTTTGCCAACAGTTGTTTATCTGAACTTCATCTTAATCAATGTTTAATTGTGCGCCAAGTAATTTCGTGTTACCCCTATGTCATGTTTTTTGCATTTAAAGTTGTGCAATAAATTCAGTTGTGCAAATCCTGTTTTCGATTAAAGTAGTTAGCAAAGCCTCTATCGTGATCAGGTTTTTGAACGAAAGAATTGCGAATACCCCGACTCAAGATTCACTGCTAGGGCCGCAAATTTCTAAGACGTAAATTTAATTCGTTTTGTACATTCAATCCAGTCCTAGTTCTGAAGGGTGGATCCCTCTCACGTTTAATTCCGACACAGACTGTTTTCAACAACCACGGGGTTTCACAAAGTCACGTCGCATTTCAGAAAGAAGCACAACGCTAAAACTATTATGAAAATTCCCCAAAGCAGCACTGTATTTAAGTCAGTTTTATAAACTGATGGGGATGCTGTTGTCTTGCTGTTGTTGGAGCCTCGGAGGCGACTCCCTAACGACTGGACCAATAGTTCCTAACAAAACAATCAGCGTTCGAGTAAATGGACATCAAGTCATTGAGGGGTAAGAAAAGCGAATTGAGGCAGAGTTGTCTCCTGCATAATGATTGTATTACTGAAATGCACTTCGACATAAGACAGTGAAAATTAACCTTAAATTCTGAATAGAGAACAGATTGGAATCCAGTCTTAATGTAAAATTGAGATTTAAAAGCCATGCACATCAACTCAACGATAGTTTTAAGTCGAATTGTGGTTGTAACCGACATAAAAATTTGCATCTATGGGCTACTCAGAAAACGAGGAGGTTACGTCAAGTGTCACTTTCATTTCCTCCTTTTACCATTCATGCTGGAAAAGCGAATGTTGGTCAAAACACGAATGTGGTCGAATTTCACTGGTTTAACTGTTCTGGTCTTTTCGTTAGGTATATAACTAAGTAATACGATGATTGTGTGGTATTCGAAAGGAAACTCTGACAATTTTTAAGGAAAAGTCTCTCCATGATGCGCTCTTGTAGTTTCTTGCACTGGAGTTGGAAAGTCTCAGTGGCACTCTCGGCTAAGTAAGTAAACCCGTGACTATACGTCCTTATCTTGTTTTACATCTTCTATATCTGTTAACTATCTGGTGGAGATCCAGTACTTACGGGGAAAATTCAAGATTTGGCCAAAGGGTTTGCCAGAAAGTTAAATTTGCGAGTGTAACTGTTTTTCTTAAAACTGGCTTTTAGTTTGATATCTACCTTTTACACAAGTAGTTTTATTTGGTCGTAGCACTTTAAATCACTTGTGCCACCTAATTCTGGGTGTTTAACAGATGTAACTGTTTCCAGTGATTGAGCGCCAGTCGTGTAATTGAACGTCTATCTACGGGCAATACATTACTTTTAGCCGGGCGAAGTGGCCGAGCTGTTCTAGGCGCTTCAGTCTGGAATCGCGCGACCGCTACGGTCGCAGGTTCGAATCCTGCCTCGGGCATGGATGTGTGTGATGTCCTTAGTTTAGTTAGGTTTAAGTAGTTCTAAGTCTAGGGGACTGATGACCTCAGATGTTAAGTCCCATAGTGCTTAGAGCCATTTGAACCATTACTTTTATTTGTGTTGAATGTCAACTGCCTGGTCTGCACTAAATGCTGATCCCCTGTAATCATGTATTCTAGAAACAGGCGGAATTGTAGTCATGCTAACAGCGACGAAACCCACCAGACATAGCGGAATATTGTAAATGTAATTTAGTCGCCAAGGGGAACTTGTTTTTTCTATGAAACAATATTTCATTATCGTTTTCAAGCACGCGTTGAAGTCGATTTTCGTCATAAATATTCTGAGGCGAGAGTACATAATAATTTACCGGCAACATTAATCGTTTTCGAGAATAAGGCCAAAGTCGGGAAAACGTCCAGGATAGCGAAAACTCACAGCAGTCGGGACAGTGACACAGAATTCACATTTACAAACGTTGAGAGATGTATACGTGTATCAACGCGGTCAGTATTTCGTGTGGAAGTGCTCCAGAACCCATTATATTCGTTGAGTGCATAAACTGATGGACCAATGAAATATAAATAATTATTTAAATAAAATTAATTTTTCGTATAACACGTTTTTAAATCAGACTAAAAGGGATAGAATAATTTCTCCTTGGCCCATACAGATTCCTGACCCCACACAGATGGTCCTGGTAACTTGTGACTACGAATTTTTTATAGCTTTGAAAATACTTGTGAGATTTAAAATGAAGAACGTGAGACGCCTGCAATAATTAATACTAAGGAGGTGAACTGTTCACGCATCATTTAGTAAGTAGTATAACAGTATAAACGTAAACTAGTCTTGCATAAATGATGTATTGTATGTAGCCCAAGGTTTTCATTTTAAAGCTTACAAGTACTTAAATAGCTGTTAAAAATTCACACTCACAAATTTTCAAGAATATCTGTATGGCGTTAGGAATCTGTATAGGGCCAGGAGAATATCCCGCGAAAAGACTGTGAAGAAAGGTTATCAGCAATCGTTCTTCCCGCGAACCATCACGATTGGAAAAGGAAAAGTGGGAAATAGTAGTGGCACGCAAAGTTCCCTCCGTCACACTTCAGAAAATAAATTATCATCTAGTTCTCGATTATGATGAAAGTTTCTAGTCTCTGGCTAATTGGGAAATGACCAGTGGTTAACAAAGTACCTTCCGCCACACACGTTACAAGGAAGTGAGTTAATTTTATCTTGTCATCCATTTCTGAGTTATGTTTAAAATTTCAAGTACCTAGCTCATAGCGAAGTTAGTTTACAATCAATTACAAAATTTGTGCGATACAGTTAAACAGACAAGAAAGTGAACTAATAAAATCGTGGTAAAAACAGCTCAGACTTATAGCAGGTGGCTTCAGCGGATTGTTGATAATTGTGAAAATTCTGCGCTCAGTACGATTTCCTTCAGCGACGAAGCGTAGTGACGTTAAAGTTAATCACAAAACTATGTGCTTTACGCGAACAGTCCTTGTTCTTTAAGACAGTTTCAGCGTCATGCGTTGTACCACGTCAGGGATTAGAAAGTTCTGTGTACTGAATGTCTGCAGGGAAAGATAATTCTCCAAAACTGGAACAATGCTACAGTTGCTTTTACTTCACAAGTAACGAGACTGACGACACTCGAAAAATAGTACAGACCTATCAGCCGCCTCTTTGTGAGGTACCAAGATAACACTCCAAAATTAATATCAAAGGCACTGAAAATACATTACATTTTAAACACTGAGAGCAATAAGTTGACTTTAGAAGTGACACAGCAAAATGGACCAAATGTAAATCAACTACGTTCTACAACGGAGCAATGAATATGCTTCAGCGCTTTCATGGGAATCATAGTTCTCAAGAGAGCAAATATATCTTAACAGCCTTTGATAGAAGAAGTTTTGATTGAACTTCTTTTAGTATACTGAAGAATATACACCGAAGAGACAAAGAAACTGGTACACCTACCTGATATCGTGTAGGGCCTCAGCGAGCAAGCAGAGGTGCCGCAACACGACGTGGCATGGAGTCGACTTATGTCTGAAGTAGTGCTTGAGGGAAATGATACCACGAATCCTACAGGGTTGTCCATAAATCCATAAGAGAACGAGGCGGCGGAGGTCCCTTCTGACCAGCACGTTGCTAGGCATCCCAGATATGCTCAATAATGTTCATATCTGGGTAGTTTGGTTGCCACAAGAGTGTTCCTAGAGCCACTCTGTGGCAATTCTGGACGTGTGGGGTGTCGCATTGTCCTGCTGGAATTGTCCAAGTCTGTCGGAATGCACAATGGACATGAATGGATGCAGGTAATCAAACAGGATGCTTACATACGTGTCATCTGCCAGAGTCGTATCTGGACGTATCAGGGTGCCATATCACTCTAACTGCACACGCTCCACACCATTACAGAGCCTCCACTATTTCAACAGTCCCCTGCTGACATGCAGAGTTCATAGATTCATGAGGTTGTCTCCATACCCGTACACGTAAATCCGCTCAATTTGAAACGAGACTCGTCCGAGCAGGCATAAGTTTTCAGTCATCAACAGTCCAATGTCGGTGTTGACGGGCTCAGACGTGGCGTGAAGCTTTTTTGTCGTGCAGTCATCAAGGGTACACCAGTGGGCCTTCGGATCGGAAAGCCGATATCGACGATGCTTTGTTGAATGGTTCGCACGCTGACACTTGTTGATGGCCTAGCATTGAAATCTACAGCAGTTTGCGGAATGGTTGCACTTATGACACGTTGAAAGAGTCTTTTCAGTCGGGTAGTCTCGTTCTTGCAGGATCTTTTACCGGCCGCAGCGTTGTCGGAGATTTGATGTTTTACCGGATTACTGATAGTCACTGTACACTCGTGAAATAGTCCTACGAGAAAAATCCCCACTTCACCGCTACCTCGGAGAAACTGTGTCCCATCGCTCGTGCACCGACTATAAAACCACGTTGAAACTAACTTAAATATTGATAGGCTGCCATTGTAGCAGCAGTAACGGATCTAACAACTGCTGCAGAGATCTGTTGTCTTATATAGGCGTTGCCGACAGCAGCTTCGTATTCTGCCTATGTTCATATCTCTGTATTTGACGACTTACGCTTGTATCAGTTTCTTTGGCGCCTTAGTGTATTTGCGAATGATACACCACACATTAGCGTTAACCAGGCTACTAAGAAAATCATCATATAAAGAAGAGTAAGGCAAGGAGTTTCCATGTCTCATCTCACATGCGTTATGCTTCAATGGCAAGTCATCGAAGAACGTGAAGAGCAAATGACAAGTTGTAGGTGCTAACTGTGGGAAAAGTGGGTGGAAATACTTTCGAAACTATATTATCCTAGCATAGAAGTAAGCGTAACAGAACAAATACAACCCAAATTTAAAGTCGTAATGACTTTTAATAATTTGTAAGAAGTATACCCCAAAGTACCTCTCGGGTCATTATGACACGAATGAGCATATATTTATAGCTTTATTAATGAAAGGAGCGGGGTTAATTCGGCAGGAAGCTTCAAATCAGCGTACTCTTCCCTGAAGAGTGAGAATTAATCCTAAAAGTATCCCCCAGGCTGTGGCTAAGCAAGTTTCCACAATATCCTTTCTTCCGGGAATGCTACATCCATAAGGTTTTGCAGGAGAGCTTTCGTGAAGTGTGGAAGGTAGGAGATGAGTTACTGGCTGCGAGGTAGGGTGTTGAGTCGGCCTTAGAGAGCTCAGTAGGTAGAGTACTTGCCAGCAAAGGACTCAGGTTTTAATCCCAGGCTGGGACACAGTTTTGATCAGTGCATTCTCCACTGCGGTGTGAAAAATGATTCTGGATTTCCTCGTTTGTCTCCATTGATTATTGTACTGTGATAAATTCACTGGTCGGTCCTAATATGGATGTGGACCCACTTGACTTGCTCCTACTCCATGACTTCAACCAGACACTTATCCAGAGAATCGGGCTGTTGCACATTACTGAAATATACTGACGAAAGAAAAATCGCAGCGTCAAGTAATAATTAATGTAGAGTAATGAATTTTCTGGAATATATTTGTCTAAAGCTCTCCGTCTTCAGGTAACAAGTGGCCCATGGGGACCATCCTCAGCCGAGGACGCGGATAGTAGGGGCATGTGACCAGCACACTTCTCTCTCGGTCGTTATGATGGTTGTCTTTGACCGGAGCCGCTACTATTCGGTCGAGTAGCTTCTGAATTGGCATCACGAGGCTGAGTGCACCCCGAAAAATGGCAACAGCGCATGGCGGCCCGGATGATCACCCATCCAAGCGCCGGCCACGCCCGACAGCGCTTAACTTCGGTGATTCTATCCACTGCGGCAAGGCCGTTGCCTACTTTTGTCTCGGTAACATATTTAAATGATTAACATTACGAGATCGCAGATTAATCTAACAGGGAGATAAGCCACTGCAAATATGAAATGCTGGTATATTAATAAATGGTGTAACCGCCAGAATGTTGAGTGCGAGCATGCAAACATCCATGCATTGAGTTGTACAGGTGCAGGATGTCAGTTTGTGGGATGGAGCTCCATGCCTGTTGTACTTGGATGCCGGCCGGAGTGGCCGTGTGGTTCTAGGCGCTACAGTCTGGAACCGAGCGACCGCTACGGTCGCAGGTTCGAATCCTGCCTCGCGCATGGATGTGTGTGATGTCCTTAGGTTAGTTAGGTTTAATTAGCTCTAAGTTCTAGGCGACTGATGACCTCAGAAGTTGAGTCCCATAGTGCTCAGAGCCATTTGAACCATTTTGATATGGGCCTGTAATACAACGGAATACTCGTATTTCCCTTTTTGGGTATTGGTGTGACTTAGGCAATTTTCCAGTCTTTACGTGCGGATCTTTCTGTGAGCGAACGGTTGTATATAATTTCTTGTATCAGCATACACTGAAAGGAACCTGACTACAATCTGGACCTGAGGCCTTGCCTTTATTAAGTAATTTAAACTGCTTTGCTACACTGAAGATATCTACTTCATGTTTCTCGTCTTGGCAGTTGTTCTTGATTGGAATTCAGGAATATGTACTTCGTCTTCTTTGATGAAGGATTTTAGGAAAACCGTGTTTAATAACTCTGCTTTTGTGGCACTGTCATCAGTGAAGGTACTGGTTGCGTCTTGCCTCTGGTGTGCTTTATGTATGACCAGAATCTCTTTGGGTTTTCTGCCAGATTCCGAAACAGAGTTTCGTTGTGGAAATTATTATAAGCAACTGTCATTGAAGAACGCGCTATTTTTCGAAATTTTGCAAAACTTTGTCAATCTTTGGGACTTCGCGTTCTTTTAAATTTGGCATGCTTTTTTCGTTGCTTCTGCAACAGCGATCTGACCCTTTTTGTGTACCTTGGGGGATCAGTACCATCACTTATAATTTGTGATATAATCTCTCAATTGCCGTCGATACTATCGCTTTGAAATCATTACACATCTTTTCTACGCTTACATGATCAGAACGGAAGGAATAGAGACTGTCTCTTAAAAAGGCGTAAAGAGCATTTTTATCAGCTTTTTTAAATAGATGTACTCTGCGTTTCTTTTTGATGGTTGTGGGCGTTACAATATTCAGCCTAGTAGCAACTGCCTTGTGGTCGCTAATCCATGTATTCGTCACGATACTCACTATTTGTCCAGGGTTAAGAGGTCAAGTAGGCTTTCGCAACCATTTACGCATAGAGTGGGCTCATGTACTAATTGTTCAAAATAATTTTTCTGAGAAAGCATTCAGTACAATTTCGAATGACGTTTTATGCCTGTCGCCAGCTTTAAACGTATAATATTTCCAGCATATCGAGGGTAGACTCAAGTCGCCACCGACGGTAATTGTATGAGCAGTATACTCATTTGAAATGAGATTCAAGTTTTCTTTGAACGGTTCAGCAACAATATCTTCTGAGTCGGGGGTCGGTAAAACGATCCAATTAATAGTTCAGTCCGACTTTCAAGTATGACCTCTAACATACTATTTCGCAGGAACTATTTACTTCAGTTTCACTACCCGGTAAACTACTTCTGACACCAATAAATACTCCTCCATCAACAGTATTCAGTCTATCCTTCCTGAACACTGTTAGGTCGTTTGAAACAATTTCGGCTGAACTTATTTCCAGCTTTAGCCAACTTTCCGTACCTATAACTATTTGAGCTTCAGTGCTTGGAGCTCTGATCCTTTCGCAACAAAGCTATGGCAATTTACAGCTACAATACCGATCGTTTCTACAACTACCTTACTGTGTTCTACCTTGCCCCTTTTAGACGGACGCCCTTTCTGTGGCTTCCTGAGACTCTCTAACCTAGTGCTCAGAGCCATTTGTACTTGGATGACGCTAGAGTTATCGTCCCATAATGTCCCATATGTGCTCAATTGGAGGCAGACCTGGTGATAGAGCAGGCCAAGGAAACATTCTGAAACTCTGTAGAGCGTATTGGGTTACAACAGCTGTTAGTGTGAGGGCATTATCAAGTTGGAAAACACACTCTGGCATGCTGTTCATGAATGACAGCACAGCAGAATGAATCACCAGACTGACGTAGAAATTTGTAGTTTGGGTGTGTGGGAGAACCACGAGAGTGGTCCTGCTGTCATACGAAATGGCATAACTCCAAGTTTAGGTCCAGTGTGTCTAGCACGCAGACAGGCTGGTTGGTGGCCTTCAACTGGCCCCTTATAGCAAGCATACAGCCATCACTGATACTGAGGCAGAACCAGCTTTGATCACAAGACACAACAGACCTCCACATTACCCTCATATGAGCTCTCGCAAGTCGCAAATGGCGGTGGTTTGGGGTCAGTGGAATGGACAGTATAGGGCGCCTGGCTCTGAGCTATCTTTGAAATAATCGATTTGTAACCGTCCGTCGTGTCACTGCGGTGCATATGCTGCTAAAATTTGCTGCTGCAGATGCAATACGATGCGCCAGTGCCACACACCGAACAACATGCTCACGTAACTATTCGGAGCCCGGCCTTCTTGCATTCTCGTGAGAACCGCTGCCAGTAAACATGCACAGTAGCTGGATTCCTGCCAAGTCTTTAGGCAGTGTAGCAGAAGGAACATCTGTCATTTCGTTGCCTTATTACACGGCCTGGTTCAAACTCACTGAGGTGTTGATGATGGCGTCTTTGTTGCCTTAAAGGCATTCTTGACTAACATCAACTCATCACGCCAAATCTAGAAGACAATCACGACCGTTATAGCGTGAGTTTAAAGCAAACCTGATCTGCACCCTTATAGTGACTCTACTAGCGTCACTCTTATGCGACTGGCGCGAAATTTGAATAGATTTCATCTTTCAGATCTGTAAACACTCCTACCATCTCCTTGGAGTTACGAAGTTTTTCCCCGTCAGCATATGAACGACACGCTGCCACGTGTCTTGCAATGAACAAACTATAAAGAAAACAAAGGTGACATAATTTTGTCACATCTTTTTGTCAAGACCTATACTGCAACAGTTTCAAAAACATTTTCACTTAATAATGGTTCTTAACTAGCCTTGCCCACAGTCCTGGTAGATTCTGTCCGCAAGGTGCACAGGAGGGCAACTCGAGAACTCGGTGGAGCTCGAGAAGCGGAAAATGGGCTCCAGTAATCAGAGAAGCAATCGTTAAGGCAGCAATTGGAGGAGAGGGAAGCAATCGGCGCCGAGGCGAGAACAGTGGCGGGGTCTCCTCGCGGAGCGGGCGCCACGCCGGCAGTATCGACTGGGCGCGGCGTCGTTAGCTCAGTAAATGGCCCTGCCAAGTAATGGGCCGCCTTACATATCTGCGGGCTCCATTATTTTCTGCTTTCTGCGGTCCGAGTCTCGGATGAGCGCTGTGGGCGGCAGAGATAGCACTCGCAGGAAATGGGGGCGCGAAGCGGGGGACGCGCAGAGCGGCCGAGTTAAGGAGACGTCTTGACCAGGAGTGATGGCCCGGGCTCCCGGGCGATTTCCGCGCACTTTGCGCCGCCGCGCCGCATGATGGGGAGATATAGGCGCGCGCCGTGCGCGGCTGTAAGCAAATGACGGCCCAGCCGCGGCGCCTGCTCAGGGTCTCTCACCCTTTCGGCAGTGCGCCTACAAGCCTTCCTCAAGAATACGGCATAGGCTCTTCATACCCGTTGTACCATACGGGGTGTAGACGACATCTGCTAAGCGTTCTGTTATGTGGGGGAAATGAAAGGATACTCCACGATAAGACCTTGAAGGCCACGCCATACTCGACCGACCGCCGTGTCATCCTCACCATTCATCATCGGATGCAGTATGGACGGGCATGGGTTGAGCACACCTCTCTCCCGGCCGTTGTCGACGTTTCGACCTTGGAGCCACTACCTCGCAATCTGGTAGGACTTATTTTGGCGTAACGAGGCTGAGTACATCCCGTCCCAGTTCTTCCATCAAGGAAAAATCCATGGCAGTACTCCGAATCGAACACAGGGCCCCTGTATGAGATCCGTCACATTGACTACTCGGCTACGGAGGAGGACCAAGTGGGGAAGCAATCTCAAATTGGTATGCTTGCGTTTGTAAGAAGTATGCTTTCATGTTTCTTTGGACATTCATTCATGTTCAAAAAATGGTTCAAGTGGCTCTAAGCATTATGGGACCTAACATATGAGGTCATCAGTCCCCTAGACTTAGAACTACTTAAACCTAACTAACCTAAGGACATCACGCACATCCATGCCCGAGGCAGGATTCGAACCTGCGACCGTAGCAGCAGCGCGGTTCCGGACTGAAGCGCTTCATTCATGTCCGAAAGAACATTGCATCGTACTTCTTACAAAAACAGGGAATGAAATATCGTATTTATCCGTCGATACCATGCTAGTGACTTCTGGTCAAATGTCTCTCATGTACAGGAATTACTGTAAGTGTACAAGAACAGATTAATGATACGTGCACGACAATATATCGAAGTTTGGGATGGACTGTGAAGTGTATACGCATAATCGAAATTCTTAAGACGGTCGCTTGCCGCAAGTGGGCAAACTTTCTTCGAGCCCCTGTCCGGCACAGATTTTTAATTTCGCCTTTCCATTCTACAGATGGAGGTTGCCCATATTCGTAACTGCGAATATTTCACCTGAATCTCAAATGGGAGTACAAAAGTGAAGTAAGTTATAGCGCAAGTGTGCCGCACGAGATTGTATACAGGGTGATTCAAAAAGAATACCACAACTTTAGGAATTTAAAACTCTGCAACGACAAAAGGCAGAGCTAAGCACTATCTGTCGGCGAATTAAGGGAGCTATAAAGTTTCATTTAGTTGTACATTTGTTCGCCATTTCAGCCAATAAAGTTTTTGGTCCCTTTTTCTTCGAAGGTGCTACTGTAACTGGACTACAGTATCTGGAGATGTTAGAGAATTGGCTGTTCCCTCAGCTCGAACAAGAAGCACAACAATTCATATTTCAGCAGGATGGAGCGCCACCACATTGGCACTTATCTGTCCGTAACTACCTGAACGTCAACTACCCGAGGCGATGGATCGGCCGCCAGGCAGCCCGTGACAGAGCACGTCATCACTGGCCTCCAAGAAGCCCTGATCTTACCCCCTGCGATTTTTTCTTATGGGGGTATGTTAAGGATATGGTGTTTCGGCCACCTCTCCCTGCCACCATTGATGATTTGAAACGAGAAATAACAGCAGCTATCCAAACTGTTACGCCTGATATGCTACAGAGAGTGTGGAACGAGTTGGAGTATCGGGTTGATATTGCTCGTGTGTCTGGAGGGGGCCATATTGAACATCTCTGAACTTATTTTTGAGTGAAAAAAAACCTTTTTAAATATTCTTTGTAATGATGTATAACAGAAGGTTATATTATGTTTCTTTCATTAAATACACAATTTTAAAGTTGTGGTATTCTTTTTGAATCACCCTGTATATTGTCGCCCTTTTACGTCACCGGCTTTTATGAGCATATTTTTAAAATTTTTAAAACGCATTAGGAATTTAAAACTTTTCTGTGAGGATAATGAAAGAAAAAGGACTTGAAGCTGGTCCAGTCAGATAAGGAAAATTAGCGGAAAAATTCGTGTAGTTGCATTTTTTTTCTCACAGTGGTGGCGGGAGTATCAGGAAGAACATAGTAAAAATCATGACCGATGTTGGGGGTGGGGGTACGTTTAAGGGTTACTTTTTTAACGTTTGTCCTCGCCAACTGAAAAACCTCGAGTTCCAGCGAAAACATTTCTCTGCACAAGATTAAACTATGTTAAATTTCCCACAACAAAAAGTCCTATTCAGTTTTGACAAGTACTAACAGTTTCCGGGTTGCAGCATTTGGAAAAATAGCTGATTATTAAAAATAGTTTGTAATAGAAGAAAATGAATGTTTATTGTTATATGAAGTGGGATAAGAACACGTATTAAGTATGTTGTATAAAACATTCTCGAACTTCGTATCGCGTCAGTTCAGGGAAATCCTCGAGCTTCCGTCGATTACCTTCGTCTTCCTTGTCGGGAGCAACTGACTGTCAAAACTACTGCCATGGTGGCCTTATATAGTAATGCTGTTACACATGCTGTCAACGTCTGCATTGGTGGCTCCACCATTCCCGTTGTAGCGTAAACATATCGACGAATATCTCTGCCCCTTCTGCATCGGGAGCTCGCTTCCATGCAGCGCTAAGATTATATCCGATTTCACGATTGAAGTTCTTCTCGCACATTACTGTTTCTACAGCCTCTTCAATTGCAATATCACAGTGTGCAGTAGTCTGGGACAAAACTTTTCACTCGTCAAAGAGTATTTTTTCTTTGTGAGGCTGTGCTCGACAACTGCAGACTTCTCTAGTTCCCGATTTTTAATACGCCGTTGATGTTCTGCACAGCGGTCGGAGACGGTGCGGGTGAAGTGGCCGATGGAATTGCTTCCGCACTCACAAGGGGTGTTGGAAATGACAGGGGTGCTGAGGCCGAGACTGTGCTTAACAGGACGTAGCATACCCTTTATCTTCCTAGCAGGTTGGAAAATAGATCTTATGTCTCGTCTTCCCAGGACTTTGCCTGTTTTGCTGGATGTGGCGTCTCAGAAAGAAAGAAATACAGTCGGTGGCTCACAACGTGAATGTCCTACATTTTCACGTTTCCTTTTCATGGAGAACGCTGATTTAATATCACGTGAATCGTAGCCATTCTTTGGGAACACGTACTTCACATGAATGATTTCAGAATCGAAGTGGTTCTCATTTCAAGAAGTTCATCCTCTGTGTACCAATGTATTTAAAAATGTAAACGTAGGCTTCCGCCGCCGTTGTCACAGTAAGTAAAATTCTTCTGGGTATGAGGCTGCGTTGTCATCTGTAAAATTCGGACGTTTCAGCGACTGTTGCAAGGCGCCTTCCTCGGCGTGTATTGCTAATTGCAATACACCTTGAGGAAGGCTCCTTGCAACAGTCACCGAAAAGTCGGATATTACAGATGACAATGCGGCCTCAAACACAGAGGAATTTTGTTGACTATTTAAAACTGCTCTCTTCTGGACTGGATGACGATAACTCTGGGCGCTAGAACATAAATCAATGTACGTCGATTGCGGCACGCTTAGTGGTCGGGACGTCCATCCGACTTCCGTTTTACCAAAACATCTAAAAATTGCAATCATCTTTCTCTGTCTCGGCAATGAACTGGTTGTCTGGGTACATACTGTTCATACGTTCAAGGAAGTGTTCAAGAGCTTCTACTCCGTGTGGTCAGACTATAAAAGTGTCGTCACCATAAGGATAAATGAAGATGGTTAAAGAGGAACCAAAATCAGTGCACATTCCAAAGAATATTTCATAAAAAAGTGGCCGCTTTGCAGACAACGGAGATCTCACAGCCATTTCGTCCGTTATTTCATTAAATGTACCATCACACAAGAAGACGCAGCAAGAAATCGAAGAATGTTTTCGACAAAAGTGCAGTCGCGAAAGCTTTTCTTCTCATATATTAAATATGCCTACATTTGTAGGGTCTGTAGAACCGTATTGAGGTAAAATGTGCCCTGAGTGTGATAGATTGAGGTTTGAATCAACGATGGAGCTAATAGCCTTTATCGATCAAATGTATTTACAACTACCAAACTTACATCTGCTCGACTTGAGCTCATAAGGCGATATAACAGGAGACAAGTGAAGTTCTTACTTTTAAATCATTCAGTGACTTTGCATTCATCACCTTCAGAAATTCTGGAAGTTATGCTATGTTAACTAGTCTTTTAACATTTCTTAACTATGTTTATCAGAATCTGTTTTTTTTACGAGTGAATCATCCTTTTTTTATACATATAATTACATTATTAGTTATGAGAGTAAAAATTAAGGCAAAAAAGAAATAATAATCTGACTGTCAACCCTGCTACGTGACAAGAGGCAAGTACAGAGTGTTTCACTGAGTTACACCTACCCTTCGTCATCTCGCCTTATGAATCACTTGTGGCGCAGTATGTACACACTCCCGGAGGGCAGGAGCGGGGGTCGCAGTATTTTTCACAAAGTGAGTTTCAATGTATGGAATACAGGTGTGAGTTACTAATAATACTGACGAAAGAAACGGATATGTATAGATTCTGTGAAAATCTCTGCAGTGTTCTACACTGCTTGTTACTCTTCCTGCACAGCAGCTGAAGCGATCTTCCAGAAAAGGCAGTTTCGGCCACCACGAGCGCTGCTCCTTTTGAGTTTACAGACAGACTATACGTCTCCAGCATTTCCTTTCCAGTGAATATACAACGTACCTTTACGGAGCTCATGTTTATGTACTGCCTCTATCTTCGGTTTATTAAGTGAGACTTATTTGCATTTGTTAAGTGAGCTATAATGTAAAATATGTCCCTGTAAACAATGGCTGAGAACTGTTTAATTTGTAAGTGTGGTATTGTGAGTGACCTGTGTAATGTTGGAGGAAGAGGGATTGGATTCATAAATGTATCGCCTTTACACTACATGAAATTTTCCCTTAATCGACTTTTTCAGTCTTCGTTTACTGGTCTAGACGTTATGCAAAAATGTATTACGTTCACAATTCGGTCTATGTATAGATTAATCTTTACAAGCAAAGTGGTTTCTCAGTAAGAAGGCCAGAGAAATAAAACGAGTTGATTGTTAATTTTACGCTGTTAAAATTCACAAAATTTTGAGGTAGAATTTACACCAAAACCAATTCTATAATTTGTAAAATCAAGATCAGAGTATCCTTAAGGTTCAAGGACTATTTTAGTGAGGAAAAAGAAATGAACTTCAAACGGTTAAGACTGACAGCGGACAGAATAGGAGGCAGGATATTCGAAATCAAGCGCGGCGAGCGTATCCTGTAGCTTCTGTCTACAGACCGGCATGGTTTTAGAAAGCATCGCTCGTGCGGATTTTAGATTGCCCTTTTCTCACATGGTATACGGCCAACTGTGGATTAAAGACTGCAGGCAGATTCCATATTTCTAGATGCCCGAAATACATTTGACACGGTGCCCAACTGCAGACTGTTAACGAAAGTATAAGCACACGGAATAGGTTCCTAAATATGGGAGTGCCTCGAAGCCTTCTTAAGCAATAGGAACCAATATGTTGCCTCGACGGCGAGTCGAGGGTATGGTCAGGAGTGCCTCAAGGGAGTGTGTTGGAACCGCTATTTTCTATATACGGAAATGATGTGGCGGACAGAGTGGGCGGCAAACTGCGGCTGTTTGCTGATGCTGTGGTGTACGGGAAGATTTCGTCGTTAAGTGACTGTGGACGGATGCAAGATAGCTTAGACAAAACTTCTAGTCGGTATGATGAATGGCAGATAGCTCTAAATGTAGAAAAAGGTAAGTTAATACGGATGAATAGGAAAAACAAATCAGTAATGTTCGAATACAGGTATTAGCAGCGTCCTGCTTGACACGGTCACATCGTTTAAATATCTGGCCGCAACGTTGCAAAGCCATATGGAGTGGAACGAGCGTGAGAGGATTGTATCAGGGAGAATTTTTGGAGATTTTTGGGAAACTGTGGTTCATTTGTAAAGGAGACCACATATACGACGTTAGTGCGACCTATTCTTGAGTATTGCTGGAGTGTTTAGAATTAAAGGAAGACATAAAAGCTGTTTAAAGGCGGGCTGTTAGAATTGTTACCGACAGGTTCGAGAAACATGCAAGTATTACACACACGCTTCAGGAACTCAAATGGGAATCCCGCGCGGGAAGACGACGTTCTTCTCGAGGAACATTACTGAGAAAACTTAGAGAATCGGCATCTTAAGCTGATTGCGTAAGAACCACAGAGACAAGCTACGAGAAATTAGGTCTCATACAGAGGCATATAGATAGCTGTTTTTCCTTTGCCAGTGGGACAGAAAAAAAATGCCTAGTAGTGGTACAGGGCACCCTCCATACGTGACTTGCAGAGCATGTGTGTAGATGTAGCTCTAGAAGACTTTAGCAGGCCAATTTGAGGTTATTTCCTAGCTTGATAGACCAAAAGTGTCTTATGCGAAACTGTTCGTTTGGACATCCCTTACACCATTGTGGTACGTTGTAAACAGCTGCAACTGAAAATTTGTGGTAAGTTACTATAGGACCAAAGTGCTGAGACCATCAGTCCTAGGCTTATAGATTTCTTTCACGGCTATGTTACTATCGGTATCTACAGCTTTTCCAAGTGCTCCGTTAGTGTTGTAGTTTTGAGAGAAAGAAATTCAATGAAGTTTTCTTCTTCAGAAACCTATTACTAGTTTCAGAGTAATTACAAAATTTAGAACTTAGGATTTATCTTTTTTGAATATGTAACCGATTACTGTCTTATACAGAGGTTCGTTATTTCATTCCCGCATACGGATTACATCTCGTCGGATAATAATGAAACAGTGTTTCAACACCAAGATACCGATACAAAAGGAGGATAAAGGAAATACACTGCCTGACAAAAAAAGAGAAGCATCCAGAAGACATGGTCGGATATCAGTGTAGGTTCGTTATACGTACACATCATCGGCGGGTACGTAAGTGATCTGCGTTGCGATTCTTTCCGACAGGTAGACAGCCACCAGTACTCATTTGTGTTGTCCGTGTTTTGTATTGTTACCAGGCTTGGTGACAAGGGCTTCCATTTCACCAGCTGAAGAAATCAAACAAATCCGAATTTGTTGTGCATTTAGATGTGACTGTCGCCCAGCGAGTGACTCTGTGAGAACATGACGGCAGGCACACTCATCGTCAAGATTCCCATCGACCACGTCTGATCGACGCAAAATATAATCGGCGTATTGTGCACCACGTGTATTGTAACCATTTCACATCTGCGCCTTGCATCCGAGGAAAGGCAGTCAATCCCCTACAACATTGTGGGTCATCCCACACCATTAGTAGACTAGCAGAAGCCTGACTAGCGAATTGCCGTCCTATGCGTAGGCTGCCGTTAAACTAAAACACAAAGGGCTGTGTTTGGAGTAGTACATAGCGGGGAAGTGTGGACTGCCGATGAATGGCGTCACATTGTATTCAACAATGAGTCGCAGTTTCCCACTATCGCAGACGATCATTGTCGGCGCGTATGCTTGCGACCTGGGGAGCGATCTGATTCTTTCATTATTCTGGAAAGACACAGTAATATTACTCCTGGCATCATGGTGTGGGGAACCATTGGGTATGACTCCAGGTCACAATGGTTGTGATTCGGGGAGCTCTGACGGCACAACAGTCACAGACATCCTATGCCCTCATAGAACAGTATCATGGTACAATTTTTAAGAGGAAAATGCTCGTCCGGACACGGCACATTTATCTAAGAGCTGTCTGCGTGATGCTGACGTACTCCCGTAACCAACAAGATCCCCAGATGCGTCCCCAATAGAAACTGTGTGGGACAACTCGGATGTCAACTTTGTCCCATTGTCACTGACCAGGATATCAAGGACCAGTTACTTGTGGGCCACCTTCTTTCAAAAGACGATACAACGGCCTTATAAGTCCCAGCTGAATAATTGCATGCATGCAGGCCACATGGAGTGCAACGTCGTACTAGTAAGTGGGCTCATACCATGTAGTTGCTTATAAATTAGACACTATTTTGTAATGACGGAAATAATAAAACATATCCTCTCGGCCTCTGAAGTTTCGTTTCCTCCTCCCTTTCTAGGTGCTTCACTTTTTTTTGAGGCAGTTATAGCTTTAATTCTGCTTTGTTCACCAGTGTCGAGTGTTGGTTAGTTTGGGAAAAAAAGAGAGAGAAACTAGACATGCCACTTCCTTACAAACAGCAGTGAAGGAACGCGAAGACAACGCACAAATGCGTTCCGCCGACAGACGGTGTCTAACAAGAATGAAAATTCAGCGAATATGGGAAAACCGTTATTGGAAGGGCGCTGTGATACTATACGGAAGGCAAGGAACAAACCTGTAACGAGCGGAGCGAACGAAATAAATGCTCCTGATTCTGTTGCTCATAACCCATGTTAACTCCAAAGAAACTGCGAGTTCTGCTGGAATAAATCAAGTAAGTGTTGTTCGTATTTTGTGCATAAAAAGCTTCCATACTTATCACACGTCACTCCCCCACTAGATTCACTTGCAGGACTGCAGAAGATGCGTGCAGTTCTGTCGCTCGGCTCTGTTGCGACATCGGGACAGTTGGTACTTTCATAAAAAAAAAACCCTTAACCAATGAAGCTACCATCACAAAGCATGGAAAGCTGAAAGCAAGAAATATGGATTACTGAGTTGCTGAGAATATGCACTATCTGAGGCAGCTTGAACATCAGGGTGGATTTTTGGTTCGTGACTTGTCCTAACTTCACAGAAGAAACTTAAACGGGTAAAAGACGCACACAATTTCTTGTCGAAATACTTCAGGCTCTCGTGTTGCAGTACCAGCACTACGGCTGCCCAGCTAAATACTCGTTTGTGCCTAGGATAGCGCTTGCCTAGCTCTTGTCTAGTCACGGGATACGACTCGAAAATCTTATCAGTGGCCTCAGTGTTATCTTGATTTGATGCCACTGGTCTCTTTCTTTCAGGTGAACTCAAAAATAAAATCTATGCAGAAGCTGACCTAAGAAGATTTAAAACACCACACTGTTGCAACACGTGCAATGCGGTTCGAGGAATCATTTTAGTGTACCCAGAAGTACTTGTACCGGTGACTGTAAACTATAGGAGTTCGCTGGGTGTGACCGCCTACTAGGGTACAGGTCGGTATAGCGGAGAGGCGGTGGCGACAACGTGTGTCGCACCCAGGGCGTCAATGAGACAGCATTAAATGAACATCAGTTTATTGATGATTTACAGTGATTCAGTCTGCTCCTCAGCGCGGCCAGGTGACAGCCATGCTGCGTCCGCATCGCAGGAACGCGCCGAGTCGCGCGTCAGGACCTGTGGCGAAATCTCTGCTCGCTGTCAACGTCAGTTCCGCGCCCTGTACAGTGAGAAGCGGCGGTCGGCGTGTTCCCCACAGCCTAGCGTGACCTTGGACATCCTCCGGAGCCTCAGCGCTCTCTTTGAACGTAGTTCTTAGGCTTGTTTAAATAATATAATTAGTAATATTCTTCTGCGTGTGAGGATGAGAATATAAAACAGATAATGAATAATATTTCCAAGTATTAAGATTAAACAATATTATTTCCTCACACATTGTCTGCCGTGCAAACATTGGTGGAGAGTGTCAGCAATGATGTTATCTTTCCCTTTGATGTGTATTATTTCAAATAAGTAACTTTGTAAAGATAGCGCCCAGCATGTCAAGCTGGGCTGTATAAGCTTGCCTATAAGGAGAAAGGTTGGAGCTTGGTGATCTGCATATAGCTTGGCGTGTTTGCCATGAAGGTAGTGATTAAACTTCTTAAAGCCCCAGACTACGGATGAGGTCTTTAATTCTGCTGTACATCTACATCTACATCCATACTCCGCAAGCCACCTGACGGTGTGTGGCGGAGGGTGCTTTGAGTACGTCTATCGGTTCTCTCTTCTATTCCAGTCTCGTCTTGTTTGTGGAAAGAAAGATTGTCGGTATGTCTCTGTGTGGGCTCTAATCTCTCTGATTTTATCCCCATGGTCTCTTCGCGAGATATACGTAGGAGGGAGCAATATACTGCTTGACTCCGCGGTGAAGGTATGTTCTCGAAACTTCAACAAAAGCCCGCACCGAGCTACTGAGCGTCTCTCTTGCAAAGTCTTCCACTGGAGTTTAACTATCATCTCCGTAACGCTTTCGCGATTACTAAATGATCCTGTAACGAAGCGCGCTGCTCTCCGTTAGATCTTCTCTGTCTCTTCTATCAAACATATCAGGCACGGATCTCACATTGGTGAGCAATATTCAAGCAGTGGGGGAACAAGTGTTCTGTAACCTACTTCCTTTGTTTTCGGATTGCATTTCCTTAGGATTCTTCCAATGAATCTCAGTCTGGCATCTGCTTTACCGACGATCAACTTTATATGATCATTCCATTTTAAATCACTCCTAATGCCTACTCCCAGATAATTTATGGAATTAACTGCTTTCAGTTGCTGATCTGCTATATTGTAGCTAAATGATAAAGGATCATTCTTTCTATGTATTCGCAGCACATTATACTTGTCTACATTGAGATTCAATTGCCATTCCCTGCACCATGCGTCAATTCGTTGCAGATCCTCCTGCATTTCAGTACAATTTTCCATTGTTACAACCTCTCGATGTGCTACAGCATCATCCGCAAAAAGCCTCAGTGAACTTCCGTTGTTATCCACAAGGTCATTTGTGTATATTGTCCTGCGACACTCCCCTGCGGCGTACCTGAAATCACTCTTACTTCAGAAGATTTCTCTCCATTGAGAATGACATGCTACGTTTTGTTATCTAGGAACTCTTCAATACAATCACACAATTGGTCTGAAAATGAGTCTCGTGGACGAATAGCGCGAGCTGGGTTTCACACGATCGTCTTTTTCGAAACCCTTGCCGATTCCTACAGAGCAGATTTCTAGTCTCCAGAAAAGTCATTATTCTCGAACATAATACGTGTTCCAAAATTCTACAACTGATCGACGTTAGAGATATAGGTCTATAGTTCTGCACATCTGTTCGACGTCCCTTCTTGAAATCGGGGATGATCTGTGCCCTTTTCCAATCCTTTGGAACGCTTCGCTCTTCTAGAGACCTACGGTACACCGCTGCAAGATGGGGGGCAAGTTTCTTCGCGTACTCTGTGTAAAATCGAACTGGTATCCCATCAGGTCCAGCGGCCTTTCCTCTTTTGAACGATTTTAATTGTTTTTCTATCCCTCTGTCATCTATTTCGATATCTACTATTTTGTCATCCGTGCGACAATTTAGAGAAGGAACCACAGTGCAATCTTCCTCTGTGAAACAGCTTTGGAAAAAGACATTTAGTGTTTCGGCCTTTAGTCTGTCATCCTCTGTTTCAGTACCATTTTGGTCACAGAGTGTCTGGACATTTTGTTTTGATCCACCTACCGCTTTGACGTAAGACCAGAATTTCTTAGGATTTTCTGCCAAGTCAGTACATAGAACTTTGCTTTCGAATTCATTGAACGCCTCTCGCACAGCCCTCCTCACACTACATTTCGCTTCGCGTAATTTTTGTTTGTCTGCATGGCTTTGGCTATGTTTATGTTTGCTGTGAAGTTCCCTTTGCTTCCGCAGCAGTTTTCTAAGTCGGTTGTTGTACCACGGTGGCTCTTTTCCATCTCTTACGATCTTGTAGAATACGCTATTTCACATTCTGCAAGAGTTCTGCTGGCGGAACCAATGATTTTGATCTGCTCAGAATCACCAGTTTTGACAATCTGGAATAGGCAACAACCTAGGCCACTACATTGAAGCATCACAAGTCATGCGGAAATCTGAGCTACAATCTGGGTGACCAAGAATATGTGAGTTTACCAAATCTTCTTTGAGTCTGTTAAAGTCATTCTAACAGTTTTGATCTCAAATGCATATCTGCTTTTTCTTCAACAAATTTAAGAGGCGTCTACTGTTGAGAAGTTGTTCAGGAAGAAAACGACGGAAGAAATAACATAGTCCGAGGAATGATTTTAACTGTTCCTGAGTGGTAGGGCTTGGTAAGTGTCTGATTGCATCAAGTTTTGTAGGATTTGGGCTAATGCCTTGTGTATTGATTATGTGCCCTAGGTATTTGATTTCTGAACAGGCACATTTGACTTATTAACGTTTACAGTTACTCCTGCTTGTGTAAATCTGTGTAGTAAGGTATTTAGTGTTTCAGCATGTTCTGTCCATGGTTTTGTGGCTATGAGTATGCCATCAACCGACCGAAAGGGAATATAGAGAACTGATAGGTACGACCAGCAAACATAAAAACAGTATACTTCCTGAACTCAGGTGTGAGAGGTACCTGCCAAAATAAATTTGTCAAGTCAAGTGAAGAAAAGTACTTTGCCCCCAAAAATTGTTGTAGCTGTTCCTCTAAATGCTCAGGTTGTGTTCTGACTGGTGATATTATCTGGTTAACAGCTCTGGCATCAAGTACAAAGCGTATGTTTCTATTAGGTTTTCTCACTATGTGTAACGGACTAGAAGAGGATGAAGTGGATAGTTCTGTAATTCTCCATGCTAGCATTTGCTTTAACTAGTGCCAAACTGCAAGTTGTAGAGGTATAGGTACGTTATAAGACTTATGTAAATATATATGGTGGGGCTTCACTTCAATGGTGTATGTGTAAGTTTTGATCACACAGGGTCTTTTCATAAATAGATCGACACTGTGTGTTATCACTCGTGAGGTCAACACCCAAGTTTCCTTGTTCGTTGTATCTCAAGAATAGCGTGTATGATCCATGTGGTGTGAATCTGATCGTATTACTGTGTAGTGTGTTAGTGTTTGGTATGTCAAATAGTTATTGCGTGTCGAAGCTGCCCCCGAAATATTCCTCAGTCCCCCCTTGGGGCACGGTAATGACTGCGTCTAGTTTAACTCTAGGGTAATTAAATTCTTTGTGTCAGTGTCAGCTGGAAGTGGCGTTTCGCTTTGCATTTCAGTTATATTTACCTGTGGGTACTGGCGTCTCCATTTTCCGGGGTGATATTGGTGTTGATGTATGACATGCTGTCGTCATGTAGTTTTGGTTTGCATAATTGTTATGTTGTATCGGCTGCGGCGGTGGCTGCTACTGTTTATTGTAGCGAAATTGATTGTGTGGATAAAAGGTTTGGTTCTGCATGTGGTTTTGTGATGGTGTGCAATTCGTATTGTGTGTTTGCCACTGTTTTCTGTTTGAAGATTGTTCATTACGGAAGTTCTTAGCGCTTTGTTTGTATTGATTGTGATTTCTTCTGGGACTGAACTTATTAAATTTTCGTCTTTTGTAGGGATTGCCCCCTTTTGTGCAGTTGTTTTGATGACTGTTGTTATTTGCATTGTATTGTGTTTGTTCTGTGTATTTTGTGGCTGCACGAAAGAAACATTTGACTGCGCGCCTGAATTGAGTTGGCTAGCCTGTAAGTTCGGCGTAGGCGCAACGTAAACATTATGATTTCTGTTCCGGGAGTGGCGTTGTTGGTTCTCTTCGTAGAGTAAATCAATAGCGTCAAGTCTTTCTAAAAAGTATTCTGTGTCGTCTTCTGGGAGATGGACTAATTTTTCTTTTATAGGAAATGGCAAATTGGATTTGAGTGAACGGATTATGTCACGAGGTGTGGCTGGTTCGTCGAGGATGTGGGTCATGTTGAGATATTTCTCAAAGTATCGTCTAAGATTTCCGTTTCTTGGATTGAAGTGCTCAGGTTCCATTACTTGTTTCCTAATGCGTTCCTGAACAGTCTATGACCTGTATCTATCCAGGAATGCATTTTCGAATTGCTCGTATGTGTTACATATGTCACTCTCTTTGTATGCCCAGACGCAGACGGCAGCTTCGCCCTGAATGTAATCAACGATTTGGGAAATTTTCTTTCTATCGCTGCTAGAGCAAGGAAAGGCGTTTTTGAATACTTTAAGGAATGTCACAGGATGTATGGTATTCTTTCCTGAAATAAAGGGTTGAAACTTACTGTGTTTAAACAGGCTTTCTTCTTCCTTATAGGCGTTGCACCTGCTGAGATCCGAGAATGTATAGTGTTCTTGTGGGTGTTGTGAATGTCTTCTGAGCAGTAATTGTAACTGTCGATTCGTGTCACTGTTCGGTGTTCCTGTGCACTGCGATTCATGACGATAAAAGTTGTTACCAAATCGCGTGTCAGACTGTTATGTCGGTGAAGGATTGTATGTATGTGTCTGTTCAGATGCGGTATATTGTACTGTGTGGTCGATCACCTGTTTGTTTCTTGACATATAATCAATCACTGTGTCTTGCACTATGGCTGGCAATTTCTCATTCAAACATGTATCGAAATTTTTATTCTTCTGTGCTGTCCAAGTCCGAAATTGTTTATTGAAGTTCGCAAAGTGTGTGTCAGTTTCTTTCTGTACAGTGTCGTGTATATGTCAGTGTACCTCATTGAGTTTACATTCAACATCCTTCACTCTGGTGTGTATTTCTTCGTTTGCGCTAGTACTGGTCTTAATCTGAGTAATCATATTTTCACAGACTGTGGCTAGTGTGGCGTTCGCTGTGTTATTCAGTGGTTTGGTACTTAACTAATTTGTAAATGAAAATGATAATCTTATTTTATTACAGTGAGTAATTACTAAATAATTTTTCTCCCTGCTAAAGATTTGGTCAAGTTACTAAAGAACTCCAAGTTAACGTTGTGTTAAAGTGTTGTCTGTAAGTTGTGTAAGTGTCACTAAATCACAGTTCATACAACAGATTCTATACAACTATTGATTATGATGGAAACAGTTATCTTCATCAAAATGATCATTAAAACCACCGAATATCATCCGCGCACAACACTGACGTATATTACCTGAAACAATATTCTTCGCAACTTGTGCGTAATTTATTTCGGCTCCATACATCAGCAAGAAAAGTTTGTTATATGGATCGTGCTACGAGCACTGTTTTTAAAGAACCAATCTGATTCGAACTATTTTCATTAAAATGAGTTCGGGACCACCGGTGCACATTTACTTTTACACAATTTTATTACCTTCGGCATTTATGTCTGCGGAGTTGCGTAATTTGAATTTGCCGCTGAGATAACTGTTAAGATGGCGGCAGACAGTTTATAGAGACTTTCTATTGTTAGATGAACTTTCCTTTTAACAGGATAAGTATTTGAAATGCTTATTAAACTTTACTTTCATATTGTGCACTATTGAGACTAATTTTCATCAAGCAAACGTTTGATTTTTTTCCTAAGAAACACAGATAAAAACGCGATACAAATAGTTATCATCAATGGCTGCGCTCCTTGCAGCGGAAAGAAATGATTAACACAGATGATGCTTATTGAGAGAGGAATTGAAGTTACAAATAATTATTCACTCATATTTAATGAACTCTATTCTAATAATGAACTCTATTCTCAAGTAATAATTAACAACTAATTACAATTTCTTAACAGACCTCAGTTTGATATGCGTCTTGCGTCCGCAACCTACAAAAGCCAACCAACGGAAGGTAAAAACAAAGGAAGACAAACGCAGACCATAAAAGGAATTTACAATTATCACTGTCTTTGTATGATACACATCGATATATCCAATTACATCATAAAATATTATATAAATAATTAATATTTATCATCGTCATATGTTGGATACATAATGTTGATAACTGTTAGAGGCATAATTTCCTCTCGTCGCACTGTAGCTAACATTTATCTCGTGGATGTTACACTACGTCTTTTATCTGATGTTTGACTGCATTGGCATCTGATATTGTCCAATCGTGCTGCAAAATAAGCTTTGAGAATGTTTCGCCAAGTTGTTTACTTGATTTGTCAAAAGAGGGTTAATGTTGTCAAGTAATCGCGTCAGTCTTTCTTCGGTCTTTGTTAAATGCGTTGATCATTCTTTGTCTGTTTTTCCTTTAAGTTGGAAATACCTTTCATGATTGTATTCAATATTGCAATATTGCGATAATATTGGCGTTAGATAATAGCGATGCCCCCCCCCCCCCCCACACACACACACACCGAAATCGCATTATTAGCTGAGGCGTGCAAGCGCAAATTCCTGCCATCCTAATAGCCAGAAACTTTCTGCTTTTAGATCTTTGATAGATAGAGCATTTAGAGGCCCTATGTTTGAAGAAGACAGAATGACTGAGCTGAACATCGTGAAACAACTAGGCAGAGCTAACGGGTATCACCAAAACGTTGCGAATGCAAGGAAGAATACCGCAAATAATATTACGAGAGTCACATTACCATACTTCGGTGATATTTCCCATAAGTGGCAAACATTTTCAAACCTTTTAAAGTTGATACCGCTTTTCAGACCAATAATACGCTGCGATTTAAACTAAGAAATAATTTACAGCAGGAAAGTGATAAATATGAGAGAGCTGGGGTCTATAAAATTCAGTGTAACACGTGCAAGGCAAGCTATGTAGGCCAAACTGGTAGGTCCTTTAAGGTACGTTACAAAGAACATAGCGATGCTTTCCGGCTTAATAATTTCGAAAAGTCAGCTGTAACCACGCATATTTGGAAAACGGGACACCCCACGTTGGGAATAGATCAGGAGCTCGTTATTTTACATAGACAGGAGAAAGGCAAAAAGCTGGATCTACTAGAACAGCTGGAAATTACGATACATAGCTTGGATAGTCAGAACACACTGAATGAACAGCTGACTGGTGATACAAATAACTTTTTCAAACATTTCACTGGTTTCTTCTAGTAACTACATTTTTAGCAATTGGCAGGATACCATCATTTCATGAGGTCCTTGGAACATGAATACGTCATCTGTTTGTATGGACATCTCTGTGACTTCCTTGTTTACTTGCGCGTGAGCTCACTCGCGTTTCAGTGTCGTGTTTGGCTACGTGGTGTGTGGTATCAACGAAGACGCACGGGAGGTTTACGACGATAGAGGAGAGAGCCTTGTGGGTAGATGTTAAACACCATAGGCGACACCATTTTAGAAATTTATTATATTTTGACGTCTATGCAGAGATGCACCTTGGATGACACGGCTGCAACAAGGGAAGTAGCCACGATGTTTTAATTTTATTATCAGTTTTATCGTGCCTGGTGCATGTTCCGTTTTAGCGAGTTTTAACAGGTTCTTTTACTTTTTTATTATTCTGATGATGGAAGCTTGACTTCCGAAACGCGTCAATCTTGGTGTTTTACACTATAAAGTGGTTGAGCCGAAATTATACTATCGCTTTCGCGTGCACATGAGCCATTAAACTTGGCACCTCCCCCCCCCCCCCAGTCGGAGGGTTGGTCCCAACATACGGGCTGAAATATTTCAAAGACGGGTTGCGGTTGTTGTTTGGTTGGTTTCATTGTGACAACCTTGTTGTTGTATCAGCTTAAAAGGAAAACAGGATATGTGTTAACCAATTTGGTCTATGGTATACAGGTTAAATAAAACAGCTGGTGGTTAAAACTCACCTGTTGAAAACATTAAACATTTGCAATCATACGCTTTGCATAACGTTTTTTCGCCTTACATACTCCGCAGTGTCATAAAACACAACTTCGTTAAAATCCGTCTGATCTCGACAGTCGCAGTCGTTCGTTTCGCCTTGTCACTGCCACTTGACAACAGCAAGCTCGTCTATTCAACATCTGTACTAAGTCACGACTAGTAAGAGAGAGTGGGCGAGTATGAAGCCACCGCAGCGCCTCGGTGCACCGATTATTCCTACTTGCGGAACTACAGCGGGACATAAGAAAGACGATATAGCACTGATGCAACAGCGGCGCCTTGATTTGTAGATTATGCAACCCTCAACACAAGTCTCTTAGTTGCTCCGTTCCTGATCTCCAGTGTCAAATCAGCATGCAGTTTTCTCACTGCATGCAAGAGAGCACTGGAAAGTCAAAGGGGGCTGGCACCGGTGTCCAGGAGGTAGCGTCTGGATTGACCCTGCGGAGTTTTACCAGTGACAGAGGAACCAGTGGACCGCGGAAGACGCACAAGAAAGACGCTTGGCGGCTGTCGGCTGGTTGCTGGCCGCTTAGTGGGAAGACGATCGAGTAATGGGGGAGAGCGGTGGCCGGGACTGCGTAGAAGAACGTCAGTGGAAGTGTTACGGCCTGTATGGCCCCTGCTGCCTGCAGAAAATGGTTCAAATGGCTCTGAGCACTATGGGACTCAACTTCTGAGGTCATCATTCCTCTAGAACTTAGACCTACTTAAACCTAACTAACCTAAGGACATCACACACATCCATGCCCGGGGCAGGATACGAACCTGCGACCGTAGCGGTCTCGCGGCTCCAGACTGTAGCACCTAGAACCGCACGGCCACTCCGGCCGGCTGCCTGCAGAATTTTTGTGATTAAAGGACACTGGCAATGGCTGTGCCTTGTGCTCAGTACTTATGATTCTCAAATGAAACACTCCTGATCCTCTCCGATGCTCTATCAAAGTTTATATGTGCCATCTGGCAGTGCTTATTGTGGAATGCTGATGTACTTTAGTTCACTTTGTAACATTTAGCCTAGAGCGGCCGTTACTATAGTGATCTTATTCCTATTACAGTTGATAATGAGAGGTGAATATACAGAATGATTCATCTGCCCCTGCGTTTGGGTTTTGTGCTCCCTGTAGCGCCATCAAGAACCACACGAGAGGTTTTCATATTCTCTCTGTCGCTACATGTAAACTATTAGTCCTACAGAAAAAATTAATAGAAATTTTTGTAGGAAATTTAATTTTCGCTGGAGGCCACGGTTTTCGAGTTACTCAAGAAAAACGCGTGTGAAGGTAACTTTCGTACGTTTTTCTTGAATAATTCGAAAACTGTGGCCTGTAGCAAAAATATATGCCAGTACAAAATTTAACTACACTGAATTTCCCAAAAAGGTTATGGTTAGTTTTTAGGGCTAATAATTAGCACGTAGCATGCGAGAGAACATGAAAATTCCTGCACGTTGCATTTGAAGGCGTTGGAGGTTCCATAAAATCCACAGGTAACGGCAGCTGAATCACACTTCATATACTGCTGAGTGGCCTAATGAAGTAAGAGATGTGTCATGAGTTAATGTGCGTGAAAATATGTACTAGGAAGTGAATAATACGGCGCCATGCAGTACTGAGAGCTGCTGGGGAAGGTGAAATTACCTGGCTTGGGCTGCATGAGCAGCAACAGGAGAGTGGCAATACTCTGCCAGCATGAGTGTCAGGGCGCCACTGCTGTTGAACCAGAGACATGAAATAATGTACCCTAAGTCCCGCGTTTGTTTATTAGATAGATTAACGTAATATATTTATGTTGTACCAGGACGAGACAGTTGTTCTAATTTATTGATCTGAATCCTGAAATATTTGAAACACTTCAAAGATAGGTAAATAAATGCTGGATTTCGCGTAACAAGCGTTTTTCGGAATGTACCAGAACTAAATTACGACAGTTCTTTGGTTGTGATTTGTGGTTTGATGATGTTTCAATGATAGTACTGCAGTACGATGACTTATTTGAGGCTAAATACACTGAACAATTTTATTTTACCGTGGGAAAAATAGTTATGAACAAAGCAGGACCTTTTTTCTGTAAACTGCAGGGACTCTTAGAGAATTGAAACTTTTACATTTAGCTTGTTGGGAAAGAGATTAGCTGACATTAACACAATACAATGCAGAACGTTTTAGTCAGGGCCATCATTTTAATTAACCATTGCGCATTCACTGGGAGTTTATTTTAGGCCCAAATTGCGGATGATCTCACCTGGAACAAGATCGGCGGTGTATGAAAGGTAGGCAGACAGTGTAATAACATTCAGTATTCACCACCCGATAGGCAGACCACCACAAGTGATGATATTTTGTTGTGATGTGTCAGATTTCCTGTTGAAATAAGTTAGGTGACAGACAAAAAAATGGCTCTGAGCACTATGGGACTTATCTTCTGAGGTCATCAGTCCCCTAGAACTTAGAACTACTTAAACCTAACTAACCTAAGGACATCACACACATCCATGCCCGTCAACTAGAGTGGACGAGCGGTTCTAGGCGCTACAGTCTGGAACCGCGCGACCGCTACGGTCGTAGGTTCGATTCTTGCCTCGGGCAGGTTAGTTAGGTTTAAGTAGTTCTAAGTTCTAGGGGACTGATGACCTCAGAAGTTAAGTGCCATTGTGCTCAGAGCCATTTGAACCATCCATGCCCGAGGCAGGATTCGAACCTGCGACCGTTGGGGTCGCGCGGTTCCGGGCTGTTGTGCCTAGAACCACTCGGCCACTCCAGCCGGCTAGGTGACAAACAGCCTTTATTCTTTTAATGTTGCTTCGTTGACTGTAATTTAGCCTTTGAGCGTATTTTACTCTCATTTTATTATTGTTGTTTCTTAATACCAGGCGGATTTCTGGTGTATAAGTTAGGGTCAGTTTCATTTTTGTAACACAGTTATGTCATCTAGGAAAAAATATTAGCGTCCTCACAACTCCCAGACATTTTCACTCCACATTCCAATGCTGCTGCAAAACTTATCATATTGATTTCGGGTCGTGACGCCTTATCTCCTTTTTCAAACTGAACCGTGTAAGTGTCATATGTGTTTCCTTTCCTTAGTTTGGATTCTGGAGGTAAGCCAGTCTGTTTTCTACTCGGTTCGTTGGTGTTTTGTGACATCCACAGATTCCATTCTGTTTCAGATGATTTTCCTTTCGGCCCAGTGTTGGAATCCATGAAAATTCGGTTGTGTTTCCACTCTCTGACCTCAGCCTTCAAGTATGACTTGTACACCAGTCCTATAGTCTAATTACTGTAGACAAAAGACGTCGCATAAGAACTGGGAGACTGAGTGGGGTGTTGTAGCCTGGACATAAAGGAGGTGCTGAGTTACAGGCAGCAGTCTTATCTGCAGAGCGATTAAAAAGGAAGCAGTTAAATAGAATGTTGAATAAACTGTTGCGAGTGACACCTGTAAAGTCGCGGTTACATGAAGATCAAGAAATAAACAATGATCCTTTTTTTCTCGGAAGATGGCACTTGCATTCTTCTTCTACGTCACTTGAGGGCGCTTCAGTATGTATGGCGTAATACGAGAGTGACCACCTGTGAGGTCCACGTGAACGTGGTTTTTGCAGTATTAATCACAGCATTAATCACTTATATCTTAGAGGAATACGTGGTGTATGTTCTTTCTGACATGTCTGAAAGGGCAGACATCCTTCATAATCTGTAGCTGTGATACATATCGTGTAAACTGAAGGTGGAGGGAGTGAAGGAAAGGGAAGGAACTTATGATATCAGCTGAATCGGGACTTAATGTGGAATCAGCAGCGATGAGTGATAATGAGTGCCGTACCGGGTCTCGAATCCGGAATCTCCTGTGTTAACCATTGGGACACGTGTGCAGACTGTGTTGACACGCTCCTCGGCCGACCCGCATTCCCACCTAGCGCCACCGCTTATCCACAGTTCCTTCTCTTTCCATTCGTTTCTCCTCCTTCCACCTTCAGTTTAAAAAATATGTGTCAATATGTATCACAGCTGTGGTTTCCACTTGGTGTCTGTTCTTTCAGACTTGTCCAAAAGAACAGATACCATGCATTCATATAATTGGAATGCCTCGATGGGCTACGAATGCACAACCATTAGTGCAGATGCATATTTACGTTCAACCTCCAGCGGGAATCTGAGAGTAGTAAGCTTGGAAGGCATGGACAGAGACAGTGGAAAAGTGGTGCTGACTTCTTGTCCACTATCCTACACACCATCGGAATTTCAGAACTTTGAATAATTATTTCTACTGTTATAATATTAATAAACGGTAGTGGATTTACCTTGAACGTAGCTGTCATGCAGCCTGATATCACTGACAGGGGACGAAATAATTTTACCGCCATTGCCACGGAAACTGTTCCATGAATTTTCTTGGTATTTACTGGTTTCTGACACAAAGGATGTGTTATCCACACATATATTCAAAATACAGGTAGAGCTCGAACTACATCAGTAAAATTTCGGCAAACGTTCAGAAATATTTTCTGAGTATCGCAAGCAGTTGTGGCCTCCGGCGGTTCATTACAGAGTAATAATGTGATAGTAATTACACTACGACTGCAATCTGCGATGTGAAATTGTTAATGCAATTTGTGTATAGTTAATTAATTGTATCACTTTTGAATGTTTGCTCTATAGTACAAAAAAGTCTGTTAATGTTTATGCACTGCAACTTTTTTTAAACTTTTTACTTGTGCAACTGTTTTGTTATTGAGTGATCTCATCTGAATGCAAAAGAAAATGTTAGTGAGAGAAACTGCAACATGCAATATTTGTTGCTGAGCACTGACTCCCACTATTTTTGGCGTAAAATGTGTGTCGTGATCCGTCTTCTACGCTCCAAGAGATGGTTGAGGAGCATGCCAATAATGAGATCTGTTCCACCTGAAAAATGGCGGTGAACCTGTTCGAGTGCCTCGCTCCTTTAGTGCTGACATTTTGTGGCAAGATGATTAAATTAAAGAAGATACTCGTAATTAGTCGTTTTGAGTTGTAAATTATTATTGTTAACTTTTTTTGTTGGGACCAACTGTTAATACACAAAATTAGTACCGATTGCATAATTGTGATTAACCACTAAGCTGTGCACGGCTCTTGTTCATGCCATTTATTGTTTGTCGTCTTCTATTACGGTACTGCCACCTCGTTTTCTTATTCCATTTACTGGCGTCGCTAACTTCCTGCTTTACTTGCCCCTGAGCTTCAGCAGCAGCATCTCTGAGACGACCGATTGTATTTCGGGGTCGGCGTGTGTCTGGCAGTCAGTTGGAGACGGACCAGCAGTGCAGTCGGGACGCAGCAGCAGTGAAGTCGGGGACGGAGCGCCAGTAAGGCGCGGACAGCCAGTGCTCGCCGACCACTGGCGACACACATGATCTGTCCGACGGAGGGAGATTGGAGTGGGACGAGCGTTGGTTGGTCGTTCGGTTGGTCGTCTCATCGGCCGACGTATATTTGGTCCTTTCACCGTTTCCGGGCCTGGGCAGTCGGTCGGTTGGCGTGGAGCAGCGAGGAAGCCTCCGTCGCGCGTAATCTGGCAGGGCCGCTGGCGGTCTGCACGCGCGTTTGGAGTGTGAGTTGCTGCTTGCGAGTGCTAAGATGTTCGTCGCCCACCGATCTTGGACATGAAAGTTGAGTCCTCACTTAACCTACTATCGAGCCTCAACTGTTTACATTTCTTCGTTCGATCCTGGTTGTCGCTTTTGGCACATTCCCGCGAGCAATAACGTGTGTGTATTCAAGTTGGCTAAGATTCCAGCCGTCTTCTTGTGGAATTTAACTTAATTTATTCCCTGTTATTGAAGTTGAACAGCGGTATCTTCTGCCTTGTGGCCGCTGACGTTCCGATTACCTGCCCTGGTCGATGACGTAATTTTCGGCAGTCTATTTTTCTCGCCATGTTGTTGCTGTCCAGCGCGGCGTGTAGTTCGATAGCTGAGGTGTTGTTGGTCGTTGTGGGTGCCAATATTCTGTGTGTCGTTATATTGAAATTTTGTGGTCGTTTTGCTGGTTGTGTGGAGCGGAACTGATTTTGTTCATTGGCCGGTCGGCTGTCTGCCGCTTGGGTTGCCTTCAGATTAAGAAGTCGTTGGACAGGCTGCCTGTCTCACCTAAACGGGCGTTAGTGTTACATTCCCAGGACGACCCTTGGAAACTTCTGAGTGCCGTTCCTTGTGTGTCACAGTAATTTCCCTGCTTGGGTTTTAGTTATTTGGTTGATGTGTGTGGCCTTCAGGCGAGTATCAATATTTCTTAAATTAATTTTCTTGTCTTGCCCTTAAGGCATAAGATTGTTATGCTTTTGTATGGGGCCATCAGCCGAATTTTGCATGAAATATTTTGGCTTTCTGCCTTTTGATTGAAACTCTTCTTATTGCTTAATATGCAGCCAAGTTCCATTAAAATTAAATTGCTAAGGCCTTCAGCCTGTTTAGATTAAAGATTTAGTAAATATTCTTGGGTGAAACCTCCAGAAGAACCTTGTACTTCAGTTTCTTGCTGAGACAGTGTGTCTTGGATTTTGAGTGTGGCCTCCAGCCGATCTAAAGTTAATCAAAGGAGGTCGACTAAAATTTTGAGTGTTTTGAATCCTTGTTATGATATTGTTTATTGATAAATAAAGTTTGTATGTTTAGTGCAACTGACAGCAACTTATTTTGGCCCCTTTCTACAACTTAATCCGCTCTGTCCTGCTAGCCTAGGCATTTCAACCACGTTACACATTTTGTCGAACATTATCATCACTTCTGTATTTTTTCGTTTTACTTGACATTCGCGTATTTCTTGCACCCACGAAATTCTATTACAGGTAATAATTCTATCAATACTTTGCACACACTCTCACGCCAATACTGTCATAAAGTGCGCAGCAGACATTGCCTAACAGCAACAAAAGTGATCTTTCACGTGATCGGTAGAAAAGTGTAATAATCTTCTGAACATTTCATTTTTTCTCAGAATTTTTATAATCGGCGAGATACATAACGCGACAATGCGTTCAGGGGGGAATTTATATTTTTATTTATTTGTGAAGAATTTTAATTATTTGTGCATTAATAAAAATGAGAGGTGACATCCGAGGTCTCCGAGAATATGGTCACCTTATACAATTTATTCCGTTTGTTACCCCAATACGTTCACAACAATGATAAAGTCTCTAATGTGCAATCATCTAAATACAACAGAAAACAACTCTCAGTTGAAACAATGCACTTTTATCACAATTTACGTAACATGTTCTGTCAATTTTCAGTACAGTATGTTACAAATATAGAACTGCTCCTCTTATAGGTATTGCACAAAATGTTTACAACCATGACCACGGCAGGGTGTACAGCAATACACCATCGACTATGTTACACGCCCTAGAATCCTATGGCGTACTACTTGATTGCTGCAATCCTAGCAATTACATCCAAGCCAATATCCACTGGTGCGTCTTTAACTGAGCTCTTCACATGCCTCCAGAAGAAATAGATCGTTGGTGTTATGTCTGGTGACCGAAATGCAATGAAACAGAATCACCACAACCTATTCATTCTCCTCCGCACAGGATATCAACATGGTGATATCGAGTGCAGAGTACTGCCGACCCGTCATGTTCAAAGCACATAACCTGATGGATTTCCAGCGGCACATCTTCTAGGAACCGTGTGAAGACGTGTCTAAAGAACGCTCTGTATACGACTCCGTTCAGTTTATATGGAATTATGTAAGGTCATTTCACATTATCACCCCATACAGTCATAGCGAGATTTTCTTGGTAGTTTTGGCTCATCTGTATTTGTGAGTTTTCATCGTATTGTATATTGTTGTGCTTAATGTTGAATAAGTACGGCAGGGTGTACAGCAATACACCATCGACTATGTTACACGCCCTAGAATCCTATGGCGTACTACTTGATTGCGGCAATCCTAGCAATTACATCCAAGCCAATATCCACTGGTGCGTCTTTAACTGAGCTCTTCACATGCCCCCAGAAGAAATAGATCGTTGGTGTTATGTCTGGTGACCGAAATGCAATGTAAACATGGTTTGGTCTGTAAACAACACTAAAGTAGGAAATTTGAGGTGTTGTGTCCATTGGTATAAGAACCAATTTACAAACTCTACTTGACGTGAGAAATCAGCTGTTGGCAATAATGCACCTTATGTGGTCGGTATAGGTGCAACTATTCTTGTTAAATCAAAAAACAAGTGCGTATCTCGAATAGAATGACCTCCTCCATACCAACCAGAATGGATTCCGAAAACATCGAACATGTGGAACCAAATCGCATTTTTCTCACATGACGTCTTGAAAGCCGTGGATCGAGGCAGTCAGGTAGTTGCAGTATTTCTCGTCTTTCGAAAAGCATTTAACTCTGTATCACACCAACATTTACATCAAAAGTGTGATCGTCTTGGTTATGAATAGAAATTTGTGACTCGACTGAGGATTTCTTGTTAGGGAGGACGCAGCACTTGTTATCCTGGATGGAAAATCATTGACGGATTTAGAAGTAACTACGGGTGAGTCCCAGGAGGAGTGTGTTGGGACCCTTGCTGTTCATGTTGACCTTGCGGACAATGTAAATAGTAAGAGACTTTTCGTATATGATCAAGTTATCTATAATGAAGTACTGTCTGAAGGATCCTACTCAAATACTCAGTCGGATCATGACAAGGTTTCAAAATGGTGTAAGGACTGACAAATTTCTTTACATGTTCTGAAATTTAAAATTGTACACCTCTTAGAAAAATGCATCCTAGACTACAGCATCGAATCACAATTGAAATCGGTCAACTCATACAAATAATTGGGTGTAATACATCGTAGGAATATGAAATGGAACAATCATATAGGCACAGACGTAGGTGAAGCACGTGGCAGACTTCGGTTTATTAGTAGAAAAATTCATCAGTTTACAAAAGAGACTGCTTACAAATCACTTGTGCGACTCATCCTAGAGTATTTCTCAAGTCTGCGGGGCGCTTAGCAAATAGGAGTAGCAGGGGATATTGAACAGATACAGACAAGAACTGCACGAATGTTTACAGGTTTATTCAACCATCGCGATTGTGTCACAGAGAAGCTGAAGGAACAGAACTGGCAAACGGCTGAAGATAGACGCAAACTATGCCGAGAAAACCTACATGCATTGTTTCAAGAACCAGCTTTAAATGATTAATCTAGGGTTATACTACAAATTCCTACGTGTCGTTCCCGAAGGGATCGTGAAGACGAGATTAAATGAATTACAGCGAGCACAGAGACTTTTAAGTAGTCATTATTCTCGCGCCACGTAAGTGAATGAAACCTCAAGAAGCCTAATAAATGGTACGATGGGACGTGCTCTGTGACATGCACTTCACAGTGGTTTCGAGAGCATGGATGTAGACGTAGATGATGTTGTTTGGAATTTTTTCAAAGGTCGTACTACGTATCGATTGCCGGTATAACAGTTTCTCTTCCAAATCAGGTGTTCCGGGATATCTAACAGAGACAGGATCGGTTCCACCACTGAAGGAATGGGTTTCTTGTAAGCGCCAATGTACAGATGCAAAAGTATCAAACACAGAGTAGTCCATCAATCCTCAGATTAAACACCTGAACTGTGATGTGAGTGCCGTCACTGCGGGAACAGTGTTATCGTGTTGCTCTTCCAACTCTTCATCAGTAAATCTACTCAATGCAAGCTTGAGGTCAAAGAATAAAGTGGGCATTACCACTGTCAACAGAAAGTGCCGCGAGACAATGGAAGAAGCTGTTTGTCCGGCAACGCCATTAACGCAGCTGTCTTCATTGGTTCAGGACCGATTACATCATCTATTGATATAAGGCAGGATTATTGACGAAGCAACAAAGGGAATGATTCTCCAATGGGTCTATCATATTCTGACTGAATTATACAGGCGTGGTCCCTTTATACACACAACAAGAAATTGCTATACGGTATAAATGTCAAATCAGACTGCCAGCTCGTTCCACTGCCTTAACAGGACATGGATCAGAAAGCGGCTATATCCTTTAATTACATTTCCGTTAGAAGTCTTGGTACCAAATGTATTTTTGCCTGCAGGGGCTATTAACAAAACGTCTGCTGCCACGTCTTCGGACCATGTAAAGCTTACAGGAAGGCAAGCACGGAACTCTCGTGGCTGTGCCCCGGCAAATCTCGTTGCAGGGCATACTGCTGTGTCATACTATATTTTACAACGTCCACTTCCTGATGCGGCGCAAGTGGTAGGGTGTTTTCGGCGTTTCAGAGGACCGTCGTTCTGTGTATGAGTGGCTCCTATAATGAAGAAGAACTGTAAAATGTAAATTTTCACTGCCGGAAAAGTCACATTCACATTGTCTGGCAAATAAGTGAAGCACCCGGAGCGGGAGGAGGACACGAAATGAAAATTCACGGAGAGGGTGTGTCATATTACACTGCCCAGTCATGTTAATGTGACCACGTGTCAGACGGATCAATAACCACATTTTACAACGCGTAGAACTGCGAGACGTGCTGGAAGAAGGACTGAGATTCTGGAAGGTGCCGGCAAGGACATGGAGCCATGACATATCCAATGTCATGGCCAGCTGCACTGGGTTCTCGGTTGAGGCTCCATGGCGCAAACAGCCTGATCGAGGTGGTCTCACATATTCTCGATTGGGTATAAATCCGGGGAATTTGGTCGCCAGGGACGTACGCTAAACTCATCCTGGTGCTCTTCGAACCACGCCCATATTCTGAGCTGTGTGACACGTAGCGTTGTCCTGTTGGTAGATTCCATCGTGCCTAGGAAATACCAAACTGCGCGCAGGGTGAACATGGTTCCCAAGGATAGATGAATGCTTTTGATGATGCAATGTGTCGTCCAGAGTGGCGAGATGATTCAGGGAATGCCATGAAAACATTACCCAAACCATAACGCTCCGTGCTCAGGTCTGCACCCTCGCTTTCACGCTTTCGCGCCGTACACGCCAATGACCATCTAACCAACGGAGCATAAAACGTGATTCAGCTGAAAAGGTCACCATTCGCCACTCAGTGGACGTCCAGATGCTGTACAGAGTGCAAATTCCAGCCATTGTCACCGATGAACTGCAGTCAACTTGGGTGCTGCAGAGGCATATACTCAGCATCAAAATAGAGATGGGGCCCCTCCACGCCCGCACCAGACCGAAAGTTCTACTGTCACCTCCGTCAACATGTTAGTTATCTAATAAGTGGATCACAGGATGCTGGGCTGTGATGTTATCAAAAAATGGTTCAAATGGCTCTGAGCACTATGGGACTTAACTACTGAGGTCATCAGTCCCCTAGAACT
The DNA here is from genome assembly GCF_021461395.2 of Schistocerca americana. Classification (NCBI taxonomy): domain Eukaryota; kingdom Metazoa; phylum Arthropoda; class Insecta; order Orthoptera; family Acrididae; genus Schistocerca; species Schistocerca americana. The sequence continues at coordinate 399,391,949 of NC_060123.1, read as the reverse complement.
TAGAACTACTTAAACCTAACTAACCTAAGGACTTCACACACATCCATGCCCGAGGCAGGATTCGAACCTGCGACCGTAGCGGTCACGCGGTTCCAAACTGACGCGCTTAGAACCGCACGGCCACACCGGCCGGCGTGATGTTATCCGTGCTCCTGGGTAAGACCACGCATTAACACGGTCCATCAGGTGATAGATAGTGGACGAAACGTGAATGAGGATAGCAATTTGAAGAGCAGAGGGAAAAAAGTGCCAAGGCTCGTGCCGTGGGAAAAAAACCTCTGCGACAGTGGGATGGGTAGTAAGAGCAGTAGTGGCTTACTAGCTGCGATAGTTCATGCAAGGTTGGGTTTGTTAGTATGGGAATCATGCATCATTATCGTGGCAACCGATGGCGATGTATCCCAGTTTGCTGCAGCCGCTGCATTCCTGGAACAATCAAGATTGTTATATAGTAGTGGGGGATCGGCCATAGATCATCTCACTGTGTGCGTGGGGAGGGGGGGGGGGCTGGAGCTTGTCTGCACGCAGTATACAGTAAGGCTTCTCTGCGTGGTGCCAGTTATTCGGCAGTGTGTTCCAGCAAGATATCCAGTAATGGCGTCTGATTAACAGGGGATCACCTGTACCGTTGTGTTTGGGTGTGCTTGGCCATAGATGTTAGGTCCTTACATGTATGTCTTTTATGTTTCCATCTATGGTTGTGGTCGTAGTTCCCCAGATTCAGAATAAACTGGTTCTGCAAATGTGTGGAGTTTCTGTATAGCCTTGTGGTGAGTTTGTGGATTACCTCCGTGAGAGTCTCAAGTCGGTATTCCCGGTGAAGGTCCGCGATGGGTGTGCATCGTGGAGCATTTCTTATGATTTTGAGTACTTTGTTTTGTATGAGCTGCAGACGGCGCAGGCGTGTGGGCGCAGCGTATTCCCAGACAGGAGCTGCGTACGTCATCAGGGGTCGAATAAGTGTCATGTACATGGACCTCGACACCGTTCTGTTCAGTGTGCTACGCCTGTTGAGCATAGGGTAGAGCTGTCTGAGCCTCGCGCTTGCTCGGTTGGTCACGTGTTGTATGTGGTCCTCCCCCAGAGTAATTTCGGGTCCACCCAGACACCGAGGTATTTGACTTTCTCACGGAAACGTATTGGGCATGCATGTAGAGTTATTGGTCTGCAGTATCGGTGCTGCGCAGTTGCTTCGGTCTTCTAGTGAACAGAACGGCTTAGCACTTGTCGACGTTTACTCTAACACGCCATTTCTCCAGCCAAGGCTCAGCCACTCTGAGTGCAGTCTGTAAGCGTGACGTAATGTTTGATGGTTTCCAATCTTGCACGAGGATGGCTGTGTCATCCGCGTAGATTGCCATCGTTGTGTTGTGTGTGGTTGGGAGTTCGCTGAGTGGTCGTTGAGGAAACACTGTTGGTAGCCCCTTGCTTGACGTGGGCAGTCAGTTAGTCAACACTTGCCATGGTTCACCCCTGTCATCTATTGCCTATGGTGCAACATTTGCCTCGGCACCAGCTTTGAAAAGCGCCATTTTGGCAAAAAGCACAACGGGAACATTTTAAAAACAAACCCATTTTTTTTAGAAATGCTTCTACCCATGGCTCTAAGCCAATGATCATGTCCTTTTGGACGTCCGATAAATCGCTCCATATTCCTCATTATGATAACGAGTGCACTGTTTTCCGCGTCCTTCCCGACACGCTTTATGTACTCTTCACTACAGGTGCTGTCACCTGCCGTCTGTGAATAGGTATTGCACATTAACGTGACTGGACAGTGTATTTCGGTAAATTGAGTCAAATTTACGATGATCATGGCAGTATGAGCCCATTACCAGCATGACGTTGAATACCCTCTGGCCTGGATGCACGCTCGAATTACTTCGGGAAGGGTGTCATAAGGACGTTGTATCCTCTGATGAGCCAAATTGGCACACAACTGTTGTGTTGTTGATATACTGGATACTGGCACTGGGACGGAGGTGATGTCCGAGCTGGTCCCACACATGTTCAATTTGGGACAAATACGAGGAACTTGCTGGCCACGGAAGTGGCTAAAAATTACGTATGTGGCTCATGGAGACACGTACCACTTAAAGATGAACATTGTCCTGCTGTAAAATGGACCCAGATACTATCAACGAGAGATAACATAATCGAATTCTGGCTAGAAATGTTTTATAAAAGAGTTTGAGCGTCTGCGCCTGCCACGCCCCTCTTTCTACTCTATGTGAATCAAAAGTATCCGGACTCCCCCAGAAACATACGTTTTTCATATTAGGTGCATTTTGCTGCCACGTACTGCCAAGTACTACATATCAGCGACCCCAGGAGTCATCAGACAACGTGAGAGAGCAGAAGGGGCGCTCTGCCGAACTCACGAACGTAGTCAGGTGATTGGGTGTCATACGCCTGTACGTGAGATTTCCACAATCCTAAACATCCCTAGGTCCACTGTTCCCTATGTGATAGTGAAGTGTAAACGTGAAGGTACATGTACAGCACAAAAGCGTGTAGGCCAAAATCGTCTGCTGACTGACAGATAATGCCGACATTTTAAGAGGGTCGTAATGTGTAATAGGCAGACATCTATCCAGACATCACATAGGAATTCCAAACTTCATCAGGATCCACTGCAAGTACCATGACAGTTCTGCGGGAGGTGAGAAAACTTGGATTTCATAGTCGAGCGGCTGCTCATAAGCCACGTATCATGCCGGTAAATGCCAAATGAGGTCTCGCTTGGTGTAAGGAGCGTTAACGTTGGACGATTGAACAGTGGAAAAACGTTGTGTGGAGTGACTAATCACGGTACACAATGTGGAAATCCGATGGCAGGGTGTGGGTGTGGTGTTCAAAATGTGTGTCAAATCTTATGGGACATAACTGCTAAGGTCATCAGTGTGGGTATGGTGAATGCTCGGTGAACGTCATCTACCAGCGTGTGTACTGCCAACAGTAAAATTCGGATGCTGTAGTGTTTTGGTGTGGTCGTGCTTTTCATGGAGAGGGCTAGCGTCCCTTGTTGTTTTTCGTGGCACTATCACAGCACAGGCCTACATTGATATTTTAAGCACCTTATTGCTTCCCACTGCTGAACAGCAATTCGGGGATGGCGACTGCATCTTTCAACACGATCGAGCACCTGTTCGAAATGCACAGCCTTTAGCGGAGTGGTTACACGACAACAACATCCCTGTAATGGACTGACCTGCACAGAGTCCATCCCTGAATCCTCTGGCATGTTTTGGAACGCCGACTTCGTGCCAGGCCCCACCGACGGACGTCGATACCTGTCCTCAGTGCAGCACTCCGTAAAGAATGGGCTGCCATTCCCCGAGAAACTTTCCAGCACCTGACTGAACGTATGCCTGCGAGAGTGGAAGCTGTCATCAAGGCTAAGGGCGGGCCAACACCATATTGAATTCCAGCGTTACCGATGGAGGGCGCCACGATCTTGTAAGTCATTTTCAGCCAAGTGTCCGGATACTTTTGATCACATAGTGTATGAAGGCGCAGGATGTTCGTGACGTTCTGTTTTATCGTTATAGTTACGTCAGTCACTACCAGTCGTGATATGCAGTCATTCTCCACATCATGACACCAGGGGTAAAGCCGCTGAAGTTCTTCAAAACATTGGAAGAAAGGGACCTAGCCACAGGTCCCGCACAACTAGCCGACAACGGCCATCACTGGTTGAGAAATTCATAGGACCACTGCATAACAAATAACCCAGAATTTTTTAATGACTGTAACGAGCAATTATGCTTTGAGGGGAAGGTTGTCTCTGTGAATCTTGTACTCAGTTCGTAAGAAGGTTCAAATTATTATCTAGCTGTTCACTGGAAAGCACTAATTACAATCAAACTGAATATGAACAAAATATCAACTTTGTGAAGGTAATGGAATCTTGCTCTGGAAGTGGACTAAACTGACAGAAACCCGAGTGGAGTGAGTGCTAATCAGATGTCTAGAGGTACAGATACGTAATCCCACCCGGATAGCCGCTCGGTCTAACGCGCTGCTTCCCAACCAGGTAGGCGTGCCCGGCCCCCAGCACGAATCCGTCCGGCGATTTAGTGTCGCGGTCCGGTGTGCCGGGCAGCCTGTGGATGGTTTTTAAGGCGGTTTTCCATCTACCTCGGTGAATGCTGGCTGGTTCCCCTTATTCCGCCTCAGTTACATTATGTCGGCGACTGCTGCGCAAACACCACTTCCACGTACGCGTACACTATAATTACTCTACCACGCAAATATTTGGAGTTACACTCGTCTGGTATGAGATGTTCTCGCGGGTTTCACTGGGGTCAAACCACACAATAACCCTGGGTTCAGTGTGGGCCGGCGGTGGGGTGGGTGGGCTACTGTAGCCCTGTTGTGGGGTTGTGAACCACTGAGGGCTATGGCGGGACAAAGTCTCTCCGTCGTTTCTAGGTCCCCGGTTTAATACATACATACACGTATCAATATAAAGTGACACAGTTATAAGAAGTGTTATGAAGGATTAGTGGGAGATTTTGGTGCATTGTTGTCTACCATTGTAGTGTTGGGCAGCTGTATGTGAACAGCGCTTAGCGTTGCGCAGTTGGAGGTGAGCCGCCAGCAGTGGTGGATGTGGGGGGAGAGATGGCGGAGTTTTGAAATTTGTAAGACTGGATGTCATGAACTGCTATGTATATTATGACTTTTCAACACTATTAAGGTAAATACATTGTTTGTTCTCTATCAAAATCTTTCATTTCCTAACTATGCCTATCAGTAGTTAGTGCCTTCAGTAGTTTGAATCTTTTATTTAGCTGGCAGTAGTGGCGCTCGCTGTATTGCAGTAGTTCGAGTAACGAAGATTTTTGGTGAGGTAAGTGATTTGTGAAAGGTATAGGTTAATGTTAGTCAGGGCCATTCTTTTGTAGGGATTTTTGAAAGTCAGATTGCGTTGCGCTAAAAATATTGTGTGTCAGTTTAAGCACAGTCATGTACGCGTATAATTGTTCAAAGGGGACGTTTCATATGTCGACCCTCAGCCGAGGATACCTCACTGGAATCTTCTGATTTTTTCTTGTAGTTTGTGTAATTAGTGTAGCTATTGTTTATTGCTAGCGCGTAATTATAGAGAGAATTTCCTTTGTAGTTGTAGATTTTCATTGTTGTACAGTAAAACACTTGTGGCATGCATGTAGATTTGCACCAAGTATTTCGCAGCTGCGCTTGCAATTAACTAGATATTATTTTCAGTGCTATGCTAATGTGTTTTCTCTTTTTGCTCTTCAAATTGTGCTTTTCTGTCTTGTCGTGTGAAATATTGTGACAATAATGGCGTGTGAAAAACGTAATACTAGGCTCCAAAGTAAACTGAGAAATGACAGTGAAGACGAAAGCAGTGTTTTAGCGCCACCGTGTAATGAATTAACTAATGTTCAAACTAGTAATTTGGTAGTTGTGCATAGGGAAATGGAGTGGGCGACAAATAATGGTGTAAACAGTGAAACAAGTAGTGATCAGGGAAGCATTATCGATCGATCGGTCGGCAACAGCTCGCCTCAGGAATCCGAAATGACAGAACACAATATTGCAAATACTGTAGACTCAGGTTTTGGGTCCTCACCGTTTTCTCAAATAAGTCAAGACACTTTTTCAGCTCATCAAAATGTAAATGTTGCCTGTGCAAATGCACTGCCGAAAAGCATAGAGGAACAAATTCCAGAAGCTAATACATTATCATTGCAATTAATGCAGCAAATGAAACAAAATCAGAGACAAACACAGCAACAGTTAGACACAATGGAACAAAATCTTCAAAAGTTAGACACAATGGAACAAAATCAGAGACAAACACAGCAAAAGCTTCAAAAGTTAGACACAATGGAACAAAATCTTCGGAATTTAGACACCACGCTTGAACAAACACGTGAAGATTTAATTACTGAGTTACATAAAATCGAAGAGAAATGTCAAAAAGTCTGTAATGACGTAAAAACACAAATTTGTGAGCATTTCCAACCTATTTTGTCGTGGCATAAAAATGCATTACAGAATCACGAACCAGCAATAAAAGAACTGCAAACTATTGTTCATGAAAATCATGAGACCTTGCAAGCTAAAATTGACTCAGTCGCATCTACCATTTCGGTTACGAAACTTGCAAAAACTCAGGAAAACTTAAAGGACACAGTAGATACTCTGAAAATTGGTTCAGAAAGACACATGGAGGAAATTAGTTCACTATCAGAGAAAGTAGTCGAACTTTCGGATCAGCTAAATAATTTATCTACGAAGGTAGATGATAATCTGAATGACGCAAGACCGGTAGTCTTTAATGACACAAAAGAGTACGAACAAGTTAGGAAATTCAGACAAAATCAGAATCAAATTAATACACAACACCAAAGAGAAATCCGGGAAGTACAAGATCAGCTGACACAGGTAATACAAGAGTTACGTATTTCAGAGGACACTCGCGCTCCAACACGGGAAGAGGGACTTAGAAATACGGAAAAGCCGCAAAATAATAACACAGCGCATTTCGGAAATTATGAAAGAAATTAGCATGGTGCACCGAATTTTGAAATGGAACCGCCGAAACGACGCAACAATGACCGACATGCGACTCGCCGACACGATGATTTCGACTATAAGCTGTTCATTACTACACGCAAATTCAAAACATTTAAGAATTCTGGCAACGACATTCATCCACAAGCGTGGCTTCATCAATTCTCTCATTGTCCCCCCCCCCCCCCCCAACTGGTCATTAGACCACAGATTAGAATTTATGTGTGGCTATTTAGAGAATGAACCAGCTGTAAGAATGCGATCGGTCATTCACGATTGCCACAGTGAAGGAGAATTTTATCATGCCTTCCTCTCTGCATATTGGTCTCAAGCTACACAAGACCAAGTAAAACATAGCATCATAATGATGAAACATTTCGAACAATCTGAATTTTCCAGTCTTGTGAAATATTTTGAAGACATGTTGCACAAGTATCAGTACCTGTCAAACCCATACAGCCCCTCAGAACTTATCCGCATTTGCTTAATCAAACTACCTGAACATTTACGACATATTATTTTGGCAGGTTGTTGCAAAGATGACATTGAAGCTTTTCAGGGACTGTTACAAGAATTGGAAATTGACGCTGACAATCGCGGAACGCGAAAACAGGAACACAACAATTACAGGTCACATCCGTCACAATTCCGTGATGAAAGAAATAATAACTGGACACGACAAGGCTATTCTCACAACACAAATCGTGACCAAAACAGACACCACCCGTATGACAACCGTTGGCACAGTAGTAATAATTACAGGGAAAGATCACCCTTTTGCAGTAATGACTATCACAAAGACAGTCAGAGAAACAGACAATATGGGAACCAAAATAATTATTATCAAGGGAGACAGAATAACTTTAGATGCAACGGTCCAGCGTGCAGTTACGATTCAGGGAGAAATTCTCCACCACGTGACCGACAAGAAAGAAACTAAGGAATGTACCGACATGACGACAGACGATATGATCGTAACGACAGACCTGAATTGCATCAGAACTGGCGAGATTCAAACAGAGCAGGGCACTCTCGACAAGGTGAATTTGTAGAAGTTAGGTCTCCTTACCCCAATAACGCCCCACGCCAACAAAGAGATAGCAGACAATGACTCGCACCGCAGGCAGCCACGTGCGCCAGCTGGCTCAGAGAAAAGTAACATACACACTAACCTTGAGAAAAATTTTAGCATATCTTACCGACGTATACAACATGATAATTGCTTTGAAGTTGAAAGTCTGCGCACTAGAAAGGGTAAAAGATTGCACCACATTTCACATGTAAGACCGTTTATTGAGAGATAATCGGCTTTTTAACTTTGTCTTTGGCATAAAATTTTTCTTTTCACGTTACTAGTATGCTTTGTCAGACTTAGAATCTGTTAACATGCAACAATGTTTGAAGTTAAATATCCAGTCAAGAACCAAGAGAACTTATTTAAACAGAAACTACGAATGCATTGTTATTGTGAACAGACGACACAGTGTTATTGTGTGTGTACATTCTTGCTTCTTAGTTGCACGATTACGTAACGACTACAAGGCTCACATACTTAGAGCATTTACCAGTACTGCTAATGAGATTTTAATGCAACATTTTGGTTTACTTCAAAATATATTCTAGATTTAAAGTACTCTCTGTGAGATACCAGATGACACAGTGGTTAGTTTATGTGACAGCTACACGATTTTATCACGACGCTACTAATGAGTGACAATTTAGAATGTTGCTTTTGTGGTGTATCTGTTTTATATCTGCACAGTTTTTCTGAATTCTTCTGGAAAGTAAAACATGTTTTAGTAGTAACTTCTGTGGTATAGCTACAATGAGACAGCCTTTTCCGTAGCACAACAATACGTTACAGCACAGTACTTTCTTCATCACGGCAATAAGCGTAATAACTAAGATATCTATATGCAAAGCATTTCACTTTTGTTTATCATGAGGTAAGTACATTGAATTTTGCAGAACTTAGCTTTCGGAGGACGATAACTACGACACTTCCACAGAGATTATCTTACAACATGACGCACAGTTTAGCGCTACAGTACACGTATTTGAGTGATTAATTTTGTACTTAAAACATTTATTTTTAAAGATATTTGAAGTACAATGATACAAAGTTTTTCCGTGATACATTTCATTCCATTGCAATAATCTGTAACACCTGAGGGTATAATTACATTAATCCTCAGGGGGGTACACGCCTACTTTGTGTACCATGTGTCTGGCAAGCACAAGGAGCCCTAGCTAATATGGTATTTGCTTATACAACTTTACACATCGGTACCATATTCCTCTAACACGGAATTCGCAGCTATCTGATTATTTAAAAGAGAAACAAACATTTTTTTTACTACGTCAGTGACAGATGTTTACACAATTACACAGTTGGATAACTTCACACTCATGAAATTGTATTTCGTCTGTACTTTATTTCGGAACCATTGTGATACTATGAGAGCTCTGAATGATGTATTTGGTATGGGATCATGATTTTAAAGTATGTTTGAGGTAGATGACACTATTGAAATGAGGAGAGAATTTTTTTAGGCTTTGAAATTATTGGAGGAATCTACAACGATTTTGAGAATTGACTGAGATGTTATGATATTATTAAACGACTATATGTATTATGCTGTTGAGGTATGTTTATGATCAATAAGATGATGATACCGTATATGAGGAATTTGATTATGCTATGTATTTCTAATGATGAAATATTAAAGAAGTGTTGACGAATATGTATGTGTATAATAAGGTAAGGAATAATGAGTAGTGGTTAGGGACCCTGATTTGTGGAAAAGGATGTTGGAAACCAAGAATCGTACTTTAGAATTATGAAATGTGTGTACATGTGTGAATGTATCACAATGCCACTGAAAATTTTTTGGACACTGTTGTATTTATAGGATTTTGTTTCTACACCTTTGTAACGGAAATTCTCGACCTGTGAAATTTTTTATATGAGACTGCTGCTGCAGCAGAAACTGCTGTCGTAAATATTTTGGTAGGAAAGTTAAATGATCTTCACGTAATGTGTGGTGGGCACCCAGCTGTGCGATAGTCGCCTGGGAAAAAGCAGTTAGTGTGTGCCTTTCAGAGGCACAGGTGGAGAAAAAGAAAGAGACCATTAACCTTGCTATTGACGTTCCTTTGTAGAGAGCATCACAAATATGACACGCTCATTACTTGAAAACATATGATTACTCATACTTTGTGCTACTTACTGAAATGCTTATAAACTGATGGGAAATATTCGTACATCTGCACACCTGATTATGACAAGTATCTTTCTACGAGAACTGAGAGAATTTCTACTAACTTATGAAATGCCTCATGACTACTGATTGATATGTTATGCTTTACTCTGTACATAGTTGCTTATTTTATTTGATATCTGTTTACCAGGTGTGTTGCATCATTGCTTTTATAAAATAAAATTAAATGCATTTGCTAATGTGAACGCTTTCTGTCAACAGATCTGTTAGATAATAATTTTATGATCCACAGTAAGAAGGGACTAATAACAGTAACTGCATACATAATTTACTTTTCAAGTACTTGGTAATTTTTATGGTAGAATAAGTTGTGGTGCACCACTTTATTTACATAGACATTAAGATGTGAATAGACATTTCCCGTATCTGCGTTGTTGTCTTTAGTGTACTATTTTTTCTGCTTGTGGCTTTGTCATGTTTAGATATAAGTTATTACATTTACTGCTGCTAGCTTTGCCAAATTGGATTTTTTTCATTGCTGTTTGTGTTAATTGTTTTATGCTGCTGCATTGCCTTGTCCCTTAGTTTAGCATTTGAGCACAGTAGATTTAAGTTAGCTTAAGATGGGGTACTCTATATAAGAGAACGAGTTGTGATGAATTGGAAGAAATGCATTGAGAAGCTATAAGAAAATGGTTTGGCCAAAAAAGTATTTTGAAAGAAGATATGAACAAAAAAGTAGGGTTTAGGGACAACAAGTTTAGGTAGGATTTTCTTGGAAATAAATGATGAGGTAAGATAATGGAAAATAAATAATGCAGTAAGAAATATGTGAACATATAAATACAGAAAGAATGCTTGGATAGGATTTTTTTTCGTGGAAACGAATGTTGAAATAAGAGGAAAGATCTATGGAATGAAGTTTTGGGTTGGACTGCAGTACCAAATGTCACACTGAAAACAAACCCTGTCCTGTACTTTTGTGTTATTACACTATGTGAATTTGTGTTTTTCCTGTCTTTATGTGTTTAGCTAATAAGAGTTATGTTGTAGAATTTTTCTAATAATATGTTATTTACTTTGTAAAGATGTTTAGACATTATTTATTCTGTTTTGTTTTAATGCTCATGTGTGAAGTTGATGTTTCAAAAGTTATTCTGATCTTTTATGTATGTACTTATGTCATAATTCTTGTAACACCGGTGAACATGTTTATTTCTATTCTTTTGTAAAGCATGCATTACCACAAATGTTATCTGTATTGTTATGTTCTTTAATGATGTATTTTGCACCATTGTTATTGTATTCTTATGTTATAAAATTGTAATTGACACCAGTTCATCAAATTAAGTAACATGTAAGTTACATTTCACTGCACATGTTTCTGTTGGTCATAGTATATGGACAATATGTGAGAAGTAGGGACTGTTAGTGTTTGCAGGTGTGTTGATCATTCAGCAAGGGACTGGATAACAGCATTGCTGGTTCTAAGGACAATCCAAAAAGTTTTGTGAGTACACAAGTGGTGGTTTATGGACTTGCTATATTGTCCGCAAGACTCTTCGATGGTGATTGTGCACCTACACAGTCGCAACAGATGGTTGCTGGCCGTCTCTACAAGGACTACAGTGGGTCAGCATCTTTGGGCCCCACCAATACCATTATTTCTACAAGGACCACAGTGGGTCTGCGCCTCTGATGGCCCACCAACAATATAATCTCTACCAGGACTACAGTGGGTCTGCTCTGTGATGACCTACCTACCAATATTCTTCAAAACTTCGACTGACTCTGCGGTGGGTTTGCTCTGTTGTGGCCCATTACCTGCCTGCATGTCAAGAGTCAGCACTGTCTTTCCGTTAGAAGGACAACACTACTTCTTCAAGACTGCACGGAAATCCTCTACTTCTGTGTGCATTTTCTTTTACTGCTCAGACATTGAGAAAAACACTGCTATTTTACTGTGATGAACGATCAGGACTGTCTTTATGGACTTTGAGAAAATTTTTGCTTTTGACCAACATTGTATCAATAAGTGTGTGCATTTGATTTCTTTGTTATTGTAATTATAATTATGAAAATTTTTTCAAATCTGTGTTGGCCAGTGCCCAAAACAATTTGTAAAATTTTTTGTGGGGAGCATGTGGGCTATGTAAGTAGGCTGTTTAGGTTTTTATATTGGTAATGCCACGTAGCGCTCTGTATGAAAATCACTGGCTGTGCTGTGTGCAGTCTGTGGTTAGTTTGCATTGTTGTCTACCATTATAGTGTTGGGCAGCTGTATGTGAACAGCGCTTAGCGTTGCGCAGTTGGAGGTGAGCCGCCAGCAGTGGTGGATGTGGGGAGAGAGATGGCGGAGTTTTGAAATTTGTAAGACTGGATGTCATGAACTGCTATGTATATTATGACTTTTCAACACTATTAAGGTAAATACATTGTTTGTTCGCTGTCAAAATCTTTCATTTCCTAACTATGCCTATCAGTAGTTAGTGCCTTCAGTAGTTTGAATCTTTTATTTAGCTGGCAGTAGTGGCGCTCGCTGTATTGCAGTAGTTCGAGTAACGAAGATTTTTGGTGAGGTAAGTGATTTGTGAAAGGTATAGGTTAATGTTAGTCAGAGCCGTTCTTTTGTAGGGATTTTTGAAAGTCAGATTGCGTTGCGCTAAAAACATTGTGTGTCAGTTTAAGCACAGTCTTGTACAATTTTTCTAACGGGACGTTTCACATGGAATACAAGAACTGCCACTAAGAGCTGAAGACATTAGGTAACTCGACTTCAAAAACAACAAAAATCAAATTATTGTATGGCTGGCTGGAATTCCCTATCTGGGGGAGTTTGGCCGCCACATTGGGCGACTCGCCTGCCGGTGATGAACCCAGGCCCACTGTATGGGAGTCAAGCAAGTTACCAGTCAGCTAAGCAGGCTGGCACTTCAACAACAAATGTGGTCAAACAGAAGATTAACACCTTCCTTTTTAGTCATGTTTATTGTTGAAATTGATTTATGTACTGTGTCTCGATCTTAGCAGCATTCATGTATTCCTCGCTAAATTTATCTCCAGACATGTACTACATATGATACCTTCGTAATTTTATTCCTGTCGTGAAGATAGTATACAACTGAAACCGACTGAAAAAAAAAAGACAGCACAGTGTCATGCATCATACATTTCTTGAAGTTTGTGACCTTCGACCTGTGCAAATGTTGTAGGACATACATCTTGTTGACGGTTGCTGATTGAATTTAGAGTCAGTATTCCTGATGGCAAACATTTACGTAGTTTCCAAATTTACTTTATTGAAACTCCATATGACTTACTTTATTAAAATGACTCTCGAATAGTGTGTATCGAGCGAGATGGCGCGATGGTAAAACACTGGACTCGTATTCAGGGGACAGCAGTTCAAATCCGCGTCCGACCATCTAGATTTAGGTTTCTCGTAATTTACCTAAAGGAGAATACCGAGATGGTTTCTTTAGAACGACACAACCGATTTCCTATCCCATTCTTTGCCGATTCAGTATTGATGTCCGTATATAACGCTCTCATTGTCAATGGGACGTTAAAACCTAATCTTCCTTCCTTTGCATATTTTGTGTCCTTGAAGCTACTGAAATTCGTTCGTTTATAAAGCGATAGCTGTATTTTAACACAAAGCGTCTGCATTATGTTACTTCCTGTACCTATTCTATTTACCAACAATGATTTCATTACGGGTCGTAAGAAACAGAGCTCGCGATTCCAGAAAGATTTGATCTGGCTGATTCAGACACTTAACATGGATTGCTGTAACGTCATTAAATATAAGTGAAAATGAAAAGATATGTAAGAAAGAGTAAAAATACAGCATTGATGACAATAATATAAAATAGTGCTAAATAATCTTCCTGAGGTAATGTGCGTTTATGCAGTAGTGAGAGGAGTTGCTTGGATGTATTGTATTGTTTTGTATTGAACTGCGGACCTAGAAACGACGAATAGGTTTCGTCCGCCGGCCTGTGTGGTCGAGCGGTTCTAGGCGCTACAGACTGGAACCGCGCAACCGCTCCGGTCGCAGGTTCGAATCATGCCTCGGGCATGGATGTATGTGATGTCCTTAGGTTAGTTAGGTTTAAGTAGTTCTAAGTTCTAGGGGACTGATGACCTCAGAAGTTAAGTCCCATGGTGCTCAGAGCCATTTGAACCGTTTCTTAGGCTTCGTCCCCGCGGTAGCCTCAGTGGTACACAACCCTACAACAGGCTACAGCAATCCACTCACCCCTCCGCCGCCCCACACCGAACCCAGGGCTATTGTGCGGTTCGGCCCCCAGTCGACCCCCCTGGGAACGTCTCATATCAGATGACTGTAGCCACAATGTCAGCATGGTAGAGTAATTATGTTGTGCGCGTGCGTGGAGAAAGTGTTTGCGCTGCCATCGCTGACATAGTGTAACTGAGGTGTAAGAAGGGGAACCAGCCCACATACGCCAAGGCAGATGGAAAACCGCCTAAGAACCATCCACAGACTGGCCGGCACACCAGACCTCGACACTCATCCGCCGGGAGGATTTGTGGCGGGGACCGACACGCCTTCCTGCTTGGGAAGCAGCGCGTTAGACCGTGCGGCTAACCGGACGGGCTTACTTGGGTATATAGATAGACCCTCAACTTCCGGTGAAATACCAGCGTGGATTTTAAGACATTTTAATGATATACATTAAATATATAATGATAATTAAGAACACTGAATAAAGAGATGAAATGTTAAATAAATAAATACTTGGCGTTTCTTCGTACAGACAGTGTGATACAGGATGGCTTCCTACGCTGTAGAATTCTCTGGGACAAACTAATTTACAGAACAGAGTATATCCCAAGATGGGTCATGTCAACGATGTTACAAATTCATTTTTGTGACACAGAAAATGACTTCCAAGAGCAAAATGTACTTGTAAGGAATTAACGCACCTCATGAGATACAGAAGCCTTTCGATGTAATAGGAATGTTACAGAGAGAAAAAGGAAAGTGATTTAGCAGAAAATGTGAAACGGTGTGTAAAACGAACTGAGGAAAATGAGCAAGTAAGAGGTGAATGTGTCATTCCTGCAGAAAGAGTCACAACAAGTTTTCGACCACAAAAACGAGCGCTGAGATAGATGATCCGAAAATAAATAGTGGTAAACAATCGTTCAAGTGACGTAGCAACAGCCTTTTGCTGAGGACTGGACAATGGCAAAGTAGTTTTGAGATTGTGAAAAGTTCAAAACTATTAAGGGGAAGATAGATAGTACGTCAGGACAGTTAAGCAGCAGACAGTATTCTTAAACATATGAAACGTGTGGAGTGTAGAAACATAAACACGGAACTACTAATGTAGAAAAATACGCACGTCAGACAAATAGATGTGTGCTCTGAAAAAAAAAGAAAAAAAGAAACTTAAGGAATAATACCGATACCTAGATGATTCTGAAAAAGTACAAGGGTATAAGAAATGTATCTTAGGAAACCTATAGTGAAACAAATCAAAATTTTAAATTTGTCGTAAGGACTATGGGACCAAACTGCTGAGGTCATGGGTTCCTAGGCCTACGAACTACTTAATCTAACTGAAACTAACTTACGCTAAGGACAACACACACACCCATGCCCGAGGAAGGACTCGAAAAAATCAAATAGACAACTTGAAGAAATGTAGTGAATGACCTTATGAGAAAGGCACAGATAGAGATGATTCACACAATCGTGTTTATGAGGAGGGAAATCAAATCTTATGATTCCACCTACTACACTGTGATAAGGTGATAGTGGTACGATAGGGAGAAAGCGGCAGTGGCACTGTGCGAATCATACAGACCTGCGAGAAAAATGTGTTGCAAACAACGCAAAACGTAGGCATCTCATTTTTAGGACTACTGAAATTCACAGTAACGAGAAGATATAAAGAGTCCTTAAGCATGTTCCCTGTAGCAAGTAAATTAAGAAAACTATCACTAGATTTACCATGAAACATTATTTTTTAATCTTAAAAGAGGTTGCAATCGAAGTAGAATAGCCTTTTTATTATTATTAGAAAATGCACTAGTTTAACCAGTGCGACATTCATTGAAATTCGAAGGTTAACGAATACGTAAGTATACAGAAAACATGCCAGATGAACTAAAAGTTGAAATTTTTTTGGGAGCGAAACTCTGGAATAATTTAATTGATTATTGAAGAAATCCAACTGAAAATATTGCGGAAGGACAGGAGAAGAGTGGAGGACAACTTCACATTAGACTGGCTTGTAACGTCCTTAAAATTAGAGTAACTACAGCGCCGAATATTGGAATTTTAGTGAGCTGAGTAAATGCTAATGCTGACAGGGCTGATCAGTAAATGCTTTCCATAGCGCTATATCATTTATCCAAAGCGCAAAAAAAGGGCAAAGCCAGTGTAGCGAAATCTGATTAACGCTGTGTGGACGCAATTATACATGTGGACGAGAATGAATTACAAATATTGGATGGGAGAGTGAAGAGCTGTAGGGGACCAGCACGCATAAAATACACGTGCACGGGGACAGATCCCAGCAGCGAGTGACGTGTGCTGTCGATATGTACGAGATCTGCGACAGGTAGAGATGACAGCGACACCTCAGCCGGGGATGATTAATTTATTGGCCACACAGGAGCGGCTACAGGGTTACTTCAAGCGAGATCTGAAACTGCACACGGCGGTCAAATAAACAGTGTCTGCTAATTTAAGCCATTAAGTGCCACAATATAAATAAGCGTTGGTTCTCCTGTAATTTGCTTGAGAGGTGCATTTTTTGAAAGCCGTTGGCAAGTCACTAATTTATTCTCTTACGCCAAATTTCAGGATGTTATCTTTCATAGTTTCTGAGAACAAGTACATTATAACTCAAAAAGGTAGTTTACGGCAATTCGCATTTTCAGTTTTTATTACAATTTTTAAAAATATTGTTACATCTCTAGTGACTAGTGCTGCCCATATCCATTATCTTTATTCTTTTCCGCCGGTCGATGTGGCCGAGCGGTTCTAGGCGCTTCAGTCAGGAACCGGCCGACCGCTACGGTCGCAGGTTCGAATCCTGCCTCGGGCATGGATGTGTGTGATGTCCTTAGTTTAGTTAGGTTTAAGTATTTCTAAGTTCTAGGAGACTGATGACCTCAGAAGTTAAGCCCCATAGCGTTCAGAGCCATTTGAACCATTGTGATTGATGGTGCTGTATTCTGTACCAAGGACGAGTCCTCCAGCGGCTTTAGTTTAGCTGACTTAGAAATACTTGCCCATGTGATTAATGTTTCATGTGCATGTGGTAATTGTGTGTGATGTCCTTAGGATAGTTAGGTTTAAGTAGTTCTAAGTTCTAGGGAACTGATGACCTCAGATGTTAAGTCCCATAGTACTCAGAGCCATTTGAACCATTTTATTCTTTTCCTCGTCTTCCTGGAGTGATCTCTGCCCCTGCCTCCTTTGCCTAGCCAACTTTTGCATTCTCTCTTCTGCCGCCTGTGTTTTGTCCAGTTGCACTCCATCGATTCTTCTGAGTATCTTCACAGTGAATGCACCTGGATGGAAGCCTAGTCTCTGCAGGCACTTAATCCTAGTTACATTTCCACTATTGAACACTAGACAGGAATCACGTGCAGCTACCTCCACAACAATTGAGTACACAAATACAGTTTTTGGATAATGCATCCATATAAGGTACTGTAGCCCTCATTTGTATTCCACGTTTTCCCATGTACACATTTTCTCAGCAGTTCAGGAGTGGTTAGGTACCTGAAAGTTGGATTTGTAACATCTAAAACAGCAAGTGGCAAACCATGTGGTATTCCTGGTAGTTTTTCTATAATATGTTTGCAAAGGGTGAATTGTCTTGCCTGTCAATCTTTTAATACCTGTTTGTGCTTTCTATCTTCTAGTTTCGTGTCTTCCATTTCTTTCTTCAGTATGAGAAGTCTACCTCCCATACGCTTTTGGACATACCCCACACATTCCATTTTTTTCAGTTTTAGTTTGTGAGTCACAAACTTGGCTTCTAAAACCCTCTTAAAAGCACTGGAATCTCCATCACCTATATACACTACTGGAAATGGAAAAAAGAACACATTGACACCGGTGTGTCAGACCCACCATACTTGCTCCGGACAGTGCGAGAGGGCTGTACAAGCAGTGATCACACGCACGGCACAGCGGACACACCAGGAACCGCGGTGTTGGCCGTCGAATGGCGCTAGCTGCGCAGCATTTGTGCACCGCCGCCGTCAGTGTCAGCCAGTTTGCCGTGGCATACGGAGCTCCATCGCAGTCTTTAACACTGGTAGCATGCCGCGACAGCGTGGACGTGAACCGTATGTGCAGTTGACGGACTTTGAGCGAGGGCGTATAGTGGGCATGCGGGAGGCCGGGTGGACGTACCGCCGAATTGCTCAACACGTGGGGCGTGAGGTCTCCACAGTACATCGATGTTGTCGCCAGTGGTCGGCGGAAGGTGCACGTGCCCGTCGACCTGGGACCGGACCGCAGCGACGCACGGATGCACGCCAAGACCGTAGGATCCTACGCAGTGCCGTAGGGGACCGCACCGCCACTTCCCAGCAAATTAGGGACACTGTTGCTCCTGGGGTATCGGCGAGGACCATTCGCAACCGTCTCCATGAAGCTGGACTACGGTCCCGCACACCGTTAGGCCGTTTTTCGCTCACGCCCCAACATCGTGCAGCCCGCCTCCAGTGGTGTCGCGACAGGCGTGAATGGAGGGGAGGGACGAATGGAGACGTGTCGTCTTCAGCGATGAGAGTCGCTTCTGCCTTGGTGCCAATGATGGTCGTATGCGTGTTTGGCGCCGTGCAGGTGGGCGCCACAATCAGGACTGCATACGACCGAGGCACACAGGGCCAACACCCGGTATCATGGTGAGGGGAGCGATCTCCTACACTGGCCGTACACCACTGGTGATCGTCGAGGGGACACTGAATAGTGCACGGTACATCCAAACCGTCATCGAACCCATCGTTCTACCATTCCTAGACCGGCAAGGGAACTTGCTGTTCCAACAGGACAATGCACGTCCGCATGTATCCCGTGCCACCCAACGTGCTCTAGAAGGTGTAAGTCAACTACCCTGGACAGCAAGATCTCCGGATCTGTCCCCCATTGAGCATGTTTGGGACTGGATGAAGCGTCGTCTCACGCGGTCTGCACGTCCAGCACGAACGCTGGTCCAACTGAGGCGCCAGGTGGAAATGGCATGGCAAGCCGTTCCACAGGACTACATCCAGCATCTCTACGATCGTCTCCATGGGAGAATAGCAGCCTGCATTGCTGCGAAAGGTGGATATACACTGTACTAGTGCCGACATTGTGCATGCTCTGTTGCCTGTGTCTATGTGCCTGTGGTTCTGTCAGTGTGATCATGTGATGTATCTGACCCCAGGAATGTGTCAATAAAGTTTCCCCTTCCTGGGACAATGAATTCACGGTGTTCTTATTTCAATTTCCAGGAGTGTACTTCACATACCTAACACCATATTGTGCAACTGTCTAAGGCCCTTTGACACACAATTACCACATGCACATGAAACATTAATCACATGGGCAAGTATTTCTAAGTCAGCTAAACTAAAGCCGCTGGAGGACTCGTCCTTGGTACAGAATACAGCACCATCAATCACAATGGTTCAAATGGCTCTGAACGCTATGGGGCTTAACTTCTGAGGTCATCAGTCTCCTAGAACTTAGAAATACTTAAACCTAACTAAACTAAGGACATCACACACATCCATGCCCGAGGAAGGATTCGAACCTGCGACCGTAGCCGTCGCGCGGTTCCGGACTGTAGCGCCCAGAACCGCTCGGCCACTCTGGCCGGCCACCATCAATCCTTCACTAATTTTCTTCTTCGATGAACTCAGTGACTTTGTCGAAAATTGTTCTTGGCACTTAGGAGCATCATCTGTACCAGTGTTCCTGTACCTTTTGCACGTAAAATTGGACATTTCCAAACTTTTTTGAATACGACCCATTTAGAGCAAAACAGGTTGATATAGGCAAAACTAAAGACTGAAATAAGTTTGCGGCATGTACTATTCATAAAAAAAAACACGCTGTAAATAAAGGAACAAGCAAAGATAAATTTTCTCACATATTTCTGGAGTCATCTGAGGTTCGTTTCGATTCTGTGAACAAAATGTCAATGCACGAAATATTTCTAGAGTAGAGAAGGTGCCGATCACCGCATACACTATATGATCAAAAGTATCCGGACACCTGGCTGAAAATGACTTACAAGCTCGTGGCGCCCTCCATAGGTAATGCTGGATTTAAATATGGTGTCGGCTCACCCGTAGGTTTTATGACAGCTTCCACTTTCACAGGCATGCGTTAAATAAAATGCTGGGGGGTTTCTTGGGGAATGGTAGCACATTCTTCAGGAAGTGCTGCACTGAGGAGAGGTATCGATGTCGTTCGGTGAGGCCTGACACAACGTCGGCATTCCAAAACATGCGAAAAGTGTTCTATAGGATTCAGGTCAGGACTCTGCGCAGGCCAGTCTGTTACCAGGATGTAATTGTCGTGTCGCCACTCCGCCGCAGGCCGTGCATTATGGACCGGTGCTCGATCGTGTTGAAAGATGCAATCGCCATCCCCAAATTGCTCTTCAGCAGTGGGAAGCAAGAAGGTCATTAAAACATTAATGTGGGCCTGTGCTGTGATAGTGCCACGCAAACAACAAGGGGTGCAAACCCCTTCCACGAAAAACACCACACCATAACACCAACGCCTCCGACTTTAACTGTTAGCACTACACACGCTGGCAGACGACGTTCACCGGGCATTCGCCATACCCACCCTGCCACCGGGTCGCCGCATGTGTATCGTGATTCGTCACTCACACAACATTTTGCCACTGTTCAATCGTCCAAGGTTTACTTTCCTCACACCAAGCGAGGCCTCGTTAGGCATTTACCAGCGTGATGTGTGGCTTATGAGCAGCAGCTCGACCATGAGATCCAAGTTTTCTGACCTCCTGCCTCTGTGTCATGGTACTTGCAGTGGATCCTGATGCAGTTTGGAATTACTGTGTGATGGTCTGGATAGATTTCTGCTTATTATACACTACGACCCTCTTCAACTGTCAGCGGTCTCTGTCAGTCAACAAACGAGGTCGGTCTGTACACTTTTGTGCTGTACGTGTCCGTTAACGTTTCAGCTTCACTATCACGTAGGAAACAGTGGACCTAGGGAAGTTTAGGAGTGTGGAAATCTTGCGTACGGGCGTATGACACAAGTGACACCCAATCACCTGACCACGTTCGAAACCCGTGAGTACCGCGGAGCGCCCTATTCTGCTCTCTCACTATGTCTAATGACTGCTAGGGTCGCTGATATGGAGTACCTGGCAGTAGGTGGCAACACAATGCGCCTAATATGAAAAACGTATTTTTTGGGGGTATCCGGATACTTTTGATCACATAGTTAGAAAGAGGGAGCGTGGTAGGGGCGGACGCTAAAACTCTTTTAAAACACATTTCTAGCTAGAATTCTATAATGAAACTGTCTGTTCTGATCGAGGTCTGGATCACAAGAGACAGAAGCAAAAGTGTTTTGCACTGCAGAACCCTACAGCATCCACACACATGACCTGTATTCCATCCACGCTATTGGCCAAAACAGATGTCGTGAATGCGCTAGCGATTTCAGCAGAAGGCGTCCCTTATCAGCAGCTTTAACTGGAGAGAAGAGCTTCCGTTCTGACATGCGGGCAACTTGTGACACGTAGACACAACGGAAGTTGCTCTGGGAGAAAACTTGTAAAGATTTAACTGAGGGATTTGAATTAAATATTTTTAAACCAATGCCCTAAAATATTTCTTGTCTAGCTGCCACCTTGTACAGAAAACCGTGGTTCAACTGTGTCACGAACATGTTGTTAGAAGTGTGACGAGGTAGTGAGAAAGGTGTTGACCTAAGGACTCCTGGAAAAGATTTTTCAAGGAATCAGAACGTTCGTTTTCGCAACTTTTAACCTGATAACGCCTTGCAGTAGTGAAATCTGATTTGTATCTTGCGTTGTACTGTTAGACGTACTTTGTTGATGTTGAGGCCAGACAGATATGGCATGAGTAACGTTGAGAAGTGACTGTTGAAAGCGGTGGGTACCTGTGAGTAATTATTTGTTCGTCCCAGGCAGAATACATGAGTAATAGAAGTTGTGGGATATACAAAAGAAGAGTATAAGAAACTTGTAGTAGCAAATTGGTTCACTGTGGAACAATTATCAAGCAGTAAGTAGTGTTTTTTTTTTAATTAAACCAGACTTAATTGACTATTTTTCTCAAATTATTATCAGCAAGTTTACTTTTTTCTAATTTTGATAACGTCAGTTTTTGTGTTTTTAAAGGCTGAGATAAACTGAGCACACAAGATGTTAACGGACATTTTGAATAAACATGAATGCCTTCATGTTTGTATATGTGAAAAACTGCAACGTGGTGTTGAGTTCAGTTAAGTTTTTTGGTGGTCAAAAGAGTCAAGTGTGTCATAATGCAATTTTAGAGTCTTTTTAAAAATACGTTTATGAACTACTAATTTAAAGTATGGTTGTCAAATACCTTGGTAGAGCACAATGTGACTGTTCGGTGACCTGCCGGGGTGGCCGAGCGGTTCTAGGCGCTACAGTCTGGAACCGTGCGACCGCTATAGTCGCAGGTTCGAATCCTGCCTCGGGCATGGATGTGTGTGACGTCCTTAGGTTAGTTAGGTTTAAGTAGTTCTAAGTTCTAGGGGACTCATGACCTCAGATGTTAAGCCCCACAGTGCTCAGAGCCATTTGAACCATTTTTGAATTGTTCGGCTAATGTTGCTTTCGTGAGTTGGGCTACGGATTGTCAATACAGTGTTAAAGTTTCCTTTGGGTTTAGTATAGCACCAGTACTCTCCACTTACCGCAAATCCATCTATCCTGTTCAGCTTATTTTCAAACCATATTATACAGTTGTTGTTCAGTTCCAGGAGACTGATACTGATTGTCTTTCTATCTTCAGCTAATGTCCTGTCGTCAACAAATAATATTTACGTAATCTTCCTTCCATCTACTGCAACTCTTTTTCATTCCAGAACACAATTATTTTAAAAATAAATTTGCTACAAGGTCGGTGACTCACATCTGCCGACTTTAGTTATGATATTTCTTGTCCAATTCGTACTCATATTTGCTGCGTCATACATCAGTAGTTGCTTAGTGATTTTCTTTGTTTCCAGGACACACAGATTTTCTGCAGCACATTCAGGAGCTTCGTCTATTTGCCTCTAATAAATGCTATCGCCAAATCAACAAGTTCGTATTTTTTTCACCAGTTATTCTTAACAGTTGCATCCCTTGTTCCTTTTCTTTTTGTGTATCCGAACTGCTTTTCATGCAGCTCTCTTCAAACAACTGCCTGAAGATGCTAGTGAGGATTGTTAGCAGTTTATAGTTCCGTAATCGCAACGTTTCTCAGCATTACTTTCCATAGAAGCTGGCATCATCACCATCAGCCGGCCGCGGTGGCCGAGCGGTTCTAGGCGCTACAGTCTGTAAACGCGTGACTGCTACGGTCGCAGGTTAGAATCCTGCCTCGGGCATGGATTTGTGTGATGTGCTTAGGTTAGTTAGGTTTAAGTAGTTCTAAGTTCTAGGGGACTGATGACCTCAGATGTTAAGTCCCGTAGTGCTCAGAGCCATCACCAGCTCGGAGAAGTCGTCAAGCCCGGCATGTTGTTACGTAAGTGTTCCCCGTTATCCAGCCCTCATATGAATTTTGTATATTTCATCTTTTCCTACAAATTTCGTATTCTCGCTCCTTTAGTACATGTCCGTTTTTCTTTCATCACGAATAATATCCCAGATCTTCTTCAGTGACACAGCATTCTTGCTCGAACAATTTATTCATTACGTAAAATGAAAAATATATTGTTTAAATAACTTTCGAAGCAGTTCCCAATGAAACGTGTACTGTATCGCTTTTTGTCTCTTCACCAAAACTTTATAAGAAATGGGATTTGTAAAGAATATTCCTAAAATATATGAGCCACTCTGCAGTCTATTCCAGAGATTTGCTTCCACGTCGTTGATGCATGTTATCGCTGCCCTGCAGGAGGCGGTCGAGTCTGCCATCGGTGCTGGAAGTTGGTACATGGGCCACCTCGGAGAATGTCTGTGGGTGCCCTCTGCCTTGTGTCTCGGCTGAAGAGTTAGCCAGTCTGGAAGGCTGACGAATTCTTACGAGACCCGCTGTGATGCGGGAGCTGTACTGGGGCACGGTGTGCTGTGTATCCGTTGCCACAATGACGTTTAGATGGGGTTGGACTGTGTGTAGCCACGGTGTGCGGTGGCGCTCACGGTGCAAAGTAAAATGAGTTTGGTGGATTCGGTTAGGATGAATGGAGATATCTGCTAAATCCTGTCTTCACTGTTGTCGAACACTTGTAGTGGATGGATAACTGGCTCATGGAACGTTGTTGTGGTGGCTACAGTCCTGCATTAAGCCGTGACCATGGTCCAGTTTAAATGTAAATGATTTCTTGCCTTCACCATAAGATACCTGGTTGAAAGTGGTGCCCTCCGTAAACGTCGACCGTTTTACGCTTTATTGTAATGTGTCGTTAGGAACGTGTTTACGTGTAATATTATGGCACCTTGTTATGATACTTGTGCAGCGTTACTGGGTTTGAAAAATTTTCTTTTTTCTTTTCAGATCATAAAGTAGCAGTGACAAGCCGCGAGCAGCTTTATTTGTCTGTTGTTGAAGAATTTTCTGGCTCGATTTATTCAGAACTTTGTCTACTCGTAATTACTTTGAGGATAGAACGGCTAACACCTAGTGCAGCTATTTAAAATTTTCGATCTGAGCCATTAATTTTAATTGCTGTACTAGCTGGCTTGGTTTACAGTTTCATTTGTTTTATAGAAAATTTTTTATGCTCGGGCTAATTGCTGCAGGTTTGAACAATCTGTGTATTTTATCACATTTGAGTGATGTTAATTTCGTTAGTCCTGGCCTCAGGCGGGTTTTCTTTTAGAGGGAGTTTTATATTAACTCAGTGATTAATTGAAATACTTCATGTGTGACAACTGTTTATTTTTATGTGTGTTTTAGAAATTCCTATCCATACTGCTGTGAACTGTTGCGTGAAGCTCATCTCAGGCGGCCGGTGTTGTCTTTTAGTGAGGATCCGTAGCTGGTTGCTTCTGCAACTAGAATCGTTTGTTGAATGCAGTGCTGTAATAATTTAATTTCATGAGTTTCCATTATTAATTATTTTTGTAAATGTATTATGTAATAATTTTTTTTAAATTGAACGTTCGCTTCGTCTGGATGGTCAGTTTAAGCATCTTGCACTACCCAGTCTGTGCGTTTGTTGCTGTGGTCCTTTTCTGATTAATTCTGTCTTTCTATTTATGTGTTTGGTCTTTGCATTAAGCAATTTTGCTGTGGCTGTGATAAACTGAAGTAAGCAAGTACCCTCCACGACACACCATTAGGTGGCTTGCGGAGTATGATGTAGATATAAATCTGAATGTTTGTGGAGGAATCGTAGTATATTCTTCCTCGAGAGCCGAAACGAGAGGAGGTGCTGATGATGGCTCAAATGGTTCAAATGGCTCTGAGCGCTATGCGACTTAACTTCTGAGGTCATCAGTCGCCTAGAACTTAGAACTAATTTAACCTAACTAACATAAGGACATCACACACATCCATGCCCGAGGCAGGATTCAAACCTGCGACCGTAGCGGTCGCTCGGCTCCAGACTGTAGCGCATAGAACCGCAAAGCGGTGGTGATGATGTTTGGCGCTGGGATCTAGAGAGAGTACCATATTATCATCCCAAAGGGTTCACATCGGGCTTCTGGGCAGGACAATCCTTTTCAGGAACGTTGTGTTTCACAAACCATTGCGTCATAGACACTGTTTTATGACGTGGTGCGTTATCGTGCTGATACAGTCATCGTCTCCGCACTGTTCTTTATACCATGCGCAGTACGCAGTGCTTAAAATGCGTTCATGTTTCCCTCATTTAGCGTTTTCTGAAGTGCAATACGGGGACGATGACGTAACCAAGTAAAACACCCCAGTACCATAATACCACATCCCGCACACACTAACATCACCTCTTTCAAAGTTCGCTGTTGGCAGTATGCATGATGGCACTTAGCGTTTTGCAAGCTTTAGCCAAACCCAAACTCTTCTGTCGGATTTATACAGGGTATAGGATGATTCATCAGTATAAATCACTTTGCTTTCTGTTATCCACTGCCGGTGGCTTGCTATTTTACACCATCTCAAACGTGGCTTATGAGGAGCTCCTCAACTTATTCTTTTTTATTCACTGAGCATAGTCATTGTGTTGCTTGGATTGCTGGCAGCACATTGTAACTCATAAGTGATTCCTGCCGCTGATAACAAAATGTTCAAATGTGTGTGAAATCTTATGGGACTTAATTGCTAAGGTCATCAGACCCTAAGTTTACACACTACTTAACCTAAATTAACCTAAGGACAAACACACACACCCATGCCCGAGGGAGGACTCGAACCTCCGCCGGGACCAGCCGCGCCGTCCACGACTGCAGCGTCTTAGACCGCCCGGCTAATACCACGCGGCCGCTGATAACACACGATTTTTTTTTTTTACATCCATACTCGGCACTGCAGCAGTCCGTGTCCATTAGTACATGTTGTCTGCCTGGCCTTTGTTTAGCTACTGTTATTTGCTGGTGTTTTCACTTCACAGCCACATAAACAATAGACACTTCACAGCCACATAAACAATAGCTCTAGAAGCGTTGAAATGTCCCTGATCGATTTGTGACTTAGCTGAATCGTATCACTAGACACGTTCCAAGTCACTCAGTTTTTCAGGCGTAGCCATTCTGCTGTCATTGCTTCTCTACTGACTACACAGTACTCCCCCCTTCCTTTTATTCCGGCGGGACTGGCTCTCGTGACAGTTAGTGGTCAGTTCCACGTTGCTTAAGGGTATTGAAACTTTTGATCGGATAGCGAATGTAAGATAGAACCCTCAGCAGCTGACTTTAGAATTGACATATTGACTTGTTCATGAGCATGAAGAATAATGGTAGATTGAATGCGGGGAATATGGTAATCGGGGTATGATGCCTGTCTGTTCGTGTTACTTCACTGTATCAAGAGAGCATACCACCCAGCTGTCCACTGATTCCTTGAGTACAAGTATCGAAGGATAAGCGGTAGGTGCAGTTGTTTATGAATATTTTTCTCTTCGGGAGGCAAAAAAACTGTGATATATATTAAAATTTACACTGTAAAGTAATCGAAGGTATATTTAAAAACAATAATAGTTTTACCATTTCTAACCTTAGGTTTATCATGTATTCTGAATAAATATTCGACGTCCCAATCAAATCGAAACGAGGTATGCGAAAAAACTTGCCCCTCTTCTGGTAACAATGTACCGTAGGTCTTTGGATAAGTAAAGTGCTTCTGATGATTGGGAAAAGCAAAAAACACAGGTCATTCCCGCCTTCAGGAAGGATCATCGATCAGACGCACAGCCCTACATTGCTGACGTCGGTCTGCTGCTGGATTTTGGAAAAAGTTTTTTACTCGCGTATTATAACATTTCTGGAGACTGAAAATATCCTCAATAGCAATCAGCACTGCTTGCGAAACAAAGATCGTGTGAGATCCAGCGAACTCAGTTCGTCCACGAGATCCGAAAGGCGTTGGATACAGTTCCGCTCTCCCCCCTACTGAACAAAACATGAGCGCACGGAATTTCAGACTAGTTGGAAGGCTGGATCGAAGAGTTTCTGACAAACGGAACACAGCACGTCATTGTCAACGGAGAGGTCATTGTCAATGGAGAGGCGTCTTCAGAAGTAAAAGCAACTTAGCGCGTGATGACCAAGTGGGTAAGATTGGAAGTTCCATACGGCTTTTCACAGATGACGCTGTTGTAAATATAAAAGCCACAACACCGTAAAATTGTAGCGAAGTGCAGGAGGACCTGCAAAGGTTCGACACTTGTTGCAAGGAATGACAGTTGAGCCTCAACATAAGCAAATGTTATTTGCAGAACAATCACTGGAAGCAGTTACTTCCCTAAAATATCTAGGTATCTGAAGTGGAACGACCAGATAAAAATAATTGCGGGTGTGGCAGATGTCTGACAGTCATTGCAAGAATCCTCAGAAAATGAGTCTGTCAGCAAAGGAAGTAGCGTATAAAACACTCGTTGCACCAATTCTTGAATATTGCTCACGAGGCCGGCCGAAGTCGCCGTGCGGTTAAAGGCGCTGCAGTCTGGAACCGCAAGACCGCTACGGTCGCAGGTTCGAATCCTGCCTCGGGAATGGATGTTTGTGATGTCCTTAGGTTAGTTAGGTTTAACTAGTTCTAAGTTCTAGGGGACTAATGACCTCAGCAGTTGAGTCCCATAGTGCTCAGAGCCATTTGAACCAATAATTCCAATCCCAAAGAAAGCAGGTGTTGACAAATGTGAAAATTACCGAACTATCAGTTTAATAAGTCACGGCTGCAAAATACTAACGCGGATTCTTTACAGACGAATGGAAAAACCAGTAGAAGCTGACCTCGGGGAAGATCAGTTTGGATTCTGTAGAAATGTTGGGAAATACTGACCCTACGACTTATCTTAGAAGCTAGATTAAGGAAAGGCAAACCTACGTTTCTAGCATTTGTAGACTTGGAGAAAGCTTTTGACAATGTTGATTGGAATACGCTCTTTCAAATTCTGAAGGTGGCAGGGGTAAAATACAGGGAACGAAAGGCTATTTACAATCTGTACAGAAACCAGATGGCAGTTATAAGAGTCGAGGGACATGAAAGGGAAGCAGTGGTTGGGAAGGGAGTGAGACGGGGTTGTAGTCTCTCCCCGATGTTATTCAATCTGTATATTGAGGATGCAGTGAAGGAAACAAAAGAAAAATTCGGAGTAGGTATTAAAATCCATGGAGAAGAAATAAAAACTTTGAGGTTCGCTGATGACATTGTAATTCTGTCAGAGACAGCAAAGGACTTGGAAGAGCAGTTGAATGGAGTGGGCAGTGTCTTGAAAGGAGGATATAAGATGAACGTCAACAAAAGCACCACGAGGATAATGAAATGTAGTCGAATTAAGTCGGATGATGTTGAGGGAATTAGATTAGGAAATGCGACACTTAAAGTAGTAAAGGAGTTTTGCTATTTGGGGAGCAAAATAACTGATGATGGTCGAAGTGGAGAGGATATCAAAAGTAGACTGGCAATGGCAAGGAAAGCGTTTCTGAAGAAGAGAAATTTGTTAACATGGAGTATAGATTTAAATGTCAGGAAGTCATTTCTGAAAGTATTTGTATGGAGTGTAGCCATGTATGGAAGTGAAACATGGACGATAAATGGTTTGGACAAGAAGAGAATAGAAGCTTTTGAAATGTGGTGCTACAGAAGAATGTTGAAGATTAGATGGGTAGATCACATAACTAATGAGGAAGTATTGAATAGGATTGGGGAGAAGAGAAGTTTGTGGCACAACTTGACCAGAAGAAGGGATCGGTTGGTAGGACATGTTCTGAGGCATCAAGGGATCATCAATTTAGTATTGGAGGGCAGCGTGGTGGGTAAAAATCGTAGGGACCAAGAGATGAATACACTAAGCAGATTCAGAAGGATGTAGGTTGCAGTAGGTACTGGGAGATGAAGAAGCTTGCACAGGATATTGTAGTATGGAGAGCTGCATCAAACCAGTCTCAGGACTGAAGACCACAACAACAACAACGACGTGATCTACTGCTAAACTTCCGAGAGCGTACTTCCTTTGAAGAGTCAACCAATGTATTGCTATGTATATCTCGCGGAAAGATAAAATTGCAGTTTTTCAAGCCCACACTGAGGCATATCAACAATAGTTCTTACCACAAGTCATACGCGATTGGAACAGGAAAAGAGGTGAAACTGGTGCACAAAACACCATCCACCACACACCGAGATTTGGCTTGCGGAGTACAGCAGACCTTCCGCGAACGAGAGTGGTAGGCTTCACCAAACGGGAAGAATACACCGCACTGTGCACGAACGAATGGACATTAGGGTTTGTCGTCCCGCCTACGACCGACGAGATCACTAGAGACAGAGGGCAAGCTCGGATTGGGAAAGATGTGGTTGGAAAACTCGCGTACTTTTTTCAAAGGAACCACCCCAGCAAGTGCATTGGGCGATTTATGGAAACCACGGAAAACCTAAAACTGAACGACAGGACGGGGATTTGAACAGCTCACCTGGCGAATGGCAGTCCAATCTTACCATTGCCTCACGTCATTTGATACGGTACATGACTGATTGTCCAGACTGTAAAACGAATTCTCTTCGATGGGGACCGAGAAAAGTTGCGAGCGATGCCGATATTGAGCTTGGGGGAAGTAACTCAAAAGTGATACAGCTTTATGCCAAGTGCCGAATGTGACACTAAAAGCAAATATTTATACTTTTAATTTGGCTGAACCTTATATTTCCAGAATATTTTTAGAAGTTAATTATCTAAATGGATAATTTTCCTTGTACAGTCTCAGCAATAGCTTTTCGATTTGCTTTAAGAAACATTTTTCAATGTAATTCAACTGCTCATATATATGTCTCAGAGAATGTTCATCACACTAAATTGCATCACATCCCCAATCCTCCGTCACAGCGCCCTTGTATGTTATTACTTTTATTGCTTATTTCTACAGTCTCGAGGTGACGTGTAGCCTTCCAAATTGCACACAATAATTATCAGATGGAAGCCAATTAATCTGGACCCTCTCACGCCGTAGCTGCACTTCTAGTTAGTTAGAAGAAGCGTTAAATTGATAATGTTCTTCGCAGAAGTCTTTTAATTGACTTGAGAGGTACCTAATCGCAATTTGTCTCTGAAAGTGGCTCCCTTTCTGATCCTTTCCTTCTTTCTGTAACAACTCTCATTACCTCCGGAGTTGTAATTCAATGAAATGGTGTACTTTGTCAGAGGTAATCACTTCTAGCAGCTAGATAAGCAGACGTGTCGCACGAATTTGCTTATCCACGTGTGACTGCTATTCAACGTCGATTCTTGCTGTACGTATTACGGCTTCAAAAACCAGACTGGGAGACGAAAGTCATAAATACTGAATGACCAGTGCTCCCTAAATCACCTCTTTAGCATAATCTCTCGGGACATATTAATGCGCTTATCAATTCGACTGCGCTGTCTAGGGGACCCACTCACCACAGTAATTACCTGTTTTCAAAAAGTAGGTTCTAGCTGAAAAAATTATCAAGTTCAGGAACTACGTGGACCAGCTTAAACAATTTAGGCAAGGTAAGTTAAGAAGTGTTCGGAAATTCCTGTTATAGATTTCTAGGTATTGTAGTGGGGATTGAGTACGTAATATTTGAATAGGAACGTACCGTTTCCGTTCTGCGACGGTTTCAATTCACATTTTTTGCTCATCCACCTCTACTTGAGGAATTCAACTCTGCGTGCCTAAGCTATTAGGTAAGAAATCGAAAGGAAACATCCCTTTAGCACTTGAGCACATTTGTTTGTATAAGGGGCGGTCAAAAAAAAAAAAAAAAAAAAAAAAAAAAAAAAAAAAAAAAAAAAAAAAACCGAGTCGGAATCTGGAATGCGCAAACCGGTGACAGGAGGGTAATATCGTGGCGTGTGTAACGAGGTGCGGTTCCGCCTAGACCGTGAAAATTCACAGCCCGTCGCTAGACAGCACGCAGGCACGTCACGTGACTATACAGAGCTAGCAGCAGTATGCATCAATCGTCCAACTCTGCCAGTCGCATTGCAAACAGTGACATGAAGGTGTCAACAGAAGAGCAAAGATTTGTTGTTAGTTTTCTGACAGCCAAAGGAGTAGGAGGAACGGACATTCATTGACGAATGTCACTGCATGTCCCTTGTAAGGGTCAAGACGTGGCACAAGTACTTCAGGGAAGGACGGGTGTCGTTAGCCGATGATGCACGGCCTGTAGCACCACGCTGCGTTACCAATGCCATCGTCCAGATGGTCGATGCACTCATTACCCAGGGCTGCTGAGTGACAGTGGTAGCCATAGCCGCCGTGGTCGGATTGAGCGTCGGAAGTGCTCACACCATTACGAAAGAACGACTGTACATGCGCAAAGTGTGTGCCCAATTGATGCCCCACTGTCTTCAACCACACCAGGAAGCATGTCGAATGACCCACTGTCTCGCTTATCTGCAGCGCTATGCTCGGGAAGGGAATGTGTTCCTTTCACGAGTGGTGGCAGGTGATGAGTCAAGGTGTCATCAGTTCGAACCAGAATCAAAACGAAAACGTCTCCAGTGGAAGCATCCAGGGTCACTACCAAGGCCATCCACATGAGTGCAGGAAAGGTTATACTGACGTTCTTCTTTGACCAAGATGGGCCCCTTATGATTCACTTCCTGCAGCATGGGACAACAGTGAATGCCCACGTTACTCGCAAACCTTGACAACCCTTCGTCAAGCGATCAAATCAAAACAACCAAGCAATATCACCCGTGGGGTCATCCTGCTCCACAACAATGCAAAGCCTCATATGGCCAACACAGTCGCGGCACTCCTACAGAAATTTAAATGGGAGGTTCTCGGCCACACTCCATAAGTCCGGACCTCTCTCCCTGTGATTGCGCCATTTTTGGTCCCCTAAAAATAGAAATTGAGGGGCAAACGATTCACCTCGGACGACGAAGTCCAGCTGTACGTGCGGAACTCGTTAACATCACAGCCCCGGGAATTTTATGAGACAGCCATTCACCGCCTTGTGCCGCAATGGGACAAGTGTCTCAACAGCCAGGGTCAATACTTCTAAGATACAGGTACTGGTTTCAGTAATTATGCCTCCGGCTCGTTTCTTTTTGAACGTCCCTTATATTAACACTTAAACATCACGTGTTTACATCATGCCAAAACAAAAAAGAACCCAGCGTACTGTACGTACAGAACAGTAATGATGCATTACAACAGCGTTTCGAAGTGGTGACAACCAACGTTGTTACAGACATTGTACCTACGAATCATGTTGTGGTACACACTCTCCATCCCACGTGGTGTCTCTTCAGTTTACAGTGCAGCGGCCAGAACTCGTGTCAGCAGATCTTCCTCTGTCTCTACAGGAGTCTCGTAAATTAACCTTTGCATACGATCCCACAAGAAGTAGTTCGTTGGAGTTAAATCCGGTGGTCGCACTAATCTATTGCATACCAGGACAAGCAACTCTGAGACTTTTCTCTTTCCATCAGCAGACATGGACGCGTTACACATGAGAACTGAAATCATCGTGGTACGTTTCCAGGCATTGTTTCCTACTCAAAATGTAATGTACTCCCTGTCTTCTACAAGTCCTAGAAATCTGCCACGGAAATTTCGGAACACATTGTATAACTAGAGTTTATTCCATTAAATCTGAAGCAGTGCTGTCTTTCGATATCAGGAAACATCACCTTGATGCAAACATCGTTGCCGATCGCAGGCGCTGAGACTGACTCAATTAATGATGTCCCAGTCCGATTCCTACACAGCATTTTGTTTATACATCTGTAGTACCATGCTCATACGAGCATGGAGGGCTGTTTTGAAACCTAGTTCTTTTTCCTCAAATATTGCAATGCACTTGCTGTGGGGCATTGAGAATATTTATGAGAGAATCCCCACTGAAAAACTTAATCGAAACTGGGGATTCGAACTCAGCCCAGAGTCTATATGTAACATAATTAGGCCCCACAAAAACTCCAGAGAAAAAACATGTTAAATATGCGTACAGAGATATCCTGTAACTAAAAGAATAATAATTTTGTAACTGTTTCAGTCAAACGTCACTTACAATAAAATTTCCATTGATCGACTTAGTTTAGTCTGCCCGTATCCAAAGGCGATTTTGAAATAATGTTACACTGCAAAGATTTTTAAGTTCGAAGACACCTACTGCTTACATCTTTTCAGAGTACAGACGACGGAAACAAGTGAACACCTCTAATGAGATACATAGTAGTGTGCACCAGTCATGCGGCGAAACGGGACTTGACTACGCAGGTAAATTCTAACCATACAGAAAATAACATGGACATTAGATACCCAAATCCTTCTGCTTCTTTTTGTTTAGTCGCAGTAAGATATAGTGTGATGGGGATCAAAGGTCAGGTAGGTCAGACCAGATGAAATGTAGTAAGAACTGCAGAGGAAACACGACTACCAGACTGAATTAAAATCAGGACTGAGTGACGAACAGAAAAGGGAGAAAATTAAGGTCTTGAATCAGTTGTAATGTAGGAAGTTAAAAACAGGAAATGTAGAACTGACACTACATTCCATCACTTAAGATGGCAGAGAACACAGGGACAACAGAGAGACTGTCTGACAAGTATTCTTACAATTTCTGAAATATTTCTGTAGTTCAAAAGATAAAAATGAGGAAATAATTTATTCAAACTAAATAAATATTCCGAAAAATTACATGCATTTTTCAATATAAAATTTGGTTGAGACCTCGCACTGAACGCCATTTATGTAGTGATAAATTCTGTCATGTCCAATATGGAAAATTATTAAGCTAATTTCGAAATTAATTATAATATAATTGCACTTCAGTGCGGCATATGCAACTAATAACAAATAAATTAGCGCCACATTGGACTGGTGTACATCATAATTTCTTCTCTTCTCACAGAATATATTGCTTTGGATCACAGCTTGATTGAGTACCTTTCTTCACAGAATGTGATATAAAAGGAAAGAATATTATGCCTGTTATGTAGGTAATTATCTGAGAGTTGGTTTCACGGCTTACAGTTATTGGCTCAATGGTTCAAATGGCTCTGAGCACTATGGGACTTAACATCTATGGTCATCAGTCCCATAGAACTTAGAACTACTTAAACCTAACTAACCTAAGGACAGCACACAACACCCAGCCATCCCGAGGCAGAGAAAATCCCTGACCCCGCCGGGAATCGAACCCGGGAACCCGGGCGTGGGAAGCGAGAACGCTACCGCACGACCTTACAGTTATTACTTTGAGAGAAATGCAACGTCGCCAGACCTACGTCACTTGCAAGTTTTAGTGCATGCCATTACCAGGTAGTGGGTAAGGTGTGCTGTCGACGAGGGGCCTTGACCCGGTGGACTCTGGATGTCAGGATTTCCGGGCTGTTACCGCAAATGTGGAGGACGATGGGTGCAAAGTACCACCTCCTGAAGGCACTTTCGGCAAAAGGAATGATAGCCATCGTCACACGTACAGCATAAGCTAAATATAATTTTAAATGTGAATAGCCTTCTGACGATGAACCTGACAGTTCGAAACTTAACGGTACTATTAACGGTGACTCGTCACTGTTTTTACTGTAAATTATTTGCTTGGTATTTTATCTTTCGTGACCTGATATAATGATTAATACCTAAAACATATCCGGTTAGAAAATACACTGATAATTCACAGTCGTGTTTCATGTTCTTTTAGAGGATGGCTGACTGGACTTGTCTAGAAAGTTATTACATTGCCATCTTCACCTTAATTCATGGAGAAAAATGATGAACGGAGGTAAATAAATGAAAAATGACAGGATGGACCGCAACGCTTGGGGTTCTCGTTAACATTCTGATGGTAGAAGAAATGGAAGGATGAAAACAACTCACTTCCTTCTCAGTTGAGTTGAGCACACACTGTCTTTCGTGAAATACTACAGGCGCTAATCATGAATACTATAAGTATCATAAGAGTATGTTCTAAATTATATGTGTTATTCAAAAACACGTAAGTTTGTACACTAACAACCACGAAAAATATGAAACGTCCCCTTAGAAAAATTATACATGACTGTGCTTAAACTGACACACAATATTTTTAGCGCAACGCAATCTGACTTTCAAAAATCCCTACAAAAGAATGGCCCTGACTAACATTAACCTATACCTTTCACAAATCACTTACCTCACAAAAATCTTCATTACTCGAACTACTGTAATACAGCGTGCGCCACTACTGCCAGCTAAATAAAAGATTCAAACTACGGAAGGCACTAACTACTGATAGGCATAGTTAGCAAATGAAAGATTTTGATAGAGAACAAACAATGTATTTACCTTAATAGTGTTGAGAAGTCATAATATATATAGCAGTTCATGACATCCAGTCTTACAAATTTCAAAACTCCGCCATCTCTCTCCCCACATCCACCACTGCTGGCGGCTCACCTCCAACTGCGCAACGCTACGCGCTGTTCACATCCAGCTGCCGCTGCCCAACACTATAATGGCAGACAACAACGCAAACTAGCCACAGACTGCACACAGCACAGCCAGTGATTTTCATACAGAGCGCTACGTGGCGTTACCAATGAGAAAACCTAAACAGCCTACTTACATAGCCCCCATGCTCCCCACAAAAAATTTTACAAATTGTTTTGGGCAGTGGCCAATAATGATTTGATAAAATTTTTCATAATTACAATAACAAAGATATCAAATGCACACACTTATTGATACAATGTTGGTCAAAAGCTAAAATTTTCTCAAAGTCCATAAAGAAAGTCCTGATCATTCATCACAGTAAAATAGCAGTATTTTTCTCAAAGTCTGAGCAGTAAAAGAAAATGCACATGGAAGTAGTGGATTTCCATGCAATCTTGAAGAAGTAGTGTTGTCCTGTGTTATTCTGTCTCCCTTGATAATAATTGTTTTGGTTCCCATATTGCCTGTTTCCATGGTTATCTCTATCATATTCATTACTACAGAAATGCGATCTTTCTCTGTAACTATTACTCTGCCAGTGGTTGTCATACGGGTGGTGTCTGTTTTGGTCACGATTTGTGTTGTGAGAATAGCCTTGTCGTGTCGAGTTATTATTTCTTTCATCGCGGAATTGTGTCGGATGTGACCTGTAATTGTTGTGTACCTGTTTTCGCGTTCCGCGATTGTCAGTATCAATTTCCAATTCTTGTAACAGTCCCTGAAAAGCTTCAATGTCGTCTTTGCAACGTCCTGCTAAAATAATATGTCGCAAATGTTCAGGCAATTTGATTAGGCAAATGCGGATGAGTTCTGAGGGGCTGTATGGGTTTGAAAGGTACTGAAAAATTCTGACCAGTTGGTGGGGAAACAATGAGAGAATTGATGAAGCCACGCTTGTGGATGAATGTCGTTGCCAGAATTCTTAAATGTTTTGAATTTGCGTGTAGTAATGAACAGCTTATAGTCAAAATCATCGTGTCGGCGAGTCGCATCTAGGTCATTGTTGCGTCGTGTCGGCGGTTCCATTTCAAAATTCGGTGCACCTTGCCAATTTCTTTCATAATTTCCAAAATGCGCTGTGTTATTATTTTGCGGCTTTTCCGTATTTCTAAGTCCCTCTTCCCGTGTTGGAGCACGAGTGTCCTCTGAAATATGTAATTCTTGTGTTACTTGTGCCAACTGATCTTGTACTTAGCCTGATTTTTCTTTTGT
Source organism: Schistocerca americana (assembly GCF_021461395.2). NCBI lineage: Eukaryota > Metazoa > Arthropoda > Insecta > Orthoptera > Acrididae > Schistocerca > Schistocerca americana. The sequence continues at coordinate 399,354,697 of NC_060123.1, read as the reverse complement.
ACTGTGTATTGATTTTGTTTGAATTTTCTAATTTGTTCATACTCTTCAGTGTCCGTGAAGGCTACAGGTCTTGTGTCATTCAGATCATCATCTACCTTTGTAAATAAGTTAGTGAACTGATCTGAAAGTGCGGCTACTTTATCCGTTAGTGAAATTATTTCCTCTGTGTGTTTTTCTGAACCAAGCTCCAGAGCGTCCACTTGTGTTGAAATCGTATCTACTGTGTCCTTTAAGTTTTCCTGAGTTTTTGCAAGTTGCGTAACCGAATCGGTAGATGCAACTGAGGCAATTTTAGCTTGCAAGGTGTCGTGATGTTCATGAACAATAGTTTGCAGTTCTTTTATGGCTGCTTCGTGATTCTGTAATGCATTTTCATGAAGCGAAAAAATAGGTTGCAAATGCTCACAGATTTGTGTTTTTACGTCATTACAGACTTTTTGACATTTCGATTCAATGTTATGTAACTCAGTAGTTAAATCTTCACGTGTCTGTTCAAGTGTGGTGTCTAACATCCGAAGATTTTGTTCCATTTGTTTCTGATTTTGTTCAAGCGTTGTGTCTAACTTTTGTAGCCTTTGTCCCATTTGTTGCATTAACTGTAATAACAGAGCACTGGTGTCTGAAACATGTTCCTCAGTGCTATTCGGCAGTGCATTTGAACCGGCAATATTCGCATTTTGAAAAGCAGAAAATGTGTCTTGATTTATTTGAGAAAACGGTGAGGACGCAAAACCTGAATCTACAGTATTTGCAAGATTGTGTCCTGTCATTTCGGAATCCTGAGGTGAGCTGTTGCCGACCGATCGATCGATAATGCTTCCCTGTTCACTAATTGTTTCACTGACTACACCATTATTTGCAGCTCGTTCCATTTACCTACAATTACCAAATTACTACTTTGAACATTAGTTAATTCATTGCATGGTGGCGCTAACACACTGCTTTCGTCTTCACTGTCATTTCTCAGTTTACTTTGGAGCCTAGTACTCGTATTACGTTTTTCACACGCCATTATTGTCACAATATTTCATACGACAACCCATAAAAACACAATTTGAAGAGCAAAAAAAAAAAAAAAAAAAAAAAAGAGAGAGAACATATTAACATAGCAATTAAATTAATATCTAGTTAATTGCAAGCGCAGCTCCGAAACACTTGGTGCAAATCTACGTGCATGCCACAACTGTTTTACTGCACAAGAATGAAAAACTACAACTGCAAAGGAAATTCTCTCTACAATTACGCGCTAGCAATAAACAAAGGCTGCACTAATTACACAAACTACAAGAAAAAAATCAGAAGATTCCAGTGAGGTATCCTCGCCTAAGGGTCGACATATGAAACGTCCCCTTAGAAAAATTATACATGACTGTGCTTAAACTGACACACAATATTTTTAGCGCAACGCAATCTGACTTTCAAAAATCCCTACAAAAGAATGGCCCTGACTAACATTAACCTATACCTTTCACAAACCACTTACCTCACAAAAATCTTCGTTACTCGAACTACTGCAATACAGCGTGCGCCACTACTGCCAGCTAAATAAAAGATTCAAACTACAGAAGGCACTAACTACTGATAGGCATAGTTAGCAAATGAAAGATTTTGACAGCGAACAAACAGTGTATTTACCTTAATAGTGTTGAAAAGCCATAATATATATAGCAGTTCATGACATCCAGTCTTACAAATTTCAAAACTCCGCCATCTCTCTCCCCACATCCACCACTGCTGGCGGCTCACCTCCAACTGCGCAACGCTACGCGCTGTTCACATCCAGCTGCCGCTGCCCAACACTATAATGGCAGACAACAACGCAAACTAGCCACAGACTGCACACAGCACAGCCAGTGATTTTCATACAGAGCGCTACGTGGCGTTACCAATGAGAAAACCCAAACAGCCTACTTACAAATACTCCACCCAGAATATCTGCTTCTACGGTCAAACTTCATAAGTAAATTATGTCTATGATAAACAATTCTGCGCTAGCGTATTTTGTACTGTGAAATAGTATTTCACCCAGCAACTGAAGCTGTTCTGTCAGTAGTGTATGCAAAATTATCTTTCTGTCATTTGTATGAAAGAGAAATATACTTTACAGACCACAAATCAGTATTTATAACAGCAACTGGTTTAACTGTGTTCATTAATAATTAAACTCATTCATTACGTAAGGTAAAATCTAACTGTGGTCGTTTGTAAGTAAAAAAAAAATTATTAAAATCAAAGTAATATATTTGAAAGGAAGTAGTTTAGCTGTGATCATGTAAATTCTATTCCACTTTTATGCAGTAAATCAAATCAACACATCTTCTTATATAACTTTCCACAAATCGAAATATTATATCACTCAGGGAGAATGGCATTAGAAGCATAGCTAACATCACCTGTACTAATAATTGCATCATATATTTGTAGAAGAGCAGGAAATAATACTTTATCGCCTACCTTTGTTCAGTAGACTTGAAAGGTGGCTACACTGAGTCACAGCGCCAGAGATTGAGCCAAAGATTATTATTCCGCCGCCTCCACTGGGGCAGTAGTAGTTCAGAGGTTGCTGTGGGCAGTACTTGTTGAGGGGATGTCGAGAGCAGTACTAGTTCACGGGATGTCGTGTGCAGTTGTTGTTCTGTTGGGCGAGACAGTAGATGCTGTTCGGTTGGTATTATGTATAGGTGGAAGATGTTGCAATGATCACAGTGTATTTTTCGTCAATATATATGGAGGGAAAAAAATTATTTCACATTTCCTTAATGACAATGCCTCTTGGTCACAGGTTCAGTCAACAAAGCATCTGGCTCATGTTCATGTGTTAGACTTGTAATTCTGGTTTCTATGTGCAATTATAGTATTTCTGGTTTTTTTCAATTAGTTCATTGTAAATGGTATTCAAAATTTCTTGTCGTATTAAGGAAGAACCGTGTCAGATACATGTACGTTGAATTACACTACCACACACAGAACAGTTACACTTGTGCTGTGTTGTTTCGTAGCTTTTATAGTTGCAGGGGACTCAATTAATCAATTGCGTTAACGGAAATTTCCCTTCATTCTTTATTGTTATTTTATGCAGTCAGATTGCGTACTAATACCACTCAGGGCCAACCGGTTACGAGACTTCGTAACCGGACACACAGTTACTAAAATTATTTCATTTTAATTAAGTCCCCATGCACGTGGCGACCGCTGCTTTGGATCGTCCCTTGGAAAAATAGCAGACAGTAGTATTATTGTAGTAATTTGTAGTTTAGTAATTGTAGTCTATATTGCATGTGTAGATTTGGTAATTGAACATTTGTAGTTGTCTTGTCCTTCTTTTAATGGTATTTTTGCAGAATTTAATTTTGATGTCTTGTATACGGGTTTGAAAATTTTGTGCAATTATGAAGATTTTAATTGTTCGTTAATGGTGTTTGTCGGGAAGCATTTTGTGTGAATGGTATTGTTGGTGATAAAGTGTTACATTGTGTGTAATTTTCGTATAGTGACGAGTTTTGTATGTTTTGTAAATGATTGCGCGATCGATGAAAAGGGCAAAAATAATGGATAGTCAGAATAACGAAATTGTTAACATGGCGAACTCGCCAACACAGGAGAACAGTATGATGAATAATGAAGTAGAAAACAATTTAATAATCCAGGAAAATAGTCCGGAACCAGTTCAAAATTTTTCACAATCAAAAAATTCACAGAATACGAGATTAACGGCAGAAGATTCTGGAATAATATCGAACACAGATAGCTTTACAGCTACGACGAAGGAAGTTAGTTTTACGGGAAATGTTAGGGGCGAAAAGAATTTTTAACCAGTTAATATGGGGCAGTTGATGAGTGCAATATTAAATTTGGGATCACAGTTAGGATCTCAATTACAAACAGAGATCAGAGATGGGATCAATGGAAACACGGTTAGACTCACGAATAGGGACACGTTTTAAAAACATGAAAGATGAATTAAAGAAAGCAATTAGGAAAGAAGTACAACCGATTTTGAATGTTCATAATAATAGATTAATTTCAATTGAAATTAGACAAAAGGAACAGGATAGAGAACAGGAAGAAACAGATCGCGTGATAGTACAAAAATTTTCAGAGTTAAATCTTCAACGTGCACACGATAAGGAAGAAATATTTGGAAGAATCGGGAATCCGTACCAAATGACAGAATAAATAACCTAACACAACAATATGAACAGTTGACTACTAAATGTGTCAATACTGAAACTCGAGTCGCGACACTTACGGAAGACGTAAATATACAGAAAGAACAAATAGGTGACTTATCGGAAATAGTTGAGGAGATTTCAGATAAATTGACAAATCTTAGTTTAAATGGGGACAGAGATTCAGATAATACAGTTCCATTGTCATTTGCAGACACAGAATAATACCAGAATATAAATAAACATGTTGAAAATCAGGGAAAATTTAATGAACGCGTTGAAAGGGAATTTGAGGCGTTACGAAAGCAAGTTAAACAAATTGAAAGCGAAATCGTAGGAAAAGACAGTAGAAGAAATTTGGAATCACCGATAGCAGCGGGTTATAAAGACAATAATTTATTTCATTTACGAGATGCAACAAGAGAGCGCCAGGCGCGCGAACTTGACAGTAATCGACATTCGGACTGGGACAGACGCGGTAGGTCTTTGTCGCCACGAGTCGAAAACTTTGACTATAAACACTTTTTAACTGTTCGGAAATTTAAGATCTTTCGCAATTCTAATAATGACATACATCCATGTTCATGGTTAGATCAATTTATGTACGCACTTCCACCAAATTGGCCAATAAGTCACAAACTGGAATTTATGTGTGGATATTTATAAAACGAACCGGCGACGCGCATGCGCGCACTTATTAGAGATTATAATAATTTAAATGATTATTATCATGCATTTCTTTCGGCATATTGGTCCGAAAACACGCAAGACAGAGTCAAACATCGTCTTATTATGCAGCGCAATTTTAAACAGTCTGAGTTCCGCACGCCGGCAGGATACTTTGAAGACATGATTCGAAAGAATCAATTCCTTTCCAACCCTTATAGCCCGACTGAATTAATTCGCATTTGTTTAACTAAGCTGCCACAATCGATAAGACACATTGCTTTGGCCGGAAGATGTAAAGCCGACATTGACTTTGCTAAAAGAACTTGAGTATGACAACGACGACGGAACTTCTTGTAATTTTTTCAGTAACGGTAATCACAATAGATATTCAGAGAAAAGGGATAATGATCGGTACGGACAGGACAATAGATGCCAGCCTTATGACAAAGGAAAGAGTAACGATTAGACAGTATTATTTAGTTCGCAATGATATTCTTTTTAAACGAAAATCGGTTGACCACTCTGTTTGGTTAGTTTGCATTCCTGATGAGTTGGTTAATAGATTGATTTGGTATACACATTTCAGTTATGCACACTTTGGTCCCAGAAAATGCTTTCATAAATTACGAGAAAATTGCTACTTAAGTAATATTGATAAACATATTCGATTTGTTCTTGCCAAATGCAAATTATGTCAAAAGGCTAAGCCGCCAACTATTTCTCACAGAGCACCGTTGTTTCCTATCGTTCCACCGAAATTAAAGGAGATGGCTGCAGTCGCTTTGTTCGGTCCAGTGTTTCGTTCTACTAATGGTTTTGCGTACATTTTGGTAACAGTGGAATTGACATCAAAATGTGTGTGTTTTACGCCTTTACACAAAGCAACAGCTCGATCAGTATCTAATGCTTTCATCAAACATTTTCTTAAAGAAGTGGGTCATTCTGATAAAGTTATATCAGATAATGGATCACAGTTTCGCTCTAAAATTTGGCTTCGTACTCTACGGCGTCGTAAGATTAAACCAATTTTCATTTCACTTTTTCACCCTCAATCTAATGCTTCAGAGAGATGGATGAAGGAAATCAATAAATTGTGTCGTCTTTATTGTCATCAGAAACACAGAACGTGGATTCAGTATCTACATATTTTTAAAAACATTCTGAAAGAACTCCCTAATGATTCAACTTCTTTACCGCCTATATTGATACTAAAAAATGCAGAACCGACAAATCGCATTTCTGAAATCGTTCCTTTTCCGCCTACATGGAAACTGCGGCATTCTGAAGTTGTCAACCTGGCTCTACAAAATATTGCATCTGCGGCTGCTAGAAGAGAGAAATCAGCTAAACGTCCTGGTCGTTTAAAAACCTTGTCAGTTAGTCAAAAGGTATTAATTAAGTCTCATCGTTTGTCCCACAAAGGAAAAGACTTGTGTCGCAAATTTTTTCTGCTTTATAACTGTCCATATAGCGTTCGCAAAATTATTCATGATAACACTGTCAAAGTAGAAAATCTCGGCGCTCTAAGGGAATACATCATGTATCGAACGTTAAAATTTTTGTGGAATGATATACTTTTGAGAAACTAACAGTTACATGTAAACACATAGAGAATAAAAGGATTCCGCGCCTCGTTCTGGCGGCGGCACATACTCAAAGCAACAGTCAAGTCTGCGCGCTGTACAAGGCAGTCGTTGACCGCAAACAATTACTTCCTACGTCACGCGTACCTACAGCTGATCGAGCGCTGTGTGTGAATGCACTGACAGCCGTAAACAAATACACAGTCTAATTTCTCCGATTAAATTCAGTATAAAGCTATAGCGACTTGACAAATTATGTTATTAACGTTCAGTTTTTTCAGGGTACATTTGTATAAAATATTAAAGAACTTCAGGTAAATTCTGTGTGTGTCCGAGGTTAAGAGGACTTGCTATCGAGAAAATTTCAGGAAGAATGTAATTTAGAAGAAGAAAGTAATAAACTAAAAAGGTAACTATTAATTGAGTTTATTTTTCAGGTAACATATTTCTACTTAGGTATGTAGTTTATACGTAATTTGCTGCTTGTGATTACGTGATTTATACTTTGTGTTAACTGATTTTGACAATGATTGATTAATGAACAGGGTTGTTACGTATGTATATTATGCATCGCTTGGCTGCTCTGCTTTTTCATTGATGTCATATTTTTTTATTATGTGCCCGCTGTGCTTATTTATTTAAATTATAATTGTCACCTGATTAGTTGTGCTGATATGGTTATGTATGTAAGTCATACTTTGTCATTTATCTGCTTGCGCCTTCATGTTTACTTATTAAGATTACATATGAACATTTATTTGTTTATGCTAATATGATGCTAATGACCTTTTTATTATGTACGATATATACTTTCTGCTTTGCGTATGGATTGCATATTTGCACATTTCTGTTTCGTTGCCATAACTACTCTTTAATTTGGTATATAGAAATGCTGATATACTGTGTACGAACATGGAGTTTAGGTCACACTATGGGATTAATTATAGATTGTTCGCTTGGCAGAGCCTCGTTGTAGGGATTGTGCTACATCCATTTGTTGACATTCTGTTTTCTACTGGTATATTTACTCGCTATTGCATGTTTTGCTTACGCTCAGTGCTTTATATTTTAAGATAAGAAAATGAACTGCTATAATTCTACGAGCGACATTGGTACAAGAAACTTCATTGAAGTCACATGAGCTGGAGGTCTTATGGAAGTTGTATAAATTTGTGCTAATAGAAAGGAAGCTAACGACATGAAATACCAACACTAGGTTTAGACCATTGACAGTTATTACACTGCATTCTTCGAGAGCAATTGAAATAGCAAGTGACACTTAACACAAAAAATACTCCACATGTTTGCTTCTGTTTTACCATGATTCTTGAAGTGGTGTGCACACTGTCAAATATTACAATTTATTCATTCAAAGTCTTATGTGATCATTGATACTCTGTACTCGTACTTACTTACTGAAAGTTATTCAAACTAAAGGCTGTTAGAGGTCATGTATGCATTTCTTTTATTTAACGGTGGACAAGGTAACCAAAATGTATTTTATAATTCAGAATGAGTAGAAGATTTGGGTCAGGTGGATTACACAGAGGTTGTGTGTGGACATTGTGTCTTCAGATTGTATGGGATGATGAACTGAAGTTTGCACTACGATTTTATCTGTACTTGTTCGAGGAGACTGACTAGAGGAAAGGGTTGTTATGGAAGTGAAATGATATTGGTGATAAGGCTTATATGTATCGACGTAAGAGGTATTATTGAAGTATTAATATTATGTGATGATGATGATTATTGGAGTTTTGGTGGATAAGAGGTAAAGTGAGTGAGGAGGATATTTTTTTTGTTGGTTTATATGGAACAAGGAGGATGAAGATGGCAGACTAAAACACTCAAGCGGAAGGAAGATTGTCTACACACACACTTTGTTAAATCAATAAGCAGTATATGCTCATTTTTGAAGAGAGGAAGTATTTGCATATCTTGGCACATTGACAGTTGTTCAGCAACCGTACATTTTGATTTGGCTTGGCAAACACTGGTCGTGACATGATGACTATGACATTGACTAACTGTTATTGACTGTTATACACTGTTGCCACTACTACTTGATACACATGTTGAACATCAAATTTTGACACAATTGCATTTACACCGTTAACACTATTCAATTACAAAGATGAGTGAGTGCGTTTTGTGTGTTTTCCTTTCCTAATCCCAAATAATTGCTACCGACCTACCTCCCAAATATTATTTTACTTGTTTGTTGTTGCTTGCACTGACACCCATAAATATTATAGGTTTACTGATATTTGTGTGTTTGTAATAGTTAATATGACAATTATCTGATATCATTTGTGTGTTTACTATAATTTGTATGTTTAGTGTAAGAGCATTGATAATAATTTTGTAAAAGCAATTGTGTGTGCATTCAGACTGTTGTTCATGCTTGCACCTATTAACATTGATGGGTGCCACTTGGAAATGTTTCATTTCTGCTGATGAACTGATTAATTATTGATAGTGAATATTATGGACTGTTGCCTGCACTTGTTCAACATTGATGGGTGCCACTTGGAAATGTTTAATTTATGCTGATGAACTCTGGTGAACTCTTTAATTATTGATAGTGAATATTATGGACTGTTGCCTGCACTTGTTCAGCATTGATGGGTGCCACTTGGAAATGTTTAATTTCTGCTGATGAACTCTTTAATTATTGATAGTGAATATTATGGACTGTTACCTGCACTTGTTCAACATTGATAGGTGCCACTGCTGGAACTGCTCAACCGGTGATGAGATGTCACTTGTTGGTGTCCGCACCTGTCAACATTGCTGGGTGCCACTATGGAACTGCTTCTACTGAAATGATGTCACTTGTTGCTGTCTGCACCTGTCAACATTGCTGGGTGTCACTGATGGAACTGCTTCTACTGAGATAATGTCACTTGTTGCTGTCTGCACCTGCTCAACATTGCTGGGCGCCACTGATGGAACTGCTTCTACTGATATGATGTCACTTGTTGGTGTCTGCACCTGTTCAACATTACTGGGTGCCACTGATGGAACTGCTTCTACTGATATGATGTCACTTGTTGGTGTCTGCACCTGTTCAACATTACTGGGTGCCACTGATGGAACTGATTCTACTTATATGATGTCACTTGTTGGTGTCTGCACCTGCTCAACATTACTGGGTGCCACTGATGGAACTGCTTCTACTGATATGATGTCACTTGTTGGTGTCTGCACCTGCTCAACATTGCCGGGTGCCACTGATGGGACTGCTTCTATTGAGATAATGTTATTTGTTGCTGTCTGCACCTGTCAACATTGCTGGGTGCCACTGATGGAACTGCTGCTACTGAGATAATGTCACTTGTTGGTGTCTGCGCCTGCTCGCCATTGCTTGGTGCCACTGTTGGAGCTGTTTAAATACAGCTGAGGAAATGTTATGGGGCTTGTATTTGCACCTGCTTGCCATTGCTGGGTGCTACTGTTAGAACTGTCAACTACTCTGAGGAGTGCTACTTGTTTATTGAGCTATTGAAAAGATTTTATATGAATATTTCTATAAACTGATTTTTTGTGTATTTACTGTTTATAAAATGTTATGAGACTCTTACCTGCACCTATTCGTCATTGCTGGTGCCATTGATGTAATTGTTTAACCAGTCTGACAAATAATACTTGTGTAAACTATTATATAAAATCACATGTACGCAAGCATTTGTATTCCTTACTGTATTTTAAATATTAGGTTATTGAAGGACCAGTGCAAAGGCAAAAATTTATTTAGTTATGTGATATTTACTTATTAATGTCATCTCTTATTTTTGTCTGTATTTTTTTGACGAATTTGGTGGTATTTTCACCACCAAGGCTGGTAAAAATAGCATCAAATTATAGCCCATGGAGGAGGGGCATATGAAAGGTGACTACACTGAGTCACAGCGCCAGAGATTGAGCCAAAGATTATTATTCCGCCGCCTCCACTGGGGCAGTAAAAGTTCAGAGGTTGCTGAGGGCAGTACTTGTTGAGAGGATGTCGAGAGCAGTACTAGTTCACGGGATGTCGTGTGCACTTGTTGTTCTGTTGGGCGAGACAGTAGATGCTGTTCGGTTGGTATAATGTATAGATGGAAGATGTTGCAATGATCACTGTATTTTTCGTCAATATGTATGGAGGTAAAAAAAAATTATTTCACATTTCCTTAATGACAATGCCTCTTGGTCACAGGTTCAGTCAACAAAGCATCTGGCTCGTGTTCATGTGTTAGACTTGTAATTCTGGTTTCTATGTGCAATTATAGTATTTCTGATTTTTCAACACTTCATTGTAAATGGTGTTCAAAATTTCTTGTTGTATTGAGGAAGAACCGTACCAGATACATGTACGTTGAATTACACTATCACACACAGAACAGTTACACTTGTGCTTTGTTGTTTCGTAGCTTTTATAGTTGCAGGGGACTCAATTAATCAATTGTGTTAACGGAAATTTCCCTTCATTCTTTATTGTTATTTTATGCAGTCAGATTGCGTACTAATACCACTCAGGGCCAACCGGTTACGAGACTTCGTAACTGGACACACAGCTACTAAAAGTATTGCATTTTAATTAAGCCCCCATGCAGACTTCTGTCAGCACTCTAGTCTCGCATTTGACTCGTTGATTTGAAGCTTTCCAGCACTGCTTACCATGATACACAATTGAAACTAGCAGTCATAAAGATACACCAGGAAGCAGTATTCGCCGTTTGTTTGAGACAATGTTGTTTCAGGAAGCTGCAAATCATGAAGGACGTACCGGAAATGTTCGGACACCAGACTTGGAGGAAAATGTGATGAACACTGTGAAAGGCGACCGCCGTATCAGTACCAGGCAGTTGGCCCGCCAGTACAGGAGAAGCCGGTGTGGAATGTTCTTCATGACAACTGTTGCTACCATTATCACCTAAAGTGTGTGCAGGGCTTACTAGCGACCGACTTTCCACATCGGGAGCAATTTTATCACTAATTTCTTCACCAGGCAACCACGATTCCGGGATTTGTGTCACCCGTCCTATTCACAGGTGAAGCCACCTTTACACCGAGTAGTATTTTCAGCTTCCATAAGAGTCATCTGCGAGATAGTATGTAGAACTCCCGTGGTATAGTGACAGCAAATCATCACCATCGATGCAGCAGGCATGTGTGGGTGGAACCAGTCTTCCTTGCACGTCGTCTACCAGACCGGAACTATCGGCGTTTCTTGCCGGTGATTTTGCCTCCCCTGCTGGAGGAAGTGCCACTGATGATTCGAAGGATTATGTGGCTGCTGCACGATGGTGCTTCAGCCCACTTCGCCGCTAATTCCGGGTGCGTCTCAAACGTGTCTTTCCTGGTCGATGGATTGGACAAGAGAGTTCAGTTGCACGGCCTGCTCGTTCACCGTATCTCAACCCCTGCCATTTCTGGTGGTGGGGCTATCTCAAAAGTATCGTGTATGCTGAGCTCAATCCACATGTGGTCACACTGGAGCAGCATATTCATGCTGCGTTTGACACTGTTCCGATACAGCCTGGCCGATGTGAACGTGTGTGACAGAACATGCTACGGCGCGTACACGCATTCATTGAGGCACATGGGAACCAACGCATAATGTAACTGTGGCTACATGATACACCGCTGTCTCTGTAACAATGTATGATTTAATAAATGGTCTCTAGCATTGAAACCATGCATTTCCGGGCAAAAGTTCATTAGACCTTTCTTATCCCGTATCCTCTCATCGATCAGTCCATAGAGCTTATGCACGGTGGAAAAAATCACGTTATGTACATTATGTGATCAAAAGTATCCGGACACCTGGCTGAAAATGACTTACAAGTTCGAGGCGCCCTCCATCGGTAATGCTGGAATTCGATATGGTGTTGGCCAACCCTTAGCCTTGATGACAGCTTCCACGCTCGCAGGCATACGTTCAGTAAGGTGCTGGGAGATTTCTTGGGGAATGACAGCCCATTCTTGAAGGAGTGTTGCACTGAGGGGAGATATCGATGTCCGTCGGTGGGGCCTGGCACGAAGTCGGCGTTCCAAACCATCCCAAAGGTGTTCTATAGGATTCAAGTCAGGACGCTGTGCAGGCCACTCCATTACAGGGATGTTGTTGTCGTGTAACCACTCCGCCACAGGCCGTGCGTTATGAACATGTGCTCGATCGCGTTGAAAGATGCAATCGCCATCCCGGAATAGCTCTTCAGCAGTGGGAAACAAGAAGGTGCTTAAAACATCAATGTAGGCATGTGCTGTGATAATGTCACGCAAAATTACAAGGGGTACAAGCCCCCTCCATTAAAAAGGCGACCACACCTTAACACCATCGCCTCCGAATTTTACTATTGGCACTACGCATGCTGGCAGATGATGTTCACCGGGCATTCGCCATTCCCATACCCTGCCATCGCATCGCCACATTATGTACCTTAATTCGTTACTCCACACAACGTTTTTCCACTGTTCAATCGTCCAATGTTTGTACTCCTTACACCAAGTGAGGGGTCGTTTGGCACTTACCGGTGTGATGTGTGGCCTATGAGCAGCCGCTCGATGATGAAATCTTTCTCACTTCCCGCCTAACTGTCATAGTACTTGCAGTGGATCATGATGCAGTTTGGAATTCCTGTGTGATGATCTGGATAGATGTCTGCCTATTACACATTTCAACCCTCTTCAATTGTCGGCGGTCTCTGTCAGTTAACAGACGAGGTCAGCCTGTACTCTTTTGTGCTGTACGTGTCCCTTCACGTTTCCACTTCACTATCACATCGGAAACAGTGGACCTAGGGCTGTTTAGGAGTGTGGAAATCTCGCGCAGACCTGTGACACAAGTGACACCCAATCACCTGACCACGATCGAAGTCCGTGAGTTCCGCGGAGCTTCCCATTCTGCTCTCTCACGATGTCTAATGATTACTGTGGTCGCTGATACTGAGTACCTGGCAGTAGGTAGCAGCACAATGCACCTAATATGAAAAACATTTGTTTTTGGAGGTGTCCGGATACTTTTGATCACATAGTGTATATAAGAACGGGCCCACTGCAGTCGTCAAGAGGATAGCGGAGTCGTTGCAGTATGACGATGGCCAGCAAGAAGGCAGTACAGCAAGCTAGTATCTTAGAAGGTAGTCAGCTGTACTAAGCTGAGCAAGAAATTCGCGCAGCTAAGCATGGAGGTAGCCAGGTGGGGTCTCGGATTTGGGCTTGCGGCAACTTGCTGTCAGGAAGGAGGAGTACTTCCTGTCTGAGCGAAGAGACGTTGCTTGGCGAGCTATGCATTCAGCCACGGCGGTGTTAGATGATGAGGTTGTGCCCGTTGTGTTTGGCCTAAAATTTCAGTTGTCTGATTGGATTTAATTTAAGTTGTGCAAGTGTTCAACGAAATGTATATTATGTCCTTTACTGCTGGTTTTCGTAGAATTTTTGATATAATTTATTGTGGCCTGTGGCTAGCAGTTGGTAGCCTCGTTCATTGTGCTTTTTTTTATCTATTTACTGTTCATCTTGTTAACTTTTTGTATTAACATTAGTTTGGTACTCTGTATTGTCGGTTTCTGCTACGGTATTTTTTCTTTCTATATTATGTCCTGAGCTAGTATTTGATTATTTTATTTGTTTCATGTCATTCCTGGCCGGCCAGAGTGGCCGAGCGTTTTTAGGCGCTTCAGTCTGGAACCGCGCAACCGCTACGGTCGCAGGTTCGAATCCTGCCTCGGGCATGGATATGTGTGATGTCCTTAGGTTAGTTAGGTTTAAGTAGTTCTAAGTTCTAGGGTGCTGATGACCGCAGATGTTACGTCCCATAGTGCTCAGAGCCATTTGAACCATTTTTTGTCATTCCTCTATAGATTACGTAGTTATTTATGGTACGCTTGTATATTGATTTGTGCCTTCCTCATTAAAGATAAAGGTATTCTGAGTGGCAGAGGAATTTGGTGTTTATGTTGTACTAGATGTTAAGTTCTACTTTCTTATGAATTGTGTGCTGGCTGGTTTACTTGTGTCTACCTTATTCATGCTCTCTGATTTTTTGCGTTTTGATGTTAATATATGTGTTTAAGACTTATTTAGGATTTATGTGCACACAACCCGCAACTACATACCATCCTGCGTTTCCTGCACCTGAACTCTATGTGATCGCTTCGTATGGCTTCTGTACAAATAATTTCTATAGGCGTTTAAGCCTCGATTCCTTGCTTTGCCTGAATTGTTGTTCGCCCGATCATTCATGTGTCTTAATTGTCTTCTCATGAAGCATTCCACCACTGCTCTCCCCCGCACCTAGAAGTGGTAGATTCCAATACATCTGTTCCTTGTCAATGTTCGTTACATTTTCATAAATCAATGTCCTGGGAACATTACTTCTGTCTTGCATAACTTTGACATAATGTTAGTAGAGAGACAACCTATGTGCCAGTACACGCTGCATTGTTGCCAAATTTATTCAAGATGGTACGATGACGTCATCCCAGATGGTGCCATGTAGATTTGGCAACATCGCATGACGTCATCCAAGATGGCGGCTTTTGGCGGGAAAATAGGCCAATTGTGCTACATCCACTAACCTAACCTTCAGAAAAAAATGGCCAGAATTTTGAATTTTGGCGGGAAAATAGTCCAATTGTGCTATGTCGACTAACCTAAGCCTCCAGAGGAAAAAATGATGGGAATTTTGAATTCCAACAGGATAATGCATGCAAAGACCATAATTGTCTTTTTATTATTACTGATTATCATTTATTAACATTCATTATCATTTATTATTATTTATTATCATTTATTATTAATTATCATTTATTATTATTTATTATTATTGACCTGCCTCCACTACAAAATTCCCTCCAAATTCAAATTCCAACATCATAATGGCTGCAAAACCTTACTTTTGTTTATTATTATTCATTATCATTCATTATCATTTATTAACATTCATTACCATTAATTGTCATTTATTATCATTCATTATTATTTATTATATAGGCCTACCTCCAAGAGAAAATTGCGCCAAATTCAAATTCCAACACGATATTGTCTCGAAAACTGTACTTCTATTTATTATTATTATTTATTATTTATTCAAGATATGATTTTCTCGGTGAGAAAGCCATTTTCCTTAAATCCATAACAAAAATCTATCACAAGCTCAAATCCCAACACCATAACTGATCACACGTACGAGCTTTCTGCGTCACTTATATTTTTTCACTGGTAGCCTATCATAATCGCGTCAAATAATAAACTACACTTATAGTAACGTAAGTCACGACCTTTGATTTTGGAGGGGGGAAGGGACTGAAGACTTTATTTCAAGCAGTACGGTCATCACTTATTCTCCAACACAGTCAGCACACACATCTTTGATATCGCAGTGCAGTCGCCACGACGTCCGCGCTCCAACTGAATTACTTCAAATCCTCGCCACCCCCTGGCCAGCGCGCAGAGACACTGCCGACGCCTGTCACGTGACGCGGCCGGCCACTCGCCGGGTGCTGGCGGTACGCTGGGGGGCGAGCCCAGCGATCGCTCCCACGTCGTAAACATGTTTTCGCTGGACACGCTGGAACTTGCAGAGCTTGACGTCACAGCGGCCCCTTGTCCGCTCACCACGTGTATTCGTCGCCTCCGCACGTTTCCCGCCAAAATTGTTTGCCTCGGAGCTGAATCACACAACGATCGGCCGTTTCCCTGCAACACTTTCGGCGCCAAAGTTGTTTTTCCTGGGCACGTTCAAACCTGTCGATCCCGACCGCTCACCGTCCACCACGTGTCCTTGTGCAAGCGAGAACGCAGTGCTACACTTTTGGCGGCAAAGTTTGCTCGACAGTGGAATCCGCCATGACTATATAACAGCACGTTTGGTCCGCTCTAGAACGCTCGCTAATTGACTCGCTCTCTCGCGCGCTTAATAACTGTTCAATCGCTGCGCCGCCGCCGCATCGCGTATGTCACACACCCTCCATATATGCGATGGACATAGTTTTCTGTAAATACTTATGTACTTCATTCCACTTCGATTTTAATCATATTAAATAATTCAATTTACAATTTCATATACATATGCAAAGGTGTTCAACTACCTAATTTCAACTACTTTTCGAGGACCAGACAGCCACCTCTTCCTAGGAAACAGTGCCGAGTTTGAATTCTGGCCGTAAAGAGAGTGCACTTATACCAACCTCCTAGGAACTAGCGCCAAGATTGAAATCTGTCAGTATACAAAGCTCACTTGCGCTCCCGCCACCAACCTAAAAAAATTGTTGCAAACGAAGATCATCACCACTAAACTAAGCCACCAGCACTCAACTTCCTCCTACATGTTTCGGCTAAAAGGACTCACCCTGCACTAGGCCCATGGATGGAGGAACCAATTTACTTTATTTAGGAATGGAGTGTATGTATCACACCGACATGTTCCACACCATACAGACCTGCAAAACACTCCTACATAATTCATTTATAATGCTCCAGACACACGCTTGCTAATTGTAAATAGTTAAAAATAACTCATAGCACAGCCTACAGACATGCGAACCGCTCGTAAATAATGGAAAACATTTACGTCCAAATAGCCAAACAACTGCTAATTTCCCCCAATAATTTCAGTGCATAGGCTGATGGAAGGAGGAACGAGTGTACTTTATTTATTTGCGACATGTCTTTTGAATCTTTTTCTTCTCATAGGTTTCGATATGTAAGGCTGACATAAGGCAGTTTCTGAACTCCAGTAGTGCACTACACGTGGCAATACAACCACACCCACCAAGATATTCATTCCAATCCAGACCTCTAACTCCTCTACAGATAAATTTGTCCAGTTATTTGTTGACTCACTCATAGTCTGGCCAGACTGCAGTTTTCGTGCAAAAACTACTCAGACTGCGCTGTGCTGCTCAGGGAAGTAAGGAAGGGCTGCACTCTATTTATTTGGAGCCCATTTATTTGGTCGTGGAGTGTATTTGTCACAAAACACTCGCACTGATCCGACTGTGGTCATCTGACACAGGCCACAAACACGTAAACAACTCCTAATTTCACCACACAATAGCAAACAGCTCTTAAATAATGCAGTACACAATATCAGCAGACGAGCTCTGTACTCTTTAACTCTTTAATTGCGTTTGTTATTTCTGGGTGTGTGTAACATTAATTTTACGGTGAAAGTGCGAGAAAGATGAGTTGATTGGTGTTTAGATAGAGGCTACGTTTTTGATTCGAAAAGAGGGGATGAGAATGGTAAATTGATTGATGGACATGGTTTGTGGGGTGATATGTGTCAAGATAGGGTCGAGGACGTTTGCGTATGTTGATTGTGGGACGGGTGTGAGGTTAGGTGCGGTGGGAGGTGTAAATTAGATCTTATTAAAAAGAAATGTTGTAAAGTAAGAATAATATTGAGAAGGTTTTAGATGGCTGGTCACGCGACGAGGCGTGAGCAGGGGTGTGTAGTTATGTTTAATTAAAGGGCCGTGTAATGTCGTGTGAGAAGCAATGCGCAGTGTGCTACAGGGTCATAGGAGGTAAAGACATGTGCTGTTATGATGTATCTAGCGTATGGAGGCTGCGCTTTGATAATTATGCTACGCTGATATAAAGTTGACTTTCACCTGCGTTCGGTGGTAGCGGCTCGGGGTTGTGATGGATTGCGGTCGTGGACGGACGTATGTGTGTGCTTTGACCGCTGACGAGTGCGCTGACCGCGCCAACTCACGCTTGCGGAAGCCGAGCAGGGGCTGTGCGAGGTATGAAGTCAGACGGATGGGTGACTTCACGATCCTGTGGGCAGGGTGCGGAGTGGGGGGGGGGGGGGGTACCTGCGTACGTCTGCTGAGTTATTTTGTGAGCGCATCTGCAGGCTCTGCTATGCGTTATTAGGATAGTTTACGAGTACTGAGCGTATTATTTAGTAGCAGTTTGCTATAGTGTGTACTGAAATTATGATTGGGTGCGTGTCTGTGGGCTGTGCAACATGGCCCAGGACACATCTGGGTGGGTGTTTTGTGACAGCGTGATAGATACACTGTATGGTTACATAAGTTGTTCTCAATGATTACACGCGCCTGCAGCGCAGATCAGAGTGATTGGTTTTTCCGTCACCATCTCGGTTCCGTACGAGTGGTAAATGTTTTCCCGGCCGCGTTAATCGTGTGTGTCAACGAGCCATGAGCTATTCTGACAAGAGACGTGAAGGAAGGTCCAGACCTGAGACGCCGGCGGTATACATGAGAAGGACAATGCAGCTTTCACATGTGTCGGCTGTCACGAGCGCTCGGAAGCCCAACTTGGCTGGAGACTCTGGAACCGTCTTCCCCGCCGACCGCACGCGCGCCCGACCTACCTGGGAGCGTAATCAAAGGCGCATAGGCGATATCAATTTCGCCGGTGTTAGTTGCGAATGAGACTGTTTTGAGGTCATGTTTGGGGGAGGCCGAGCAGAGACTTTTGGTCGGTTTGGCAGCTGAGGGTGTTTGGGCGCGTCTGTTGCACTATTTTGCGAGCATGCCTGTGCACTGTGCGGTGCTTTATTTGGAGAGTTTAAGAGTACAGAGCCCGTCTGCTGATATTGTGTACTGCATTATTTAAGAGTTGTTTGCTATTGTGGGGTGAAATTAGGAATTGTTTACGTGTTTGTGGCCTGTGTCAGATGACCACAGTCGGATCAGTGCGAGTGTTTTGTGACAAATATACTCCACGACTAAATAAATGGGCTCCAAATAAATAGAGTGCAGCCCTTCCTTACTTCCCGGAGCAGCACAGCGCAGTCTGAGTGGTTTTTGCGCGAAAACTGCAGTCTGGCCAGACTATGAGTGAGTCAACAAATAACTGGACAAATTTATCTGTAGAGGAGTTAGAGGTCTGGATTGGAATGAATATCTTGGTGGGTGTGGTTGTATTGCCACGTGTAGTGCACTACTGGAGTTCAGAAACTGCCTTATGTCAGCCTTACATATCGAAACCTATGAGAAGCAAAAGTTTCAAAAAGATATGTCGCAAATAAATAAAGTTCACTCGTTCCTCCTTCCATCAGCCTATGCACTGAAATTATTGGGGAAAATTAGCAGCTGTTTGGCTATTTGGACGCAAATGTTTTCCATTATTTACGAGCGGTTCGCATGTCTGTAGGCTGTGCTATGAGTTATTTTTAACTGTTTACAATTAGCAAGCGTGTGTCTGGAGCATTATAAATGAATTATATAGGAGTGTTTTGCAGGTCTGTATGGTGTGGAACATGTCGGTGTGATACATACACTCCATTCCTAAAGAATTCAAATTGGTTGAACGTGCCCAGGAAAAATAACTTTGGCGCCGAAAGTGTTGCAGGGAAACGGCCGATCGTAGTGTGATTCAGCTCCGAGGCAAACAATTTCGGCGGAAAACGTGCGGAGGCGACGAATACAGGTGGTGAGTGGACAAGGGACCGCTGTGACGTCAAGCTCTGCAAGTTCCAGCGTGTCCAGCGAAAACATGTTTACGACGTGGGAGCGATCGCTGGGCTCGCCCCCCAGCGTACCGCCAGTCCACCGCGAGTGGCCGGCCGCCTCATGTGACAGGCGTCGGCAGTGTCTCTGCGCGCTGGCCAGGGGTGGCGAGGATTTGAAGTAATTCAGTTGGAGCGCGGACGTCGTGGCGACTGCACTGCGATATCAAAGATGTGTGTGCTGACTGTGTTGGAGAATAAGTGATGACCGTACTGCTTGAAATAAAGTCTTCAGTCCCTACCCCCCTCCAAAATCAAAGGTCGTGACTTACGTTACTATACCAGTGAAAAAATATAAGTGACGGAGAAAGCTCGTACGTGTGATCAGTTATGGTGTTGGGATTTGAGCTTGTGACAGATGTAAGGAAAATGGCTTTCTCACTGAGAGAATCGGACATCTTGAATAAATAATAAATGATAATAATAAATAGAAGTACAGTTTTCGAGACAATATCGTGTTGGAATTTGAATTTGGCGCAATTTTCTAGTGGAGGTAGGCCAATAATAATAAATAATGATGAATGATAATAAATGACAATGAATGGTAATGAATATTAATAAATGATAATGAATGATAATAAATAATAATAAACAAAAGTAAGGTTTTGCAGCCATTATCATGTTGGAATTTGAATTTGGAGGGAATTTTCTAGTGGACGCAGGTCAATAATAATAAATAATAATAAATGATAATAAATAATAATAAATGATAATGAATGTTAATAAATGATAATCAATAATAATAAAAAGACAAGTACGGTCTCTGCATGAATTATCCTGTTGGAATTCAAACTTCCCGCCATTTTTTCTTGTGGAGGCTTAGGTTAGTGGACATAGCACAATTGGACTATTTTCCCTCCAAAATTCAAAATTCTGGCCATTTTTTCTGAAGGTTAGGTTAGTGGACGTAGCACAATTGGCCTATTTTCCCGCCAAAAGCCGCCATCTTGGATGACGTTATGCGATGTTGCCATGTCTACATGTCTCATCTTGGATGACGTCATCGCCGCCATCTTGAATAAATTTGGCAATAATGCAGAGTTGCCTGGCACATAGGTTGTCCCTCTACTAATGTTCGAGACACAGAAGTCCTGTCACTCTGAAATAATTCTTAATAAGTTAAGCATTTTCAACACTATGACAATCATGTTCTCAGTATATAGTTTCATTTCACGAGGAGCGCTCAATAAGTAATGCAACACTTGTTTTCTCGGCCAGTTTCAGTTGAAAATCCACCCTACATCCCGGAATTCGCAACTTCCGACTTTCAACTGTTTGGCCCAATGATGGATGTTCTCTGTGGGAGGCAGTACGTAAATGGTGGGGAGGTTATTGGTGCAGCCAGGTGTTGGCTCCGACGTCTGCAAGTAGAGTAGTGACATGCAGACGTAAAGGCTCTCCCAATAAGGTGGCGTAAGGCCGTCGAACTGAATAGAGGTTATGTCGAATAATACGGTTTCGTAGCCAAAAGAATGGGAGTGACATGGTTTATTGGAATGTTGAATAAAACCAACATGCTGGCAGAGAAATGCGTTGTATAATTTATTGAACGCTCCACGTACTAATAACAAAAGCTAAACGTACATCTCAGGAAGTATAGTTAACGTTTCCGTGAGCAGTAAGACTCACATTGGCCGCAGTGGTCACGTAATCAGTTACTAATGCTGCTGTCTAATGAGATGTTCTATGAGCATGGATATCGCTGCTTGTAACCTCTGAAACGTGAAATGCGACTGAGGCATTTCTGAAACGTATTTCTGAACCTGCTTCCAACTGGAAAAGCAAAATACATCGAAAGATCATGGGTGGTGTATGTAATCTTCGACGCGGGTTTCAGTTATGTCATTGATCGAAGGGTACAAATAGCGCACTAGTAGACAAAAATATATATTATTCCGTTTTGGATAAAATGCCTGGTCATCAAACAATACCTTCCGAGCTGAAAATGGAACACGATTGTCTCTTAAGTCTGTTACTTCGTAAAGTTCATTGCCAAACTTTTGATTCATCGCAGCAGTACAGACGGCGCTGCTACAGTGTAGTTCCCCAGATAAGTGGAACTATCTTGGTTCTTGTACTTCGTTAACTGTAGTAATACCTCTGTTGATCACCCTACGTCACCGACCTGAATACTGAAAGTACTTTGAAGTCAGAGTCTTTATAAGTTTCCTTACCCTTGATTCCAATGTCGCTAAGATTTGAACGTTAAAACCATGATTCCACCGGGGCTGTAAAGCTTTTCGACAAAAGTTTTCGGTGGCTAGTAGGCGCGGTTCCATTGGAGAGGGTAATTAGAGACCATAAAAAAATCATCTCAAAAAACAATTAACTAAAAGCTTTTATGGTTTTACATATTACATCTCTAAAACGTTTCAGTTAACTTACGAAGAACAAAGTAGTATGAAAACAAAGAGTCTCACAAACGGCAACGAACTAAAGAAAGTTAACAACCAATGGTTAACAGGGGAGACTTTCAGTTGCTTGAGTGAGCGCTAGCGAGTTCCACTAGGATTAGTTTGGGCCCTGAGCAGCTGTAGGATACATTCGTGCCTGGAAAAGGTGCGCTCTCACTAGGTGACACTCCTGCTGGCGTCAGGAAGTGGGAGACGGTTCGTGAGTCCCCAGATGGAACCTATAAACCATAGAAGAGCGAAGTACTCTCCGCTACGGAAACAAGCAAGCAGGAATTCTGACTTTCCCGGACACAAATGGAAAGAAATAGCATGTTTCATCTCCCCCTCCCTATCTGCATCGTCGTATACTAGTGCTCTGCACACCGTCTTCACAATTCTATGGCTAAGTTAAATACATTTTGATTTTATATCGTGTAAATCAAGATGTTGTCAACTCCGTGAGAATTTGTTGCTGTTATAGCTCACAAATCAGTTGTGTGTCTCATGTATTCAAAACTTTTAGGACGAGTGCTTTGCAAATAACGTACGAGTATTCCTCTGAATTACAATTTCTAGGCAGCTATGCTATAGTGATGCATTAGGAAACCACGTTGTAACAAATGTGTCCCATAAGACCACGCGCAGAATGAAGGTTTGGATTTTGAGCAGACTGGCTCATTTTCAGATGCCTGTTAACGTTTATACTACATTTGTTGTTGTATATGTTAGTTTCTGGGAAGAAGTAGCCAACAACCGATGCGAACATACGTAATATATCTGCTATTTCTCGTAATGTTTTGGATGGAGCGTGTGAGTCACTAGGGTTCGGCGGCAGTAAATGCTAGCTGCCTGCGACAATTGTGGCCTCAAAACACGGTTTACTCAACAAACATGCAATGACATCGCCATTGATAAACACTCACGCCGCTCAGTGCAAATGGAGTTGATTTCAAATTATCAAAAATAAAATCTAAAAAAAAAATGGCTCTGAGCACTATGGGACTTAACTGTTGAGGTCATCAATCGCCTAGAACTTAGAACTACTTAAACTAACCTATGAACATCACACACATACATGCCCGAGGCAGGATTCGAACCTGCGACCGTAGCGGTCGCGCGGTTCCAGACTGTAGCGCCGAGAACCGCTCGGCCACCCCAGCCGGCTAAAATGTAAAAATCCATAAGAAATAAATGAAACAGTTAAATTTCGTGATTAAACAAAAACGTTCTTAGAAAACGGTATCTTGTTTACACTGGAACACCGACACAGCGAGAGCACTGTTCAGTCATAGACAATCGACTGACGATGCATATTAGGATTAATGGATCGCCTCGTCAGACAGTTGTAGCAAAAACAATGACGATACTGTAGCTGTTAAAATTAAATATTAAGTTATTGATCTTCAAGAATCCTTCTCAGATTGAGGTAAACTACAGTTACAGTTCTCTTTATGAAGGATAAAAATTAATGACTAAGTAATTAAAACAAGGTACAATAATGAATACTTAGACAAAATTCCAGTCGATTCAAAAAAAAAAAAAAAAAACACTATATAAACAAGGAACTTACCCGATAGTAATAGGGAAATGGTGGCATCAGGAGAATTTTGATATCAAATTGATATGCAAATTAATTAACTCGATCCCCGCCCCCGACCACCCCCGCCCCCGACCACGCCTACCCCCGCCCCTGGGTGATGTCATGTGTTATCTCAGCCTACATGTGTGCCCCAGACCCCTCCTCACCCTCCCCCCCCCCCCCTTCACCGCCTCCCTCAACCTACCTTATTGGCGTGAATCTAGAATTTTGGAGGGAATTTCGAATTTTGGCGGGAATTTCGGATTTTAGTGGGAATTTTTTTGTCCAAGAGCTGTGCTGACATCCCACTCCACTCCTCAACCAGGAATTGACAGAAAATTAAAAATGGCGGTGAACTTTACGGGACTCGAATCCTGGTGCTCCTGGGTGGAAAGTCCAAGTGCTCCCTTCAACATATGGAAACTGTCCAGATGAGGGAGAGGAAGGTTAGATTAGTGTACTTGATTTCTTTTGTTCAGGAAACTGACGCAAAAATCGATCCTAATTACATAATTAATCATAAATGTTCAAATGTGTGTGAAATGTTATGGGACTTAACTGCTAAGGTCATCAGTCCCTAAGCTTACACACTACTTCACTTAAATTACCCTAAGGACAAACACACACACACCCATGCCCGAGGGAGGACTCGAACCTCCACCGGGATCAGTCGCACAGTCCATGACTGCACCACCTAGACCGCTCGGCTAATCCCGCACAGCAACTAATCAAAAAGATTGGGCCTAATTAAACAACTAAATGCACAGCGCTTCACAAGGATGGCATAAAAGTCCAGTGCAGCTAAAAAAAACTGATGATACCATAGAACAGTTGTTATCCTGTTGGGAAAAATTTCGCAATACCACTCGAAACTAGCGACAGGTGTACTCAAACGGTACCCTACACCTACAAGCTGGCGGGGAAAAGGCAGGGGTGTAAGGTTCTACCTTTATTCTTTTTGGTGGGAAATAAGTTCAACTCACGAGATGCTAGTTTTGGACAGAGGGGAGTTTAAAAAATGTATTACCTGTAAGCATACAGTATCTATAGCTGTTTGACATCAGATTTCACTACTGATGCCTGCTCAAAAACCATCCTGCAGCCCAGATAATCTAAGCCAATACACCCTACCACAATTGATGGAAAAAAAATGCATCACAGTTCGAATTATACTTTGAAATTGTCGTGGGAAAACCAGCGCTCGAAAGGAATGGGTCACAATGCAGCACATGTACTGGGGGAAAATCATCGTACTAAAAGACTGGAGAGTGCAGAGGGGGTGGTAGTTGAACATTCGTTCTTCTCGATGTACAATCACAAACAGCCAAAAACCAACACCTTCTCACTTCCCCTCACGCCTCCCTCTCCCCCTGCCCCACTCTATGATGCTCCATCGAGAGTCCCGTGCCCTCACTCCCACCCTCTAAGGCTGCTGCCCACACTCGGGTTTCCACCATCTGGCCGCCGCCTTAAGGCGTCGCTCCTACGCCTGCACAATTGCATGTATAGTCAGCTAAGCAATAAGAAATAAAAGGACGGCCACCTCAAGTGCAACTTGTTCATCTAAGATATAGCGACAGAGCCCCCATAGAGCCACCACATGTCCTCTCGGTCGTCAGAAAATGGTTCAAATGGCTCTGAGCACTATGGGACTTACCATCGGAGGTCATCAGTCCCCTAGAACTTACAACTACTTAAAGCTAACTAACCTAAGGGCATCACACAACACTCAGTCATCACGAGGCAGAGAAAATCCCTGACCCCGCCGGGAATCGAACCCGGGAACCCGGGCGCGGGAAGCGAGAACGCTACCGCACGACCACAAGCTGCGGACGGTCGTCAGATGACTTCCATTCTGTTTCGACACAATCCTCTAGACGAACGAAGATTTATGCAACGTACTCCTTCCCTTGCCGCATCTTGGGCATAAAATCGAGTCTTCAGTTTCATAACTACGGTGATTGTAAGTTAGCGACAGGTGTTTGTGAGGTACTACAACCTCCGTGTATACATCTGCTTGACAGATGTCCTACTTACGGAGTTAGTGGCGGAATGACGTGCAATTTAACATGTCAAACACCGCTGCTATGCGTTTGTCCCTTTCTTTGTAAGAGGCATTCCCCGCTACTAATGATCATTTTATGTGGGACTGATGCGAGCATAATATAATTTCTGAACCATGATCAGATGTGAATCGTGGGATCTATACAACTCTGGAAAGCTATATTGTACATATATCACAAGGAATCGATGTTTTAAGAAAGTAGTTTTTCATTTTACAGTTTATCACCATAGTTTATCGCAGAGAAACCTGCAAGGAGAATGTATGCCATGTGCTGGAAATATTTTTCTTGCATTTGGATAGCAACAGCGTTGCATTCCATACGGCTAATAGGTCGCGAACTGCAACGATCTAACATTATAGCGTGTTTTAAGTGCAGAACATTGTAGCCTTAGGAGTGCATGTGTTTATGTTCTCTCGTACCAATACCTCCTTGGTAATGACCCCAGACAGTGGAACAATACCTTAGAACTGCTAGCTCAGTTGATTTACGTAAAACACAGCAAACTCCGTCCGTCTGGAGCTTCATCATGCATAAAAACCACACGTTTCTGGTTCTTAACCGTCTGTTATATCATACAACAGTTTCATATCTACTGCACACCGATAAGGCGTGCTAACCTCCTCGACATTCGCGCATCTGTAGAAATCTTGTGCTTTTGGATGGGTGCAGGACAGCAGATACAGCCTCGGTTCACACTGTTCCTACACGAAACGTGGAATGTAGCGGTCTACTTCTGGTCAGCTGCAGGGAGCGTAGTTCGAAGACAACGAGAGGAGATCGATCGGTCTCTAATTTTATCCTGAGAATGTGAGAATGCCCGGTGACTTCCATCTACATAGAGGAAGATCGTACGTTACTCACTATGATGGAAATGCTAGAGATATGTAGGTCGCTGTATGGTATACTTTGGTGTATTAATACTGAATGACCATACTGCACAGTCATCTACTTACATTCGCGACGGTACTCGCAAAGTAGTGGAGGGGCTGTTTAGCAATGATACGGAAACAAGTGCCAGCCGTTGTGGCCGAGCGGTTCTAGGCGCTTCAGTCAGGAACCGCGTGACTGCTACGGTCGCAGGTTCGAATCCTGCCTCGGGCATGGATGTGTATAATGACCTTAGGTTAGTTAGGTTTAAGTAATTCTTAGTTCTAGGGGACTGATGACCTCAGATGTTAAGTCCCTTTGTGCTCAGAGCCATTTGAACCATTTGAACAGAAACAAGCGTTTCTTTTTTTCTTTTTTTTCTTTTTGTTGCTGCTATATCTTTTAAGGAAATTTCAATCTACCACCTAGACAGGGCGATATAGGCTCTCACGCATTGTTTCGTAAACGCTACTATGATACAGTATCGCAGTGGTAAAAGGAGACCTGTCATAGTGTACAAAACAGCTACGTTCCTTTGAATTATAGATTCTTGTTGTCAAACGTGAAATGAATGTGCTTTTTTCCGACATGTGTGCCAATGACGTGAAAGATTGTCTGAAATGTTAGTAATACACACGTCCATGAGAGTTTATTTGCAGACACTGAGTGCGAGAGACACTCTCAGGACGTGTAATTTGTTCAACAAGCTGGAAGAAATTGCTTAATATAGATTTGTTTTCTTTGGAGTTTAAATTCTCGCTTTTTCTTTTCTCTGATGACTGTTTCGAAATAACGACGACATTCAGCAGTGATCCGTAGTTCTCGCATCAAAACAATAGAAATACTTTTTCCAGATTTTTAACAGGGTGGGAATGTCTCTCTGTTGATTATTTATGATCGGTGGCTGTACACTTCACTGGACGTCGCAAAATAATGAGATGGGACTGCGGTCGAACGTAAAAACTGTACCGAGTTTGCTGACGAAACTAAAAGAAAATGGACTTAACTATTTCCGTGGAAAGAGGACATTTATTATGGTCGCATATGTGTTTTGCTTTTTTAAATAGATGCTTGGTTATAGATGCGTTGACGTCAAATACGGTTGTTCTCCATCACCGAATGGCGTGCTGTTGTGGCCGAGGTGTCTGCTGTGGTGGTCGCTGGACAGCCGCTCTCTGTCTGGGGGAGGGCGGGGGGCGGCGTGTGGGGGCTCTGTCACTATATTTTAGACGAATAAATTGCACTTTAGGCAATCGTCCTTTTATCTCCCGTTGTTTAGTTGACTATACACTCTACTGAGTTGGTGTAGGAGCATCGCCTTACGGTGGCGGCCAGATGGTGGAAAGCCGAGTTCTGCGGGTCATCTGGACCGTTCTCTGCATGGGCGGGGTTATGCTACTTAATTTCCCTTTTGTGTTGTCTAGGGCCGTCGTCTGAAGGCTTGCTGTGTAGAGTGAGTGGCGCAAAGCAGTCGCCGGACACAGCTGCTCTCTGCCCAGGGGCGGTGCATGGATGGTCTGTCGCTATATTTTAGACGAACAAGTTGCACTTGAGGTGGCCGTCTTTTTATCTCCTATGGTTTAGCTGACTATACACGCTACTGTGTAGGAGTTGGAGCGTCGCCTCAAAGGCGGTGGCCAGATGGTGGAAAGCTGAGTGTGGGTAGTGTGACCTTAGAGGGTGGTAGTGGGGGCGTGAGATGCTTAGTGGAACATTGTAGAGGGGGAGAGGGGGAGAGCGAGGCATGAGGGGAAGTGGGAAGGCCTTGATTTTTGGCAGTTTGTAATTGTACATTAAGAAGAACGCACATTCAACTACCACCCCCTCTACACTCTTCTACGGTCTTCTAGGATGACGATTTTCTCCCAGTACATGTGCTGAATGATAACCCATTCCTTACGAGTGCCGTTTTTTTCACGACAATTTCGAAGTGTAATTAGAACTGTGACACGTTTTTTTCCATCAGTTGTGGTAGCGTGTATTGGCTTCGATTACCTGGGCAGCAGCATGGTTTTTGAGCAGGCATCTGTAGCGAAATCTGACGTCAAACAGCGATAGGTATTGTATGTTTACAGGTAACAGACTTTTTAAACTCCTCTCTGTCCAGCACGAGTACCTTGTCAGTGAAATATATTTCCTACCAAAGAAATAAAGAAAGTACCTTACACCCCCCCCCTTTTTTCCACCAGCTTGTAAAGTTAGAGTGTGTCTGTCGCTAGTTTCGAGTGAAACTGCGAAATTTTTTCCCAGTAGGTCAGTTTTTGAGCTGTATTGCACTTTTATGCCGTCCTTGTGTAGCGCTATGCATACAGTTGTGTAATTAGGCCCAATCTTTGTGATTAATTACATAATTAGGATCGATCTTTGCGTTAGTTTCCCAAACAAGATAAATAAAGAATTCTAACTCACCCTTCGTCTCCTGCATCTGGATAGTTTCCATGTGTTGGGGGGAGCACTTGGGCTTTCCATTTAGGAGCACCAGGGTGCGAGTCCGAGAAAAGGCACCGCCATTTTTAATTTCCTGTCAATTCGAAGTGCCTCTGGTGGTTTAATTGTGTTAGGGGAGTGCAGTTGGGCTTGCCACCCAGGAGGACCAGGGTTCGAGTTCTGTAAGGGACACCACCATTTTTAGTTTCCTGTCAATTCCTGGTTTGGGGGTGGGGTGGGATGTCAGCACATCCCTGGGACAAAGAAATTCCCACGAGAATCCGAAGTTCCCGCCAAAATTCTAAACTCCAGCCTTAATTCAAAATTCACGCCAAAAGGGACGAGGACGTGGAGGGTGTGTGTGTGGGTGGGGGGGGGGGGGGGGGTATGTGAGGGGGGGGTGTTGGACGAGGGTGCTGGAGCACATGTGCAGGCAGAGAAAAGCATGTGACGTCATCTGGGGGCAGGGGTGGGCATGGTTGGGAGCAGGGGTGGGCGGGGTTGGGCAGTGGAGTGGTTAATTAATTGATCAATTTAATTAATTTGCACATCAATTTGATATCAAAAGTGTCCTGACGCCGCCAACTTACTACTGCTCCCGATTGCTACATGGAAGACAGCTGCTCAACAAGCAAATGACTTGTCGAAATCTAAGCAGCTCGCAAATGCAATAAGGCTGGAGAAGACCGGCTTACGATCCCAGCACAAAAAAATTTAATACAAAAAGCTAACTCACATCATGGAATAAACTAGCACATCGTGAGCTGCACAGGGAAAAAAAAGGAACCGCAAATACTAAACGCTACAACTACACAAAAAGCAGCGAAAGAAGCGCTAGGCTTGGGCCGGAGAGCTCTCGAGCTCTTTTACGATGAACCGTCGCCGCTCGCTACGAAACACCTGGTGCAGAGTTCTGTATGTGTTCGACCATGCTCCTAAACGGCACCAGTTGGAGGGAAGGATTCGCACACCGTGACTACCTAAAATCTCTGCTCACCTACAAAAATGCAGGGCGACCCTTCAGAATTTTCTCTACAAGAAGTTGTCACTGGACGTGATCTCACCTCGATTTTCCGAAAATTTCTCTGGGCGCGAAACGTAGTTTCTTTCCCACGCTGTGTATGGTGGAATGGCGAAGCTCATTATTTGCATATGCTTCTAGGAAAGTCCGAGGGAATTTATGACTACGCTCCCGGCCTCAAGGTCTCACGAAGTTTTCAAAGCTCTGAAAAGGCGCTTTTGCATAACCCGGCCTGGGATCACCATTACTTGAATCGGTATTATCACTCGGCTAAAGCATCCTTGGGCGATTTGAGGAAACGTCTCGAATACCCGCTACTACCACCAAATGCCTAAAGTCTGCAGCTGGCTTCTTTCACCACGTTCGAACAACGGTGAATTTTACAATTCCCAACTCCAGTCTTCGCCAGCCCTGTTCCTCCATCCAATTACAGTCGCTTAGTGACAGGTGACTAATCATTTACGTCACACAACAAAAAATGTAATATGAACGTGAACAGGCGTCTGAAGATGAACCCTGTAATGTAACGGACTACTGAAACTACCAATACCACCGGCTGGCGAGGTGTACGGTGCCGTCAATCAACTTGAAGGAGCAAGTGAACTTCAACTACGTAAACATAAACATATTATTATTGTGTTACAAAACTGTTAATATGAGGACAATCACGAGGTATATTGCCACAGAACTATATTATAAACGCCTTCCATTTTTCACACTATGTTTTTCATATATGTATACGTGCGATGTGTAAAATATTGATATACAACCATGGTTGGCAGTACTACACAGTTTGTAAGCTCTGTTAACAGGAGCCGGTGGTTGGCGGGTGTAGAGACAATGGGCAGTTGGTGTTGAGACGTCTTGTAATACGCTTTCTTTGAGTAGGTCAAGGTTAGAGGGAACGAAATGATGAATTGGAAAAGCTGTTACATTGAAAATTATTGAATATCGTCACGATCAGCATTTATAAAATAAAAGTTGGAAGTTTAAATATGTGTCAGTTCTTACACAGCAGAATACGCACCCTGGACCACAAACTGATTTAACAAACAGCGGATGGCGAGAGTCATCACTGGACCACGAGCGTGCAACAACGACCAATAAAGGTAAGAAAGTTATATTACTCTAAATTCAAATTGTGATGATACCTTTCTTTCTGCACGTCTTCAACCCTGTATGTACTCTGTATGTACTCTGTTGTTTAAAATGATAATTTGTAGCTTAATATACTACTACTGTTAATAATTAATATTTGTCCCCCGGAGAAAGAGGTGCATTACAACCTGTCGGTTCGAAACCGGTAACGGCATTATATATATAAATAAGTAACGTTATGAACAGTGGTTGGTTTCCGTTTACTTCTTTGCAGACCCAAACAGTTCCGCAGTGTGACTCTTAGAGCTTTCTTAATGAAGCATTTATTTTATAATTGGTCTCATTCTTTTATTCCGGAGATAGGGTTAGCAGCCGAACTCTGTGGCATCGGAATATCCCTTAATTTCTTCGACGCAAATCAGTTATGTACAATTAGAGATATATTTTATTCTTCTGATAAGGGTGAGCTTTGCCATTTCGAAAGTTTTCCATTTCCAGCATTCATTTGTGTATTAAGGCATCCATTTCTGCTGGCACAGGCTAATGAACAGGAATCAGAGCTGAAAGAATGAGTCGTTATACCCTATCACCCCAAGTGTTTCTCAGAAATGTGAAGAAGTAGAGTAGTTGTTTCATACATGAAAACAAGAGTGGTCGTAGTGGGACACATGACTAATGATTTCGTACCCAGATATGGTACTGGCTGTTTCGCTGGGGAACCGTAGACGAATGTGAAACATTTTCTCCGTAAGTAAATCTTGCGGGTCGTCTGACCCCTCGCAGCACAACCGTAATAAATATTTGGCAGAGGTGCCACTCCTGTGGCGGAAGCACGCCCAGCACCCGTGCGTCGACGGCGGACGGACAAAAAAATGCTTAAAACAGTTGGGTGGCGGCAGGTTTGCGAGATAAACGATCCGCGTAAATCTACGCGTCGCCGTTGTGTTATTTGCTGATGCAATTAGGCTGCGCGTATTTATTCTCAGCGGCTGCTTTGTGGGCGTGGGCAGATTTAGCGCCGCCAGAGACCTCTGGTGGGCCGCTGGCGATACTCGTCAACCCTGTCGCGGGAGCACCGTTAGGTCACTTCCACGTGAAAGCCTCGCTGTGCTCGGTGACAGCGCGCTGGAAATGTACCGCCGCCCCGCACTGCGTTCACTGCGAGGATTGAGTACAGGTGTTTGCAGTTGTCGCCCAGCCTGAGTGGGCGATGAGGCAAATACGCAAGCGAATTGTACGGAAGGCTAGAACGACAGTCCGTGATAAAATGGTCGGGTGTTTGCGGTGCCAGAAATTGAAAACAAGCTAGAAGGAGAAATTCAGTGCCGGTATAAACAGCGACTGGTCTGGTGTGCAAATATAGCTTCTAACGATGCTACCTGCAGTGTTCAATATCTGCCAAACAAAGTGACTTGTTGATACTCATAGCGAATGCAAGCCACACGGGAAACTGCATTCGCTTTATACCGAATGGCGATGTAAATCACTGGGTGTCAACCGTATGAGAGGAATGAATACATTTTCACCTGTGACATCAATAAAAATCAGGTTCTAGGTTTCCGGTTCTGACTTTTGGAAATAAACAATTCTGACTTTTGTAAATAAACATAAATTTCATACAAATATGTAGTAATAAGAATTACATTATAGATTATACTTTTATTTCTTTTTAAATTAGAAATTAAAATAATATATCTTTAACAGTATTCGATAAATAGGACTGTAATATTTCTGTTAGGCTTCGGTAGGAACTAAATGATATTGTATTAGCATTTTGAATTCATTCCTTTAGGCAAATTTTCACAGACTTTATGTTTTATCTGTACGAGAAGGTGAATAGTTGCGCTATATGTTGTTACATTGTGCAATAACTACCTCATCGTGTTTTTGGAGGATACGTGTTGCGTTGTCTCAGCTCGGTTTTCACTGTTTCAAGTAGGGCTGTGTTTGGGCACGACTCGAACTGTTCGAACAATTTACGTTACAGTTCGGTAAACTTGGAGATCGGCGCGTAATCTAGTGACTTTTGTTGGTACCATATCTACAATCTGCCTTAGCGATTGTATGGCAGTGTGGATTTTAAGATTAAAAATAACTGTGAAACATGGACTAAAATGTCTTCTAGGATATATGTCATGTGTAACAGCGGTAACTAATCAGTAAACAAACAGTTTGCAATCGTGTTTCTGACAAATTCTCGAGCTAGTGACGTTTGATGGTACTATCTCCTAGGAAGGTATTGTCGCTGTATTTTATTCGGGCGATAGGAATTTTACCACGATATATTTAGTTTTTTAGGCATTTAATTTTTCATTAGTTTTCTTTATTGTTTCAACTGAATGGAGAAATTAGAATTACATCGACCGAGAACTTTGAACTAAATCGATAAAATACTTGTATTAAAAATAAAGATTATGTCACCCAAATGATTACGATCGTGTAGGAATGTGAAGCAAACTTTCAGAGATTTTTGGTAACATCCTTTCTTTTTTATGTATTACTTACACAAATTTTGGAGTCAGATTGCGAAATCATTTCTACATAGTGATCTTCCTCTTGTCTTGAACATAAAATCCACAAAATTTCATCAAGATCTGAATAAAACTGTATATTTGTAGGGGTTGCAAACGAATAAACAAACGAACACTCTTCTTTCTGTGTAGAGATAGCCTGTGTGTTGAGTACTATAGTACTGAGTCACATAGCGTATCGGATAGTGCAACATTGTTTGCCATGTATGGGATGCTACTTCAGTAGAGGTTTCCATGCCACAATATCGGCATATAAAACAGGTAAATTAAGAAATTAGTAACGGTATACCGTCTTTGATCTTTATACTTATGTAGTTTTATAATGTTCTGTTTAAACACTGGAGAGTAAAACTTAAGGGCTAAAGTTAACTTTCGCATGTTGTGTCACTGCCAAGTAACAGAGTTCGGTGAAACTTCGATCACACGCAGAAAGAAATGCTGCAGTACAGTACAGAAGATAACTGAAAGAAAAGAGTTGTGTGAAGAACACAAATGGCACTTTTATTCAAAGGTAGTAACACCGGTTTATGATAGGCCTCTGGAAGTTATAAGACGCGGGAGTTTGTTTGTAATCGATTGTACGATTACCACAGATAGCAGTGCATGCTCTGCAATGTCCTCCCATGCGGGCTATATGGTTGGTAAGAGTTCTTGTGAAAGGGCCTTCCATTTCTCCACCAGCGCAGCTGACAAATGCTGGATGATCGTTGATGCATGTGGACGTGCTGCAGTACGTCTGTCCAACCCATCCCACATGTGCTCGATAAGATTTAAGTCGGGGGAACGGACGGGCCAGCCCATTCGCCGAATGTCCTCTCGTTCCAAGAGCTCCACCACCACTGCAATTTGATGCTACCGCGCATTGTCAACCACAAAATGAAGTCAGAGCCAAATGAACCCCTGACAAGATGCTCATGGGTAAGGAGCACGGAGTCACAATAAGCCGGCCACTGAGTGTACCGTGTTCACTGATATGGAGGTCAGTACATCCATGCGAAGTTATGTCTCTGCTCACCGTAATACATGGACCACGAAAACCATCACGTTCGACATTGCTTCTGGGTGCATTACGTGTTCCCACCCCACACCATATGGGGGTTCGTCCAGAATCACCACTCAGACTGAATTTGCTCTCATCCAAGAAAAGCATGCTACCCCACTCCTCGTCGATCCAGTCCATACGCTCTTGGTATCACTGCAAACGCTGCCGCCCTTGTGCGGGTGTCAACTGAACACGTCGTACTGGTCATCGGCAAGGCGACCGCCATAACGCAGTCGCCGAACCACTGTGGAGAGTGAGACAGCGTGCCTTGTGCTCCTGTTAAATGTGGCTGCAATTCCATCAACTATTAGACATGGGTCCCTTCTTGCCTGGCACACAATACAGGGTCTATCAAAAAGAATCATCTGGTTTAAAAAACCATAACTATTATGTTATTTGAGATATGTGCGTGAACAACGTACTGTTGGAAAGAGCGTACTCTCCAGTATTACATGGTTCCCGGTAGGTAGCAGCTGTGTGCGCTCACTTCAGTTCTAGTAAAAATGGTTTCGGGATACCAGAAAGCGTTTTGTGTTCTACGTTTTGCGTATTGCGGGTCATTAATAACTGTTCAGCGTGACTGTCGTACTAGGTATGGTGTGGATCCTCCTACAGCACAGAGCATTAGACGATGACATGAACAATTTCGAGAAACAGGCTGTTTGTGTAAAGTCAAATAGCCGGACCGCCACACTGGCATCTGGAAGTGCGGCAATTTTTAAATCAAAGTATTATTGAATGATAGATTGGTCGCACTGGACCAAATGATTCAATCTTCCATTACTGACCTCTAAGGTCATTGGACCTGACTGTATGTGATTATTTCTTGTGGGGGTTTATAAGACTCTGTTTATGTGCCTCTGTTACCAACAACAATGAATAAACTGAGACATAACAGCAGCTGTGGAAGCTGTAACTCAAGACATGCTCGCAGCTGTGCGGGAACAATTTGAATACCGCATTGACATACACTGTGCATCTCAGGGGAAACATATTGAACACATATATTTATAAATTCCATAAGTTTTTAGTACATAACTTGTTCAAATATTTTTTGAAATGCAAGAGAAAACTGTGATGATTCAGTAGCTATTTACATTATCTCTCAAAATTTTATATATATATATATATATATATATATATATATATATATATATATATATATATATATATATATATATATATATATTGAAATAACCTTAGATGTTTCAATGCATCATGGGAAGTGCATGCTTGAAGTGAGTAATGACAATGACATAAATGTAGAGTTGAAATTTTTTTTATCATTTATTGTATTTGCTACTTTATCTTGTGAGACAGAGTACATGCACTTACTTTATAGTCATTGGCGTGGGAGTACATATTTAAGTTTGACTTTTTTAATATTTTCAGCAAACGTGTGGAAAAATCGTGAAATGTATTATCTATTTTTATGAGGATTGTTACTTTTATTTCCTTGTGGCAATGTTATATTTTTACACGATTCTCTGTTTTCAACAGATCCGTTTCTTATAACACCCCACATTGCCTCCACTTTGTGAGTTGAATTATAGATGTACTTAGCATTATGCATTATTTTTGCTGCTCTTATTACTTTTCTTAGTATTTTGGAATATTTTTTGTAGTATATATGCGATTGATATGGGGAATTTTTCAAGCTACATATTTTATGGCAAGGAAATTGCTACCGCACCCTGCTTGCTGTTATTTCAGAAATAACAGGAAAACAAAATTAATTTATTTATTGTCAGATGAATTAATTCGGGGTTACGTCAGTGCTCAGAAATGCATAATGCTTAATATTCTCTAGTTCACAAGTTAGTAGAACGTTAATTTCGTCGATCTTATCACCCAGGGATTGAACATTATGTTGATAAATTTTTGGACGGTATTTATTCACGATTTGGTATTTGAGCCTCATATTTACATCACAGAACATTGGTTTAACTTCTGATCCCCAGTAGTGTTGCACTTTTTGTTGTCCATTTTACTTTTCTCACTAATGCCAGGCCGACATTCAGGAAGCTGATAAACAGTTTCATTGCTAAAAAATCTTTCTTTAAGATAGATTAAGGTTTTATTTAAGCACTCTGAAAAGGATTTTGCTGAAAAAAAACTTTTTTAGAGCATTTAAAGAGCATTTTCCTACCACGTGTGTTTATGTGCCACACCCACTTTTCTGTCACCCACTTTTCTGCATCTATTTTAGATCTTTATATCCCCTACACTGCACGTTAGGGATTTTTTTTACTCTCGGGTGTGTTGGCTAACCTTGGAATGCAACGGTCGGTATTCTTTTGTTTCTGCTTTTGTAAACAACACACTCTCAAACATGCGGTTAGTTTTGTTCAAGTGTGACTGCGAGTAGTTGTTATACTTACGTTTGCAGTGATTGTTTACGTGTGTTTTGTCGTGTTTATTGAAGATGACGAAACGTAAAGGCATTTTCAAGAAACGACAATTTAGAGGAAACAAGGTTAGAAAGCTTTCTGTACAAGAGGCTATGTCGACTGGCAACGATGTTTCTAACTGTAATTCTTCAACAAGTGCATCATCATAGAAGCTCTCACCATTTCAAGAGAGTTACAATGAGTTTACTGTAAGTGATAATGGATGCAGTAACATTATTATAAATTTGAGAATATTATCAGATGTAATTTCTAAATTTGTACAGATACTGTGTGGTGAGTGCCAGTGGGAGAAAAGGCCTAGCAATTGCTTTGGATTTAATTTGCACTAAATGCTCAGCTGTGATTTCATTTATGAGTTCTTCAAAACCAAATTCAAGTGGTCCTTATGAAATCAATACTAGAATAGTTTATGCCTTACGATTGATTGGCAAGGAAATGGCTGCAGGGAGAACATTTTGTTCAGTGATGAACTTACATCAACCACCAAATAAATCTGAAAAACTGACTGTAATATTAGAGAAAGCTGTTTGTGAGGTCAGTGAGGAAAGCATGAAACTGGCTGCTAGGGAAGCAGTGGAAGAAAACGATGGATGTTTGGATATTGCAGTTGCACTTGATGGAAGTTGGCAGAAAAGAGGACATGCTTCTCTGAATGGAGCAGAGACTGCCACGAGTGTAGACACCGGTAAAGAGTTAGATAATGTCTAAAAATTGCAAATATTGTAAAGGCAATGAACATAAAGAATACAACTGTGTGGCTAATTTTAGAGGAACAAGTGGTGGTATGGAAG
This sequence comes from Schistocerca americana, assembly GCF_021461395.2. Classification (NCBI taxonomy): domain Eukaryota; kingdom Metazoa; phylum Arthropoda; class Insecta; order Orthoptera; family Acrididae; genus Schistocerca; species Schistocerca americana. The sequence goes on along the minus strand of NC_060123.1, from coordinate 399,316,576 downwards.
TACGTGGAGTACAACAAATATTTCATCGCTCCGTAGAAACAAGAGGTGTACGGTACACCAAATATTTGGGTGATGGTGACAGTAAGGCATACATCAATGTGGTGAACTCTAAGCCATATGGAGATGCCATTATTAGCAAAATAGAATGTGTAGACCATGTTCAAAAGCGTTTGGGAACAAGGCTGAGAAAACTAACTGTTGATATGAGGAGAAAAAATTAGATGGAAAATTGTTGACCAGACAGGTACGGTTAACTAAAACTGAAATAGAAAACTTGCAGGTATACTATGGGCAGGCAATTAGGAGAAATAAAGAAAATCCGGAGGCAATGAAGAGAGATGTTTGGGCCATATTCTTCCATACGTCCTCTACTGATGATAAGCCATGTCATGGATTGTGTCCAACAAGAGAAAATTCGTGGTGCAAATACAATAGGGCTCAGGCTACTGGAGAATCTTATTCTCACCAGTATTCTCTTCCCGCTGCTGTTATTACAGCAATTAAACCTATTTTCAGAGACTTGGCTCATCCTGACCTTCTAAGCAAATGTCTACATGGGCAGACGAAGAACCCAAATGAATGTTTCAACAGCATAATTTGGAACCACCTTCCTAAGACTGTATTTGTAGTCACGCATACAATGAAACTAGGAGTTCATGATGCTGTAATCAGATTCAATTGTGGTAATATTGGAAAGTGTTGGGTACTGAAAGGCTGGAAATTAATCCTGGTGAAAATATAATCACTAGGCTGCAACATTGCGATAAAATTAGGATAGCCGATGCAGACAGGTCTGCATCTAATATGGCCAAGAAAGCAAGACAAACATCCAGTAAAGTGAAAAAGTAGCTGGAAGACCTGCTAGAGGCCAAAGAAGGACGATATATGCAGCAGGACAGTTTTAATTCACTGTAAGTAATAAATTTCAAAAGTTTTTCTTTAAGGTCAATTTCGTGCAAACTAAAATTTTCAGTACATATGCCCCATTATATCTGAAAATAGATAAATGAATGAAGTTTTCAGAGACTCTGCATAACATAGAAAAGCCACCTCTGGTACTACATTCATTAATATTCCCCCATTAGGAAGTTCACAAAAAAATATTTTCTGCAGAAAGAACTTAATATTTTTTGTTAATAAATTTAAAAAAGCGTTCTTAAAAACTATAATATGGATAAAGTAGATTTTAGTACAGTTGACTCTATTAGCATCATGTAACATACAGTAAAAATATTAAGGTACTTCATTAAATAGTCTTTTCAGAAATGGGTTAAATATTTGCCTAAATTAACATGGGTTAGATAGGGAGGGTGTGGTCCCCTAAGTATTTCACTGACGCGATTACACACAAATCTTTTCCCTTTATAGTTTAAGCGCATCCCATGTTTGGGATGCAGGTTACAGTGCTGCTTAGTTATGTTCACTACATCGCACTTAGTGTATATTTGTTTCTCGAGTTCCTTTACTTGTACACGAACCATAAATTACATTATGCTTATAAGGCACTGTGGCAACGTATTTCTACAGTTACTCACTTCTAGAAAATTCTGCAGAGCTTACACGCAAACCTCTGCTGCATTTTATAGCTACTTTGTTGGAGCTCGTTATACAAATAATAGTCACTTTCGTGCGTTACTTTCGTCTGAAAGTTAGCGTCTAAAACATGCTTAGTTCTCGCTCCAGCTTTCACTACACTAGCCACTACTTTGTCTTGATTTTTCTCACGAAACAAGCCAGATAGATTTCGGCTGCGGCTGACTGTTAGTATGTGAATGGTACGCTACTCTTTTTTTCTTCAGGATCCGTGTTTGTTGTTGCCATTATTTCCAAAAACATCATTCGTTTTCAACTCACTGATTTTTGCAAGTTTGCGATTTCTTGCACAGTCGTTATACTAGTTAGTTTATTGCAAAACAATATATTTGTTTTTATCGGAAAATTTCATTTGTTTTTGCAGAGCTTGTTGTCCTTTCCGCGGCTAAAGAATTACCACTATTCTACACCTTTTTCCACTCGGACGATGTAACAAATAGGCTACGTGTTGAGTGGTTTCATTTGATGTTAGCTTTGATCGTAGCTCTTTCTTGAATGAACCAATTTCGCTTCTTAAAGTACTGACTATGAATCTAAGCCTGAAATTCGTTTGTTTGGCGTTGTTGTTTCAACGTTATGATTCTCACAAACTACTTTTTTAACCATTCAACTGTAAATTTTTCTCGTCACAGAATTAGGAACTTCTACGCTTGCATCCAGCTTGGTCAAAGATCCAAGTAGCAGGCTTGTTTAAGAACACGTTCCGTACCATTTACGTCCGACACTGTGTCACAGTTCCCAGCTCTACTAACGTGGAACAGAATGTATGGAACGGGAAAGTGATAATAAGAATCACATAGTGTGACTACAGTAGTCGATATCCCTCTTAGTTCCAATGAAAGGGATTCCCGTCACAGTTGTCATGGTAACCTATGCTGATGATAAACGTGTATTCATCACAAGTGACTCGTGGTCAAGCATTCAGGGGAGATTCTGTGGTGGTCTTGATATGATAAGAAGAAACATGCATACTGTTAAAATTAAAGCTTATAAAGAGCCTTGTCCTCACATCTTATCAAGTTTGACAAACAACCACTTGGCCAGCCTGAAGTTATTGCACAGCGATTATGACATTGCGCGGCGTGCTCTTACAAATTGGTAACTTCGAGGACAGCTCCGAGCTAGGCGCCATGTAGTGTGCGTTCCACCTACCCACACCCCAGTCATTTGCGATTTCAGAAGTGTCAAGTTACAGTTCATTGTAGTGCAGGGTTGAAGTCTGTTGCTGGTTCCGCCTTGGTGCCAATGTGTTGGTTACGAGGTCAGCTGAGGGCCTGCAACCAACCAGTCCGCGTGTTAGACACAAGGGACTTACACTTGCAGTCATGGTGTGGTGTGGTATGTGACAGCAGGAGCGCTCTCGTGGTTATTCCGCGCACCCTGACTGCAAAACTGTACGTCAGTCTGGTGATTCGACCTGTAGTACTGCCGTTCGTGAACAGCATTCCAGGAGGTGTATTCCAACAGGATAACACTGGCCTGCGCAGCTCTGTTGTAACCGAACATGCTCTACAGAGTGGCGACAAGTTGCCTTAGCCTGCAGAGCGATCACCAGATCTGTCGCCAATCAAATACATATCGGACGGCAACTCCATCGTCATCCACAAATAGCATTAACCACCTCTGCACTGACCGACCACGTGCAACAGGCATGGAACTCCATGCCAGAAACTGGCATCCAGCACCTGTACAATACAATGCATGGATGTTTGCATGCTTGCATTCCAGATCCTGGCTGTTACAACGGTTATTAACATAAGGGTGTGTCAGATTTGTAATGCCTTATCTCGAACTTACATTAACCTGTGATCCTGCAATGTCAATCACTTAAATATGTTACCTAGACGAATGTATCCCCGACATTTCATTACAACACATTAATTGTGTTTTGGTGTTGTGATTATTTTTCCGTCACTATATGGTTTTCAGTGGTAATTAAATAGCTGTATAATTGAGGTATTAACTAGCAAATAATTTTAAAGCTTGTAAACAAATTGGTACACCAGGATCAGTCCAAACAGTTTCGACACCGACACATAGCCTCCCTCCACTTGAGTGCAACACAGAGAATGTTCAAAGTATTAGGTGAATCTGTCATAAAAGACCTTCATTGAGATGTTGTTCAATCATGCGTCACATTAGCTTGAATCTCTGTTACGTTATCACAGTGTTGACCCTTCAAGTGAATTTGTCCTGTTTGTTGTTTTGTGTTAAGGCTCATCACCGTGTCGATTTTTTCCAGATTAGAGTTGTCCGAGTTTTTCATTACAACCAGGTCGCGGCAGTGTCCACGCGTCGCTGTTTGTGTTTGGAGTCAACATGTGCGAGACAAACTTCGCACAATTTCCTCTTCTTCTCACAACTGACTGGTTGGATGCACATCTTCTGTTTATAGTTGTAAAGCACAGTTACTGTGCTGACGTCGCTGATATACCAGCTATCTCGGAATTTAATTTGGGCGAGCGGTGGAGTTCGGTGCAGTTTAGGAACGAGATAGTGAACTTTAAGAAAAGCACAGCTACAATAAACGTTAACACCATCGTTTTTTTGGGAAGATTGTCAGTAATAACCATTTGCTGATTACCACTGACTTTCCGGAAGTTTGTACGCCTCATTTTGTTCTCCCATACCAGATTTCGCTGGTGTTTTTTCCCCTTGTCAGAATCAGTCACAGCAAGATCATTGTACTGTTTATAAGTAGAATTATCTGCAGGTCGTTGTAACCTAGTTCAGACGGAAGTGCTTTCGTAGTAATAGTAGTACTAAGGTGGACTTTATTTTGATTGCGATAGGGAGGGTACGTCAAGGATTCTCTTTGGTTAAGCGGTGCTTAAAATAAAAAGGGTATTGCCTGGCCTTGTTTCTTATCACTAAACGCAACACTGTTGCGGGGCCATGTAACAGAAGACAGTTTAAATCAAAGTTCCTTCCCATTAAAACTAAACACCGTCCACAGACCCTGGCTGGCCCATCGGTACCGACCGACCGCCGTGTCATCCTCCTCCATGGCGCCATCGGTTGCGGTATGGAGAGGCATGTGGTCAGCACACCGCTTCACGATGGTTGTCGGTTTTCTTGACATTGGAACCGTTACTGATCGGCTGAATAGCTTTCTAGTCCTACCACCATGGAAAGAAGTCTCTGCCAGCTCTGAGAAATGAACCTGAGTCCTACATATGGCAGTTAGCCTCATTGACCATTCAGATACGGAGATGAAGCACGTTCCCTCTTAAGATACTTTTTTTCGACAGTGTAGAATTTCAGATACATAAAACTTCTGTTATATTCTTGAGAAGAACTACCAGAATTGCTCGCAGTAGTATTACGATGCCGCGAGTATAATGTTTAGAAAAGTATAATATTGTGATTACAACACGCAAATAAGAAGAAGCTACTGTGTTTTCCTCACTACAACGCAGAACTAGTTTTTAGATCTGAAAACAGAAAAGATAGCTAGTATTTTAAGAAAATAAAACAAAGAAAGAAAGAAAGAGACAAAAAGTTACCTTTGCAAAGCATCGAACGTCATATCCGGTCTACGAATACGATACCTAGTTGCGAGCGGTCAGCGTGCTCCATTATTACATGACCCGAGAGACAAAGCAATCTGCAGTAAATATTGAAGACTTCTGCAGAGATTATATATATATAGCGGGGACCACATAACGCATTCAGGAGGTAGAATTGCTGAAGTAGCTTTTGCCGAAAGAGCTAGAGTTCGGAGCTTCTTTGCAAGAAATCATGGCTTCACAGAAATTAATGGGGAACTGATCAATTTTCTACTGACGTATATTTATGTTTGCAAGTAACTCGAATACATTCGAATGAATGAAAAAATTGAAAATTTGTGCCGATGTTTTAAATATAGACGGTAGATAGATGGAGAGTCGCTAATAACGGATATAGTTTGTCAGTCCAACACATTAACAGTTTTAATTTCCCAAAAAACGCGAATATTACTACTTCAAGCTCTTGATGCCAATGAGAAAGTAACAGTCGCATATGAGGTTGCGTTACGTGTTTCGTAATCGGCATGGACCAGCCACTAAAATGACAATGATCTTACGACAACTGCTTGAAAACGTGCATGTGATTGCAAAAAACAACCACTCTTAGGACATACTGACTAGCTTCATGACGAATGAATTTATTGTATTGTAAATGCATTGCGAGAGCATGCGATGTGACGCCCGCGCTGTGCACAGTTACCCATGGCAGGCGATTTCTCTTCGACAATGATGAAGTATGCACATCTGTTATATCCTTGAGAATGAGCCACACTTGAAACAGATATTGCTTAGGGAAGCACAATTTTAAAACACAGGCTGATGGAACGACGTCTTTTCCCATATTCACGAATATTAAAGAAACAATCATTCTATTGTACTTCTGTTTTTGCTATTTTTCCCGTTATCTGTTACAGCGACAATGCACAATAGTTTAAGACATTTTTTCTTCAAGAATTATGAACGGCCGGCCGGGATGGCCGAGTGGTTCTAGGCGCTACAGTCTGGAATCGCGCGACGGCTACGGTCGCACGTTCGAATCCTGCCTCGGGCATGGATGTATGTGATGTCCTTAGGTTAGTTAGGTTTAAGTGGTTCTAAGTTCTAGGGGATTGATGACCTTAGCAGTTAAGTCCCATAGTGCTCAGAGCCATTTGAACCAATTATGAACGATTCCGCAGTCCTTATAAGCTACGACTACAGCGTGACCAAACATTTACAGTACACAATTAAATAGCAAAGTTATTTCATATCTTCGAAACACAAATTGCTCGTTTGTTATCACCTTACTATCATAAATAATGTGAGCTACTCAGGTTAGCATTGTTTAGCTTTTCTTCATTTTACAGGAGTATTAGAATTCAGTTTCGTGGTGTTACATCTGCCAACAATTTTCTCCCTCTATTTAATGCCGCGATCACGTTCAACTGACTGGGTATTAGGCAAATAAAAATGAAACAAATCACCTTCCGTTTTGCACGTGATAAGGTGTAAGGTAAATAACTGCATTTAGTCACACTCGTTAATTATGTAGACTGACAACGTGAACTTAAAACAATTATACCCGTGATCCATATATTAGTTGGTATATTCTCAAAGAGCTGCAACAATGTGTGAGAAACAGTTCTAAGTTTCAGCTTAGTATTGGTTAGCACTGCCATATTTCATAACTTTCACTGAAAAGAACTCTCCTTCTACGTCGAGCCTAGGCTGTCCTGTTTGCAACAATACGAGATTATTCTGTAAAAGTAAGGAATTGTCTATGGAACATTTTGAGGGGAAGAGCTTTGGATCTGCGGGCGCTACTTTAGCAGGATGTGAAGTTAAACAAGGCTTGTATGTAGCTCATTGTGTTATAGAATAGTCACATGCATGCTGAGAAAGGCACTGTGGTTACTGCGAGGGCCAACATTATGCGACCAGCAGCAACTCCTGTGGAGGCCCGTGACTTCCGACATCGGGAAAAACTCACACATTGTCACGTGCGTGAGTCGAATGTTCGACATAGAACGTGTTGACAATCAAGTCGATGGCGAAGCAGCATCAGCTGAAAATTTGCGTAACTAAATATCTAACAACGAAACGGTGCTGTTTTTCCTGGATAACGCTGTGACGTTTTCAGTTAATGTAGAGGATTGGTGCGTAAGTTCGTAGCCTTTTTCCATAAGTTTAATAAACATAACAGGTACACATAACAGTAACTTTAGTCATCAGTAATATATTCTCTTTCACTATTTACACCAGTCTGCCAACGCTGAGGTAAATTTTAGGATATGCGACTGTAGAAATCACGTAATTTTGAGGCGAAGAATTCGTGCAGCCATGTTCTGAGTGCAGTTTCTTCCGGTAAGGAATTTCCCTGAAGATTGTTCGACAGAGAGAGAGGAAAAGGTGAAAGTTCAGGGTGCAAGATCACGTAAATAAATTGGGTGCGGAATGACTTCCTAACGCAACGTGTAGAGTATTATTTGTCAGTCTAGTAGAATGCGGACGAGCATCAGTGTGGAGTAGTATCACATCATGCAGCCTTCCTGGTCGTTGTTCTTGGCTTGTGTCTGCAAGATGTCTTAGTTGTTAACAATAAATGCCAGCAGTGATGATTACACCGCGGAGAAGAAATTCGTTATACACCATACCGTCGCTATTCCACAAGATATATAATATTATTTTTTGTGGATGGGCGCAGTACTTCCTACTGGGAATTGCTGCTTTGTTTTGACTGAACAATTCCTTTCTTTACCTTGTGTTAGCATAGAGACACCATTTCTCGACACCATTAACGTGCGGGATAGGAATGGTCGGTGTTGTTCTCTGGCCAACTGATGATGAGCAAGAAGAGATGACCATATGGCCACCCGCTGATTTCTGTGATTTTGGCTTAGAGCATGCGGTACCCACACATCGGATTTTTGAACCTTCCCCATTGCATGCAAATGTCGCACAATAGTGAAATGATCACAATTCATAACATTTGCAGTTCTCGAGCACACTGACATGAATCGTTGTAATTACTGCGTTTAAACGATCTTCATCAAACACCGAAGGTCTTTCTGAACGTGGAGAGTCACTGAAAACAATCCGTAAAACGACAAAACCACTTTCTTGCCTTTCCATGCCAAATGGCATTATCGCATGCACGGTGCAAATGTTTCTGGCCGTCTCCATTTTTGTCACCCCTCTACTGAAGTCAAACAGAGAATAAGTCGTAAATGTTCCGATTTCTCCACCTGGCATTCCATTTTCTAGCCTCCACAGACCAACTCATTATTTCCAAATGACAAAATCTACATCTACATATACAGGGATACTCTGCAAATCACATTTAAGTGCCTGGCAGAAGGTATATATGCAAACCCAAATAGAAACAGTGAACTACAAATAAAAAATGCGAATCGATCAATAAATCCACGGCAACCGGAATACCAACAAAACAAAAACGCTGCGAACGTTTGCATCGACCTAATCGTAGTGGACGGTAGATTCAATGATAATGCGGTTGGTGGTATCGCAAAACACGACTATGAAAAGTACTTCATCGGCGTTCGCAAAAAAGGAAGATTACGGTTTATCGTTCAGTAGACGACGATGACGTTAGATGAGAGATTCAGCTTGGCTAGGACAATGACTAGGAAGAAAATCAGTCGCGTATTTTTCAAAGGAGTCGGCACGACACATGCCAGAAGCGATTCAGGAATATTATCGTAAAGGTGCATCTGGGTAGAGAACGGGAATTTGAACCCGCCTACCCGAATGCAGTTCAGCGTGCAAAATATCTTCTCCTATATTTTACTGACGCTTAGTTGAAACAGTTTTGTTTGGACCATCAGGTATGGGAAAGGAATGGTAAACAGAGAGAACAAGTCGCGTACGAAAACCTGGCTGAAATGCCTAAAACGAAAACCCTCTTATTATATTTGCTTTAAAAATATTAAATTCACCCGTTCTTAGTTTAAGTGAAAAAAAATACAGGGTGTGACAAAAACTGTACGCCGAGTTTAAGAACTAAAACGGAGAATTAGTGCTGTTAAGGACACCGAAAAAAGTTTTTGTGCTGCAAATCAATGGGAGTGAGATGACTGATTTATTCACGTGGTTCGATAACAATCATCAGCAGAAAATAAGTGCAGAGAGAAGAGCTTCATACGTATATTATGGAATCATATGAGTGAGGCACATTCCAGAAGGTATGTAACATAGGCAAAGTATTCGTATTTTTTGGTGGATCTCTGCTGCATATGACCATCCCACGTAAAAGCTAAAGAAACCTTTTGGAATGTATCACATTAATATGATGCCATAATCTATGTATGAAATTATTCTCTCTGCATCGATTTTCTGATGATGATTGTAATCGAAACACGTCAATAAACCAGTCGCCTCACAACCAGTGACGTACAAATACAAAGATTTTTATTCAGCATTCATATCAGCACTGTATCTCCACTTTAAGTGAAAAGGTTGCCATTAAAGGAAAAGAGCTAAGACCATTTATTTTATTCGTTGAGTTCCTAAACAACAAGCTCTGTATCAACCGTTAGACACGAGCAAGCTAATATTTGTGGCTAAAATTATTTCCACTTTCACGATGAAGTTGACATTACTGGACTGCTTTTCCAAATTAAACTATCACACTATGAGAGCTCACGGTAGCCTTGGTAATTGTTCAAGTAATAATATAGCCTGCCAATGACTGCTACTGACTGAGAATTACGATATTGATTTGTCCACTGACTTCGAATGAATGTATCGGCAACCTCCGTGAATAAACTGAGTGGTCATTCACTGCTACCGTAACGTTACATGGGAAACTTTCAAACTCATTTTTTATCAACATGCAAACTGTTGGTACTTTCTGGTAAGACTCTGCTGCATATGCCCGTTCCAAGTGGAACCTGAAGAGGACAGCCCTTATCTCGCATCAAGGTGCTTTGGCATTGTTGTACGAAACAGCAAGACAATGCCTCTTTCTGGAAGAGCGTGCTAAATTGCGAATGTTTCAGATTTTATACCATTTCATCATGGGGCCTGCATATTTCTCTGGATTTGGTAGTGTTAGTGGTAAAGCGTTGCTGGATGCCCTTCCTGTCGCCACACTATGACTAACCACGGCATATCAAAAATGGTTCAAATGGCTCTGAGCACTATGGACTTAACATCTACGGTCATCAGTCCCCTAGAAATTAGAACTACTCAAACCTAACTAACCTAAGGACATCACAAACATCCACGCCCGAGGCAGGATTCGAACCTGCGACCGTAGCGGTCGCGCGGTTCCAGACTGTAGCGCCTAGAACTGCTCGGCCACCCCGGCCGGCGGGACTGATGACCTCAGATGTTAAGTCCCATAGTGCTAAGAGCCATATGAACCATTTGATGCTAACGGAGTGTATCTCTTTTGACAGTTGTTCATTTTTAGTGTACGGTGTTATTCTGGGTTCTCACTTATAAAGTTACTTGGGCTGATAATGTGATATCCGCTCTTGGTTCTAATGTTCAAATGTGTGTGAATTCCCAAGGGACCAAACTGCAGAGGTCATCGGTCCCTAGACTTTCACGCTACTTAAACTAACTTAACGCTAGGGACAACACTCACACCCATGCCCGAGGGAGGACTCCAACCTCCGGCGGGAGGGGCCGCACGATTAGTGACAAGGCGCCTCTAACCGGGCGGTCACTCCGCGCGGCCGTTCTTGGTTCGTGCCCCACTTCTGGAACCAGGGTCAAATGAGCTTAACGTTCAAAGATACTTTATCTGCTTATTATCGTTATTATGAGCTGCGTCCATTTTAAAGGATTATCCCTGTTCAGAATATTATTTATTTTTTGATTTAACTGTCAAGGATTTCTTTTGATGTCGGTTAAGTTTTTATGTTGTTGTTGTCAACAAATGTTATTTCAAATTAAGCACACACACAATCGCGGTCCCAAATCCCTCTCCAACCAAATCCTGCACTACAGTTGGTTGCAAAAAGCTACTGCGTGCTGTGCCGGCGAGGTGCCCGCAGCTTTTGTATTATCTTCTTGGGAGGTTGTGTATCGATATCCTTTATTGTGATGTATGAAGATATGGTTACTAGGGATGCACCAGCGTTACTGCAGAAGGAAGAGTAGGGTTGTGAGGTGTCCATTTGAGGGCGGGCGCCCAGGAGTACTTAAGCTGGCTTGCCCCAAGAAATTAGACAGGTAATGGAGGTGCCATTGCAGTTGACAGCTGGGGAGTCGATGTACGTGAGTAAGGAGATTTACAATATTCAGTTGACCTTTTTAATATTTTGAAAGTGAGACACTTTCATGTTTGCGTGTGTGTAGATTATAAGGCAGGGCTACACATAGTAGAAACAAAATTAGTGATTTGTTGTTTTCAGTTAAGGAGAGAGAAGCTAGTGCTGCATTAATGGAATTGCTAGGCAGGGTAGCATGGGCAAATGCCGTCAGTAGTGAGTTACAGCCGAAGTTATCCTTGCATGATCGCATGATGGTTCAAAATGGTTCAAATGGCTCTGAGCACTATGGGACTTAACTTCTGAGGTCATCACTCCCCTAGAACTTAGAACTACTTAAACCTAACTAACCTAAGGACATCACACACATCCATGCCCGAGGCAGGATTCGAACCTGAGACCGTAGCGGTCGCGCGGTTCCAGACTGTAGCGCCTAGAACCGCTCGGCCACACCGACCGGTCTCGCATGATGGCTTTCACTGTCTTACTGCGGGAGGAAGTTAATCGAACTGAGCTGGTTGAGGACTCATTTCTGGAAGACTGACAGTGGAGTGCTTAGTTGTCAACGCTTTCTTTGGCCTCATATTACGAACAGCTGGAATGAAGGAAGGAAGATTGGGTTTAACGTCCTGTAGACATGGAGGTCATTAGAGACGCTGCAGAGATCCGCATTGTGTCAAGGATAAGGAAGGAAATCGGCCATGTCCTTTTCTAAGGAACAATCCTGGCATATGCCTGAAGCGATATAGGAGAATCACGGAAAATCTAAATCTGGATGGCTGGACGCGGGTCCACCTCACTCGATACATACAGACGGTGTGGTTGTGTACCGTTTGCCTTTTGGGAAGACAACTGTAGGGAATTTCTTGTGCTATTATTGTGTTAGTTGATTCGTTCTCGGGCCCTGTGTGTTTGTGTGAAATGGCGTCCCACTGGTCCTTTGGCCAGCTGCTATCCTAGGGGACAATGGATGCCAGGTGCGAGGTATTGTTATCTGTACTTATTTTTATTTGTGACTCTGTGGCAGGCACGGTTTTATTTCTTCTCAAGTTTTTGAATGTGTATTATTATTATTGTAGTGGACGTCCAGGAGGGGTCGAACCATCTTGCAAGGTGAAATGATAATCAAATCAAGAACCTACACTGCCGACAGGCGTTGATATATATCAACGGGAACAGCTGAAAATGTTTTCCCCGACCAGGACTCGAACCTGGAGTGTCCTGCTTACATAGCAGACGCTCTATCCATCTGAGCCACTGAGAGCACAGAGGATAGTGCAACTGCAGAGACTTATCCCTTGCACGCTCCCCGTGAGACCCACATTCCCAACTTAATGTCCACACACTACATTCGTAGTGCCCCTGCCCATTACACTCATTACTCGCGGCAAACAATCTTACCGAGTCCCGTAAGAGTTCGGGCAATAAGTGTGCATCCACACAGAAGAAGAAGGTCTATGTCCGGTTAGCCTTAACTATATGAAGATGATATCTGTTCTTTCGGACATGTCAGAAAGAACAGATACCATCTTCATATATTTTGTAACTTTCTTCCTGCAAGCCAAGACAGTCGCTATTCTCGCACCAGAGGGTACATTTGATGGCATGCAGTCTACACCAGCGCCATTTCAAGGCTTCCTGCGTCACCACAACACTGAGGACGGACACTCTGCTGTACTGTCAACACCATTTGAAAGTCAGCGCCATGGCTATTGTGCTAGCGTTGACAATCCCATGTCGTATCACTGGAGGGCCAGCCATTATGCTCGAGAGCTTGATTTTTTCTGTTGGCGGGCTGGCCCTGGACGTGAGAGTCAGTGGACAAGCAATAGACGCGACGACCACAACTTGAGCCACCACCAGAAACTCTTGTGCCCAATGGCTGACAAGCATGGGGCAGTAGTGGACTTTCTTGGGGCACTGGTCGCACTTGGTCTAGGTTCCGTGATGCTGCCCAAGTAGTCATTACGAACCACAGTTCAGAGGAGAGGGAAGCTGAATGGCAGTCAGCTAGCGAGGTGAATACAGGAAAAGTCTGGAACGCAGAGTGTCTTGGAGCTGGGCAGTTTGGGGGGTCACAACAGTCAACACAGGTCATGGGTATTCTGCACGTGCACACTGTCTATGACGTCTTTTCCCGGTATCCGGAAGAAGACAGGAGCCCACAGCCAGAAACATGGAACCATAAAGAGTTTATTTATTGCAGAACTGTACCGAGCAGCAAGTATTCTGATTTTGCGAGCAACATCTATTGGTTGGGCGGCTAACAAATTTTATCTAACTAAAGTTACAAGGCAGTACCAAATTAGTAAAATCAACCAGTGTCTGTTGTGGTGCAGCTGTTATAGGTTGTGAAGTCTGTACTGCTTGGCATAGGCAATGATGCATAAGAAAGTGTTCTCGCTGCAGTGTGATTTTTGTGAAAGACGGCAAGTCAGGCTTGCCTCCATTTCATTTCTGTTGTTGTTATGTCGTTTAATGAGACGGGATGACATGATTATGTACTGCATGTCTCGGAATCTAGTTGCGCTATGTAGGTAGAAGTGATGGACCTTGCCGTCTGTTGACAAAGATTTTGTGTTCTTTCTGTGCTACCGTTGTGTGGAGGGAAATGCGTTGCTCAGAGTCGTCCCCGAGGGCCGCCTTAATGAGTCGAACTCGGGGAAGGCGGAGCGGCTAGCAGCTGATGGAATGGCGGAGAGCACGCGGGTGCTCGTGGCTGCCTTCACGTTACGGGTGTTTGCGCAAGGGACGGGGGAGACACCGCGGTGTGTCGCCAAGCGACTAGCAGAGGCCTGCTACTAGCACAGCCCGGAATATTGACTTCGATGCTGGCCGGTGAGCTTTTATGACTTTTAGGCCCGTTGGAACGACGAGCTGGCATGTCGAAATTGCCTCCTGCCGGAATCTGCAGGTATCCGTGGGCTGGATGGCCAAAGACTTTTTTTTGTTTTTCGTGTTTTTTTGAGAGAGAGAAGCGTTTCTGCTAACATACAAAAAGTTTCTTCTTTGAAGCCGAGAGAGTCCTGCGCTGCTGCTTGTACAACATTCTGTCGCCAACCGAGAAGGAACATTTCTTGGAAAGTTGGGTTCCCATGCCAAGTGATTTCCCACACGCTAAAAAATAAGAGCCATGATTGGGAATCAGACGGTGACGTCAAAGTCATACCGGCGGTGTCAGTTTCTATTGCACGAGAGTCTTTTTGTCCATCTTCTGGAGGGGGACGGTACATTTATTTTTGATTACGCGATTGACGTAGAGGAATCTTACTGTGCGCATTTGGTATACTAAGTGTAGTAACATTTGTGTAAGTGGGGATTTTAGAAAGATCGAGGGGGAGTTCTTTGCAGAACATTGGAGAGGAATTGTTTTCGTAACGCCGGAGTAATGTGTGCATCGGTGTTCGTTCTGGAACTTCGAGGAGGAGATTTTTCTCAGAGATAGCATCGTGTACGCACCGTAGAGTTTGATCCGCGGGTGGTGATCGTTCGAACCTGAGCACGCATCCTGGGTGCGGACTTTTAGATTCTTCGCAGTGCTGAGCATAAGACTCACCCACGATGGGTAGCGGTCTATGGTGAGCATCTTTGCGGCTCCAGCATAAAGGAAATGTTGCTTTACACTTTCAGTGGCGCGTTCTTTCAACTTCCGGCAGCAGTTAACCAGTTAAATGGCTCTGAGCACTATGGGACTTAACTACTGAGGTCATCAGTCCCCTAGAACTTAGAACTACTTAAACCTAACTAACCTAAGGACATCACACACATCCATGCCCGAGGCAGGATTCGAACCTGCGACCGTAGCGGTCACGCGGTTCCAAACTGAAGCGCTTAGAACCGCACGGCCACACCGGCCGGCGTTAACCAGTTAATGCAGCCAATTAATGCAGTTGAATAGCTTTGCTGTTTCGTGATTCACTGTCACTATCAAGTCGGTTAGAGTCAGTCATATAAGGTTATCACTGTTACAAGAGGAGGAAGTGTCGCATAGAGAATTCCACCGCTTCATGCAATTTTGCCAAATTAAGCATTACAGTTGGGGTTATTGTGATCCACACCTGTTTATAGCACCTGTTTTCTGTTTTGTTTGTTTTGTAGTAGCTTACCCGTACTCCTATTTTTTTATTCATTATTATTAAACCTACTCCTGCATTACCCCTATTTGATTTTGTATTTATAACCCTGTATTCACCTGACCAAAAGTCTTGTTCCTCCTGCCACGGAACTTCACTAATTCCCGCTATATCTAACTTTAACCTATCCATCTCCCTTTTTAAATTTTCTAACTTACCTACCCGATTAAGGGATCTGACATTCCACGCTCCGCTGGAAGAGATATCCTTTATTTTTTTATATTAACTTCAATGATTTCGGTTGATGTTGTTTAAGGTTTTATGTTATAATATATTACTGTCAATAAACGTTACTTCTAATTAATCCCACGCTAGCACGACGCCTGCGCAAATACCACTGCACCTAAATCCTACGCTACAGCGACCTAGCCCTTCTGACCAGATGACTTAATGAATGGCTTGAATAGCACATATAGCACTAATGAAAGATACGCAAAGAAAAGTCAGAGGTAATAAACAACAGTAGAAATGAGAAAAGCGAATCACTTAATACCAAATTTGGAAAGGAACCGGTGGTGGAAGATATGGAGAACAGAAAGGGCAGCACGGAACTAGTCTAAAGACTGATAACTTGTACAATAAAGGACTGAATGCTTCCATTTTGTTTGTCAGAAGAATGTGGTGACATCAGGAGAGAATAACAGTTACATTCCACTTCAAAGTAACTTTAGTCGCCGTGATGGAATCATATTCTGGTGGGACCTCAGGTCGCATCCCTATCCATGCATTCAGATTTAGTTTTCCTGTGTTTCTTATAATTAGTTCTAGGGAAATTTCCGGACAGTTCTTACAAGCAGGACATGGCCAATATGTTAGTGTCACTCCTTTGCTTTTTGCTACCCGTCTCGTCATTGTTATGACATTAAACTCTATCGTCTTCTTTTTTTCACAGGTACGTTTATCATTGGACGAGGTCCAGTGACGGGCGCTGTTCCAGAACACTAGTTGACAGTGCTATCCACTCAATAACGCGCTCTATCACGTTCCCGTTACAAATGATCGAGAAGTTTGATAGGAAGCGATCTAACACACCAGGGAAAATAGGGCCTTCTATTTCCCGTTGCGTTCATTAAACATATCACTTATTTAGTTGCGGACCTTCACACATGAAATGTAGCCTTATGCTTATCACAATAGGAAGACATCTTCTCAAGGAACTTCGCTGCTACGTCTTCTAAATTTCAAAAATACAGACAGCGCTATTGCGCTTCTGCCAGACAGAAATATAAGTTATGATATTCTGTGAATTATGGACGAATAGCAGCAGGCAGATTTGATATTTCTAGATTTCCGGAAAGCTTTTGACACATAACTCCACTGCAGACTGCTAACGAAGTTATGAATTACGAAACAGGCTCCCAGATATGTGAGTGACTCAAAGATTTCTTAAGTAATAGAACCCAGTATGGTGTCCTCGACGACGAGTGTTTATCAGAGGCAACGGTATCATCAGGAGTGCCGCTGGGAAGTGTGACAGGACGGGTATTATTTACTACATACATAAAATGGTTCAAATGGCTCTGAGCACTATGGGACTCAACTCCTGAGGTCATTAGTCCCCTAGAACTTAGAACTAGTTAAACCCAACTAACCTAAGGACATCACAAACATCCATGCCCGAGGCAGGATTCGAACCTGCGACCGTAGCGGTCTTGCGGTTCCAGACTGCAGCGCCTTTAACCGCACGGCCACTTCGGCCGGCATACATAAAAGATCTGGCGGATAGGGTGAGCAGCAATCTACGATTTTTTGCTGATGTTGCTGTGACGTACGGGAAGGTGTCGAAGATGAGTGACTACAGGATGATGCAAGGTTAGACAAAATTTCTACTTGCTTTGATGAATGGCAGCTCGCTTTAAATGCGGATGGGTAGGTGAAATAAACTCCTGACGTTCGGATAGAACATTAGTAATGTCCTGCTTGATAGAGTCACCTCGTTTAAATATCTAGGCTTAATGTTGTAAAGAAATATGAGACGAAGCGAGCACGTCAGGATTATGGCAGGGAGAGCGAATGGTCGACTTCGGATCATTGGGAGAATTTTAGGAGCGTGTGGCTCACCTGTGAAGGAGATCGCATGTAGGACGGTAGTGTGACCTATTCTTCAGTACTGCTCGAGTGTTTGGGATCCGCACCAGGTCGGATTAAATGAGCGCATCGAAGCAATTCAGAGACCGGCTACTAGATTAAGTACTGGCGGGTTCGAACAACATCCAAGTGTTACCGAGATGCTTCGGGAACTCAAATGGAAATCCCTGGAGGGAAGATGATGTTCAAAAAATGGTTCTAATGGCTCTAAGCACTATGGAACTTAACATCTGAGGTCATCAGTCCCCTAGAACTTAGAACTGCTTAAACCTAACTAACCTAAGGACATCACACACATCCATGCCCGAGGCAGGATTCGAACCTGCGACCGTAGCGGTCGCGCGGTTCCAGACTGAAGCGCCTAGAACCGCTTGGCCACACCGGCCGTCGAAGATGATGTTCTTTTCGAGGAACATCACTGAGAAAACTTAGAGAACCGGCATTTGAAGCTGACTGCAGAATGATAATACCGACGCCAACATACGTTTCGCTTAGGGACCACGAAGATACGAGAACTAGGGCACAGACAGAGCCATACAGACAGTACAGCGGCTTGCGGAATATGTGAGTGAATGTAGATGTAGAAGGTGTACGTATAACACCAGTAATATAGTCGCGTTGATTGCTTACTCCAGTGTTCATAGCAAACCAAACTTCTTCCGATGTCTGTGACTGTACAAGTTTGTGCTTTCATATATGGCGTACTCGACGATGAACAATTCAGACTGGGCGAGCAACGCACTGCGACGTGGCTCGAGGTCAGCGTAACGCAATTCTTGTTATCGTTGGGGTTGACATGGGTGTAAAAGCTATCGATGTAAAGCTAGCCAGACGGTCGCCTGCGGTCCTCCATAGCATAAACAGCAGCAAAAGTGCTTTTAGCGTGTCGGTTTCATCACGTCCCAGCAACACTTTCTGAAACGGGAGCGTGCGAGCGGACACCCTACCACCAGCTGCCTGTTTCTGTGGACACAGTGAAACCACTACACTCAGTCACCGATATACGACCAAAAGTAAGTCGTGGCTTGTTGTGTACGGTGTTCGTTCCCTATTCTGTTGTTCAAAGCGAGAGGACTGGTATGGGATTCTGCATCAATCGCGTTGCAGCCTACTTACGATGATTAGTTCATTGACTGTTATCAAGTAACAAAAGTAAGTATATTAACGACAAGCACGTTTTTTGCTTGACAGATGAAGCTATCTTGTGGATGACGTGTCAGTACAGTAATCGAATGAAAAGTTTCGTACAGAGAGCAACAGGCCGTGTAGGCAGTCATATTTAAGACGGGCGACAAGCAACAGGAAGTGGTACAATAACTGCCTTAGTGAGAATACGTCTCATGACCCAGAAATTCTACATTTCACTGGATTACAATATTTTTACAAGCATTACTTCCTTTTATGGGGGCAATTAAATAAAGGGCAAATACAAATATTCTTAGGAAAATATGTCCATGGTTTCTCATAGAAACCCAACGAAAGCTTCAACAGCTGCGTAGCGGAGCGAATACCGGAAACAGTATTTGTATGGCTGACAGTGTTGAAGATAGGTGTAATGGATGCTTAATAACTTACACTGATGGTACAATTTTTAGGATTCATGTTCCGAAAAAAATAGATGCCCAGGCTGGCAGGAACATGGTTTTAGGCCTAACGTTACCAAGCAGGCTAGGGTACATAAAAGAATGAAGAGAAGGAGTATGGACGACAAAGAAACACGTGGCCAACAGGAATATGCAGCATCGAAAAATGCATAGAGATAACCCAATAAGCTGGTAACTCTTCTTTGGCTATTTACCTGAATTTTTAACACACAGGTACACTTTTTTCCTTAAATGACAAGTTGGAGTAAAAAAATTGGCACATATAATTAGAATGACCTGTTCCTTCCTTCCCTACTATTTTCAGGAAATTCTAAAATGTGATGATCATGTGTATAAATATGATCTAAATTTTTAAATATATTTCCGGTAATAAAATAAAACTTGTATATTTTTCACACATAAGCATAAGAAGAGGAAATTGGAGGCATGACATACTTCCCTGAATGTTACCTGTAGCCTCACTGTTTTTCTCAGTTAAACAGCGTTCTGTTTCTTAGCTTTTCATAAAATTGTTATCAACACCACAAAATTTCTCAGAAATCCTCTGAATAATAACGCACATTCTATGTACACATTTCTAGCTAATTCTGGTTTATACATAAGTGCTACTGTGAAGCGCAAGGGAACGTTAAAAACGCAGCCCGTTCGGGGACGGTTCCCCCTAAGGTACAGGAAGTACCCCGTGTTTTATCCATCGCCAGTGTAATTTTTATTTTCTTTTTACTCTCTTTCTTCGTTTTCTGTAACACACTCTTTTCATTTAAATGTTCTTATAGTTAGATGCTGTGATGTGGTATTCGGATCCGGGACAAAATGGGTAATTTACAAAGTAAGGAAAAGGTATTATTAATGTACTTTTGATTTTTAATAATAATAATGATAGTGACTGTGCATCACATTCTGAATTTGCTTATAGTGTGCTGGTCATCTGTTGAAACAATAACTAATAGCTAAATAATGTAAACGGTCTCGTTTCAGTTTAGTCGAGACAGTCTTTAAAAAACACGTCTACGGAAATTTGACTGAACGTAGGGAATTTTCTATGCTTGTGAGTGCGCATTATTTGATTTCATTAAGAAATAATTTGACTGTTGTTTGAACTAGTTACATGTACTCAATGTACACGCTTTCCTTAGTGGAAAAATCCTGCAAAGAATTTGCGTGGATGTTTTGGTGTATCGGGCGGGCCGGACAGGAGCCCTCGTGTGCAGAGGCGAGCCGTCGGCAAAGGCCTGTGGCGTGGAGTCACCGCCAGCGCCGGCGCCAGCGCTGCGGTAATTAACATATCTCTTTCCGCCTGTCGGAAGCACGCGTTCCCTTTGTGCAGGGTAGGCCGTGGCGAGCGACGATGTTGATCGAGCTGCCCTGCTGGGTGCACGGGATTGTTACGACGCTGCAGTTTTTAGAACAAAGCGGTGTTCTGTCATCCGCAGGTGGTGGCTTCCATTAGCCCAGCAGAGGCGATGCTTTTATTCACGCATCGTGTCCTGTGCGTACGTTCTTTCTGTACGGTTTATTTTCACATGTGCCCCTTGTATTACAAACGATCAAATGTAGCTATAAATGAAAGAACAGTGCATCAACATGAACAAATGTCCGACTGACCATTATATTGGTCTTATAGTCACAAAGACTCGGGTATACTATGTAGTGTCTCACATCCTTCAAGATAAGATTCCATACAACTGTAAACAACTCTAAGAGGTATCGTCTCCTAAACAGCAAAGCCGTAGAAGTAGGAGTACCATGTCAACACTGTGAAACAGGAACGAAACTTTACATTTGTCGAGCAACTACCAGTCTACATTTACAACTGTACTCCAAAAGCCACCTCATGATATGTGGCGGAGGAACTTTGGTACCACTACCGTTTCCCCAGTTACCTGTTCCACGCGTGAATGGTTCGTGGGAAAAAGAAGTGTCGATTAAGTTCCGCATGACATCTAATTCCTCTGATTTTCTGGTTGTGATCATTTCGCGGCATGTGTGGGGAAGGAATTAACATTTTGCCCGACTCTTCTTGAAACGAAACCTCTCAAACTTTCAAGAGCCTTCATGATGTGCAGCGCCCCTCTCTGTGGCGTCTGCCACTAGAGTTTATTATTTCCGTAGCCCTCTCCTGCCGATGAGGACAGGACACCCACTTGGACACTGACTTGGAAACCGCCCCTAATTGGTGGATGAGTCAGCTCTATGAGGAAGCAGAGGGCAGTGCAAATCGCTGCGTTGAAGACACATAACTCCTGTCCACGGGAAGTATAGCCTGTAATTGACATGTGTAATGGTGAAGTCTCCACTGAGAAAATAATACGGGTTAGCCCCCATTCGGATCTCCGAGGGGGTACTGCCAAAGTGGAGATAACAGTGAGAAAAAGATTCAATAATCAATGAAACGATAACATTCTACGAGCCGGAATGCAGAATGTCAGAAGCTTGAACATTGTAAGAAAGCTAGAAAATCTGAAATGAGAAATGCAGGAATCTGGTCTAGATACAGTGGGAAGTGAAATGGAAAGCCGATGTCACAAACAGAATATAAAGAGAATACTGAATGTGTTATTTATTTATTTACCCTTTGGCAGTAGACATAGAAAGTTTACAAGCTACTACATGTCAACAACTAAGCAAAGCTCTCCAGCATAAAATAACACAAATGACAACAACTGTAAGTGTATATCATGGTCTTTCTTGTATTTTAACACATCTTTTGTCGCTGTGGGGAAATCTCCGAAAGAACACTTTTAGGCACATCTTAATATACCATGAGCAACTGTTTGTCGTTCTGCAGCACAGTCATCCGATGGTGATGAAGATTTGTTAGACTGGTGGAGAGTGTCTGCACTTCTTCCATAGCCCGTTGGAATGCGGTGGCCCGTTTGGATGCGCTTCAGGGTAGTATATTTGCCCGAGGCTGGTCGAATGCAGGAGGTTTCTTCTGGATGCGAAGCAGTTTCAGGTAGTGTGGAGAACAGTTTTGTTTCCAGCAACGTTTCCATTCATCGATGATACTGAATTCAGTTTCCGTGAGAGTCTTGATTTTAGTCTTTTTCGCCCCGTAAGGGATACATCGTTTAATATTGGAAGATCGGTGTTCTACATCTACATCTACATGGTTACCCAGCAAATCACACTTAAGTGCCCGGCAGAGGGTTCATCCAACCATTTTCATACTACTTCTCTACCATTTCACTCTCAAATGGCGCGTGGGAAAAAGGAACACCTAAATCTTTCCGTTCGAGCCCTGATTTTTCTTATTTTATTATGATGATCATTTATCACTGCGTAGGTGGGTCCCAACAAAATATTTTCGCATTCGGAAGAGAAAGTTGGTGATTGAAATTTCGTAAATATATCTCGCCGCGAAGAAAATCGCCTTTGTTTCAGTGACTGCCACCCCAACTCGCGTATCATATCAGTGACACTCTCACCCCTATTGCGCGATAACATGAAACGAGCTGCCCTTCAATGCACTTCTTCGATGTCCTCCGTCAATCCTACCTGGTAAGGCTCCCACACCGCTCAGCAATATTCCAGCAGAGGACGGAGAAGTGTAATGTAGGCTGTCTCTTTGGTGGGTTTGTCGCATCTTCTAGGTGTTGTGCCAACAAAGCGCAGTCTTTGTTTCGCCTTCCTCACAATATTATTTATGTGGTCTTTCCAGTTAAAGTTGCTCATAATTGTAATTCCTAGGTATTTAGTCGAACTGACAGCGCTTAGATTTGTGCGATTTATCGTATACCCAAAATTTATCGGATTTCTTTTGGTACCCATGTGGATGACATCGCACTTTTCTTTGTTTAGTGCCAATTTCCACTTTTCGCACCATACAGATATTCTCTCTAAATTATTTTGTAATTGGATTTGCTAGACGCTAAATTACAGCGTCATCTGCAAACAATCTAAGGGGGTTGCTCAGATTATCACCTAGATCATTTATGTAAATCAGGAACAGCAGAGGGGCTATGACACTACCTTGCGGAACGCCAGATATCACTTCTGTTCTGCTCGATGATTTACCCTCTGTCACTATGAACTGTGACCTCTCTGAGAGGAAATCACGAATCCAGTCACACAACTGAGACGATACTCCATATGCAAGCATCAGCAATTAACACACTTACGTCTTATTAGGAGGTAACCCTTATACGTGAGTAGACCGTATTGGCCCATTAACAATGCTCATGGCCTCTTTAAGTTGTACGTGTATCTTTTTTACATACGAACTATTAAACCAGACAGGTGGTACTGGAAGTATGAGAACATGGAGGAGGTACAACGGCAATGGCGTAATGTTAAGAAACTCAGCCAGCAACACAAACAACAATTTGGCGATTCCCAAAGCGTGCGCGAGTAATGAGTGAATGGATAAATGTCTATAAGGTACATTACATGTGTAGAATTGTGGACAGTTGGGAATGTGAGTCTCACGGGAAGCGTGCAAGGGATAAGTCCCTGCAGTTGCACTATTCATCTGTGCCCTCGGTGGCTCAGATGGGTAGAGCGTCTGCCATGTAAGTAGGAGATCACGGGTTCGAGTCCCGGTCGGGGCACACATTTTCAGCTGTCCACATCGAGGTATATCAACAACACCTGTCGGCAGCTGAGGGTTTCAGTTAGTCATCATTTATTACAGTTATAGGATTTGTTGACCTAGGAAATGCTTTTGACAGTGTAAAATAATGTAAGTGTTCCAAATTCTGAGAAAAATAGGATTAAGCTATAGGGAAAGACGGGTAATGTACAATAAGTACAAGAACCAATAGGAAACAATAAAAATGTAAGGCCAAGAACGAAGTGCTACTATTTAAAAACATTTGAGACAGGGTTGTAAACTTTTGGCCCTGCCATTCAACGTCCAATTCGAAGAAGCAATACAAGAACTATTCGGAAAGTAACATCCGATCAGGCGCTAAATGGAAACCACACTGAAAAACCGATTAACCTTTGCACAGATGAGTTGGGAAGTGTTTCTAGTATGTCCGTTGATAGTGTCACGTCGCTGTTTTCGGTTCCTAGCGCACAATGAGCACATACAGATGCCTAGAAAATAGTGTCTTCCAGCCAAGTATAAGGCCTGATGAGAGATTTCCCCTGATGTCATGTAACCCACATAACGTAACTGCCATGAATTTTCTTCTTCATGCCAGTTCTTGGTCTCACTCTGCAGTGGGAATGAAGATACTTCGGCAACGTTTCCGATGGGAAGTGTTTGATCACTCACAAAACAGCCCATGATTGGCTCCTCTGATTTCATCTCCGCTGAGTCGCTGGCTATGAAGACATATTGGTACAGATAACGAGCTGTAGACCAGTGTAGAGAATTAGCGGAAAGCACAGGCGGCTGCCGTCTGTGACAAGGATATTCGAAAGCTGGTGCAACGCTACGTCAGATCTCAAAGTCGGAGTGGCTACTGTGTAGAGAAGTAGCTGGAAGGTATAGCTAACTGTTAGAAATAAAACATTTTTGATTTTCACAGTGATTTCCATTTCGTGACCGATCGGACCTTACTATCCGAGTAGCCCTCTTAGAAGGAAGTTTCAAGAGTGGGATTAAAATTCAGGGTGAAACGATATACGACAAGATGGACTCCTCCTTCTGTGAAAGCGAAATAACGTACGACAGACGATGCAAGATGCACGTAAAAAGACGCAAAATGGGTAAAAAAGGCATCCTTGTTCGAAAGAACTCTATCTTCAAATGCAGGCGTTAAGAAGTTTCTTAGAATGTGAATTTAGAACGCAGCATTGTATGGTGGCTAATCGCGGATTGTGGGAAAACCAGAAGAGAAGAGAACAGAAGATGACAAGGTTGGCACAAGAAAGGAATTTGTGGCGGGCCACATCAAAAGAAGACTGAAAAGAAACTCTCTCGGAATGAATCTCATTCTGGTATCTGCTTTTTCGCCTATTTGTTTTAAGTGGTCGTTCAACTTTTGTCCGTTCGGGATGTTCAGTGCTAGGTATTTTACGGAAATTAGTGTTTCTAGTGCTTTGTCGCCGATGGAGTAATAGAACTGTACTAGACCTTTGGCCTATTTATTCGTAATACTTCACATTTATTTACGTTTATGATTAACCGTCAGTCTCTGCACTAATAGGAGCTGACATTTGCCCTCAGGTGATTCATGTGAAAAGGTTTCCGATGTGATTATGTGATTATAGAGCCTCCCCCCCCGACTGGGATTAACAGATTTCGCATGCAGAAGGATGTTGGCGCTAGACGCATGGAACATTCCATTTTGGATATCGTTAGGGAAGTCAATATTCCGCGCGCTCCACATTGTCAAGTGTTTGCGGAGAATACCAGATTTCAGGCATTATCTCTTACCTCGAACACAACATTCACTTAACCACCGAGAGAAGCGGTATTTGGCGTTTGGATAGGTCAGTACTAACAGACAAGCAACACTGCATAAAATAACCCCAGAAATGAATGTGGGACGTACGACGAAAGTATCCGTTAAGGCAGTGCGCAGAAATTTGGTGTTAATGGGTTATGGTAGCAAACGACCGACGCGGGTGCTTTCGCTAACGGCACGAGTCACCTTGGCGCCTTTCCTGGTCTCGTGACTATATCGACTAGACTCTAGGCGACTTGAAAGCCGTGGCCAGGTCAGATGAGTCCCGATTTCAGTTGGTGCGAGCTTTACTTATATATTTATTTATTGTATGGCAACAACAGCAAACACTGACAAGTACATAAAGTTTAATTTTACTTATATATCTATTTACATATTCTTTAGTTTTACTTCTTAGCACAAATTTTAGACACAATTTTAAATTGTGAAAATTACTAACTTATTATTACTAACTACTTTGGCTGATATAATTGCAAGTTAAAAAAAGTAAGATACATTTAATCATAGTTCAATATCTAATTATTGAAGTCAACTAACAGCGGAGGGAGTAGCATTAATAAAGTCACTATATGGTCCAGCATACTTCATCCGAGGAGAGTCTCTAACAATATGTTGAACAGTTTGTTCTAGGGCCCCACAATCACAGGCTGGAGAATCTCGGAGTCCCCACTTGTGCATCATAGCGTTGCACTTGGCGTGCCAGTTGTTATTCTGTTCAGCCTTGTCCACTCACTTCTCTGCAGATGAAATCCTGGTAGGCTGGCAGTTGGGTCTTGGATACCTTGATGTGCTATTGTTGCAGCATTCTACCTCTTCCGCCACTCTTCTTTAATGTCGAACTTCTTGTCGTTCCATCCATTATGTTAAAGTGGATTGAGAGATTTTAAGCAGTCTGGAGGAGGGTTCTTTAATACTGTATGAATTGGGAGGTCTTGTGTGTAGTCGCGGCGGTGTAGTTTCCTCCGTTCTCGATTGATTGCTTCTTGCCGTCGTAATTCAGGTGGTGGGATTTTAATGTGCCCGTAATAACCCTCATTGACTCGTTCAGGTGTGCGTCCAGCTTCCCCGTGTGGGCACTGTGTTGCCACACTGGAGCACAGTATTCGGTAACTGGGTACACCAGCGTAAGTACTGATACGGTTCCGCACTTACGTTTAGTGAAAAAAATACGAGCTTACGGAATATCGGACCAGGTTTGTGATTGGATTCAGGATTTCCTAGAAGAAAGAACACAACATGTCATTCTTAACTGTTCAAAATCTGCAGATGTAGAGGTAATTTCGGGAGTACCGCAGGGAAGCGTGATAGGACCTTTATTGTTTACAATATACATAAATGACTTAGTTGACAACATCGGTAGCTCCGTGAGGCTATTTGCAGATGACACGGTTGTCTACAAGAAAGTAACAACATCAGAAGACTCGTACGTACTCCAGGAGGACCTGCAGAGGATTAATGCATGGTGCGACAGCTGGCAGCTTTCCCTAAACGTAGATAAATGTAATATAATGCGCATACATAGGGGCAGAAATCCATTCCAGTACGATTATGCCATAGGTGGTAAATCATTGGAAGCGGTAACGACCGTAAAATACTTAGGAGTTACTATCCGGAGCGATCTGAAGTGGAATGATCGCATAAAACAAATAGTGGGAAAAGCAGGCGCCAGGTTGAGATTCATAGGAAGAATTCTAAGAAAATGTGACTCATCGACGAAAGAAGTAGCTTACAAAACGCTTGTTCGTCCGATTCTTGAGTATTGCTCATCAGTATGGGACCCTTACCAGGTTGGATTAATAGAAGAGATAGACATGATCCAGCGAAAAGCAGCGCGATTCGTCATGGGGACATTTAGTCAGCGCGAGAGCGTTACGGAGATGCTGAACAAGCTCCAGTGGCGGACACTTCAAGAAAGGCGTTACGCAATACGGAGAGGTTTATTATCGAAATTACGAGAGAGCACATTCCGGGAAGAGATGGGCAACATATTACTACCGCCCACATATATCTCGCGTAATGATCACAACGAAAAGATCCGAGAAATTAGAGCAAATACGGAGACTTACAAGCAGTCGTTCTTCCCACGCACAATTCGTGAATGGAACAGGGAAGGGGGGATCAGATAGTGGTACAATAAGTACCCTCCGCCACACACCGTAAGGTGGCTCGCGGAGTATAGATGTAGATGTAGATGTAAGCAGAGCCGATGCGTCGGCACCCCGTGTTGTACCACCTAGTTTCTTTACGATGTTGTTTGGGGTCTTTAGTTTTTGGCTTGTTTTTTCCAAGTGTTTTTTATACGTCAGAGACCGATCTAGTGTGACACCAAGGTATTAGGCTGGAAATTATGTCTAACCTTTTGTTGGCAGAAGCTAACATTCAACTGCTGGTTTGCAATTCTGTTGTTTAGATGGAATGCGCAGATTTCTGTCTTTGCTGCATTTGGATGGAATCTCCATGCTTTGCAGTATGTGTTGAGAGTTTATAAGTCTCTAGATAACATAGCTTCTCCTTCCTCAAGTGTGCTGGTTTGTACGGCTATGGCAAGGTCATCGGCATAGCAAAACTTTGCGCTAGCAGTGTTTGGCATGTCACTGGTGTACAGACTGAAAAGTGGGGATGCTAGCACGGACCCCTTGGGGAGCTCATTTTTCAAGGTAAATGACTTGCTCTATTTTTGTCCAACGCTAACCTTGAAGTAACGGTTGGTTAACATATTTCCCACAAGTGTCGTCAGTTTCTTACTTGGGATATGCTTTTTTAACTTCAGCAGGAGTCCATCTAGCCACACAGTGTCATGTGCTGCTGACAGATCAACAAAGGCCACTGATGTCTTTAGTTTCTTTTGGAATGTAGCCTCAATGTTGGACGTACGAGCTGATGGTGGAGTTCGAAAGTGGCGCAGACCCCGCGAGTCGTCAACGTGGCCCTGTGCAGGTGGCTCCATAACGGTATGGGATGCGTTTGCATGGAATGAGCTGTCTCCTCTGGTACATCTACATCTACATCTACATCCATACTCCGCAAGCCACCTGACGGTGTGTGGCGGAGGGTACCCTGAGTACCTCTATCGGTTCTCCCTACTATTCCAGTCTCGTATTGTTCGTGGAAAGAAGGATTGTCGGTATGCTTCTGTGTTGGCTCTAATCTCTCTGAATTTATCCTCGTGGTCTCTTCGCGAGATATACGTAGGAGGGAGCAATATACTGCTTGACTCTTCGGTGAAGGTATGTTCTCGAAACTTTAACAAAAGCCCGTACCGAGCTACTGAGCGTCTCTCCTGCAGAGTATTCCACTGGAGTTTATCTATCATCTCCGTAACGCTTTCGCGATTACTAAATGATCCTGTAACGAAGCGCGCCTATCTCCGTTGGATCTTCTCTATCTCTTCTATCAACCCTATCTGGTACGGATCCCACACTGCTGAGCAGTATTCAAGCAGTGGGCGAACAAGCGTACTGTAACCTACTTCCTTTGTTTTCGGATTGCATTTCCTTAGGATTCTTCTAGTGAATCTCAGTCTGGCATCTGCTTTACCGACGATCAACTTTATATGATCATTCCATTTTAAATTACTCCTAATGCGTACTCCCAGATAATTTATGGAATTAACTGCTTCCAGTTGCTGACCTGCTATTTTGTAGCTAAATGATAGGGGATCTATGTTTCTATGTATTCGCAGCACATTACACTTGTCTACATTGAGATTCAGTTGCCATTCCCTGCACCATGCGTCAATTCGCTGCAGATCATCCTGCATTTCAGTACAATTTTCCATTGTTACAACCTCTCGATACACCACAGCATCATCTGCAAAGAGCCTCAGTGAACATCCGATGTCATCCACAAGGTCATTTATGTATACTGTGAATAGCAACGGTCCTATGACACTCCCCTGCGGCACACCTGAAATCACTCTTGCTTCGGAAGACTTCTCTCCATTGAGAATGACATGCTGCGTTCTGTTATCTAGGAACTCTTCAATCCAATCACACAATTGGTCTGATAGTCCATATGGTCTTACTTTGTTCATTAAACGACTGTGGGGAACTGTATCGAACGCCTTGCGGAAGTCAAGAAACACGGCATCTACCTGTGAACCCGTGTCTATGGCCCTCTGAGTCTCGTGGACGAATAGCGCGAGCTGGGTTTCACACGACCGTCTTTCTCGAAACCCATGCTGATTCCTACAGAATAGATTTCTAGTCTCCAGAAAAGTCATTATACTCGAACATAATACGTGTTCCAAAATTCCGATCGTTGACTGGAAATGCCTACGTTCGGATACTTGGAGATCATCTGCAGCCATTCATGGAATCATGTTCCCAAACAACGAAATAATTTTCATGAATGAGAATGCGCAATGTCACTGGGCCACAATCGTTCGCTACTGGTTTGAAGAACATTCCAGATAATTCGAGCGAATCGTTAGGCTGCCCAAATCACCCGACACCCATCCAACCTAACATTTATAGGACATATTCGTAAGGTCAGTTCATACACAAAGTTTTACACCGGCAGCACTTTCGCGATTGTGGATGGATGTAGAGGAACATGGCTCAATATTTCTGCGAAAGACTTCCAACGAATTGTTGCGTTCATGCCAAGTCGAGTTCCTATACTACGAGGGACAAAAAGGGGTCCGAGAGTGTATTAAGAAATATGCTGTAACTTTTGTCACCTCAGTGTGTACTGACGTCACGGACGCTATACTTTTGACTTTACGTACTAGGAGCGCTGCTGTCCTGTTATGTGACGAGGCGACCCTCGAGCTAAAGTAAGTACGCTAATGAGGCGCATGTCCTTAAAAACTGCCCTCCCGTTCTACAGACAACAACATAATTTGCGGATATCCTCATGGAGCCTCCAATGTTATCCACTAGGTCGTTAATACAAATTGTATGTATTGCTTTAGATACCACGAATATTAACTTCACATTTTTCGATTTTGTTTCGTTACAAACGGCGTGTTGAATACCTCCCTGTAGGACAAAATGGTTCAAATGGCTCTGAGCACGATGGGACTTAACATCTGAGGTCATCAGTCCCCTAGAACTTAGAACTACTTAAACCTAACTAAGGACATCACACACATCCACGCCCGAGGCAGGATTCGAACCTGCGACCGTAGCAGTCGCGCGGTTCCGGACTGAAGTGCCTAGAACCGCTCGGTCACCTCGGCCGGCTCCTGTAGGACAAATCAGGACAGATCGTTCTCTAAACGACAGTGAGGAACTGTATCGAATGCTTTTCGGAAATCAGAGAACATAGCATCAACCAGAAGGCCGTTGCCTAAGGCTCTCTGGATCTCATATGGAAACAGAGCTTCGCAAGATTTCTCTTTGTGGAATCCAAGTTGATTTTATAAAGGATATTTTAGTTCTCCAAGGAGGTCTTGAAACATGAGCGTAAAACATGTTCCTTAATTCTACAAGAAATAAATTGAAACGCCCGCTAAATCACGCAGGCTTAACAGGTAATTAGGATTGTGGAAAGGGCCAAGGGAGTTGCGGCCTGATTCATTTCACAATTGTAATTTATTATCATTTAGTTCACAAATCCACTTTTGAAGGAATTAAATTTGTTTCGCGGCTGAAGACCTGCAAACAGGTGCTTTAGAATAAGTTCAATTTTGAAAATACATGACACACAGTTAAATTTACGAATAAGATAAATCGTATACATATATGCGACCAGCATGCGGAGCGACTGAAGGCCGCCAGATTAAATCTTCAAAATTCCAAATATACTACGATGATTACTGAAGGCTGAAGGCCACAATGTTTTAAGATGCTATCAGGGCTGATGGGCCACAAGGTGCACAGAAAGAGATAAACAAACGCAATAACATGGCTGAAGGCCGTAAAGTGAAACTGTGCAAATTAAGGTAATATATATTGCAACAATTGGTAAAACAATACATTAAGTTTAAAAATTTCCTTTTGCAACACCAACTGAGGTAGGCCCACAATAACTTGTAAAATCTTTCAGAGGAAATTACAATAACCTTTCAAGATTAGAAGGCTATAGTGTTTGTACTTGAAGGAAACTCTGAGAACATGTTTCCAGGGCTGAAGGCCCCCAACTAACATCGCCAAATTAAAAAATATATAAAATACAGTTACATTACAAGAATATTAAACTCTACCAAAAGGATAATTAAGAGAACTGCCGTCAAGAGTCTCCAGTGGATCTGTCTGCCCTCGTTCACTTAGGCAAGACAGGTGGTGACTCAAACTACACTTAATTCGTGCGAACCCAACCAGGGGACAACTACCGACCGACCGACACAACGGCTTTCCTGCCACCAATCAGTACATGAGAACTCAAACACAAAAGGTTACGAACGTGATTATCCACAATGAAATATGTATTAGCTGTCAAAACTACACGCCATGTTGGACAGCAACAACAGGTGAGGAAAGGACGCTGCCTGAAATTACGTTAGTGGCCAGGGCAGGTAACCGGAATACTAACGGCCACAAGGCAGAAAATTCCGCTGGTGCACTCGAATTGTAATCAACCTATATAGTTAACTGCACCTCTTGGCGGCTAAATGTTAGCAGTAGAAACACTCGGTGTTGCTCACAGGCGGCTGGTCCCGGTGGAGGTTCGAGTCCTCCCTCGGGCATGGGTGTGTGTGTTTGTCCTTAGGATGATTTAGGTTAGGTAGTGTGTAAGCTTAGAGACTGATGACCTTGGCAGTTAAGTCCCATAAGATTTCACACACTTTGTTTTTATTTTTATTTTTTTTTCTCGCAGGAAAGCCTCCCAAACAGCGAATCACCGGAACGAACCACAACATATGATGGACCTGGCTTGGATAGTTGAAACCCCTACTCAACTTTGACATCCTGGCTCGGTGAACCACGAAGCTCGTAGCGATCGGACAGCTCCACACACGGTCCGACACTGCGCAGGGACCGGCAGCGGACCCGGCCGACGGCAGCGGACCCGGCCGCTGCACCGCGCGGAGATAACTTCCCTGGTCCGCACCAACCGACCTACTCGCTCTCAGAATGCCGACAACATCTAAAATAGTCGTCAGTGGACATAACGCCAACTACACACACAACCTCACAAGGACTTGAACGAAGACCGTGCGATAGCATGATCGACCGACGATCCACCAAGACCGTGGCCAGGCTCAAGTGATGCGTTGTGGTAACGGTCGGGCGAGCCATGTCGACGCAGACCTCACTGCTGCTCTAACTCGACTGAACTAGTGCCGCATTGCAACTCCCCGACTGGCAGGTCCGGACTGCGCTCCAGATGCGTTCCGACTGACTGGCTGCCCGAAGTCGCGACCCGAACTCCCTATCCGAACTGCTTACGACTGACAACGACCGGGAAGTAACAGCAGTCGAGCAAAGATACTACGAGGGTGGATATATCGATACGCGCTGCTAACGCCGCTCACGTTCAGGCAAAGCAGCAACTCAGTGACAGTAGTAATTTAAATTACCGTAGTGAGGTGGAAGTACGTTAAAAACAGGGTGTAAAATACATGATGGCAGGAACACAAGCCAAGCACGGCTCAAATGTCAGCGATATCCGTAAATATTATAAAAAAGTGTGTGTGTGTGTGTGTGTGTGTGTGTCTATGTGTTTGTTTGGTGTCTGTGCGTTTTACGTCTCCTGCTAAACCACCGGGTAGATTCCAACCAAACTTGGTACACAAATCCCTTACTGTTTTGGTAAAAGTCGTTGTCGATGTAAGAACCACGTACCTATCATATAATTCAGAAAATATGGCGTCATAAATAGTGAGAGGCGTGAAAAAATACCGCATCTTGTATGACGTTTAAATCTATTAATTCCATGGCACTAGCAATATTCGCAATAAAGTTCACAGACAGTATCCACGTATGCAGCTAAACGCACCTACAAACTTATACCACGTTACCACACATAGTTCAGGAGATGTGACGTTAGAATCACTTCGATCCCTAAAGAAAATCTGCATCATACTTGAAGTTTTTATTCATTTATTCTTTACTAGAAGACATAACTAAAGTCGAGTCAAACTAAGAAATTCCCTGACACCTGGCAGCACATTTGACAACTTTCAACAGCGAAGCACAAACGGCTGCAGACGAAAACAATTGCCGTCTGTAGAGCTATGAACAGTTATTGCCACAGAGTCGTTTACAAAATCGTGTTGCAGACACTCGAAGCAGCTGCGTCCAGCATACAGAAACTGTCAAGATGTTACACTACAATCACAGTTCATTTCGTTTTGTATTGTAATAGAAAATTGGTAAAATGAATACCCAGGCAATACGGGGTTAGTCAATAGTAGCCCTATAATTATGCGCGCCTGCCTGACGGCCTTTCCTAAAAACTACCTTTAGAAGGTGAGATAGTTGATTTTTTGTTCCACTATCGCTCACCTGAATATTTAGCATTATAGCGTTCGTGCTATTATTGAAAAGAAGACCCGTATTATTGTCCTCTGTGGGGGAAAACTACGGAGGACGGAATTCGGTATTTTGTCTTTCTCTCCCTCAACTTCCGGTTTGGTACCAGTATGGTCCCTGAGCAACTGAATAAATGATTTCGATCCACTCACTAACATTACATAAGACCAAAACTACTTAATACTCGGCAAAATTTTAAATTGAAATTCATTAAATGTTTCTCGCATCATCCTCCTGACGTTCATTTTGATTCATACACCTTCTTTCTGTTGGTTAACCAGGTTTTGGCTTCACTTAATGGCATATGAATCTTTCTTTGCTTTCGCAGAAATTTTGTAACACGGCTAGTGAACTATAGTGGATATTTTCCATCCCTCACTATCTTGCTCAGTAGATACAGGGTAGTTACAATTAAACTTTCGCTACTTGAACCAGTGCAGAAGTCAAACTATTTACTGTATGGTTACCCAACTTTTAGAGTGAAGTCCAGACAGACTGCTGCAGGATTTCACTTGTTAGTATTGTTAGTGTCATGACTTGCCATTAGGTGTAGATACTGGTACGTCAACGTAGGATTGAAACACAAGCATCAGCGTGCATTACAGTGGCATACGGTCAACATGAGTGTAGACAAGGTGAGTGGGGCTTTGCTCGTAAAGCTGTTTTATCAAAACAACAGCGATAGTGGTGCTGCTCTTCACAAGTATCGACGCATTAAAGGAATACGGAGAGGTGCTCTTTCCGCACTGGGGTTAGAGAACACGATTCGGATATTAGAATTTACTGGCTATATTGCCGGCCGGTGTGGCCAAGGGGTTAAAGGCGCTACGGTCTGGAACCGCGCGACCGCTACGGTCGCAAGTTCGAATCCTACTTCGGGCATGGATGTGTGTGATGTCCTTAGGGTAGTTAGGTTTAAGTAGTTCTAAGTTCTAGGGGACTGATGACCTGAGAAGTTAAGTCCCATAGTGCTCAGAGCCATTTGAACCATTTTTGAACTGGCTATATTGAAATTTCTCCTGGGAGAGGCCGATAACCAATAACGCTACAAATTGTTGAACATGTTACTGTTGTCATGGCTGAAAATGCTGGACTCAATGTGTGCACGTGCTTTGTCACGACCTCTGAACAATCTATGGCCCAGAGTTCGAAAAGTGCTGCGAGCAATTGTGAATGGTATGTCTAAGAGGGTTCCAGGCTGTCGTGTATGCAGATGATCGTCACACGGAGCATTTGCCACCTGGAACGTAAACATGGCAAACAATTAACAGATGTTTCCCTATCACATGGAAATTAAAGTTTCTTACAGTGGTTTATTCGTTATTTCTCTACCACATGCCCTTACAAATTCCTTTATTACAGCTCTCCGATGTGACACATTGTGACAACTGCCCACAGCGAAGTTGGATACCGCCTGGTGGCGTTGCAGGCTCGTGACGCGGTAACTAAGCCGAGCAGACACGAACTAGCGCTCACTCTAGCGATGATATGGACTGTAAATCGTAAATCCATTGATGTAAAGGACTTTCAGAAAAGGGCAGATTATTATTACGCAGAGCCTGTGAATGTGTATCTCGTAAACGGCGAAGTTCGTCGAATTTTCACGTGCTACTGTCGTGAGCATCTACGGAAAGGGGTAGGACAGTGAAACTATCACTAGGGTGAATGGTTGGACACGACTCCCTATCAGGTCGGATTGAGGAAGGACATAGAAGCAATTCAGAGGCGGGCTGCTAGATTTGTTACTGGTAGGTTTCATCATCACGCGAGTGTTACGGAAATGCTTCAGGAACTCGGGTGGGAGTCTCTGGAGGAAATAAGGCGTTGTTTTCGTGAATCGCTACTATGGAAGTTTAGAGAACCAGCATTTGAGGCTGACTGCCGTACAATTTTACGGCTGACAACTTATATTTTGTAGAAAGACCACAAAGATAAGATAAGAGAGATTAGGGCTCGTACAGAGGCATATAGGAGGTCATTTTCCCTCGTTCTGTTTGGGATTGGAACAGGGAGAGAAGATGCTAGTTGTGGTACGAGGTACCCTTCGCCACGCACCGTATGGTGGATTGCGGAGTATGTATGTAGATGTAGATGTACACCGTGGGGTTCGGACGCTTGTTTGCTCTGTAAATTAGGATAGATGGTGATCTGTGGCATCTTCGCCAAAAGAGCACAGTGCTGGTGGTGTTTCGGAGCACACCATTCATAGTACATTGTTGAACATGATCCTTCACAGCAGACGACCCCTACGTGTTCACATGTTGACCCAACGACATCGTCAACTACGGTCGCAGTGGGCACGGGACCATCGGGATTCGACCGTAGATCAATGGAAACGTGACAGCTCTTCGGGTGAGTCACATTTTTGCTACACTAGATTGCTGGTCGTCTCCACAAACGCCGTCACCGAGGTGAATGGCGGCTCCAAACGTGCAGCGCGCCACAGACGCAGGCTGGTGGGAGCAGTATTATGCTATGGGAGACATTCTCCTGCGCTTGAATGAGACCTGTCGTAGTAATCTAAGACAAGCTGGCAGCTGTGAACCAGTTGCTTGATATCTTCCCTGTCGGCGATGCCATTTTTCAGAAGTATAATTGTCCGTCACTCGGTGCCAGAACCATGCTAGAGAGGTTTGAGGAGCATTATAGTGAACTGACGTTGATGTCTCGGCGACCAAATTCGACTGATGTAAATACTAGGGATCCATCTGGGTCGCTATTGGGCGCCATTACCGCGTTCGCAGCTCAGTGGCCCGTTATTTACGCGAATTACATGACCTGTGCTTAAACATCTAATGCCACATACCTCAACGTACGTACCAGCAAACTGCCGGATCTCTAACACTCAAAATCAGCGATGTATTTCGTCCCAAAGACGGATAAACAAGCTATTAAGGAGATGGTTATAATGTTTTGGCTTAACAGTGTAAGTAATTGTATTAAGTCAAGGCCCCTAATCAGTATATGGCAATATATTTGTATGAAATATATACTGTGTGGAATACGCAAAGATATTTTACTTTACTTTGACGAAGAGCGTAAATATAATGAAGTGAATGTTCTTATGTTAAATAATCTCACTTTTTATTGTCAATAAATTGAAGGATTAATTGCAGTAGCAATAGTGGTATTTCTTTATAGTTAATAAACCTAATGCTTATCTGATTTAATTTTTTGCTGGTCTCATCTCGAAGACAAAAAAGGTGAGAATTAATAACACTGAGGAAAGTTAAGATTTTCAAACGATCAGCAAACTGCGATGTGGTAATTATACGTTTTTTCTTTTTGATGTTACATGAACTCTGGCAGTAGAATGCTCGCCATCTTTGTAAGACACTATAATAAGCAAAGTAAAAAAAAAAAAAGACAAAAGCTATTTCCAGTATAACGATATTTACACTTTTGTAGGTGTCATGGTTACCTTCTACACTTAAACAATAAAAAAGAATTTTGTAGTTTGCATTACATGAAATGTTTTCATAAAACTACGTTATAGACATTGGAAAATTATTTGTTTTGATTGTGCTATACTGTCGTAATCATTCACTAGTACTTAAACAAAACTTTGGTAAAGTCATGTAAGAAATTATAAATATTTTGCTACTCCTCTTCCTAAGACGTACTGCCATTTCTTCAAAGAGGAGACGGACGCAACATGGTCAAATTATTCTAGTACACAGCAGTACCTTATGATTGCTGTCCTGCTGAATATACGTGTCTGAATGCGAGCCTATTTTAAGTCAGTCGACTACTCCACAAAAAAAAAAAGATACGTAGCCTTTTTAGTATTGTAGTGGACACACTGTTCGACAAGCAATACCGCTATAAAGTCCGTCATCAAATAAATCGCCATTGCTTCACAGGTGACATCCGGACTAGGATTATGCTGAAAGAGTATTGGAATTTGTGCTTTAGAAAGTGCAAGTGCTTACGCAGCGGATCAGAAACTCTGTTCATAGACATAATCCGACAGCTTCCTGCAGAGATGAATTATATTTTAGTGAGATTTTGTTTTATGCAATATTTTAGCTGAACAGAGTAAGTGACAAGTAAGTATGGGCATCTGTCTCATTCCTAGTATGCTTTTCTGGATTTTCTACTACAACAAGATGTTATTTTATTTGTAACAAGATTCAGAAAAAAAGTGACGTTAGAGCCCACGTTGCGGAGAAAAGTTCACCTGTGCATGTTGAGATCTCTGGGCAGCGACCTTTAAAAAAAGTAATTAAAGCGTGCGTCGAAGTTGCCAGCCAACGAATAGCTTAAGGAAAGCCATTCAAGCAAATGTGACGCGTGAAAGGCGGGTCAACAGTCGTCTACAGAGCTGGAGACGGAGTTATTGTGCACTCGGAGGCATTCAGCTGTGCTGATTAAGACTGCGTTGCTAAATGAGCTCTCCTTCGAAAAATGGAACAACCTTGACCTTCAGGTATGCACTCGATGCAGCTCAGATAATGAATGCTGCATGAAACGCATAGAGGAAGGCGTGGTTTAAAGAGGCTCCACTCGTCAGTCCTGGAACTCACGAAGTGACGTCGAGGTCATAGTGCTGCACTCGGTGCTCTCTGGGTGGGAACAACAGCTCGCAAAGTAGAGGTCGCGAGTTCGAGCTCCACCACGGGCACGAGTTTGTGTTTTATATATGTCCTTTAAAAATGATTACTGCCAAAGAAAAGTATTTTTATTTACCTTCAGCTGTATACAGAATATTCTTGACTGGTTTCAGTTTTTTCAACCGTCATCAAGTGGGATAAAAATTATAACATCTATTGGTTTAAAAAACCGTGTTTCTCATACCACTTTCGTACACCAAGTGTGACAAGGACGAAACGTGAAATGCAACATTATCAGATTTTGACAATATCTTGGGAAACTTAGGTATTTGCTCATACACTTCTGACAGTTAACGGTTGACTATCAATTCACACCTCTGTG
Organism: Schistocerca americana; assembly: GCF_021461395.2. Lineage (NCBI taxonomy): Eukaryota > Metazoa > Arthropoda > Insecta > Orthoptera > Acrididae > Schistocerca > Schistocerca americana. Next base: position 399,277,717 of record NC_060123.1, on the reverse strand, counting down.
ACATATGTACTATATACATTTGATGGCAACAGAAATGCTTGTCTATAACTATCTCGCAGTTGTAACTATAGTTCAATTCTTTTATCTTGGCGGCTCGCGCAAGCCCGCCCAGACGCGGGAGATTGCTGCGTTGCCAGTTGCACACGACGGACGCGCCAATAGAAGCAGCGCCATAGTATAGCATAGTTCGCAAGCTTACGTTTAGGGGGGAGCGCGCAGTTCATGAAGTAAAGCCACCAAGGCCCCATGAACCCCTTCGCTGCTAGAAAGACGCGCTCCCTGCATTCCGCGCTGTGCGCGATTTTGTCACTGCACTGCTCGCTTGTGCAGACACATCGTGTTCCGACTGCTTTGACACTCTTATCATTCGATTCCACAAAAATTATTTGGCCAAAAAATTAGATTTTTACATATCTTCTTGACTGATACCTTCCCCCCATAAATGACAGTTTTGTTTCGATGTTCAACGCAGTTATTATGCAGCATTAAATATAGTAAACCATTGCACGAAATTTTGTAGAGTTTGCAGAGGTAAAAGTCCATAGAGTATACTTTCCGTATGGTCGATTTTAGTTGCCACAATGTTGCGAATGAAATGTGGACAAGATACCTAAATTTCATATAAAATTTACTGTATAACAATATCTCATTTAAGTACGACGTAGGTGTCGTATGTAATATTGAGAAATATTCCGTCTTTCGCGACTGTAACAAAAGTTTTATTTACACTGAGCACGTTTGACTTTATTTTAAAGCACTTTAATCAATCAAAAGGAAGTAGACATAATACATTAAACAAAACTGTGGACTTACAAAAACATTAGGACTTGAATATACAGTCTGTCAGTGACGTGCTCTGAGCTATGTCAAATATAATTTTTGTGTGTGGCACACACAAACATCATTTATTTGCTAAAACACTGATCAGCCAACACAAACGTTGAATATTGTGTTACCGCAGCACAAAACTACGAAAGGTGACTTGGCAATGGAGGAGACAAAATACTGTCCACTGAAGATGCTTCAAAAGAGAAAAACGCGTCTGGTCTAAATAAGTCGCTTATTACAGTTGCAGAAGAGGAATATATTTCAGTACCATTGGTAAAACTGCGACTGTGGAACAAAAACAAGAAAGAGAACATGAGTACCATTGTGTATAAGCCATACCTTTCATTGATTGAAGTGCTTTAAAATAAAGCCAAACGCGTCCGGTGTAAATAAAACTTTTATTACAGTCGCGAAAGACGGAATATTTCTCAATATTACATGCGACACCTATGTGGTACTTAAACTAAATGAGATATCGTTATCAAGTAAATTTTATATGAAATTTAGGTATCTTGTCCACATTTCATTCTGAACATTGTGGCTACTAAAATCGACCATACGGAAAGTATACGCTAAGGACTTCTACGTCTGCAAAGTCTTCAAAATTTCGTGCAATGGTTTACTACATTTAATGCTGCATAATAACTGCGTTGAACATAGAAACAAAATTAAGTCATTTGTGGGGGCAAGGTATCAGTCAAGAAGACGTGTAAAAATCAAATTTTTGGGCCAAATAGTTTTTGTGAAATGGAATGATAAGCGTGTCAAAGCAGTGGGAACACCATGTGTCTGCACAGGCGAGCAGTGCAGTGATGACAAAATCGCCCACAGCGCGGAATGCGGGGAGCTCGTGTCTATAGCAGCGAAAGGGTTAATGAAGAGACAAAGCACTAGAAATTTCAAAAAATTGCATTCAAACTAATATAATTCGTGAATTGTTTTTAAATAATGAAAATATTAAGCACCTCACAAGGTTTGAACTCATAACCTTTCACTTAGAAGCCAAACACATTAACCATTACTCTATCGCGGCTCGCTTCCTACAGCATGCCTTGAGAACTGTAACACGTGGCGCAAAATACTGACAAACACTGTTGGTATAACTATGAATTACTCACGCTTCGTCGAAGTACAATAGGAAATAAACAATTACCACTGTTCTTTATAGCGAAAAAGCAGTATAAAAGAAAGTCTGCTATCAAGACATTGCTTTTGTTCTATTACTTTATTTATGACTGAACGTTTCTAAAACTGAAGACACTCGTCCATGCTCTGCACTGCAGTCGAGATCTGGCAATGTCGTTCTCTGTTCACTGGCTGGCTGTGTTTTGTGACGTCAGATGCGCAGAACGAACCTAAACTCGGCCGCCAACATAAATGACGCGCACTTTAGTTACCTACCCAAACTTTTACTTTCTGCGTGTATGTTCATGTGTGATTACTACGAATGAAATTAGAGTCATTTATGTTGAAACAGTTAAACAATATATAGAATATTAATGTGCAACGTGCAACTACCTAAATGCAATACGCTCAAGAGCTGTGTTCAGTGGCTACAGGATATAATGTGTGGATACTGAAGTGCTGTAGCGTGTAATGGGACACCCTCCACTAACATTGCCTTTTTTCTGTAGAAATAACTGATATCATATATACTATCGATTCTTGTATACGTGAACATTATCCCTGTTGTTCAATTAAAAGAACTTCCTATGATTTTGTATACGATGTGTTATGTATTGGGCTAAATATGTAAAAATAAGTTAATTTGTTAGCACTTTGTATGTATAGGTAAAATTATTCTTCTTGTAGAAATATTTGAAATTAAGATAGATTTGGCATATTTAAAGTTTATATTATTCATTGCACAATCTAACGCCAATTATTAAATTTATTTCTGGATTCAATTACAAAATAATGATATTAGTAAGTAAAGATTTTCACATTTTGTCAAGCAAGTATGTAAACTCTTTCGCTTTGTAAACTCTTTGGAATATTGTGAGTACCGCACTATGTAAGTAGTAGGGGGCATGCCTCTGATGGAGACATACGTATTTATATGATCGACACTAACAATATAATTTGGAATATTAGGTGCAAATTTTAAAAACGGTGTGATATTTAATAATGTGACAAAGAATAAAATTCAAGAGTACTACAGGCAAATCATCGTCTGTTATTTAGTCATCAGGAACCCACAACGTTAAATCAAAATTTCAGCATCAAGAATGTACCCCTAGACGCAAGACTTAGAGCCAACAACAAGAGAAAACGAAGATAAGTAAAAGGTTTTTCTTTTGTATATCTTACGCCTCACGCTGCTTTCAAAACTTGTGCAGAGACAGAGAATTTTAATAGTTATGTGCGGGAGGATATGATTACAAGTGTTAGTGATTTATTTGTCACGATCTTGGACTATCAGATGGCGTTCAAGAGGCCTGCCCGTGCACACTCTGTTTTGAATCTGCAGGCGGTGATTGTGCTAAGTTTAGACGTGAATTTGCGTTTGCAGCTTTCATTCTAGGATACAACCGTGACAGGCCGGCGGAGACGTACTACTGTTGAACAGCTTTATGCATCTGAACGGCATCGTATTGTTGGCCTGCAGGAAGATGGATAGACGTGTCGACGGATTGCTGCACATGTGGGCAAAATGTTTTGGTGGTGTGCTGTTGTTTTCAGCAGTGGTCTGTGGAACATTCTCATACCTGTAGATCGGGTTCTGGAAATAGCAGAAACGCACGCCAAGATCGACACAGTGTGCGAGCAACAGTGGCCGACCCAACATCATCCAGAGACCAAATTCGGCCACACACTGCAGCTGTTGTGTCATCAGGGAACAGGAATAAGATCACGTATGCCTCTGTCCAGACTACCACTGACATCACTGCACTGTGAAGCATCGCTACGCCGGTGTCGTGAAAGAATTAACTGGAGAGTGTGATGGCATTCTGTTGTCTTCATTGACGAGAGTAGGTTCTGTCTGTGTGTGAGTGATGAACGTATACGTGTATGGCATAGTCCTGATGAGCTGCCTGTTCCAGAGTGCATTTGCCTATGACTCACAGGTCCTACCCATCCCAGGCTTCATGGTGTGGGGGAGGGGAGGGGGGGGGAGCATCAATTACGACTCTGTCACATTTGTTGTATTTGCAGGGTAAAGTAACAAGTGTCGCTACATATGGCAGTCTGTTATCTCCATGCTAGTGCCGTTTCACGATATGATGGTAATGTGCTGTTTCAACTGGACAATATGCGTCCACATAAGGCTGCTGCGACACAACCTGCTCTGCTTGGTACGAAACAAGTGCCCTGGCCAGCGTGATCATCAGATATCTCGTCAGTTGAATAAGCATGGGTCTTGTAAAGCGGAATCTTATTCGTTCTCCAAGATCTACAAAAAGCATTATTCGAATCCCAACAGAAACTACAAAATGCATACGGCGGTAATGTATCGCAGTATGCCATTCGACACCTTTCGTATCGTTTGTTTGCTAAAAACACGTCTGTGCTGCAGCCAGAGAGGAATTCACTGTTTATTGATACGATTGTTTTGTCACACTTTACCGTGACATGTGTTTGTCTGAATTTTTTATCACATACTTTTACAGTGACGAACTACCAGTCAATAACATGAGGGTACTTGTCCCTGAGGGTACTGCGTTTCTTCTTCCGACACTGTACGACTAACTGCGGACAGAGCATTAAATACATTTCTTGACTACGCAGAGTTGCTGTTTGTGAGATAATTTAGAATATGAGTGTAGGGACCCCTACTGAGTTCAGTATAAAGTATTGTCATAGTTACGCGACCTAAACGAAAAATCTGTATTTCAATACATTTGTACTAACTCGGAAGATATTCCGTACTGAAGTCAGTGGCGGCTCGTGATAATTTCGCACTGTACAGCATACAATTCGTTTACAGACCCGTTTTTATTGAAATATTTTTACTTCTTTTGTAGTATAGTACCACCAGCGTTAGTTTTTCCCGTTACTTATTATAGACATTGTATTTTCAATGAACGAATCGAAGTTCCTGGAAAGCTATCCTGATTTAAGCATCTCAGGGTCCAGTAGAGATGAATGCTGCAATGACTTATTGAACAAGGGCGGTGTTGGTCCCCTTATTCATTATATCCTATTTGAAACTATATTGTTGTTGTTATTACGGTGTTTGTTGTTGTGCTGATGTTTAGTCCAAATACTGGTTTGATGGCTCTTCATCCCCCAATAACTACTGCAACCTTCATCCATTTGAATCTATTTACTACATACCGTGCCGTGAACCCCCCCCCCCCCCCCCCCCCATCCAGCGCCCCACCCCACCCCCTCACAACCCACCTCACCCTCCTCCCCTTCTACACACTTTCCTCTAATACCTAATCATAATTCATTGCCAACTCGGAATGTGTCCTATGAAGCGATACCTTCTTTTAGTCAAGTTATTTCACAATAATGTTTCTCCACAGTTTGGTTCTTTTGAACTCCAGTATTTTTCTATAGAACCACATTTCAAAGGCTTCTATTCCTTTCTTGTCTGAACTGATTATCGTCAACGTTTCACTTCCATACAAATACCTTCAGAAAATTTATATTCGAAGATAAAAATATTCGCTTTCTCACAATTACTCTCCTTCCTATAGCCAATCAGCATTTTCTTTCCTCTCTACTTCAGGCATCATCAGTTTTGCTGTCCAAATGATAAAACGCACCTACTAGTTTCAGCGTCTCATTTTCTATATCCGCCACAATAGCTGAGTGGTCAGTGCGCCTGATTGCTATATGGAGGACTCGCGTTGAATTCCCATTACTTCCAGGGCTGTTTCCTTGGTGAGGGCACTGGAGCGGGGTGCACTCAGCCTCATGAAGCAAACTGAAGAGTTGCTTGATCGAGTAGTAGCGGTTCCATGTCACGAAAACTGACAGCACTCCCCTCCCTACCGCATCAAACGATACCATTAGCACAGGATGACACGGGGATCGGTCGGTACCGATGGACCTATCAGGGCATGAGGACGGAGTTAGCGTTTAGGTTTTACTGAGCTAATCGCCGTAGCATCTCCAGATTTAATTTGATTTTCTATAGTTTTTTAATGCTCCTCTTATAACCTATTTTCAAAACACACTCCATTCATATGGTAGGGACTGAAAACCTATGAAGCAAAGATCGCACATGAAATATTCTTTATTTGGATTCATTACTAGTTTCGGCTAACAATCTAGCTCTCTTCAGAGAATAAATCAGTCTTAGTTATTGTTGGTACCATTACATCTTCGCACATCGTTATAGTCTTTCTTAGACCGGCAGTATCCATACATGACACAATTAAAAACAGCTTTTCATCGTTCGTGGCCAGTGTAAATGAAGGATGGTCTTAAAACAAAGGCGTTGTGCCATTACAACTTACTAAGCGACACAGACAGCATTTACATCACTTCGTAAAGGTGTAACGCTTTTGTTTTATGACCATCATTCAATTACACTGGCCACGAACGATGAAAGGCTGTTTATAATTATGTCATTCATGGATGTTGTCATTTCAAGAAAGATTTTAACGATGTGTGAAGCCGTAATGGCACCACAACTAATCTACGATCTGAAGGTAGCTAGATTGTTACCTGAAGATAGTAGCCCATTCAGATGAAGGTATCATGTACGATTTTGACTTCATGGGTTTTCAAGCACTAGCACAAATTAAAAAAAAAAAAAAAAAATACAACTGAGCTCGTATCTCTGATAATGTCAGCAATCTTGATTTACCATCCATTCCGTTCAACTGCTAATCAGCCGGGGTGGCCGAGCGGTTTTAGGCGCTACAGTCTGGAACGCGCGACCGCTACGGTCGCAGGTTCGAATCCTGCCTCGGGCATGGATGTGTGTGATGTCCTTAGGTTAGTTAGGTTTAAGTAGTTCTAAGCTCTAGGGGACTGATGACCTCAGAAGTTAAGTCCCATAGTGCTCAGAGCCATTTGAACCACTTGAACCGTGCAACTGCTCTTCCGAGTCCTTTGCTGTTTCTGAGAAAATTACAATGTTATTGGCAAAACTCAAAGGTTTTATTCCTTTCGCTTATCTCCTGGCCGATAATGTCAGCAATCTCGATTTACTATCCATTCTGTTCAACTGCTTTTTCAACTCCCTTGGTGTTTTTGAGAGACTTGTCATTGACAAAACTCAAAGGTTTTATTTCTTTTCCCTGAACTTTAATTTCTTCTCCAAATTGTTCATTGGTTTCCTTTACTGCCTGCTGCATGTCCACGTTGGATAACATCATGCCGTCGATATCGGTGGCATTTCTTCACCAGTATGTAAGTTACTGTAGATGGAGTGCTGTTGCTCACTGTGTGTGTATTTGCGGACAGCGTATCGTGGCAGTCGGCCGCGAACGTAAACAAACGAAAACTAGCCGAAGGGAGAGGAGCGGTGAGGGGGAGCAAGACCTGCCTCCCATTCGCAGGGCTGCCATCCTGTGTCCTCGTTCTGTGCTGCCATGAAAGCAGAACTGACATAACGGTCGTAGGGATCGCCAATTCCTTTTGTTGTGGCGAGAGTCGAATTCGGATTCCTTTATGCACCAGCATAAGTCATTTCAAAATAAGAAAAATAAGCAATCCACAAAACAAAACAAACTCGAGTATGCTAAGCATCTGGCAGTGGCTACAGCGCAATTGTTTATTGCGGCTGACAGTGGTAGTTCAGGCTCGACCTCCATCGGTATCTTACACAGCCATAGTTCGAAACATTCCCCAACTAAAATTGCCACGCCACAGTGTCTGCATAATGAGGCGCGACAGAATGGTTGTTTATTTTGACCTTGAACTATTTCTTTTGATTATCATGGGTGCAACTGGTATAAAATGGGGAAACGAAGAGACGGCAGCAACGAGCTTGGCAACAGCGATGCAGGCAGGGCGCGCGCGCAGTCGCTGGCGGCAAGTGCCGCCCCGCTGCCCGACGTATGGGATCTCGTCCGGACGCAGATACACTATGTGATCAAAAGTATCCGGACACTTGGCTGAAAATGACTTACAAGTTCTGGCACCCTCCGTTGGTAATGCTGGAATTCAATATGGTGTTGGCCCACCATTAGCCTTGATGACAGCTTCCACTCTTGCAGGCATACGCTCAATCACGTGCTGGAAGGTTTCTTGGAAAATGGCAGCCAATTCTTCATGGAGTGCTGCACTGAGGAGAGGTATCGATGTCGGTCGGTGAGGCCTGACACGAAGTCGGCTTTCCAAAACATCGAAAAGGTGTTTTATAGGATTCAGGTGAGGACTCTGTGCAGGCCAGTCCATTACAGGGATGTTATTATCATGTAACCACTCCGTCACAGGCCGTGCATTATGAGCAGGTGCTCGATCATGTTGAAAGATGCAGGCGCCATCTCCGAATTGCTGTTCAACAGTGAGAAGCAATGTAGACCTGTGCTGTGATACTGCCGCGCAAAACAACAAGGGATGCAAGCCCCTCCATGAAAAATATGACCACACCATTAACACCACCGCCTCCGAATTTTACTGTTGGCACTACACACGCTGACTGATGACGTTCACCGTGCATTCGCCATACCCACACCCTGCCATCGGGTCGCCACATTGTGTACCGTGATTCGTCACTCCACACAACGTTTTTCCACTGTTCAATCGTCCAATGTTTACCGTCCTTGCACCAAGCGAGGCGTCGTTTGGCATTTACCGGCGTGATGTTTGGCTTATGAGCAGCCGCTCGACCATGAAATCCACGTTTTCTCACCTCCCACTTAACTCTCATAGTACTTGCAGTGCATCTTAATTCAGTTGGAATTCCTGTGAGATGGTTTGGATAGATGACTGCCTATTACACACTACGATCCTCTTCAACTGTCGGCGGTCTCTGTCAATCAACAGACGAGGTCGGCCTATACGCTTTTGTGCTGTATGTGCAATTCACGTTTCCACTTTACTATCATATCGGAAACGGTGGACCTAGGGATGTTTAGGAGTGTGAAAATCTCGCGTACAGATGTTTACACAAATGACACCCAACCACCTGGCCACGTCCGGAGTTTATGAGTTCCGCGGAGCACCCCATTCTGATCTCTCACGATGTGTAATGAGTACTGAGGTCGCTGATATGGAGTACCTGGCAGTAGGTGGCAGCACAATGCACCTAATAAGAGAAACGTATGTTTTTGGGGGTGACCGGATACTTTTGATCACATAGTGTATACCGAAGCATGTTGTCAGAGCGTTAATCAGCCAATTCAAATTCCTGGATCACAAACACATGAAATCCCCTGTTTAAATAGGCTGTTGTAAGTTTCGACCAGTGCCAGCTCTTGGCATTAATCAGTACTTGTGGCGTGACTACCGCGCAAGCGTGACTCATCGCGATGCGGCTGTTTGAAGATTTGGAGGTACGATATCTGGTCGAAGAGTACCTTCACTTGGTGATGTTTGGTGGAACAATATGTAGAGGGTAATTCAGCTGCCTCTACTGCTGTCGTTTTATACAAACCATTTCTTTTTCTTTTTTTTGGTTTCATCTCTCTTCTGCTTGGTTTGATGTGGCCCTTCACGAATTCCTGTCATGTGCCAACCTCTTCATCTCAAATTTGCAACCTACGTCCTCAATTATTTGCTGGATGCATTCCAATCTTTCAATCTCTGTCTTCCTCTAAAGTCTTAACCCTCTACAGCTCCTTCTACTACCATGAAAGTTATTGGCAGATGTCTTAACAGATCTCCTATATCCTGTTCCTTCTTCTTCAAAGTATTTTCCATATTCGTTTCCTCTCCGATTCTCCGCTGAACCTATTCATCCCTTACCTTATCAGTAAACCTAACTTTTTTCTGCATTCTTCTGTACCATCAAATTTCAAATGCTTCTATTCTCCTCCGTTCCAAGAGAGTGGCACAGCGGTTAGCACACTGGACTCGCTTTCCAGAGGACTACGGTAAAACTAGCGTCCGGCCACTCAGGTTTAGGGTTCCCGTGATTTTCCTAAACGGCTCTAGGCAGAAGTCGGAATGGTTCCTTTGAAAGGACACGACTGATTTCCTCCGCAGTCCTTGACACCATCCGACCCTGTGCTCCGCCTCTAATCCTAAGGGATTTTTATTTCTATACTCCTGAATTTCCCTCAATATAGGTGTACTTCCTTCTTTCATAGATCAACTGAAGTATTTCTTCTGTTACCCATGGTTTCTTCGCAGTTACCTTCTTCGTGACTATGTTTTTCTTCCCAATTTCTGTGATTGCCGTTTTTAGAGATGTCCATTCCTCTTCAAATGAACTGCCTACTGAGTAATTCATTATCGCCGTATCTATAGCCTTAGAGAACTTCAAACTATCTCTTCATTCCTTAGTATTTCTGTATCCCACTGCTTTGCACATTGGTTGTTACTGACTAGTCTCTTAAACTTTAGCCTTCTCTGTGATCTGAGTCTACACCTGCTCCTGGGTACGCCTTACAATCCATTGTCTGCTTTCGGAATCTCTGACTGACGATGATGTAAAAAATGGCTCTGAGCACTATGGGACTCAACTGCTGAGGTCATTAGTCCCCTAGAACTTAGAACTAGTTAAACCTAACTAACCTAAGGACATCACAAACATCCATGCCCGAGGCAGGATTCGAACCTGCGACCGTAGCGGTCTTGCGGTTCCAGACTGCAGCGCCTTTAACCGCACGGCCACTTCGGCCGGCGCGACGATGATGTAATTTAACTGAAATCTTCCCGTATCTCCCACCCTTCTCCAACTATAGATTTTAGTCTTGTGATTCTTGACAGAGTATTCGCTGTGACTAGCTGAATTCAGTTAGTCTTCCTCCTTTCTCATTCCTCGCACCAACCTCATATTCTCCAGTAACCCATTCTTCAACTCTTTCCTCTACATTCGCATTCCAGTCCCCCAGGACTATCAGATATTCATATCCCTTCAAATACTGAACTACACTTTCAGTATCTTCATGTACATTCTCTGTCTCTTCATCTTCAGCATGCGACTTCGGGATGTGTACCTGAACTACTGTCGTCGGTGTTAGTTTGCTGTCGGTTCTGATGAAGACAACCGTGTCGCTGAACCGTTAACAATAACACACTCTGCCATACCTTCCTGTTCACAACCAATCCTACTCCCGTTTTGCCATTTTCTGCTGCTGTTGATATTCCCCTATACTCATGTGGACCAGAAATCCTTGTGTTCTTTACAGTTCACTTCAGTGGCCTCCTCTCTATGTAGATTGCGCCTTTGCATTTCCCTTTTCAGATTTTCTAACTTCCATGCCACGTTCAAAACTTCTGGCAGTGTCGTGAACAACATACTAAAAATCTCGTCCGGTGGGGGCTGAGTGTGGGAACAGGGATGCGTTTGAAGGTCAGTTTTGTATGTTATTCTTGACTAACTCGAAAACTATGTTCTCTATTGAAACCGTGTCCCAGTATACAATTTAACTATATTAAATTTCCTGCAGAAACTCACTGTTCATTTTTCCTGTAGGACTAACGGTTAGCGCGTAACGAACGAGAGATTATGAAAATCTCGCGAGCGGTTTGTGAAAACCAGATGTGATACCGCGTGTTGCGTAAAACGGCAGCGTTAGGAGCAGCTGAATCACGCTTTATGTCTCTCACTTTCCATGTTCACACGGTTAACTGATTAGTACACGGTACTTTACCCGTAACCGTCCTGACACGGTTGATTGTTGCACTGGAAACATGACACGCGATTTCACAATTATCATACTTAGCTAAATTATCGGAACTTAGCAGTCAACACTGATGTGAAATATACAACTCCCGTGGCAAGAAATCTTATTACTGCTGTGAATTCACTGTAAATTGTGTTCTGGAACCGCGGCAATGACACTGCATAATACATACATACATACACACACACACACACACACACACACACACACACACACACACACACACACACACATACATACATACATATCACGGATGATAAGCACGGCTTCCTTGAGTCGCACTCTGCGTTCGCCAGAGATGCGACTATTGATATAGGCATGAGGAGCGGGCAACAATACTGTAATAAGCGTACAGGCGGTCATGAAGAAGATGCAAGAGGCGATCAGACATCATTGGACCGAAATTCAAAGTAAACATTTTGCTGATTGCTGAAAAGGTTTTGTCGAACCACAGACGAACAGAGCAATAGCAGAGAAGGAACGGATTGCACTTCTCTTGAGTTCTGAAAGAGATAGGGAGAACTTATTGTAATGTTAAATTACTAAGGATGCTTGCTGAGATGTAAGGCGGGTCACTAAAGCACTAATCTGGCCATGAAAAATAAATTAAACACTAAAATCAGCCCCGAGTTAGATGAATATAACAGTTAGACAACAAAAAATATTTTAAATGAATCTGGGCGATGTTCTGTTACACTGAAACTGTTTGTTCTCACAGATGACCAAGGAAGAAATTTAAAAGGACAACCCTTGAATGGAGGAGACATTCATAAAAGCAGGCAAGATATATGGGTCTATTTTTTTTTTACATTATATGAAGCATATTCCATGCATCTTGTGGGGATTGCTCTCTGGGATATAGAAAAAAGGGAAAGTGGCAAGTTTTATTTTGGTGCGATACAATGAAACGGCTTAGCGTTATGAAAACTTATAATATTAGAGCGCTAATATAAATTATATTGTAACGTAATACATACATTTAAAGAGACATTGTGAAAATAACTTTTAGTAGACTAGATGAGTTGGTTGGCATATCTTTTTTGTTTTAATTCTGCCTTAACCCATACTACAGTACCCACTAGACTTTTAATCTGCCCTGGCATTATATTCAGTACAAGTCTATTCATGTAACTGACTCAATTATGTAATAATGTACTAATATCAAAACCATGAAATCTTTGTAGAACTCATTTCTGGCTGTAGTAGTATTTTCATGATTTCCATTAACATTTTAGAAAAATGAATACGAAGAACGTTAGTGAATATGTGTGTTGTGCAACAGTTGTCGAAATGATACGAATTTGTGTTTTTAATGTAATGGAGCCAAGAAGGGAGGAAGGGCAGGATTTAGTGTTTCACTAACATCGACGTCAGCAAAGATGCAGCAGTGGTTAGTTGAAAAGAGTATGGTGGGAAAACAGCTACTGCTCTGTTGTGGAAACCACACTGGCATTAGTTGTGAATCAGTCAGTAAAACAACAGGAAACGTAAAACTAGATTTAGAGAAATGTCGCAACCACTGCAAGAGCCCGGTGCTTTTGGTGTGGTGGACGACAGCTTGTCGCATGTAAATAACGACAGTATGTTAGGCTTACGGTACACACTACACACCAAAGGTAGGAGCCGCCGCCGGCCGCGGTGGTCTAGCGGTTCTAGGCGCTCACTCCGGAACCGCGCGACTGCTACGGTCCCAGGTTCGAATCTTGCCTCGGGCATGGATGTGTGTGATGTCCTTAGGTTTGTTAGGTTTAAGTAGTTCTAAGTTCTAGGGGACTGATGACCTCAGAAGTTAAGTCCCATAGTGCTCAGAGCCATTTGAACCATTTAGGAGCCGCCCTACCTACAATCTGGCAGAGCATTTAGCTTCTGTTCTCAGCCCCCGCGTTGGAAAATGTGAACATTACATTTCTAGTTCAGTGGAATTTATCCGACGGTTGAAGTCTTTGTGTCTTGATGCTTCAGACTTGCTTGTCAGTTATGATGTTGTGTCAGGTTTTACTCGGGTTCCTCAAGAAGAGCCTCTGTTTTTGACGATGAAACAACTAAGTTATGTCTTCATGAGCTGACATGTTTGCCACTGACGACATTTGGAGGTATAGGTCTGACTATGGTTCGTGCACGGATAGGCAGAAGGGTTAAGGCGACTACTTGCGTAAAACGGGAAACCCGAGTTCGAGTCCTAGTCCGGTATAAATGTTCACTGTAGTCATTCCACTGTACAGCTAGTGCTTGTCCGTGCTCGCAACTACCAATACATATCGTTCATTTCACGACGGCTGTAATCGTCGCAGTGTCTGTTTCTTCGGACATGTGTGCATTAGTGCATTATACGTCTTAGATTAGTGATGAGATGGGGCTTTACAGCTGTCGAATGATCGTGAAACTTCATTTTAGATGACCATCAGCCGTTTATTTTTATGCTCAATGCTACCGGTTTTGATCGGCAGACCATTAGCGACGCGAGGCAAAGCGTAACCAGCTTTCTTTCGGCTTGATAATGGTCTGCTGATCGAAACCGACAGTACTGAGCATAAAAATAAACAGCTGTTGGTCATTGACAATAAAGTTTCAAAAGAACTTCTTAATAACACAGGCACTGAAATATCGTATTTATGCGCCGATACCGGGCACCGACTTTCAGATAAAACGTCCCCACCTCCCCCCCCCCCCCCCCCCCCCCCACTCCCCTTGTACATACCCGAGGACACATGGAAGTCTGGGTCTGGTCGCAAGTCAAGCACGGATAGCCACAGCGGTCAAGGTGACCGTTCGCGTGAAGTGGGAATTCCGGGTCAGAGTGGTGGTCCGGGACAAATTTTCATTGTCGCCATTCCATTACACAGTTGGTGGTTACCGGTACTCGCAACTGCGAATACATTTCATGTTCGAAATTCTCAGGAAAACTGATCTAATTTACAGGGAAAGACGGGTAACATGCAATATATAAGAGAGAAAAGAGGTAAAAATAAGAAATAAGATCAAGAAAGAAAGACAGATAATATGCAATATACACAAGAAAAAAAGGTATAAATTAGAATTAAAGATAAAGAATGAAGTGGTCGGATTCAAAGAGTATGTAACAAAGGAATGTGCTATTTCACGTCTACTGTTCAGTCTATACATCAAAGAAGTAATGACGGAAATATGAGAAAGATTCAGGAGTGAGATTAAAATTCAGAGTGAAAGTATATTCATTGATGACGTAGTTATTCTGACAAAACCGATTGAATGAGTATAATGAGTACAGAAGGTGGATTGGGCGTAATCAGAAGAAAATAGAAGGTAATGAGGAATAGCAGGAACGAGATTAGCCATAAACTTAACATCAAAATTAGTGACCACGAAGTTGATGAAGTGAAGGAATTCTGATATCTTGGAGACAAAATAACATCTGACGGACGAAGCAAGGAGGACTCATAAAGCATACTAGCAATGGTGAAGAGGCCATTCCTGGCCAAAAGATGTGAACGTAGGCCTTAATATGAGGAGGAAATGTTTGACAGGGCAGCACCGTATGGAAGTGAATCATCGGCTGTGGGGAAACGGAAAGAGAAGAGAATGTGATGTGACACTATAGCAGAATGTTGAAAATTAAGTGGACTGATAAGGAATGAGGAGGTGCTCTGCAGAACCAGTGAGGAAAGGCACATGGGAAACAATGATAAGGCGAAAGGACAATATTATAAAAGAATGAAGGAAGGTTAGGGTATAACGTTCTGTCCACAGTATTTTCGTCGTCGGCTGCAACTCGATTCCTAGTGTGCACAACTTCTTCCTGCATGGGAAGACCACTTCAGCTCAGCTTATCGGTGTGAACAGACCACTCCTGGAATAAAAGATGTATCTATACAAATCGCTCTGAGCGGTTGGAGGAGGGCAGGGTTGTAAATGACGGATCTTTCTTGCTTGGGACCACAACACATTCTTCGCTTGTTTATATGTTTACGCCGGTCGTCTTCGTGATGTTTTTTAGCTGGTTTTTGAAGAGCTTGAGAGAAGCTCCATGAGATCTACTGCCAGAGCAAAGGTCACCATAAAGGATCTGGTGGGTAAGCCATCTTAGTTGACGAGCCACGATGGTTGCACCAGTGTTTAGATACGCTTCTCTGAGAATCGCAGTGTTGGTCTCATGGTCCTCCCACTTAATGTTTAAGATATCTGTCAGTTTTTGCTAACACGGCGATACAAGAATGTCGAAATGACAACAGCTCTGTTCATCATGAGTTTGGCGTGCTTTTATTCGCGAAGGCTCGTTTATTGACAATTCGAATGCTTAGAGGACGGTCCCAATTATCTTATCGACATCCTGATCGCAGGTAACCTTTGGATAATATGATTCCAAGGTTATATTCCAAGCGCTATAGGGAGTATGTTAAGACATCGGAGAATAACTTCCATGGCACCAGAGGGAGCAGAAGAGGATAAAATTGTGGAGGAAGACAGAGATTGGAATAAATTAAACAAATAATTGTGGACGTTGAGTGTACATACTACTTTCAGATGAAGAAGATGGCACATGAGACGGAAATGCGGCGGGCAGCATCAGATAGAAAAACGAACCATAACTGTCGATATTTTAACATATGTTTAACAATGTTTTCATGAAACGAGGAAGTAGTGGTCTTCCGTCACGAAGATATTTTGGAATATTTGAACTTCTAAGGCGGTATGCAAAATTAAAAATCTCGTTGGGTCACACGTTTGGTTGCTGAAAGAGATTTTGTTGAGAAATATAACAACTATTTCCTTTTATGTTTTGCTTATGCT
Organism: Schistocerca americana; assembly: GCF_021461395.2. Classification (NCBI taxonomy): domain Eukaryota; kingdom Metazoa; phylum Arthropoda; class Insecta; order Orthoptera; family Acrididae; genus Schistocerca; species Schistocerca americana. The sequence continues at coordinate 399,261,422 of NC_060123.1, read as the reverse complement.
GTTTTACCGGACGGAGCGGAATAGTTTTAGAAGTCTCACTAAAATACGGTGGTAGCAGCGCACGTCAAGATGAAAACTGTTCCCATCCCGACCTTTCTGACGTGTGGTCGCGACGTAAATTACAAGGTCGGCGCCTAACTGCGCCACTTTGTGGCGCCCCGCCCGAGTGCCGTCATTTCTGTGCGCGGCGCGCGGTCGGCGACCGTTCGGAAGGGTCCTTTAGAGCGGCAATGACCGCCGTAATAACAGATGCGACCGCCCGCGGCGCCACGGTCGATATCGAAATTTGGGCCGGCCGCGCAGTGCAGGCCAGCGTCCGGCGTGAAATATGGCGGCGACACGTGTTGTTGGCCCCCGCTCGGCGTCGCGCGCGCCGTTTTCGCCGTATTATGCGGCGTTATTGCGCCGCTCTGAACTACGCACGCCACAGCCGCATTGCTATAAAATGGAATAACCGCCGCCGATCCGAAATAAGCTGCAGGAAAGTATGAATTTTTATTTTTATGTGCGCTCATATGTGCAGCCAGACTTGCGCAGCACCAGCACGAGTGCAGCGGTTGGACCCGACTCGTCCTTGTTGTTCTTGTGCAAAACACAGCGGTGGCTACTACGCAAGGAGCAATAAACATCTGAAAAGCAGTGGACAAATAAAAGTAACAGAGACAGATGTACAAACAAGGCTCATATGTTTAAACAGCTTGCGTTTCAGCTGTTGCTTGTGTACAGTTATACAGGGTCATTCGGATGCCCTAACTATATATTTGGGGATTCTGTGTAACCTGCGACGCCATCAAACACCACGCCCAAGATTTTCATATTCTCTCGATTGCTACATGCAAACTGTCGAGTCCTACAGAAGAAATGCCGCGCGCGATTAACCGAGCGGTCTAGGGACGCCTTGTCACGGTCCGCGCGGCTCGCCCCGTCGGAGGTTCGAATCCTCCCTCGGGCATGGGTGTGTGTGTGTGTTGTCCTTACCGTAAGTTACTTTAACTTAGATTAAGTAGTGCGTAAGCTTATGAGGCGATGACCTCAGCAGTTTGATCCCATAAGACCTTACCACCAGTTTCCAATTTTTTTCGAGAAAAAATGAACAGGATCTTTCAGCAGTAAACTTAACGTAGTTAAACTTTGTACTGGGATACGTTTTCGTTAGAGTCCTCAGTTACAGAATTATTCAAGGCAAAAGTACAAAATTCACCTTCGACGTTTTCCTTTTTTTAAAAGATTCCAGCGGAAACGTATCCCAGTACAAAATTTAACTACATTAAATTTCCTACAAAAGGGTCCTGTTCATTTTTTCTGTAGGACTAGGAGTCTGAGCATAGCGAGCGAGAGAATATGAAAATCTCACGCGTGGCTTTTGAAGATGTTGCAGGTTGCATAAAACCTATGAGTACGAATACCTGATTCACCTTGTATAACTGGAAACCAGCCGCGGTCTGAAAACATTTCTCAAAAACTGAAACTGTGGGAAATAGTGGCGTATCGTTGCTGAAGATTATTAAACGCAAAATGACTTATGAATGGGGTGAGGGGGACCAGTCAGTCTTCAAGAAGCTCATTTGGTTGAGACTGAGAGCATTTCATTCAAGATCTTTTCAGGATGTTAATTTACGTGGTGGTTACCTGAAACCGAACTCGACACACCAACACATTCAGTAGTAGCATCAACGCTAATAACAAAGTGGGACCGTAGACTGCAGCCAAAGAGTGATATTTAAATTCGACACAAGGTACTTGTATATATAGTAGTTTTGATTCCACATTGCTAGGCTAGTTGTACTTGTAACACGGGTTGAGGAGGTGAGCAGAAGGCGTTAGCTGGGATAGGGGGATAGGAAGAGAATAATCTTCTGGCAGATGTTATCACGCAATGAGAATGCGTATACAATTTATCCCTTGACCAAGAAATTAGGAGTTCTTGACCTACTTGTAATAGATGTTAGCGTTCTACAGTACTGATGACAGTGAACTGTCTATTCACCGCCACTTGCGAGGTGTATATATCTCCTTCGTGCTGCCATTACTCAGAACAGTAAATTTTATCTCCATGGACCTTCGCGAGATATACGTGGTAGGTAGGAACACCTACATCTACATCTACATTTATACTCCGCAAGCCACCCAACGGTGTGTGGCGGAGGGCACTTTACGTGCCACTGTCATTACCTCCCTTTCCTGTTCCAGTCGCGTATGGTTCGCGGGAAGAACGACTGTCTGAAAGCCTCCGTGCGCGCTCTAATCTCTCTAATTTTGCATTCGTGATCTCCTCGGAGGTATAAGTAGGGGTAAGCAATATATTCGATACCTCATCCAGAAACGCACCCTCTCGAAACCTGGCGAGCAAGCTACACCGCGATGCAGAGCGCCTCTCTTGCAGAGTCTGCCACTTGAGTTTGTTAAACATCTCCGTAACGCTATCACGGTTACCAAATAACCCTGTGACGAAACGCGCCGCTCTTCTTTGGATCTTCTCTATCTCCTCCGTCAACCCGATCTGGTACGGATCCCACACTGATGAGCAATACTCAAGTACAGGTCGAACGAGTGTTTTGTAAGCCACCTCCTTTGTTGATGGACTACATTTTCTAAGGACTCTCCCAATGAATCTCAACCTGGTACCCGCCTTACCAACAATTAATTTTATATGATCATTCCACTTCAAATCGTTCCGCACGCATACTCCCAGATATTTTACAGAAGTAACTGCTACCAGTGTTTGTTCCGCTATCATATAATCATACAATAAAGGATCCTTCTTTCTATGTATTCGCAATACATTACATTTGTCTATGTTAAGGGTCAGTTGCCACTCCCTGCACCAAGTGCCTATCCGCTGCAGATCTTCCTGCTTTTCGCTACAATTTTCTAATGGTGCAACTTCTCTGTATACTACAGCATCATCCGCGAAAAGCCGCATGGGACTTCCGACACTATCTACTAGGTCATTTATATATATTGTGAAAAGCAATGGTCCCATAACACTCCCCCGTGGCACGCCAGAGGTTACTTTAACGTCTGTAGACGTCTCTCCATTGATAACAACATGCTGTGTTCTGTTTGCTAAAAACTCTTCAATCCAGCCACACAGCTAGTCTGATATTCCGTAGGCTCTTACTTTGTTTATCAGGCGACAGTGCGGAACTGTATCGAACGCCTTCCGAAAGTCAAGAAAAATAGCATCTACCTGGGAGCCTGTATCTAATATTTTCTGGGTCTCATGAACAAATAAAGCGAGTCGGGTCTCACACGATCGCTGTTTCCGGAATCCATGTTGATTCCTACATAGTAGATTCTGGGTTTCCAAAAACGACATGATACTCGAGCAAAAAACATGTTCTAAAATTCTACAACAGATCGACGTCAGAGATATAGGTCTATAGTTTTGCGCATCTGCTCGACGACCCTTCTTGATGACTGGGACTACCTGTGCTCTTTTACAATCATTTGGAACCTTCCGTTCCTCTAGAGACTTGCGGTACACGGCTGTTAGAAGGGGGGCAAGTTCTTTCGCGTACTCTGTGTAGAATCGAACTGGTATCCCGTCAGGTCCAGTGGACTTTCCTCTGTTGAGTGATTCCAGTTGCTTTTCTATTCCTTGGACACTTATTTCGATGTCAGCCATTTTTTCGTTTGTGCGAGGATTTAGAGAAGGAACTGCAGTGCGGTCTTCCTCTGTGAAACAGCTTTGGAAAAAGGTGTTTAGTATTTCAGCTTTACGCGTGTCATCCTCTGTTTCAATGCCATCATCATCCCGGAGTGTCTGGATATGCTGTTTCGAGCCACTTACTGATTTAACGTAAGACCAGAACTTCCTAGGATTTTCTGTCAAGCCTATACATAGATTTTTACTTTCGAATTCACTGAACGCTTCACGCATAGCCCTCCTTACGCTAACTTTGACATCGTTTAACTTCTGTTTGTCTGAGAGTTTTTGGCTGCGTTTAAACTTGCAGTGAAGCTCTCTTTGCTTTCGCAGTAGTTTCCTAACTTTGTTGTTGTACCACGGTGGGTTTTTCCCGTCCCTCACAGTTTTACTCGGGACGTACCTGTCTAAAACGCATTTTACATATTTGTTGACTCTTCTAGAAACGTACGTTCTCGGATCTACAACAGTAAAGCACACCGTGATGTAGAACGCCTCTCTTTCAATGTCTGCCACTGGTGTTGGTTGATCATCTCTGTGACGCTTTTGTTGTTACTAAATGAAACTGTAACAAAACGCACCGCCCTTTTTTGGATCTTCTCTGTTTCCTCTGTCAGTCGTATCTCTTACGGATCACAGACTGTCGAGCAGTCAAATATTGGTCGAACGAGAACTTTGTAATTTAATTCCTTTGTTGGTGGACTACATTTCTCATTCTTCCAATTAATGTCAGTATGACATCTGCCTTACTCGCGATTACTTTTATCTGACTGATCCATTTCAAATCGCTTTGTACGCATAGTCCTAGGTATTTTATGGAAGTGACTGCTTCCAGCGACTGTTCTGAAATTTCATGTGCTCGAAATATGTTAGATTTGTTTATGTTGAGGGTCAAATGGTTCAAATGGCTCTGAGCACTATGGGACTTAACTTCTGAGGTCATCAGTCCCCTAGAACTTAGAACTACTTAAACCTAACTAACCTAAAGACAACACGCACATCCATGCCCGAGGCAGGATTCGAACCTGCGACCGTAGCGGTCGCGTGGTTCCAGACTGTAGCACCTAGAACCTCTCGGCCACTCCGGCCGGCTGTTGAGGGTCAATGGCCACCACATGCAAGAGGTGTCGATCCTCTGCAGGTCTCAAAATTTTTGATAACATTTTTGAGAAACAGCGATCTTGTAAGCTATATAAAATCACTGAAAAAACACACTAGATCGCGATGTGCGCTGTCTTCTACATTCACCTGGTTTTGCTCTGCAGCTCAGGGAGTGGTACACCCTGGTGTATTTCATATAATATGAGCGCTTTTAAATTTCAGAAGGAGTTGTAGGAGACCCAGAGAGATCGATGGTGCCGCTAGGGGCGTTCAATAAGTGAAGCCCAACTTCGGTTAAAAAATTGCGTGAAATATTCCCGCTGCACCCCTTGAAGTTCCATGACTTTCCAATAGGTGGTGGCGCTATAAGTAGTTTTCTAAATGGCGGAGGTGCATTTCAAGAAAAGAGCAGCCATTTTCTTTTGGTGGATAACCGGAGTATCGCAGATATTCATAGGCACTTGCAGAATGTCTACGGAGACTGGTAATGAACAGAAGCACGCTGAGTGGTTGGGCGAGACGTCTGTCATCATCGCAACTAGGTCGCGCAAACCTATACGATACCGCACAGTGCTGAAACGAACGGACACTCTCATTCGAGGTGGTCGACGGATCACAATCAAAAAACTCGCTGCTCAACTGGGCTTCTCCATGGGTATTGGTGGCACACTCGTCGACCAGTTGTGGTACTCAAAGGTACACGCCTTCGAGTACCGCCTATTTGCGAAGACCATAAAGAGCAACGAAGGACTATCTGTGCGAATTTACTCGAACCTTAAGAGGCTGATCGGACAATTTTTTGACGAACATCGGCACAGGCTATAAAGGATGGGTTCATCACTTCGAACCGGGAGCAAACAGGCAATCCATGGTGTGGTGCCACATCACTTCTCCTCCAACGAAAATGTCAGTGAAGTCTTGGTGACGGTCTTCTTGGACTATAAAGTGGGTATTTTGTTTGATTTCCTCCCTCATGCTGCAACGAACAACTTTGATGTGTATTGTGCCACCCTCAGGAATTGAAGAAACGACTACAGCATGTTCATCGCCACAACGCAAAAGAATTTCTCCTTCTCTATGACAATGCAAGGATCCACACAAGTATGTGTACTCGAGAGGAGTTCACGAAAGTTCATTGGAATGTTCTTATTCATCCACTCTACAGTCCAGATCTTGCACCTTCTGTTTGGCCCATTGCAGGATGTGCTTAGAGGGAACCAGTGTGTAGGTAATCTACATCTATCTACATGGTTACTCTGCAGTTCACACTAATTAAGTGCCTGGCAGAGGGTTCATCGAACCATTTTCATGCTACTTCCCCACCATTCCACTCTCGAATGGCGCTTGGGAAAAGGAGCACTAAAATCTATCCGTTCGAGCTCTGATTTCTCTTATTTTATTATGATGGTCATTTCTCCCAACATAGGTCGGTGTCAACATAATATTTTCGCATTCGGAAGAGAAAGTTGGTGATAGAAATTTCGTAAATAGATCTCGCTGAAAAGAAAACCGCCTTTGTTTCAGTGACTGCCACCCCAACTCGCGTATCATATCAGTGACACGCTCACCCCTATTGCGCAATAACACGAAACGAGCTGCCCTCCTTTGCACTTTCTCGATGTCCTCCGTCAATCCTACATGGTAAAGATCTAATACTGCACGACAATATTCCAGCAGAGAACGGACAAGTGTAATGTAGGCTGTCTCTTTAGTGGGTTTGTCGCATCTTTTAAGTGTTCTGTCAACAAAGCGCAGTCTTTGTTTCGCCTTCCCCACAATATTATCTAATTGGTACTTCCAATTTAAGTTGCTTGTAATTGTAATTCCTAGGCATTTAGTCAAATTGACAGCCCTTAGATTTGTGCGATTTATCGTATACCCAAAATTTCTTTTAGTGCCCATGTGGATGACCTCGCACTTTTCTTTGTTTAGTGCTAATTGCCACTTTTCGCAGTGATGGGGAGGTTATTGATGCAGCAAGACGTCGACCAGTAGAGTGGTACCATGTAGGCATGTACGGCCACCCCCCCCCCCCCCTCACCTTAACCCCCCACCCCCACCCCCCCGTAAGACGGTGTAAGCCCGTCACACTCAACGGAAATTGTGTTGAAAAATATGGGTTTTGTAGACAAAAGAGTGAGGAATAATATTACGGTGTATTGGCATCCTGAACAAAACCCGACTGCTTTCAGGAAAAGATCTGTTATATTACTTACTGAACGCCCCTCGTTCAATAGCTACACTTGGGGATGAAGACCGCGTGAAGTGCCGCGCTGCGAAGTGGGTCAATAGCGCGTGGGAGGCGCCTAATAACTCGGCGAAGCCGGGCCCGCCTTAAGCGCGGCTCGCGCAGTCTGCCGGAACGGCGCGGCGCGGCGATTGTGAGTTAATGTTGTGTTAACGCAATCGCCGGCGGCAGATAACAATAGCGACCTGGACGTGGCGCAGTGCGGCCGGCGGGGCGGAACGTGTAGTCTCTGTGTGGATGTGGTTGTGGGTGCGGTTGTGGCTGTGGCTGTGGTTGGCCGTGCCGGTTGGCTACGCGCGGTCCCTTCTCCGCCGTTCGCACTTTCTCGTTCTGTCCTTCGTCCTTCGCTCTGCGTCCTTTCGCCGGTGTTCCTGCATCCGTTGCCCAGAAACTTCTTGTGCAGATCTGCGCGTTTACCGCGAAATATGTGTCGCCGGGTCGTTGCATAACAACGGACTCAAACTTGCCTCGTCTAGCGACCTGTGGCCGACGCTGCGTGCAGCGAGAGGAATACCGCTCTCGTGGGTGGAACACACACACACACTCACACACACACACACACACACACACACACACACATACTCACACGCTGCGCGGCTGGAGCACTCACAGAGCAAAAATCTCAGCCTTGACCGTTTCACTACTGTTTGCTGTCCAGATATTTAAATACTAGGAATGTTCGAAAAGAAATGTTACTACAAGTTGCACTTATACAGGGAGTCTCAAAGCTTTTGGGTGAAATGATAGTGGATCCACAACCGATGACATTGAGGTAGGGAACCAATCGTCGGAAATGCATATTTATCGTGTTACGAACACTCACAGCCTACACCGCATGACAGCAATGTACACTATGTGATCAAAAGTATCCGGAAAACATGGCTGAAAATGACTTACAAGTTCGTAGCGCCCACCATCGGCAATGCTGGAATTCAACATGGTGTTTGACCATCTTTAGCCTTGATGACAGCTTTCGCTCTTGCAGGCATACGTTCAATCAGGTGCTGGAAGATTTCTTGGGGAATGGGAGACCATTTTTTACAGAGTGCTGCACTGAGGACACGAATCGATGTCAGTCGGTGAGGCCTGGCACGAAGTTAGCGTTCCAAAACATCCCAAAGGCGTCTTATCGGATTCAGGTCAGGACTCTGTGCAGGGAAGTCCATTACAGAGATGTTATTGTCGTGTAACCACTCAGTCACAGGCCGTGCGCTATGAACAGATGCTCGATTGAGTTGAAAGATGCAATCGCCATCTTCGAATTGCTCTTCAAGAGAGGGAAGCAAGAAGGTGCTTAAAACATCAATATAGGCCTCTGCTGTGATAGTACCACTCAAAACAACAAGGGGTGCAAGCCTCCTCCATGAAAAAACACGACCACACTATAACACCACCGCCTCCGAATTTTACTGTTGGCACTACACACGCTGGCAGATGAAATTCACTGGGCATTTGCCATACCCACACCCTGCCATCGGGTCGCCACATTGTGTACTGTGATTCGTCACTCCACATAACGTTTTTCCACTGTTCAATCGTCCAATGTTTACGCTCCTTACACCAAGCGAGGCGTCGTTTGGCATTTACCGGCGTAATGTGTGGCTTATGAGCAGCCGCTCGACCATGAAATACACGTTTTCTCACCTCCCACCTAACTCTCATAGTACTAACAGTGGATCCTGATGCATCTTGGAATTCATGTGTGGTGGTCTGGATTGCACATTACGACCCTCTTCAAATGTGGGCGGTCTCTGTCAGACAACAGACGAGGTCGACCTGTACTGTTTTGTGCTGTACGTGGCGCTTCACGTTTCCACTTCACTATCACATCGGAAATAGTGGATCTAGGGATGTTTAGGACAGTGGAAATCTCGCGTACGGACGTATGTCACAAGTGATACCAGTCACCCGACCACGTTCGTGAATTCCGCGGAGCGCCCCATTCTGCTCTGTCACGATGTCTAATGATTACTGAAGTCGCTGATATGGAGTACCTGGCAGCGCAATGCACCTAATATGAAAAACGTATGTTTCTGGGGTGTCCGGATGCTTTTTATCACATAGTGTAGCTTATATTAATTGCTCAATGGGACAACTGCCTGTCTCAACTGCGCATGAAGTCGTCCTCACACGGGAGGTGTTTCCTGTCGCGAGGCACGCCAAACGTGGTCTCCGTCGTGGTTACTGCACACCGTGAAACGACCTGCTACATCTCACGGAATGTGCTCCTCATCGCGATTTGCGAACGCAGTGCTATCTCGCCTTCACCTGATTCATATATCACACAAACGTTTTGCGATAATACAAGCACGTGGAATAGTTGCGTTATCTCCATTAGTGATCGTCGACCAAAGAGCGGATAAAATCACGAAGAAGATTCCGAATTCGTCTTTGGTTTGAACTGGAATATTGCTGTACTAATAGAATTTATTCGTTAGATCAGTTGAATCTTCATCCTATTTTCGGCTTTGAATTGAATATAGTTGAAGTGTATCTAGTCTCTAATGGTAGTCTGCACATCCGTGATAACCATTTTTCGATGGTGTACTGACTACCATCACGCTGAAGTAACGTACTCCATCATATAGGTTTCAAGATAAGGATTCGTTTCGTAATTTCATTCGAATGGTAGACGAGATCTTTCCGAAGCCGCTAGCCATCAATGACAAAGTTATTTTCCAGCAAGATACAAATTTGAGGCACTCTGTGAAACCAAGAGTTAGGTATATATACTTTAAAAATGTTTAATATTAGAAAAATCTTCCGTTGTCTAACTTGCGTTTATTTCCTGACATATACTGGGATACGTTTTAAGATTTCTGACCACTCTGAAACAGTCCAGTCATTTGCCTACAATAACTGCAGGAACTAAATTATATACAATAAATAATACCGACCATTGCAGATAATAGAAAGACCCAGAAATCTTCAGAAAACAAAAGATTAAAAATCGGAAGTGGCTGCACGTGAGTCCACTACCTTTGTCCTTATGGTTTATAATACTACCAGCTACCGGGTGATTATAATTAAGGTGCAGTTACTCACAGAACTCTAGTCAGAACTGTAATTATCGTATGGCACTGGAATTTGGTAAATACGTTAATGCATTATTGCGTAACCGATCTACGCTGGAAAAAAATTAGTTCCAGTTTTGGTCACCGCTGCAGATCTGGCGCTGTGAATGCAAGAAGACCTATAGCAATGTTTCTATATGTGACGAATTAGGAACGCGATGTGGTTGGAAAAAGTTAAATAGTGAGAAAGGTATAATGATAACTTTATTATTAACTGCCACTCACACAATATCTCTAATATGAACAGCGGAGACATTTGCGCCTGGTGGCAAGAATTGCAAACTAACTTTTTCCAGCGTGAATCAGTTCTGCATTAATGCATTAGCCTATCTATCATGTTCCGCTGCCATACGATAATTTCAGCCCACACTGGAGTTCCGTGAGCAGCTGCACTTTAGTTATAGTCATCCTTTAGTACACAACCCATATTACCGTAGCGCAACCTCCAGAGGGCTAGCTTGCGAGACAGGAAGGAAATCCAGACCCGCATCGAATCTGATTGGTGCACTGACCGGAAACTGCGCGTCAATTTTAGGTGGTTTCCCACGATCATTTAGGGGAATGCAGGGTTGGTGTTGACTTTGCACCTCAGAAAACACGATATGCAAACAATTAAAATACAATAACTCACAGAACAAAGTTTACACAATTCACAGGCAGGAGGCATACACGACTTCCCTCCATAAGGTAAATGATGACTGTGGCGGCAGTAAGGACAACCGGTTGGAAAGTTAAATAAAATTATTTTGACAAAGCTTGAGTACAGCAGAGCCCTTAGGTAGACGGGACCAATGCTAACGGAAAGAAAAATGTACGTAATCGCCCTTAATCGAGTTATGGGGTATCAGTTCCCAGCAACCGTGCCTCCCACTCCTCTGATCGTACTGGGGGGAGGGGCTCCTTCTCAAATGGTCTGTAAAAATAGAAAAGACAATAGTAAAAATTACAAACAGTTGATGAGCATACGGTCAAGTATTCTCGTGCAACAAACACACCCCTTTCCTCAGTTGCCATCAACTTTTGTTTTGAAAGGGCCGACGACAGGTCTTTGATGGTCCCTCACTAACTGTCGAAACAGGTGAATTATCTGAAGTCCTAAGGCCGACCAAAAAAATCTGAAAATAACGTCGCCTTATTTTCTGTTGATTTTTGTGCTTTTTGTTTCGTTGACTGTGGTCGTATGCTAAGCAATAGAATTAAATGATAATTTTTTTTCGAAACCATGCAATTCCCACCGCTGCGACGCTTAAGTTTGAAATTTGGCTCAGAGTTGCTTACAATCTTCCTCTTTAACGGTGCGCCCTGCGACGTCACTCTCGGGCTCGAAGACCATTCAAACAGCAAAGTGTTGACACATGCGAAAGAGAGGCCACAGCTCAGAACTTTACGTGGCGTGTAGGGTGCGTTTACGATGTTGTATTGGCACATAATTTCAACAAAATTCTGCCCATTGCCACAGTGGACACGTCACATGATCAGGACCTCACACCTCTCGTAAGCACATTTCATCCCATCTTTTGAAGTCTCTGCAATGGAGGTCAGATCCGCGAGCCCTGCCTTGTAATAACGCTGTTTTATTACGGGTGGCCGAAGAAAACTTATCTAGATGAAGCACTACTCAGAATCGGCACGAAAAGGCCGCAGGTGGTAGCATAAAAGGCGTCAATGGAACCACCCCTTTTCCTCGGGTATTGATTCCCCCTCATTTTGCAGTGAGATGAGCAACGGGAGACATTCTTCACATTCTCTGACGCAGCTATCTCTCTCGCGTGTCAACCCTTCAAAAAATGATTCAAATGGCTCTAAGCAAAATGGGACTTAACATCTGAGGTCATCAGTCCCCTAGACTTAAAACTACTTAAACCTAACTAACCTAAGGACATCACACACATCCATGCCCGAGGAAGAATTCGAACCTGCGACTGTAGCAGCAGCGCGGTTCCGGACTGAAGCGCCTAGAACCGCTCGGCCAAAGCGGCCGGCGCGTGTCAACCCTTCTCTAAGGAGTTTGTGGAGCTGCATCCCTATCGAACGTGATCGCATCCATTTGGAGCGCAACCCGACCGCAGTATGCAGCCACTAGGGACTGTTCAAAACAGTCCAACGATATTTGAACGCAATCCGAAGCACTCTTATTTTGTGTCTTCCTGTACCGTGATCATGGCTCGTTCGACACTGACACATACGTGAATGAATGGCAAACCGTGAAAGACCTCCCACTTCAGGAAAAGGCTCGGTGCCTCCACCGCGTTTCTTGAGCACCTTAAAGTGCAGCTGTACAGAAAGAACCCGTGACTCAGAGTATCAGACGCCTACAGACAGGCTACACTGCTGCTCTTTAGCCGCTACAGTCCTGCTCTTGCGCCTGACTGTATCCCATATAGAATCGGAGAATGTCGAAGGGGTTGCCGGTCTGCAAGCTTTTCCGCCATTGCAGAGGAAGGTTGTACGCACCTTTGGGCCAAATTTAAAACTTATGTGTCGCAATGGATGGGAATTACGGAGTTTCGAAAAAGTGATGTTTAAGTCTGTTGCACAGAGTAGTACGATGCTACTGCCTTGGCTGCCTCTCCGAATTTCCGTTATTGTCTTTTTTTTTGTCAGCGCAGGGTCACATAGATAGTATCATTACCATTTCTGACGTCCTAGAAACTCTTCATAATGCACTCAGTAAAAAAAAAAGAGCAAATGGTACCTAAAAACGATAAGGAAATAAATAACAAACCATAACTTCTATGCACAGTACGAGTGTTATTTTGATTTTTAGTTCAAATGAATATTATTTTAATATCCTCTTTTTTTAATTCTTTTTAAAAAGATCATCTGATGATAACCTGATAAGAAGTAGAAGCTAATAATGAAACTGTTCGTGTGAACCGAAGCTGTGAAGCAAAACGGACGATTTGTTCCCGTTAGGTTGTGAGCCTAGTCTACGTAAGCTTGTCTTTTCCATTTCAGGGTGTAATGGTTTTTCTGGCTTTTAGCCATTGTTACAGCAGAATAGAAAAACTATTGATTCTTCCATTCATTCTGACGAACAAAATGTCGAGGAAATTAATTGCGAATTCTTTGCACGCCCATCTGTTGAGATTTTCGGTGCCTATGGAAAGCAGAATTCTTGGAAATTCAAGTGGACGTTTGCCGTTTCATAAAGCGCAATTCTGTCATCAGCTGGACACCTTTGATGTTCACAGAATGAAATTTTCACTCTGCAGCGGTGCGTGCGCTGATACGAAACTTCCTGGATATTAAAACTGCGCGCCGGACCGAGACTCTAACTCGGGACCTTTGCCTTTCGCGGGTAACGAAGGAGACGAGGTACTGGCGGAAGTGAAGCTGTGACCACGGGCTGTGAATCGTGCCTGGGTAGCTCAGATGGCGCCGGAAAGGTAGCTCAGCGAATTCGGTCAGAAGGTTAGCTGTCCTCTGTAATACAAAAATTGAGTGAATGGATGAACTTATAAACACCAACGGGTGTCCTGGGACGTCCGTCACGAACAAAAGCAACGAACAGTTACGAACAAAATGAGGTGATTAAAAATTCCAGATTGGTCTTTGCGGTGGGCAGAGATGTGTAAGGGGGAATGCTGACGTAATCGACGCTCGGTGCTACCAACAGAAACTGCAACGTTTAACTTCACCACGCAATTTTGACAGTACAACTGATAGGCAGCTGGCGTTCGCAGAAATGAAGAAACAGGGAAGTCGACATGAAGCGTTACAGACAAATCCGCTATGTGACGAAACTGAGCAACGGACCCATCGGACACCACTTACTGCGCCACTTACCTGCAGTACCCATTGTTAGCAACGAGGTTATCGCCAAGTGTGAACGTGCATCGTTTTTCTTTTCATTCGCGTCTAAGGGTGATAAGCAGGCTGCAAGCTTGTTGACTTACAGAAAAAAATGGTTAAAATGGCTCTGAGCACTGTGGGACTTAACATCTGAGGTCATCAGTCCCCTAGAACTTAGAACTACTTAAACCTAACTAACCTACCCGAGGCAGGATTCGTACCTGCGACCGTAGCTGTCGCGCGGTTCCAGACTGTGACGTACAGAATATCTAATAATAAGTCAATGCTTAAATATACAGCTCTAGGTATATTTACATTGTGCAACCGCCGTTATTTTTGGCTGGTACATCGATACTTTTTCCGTAGATATATCGATATTTTTGCGATTTATTGAGGGCCGATAAAGATGTTTTTTTTTCTTTTTTTTTTTTTTTTTAATATCGATATACCGGATTCCCGAGATTTTTAAAAATATTTTTCCTACTTGAGACTCCAGGGTCTAGAGGTATCAACGCTTGCTGTAGGGAGCAGAATCGAACAAGACCGGGAACGACTCGAGAACCTGCGCAGGTCATGTGTGAGCGAAATGTGAAGCAAACTCGCACTAATTAGAGTTGAGAACCTAATATTCAGTTATTTTATTGCTGATTGTAATTATCATCTGTTGAAATTTTAAAAACTACCTATTACTGTGATTACTTTGTTAGAAATTTTACTTCTGTTTAAAGTGCCTTGTTAATTATTCAGCCAAATACTTTGTTGTCAAATAGCGTGTGTTTATGATACCCTTCAGGAATCATTGGTTGTGTTTGCTATTTCTAAAAATCAGCTCTTCAGGCGTTAGAGATTGCGCTTTGCTATTTGTTGTTGGAATCAGTCCTTAGGCGTTATTGGTTGTTAGCTGCAATTTTTTTGAATCAGCCCTTCATGCGTTACTGGTTATCGTAGTGGAAATTTATTTAAATCAGCCCTTCAGGCGTTATTGATTGTTGTTTACTGTTCCATAAAATCAGCCCTTCTGGCGTTTGTAATTGGGAATTTATTGTATTTCCGCCTTAGTTTGTTTTTTATATTAGCCCCTCAGGCTGTATGTGAAAAATTTTATCTGGCTAGGTTGCTACTAGTGTTTTTAAAATAACTGACAAATTGTTAAAGATCCTAGCTTGTACTGTCAAGGCTAACTGAATGTTAAATAAAGTCTATGTTACCTACCCATCAACTAAGTGCAAATGAACAAAAACCGGCCTTTGGTTTTTTGGTCGCGTGGCACGGGGTTGGCAACACGTCCGCTTCTATCAAACGGCCTCATCAGCAACCAACCGCTGATGCTGCCCATCCCGTCCGCCAAATCATTTATGTACATAGAAAACAACAGCGGTTCTATCACACTTCCCTGGGACACTCCTGACGATACCCTTGTCTCTGATGAACACTCGCCGTCGAGGACAATATACTTCGTTATATTATTTGAGAAGTCTTCGAGCCACTGACATATCTGTGAATTTACTCCATATGCTCGTACCTTTGTTAACAGCCTGCAATGGAGCACCGTGTCAAATGATTTTCGGAAATCTAGAAATATACAATGAGCCTGTTGTCTTCATGCATAGTTTGCAGTATATCACCTGAGATAACGGTAAGCTAGGTTTCGCACGAGCAATGTTTTCTAAAACCATGCTGATTCGTGAACACAACTCTCTCAGTCTCAAGAAAGTTTATTATATTCGAACTGAGAGTATGTTCAACGATTCTGCAGCAAACAGAAGTTAGCGGCATTTGTCTGTAATCTTGCGGGTCTGTGTCTCTTACCCTTCTTATATAGTGGAGACACCTGCGCCTTTTTCCGGTCACTTGTGATTTTGTGCTGGGAGAGAGATTCACGATAAATGCAAGCTACTTAAAGAGCCAATGCCGTAGAGGACTCTTTGTAGTCGAGCTGGGATTCCATCCAGGCCTCTTGATTTATTTACTTTCAATTGTTCAGTTCTTTCTGTGCGTCAGGGATATTTATTGCTAGGTCGTTCATAAGGGAGGCTATCCGATGGTGAAATGACGGTGTGTTTGTACGATTATCCTGTAAGAACGATTTCTTGAAACTGAAATGTAAAACTTCGGCTTCCGTTTTGCTATTTTCAACTGCCACACCACACTCGTCAACGAGGGACTGAATGGAAGCCTTAGACCCGCTTAGCGATTTTACATAAGACCAGAATTTCAAGGGTTCTCTGCGAGGTCTCTTGTTAAGGTGTGACGGTGGTAGTTGTTGTATGTTTCGCTAATAGATCTTTTCACAGACACCCGAACCTCTACTGACCTCCGTTTGTCATTTGTGCGTTCCCTTTTGAACCGAGAGTGCAACATCTTCTGCTTCCTCAGTATCCTCCGAATTTCTTCATTAGATCATGGTGGGTCTTTTCCACCCTTTATCCACTTACTAGGCACATATCACTCCAGACCACGATTTAAGGTCTGCTTAAACTTTGCCCATAATTCCTCTACATCCATCTTAATGGAACTAAGTGATGCTAATTCACTGTCTAAGTGAGGCGCTAATAACTGCTTATCTGCTCTGCCTAGTAGAAACATTCTCCTAGCCTTCGTCGAATAGAATTCGGTGTCGATTTTGTGAAGCGTTTTCTGCCACTGCTAATTTTTCAGAATCGCGTAGGCGCAAGCACCTCTCGTGTCCCCTCCGGCGTTGCTCCGGAGTTCGTACTGTCTGGCCAATACGGCTTTCTCTTGCACTTTCCTGCAAAATCGGCCGTGGTAGAAGATGCTTTAGAAAATCGACAGCGAATTCTATTCAATGAAATATCTTTCATGATGAGAACAAAGGGATTCTGGGATAGTGTCGTAAAAGAAGCAGTAGACGTAAAATGTCAGAAAACACCTTCAGCAAGGACGGCGGTTTGCAGCTAAGCACAGCCTGAGACCTGGCATCGCGAGGTAGAAGTGGGCGCTACGGACGCGGGACGAATTCATAAACACAGCTGGCGAGGAAGACAGCACCGGTGACGTCTCAGCCAGCAACGCACTGTATAACGGCGAGACCAAGGCACACGGCAGTCATTTAGCGCATGACAGTGGCCGAGATCTCGCTCGAAAGCTCGTGGGATTTAGCCACCTGACGCGGATGCAACCCCGAGAAGCTTTTATCAATTCATATCGACGGAAGACCATGCATTCATACAACTATCTCTTTATTCTCACGAAGTAATGAGTGCTTTCGACGGGGTTCTCAAATATTTCCATACTTTTAGATTTACAGAAGACTTCTGATATCATTTCTCACAAGCAATTCTAATCAAACTACGTGCTCGTGGATTATCGTCTCAGTTATGCGGCTGGATTGGTGATTTCTGTGGTACGTAGTAACTGACGGAAAGTTATCGACGGAAACAGAAGTAATATCTGGCGTTTTCCAGCGATGTGTTATAGCCCCTCTGCTGTTATCCATCCAGATAAATGAGTTAGGAGACTACATGTGCATCTCTCTTAGACTGTTTGAAAATGATGCTGTCATTTATCATCTCGTAAGGACATCAGATGATCCAAACCAATCGCAGAACGAATTAGACGAGATGTCTGTACGGTGCGAAGAGTGGCAGTTTGATCTAAATAATGAAGAGTGTGAAGACATCCACATGAGTACTAAAAGGAATCCTCTGAATTTCGATTACTCGATACATCATAGTAATCTAAAGACTGCAAATTCAACTAAATACCTAGGGATTAGAATCACGAAAAACTTAAATTGGAACGGTGGCATATACATGGAGTGTCTAAAATGAATGTGTAAAATGAGAGGGCTTATAGAAAGGCTCATAACAATAATATTTCACATAGCAACCCATATCCATATCATTTACCGTACACCGCTAGGTGTTGTTGAAAAGCGTTGCTCGCCGCCAAGAGGGTAGGCAAACAACAGGCCATCCGAGCCGTCACGGTAAGAAGTCTGCAGGGCAACGTTTTCAGTTTACTTATGGCATCAAGGTAAATGAGAAGTCAGGGTGAAGTTTTATAACCTTTATTTGAAAACACTTACAAAAAATGGTGGAAATTACGCCATCCTGCTTGAATGACGCCGTGCAACGACGCTGAAGTGACTGTCGCACTCTCTCAAAAACTCCTGGAAAAGTGGAAATTGCTTCGGAGGCTGCCATAATGGGCGCTATCAGCTCTTCATCAGTTACAACGGGTGACCCCAGGAGAAAAAGTCATTGGGTGTCAAGTCGCCGGAACGTGCAGACCATGTCACCGGCCCACCGCAACCACTCCAGTTCAAAAATGGTTCAAATGGCTATGAGTACTGTGGGACTTAACTTCTGAGGTCATCAGTCCCCTAGAACTTAGAACTACGTAAACCTAACTAACCTAAGGACATCACACACATCCATGCCCGAGGCAGGATTCTAACCTGCGGCCGTAGCGGTCGCGCGGTTCCAGATTGTAGCGCCTAGAACCGCTCGGACACCCCAGCCGGCCTATCCAGTTCTCTCCAAAGGTTTCATCCAAATGCATTCGCACTGAATGTGCGAAGTGCGCAGGTACACCATCGCGTTGGTACCACATTCGGCGTCGCACTTCGAGTGCAACGTGATCCAACAACGCTGACAGAGTTTTTCGTAGAAAGATTTACTATCTGCTTGGGTTTACCTCCGAGCGGAACATGTATAGACCGATCAGATTATCGCTCACCAAGCCGGCCAAAATGTTGACAGCGAAGCGATCTTGGTGCCCTCGAATAAAGGCGGCGTGCAGATTTTCCCGTGGCCACATGTGTTGACTGTGGCTGTAGAACACATCTGTCGTGTACAGGATGCCTCATCTGTAAAAAGTGCACGGTTCGGACAGTGCGACTGAATGGCACACCTTGCCAGAAACCACTGGCAGAATTCAATTCGACGTGGAAAATCGTCTAGGTTAAGGGCGTGAACCTCCTGCAGGTGGTAGGGGTGCAAATCATCTTCATCCCACACACGCCAAATTGTGATATGGCTTACAACCGCTTCCTGTGCAACACGCCACGAACTTGTTGAAGGTGTGTTTAGCAGCAACGCTAACACCTTCTCTCTCCTCTTCAAACCCTGTGTACTCACTGTGCGTTGACGACCCGGTACTTCAGGCCTTCGCACCAGTGACACAAAATGAATGCAACAGGTTATAAGCAGGCCTTAAATATACAAGTGCCACTCGAGAAGATGCCAGTGGAAAACGTAACTCATAGCGACCTTTTTTTTCTTTATTGTTATTTGACACCTTACAAGAAGGTGGACTGGCAGCAGCACACTACGCTGCTCTTCAGCCACAAATTTTACGGAGAAAATACAATGGAGACACAGAGAACAAAGTGGTGGGCAAAAAACAGTAGACACAGAAACAAATAACACGTAGCCGTTCACACATGAAGGCTCCTCAAGAAACGGTTGGCACTGCACACGGACACTGATAACGGAGACGACACATTAACGACGGAGCGTGGGTGGCGAGAAATACTGAGACGCAAACACGACGGCACACACACTAAAACGATGGCGATGATCTCCGGCGCACGAATGTCCACTTTACGTGTGCGAGTCTGGGGACCTGCCAAGAGGGGAAGAAGGTAGTGAGGGAGGGAGAGGGGAGAGCAAAGATGCCAAGGGCAGAGGAGATGGGGGGGGGAGGAATGAAGGTATGGGGGTAGGGGAAGCCCAGGGGAGGAGGGGGGAAAGAGAGAGGAGGGAGGGAAGGGGGAGAGAAGGGAGAGAGGGTGCCCATAGGAACAAACACAGGAAGAGGGAGGGAGTATCAAAGTTGGTAGGAGGTGTAGATGGAGGGGAGGAGGGCATCGTCAGGGAGGGGGAGCTGGCGGAAGCCACTTTGGGAAAGGGTATGGAGAGTGGAGAGATGGAGAGCAGGTGGGACGTGGAAATACAGGCGCGGCTGCAGACGGGGGCGGGAGAGGATGGGAGAGACAAGCGGGTGAGGAGGATCGAGTTTACAGGAGGTGTAGAGGATCCGTATCCGTTCGAGGTGAAGAAGGTGGTGGGGAAACGGAATAAGGTCGTACAGGATCCGCGTGGGGGAGTGGAGACGGATGCGATAGGCGAGGCGAAGAGCATGGTGTTCTAGGATCTGAAGGGATTTGTAAAAGGTAGGGGGAGCGGAGACCCAGGCAGGGTGGGCGTAGCAAAGGATAGGGCGGATGAGTGATTTACAGGTATGGAGGATGGTGGAAGAGTCCAGACCCCATGTACGGCCGGAAAGGAGCTTGAGGAGACGGAGTCGGGAGCGTGCCTTGGCTTGGATTGTCTAGAGGTGGGGGGTCCAGGAGAGGCGACGGTAAAGGGTGACGACAGTGTACTTGAGGATGGGGGTGAGGGCGATAGGACGGCCATAGACGGTGACATAGAAATCGAGGAGGCGGAAGGAAGGGGTGGTTTTGCCTACTATGATCGCCTGCTCATAGCGATCTGTGGATGGCAGTAAATGAACGTGGATATGGCACTAGACAATTTGGGAAGGTTGGGCAGCGGGGGCATTTCATCTGCCGCCCCGTAGCCACAGCGCATGTCTGACCTTTCCTCCCAAGAATAGCGCTCCATTTCCTGTCCGCTCCACACAGTAACGAACACATGAGTGTCCCCGTTTGATAAACTGACGTAGGGCGAACCAGACTTTGCAGTGTGCACAGGTGCTGCCGCTAAGCAACACCTGATACGTCGCGCGGTTGGCGCCAATACTTCTTTCTTGTAGTGTCATATTTGCCATCGATTTCGCTTTGGCCGGCAGTGAGTCGGTTGTTCATTGTGGGTCGGCCATTTTTAAGGGTGCAGCGTCGAGGCAGCAGGGCCCACTGTGTGGTCTGTCGGTTGCGGTTACAACACGGTCGGGAGATTGGTCATTAATGGTTCAAATGGCTCTGAGCACTATGGGACTTAATTTCTGAGGTCATCAGTCCCCCAGAACTTAGAACTACTTAAACCTAACTAACCTAAGGACATCACACAGATCCATGCCCGAGGCAGGATTCGAACCTGCGACTGTAGCAGTCGCGCGGTTCCAGACTGTAGCGCCTAGAACCGCTCGGCCACCCCGGCCGGCTAGATTGGTCATTACTTGGTGCGCATTCTCATTGCGCGTGGTATTACTGGAGTACTGGTGCCGGACACGGCGGAAAGGTTTTGGGCTCCGGGCCGAGGCGTGGAGGTTTGACTTTTCTCGCCAAGCAGTGCTTGTTGAGAAGAAGAGCTTGCCGGAACGTCACCTGGCATTGACCATTCGCCTGGACACATGGTGTGTATTCGATTGAAGCAGGTGAAATTGCGCGTTTGTATATATTTGTTAATGGATGAATAATGTTGTCTTTAGTGACGAGTCTGATATGTCAAAGTTATGTCACACGCGATATGGTAACGGGCTTGGGCTTTCCATCTTAGTTTCCTACCACTTGATGACGGAACTGCAGCTATACGTAAGGAAACCTGGTGAGCTCATTATTGAGTGATGGTGTATCTAAAATTGTTGTAATCTTGCTGATTAAGTACCAAAATTTGCACATTAATTAACGAGTAACGAAATACTATGTTTTAAAACTACATCAGATTCCATGAAAGTGTAGTTCTGGTGGGCTCTTGCCCATTTAAGGGAATACTCAGCTGTTGTTATTAAGTTTCAAGGAACAACCTTATTTACGCATGTATTGCAGTGTTTAAATGAATTCTTAAAGGTTGAGTTTAAAAAAGGAAAAAAAAAGAATGAAATTACAATGAAATATAGACCTTTAGCTGCTTACAGGCGTTGATAAACATCAGTGGGGACAGTTGAAAATGTATGCCCCGAGCGGGACTCGAACCCGGGATCTCCTACTTACATGGCAGACGCTCTATCCGTCTGAGCCATTTTTTTTAATTTTAGTGACGGGAATTATGTTCGAAGTTCCATTAAATTGATAACTTCAAAAGACAGCAGAACTGCGTTTTAAAAATGTAGCAGCGAATGTAATAGAACTCGCAACGTCTTATCTACAGTGCGCGACGCTTACCGTTACGCTAGGTTTTTTTTTTACTATTTTTTATTTCTAGTTTTTTTTATCGACTCCCTGTAGCGTTGTGCACCAACCAAAAAATTACCGCTTCATTATGGCAAAGTGTGAAGTAAGAAATTTTGAAACAAAGCTTTGCACTTCCGACTCGTTTTCAGGTTGTGGTGCTCTTCCATTATATACTGTATGTACTCGTCTGTACTCACACGTGTATTCGTAACTGCAAAATATGCAAACTGGCCGAGAATCCAAGTGTAGCTATTGTGCTTTGTTGCAGGAAAGAAATGCCAGTCTGATTGAAGTACATCTTTAAGTGTTATAGCAGAGTCTGTGGTTCTAGTAATTATTGCGAGTTTTTCTTTCTAGTCCATTTCCATATGTGGTATTGGTCTCGTCAGATGAGAATGTGTGCCAAGGTATCTACAGTATGGCAATGGTCGCAGTACGGACTCTGTCCGCAGCTCGTGGTCGTGCGGTAGCGTTCTCGCTTCCCGCGCCCGGGTTCCCGGGTTCGATTTCCGGCAGGGTCAGGGATTTTCTCTGCCTCGTGATGACTGGGTGTTGTGTGATTTGGTTAGTTAGGTTTAAGTAGTTCTAAGTTCTAGGGGACTGATGACCATAGATGTTAAGTCCCATAGTGCTCAGAGCCATTTGAACCATTTTGACTCTGCTTTATTTTGATATTGTGCAGCTTTTCACCTGTGGGGACCTTCTCGTTTACAATGTCATACCACGTGGACACTACTTTGGAGTGGAGGATGGGATTGTTGATGTTTTTGCAGACGTTACTCCAGTTGACCGCTGGATATTTCACTTCCATGGTGCCTCGTGAGGTGGTAATAGGTCCTTTTGGTGTTAAGCAGCTGTGAAGTATCTGGAATACAGCTCATTTCCAGGTAGTAAGTCCGGACGTGATCGAGTTGAGCGCTGATGCCACCAACATCGACTGGGGCCTTTTTGCTCGTTGGGGCTAACCTGTTGAATAACGTTTTCGTAATTGTCGGATGGGGTGACTGCAGTATTTTGCGGATTCGGTCCATATACTCGTATACGGCAGTGCATTGGTTCTTGATGTCTTTGACGCCCAAACCACCAGCGGCGCGGGTTAACACTATGGTTGGCATGGTGAAATTTAAAGATGTTTCCGCTCCATATGAACCAATACGCTGCAGCTAAAAGCTTTTGCGCTGTATCCTTGGGTACTGGTAACACTGCTGCGATGCGATATATTTTGCTTAGCGCATAGCTATTGATCAATATAGCTCTCTGTATCCGATTGAACGTTTTAGTTTTGTGTTTACGGAGAGTAGCCCTGAATAAATGTAGTTTATGGTCCCAGTTGGCTACTGTCATCTCTCTTGGGTTGGCCGTTAGAATCATACCTAAGTGATTCGTCTTCTCTGTCCTTTGTAGCCATGTTCTTTGAAAGGTCTCCATATGGGGTCCGACAGGTAAAATGTTCCATTTTTGTTCATTGAGTTTGGCTCCGGAAGAAGTGGCGTAAGCGTGGATTATTTGTTGAACGACTTCCATTTCTGAGTGCGTGTTAACTACTACACTGACATCATCAGCATAAGCATGACACACGGTTTTTTTACCCAAAACCTGTAGACCTTGTAACCTGTGATGCAGGTCTAACAGTAACGGTTCTACGGCGATTGCGTATAGTACCATAGAATGGGGGCAGCCTTGTCTCACTGATTGCTCGGGACTGGCGAACTTAGCTGACCATTCATTTTGATTCGAGAGGAAGTTCCGACTATACATTTCCGTATGATCTGAATAAAATGAACACTGGATCCCATCCGTTGCATTACAGTTAGTAGAAAGTGGTGGTTGAAAGCCTTATCGAAGTCTAAAAACATGAGACCAACATTGCATTTACATAGCCACGACAAATATATTATGTCTCTATATTCACATAATGCATTCGACATTGATCTCCCTGGGACAGCACTCATTTGATAAGGGCTAAGTACTTTCGGCAGTACTGTCTTCAGTCTACAGTTTATGAGGCGGGTGAAGATTTTGTAGTCGGAATTGAGCAGTGTTAGTGGTCGAAAATCCTTCAGCGTAGTGCTACGTAGTTTTTTTGGGGATCAGTACAGTCAATCCTTCGGTAAACCGAGATGGCATCTGCACGTCTCCCAATAATTCATTGCATATTTTGGTGAATTCCGGTCCTATGATGTGCCAGAAACAAGCATAAAATTCTATGGGTAGGCCATCTAAACCAGCAGATTTCTTTGTAGGCGAATCTTTGATTAAGGCACATACTTCTTCCTCAGTTATGTGGGCTACAAGGTCGGCGTTGTTAGTCGGATGGACCGTGGATTGAACGTTGCATAAAAGCGGCTCACTTGCCGTCGTATCAGTCGCCAATGCGGAGTAAAAATCTGTATAATGTTGCACCACGTAGTTTTTTACTGTGACTTGTTGATCGTATTCGTTCCCCTGTTCATCACCGAGAGTGTGGATTAACTTTTGTTTACCTCTCTTGGCTTCCCGTATCACGTGATATACGGACGTATTCTCCTGCGTCAGTTCAATCGGAGGACGCGATCGAACTTTTTCCCCTCTAGTGATTGTCGTACCAACGCCGTTATTCTTGATTTAGTGCGTTTTATTCTAGAGCTGTTTGCTACTAATCCCATGGGGTCATCATATAGTTCGCGGAGGCAAAGAAAGTGATACTCCAAGGTGCGTTTTCGCCAGTACGCTTTCATGCGACCATATCGTGCGATGCATTTTTTTTAACTGCGGTTTCGCAGACTGTAGCCACCACATGATGCGTGTTGGATATCTGGGTTGCATGCGAAGACAACGCTGCCATGTATCATGGATCTCCTGTTTCAGTACTGCGTCCTCCAAAAGTGACACGTTTAGCTGCCATACGCCCCTTCCCAGGAATGTTTTTTGTTTAGTGTGCTTCGCAGTTATATGAAATGCGCAGTGATCCGAGAAGTTAAGAGGCCAAATTTCATAGTCAGTTACATTATGGATAAAACCTTTCGTTACATACAGCATGTCTAGTCTACTTGCCGAAGTACTGGATACGTACGTGAATCCTCGGGTGTGCGGGCGAAGGTGGCACCAAGCATCTATCATATCTAGTCCGTTAATTAAGATCAGCAGCTCCTCACAAAAGTTGAAGTTCGGGATTTGATCTTCTGGACGCTATACGCAGTTAAAATCTCCACCCAACATTATGTGCAGTCGAGGATCTGTTATTAATGGGACAATTTCGTCCCGGAACAGGTTGCCCCTTGCTCGTTTTCCGCTGGATCCAGAGGGAGCATATATATTAACAAGAAGTAGATCATATATTTGTGCAGTTATGCCTCGTCCAGATTCAAGTATTGCTTTTGCTGTACATGGTATGCCGTGTTTGAACAATATTCCTGTTCCACATTCATTGCCTATGTTTAAGATCGCCTCATATCCGTATACGTCCGCTATTTTGGTCGTAACTACCTCTTGTAACATCGCTATGTCAATGTCGGCGGCATATAAGTAAACCTTCACTGATTGTAACTTTACGTCCGAAACTATTCTGTTTACAGTGAGCGTGGCGATTTTATACGCCTGCGTCATTCGGTAGTCCAACTAAGCGCATTCAGTGTCGTCAGACCATGCTGTCCCCGTATCAGTTCCGTAGCGGTCCACAGTGTCCATTGGTTCCTCAATTGGAGGGGCGAGGTTCATCTGTACGTGCTCCTTCGGGTTGGGGATGTCTGGTTTTCCGATGTCTACCACGCCTTGCTTTCCGCTTCGATCTGTTTTAAGAATTTTTTTGTTACGAGAGAGTTTTTTCTCCAGTTCTTGAATCTCTTCAGGGCTCTGTTATCGTGTTTGCCGTTTAGGTTTCACCGGCTGCTGTCTGATGTTGTCTTCCTCAGCATTCTTCAAATCTTCTAAGTGGGTGGTGTATCGAGCCAAATTGTCGACCGTGCTGTTGGTGGACGATGGTGTCAATAGAGAAATCGGTTCACTATGAGGTTGCTAATTCCGGGATGGTTCTTGCATGCCATTCGCAACAGCGGAGGAATCGGAGAATTTGCTGTGGCTCCCAATATCTTTTTGTGTCTGTTGTGTTGAAACCGTTACAGCTTTCACGATTTACTTAGGTTCGGGTGGTCTAGCTTCTGTTGTGTCAGTGGTGGCAATCTGGGCTTCTTCTCGGGTTGGATGGTCCTCCGAATTCACATCAGGGCTTTGGGTCAGGACTTGGCCGCGGGCAGCCGTAGCTTAAGTCGCTGGCAGCGCAGTCATAGCAGGCGGTCGCGGCGCCTCGCCAGCCGGCAGCTGCGCCACTCGCCGCTGTAAACACTCAGCACGGGCGTGGCCGGGAGAGTTGCACGCCGCGCACGTCCTCGGCTGGCCGTCGTATATAACGATACCTCGGTATCCACACAAGCTGATGTATGACGGTACATGCTTGTGCAAATCGACCTTTAATTGTCTCACTCCGTTGAGAACTTGGAATTTGCACTCGTTGGACCACAGTTCGGCATCATTACTGAGAACTTTACCGTACGGCGCTATCACTGCGTTTATTTGTTCCGCCGGTACTTCGAATGGTAGTTCGAATATCCTGATCGTTCGTATTCCAAACCCTGCATGTGTTACGGTGACTTAGCCTACGTTTCCATCACAATGTTTAAACTTCATAATTCCTCCGCAAGACTCAACTATTTTGTCACATAAGTTAGCATTCCTCAATTTCACCAATAAAACGCTGCTCACTATCGAAAGATGCATCCCAATGACATCCTCGGAATCAACTTTCACTTCGTATTCCAACCAATCTTAAATTTCGTGTAGTTTAGGTCGGGCATAATTACGATCAAACGAGAATTTCAAAGTATCTTGTCTGTTCAAGTGGGCCATCACGGATTCATATTTAAAATTTCAATATATGTAGAATTTCTGCAACGATGCAAGAAGCACTGCGACTTACCACACCAAAGCACAGCAGAGCGCGGCGCACGAAACTCAGCACACGTCCGCACAGCACGGCTGACGCGGCGAGACTGTGCCATCGAGGACACAGAGAATAGTGTAACTGCAGAGACTTATCTCTGGTACGCTCCCCGTGAGACCCACATTTCCAAATTACTGTCCAGCCGGGACGCACTGACATTGCAACCGCTCGGACTATGTCGGCACGCCTCACGGCCTATCCACATTACCATCGATCGCCAGTCCTGTCAGTTTGCTCCAAATTCGCTCTCTGAGATTCCCTTAGGAGGTAGGACGGATTTGTGCACTCCCACTGAACCTAGGCCTATCAAATTAGATGAATGCTTGGTAGCTGTTCTTTCTGACATGGTGCACCGCAGTTTCCATGGCGCCATTTTATTAAGCACTGTATATTTTAATTCCTGCGGCTTGCGAACAGTTTACAAACTTAGTCGATTCGGAAATGCTTCCACCCTAGGCCCGAAGCTGTTGATAATGTCCTTTTGTAGGTCAAATGCCTCGCTCCGTTTCCGACTAAGGCCTACAAGGACGACTGTGCTATTATTATATGAATGAATGGTGGATATTCCTTCAGACATCTCCGAAAGAATAGACACCACGCATTCATACAATTTGATGGGCCTAGCTGGGCAATGGATCCACTTTCGTCATTGCGGATGCACAAATATGTCCGACCTCTTGTGGGAATCTCAGAGACCGAATATGGAGGAAATGGACAGTGACTGTGCGGATAGGTGGCGCTCGATGAGAGTGTGGATCGGCCGTGAGGCGAGCAGAGGTAGTCCACGCGGTTGAAATGTCGGTGTGTCCCGGATAGCTCAATGATTAAAGCACCTGTCTTGTAAGCAGGATATCCCGGGTTCGAATCCTGGTCCGATACATATTTTCACCTGAAGCCGCTGTCTTCGCGTTATGTCCCGATGCAGCTGATAGCACTGATTCTCTCCTTTCTTCGTTCAAATAATGGTAATGTGCATGTTTCTTTTAAGGTATCGTGATTCCTCTGGCTATTAGTAATTTCTACATGAACTGTGAAATGTCTGCCATTATAGTTTCACAAAGTCCTCCATCTTTGGCACTCCCGGCATACGAATCTCCTTCATCGACACAAAGCACAGTCCTCGACATAGCGTCAACGTGGAATTCCCAGCCACGCGGTCGGCCTGGACCATGCGCTGGGGCTACCTCTCTTGCTCTGGCTAGTGATCGGAACCACGCGGTTGCTGACGAGCCCTGGATTGCCGAGCGGCCCGTGCGGCCACGCCAACTCCGAACTTTTTTCAGGGCATCACAACTCGCCCATTACCTCACATGTTACAAAGCATTTCTCCATTTGGTAGGTGGATCCAGAGTGAGTAGTGGTCTCTGGAATGAAGGTCATCAGTTACGTCCCACAGAGCAGAATCTGGGTGGTCTGGGGAGCAGATATATGGGTGGATGGTTCAGAATGACCGACTAGCAGTTTCTAAATGAGTGTTGAGCGCAGACAGCACCTGGGACATAATGAGGCATGAAGTTTTGGCCCCATAATACTTTATGTCCATTGAGAAATTGTTGGATGATTTTTTCTATAAGATCTTTGAGGACCATTGTAATCTACCGCTTTCAGTGGCGTTAAATATAGAGACCATATAGCCATCATTTGACCGACATGAATTTCAATTGCAAGCACTTGCAGTTCAGTGACCAAGGATAGAGCAGAGAAGTGGTATGTGTTATTTATAAAAGCTCTACCCCTCCACTGACTCTTTACCCAGTTTGGTCATCCTTGCATTGTAGGATATAACCTCCTGGTACAAGAGCATCAGCAAGTATGACAAGTATTTCGTGTGAACAAAAGCACTGGGCCGTTCCTGTACTAGGAGTTTCGGTTCCTTCATCTGTCCTGAATCCACTGATGTTCCACTTTAGTAGGGGAGGAATTTCATCCTGTCTCTCCACCGAGGTGGGAATCCTCTGACGGTTGCAAAATGGTTCAAATGGCTCTGAGCACTATGGGACTTAACTTCTGAGGTCATTAGTCCCCTAGAACTTAGAACTACTTGAACCTAACTAACGTAAGGGCGTCACACACATTCATGCCCGAGGCAGGATTCGAACCTGCGACCGTAGCGGTTCCAGACTGTTGCGCCTAGAACCGCTCGGCCATCCCGGCCGGCTGACGGTTGCAGCTTTTGTCGAGAGGCTAGACGATCACCTCACGTGGACTTCATATTCCATTTTCTTCGAAGTTGAATGGCAGTTTAGGACCTATCTTCTTATGCAGCTGACACTATCCCATTGGTTTGTTTACCAGAGGTGACTTCGGAGGAACTTTTGCAGTAGTGGTGGATAGTTTCCTGGAAATGTCGTCAAGAATGCCCTTTAATGGTATTCTGGAGCAGCTACATACTTCGTAATAACAGTACCTTCAACTGAACATTCTTACAAGCGCAGTTATTAGTGCCAGCACTATTAGCCTCTGTTTGAGTGGAGTAATTGGCTTTCGAAATAGGATTTATGAGAGCTGAAGCAAACTATGTAGTGAAAATGGGACGTTGCATTGCTTTCTAAATCTTTCTTGCCTCACCAAGAATAATACGCTTTTTTTGTTTTTAAATCATGTACCTTCCTTTCTTCAAGGTGCTGCCTTTACTCCGGAGAAGGTGATTCTCAGAGCAATTATCGCCCTTCGGAGGAGATGAACAATCGACATTAACACATTTTCTGCAAGTAGCTTCTGCTTTACGCTCTAGAGGGGTGTGTTCAAAGCTTTGACATTTAAAACAGCGAACTGGCTTCACATTTAAACGAAAGAAGCCTGGAAGTGTTGTGTAAAAGTAAGAATAGAGGAATCTAATTTTTCCAGTTCCCCACCTACACGTTTTATTATACTTTGCACGTCAGTACATCTCCTTGAGCCCACTCATCTCATAGTTATGTTCAAATGGCTCTGAGCGCTATGGGACTTAACATCTTTGGTCATCAGTCCCCTAGAACTTAGAACTACTTAAACCTAACTAACCTAAGGACATCACACACATCCATGCCCGAGGCAGGATTCGAACCTGCGACCGTAGCAGTCACGAGGTTCCGGACTGAGCGCCTAGAACCGCACGGCCACCGCGGCCGGCTCACAGTTATGTCTTGGATAATCGATATCTCTGCACTACACAACACCTTTGTTGTAATTCAAGATGTTGTGTACTTCTGTTTCGATCACATATTCTTTAAGACATTTAGCTGTCTAGAGGATTGTTGCTTGTTCAGATCTAGACGTTTCAACTAATGGAATCCGATTTCTCAGTCGCTTTAGAGATTTTACTGTGCCAGCAATGCCCTCTAAACTCTTTTGAATGTAGAGAGGTGAAACTTTCTCAAAGCATGCACTCATTTCTTTTAACTATTAAGAACACGTTTTGTCTAGCAGCAAATAGCATGTGTTCTGTTACCGTAAACCAAAGTACTTTGATAATCTGTTTGCCAGAAGGACTGGCTATGTGAACCATTTTGTTGGGTTGGTTGCTGGCACCTAACAATGGTACTCCCATTCCGCTGTGGGTTTACAGAGAAAAGTTGCATCCTTCCATCCACAGGCTGCTGGTATTTTTTCTGTTATCGTAGAAAACGAAGATGTTTCGTATGTTCAGCTAAGAAGCATTCTGTCTTTGTTTTCCATGTTTAAAGATATGAAAACGTTTTCTAAGAATGCTTTAAGTAGTTGTTATATGGAATTCCTTGTCTTGGCTCTAGTTTGTAATGGCACAACCTTATATATTTACACATAATACACAGGAAGAAATTTACTTTCTCACATTATATGTGAGTACATAAGAGGGGGTTGTTGTGGGGGAGGAGACCAGACAGCGAGGTCATCGGTCTCATCGGATTAGGGAAGGACGGGGAAGGAAGTCGGCCGTGCCCATTCAAGGGAACCATCTCGGCATTTGCCTGGAGCGATTTAGGTAAATTACGGAAAATCTAAATCAAGATGGTCAGACTCGAGGTTGAACTATCGTCCTCCCGAATGTGAGTCCAGTGTGCTAACCATAGCCGGCCGCGGTGGCCGAGCGGTTCTAGGCGCTTCAGTCAGGAACCGCGCGACTGCTACAGTCGCAGGTTCGAATCATGCCTCGGGCATGGATGTGTGTGCTGTCCTTAGGTTAGTTAGGTTTAAGTAGTTCTATGTCCTAGGGGACTGATGACCTCAGATGTTGTGCTCAGAGCCATTTGAACCATTTTGATAACCACAGAGTCACCTCGCTCGGTGAGTACCTAAGAACCAGTAGCTGTGCAGACATTAAGGCATCTCGTATCGAAGATGCTAAACTTCTCTGTCAGTCACGTTGTAGGCTTAAGACATCTGCTGAAGTGTTGTGTAATTGGTTAACAGAACATCCCATGAACTTGTAGCACTTAGCGGTGACTGACTTAATTGTTTAGGTAAATGTATGGAATATATATTTCATACTCTGCCAAATGACTGACTTCTTGTTAGGTCTATTTGTGAATAAATACAAAATAACTGATAAGATTAATGCAAGGAAAGATTTGTGATGTAAACTCGCACTAAACGGATAGTTCAAAACAGTTACAGGCAAAAATCTTTTTTAAAAAATGCAGTGTAGTGCTCTCATTACTTGGAAAGAATTGTATAGTAGAAAATGTAATCAAAATGCTTTGAAATAAGGGCTATTATAAATCGCTGTTGCAAGGAGCAATGCTCCGCGCAGTTTGTTCTGACGTATTCTTATGTGATCTATAAGTATATTTCCTAGAAGAGAGGAAGTCTGACAAACTAATGACAACATGAAATGTTTATTCCAAATAATAATTTAGGTCAACATTATACAAAATTGTACAGAAGTGTCGTTGTAAGCGTATTGTTATCGTATTTTCGCTAGTAGTGAGACATGTCATTTTAGCAAGACTTTGGTTATTGTAGTAGCTCCCTGCACTCTGTTTTGTTATAAGTTATCTATGTTAAACTAAAAGCGCATGTAATGTTTCTGAATGAAAATGAAAATTCGACTTGAATATTTGATGAAGAAGGTGAGTTTACCGGGTTTAAGCCAAAAACTATATGTGAAGTGGAGTGCAGTGAATTTACGACCATCAGGTGTGCGACACTATAATTAATTAAATGTAATGAACGCGAAGAAAACTTGGAACTGAGAAAAACTGGATTCAAAGATGACTTAATTAGCAGTAAAATTTACTTTATTTTGCCTAACTGCATTCTGGATTAGAGAGCTGCGCTTCCATGCAATTGTTGATACAGCAACTGCTTGGTGCGAGAGACATTTGATTGCCAGTGATTTTGAATTTCCGTTTTTTAAAAGTTCATGGACTTTGTGGACTACTGGCATGCTTTTTTAAATGAGGAGTTGTTCAGAGAAAGCGACCACCGAAAGAAGTAGACTAAACGAAAGTAATGTTATGGTAGACATTGTATCGAACAAAAATATAATTCTGTGCAATATTTTCATTTGTGAAGCAGTTGTTAATTTCAAGAGACAAATGCTCGTTTGTGAAATATGTATTTAGTCACAGTAAACTTCGATGCACCGTAATATGGGTAGTTGGTTAAGTGGGTATTATTATGACATCCAACAAAAATATTACTTATTAAACTTTATAATTTATTTATCTGCTTATGTTATGTTAAATGAGTAAATAATTGGTTATTTTGTGTCCTTATAAATTGGGTTTTTGTTTAAAACTAGAAAATTTTACAAACTGACTACTTCGATATCTCACTTCCAGAGAGTAGAGTGAGCGCATTGAAATATTTGCAAACAATTTATAAGTCAATCATCCTAAGAAACTTACTGCACGACGAGTAAGACTCATACTAATATCCTTCTTGTAACATGATTATTGATCTCAAAAAATCTGTAATGAAATTACTGCTGCTATTTAAAAATTATATTTCAAATATTTTTATTTTATACTGCCCCTTGCTTATACGAGAGTTAGCTTTTGTCGATCAGCAGGACGTGGCTCAGCAGCTTAGCTTCTCCTTTTTGGCTGCTCGTGCGAGAAATTGCGTATATCCGTGCCCACGGCAGCCTTGAGTGCCTTCATCGTCAGAAGTTGAGCTCCCTCTAGTGGCTTTATCTCCACTGGCATTCCATTGGAGCATACATGATGAATTCAGGCCAAGCTTTTGGAACCGCCCAACCACATATAATAATACAACGATCCTCACTGGCTAATTTTGGAACTAAATTTCTCTTA
Source organism: Schistocerca americana (assembly GCF_021461395.2). Lineage (NCBI taxonomy): Eukaryota > Metazoa > Arthropoda > Insecta > Orthoptera > Acrididae > Schistocerca > Schistocerca americana. The sequence goes on along the minus strand of NC_060123.1, from coordinate 399,228,324 downwards.
GTTCATAAAATAGCATAATTACAATGCTACCTAGAATCGACTTACGAAACATATTTATTCACTGCTATTGTCTTTAAAAATCATTATGTTTTATGGTTTAATCCAGTTACATTTCGTACCTTATTAACATTAACAGTTTTTGTAACACACGTTTGAAACTTTTCTTTCGTCACATCAGTACAAAGAAAGTAAAGGGTCGGACACGTAGCAAAGCGAATGAATGCTTCGTAGAACAGGGCGACTTAATGGAAGGTAAGAATTAAGTAATAAAAACATGCAGGAATAACGTGGGTGACTGTGACTTCAAATATTTGTCAAAGGGTGGCAGACAATGCAGGACTAAAGATATAATTTGAAAAAAAAAAAAAAAAACAGATTTCATGACAGATATCAGTGATGTTCCACTGTGTTCAATACACACGGCACGTAATACACGAGCAAAACCCTTGACGACAAATCTGTGATACAAGTGATACGACTCACAAGAATTTTGTCAGTTATACCGTGAAACTATACCTGCGAGACAATGCGTGTTACGGCGAACGGTTATAGGAATCTACAAAATAAAAAAGAAAAGTTATTTTTGGATAATGAAAAATGCGGAATTACAACGGAGATGAATACTGTTAGGTGCTGAACACCAGGAAGCTGCTAGCTGCTCTGAGGAGTGAAGACGGCCGTGTGGCCGAGCGGTTCTAGACGCTTCAGTCTACAACCGCGCGACCGCTACGGTCGCAGGTTCGAATCCTGCCTCGGGCATGGATGTGTGTGATGTCTTAGTTTGGTTTAAGTAATTTTAACTTCTAGGGTACTGATGACCTGAGATGTTATGTCCCAGAGTGCTCAGAGCCATTTGAACCATTTGAGGAGTGAGTTTCAAAATACGGAAGTCATATCAAGAGATGTTGCCGGGGAAACATGTATAACGAAATCAGTCATCATTCAGATACTATCCCAGTGAAAATTTCATCTGGATATTCTCTTTTCTTTTTTTAGGACTAGGCTATTTTTATTCCTTGTTTCTTAAAAATATTGTCAGTTTGTGTCCATGTATGTTGTGTGGTACACACAAGACAAGACAAAAGACTATAACGGCGTAGCATCGACATAAGATCAGTTTTTCCCAGCATCCACAAAGACGTTTAGGAAAATGTATAAATAGATTAATTTCCGCAGTGCAAGACTTTAGCACTTACCATTTAGGCAATATTCTGTAAATTTGTTCGACACACGGCATAAGAACTTCAGTTGTTCTACATTATCTTTCTCAGTTATATTTCTTGGTGAACTGCTGTGCTTCTTTTTATTTTCATTATGACAAAATTTCATGCTATCGGCTAACGTTGAAAAGTTCATCTTCCTTTCTTTTAACCATGACAGACTCACTAACTCTGCACAGGATGTAGTTTGTCAGAGATGCACAGAGATAGTGTCGGCGCATCGTTCTTTCTGTTTCTATCGATAATATTCGCAGTTTGTTCGTCTAACGGTGGTTAATGTTGAATTTCGTTATTGGCCTGATGATTACAGCAATTACCTCTAAATTCCTTTAAGTAACTAAAAATTCCGTATCAAGAAGAAGAATTTCACAGAAATATATTATCGTTCTAGTCCGTTCAAAGTGGCGTAATCTGTTGGCTAGAAACTGCAAAAACTACTGGTGGTTTTATCGTTACAAGAATAAATACATTTGTTTGTATCAAACAAACACAGGACAAAATATATTCAGCTGATTTTAAACTACATTTACGTCTTGAAATTATCGTCGCACGACTTTAGCATTAATGTAAAGCAGCAGTGCCCACGGCCCAGTAAACAACATTATTTCGTTCCATATGTCACTGATTTTCCACTTTTGTATGATGTGCAGAGTTATGTCTCTTATCATAACGGAGAAAAAAACGCTTTCTACAGCGTTAATACACTGCCTAACAAAAATAAAAAGAATAAAAATGGAACACCGAGAAAGGAGGAATAAGTGGTTGGTTGGGTATGTGATGTTATTTCAGAGTCTGGAAAATTAGGACATTTTACGAGGAATTTGGTAGTGCGAGCCCATTTCTCTGTATAACATTGCACCCCATCTGGTCTTGGTGCATGCTCTGATTCAGCTGGTAAGAGTGTCATAAAGTCGTATCCTTTGCTGCGACAGGCTGACCTTCAAACGTTGTAATTGGCCCTTGATATCCTCGATACTGGGACTGGATGGAGCTGACTTACGACCTGCTTTCACACATATTCTGTAGGGGACGGATCTGGGGATCTTGCTAGCTGTAGCAGTACCTCAACACCACGCTGAGAGTTCTTAGAGACAAATGTCATCTAGCATTGTCCTGTTGAAAAATGGCACCACAACACCCCACACGAGAGGTGACACGTAAGGACTCAGGACGTCCGTGATTTACACTCTATACAGACACAAGAGATTACACCACTGTGCCCCTTCAAAATACTGAAAACTGGGACCTCTCGCACGTTGACGCCATACTAATAGATGACAGTCATGCAAATTAGTGCAGAACCGCTATTCATCGCTGAACACAATGTGTCGCCATTCATGAACATTTCGCGTTATCCGGTTAAGCACCACTCGAAACGCAGCCGTCTGTGTTGTGATGTTAACGGCACTCAGCGCATTGGAAGCTACTGCTAGCCTACGAGCTATGGTAAGGGATATATTATGTTCGAAAACAATGGATTATCTCGAACAGAAGAGTTTATTGACACACAGTCAACAGTTTAGAAAACATCGTTCTTGTGAAAATAATTAGCTCTTTACTCACACGATGTGTTGAGTGCTATTGACAAGGGATTTCAAAATTGATTCAGTATGTCTAGATTTCCAGACGGCTTTTGCACTGTATCTCACAAGCAGCTTGTAGTGAATTTGGGTGCTTACGGAATTTCGTCTCAGTTATGTGACTGGATTCGTGATTTCCTGTCAGAGAGGTTCGTAGTAACTGACGGAAAGTCATCGAGTAAAACAGAAGTAATTTCTGGCGTTCCCAAATGTAGTGTTATAGGTCCTTTGCTGTTCCTTATCTACACAAACGATTTGGGAGGCAATCAGAGCAGCCGTCTTAGATTGTTTGCAGATGACACTGTCGTTTATCGAGCAGTCAGGTCATCAGAAAATCAAAACAAATTGCAGAACGATTGAGAAAAAGTATCTGTATGGTGATAAAATTGGAAATTGACCCTAAATAATGAAAAGTGGGAGGTCTTCCACTTGAGTACTGAGAGGAATCCGTTATACTTCGGTTATACGATGTATCAGTCAAATCTAAAGGCCGTAAATTCAACAAAACGCCTAGGAATTACTATTGCGAACAACTTAAATTGGAAGGAACACATCTTGTGGGAAAGGCGAACCAAAGGCTGCGATTTATTGGGAGAACAGAAGATGCAACAGATCTACTAAAGAGACTGCCGACACTACGCTTGTCCGTCCTCTTTTGGAGTATTGCTGCGCGGTGTCGAATCCTTACCAGATAGGATTAATGGAGTACACCGAGAAAGTTGAAAGAAGAGCAGCACGTTTTGTGTGTGAAAGAGCGTTACGGAAATGAAGCAGGATTTGGGGTGAACATCACTAAAACAAATGCGTTTCTTCTTGCGGCTGGATCTTCTCACGAAATTTAAGTTACCAACCTTCTTCTATGTATGCAACAATATTTTATTGACGCCGACCTTCATAGGGAAAAACGATCATCATAATAAAACAAGGGAAATCAGAGCTCACACAGGAAGATGTAAGTGTTCATTTTTTCCGTGCGCTCTGCGAGATTGGAATAATAGAGAATTATTTTGAACGTGGTTCGATGAGCCCTCGGTCAGGCTTTAACGTGTGATTTGCAGGGTATGTTGATGGAGAAGGAGTTACGATGTATTTATGAAGAGTTACGATGTGCTTCGTGCAAAATAAGGCGATCCTCCTAGGTGGTAGTCAAACGTAGTCGACCGGAACCATGACGGATCCTTCTCATTTCCATACAGTCGTACGTCGGGCTTCCGTCACGTCCGAATTCGTCACAGATCTGGAAATTAAACCTTTCGACCAGCCGGCCGGAAGGAGACCCACACTGAGTCCTCTTCTGCTGATGACGCTGTCTCACACGAGTATGTGGCACCTTCCGTGTCATCTCAGTGTCCTTTAGAGTATCACTCAACGTCTGACTCCGTTCACGACCCTTGTATGTCTTGCCATCCCTGATAATAGCTCTAAACATACACAAAATTAATACACTGTGGTAGCCGTTCCACCTATTACGGATAACCTCAAATCAAATCATTTACATAGCCTCCAGTAGTGTGTACTTGTACGAAGTTACGCTGGTATCCGAACATGTCTGCAGAATGCTTAACTTTTTTTTGTCAGGCAGTGTACTTAACGATTTTGCAGAACTATTTCTACTGTAATTTTTTCTTTCAAAAGCAGGCCTTTTTACTCTGCGAAATTTTTTTGAAAATCGATTTTGTTCGCTCTTTTTCTTTCCTTCCTGAACTGTTATGTTTCCCTCAATTTTATTGATATTTTTTATTGACGATTTAGTCCTGGCGAAATATCACAGCTGAGTTTTCATCGGTCATTTTTACGAAGCGTCTAAAGTTGAAAAAGCAGATAGGAAAATACCGCAGATACTCCATTATGTGTCGCATCTCTGCTGCTGAGTTTTGTCCCGTTGGTCTAATCTCCACAGATATATATCGCACATCCGGACGGAAAGAGCGGGCGGGGGGGAGGGGGGGGGGCTTCCACCAGTTAATAATTTCACTAACTCGCTTTATTCGAATCCTGCCTCGAGCATGGATGTGTGTGATATCCTTAGGTTAGTTAGGTTTTAGTAGTTTTAAGTCTCTAGGGGACTGATGACCTCAGATGCTAAGTCTCATAGTGCTCAGAGCCATTTGAACCAAAAAGTATTTCAAATATTTTCCGCCAGTAAGATTTTGCGAACAGCAAAAAAGCATGCGAAAGGTGAAATCAAAATGAATACTTTCGCTGTGTGATAGGGATGGTAACGAGGTCAACAATAGCACCATTAAATCAAAGTCACTGAACACGGATTTCTCTAACTCTTTCATCAACGAAGAAGCAGTATATTCCAGAATTCAAATCAAGAGCTGCTGTCAGTTTGAGTAGATTTGGAAGCAGGTACACTCAATATGGCGATGCCACTTAAATTCATTTTATATAAAGAAACTGTTTCTGTTCCACATTGAATACCAGTTAAGGTTCATTTCAGAGTATGCTGATCCACTTTTAGCGATCGCATCTCACCACTTGCTCGACAAAAAGACGTACCTGAAGATGTAGAATTGTGCAGGTTAATTCAGTACGTAAGGAAGCAAACAGAAGTAAATCACCGAATTATATATCCATATCACTGACATTGAAACATACTGTTTTTCATCATTATGAAGTACCGTAAAGAAAGCTACGAGGATAAGTCAATTATTATTCGCAATTTAGTTATATTTTTGTTTATTTTGGTAGTACTGTCGTTTTACATTGATGTCGCATGCTTTCTTTATTTGTTGTCATATCTTTGCAATTTTCAAGCTGCTGGGTTGGTTTCATCATCGCTGCCGTGTTGCCAATCATGGCTGCTCCGCTGTCTATTTGAACCAAAGGAGAGCAACGTTCAGTGATCCGTTTTATTGTAGTCGGAAGGCGTATCAGGGGCCGAAATTCGTCGAAGACTTTCGGTACAGTACGGGAACAGTGTTTTGACACAGCGGAGTGTCTACGAATGGATTGAAAAATTCCGAAATTGTCGCACAAGTGTTACGCACGATGAAGGAGCCGGACGACCGTTTACCGCCACAAATAAAGAAACCATTGAGCGTTCACGTGAAATGATTCTCTTTGACAGGCGATTAACTATTGACGAAGTGGCACATCGTCTGCAGATTAGTCACGGTTCTGCCTACGATATCAAACACAACAGACTTCGGTTTCATAAAGTTTGTGCAAGATGGGTCCCAAAAAAGCTCACACAGTTGCGTAAACAAACGCGCTTGGAGATCTGCAAGAACCCTTTGGATCGCTATGATAACGAATGGGACAACTTCTTAGACATGATTATTACTGGTGAGGAAAAAGGGATCCATCATTACGAGCTGGAAAGTAAACGGCAGCGTGTTTGTTTTGAATACAGTCAGAGAGTCCCCTTAGTCAGCCATAGTGCCAGTAGAGTCAGTGTCGTCGAAACTGCCGTCTGCTTCACGTCTGCTGTGCAGCGAGCTACCTTAATTTAAGTATTAACTGTATTTTTCTTACTTGTCACTTCTTCTTCCGTGTGTATTTGCTTTTAGGAAGCTTTAATTGTCTGGTGCTATTAATAGTGTTCCATAGATTTCGTGTTTGTTTTGAATACAGTCAGAGAGAGTCCCTTTAGTCAACCATAGTGCCAGTAGTGCTAGTGTTTGTTTTCAATACAGTCCAGAGACAGGTAGTGCAATTTTCACTGTTTTCTACAAGAAGTGGCTAGCAACCCCAGTTTAGTGAATAAACAGCCGCCTTTAGTGAATTAGCAGTCTAGTTAAAGGTTGAACAACTCTCTTCAGTAAATTGATTCCTTAGGATGGATAGGATGTGTGACTGCTGTGTACGGACGCAGGAGGAGCTGGCCACTGTTCGCGAACAGCTGAGCGTGTTGATGGCCGCGGTCAGCCGTCTTCAGGCTGCTGCCTCGGAGTGTAGCGGCAGTGGGGAGTCTGGTGCGTCGCAGGGTACACCCCAGGTGTTACATGCTTCACACACTGTCCCTGCTGTCGAGACATCTTCGCCGGTACCGGGTGCGGTTGGGCCACCCTCTCCCCAAGGGGAGTGGCGGGTTCAGCGGCGTTCGCGGCGCACGAGGCGGAGGGTCAATGTGGAGGCTGGCCGTGTGGCATCGCCCGCTCTGCCTGTGAGTGGACATGTGGCTGCTCCTTCAGCAAGGTCCGAGCAGGCACAGGGGGGGAGGGGTTTATTAGTTATTGGGAGCTCCAACGTTAGGCGGGTGATGGAGCCCCTTAGGGAAATAGCGGGAAGGTCGGGGAAGAAGGCCAGTGTTCACTCTGTCTGCTTGCCGGGGGGCCTCATCCGAGATGTGGAGGAGGCCCTACCGGCGGCGATAGAGAGCACTGGGTGCACCCGACTGCAAATTGTTGCTCATGTCGGCACCAATGACTCCTGCCGTCTGGGTTCAGAGGTCATCCTCAGTTCGTACAGGCGGTTGGCAGAATTGGTGAAGGCGGAAAGCCTCGCTCGCGGGGTGGAATCAGAGCTAACAATTTGTAGTATCGTTCCCAGAACCGATCGCGGTCCTCTGGTTTGGAGCCGAGTGGAAGGCTTAAACCAGAGACTCAGACGATTCTGCGGAGATCTGGGGTGCAAATTTCTCGACCTCCGCTATCGGGTGGAGAAATGTAGGGTCCCCCTGAATAGGTCAGGCGTGCACTACACGCCGGAAGCGGCTACAAGGGTAGCGGAGTACGTGTGGAGTGCACATGGGGGTTTTAGGAGAATCCCCTCCCTAGGCCCGACAAGACGCCTCCTGAGACGCGGCAAGGTAGGAGTAGGCAAAATGCAACAGGGAATAACAATATTAATGTGCTAATAGTAAACTGCAGGAGCGTCTATAGAAAGGTCCCAGAACTGCTCTCATTAATAAACGGTCACAATGCCCATACAGTACTAGGGACAGAAAGTTGGCTGAAACCAGACGTAAACAGTAATGAAATCCTAAACTCAGATTGGAATGTATACCGTAGAGACAGGCTGAACAGTGAAGGGGGAGGCGTGTTTATAGCGATAAGAAGTGCAATAGTATCGAAGGAAATTGACGGAGATCCGAAATGTGAAATGATTTGGGTGAAGGTCACGGTTAAAGCAGGCTCAGACATGGTAATTGGATGTCTCTATAGGCCCCCTGGCTCAACAGCTGTTGTGGCTGAGCACCTGAAGGATAATTTGGAAAATATTTCGAGTAGATTTCCCCACCATGTTATAGTTCTGGGTGGAGATTTTAATTTGCCAGATATAGACTGGGAGACTCAAACGTTCATAACGGGTGGCAGGGACAAAGAATCCTGTGAAATTTTTTTAAGTGCTTTATCTGAAAACTACCTTGAGCAGTTAAACAGAGAACCGACTCGTGGGGATAACATATTAGACCTTCTGGTGACAAACAGACCCGAACTATTTGAAAAAGTTAACGCAGAACAGGGAATCAGCGATCATAAAGCGGTTACGGCATCGATGATTTCAGCCGTAAATAGGAATATTAAAAAGGGTAGGAAGATTTTTCTGTTTAGAAAAAGTGACAAAAAGCAGATTTCAGAGTACCTGTTGGCTCAACACAAAAGTTTTGTCTCAAGTACAGATAGTGTTGAGGATCAGTGGACGAAGTTCACAACCGTCGTACATTATGCGTTAGATGAGTATGTGCCAAGCAAGATCGTAAGAGATGGGAAAGAGCCACCGTGGTACAACAACCGAGTTAGAAAACTGCTGCGGAAGCAAAGGGAACTTCACAGCAAACATAAACATAGTCAAAGCCTTGCAGACAAACAAAAATTACGCGAAGCGAAATGTAGTGTGAGGAGGGCTATGCGAGAGGCGTTCAATGAATTCGAAAGTAAAGTTCTATGTACTGACTTGGCAGAAAATCCTAAGAAATTTTGGTCTTATGTCAAAGCGGTAGGTGGATCAAAACAAAATGTCCAGACACTCTGTGACCAAAATGGTACTGAAACAGAGGATGACAAACTAAAGGCCGAAATACTAAATGTCTTTTTCCAAAGTTGTTTCACAGAGGAAGATTGCACTGTAGTTCCTTCTCTAGATTGTCGCACAGATGACAAAATGGTAGATATCGAAATAGACGACAGAGGGATAGAGAAACAATTAAAATCGCTCAAAAGAGGAAAGGCCTCTGGACCTGATGGGATACCAGTTCAATTTTACACAGAGTACGCGAAGGAACTTGCCCCCCTTCTTGCAGCGGTGTACCGTAGGTCTCTAGAAGAGCGTAGCGTTCCAAAGGATTGGAAAAGGGCACAGGTCATCCCCGTTTTCAAGAAGGGACGTCGAACAGATGTGCAGAACTATAGACCTATATCTCTAACGTCGATCAGTTGCAGAATTTTGGAACACGTATTGTGTTCGAGTATAATGACTTTTCTGGAGACTAGAAATCTACTCTGTAGGAATCAGCATGGGTTTCGAAAAAGACGGTCATGTGAAACCCAGCTCGCGCTATTCGTCCACGAGACTCAGAGGGCCATAGACACGGGTTCACAGGTAGATGCCGTGTTTCTTGACTTCCGCAAGGCGTTCGATACAGTTCCCCACAGTCGTTTAATGAACAAAGTAAGAGCATATGGACTATCAGACCAATTGTGTGATTGGATTGAGGAGTTCCTAGATAACAGGACGCAGCATGTTATTCTCAATGGAGAGAAGTCTTCCGAAGTAAGAGTGATTTCAGGTGTGCCGCAGGGGAGTGTCATAGGACCGTTGCTATTCACAATATACATAAATGACCTGGTGGATGACATCGGAAGTTCACTGAGGCTTTTTGCAGATGATGCTGTGGTGTACCGAGAGGTTGTAACAATGGAAAATTGTATTGAAATGCAGGAGGATCTGCAGCGAATTGACGCATGGTGCAGGGAATGGCAATTGAATCTCAATGTAGACAAGTGTAATGTGCTGCGAATATACAGAAAGATAGATCCTTTATCATTTAGCTACAAAATAGCAGGTCAGCAACTGGAAGCAGTTAATACCATAAATTATCTGGGAGTACGCATTAGGAGTGATTTAAAATGGAATGATCATATAATGTTGATCGTCGGTAAAGCAGATGCCAGACTGAGATTCATTGGAAGAATCCTAAGGAAATGCAATCCGAAAACAAAGGAAGTAGGTTACAGTACGCTTGTTCGCCCACTGCTTGAATACTGCTCAGCAGTGTGGGATCCGTACCAGATAGGGTTGATAGAAGAGATAGAGAAGATCCAACGGAGAGCAGCGCGCTTCGTTACAGGATCATTTAGTAATCGCGAAAGCGTTACGGAGATGATAGATAAACTCCAGTGGAAGACTCTGCAGGAGAGACGCTCAGTAGCTCGGTACGGGCTTTTATTGAAGTTTCGAGAACATACCTTCACCGAAGAGTCAAGCAGTATATTGCTCCCTCCTACGTATATCTCGCGAAGAGACCATGAGGATAAAACCAGAGAGATTAGAGCCCACACAGAGGCATACCGACAGTCCTTCTTTCCACGAACAATACGAGACTGGAATAGAAGGGAGAACCGATAGAGGTACTGAAGGTACCCTCCGCCACACACCGTCAGGTGGCTTGCGGAGTATGGACGTAGATGTAGATGTATGGGATGGAAACATCCAAATTCGCCGTGCAAGAAAAAGTTCAAGACCCAACCGTCCGCAGGAAAACTAATGCTTACGGTTTCTTGGGACGCACACGGTCCAGTACTGGAACATTATGGGGAAGGAGGCACAACAATAAACAGTGTACGTTAGAGTGAGATGCTTACCACCAGGCTAAAGCCTGCCATTCGAAGCAAACGCCGAGGATTACTGTCAAAAAGGTGTTGTGTTGTTGCACGACAATGCCCGTCCGCATACTGCTGCCCACACTGCTCAAACGCTCCAGAAACTCAAATCTGAAATACTGGATCATCATTCATATAGTCCCGATCTTGCCCCTTCTGACTATCACTGACTATGGCTGACTATCAGGCATTAAGGGGCCGTCGATTTGCCTCGGACGAAGCAGTGAAAGAAGTGGTGCATTCTTGGCTCACAGCTCAACCGAGAACCTTCTTTTATGAAGGCATCAGGAAGCTTGTACAACGATTGAGTGCGTTGAAACGCAAGGAGACTATGTCGAAAAATGATATTGTTCTAAGCTTCCTATTTGATTACAATAAAATTTTGTAACCTCTTTGCGGATAATAATTGACTTACCCTCGTATCTACTGGCACACAACTTCAGAAAATATCGTTCTAGTAATACAAAATCGGCACTTTATTCACAAAATGCAGTCAATGCTATCGAAGAGGATCTCAAGTTGTTTCCATATGTCTGTATTTATAGAAGGCTTTTCACGCCGTTTCTCACAAGTGGCTTCAATAAAATTGAATGCCAGTGGAGTGCGACTGGAGTCGTGATTTTATCGTGAGAAAGGTCACAGTTCGTAGCAACTGAGTGGAAGTCATCAGTGAAACCAGTTTATCTCTGGGGTTTTCCCGAGGGAACATTACAGACACTCTGCTTTTCTTAATTTATATAAACAGTTTGGGAAACAATCTGACCAGACCTCTTACATTGTTTGCTGATGATGCTACCGTTTAACTTCTAACAAACTGTTTAGAAGATCATAACTAATTACAAAATTATTTAGGTAAGGAATGGCGAGAAAAGTGGTAATTGATCCCGAACAATAAAGGTCCTCCACAGAACTACTAAAGAAATCCCATTAAATGTCGGTTACATGACAAACCACATAAATTTAAGCGTTGTCGATTCAGCTGATATCTAGGGATTAATATTCCGAACAACATAAATTGGAACAATCACTTAAAAAATAATGTGGGGAAGGCGAACTAAAGACCGTGTTTTACCTCTCCTGAAGCATTATTGCGCGGTTGGAATTTTACCAGACAGGACTGACGCGGGGCATAGAAATAGTACGAAGAAGGACAGCTCATTTTGTATTATCGCAAATTGGGGGAGACAGTTTCACAAATATGATAAGCGAGTTGGGATTTCAGCTATTAAAAGAAAAGGCATTTTCAACTGCGACGAGATATTTTCACGAAATTTCAAACACTAACTTTCCCCACCGAGTGCCAAAATAGTACTAAGAGGAAATAATCATCGTCCTGAAATAAGTCAAACCTCACATGGAGGGATTTAAGGGTTAATTTTCCCACTTGCTATTCGACACTGAAACGGCAGAAAAGTACGAGGGTAAGTCAAATGAAAACCTTAAATATTTTTTTAAATATTATTTATTGTGCAGAATTGGTACAAAACTGTATCACTTTTCAACATAATCTCCCCCACGCTCAATGCAAGTCCTCCAGCGCTTACAAAGTGCATAAATTCCTTCAGAAAAAAAAATTCTTTTGGTAGTCCGCGCAACCACTCAAGCACCGCGTGGCGTACCTCTTCATCAGAACGGAACTTCTTTCCTCCCACTGCGTCTTTGAGTGGTCCAGACATATGGAAATCACTTGGTGATGAGAAATGGCGCCATTCCTTGCTCGCTCTCTTCGTTTCCGGTTGGTGGAAGTGAACCCAGGTTTCGTCCCCAGTAACGATTCTTGCAAGGAAGCCATCACCTTCTCGTTCAAAGCACCGAAGAAATTCTTCACAGGCATCAACAAGTCGTTCTCTCATTTCAGGAGTCAGATGCCGTGGCACCCATCTTGCAGACACTTTGTGAAACTGGAGCACATCATACACAATGTGGTGTGCTGACCCATGACTAATCTGTAAACATGCTGCAATGTCATTCAGTGTCCCTCGGCGGTTTTCCTTCACTATGGCTTTAACTGCTGCAATGTTCCGTGGAGTCAAACTCGTTGTGCCTGACCTGGACGAGGAGCGTCTTCCACTGAAGTCACACCATTTGCGAACTTCGTACTCCATTCGTAGACTTGCTGCTGTGACAAACATGCATCACCGTACTGAACCTTCATCGTCGATGAATTTCAATGTGTTTCACACCTTCACTACGCAAAAACCGAATAACAGAACGCTGTTCTTCCCTGGTGCAAGACGCAAAAGGGGCGGCCATCATTATACTGACACCGCGACGGTATGTGTGTACCTACACTATGCTGCCAGCTACAGGCCATTCTGCACGCTGTTTGTAGCACGCTTACCAACTTACAGGATAACGGCGTGAAATTTCGATTTGTTATTACAAATTTAAGGTTTTCATTTGACTCACCCTTGTAGTATGAAAGTAAATCTACAAGCCCTCTACCAAACACTTCGTTCTGAATTGGAGATTATTTATATAGATGTACATTTCGTCACATACAATATTTTAATACGGGATACGCATGAAAAATCATAACAGTCATCCGTTTCGAGATTACGTGAGGTTTCTCTCAACATTCTGCTATAAGTAGACATAATAAATACTGGAACTCGGCGGGAGACAAGGAAAAAGTACGCTTGTCTCTGAAAAACAAATGCTACTTTCTGGAGGCTGGAAAACTACGACATAAAAGCCGCCCAGCGCTTAGAGCCTCCGTAGACCGTCAAGTGGCGAGTTGTGGCCCATCCATCACGTAGCTCAGGCCGCCCTCCTAGAGATTACCATTTGTTTACAGGGCAGAGAGGAAACTGTGAAAAAGAAAAAAATGTTTGTGAAGCGACCGGAGCTAAGCGTGGAGTGAAATATAACGTTTATGGCAGAGTGGTTGATATCATTAAATGCAGGAATAAGCTACTTTACGGGACCTTTGAGCTACGGAATACATTCGAAAATGCTGCCGTGATAACTCGTGTAAGATCCTTGTTCAAAACTGTAGCATGCGCTGACATGGAGGGGCTTACCGGTGGAACAACTTTACGAGAACCGTAAGCTACATTTTTGATGCCGAGCGTAATCTGTATAAGAGCGAGCCAAATAAGGCATGAAGATATTATGTACACGTAGTGAACTTTAGAGCATTATGTTGTTGTGTCCATCTCATGAGAATTCCAAATAATTTCTGCAATAATTATTGCAGATATCATTTTTGTAATTTTTTCTGCTTGGAGAAGTTACCGTACGATTCAAGATGTGTATTGTTTTACTACTGAGTGCAATGTAATGTCTGTTACATAAATTGTTACTTGAGCAGCAGTAATCTGCCTGCAGCATCCGAGATGGCGTTAAAACCGTTTTCTGTTTGGTTCTGGCGCTTGAGAGCCAGAGAGGAAATGCAGTGAACATTGTTGTCTGCAACAGCAAACGGCTGATTCAGGCAGGAAAGATTCTGCTGACTATTTATAAAAGAATCTCCAAATTATGATCATAAACCGAATGCGAAGCAGGCCGATCTTATGGTATGTCTACGATTATTTGTGACTGTAGTGTACTGTTGTAATGGTCTCTGTAACGGAGGCGCATTCCAAGCAGAGAGCTATAATTGAGGTTTTTTTATCAAAAACCAGAGACCTTCACTGGCACTCCGAAGGCCTGGGAGCGAACAGACGAGGCGCAAACTTGTTCTGTCTCCCACATGACGGTAGGCACATATCTGCAAGTCCCGCAATGTTGGAACGTGCGGACAGTCTTATACGAGGTGATCGATGGGCCACAGACACCTCGTAGCTCAACTGGACGTCTCTTTTGGTTGTGCCCACACACTAGTAAACCAGTTGGTACATTCAAAGCTGTGTCACCGCAGGGCTTCTCGTCCCCTAACAGAAGACCATAAAGAGCAACGAAGGAACAACTGTGCGGAATTGCTTGCGCTTTACGAGGATGATCGTGACACTATTTGTCAAACACTATTGTTTTGAGTCTCATCAGTCTTCTGACTGGTTTGATGCGGCACGTCACAAATTCCTCTCCTGTGCCAACCTCTTCATCGCACAATAGCACTTGCAGCGTACGTCCTCAATTTTGCTGCATGTAATCCAGTCTCAATTTTGCTGGATGTAACCCAGTCTCAATTTTGCTGGATGTACTCCAGTCTCTGTCTTCCTCTACAATTTTTGCCCTGCACAGCTCCCTCTAGTACCATGGAAGTCATTCCCCAATGTCTTAACAGATGTCCTATCATCATGTTCCTTCTCCTGGGCAGTGTTTTCCACATACTCCTTTCCTCTCCGATTTTGCGCAGAACCTCCTCATTCCTTACCTTATCAGTCCACCTAATTTTCAACATTCGTCTGTAGCGCCACATCTGAAATGCTTCGATTCCTTCTATTCGCTTTCCCACAATCCGTGTTTCAAAAAATGGTTCAAATGGCTCTGAGCACTATGGGACTCAACTGCTGTGGTCATAAGTACCCTAGAACTTAGAACTACTTAAACCTAACTAACCTAAGGACATCACACACATCCATGCCCGCGGCAGGATTCGAACCTGCGACCGTAGCGGTCGTGCGGTTCCAGACTGTAGCGCCTTTAATCGCTCGGCCACTCCGGCCGGCAATCCGTGTTTCACTAGCATACAATGCTGTGCTCCAAATCTACATTCTCAGAAAGTTCTTCCTCAATTTAAGGTCTATGTTTGATTCTAGTACACTTCTCTCGGCCACATGAGTTATTTCTGTCAATGCCAGTCAGCTATTGATGTCCTCCTTGCTGGTTTCTTTGCTGCCTAGGTAGCAGAATTCTTTAACTTCATCTACTTCGTAACTGTCAATCCTTATGTTCTCATTCCTGCTACTTCTCATTACTTTATCTTTCTTCGATTTACTCTCAGTCCATATTTTGTACTAATTAGATTGTTCATTCCATTCAGCAGATCACGTAATTCCTCTTCACTTTCACTGAGCAACGTCAACAGCCAATCGTTTCATTTATATCCTTTCACCTTTAATTTTAATCACTCCTGAACCTCTCTTTTATTTCCATAATTGTTTTTCCGATGTACAGATTGAACAGTAAGGCCGAAAGACTTCATCCCTGTTTAACATACTTTTAAACCAAGCACTTTGTTCTTGGTCGTTCATTGTTATTATTTCCTCTTGGCTCTTGTACATACTGTATATTAGTCGTCTCTAAATACAGCTTACCCCTATTTTTTAAGAATCTCGAACATCTTGCACCATTCTACACTATCGAACGCTTTTTCCAGATCGGCGGACCCTATTTATGTGCCTTGATTTTTCTTTTTTTAGTCTTGCTTCCATTATGAACTGCAACGTCAGAACTGACCTTTCCGAACTGATCGTTATCTAACACATGCTCAATTTTCTTTCCACTCTTCTGTATATTATTCTTGTCAGGAACTTGGGTGCAGAGTTGTTAAGCTGACTGTGCGATAATTCTCGCACTGGTCGCCTCTTGCAGTCATCTGGATTGTTTGGATGATATTTTTCGAAAGTCAGATGGTATGTCGCCAGGCTCATACATTCTGCACACCAACCTGTATAGTCGTTTCGTTGTCACCTCTCCCAATTATTTTAGAAATTCTGATAGAATGTTATCTACCCTTTCTGCCTTATTTGAGATTAAGTCCTAATACTACATCCCTTATCTCTTTTAAATCGACTCTTGTTTCTTCTATCACATCAGACAAATCTTCCCCCTCATAGAGGCCTTCAGTGGCCTCTTTATACCTATCCGGTCTGTCGTTTGCATTTAACAGTGGAATTCCCGTTGCACTCTTCACTTTACCACGCTTGCCTTTAATTTCACGGAAATTTATTTTGACTTTCCTGTATGCTAAGTCAGTCCTTCCGACAATCTTTTCTTTTTATATTTCTTCACATTTTTCACGCAGCCATTTCGTCTTAGCTTCCCTGCACTTCCTATTTATTTTATTCCTTAGCGACTTGTATTTCCGTATTCCTGAATTTCCCTGAAAATTTTTGTACTTCCCTCTTTCATCCATCAACTGAAGTATTACCCATGATTTCTTCGCAGTTACCTTCTTTCAAAAAATGGCTCTGAGCACTATGGGACTTAACTTCTGAGGTCATCAGTCCCCTAGAATTTAGAACTACTTAAACCTAACTAACCTAAGGACATCACACACACCCATGCCCAAGGCAGGATTCGAACCTGCGACCGTAGCGGTCGCGCGGTTCCAGACTGTGGCGCCAAGAACCGCTCGGCCACATCGGCCGGCTACTTTCTTTGTACGTATGATTTTCTTTCCAACTTCTGTGATTGCCATTTTTAGAAACGTTCATTCCTCTTCAAGGGTACTGCCTATTGAGCTACTCATTATTGCTGTATCTATACCATTAGATGACTTCAAGCGTATCTCGTCATTCCTTAGTACTTCCGAATACCATTTCTTTGCGTTTTGATTCTTCCTGACTGTTCTCTTAAATTCAGCCTATTCTTCAGCATTACTACATTTTGATCTCAGTCTATATCTGCTCCAGGGTACGCCTTACAACCCAGTATCTGATTTCTGAATCTCTGTCTGAGCATGATGTAATCCAGCAGAAATTTACCCGTATCACCTGAACTTTTCTGAGAACACCTCGTCCTCTTGTGATTCTGGAATAGAGTATTCGCTATTACTGGCTGAAATTTATTACAGAATTCAATTAGTTTTCTCTTCTCTCATTCCTTGTCTCAAGCCCATATTCTCCTGTAACCTTTTCTTCTGGTCCTTCCCCTACAACTGCATTCCAGTCCCCCATGAGTATTAGATTTCCATCTTCATTTACGTACGGTATTACCCTTCCTCATATACTTTCTCTTTCTTTCATCTTCGGCTTGCGACGTCCGCATGTATACCTGAACTATCGTTGTCGGTGCTGGTTTGCTGTCGATTCTGATAAGAACAAACCTATCACCCAACTGTTCACAGTAGCACACTCTCTGCCCTACCTTCCTATTCATAACGAGTCCTACTCCCGTTATACCATTTTCTGCTATTGTTGATATTACTCTATTCTCATGTGACCAGATATCCTTTCCCTCTTACCATTTCACTTCACTGACCCCTACTATATCTAGATGGAGCCGTAGCATTTCCCTTTTCAGATTTTATAGCTTCCCTACCACATTCAAGCTTCTGACACTCAACGCCCCGACTCGTAGGACATCCTTTCATTGGTAATTCAATCTTTTTCTCATGCTCAGCTTCCATTTGTCAGTTCCCTTTCGGAGATCCGAAAGGGGAACTATTCCGGAATCTTTTGCCAATGGAGGGATCATCACGACACTTCCTATGTTACAGGCCACATGTCCTGTGGATCCACGTTATGCGTCTTTAATGCAGTGGTTTCCATTGCCTTTTGCATCTTCATGCCGTTGATCATTGCTGATTCTTCCGCCTTTAGGAGCATTTCCCACCCCACGGACAAGAGAGTGCCCTGATCTTCGGTCCGCTCCTTCGCTCTCTTTGACAAGGCCGTTGGCAGAATGAGGGGAACTTCTTATACCGTAACCTTCGGTCACCAATACTGATTATGAAACAAAATTTAAGCGATGGTGCGTTTTGAACCCGGTTCCAATAACATGTTGATTACTAACCAATGACCCCACAAAGAGACCACTGATGTATTTCACCAGCGGTAACGGCGATGAAAGATGTCTTCATTGCGTCGAACCGGAAACAAAACGGCAGTCCATGGTGTGGTGCCACACCACCTCTCGTCCGAATAAAAAGTTCAAAGCCACACCCTAAGCTGGTAAAGTGGTAGCGACGTTCTCATGCGGCTCTGAAGGGATTAATTTGTTTGATGTCCTCGATCATGATGCAAAGATCATCTCTGAAATGTATTGTGATACCCTCAGGAAACTGAACGAACGGCTTCAGTGTGTTCGTCGCCACAAAAATTCAAACGAACTTCTTCTCCACAACAGCGGAGAACTTCACACAAGTCTGCGCGCCCGAGAGGATTCCTCGAAACGTCCTTGGACGATTCTTTCTCATCCCGGATCTTCCACCTACTATTTGATCCAATGAAGGATGCACGCCGTGAGAAGCAGTACCCTGGATGATGGTGAGGTTACTAATGCAGCAGGACGTCGCCCAGTAGCGTGTTAGCATGCGAACGTACAGGACCTCCCACTGATATAGCGTAAGGCCATCATATTGAACGGAGATTATGTTGAAAAATAGGGTTTTATAGCCGAAAGAGCCGGCCGAAGTGGCCGTGCGGTTAAAGGCGCTGCAGTCTGGAACCGCAAGACCGCTACGGTCGCAGGTTCGAATCCTGCCTCGGGCAGGGATGTTTGTGATGTCCTTAGGTTAGTTAGGTTTAACTAGTTCTAAGTTCTTGGGGACTAATGACCTCAGAAGTTGAGTCCCATAGTGCTCAGAGCCATAGCCGAAAGAGTTAGGTAGAAGATGGTGTGTTTGGAATCCAAAATAAAACCAACACGCTCCCAGAAAAAAGTGTTGCATTACTCAATAAAACCCCTCATATGTGGCAGGATAACAAAAATGAACGCTTGAGGTATACACTGCTCAGCCAAAGCATTACGCCACCGCCCACCACGACGTTGGATGCCACCTGGTGGCGTTGCGGGAATTTGAAGCCGTAATAAAAGTATAGAGCAGACACCGTCGGGCGATCACCCTAGCGAATACATGGGCTGCAAGTCGGGAAAACCATTGAGATAAGCGACTTTCACAAAGGGCAAATTGCTATTGCGCGGAGCCTGTGAAACGAGTATCTCGAAAACGGTGAATTTGTTCGAATAGTCACATGCTACTGTCGTGAGCATCTACGGAAAGAGGTAGAAGGACAGTGAAACTACCTCTAGGCGCTAAATACTTGGTCGTGTCGTACAGTTGGTAGAAGTACTCGCGTCGGTCGTCTGCCACCATAGCCCACTAGCGCCAAATATCGCTGCACTGCCCTAACAGACACATTCTTCCGTCTCACATTGATTTCCACGACTGTTTTACGCAATGTTATCACTGACAATTCCACGCAAATTCCGCTGCTCTCGGTCGTTAAGAGGAGGCCATCGGCCACTGGTTGTCCATGGTGACAGGTAATGTCTGAAATTTGGTACTCTCGGCACACTCTTGTCACTGTGATCTCGGAATATTGAATTGTCTAACGATTTCCGAACTGGAGTGTCCCATGTGTCTGCCTCAACAACTATTTCCTGTTCAGAGCCTGTTAGCTCCCGTCGTGCTGCCATAATCACGTCGGGTACCTATTTACATGAATCTCCTAAGAAAAAATTACAGCTTCGCCAATGGACTGCTCTTTTAGACCTGTTGTATGCGATACTACCGTCATCTGTATACGAGCATATCGCTGTTCCATGGTTTTTTGTCACATCAGTTTAATCCTGTCCCTTCTTCTTGTCAATGTTTTTCATATATTCCTATCGTCTCTGATTTGGCGGAGAATCTCTTTATTCCTTATGAGTCCACCAAATTTTCAGCATAGTTCTACAGTATCCCATCTCAGAGCCTTCAATTCTCTTCTTCACAGTTCATGATTGACTACCGTACACGCTGCACTCCAGATGTAATTCCACAGAATTTACGTCCTCTCATTAAGGCCGAAAATTGATACTAGTATACTTCTTTTGTGACTGGAAAATAATCACTTATACAGCAGTTTCCTCCGCATCAGCTTGAATCCAATAACTTTTCCATTACGCGGTTGTTGTAAGTTGATCCGTCCCCAAAGACTGGGAAGTTGCTGGGGTCACGGCAATATTCAAGGAAGGTAGTAGGAGTAATCCACTAAATTACAGGCCCATGCCATTAACGTCGAAATGCAGCGGGATTTTGGACCATATATTGTGTTCGAATATTATGAATTACCTCGAAGAAAACGGTCCATTGACACACAGTTAACACGGATTTAGAAAACATCGTTGCTGTAAGACACAACTAGCTCTTAAGTTGCGAGAAGAGTTGAGTGCTATTGACAAGGGATTTCAAAAAATGATTCAAATGGCTCTGAGCACTATGGGACTTAACATCTTAGGTCATCAGTCCCCTAGAACTTAGAACTACTTAAACCTAACTAACGTAAGGACATCACACACATCCACGCGCGAGGCAGGATCCGAACCTGCGGCCGTAGCAGTCCCGCGGTTCCGGACTGCAGCGCCTAGAACCGCACGGCCACCGCGGCCGGCAAGGGATTTCAAATGGATTCCATATCTCTGGACTTCCGGAAGGCTTTTGACGCTGCATCACACAAGCGGCTTGTGGTGAAGTTGCGTGCTTTTGGAACATCGTCTCAGTTATGTGACTGGATTCGTGATTTCCTGTCAGACAGGTCACAGTTCATAGTAACTGACGGAAAGTCATCTAGAGAAACAAGCGATTTCTTTCTTTCCCCAAGGTAGTGTTATAAGCCCTTTGCTGTTCGTTGTCTATATAAACGATTTGGGAGATAATCTGAGCAGCTGTCTTAGGTTGTTTGCAGGTTGTTTGCAGATGACGCTGTCGTTTTTCGACTATTAAAGTCATCAGAAGATCAAAAGAAGTTGCAAAACGATTTAGTTTCGGTAATTGACTCTAAATAACGAAAAGTGTAATGTCATCCACATGAATGCTAAAAGGAATCCGTTAAACTTCGGTTACACGATAAATCATTCGAATCTAAAGGCCGTAAATTCAACTAAATACCTAGTAATTGTAATTACGAACGGCTTAAATTGGAAGGAACACACAGAAAATGTTGTGGGGAAGGTTAACCAAAGACTGCGTTTTATTTGTAGGATACTTAGAAAATGTAACAGATCTACTAAAGAGACTGCCTAAATTACACTTGTCCGTCCTCTTTTAGAATAATGTTTTTGGTGTGTGATGCTTACCAGATAGGACTGACAAAGTACATGGCAAAAGTTCAAAGATGGGCAGCACTCTTTGTGCGAGAGTCATTCAATAATTAAAGAGACAAATTGGTCTAGGGAAAAAACTATTAGTAGGGGAAATTTGGTACTTTTATGGCTTTAAGTTGTCATCACTGGGATGAGCCCTGATCAGCTGATGTATGGCGTTGTTTTGTTTATAACATCAAAAATACATTTCAAGATGGCGAGTCCGCTAGAAACGTCCACGTTAGTTGAACAACGTTCTGTTATTAGTCTTTAATTGTTGAAGGCGAGAAACCAGTGAATATATACTGTAGAATGTCGAAATTTTGTGATGAAAGTTGTATGAAACGTGCAAATTTTTACGAGTGCGTAGAGCAGTCAATAATGGTCGCGGCTCAGTGACTGACGAATGCCGTTCTGGCTGGCTAGTTGCAGTACCAACTCCCTCACTTGAAAGTCGAATTTTTCGTGCCAACCGCGGTGTGACTGTGGAAATTATAGTTGATAAGGCTCAAGTTAGTGCCGGTACAGTTCATAACATTATCTGTAACAAGTTGAAGTATCGCAAAACTTGTGCAAGATGGGTCCCAAACTAGTTGACGCGGCTACACAAGGAAACAAAGTTGAGAGTGTGCACAGAGCTAAAGGAACGTTATGAAAGAGAAGGTGAGCACTTCCTCAACAAAATTTTAAGTTGCGATGTATCATAGGTTCACTATTATAAGCCAGAGTCAAAAAAACAAAGCATGAGGTGGAAGCACACCAACTCACCTGTCAAGAAAAAATTCAGAACCCAAGCATCAGCAGGAAAAGTCATATTGGTGATGTCTTGGGATGCTGAAGGTCCAGTTTTTTCAGATTATCACAAAGAGCAGCGTCTAATGAACATTTAATATTTTTTGTGGGATCTGAAATTTAAAAACCTCTCTCACACCGGCCTGATTTAGCTTCACTGATGAGGATTGTAAAAAACATGCGTATATTAAGGGAATTTTCATTCACAAAGCAGGCTTATCACATTCACACAGTTCAATACTGTTCTATCCTGATTAAATTGAGCTTAACTTAAATTCCATAAGGGAGTGAAGCAATTTCGAAGTCTCGGTGCGACGAAAATTGTCAGTCGACCTCCTGAAAACATTTGTAATAATTATTAACTTCCGGTGATCACATGGTGAAGACCGGAGATCTGCTGGTAAGATCGTGTTAGCCCATTTATTGAAAGTAATAAACTGGATATCTTGAGTGTACAAAAAGGCAGGTTCGTCCAGTGTGAATCAGACGTTCCTCACTGATCCCGTGCAACACAGCGTAGTAAGCAGACACTGTCAATAATAATCAGTTAAATAATACGCGAACACACTTACTTTAGTTTAGTTCATGTATTAAATTCCTTCTCATACAGAATCTCATCAAGATGGCGACTAGCTCAACAATACATACATATACATCGTCGTTCTTTTACCGCTAATAGGCAAGATCTGAATCATTCTTTTCATAAGAGAAAACATAGATAGCAGAGAAGCTATTCCATGGAGTAAATGGACGCTCCAAAGAATACTAGGGCTTGAAACTACTTTGCATTGATAATCATCGTATATTAAAGTTTAGGAATCGGTAAGATAAGAAGAGATATTTCGAGATATGCACTGAGTTATGTAATTTATAAAATTTCTGAAAATATCGCGGAGAGACCGCTGCAAGAGACATTACAAACAGACAGTACTACTCGGATTTGCTTTTGAACAAGGTGAAGTCAGCCATGAGAGAGAGACGTCGTGGATCTCAGAGGAGAGTTGTGATTGTCCAGCAAGACAACGCACGTCCGCATATTGCTCAACTAACCCGTGAAACCATCGATAAAATGGGTTGGGAAGTATTGCCTCATCCTCCTTACAGTCCTGATTTAGCACCTAGTGATTGCCATTTCTTTGGTGCACTGAAGGAGGCATTACGTGGGAAGAGGTTTCAGGACAAATAAGACGTGAAAAAGATTGTGGGGAATTGGTTCAAACATCAAGACAAAGAATGCTTGTAGCCCGTTGGAACAAGTGCATAAATGTTCAAGGGGATTATGTTGAAAAGTAGAAAAAGTATTGTTTTGTAAAAACAAACGCTTTTTTCTCCAGCCAACTTCCCTCTTTAATTATTGAATGACCCTAGTATTATAGCGAAATAGGGGAGGGAGTGTCACTGATATGATACAGGATTCGGGATGGACATAATTAAATCAAAGACTTTTTCGTTGCGAAGGACTCTTCGAATCACCAACTTTCTCCTCCGAATGCGATAATATTTTGTTGGCGCCGACCTACATTGGGAGAAACGGTCACCATGATAAAATAAGGGAAATCAGAGCTCGCACGGAAAGATATAGATATTCGTTCTTTCTACGCGCTATACGAGATTGGAATAATAGAGAATTGTGAAGGTGGCTCGATGAACCCTCTGCCAGGCACTTAAATGTGATTTGCAGAGTATTCATGTAGATGTAGATCCCTTTTTTTGAACCTCGTTATGTTACGATATTTTGCGTTTGGAAAACTCTTTATACCACTATTTCTCGAAATTTCCCAGTGTGTAGGTACAAATTTCATATAATAAACGGCATAAATAGTATGTTTTTGCATTTTGTAGGCATTCTATTGATCTAACGTCTGAAGAGTTTAATTGGAACAGCCAAACATTGTTTGTTCTTTTGTAAACTCTATAGATGTGAAACAAATAGTTAGAATTTTTGCAACATTCATGAATCAGAATGCTAAAAACTATTGTTCTGCAACAAACATAGTGTCTGATGGTAGTACGAGGGCTATCCTGAACTGAAAGACGTGTGATTCATGAAGTTTTCCCGGTGTACTGAATATTCTATGAGATTTCGGGATTGCAGCAGGATAATGTTGATTTCTTGCCACAATATTTCGACTGGCAACCGTCCAGCCATCTTCAAGTGAATGTCCGCAACTTGAAACTGCTAGATAACGGTGTCGGCTTTATAGCAAAAAATTGGCGAGGAAATGCATGCGCACTGGCGGCCGTCACAGGAGCGTCCCCTATCGAAACCCGGGCTCTCTGCATATGCTGTTCCATCTGCGGCGCTCAGGTGCATACGTAAAGGTGAAACTACCCGTTTCAAGTTGAGCACAGCACTGAACTCTCAGGGAAAACACTGAACTATAGAGTACGAAGGCATATGGGTATGGGGGGGGGGGGGGAAAGGACCTGGACAGATGAGGGGCGGGGAAAGGGGGGGAGCCGATGGAGGGAGAGGGCACAGAAAAAAGGGGGGAGCAGGGCAGAAATGAGAAAAGAATGGGGAAGACAGTGGAAGGGAAAGAAAAGGGACTCGGGGGGGGGGGGGGAGAATGGAGTCAAGGAGTGGGTAGGTGGAGAAAAAACAGGATGGAAGGGGGAAGAGAGGGAGCCCGGGTAAAGGACAGAGGGAGGGGGAGATGAGGATCATAGTTGTTAGAATGGATAAATTGAGCGAGAGAGGGCAGCATCTGAGATGTGTAGTTGATGGAAGCACCTCGGGAAAGGAGATGAAGGGTGTAGAGGTGGAGGCTCGGAGGAACACAACAGCGAAGGAGTGGCAGCAGGCGGGGGTTGGGGAGGAGAGGAGCAACCAGGGCCTGAGGGGGATCAAGTCAGCGGGAGGTGCAGGTGTGTGGACATGTTCGAGGAAAAGGGGCAGGTGGGGGAAAGGAATCAGGTCATAGAGGATCCGCATGGGGTACTGGAGGGGTATACGGAAGGCGAGGTTGAATGCACGGCGCTCGATGATCTGGAGGGACTTATAGAATTTGAGGGGGGGGGTCGGAATGTCCACCAGAATCACCACAGGGAACTCTATGGATTATTCTGTCACAAAAATTTTGGCTCTGGCGAGACCTTTTTGGGATTCAGTAATTAAAGAACCTGTGGAAATATGTGTAAAACAAAAACTTGTAAATTGTGATGGCGGCATACAACTGGACACGGCTTGAGAAACAGTGAGCTCTTTAAGTTCTTCCGAGAGAAACTTTTTATTCACAATGACATGTCTGGCGACATCTGACATCCGTTTTCAGTGATGCAAGTGCACATTTCGACAGAGGACGGACATGTAATTTCACCTTTACGTATGCGCCTGTGGGCCACAGACATAACAGTATTTGCACTGGGTGTGGATTTCGATAAAGGGCGCTCCTGCGACAGCCGCCAATGCGCATGCGTTTCCGTGGCAATTTTTAATATAAAGCCGACACCGTGAACTAACAGTCTCCCTGTCTATTATTGTACCTGTATACTTACTGTGTGTTTTAATTAGCATCACCAACCCTTTGTTTTTATATTTTAACTCCCACAAATTTCCGCCATTTTACAATTTAAAAAGTAACCATTTTTATAGCCTGTATTTATTGTTTATTATCTTTTTAAATATTCTGTAGGCTGAAGAGCGGCGTACTAAGCTGCTGCCAGCCCCCCCCCCCTCCAAGGGGGGGGGGGTATCGAAACCCAATAAAGGAAAAAAGAAAAAAATAGCAGTCTCCAGTGACGAACACTTACCTGAAGAAAATGAACATATCTGGCCGTAATTCCTAAACCTTATAGAGTAACAGACGTGCTGAAATAGAAAAAATTACAAAATGGAAAAAGCAAATTTGATTATATACATTATAAAGGTACTCTTAGGCTATTATACTGCATAATTGTCATTCATATTGAAGCACTTACCATACTGTAGCTCAAGATTTTCAATACCTTCTCTGTAGAAATATGCCGCTTGCAATTACGACCACTGGTTTATATCGGCATGCAGTTCGGCGTCATTATCAAAGTGTTGTGCAGTGAGGCATATCTCTGTTGCTGGGAAACGGTTGTAGTCGCTCAGCGCCAAATCCGGGTTCCCATCCAAAACCCCGTAGGAGTTCTCGGGTGCAGTTGGCCGTGTGTGTGCGTAAAAAAAGCCAAAATTTTGATCTAAGTATTCCCCGATGCCTAACTTTGTCAGTGTTTGACAATAACTTTATAAGTTCATTGTTGCGCCACGTTCAAGTAAATTAAAGAGAATCACACCCTTAAGAGTTCCAAAATACAATAGCCATGATCCTTCTTGCTGACAGCCGCGAGGGATTAGCCGAGCGTTCTAAGGCGCTGCAGTCATGGACTGTGCGGCTGGTCGCGGCGGAGGTTCGAGTTCTCCCTCGGGCATGGGTGTGTCTGTTTGTCCTTAGCATAATTTAGGTTAAGTAGTGTGTAAGCTTAGGGACTGATGACCTTAGCAGTTAAGTCCCATAAGATTTCACACACATTTAAACATTTCTTTCTTCTTGCTGACAGCTTTTACCAATACATCCTCGGTTTCTTCGGAAAATTTGTGTGTCCCCATTCCATCGACTGCCATTTTGTTTCACAATTGACAAGCTTCACCCAAGTCTCGTCCCCAGCAACCATTTTTCTCGTAACCTTCGAGGAATGCCAGTATTGCAGCTAGTCTCTGTTTTTTGTGATCTTCCGTTAGGATTTTGGGAGCTCACCTGTCACAAAATTTGTGGTAATCAAGCTTCTTCGCCACAGTTTCATGCACCAGATTCGGTAAAATTTGAGGATAACGATGTGAAAGATCCGTAATGGTGGACCGTCGATTTTCACGATTTTTGTCATTGATAATCCACTGTGATCCTCCTATCGTAAACACTGGCACGACCATTTTTGTCATCAATGAACGATTGCTTCAGCCATTATTCCTTTTCCGTACACGTCACAGACGTTGCAATAAATTTCAATTGGTTTGCAGTTTTTTACCAACAAAAACCTAATCACAGAGCGCATCTCATTTTCTATTGCAGAGCGCATTTTAAGACGTCACAGAAAGCAAAGGAGCAGAGAGACAGACCACACGCTATCACCGTTGACTCCCTACTGATAACGAGTGTAGGAACGCTATGGCACCAAGATGGAGGCTTGTAGCCCCTCCCAGCGCCACGACAGACGAAAATGTCTGTTAGTTTTTGGATAATCCTCGTATGTGTCTCCCCTTGTACGGGAGATTTAGTAAACAAAACGAGTCGTTTCGTTATTACGTGATCTACATATCTTTTGCATTTTATTTAGTGGATCTAATAAGATAAAATATAAAATTAAATGTACGCATTCTAAGCTGTAAAGAGCTTAATACTGTGTTCAGGTTCGATATTTGATTTAGGAACGTATTTCCTAGAAATGCGTTGAGTTCATTGCCGTTAGTTTTTAATAAAAATTGCTCTTTCTGTGCTATGCTTTTATTTTTTATAAACACAGTGAAAAAAGAGTTTTCCTTTAACATTTAGGCTATAAATGGGTTTATTTTGGTTTATTAAATTTACCATATGAGCTGCAGCTGGTGCATACGCTACGAGTAACACGAATCTCACTGATTAATGCACATCGGTAATTTGTCTGATGTAGTTCATATTACGTGTGAATATTTTGCAGCGGTTTTAGTGACCTAATTCGCATTTGTACACGTGTGGCTGCGGTAGGAGATATGCTAATAAACAGACGGGCTACGAAAATTCATCCAGAACAGCTTCCAGTGGCATACGGAGCCATAAAACGATATAGCTCTGGGCGGAGTGCGCCGTGGTCAAACACTACGTAGGCAGACTGTGCGCAGGCGCTGGCTACATAACGTCGGATGCCATGGGCCTCAGGAAGCCGTCAAGTGGGGAAGTTTACTGCGCCAGAGGGAATCCACAGGAAAGCACCCGATCCTAAGAACTGAATGCTACGCAAAGCAGCTTGTGGCGAGCTAGATGTTTATAAAGGGTGAATATCAATTGATTAGTTGTTCAAACATAGGAAAACTGGCATTGTGAATGACACAATATAGCAACTAAAGGAGCAGTATAAACCTGAGGTCAGGTCTATCATGAGCTGGGAGAAGTCTGTTCGTGAAAACTTGGCACATGATGAAATTATTTGTGAGAAAATAAGATCCCCCACTGTTCTATACACAATCCAGACGGAAGGGCGAGTGATAGCAACCCGGGAGTCTGCTGACGTTCTTTCAGAACTTTCTTCAAGTTCTTCCTAACGACAATGAATAACATGACACATAACATCATAGGAAACGAAGAGAAAGGCCCGAAGGGTCTTACGGTACTGCAACTGCTATGTACCTGTGTACGTATGTGGCTAAAATCACATTGGAACTGAGAAAGAACAGAACTTCAAGTCCAAATGACATACTAGGAGGAAAAGCACAATCATTGAATCTTTCTGTATTTTGTGACCAATCTAAATGAAAGGACAGTCAGGAGACATTTTCCAGAATGCTTTAAAATAACAGAAGTAATCATCACTTCGGTTTGTCTTACTAATGAGAGTACTATTTGAGATTTTGAAAAAAAAAATAATTTTTGGGAATTGTGTAACTGGAAGTTATTATTAATTCAGCCCAAACATCATCTGTAGTGGACAACTCAGTATTATCGTCTAACAAAATAGCAGGCAGGTTGCACCTCCACTAATTAAAAACTTGCTTGACAGGAAGGCATGGAATAGAAATATGACAACACAATAAGAAATATCCAATAACATTTATTAAGGGTATGTTACAAAATGGTACTTAACATTGGTACAGTTTGATGCATGGCACTTGATGTCATAAATCTAATACAATAACCTTTCTATCTCTTGACTGTCTGTAATATGTTCGTTACGACTGAATGTCACATTCCAAAAAATCTTGATTAAATGATTATTTGTAAATAGTGACTGCTAAGCCAGAATGTTCTCTTGCTGGAACTGTGCTTAGCTGGCTGTGGGCACTGAACTGTCTGACTGCAGGATCGAAACTGTGTCGTACAACCGAGATAATTCTGGTTCTGTGCAAAACCGCTAAGCGGGTCTAAGGCTTCCATTCAGTCACTCGTCGACCAGTATGGTGTCGTGGGTGAACACAGCAAACGAAAGCCGAAGTTTTAAATTTCGCGTTTAATAATTCGTTCACGCCAGGAGAGTCGTACAAACATACCATCGTTTGACCATCTAACAGACTTCTGTATGGACGCCATAACATCCCCGGTGTAGAGAAACAATTAAGAGGGTTGGAAACAAACAACTCGCCAAGTTCGGTTGGAATCCCCATTCGGTTTTACAGAGAGTATTCTACAGCACTGGTCTCTTACTTAGCTTGCAATTATATCGAATCTATCGCCCAGTGCAAAGTCCCAAGCGACTGCAAAAAGTCGTAGTTGACTTCTGTATATAAGAAGAATGAAAGAACGGACCCACAAAATTACAGACAAAATTTACTGTAGAATTCTTCAACATCTTCTCATTTCGAATGTAATAAATTTTCTTAAGACCGAGAAGCTTATGTCCATGAATCAACATGGTTTTAAAAAATCATTGTTAGGGCGAAACTAAGCTTGCCCTCCTGTCGCATGATATACTGCCAACTATGAATGAAGGACTACAGGAAGATTACATACTTCTAGCTTTCCGGAAAGCATTTGACACGGTGTTCCACTGCAGACTGTTAACGAAGATACGAGCATATGGATTGGTGCCCAGAGTTCTTAAGTGATAGAGCTCAGTACGTTATCCTCGACGGCGAGTGTTCATCAGAGACAAGGGTATCGTCAGGAGTGCCCCAGGAAAATGCGATATTACAGCTGTTATTTTCTATATACGTAAGAGATATGGCGGGCAGGGTGCGCAGGATTCTGCGGTTGTTTTCTGATGATGCTGTAGCAATGAGAATTTGTAGAAGTTGAGTGACTGTAGAAGGATACATGATGACTGAGACAAAGTTTCTAGTAGGTGTCACAAATGGCAGGTACATTATGTGATCAAAAGTATCCGGATAACCTCAAAAATGTACGTTTATCATATAAGGTGCATTGTGCTGCCACCTACTGCCAGGTACTCCATATCAGCGACCTCAGCAGTCATTAGACATCGTGAGAGAGCAGAATGGGGCGCTCCGCGGAACTCACGGATTCGAACGTGGTCAGGTGATTGAATGTCACTTGTGCCACATGTCTGCACGCGAGATTTCCATACTGCTAAACATCCATAGGTCTACTATTTCCAATGTGGTAGTGAAGCGGAATCGTGAAGGGACACGTACAGCACAAAAGCGTACAGGTCGACCTCTTTTGTTGATTGACAGACACCGCCAATGGCTGAAGCGAGTCGTAATGAGTAATTGGCAGGCATATATCCAGACCATCACACAAGAATTCCAAACTGCTTCAGGGTCCACTGCAAATACTATGGAAATTTGGTGGGAGTTGAAAAAACTTGGTTTTCATGGTCGAACGACTGTTCATAAGCCACACATCACGCCGGTAAACGCCGAACCACACCTCGCTCGGAGTAAGGAGCGTAAACATTGGACGAGTGAAGAGTGGAAAACCGTTGTGTGGAGTGACGAATCATGGTAAACAATGTGGCTATCCGATGGCAGGGTGTGGGTATGGCGAATACCGGTGAACATCTGCCAGCGTGTGTAGTGCCAACAGTAAAATTCGGAGGCACTGGTGTTATGGTGTGATCGTGTTTTTCATGGAGGGGGCTTGCATCCCATGTTGTTTTGCGTGGCATGGTCACAGCACAGGCCTACATTGATGTTTTGAGCACCTTCTTGCTTCCCACTATTGAAGAGAAATTGGGGGGATGGCGATTCCATCTTTCAACACGATCGAGTAGCTGTTCATAATGCACGGCCTGTGATGGAGTGGTTACACGACAATAACATCCCTGTAATGGACTGGCCTGCACAGAGTCCGGACCTGAATCCTATAGAAACCTTTGAGATGTTTTGGAACGCCGACTTCGTGCCAGACCTCACCGATCGACATCGATACCTCTCCTCAATGCAGCACCCCGTGAAGAATGTGCTACCATTCCCTAAGAAATCTTCCAGCACCTGATTGAACGTATGCCTGCGAATGTGGAATCTGTGATCAAAGCTAAGGGTGGGCCAGCACCACATTGAATTCCAGCATTACCGATGGACGGCGCCACTAACTTGTAAGTCATTTTCAGCCATGTGTCCGGATACTTTTGATCACATAGTGTAACTCTAAATGTAGAAAAATGTAAGTTAATGTGGATGGGTAAGTAAAAGTAATCCCACAACGTTCGAATACAGCATTAGTAGTGGCCTGCTTGACACAGTCTCGCTGTTTGAATATCTGACGTAACTTTGCAACGGGAAATGAAATGGAACGACTATGTGGGGATTGTGGTAGGGAAGGCGAATGGTCAGCTTCGGTTTCTTTGAGGAAGTGTGGTTCATCTGTAAAAGAGACTGCAAGTAGAACGCTAGTGTGGTCTGATCTTGAGTACTGCTCTAGTGTTTGGGATCCGTACCAGTTCAGAGCGGAAGACATCGAGCAATTCCGAGGCAGGCTGCTAGATTTGTTACTAGTAGGTTCAAACGACATGTGAGTTTTACGGAGATTCACCTGGAACACAAATGGGAATCCCTGGAAGAAAAGAGACGTTCTTTTCGAGAATATTGAGGAAATTTGGAGAAACTGCATTTGAAGCTGATTGCAGACAGATTTTACTGACATCAACATACGTTTCGGGGAAGAACCGCCAAGATAAGATACGAGAAATTAGGGCTCATACGGAGGCACATAGAGAGTCGCTTTTCCATCACTGTGTTTGCGAGTGGAACAGGAATGTAAATGACTGGTAGTGGTACACTGGCATGCGGAGTATAGATGTAGATGTAAATGTAGAATAGCAGTATTGGAACTCTGTGAGTGCCGTCAGCGCGTCGTGTTTTATACCTGTAGGTTAAAGGATTTCCGTGTTCGCCAGTGCAAGGCAGAGGTAATGAAGTCCGTAGTTGATAATGCTCCCTTTGGCAGCTGGTGACACTATCGGCGGATAAGTACGAGGTGCAAATGGACGTGGTGCAGAAGCAGAAAGTGGTCCTAATTTGTGATCGCCATCTGGAGGCTGCTGCACGGAACTAAGAGGCGCCAGGCGAGTGTTTGTGCCTGTGTGCTGGCGGCCTCCCGAGGTATTTGTTGAGTACGCTGAAGCCTGGTACACAACACTATCCAGTAGATTAAAATGCCATATGATTCTAACAGGGTTAGTTAACGTGCACATGGGTTTAGCAAAAAAGTTATAAGAAGGAAACTTTTAATGAGGCAAGAAAATTAATGTGCACTGCAGACACAAAACATATAAGTGTGATGATAGACGTCTCTGGGAAGTTCAATAAATTGAAAGTTTTCTTTATTCTTTAACAGACTAAGAAAAATGGGATTCCCAAGAATGTTAGACTGTTGTATGTTAGACCCATGCTGTAGAGGACGATATACACTACTGCCCATTAAAATTACTACACCACGAAGATGACGTGCTACAGACGCGAAATTTTACCGACAGGGAGAAGATGCTGTGATATGCAAATGATTAGCTTTTCAGAGCATTCACAGAAAGTTGGCGCCGGTGGCGACACCTACAACGTGCTGACATGAGGAAATTCTGCAACCGATTTCTCATACACAAACAGCAGTTGACCGGCGTTGCCTGGTGAAACGTTGTTGTGATGCCTCGTGTAAGGAGGAGAAATGCGTACCATCACGTTTCCGACTTTGATAAAGGTCGGATTGTAGCCCATCGCGATTGCGGTTTATCGTATCGCGACATTGCTGCTCGCGTTGGTCGAGATCCAATGACTGATAGCAGAATATGGAATCGGTGGGTTCAGGAGGGCAATACGGAACGCCGTGCTGGACCCCAACGGCCTCGTATCACTAGCAGTCGAGATGACAGGCATCTTATCCGCATGGCTGTAACGGATCGTGCAGCCACGTCTCGATCCCTGAGTCAACAGATGGGGACGTTTGCAAGACAACTACCATCTGCACGAACAGTTTGACGACGTTTGCAGCAGCATGGAGTATCAGCTCGGAGACCATGGCTGCAGTGACCCTTGACGCTGCATCACAGACAGGAGCGTCTGCGATGGTGTACTCAACGACGAACCTGGGTGCATCAATGGCAAAACGTCATTTTTTCGGATGAATCCAGGTTCTCTTTACAGCATCATGATGGTCGCATCCGTGTTTGGTGACATCGGGGTGAACGCACATTGGAAGCGTGTATTCGTCATCGCCATACTGGCGTATCACCCGGCGTGATGGTATGGGGTGCCACTGGTTACACGTCTCGGTCACCTTTTGTTCGCTTTTGACAGCACTTTGAACAGTGGGCGTTACATTTCAGATGTGTTACGACCCGTGGCTCTACCCTTTATTCGATCCCTGTGAAACCCTACATTATAATGCTCGACAGCATATTTCAGGTCCTGTTCTGTCCTTTCTGGATACAGAAAATGTTCGACTGCTGCCCTGGCCAGCACATTCTCCAGATCTCTCATCAATTGAAAACGGCTGGTGAATGGTGGCCGAGCAACGGGCTCGTCACAATACGCCAGTCAATACTCTTGATCAACTGTGGTTTCGTGTTGAAGCTGCATGGGCAGCTGTACCTGTACACGCCATCCAAGCTCTGTTTGACTCAATGCCCAGGCGTATCAAGGCCGTTTTTACGGCCAGAGGTGGTTTTTCTGGGTACTGATTTCTAAGGATCTATGCACTGAAATTACGTGAAAATGTAATCACATGTCATTTCTAGTATAATATATTTGTCCAATGAATACCAGTTTACCATCTGCATTTCTTCTTGGTGTAGCAATTTTAATGGCCAGTAGTGTATGACGTTGCCGGGTCCTGTTCAACAGTTACCAAATGAACAAAGAAAGAATGGCTTTACGTTTCTGTTTGTAGTCCCAAATGCAGTAATGTTAACCTAGAACTACTTCTGGGTAGAGTACGAATCAGTCAGGAGTTGTTAGAAATTGTAGCGTATGCAATAGAGTTTTGCTAGAAAATAATCACGGTAACATCCTTGAAATTTGGCATGAAGGATGCTTCCAGATGCGACCCAAGGTAACACTCAAAAATCAACATACAAATATGCTACTGCAAGGAAAACTTATTTGGAACCCATCGATTAAAATAAATCCTCGCTGTAATTTGGGGACATATGATAAACAGGTATTTACGTGTCTACATAGATTCCAGTCCCACATAGAATACACAGAAAGGAAAGTTGTACATTGAATAAAATTATTAACAGTATTTCGTTCAACACTAAATGTAGTAAGATTCTATATGAATTCTATACGAATTACAGTTGTTGGCTATGGTGCCGATATTAGGGCACCAGCTGCTACTGTGAGGGAAGCGCAGCGAAGAATGTTGTGCTACGCCACTGTGTAGCCTTCTGCATCACATCTGCATACGCCCTAACTGTGTTTACGGCCGTTTGTCCTGTGGATCTGCAAACACGACAAAGATCTGCTATTTTGTATATGAAGAAAAGACAATACCAAGAAATACGCGAAATTCTTGGGGAATCGTCAACAAATCCGTTAGTAATAAAAACTTTAATGCTTACAGAACGTCAACATAGGAGGAATTCCTTAGACAGAAGCAGGAGAACATTTCATTTTCTTTCTGATGTAAACGAAAGGCTTCAGCTAGCACACTTTGGGCCGAATAGGGGACTCGTCTACTACTTTTCGCAACATGGTCCATATCCTACACATTGCAACGGAATTAATAGAGACAGTGGTGAAAACGGCACATCACACCGCATTCAATGGGAATGTCCCCATTTGAAGGTAAAGAACTTCTGTGGAGGCGTTACAAGATAATACTGGTACGATATAAATAGAGTGAAAGAATTCTGACTAAGAAGACAAAACAGGATGTAATTGTAGTCAACAGACACCACAGCAAAGACGAAAAAGACCATTAGACATGCCTATGGAACGAGGACGAAGCCCGATAACTACAAGTTAATTTAGCCAAGCATCTAAGCACTGATAAGTGGTGGACACAGACGTACCTCAGAAAAATGAGAAGAATCGGTGGTTTTCAGTAGTAAAGCAGTTCACTTTTCAGTTCGCCAGATGAAGACTGGACCGGATCAAATTTTCTAATAGTCAGAGTGTGGATCTTCTTAATTCGAATTTTACGAGGAGATTCGAAAATGTGAAAAGAGAAAATAGTCAACTGAAGTTAGTTGGGATTAGTGACTCGCAATGGACAGGAGAGAATGACACATTGTCAGGAAACATGTGAAGTTGATGACAACACTATTGAATCTACGAGTAGACAATTATAAATTTACGAAAATTAATATTACAGACTTGAGACGCTTAGACGTTGAGCTGAAAGGAGAAATTAGGTAGAATTATCAGAGAAATTTAGTGAAACGGGAGAAACTAGTGAGAAGAAGAGTTTTAGTACCTGATACAGCCTGTCATATCAAAAATAATCCCGGTAAGATTACCAGGGACTGATTGACCCTCAGACTAAAAAAGACAGGCAGCAAAATTAAGAAAGAGAATGAGTGTAATTGGAAATTTTCTGAGGCTGAGGAAAAACTACTGAGGACTGTTTGATGTGAGAAAACTGTAAAGAATATTTTAAAAACTGAAATACAGATTATTCTACAATAATATATATTTTTCGTTTCGTTGTGAAACGGCTTTGGGTTCTCTAGGCCACAGTCAGAGAACTTAAGACCGAACAGACAGGCCACAAACCAACGAGAGCATATAGCTGTCTAAAGACTGTTGTTGCCATGGATATGTAACATTTGTAGATTATGCATTTACGTGAGAAACACAAAACTGAAAAGCTTCAGTTGGACTTGGGAACGTACCGAGAAATATTATGTAATGATATACTGAACTTTATAGATTCTAAAGATTAATGAGTATAAATCTCTAAACCGAACGTTTGACTGACCTAAACTTATTCAACTACACAGGTTATACAGATGATAGTTAAAGACTCTAAACTGTAAAAACTATCGAAATAAACACAAAGTGGATATGTACAAATATACATTATATTAAAAGATTTAATGTGACTGAACATAAACGACAAAACAATACCCAAAGTGAGTACAAACACAGACTTCTACGATATATGGATGAACTTTCATTTCTATGCAAGGAATTCTATACCAAAAGAACAATGTAGTTCAAGGAATATGTATTTTTTTACTTACACTGTATAGAAAACAGTCAGCAAGACAACATTTAATCTAAAGGTCAGTAAGAATGAGGAAAAGTGACAGGGAAAGCAGAAAACACTTCATTGCTATTGGGAAAAAAAGTTATTGACAGGGGATTCTGTATGAAAATAGCGAAAAATGATGAAATTTAAGTTAAATGCTTAAAAAAAGAAAAGTAGCCTGTCACAAGATTACACTGAAATTGGAAAAAAGAAATGTAAAAATTCTGCGGAAGACTAATTTTAGTCATGAAACAAAATCAGTCATCTGATCCCCAGCTAAAATGATATTTTTACTATAGAAACTAAGGAGAGATGAAAAGAATGGATGGCGGTATGAGGAGGCGAACAAATAAATGAAACATTACTCAACATTAAGGTTGTCTTAGGTACAAAAAGGGGTGATATAAAATGTCTGACACCGACCAAAGTAAAATTTGATAACGAACTGAAAAAGTTTCTGCTTGACAACTCCTATTACATAGAGGAATTTCTATTACTGTAAATGTGCGAAAGGTGGTCGGTAGGAATTACTAACATACATCGGGATATCTCTTTCCTTTTTGTATTAAAAAAAATTCGATGTGAATGTATAATGACTCGTTCCACATCATTACGATCTATATATATCATCATCATCATCATCATCATCATCATCATCATCAGCCAATTCAATCATTAAATGATGTGGCCTCTTCGAGTCGTGGATTCAGGTAGGCTTTCAGCAGTCTTCTCGAAGTGGGACGGTCTTGGGCAGTTCTCTGCCAGGTGTTACCAGCGGTCTTCTCGATGTCTTTGTCCCATCTGTCTGGTGGTCTTCCTCTAGGCCTCCGGTGCTCTCTCGGACTCCACTCCAGTACTAGCTTCGTCCATCTGTTGTCTTTTCTTCTTGCGACGTGGCCAGCCCACTGCCATTTCAAGGAACCTACTGTCTCTAAGATGTCATTAACCTTCGTCACACACCGGATGTCATCTACCCTTTTCCTGTCCTTTCTTGTATAGCCCAGCATTGATCTCTCCATGGCTCTCTGTGATGTCCTAAGTTTCCCTTTTGTAAATGAGTTCAGTCTCCATGTCTCGCAGCCATACGTCATCACAGGAAGAATGCATTGATCAAATACTGCTTTCTTCAAATTTACTGGCATTTTTTATCTGAATACTTTTAAATTCTTCCCAAATGCTTGCCAGCCAAGCTTGATGCGTCGGTAGATTTCTGGCCTTATGTCTCCCTTCATATTTATAATCTGG
This sequence comes from Schistocerca americana, assembly GCF_021461395.2. Lineage (NCBI taxonomy): Eukaryota > Metazoa > Arthropoda > Insecta > Orthoptera > Acrididae > Schistocerca > Schistocerca americana. The sequence goes on along the minus strand of NC_060123.1, from coordinate 399,190,516 downwards.
CCAAGGTAGACATATTCACTGACCTCTTCTAGCAGACTGTCCTTGACCTTCACATCTCCAGCTGGGATCCATTTGTTAGACATTACTTTTGTTTTGGGAAGGTTCACGTTCAAGCCAACCAGCTGACATTCTGATGCAAGATCTGTAAGTTTTGGAGCTCTGCGAAGTCTTTGGCCAGTAAGGCAATATCATCGGCAAATGTCAAGTTTGTAAGCCTTCTTCCATTAACTCTAATTCGCTTGCCTTCCCACCTCAACTTTGACATAACCATTTTCAATACAGCAGAGAACAGTTTTGGGGAGATGGGACCGCCTTGCTTGACACCCCTCATGATGCGGAGTTCTGGAGTTGATTCGCCGATGTTAACATAAGCTGAAGAATTCTCGTAGATTTTCCTGAGCACTTCAGTGTATGCTGCTCCCACTCCTTGCTCACTCAAAGCTTGGAGGACAGCTACATGGCTAACGGAGTCAAATATATATTACATACATTATATATATATATATATATATATATATATATATATATATATATATGTAATTAACATTTTACAATGCAACAAACGGCACTGATAACGTATTTGTTTATATGTTAGGATGTGCTAACAAAACTGACGTGGTTCCATTTAAAAAAACGTAGGTTTGTGTTAAAAAACATACTTCCGTGCATTTTTGTATGGTTTGTATTAAACAATTACACTAGCCCCTCTCCTCACGTTCGGTCTGTGGAATCGGTTCGTCAGTATTTGATGTGGTTTACGAAATATATCCAGCGGTAACGTTAGATGACCCACCCTATATATATATATATATATATATATATATATATATATATATATTTTTGAAACCACCTCCCTTCTCAGTACTTGCCGGGATGTCAATATCGAGATCGGATTGGAGTTTCTGCTCGCCGGATATCTTTGGCGAGTTGCTTCCCGCGCGCCGCGAGGCGGACAGAAGGAGGAAGAAGGGGCTTGCTGGGGTTTAGGTCTGGACTGTGCGTGAGGAGCTACGTCGCTGTCGGAGGGCAAGGCTGCTTAGTCGGTGGGCCCCGCAGAAGCAGTCGTTTGGGGACGGAACGCCGCCGGCTCGAAGATCCTAGTGTGGAGAGCTGGTGTTGTTCCGATGGCGACCATCGTGTGGTCATTCAAGGGCCGACAAGTGATTTCTTGTCTCTGCCCTTGGATTCCGACGAAGAATTACGGCTATTTTGGTGCATGAGGTGAACGTAAGAATTCTAAAAAGGTGCTCGTTGGTGGCGCGTACATTAGACTTGTGTGTGGCGTAGGCTTTGCTTCGGTACTGCAGTCTCCAGTTAGAACTCTGCTTGGGAGGAAAGCGTTGATACCGGCATTGTTATTTATTTACCTGCATTAAGGTAAATGACTGTTTTGGATCGAAGGTGGAACCAAGTGAAGGACCGAATCATTGCTTGTCTTATTAAGAAACCTAAGTCGGCCCCAGCGTGTTAAACTCTCTTGTCTACAGTTATAACGAGTAATTGACACTCTGGTAGTGTCCACGAGTGAACGTTGGAGGTACTGTTAAGTATTTGTAGTAAGTGAAAGATTGGCTGTGGAGCTTTTCAGTCGGACGCATATGAATCGTGTTAATTGCAGTTCACTTCTTATGGTATTTTACGGTTCTATTTGTCGTGACGAAATCACCAATAGTATTTTCATAATTTAGCTTGGGACGTCATTCTGTGGTTTGGTGTGGCCCTCCCAACAGTTTGAAGTGCTAAAATATTTTCTTACTGCCTTGCTGAGGTTGTCTTGCAACATTTGCTGATTTGTCTCTTGTCCACCCCACCGTACTGCTGTTTGGTGCGGTGCGGTATAGTCGAAATGTTCAGTATTACCGTATCTACACCCTCGCCTGTTCTAAGATTTACAAGCCGCATCCACATGGATGTATAATCGCAGTATGCAATTTGTGTAAGTTGGTTGCGCCCTGTTAACGTTTTGTGCATCGTAGAAAATCTTTCCGGTGCCACATGTGATCGTGAAGGAGAGCACGGTGCACAACATTGCATGAGCACAACGAAATCAAAAAATATGGATTGCATATTTTTTTAACGGATGTAATCACTGAGATTAAGGGGTGATTTGTGTGTTTTTTTATTTATTTTGAAAGGAAAAGATTACATACCCGGTTAATTATAACATCTATGCTTAATTCTCCTAATTCGTTGGGTTTAGTATGCATCACATGTAGGGAGGTTTATGGTGTAAAGTGTTTAAAAGGAAGAAAAATATGTTGTGATACGGTGAGCATCGTAGAGGCTACGGGATTTGAGTTTACATTGATAGTAATCATATTTTATTGCATTTAAGTTGTTTTAATAAAAAAAGTTGTGATCAATATTTTATTACCTTTAGAGATCACAGGTGAAATGTAGGAAAATTTTGGTATTGCCATGTGACGTTAGAATCTTTTATTAACCTTGCATTATGCAATTTGTATTTTTTTTCCTTTGCTTGAAAAGCGATTTTGAGTTGTAAGTGCTGTAAATTGATTCTGAGAGCTGTTCTTCGATATGTTAAAATAATGCTTCAGGAACTTTCATTAGAAAACTATGTTGAGAATATTATTGTTCATGTTAACGAATGTTCACTTATTATTTTATAGGTAACAAAAGGCTTTTGTTAGAGAACCGGTGCCTGCCCGTATCCCCCACAACTTCTAGGTACTCAAAGCATTGGCCTTCGGGCGTTGTCTCATGTTTTCCCCGGTATCTGTCCCTGCTAACACCAGCGGGGCCATGTCACTCTTACTTCCGCATTTTGTGAAAATTTTGGCTGAATAATGTTCGAAATCCACGGAAGAGGTAATTACAGCTGTAAGTGAGTATTTTGCAGTCCTTCTAGGATCACCCCTGAGGGATAGAATCTGTTCATTGGAGACAGATAACGTGTTCATGGACTCGGAACGCCTGTATATCAAGAATGCTTGCTATAGTGATCATGCATGTGGGAGACATTGCTACTCTACGTAAAACACAATGTCTTTCTAAAAGATTCATCCGATTTCACGAGGCTATGTCTTCTTCATGAATGTCGATAGATACTGGAGCTACGTCTTCCTCGTATCGGACAGTGATTCAGATTCCCCGTCAAGCCGGAATGCTGTTATTGAGTTTGAGGTACTGAGGCTGGCGTGTAGACACAGTTCCTCACGTCTCCGAAGACGCTACAAAGTGAAGGTGCGATGGGCGCTCCCTCACGCAGAATTCTGCGTTTAAATTCGCCCACACGCTTGCAGCAGCCACTTGCCTGGTACCACTTTGTAACATTGGTTTTGAGAGGAGTGTGGTTCGGGCTGGGGTCTTCCAGGCGTGGGCTTACTTTCAAAAACAATATTTATTAAACAAAAACATATTCCTGTATACTAAACAAAATAACAGTTTAACAAGCTGAATTCAAGTATATAGACCAGTTATAGTTCCTGAAGCATTGGTCATTACAACACTGCAATAAATGAATTAAAATTTCTTCAGCGCAATAATAAAACAATTTGAAATTAAGAGCGCGCTGTTGCATTACATTTGAGGCAATAGTGATAACACAAATATTTCACAATATTCGGCATTTTGGCTCGAAAACACAATAAACATAAAATGAAAAATATCCTTCAGTTAGAACCAGTTTAATATAAAAAATAAAATCAGAATACCAGCCTCAGTCTTTATAATTGGACATTCATATCTTTACCGTTAAACCAAATGCTTCATCTACTAACCATTCTCTCCACCGGCTAGCAACACCACTGCCAAATAACGAGAATACTACCTACGCAATGTCAGACATTACAATTCTATTATGTCCGTATATATATATATATATATATATATATATATATATATATATATATATATATATACAGGGTGTTTCAAAAATGACCGGTATATTTGAAACGGCAATAAAAACTAAACGAGCAGCGATAGAAATACACCGTTTGTTGCAATATGCTTGGGACAACAGTACATTTTCAGGCGGACAAACTTTCGAAATTACAGTAGTTACCATTTTCAACAACAGATGGCGCTGCAAGTGATGTGAAAGATATAGAAGACAACGGAGTCTGTGGGTGCGCCATTCTGTACGTCGTCTTTCTGCTGTAAGCATGTGCTGTTCACAACGTGCAAGTGTGCTGTAGACAACATGGTTTATTCCTTAGAACAGAGGATTTTTCTGGTGTTGGAATTCCACCGCCTAGAACACAGTGTTGTTGCAACAAGACGAAGTTTTCAACGGAGGTTTAATGTAACCAAAGGACCGAAAAGCGATACAATAAAGGATCTGTTTGAAAAATTTCAACGGACTGGGAACGTGACGGATGAACGTGCTGGAAAGGTAGGGCGACCGCGTACGGCAACCACAGAGGGCAACGCGCAGCTACTGCAGCAGGTGATCCAACAGCGGCCTCGGGTTTCCGTTCGCCGTGTTGCAGCTGTGGTCCAAATGACGCCAACGTCCACGTATCGTCTCATGCGCCAGAGTTTACACCTCTATCCATACAAAATTCAAACGCGGCAACCCCTCAGCGCCGCTACCATTGCTGCACGAGAGACATTCGCTAACGATATAGTGCACAGGATTGATGACGGCGATATGCATGTGGGCAGCATTTGGTTTACTGACGAAGCTTATTTTTACCTGGACGGCTTCGTCAATAAACAGAACTGGCGCATATGGGGAACCGAAAAGCCCCATTTTGCAGTCCCATCGTCCCTGCATCCTCAAAAAGTACTGGTCTGGGCCGCCATTTCTTCCAAAGGAATCATTGGCCCATTTTTCAGATCCGAAACGATTACTGCATCACGCTATCTGGACATTCTTCGTGAATTTGTGGCGGTACAAACTGCCTTAGACGACACATCGAATACCTCGTGGTTTATGAGAGATGGTGCCCGGCCACATCGCACGGCCGACGTCTTTAATTTTCTGAATGAATATTTCGATGATCGTGTGATTGCTTTGGGCTATCCGAAACATACAGGAGGCGGCGTGGATTGGCCTCCCTATTCGCCAGACATGAACCCCTGTGACCTCTTTCTGTGGGGACACTTGAAAGACCAGGTGTACCGCCAAAATCCAGAAACAATTGAACAGCTGAAGCAGTACATCTCATCTGCATGTGAAGCCATTCCGCCAGACACGTTGTCAAAGGTTTCGGGTAATTTCATTCAGAGACTACGCCGTATTATTGCTACGCATGGTGGATATGTGGAAAATATCGTACTATAGAGTTTCCCAGACCGCAGCGCCATCTGTTGTTGACAATTGTGACTACTGTAATTTCGAAAGTTTGTCTGCCTGAAAATGTACTGTTGTCCCAAGCATATTGCAACAAACGGTGTATTTCTATCGCTGCTCGTTTAGTTTTTATTGCCGTTTCAAATATACCAGTCATTTTTGAAACACCCTATATATATATATATATATATATATATATATATATATATATATATATATATATATATATAATCAACTTAATATAAAAATAAAAGCTGAATACCAGTCTCTATAATTGTGCGCTTTTCATCTAAGGGTACATGTGTTTGAGAATTAAGTCATCTTTGTCTGATGGTGATCCATGATCAGATATTACCGTGTACAAGGAATCCAGTGAGACAAATTCAACTCATTTCCTGCGACTAAGTTTAATTTTGAAAGTGAGGTTAACTTGCGAATGTTTATGGGTATCAATCTACATGATATGTCTGGTTACGCGATGCCACTCAATAAAATAGGAGCAGACAGTTTACTAATTCACAGCTGTTTGGAACCTGGTTAGTACATTACGTACTAGTATTTTGCTTTGTGTTGTTGTAAATTCTAGGTGTCACCTTACCTTAAGGGTAAAGATAATTTTCTCAGAGATGTATAATTACGTGTTTCATGAACGTGCGTGAACCGAACACTTAGAATCGTAGATAAAAACTTTTTTTAATGCTTTTGGCGGTATAGCGTTGGTGAAACTTGGTTGTAATGATTTTTAGCTGGAAAACCCATCATTCTTTGTTTACAATAAACTTGAGCGTATTGTGCTGGCTGGCAACCGTTTTGTTGTTTTCTCTCACGTAAAGTAACTGATGAAGCCATAGTCAGTCTGATGCTGAAGCTTACAGCTACTGAGTCATGGTTGTGGCACAATGGTAATAAACGAACATTCTCTGTATACTAGTCAGTTTACAGGCACTGAATAAGTACGGCTATGTGTGCTGTGCTGCTGAATACTGATATGAGAATTGGGGTTGCACTGCCTCACCGAAATGTTACAAAAACATGCACAACGGGAAACTGTGGTTATATTAAATGCTAATTTTTTAGTTAAAGAGTTTTTAGCATTTCCGTATGTAGACAAAGCTGGGGAGAATCCCACATTGCACAGCTTGATGTTACAAACGGAAGGCTGACACATGTTTGTAGTATTCAGTGTCATTTACGAGGTAATTTATTCAAGTAGTACATACAATATCTTGATAGTCTGGCCTTTTATTCTTTCCTCTGTTGTGATTTTAGGAAACTGTGTGCTGCGTTTTTATTTTATACAATATTTAGAGTCATATTCCAATGGTAACTTTATCCTCATCGGCGTTAGCTATTTCACGCTACATATCTTCCAAATATCAGGACACCTCCGTTACACTTCGCTTCATTTTGCCATATGATGTTCAAGATTCCCTGCTTAGCGAACACTGACCCCAACATCTGAAGTGCTGTATAATTACCGTAACCTTCAACTTTGGCCATCCGCACACTGCCTCCTGCGTGCGAAACCACTCGTCACTCCTGACTGTCGCTGTACTACTGGAGTCAGGAAATCCACATGTCAAATCATTACTAATTTCATGTAAATTAAATGGTGTCGCTGATATGCTAACCTCGCTTTAATTCCTCCAGAGACAGCAATCGAATTCACATATTTCGCTGCACCCATGAGACACCACCAAATGCTAGTACCGAAACCCTCTCCTCAAATGTCCAACGGTACCACAGTGAAAGAAACTTTACATTTTGAATCTCCTTATCGCTGCACGTTCTTTTCATCTATCATTTTCACTTGCTGTGCGTGATCTCTGTTTTGGTTCTTATACATAAACTCTTCAAATTATATGTTAGCTCTTCTTGATCTTTGAAGTTTCAAGAGAATTAGCGAATATCACTAAAGAATGATCAGCTAATTTAATGCCTTCGGCGACAGTGACGACCACTTCGGCTTCCATGGGCGGAAGATGAAATGTGCGCGCAGGTATGCATATCCCGTTAACATGCTCACCAGACGGCTCCCTTATTCATTGGTCGTGTCCATATGTTGTTGTTGTTGTGGTCTTCCGTCCTGAGACTGGTTTGATGCAGCTCTCCATGCTAATCTATCCTGTGCAAGCTCCTTCATCTCCCAGTACCTACTGCTACCTACATCCATCTGAATCTGCTTAATGTATTCATCTCTTGGTCTCCCTCTACGATTTTTACCCTCCATGCTGCCCTCCAATGCTAAATTTGTGATCCCTTGATGCCTCGGGACATGTCCTACCAACCGATCCCTTCTTCTAGTCAAGTTGTGCCACAAACTTCTCTTCTCCTCAGTCCTATTCAATACCTCCTCATTAGTTACGTGATCTACTCACCTAATCTTCAACATTCTTCTGAAGCACCACATTTCGAAAGCTTCTATTCTCTTCTTGTCCAAACTATTTATTGTCCATGTTTCACTTCCATACATGGCTACACTCCATACAGATACTTTCAGAAATGACTTCCTGACACTTAAATCTATACTCGATGTTAACATTGCCAGTCTACATTTTATATCCTCTCTACTTCGACCATCATCAGTTATTTTGCTCCCCAAATAGCAAAACTCCTTTACTACTGTAAGCCTCTCATTTCCTAATCTAATTCCCTCAGCATCACCCGACTTAATTCGACTGCATTCCATTATCCTCGTTTTGCTTTTGTTGATTTTCATCTTATATCATCCTTTCAAGACACTGTCCATTCCGTACAACTGCTCTTCCAAGTCCTTTGCTGTCTCTGACAGAATTACAATGTCATCAGCGAACCTCAAAGTTTTTATTTCTTCTCCAGGATTTTAATACAGATTGAATAACATCGGGGAGAGGCTACAATCCTGTCTCACTCCCTTCCCAACCACTGCTTCCCTTTCATGCCCCTCGACTCTTATAACTGCCATCTGGTTTCTGTACATATTGTAAATAGCCTTTTGCTCCCTGAATTTTACCCCTGCCACCTTTAGAATTTGAAAGAGAGTATTCCAGTCAACATTGTCAAAAGCTTTCTCTAAGTCTACAAATGCTAGAAACGTAGGTTTGCCTTTCCTTAATCTTTCTTCTAAGATAAGTGGTAAGGTCAGTATTGCCTCACGTGTTCCAACATTTCTACGGAATCCAAACTGATCTTCCCCGAGGTCGGCTTCTACCAGTTTTTCCATTCGTCTGTAAATAATTCGCGTTTGTATATTGCAGCTGTGACTTATTAAACTGATAGTTCGGTAATTTTCACATCTGTCAACACCTGCTTTCTTTGGGATTGGAATTATTATATTCTTCTTGATGTCTGAGGGTATTTCGCCTGTCTCGTACATCTTGCTCACCAGATGGTAGAGTTTTGTCAGTAGTTGTAATGGAATGTTGTCTACTCCCTGACCCTTGTTTGGACTCAGGTCTTTCAGTGCTCTGTCAAACTCTTCACGCAGTATCGTATCTCCCATTTCATCTTCATCTACATCCTCTTCCATTTCCATAATATTGTCCACAAGTACATCGCCCTTGTATAGACCCTCTATATACTCCTTCCACCTTTCTGCTTTCCCCTCTTTGCTTAAAACTGGGTTTCCATCTGAGCTCTTGATATTCATACAAGTGGCTCTCTTTTCTCCAAAGGTCTCTTTAATTTTCCTGTAGGCTGTATCTATCTTACACCTAGTGAGATAAGCCTCTACATCCTTACATTTGTCCTTTAGCCATGCCTGCTTAGCCATTTTCCACTTCCTGTCGATCTCATTTTTGAGACGTTTGTATTCCTTTCTGCCTGCTTCATTTACTGCATTTTTATATTTTCTCCTTTCATCAATTAAATTCATTATTTCTTCTGTTATCCAAGGATTTCTACTAGCCCTCGTCTTTTTACCTACTTGATCCTCTGCTGCCTTCACTACTTCATCCATCAGAGCTACCCATTCGTCTTCTACTGTATTTTTTTCCCCAATTCCTGTCAATTGTTCCCTTATGCTGTCCCTGAAACTCTGTACAATCTCTGGTTTAGTCAGTTTATCCAGGTCCCATCTCCTTAAATTTCCACCATTTTGCAATTTCTTCAGTATTAATCTACAGTTCATAACCAATAGATTGCGGTCAGAGTCCACATCTGCCCCTGGAAATGTCCTACAATTTAAAACCTGGTTCCTAAATCTCTGTCTGACCGTTATATAATCTATCTGATACCTCTTAGTATCTCCAGGATTCTTCCATGTATACAACCTTCGTTTATGATTCTTGAACCAAGTGTTAGCTATGATTAAGTTATGCTCTGTGCAAAATTCTGACAGACGGCTTCCTCTTTCATAGCCCCAATCCATATTCACCTACTATGAATCCTTCTCTCCCTTTTCCTACTGTCGAATTCCAGTCACCCATGACCATTAAATTTTCGTCTCCCCTCACTACCTGAATAATTTCTTTTATCTCATCATCCATTTCTTCAATTTCTTCGTCATCTGCAGAGCTATTTGGCATATAAACTTGTACTTCTGTAGTAGGCATGGGCTTCGTGTCTATCGTGGCCACTATAATACGTTCACTATGCTGTTTGTAGTAGCTTACCCGCACTCCTATTTTTTTATTCATTATTAAACCTACTCCTGCATTACCCCTATTTGATTTTGTATTTATAACCCTGTACTCACCTGACCAGAAGTCTTGTTCCTCCTGCCACCGAACTTCACTAATTCCTACTATGACTAACTTTAACCTATCCATTTCCCTTTTTAAATTTTCTAACCTACCTGCCCGATTAAGTGATCTGACATTCCACGCTCCGATCCGTAGAATGCCAGTTTTCTTTCTCCTGATAACGACGTCCTCTTGAGTCGTCGTCCCCCCCCCCCCCCCCCCCACCCGGAGATCCGAATGGGGGACTATTTTATTTTACCTCCGGAATATTTTACCCAAGAGAACGCCATCATCATTTAACCATACAGTAAAGCTGCATGCCCTCGGGAAAAATTACGGCTGTAGTTTCCCCTTGCTTTCAGCCGTTCGCAGTACCACAACATCAAGGCTGTTTTGGTTAATGTTACAAGGCCAGATCAGTCAATCATCCAGACTTTTGCCCCTGCAACTACTGAAAAGGCTGCTGCCCCTCTTCAGGAACCACACGTTTGTCTGGCCTCTCAACAGATACCCCTCCATTGTGGTTGCACCTACGGTACGGCTATCTGTATCGTTGAGGCACGCAAGCCTCCCCACCAACGGCAAGGTCCACGGTTCATGGTGGAATGTCGTGTCCATAATGTAGTCCGTAATATAGATCAATCAGTTCCACATTACCCTCGTGGGAACTACCTTTTCAAATAACCATCGGTGGGAAGTAGTTACTGCATCCCCTTCAACTTTTCCCGTCGCTATCCTGCTCGCTAAAAGCTACCTCTATCGGCAGGGTAAATAAACTGCATCTCTCAGTGCAAACGCTTGTTTCTGTTCCGCCAGTAATGTCTTACGTCAAGACGTCGCGGTAAAAGGCATTGAATCCATCGAGAATTCCCTGTTGTTCACATACTTGCTAGTGGGGAGGTATCTGAGCCGTGCGTGGCTCGTGTTCGTGTCCATACCTCATTTGACATCCTGTTTTTACTGTACTATCACCTCGTTATGTTACTTTCAATTACTGGTGTCACGAGTTGCCGCCTTGCCTGTCCGTGAGTGGCAGCAGCAGAACTTATCGATATAAGCCCTGGCGTATTAACTTTGCTGACTACTATTACTTCCCGGTTGTCGTATGTTTAACTTAGGACGCGGCAGAAGTTCAGCCGAGGCGCGACTGCAGTGAGGTCCGGACAGCCATGACTCGCCTGACGGTTGCCGATACATATCACTTGAGTGCGGACCACCTTGGCTGGTCGTCGCTTATGTGTTGCCTGCGTGTGCCGACTCGTGATTCGTCCTTGTTATTGCACAGTCGCTGCCGTTAGTATTGTCTAGTCCTGCGTGCAAGTGTTCGTGAAACTGTGTGTAGCTTGTGATGTCGACTGCTCAGTTATTTTAGTGCTGTCTCCGTGCTGATGTGTGGCAGTCGGTCGGTTGGTGAGGATCAGCCAGGAAATCTCCACGCGGAGCAGTGGGCCGGGCCCGATGGCGGTCTCTGCGCAGTGTCGGAGTGTGTGGGAGCTGTTCCGATTGCTACGAGGTTCGTGGCTCACTGACCCAGGACATCAAGGTTGAGTGGTGATTTAATTACCGAAGCCAGTCTGTCTCATTGTGCCGATGGTTTTCGTCGTTGGCTGTTGGGGGTGTATTCCCGTGAGCAACAGCGAGTGTTCGAGTTGGCGAAAGTTTGGCCACCATCCGGTGACGTTTAACTGTATTTTGGTTATTTTAAGTCCAAGTGCACCAGCGGAATTTTCTGTTTTGTGGCCGTTAGCGTTCCGGTTATCTGCCCTGGCAGCTGACGTAAAGTTCAGGTAGCGTCCTTTCCTCGCCGTGTTGTCGCTGTCCAACACGTGTGTGTAGTTTTGACAGGTTATGCATACTTGGCTGTGGGAGGCTACCCCTTTTACATTTTAGCATTGGAGTTCCTTGTGTGCTGGTCAGGTGGAAAGCAAGTCATCTTGTCGGTGAGTCCGTTGACTGTCTCTTTGTTGGGTTGCCAGCGGATCGGATATAGTTCTGCCGAATACCTGTCTCCCCTAAGCGAACGTTAATATTTCAAGTGCAGACCGACCCCCGGAAACTTCTGAGCGCCGCTGGCTGTACTGCCTTTTCTTATTGGTGTTTGATTGTGTATTTTAATGGCTCGTAGTCGATGGTTTGAATTTGTGTGCTTTTAGTTGGGTTTTAAATAATGGGCCTTCAGCCCTTTTACAATTTAAAGTTCCTTACTTGTCAAGTCTTGCCTTCAGCCTCATTAAAAATATTTTTTTCTGGATAAAGATTTGGGCCTTTCGCCCTTTGAAAATTTATTCTAGTTGTGTTTTTCAATCGTGGGACTTCAGCCATCTTAAAATTAAAATTCTTTACTTGTTAAGTCTTAGATTGTTTGGCCTTCGGCCTCATTTAAGAAAGATTATTTAAGCATAAAGCCTTGGGCTTTCTGACTTGTAAAATTTTACTGTAGTTGTGTTTTGCATAATGGGCATTCAACCGTTTTAAAAGTAAAAATCCTTATTGTTAAGTCTTAAATTCTTTGGGCCTTCAGCCTCCCTTTTTAAAAATTATTTAAGGATAAAGGTTTGGGCCTTCTGCCTTTTGAAAATTTATTGTAGTTGTGTTTTAAATCATGGGCCTTCAGCCGTTTTAAAAATTAAAGAGGTTGTGGCCTTAAGCCATAAGATTGTGTGACTTATTCAGTCGATAGTTAAGCTCAGAATTTTGTACTGTAATATTTGGGCAACTAAATAAAGTTATATGTGTTCGAGTGTAACTGACAGCCGTTCGTCCTGCGGATTTAACGAGGCTTTTCAGTGTCATGGCGAAATTGTATCTTGCACGCTCTACCTGCCCACCGTGGTACTTATGCATGTCTGTTGTTTTCACCGTGCCTTTTGGTGGCACTTGCAGATCCATCATGCTACCAAACAAATCGCTAATTATGCCTTCTATCCCTGCTATTCTCTCCTATAATTCATTCTAACCAGCCTATCTGCCCCTAATTTAACCAATAACAACCAATGATTAATTCTGTACGAACAACGCGTTATAGACTCTGTACTCATTGGCTGCTCACCGACTAAGTCCCGTTGACTCGCCCCATGCTCGCACTTTTGCCGCAGCAGTGCTGGTGTCGATATCCGCGCAGATACCGAGCTCCACCGCGGGGCGCAGCACCAAAAAGCCGCCGTAGGCTCTCTCTTGCTGCTGTTTGACAAGGTATGTTTCCGGAACTCGCCGTTTGGTACACTGCTATTTTTACGATTATCTGTTTTTCCGTTTCACTCTGGACAGATATTATATGCTTACGATGAACTTGTTGTTCAAATGGCTCTGAGCACTATAGGACTTAACTTCTCAGGTCATCAGTCCCCTAGAACTTAGAACTACTTAAACCTAACTAACCTAAGGACATCACACACATCCATGCCAGAGGCAGGATTCGAACCTGCGACCGTAGCGGTCGCGCGGTTCCAGACTGAAGGGCCTAGAACCGCTCGGCCACTCCGGCCGGCGAACTTGTTGTGTTTTGAACTCTGTTTCTAGCTAGGTGTGCTACAGATTACTGATCCCGGGAAGGTACCTCGCGTTCAGAAACGTGTAACACTGAGGCAACTAAACGCTATTTAATTCAGAACTCCCGTCTGTCCACTCTCCCGTCGTCAATTGCGCCGGCTCACCTACGAACCATTCAAGCAGCTGGGACAGCTCCATCACTATGCTCACAGGGCCCTGTCCTCGAATGGCTGCTTCTTAAGCTATCTGCTCCATGCTCAGCCACTCAACACCTGGCGGGTCCGTAGCGGTCAAACTTGCAGCAGCAGATGGGAAAGCAGGCACAATTTATTTCTCTGCTATCACTTGTAATGTTAGTTTTGGGTCAAATGTAGCTTGTACAGGCATGTGTTTACTTTGACAAATGATACTTATTAAAAATATTTTTCTCTGCAATAAATAAAGTAGTAACTTAATTTTCGACATTAATGTTCTGCGTATACATCCAGGAAGCAATGATAGAAATAAAACAAAGAGTCAAGAGGGGGACTGAAATTCAGGATGAAAGGATATCAAAGATTCGGTGATGACCTTCAACGAATGTGAAGAAGAATTACAGAATCTGTTGAATGGAATGAACAGTCTACTGAGTAGATACTTGTAATATGGTTTGAGAGTAAACCGAAGAAAGACGAAAGCTATGAAAACTAGCAGAAATGAGAATAGCGAGTAAAATAACAGCCCAACATTGGTGACCACGTAGTAGAGGATGTTAGGGAATATTGCTGCCTCGGAAGCAAAATAACACATGACGGACGAAACAAGGAGCACATAAAAAGTGGACTAGTACAGGCAACGCGGATGTTCCTGGCCAAAAGAAATCTATTATTGTCAAACATACGCCTTCGTATGAGCAAGAAATAGCTGAAAATGTACGTTTGCGAATCATGGAATTCGGGAAAACCGGAACAGAAGAGAGTAGTAGGTTTTGAGATGTGGTACTATAGAAGAATACTGAAAATAAGAAGAACTGCTAAGGTAATTAATGAGGACGTTCCACACAATCGGCGAAGAAAGGAACATACGGAAAACACTTTTAAGGAGAAGGGATAGGTTGATAGGACATATACTAAAACATCAGAGAATAACTTCAATGGCATCAGAGGTAGCTGTAGAGGGCAAAAAGTTTGAGAAAGACAGAAATTAATACACAACCAAAAAATAAATTAGGACGTTCTGTGCAAGGGATACTCTGATGCGAGGAGGTTGGTAGAGGTGAGGATTTCGAAAAAAGATGAAATTATAACAGGAGCAGTAAGCAGCAGCAGATGGACTTGCAGTTCGTCCATATGCTTAAAAAAGTGCGTCCCCTGTACTTCAGTCGTTCTCACTGGGAATTTTAGCTGCAGAATTTTGTTTTCTACCGTACGGAAAATCAGATATACAACCCTAGCTGTCTGGGTGCTCTTTACTGTCTTCCAGCTGAAAACTGTACGAAGAGCTACAAATACTCTCTGATTACAGTTGCTTGAGATTCTCTCAAACTTGTAGTTTGTTGTAGCAACCAGGCAGAAATTCAGTCAGTGAGTCAATCGTAAATTCATCATACCTGAAAATTTAGTAACTGTTCTGGAAGTCACTAATAAATAGGTAATTTTAAATTTTTATATGTAGTTTACTTTTGAGTCTCCGTTGCACATTGTCCATGGTATGACTGGTTTAGACCACTTTCGATCCAGCCACAGGCACATTATTGTGACCAACTGTCAGATGTCTGAATAACGATCTACTGCAACGCGGACATGCAGGCAGAGAGTTACGGGATTTCTGGAAGATACCGACATCGATGTAGAGCCATGCCGACTCCAGCGCCGTGGCCAATTACGCTTCATTTCTCGGTTGAGTATCCATAGCGCGAACAGCCCGCTCGAGGTGTTCACACAAATTCTCTATTGGGTATAAATTCGGGGAGGATGGTGGCCAGAATAGAACAGTAAACTCATCCTGCTTCTTTTAGGACTACGCGCGACACGTTGGCACTGCCCTGCTGGTAAATACCTTCCTGCCGTGGAAAATACAAACAGCATATGGTCCCTAAGGGCACATGTATAGTTGTTTTCATCCAATGTTATTTCCAGAATCACGATGTTACCGAGTGAATGACACGAAAACATTCGCCAGACCATAACGCTCCCTCCTCTGGACTGGACCCTTGCTTTTATACGTTTCACTCCATACACATCGATGATCATCTGACAGATGGAGCATATCATGTGATTGATCTGAAAAGGCCACCCATCGTCACTCAGTGGACGAACAGTTGTGCTACTGGCGTGTAAATTCCAGTCTTCGTTGCCGATGAACAATAATCAGCATGAGTCTATGAAACAGGTACCTGCTGCGTAGGCTTATACGTAGCAACGTTCGCTGAACGGTCGTTGTGGAGACGCTGTTGGTGGCCTCATGGTTCGTCTGGGTGGTCAGCTGCTCAACAGTTGCACGTCTGTTCGCCCGTACACATCTCCGCACCAGTCGTTCGCCCTTGTCAATTACGAACCGTGGTGCACCACAGTTGCCACGGCGCCGGCTTTGGACAGCGTCATTTTGCTAAGCGTGGTATACTGTAACCACGGAGGCACGCAGATGGTTTACAAACTTATTCTTTTCGGAAATTCTTACATCCGTGGCCCGAAGCCAATGATCATGTCCTTTTGGACGTCAAGTACATCATTCCGTTTCCGCATTACGAGAACGACTGTGCTATTATTATATGAATTCGTGGTTTTTGTTCTTCCGAACATGTCCCGGATGGTGCAGTCGTTAACAAACCTTCCTACTAAGCAGGAGAATCCGGGTTTGAATCCCGGTCCGGTGCACATTTTCACTCGTCGCCGCTGATTCCGTGTAATGTCTCGATGTAGCCGACATCAGTAACCCATAACTTTCCTTTCATTGCTCCCCCCCCCCCCCCCCCCCCCACCACACTTCAACTTACATAGACTATACTATTATCCTCTACCCTACCGCTCACAGACTATGCTGGTGCTGCCACCTGCCATCTGTGAATGGTTATTGCACGTTGACGGTGAATATAGGCGGTGATAACATTGACGTGAAAGGACCATGGACTTGCATAACCAACTCGTCATTGTCTATATACTGGAGTAGTCTGACGTGTAGTTCCTGTACTGACGACGTGTTCCTTACGCACCTTCATCAATATGAATATCATCGAATGTGACCGAAGCTAGTCATAGCGTAAAAAAATGTACACCTGAGAGGGAAAAATAAATATATAATAATTTTGATATCAACACAGATGCTGAATTCTGTCAGGATGTTATTGTACCTGGCTTATACCGTTGTAATGTGCCGCAATGGGATCGACTGGTTGTAGAAGTCCGCTTCGTTCAGTGAATACAAGCTCCAGATAACTAGTAGCTCCACGCCCTGATAAAAGATTCATCTTCCTATCGGAAACTTGCACGCTCACTAATAGGCAATGATCGCCTAAAAATGTGGGGAGGAGTAAAGAGAATTTGCGCTCTCGTACACGGGAAGTCACTCCCTTTTCCCCGCAATACGTAAAACTCTAGAAAGTGACGCTTCCTGACGGAATCTCCAGCACTTTGTTTCCACCAGGTGCTCGAAAACATTGGGTATCTGTCCTTAAGGCAGCGTTATAACCTCTAGACTGTGGTGTCTAGGAAGCCTGCATACATTCAAACAAATCGTATTAATGAGTTTTATTACAAAAAGAAAATTACAGTATTTAACTTTTACAATTACACAGATTGTCACATGCAAAATAAGCAATCTTCTTCAGTATAGTCAGTCCTAAGCCTGCGCTACATTGAGAGTACAAGCGAAGTGACTATCGTTGGCGCTTCTACACAAGTGGCTAATCTTGAAGCTGCTGTTGACCTGGGCCGTCACCAGTCACCTATGCCCTAATCACTTAAACGCCGCTGCTGTCGCGTTGTCGTCCTGGAGAAGGGTCGGTCGGCGCACGATTGACTGACGTCTTCTCAAAGCCATCTCTTCTCTATCCCGACTGGTGTGCTGGCACTTGATTTTATGCCGTAACACAGACCACGACTATGTGATACAAGGGAAAGAAATAAAGAAGAAAGACACATGGGAGAAATAACCAGACATATAACTAAGGGCCGAGCGGTTCTACGCGCTACAGTCTGGAACCGCGCGACCGCTACGGTCCCAGGTTCGAATCCTGCCTCGTGCATGGATGTGTGTGATGTCCTTAGGTTAGTTAGGTTTAAGTAGTTCTAAGTTCTAGGGGACTGATGACCTCAGAAGTTAAGTCCTATAGTGCTCAGAGCCATTTAAACCAAATAACTAAGGCACTTTCTGGAATTGTTGGATAATAATTTTTATTATTTTCTCTTACCTTCTTGCATTGTTGGGGATTTATCCGCTGGCTGAAATTTCTGTACATCCTCAATGTAATTATGCTATCTACTCAAAAGTGTACCGACACTCATTATGTAATACGGATTGACCACTAGATATCACGAGAACTGGTCCAGCCGATTTAAAAGGAAACGGAGAGTTTTGTGTTGTCAGTAGAGGAGCAGTATTAGCAGAATGCATAGCTCCTTGACTTGGAACATGGACTAGTCATTGGAAGTCATCTCAGCAACAAGTCCATCAAGGACGTTCCAACCCATCTAAAGCTGCCCAGGTTGACTGTTGACGATGTGACTGCGAAGTGGAAACGAGAAGAAACAAACAAAACTGAACAAAGACCAGGCAGGCCTCGTGTGTTAACAGATAAGGACTGCCGAGCTTCGCAGAGAGTGGCTGTTAAAAAATCAGATAAAAATCAGCGGAAGGCACCATGGTAAAACCATAACTTCTGTTAATTATTTTGTTCTAGGAATGAGATTTCTCTGATTTTTTTCTACTTTTAAAAGCATGTGATTTCACAGCTCGAAACTTTCCTGTGTTAACCGTTTTGGACACTGTAGGGAAAAACGCATTGTAATTCCATTTTGAATTTTATTGTCACCCATACGACACACTGCTCAGAATAAAAGTGCTTATTTCTTTATTAAATCTGATTTATGACAGTAGATTGTTTTCTAACATTTCCCCTGACTGGCATACCTTCGTCAAAGTACCCTATGAATTTTTCCGTTTATTTTATAAAGGTCACACAAAAGTAAATTAGACAGGTCGAAAAAAGGTAAGTAAAGTGTTCATTATTGCAAAATCAATAGTCATAATTGTTAATATATTTATCTTACTGTGAGAGAAGACGGTCAATACCTCCACGGAAAAATGTTAGTGGTTGCTTATGGAATGTATTTTATACAGAAGTGCACCTCTTCGTCCGAAGCCCACCCACGTGTGGTCAAGGAGATTTCGAGTACGTTGCAGAAGTTTCACTGAGAAGCCATTCCACATCCTTCATACAGTCCCGATTTCTTCCCATGCGGTTTCCGTATATTTGGAGCCCTGAAGGAAGTAATTCCTGGCCGTCGATTTGCTTTGAACGAAGAGGTACACACAAGGGTACGATCATTGCTCCGCGGGCAACCGCGAACATTTTTCCGTGAAGGCACTGACTGTCTTATCTCACAGTGGAATAAGTGAACTAACAGTTATCGCGATTACTTCACTTACTTCCTTCCATCTGTCTCTGTTTCATTTAACTGCTCGTTATATAGATGATGGTCAGAAACAGTCTGAAAAGGTTGTAATGGTGATGCAGGGTAGATTGTGCTAAGAAATAACTGTTTAGAAAAAAAAGTTCCGTACGTTGCACCGTTTGTCGTTTAACTAGCATTGCAGTTAGCTGATCGTGTGTGAAAATTCAAGCGGCCCGCCAGAGATGGAGTTTCCAAATGTGTTGTTCGTTTGGTTACTTAAAACCAAACGGGGCAGCGATATGGAAATTGAACATGAGACGGTGATAAGGATTCAGCCCGAGCCAGCGGTTCAGCAGTCGTGTGAGCTGTAATCTACTGTCACTAGTTGTACTGGGTGACACACGGGAAATTTTACACAACCCAATAAAACTACACTCACGCTCATAAATTAAGGATAACGCTGATACATGGTGAAACAACGGTCTAGTGGGCGGTTTGCGGGTACAAATCACCTCGGGGTGTGGCCATGCGGTGTATTTGACCTGCGGTCGTCGCACGGTGGCGCTGGCAGCAGTCCACATACGATGAGGTGTGTTGGTGCATGTCAGAGTACAGTGTATCGAGTAAGTGTGAAGACGTTTTCAGATGTGCTAATTGTGACTGTGTGTTGAAAATGGCTCAAAGAACACATATTGATGACGTTATGAAGGGTAGAATACTAGGGCGACTGGAGGCTGGTCAAGCACAGCAAGTCATAGCACAAAGTGTGATCTCAAGACTGTGGCAACGAGTCCAGTAGACAGGAAACGTGTCCAGGCGCTACAGTACGGGACGTCCACAGTGTATAACACCACAAGAAGACCGATATCTCACCATCAGTGCCCGCTGACGGCCACGGAGTACTGCAGTAGGCTCGGGACCTTACCGCAGCCACTGGAACAGTTGTCTCCAGACAAAGTCTACGGACGACTGAACAGACATGGTTTATTCGCCTAGAGATCTGAAAGGTGCCTTCTACTGACCCCTAGTCACAGGAGAGCCCGTAAAGCCTGGTGTCAAGCACACAGTACATGGTCAATGGAACAGTGGTCCCAGGTTAGGTTCATGGACAAGTCCAGGTATAGTCTTAACAGTGATTCTCGCCATGTTTTCATCTGGTGTGAACCAGGAACCAGATACCAACCACTTAATGTCTTTGAAAGGGACCTGTACGGAGGTCGTGGTTTGATGGTGTGGGGTGGGGTTATGATTGGTGCACGTACACCCCTGCATGTCTTTGACAGAGGAACTGTCACACGTCAGGTGTATTAGGACGTCATTTTTCACCAGTACGCCTTTTCAGGGGTGCAGTGGGTCCCACTTTCCGCCTGATGGATGATAACGCACGGCCCCACCGAGCTGCCATCGTGGAATATTACCTTTGAACAGAAGATATCAGGCGAATGGAGTGGTTTGGTATTCTCCAGACTAAACCTCATGGAGTACGTCTGGGATGCTCTCGGTCGACGTGTCGCTGCACGTCTTCAAACCCCTAGGACACTTCTGGAGCTCCGACAGGCACTGGTGCAAGAATGGGAGGCTATACCCCAGTAGCTGCTCGACCACCTGATCCAATGCCAACCCGTTGTGCGGCCTATGTACATGTGCATGGTTATTATATCCAATATTGATGTCAGGGAACATGCGCGTTTTGTAGCACATGTGTTTCTGGACGGTTATCTCAACTTATCACCAATACTGTGGACTTACATATCTGTGTCGTGTGTGTTCCCTATGTGCCTATGCTATTATCGCCAGTTTTGTGTAGTGCCACGTTGTGTGGCACCACATTCTGCAATTATCCTCAATTTATGAGCAGGAGTGTAGAAGTGATGAAGGGAAGAAATTGCATTCATAGTAATTGAAACCTTACAACTTTGCCATTTACGACCCATTGATGGCACATTACGTCCTTTAGATGGCGTCCTCCTGTACGAATACATTCGTGAAATCTACTGTTGAGATTCCTCATTGACCGCTGCATTATCTCAGCTAGGATACTGTAAACTGCATCCCGAATTCTCTGTTTTAACTCTTACAGGTTTCTGAGCCGAGTCGGTAGACTTTGCTCTTGAGGTAGCCCCACAAGAAAAAATTACAAACGGATAAGTTTGCCGATCTAGGGGGACCAGGGAATGCTACCGAATCTTGAGATCACACGGTTGTTATCATTTGTTGGCAGAATCCTAATCGCAACCGGTAATCGTTGTCCTTCAATTGCACCATCGGTAGTTTGTACGGATGAAATTTTAAATCAATGTGAGGAATTCTGCGAACACTCTCCCGGGTCATTCCAACCACTGCTGCTTGCTTACGAATTGAACGCCGTGGGCTCTGTAAGACAGACTCGCATACAACATCAATGTTCGCTGGAGAACGCACACTTCTTGGACATCCTGTTGGTTTCTTCTTGAGCACAGATCCAGCTTCTTCAAAGTTATTAATCCAACATTTTATCGCATGTTTCCTCGGAACGGCACCATGACGTCCTGCGCCGCTACCAAACTATCATTGTTTTTATAAAATATTTTTGTGGCTAACGCACGCTGTTGTCCGTTCCGCTGATCCATGATTACTGAAATGGGGGGCTGTTTACTCGCTGTCACGAACCCGCAGTGCTCCCATCTGCCCATGGCTGCCACTACTCATTTCAAACATGCCCGTTACTCTGTATCACCCTGTATGTGGCAGGTCGCTTCAGTTTGCATGCGCAGTTGCCTTATTTGCTAAATTCAGTGATAATTGATTCAGAAACGGTGCAAAACATCGAATTTTTTTTCGTAAGAATTATTCCTCAGACCAACCTACCCTGCAACAACCTTACAAGCTTTTCAGACAGCTTGTAACCACAATTAATATCTACCATGAGGCTACCAAACCTTACAAGCTTTTCAGACAGCTTGTAACCACAATTAATATCTACCATGAGGCTACCAGGATTAACGAAGCGCATTTCCTTTTCGAAGCAGATTGTACGAACGATTACCTGAAAAAATTCCTTGTTGAAACTATCAGTCATACCATTTCTAACAATTTTTGGAAGTCACAGTTACGGAAATGATATAACTCGTTAACAATAAAAAATTGTGACGTTTGAATGCATAGGGCTGTAGCCCACTGTTGGTCTCAGGCTATACCAGTAACAATGCGTAACAGCCTGAAACAATGTGTGCCGTTGCGTAGCATTCCATTGACGCTTGCATCGATGCGAGTAAGGAGCGCGCTCAGATAGAGGAGAAGAACTAGCAACAACCAGATCACTAAAACTGAGCTTACTGCAATCTAAGCATCTCGTTGCCAGCTAAGAAGAGTGGTCCACGGCGGGACGTCTCGCTTCAGGTACAAGTAAGTGACCAGCAACCATCTCAAACCTTAGGTTGCCACTATCCTCCAGCAAATAGATTACAACGTACTGAAATGCGAGCGCCGAATACGTATTCTTGTCTCGTAAGACACTTTAGTTCAGTAAAATAGTTTTTATTTTCCTACAAAATCTAAGACAACGGGTTTCGATAGGAAGGAAATTTAGTGTTTAACGACCCGTCGAAAGTACGATCATTAGAGACGGAACTTGGTTCGACTGACTCAAACGACCATCTTCAGATCTCAAAATAAAATTAATATGTCCATATAATTTCACGTTTTTGTCTTACGGTCTGTCCGATTGGTTCGTTGCGGGCCCGCCGCCACGTCCTTTTTTTTCCCCAATGTCCTCACGTCAGGGCAGCACTTGTACTCAAGATTGTCAAATTTTGACGAATGTATTCCAATCTCTGTCTTACCCAAACTTTTTACTGTATACTGCACCTCTTAATACGATGGAAGTTACTCACTCTTATCATCATTTTTTTCCAACTGCTCTTCCCCTCGACGATTCTCATCTTATCAGTCCAGTTGATTTTTATTTTTATCATCCCTCTAAAACCAAGTCTAAAACGAGTGGTTCTCTTTTTTTCAGGTTTTTCCAAAGTCCATGTTTCACCACCATACGATGCTGTGCTCCAGCCGCACGCTTTTCTTCCCAAAATTAAGGCCTATATTCGATACAAACAAACTTATTTTGGCTTGGAATACCCTCTCTGCCGCGCTATTCTACTTTCTGTGGTCTCCTTGCTTTGTCCAGCTTATGTTATTTGAGCTTCCAAGACAGCAGAAATATCTTACTTCGTTCTTCTTCGTGGTGCTCAATCTTGATATTAAGTTTATCGCTAATGTCTTTTCTACTTTTCCTCATTACTTCCGTCTTTCTTTGGTTTACTCTCAGTCCTCATTGTAATCCCATTATACTCTTCATTTAGCTTAACAGTTGCTACAATTCGTCCACAGGATAGCCATGTCCTCAGCTAGTCTTACCACTGATCTCTATTCACAATGAATTTTAATCCTCCCTGAACATCTATTTTATTTCCTCCAGAGCTGCTTTGATGTATAGACTGAACGGTAGGGGGCAAAGACTACATTCCTGCCTTACACGGGTTTCAATCTCATTACTTTGTTCTTGGCCTTCAATTATTGTGTTCTCAGTCGCATCTTCTATATAATACGTATTGTCCGTCTTCCCTTAAAACTTACATATATTTTTCTGAGAATTTCTATCATCTTGCATCGTTTTGCACTGTCGAACGCTTTTCCCAGGTCTACAAATCCTGTGAAACTGTCTTGAATTTTCTTATGACTTTCTCCATCATCAAACCCAACGTCAGAATTGCATCTTTCGTGTCTTCGTCCGTTCCAGTGTCAAACTACTCCATAATCAGATCGAAAAATATCTTTTTTTCCTGTATACATTGTTCTTGTCAGTAACATCGAAGTTTGAGCTATCAGGCTGACTGCGCAGTGCCTGACCTAGTCAAGTTCTGGGTTGTGTGGATGGTATTTTTACGAACGTTGGATAGCATACACCGTCCGTCCTAAAAGTTCCGAGACTGGTTTTATTCCTATGGTATAAGCGAAGTCTGCGGAATAACTACGGCGGCAACTTGAATTAGCCGACTGTAAACAACAGATGTTGTGCGTTCGTTCAGTCAGTAGTGAGCAGGCGTGGTAAGTAGCTGACGAGCGTCGATAGTGTGACGACGTTGTTGGGTCACTAATTGCAGTGGAGCAACTGCTAAATCAAGTTTTCAAGACTTTCTCCAGAGTGGTCTGAAGAAGAGAAAAGCGTGTGTAAAGTTTATGTTGTACATCTTATGTCAAAAAGAAAAATATCCGAGAGTGGACACCTGCCGCGACACGATCGAAATACAAAACGTGGACAGTTATTTTCTGGAAAAAAAAAATCTTTGCGGGTACGAGACTTGATGTTATCAATACAAACCTACCACCAAACGAAAAAGTGTAGAAATTTATATGAAAGATTAACGCTTTTACGGCGTAATCGACACTGAAGGCAATGCGACGTGTGAACTGAAGAAAATCCAAGAAGGCCGTTACTGAATATTTCATTTGGTTGCATGTACGTTCTGTTTGCTGTACTCAATTGGAGGAGGCTGTGTGGAACATGCAAAACATATAACCACCATCTTAACGTTTCTTCTTTTTTTTGTAATCTAGTCTCGAAAGTATTTGGACTGACTGGATATATAAGTCTCTCATTTCCACTTCCCTCAATAATTTTAGAAATTCCTAAGAAATATTATGTATTGCCTATCGCTTTCTTTAATCGCATGTCTTCAGAAGTACTGTTAATCTCTGACGCTAATCAGAGAGTTCCTCGCGCTGGTGGAAGCCATCGATGTACTCCTTTTCATCTATCCGTTCTCTCCTCTGCGTTTAACACTAGACATCCTCTTGTAATTTTAATGTTGACGCCGTTGCCTTTACGGACAACAGTGGCCAAATCACATTTCCTTCTGAACATATAATATTATGCCTGTTTCGGTATCATTCTCTTTCCAGGATAACGTGTGCTGTTCGGCCAACCAAGAAGTTTTCAGATTCATAGTAGAAGGGCGATCAAAACGTTTCCGTTTGAGGGCGTTGCTGCGGCATATATGCAACGTAGCACGATTCCGATACCGGTATATGATCACTGGCATATAGGCAAGTAATTGGTATGGAATTTGTGTCTTTCCGAGATGCGTGCGGTAAATGTGGAAATTTGAACTATGGCGACGTTATTACCGAATACGTACAAACAGGACCCACGTGCTGTTATTGTTTTATCGGTTGCCGTAAGCCAAACACGGGTAGAAATCCATTGGAGAATGAAGAACGTGTACGGGGCAGTATGTCTGTCGGAAACGACTGCTGTGCAATGCTGCTGCTTCATCATAACGCAAATGTCGTAAAGCAGAAGTTACGCTAACGCAAGTGTGCGACACACGAGCACCCTCTCTACAGTTCTGATCTCTCCCCATGCAATTATCACGCCTTCTGTCCCTTAGAGAAAGCCTTGAAGGGGCGACGATTCATGTGGATGTGCAGCAGGTAGTTATGGATTTCTTCACACGGTGTTATACCAAACGCGTGTCTTCAATCCGATCGCCGATGGAATGATTGCCTCACTACTCACGGCGATTTTTCCGGATTGCCATACTGATTCTGCACTGTACAGCCTTAGAACGGAAACTTTTGATCATCCTCACAAATATTGTTACACACAGCTTGTTGAATTCCTTTCACAGAAAAGACAATTCAGTATTGAGCAAATCTGTGTGTTTTGTTTCATCTTTCAATAATTTTGAATCACTTAAACCTCTTTGTTATATCTCTTTCTGGTGTTTTGAGTTTCCGGTATCAACACTGTGAATACCTTTTCATAAAATCGTCAAGTTAATAATCCATGTTGGTTACAGTGGAGTAGACCATTGTAGACGGGTAAGATATTAATAAAAATTGTTAAAAATCATATTTTTCCAGTAGCTATGTTGCATCAGTAGCGTTTTACTTGTGGCACTGATAGTTGCAATTGACTTAATGTGTGTTGTTTGCAGAAATGTACCGCCACCTTAGGCAGCTTTGCTGCTGCCTCAAAGGGCAGGACGACCCAGGTGACGTCTACACTAGGAAGGGAAGAGTTAAGGTGAGAGTAACTACTAGCCATTGACTACCTGCATTTATGCTCGGCACTAGCCAGGACATAATACTGAGGTCCGTTAAGCTTCCTCTGACTCAATACTACAAACGGATATCTGCGCATCTGCGGAAATCTACGGATATGACCTAGCCGTTGTAAATGAATATCCGCGGCCATATCACTGGATATTTGCAATAACAATTAGTTTGTAGTGACAGGTCTCGGTTTGCAATTCGCGATCGATGAACACAATTCCATAAAGGCACCGCACGTTTGTTGCAAGGCTAGCTTGGAACAATCAGTCCAAAGGCGTTCTTTGAACATCTGCAAGGCTACAGGCTCAGAAATAGTCTGCTCCACATTTTATCTCCCAGCTACAACTGCCTCACCAGCACGTATTGACGGTCTGTCGTCGAGACCTTACGTTTCGTGCAACGTGCGCACGTATTGTGACATCCCCGGGCGATGGTCGCTTGTCGCTTTATAGTGCTTGTTTGTTGAGCTAAAGTGTTCAGCATAGTCAGAACTACTAACAATGTTTTAGTAACAGCAATTAGCCCCTCGAAATTTTGTATAACCTGAAACTAAGTGACAGTAAGCTGACGGGAAATATCAATTTAAAATCGATCATTTGGCAGGAATTTGGCAGCCTTCCTACTGCAAGGATAAAATCAGTGAAATAGTGACTTGTTTGTCATGTAAAATCTGTTCCTACATTGGAAACAAAAGTTAAACTTCAAATTTGTTTAAGCACATGTGCGAGGCTGGAGATAATATACTACAAGCAGCTTTTTTAACACTAAACGCGGTGTCAAAATCAGTCATATCTATCTCCATGAGACGGCCGCGGGAAGAATAAAAACATGAGTCACTTTACATCTACGCCTACATCTACATGCACATTTACATACGCACTCCACGAGGGACCGAATGCTGCTTGGCAGAGGGTACCTTGTACCACTACTAGTCATAAAGTTTAAATTTCCAAAAATACCGAAACAAATATTTCTTTATTTCTTACCGAGAAACCAAATAACAATTTTCGTAAGTTTAGCTTCAAAAAGCCGGCCGTTGTGGCCGATCCGTTCTAGGCGCTTCAGTCTGGAACCAAACGACCGCTACGGTGGCAGGTTCGAATCCTGCCTCGGGCATGGATGTGTGTGATGTCCTTAGGTTAGTTAGGTTTAAGTGGTTCTAGGGGACTGATGACCTCAGATGTTAAGTCCCATAGTGCTCAGAGCCATTTGAACCATTTTTTGGCTTCAAAAATTTCCTTAATGGCGATATATTTTCAAAAAGCTTTTCATTCCTCCTTTCATCCCTTAGAGTGCGGGCCGCTTTTGCCTTTCCCTGCACCGAGCTGCCTAGCCATGACACCAATGCAGGCAAATTTTAAAGGATGGAGCACATCTTCTTTACCTTTCGCTTGGCATAATATTGACGATATTCTCTGAGTAGTAAATTTTGTCTATGAGTGATGGGTATTCCTATGACTTTACGATCTTTTGGCGTTGTTGCACCTGATAATGCGGCTTTAAGTCACCAAATCACCTGTGTTTTAATAAAGAACTATTTTACCAGCTGTTGGCGGAGTTCTTCCTAACATCATGCTTTTCAACAGCTGCGGTTGTCAGGAATATAAAATAGTTTCTGAAACAAACTGTTTTCAGCTGTACAGGAATGTTTACAGGAACACGATCGGTTTCCTGTTTTCAGACCACAACTTGAGGTGTACGTCTACAAGGTGGGAAACGTACTATCGACTTTATAATAAAAAAATAGATATTTATCGTAATAATCTGTGCTCTATGACAAACAATTTGGAATACTCCCACATCAGTAAAACACTTAAGCCCTGATACCGGAAGGAGAGGGTCTAAACCTTCCCAAAACAAAATACTGTTACCCGCAACAAACAGGGCGTCATAGTTCAGATTTACTAGTTGAGAAACTGTCATTAAAAACGTGTTAACCCACAATGAAAGCAAGCGACACTTAAAGCCCATGATTAGGAAAACTCACAGCATACCAGGAAGCGGCGCGAAGCAAACCTCCAACTGGCTCGCCGTGCAGGGCCACACTGCTAGTCAATGTGCTCATGTACGCCAAGAAGGGCCCTAGCGCCACCACACACATAGTGAAGAAAGTTACAACATTATTCCCGCCCGGTTAGCGGCTTTCCGGAGTGGGAAGGAGCGCCTGGACCCCGGCACGAATCCACCCGGTGGACTTGGTGTCGAGGTCCGGTAGGCCAAACCAGTCTGTGGATGGTTTTTAGGCGGTTTTTCATCTGCCTCGGCAATTGCGGGCTGCTTCCCCTTATTCCGCCTCAGCTACACTATGTTGGCGATTGCTGCACAAACAAGTTCTCCACGTACGCGTACACCACCATTACTCTACCACGCAAACATAGTGGTTACACTCGTCTGGTGTGAGACGTTCACTGGGGAGAGGGGGGGGGGGGGGGGCACACCGGGGGCTCAACCGCACAATAACTCTGAAAGAGTGGTTCGGTGAGGGGCGGTGGAGGGGTGAAGTGGACTGTGGTAGTAGTAGTGGGGTTGCGGACCACTGCGGCTGCGGCGAGGACAGAGCCTCTCCGTCGTTTCTAGGTACCCGGTTAACATACAGTACAATAGAATACAACATTTTCGCGCTATTATAATGTCATGGAATGCTTAAGGCCTCCGTTACACCCCGTATAACCATATAAACTTTAAATACTTTAGCGTAGAAAATCATTAAAACCAAATAGACCAGACGCAAGAGCATGTAACAACAAGCCCATCATCAATAATCAAGCATCGTTATATTTCTTGAAACACAATAAAAGTTCGACAGTGTATTGTAATGTCTTAACTCCACTTGACTGTTAACGGTGTGATGGGGGATAGATTTAGACTGCGCAAAATTTCAGTTTCCTCCAGAATATTTCAAAAATATGGCTCTGAGCACTATGCGACTTAACTTCTGAGGTCATCAGTCGCCTAGAACTTAGAACTAACTAAACCTAACTAACCTAAGGACATCACACACATCCACGCCCGAGGCAGGATTCGAACCTGCGACCGTAGCGGTTGCTCGGCTCCAGACTGTAGCGCCTAGAATCGCACGGCCGCTCCGGCCGGCTCCAGAATATTTGTTTGGCCCTTAACTTCTCTGTATCAGAGCTTAAATGTTTTACTGATGTGTGAGTATTTCCTATTGGTCGTCACAGAGCATATATTATTAGGATAGGGACCCGTTTTTATCATAATATCAGTCATATCGATAATATTGATTGTATCTTGTAGATGTACACCTGTAGATGTGATATGAACCGGTCATGTTCCTGTAAAATTTCATATACAGCTGAAAGCGGCGACTACAGTAATAATCTGCATATACCTGCTTATTTTTGATGTTCGCTAGTATGCGATAATTACAACCTTCTGAAGGAGGGCACTAGGTGCCTGAAACCGGTAAACAAATAAAACTTCTTTTGTGCAACTGATTGCTGATTTTTTCAACAAATACCTAAGTATTTGTAAGAACTGATTCCACTGGTGAATAATCGATGCTGTACTCATAAGATAACGCGTTTTATTTCTGTTGGTGAAGCGCACAATTTTATATTTCTGATCATTTAAAGCGAGTGGCCAACCTTTGAATCAGATGGAAATTTGATTAAAATCTATCTCAATATTTGTGCATCTTTTTTCCAGACAGTATCACGCCGTAGAGAACCGCATTGTATGGCAAAATTCTGAAGCTACTATTAATATCGTCTGCCAGGTCAATAGAACAGTTCATGAAAAGCAGGGTTCCAAACACACTTACATGGGTCTCTCCTGAAGCGAGTTCCACAGGGCGACTCACTTAAGACGTGACACTCCTTTCACTGTGTCTCGTGGACGGTGCCATATATCGAAACAAGGTTTTCAGCAAATGATAGTACGCTAAGGAGCATGTGCTTTTGTATGTTATAAAGTGTGTTAACTCGTGTATCGATCGAGATTTTGAAGCAAGTATGATTTTTTGAACTAGATCGAGTATTTTTAACGGCATCCAAAAGCGCTTGAAAATACTAGTATAGAGGTATAACGATCGTTAATGTTGAGGTTGAAATACTTCGCAAGAGAATTCGAGCAGTGTTCTAAAATAGGAAATTAATGTGGCCAAAGTCATCTACTGCGGTGTAAACACCGCCAACGAGAGCTCTCACTAGAGGCTCTGTCGTTACGTGTAGCGAGACAGGCCTATGCTCGTAAGATAAGACCTCATTTCTTAGATGACATAGGTAGAGGATCAGCTATGATTTTTGTATCTAGAACTACGGAATATGCTACCTTCTGGTGTATCAGATGAGGCTTGGTAAAACGTTTCAGATGTGTCTACGTTTCCATGTTTTTGTGGAAACAGCTACCGTTTCGTCAGGCACTTTTCCATTTAAGCCCACTCCATTTCTGCATACTTCAAAATGATAAAAAGCCTTAATCAAGATAAAAAGGAAACTACTGTATTAAGTTTCTTGGATTTGAAAAAAAAGAACTGACATGGTTTTGCCTGGAGACACCTGAACGTTCTTAAAGTAAACCACCAGCAGTCGGATAAATGTGTCTATAAATATTACTTGAAATTTATTACTCGAAATTGTGACTGGACGGAATACACTCCAAATAATTTATTCAGAGTGACTGACGACGTCACCCACAAAATAAATATTTTTCTTAACACATTGTAGTTTTACTCTTTACGTAAGTATGTTTCTGTTTACCATGGATTGCAAGGCACTTTTTCAATCACCGTTCGAGAGATAAATGAACAGATAGAAGTACAGAGGACGATAAGGCGTTTCATGCTGCGGCGCTTGGACGGCGCATATTGTCTGGTGCATTCGGCGCTTTGTTATAGACTGCATCTTTAAGTGCTGCACGTAGAGAGAAATCAAGAGGAGTCAAATCAAGAAACCGTGCCGACACTGTACTGCAGCATTAAGTCCTACACAACTGTTAGGAAACTTTTCACTCAGTGTTTGCCTTGAAACACAGGACGAGTGAGCTGGGAAGCCGTCGTGTTGGAACCATATACACTGTTGATTATCCAGTGGTAAACTTGTAAAAGGACAGACAGAATGTTTGTAAGAAAGTGTGCATACGTAATTCCATTTAACATCCCTGAGATGATGTAAGGTCCCACATCGCAATTTCCTATGACGCCGCACGACAGATCTACGCTTTATGGTCGTCGCTGTTGTACATGACGAAGCCAGCGTGGATTCTCAGCTGCCCATTAGTGAGTGTTACGTAAATTTACATTCCAGTGGTTCGCAAACTCTGCTTCGTCGGTATATTTATGAGTCGGTAATCAAGAGGAAAAGGAAACTACTGTATTAAGTTTCTTGGATTTGGAAAAAAAAGAAGTGACATGTCTTTACCTGGAGACACCTGAATATTTCTGAAAGTAAACCACCAGCTGTCGGAGAAATGTGTCTACAAATATTACTTGAAATTTATGACTCGAAATTGTAATTAGGCAGAATACACTCCAAATAATTTATTCAGTGTCGCCTTTCAAGCGATGCAGAGAAAATCAATAAAATTCTATACAACTTTCGAAATCACATCCTCCGAGTGCCCGATGTAGTGACAGATGATAAGAGGGGAATTTATGTCGATACAAGACGCGAATGACACCCCTCTGGCTGATCTCACATTACTTGGCAATAGGTCTCGTATCACCATTCGCCGCATAAAAATGGCGTGTCTAATTCTTTCTCGTTGGTGTACATGCCTGCATGCTAGGAATGTTGGACCAGAAATGGGCTGCAGATGGATGACACAGTTCCTACTAGTTCTGCAGTGCAAACAAGAAAACGGTCGAATTGATACAACAACGTAGCCCGATAGGATCGTGTTTAAAACACAATAGTCTATTCCGGTCGAGTTATCTTCAGTTTTAAAATATATCTTGGATTCTTTTGCGAAGACCTCCAACCTCAACAATAAAAAGCGTTATATCACTGTACTAGTCTTTTCAATCGCTTTCGGACGCCGTTAAAAACGTATATCGTTCTATTTAAAAAATTATACTTGCTTCAATATCTCGAGCGATAGGAGAGTTTACACACTTAATCACTTGCCAAAGTACATGCCCCTTAGCGTACTATCATTTGCCGACAACCTCGTTTGAATATCTGGAACCATTCACGAAATAAAAGGGGTGTTACGTCGTACAAGACTCATCCTGTATACCTGGCGGTGACTATTCAAACAAGATATTATTCTGCATCCACTTCACCAAGAAATTCTTAATCCAGTTAGAGATTTATTTTGGTCCCTCGCCTTGTCACGAAGAAGAAGGTGTTGAAACGTCCCCTCAGAAAAATTTATGAATTACTGTGCTGATAAACCTCTACGTTATTTGATTTTCAAACAGCTGAGCAAAAATGAACGTACTCAGACATTACTCTCTTTACTTATTCTGATCAACCCTAAACGGACACAATATTTTTAGCGCAACGGAATCTGACTTTCAAAAATCCCTACAAAAGAATGGCCCTGATTAACAATAACCTATACCTTTCATGAATCACTTACCTCACAAAAATCTTCGTTACTCGAACTACTGCAATACAACGAGCGCCAGTACTGCCAGCTAAATAAAAGATTCTAACTACCGAAGGCACTAACTACTGATAGGCATAGTTAGCAAATGAAAGATTTTGATAGAGGACAAACAATGTATTTACCTTAATAGTGTTCAAAAGTCATAATATATATAGCAGTTCATGATGTCCAGTATTACAAATTTACTCTTTCTGGCGGACACACGTCCAGATCGTCCGCTCTTAGAATTCTGCCATCTCTCTCCCCACATCCACCACTGCTGGCGGCTCACCTCCAACTGCGCAACGCGATGCGCTGTTCACATCCAACTGCCCACTACAATAGCGAATATGTCAACAATGCCAGCCAGCCAAAGACTGCACACAGCATAGTCAGTAATTTTCATACAGAGCACTACGTGGTGTTACCAACATAAAAACCTGAACAGCCTACTTACGTAGCCCCCATGCTCCCCACAAAAAATTTTACAAATTGTTTTGGGCAGCCGCCAATAATGATTTGAAACTTCCTGTCAGATTAAAACTGTGTGACCGACCGAGACTCGAACTCGGGACCTTTGCCTTTCGCGGGCAAGTGCTCTACTATCTGAGCTACCGAAGCACGACTCACGCCCGGTACTCACAGCTTTACTTCTGCCAGTATCTCGTCTCCTACCTTCCAAACATTCCAGTAGCTCTCCTGCGAAGATGGTAGAGCACTTGCCCGCGAAAGGCAAAGGTCCCCAGTTCGAGTCTCGGTCGGGCACA
Organism: Schistocerca americana; assembly: GCF_021461395.2. Classification (NCBI taxonomy): domain Eukaryota; kingdom Metazoa; phylum Arthropoda; class Insecta; order Orthoptera; family Acrididae; genus Schistocerca; species Schistocerca americana. The sequence goes on along the minus strand of NC_060123.1, from coordinate 399,157,107 downwards.
CAGTTTTAATCTGCCAGGAAGTTTCATATCAGCGCACACTCCGCCGCAGAGTGAAAATCGCATTCTGGAATAATGATTTGATAAAATTTTTCATAAGTACAATAACAAAGAAATTAAATGCTCACACTTATTGATACAATTTTGGTCAAAACAAAATTTTTCTCACAGTCCATAAAGACAGTCTTGATGATTCATCACAGTAGTAAATGCAATTTTTTTTCAAAGTATGAGCAATAAAAGAAAATGCACACGGAAGTAGTGGATTTCCATGCAGTCTTGAAGAGGTAGTGTTGTCCTTCCAATGGAAAGACAGTGCTAACTCTTGATAGGTAATGGGCCACAACAGAGCAAATGCACAGCAGAGTCAGTCAAAGATTTGAAGACTATTGGTAGGTAGGTCGTCACAGAGCAGACCCACTGCAGTCCTGGTAGAGAGTATGGTATTGGTGGGTCACCAGAGGTGCAGACCACTGCAGTCATTGTAGAAATAATGGTATTGGTGGGTCATCAAAGGAGCAGGCCCACTGCAGTTCTTGTAGAGATGGCCAGCAGCCATCTGTTGCGGCTGTGCAGGTGCAAAATCACCCTCGAAGAGTCTTGGGGACGACAATATAGCAAGTCCATAAACCACCACTTGTGCACTCACAAAGTTTTTGGAATTGTCCTTAGAACCAGCAATGCTGTTAACCAGTCCCTTGCTGAATTATCAACACAAATGCTAACAATCCCCTTTTTTCCTCGCATATTCTGCGTACACTATGACCAACAAAAACGTGTGCAGTGAAATGAAACTTAATTTGAAGAACTGGTGTGTATACAATTATAAATTTACAACATAAGTATACAATTACAGAGGTACAAAATACATCATTAAAGAACATAACAATACAGATAACATTTGTAGTAGTACAGGCTTTATAAAAGAATAGAAATAAACAGATACATCAGTGTTACCGGAATTATGACATAAGTAAATAAATAAAATAATGAGAATAGTTTTCGAAACATTAATTTCACACATGAGCACTGAAGCAGAACAGAATTAATGATGTCTAAACATCTTTACAAAGTAAATAACATAGTATTAGAAAAATTCTGCAACATATCTCTTATCAGGTAAACATATAAAGACAGGAAGAACACAAATACACAAGGGTACACAAACACATAGCGGAATAACACAAAAGGAAAGGACAGAGTTTGTTTTCAGTGAGACGTCTGGTACTGCAGTCCAACCCAAAACTTCATTCCATAGATCTTCCCTCTTATTTCAACATTTGCTCCTGCTAAAATAAATAAATAAATAAATAAATAAATAAATAAATCCTATTTAAGCCTGTTGTCCTTAACCCCCTTGTTTTGTTCATATCCTCTTTCAAACTAAATATTTCTTATTGTACAATACTCACTTTTGCCAAATCTTTTTCAGATAACTTCTCAATGCATTCTTTCCCTATTCTTCACAGTTAGTTTCTTATATAGTCTACCCCTCTTAAGCTAACTTAAATCTACTGAGCTCAGATATATATACTAAGGGATGAGGCAATGCAGCAACACTAACAAATTAACACAAACAGCAATGACAAAAAAATGCAAATTGGCAAAGCAAGCAGCAGTATATCTAAATTAGCAAAGCAAATGCAACATTACAACTAATATGAGCCAATGTGCAGCAACAAGAAAAATAAATCAGTAGTAAAACTGGCTTAACAGAGTAATACAAAGTGAAATTCAGTAGCACTATGCCTGGCAAACAGCAGCAGCAAATGCAATAACTTATATCTAAACATGACAAAGCTCAAGTAGAAAAAATATTGCAGTAAAGATGGCCATGTCTAATACCTATGTCACGTCTTAACAGTAAAGTGATGGTGTTCCCTTTTTTTTAAGAGAGTAGATCATAAAATTATTGTTTAATGGATCTGCAGACAGAAAATATTTACATTAGTACATCTATTAAATTTTATTTTAATCAATGCTGCAGTGCAGCTAGAAACTAGATATTAAACAAAATAGGCTAATGTATATACAAAGCAAAGCACAAAACATCATTCACTGGCCATATGGCATTTCATAAGGCAGTAAAAAAATCTCTCAACTAGAAAGACTGTAGTCATAATCAGGTGTACAGACATAAAATATTTCTCATTATTTCATTAGGCATTTCAGTAAATACCAGAAAAACTGTAATCATATGTTTCAAGTATGAGCGTGTCTTATTTGAAATGCTTTCTACAAAGTAATGTCAATAGCGAGGTTAATGGCCTCTTTTTTTTCACCTAATGGCTTTTTCTCCAAGTGACTGGCACAGCTGGGCGCCCATAACGCATTACGTCAAGGACACTTAGCTTTCTTACCGAAATATTTACGACAGCAGTTTGCGCTACAGTGACAGTCTCATATAAAAAATGTCACAGGTCGAGAATTTGCGTTACAAATGTGTAGAAACAAAATCCTAGAAATATAACAGTGTCCAAAAAAATGTTCGCTGGCATTGTGATACATTCACGCATGTACACACATTTCATAACTCTTAAAGTATGATTCTTGGTTTCCAACATCCTCTTTCACATATCAGAGTGCCTAACCACTACTCATTATTCCTTACCTTATGACACATATACATATTCGTCGATACTTCCTCAGTATTTCGTCATAATAAATACATAGCATAATCAAATTCCTCATATAGCATCAGCTTATTGATCATAAACATACCTCAACAGCATAATACACGTCGTCGTCATAATAATAACATCATAAAACCTCAGCCAAATCTCAAAAACGTCATAGCTTTCTGCAATAATTTCAAAACCTAAAAAAAATTCTCTGCTCATTTCAATAGTGTCATCTACCTCAAACGTACTTTAAAAATCATGATCCCATACCAAATACATCATTCAAAGCTCTCATAGTAGCACAATGGTTCTGAAAAAATATGAACAGTTCACAAAGTACAGACAAAATACAATTTCATAAGTGTGAATGTATCCAACTGTGTAATTGCGTAAACATGTGTCGCTGACGTAGTAAAAAAAATGTTTTTTTCTCTGTTAAATAATCAACTACTAGGTCATTTATATCTATTGTGAAAAGTAATGGTCCCATAACACTCCCTTGTGACACGCCAGAGGTTACTTTAACGTCTGTAGACGTCTCTCCATTGAGAACAACATGCTGTGTTCTGTTTGCTAAAAACTCTTCAATCCAGCCACACAGCTGGTCTGATATTCCATAGGCTCTTACTTTGTTTATCAAGTGACAGTGCGGAACTGTATCGAACGCCTACCAGAAGTAAATGAAAAGAGTATCTACCTGGGAATAATCAGTCTTGCAGACTGAGGGGCAACCCCTGGAACAGGACAAGCACCCATGTCTGACCGAAGATCAGTATCAGCCACAGACAGAGCCTGAAACCGGTTCGTCAGGCAAACTGGAGAGGCCTTCCATCAGCCCTCTGGAATGTCTTTCGCCCCCTGCCACACCTCGAGATGACCTCCCACTCTACCAAGGGTGAGGGGTCAGCCTCAATGTGGGCAGTATCCCGGGCAGCCACAGCCGTAGTCCGATCGGGGGATGCGTGGGACGAGCTGGCCGTCCCTGACAAACCCCCATCCAGACCCCCACAGTGATGCCCATTGGCAACAGCCTCAAGCTGTGTGACTGAAGCCAACATTGCCTGAAGCTGGGAGCGAAGGGATGCCAACTGAGCCCGCATCTGAACACAGCAGTTGCAGTCCCTATCCATTCTAAAAACTGTTGTGCAAAGAATGTCTGAACTAATCTACAGAGAGCACAAACAATTCGACACAAAATTTAAACAGTTATTAAAGTACAAGATTGCCTAGTAAATGCAGTAATGCTGCTACTTACGCACTGCTGACACACTGGTCGGCGGCGGAAGGAGACTACGCGATTTTACACTATTCAGGCACTAAAGCGCAATGCTACAACTCTCAAATACTATAATACGCCAGAAATTTATGAATTAAACAATGGAAGTACCCAAAAACACGCAAAGAAATTAAGAATTAAACTATGTAACAAATAAGCCAGCTAAGACTGCTGCTGGCAGCTGCTTATCCAACGGCAGCAGAGAGCACACTACTGTATACCCTCAGGTGTTACAGATTACAGCAATCGAATGAAATGTATCACCGAAAACTTTCTTTGTATCTTTATGATTCAAAAATCTGTAAAAATAAATGTTTTAAGTATAAAATTAATCACTTAAATACTTGTACTGCAGCGCTAAACTGTGCGTCTTGTCGGAAGATAATCTCTGTCATTACTTAAGGGTAAAAATGAGCCACGTGTCGTAATTATCGTCGTCCATAAGCAAAGTTCTGTAGAAGTCAATGTACTTACCTCGTAATAAACAAAATGAAATGCTATGCGTATAGATATCGTAGTTATTACGTACATTACCGCGATCAAGAAAGTGCTATACTGTAACGTATTGTTGTGCTACGAAAAAGGCTGTCTCACTGTAGCTATACCACAAAAGTTACTACAAAAACATGTTTTACTTTCCAGAAGCATTCAGAAAAACTGTGCAAATGCAAAACAGATACGCCGCAAAACCAAGAATATAAATTCTGTCACTCATTAGTAGCGTCGTGATATAATCGTGTAGCAGTAAAACAAACAAACCACTGTGTCATCTGGTATCTCTCAGAAAGCACTTTAAATCCATAATGTATTTTCAAGTACACCAAAATGTTGCATTACAATGTCATTAGCAGTACCAGTATATGTTCTAAAAATGTAAGCCTTATAGTTGTTACGTAGTCATGCAACGAACAAGGAAGAATGTACACACAACAACACTGTGTTGTCTATTCACTATAAAATGCATTCGTAATTACTGTCTAAATAAGCTACCTAGGTTCTAGACTGGATAGTTAACTTGAAAAGATTTTTGCATGTTAACAGTTTCTAAGTGTGACAAAGCATACTAGTAGCGTGAAGTGAAAAATTTTATGGCAAAGACTAAGTTAAAAAGCAGATTATCTTTCAATAAACGGTTTTACATGTGAAATATGGTGTAAACCTTTGCTCTTCCTAGTACGCAGAGTTTCAACTTCAACGCAATTATCATGTGGTATACGTCGGATTCTGTAAGATCCATTGTAAACCAGAAAGAATTTGTGACTCAAGTGTTCCTTCTTATGTGACAATGAATGAGCTTTAACGAGAACTTTCTGACCAATATATAGTTTCTTTGCATTTGCTTTACCGTGTAGATTTCTCCTTTTGTCTGCAGCAGAATTTATATTATCAATAGCCAAATCAGTTATGTCTTTGTGTCGAAGTTTACGTGTATTCGGAAAAGATACAAGCCCTCTGATTCTGTTCAGTGCTTCTTCATTCTTCGCTAAAAGAATAGGTGGTAAAGCACTGGAGTCATGAGGCATTTCATTCAGCACGTTTCGAAATAAGTGTAAATATCTGTCCCAATGCTGATGCTTTCTGTGACAATAAAGTCTGCAAAGCTTATTGATTTCTTTCATAATCCATTCAGAGGGGTTACAATATGGTTTGTACTATGAAATAAAAGCATGTTTGATTTTATGTTTCCGAAGCATGCGTGACCAAACAGCAGATGTGAATTGCGGTCCGTTATCTGAAATGACTTTAGCAACGTGGCAAACTTCACGTAAGAAATTTTTAACAAAGGCATTGGATACAGACCGCCCAGGGGTTTTACGTAACGGAGTGAAAGAAACAAATTTTGAAGTATGTTCAACAGCTACTAGAACGTTCGAAAATCCATTCGATGTTCTGACAAGGGGTCTCAAGAGATCAACAGCAACATATTCTTTTAATTTAGAAGGAATAATAGGAAATAACGGAGCACGATGTGAGATGGTCGATGGTTTAGCCTTTTGACAACGTTTACAAATAGACAAGACTCTTCGAATTCTCTTTTCCATATTGTTAAAATAACAAGTCGACCGAAGAATATGATAACATTTTCGTGGACCAAAATGGGCATAGCTGAAATGAATGTACCAAATGAGCCTATTAACAAAATCGTCAGGAATGCAAAGTACCCATAGCTTGCCATCAATAGTGCAGCGTTTGAAGAGTATGTTGTTTCTAACCAGATAATAATTTCGAATCTGTGTGTATGTCTTTTCATGCTATTTACTTTTGATGTCTTTCCAAATAGGATTTTTATCTCCTTCATGAACAATGTCCTTTAAAGATGTTGTGATGAAGTTTTCAAAGGCGACTTTCTGAATGTAAAGAATACTGAAATTTTTCTCGAGGTTGCCTTCTGTGTTACTTTTCTCAAGCCCAGCCGGTGCGCGTGACAGTGCGTCCGCAACAATGTTTTCCATGCCGGGAATGTAGACTATTGTGAAGTGGAATTCTTTCAGAAACAATGCCCAACGTTTTAACCTGTCATGATTTAATTTTGAGGACATAAGAAATTGTAATGCACGATGATCACTGTATACTTTTACGTGCTTACCGGAAAGAAAGAAACGGAATTTGTTAAATGCCCAAACGATAGCTACAGCTTCTAATTCAGTAACGGAATAATTTTTTTGAGATTTTGTTAGCACTCGGCTAGCAAAAGCAATGGTTTTCTGAACAGTAGCGTCATTTTCTGTGGCTTCTTGAAATAAATGGGCACCAAGACCGACTTTAGAAGAATCCATGCTAAGGCAGAAATCCTGTGACAGATCTGGATGAGCTACTATTGACGCGTTAAGTAGTGCTTCTTTCAAAGAATTGAATTCCAACTGTGCCTGTTAGTCCTACTTTCAAATAATATTTTTTCCAGTGAGAGAATAAAGTTTTGGTGTAACTAGAATTTGCATATTCAGAAAACGACGGTAAAAATTTACGAGACCTAGAAAACTGCGGACTTGTTTTTTTTGTGGATTGAACTGGAATCCACTTTTCAGGATCCGGCTGATTGCCTTCAGAAGAAATAATATGTCCCAAAAACTTCGCCTTTGTCCTACCGAATTTAGTCTTTTCCAAGTTAACTGTAATTCCAGATTCTGCAACAATATGTAACGCTGTTGAGGATGCGATTATGTTGTTCCAATGAGGTTTCTGCTATCAGAATATCGTCCACATATAAGGTAATGTGACGTTTTAAGAACTCAGGTAATATGGAATTTAGCCCACGAATGAATTCTGCTGAAGAAATGTTCAGACCAAAAGGAAGTTTCCGAAATTGACAACAAACGCCGAAACAAAGTAAAGCTCTGTATTTTCTACATTCTGGATGAAGTTCGATCTGATAAAAGCTGTATCTGAGATCAATGGAAGACAACACTTTTACACCATTAAAATTTTGAAGAAGTTCTTCCAACGTTTGCGACCTATCTGTTTCATGACTGATGATGGTATTGATTTGTCGCGAATCTAAGACAAGCCTGATCGATTCATTTTTCTTCTCAACACCATGTAATGGATTGTTGTATGAGCTTACTGCAGGCTCAATAATTCCCTCGTCAAGCATAGACTGTATTTCTGTTCTAACACAGTCCCTATAATGTGCCGGAATTACGTATGGTCTAACAGAAAATTTAGTATGTTCACGAACACGAAATTGGTATTGAAATCCCTTGATTGTTCCTGTTTTGTGAGTAAAAACTGTGGAATGTGCTTGCAAAAAGGTCCTGCCTATCAGTGTCATTACAATTCTCAATTGTTTGAATTTTATTCTGAATTATCTCATTAGTATCAAATACGCCGTCGACATCATCCCTGTCAATACTTACAGAGTGATTGTTAGTGTCTAGTTCCGTCGAAAATTCCGAACTGTTGTCTAACAGAAGGTTAAGCCGATTAATTTCCTCGTCATGGTTTGAGAGCCAATCTTTAAATTTCAAAGCTATTGACTTATCTTCTTTCTCTAAACTTATTTCAGCATCATGAAACTTTAAGATTGCTTTGTATTCATTCAAAAAGTCTACTACCAATATAATTTCCGTCAACAATAATGGAACAATAAGAAAGTTCGTAGAGGAGCTGTGGCTTTGACAAAAGAATTCTAAGTTGGTTTGTTGGCGTACATCTACACTTATTCCAACGATTGCACCTTGTAATTTAATCTTACGTAACGAAAGTGTGGGGCAATCGTTCGATTTGTTGCATTTGCTAAAGGCTGTTTCACTAATTGCTGAAATGGAGCTGCCAGAGTCAAGTACTGCCGTAAATTTTACGTCATTTACTATAATGTGAAATACAGGATATGCAATTTGGTTATATTTACGTCGTGTTTCTGGAGTAAGATGCCCCTAATGTGTTCCATTTTTACTTAAATACTAGCCACGGCAGCTACATCGTCAGCTTCATAAGTACGTTTTGTGGCTGCCAGCGGTGTGAGTCATTGCCTATTGTCTCTTTGTTGGCGCACGTCGTTATTGGGATTTGGAGATCTAACTTCTACAAATTCACCTTGTCGAGAGGGCCCTGCCCTGTTTGAATCCCACCAGTTCTGATGAAATTAAGGTCGTTTTGTCGGTAGTTTACATAGTTTCTTTTTTGTCGGTCATGTGGTGGAGAATTTCTGCCGGAATCGTAATTGTGCAGTGGACCGTTGCGTCTGAAGTTATTCTGTCTCCCTTGATAATAATTGTTTTGGTTCCCATATTGTCTGTTTCTCTGATTGTCTCTGTGATAGTCATTACCGTGGAGAGGTGATCTTTCCCTGTAATTATTACTACTCTGCCAACGACAGTCATATGGGTGGTGTCTGTTTTGGTCACGATTTACGTTGTAAGAATAGCTTGTCATGTCCAGTTATTATTTCTTTCATCGCGGAATTGTGGCGGATGTGACCTGTAATTGTTGTGTTCCTGTTTTCGCGTCCCGAGATTGTTATTATCAGTTTCCAATTCTTGTAACTGTCCATGAAAAGCTTCAATGTTGTCTTTGCAACGTCCTGCCAAAATAATATGTCGTAAATGTTCAGGAAATTTGATTAAGCAAATGCGGATGAGTTCTGAGGGGCTGTATGGATTTGACAGGTACTGATTCTTGTGCAACATATCTTCAAAATATTTCACAAAACTGGAAAATCCGGATTGTTCGAAATGTTTCATCATTATGATGCTATGTTTTACTCGGCCTTGTGTAGCTTGGGACCAATATGCTGAGAGGAAGGCATGATAAAATTCTCTTTCATGGTGACAATCGTGAATGACCGATGGTATTCTTACAGCTGGTTCATTCTCTAAAAAGCCACACATAAATTCTAATCTGTGCTCTAATGACCAGTTGGGAGGAAAACAATGAGAGAATTGATGAAGCCACGCTTGTGGATGAATGTCGTTGCCGGAATTCTTAAATGTTTTGAATTTACGAGTAGTAATAAGGAGCTCATAGTCAAAATCATCATGTCGGCGAGTCGCATGTCGGTCATCGTTATGTCGTTGCGGCGGTTCCATCTCAAAATTCGGTTTACCTTGCCAATTTCTTTCATAATTTCCGAAGTGTCCTTTGTTATTAGTTTGTGGCTGTTCCGTATTTCTACGTCCCTCTTCCCGTACTGGAGCGCGAGTGTCCTCTGAAATATGTAATTCTTGTATTACTTATGACAACTGATCTTGTACTTACCGGATTTCTCTTTTGTACTGTGTATTGATTTGATTCTGATTTTGTTTGAATTTTCTAATTTTTTCATACTCTTCTGTGTCAATAAAGACTACCGGTCTTGTGTCATTCAGATTATCATCTACCTTCGTAGATAAATTATTTAGCTGATCCGAAAGTTCGACTACTTTCTGTGATAATGAACTAATTTCCTCCATGTGTCTTTCTGAACCAATTTTCAGAGTATCTACTGTGTCCTTTAAGTTTTACTGAGTTTTTGCAAATTGCGTAACCGAATCGGTAGATGGAACTGAGTCAATTTTAGCCCGCAATGTCTCGTGATTTTCATGAACAATAGTTTGCATTTCTTTTATGGCTGCTTCGTGATTCTGTAATGCATTTTCATACCGCGAAAAAATAGGTTGAAAATGCTCACAAATTTGTGTTTTTACGTCATTACAGACTTTTTGACATTTCGATTCGATGTTATGTAACTCAGTAGTTAAATCTTCAAGTGTTTGTTGAAGTGTTTCTTTAATTTGTTTCTGATTTTGTTCCATTTGTTGCTGTGACTGTTTCTGATTTTGTTCCATTGCGCCTAACTGTTGCTGTGTTTGTCTCTGGTGTTGTTATATTGTGTCTAACTTTTGAAGATTTTTTTCCCATTGTGTCTAACTGTTGTTATGTTTGTCTCTGATTTTGTTTCATTTGTTGCATTAATTGCAATAATACTGTATTGGTGTCTGGAATCTGTTCCTCTATGCTTTTCGCCAGTGCAGTTGCACCGGCAACATTCACATTTTGACAAGCAGAAAATGTGTCTTGACTTATTTGAGAAAACGGTGAGAACCCAAAACCTGAATCTACAATATTTGCAAGATTATGTCCTGTCATTTCGGATTCCTGAGGCTAGCTGTTGCCGACCGATCGATCGATAATGCTTCCCTGTTCACAAATTGTTTCACTGTCTACACCATTATTTGCCGCCCGCTCCATTTCCCTATACACAATTACCAAATTACTACGTTGAATGACTGTTAATTCATTACACGGTGGTGCTGATAAGCTACAATCATCGTCACCATCATTTCTCAATTTACTTTGGAGCCTAGTGTTACGTTTTTCACACGCCATAATTATCTAGTATTTCACACGATAACACAGAAAAGCACAATTTGAAGAGCAAAAAGAGAAATCACATTAGCATAGCACTGAAAATAATATCTAGTTAATTGCAAAGCGCAGCTGCGAAATACTTGGTGCAAATCTACATGGATGCCACAACTGTTTTACTGTACAACAATGAAAAACTACAACTACAAAGGAAATTCTCTCTATAATTACGCGCTAGCAATAAACAATGGCTGCACTAATTACACAAACTACAAGAAAAAATCAGAAGATTCCAGTGAGGTATCGTCGGATAAGGGTCGACATATGAAACGTCCCCTTAGAAAAATTAATGAAATACTGTGCTGATAAACCTCTACGTTATTTGATTTTCAAACAGCTGAGCAAAACTGAACGTACTCAGACATTACTCTCTTTTCTTATTCTGATCAACACTAAACTGACACAATATTTTTTGCGCAACGAAATCTGACTATCAAAAATCCCTACAAAAGAATGGCCCTGACTAACAATAACCTATACCTTTCATGAATCACTTACCTCACAAAAATCTTTGTTACTCGAACTACTGCAATACAGCGAGCGCCAATACTGCCAGCTAAGTAAAAGATTGTAACTACTGAAGGCACTAACTGCTGATAATCACAGTTAGAAAATGAAATATTTTGATAGAGAACAAACAATGTATTTACCTTAATAGTGTTCAAAAGTCATTATATATATATATATATATATATATATCAGTTCATGATGTTCAGTATTACAAATTTACTCTTTTTGGCGGACACACGTCCAGATCGTTCGCTCTTAGAATTCTGCCATCTCTCTCCCCACATCCACCACTGCTGGCGGCTCACCTCCAACTGCGCAACGCTATGCGCTGTTCACATCCAACTGCCCACCACTACAATAGCGAATATGTCAACAATGCCAGCCAGCCAAAGACTGCACACAGCATAGACAGTGATTTTCATACAGAGCGCTACGTGGTGTTACCAACATAAGAACCTAAACAGCCTACTTACAGAGCAATTAGATGAAGAACAGTAACTTCACTTAACGAAGGTTTATTCAGCACTTGCACACACCTAGAACGCGGAGCGAACTGCCTCCGGCCAGAACAAAAAAATGGTTCAAATGGCTCTGAGCACTGTGGGACTTAACATCTATGGTCATCAGTCCCCTAGAACTTAGAACTACTTAAACCTAACTAACCTAAGGACATCACACAACACCCAGTCATCACGAGGCAGAGAAACGGCCAGAACACATACGGTATATGTACAGTTAGAGAACATTCCAGTACAATGGTTCTTGACATTTGTGAATACGTCTAACAGTGTGCTCCAACCGAATACAGAAATTAAAATTTTACAGTTACGACCCTTCATGCAACAGTCTAGTGTCATAACCACTACACTGTGGTGACTGTACGATCAGCTTCTTCTGCAACAATATGATTGCATTCACTAACAAGCGTTAGTGCCGTACAAAGTCAAATATTTTTCGCAAGTCAAGAATCTTTGAATCTACCCTACTGCCATGACCGATGAATTTCAGAATGTCACGTGAGTAAAGCGCAGGTTCCCATGACGTATGTTTTTGGAATGAATTCTGGTTGGCATGGGTGTAATTTTGTTCGAGATACCTCTTTATGTTTGAGCTGACTGTATGTTACAAGATTCCGCAATGGATGGGTGTTAATGATGTTGGGTGGTGGTCAAGTAGATAACTCCCGATACTCTTCTTGAAGATGCGTTGGACCTGTGATTTTTTCCTAATACTGGGCACAAATTTTTATTTGGACGATCTAAATTATATTATGGCTAACAAAGGGCTGAGTTAACCGCAGATGATGTGCCGGTATAGAATCTTGTAGGGCAGTCATCGGTTCCTGATGCTTTGATGAATTTTAGCGATAGTAGCTCTTTTTTAACGCCATTAATAGTAAAATATGTATCACAGGTTTATGCAGCATCAAGCTCGGATGTTATCTCTAGCAGTAATTATACGAAAGGTACATTGTAGTAAATAAACCGAACTTCGTGAAGTAAACAAATTATTCGAAGAAAGCTTTATTACTCGAACTTATGAGGGGCATGCAAGACACTAGTTTCATAGGACATTTCTGCCTTTGTGCCTGTGTGCCCAAAATTAGGTAAAGTACATCTTTTGCCATTAATACTTTGATTATATTATTGAATTAACAACATTTGATATTTATTGTCCGCGATATCCCCTTCGGGGTTCGCCCGCCTTATTGAAAGTTCTTTTTAGTTGACGCCACTTCGGTGACTTGCGTTTCAATGTTGATGAGAATCACACAACACCCGGTTCTCTGCCGGGAATCGAACCCGGGTCCCCTTGCGTTGTAGGCGGTAACGTTACCGCTGCGCTACGGACGCTGACAGTATTGTCTGTTGTAAAGTCAGAATCCAGAGTTAAAAATACACTGCGCAACAGAGTTAAAGGACCTCTCTTTCGAAAACCTGCAATTCTCACCTACTGTGGCGCTAAAGTCGTAAATTTGGCCCAAAGGTGCATACCATCTTCCTGTCTAATGGTGCAAAAGCATGGCGCACTACGACGTCACCCTGGGCCCGACGTCGCTGCAAACAGCGAGGTGCTGATACAGAATAAAAAAGGCCACAGCTCAGAAGTTCAAGTGAGTTGTAAGGTGGATTAATGATATCACATTGGCACAAAAATTCGCTACAATCCTGTCCAACACCATCGTGGAAGTGTAGCATGATAAGAAGGTCGTAACACCCCCTCTTACAGTTCACCGCTCGTTTGATGCCACTGAAATGGAGGTTAGAACCGCAGCTCCCAACGATGAAATCACGCGTGTTTCTAATGAGTGGCCGAGCAAAACATTCGACACACAACGCCGTTCAGAATCGGCTCGCCTCACGTGGTGGCATAAGGATGCCAATGGAAGCAACCCTTACCCTGGGGCGTTGATTCTCACACATTTCGCGGTCGAAAACGACAGTTCCAAGTGCAATGAGTAATAGGGAGACTTTCTTCACAAACTTTGACACCTCTGACACTCTCGAACGTTTCCACCCTTCTCTAACGGCATCGTGGTGGCTGCATCCTCATTAAAAGTAATTTGATCTCTTTGGAGCGCACCACTACTGCAATTTTTGCTTTGTGTTCAAGGTGGAACCATGAAGGAGCGTTCAAACCATTAGACGAAATTTAAACGTGACCCGTTGCAGGAAAGAAACTTGAGTATTTCCATGCCTTCCATCACGCGCCTTCCTTTGCCGTGATGTGTCAAGCGAATGTGGAGTCGATGGATTAAGGAGAGTCGTACTCAACGCCCTGCAAGGTCGCATGGGTGTATTGCGACTACTGCCCTCGCGTACAGATGTCCACCGTCGTAGAGCCTCCTCACGTACCATGCTTTGCTCCAGTGCCAGCGTCCACATGCACAAGGCAATGCCGTCCACCACGCCATGAACAGTCGTTACGCAGACCATTGTTGCAGCTGCTCTTGACGTGACTGCAGAGGGAAGCGCGCAGACAATGGTGTGCTCAACAGCTGAAGTGAAATACGTCACTAAAACATCCTTATTGAAATCACACCTTGATTTCGCCCCACCAAATTTTGGTGATGTGAGTGACGCGTAATGCGAGTTGTTCCACCATGACATTTCAGCGATTGAGCAAAGATATAAAGAGAAATGGTATGTTTCCATGCTAACTGATTTTTGCTGTATGGTGAAAAGGGACACTTCTGCAACACAGTGCCAGAGGCAGCCCAAAGAGGACGTTTTTTAGGTAACTGATTATTTTTAATGTTTTCGTATTTTTGGGCGTGGCACCAATCCTCCTTTCAGACAGTCTTGGTTTTTCGTGCAGTATCACGATAGTCTTATCCTTGTGTGGAGGCTCCAGGGAGAACGTACACTATCAGTTTTCATTCGTAATCGTCATACAGGCTCAGCACCTGCCGTGATAGTGTAGCGTGCTGTAGACTACACGGCACGATCATTTCAGGTTCGCAAAACCGGTAATTTGAACTGTAACCGTTACATTTCTGACGGGTCGAGGCCAATGGTTTTGTCACCTCCTTGAAGTGTTCGTGACTTATCTTTTTACAAGATAACGCAGGACCACTTGTTGCCCCTACTGCTCTGATATATCTCCGTTGCTCTGGCCAGTACGTTCTTCAGATCTGTAGGCCATTAAAACCACCGACCGTGGGGTGCTTAGAGACTGGCTCGTCACATTTTCACAAGCCACTACAGTTGACGAACTAAGAGTTGAAACAGAGTGAAAGCAGTAGAGAACGGTGTACCCATATATCCTATCCACGCTCATATCTGATCGATATACAGCCAATCCTAGAGTCGTTGTTGCTACCAGAACCGACAGCTGTCTGTACTAAATTTCGCGTCTTCTGTACTCTGTAATTATACTGTTCAGCAAATTTTCGAAAGTCGAGTGTTATGAGGAACAAAATACGAGTGTTATTCGGAAAGTATGGAATGATCGGTCGCGAAATGGAAAATACAGTGAAACTCTGATGAAACTTTGCACAGATGCATTGGGCGCAATGTCTAGTACGCCCATCGATTGCATCATTTCACTCTTTTCAGTTCTGAGCTCACAGTGAGAACGTAAAGATGGCTAAAAATTAGCGTCTCCCGCCAAGTATGAGGGCCTAGCGAAATATTTCGCCTGAAGCTGTGCAATCCGCATAACGTAACTGTTATGCAGTTCGTTCTCCACGACAATTCTCATGCAGTTCGTTCTCCACGACAATTCTCGGCCGTACTCTGCAGGGGCAATGAAGATGCTCCTGCAGCGTTTCCGATGGGAAGTGTTTGATCACCCACAGTACAGTCTGTAATTGGCTACCCCTGAGGTTGATCTCTGCTCAGATGAACCGCTGGCTATGAAGACAATATTCTGCCACAGACAACGAGCTGCAGTCCAGAGTAGAAAATTGTCGAAAAGCACTGGCGACTGTCTTCTTTAACGGGGGAATTGAGAAGTTTGTACAACGCTACGACTGATGTCTAAGTCTGAACGGCGACTGTGTAGAGGAATAGCTGGAAGTTGTATCTAACTGTTGCAAATAAAACAGTTTTGATTTTCACTTTGGTTTCCATTTCGCGACCTATCGTTCATTACTTTCCGAATAGCCGCCGTATGTTTCCTACATATTTTATTGTTGCTGAACAGGGAGAATGATGCTTCAGTCTCTCTTTTAGCTTTCGTTTTTGCGATAACTGTGTTTAATACATGTATCTTACAAAGAGATATGAATATTTAAAAACATGAAAAATAATCAGTTACCTGAAAAAGTCTTCCTTGGGCTCTCTCTAGTACTGTGTTGCAGGTGCGTCCCTTTCCACCATCCATCAATAATCACTTAGCATGGCAGCGCATCTTCCTATCTTCGCTCCATCACTGATATATCCAGGTAGACTCACTCACCATGTTCATGGCCCTAACATCACAATTTAGTGGAGAGAAATTAAGATGTGATTTCAAAAAGGACGTTTCAGTGACATAATGCACTTCAGCTGTCCATAGGGAGCACATCATATCATCCACAAGTTATATCAAATTTTCAGCTTTTAAGTTTCCCAAAAAACTATTTGAAACATTCTTAGGTCATTGCTTTGCTCTTTCACTCATCATTTAGCACTAATTCAGACTTATTGTATTTAAAATGTTCTGTAATCTGTCGAACAATAAACACACACGCTTTCACTTTTTCAAAACTGAGCCTTGGGAACCTTTTTTGTAAGTGAAAGCAGGACCATTTGCTTCTAAAGGTCTTACAAAATTTTTCATAGGCCACAGTTTTGTATGTAGTGCTGGGAGCACAACTTCGTTTCGCTCTGTCAATGGTTCAAACAATACAGTTTTAATTCCAGGTGCTCATGACCGTCTCACCAGCCAACCTTTCTCGGAATAGTGTTTGCTTTTAGCACGACTACCCCACTCGCAGAGGAAACAACAGTACCTAGTGTAACCGAATTTCATCCCCAATACAAAGTCAATAACTTTAAAATCCCCCTACATTTCTCGCTGGTATATCTCGTATCTGTATACGTTTGTTTCGTACTCGTGGTCACGACTATGCTTCATATTCAGTGCCTCCGTCGGACCAATTACGTCTTTAGAGAAGGTAAAGTCCCCCTCAGTTAAAAAAAGAAAAACACTGCTAAATTTCTTTGTTCCCAGGGCGAAATGATGTCACCTTCACAAAGTCGTTTCGATAATTAGATAATTCCACCGTTGTAACCCTGATGCCAGAAGTTCTACCTTATTTTTAGGTAGTTCTAGATCTCTGATGAGTTAAGCTCTCCTTGTGTCATCTTTTGGTTCGAGGATGATGTGCTTGGAAAGAAGTCTGCTTATCTTGAAGCTGATGGCTCTTCATCATCATATTCATTTATGGAAGCACTGCTATCTTCATCATAGCTCACAGACTGCAGAGTGTATGTTAGGGTACACAACTGCCGATTTTTTTTACATGGTATTTCTTTTGTTTGCATGGGGAACTATACAGAAATAAGTCAGTAGTAGGGTTGATGGGCTTCCTCCAAATCACTGAGACTTCAAACGGTATATGGCTTCCTCTTCTGTTGATCCACGCACTCAGGTTTGACAAACACGTAGTGTCGCAAACATGCGGTGCTCATATTTTATATTAGTCCCATATCTTACAGCCTAAATATAAGAAATATGTTCTTTCTTATTGAAGACGTAAATTGATACTTTCTAATACCAAACATAACTTCGCCATAAATATAGCAGAATTATTTGCGTTATTTACGCATTTACGAGTCATTTTGTACTTGTCTGCAAATAGCTGATTGCCTGCTACAAGTGTATCAAACACAGTTATCACGGAAGCAGTTCCAGACACGTCAAACCAAGACCACTATCTTATTTATAGTACCTGCCACGATACTTTTATCTGACCACAAGAACACGTGATGGATGTGTGCGCGGATGTACGCGAACACGTGATGATACTGTCCTGTCAGAATCATGGGAGTCTCAAGATCTGCATCCAGTTGCTTATAAATGGGACTCGATATTGCAAAAAAAGTACAATTACAAGTAATGGCTGCGGTTCGAAAACTAGAGCTAAAATGTAAATTTTAGCGGCAGTTTCGAATTCAGTAGCAACGAAATACGAAATAGTAGCTCATTTCATTTCCATAACATTTTTTTCGTAGAACAATGCTATGCTCCGAATTACCCAAAAAATTTTATAATATGGTCTTCTTACTGTATAGTAATTTAAGCGGTGCTACCAACCGTTCTCTGATCAGATGTTGTGTTCACAGAAGAAAAAGAACTCCCCCGCAAAGAACCAAACCGAGGTCAACACCAAGGGGCTGGTGAAGGAGAGAGCAGACGTTAGTGTCACAGAAAGCGTGTTGTAGCCACATATGCGTTTGTTACACTTTGTTCGTAGCTTACTGCAGTGCTTTTAGTATTTGCCAGTTGAAATTAAGTGAAATACTTTCGTAACCATAAAATTTTTTCTAAACTGTAATGTAGTTTTTGAAATGTACTCATGTCATTTTCTCATGATCGTGAGAGGTAGTTAGCGCTCACTTTTTATTTTCGGGCAGTTTACGGGAGCGGAAATTTACTACAGATGTTTTGAAATCGAGTCTCTGGACTGAAACTTCCTAGCAGATTAAAACTGTGTGCCCGACCGAGACTCGAACTCGGGACCTTTGCCTTTCGCGGGCAAGTGGTCTACCATCTGAGCTACCGAAGCACGACTCACGTCCGGTACTCACAGCTTTATTTCTGCCAGTACCTCGTCTCATACCTTCCAAACTTTACAGAAGCTCGCCTGCGAACCTGGGCGAAAACAAGCACACTGTGAGATCAAACAAACTCCCATCTATACCGGCTAAGGAACAACAACCAAGAATTCGAACATAATCTAACTGAAAGTTCACACAGTGTGTTACGAACCAACATAAGATCAACCTTGTACAAAATAATTAAGGAAACAGTGACATAAAAAGAAAAGCTTCACTGAATATATTTATCGGAATATGAAAGTTTTAGAAAGTGTAATCTTATCGATACGCTGTCAAAAAGATACGTCCACGGAGAGAAAAACGTCATATGGGAATAGTGCAGAAAGAATCTGGCTTTCATCTAAAGAGCAGCAGGACTGCACAACTCACCTACATTGGTGGTGCAACCACACGAAAATTACTATCCCAAAAATCAGAAAAATTCTGGACATTACTGGTAGGACATAATCTGCATTACTTCGACAGTGTCCTGAGTGAGCTAAAATATCCGGGCGGAGTATGGATCGCAGTCCAGGCACAGCAACTAACGAAAGACGCTAAATATAGTCAGAAGTATACAGGCTATATCTCAGCAATGGAAATAATGAAAATATGAGGTGAAACATAGAAATAAGAATGCTGCTGATGTGGAGTTTTTGTCTGGTTGGCTGCTGGTGGTAGTTTGCCCCAACTACTGTGGTCTTCTTGTCTTCGCCAATGGTCACACTACCTACAAAGATATTCTTTGCGGGAAAAGAAATGAAATTTCCGAGGGGCGTGGTAGCTTTCCTAAGTTAACGTGTTTCTACCTCATACCCGGGCGCACTGACAGTTATGAACAGCCATTCACAGAAATTCTGAAGAGGGCAAGAGATCACATTCCTAAAGATTACATCCGGCACCAAGAAAAACAAAATGAGACCGACGAGGAAAAACTGATGTTATGATACCAAGACAGTAGGACCGTGAAGCAGCCGAAGTGATAGCAGTGAAGACGCCGAAGAAGAAGGAAAATATGCAGTAAAGAATTCGATAATACCTGGAGAGAGATTATCGCGGATTGTTGTTCTTGTTGTGGTCTTCAGTCCTGAGACTGGTTTGTTGCAGCTCTCCATGCTACTCTATCCTGTGCAAGCTTCATCGTCTCCCAGTATCTCTTGGTCTCCCTCTACGATTTTTACCCTCCACGCTGCCCTCCAGTACTAAATTGATGATCCCTTGATGCCTCAGAACATGCCCTACCAACCGATCCCTTCTTCTAGTCAAGTTGTGTCACAAACTCCTCTTCTCCCCAATTCTATTCAATACCTCCTCAATAGTTATGTGATCTACCCATCTAATATTCAGCATTCTTCTGTAGCACCACATTTCGAAACCTTCTATTCTCTTCTTGTCTAAACTATTAATCGTCCATGTTTCACTTCCATACATGGCTACACTACATATAAATACTTTCAGAAACGACTTCCTGACACGTAAATCTATACTCGATGTTAACAAATATCTCTTCTTCAGACACACTTTCCTTGCCATTGCCAGTCTACGTTTTATATCCTCTCTACTTCGACCATCATCTGTTATTTTGCTCCCCAAATAGCAAAACTCGTTTACTGCCTTAAGTGTCTCATTTTCTAATCTAATTCCCTCAGCATCACGTGATTTAATTCGACTACATTCCATTATCGTCGTTTTGCTTTTGTTGATGTTCATCTGATACCCTCCTTTCAAGACACTGTCCATTCCGTTCAACTGCTATCCCAAATCCTTTGCTGTCTCTGACAGAATTACAATGTCAACGGCGAACCTCAGAGTTTTTATTTCTTCTCCAGGATTTTAATACCTACTCCGAACTTTTCTTTAGTTTCCTTTACTGCTTGCTCAATATACAGATTTTATAGCATCGGGGAGAGGCTACAACCCTGTCTCACTCCCTTCCCAACCACTGCTTCCCTTTCATGTCCCTCGACTCTTATAACTGCCATCTGGTTTCTGTACAAATTGTAAATAGCCTTTCGCTCCCTGTATTTTACCCCTGCCACCTTCAAAATTTGAAAGAAAGTATTCCAGCCAACAATGTTAAATGCTTTCTCTAAGTCTACAAATGCTAGAAACGTAGGTTTGCCTTTCCTTAATTTTTCTTCTAAGATAAGTCGTAGGGTCAGTATTGCCTCACGTGTTCCAACATTTCTACGGAATCCAAACTGATCTTCCCCGACGTCGGCTTCTACCAGTTTTTCCATTCGTCTGTAAAGAATTCGTGTTATGATTTTGCAGCTGTGACTTATTAAACTGATAGTTCGGTAATTTTCACGTCTGTCAACACCTGCTTTCTTTGGGACTGGAATTATTATATTATTCTTGAAGTCCGAGGGAATTTCACCTGTCTCATACATCTTGCTCACCAGATGGTAGAGTTTTGTCAGGACTGGCTCTCCCAAGGCTGTCAGTAGTTCTAATGGAATGTTGTCTACTTCCGAGGCCTTGTTTCGACTTAGGTCTTTCAGTGCTCTATCAAACTCTTCACGCAGTATCATATCTCCCATTTCATCTTCATCTATCTCCTCTTCCATTTCCATAATGTTGTCCTTATGAACATCGCCCCTGTATAGACCCTCTATATACTCCTTCCACCTTTCTGCTTTCCCTTCTTTGCTTAGAACTGGGTTTCCATCTGAGCTCTTGATATTCATGGAAGTGGTTCTCTTTGCTCCAAAGGACTCTCTAATTTTCCTGTAGGCAGTATCTATCTTACCCCTAGTGAGATAAGCCTCTACATCCTTACATTTGTCCTTTAGCCATCACTGCTTAGCCATTTTGCACTTCCTGTCGATCTCATTTTTGAGGCGTTTGTATTCCTTTTTGCCTGCTTCACTTAAACCATTTTTGTATTTTCTCCTTTCATCAATTAAATTCAGTATCTCTTCTATTACCCAAGGATTTCTACGAGCCCTCGTCTTTTTACCTAGTTGATGCTCTGCTGCCTTCACTATTTCATTCCTCAAAGCTATCCATTCTTCTTCTCCTGTATTTCTTTCTCCATTCCTGTCTATTGTTCCCTTATTCTCTCCCTGAAACTCTGTACAACCTCTGGTTCTTTCAGTTTATCCAGGTTCTATCTCCATAAATTCCCACCTTTTTGCAGTTTCTTCAGTTTTAATCTACAGTTCATAACCAATAGATTGTGGTCAGAGTCCACATCTGTCCCTGGAAATGTCTTAGAATTTAAAACCTGGTTCCTAAATCTCTGTCTTACCATTATATAACCTATCTGAAACCTTCTAGTATCTCCAGGGTTCTTCTATGTATACAACCTTCTTTCATGATTCTTGAACCATGTGTTAGCTATGATTAAGTTATGCTCTGTGCAAAATTCTACCAGGCGGCTCCCTCTTTCATTTCTTAGCCCCAATCCACATTCACCTACTACATTTCCTTCTCTTCCTTTTCCTAATGTCGAATTCCAGTCACCCATGACTATTAAATTTTCGTCTCCCTTCACTACCTGAATAATTTGTTTTATCTCATCAAAGATTTCATCAATTTCTTCATCATCTGCAGAGCTAGTTGGCATATAAACTTGTACTACTGTAGTAGGCGTGGGCTTCGTGTCTATCTTGGCCACAATAATGCGTTCACTACGCTGTTTGTAGTAGCTTTCCCGCACTCCTATTTTTTTTATTCATTATTAAACCTACTCCTGCATTACCCCTATTTGGTTTTGTATTTATAACCTGTATTCACCTGACCAAAAGTCTTGTTCCTCCTGCCACCGAACTTCACTAAGTCCCACTATATCTAACTTTAACCTATCCATTTCCCTTTTTAAATTTTCTAACCTACTTGCCCGATTAAGGGATCTGACATTCCACTCTCCGATCCGTAGAACGCCAGTTTTCTTTCTCCTGATAACGACGTCCTCATGAGTAGTCCCCGCCCGGAGATCCCAATGGGGGACTATTTTACCTCCGGAATATTTTACCCAAGAAGACGCCATCATCATTTAATCATACAGTAAAGCTGCATGACCTCGGGGAAAATTACGGCTGTAGTTTCCCCTAGCTTTCAGCCGTTCGCAGTACCACAACAGCAAGGCCGTTTCGGTTAGCGTTACAGGGCCAGATCAGTCTATCATCCAGACTGTTGCCCCTGCAACTAATGAACAGTCTGCTGCCCCTCTTCAGGAACCACACGTTAGTCTGGCCTCTCAACAGTTACCCCTCCGTTGTGGTTGCACATACGGTACGGGTATCTGTATCGTTGAGGCACGCAAGCCTCCCCACCAACGGCAAGGTCCATGGTTCCTGAGGGGGGGGATTACGAATGTGAATAAATATGGGAGAAGTTAAGCATCAAAGTTCGGCCAGTAACGGTAATGGGATGCTTCTATATTCCGCCTTGCCCTGGAGCTGTAGTTGTAGAGTGCTTCAGAGAGAACCTGCATAATATCGTTAGTAATTTTCCTAGTCGTGTCGTTGTAATAGGGAGTAACTTCAACTTGCCTGGTATAGATTGGGAGAATCATGCTATCAAAACGGGTCCCAAACCCAGGCTTTGGTGCGGTAGTATTCTGAGTGTCTCTCCGAAAATTACTTTGAGCAATTCTTTAGATCAAGCAACTCGTGAAGGTAACGTCTTAAACCTACTAGCAACAAACAGACCTGAAGTTATCGAATCCGTTTACATAGCGGAAGGTATCAGTAGTCATACGTCTGTGATAGCATCTATGCAAAGAATGTTAATAAAGGTAGGAAGATATTTTTGCTTAGCAAGGCTGACAGGATACAAAGTGCAGAGTACCTGACTGATCAACTTCAAATATTGAGGGCTGAGAACGAAAATGAGGAGCGAAAGTGCGAAAAATTCAAAAACAGTATGCGTTAGACAGGTATGTTCCGAGTAAGATCTTAAGGGCTGAGACAGACCCACCATGGTTTAATAGCAGTCTTACAAAACTGCTATGTAAACAAAGGGAGGTTCATCACAGATTGAAGAGAAATCGAAACCTAGTTTCCAAACGGTAGTTGAACTAAGGGAAAATGAGCTTACGGAGAGAAAAGAGAGAAAGTAAAATTTTGTGAACTGATCCGAGCAAAAAGTCTAAGATTTGGACTCACGAAAATCAGTAAGCGATTCTAAATCCTCTGTTAACTCACTTAGTTATCCTACAGGGAGCGAAGCCGAAGATAACAGAGAGAAGGCCGAAGTAACGAATTCGGTCATCCGAAATTATTTCGCCGCGTAAGACAGTAATACAGTCCCATCTTTCAATCAGCGTATGAATATCGAAGTGATAGATATTGAGATAACAGACAGCGGAATAGAAAAACAACAACAGTCGCTTAACAGCGAAAAGGCATCAAAACTAGGTGAAATATGAATAAGATTCTACGAAGATTATGCTAAAGAATTTGCTCCTCTTCTAGAAGCAGTTTACTGTAGATCGCTGAAGCAACGAAGGGTACCTACCAACTGGAAAGAAAGTGCCGGTTATTCTCGTTTTTAAGATGTATCGTAGGACAAATGCACATAATTACAGGCCTCTATCGTTGACGTCCATCTGTTGTAGAATTATGGAACATGTATTGTGCTCACGTATTATGACGTTTTTGGAGAACGAAAATATTCTCTATAAGATCAACATGGATTCCGCAAACAGAGACCTAGAGAAACTCCACTCGCTCTGTTCTTCCATGACATCCATAGCGCTGTATTCAGCGGCGCTCAGGTTGATGCCGTGCCCTTTACTTCAGGAAGGCATTTGAGACAGTTTCGCACCGCCGTTTGGTGAAAAAGAAAATGACAAACCCAACACGTCGCTCTTAACGGAACAAAATCGACAGATGTAAAAGTAATATCGGAGTATCCCATGGAAGTGTGATAGGACCACTACTGTCTACAATGTACGGATATATAAATAATCTAGTAGAAAGTGTCGGAAGCTCTTTAAAACTGTTCAAAGTAGT
This sequence comes from Schistocerca americana, assembly GCF_021461395.2. Taxonomy (NCBI): domain Eukaryota; kingdom Metazoa; phylum Arthropoda; class Insecta; order Orthoptera; family Acrididae; genus Schistocerca; species Schistocerca americana. The sequence goes on along the minus strand of NC_060123.1, from coordinate 399,132,650 downwards.
AACGCTAGAGCAGTGTAGATTTGCAGAATGATCTGCAGAGGGCTGATGAATGGTGCAGGCTCTGACAGTTGACCCTGTACGCCTATAATGTAACACATTGCGCATATATAGGAAAAGAAATCCACTAATTTACAATCAAACTATTGCTGGAAACAGAACGTACAGTAAAATATCTAGGAGTCACTATCCAGAGCGACCTGAAGTGGAATGGAAACATAAGCAATATAGAAGGAAAATCAGATGACAGACTGAGATTTATAGGAAGAATCTTAAGGAAATGTAACTAATCCAGGAAGGAAGTGGCTTACAAGGTTCTTGTTCTACTGATTCTTAGGTGCTGTTCATCCGCAAAGGATCCTTACCAAATAGGATTGATAAAAGATATTGGGAACATCCAACGTCATGCGGCGCGTTCCGTCACAAGATGGTTCAGTCTAAGCGAGTGCATTACAGAGATGCTCAACAAACTCCAGTTACAACAGAGGCATTCTGCATCTCGGAAAGGTTTACTATTTATATTTCGAGACAGCCCTTCCTGGAAGAGTTAGATGGCTTGTGATGCAGACGAAGAAAAAGAAAAGAAGAAGTTTATAGGAAGATCTAACTGTTTAAGGTGATGATGGTGTAGCTCATCCTCCAGAGGAAATAAATGCTAATTACTATGAAAAACATGTGAAATTCACAGAAAGTTCCGATAAAAAAAAAGCACTCTTGTATGCTACTTGATGTGAATATGTATGTATTATTAAATTATAAACTATTTTGGAAGAAAAGATAGTCTGAAGGATGGCAAACCTACGTCTATAGCATTTGTAGATTTAGAGAAAGCTTTCGACTATGTTGACTGAAATACTCTCTTCGAGGTATCGAAAGAAAATATCCCACAGACTCAGGTATTCATAAGTGTATGCAAACCTTTCAACAATATACCGTCTTTCGATAGTCGTATTCCGTCTTAAATAACACTCTTTTGTATGAAACACGATCCTGGGTGAATGACAAAAAACCCTGAAACTGCAGCTAGCTGTACCTCCCCTGCTGCGAGCTGCAATCCGTATCCTCCTCCCGCGAAAACGTGTCTACTTCTACCGTTTCCAGTATCTAGTACAGCCGTGACGCCTTCCGCACCACAGAGCTGGGATACGTGTCCGTCTATTTGATGCCTGCCATCAAATCGAACAGTCTCCTCCATGATACTAAATTGTGGTTCTGTGCCCAGTCATTGAAAGGAGACCCAAGCAGGATCAGTAGCAATAACGCCAACATAGATATTTTCTGTTTGACTTCCCAATGTTGCTGAAGTGTTCTGCTGAAAACTTCACAAAGTCAGATTCAGTAATCGGTTATTGAAAGTTGTAGCATCCGGACAGTATCAAGAATATGACACATCGCGTTGTTTTAACACTTTCAGACCCTCTGGCTGCAATTGTGCACATTAAAGTTTCCTGTGTGTCAGGTACAACATAAATATTTTTCGTCAGTGGAAACCTCATATACACAATTGTAAATGTTCATTCTTTTCATTATGCACATGTGCTGCCACCTGTTGGGCATAACTTTAAAAATATCGACAAGTGAATGTAGTAGTACGTAGCAGTTTGTGGTCACCAGAAGTTGCAGTAGTGGTTGGTTAATTATATTGCATTGTGTAATTGAATAAATTTACAGTTATTTTCATGGTAATTACTGAGTGATCAGTTTATTTATTACAACAGTGAATATTTCAAAAATAATTATTTTATTCCAACACAGGTCTATAAATCTTACATCTACAATCATCAAAAAGTCACCTAAGAGCATTAGAGCATAAAGAAAAACCTCCAGAAAAAATTCAGGTCTGAATGCGTTAAAATGTTGTCACGATCGGCCACTCGATTCTTAGTCCGTAGAACGTAAATTAAGAAGCTCTATTATGGAAAACGTACATATCAGGCTAGAAACAGGCCTACCACAGACCTCTAACGATAGCAGTGCATGCCACAACTACATTATAACCATCCATTAACTTCTACCAATTCCTGAATCAATACTATGCCTAGCGCCACAGCGTGTATATACGTAATTTTGCATCGATCCATATTGTCTTAATGTTTATGATTTGAAACTTGCAGTCTTTCGTGACGTTTTACCTAACTCGCAGAAACACTTCATTTGCAATCGTTAGTGCAGCATACTGGCGTGAAGCGGTTAGTTATACCCACGTGTTGTGTACAACGAATTCGATGTTCTACTACGCATCCTCTACCACCAACTGATAAACCGATACGGCCCCTAGAGTTTCTTTTTTCTTTTTCTGGATCACCATTTTTGAAGATTTTTCTTACACTCATTGCACGTTTTCTAATTTCTCCGTCAATCTACTTTTACGTAGAACATTTGACGGTGTGTGTCTGCTTCTATAGTCGGGCCTTCCAATGTGTGGTGCTTGTGTCGGGCGCCTTAACCCCTGATATATACATTGATGAGCCAAAACATTATGACCACCTTATTAACAGCTTGTTTGTCTGTCTTTCGAACGAAGTACATGACTGATTCTGCATATCAGACACGACAGTTTGTTGGTAGGTTTGTGGATGTATGTGGCATTAGATGTCTACGCGTAAATACTGGGCCGCTGATTTGCGTAGGCGGTGATAGTGACCCAGATGGGTTCCATAGGATTTACGTCAGGCGAATCTGGTCGCCGAGACATCAACGTGAGTTCACGATAATGCTCCTCGGACCACTGTAGCACGGTTCTCGTTCCCAGGCAGGTACAGTTATACTACTGCAAGTCGCTTATGTCAATGGATTTCCCTAGTTGCAGCCCATAACTTCGTCATGGTGATCCCCGCGCGTGTCTGCTTCGCTTACATAGTTTTGTTACCGTATCACGTGCTCACCAAGCGGCATCCAAGCATCAAACGTGGCGGTGGGCAGTGCTCATAATGTTTTGGCTTATAGATGTATACAAACATAAACACGAACACACACTCTTTGTATCTCTGTTCGTTTGTATCGCGTCCATCATCGTCTTCGAATTCGGTCGTTTTGTTAATTTCTCTTTGCGTATAGTCTATAATAAAGGCCGAAGTGAGTGAAGGTGCCAAATTTACAGTTTCCAGCGCTGTAGTTGTCTCTCGTTTGTTGCTGTCACATTGCACCACCCCAGCGTCCGAGTCGCTCGTCTCCGATGTTCGTCGCGTGCGCGGACATTGGTATTAAGTGTCGTCACTTTTAGCCTGAACCACGACGTGTACCCTGTACTGTTTCCACCTGATGATTTCTGATAACGCATGTTTGTACACGCGCAAAATTCTCCTTCCCCTTCCACAAGAATGGGGTGGAAAGGTGTTTTGGTTCTCAGTGTGTAGATTTGATACAAGGACATCCCACTTTAATATACAAGGTAAATTTCATATCTTTAGACAATGAAATATCTCAAAAACCGCGCATCAGATTAAAAGAGTGGAAAAATACGTGTTCAGTGTTTTTAAAAATGCTGCCCGGCGATACCCTCAGGGGAGGGGGTGTCCGATTAGAAATATTAAATAGGGACATCCCCTTTTTACTTTAGATTCACATTCTACGGAAAAAAATACGTAACTTTCGTGTGTAACACTTCTGTCGTTGCGCGGTACATGGCGTTGTATTGGAAAAATAACGCAACTGAGTACCTTATCATCTCCGCAAAAATACACTGGATAAAAAATATCCACTTCGTTACTCTTATTTATCCACACATGGAATGATTCGCTACAACTGAGAAGTGTTTCCCATTTAGTCTTTTTACATGCGTTGGTGATAACTGCATTGGTCTCTTCATTGTAAACATCACTCATATAGTAACTCCACAAAGAAAAGTCAGGTAAAGTAAGGCCAAGACACTGGACTGCCTCTTCCAATCCATCGACGATTCTACACTGGGTCTAATACTTCTCGTGCTGGTACACAATGATATGCTGGACACCAATCATATTGAAACGACACTGTCTGTCACAAGTCCAAGGGAAGATTTGTAAAAAATATTGGAAGATCGTCCTCCAAAAATGACTGAAATTTATCATCATTAAAGGTGCCATCGATAAAGAATGGAACAATGAGTTTGTCACCACTTACTCCGGAACAAAAATTCACGTTCCACAGATCCTGCTGCGCAACCAATGTGGGTTTTCCATATTGAAATAATGTATGCAGTGCCGATTAATCGTAGCGAAGTTCGTGATGATCGCCTCGTCAGAGAAGAATACTCGAGCAAAGAAACTGTGGTCTCTCACTATTTGCTGAAGCGAACATTGACAAAAAGTTACTCGACTCTTGAAAGAATGCCGTGAAGTTCAGGATGGAGGGAACTATGAAACGGATAATAAAAGTGTCAAAACTCGGCAAACGATAGTCCGACTAATTCCCAATTCACGACTTAATCGTCGAGTGCTAATACGGGGATTACGATTAACTGCAGCTAATATAGTAGTTTCATTATTCTCTCTAGAAACTATTCCTCGACGTGTCCCTTTTCGTGGTTGTACAGTTCCCTCGGTGGAGAACCGTCGAATAACCCGACTAAAAGTGACACGTTAATCACACCCTGTTTTGCAAAAATTAAGCGTAATGCGTTACAACATTATCGACACTCCTACCACTTTCTACACAAATTTAAACCATTTTAATTTTCTCATCATCGTAATATCCTCCATTCTAACTAAAAAGGCAGTAAGTTTATGAAGGAAGGTGTTTAAGAATTTAGGGACGACGAGTACATGATGAATGTATCAAAACAACTACATGGAGAAAACTACAAAACAGTGAGCTGTTTGCCACACTCTACTGTTTTTATGTTTTTGATCGAATAGATTTTTCTCGACATAATACTGTTTTGTCACTCAATTGTGTTATTTGTCGATTACGGCGCAATCTATCGTGCAACGACAAAAGTGTTACATACAAAAATTACGTATTTTTTTCCGTAGAATGCAATCTATATAAATAAAAATCAGTTGCCGCATGTATGAAAGATCATCACCTGAGAATGGCTTGACTGATTTGGTTGATTTTTGTAGTTGCGTTCGTTATTGTCAGGATAATGTTTGTCTCAAAGAAAATTTTTGGAAAATCCAACAAAAAAATCGGAAATTAACATTAATTTCTGCATGTATGAAATATCATCAATTAAGAACGGCTTAACAGATTTGGTTGATTTTTTGGTCTTTGTTGTGTTCGTAATTGTCAGGGCAAGGTTTGTATTGAAGAAAATTTTTGGAAAATCCACTGGAACAGTCAGGCATTAAAAATCAGTTGTGAAAGATCATCACTTGAGAACGGATCGACAGATCTGCTTGATCTTTTTCGCTTTTTGTGTTCGTAATTGTGGTGGTAATGGTATTTTCGATATGAAAAAGAAAAAAATACTTTTATTTCGACTGTTCTCCTGTCAATGTTTTCATAACAAGAAAAGTCAGTTTGACAATTATATATAATGTATATAAATACGTATGTAATATACGATATAATGGCGAAACGTTGTTATCGAAAATCTCGAAAGGTTCTTGACAGATTTAGTACAGATCTGTACATTACACTCTAATGAAGCTTAGGACGGTCTTTTTTGTAATATATATAATATATACATTTAATGTAATATGTGAAGAGTATTTTCTCAGGAAGATTTACGGGGCAATTAACAAAAGCGGCATTTGGATGAAGAGACCACAAAACGAGCTCTATATCAAGACCAATACCGTAACAGGCGAAATCAGAAAACGCCGAGCCAAATTTTATACACATATCTACAGGATGGAAGACTCCACAACAGCTAGGTAATTTTTCAATATTATAACAAATAGTATATGCGGCACAGAATAGCTGAAAGAAGTCCAGAGGGATCTGCAGCAGATCAACATAAAAAATCTCGAAGACCGCACTGCGTGCCGGAATATAATCACAAGTGTGAAGTTTGGGGAAAGAACGTTGCGCCAGCCTGGTAAAAAATGGACAGAAGAATGGAAGAAGGAGCATTCTGAGAGGATGAAGAGTTTTCCGAAAGCAAAGAAGATAAACGTTCGGAGATGAAATTATGAATTCAAGTTGAATCGCTCTACTAAAGGGGAACAACCGTTATAATAATAAATGTGAAGGGGAAGCGTGGTTACCAAAAATCTCGAAAAGTTCTTGACCGATTTATTTAAAATTTTTACACGATACCCTACTGACCATTCAGACAGAAATGGTCGTAGAGATCAGAGAAGGGGGGGGGGGAGGAGGAGGTTATACACAGAGATATGGGGGAGAAGGAGATCTGTGATCTGTGGAATTATGAACATTCAGACGGTAATGGACATAGAGAGGAAAGAGGAGATTCTGCACGGAGAATTGGGGAGGAGGAGATGTACAGAGGGAGAGGGGGATGAGAAGATGGGCAGAGAGAGCGAGGCAATTTAGGATGTATACTCAATTCACATACATATTCAACAACTGCAAATCATTGCTGGATTCGCTATTTCTACAATAAAAATAGAATTTTCTTATTTAAGATTTCAAGGATGCCCTCCACTCCACCTTCTGGGAGCATCGCCGGACAGAATTTTTAAAAATGCTGGACACGTATTTTTCCATTTTTTTATCCGATGTGTAGTTTTTGAGGTATATCGTTGTCTCATGGTTTAAAAATTCATCCTGTATACACTGACAGCTATTAAAATGTCAACTCCAAAAGGGCGAGATGCACAGGACTTCAAACTGGGTCGACTGGGCTTGTATGTGCTATTGAATAATAATTCAGCGGCCTCCGCACAAGTAAGGCAGACCTAACGACACCTGCATTCTGTAGCTAAGGGATTCTCATTCATAAATCCCGTTTGAACGTTGGTTGTTTGTGAGAACGTCAGGTTATTGCTTGTTTCAGAAAGAGAAACATGTTCCAGCATGTGTCAAATTCGACACTGGCGGGATCGTGGGCTATCGAGACTGAGTCTAGTCGTCCACCGATATTGGTTCTTGCGTTGGTCGGTTCCGGTGACTGTCATGTGAACATGGAATCGAAAAGTTTAGGAGCACCACGATCAACGCCTTTCACGATCTCAGTGCCATCAAAGGCAGACATATTGTTTGCTAGGAAGTATGGCCACGCTGAACAGGAAGGAACCTCACTTAGCTTGACTCAGGAAATGGGCCTATCGCACATGGACACCATTACGTCACCTGGAGCACAGTGGACTGCCTGCGGTGCGACCATTGTTGCCGCTTCTCTTGGCGTGGTGGCAAAGGGAGACGCGCCGACAGCTGCGCAGTGGTTTTTCCAAAGGCGGCATTGTCGTGGTCTTTCTTGGCGAGTCTCGCTTTTACGTAGAGTACGCACAGAATAACGTAATCGGTAGATGCGCAGTCGGCACGGCAACCGTGGGGAGATCTATAGTGCGAGGGATTCCAGGCAGGAGGTCAGCTCGCTATAAAGGAAATGGCGCACGATGGAGGAAAAATGACGTTCTAAACTGAAACCTACCCTCACATTTTTTGTAAATGTTAAGTGGAGCACCTCCATGCCTACATATGCATGGTGACCATTCAGAAAGATCTACTGTCTCCTCTGCTTCGGTTGGTATCAAAAAATAATGCCCCTGTGAATGCAACAAAAGCAGCGATTTCTTTTCACTTCGCTTGTTAACCATTGTAACTTTCAGCGAAGTGTCGTGAGTAGAGAATTTTGAGTGAAACCTACTAGTGTTGCGTAGAAAGTAATGCCTCGTACTTTTTCTTTGACAATTGTTTATTGGACATAATGAGAATTATACACACGAAAGAATGATGTTCTGTCTACACAACCTACTTTTTCACGTAATGTCCATCCTGTTCTATAGCCTTCCTGCAGCGCGAAACAAGGGCGTGTGTGCCCTGTCGGTACCAATCCTTGTCCTGGCGGTGGAGCCAGTGCTCCACTGTGTGAATCACCTCATCATTGACAGATGCAGCGCCTACTGCCGAGTCGTAATGCGCCTGTCCTCGCGAATGACACCATCAGCTCACTGCAACAGGTCAGGTGTGACAGCCGTGGATGGTCTCCCCGACTGCTGCAAATCATGGAGCTCCGCCGAAGAGCCTTCTGATAACCTCACCCTCCGTACCCAGTGACTAGCTGTACTTATGTTGACAGCACATGCTCCATAGACTGTGCACAAGCGTTTGTGAATATTCCCCAGTTTCTTCCTCTACAGTAAGAAATTGACTGACGGAACGTTGCTTGTAACATACATCACCTACAGACACCATTTTGAAACTGTCCTCTAGCTACGCTATCTGTCGGAAGTGACAGTAGCTTGGTGGGCTCACTCAGGAGACTTCACATAATACATACGTAAAGTTTCGCGTTAGTAGTATTGTTTTCAGCTGAGAGAAAAAAAATGGCGTTCACTACTCTGGGCAGCCCTCGTACATTTGTCTTATTGCCACGTTAAAATTTGCTTCTTTTACACAGTTTCACCTCACTAACATGTGCAGAACCCTGTAGCGAGAGAATACCGAAGCAGTGTTTTATTAAGTGAGAAACTGAAGAAAAGTAAAGTCAATAGCTTATGAAAAAGCACATGCCCTGTGCAAAAATATATGTGTAATGTATTCACTTATATTGTTCCAAAACCTACAGCATTTCTCATTTCACTACCTGGTCATGGCCCTTAAAAATTACATTCTTTCATTCAAAAAATCTGTAGTTAGTGGAATATCATGGTAAATAACTCGTCCAGTGCTTTGGAGGAAAACTGGTCATTGTGCATCGGCCACCATATTCTGCGCAGTCTCTGCAGCATCGTGATGGACTCTTCCAAGTGTGGAGGTCCTGAGGAGACAATACATTGCGCATTACACTTGTTATCGTCCACCTGACGTGATTGCATAGGATGCCATTGTGTGCACAACATGACCACTTCCGATTGGCATAGCCGGTAATTTGGACAATACCATTATGTATATGACATCTTGAGGGCTGTGCTGTGTCCCATCTCCGAGAAAATTGTGATATTATTTTTCAAGAAGACAGTGCATGATTGCTTGTTGCCCTGCTGCTCTGACACATCAAGTGGTTATAATTACAGTGCAGCTACTCAGAGGCGCCCAGTGTGGGCTGTAATTATTATATAACTTCCTAGAAATTCTAATGTGTTACTGCAGAACCGATTTATGCTGGAAAAAAGCTGCAATTTCGTCCACCAGGTGCAAAACTGGCGCTGTGTAGCATCTTGTCGGTTCCGGTGCACTTATTGAACAAACTATGTAAGCGGCAGTTAATAATTACATCAACATTATGCTTTCCTCACTTGTTTGATCTTTTCTGATCATGTATCATTCCTAATCCATTACATATGGAAACGTTTCTATACATATTTCTTGCACTCAAAGCGCCACATTTGCACCTGATTGTCGAAATTGGAACTAATTTTTTTTCCAGTGTAAATCGGTTTCGCATTGACACATTAGAATATCTACCAATTTATATTGCCGTACAGTAATTACAGACAACCTCAGACCTCTCTGAGTAATTGCAATTTGATGATAACCATCCGACACCTCAGTACAGAAGGTGTTCGAATGTTGCCCTGATCTTGTTGCATTAATTTTATATGTTACTAGATGGTAAATTCAAGACTCATGTTTCATTAGGACTGCCATTTTCAAATTAATTTTATCTGTTGTCCAGAGTTTAATTAAACGACATAATCCTATGGAAGTTAAATCCACAAAATAACCATGGACCACTAGTATCTCACCAACTGAAAACGCACTAGTCAAGGTCTCTGAGAGTAGCTTCGTCATCACTCGCCAACAACCTCGAATAACAAACTCTGACTTAGAGCTGATATAAAGTAGGAGCAGTATGGAATGACATACCCATACCTCCCATCCAGGTTCGTTTCTACTCGACCTCCAGCAGGATTAAGAGCCGTTTTTGATGCTGAAGATGCTGTTTTTGTAGTAAAATTTGCCCTTTATATGCCCTCAAATTATCAAGAAATATGATGATGTATTCTTCCCACTCTACCTAATAAGCACATTAGCCGAAATTTCGTTATTTACTATACTTCCATGTGCTGCAATCTTAGAGCTTAACAACTGCTAAGGAACAATTGAGCTTGTTAAGGAACAGCTGCCAACTGCTACAAAACAAACGTCAATTCCTATGGAACTATCGACCAATGACAGTACAAGGAAATGTAGTGGGCGGGGCGTTTTAACTGCACTTTTTAATTGTAGCAACGCCTACGCTTTGTACGCATTCGACAGTTCACGCAGAACGGTGTTTGATGCAGGTTCTTGTGGAACCGATTTGTGCGTCATTCCGTGTGGTTCTGCAACATGTGTGCATGACATCATTTGAGTGCTTACAATCGTGCACAAGCAGTTGGACGGCTCGAAGTGCCACCACTGTGGTCACGTAATGGATGAGTCGAGAAGTGTCACCTCGTGAATAAAATAGATCGCTGAGGGTGGAAACGCTATGCGAAAGTGTGTCAATGGTCGTAGACGCACCATCACGTCGCAAAATGAACAGACATCTCAGATTGCAGCAGACTTCACAACCGCTCCCGTTATACGTGTGTCTGCCAGAACCGTTTCGCGGTCATTAAATCAATCTGGTGTGATGATCTATGACGTATTACGCTTCACTATGGCAACTGATTCTTGCAACCACGAAGCCCGCTTTCATTTGGATGGGTTCGTCAATAAGAAAACTTGGCGCTCTTGGATGACTGAGAAACCACATTTCGCGATCGAGAAGTCTCTTCACCCTCAACGGGTGACTGTGAGGTGTGCAATGTCCAGTCACGGAATAATCGATGCGATGTTCCTTGATGGCACAGTGACTACCCAACGGTACGTGAAGGTCCTGGAAAATGATTTCATCCTCATTAACCAAAGTGACCCTGATTTCGACAAGATAGGGTGGTCCATGCAAGACGGAGCTCGACCCCATCGAAGCGGGTGTGATGTCCTGGAGGAACACTCTGGGGACTGCATTCTGGCTCTGGGGTACCCAGAGGCCACTGGCATGGGCCTCGATTGGCCACCATATTCTCAGGATCTGAATACATGCGACTCCTTTTTGTGCGGCTATATTAAAGACAAGATGTACAGCAATAATCCCAAAACCACTGCTAAGCTGTAAACAGCCATTCAGTAGGCCGTCGACAGCAAAAATGTTCCAACACTTCAGCGGATGATGCAGAATTTCGCTATTCGTCTGCGCCACATCATCGCCAGTGATGGCAGTCACATCGGACATGTGATAACCTAAATCCGAATACCTGTAGTGACGTTTACATGTGGAATAAAGTGTGTATACGTCGTAGTTTGTAATTAACTTCCTTTTTTTATATAGTTCAATTTTTGTCACCCTGTAAAACAGTATTTACTCCGCCCAGTTTTCTTATGCCAGTGTTAGAGCCGAATTTATTACAATACAGTGAACTCAGCTGAACAAATATGTAGTGATTTCCCAATTGTTCTGTGTTTTCGGGAATGTAACACGGCTATTACGCATCTTTGTGCAACAATTGGGTTAATCGTGAGCGACAATTTCTGTATGTGTAAAAGTAATGGAATGACTGGACGTGGAAAATAAGAGAAGAAAATGTGTGTTATCAAGCGCTGGCATATCCTGAAGGTCTACTATTCCTACGACTGGCATTGCTAACTGATAGGTTCCTTCGTCTTGCAGAGGGTAAGTCGTGAGATCGCATGTCAAGGAGCTTCAGAAAGATTAACAGACTGAAGAACGCTTAACTGCAAAAGATAGGAATGTATGGGTACATTTCAAGAAAGTGACAAGAGCTTCCTTAGAAAACGAGCTACCAAACGAGCTAGCACCGACTGAACGTTGACATGAGTGGAGCATTTCGAAATCTAGAGAACAAAGTGTCTCTGAAAAAACGTGTAGTAGACCATCACGTGGAGAACTTCACAGATACTTTCCGACGAACGTGATGAAAGATTCGAGATAATTATTTGTGGAAAGCGGTTTAAAGGGAAGCGAGTAACAGTTATGTTGCTGGATTAATTTTGCAGTATGATTCAAGACAGAAAAGACACTCAGCACAGACCATGAAAAGCATATTGTAATATTTTACAGAGGCCGATGATTTTTTAAATTTAGAATGAATACTGTAAACTAATATACTGTGGAAACACTGTGTCATATGTTGGTATATGTTGACGTAACACGATCAGTAACATCTCACAAAGCTGAACTGTTTCTTGTACTCCATACGAAGCATTTCGAACAATGTTTGGAATGTAAGAAAAAATGCATAAAATATCACAGCTGGTGGTTTTCGAAAACGAAAACGCCACGGCGGACATAGTAAAAGAGGACAGGGCGTTGTTTTGCGGGTTCCTGGGAAGACAGAGCCTGGAATGTACTAACATGGCTACAATTAGTGCTGTGTATCCTGTACACAAGATTGCTCAAGAAAGCTTTCAAGTAATGCAGTGTGCCATTAGCAAACTGTGACACTTGTTCCTGGCTTACTACAATGCACTGGTTTCATTCTGTGCTAGTTGTATTTTGAAACTGCGCGGCTGGTTCCTTACCATCTACTAAAGACGATTGTAGATACAGATTCGTCAGCACAGTGAGCTTGCTTACCTCTTTTAATCTCTTGTTGCTGTTTGAGGGGAGGCCGCAGAGCAATTTCGTGCTCGTACTAATAAAACATTCTTCTCATACTGTATTTTTAAGTTTTGTGTTTGGTATCACGAGACTTTTCAGGATTGTGAGGTTTGGCTTTTTGATGGGCTTGTCTTGTCATACTTTTAATACCTAACATTATTCATATCGTCGGACGACATTTGTGTATGAAGGAATATTTTCAGTTGGTGTAACGTTTGGTTTAAACCAGCATTGTGAACCGCTTTAATTACATTGTACTTCTTCTGTGTAATGTAAGTTTTAATTGTAATATTATTTTGTGCCACTTTTTGAGTATTTTGTGAATGAGAATTTTTTATATTATTGAATTGGAACTCCTTACGAAATGTGAGGCTTCTACCATACGTGGGGAGTGATTTAGTGCCGCTATTACTGAATTACTGGTTCTATTTCACTCGCTAAACAGTTTTGATTGATGTTTTGGAAATTGTTGTTGATTTCAATCAGTACTATTTTGCTTATATTATTGACCTCTCTTAAAATACTTGTTTTAGGACAATTTTAGTTAATAGCTGAACGGTCGTGTTTAGCAGCAACGTTCCTAAGAAATGGTATGATAACTAAACTAGCATTATACATTCACAACCCCCAGACAGTTCCACTCCACAGCCTATGTGCCGAAAGAGTATGCGAATACAATTCCAAATAAAGCAGGTGCTGACAGCTGTGAATATTACCAAAGTTTTATTTTAATAACTCATGGTTGAAAAATATTGACACAACTTACTTCCAGAAGAATGAAAAAACGGTGGAATTCAGTCGCGAGGAAGATCAGTCTGGGTTCTGGATAAGTCTATAAAAACGCGAATCTATGCCGATCTTAAAAATTAATTTAGGAGATAGGTTAATGGAAGACAACTCCTACGTGTATAGCTGTTGTAGACTGAGCGGGAGCTTTTGACAATGTTTACTGGAATATTATCTTTGAAATCTGAGGGTACAAGCGATAGAACACAGCGAGCAAAAGGTGATCCACAACGTGAGTGGAAACCGTGATTCACGTCGGCTGTTAACATGTTGGCACATTTCATAAGCACTCAAACGCTTTTACGGCTTACTGGATCTATTCGATCCGATGAATGAATGAAATTTGGCGTATCTGAATGCAAGATTTTCATATTTTTCTTGTAAAGGCATTACCGTGGATCATCTACCTTTCAAATCTCGCAGGGAGGTCAGAGTAAGCGGTAGTGGGTCTCTGGTTCTTGGTTTATCAAACACAATCACTGCCCAGAGAAATCACAGCTTGCCTTTCAGCCAAGGTTGGCAAATATGAGCGGATTATGCAGGTGGTGTGCTCTGGTCAAGTGTGAACTGTTAAGGAGAAATGGCTTGTGTGCGGCTACGGTACACTGGCAAGAGAAGGGCCGGAGAGACTGAACGCACTTTATCACTGCGCCCGTGCACATTGTGTGTGACTCTTGCAGGACGTGGTGATGTCTCCTGTGGGTGTCGTAAGACGTTGCATGAAAGCAGTATCATGTAGGATTTCTATTTGAAATCATTTATAAGTGTTTTCTATTACGAATAGTGATGACGAGGGGCTCTTCAGGCACGGTGTTAATGGAATATCTTGGTTATTTCTGTTTAAATTATAGGGATGCGTGTAGCACTTACATTGTTTCGATTTTTACTCGGTATTCTAGGCGGCGTACTGTACGAAGTTAAGGGATTGAGACAGATGACTTTCTTCCAATGACAACGTGGTTGCAGCCACTCTGTCTGTTTTCTGCCACACATTGAACGTTCATGCATGCAATACATTATATAAAAGTGTTCGCCGTAACATGTACATAGACGAAGGTGACAAAAGTCATGGGACAGCAATATACACATGTACATATGGCATTCGTATGGCTTACACAAGGTATAAAAGGGCAGTACACTGGCGGAGATGTCACTTGTACTCAGACGATTCGTGTCAAAAGGTTACCGATGCGATTTTAGCTGCACGTCGGGAATTAACAGACTTCGAATGCGGATTGGTAGCTCGACCTAGACACATAGGGCATTCCATTGCGGAAATCTTCAGGGAATCCACTACTCCGAGATCCACAGTGTCAAGAGAGTGCCGGGAATACCAAATTTCAGGCATTACTTCTCACCAAGGACAACTCACTAGCCGATGGTCTTCACTTAACGGCAGAGAGTAGCGGCGTTTGCGTAAGGTTGTCAGTGCTAACACCCAAGCAACAAGGCGTGGAGTAACTGCAGAAATTAATGTGGGACGTACGATGAACGTATCGATTAGGGCAGTGCGGCGAAATTTGGCGTTATTGGGCTGTGGCAGTATGCGACTGACGCGAGTGCCTTTGCTAACAGCACGGTATCGCCAGTAGCGCCTCTGCTTGTCTCGTGACCATATCGGTTGGACCCTAGATGACTGGAAAACAGTGACCTGATCAGATGAGTCCCGATTTCATTTGGTAAGAGTTGATGGTAGAGTTTGAGTGTGGCACAGGCCCCACGAAACCAATGGCCCATGATGTCAACAAGGCACTGTGCAAGCTGATGGTGGCTCTGTAATGGTGTGGGCTGTGTTTCCATGCAATGGACGGATCTTCTGGTCCAACTGAAACAATCATTGACTGGAAATAGTTATGTTCGAATACTTCGAGACCATTTGTAGCCAATCATGAACTTCATGTTCCCGTGACAATGCGCCATGTCACCGGGCCACAATTGTTTCCCATTAGTTTGAAGAACATTCTGGACAATTCGAGTGAAAGATTTGGCCACACCTTTATGGGACATAGTCGAGAGGTCAGCTCGAGCACAAACTCCTGCACTGGCAACGATTTCGCAATTACGGACAGCTATAGAGGCAGCATGGCTCAATATTTCTGCAGAGCTCTTCCAATAACTTGTTGAGTCCTCGCCACATCGAGTTGTTGCACTACGCTGGAGAAAAGGTGGTCCGGCACGATATTAGGAGATAGCTCATTACTTTCACCACCTCAGTGTATTTTTTAAAACTATTTGTTTGGGAATAAGTGGTAAGTGTGGCTGTTTTCATTGTATGGAGGGCCACATGTACTGAAGCTTCCACATCAAGTAAATTCATGTACAGCATCTTTTCTAACCTCTGTACGATGTCGAACGACCCTTGTATAAGTTGCTGGCTTGACTATAAATTTCAGGTTGTTTTCTTTGCATGACGATGATCATGGCAAGATGTATGTGATAGCACGCCTAAATCCTCAGCAAGACCACATACGATATTATCTTGTCTTTAATGCATTTCATTCGGTTTTGTATCTAAGTTATTGCGTTACATGCCATGAAAAGCCAATTCGTTGGAGTCTGGATGCTTCCTTGTCCGAGAAACCAAGTCTACTGTGCCCCAAGAAAGACCGTTTGCTGTGTCTTGGTTATTCCTATTCCTCTGTGGGGTCATCTGCTTGAAAGTTCGTAATGCTTTGAGGGCAAACCACTATATATATATAATTAAGGCTCACCAGCCATTTGACCGTTGTATTCTGTGCGGATGCACAAACAGTGCCCAAACTCTTACAGGAATCAGCAGCAAAGCCGCGAGTAATGAGTATAATTGGCTGGGGCACTATGATTATAGTGCGGGGCAGTGAGTTGCATATGTGGGTCTCATGGGAGGCATGCCAGAGATAAGTCCCTGCAGTCGCACTATCCTCCGTGTCCTCGGTGGCTCAGATGAATAGAGCGTGGTGGCTGTGGTGGAAAAGCCAGCACGGTAGCTCAGCGTGTTGGTCGGAGGTCCGATTGTCCTCTGTAATAAAAAAAAAACTCAGTGCAGGATTCAATGATCAACTTGAACAGATGTCATGTGACAAGCAGGAGATTCCAGGTTCGAGTCCCAGTCGGGGCACACATTTATCAACTGTCCCTGTTGACTTATATCAACGCCGGTATGCAGCTAAGGGTATTCATTTTCCTGTAAAATCACAAACTGTCTGTTCTTGGTCTGTAGCTACCTATATTGGAAATTTGCCGATGGCTTGTCTTTTATAACGCTGAATCTGTGAAACTATTTCGTGTTTAACATCGTTCTCACTTTCCTTGTCCAAGTATTACCATAGCAAGCCATTTATCCGACTGATATGTTTAAATGCAGTGTAAAATGCCAAGAACTATGCCCCTTACATGAAGTCATTAAAGATCACCTAACTCGCGTTGAGCGAACAGTATGGCTGAACAAAAATGACTGACAAGGCACAATGCATCTTGTAGAGGGTATAGTATGGACGTATTGAAGTAATTAGTGTTGGGTGATGGTTTTAAAGTAATTCACACGACATGAAAACTTTGTGGAAACGTGTCAATTTACGGGAGGCTAGTTTATCCCAGGGAAGTACTCAGAATTGACCATGGCCGCCGGGGGAGCGGCTATGGGAAACGACAATAGGCAGCTTAGGGTGGCTCAAGCTCTGAGAAAGCAGTAACAGGGCGCGGCCTCCAGCTGCCCTAAGATGAGTGACAGTGAGTGGGTGGTTAACCCCGACCCCATGATGGTGTACCGGGAAGTAGACGGAGAACTTGTATGCCTGTTGATAAATGTCCATTGTCCTGTTTTTAGTGAAACATGCAAGAAAGCCGTGCAAAGCTATGGTGGAGTGGTCAACAGAGGTCAAAATATGCATGTTCGTGACTATAGCAACTTCACACTGAATTCACGGTCCACAGAGTCTGAAGTAAATCAGGTGAAGAGCGACAGAATGAAATACGCCAGCCTCCGATGGGAACATAGGACCAAGGAATTTGAAGTACTCTCCTGGGAGTCAGAATTCCGGAAAAATTGGTGTTTGTGCAGATGCTAACCTTTATGGGTGGCCTGGGAGGAGCTAAATAGCAGAAGTTGAGAGGAAGGGAAATTTTGTGGGAATTTGTTCACTTCCCAGAGCAGGCATCGGTCAGCGCTGGGAAGCAACGCATAATTAACGTGACTTGCGTTGCAATTGGCGTAAGTGATTTTGCTGGAGGGAAAACCGAGGCGAAGAGCGGACTGGGAGAAGTCTCCATAGAGATCTTCCGTTCCCAGCTTGCCTAGAGTGTGGACGTGGCGTTCTTTACTCAGCTTGCCTGGGAAAGAGTGAGCATCTCTGCAGTTTAGGACTTAGCAAATGGAATGATTGAGCTTGAACATAGGAAGTTTTGGTTCAGCTATGCACTGAGCAAGATAGCTAGGAGTGAATAGCCGAGCACAGCCTTGCAGCACCACGAGGGCGGCCAACGTCCACACAACAACGCCGCACCGTCACGCTGTATTCAGTGGTATTGCGCCCGCTCTGGCCACTGATTAATTTGTTGGATCACGTCGGCAAAGTTTCCACGAGGGTGTTTCATGGACCGTGTATTGTAGAATTCTTCTTTCACTTAGCATTATGCCTGCGTCAGTCGATAGGAATCACTTTTGAGTTATTGCGCTTTATTCCACGCAAACGCAATTTATTACCACTGCCTGGTAGGAGAGTCATGTAATGTGATGATTGAAGGTCGTGAGTTAAAATAAATTTGTGCTAATCGACTGCATCTGTTTCAATCAAGTAGCTGAAATCCCAAGTCATTTTCTTAATTAATTTTATGTTCAACATTTGCATCTGGTGTTCAATAGCTGGAATATAACATCAACGTGCATCCCTTTTTAATTAAAAGTGATCAATTCTGAATCATTTAATGTCAACACTGCCACCACAGTTCAATCAGGAGTCACAGGGCATTAATACTTTCCTTGCGTTATCCGATATTGGGGCAGTTTTGCACTCTCTGTTGATCTGTTAGTCAATTAGCTGGAGTGAACACACGCCAAAACCAGATAAGTGACGGGTGGAGTGTTACAGCAGAGCCTCGTAAGACCCTGGTATTTCGATCTTGCTTATGTGTCTGGAGCGTGTACCTTTCTTTATTACCTGTACGAAGTGCCCAAAATGCAATCACTGTAACACACGGTAGTTTTGATGATTGTATTTCGATGATTTTTGGCGCTTGTGTATGCAGGGAATAGTGTGGGATATTTGTTTCATGCGCAGTAAATGTCTCAGAACAGTTTTCCAACATCCACTTACTACCCACTTCCTAATACTCCAGAAACGATCTGTCTGCTTGTGTCTGAAACAGCATCATAGCAGTGGGATAGCGGGATCTTATACTTCGCTGTTTCTTTATGTGTTTGCTTAACCACTCTGCCCTCCCCGCCTCCTCGCAGATCTGACGGATAATTCATTATGAACTATGCGATAATGTAATTTGAGGAACCTGAGTTCCTGCACTGAGAGGGTACATAGCAACTGAGACTGGCTAATTAATTAAATAAAGAAATCAACAGTAACCTTATTAACAGACTTCAGTTATAGGAGTCAAAGGACATGAAAAAGAAACAGAAATAGAAAAGGGAGTAAGAAAGGGTTGTAGCCTATTCCCGATGTTATTCGGTCGATACTTTGAGCAAGCAATAAAGGAAATCAATGAAAAATTTGGAAATGGAGTGTAAGTTGAACATACAAAAGCTTTGAGGTTTGCCAGTGACATTGTATTTCTGTCAGCTATGTCAAAATAATTGGAAGATTTGTAGGAAGAAGTTTTTGGCAGCTTGACAAGGAATTATCAGGGAAATATCAGCAAAAGTGAAGCAAAGATAATGTAATGCAGTGAAATTAAATCAGGCGACGATGATAGAGTAAAATTCCGAAATGAGACACTAACAGTCGTACATGTATTCCTCTATGTAGTGATACGTGACTGTTTTTCTGGAAACAGTCACATAACATACGCATATTCATATTCAAAGACTAATTTGATCGGAATATTTAATTAACACCGATGAATATGGTAAACAGCAGTATGAGTGATCGTCAATAACTGAGCAATGCAACCGCACTCTTCTTTTAATCTTGATTCGGATTTACGTACCTTGCAGAAGTGAGAGAATGTAGACAGCGTTCTGACTGCCTCCCTAGATCCAATTTTCGGAATGTCTGCCGAGGGAGAGGTGACTGACAGTATCCCACCAGCCGTCGGCCATTCTTTTGTTGTGCCACAGCGGTACGTACAACTTTTTCTGAACTATAACAGACTGTCTCTCCCATGGCGCAAACTCTTGGCGAAAACGGTTTACAACCTGGAGTGGAGTGAGAAAGTAAACTTTTAGGCAGAAGGTACTATAGTGTCCAAGAGTAGAAGGTTGACCGTTTATCAATTAATGGCTCTGAGCACAATGGGACTTAACAGCTGAGGTCATCAGTCCCCTAGAACTTAGAACTACTTAAACCTAACTAACCTAAGGACATCACACATATCCATGCCCGAAGCAGAATTCGAACCTGCGACAGTAGCAGTCGCGCGGTTCCGGACTGAAGCGCCTAGAACCGCTCGGCCACAACGGCCAGCGCCTGTTTATTCAGAAAGCACTGGAATCCAGAGATAAATATCTTATAGACGTATTGGGGCCGTGCAGTTCTGGGCCTTTGAAAACATTACACACCGCTGAACGTATTAACTCAGCAAAAAACAAAGTTTACGCAATGTAAGAACATGCAGCGTTGGCTAGCGTAAATTAAATACGGGTTACACAGAGAAACGGGAAACGGATCAGTGATGAAGAAGACTACTTCTTTAGTGAGAAAGAGACACACACACAAACACACACACACACACACACACACACACACACACACACACACACACACACAGAGAGAGAGAGAGAGAGAGAGAGAGAGAGAGAGAGAGAGAGAGAAAGAGAGAAGCGAGTTTGGTTATCGAGATAGAGGAAGGGCACTAGAGTTTCCTAAGGAGCCTTTGTATTGGTCGGCACCGAAAGATCCGGAGCCTAGCCAATCCGAATTTAGCAAGAGACGCAAAAAGCGGCAGTGCGAGGTTTCGATCAGAAATCACTCCTCGATCTTCGGGAGCCTCCGCCGCCAGACTCCCACGCTGACAGCCGCCATCGACTCTTCCGACCTGCTGCTCCGCCTGAGCTGGTGTCTTGGGGACTTAAGAAAGATTTTAGTATGATCCTCACCTAACCGCAGGTGAGGGTCGTTGGTTCTGCCAGCGACTGATTCTGCAGCCATTTCTACATCTACATCCGTACTCCGCAAGCCATCTGACGGTGTGTGGCGGAGGGTACCTTGAGTGCCTCTATCGGTTCTCCCTTCTATTCCAGTCTCGTATTGTTCGTGGAAAGAAGGATTGTCAGTATGCCTCTGTGTGGGCTCTAATCTCTCTGATTTTATCCTCATGGTCTCTTCGCGAGATATACGTAGGAGGGAGCAATATACTGCTTGAGTCCTCGGTGAAGGTATGTTCTCGAAATTTCAACAAAAGCCCGTACCGAGCTACTGAGCGTCTCTCCTGCAGAGTCTTCCACTGGAGTTCATCTATCATCTCCGTAACGCTTTCGCGATTACTAAATGATCCTGTAACGAAGCGCGCTGCTCACCGTTGGATCTTCTCTATCTCTTCTATCAGCCCTATCTGGTACGGATCCCACACTGCTGAGCAGTATTCAAGCAGTGGGCGAACAAGCGTACTGTAACCTACTTCTTTTGTTTTCGGATTGCATTTCCATAGGATTCTTCCAATGAATCTCAGTCTGGCATCTGCTTTACCGACGATCAACTGTATATGATCATTTCATTTTAAATCACTCCTAACGCCTACTCCCAGATAACTTACGGAATTAACGGCTTCCAGTTGCTGACGTGCTGTATTGAAGCTAAATGATAAAGTATCTCTCTTTCTATGTATTCGCAGCACATTACACTTGTCTACATTGCGATTCAATTGCCATTCCCTGCACCATGCGTCAATTCGCTGCAGATCCTCTTGCATTTCAGTGCAATTTTACGTTGTTACAACCTCTCGATATACCACAGCATCATCTGCAAAAGCCTCAGTGAACTTCCGATGTCATCCACAAGGTCATTTATGTATATTGTGAATAGCAACGGTCCTATGACACTCCCCTGCGGCACACCTGAAATCATTCTTACTTCGGAAGACTTCTCTCCACTGAGAATGACATGCTGCGTTCTGTTATCTAGGAACTCTTCAATCCAATCACACAATTGGTCTGATAGTCCATATGCTCTTACTTTGTTCATGAAACGACTGTGGGGAACTGTATCGAACGCCTTGCGGAAGTCAAGAAACAAGGCATCCACCTGTGAACTCGTGTCTATGGCCCTCTGAGTCTCGTGGACGAATAGCGCGAGCTGGGTTTCACACGACCGTCTTTTTCGAAACCCATGCTGATTCCTACAGAGTAGATTTCTAATCTCCAGAAAAGTCATTATACTCGAACAAATACGTGTTCCAAAATTCTACAACTCATCGACGTTAGAGATATAGGTCTATAGTTCTGCACATCTGTTCGACGTCCCTTCTTGAAAACGGGGATGACCTGTGCCCATTTCCAATCCTTTGGAACGCTATGCTTTTCTAGAGACCTACGGTACACCGCTGCAAGAAGGGGGGCAAGTTCCTTCGTGTACTCTGTGTAAAATCGAACTGGTATCCCATCAGGTCCAGTGGCCTTTCCTCTTTTGAGCGATTGTAATTGTTTCTCTATCCCTCTGTCGTCTATTTCGATATCTACCATTTTTTCATCTGTGCGGCAATCTAGAGAAGGAACGACAGTGCAGTATTCCTCTGTGAAACAGCTTTGGAAAAAGACATTTAGTATTTCGGCCTTTAGTCTGTCATCCTCTGTTTCAGTACCATTTTGGTCACAGAGTGTCTGGACATTTTGTTTTGATCCACCTACCGCTTTGACGTAAGACCAAAATTCTTAGGATTTTCTGCCAAGTCAGTACATAGAACTTTACTTTCGAATTCATTGAACGCCTCTCGGATAGCCCTCCTCACACTACATTTCGCTTCGCGTAATTTTTGTTTGTCTGCAAGGCTTTGGCTATGTTTATGTTTGCTGTGAAATTCCCTTTGCTTCCGCAGCAGTTTCCTAACTCGGTTGTTGTACCACGGTGGCTTTTTTCCATCTCTTACGATCTTGCTTGGCACATACTCATCTAACGCATATTGTACGATGGTTTTGTACTTTGTCCACTGATCCTCAACACTATCAGTACTTGAGACAAAACTTTTGTGTTGAGCCGTCAGGTACTCTGTAATCTGCTTTTTGTCACTTTTGCTAAACAGAAAAATCTTCCTACCTTTTTTAATATTTCTATTTACGGCTGAAATCATCGATGCAGTAACCGCTTTATGATCGCTGATTCCCTGTTCTGCGTTAACTTTTTCAAATAGTTCGGGTCTGTTTGTCACCAGAAGGTCTAATATGTTATCGCCACGAGTCGGTTCTCTGTTTAACTGCCCCCAAGTGCAATACTATCGTGAGATATAGTCGGAACCACGAGACGATATGTAAGACCATCAAAGTCATTTCAGGGTATAGTAATTCGGCTACTCCACGCTTCACTCTGAGAACTTGTATTTTAAAACCAATGAACAGTCTGCTTTCGCTCTGATCACAGGTGTTTTCAATTAACATCACGACAATCACTGGGCACTTCGCGATTACGATTAATTCACTTCTGAGATTATTAATATCTTCCTCCCCCGTCCCAATCCCTACGTCAGATATGCCAAGGCCTTATTAAGTTAATGTAGCCACTGTTTGTCATTTGTTTTGTCAATAATTTTATCGGAATAAATCAAAGTAATTGTGATTCGTGTCTCATTTAGTAGTAATAGGTTTCTCCAATCATTCCTTTTGGAGGGTAGGTGGGGGGTGGGACATAATATTATTGCGATACTTGCTACGGTCAAGTTCCCCGTTTAAAAACTAGCCACTATGCAGTGGGCGGCAAAATAACTGATAATGAGCGAAGTAGGGAGTGTGTAACATGCCGACTAGCAATAGAAATAAAAGCATTTCTAAAGGAACGGTACCTTTTAACATCAAATTTAAATTTGAAAGATACGTAGAATTTTCTGAATGTCTGAAGGCTGTAGTGTAGCCTTGTATGGAAGTGAAACGTACTCAGTAAACTGTTCAGCAAAGAAGAGAATGAAAAGAAATTTCAAGAGAAAGAAAAGTGTGGCGTAATTTTACTAGCAGAATGTATCGGTTCATAGGAAACATAGTAAAGCATTAAGGAATCGTCAGTTTGGTACTGAAAGAGGAGGGGGTGTGGGGAGGCAAAATTGTAGACTTTCGATGAACGCATCATGATCATTCTGACAAAACAAAATATTAATGAAACACATTAGTGCCGATGTTATGGATGCAAGTGAAGCTTCCGTTTCCTACTATGAGAAAGGAGGCCGGAATTGCATCCGATATTTTGCTAGTTGGTTTCTTTAATGACGTCGCATAAATGCGATTGCCACTGTATTTTCGGAAAAAAGGAAGGAAGGAACATCCCGATGGCTTCGAGGTCATTAGAGACGGAGCCAAAGCTCGGATTGTTTCAAGGATTGGAACGGAAATCGGCCGTGCCCTTTCAGAGGAACCATACCGGCAACTGCCTGGTGCAATTTAGGGTAATCACGGAAAATCTATATCTAAATGGCCCAAGCGAATTTCGAGCGTCGTCCTCCGAAAGCGAGACCTGTGCGCTATCCTCTGCGCCACGCGCTTGGTGGCATTTTCGGATGTTGCAGCGACGTTATCAGTGATTCCGCACAAACTCATTAGTTCACTTCAGCTACTGTCATGCTGCTGGACTGGAACTTGAGCAACAGCGACCACCTATATGCTGCAATAATCTGCACAATGTTAAGGCAACGGTTGCTGCATCTACACTCATGCTCATAAATTAAGGATAATTGTGGAAAGTGGTGTTACACAACGTGGTACTACACAAAACTGGCGCTAATAGCATAGATCTGTAAGTCCACGGTATTGATGATAAGTTGAGAAAACCGTCCCGGAACACATGTGCTACAAAACGCCTCTGTTTCCTGCGCATGTACCCCGACATCAGTATGGGATATGATCACCACGCACACGTACACAGGTCGCACAACGGGTTAGCATACCCTGGATCAGGTGGTCGAGCTGCTGCTGGGGTATAGCCTTCCATTCTTGCACCAGTGCCTGTCGGAGCTCCTCAAGTGTCGTAGGGGTTTGAAGACGCGCACGTCGACCGACATCATACCAGACGTGCTCGATGGGGTTTAGGTCTGGAGAACAGGCAGGCAATTCCATTCGCCTGATATATTTTGTTTCAAGGTACTCCTCCACGATAGCAGGTCGGTGGGGCCGTGCGTCATCATCCATCAGAAGGAAGATGGGACCCACTGCACCCCTGAAAAGGCGGATGTACTGTTGTAAAATGACTGACGTCCCTATACACCTGACCTGTTACAGTTCCTCTGTCAACGACATGGAGGGGTGTACGTGTACCAATCATAATCCCATCCCACACCATGAATCCACGACCTCCATACAGGTCCCTTTCAAGGACATTAAGGGATTGGTATTTGGTTCCTGGTTCACGCGAGATGAAAACCCGGCGAGAATCACTGTTCAGTCTATACCTGGACTCGTCCGTGAACATAACCTGAGACCACTGTTTCAGTGACCATGTACTGTGTTCTTGACACCAATCCTTACGTGCTCTCCTGTGGCCAGGGATCAGTGGAATGCACCTTGCAGGTCTCCGGGCGAATAAACCATGTCTGTTCAGTCGTCTGTAGACCGTGTGTCTGGAGACAACTATTCCAGTGGCTGCAGTAAGGTCTCGAACCTACCTGCAACAGTCCGTGGCCGTCTGCGGGCACTGATGGTGAGATGTCGGTCCTGTTGTGGTGTTGTACACTGTGGACGTCCCGTACTGTGGCGCCTGGACACGTTTCCTGTCTACGGGAATTGTTGCCATAATCTTGAGATCACACTGCTGTGTTTGACCAGCCTCCATTCGCCCTAGTATTCTACCCCTTATAACGTCATCAATATGTGTTCTTTGAGCCATTTTCGACACACAGTCACCATTAGCACGTCTGAAAACGTCTGCAGACTTACTCGCTGCACCGTACTCTGACATGTGGACTGCTGCCAGCGCCACCGTGCGACGACCGCAGGTCATACCTCGAGATGATTTAAACCCGCAAACCGCCCACCAGAGCGTTGTTTCACCATGTATCAGCATTATCCTTGATTTATGAGCCTGAGTGTATCTCACAGCCATTATTTTGCATGTAGCGGTTTTCATCTTTTCCGAACGACGAAGTTCCTGTTATGCGGAAGAATCAAAGAAACCGCTTTCTTTATTTTCGCAGAGGAACCAGTGGAAGTAAATGTTCACTATTGTCCTGTCTGCATCTGTTTCTACAAACGGGGTGATTATAATTAATAAGCTACTCCTCAAAGAGGTCCAGTGTGGGCAGTAATAATACACTCCTGGAAATTGAAATAAGAACACCGTGAATTCATTGTCCCAGGAAGGGGAAACTTTATTGACACATTCCTGGGGTCAGATACATCACATGATCACACTGACAGAACCACAGGCACATAGACACAGGCAACAGAGCATGCACAATGTCGGCACTAGTACAGTGTATATCCACCTTTCGCAGCAATGCAGGCTGCTATTCTCCCATGGAGACGATCGTAGAGATGCTGGATGTAGTCCTGTGGAACGACTTGCCATGCCATTTCCACCTGGCGCCTCAGTTGGACCAGCGTTCGTGCTGGACGTGCAGACCGCGTGAGACGACGCTTCATCCAGTCCCAAACATGCTCAATGGGGGACAGATCCGGAGATCTTGCTGGCCAGGGTAGTTGACTTACACCTTCTAGAGCACGTTGGATGGCACGGGATACATACGGACGTGCATTGTCCTGTTGAAACAGCAAGTTCCCTTGCCGGTCTAGGAATGGTAGAACGATGGGTTCGATGACGGTTTGGATGTACCGTGCACTATTCAGTGTCCCCTCGACGATCACCAGTGGTGTACGGCCAGTGTAGGAGATCGCTCCCCACACCATGATGCCGGGTGTTGGCCCTGTGTGCCTCGGTCGTATGCAGTCCTGATTGTGGCGCTCACCTGCACGGCGCCAAACACGCATACGACCATCATTGGCACCAAGGCAGAAGCGACTCTCATCGCTGAAGACGACGGTTCACGTCCACGCTGTCGCGGCATGCTACCAGTGTTAAAGACTGCGATGGAGCTCCGTATGCCACGGCAAACTGGCTGACACTGACGGCGGCGGTGCACAAATGCTGCGCAGCTAGTGCCATTCGACGGCCAACACCGCGGTTCCTGGTGTGTCCGCTGTGCCGTGCGTGTGATCATTGCTTGTACAGCCCTCTCGCAGTGTCCGGAGCAAGTATGGTGGGTCTGACACACCGGTGTCAATGTGTTCTTTTTTCCATTTCCAGGAGTGTAGAATGGCAGCGGAACGTGGCAGATTTTTTACTGCGTTAAAGCGGAACCGCTTTACACTCGAAAAAATTAGTTCCAATTTTGGTTACCAGGAGCAAATCTGGAGCTGTAAATGCAAGAAAGACGTAAAGAAATGTTTCCTTACGTAATGGATTTGGAAAGGGACATGTACAGAAAAGATCAGTCAAGTGAGAAAGACACAATGTTTATTTTATTAGTAAGGGCTTCTTAAACAATTTGTTCAATATGAGTACCGGCAGACAACAACGGGATGCTGCATCCATAAAAAGGCGTAATCAAAAGTCACACGCAGGAGTTCCAAAGGAAACTGAGCAATGTTCTGGTAAACGCGTTCTTTTAGACGCCACCTGAGCCACAAGTGACAGGGGTTCATATTAGATGGTCTTGAAGGTCATTCGTCTGGAAAATCTCTGGAGACAACACGTTCGTGCGACGTTGCATTAAGCGGATTTTCCACCGGCCGAGCGACATGAGGTGTTCCCCCATCTTGCAAGAAACCAGTGGGTTCCACATAGTTGCACTCTTTGAAAGCAGGAATCGCATGCTGTACAAGAAGGGTCTTGATAACGTGCAGACGTCGCATTAGACCTGACCGACACTCTGAGTGTATTCTCTTCTAAGAAAAATGGACCGAGAATAAAGATGCTTGTGAATCCATATCACACAGTCACATACGACGAGTGCAGTGGCACACCGCGCACATCACGCGCTTTAACAGTACCCAACTTCTGCAATTATGTGCATTCACTGCACCCTGTGCTGTAAAACTTGCCTCGTTGCTCCATAAAATATTGCACGGCGGTATGTCATTAACTCCATAAACCATCTCGATCTTGTACGGGTACCAATTTAAAATAGGCTGCGAAAGTTTCCGTACTCTTGACCGTGGGACGGACAATTCTCGTGACACTGCACTACTCGGGGCACGTGTGGCACTGTCAGTTACAGTAACAGCAGCCTCGTTAGTAGCGTTCACAGGGATAGGACGCCTTCCTCTTCGAGGTGCCACACCAACGTCACCAGTTTTAGAATTAAGTAAACCATTTAATGGCATTGGACCTCTCCTTAGACCTTTCCGTCTGACATAATCTGTCAGTCCGACACTGTAATTGCTGCCGTTAACATGAAACAGTTTTACTAACAGCACATGGACTCTGTAGCACGCAGTCTCTTTTTCTCAATGGCCATACTGTTCACTCAGGTCATGGGTTGTCAAACTACATCCTGTATGCCATGTATGCCATGCCGTCATACGAACGGTGTACAGCGCCAGGTTTGAGACATGGTGGCCACAATTGGAACTATTTTTTTCCATCGTAGATCGATTCCGTATTAACCCATTCGCATGTCTCAGAAATTTCGCAGCCATATGATAACTACAGGCCACACTGGATCTCCGTAAGTAGTTGCAGTTCAGTTGTGGTACTGTGACGTCCCTTCCCTCCTCCTTCACGCGCTGGGAGGAGACGCGACTCGTAACGACGTTCGTCCCCGTCGTTATGACGTGGAACAGCACCTGTAACTCTCATAAGGGCACAACTCCTTGCGTGGTTTAGAAATTTTCTGTTATCTGTCGGCAACAGTCTTCTCAGTTTGTGCGAACTGGTAAACTGCAATCGTGTACTTTTATTTTATGTCCGGTTAGTTCCGTGACGAAATAAATTCTTGATCTTTATTTCATCATTACGGTGGTTTTTCACATCATACATACCGCGGATGGAATTTTGCTGTCTACTGTTCCGTTGCTATGCCGTTGCTACGTCCAGTTATTAACAACGGTCCGACGTAGCTCCAGAGATAACTCATGTTGGAGTAAATGATTTTTTTATACGCCGTAATACTGGTTTAAACTAATCACTTTTCACTGTCCATTATTCATGTACTCACTTAGTCACTTAAAATGTTTAAAGAGTCAATCAACATGTAATAATATATTGTATTGCCCGTTTAATGAGTTAGGCGACATGTAAGATTTATCTTTTGACTCAGAATTTATTCTTCTTTCTGTAGTTAATTGTTTGTCCCTACAACACATGCACACCGATATATCATTCAATATTAACTCCTGTTCAGTTCAGTAATCGTGACGCTGACGACAACTTTTGACTAATCGGCGTACTTGTCTTTCTTCGTGTCTTCGTTTTATTGTGTCCTACTCAAGACTACGAATTGTTTTTCTGTCGTTGATCCATTGCTCTCAAGGTTTGTAACTGTTCATCAGTACAAACGCTAAGTCTGATAAACCAATATCACTCAAATGAAGTCTGACACTCGTCTTAGACTACTATACCATCGCGTTAAGAACGGTAAAGATTAACTTTCTTCAGTCGAATGACAGAGCAATTCTTCAATCTCTACCTAACGAATTATCAAACTTCCGAAACTGAAACAATGTAATAGCGTTTGCATGCTGACAAGTATCGCAAAAGTACTCTAGAGTGACTCAAGAGCAACTTAATAACTGAACATTTCCATATCAGAGTTGTATTGTAGTCGCATTGAATTTCCTTTTCGATGAGGCTACAACTCTCTTCCATGGCAAATGTTTTCTTTGACTGAATTACTTTCTTGGATTTAACCTTCGTTCATATGATTTTGAATTTATTCTATAAATGTTTGATAAAGAATCTTATGATAATCCTTTCCTTTTATCTCCCCCTTTTGTATGCTATTCTCGGTATATGAATGATATAGGTGTTAATCAAAATATTACCAGTGCAGATTTTAGCGTCAATAATTGCCTTCACTGTCAAGATGACTCACTTCCCTACCTTAGGTTTCCACAGAGGGTTTTCTGTCCTTGGAGCGATACAGTACGTAACGTGCGGCCCACTGTGAAGAACTTGCACGATGGTGCTTAACATTGTATCACATGACTGGGTTTCTTCCCATTATATTTGCATATGGGACGCTGGAAGGCTGCCTTCTTAAACACCTCTTTACACGCCCTGATCAATCTACTCTCGTGTTTGCGACCCACTCGAGAGCGATAGGCGTGGGGGAATGAAGTAAATGTCTACATTCTTTACATAACACTAGTTCTTGAACTTCGTAAGCAGGCTGTCACGGGATAAATAGATTCTGTCACAGAGCATTTGCTAATTTAGGATTTTGTGCTTTTGCGTGATGGTCTTCAGTGAGTCAAACAATCCTGTGACCATTCGCGCCCGCCTTTTTACACTACTGGCCATTAAAATTGCTACACCAAGAAGAAATGCAGATGATAAACGAGTATTCATTGGACAAATATATTATACTAAGCTGACATGTGATTACATTTTCACGCAGTTTGGGTTCATAGGTCCTGAGAAATCAGTACCCAGAAAAACCACCTCTGGCCGTGATAACGGCCTTGATACGCCTGGGCATTGAGTCAAACAGAGCTTGGATGTCGTATACAGGTACAGCTGCCCATGCAGCTTCAACACGATACCACAGTTCATCAAGAGTAGTGACTGGCGTATTGTGACGAGCCATTTGCTTGGCCACCATTGACCAGACGTTTTCAATTAGTGAGAGATCTGGAGAATGTGCTGGCTAGGGTAGCAGTCAAAGATTTTCCGTATTCAGAAAGGCCCGTAGAGGACCTGCAACATGCTGTCGTGCATTATCCTGCTGAAATGTAGGGTTTCGCAGGGATCGAATGAAGGATAAAGCCACGGGTCGTAACACATCTGAAATGTAACGTCCACTGTTCAAAGTGCCGTCATTACGAAAAAGAGGTGACCGAGACGTGTAACCAATGGCACCCCATATCATCACGCCAGTATGGCGATGATGAATACACGCTTCCAATGTGCGTTCACCGAGATGTCGCCAAACACGGATGCGTCCATAATGATGCTGTAAAAAGAACTTGGATTCATCTGAAAAGATGACGTTGTGCCATTCGTGCACCCAGGTTCGTCGTTTAGTGCACCATCGCAGGCGCTCCTGTCTGTGATGCAGCGTCAAGGGTAACCGCAGCCATGGTCTCCGAGCTGATAGTCCATGCTGCTGCAAACCTCTTCGAACTGTTCGTGCAGATGGTTGTTGTCTTGCAAAGGTCCCCATCTGTTGACTCAGGGATCGAGACGTGGCTGCACGATCCGTTACAGCCATGCGGATAAGTTGCCTGTCATCTCGACTGCTAGTGATACGATGCCGTTGGGATCCAGCACGGCGTTCCGTATTACCCTCCTGAACCCACCGCTTCCATATTCTGCTAACAGTCATTGGGTCTCGACCAACGCGAGCAGCAATGTCGCGATACGATAAACCACAATCGCGATAGGCTACAATCCGACCTTTATCAAAGTCAGAAACGTGATGGTACAAATTTCTCCTCCTTACACGAGGTATCACAACAACGTTTCACCAGGAAACGCCGGCCAACTGCTGTTTGTGTATGAGAAATCGGTTGCAAATTTTCCTCATGTCAGAACGTTGTAGGTGTCGTCACTGGCGCCAACCTTGTGTGAGTGCTCTGAAAAGCTAATTATTTGCATATCACAGCATCTTCTTCCTGTCGGTTACATCTCGCATCTGTAGCACGTCATCTTCGTGGTGTAGCAATTTTAATGGCCAGTAGTATGGTATAAGTTCAGTATTACCCTTTAGCCCAATTTGGGATGACTCCCACACACTCGGATATTATTATCAGATGCCCAAGTGATGCATGCTGATAGCGTTTTCCCACTCTCCTGCCACTAAACTGATGTCTGGTACGTGCCTCACCTATAAATGAGACTATATGATGTTTTATTTAATATCTCTAAAGTATGTTATACCAAGGTGGTTGTGTGGGTCGTCAGTCGCCTTAGCACAGTGGTAAGTGAGGCGGAATGCCATGTGAGGGACTCGGGCTCGATTGGCTGTTGTGTTGCCTTCATTATCAAATCACCTTCACCGAGACGCAGGTCAACGAAGTGGCTTCAACTAAAGACACTTGCAACAGTTGACCGGACTCTCCTCAGGTGCGGTTCCTGGCCTAGCCATTATCACTTGTATTAGTTGACTGATCACAAAAATTTATTTTAGTTGTTATTCTGGCCTCCTTTTCATGGTTTCAGCAGATTTTTCAGCTTCAGCGTAACATTGCCTGTTCACTCGCAGCAGCCCACTTTTCGTATTGTCCCCAGTTTTGATGCCTTGTCTGCTCATGGTTTTTAATCTGCTTGTTAAAACACATTATGGCGCCCATAACACCAAAAAAACTGTTTTTAAGCGTCCCAAATGCAACTATTGAAGCTTTTATTCGAATTCTGTTTTTCGCCATATAAACATTTTTACGGGTTGTAAGCGTAGGATTCCGTGGACTTTGTTACAGGCAATACATTTCTTCTATGTCCGTGACCGTATTTCAATATGGTAAAACTTCCGACTTTTCAGCCGCTATCGCAAGTGGTCTTCTTCAGGGTATTTTTCGCTAATTTCTGAATGAGAAAGTTTCAACATGAGTAAAGAGGACGGGTACTGACTTCCAGCGTCTTGGTTGCCAGTAGTAATAGCACTAGTGCATGCGAAGCAGCATGTACTCATGCTTGGGGGACCACAGCGGCTTCGGGTAACAGAATACCGGCACGCCTTAGCCGGCACTAGGCAGCAAGTAAACAGCGCTACATCACGAGTGCTGCCCGTTCCTCAATCGCCTATTTCCACCACTGGCAAGCAATAAAGCAAACACCAATCAAGAAATGGAAGTTCTCTATGTATTGCTTGTTATTCCGCCACAACAGTTTCTGGCCTGGGGTGTACGTGCGTATTTTTTGTCCATTTGCTTCAGACCCACTCGTTTATACTCGTATCATGAAGTGTTTCCCTATAAACAAAGGCCATGCTGTGAGTGCTCATCAGAGGATATTCTATGAAACAGAGTTGCCCAAATTGCTTTTCTCATCTCACTGACATTTTCGCTGTTTCTGATTCGGTGAATCTGCATTGTCCACCAACTGATTTACCATCAGAGAATATTTTTTCTGTCATGTCCTTATAGAGTTTCCTAAGTCTTGTCCCTATTCCCTTCTGCACATGTCCTATACATTCCAATTTTTTTGAGTTTCAGTTTCACTATACGGTTTTTCAGCCACAACACTTATGAAGCCTTTAGAGTAACCGTCACCAAGGTAGTGAGAGTATTGCACACCACATTTAACAGTCGACCTACTAAAATAGAAAACGCCTCTAGCTTTCCATATCACAACTGAAACCTTCAAAGTTTTTGTCAAATTTGTGTTCATGTGCCTTATTGACACAACCCTGGCAGTGTTTTTTGTTGGTGTGTTGTAGTCCAGCACCGTGCCTGTTTCTAGAGGGGTAACTGCGACAATACCATTCAAAATGGTTCAGATGGCTCTGAGCACTATGGGACTCAACTTCTGAGGTCATAAGTCCCCTAGAACTTAGAACTACTTAAATCTAAATAACCTAAGGGCATCACACACATCCATGCCCGAGGCAGGATTCGAACCTGCGAACGTAGCGGTCTCGCGGTTCCAGACTGTAGCGCCTAGAACCGCACGGCCACTCCGGCCGGCGACAATACCATTCAGCGATATTCAGCGATGTATGGCCTCTCTCTCCCGAGGAACTGTCCAATGCAGCAGTGACAAATCTCTACAGTTTCTTTCGCTGCTCCCTGTATATTTTCTGCCCTGACTTATGTTAGGGCATTATGCAGACGTTTATAATACCTCTCAAATTTGACAGGTGGCAGTGGGAGATCCATCATAGCGTAGAAATCTGGTCTGCTTTTCTTCCATTCCCAATACACCTCATGGCATAAGCAAGGCGAATATTCGCTTCACTATATTTTGTGGCCGTTAAAGGAGACGTCATTGTACATTTTGTTACTTTACACACTTGACATTCCACTATAATTTTGCTGGACAGTCCTCGTTTGCCAGTTCTGAAAGCTTGCACTTACTAATTAAAATGTAATCATTATTTTCATTATTTACAACACCAACATCTTGTTCATTTTCGATAAGATGTTTTAACTGGCGTTTTGATCAACTGGCTGGCGAACTTCTAGACCTACTCTCACTTCACTGCGGCGTAACAACTTCTCCATTTTCGTGATTTGCGGTTTACAACACAACGCTTGTCTTTATTACCTTAAAATTCTCGCTTTTGGCATTTTACGATGTACAATGGTTGAAATAGATAGTTACTACAAATTTACAATGGAAATGCACTTGGAAAACATGAGTAAACGTATGTAATCTACTTGTTTCGAAAGAAATATCGATTACAATAAATCCCTACTCATTGTCCAGTCGATATGATTTTCACGGATATTAGACAAACGAGTTGCTATGGAAACAGCGACGCCAAAATTATACAACGAGACACTATAGGAAAGGTTTTATGTTTGATTGTAGTGAGACAGCTAGGCATTCACGCACCGCATCTGTTTTAGAAAGGCATTTATACAAGAAAATGATGACGTACTCTATATAAAATATATGATTTTAGAATGAGGAAAAACCGTAGAATTTTGTGAAACAAAAAAAATTCCATTTTTTGAGCCCTCATGATGTCAGGGTCCGTTTAAAACAAGTTTCATATCTTTCAACCACTTTTAATACTTGCGAAGACCTGACTGCATATATGTGCAGTTCTTTCAGATAGTAGGGGAGCGTGTTATAACTTCTCCGGCTTTCGCCTCTAGTCATTTAAGCGGACTTAAACTCTTATGGCTCGGTCTGCTATTTATGGAAGGGGTCCTAAATGAAATGCAGCCCTGCTCGTTGAACAGGCAGAAACGGAGATCAATTTGAGAGATAACTCCTCCACTGACTCAAACGTGACTCTGATAACTATACGCAACGGAAACTGAAATGATTCTGGATGGCCTTACATATGAGTCGTGGGTTGTCCGAATGCACGTTATTATTAACCAAAACTTAACAAGGATCATAGAACTACTGGAAAATCAAAGATGGATTTATGAATCAGAATTTATCTCAGAAAGACATATAAATAAATAACATGATAGGCAAGATGATTGCCACTCTCCTGTCTCTGATACTGTGTGCCATAGACATAAGAAACGCGAATCGCGAAAATATGCGAACAATAACGAGTCAGAACAAATAAATGTCTGCGGTGTTAGGAACGAGCGTTGACTGATGACCATGAAATGAAAAATATCAAGTTCATTGAATCCGCCATGCCTTAAGAAGATTGATGGTATGCTCAAGCTCTATTGTAATGAAAATCACACGGAAAGGAAATCGATAACTGTACTGAGCCAAATAATAATAATAATAATGGTTCAAATGGCGCAGAGCACTATGGGACTCAACATCTGAGGTCATCAGTCCCCTAGAACTTAGAACTACTTAAACCTAACTAACCTAAGGACATCACACACATACATGCCCGAGGCAGGATTCGAACCTGCGACCGTAGCGGCCACACTGGCCGGCACTAAGCCAAAAGCCATGAATATTGAATCGAGCTTCTGTTTCATTCCGTAAAATCAGTAGTTAAACGCGCCTAATGAATGAAGTAAGAACTCCAGGCAGTGTGGGCACGACAAAGTACTTTTACTAAATAAAATCGAAGTCTGCAAAATATATAATCGAAGGCAAGAACCTGAGAGCTCGCATCCGGATCCTCGCCCAAGAAAAATGTCGATCTGGCTTGGAATCCGTAACAGAATCAGAAACTAAGCCAGCATGTCGACTCACGTCACCACTTCAGCTCACCACGAAGGCTCACTATCTCTTCCCTCCTAAACGATAAATTGCTCTTCCTCCAATAGGTAAACTTGTTAAACTCCCATTCCTCTACAGTATTACAAGGCTGACCACTGAACAAAAGCCTCTTGCTTGTTGTTCCTCCATACAACACTTTAGTAATGCATGGTCTAAAGCAAATTTTCCAGACTTCGCGACAGCCAAGTGCATAGGGAAACATCAAACACTTAACAGGCAAAAGTAATGTTACATTTCCACGAGCTGACTAAAATGTTTACCAGCGGTTCTTGCGGATTAATCGTGTCTACCTTGCGCTACGTCCGGTTGCTTTTCGCACTGTGCCCAGGCTGGCTAGCGAAACTACAGACTGCGGTCCTAAGTTAAAACAATCGGGGCTCATACGGTGACATTCGCTAGCGTCCTCAAGTAGCCAGAATTCCGAATTACGCCACCGCCTCAGCGATTCCACTTCATATCGCTAGATACGGACACCGTAAACAGACAGCCCTGGGATATTTTAACAACAGCTAGCAGGTACCTTAGAAAATCCAGCGTTGTATTCTGGTTAACTAAGCTGGTTCCTACGATGCCTCCTGCCATACCGCTGAACAGGGCCACATTCGGTCTTTCTCTGCACAAATTCTAGTGGCTTTAGCCCGGGCCGGAACAGTATACCAGAGTTTAACGAAGAGTAAGAATGAAATACTAAATTAAATATTATTCCAATGAAGATTTTAGCACTGCGGCAAGCATCTCTCCCATAGGTATTATTAAAAGTTAGAAGATATGATACAACAACCTTCACTCAAAGTAGACTTGATTGAAACCTGCATTAAGTCAAGCCACTTAATAAAAGATGAAATGGCGGTCAGGGGTAACCAGCCGGGTCTCAGCCAGCCTTGTAACTGAAGTTTAATGTATTTTTCACATTCCATCATTAAATGATGGATACACTTTTTAAGAGCTGCAGTCCTTTTTCTGAAATTATAAAAAAATTACTTCAGAAAATTAATGCTTTCCAAATCTGTAAACATGTTCTAAGGTACAACAAACTCATGGTCCTGTGACCCAATATTCTACTGAGACGCTCAAGCATTACCATCGGGAAAATCTTTTCAATACCGCCAGTCTGTTCATCTATTACGCATTAAAAATCAGTAACTCAAATCAAATTAATCAAATGGTTATCAAAACCAGTCTGTGTTAACTGCATTTTTAAACAGAATCAACGGGGAGAGACACAAATATCCGTATTGAAGCCATGGAAAATTCTTGAGACGCTAAGCCAGTTTCACGTGTTCCATGGCAAAAGACCCTCTTTTCTTTGAAGGTAGTTGACAGTACGCGACCGACGAAGTAAGGCTTAACTGTCCACATGTTATATAAGTAATTCTAAAATATATAGCATTTACACACCATAACTTTCTGTACCTTGCGCATTAACAGTGGATTCCATATAGCTGTAATACTGTATATCACACAGTAGTTATTTATGTTGTGTCTATTCTTTCAGACATGACCGAATCTACCAAGTAAGCACGAGACCAAGGTTCGAATTCCGATCCGGCGCAAATTTCCAACTTTTTGTTGTTGTTGTGGTCTTCAGTCCTGAGACTGGTTTGATGCAGCTCTCTATGCTAATCTATCATGTGCAAGCTCCTTCATCTCCCAGTACGTACTGCAACCTACATCCTTCTGAGTCTGCTTAGTGTATTCATCTCTTGCTGTCCCTCTACAATTTTTACCCTCCATGCTGCCCTCCAATGCTAAATTTGTGATCCCTTGATGCCTCAGGACATGTCCTACCAACCGATCCCTTCTTCTAGTCAATTTGTGCCACAAACTTCTCTTCTCCCCAATCCTATTCAATACGTCCTCATTAGTTATGTGATCTACCCACCTAATCTTCAACATTCTTCTGTAGTACCACATTTCGAAAGCTTTTATTCTCTTCTTGTCCAAACTATTTATTGTCCATGTTTCACTTCCATACATGGCTACACTCCATGCAAATACTTTCAGAAATGACTTCCTGACACTTAAATCTATACTCGATGTTAACAAATTTCTCTTCTTCAGAAACGCTTTCCTTGCCATTGCCAATCTACATTTTATATCCTCTGTACTTCGACCATGATCAGTTATTTTGCTCCCCAAATAGCAAAACTCCTTTACTACTTTAAAGTACTCATTTCCTAATCTAATACCCTCAGCATCACCCGACTTAATTAGACTACATTCCATTATCCTTGTTTTGCTTCATTCATCTTATATCCTCCTTTCAAGACACTGTCCATTCCATTCAACTGCTCTTCCAAGTCCTTTGCTGTCTCTGACAGAATTACAATGTCATCTGCGAACCTCAAAGTTTTTATTTCTTCTCCCTTGATTTTAATACCTAATCCAAACTTTTCTTTTGTTTCCTTTACTGCTTGCTCAATATACAGATTGAATAACATCGGGGAGAGGCTAAAACCCTGTCTCACTCCCTTCCCAGCCACTGCTTCCCTTTCATGTCCCTCGACTCTTATAACTGCCATCTGGTTTCTGTACAAATTGTAAATAGCCTTTCGCTCCCTGTATTTTACCCCTGCCACTTTTAGAATTTGAAAGAGAGTATTCCAGTCAACATTGTCAAAAGCTTTCTCTAAGTTTACAAATGCTAGAGACGTAGGTTTGCCTTTCCTTAATCTTTCTTCTAAGATAAGTCGTAAGGTCAGTATTGCCTCACGTGTTCCAACATTTCTACGGAATCCAAACAGATCTTCCCCGAGGTCAGCTTCTACCAGTTTTTCCATTCGTCTGTAAATAATTCGCGTTTGTATTTTGCAGCTGTGACTTAATAAATTGATAGTTCGGTAATTTTCACATCTGTCAACACCTGCTTTCTTTGGGATTGGAATTATTATATTCTTCTTGATGTCTGAGGGCATTTCGCCTGTCTCGTACGTCTTGCTCACCAGATGGTAGAGTTTTGTCAGGACTGGCTCTCCCAAGGCCATCAGTAGTTCTAATGGAATGTTGTCTACTCCCGGGGCCTTATTTGGACTCAGGTCTTTCAGTGCTCTGTCAAACTCTTCACGCAGTATCGTATCTCCCATTTCGTCTTCATCTACATCCTCTTCCATTTCCATAATATTGTCTTCAAGTACATCGCCCTTGTATAGACCCTCTATATACTCCTTCCACCTTTCTGATTTCCCCTCTTTGCTTAGAACTGGGTTTCTATCTGAGCTCTTGATATTCATACAAGTGGCTCTCTTTTCTCTAAAGGTCTCTTTAATTTTCCTGTAGGCTGTATCTGTCTTCCCCCTAGTGAGATAAGCCTCTACATACTTATATTTGTCCGCTAGCCATCCCTGCTTAGCCATTTTGCACTTCCTGTCGATCTCATTTTTGAGACGTTTGTATTCCTTTTTGCCTGCTTCACTTACTGAATTTTTGTATTTTCTCCTTTCATATAAATCAGTGTCCACTGGCAGCTAATATCTTTGATTCTTTTGTGTCGTGACACAGTTCTTAAATGCGTAGAATTCTAAATATTTACAAAATCTTCATAAAACAGAACCTCATGTCTAACAAGAACAAAAATAGTAGAAAATGGCGGAAGCTGCTTGTGACCGTCTCTAGCGCGCATTCCTCAACGTCATTTTACCATTAGCCCAATAGGCTGAAGTATCGACTAAAAAATATCATGTGTTTCTAGGTGCATTACCCTCTAGGTATAACACTCGCCTACTTCGGTATAGATAATAGCATCACCTGCAAAAGTATGAGGTTGCTGTAAATATTGTCTTCCGTGCTATTAAGATGCAATATAAAAATAAAGCGACTCAGCTCACTTCCCAAGCGCACATCGACGTCTGTTGATGACTCTCCATCCAAAATACTGTAATATGTTCTACCCTGCCTACCACGAAAACATCAGTCTGGCCACAAATTTCGTTAGATGCCGAGTATGAGCTTTCGTTAATTAACATTGGTGTGGTGCCGAGACACTTTTCGAAAGGCAAGAAATACTGCATACCTCTGACTACTCTGACTACCGTGATCAATGGCTTTCAGAATGTCTCGTGCGAAAAGCAGGTTGAGTTTCGGTTGACAGACATTTTCGGAATCCATGCTGATTGGCTTGGATGAGATCATCCTGTGAGAGATAATTCAGTACGCTGGAATTAAGAACACGTTGTGTAGTTCTGCAGCTGATGAAAGTCAATGAGACTGGATGCTAATTTTGTGGATCACTTCTAATACACTTCTTGCAGAACGATGTGTGATCTACCATCTCTTCCAGTCATGGGGTACAGTATTTTGTTGAAGAGTATGTTGCGGTTAAAATGAGAGGTAATTCAGATGAAAATTACTCATGTTGGTAATGGTGGTGGTGGTTTTGGGGGAGGAGACCAGACAGCGAGGTCATCGGTCTCATCGGATTAGGGACGGATGAGGAAAGAAGTCGGCCGTGCACTTTGAAAGGAACCATCCCGGCATTTGCCTGTAGCGATTTAGGGAAATCACGGAAAACCTAAATCAGGATGGCCGGACGTGGGATTGAACCGTCGTCCTCCCGAATACTGTTGGTAGTGGATTGGTAACTAAACAGTGGGCATGGATCTATATTTTCTTTAGTAAAGGAATATTTGGAAACGTTTTCACTGTTTCAACGACGTGGACGAAGCAAAAGTTCAGAATGAGGAAGGATAGGAAAGGAAAAAGCCTGCATCGATTCTGAAGAAATTAGCGCGGCAGTTGCCTTTAGCGATTTAATGAACCAGAAGAAACCAGCACTTTAGTGTTCGGGTGGATATCTGAACCGTCGTCATCCCGAGCGCAGGTACAAAGTAGCTCGTTCTCATGTCGTAGCGATGAATTACAAGACGAGAATGTTGTAAAACAGCACATGTAGTACTAATGTCAGAGACAGAGTTTTCTGTATGTTTGATCAAATGAAAAATGTTGAACGCAAAGAGTATTATACTAGAAGGAGCGTTGTAAGAGGGAACCATCAGGTGTATAACTGCAATTTTATGATGAAATGTGAGCAGTGAATGATACTAACTTTTTTTTACAATAAATGAAGATGTGGCGCTTGGTAAAAGCCAACCGAACTTAGGTTTTAGGTTTAACCAATACTATGCATTTTGATTTGATCTAATACCTTTGCGGATACATGTATCACACAGGTCGACACAGAATATTTTACTCTAATACTTTAGTTACGTGTACGTTTTCCACATA
The DNA here is from genome assembly GCF_021461395.2 of Schistocerca americana. Classification (NCBI taxonomy): domain Eukaryota; kingdom Metazoa; phylum Arthropoda; class Insecta; order Orthoptera; family Acrididae; genus Schistocerca; species Schistocerca americana. The sequence continues at coordinate 399,091,706 of NC_060123.1, read as the reverse complement.
TATTGTCGTTGTTATAATCTTATCTGTCTAACTTTATCTCTGAAGTTTAGCGCATTACAATTTTTCTGATATGTGACCGATTTTAAAATCACAGCAATGATCGCAAGTTAAAGACCAACATAAGCAGGTTCCAGAATTTCTATCGGACCGCGTTTGTATTACTACTCCTAATAATTAAATGCTGCATAATACATCAAAGCTAATCTGAATGTATCTCTAATTTTTCAGTTGCAAAGTTTTATGGTGAGTATAATTCTGTATATTTTTTATAACTATAGTAGTTACATAACGTGTGAATGGTTAAGCTATACTTCGTCGGTCGTTAACCATCTTGTTCTTGAAACGGAAGAAGGTGTTTTACCATGGAACACATGACATTTGCAAATTAACTGAATTTGATGACGTAACGATGTTCCCTCTTTTACAAATGAAGTATTGTTTTATTTGCTAACAGTTTCTATTTTAAAGTATTTTTAAATTACATATCAAAATCTGCATCTGCTTTGCAAATCGCACTTAATTGCCTGGCAGAGGGTTCATCGAACCAACTTGACAATAATTCTCCATTAGTCCACTCTTGAATGGTGCGTGGGAAAAACGAACACCTATATCTTCCGTGCGAGTTCTGATCTCCCTTATTTTATTATGATGATCATATCTCCCTACTTAGGTCGGTGTCAACTAAATATTTTCGCGTTCGGAGGAGAAAGTTGGTGTTGAAATTTCGTGAGAAGATCCCGTCGCAACGAGAAATACTTTTGTTTTAATGATGTTCACCCCAAATCCTGTTTCATGTCCGTGACAGTCTCTCCCCTATCTCTCGATAATAAAAAACGTGCTGCCCTTCTTTGAACTTTCTCGATGTGTTCCGATAATCCTATCTGGTAAGGATCTCACACTACGCAGCAGTATTCCAAAAGAGGACGGACAAGCGTAGTATTGCATGCAGTCTCTTTAGTAGATCTGTTGCATCTTCTAAGTGATCTCCCAATGAAGCGCAGTCTTCGGTTCGTCTTCCCCACAGCATTTGCTGTGTGTTCTTACGAATTTAAGTTGTTCGTGACTGTGATTTATTGATAATTGTAATTCAATTTACGGCCTTCAGATTGATTGATTTATCGTGTAACCGAAGTTTAACGGATTCATTTTAGCACTCATATGAATGAAATCACTTTTTTTTTTTTATTTAAGTCCATTTTCAATTTTCGCACCATGCAGATATCTTTTCTAAATCGTTTTCCAATTTGTTTTGATCTTCTGATGACTTTATTAGACGACAGACGACAGCATCATCTGGAAATAACCTAAGGTGGCTGTTCACATTTTCTCCTAAATCGTTTATGTAGATAAGGAACGCCAGAAATCACTTCTGTTTTACTCGATCATTTTCCCTCAATTACTACGAACTGTGACCTTTCCGACAAGAAATCACGAATCCAGTTGCATAACTGAGACGATGTACGATAAGCGCGCAGTTCGATTACAAGCCGCTTGTGAGGTACAGTGTCAAAAGCCTTCTGGAAATCTAGAGACACGGAATCAATTTGAAATACCTTGTCGATATCATTCAAGACTTCGCGTGAGTAAAGAGCTAGTTACTTTTTGATATTAATTGTTCTTAATCTGATTCAACTTAATGATTATTGATGTGTACTACAGTAGTAATGTAGGACATAAACTTATAAATATAGTATTTACAAGATTTTCCTCGATCGCAACACTTTTAAATTCGAATAGAATATTTGTTCCTAGGTATGTGACTATGTTATACCTTGGAACAGTTTTCACTTTTGGAAAAGCCTTACCTTTAGGGACTAATTTTTGTAATATCAAGAAATGCTCCAGCAACTAGAGTGAATGGCATTGTTTCAAAATAGAGTAGATTATACTTATACTGCAGGGCTAGCTAGAGGTGAAGGACAACACTCTTCTGTATACATTAAACTGCAGAAAGAATATCCATTTCTAACTTACATAACCGTGCAGTACAACACAACGTTATTTTCTAATCCAGTCCCAGCGAGAAGCTTTTCTGACCCTGTCGTTGAATATTGAATACAAGGAGACGGTATATTATATTCGTATAATGGTATACCTAGAGAAGATAGAGAATCCACTCACCTTTCTTGGTATTCCGTTAATTTTCTCTGTATCAACTAGTATTGGGTTGTTAACAGTATCAGCTATGTGTTGACTAATATCGATGTTTACCTATAGATTAAAGTTCGCTGCTGCAGTCCCCGTTTGTGTGTTCGGGGTGGTCGCAAGACCTACTGTAGGGATTTTGATACTGTTTTCACCAATACATAGACCGATTTTGTGCACGAACTGACCTCTCGGTTATGTCCCATAAATAGTCAATGGGATTCATGTCGGGCGATCTGGGAGGAAAAATCACCTACTCCAATTGTCCAAAATGATCTTCAAACCAATCGCGAACAATTGTGGCCCGTTGACATGGCGCCTAATCATCCTTATGAATTCCATCATTCTTTGGCAAGTCCATAAATGGTTGCAAATGGCTTTCAACTAGCTGAATATAACTATTTTCACTCAGTTTGCACTGTGCCTTGTTGACAACTTGGTCCATGCCTTCTTGAGGTCTGCGCCACACCATCAGCTCTTAGCAAGTGAAACTGGGACTCATCCGATCAGGCCACGGTTTACAGTCGCTTAAGTTCCAACCAATACCGTCACGAGCATAGGAGGGCGCTACAGACGGTGTCGTGCTGTTAGAAAAGGTACTCGTGTCGGTCGTCTGCTGCGGTAGCCCATTAACGCCAAATTTCGACGCTCTCTCCTATCAGATACGTTCGTCGTACGTCTCACATTCATTTCTGCGGTTATTTCACGCAGTGTTTCTTGTCAGCCGGCACTGACAACTCTACGTAAACGCCGCTGCTCTCTGTCGTTCAGTGAAAGCCTTCGGTCACTGCGTTGTCCATGGTGAGAGGTAACGACTGGAATGTCGTATTCTCGGCACACTCTTGGCACTGTGGATCACGGAGTACTGAATTCCCTAAAGATTTCCGGAATAGAATGTCCCATGTGTCTAGCACCAACTACCACTTTCTGTTCAATGTCTGTTAATTCCCATCGTGCGGGCCTTAATACGACGGATAGCTTCACATGAATGAGTACAAGAGACAGCCCAGCCAATGCACCGTCCTTTTATGCACTGTATAATGATAGCGCCTCCATCTGTATATGTGCATACCGCGGTCCTATGACTTCCGTCACGCCAGTGTATTTAGTGCAAACTGGTTGAACTATTATGAATTGAAGTTCGCTGCCACTGTGAGAATGATGCCATTTCCGTATAGCGGTGTCTTCCGGAACTACTTGAAATTGTATATGGTCACTCGACTGCAGAATCAAGTTGGTGCGAGCTACTGCTATTGGCAGCCTGTGGGAGCCACCATCAACAGATCGGCGTAGGCTACCGCTAATGGGACGCCAGCATCAGCTCCCAGTGACTTCCTAAATGGGCAGCGATGCGGGACGTAACAGATATTTATGCGGATAAGAATAAATTTTGGGCACAATGTTTAAGTGATGTGCAGGGAATCGCAAGAAAAGGTGACATAGGAAATATCGCTCACAAGAGATGCGCTGGAGTCAGCAGGATACCGTGGCTGGGGCCGGTCTCCGCTGAATACGGGTGGACCGCACCTTACTGGTGATGCGGTGGTGTGCCAGGCAGGTGGCCACAGCTGACGACGAAATGTCGTTGTGGCCGGGTGGACTGACTAACGCAGTAACGCGCAGCCACCGTCACTGGAACAAGACGCCTTTAAATACACTACTGGCCATTAAAATTGCTACACCACGAAGATGTGCTACAGACGCGACATTTAACCGACAGGAAGAAGATGCGGTGATATGCAAATGATTAGGTTTTCAGAGCATTCACACAAGGTTGGCGCCGGTGGCGACACCTACTACGTGATAACATGAGAAAAGTTTCCAACCGATTTCTCATACACAAACAGCAGTTGACCGGCGTTGCCTGGTGAACTGTTGTTGTGATGCCTCGTGTAAGGAGGAGAAATGCGTACCATCACTTTTCCGACTTTGATAAAGATGTGAATGTAGCCTATCGCGATTGCGATTTATCGTATCGCGACATTGCTGCTCACGTTGGTCGAGATCCAACGACTGTTAGCAGAATATGGAAGCGGTGGGTTCAGGAGGGTAATACGGAACGCCGTGCTGGATCCCAACGGCCTCGTACACTAGCAGTCGAGATGACAGGCATCTTATCCGCATGGCTGTAATGGATCGTGCAGCCACGTCTCGATCCCTGAGTCAACAGATGGGGACGTTTGCAAGACAATAACCATCTGCACGCACAGTTCGACGACGTTTGCAGCAGCATGGAGTATCAGCTCGGAGACCATGGCTGCTATTACTCTTGACGCTGCATCACAGACAGGAGCGCCTGCGATGATGTACTCAACGACGAACCTGGGTGCACGAAATGTAAAACGTCATTTTCTCGTCTGAATCCGGGTTCTGTTTACAGCATCATGATGGTCGCATCCGTGTTTGGCGACATCGCGGTGAACACACATTGGAAGCGTGTATTCGTCATCGCCATACTGGCGTGTCACCCGGCGTGACGGTATGGGGTGCCATTGGTTACACGTCTCGGTCACCTCTTGTTCGCATTGATGGCACTTTGAACAGTGGACGATACATTTCAGATGTGTTACGACCAGTAGCTCTACCCTTCTTTCGATTCCTGCGAAACCCTACATTTCAGTAGTATAATGCACGACCGCATGTTGCAGGTCCTCTACGGGCCTTTCTGGATACAAAAAATGTTCGACGGCTGCCATGGCCAGCACATTCTCCAGATCTCTCACCAATTGAAAACGTCTGGTCAATGGTGGCCGAGCAACTGGCACGACACAATACGCCAGTCACTACTCTTGATGAACTGTGGTATCGTGTTGACGCTGCATGGGCAGCTGTACCTGTACACGCCATCCTAGCTCTGTTCGACTCAATGCCCAGGCGTATCAAGGCCGTTATTACGGCCAGAGGTGGTTGTTCTGGGTACTGATTTCTCAGGATCTATGAACCCAAATTGCGTGAAAATGTAATCACATATCAGTTCTAGTATAATATATTTGCCAATGAATACCCGTTTATCATCTGCATTTCTTCTTGGTGTAGCAATTTTAATGGGCAGTAGTGTATGAAACAAATAACAATCGCTTTACCTGAATTTGTTGTGTTGGTTATGGATATTTCGATTAGTTGTGTTAATTTCTTCTTTTTAATGGTGAGTATGATGTAAGGTTTGTTATGTGGTGTTGTTTTATCTGTTATAATGGTTCTATTCCAGTATAATTTGTATTCATCATTCTCTAGTACATTTTGTGGTGCATACTTGTATGTGGGAACGTGTTGTTTTATTAGTTTATGTTGTATGGCAAGTTGTTGATGTATTATTTTTGCTACATTGTCATGTCTTCTGGGGTATTCTGTATTTGCTAGTATTGTACATCCACTTGTGATGTGATCTACTGTTTCTGTTTGTTGTTTGCAAAGTCTGCATTTATCTGTTGTGGTACTGGGATCTTTAATAATATGCTTGCTGTAATATCTGGTGTTTGTTGTTTGTTCCTGTATTGCAATCATGAACCCTTCCGTCTCACTGTATATATTGCCTTTTCTGTATATTTGTTGTGTTGGTTATGGATATTTCGATTAGTTGTGTTAATTTCTTCTTTTTAATGGTGAGTATGATGTCAGGTTTGTTATGTGGTGTTGTTTCATCTGTTAAAATGGTTCTATTCCAGTATAATTTGTATTCATCATTCTCCAGTACATTTTGTGGTGCATACTTGTATGTGGGAACGTGTTGTTTTATTAGTTTATGTTGTATGGCAAGTTGTTGATGTATTATTTTTGCTACATTGTCATGTCTTCTGGGATATTCTGTATTTGCTAGTATTGTATATCCACTTGTGATGTGATCTACTGTTTCTGTTTGTTGTTTGCAAAGTCTGCATTTATCTGTTGTGGTACTGGGATCTTTAATAATATGCTTGCTGTAATATCTGGTGTTTGTTGTTTGTTCCTGTATTGCAATCATTAACCCTTCCATCTTACTGTATATATTGCCTTTTCTTAGCCACGTGTTGGATGCGTCTTGATTGATGTGTGGCTGTGTTAGATGATACGGGTGCTTGCCATGTAGTGTTTTCTTTTTCCAATTTATTTTCTTCGTATCTGTTGATGTTATGTGATCTAAAGGGTTGTAGAAGTGGTTATGAAATTGCAGTGGTGTAGCCGATGTATTTATATGAGTGATTGCTTTGTGTATTTTGCTAGTTTCTGCTCGTTCTATAAAGAATTTTCTTAAATTATCTACCTGTCCATAATGTAGCTTTTTTATGTCGATAAATCCCCTTCCTCCTTCCTTTCTGCTTAATGTGAATCTTTCTGTTGCTGAATGTATGTGATGTATTCTATATTTGTGGCATTGTGATCGTGTAAGTGTACTGAGTGCTTCTAGGTCTGTGTTACTCCATTTCACTACTCCAAATAAGTAGGTCAGTATTGGTATAGCGTAAGTATTTATAGCTTTTGTCTTGTTTCTTGCTGTCAATTCTGTTTTCAGTATTTTTGTTTGTATTTGTCTATATTTTTCTGTTAGTTCTTATTTAATATTTGTATTATCTATTCCTATTTTTTGTCTGTATCCTAGATATTTATAGGCATCTGTTTTTTCCATCGCTTCTATGCAGCCACTGTGGTTATCCAATATGTAATCTTCTTGTTTAGTGTGTTTTCCCTTGTCTATGCTATTTTTCTTACATTTGTCTGTTCCAAAAGCCATATTTATATCATTGCTGAATACTTCTGTTATCTTTGGTAATTGGTTGAGTGGTTGATTTGTTGCTGCCAGTAGTTTTAGATCATCCATGTATAGCAAATGTGTTATTTTGTGTGGGTATGTTCCAGTAATATTATATTCATAATTTGTATTATTTAGCATGTTGGATAGTGGGTTCAGAGCAAGGCAGAACCAGAAAGGACTTAATGAGTCTGCTTGGTATATTCCACGCTTAATCTGTATTGGCTGTGATGTGATATTATTTGAATTTGTTTGGATGTTAAGTGTGGTTTTCCAATTTTTCATTACTATTTTTAGGAACTGTATTAATTTAGGATCTACTTTGTATATTTCCAATATCTGTAGTAACCATGAGTGGGGTACACTATCAAAAGCTTTTTGGTAATCAATGTATGCGTAGTGCAGTGACCTTTGTTTAGTTTTAGCTTGATATGTCACCTCTGTATCTATTATCAGTTGCTCTTTACATCCTCGTGCTCCTTTGCAGCAGACTTTTTGTTCTTCATTTATAATTCTGTTCTGTGTTGTATGTGTCATTAATTTCTGTGTAATGACTGAAGTTAATATTTTGTATATTGTTGGTAGGCATGTTATGGGGCGATATTTAGCTGGGTTTGCTGTGTCTGCTTGATCTTTAGGTTTCAGATAAGTTATTCCTTGTGTAAGTGTATCAGGGACTGTGTATGGATGTGCAATGTAATCGTTAAATAATTTAGTTAGACGTGATTGTGTTGAGGTGAACTTCTTTAGCCAGAAATTTTCTATTTTATCATTTCCAGGGGCTTTCCAATTGTGCATAGAATTAATTGCTCGGGTGACTTCATGTTGCAAAATTATCACTTCAGGCATTTGTGGTATTATCTTTCATGAGTCTGTTTCTGCTTGTATCCACCATGTGTGTCTGTTATTTTGTACCAGGTTTGACCATATGTTGCTCCAGAAGTGTTCCATGTCTGTTATGTATGGTGGATTGTCTATTTTAATGTGTGTGTTATCTGTTGTATGGTAAAATTTCTTTCGGTTTGTGTTGAATGTTTGGTTTCGTTTCCTTCTATTTTCACTTTTTTTGTATCTTCTAAGTCGTTTGGCTAATGCTTGTAATTTCTGCTTCTTTTCATCTAATTGCTCTATCGCTTCTTGTTGTGAGATTTTACCAAACCTTTTTCGATTTTTGTCTGATATTTCATTTCTTATAAATTGTGTTAGCTGTCCAATGTCTTTTCTCAGTTTTTCTGTTCTGATCTGTAGCCTGTGTTGACGTGCTGGTTTTATGGGTTTCTTCTGTGTGTTGGTTGGTTCTGATCTCTGCCTAGTGTGTATATTTAATGTAGTGAGTGCTCCTACATAAACCAGTAGTTGTAAGTCTTCCATAGTTGTATTTTCATTTATTTTGTTGTGTATGATTGTGTTGATAGTGGTTATTGTTGTTTCGACTTGTGGGTTATTTGGTGGTCTATGCAAGAATGGTCTAATATCTGTATGAAATTTTTCTTCTATATCTAACATGTGTGTCACTTCATGTTCTATTTGTGCTTGCTCTGGCGGCTGTCTTAAGATTTCGTTTTCCGCTGATTGTTTAATTGATGTGTGTTGTTCTTTGTTTGTTTGCTCTGGGATGTTTGAGTCCATTACTTTATTTTCTTCTTCTTCTTCTGATTGCACATTATTTTGTTCCAGTATTTGTTGTAATTGTTGTTTGATGGTTTCTAATTCTGACTGGGGTATCCTGTTATTTTTGATTATTACACGAATCTGATCAACTAGTCGTTGTTCTGTTAAAAATTTAAATTCTGGGTATCTGGTAATAAATGTTGTATATACATGTGATCTGTATCCAGTTGTGTTGGTTCCTAAGTTTGTTGCTTGGTAATAACAGAACATGAGGTATCGGTTAACTTCATCTGACCATCTCGTCCTCTGTCTTTGTTTTCCTTCTAGAGTGGTTGCAGGAAGCATGTCCTGCAAAACACCTCTATTTGGATTTAAATCATTTTCCGTGTGGCTAGCAGTGTCGTTACCATTGTGGACGGGCATAGGGTTCAAGCGTCGTCCCCGACTATGACAGCGCTTGTCCAAGGCTTCATTAGTTCTGTCCTGAACCAACTAATCACACTAAAAGGGGGGTTAGCCCTATTAGTGGTTTGTTATTTTGGTCGACTTCTACGACTGGCAGAACATACCGAAAGCCTATTCTTTTCCCGAGCCTCCACGAGGTTTATTATTATTATTAACATGCAGATTATATCTATAAAGGAGATCAGAATATATATTTTTGTATTGGTTTTATTACTACCATCAGCAAGGACAATTGTTAAATATTTTCCTATTCAAAAACAAATACTTAACGCTATGTTGATGTTTAGGATAGGCAACGGCAGAAGGACTTCACTGACAGCGTGGGCCCTGAACTAAAGCCGAAAACTGAAGTCACCTGCTACGACATCACTGGGCGAGAACGGAGCATCGATGTAGCGAAAAATAATACTGCTCGTCAACAGTTGCCACGAGAAACTGGCATTGGAAATTTCACGGCAGTGGGAGACCTAACAACACATCATTATTCACATATCAACACCACGGCAAGTAAAACAAAATCACAGCTGATATCACCAGAAATTACATACATAGGGAGATTTATGGTGCAAAACGTGATCCTTGATAAAAGTAAAGAATCCTCGGAATTCAAATTCAATCCGTGGCGTGATAAAAATGAGGAGAAGCTCGACAACTATCCCCAAGTTGTTTCCCAGAAACATTATCTATCATTGCATCAGAAAAATGAAAACAAAAAAGGTATAACTCAAGTAACTAATACATTTGACACAGAGCCCCAATTTGAACCTAAAGTACCTTCTGTACCATTGGATGGGAAAACTGAAAAGGAAGAAAACACACTTCATTTAACATATAGATGTGACTCCGAACCTGATTTGGAATGTAAGGTACTTTCTGTATCATTAGATGTGAAAAATGAAAACAAAGAAGACACTCCTCATGGAACATATAGATGTGACCCCGAACCTGATTTGGAATGTAAGGTACTTTCTGTACCATTAGCTGTGAAAAATGAAAACAAGGAAGACACACTTGAAGTAATGTATAGATGTGACTCCAAACCTGATTTAGAATGTAAGGTACTTTCAGTACCATTAGATGTGAAAAATGAAAACAAAGAAGACACACCTCATGTAACACATAGATGTGACCCCAAACCTGATTTGGAATGTAAGGTACTTTCTGTACCATTAGATGTGAAAAATGAAAACAAAGAAGACACTCCTCATGGAACATATAGATGTGACCCAGAACCTGATTTGGAATGTAAGGTACTTTCTGTACCATTAGCTGTGAAAAATGAAAACAAGGAAGACACACTTGAAGTAACGTATAGATGTGACTCCGAACCTGATTTCGAATTTAAGGTACTTTCTGTACCATTAGATGTGGAAAAAGGAAACAAGGGAGACACACTTGAAGTAACATATAGGTGTGACTCCGAACCTGATTTGGAATGTAGGGTACTTTCTGTACCATTGGATGTGAAAAATGAAAACAAAGAAGACACTCCTCATGGAATATATAGATGTGACCCCGAACCTGATTTGGAATGTAAGGTACTTTCTGTACCATTAGCTGTGAAAAATGAAAACAAGGAAGACACACTTGAAGTAACGTATAGATGTGACTCCGAACCTGATTTTGAATTTAAGGTACTTTCTGTACCATTAGATGTGAAAAAAGAAAACAAGGAAGACACACTTGAAGTAAAATATAGGTGTGACTCCGAACCTGATTTGGAATGTAGGGTACTATCTGTACCATTAGATGTGAAAAATGAAAACAAAGAAGACACTCCTGATGGAACATATAGATGTGACTCCGAACCTGATTTGGAATGTAAGGTACTTTCTGTACCAATAGCTGTGAAAAATGAAAACAAGGAAGATACACTTGAAGTAACATATAGATGTGACTCCGAACCTGATTTAGAATGTAAGGTACTTTCAGTACCATTAGATGTGAAAAATGAAAACAAAGGAGACACACCTCATGTAACACATAGATGTGACCCCAAACCTGATTTGGAATGTAATGTTCTTTCTGTATCATTAGATGTGAAAAATGAAAACAAAGAAGACACTCCTCATGGAATATATAGATGTGACCCCGAACCTGATTTGGAATGTAAGGCACTTTCTGTACCATTAGCTGTGAAAAATGAAAACAAGGAAGACACACTTGAAGTAACGTATAGATGTGACTCCGAACCTGATTTCGAATTTGAGGTACTTTCTGTACCATTAGATGTGAAAAATGAAAACAAGGAAGACACACTTGAAGTAACATATAGATGTGACTCCAAACCTGATTTAGAATGTAAGGTACTTTCAGTACCATTAGATGTGAAAAATGAAAAGAAAGAAGACACAACTCAAGCAACATATAGATTTGAATCTGTACCTGATTTGGAATGTAAGGTACTTTCTGTACTGTCAGATGAGAGAAATGAAAAGAAAGAAGGCAGAGCTGAGGAAGCATACAGTTTGGACCATTATCGGGATACTGTTTTTAGGGCATCTTCTTTTCCTCCTAAATTAAATGAATATAAATTTTGAAGTGGCTGTTCTATCATCCGTCTGTACAATCGAATATTCGGCAAAGTAATAACATTTAAACTGTCAAGAAAGATTCTTTAACATTAAGCAATGGCTTCCAATGTTTATACTGTTTGGAATAAATATTAAAATCCACACGTTTAAAATATATTCTTTATTATTGGAATTTGTGTGTTGGTTGTAGATTGCTGCTCCATAGGCATATGTTTTGCGTATCATGCAAATACTAATGTGGGACAAATGAATAACCATCTCGAATAGATTTAATTCTTCTTCACGCTTTTAGGACATCATGCGTTCTTTATTTTGTCATATCTATATACGGATTGGGGTAAGCCTAACATTTATAATCTATGTTTCAAGTCGAAGTTTATACGATTTATTCTGGTTGACAACATTTATTTAGATGTATTTTCAGCAAAAGTATATATATGGGTACTAACACTAATAGTAAGAGGAGAGGAAAGAAATGATTCACTTTGTTATGGGAGATGAAAACTTAACTTTGTGCGTACTTCAATTTGATCATAAGAAACCGATTACAAAGAAAAGCGTTACGGCTTCATGGACTATACGGAAACTGTCTGATAGTGTTTTCCGACGAGCAACGTTAGTCACTCATGACATCTGAATAAGTATTGTAGGCCTGGTGGTATGAGATGGTTTCCAATAGATGATGTGATGGTAATCTGGATATTCGGAAAACAAACTTTAAACTGTAAAATAATTCCAGTAGCAGATGTGAACACTGAACAAAAGTTGATGCAAATTAAAACGTAAGGTATTGAGCAAGGTAGCTAATCAAGAAGTGGGGAATCTTTGGAAACGTACACTGTATATTATCTTTAAGTGATGGAACGAAATGTAGTAGGCAAAGGGTAAAACGTAGTAAAAAAATGGGTTTCACAATAAGTGCAAAATTGTAAAGCAGTAATGATTAGAGTAGAAATGGGAAAATTTCGTAGGAACATGATATGGGCTAGAGAGAATCAGCCTATTGAACAAAAAGCTACTGTACGGGTATCAGGTGTTCAGTTGGGAGGATAGTAATATATAAAGAACTAAACTAAACTAAACTCCTCCCGAACAGGCCATGAAAGCCCAACGGTACCGGCCGGCCGCCGTGTCATCCTCAGCCCATAGGCGTCACCGGATGCGGATATGGAAGGGCATGTGGTCAGCACACCACTCTCCCGGCCGTATGTCAGTTTCTCAGATCGGAGCCGCTACTTCTCAATGAAGTAGCTCCTCAGTTTGCCTCACTAGGGCTAAGTGCCCCCTGCTGGCCGATAGCGCTCGGCAGACCAGGTGGTCACCCATCCAAGTGCTAGCCCAGCCCGACAGCACTTAACTTCGGTGATCTGACGGGAACTGGTGTTACCACTGCGACAAGGCCGTTGGCTATAAACAAAGAAGGGAAAGCTTAAATATGGAAGGAATACAGAGAAGAGCTATAGATCGCAAAGGAACGTGAAGGCAATATTTAGAGAGAGGAGAGGAATGAGAAGAAAGGGGAATGGGAGATACGATAATGGGAGAAAAATTTGGCGGCAGGACGGGGAGGGGGCGGGAGGCGCCAGTAAAAGGTAATAGTTGAAATAAAGCACTCGCTCTTTATTTACGTTCCATATCTACCCCTAAACCACCGGACCGGTTAATACAAATTTTGGTACTCATCCCTTACTGTTAAGCACTAATCGTTTTGGGGATAAGACCCAACTACCTATCGTAGTTCAGGAGAATCACGTTATAAACAATGTGATGCCTGAAAAACCACCGCATCGGCATGACGTTTTGTGGCGTTCGCTATGTTATTCAGTGGTTTGGTATTTAATTAATTTGTAAATGAAAATGATAATCTTATTTTATTACATTGAGTAATAACTAAATAATTTTTCTCCCGGCTAAAGATTTGGTCAAGTTGCTAAAGAACTCCAAGTTAACGTTGTGTTAGAGTGTTGTCTGTAAGTTGTGTAAGTGTCACTAAATCACAGTTCATATAACAGATTCTATACAACTATTGATTATGATGGAAAGTTATCTTCAGCAAAATGATCATTAAAACCACCGAATATCAGCCGCGCACAGCACTGACGTATGTTACCTGAAACAATATTCTCCGCAACTCGTGCGCAATTAATTTCGACTCCATACATCAGCTAGAAAAGGATCGTGCTATGAGCACTATTTTTAAAGAACCAACCAATCTGATTCGAATTGTTTTCAATAAAATGAGTTCGGGACCACCGGTGCACATTTATTTTTACACATTTGTATTACCTTCGGCATTTATGTCTGCAGAGTTGCGTAATTTGAATTTGTCGCTGAGATAATTGTTAAGATGGCGGCAGACAATTGATAGAGACTTTCTATTGCAAGAGCAAATAAGATAAGTATTTGAAATGCTTATTAAACTTTACTTTCGTATTATGCACTATTTAGACTTCAGCAAGCAAACATTTGATTTTTTTCTAGGGAAAACAGGTAAAAACGCGATACAAATCGCTATCGTCAATGGCTGCGCTCCTTGCTGCTGAAAGACATAATTAACACAGATAATGCTTAGTGATAGAGGAATTAAAGTTACAAATAATTATTCACTCATATTTATAATAATAATCAACTCTATTCTCAAGTAATAATTAACAAATAATTACAATTTCTTAACAGACCTCAGTTTGATATGCGTCAGCAACATACAAAAGCCAACCAACAAAAGGTAGAAACAAAGGAAGACAAACGCAGATCATAAAAGGAATTTACAATTATCACCGTCTTTGTATGATACACATCGATATGTCCAATTACATAATAATATATTACATAAATAATTAATATTTATCATCGTTTTCACTGTTTTTTCATATGTTGAATAGATAATGTTTATAATTGTTAGAGGCATAATTTCCTCTTGTCGTACTGTAGCTAAAATTTATCTCGTGGATGTTACAGTTTGTATTTATTACTTCTGTGTTAATAATTCTATTAGCACCAATTTCGCACGCAGTATCCACATATGCCGCTCAATGTACAACAAAATTATATCATGGTACCAAATATACTTCAGGAGATATGAAGTCATAAAAACTGAGAAGCGTGAAAAAGTGCAGCGTCTTGTATGACGTTTAAATTTATTACTGCTTTCGTAAGCTCGTATTCACAATACATTTTTCATACAGTGTGAAGCTGAGTGTACCTAATGTATTATATAATGGTATGACACACAGAACAGGAAATATGACGTCATAAACACCGAGACGCGTGCAAAACAGCACCATCATGCATTACGCTCAAATTTATTACAACTTTGATACAAAGCCTATTCGCAACATATTTCGCAGACAGTATCCACATATGCCGCGGAACGTACCTACCAATTTTTACTATTACATGGAAATGAATCTTTTCGATATTACACTACAAAAGCAGTTAATTTTCTGGTTTTCGATTGTAATACACATATCATAAAAAGTTTTGCATCAGCCCTAACCACAGTCCAGGCTTCTCGGAGTGAACCAAAGTGATGTTGAAACTTTCCCGCGAATCGCGAAGGTCCTGATTTCGAGTCTCGGTCCGGCATACAGGTTTAATCTCCCAGTAAGTTTCATATCGGCGCACACAACGCTGTAGAGTGAAAATCTCATTCTGGAAAGTGATGTTGTTCGGATATGGAGGAGATACAGAGAGAGAGGAACTGTCGATGTCATGCCTCGCTCAGGTCGCCCAAGGGCTACTACTGCAATGGATGACCACTACCTACTGATTATGGCTAGGGCGAACCCTGACAGCAACGCCACCATATTGAAAAATGCTTTACGTGCAGTTACAGGACGCCGTGTTGCGACTCACATTGTGCGCAATAGGCTGCACGATGCGCAACTTCACTCCTGACGTCCATGACGAGGTATATCTTTGCAGACAAGAGACCATGCAGCACGGTAAAGATGGGCCCAACAACACGCCGAATGGACCGCTCAGGATTGGCATCACGTTCTCTTCACTGATAAGTGTGCCATATGGCTTCAACCAGACAATCTTCGGAGACGTGTTTGGAGGCAAACCGGTCAGGCTGAACACTTTAGACATACTGTGTGGGGTGGCATTATGTGGGGCCGACGTACGCCGCTGGTGGTCAAGGAAAACGCTGTTACGGCCGTACGACACGTGAATGCCATCCTCCAACCGATAGTGCAACCATATCGCCAGTATATTGGCGAGGCATTCTTCTTCGCGCCCCGTCGTGCACATCTTGTGAATGACTTCCTTCAGGATAATGACATCGCTCGACTAGAGTAGCCAGCATGTTCTCCAGACATGAACCCTACCGATCATGTTGGGGATAGATTGAAAAGGGCTGTTTATAGACGACATGATCCACCAACCACTCCGAGGGATCTACGCCGAATCACCATTGAGGAGTGGGACAATGTGGACCAACAGTGCCTTGATGAACTTGTGGGTAGTAAACCACGACGGATACAGGTATGCTTCAATGCAAGAGGACGTACTACTGGGTATTAGAGGTACTGGTGTTTACAGCAATCTGGACCACTATCTCTGAAGGTCCCGCTGTATGGCGGTACAACATGTAATGTGTGGTTTTCATAAGCAATAATAAGGGCGGAAATGATGTTTATGTAGATTTCTATTCCAATTTTCTATACAGGTTCCGGAACCCTCGGAACCGAGATGATGGAAAACTGTTTTGATGTATGTAGAAAGTTGGCAAAATGATTACCCCGGCAGTGCCGTGTTTGTCAACCGGTTCTACCTGGAATGTAATTTCCCAGATTTTTTTTCTGAATAGTAAACATACCTGTGATACGTATTCCCCCTCTTGTAGCGCATAGTATCACCAGAGGTTTGGGTTTAAGCATCACAACAGCAAAACGATTACATACGTATCGTGATGTGTTGGATCTTATATCTCTCCTCCATTAATGAAGTCTTCTAATGGTCGGATAACCAATACTAATGTGCCGATATGCTTTACCATACACACTACTTATTTACATCCATACGCCCCTAAAAGAAAAATTGCCTGTAGAAATTAGAGAGAAATAAATACATGTTTCTGAACCTAATCTGGAAGTTTCATGAAAGTATTATATTCCACTGATTTGATCCAAGAAGACGTGAAGAAAACATACGAGGTGACAACCTCCCCCTGAGAAAAGTTTCTAATATCATTCATCACACACCCTGGAGAATAGATGTCTTTGCTTCATCGTTCTCTGTCAATTTTTCTGTATCTGCTTTAATTTTCAGTTTCTGTCGACAAAACCATTTATCACAACCCACTCAACTGCTTCCAAAGAATCGTGAGCTATTCTGTTTCTATAGTATTGTATGTGATCTTATTCTTTAGTTCACTGATTTTTAAGTCATAATATTTTCACAGCCTTGTGCCAAGACAGAATTTTCCGCACCAGGGTCCCTTCATTTGCAACAGTCACAACCTGTCCAACATGTTGCAGAGGACAGCACCCTTAGCACCACATGTATTGCTAGCCAATCTACCCTTGTGAAGAACCCCATGCTGCCAAAACACACAGCGCTTGTCATGTAACGATTACTGAATCTAAACACTGCCAAAGAGATTGTATAACAGATTTTCACGTATAATTAAGTGCTAGCAGAGCGATGCAGGTCGCAAAACTGGAGGAAATTATTGTTAAATATTTGTCTGTTGAGAGGGCTGTTTATTATGCTGCTGTCTTGCAGAATGAATTATTTCTTTTTGCTTTCTCCCATGCGTGGAATTCAGCCACTATATACTACTGAACATGTGATTGTTGTGGAGATAATAAACAGCAATTTTCCGATAGCAAGTGCATTCCTGTGCAGTCCTTCCTACAGTTCTACTGTATATGAACATGTCAGCTTTGTTTTGAGACAGGAAGTATGATTGAGTATATCAAGTCGCTGCTTCGTGTCTGATGAACAAAATGAGAACCCCGAAAAATGGCCATATAACAGGGTGATATCATTGTCTGCAACAGTCTGCCGAAACCTGGCACAGTCGCCATAGTCTGCCATTTTTGCCACAACTTGTAATAACGCCTCTGGAAGGATGTGCTGTCATTTACAGATGATATAGTGGCTATGGAAGAAAACCAAAAGAGATTCTGATTGTATTGGAAGTAAATCAACGGCAAGGGGAAATCAATACCATCACTGTGTGACAGCGATGATGATGTCACTAAAGCAGAGGTACTAAATATGGTTTTCTAAAATACCTTCACCAAAACAGAAGAAGTAAATATTCAAGAATTTTGAATGAAGGGCTGCCGGTTGATTGCATACATACATGGTGATGGATCCTTATGGGTGACAGAAATTATGGATTCGTGTCAAACTTGCAAATATTTCGAAAAGGCATTTATTGCAAAATATTGATCTTTTAAAGTGCGAGAGAGACTCTGGAAGGAGGATTTTAACCAAGAGCCCTTTTATTTTCGAAATGGCTGTGTTAGGAGATGTTTCGAAAAGCATTTGAATGAAATAGGTTACTGGGGTGAGTCAATGTCTCATAAGGACCTTTCTAGGATTTTCAAGGCAAAATTGCTGTAGAAATTAGAGAGAAATAAATACTTGTTTCTGAACCTAACCTGGAAGATTTAATGACAGTATTATATTCCATCGATTTGATGCAAGAAGGCGTGAAGTCAAGCAGACAACATATCAGGTAGCAGGGCGTAGTACAAGCAATGTTCCTGGCTCACGACAAACCCATTACCAAAATGCTGTGAACCCCAATCATATGAACCATCCGATCGATCAGCAATAAGGGATGTTCCTGTAACAATTGTTCTGGACACATGCACAACTGTGAATGTGGTGTTAAACAAATTTTTGGAGAAGGTATCCAAGAGAGTTAAGGTACCTACATTTGCAGTTCACAACAGCAGAATTCTTGGAGCCGTTGGCACTCAATTGAAGGGTATTAGATTACAGACGCTTTTGGGGATAAAACTAGAAAACGTAACGACGCTATACAACTTTCTAATCACCGAGGTATTAATCGGTAAATATGTCTTGGGCCTTGACTGTGTATGAGGAAAGGTCATCTCCATTTGATTTTTCTCTAGGTAGGATCTCATTCTTGATCGATGATGTAAGTGTTCAAGTAGCATTATTACAGAGAGCAAGTAACAATGGAAAGTACTGTCAAGGTTTCCAGATTAACTGGACTGCTAAGGATAATGGTAAGACAAAACAGTGCAGCAGAAGAAATCTGGTGAAGTTGTTGGATTTAAAACACAGGTACAATTAAGGGTAGAAGAGCCAGAGAATCTATCAGAAGCTCAGAGAAAACAGTTGTTCGACCTCTTGCATAAATATTCCAAGATGTTTGAAGAGAATCCGGGGGTAATCTACAGTTATATCTGTCATCTCGAGGTAATTCCACGCGAGAAGTTTTCTCATACTTTTAACTCATCCCATGAGTTCAGAGACAAGTAGTGAATGGGAAAATAATGGAATACTGGAATGGATTGCAAGGAATTGATTAAACTATAAAAGTTGGAGTTAGCGAGGAAATGTTGCTGTGGAGCCAGTCTCACAGATAACTCCTAAACAAGAGAAATATAAAATGGCCACTTCTGGACACAGGTCCTTTCGCAATTTTAGGAATCCCAAATACAGATACTTATTTCGTTGGGAAATCCTGGAAATAACTGAACTGAAGGTCTCCATCAACATCAAGACATGAAAATGCACGATCCTGAGTAAAATAAGTTGAGCCAACCTAGCGGGAGACAGCGGTGCCTAATTCTTGAAGTATATATCACCATATATATATATATATATATATATATATATAGGGTGAGTCACCTAACATTACCGCTGGATATATTTCGTAAACCACATCAAATACTGACGAATCGATTCCACAGACCGAACGTGAGGAGAGGGGCTAGTGTAATTGGTTAATACAAACCATAAAAAAATGCACGGAAGTATGTTTTTTAACATAAACCTACGTTTTTTTAATGGAACCCCGTTAGTTATGTTAGCACATCTGAACATATAAACAAATACGTAATCAGTGCCGTTTGTTGCATTGTAGAATGTTAATTACATTCGGAGATATTGTAACCTAAAGTTGACGCTTGAGTACCACTCCTCCGCTGTTCGATCGTGTGTATCGGAGAGCACCGAATTACGTAGGGATCCAAAGGGAACGGTGATGGACCTTAGGAACAGAAGAGACTGGAACAGCACATTACGTCTACATGCCAACACCTTTTTATTGGTCTTTTTCACTGACGCACATGTACATTACCATGAGGGGTGAGGTACACGTACACACGTGGTTTCCGTTTTCGATTACGGAGTGGAACAGAGTGTGTCCCGACATGTCAGGCCAATAGATGTTCAATGTGGTGGCCATCATTTGCTGCACACAATTGCAATCTCTGGCGTAATGAATGTCGTGCACGCCGCAGTACATCTGGTGTAATGTCGCCGCAGGCTGCCAGAACACGTTGTTTCATATCCTCAGGGGTTGTAGGCACATCACGGTACGCATTCTCCTTTAACGTACCCCACAGAAAGAAGTTCAGAGGTGTAAGATCAGGAGAACGGGCTGGCCAATTTATGCGTCCTCCACGTCCTATGAAACGCCCGTCGAACATCCTGTCAAGGGTCAGCCTAGTGTTAATTGCGGAATGTGCGGGTGCACCATCATGCTGATACCACATACGTCGACGCGTTTCCAGTGGGACATTTTCGAGCAACGTTGGCAGATCATTCTGTAGAAACGCGATGTATGTTGCAGCTGTTTGCGCCCCTGCAGTGAAGTGAGGACAAATGAGGTGGTCGCCAATGATTCCGCACCATACATTTACAGTCCAAGGTCGCTGTCGCTCTACCTGTCTGAGCCAGCGAGGATTTTCCACGGACCAGTAATGCATGTTCCGTAGATTCACTGCCCCGTGGTTTGTGAAACCCGCTTCATCGGTAAACAGGTAGAACTGCAACGCATTCTCTGTTAATGCCCATTGACAGAATTGCACTCGATGATTAAAGTCATCACCATGTAATTGCGGATGTAGCGACACATGAAACGGGTGAAAGCGGTGACGATGCAGTATGCGCATGACACTACTTTGACTCAGTCCACCGGCTCTCGCAATGTCCCGTGTACTCATGTGTGGGTTCATGGCAACAGCAGCTAACACACCAACTGCACCCGCTTCTCCTGTGACGGGCCTGTTACGGACCCGTTTGCGTGCTACGACCATACCTGTTGCATACAGTTGGCGGTAGATGTTTTGCAATGTGCGGCACGTTGGATGCTCTCTGTCCGGGTACCGTTCTGCATACACCCTGCAGGTTTCAGCTGCATTCCGTCGACACTCGCCATAGATGAGTATCATCTCCGCCTTTTCAGAGTTCGAATACACCATGGTCACAGTTCCTACGACACTACACTATCACAGACGTCTGGTAACACGGTGTACTACTGTTGGTCTGCATGCGGAGACGAATGCAGAATAACAATAGCAGCAAGCGCTACATGCGGACTCTGCGACAGCTAGACCAAACCACAACAGCGCACCACAGCCACACTCGTGAACACGGTCCTCATCGTAAACATGTCCCTGCAGATGCAGCTCGCCGACCGTGGCCCGTGTTTTTTACAACACGCAACTGAACGTCGGAGGTTTCAAGCGTCAACTTTAGGTTACAATATCTCCGGATGTAATTAACATTTTACAATGCAACAAACGGCACTAATTACGTATTTGTTTATATGTTCAGATGTGCTAACAAAACTAACGTGGTTCCATTTAAAAAAACGGAGGTTTGTGTTAAAAAACATACTTCCGTGCATTTTTGTATGATTTGTATTAAACAATTACATTAACCCCTCTCCTCACGTTCGGTCTGTGGAATCGGTTCGTCAGTATTTGATGTGGTTTGCGAAATATATCCAGCGGTAACATTAGGTGACTCACCCTGTATATATATATATATATATATATATATATATATGTGTGTGTGTGTGTGTGTGTGTGTGTGTGTGTGTGTGTGTGTATGTGTGAGATTGTGTGTGATTATGTGAAATGTGTTACTGATTTTTATTGCGAACAATTAAGTGTTGCAATGGTTAAGGCTTTGTCCTGTGAAATATACAGGATATAATAATTGAGAGGCTTTGCTCACTGCTGGAACTCAATTAAGAGAAATGTAGTCTAAGAGGGAAGTTCCATATCGAAGCTGATTGAACATTTCTCAAGTGGCATATTGCCATAATTATTCCCTATCTACAAAGAAAGAGAGTAAGAACTGTATAAGTTACACTGATATTGAGTATCTTCGGTCCCCTGCGTCATTAACATTTGACCTGAAAGCTGAATAGTATAGCCAAGCTGTTATCAAAGGTACACGAAGATTAGTGCGAGTGGGTCTAGTTCTCCCGAATGAGAACAATGTGTTCTGCAGTTTCTGGTCAGAACCCTCTTCAGAACTGTTCGTTTGATTTCTGAACATCAGTCCAGGGTTTGACCCAAAAGAAGATATTAACTAACCACAGAAGCAAAGGTGCCTGAGAATCCTTTAAGAGACTGATGATTTACTACAGTTGAGCTACTTGATCCATGTGCCACACTACTGAGCTGAGTACATGGATGATTTGGGGACAGCATCAGTCAGGTTCTTGCATCTGTAAATACTAATCGGACTTTCGATGAAAGAAAATCTATGAAGATCATAGTCGCATGCCCATGCTGAATAACTAAGGTGTTTTCATTATGTACAAAGACACATGAACACAACCGAGTGCACTGTCATAATGAGACATCATCCAAAGACTACATCCAATAGAAATGAACAACACTTGTTACTGACGAAAAATACACTTCCCTTAGTCGTTAAGCACTGAACATCATATGTAAAGATAGCTGAAAGATGTGCTTAACAAAGCAAAAAGCAATACGACTTTTACATTTCACATGTCATGCTAATAGCCGATTGCCATACTACAAGGCTTATTATGATGCACATCAACAGTTATAGGTGAAATACTGTGACTCATTCAATGATACAAAGACTGAGCGTCAAGGATACTTGTAGAACCACAGTAAACATATGCTGTCACAGCAAAAAGTGTATCTGACAAAGATATTACAGTCCAAGAACCAAACATGACTTACAGTCTATCATTATGAAAATATCCATTGTATAATACAACACTTTTTAACACAGTATATCCACAAATTCACACCTGAGCATTACCATGTGAAAAAAGAATACTGAAGAACTTCACAAATATAACAAAACTGACGTGGTAACGAAATAAATATTATCGCAGAAAAATCACAAAGACTATGTAATCAAATAATATGATCTGGGAATGTTGTTGTAATCTCTGCTCTTTTTTGTTGTGTAAGAAGCCATCTTGTGACGAGGCATGAAAACGTGTAAGTTTCATGTAATATTTAGTCTAAATATAATCAAATATTACTTAAATGTGTCGCTAACGTTTCACTGTAACACATCCTACATTCATGAAGCGAATGACTTAAATGCTTTATGCAAATTCTATAGGGAATTATTGGTGCAGAGGTCGAATCCATTGTTCTAGATGATAACGGCCCAGAGTCGTAATACATTTTTTAATATTTGCTAATTTTGACAAATAATAATAAATGTAAATGTGGGAGGATTCTCTTGATTAGCGGTTCTTTCTTTGAAACAGTAAAAGTAATCGATTTTACCAATACTGGATCATATTTGCGGAAAGTGACTTAAATAAGTATTATTCATCCCCACTTAACGGAAATCGCGAGAATCTCTTCAGCACACTAATTTCACTAAAGTTACACATATACCTTACAAAAGATAACTGCAATAATAGATGCAGCTATATACCTGGTAATTTGTGTGTGGGCTGTGTCTTTTACTATAAAAACATCTTTTTGGGCAAACAAGCTGCGAGAAGTACCACAACTGAGTCACTGACGTATGACCTAAATAATTATCCAGTTGTGAAGCAGGCAGAATAATAATAACTCCAACTTTTAATAGAATATAAATAAAAATACGTAAAAAAGAACCACCACAATGGCGCCCAACGTGTGGGGCACGAACCACCGATTTATGTAAATATACCAGTTGCGTCGGCACATAAAGCCACACCACAACTGGAGCACAAAGCGTGCAACTCGAACCACTTACATAAATAAATCCGAACAGATGTGCAAACAGATATATAGCTGTATTTAGTTTTGGTCAAACTCAGAATCCAAAACTAAAACTTAGATGTAAATGTATTTTTTTTGTATGTAGAAATTCCAGGTGATACATACTTTCACGTTGTAAGAATAAACTGTTTCATGTACCACTTCCATCAAAATCCTACAAGCTGCCTATAGATGTGTGAGAAGTGGTGCAACAACTGATCCTTGGGCTGCAGCATTGAGGAAAAAAAAAACCACAAGAATAAACCAAAAACTACAAAAGGTAAGAGTGCAGATATAAGTGCTGCTGGCTGGTGGATGAAAACACATAAATGAGTCTGAGGCCAGGCACTCCACACATTGAAAAATTTTAAATTGTCTACATATTTTAATGAATTTATATTTGCATATTTTTGCAGTGAAGTCAAAACGATTCTTACTAAAATCAGCGAAAGACATACGAATTTTCTGGCCGGATCAGCGTAAAGTAATTTAAAGTAAAGTGTGCACGAAGTTAACTTCAGATCATAGGTCACAAGACAATTATGCAGTGTTTTTGATAGTTACCAATTCAGTATAGATAAAACTTGCACTGCAGTTGCAGAAAGTTCTTTACAGGTGTAGTAGCTCAGTTCGTGTACAGAGTCAAGTATTGAGTCAATTTGAAAGAAATTTAGTTAATGATAGGCTTACATAACTAAAAGAAAGTGAATTTAACTAAAAATTTCTAATTTTTGTGTGTTTCTTTTTTAGTATGCTGTGAGACAATTTCACTTAAGGTGTGTCTTATATTTCTTTTGTTTTTGTGTGTGTCTTGTGTATATCGTCATTGAATAAGCATTGGTAAGCCACGTAGAGAAAAAAGTACCCAGTGTGAGGCTCTATCTGATACTTAAGTGGACGATAATGTCTACGAACTCCAAATAACTGACCCATCGGAGAATACCCGTTCGCAAATTCCTCAAAAGGAACCAGAACAGGTACCAAAATCTCACGATTTTACTGGATATACTGCACAAGCTCAAGTGAGCGCATATGTTCATCAAATTAGGCCAGAAAAGATGACTGCTACCACATCATCAGCTGATGGTGCATCAGTAGCAGCTTGTCCCAGTCTTGCTTTTCTTGCGATGCTGTTAGCACAATTAGATATCCGGGAAAGACTACGCGAACAAGCACTTTTACATCAGGTAAAAGACGTGTTACAATCAGAACGTAACGAACGTGAGGGAAGGGAAAGGGTACAAGCCAAAGTTCTTGAAGAAAAAGAGAAGGCTGAAGCCTTGGCTAGGGAGAAAAGAGAGAAATTAAACGATCTTTTACAAGAACGAGAAAAGGCTGTCATCTCACGTCTATTGCAAGAGATGAATGTGATAAAACAACAAATTTCGGAACTTGTAGACCAAAACAAAGATTTTTCAGAAAAAAATCAATGACCTTGACGATAGAATGAATAAACTAGACAATGCCCAGGCCTACCAACCCTTGCCCAAGTAAAACTTCAGGAATCGTTGATAAAACATAGACAGTTTCAGATTTTCAATGATGAGAAAAATGTTGTGCATCCTGTTATCTTTATAGAAAGTTTTAAAAACGTTTTGCCTCTCTCATGGACAGAGAGGCAAATGAGTCAGTTTGTTACATGCTTTATTATAGGAGATGCAGCGCTGTGGGCACTAGAAACGGCCGAACAGTTCGCGTCGTTTTCTGAGTTTGAAAACAAATTTCTTGCTAGGTTCTGGTCTCGATCTGTACAAGAACGTTTAGGAAAACGGATATACAACCCTGAACTGTTCAATCCCCACCAGGGGAATGTAAGAAAGTATTTTGAGAAATATCTTAATAAGAAGCGCTGTTGGGATGAACCTATGTTGCAAGAGATGTATTGAGAATTAGTACAGGAAAACTACCCATTGCCATTCGAGAAAAACTCGTGCATGTCCCAGACACGGACATAGAACAATTTGTGTCAACATTAGATTCTTTGGATTTAATCCAAGAAGATACACTTCAAAACGAATATGGCAATGCGGGGAGTAATCAAAACAACAATAAATCACGACAGTCGAATAGTAACAGCCCCAGAATGAACGGGCTCCCGAAAAATAATGATTCTTGAAATGGTGAAGCGTACAATAACGGCAGGCGGGACACACCAGCAACTGAGTAATAGTAATTGGCATCCTAACCATGCGGAAGGAAACCAATATTCACGATCTACTTACTCACCGAGTAAAACCGGCAATGAACAATACAACCGTAAAAGGAGAGGTGAAAAAGGGGGTAACCACAATTTCCCTCAGAAAAACATATGTGTACTGCCAACGACCAGTGGAAACGCCCAGTGGAAAGCACAAAGTCACATGCCAAGTAACAATGTACCGATCCATCACATAAACGTTATACTCATGCCACCGCCACCGCTGCATCCACCAGACTCTAGTGCCCAAGTGTATGTACCACAGAGTCAGTCTTGCGCTCAAAGCGAGAGCGTGAGAATTGTGGACTTCACGAATGAGACACCTGCAGCGGAAGACAGGCCGTCAAACACCGGCCGACCGCTGTAGGCCCCTTCCAGTTGGTCGGCAGTGGTGGAGAAGGGGGGCGCGGGATGTAAACGTCTGTGTGCTGAGGTACAATGATCGCCAGCATTTAAAGGACGAGCTAATAACTGAAGCGTGACAGCGAAGTACGGATGTTATGGAATGGATAAAGGCTGACTTTCAGGGTAAAATTAACGATGTTTTAATAACAGTGATTGTGGACACCCGCGCCAGCACATTCGTGATGGATGAACAATTGTTCCGTTGTGTGGACAAGATCAGGAAGCTGCCGATTTTACCAGTGGAAAACTGTACAGTGGTAGGAGCCCTACGAGGGAAGGGTCAGTTAATAAAAAACCAGGTGCAGGTAGAGCTAACACTGGAAAAAAAATCATTTACAAGCTCATTCCTGGTCGTTAGAACTCTCTCCGTACCTTTTATCCTGGATTTATATGCTCTCTGTGAAATGAAGGCGAAAACTGACCTGGCACATGACATCTGCACCTTAGTATACCATGATATGCAGATCGAATTGGTGTTAATAAGGACGCCTGATGCGTGCACGAACTATTGTCGGCAAGTTAGTGTAGTGCTCCCTGACAGTCCCACACTAATGGAGGTGACTAATCTTTCAGTAGAGAGTGAAAATGATACGGCAGATGCCTGGGTGAAGGAATCACGGAACATCAAGTAAAATATTGTCGAAAAGGTAGCCGAATCCACATATTTGACTGACCAGCAACAAAATGAACTGACACCGTTGCGTAACCTATTTGCCGATGTATTTATCGAAAGACCCGGTATAATCACAGGGTTGTTGTTGTGGTCTTCAGTCCTGAGACTGGTTTCATGCAGCTCTCCATGCTACTCTATCCTGTGCAAGCTTCTTCATCACCCAGTACCTATTGCAACCTACATCCTTCTGAATCTGCTTGGTATATTCATCTCTTGGCCTCCCTCTACGATTTTTACTCTCCACGCTGCCCTCCAGTACTAAATTGGTGATCCCTTGATGCCTCAGAACATGTCCTACCAACCGATCCCTTCTTCCAGTCAAGTTGTGCCACAAACTTCTCTTCTCCCCAATCCTATTTAATACCTCCTCATTAGTTATGCGATCTACCCATCTAATCTTCAACATTCTTCTGTAACACCACATTTCGAAAGCTTCTATTCTCTTCTTGTCCAAACTATTTATCGTCCATGTTTCACCTCCATACATGGCTACACTCCATACAAATAACTTTCAGAAACGACTTCCTGACACTTAAATCAATACTCGATGTTAACAAATTGCTCTTCTTCAGAAACGCATTCCTTGCCATTGCCAGTCTACTTTTTGTATCTTCTCTACTTCGACCATCATCAGTTATTTTGCTCCCCAAATAGCAAAACTCCTTTACTATTTTAAGTGTCTCATTTCCTAATCTAATTCCCTCAGCATCACCCGACTTAATTCGACTACATTCCATTATCCTCGTTTTGCTTTTGTTGATGTTCATCTTATATCCCCCTTTCAAGACACACTAGACTCTTCTCACTTATTATATTAATGTGGGAAACCCGCAAGGTACCAGCTGACTTGAAGAACTCCACAATTGTCACCATCTTCAAAAAGGGCGACAGAAGCGTCTGTGGTAACTACCGGGGAATATCTCTACTCTCTGTCACTGGAAAAATTTTTGCAAGAATCCTTTTAAATCGCCTTCAGACACTTTCAGAGACTATACTACCTGAGTCTCAATACGGGTTTCGACCTTCAAGAGGGACAATTGACATGATCTTCTGTGCACGACAACTACAGGAGAAGTGCAGAGAACAGCAAAAGCCTTTACTTCTTGTTTTCTACGATCTAGAAAAGGCCTTTCATACAGTTCCCAGAGAAGCCATGTGGATGGTCTTAAAACGCTTCGGCTGCCCTGAACATTTTGTTGACCTGATTGAAGCTCTCCACGTTGATATGACTGGACAGGTCCTCTGCCAGAATGAAATGACTGGTGAATTCCCAATAACAAGTGGGCTTAAACAAGGATGCGTTCTTGCACCTACATTATTTGCATTGTATCTGGCAGCTATGCTTAACGAGACAACCGTAAACAATGCAGGAATAGAACTAACGTACAGGTTTGATGGAGGATTATTCAACCAGTCCAGACTCCATTCAAAAAGTTCACCAGTACACTCGTGTGACAGAGCTGCAGTATGCTGATGACAACGCCTCTCCAGCTCATTCACCTGCAGAGTTGCAGCTGTCAGTTGATTCCTTCAGCAGGGCGTACGAACGATTTGGTCTCTCCATCAATATTCCAAAGACAAAGGTGATGGCGCAGCCAACTCCTGGATCCTCCGTTCCTGACTTCAGCATATCCATCTATGATACACTCTTGGAACAAGTGGACCATTTCCTCTATCTGGGAAGCATACTGTCATCCAACTGCTCATCTGGAAAAGATGTGGAGAATAGATTACGTGCTACACATGTAGCATTTGGTCGTCTTACAAAGCGTGTCTTCCTGAATAAAGACCTAACACTGTACACCAAACTGATGGTGTAAAAAGCTGTAGTCATTTCCACCCTGCTGTATGGTTGCGAAACCTGGACGTTATATCGCTGCGATCTGAAGAAACTAGAACGCTTCAACCAACAGAAGCTAAGATATACGAGGGTCGGTCAAAAGGTAATGCCTCCCATTTTTTTTCTACTTAAAGAAATTAAGTTAAGTGAAAAATTTGAATTTGGCGCCATTCCTCAAACCTTCTTCTGCAATCCACTGCAGTAGTAACTTTCTGTGTCAACAGGTGGCAGCACAGCAGAAGTTTGTAAGATGGCCGACATCGATGTTCGTTTGAGACAGCGTTGTGTGATTGAATTCTTGAATGCAGAAGGTGAAACGCCCATACGCATTCATGAAAGACTGAAGAAGGTGTATGGTGTTGTGACAGTGGATGTCAGCACTGTTAGACGATGGGTTCGTCGTTGTAAGGAAGCTGAAGGGCAAACACCGTTGACTGACGAAAAGCGGAGCGGCAGGCCGGTGAGTGCAGTGACTCCACACAACATTCAGCAAGTTGATGACATCATTCGTGGTGACCGTCGGGTGACTGCAGATGAAGTGTGTCGCATTATTTCTCTTAGTAAAGGCAGTGTGATCACGATTATTAAACAATTGGGGTACTCAAAAGTTTGTGCACGGTGGGTTCCAAAAATGTTAACCGATCAGAATAAAGAGGCAAGGAAAACAATAGCCTCCCAACACTTGCAGCACTTCCGTTTGGAGGGAGATGAGTTTCTGAAAAAAATTGTGACCGGGGACGAAACATGTGTGCATTTTTTTGAACCCGAATCAAAGAGGCAGTCAATGGAGTGGCGTCACACAAGCTCGCCAAGGAAGAAAAAATTCAAAACTGTGCGATCGGCAGGGAAAGTTATGGCAACAGTTTTCTGGGATACAGAGGGTGTGATTCTGGTTGATTTTTTGGAGCAGGGATGCACAATAAATTCTGTTCAATACGTCACAACCCTCAACATACTTA
Organism: Schistocerca americana; assembly: GCF_021461395.2. Lineage (NCBI taxonomy): Eukaryota > Metazoa > Arthropoda > Insecta > Orthoptera > Acrididae > Schistocerca > Schistocerca americana. The sequence continues at coordinate 399,061,954 of NC_060123.1, read as the reverse complement.
AAGCACGTCTTCAGCGAGTTCGCCCAACAAAATCAATGGCAGATGTTCTTCTTTTGCATGACAATGCAAGACCACACACCAGTCGTCACACCTCTGACGAGATTGTCAAAATTGGATGGGAAGTTTTGCCTCATCCCCCATACAGCCCTGACCTGGCACCATCAGACTTCCATCTGTTCGGGCCACTAAAAGAAGCTCATCGTGGGATTCATTTTGAAGATGAGGAGGCCGTCAAAACATCTGTGCGTCAATGGCTTAGGAAGCAGAGCTGTGATTTTTACCGTGCTGGGATACATGCCCTTGTTCAAAGATGGACCAAAACTGTAGAGATGGGCGGAGAATACATTGAAAAATGACAAAATGATCCTCAATGTTGTGGTTTTCAACCTATGTAATTGCATTTAAATTTCCTGACAATTAAACGTAGAAATAAAAATAGGAGGCATTACTTTTTGACTGACCCTCGTATCATGAACCTGAAATGGGATGACTTCATATCCAACACGGCTGTTCTAGAGAAAGCAAAAATGAATAGCATGGAAGCTCTTATCATTGGGCATCAACTCAGATGGGTCGGACATGTCCAGCGGATGAAAAATGACAGACTTCCACGCCAAATGCTGTACAGCGAAGTGAGCACAGGTAAAAGGCCACGAGGTGCCCCTCTCAAACGTTATAAGGATCAGTACAAGAAAAATCTGAAAAACTTGCACATCGATCCGAGTAACTGGTCCACAATAGCAGAAGACCGAAGTCGCTGGCGCTCAGTTACCTCAAATGCTCTTCAAAACTTTGAGCTGGAACGTCGAAGAATGGAGAATGACAAACGCCAGAGACGTAAACTCCTCCAGGCTCAGCCACGTCCTCCACCTTCCATCAGCTGTAATGTCTGTGGCCGCCTGTTCCACGCTAGGATTGGATTGCTAAGCCATCAACGACACTTCCACGCCTGAACCGTGACAAAGGAAATCTCAGGAGAGAAATGAAAATTCGGATACGATTATCAGCCGACGACGACGAAGACACTATCCATTCCGTTCAACTGCTCTTCCAAGTCATTTGCTGTCTCTGATAAAATTACAATGTCATCGGCGAACCTCAAAGTTTTTATTTCTTCTCCCTGGATTTTAATACCTACTCCGAACTTCTCTTTTGTTTCCTTCACTGCTTCCTCAATGCAAAGATTGAATAACATCGGGGAGAGGCTACATTCCTGTCTCACTCCCTTCCCAACCACTGCTTCCCTTTCATGCCCATGAGTACAATATGCAAGTCCGAGCTCACGATACATTCTGCCACGCGACGTTTACCATCCCCTGGTCAGTGAAAATTGTAAACAGGTTCGTACTTGGTAAACAAGAATATTTTAATCAAATTTAGGTTAGTTTGAATATGTCTTTTTGTGATTTATGTGTGCTTCGTTCATTTTTGTGGGTAAAATTTCTTGTCTTGTTTAGTGTGTAAGTATGTGTATTTTTGAACGAGTTGAACTGAATGTGTGCATCATGTACGTACATGAACTAACATATTAGCAAATGAATCGGACTGTCCATAAATGATATCCTAAGAAACTTCCTGGCAGATTCAAACTGTGTGCCGGATCGAGAGTCGAACTCGGGACCTTTGACTTTGGCGGGCAAGTGCTCTACCAACTGAGCTACCCGAGCACGACTGACGCCCCGTCCTCACAGCTCTAATTCCGCCAGTACCTCGTCTCCTACCTTCCAAACTTCACAGAAGCTCTCCTGCAAACCTTGCAGAACTAACACTCCTGGAAGAAAGGATATTGCGGAGACATGGCTTAGCCACAGCCTGGCGATTGTTTCTAGAATGAAATTTTCACTCTACAGCGGAGTGTGCGCTGATATGAAACTTCCCGGCAGATTAAAACTGTGTGCCGGACCGAGACTCGAACATAACATACTAACACTGAGCACAGTGCGTGCGCCCGAAAATTAGTCCCACTGAATCGTTTGTGTTTCTCATTTCAGTTACAGTATAGCTTGACACAGTTTGCGCGAATTCCAGCTAGAAGTACTTGTGGCTGCACTCACATGCAAGGCAGCTGCAAACGAGCAATCTACGTTAAGTGAATGATTCTGCGTTGAATGACAATATTATGTACAAAATGTAGTGAACTCACGATACCAGAGTGGTCAAATGGCCGACACTTCATAAATAAGAGAATTTGGCAAAGAACATGATAATTTTGTAATAGACAAAGCATATTACTGATTAAATTACTGTCGGTAAAGCCGACGAAAAATGTAATATCGATTGTTTATGTATTTGTGTATATACTTTTAATGAAAAGGATTAAAATGTGAAGTACTTTTCAGGACACTCAGATAGTGACATGAGGAAAGAAGTTACTCACACGATACGAACTTTAAACGAAGTAAAAGTGAAACAAACTGTAGATGTTATAGCTAGGCAAAATATTGATGAGCTGTACCAAAGTGCGACAGTAATAAAGTAAACGTAAATGCCCGTCACATATGGCTGAACATTAATAAGTAAAGTGCTATGTGGTTGTTACAGTTTCAATGAACTGTTCGTAGCAAGGAACACTGGTGTTTGTTGCAAGAAAGTGAACCTATACATAGAAGTTAAATCTGTGTGGTTAAGAAACAGCTAACCGCGAGCTAAAATCACAAGTGAACGCTTTCAGCGGCGCAATTGTTAGCGGAACAGCGTGAAAGTGTCGCAATGACAAACCTTGTACGGACGCCCACCAGAGTAACGAACAGGAAAATTTTTGTGTTAGCAGAAGAGCCAACACCGTTTTACGAGAGGGGGCCGAAATGCACGCGTTTTAGCTCATGTAGGCTGGCGTGAGGAGGAAAGAACTATACTGACCTGAGGTCTGGAACATGGCAAGGAATTAGAATTCAGAAAGCGGACATAATTAGTTTGATACTTAACTTTAATCCATTAATGAGGAACGCCGCTCTTGACGGTACATGATTCACAATATTATCTGTTCAGGATACATTCTTGAAGCAATTATAGTAACTGAATACGGCGCCTTGCTAGGTCGTAGCAAATGACGTAACTGAAGGCTATGCTAAACTGTCGTCTCTGCAAATGAGAGCGTATGTAGACAGTGAACCATCGCTAGCAAAGTCGGCTGTACAACTGGGCGAATGCTAGGGAGTCTCTCTAGACTAGACTTGCCGTGTGGCGGAGCTTGGTCTGCAATCACTGATAGTGGCGACACGCGGGTCCGACGTATACTAACGGACCTCGGCCGATTTAAAGGCTACCACCTATCAAGTGTGGTGTCTGGTGGTGACACCACAAAAATCATAGTGAACACGTGTTTTACAAAATCACTGCTTACATTAAAGTGAAAGAGTGATCTGAAAAAGCCAGAATCCCAAGTGAAGTACTGTTGTTGTCTATACTACTGACACGTATACCCATGTGACTGTGGAGCGTTTGGCCATTCCCTTACAGCCAGTGTACTTTGTAGCGCTGTTGATCAGAAGTCTAATACGCGGTGGGTTACTGTTCATGCCGCACGAGTTGCGGCCGGGCGCGTAGTAGTTCTGGACCGCTAGTTGATCGGCGCCCGGCGACGCTCACTTACATGCTGACGTCATACACCGGCCATCGAACCTGCTTTCGGCGTGCCTTGTTCCTGCTTATGCCACTGCCCTGCCCTGAATACTCGCCGACACCGGCGTCAACTGCCGTCGCGACGATTTGTCATGAACACTTCAGAAAACGCGGAACATTTTGCTCACGAGTGTAAAGTCAAACCTTTCGCTAATATTGCTAAACTAAGACTTTTGCCTTATATGTGAAATTAGTATAACTTGTTACGGACTTGAACCTTAAGTGACAAGACATGTCATGGACATTCTTTACCAGCGGAAATGAAAAGCTTTCTAAAATAATTTGCATTTTAACTAACTTTTACATGAATTTTTTTTCTTTTGAGTTTGATGTAAATACTGTTTTATCATAATTGATGTATATATATATATGTTAAAATGTCTATCATTCGAAAAAATCATTAAATACCACAGGAAAGGAAACAGTTCGAAGACTCCGGATGGGGTTATTTTCGACCCGTTTCTTTCCCATGCGCCTGTAACCCGAATGGGAAGGTATTAGACTTTTGTTATCAGGTCATAGGTTATTCCGAACTGTTCGCCTTCATGTACAGACGCAGGGCAAAGAGTAAGTTAAACAGAAGCCCTGACAAAATAAATGTAGAGCCTAAAACACATCGTAAACAAATACTGGAGGTGTAAGTGAAAGCTATACTTGCTTAATAATTTGAATAATCTCAAACTATGCTTGCCAGTGACAAGTTTGCCTGAAGACATTAAGAATCGTGCGAAGTGATCGGATCTGGTAGTGAGTGAGATATTTGGGTACACCCTCACAAGGGGACCAATAAATAAATAAGTAAATAACTTCGCCAATACAATAAAACTGACGTAACGAAATAAATCTTATCGTAGAAAAATCACAAAGATTATGTAATCAACTAATATGATCTGCGAATGTTGTTGTAATCCCTGCTTCTTTAGAAAAAGGATCGCACTCACTTCCCTTTTGTTTCTTGGTAGTGTAAGAAGCCATTTTGTGACTAGGCATGAAAACGTGTAAGTCTCATGTAATATTTAATTTAAATATAATCAAGTGTCGCTAATGTTTTACTGTGAAATTGGTGCAAAGGTCAACGCCATTGTTCTAGATGATAACGGCCCAGAGTCGTAATAAATATTGTAATATTGGCTAATTTTGACAAATAAAACTCAAAGTAAATGTAGGACGATTCTCTTGATTAGCGGTTCTTCCTCTGAAACAGTAAAAGGAATCAATTTTTCCAATATTGAATCATATTTAAGTAAAGTGACTTAAGTAAATTTTTTCATCCCCACTAAATGGAAATTGCGAGAATCGCCTTAGCATTGCTATTCCAGTACAAGTCAACTACAATAATAAATGCAGCTATATATCTGAAATTCTGTGTCTTGGTGGTGTCTTTTAACACAAAAACATCGTGTCGGGTAACTAACTGCAAGCAGTACCACAACTGAGTCACTGATCTAAATAATTTTCCAGATGTGAAGCAGGCAGAATAATACTAACTCCAACTTTTCATGACATATGAGCATCAATACATAAAAAAGAACCACCTCAATATGCTGCTACAGCAAAGAGTATATCTGCCAAAGATATTACAATCCAAGAAACAAACTTGATTTACAGTCGATTATTATGAAAATATCCGTTGTATAATACAACACTTTTTAACACAGTGTATTCACAAATTCACACCTGCGCATTTACAGGATATCAAATAATGCCGGTAATGTCAAGTTAATATAAGCACCTACTAGCTAGGGATGTGGAATACCTACCTGTATTTAGCATAAAACTGAAGCAAAAGTCTGAAGATGACATTATTGCACGTAAGAACAAAGTACATATGTTTTGTATGAAACCAAAATTGCTTTTGTTATATACGATGTATAACCAGTCTTTTAATTGAGAACAATATTATCAAGCTTATTCTCAACCAGGGTAGAGGTGATCGAAAATATCGGAAATAGTTAATAGCACTGAAAAAGTTTTAGTTAAAATTATCTATATATAATCCTTCGTCAGAATAACGCCCGCAGGAAAGTAGCGCCTCAGGGAAATCAATGAGGGTTCAACGAGGCTACTTTTGTTTCTAAATTCTGCTAGACAAACCACGCGCGGGTATTGTTAACTCTTTTGTCTTGTTTCCTACGCTTTGAATAAGTCTACGTAGGTGCGGCGTACGATATAGCTGGCATTTCCGTGTGATAGGCTACGGAAGGGATCAGGGAACTTCTGTTAAACTGGAAGAAAAATGACTATAGTTAATTTATACGGAACAGACTTACGTCGAAACTTATACTGAGCTCTAGGTAATCTAGTCCGGAAGATCACGAACTAAGAATATCTGAGGAATTGTGTGCGCGAGAAAAAGTATCGCTCAGTGTTAAACACTATTACATGCCGAATGACCGATAATGGGATCTGTGGACTACAGGAAGGGACATTAAACTGAATATAGAAAGGGAATTAGACACTTAGCATTGTGAAATTAAAAGAGTACGAAGTTCGAATATGTATCGAAGTATAGTAATGGACCGTAGTCCTTGCTATAATACTTTTCAGTAACGAAAAATAAAAATCACGGACATTTTAGTTGCTGTAGTTGCTGAGTGTAATAGTAGGACCATCACCCCTTTTCTCTATGGACAAAACGCAATCATTCGTGATCATCTAATTATTATTAAGTGAAGTTAATGAAAAAACTGAAGCGATTTCCACAACAGCATGTGTATTAGTCAAGCATGATCATAGGCAAGTTGCAAACTGTACCTCTGGATGACGGGAGGTTCGATTATGAAATATTACGAAGCCTAAATTGTGACTTAAAAGCTATTTAACATTTCATTTCCAAACGGACAGAAATAATACAAAATCAGAAACAGTGCGGATAAGTAGTGACGCCAGAAATAGGAAGCTGAAATAATAACTAACATCCAAAGACATTATTAACTATCTTGTGTTCGGTAACGTAGCAACAAATGAAACAGTCAACATTAATTATTATTATGAAAACCCAAAATTTAGTAGCCGTTAGAGTGAAGATATTTGTGTTTCCTCCAACTGATGTGTAGATATAACGAAAAGTCCATCTGATGTGTAGATATAAGGAAAAGTCGGGCATATACAGTAGCTAATAACATCAATATATTACGTCAAAGAAGCCGACGACAGCAGATCGACGAAGAGCGGCTACAGGTGCAATTTCTAAAATCAGTGAACAATGAAATCTTTGAAAGTCACATGAATAAATTGTTGGGTAACAGAATATACAAAAAAAAAATGATATACCACATTAAATCTATACATGCGTATGTTTGAGAAGTATTACATCATAAGTTCAGTAACATACAAACAAGCAGTGTAGTTCAATGCATGATAGAAAAACAAGACGAGCCTGGGCAAATCGCCTACAAGAATTTTTCCAAACATTTTTGGAATATGAAAGGCATTCATATATAAATTTACAAGCAATTTTATAATTACACCAGCATTCTAACACGTACAATACCTAAACCCCATATTCTCAGGAAAGAGTAGATAACTCTATGTGAATAACCACTGGAAAACATGCAAATACATCAAGCACCTAGGCATATTTTTGGAGTGACCGTGATATAGGTTAGTCCATCCATACGTTATATACGTTCAGAACACCAGGGAAAAACGGTAGTTTCATCTCATTACTGGAAATTACATGGGAAAGTAAATATCATTTTGATGGGAAAATTCAATAATTCCTTGACGTGGTGCATTCAGATATACCTAAGAAGTAAAATGTTACTGTAGGACAAACCATAACTGAGTTGTGTCTGTGATTATATAACATTAGGCACATGAATCTTTACCTGTCACCATAAGTAGATTAAGATATATAAAACAAACATATAATTCACCAGTTTAGAATCAGTAAAGACATCTGTATGTGATGAAAAAAATCAACTAGATTCAATATTTCGGTGATCCAACTGTTCGCCATCTTCAGGAGAAGATCCGGCAGCAAACGCGAAGAGACTTTCAAAACTGGCCAACACTATCAAGAGATTAACAGCTATGGAAAAGAGGAAAATTTTTGAAAACCAGATTTCAAACCCTAAACAATCTAGTTATTTTTATTGTTTCCATATTGATGTTTCCCCAGTTTTTAATCACTTATGTCTATAAATACTGTATGTTAAGATACATTCTACAAGCCAAGAATGGGAATTTTCTAAAGGTTTTCCCCGTAAGTAAATAAAGCGAAATTCAGTCTGGTCACTCTTGCTATAGTAGGACGGCTTGCTTTCCATCTAACGTTTTTCGAAAAATCGAGAATTAGGTGAAAATATTTAGAATTTTGGGGACTTTCCATTGGTAAGGCGTCTGGTGCGCTCTTAGTCCAGGGCTCATCGTCTGCAGCCTTTTTTTGCCACCATCTCGGCCCTTTTTACCTGGTGCTGTCTGGCGCGTTCTGGGTCACATTTTCTCAGTTATGAGTAAGTGACACAGTTCAGATTAGCACAATACTCTTTCTGGACAGCTGACAATTTGCTATGATTTTCTACACAAGATGGATTGTTTCACGAATCTTGGACGCGTTTACTTTGCATTGCTATCAGCACAAACAAGGGAAGCTTGTAGATTTTTCCTAGCAGTCTTCCAAGTGCACGATGTACCTCTCCCCCAGTGTTAGATGGACATTCGCGATTAAACTGACTTCTGGAGAGTTTTGAGTTTTAATATTTTAGGCGAATTTGTGCTCGTTGCTTTGGAGCTGCTTTCTAGTCAAAATTACAAGGATTTGTGTTCATTTAGTTAGAAAGTTGTTTCCCGTTACTTTCATATATTCTGAACCTCGTTATTGCTAGTAATGACATATTAAATACAGAGTTTCATTTTAAACACAATTCCAGAATATTGTCTACCAATGTTGGTTAGTGGACCCTCTCTAATTTAACATACGTGGACTCTGTGTTACCTGTGTTATGCACTGTAACGTAGCTTAGAATCAGAGACAACTTTACTAAATCACTGTTTTATAACCAGAGACACTATTAAATAGAGATCTGTTTGTTTATGTGCAGCTAAGTATCATGATAGTGAAGCAATGGAGATAACTTTTTTAATCACGAATTAGACAATAAATTGGTGCTCGTGACACAATAATAGGTGAGGCTGGAGCTTAACAACTCTCTTATCCAATTATTTCTATTTTTATAACAACTTCCAGAACTTCTACGAGGAAATGGGATCGGGGAGAAGGTAACAAACATAACAGTGAACCGGCACTACCTACACTGCGACTTACGGCGAATTCAAATGACTGCGAGATCAAAGCTGTTTTGCTGTTTGTCGAGATATTCCAGTCTACCCTTTCCGAGGACAATCGCTTGATCTTCACAGCGCATTATATGACGAGTTTATACAGGTGGATTTTAAAACAGACTATTCATCATTACCATATACAACACCGAACGCAACATTTAAAACTGAACGAAATAATTTAACTTGGCCACTGTGAAACGACAATTACTTGAATATGTGAACAAACCTACATTAATCTGTGTGCAACATTTTCTTTTACAAATACTGTACTTCTATTTAATATATCTGATTAATTCTATGCTGCTTTTCCATACGCATTCCCTGGAGACGAACTCATGTCAAAAGAAAATACGATTTGACATTTGTAAAGGAAACCACACAGCCGTCTAAAGTAAAATTCCATTTCTCTCTGCTGGCTCTCCTGTGGGTGTGAAGGGTATTTATTAGTAGAAGAAAAGCATTTTATTTTCGGAGATAGCAGTAGGTAGCGTAGTGAATTTTTATGTGAATTTTATGTACACGATAAAGCACACTGGAATCGTCTTTAGACTGTTTATGTTTCGTTTTATTTTAAAGCTAAACGCAAGCTGATTAATCAATGCAAATTATTTTCACTGCTTCAACACAATGTAAGTGATTGCAAAAGACATACACCACTATGCTGTGAAATTTTTAAATTTTCTTGGTCAACGAGAAGTAAGACTAGATAGGAGGTTGTTGATCTACTTATGCTACTTTTAAGACGCACGGAATAGTTGTCACTGCAATTCGAAAACGGCATGCATACTAGTCAAACAGTACTTAAAACTGCATTTTAAATGGAACTGTAAGGTAATAAGACTGCACTGCAAACCAAATATCAAACTAGTCAAGCTGAGCTTCAAACTGCTCTTCAAACGGAATTGCGAGCTAATAAAACTGCACCGCAAATCGAATTTGAAACTAGTCAAGATGCACTTCACACTGCTCTTCAGACCACATTTCAAACGCAGTTTGACACAAATCAGACAGAAATGGGAACCGAAATGGTTGCAATTACGACAGCGCTGCAAAAAAAAAAAAAAAAAAAAAAAAAAAAAAAAAAAAAAAAAAAAAAAAAAAAAAAAAAGGCTGAGTTACGAATCATACTGAACAGTGTCATTCACTGGATTTACTCTAAAGCAAAGTATAGCAACCGAATGCTGGCAATTCCGTGACGAGCATAAACATTTACCATAGTTTTTTGACGATTTACAAAGTAAGTTTGACAACGTGAAGCAAGGCCAAGATGCGTCAACTAGCACTGATGGAGATCTGTCACAAACAGTACAAGCTTCTTCACATGGTTGGCGTGGTACTATTAAGGCACAAATTGCACAGTAGGCGGAACAAGTCACAGACGTTTTCCAGCAGAGCTTAGAGGAAAAGGACAAACAACTGACTACAGCTGTCAGGAAAAGGTTTAGCAAAACGGTCAAGGTGAGTCTGGAGAAGGCGTTGGGACCATTGAGGGTAGATGCGAGGGCAAGGAATGCAGTGTCATCAGCATACTGCAGGAGGCGAACTGGAGGGGGAGGTTGGGGCGTATCTGCCATGTACAGGGGTTGGAGGAGAGGGGAAAGGACAGAGCCCTGGGGCACACCTGCAGAAGGGTAGAAGGTACAGGAATCGGCGTTATGGATGGTAACATAGGTGGAACGGCGGGAGAGGAAAGAGGCAATCAGATGGACATAGTTGATAGGAAGGGCGTGGGTCTGAAGTTTAAACAGAAGACCTGGATGCCATACACGTTTGTAGGCCTTTTCCTGAGAATCCTTTAAGAGACTGATGATTTACTACAGTTGAGCTACTTGATCCATGTGGCACACTACTGAGCTGAGTACATGGATGATTTGGGGACAGCATCAGTCAGGTTCTTGCATCTGTAAATACTAATCGGACTTTCGATGAAAGAAAATCTATGAAGATCATAGTCGCATGCCCATGCTGAATAACTAAGGTGTTTGCATTATGTACAAAGACACATGAACACAACCGAGTGCACTGTCATAATGAGACATCATCCAAAGACTACATCCAATAGAAATGAACAACACTTGTTACTGACGAAAAATACACTTCCCTTAGTCGTTAAGCACTGAACATCATATGTAAAGATAGCTGAAAGATGTGCTTAACAAAGCAAAAAGCAATACGACTTTTACATTTCACATGTCATGCTAATAGCCGATTGCCATACTACAAGGCTTATTATGATGCACATCCACAGTTACAGGTGAAATACTGTGACTCATTCAATGATACAAAGACTGAGCGTCAAGGATACTTGTAGAACCACAGTAAACATATGCTGTCACAGCAAAGAGTGTATCTGACAAAGATATTACAGTCCAAGAACCAAACATGACTTACAGTCTATCATTATGAAAATATCCATTGTATAATACAACACTTTTTAACACAGTATATCCACAAATTCACACCTGAGCATTACCATGTGAAAAAAGAATACTGAAGAACTTCACAAATATAACAAAACTGACGTGGTAACGAAATAAATATTATCGCAGAAAAATCACAAAGACTATGTAATCAAATAATATGATCTGGGAATGTTGTTGTAATCTCTGCTCTTTTTTGTTGTGTAAGAAGCCATCTTGTGACGAGGCATGAAAACGTGTAAGTTTCATGTAATATTTAGTCTAAATATAATCAAATATTACTTAAATGTGTCGCTAACGTTTCACTGTAACACATCCTACATTCATGAAGCGAATGACTTAAATGCTTTATGCAAATTCTATAGGGAATTATTGGTGCAGAGGTCGAATCCATTGTTCTAGATGATAACGGCCCAGAGTCGTAATACATTTTTTAATATTTGCTAATTTTGACAAATAATAATAAATGTAAATGTGGGAGGATTCTCTTGATTAGCGGTTCTTTCTTTGAAACAGTAAAAGTAATCGATTTTACCAATACTGGATCATATTTGCGGAAAGTGACTTAAATAAGTATTATTCATCCCCACTTAACGGAAATCGCGAGAATCTCTTCAGCACACTAATTTCACTAAAGTTACACATATACCTTACAAAAGATAACTGCAATAATAGATGCAGCTATATACCTGGTAATTTGTGTGTGGGCTGTGTCTTTTACTATAAAAACATCTTTTTGGGCAAACAAGCTGCGAGAAGTACCACAACTGAGTCACTGACGTATGACCTAAATAATTATCCAGTTGTGAAGCAGGCAGAATAATAATAACTCCAACTTTTAATAGAATATAAATAAAAATACGTAAAAAAGAACCACCACAATGGCGCCCAACGTGTGGGGCACGAACCACCGATTTATGTAAATATACCAGTTGCGTCGGCACATAAAGCCACACCACAACTGGAGCACAAAGCGTGCAACTCGAACCACTTACATAAATAAATCCGAACAGATGTGCAAACAGATATATAGCTGTATTTAGTTTTGGTCAAACTCAGAATCCAAAACTAAAACTTAGATGTAAATGTATTTTTTTTGTATGTAGAAATTCCAGGTGATACATACTTTCACGTTGTAAGAATAAACTGTTTCATGTACCACTTCCATCAAAATCCTACAAGCTGCCTATAGATGTGTGAGAAGTGGTGCAACAACTGATCCTTGGGCTGCAGCATTGAGGAAAAAAAAACCACAAGAATAAACCAAAAACTACAAAAGGTAAGAGTGCAGATATAAGTGCTGCTGGCTGGTGGATGAAAACACATAAATGAGTCTGAGGCCAGGCACTCCACACATTGAAAAATTTTAAATTGTCTACATATTTTAATGAATTTATATTTGCATATTTTTGCAGTGAAGTCAAAACGATTCTTACTAAAATCAGCGAAAGACATACGAATTTGCTGGCCGGATCAGCGTAAAGTAATTTAAAGTAAAGTGTGCACGAAGTTAACTTCAGATCATAGGTCACAAGACAATTATGCAGTGTTTTTGATAGTTACCAATTCAGTATAGATAAAACTTGCACTGCAGTTGCAGAAAGTTCTTTACAGGTGTAGTAGCTCAGTTCGTGTACAGAGTCAAGTATTGAGTCAATTTGAAAGAAATTTAGTTAATGATAGGCTTACATAACTAAAAGAAAGTGAATTTAACTAAAAATTTCTAATTTTTGTGTGTTTCTTTTTTAGTATGCTGTGAGACAATTTCACTTAAGGTGTGTCTTATATTTCTTTTGTTTTTGTGTGTGTCTTGTGTATATCGTCATTGAATAAGCATTGGTAAGCCACGTAGAGAAAAAAGTACCCAGTGTGAGGCTCTATCTGATACTTAAGTGGACGATAATGTCTACGAACTCCAAATAACTGACCCATCGGAGAATACCCGTTCGCAAATTCCTCAAAAGGAACCAGAACAGGTACCAAAATCTCACGATTTTACTGGATATACTGCACAAGCTCAAGTGAGCGCATATGTTCATCAAATTAGGCCAGAAAAGATGACTGCTACCACATCATCAACTGATGGTGCATCAGTAGCAGCTTGTCCCAGTCTTGCTTTTCTTGCGATGCTGTTAGCACAATTAGATATCCGGGAAAGACTACGCGAACAAGCACTTTTACATCAGGTAAAAGACGTGTTACAATCAGAACGTAACGAACGTGAGGGAAGGGAAAGGGTACAAGCCAAAGTTCTTGAAGAAAAAGAGAAGGCTGAAGCCTTGGCTAGGGAGAAAAGAGAGAAATTAAACGATCTTTTACAAGAACGAGAAAAGGCTATCATCTCACGTCTATTGCAAGAGATGAATGTGATAAAACAACAAATTTCGGAACTTGTAGACCAAAACAAAGATTTTTCAGAAAAAAATCAATGACCTTGACGATAGAATGAATAAACTAGACAATGCCCAGGCCTACCAACCCTTGCCCAAGTAAAACTTCAGGAATCGTTGATAAAACATAGACAGTTTCAGATTTTCAATGATGAGAAAAATGTTGTGCATCCTGTTATCTTTATAGAAAGTTTTAAAAACGTTTTGCCTCTCTCATGGACAGAGAGGCAAATGAGTCAGTTTGTTACATGCTTTATTATAGGAGATGCAGCGCTGTGGGCACTAGAAACGGCCGAACAGTTCGCGTCGTTTTCTGAGTTTGAAAACAAATTTCTTGCTAGGTTCTGGTCTCGATCTGTACAAGAACGTTTAGGAAAACGGATATACAACCCTGAACTGTTCAATCCCCACCAGGGGAATGTAAGAAAGTATTTTGAGAAATATCTTAATAAGAAGCGCTGTTGGGATGAACCTATGTTGCAAGAGATGTATTGAGAATTAGTACAGGAAAACTACCCATTGCCATTCGAGAAAAACTCGTACATGTCCCAGACACGGACATAGAACAATTTGTGTCAACATTAGATTCTTTGGATTTAATCCAAGAAGATACACTTCAAAACGAATATGGCAATGTGGGGAGTAATCAAAACAACAATAAATCACGACAGTCGAATAGTAACAGCCCCAGAATGAACGGGCTCCCGAAAAATAATGATTCTTGAAATGGTGAAGCGTACAATAACGGCAGGCGGGACACACCAGCAACTGAGTAATAGTAATTGGCATCCTAACCATGCGGAAGGAAACCAATATTCACGATCTACTTACTCACCGAGTAAAACCGGCAATGAACAATACAACCGTAAAAGGAGAGGTGAAAAAGGGGGTAACCACAATTTCCCTCAGAAAAACATATGTGTACTGCCAACGACCAGTGGAAACGCCCAGTGGAAAGCACAAAGTCACATGCCAAGTAACAATGTACCGATCCATCACATAAACGTTATACTCATGCCACCGCCACCGCTGCATCCACCAGACTCTAGTGCCCAAGTGTATGTACCACAGAGTCAGTCTTGCGCTCAAAGCGAGAGCGTGAGAATTGTGGACTTCACGAATGAGACACCTGCAGCGGAAGACAGGCCGTCAAACACCGGCCGACCGCTGTAGGCCCCTTCCAGTTGGTCGGCAGTGGTGGAGAAGGGGGGCGCGGGATGTAAACGTCTGTGTGCTGAGGTACAATGATCGCCAGCATTTAAAGGACGAGCTAATAACTGAAGCGTGACAGCGAAGTACGGATGTTATGGAATGGATAAAGGCTGACTTTCAGGGTAAAATTAACGATGTTTTAATAACAGTGATTGTGGACACCCGCGCCAGCACATTCGTGATGGATGAACAATTGTTCCGTTGTGTGGACAAGATCAGGAAGCTGCCGATTTTACCAGTGGAAAACTGTACAGTGGTAGGAGCCCTACGAGGGAAGGGTCAGTTAATAAAAAACCAGGTGCAGGTAGAGCTAACACTGGAAAAAAAATCATTTACAAGCTCATTCCTGGTCGTTAGAACTCTCTCCGTACCTTTTATCCTGGATTTATATGCTCTCTGTGAAATGAAGGCGAAAACTGACCTGGCACATGACATCTGCACCTTAGTATACCATGATATGCAGATCGAATTGGTGTTAATAAGGACGCCTGATGCGTGCACGAACTATTGTCGGCAAGTTAGTGTAGTGCTCCCTGACAGTCCCACACTAATGGAGGTGACTAATCTTTCAGTAGAGAGTGAAAATGATACGGCAGATGCCTGGGTGAAGGAATCACGGAACATCAAGTAAAATATTGTCGAAAAGGTAGCCGAATCCACATATTTGACTGACCAGCAACAAAATGAACTGACACCGTTGCGTAACCTATTTGCCGATGTATTTATCGAAAGACCCGGTATAATCACAGGGTTGTTGTTGTGGTCTTCAGTCCTGAGACTGGTTTCATGCAGCTCTCCATGCTACTCTATCCTGTGCAAGCTTCTTCATCACCCAGTACCTATTGCAACCTACATCCTTCTGAATCTGCTTGGTATATTCATCTCTTGGCCTCCCTCTACGATTTTTACTCTCCACGCTGCCCTCCAGTACTAAATTGGTGATCCCTTGATGCCTCAGAACATGTCCTACCAACCGATCCCTTCTTCCAGTCAAGTTGTGCCACAAACTTCTCTTCTCCCCAATCCTATTGAATACCTCCTCATTAGTTATGCGATCTACCCATCTAATCTTCAACATTCTTCTGTAACACCACATTTCGAAAGCTTCTATTCTCTTCTTGTCCAAACTATTTATCGTCCATGTTTCACCTCCATACATGGCTACACTCCATACAAATAACTTTCAGAAACGACTTCCTGACACTTAAATCAATACTCGATGTTAACAAATTGCTCTTCTTCAGAAACGCATTCCTTGCCATTGCCAGTCTACTTTTTGTATCTTCTCTACTTCGACCATCATCAGTTATTTTGCTCCCCAAATAGCAAAACTCCTTTACTATTTTAAGTGTCTCATTTCCTAATCTAATTCCCTCAGCATCACCCAACTTAATTCGACTACATTCCATTATCCTCGTTTTGCTTTTGTTGATGTTCATCTTATATCCCCCTTTCAAGACACACTAGACTCTTCTCACTTATTATATTAATGTGGGAAACCCGCAAGGTACCAGCTGACTTGAAGAACTCCACAATTGTCACCATCTTCAAAAAGGGCGACAGAAGCGTCTGTGGTAACTACCGGGGAATATCTCTACTCTCTGTCACTGGAAAAATTTTTGCAAGAATCCTTTTAAATCGCCTTCAGACACTTTCAGAGACTATACTACCTGAGTCTCAATACGGGTTTCGACCTTCAAGAGGGACAATTGACATGATCTTCTGTGCACGACAACTACAGGAGAAGTGCAGAGAACAGCAAAAGCCTTTACTTCTTGTTTTCTACGATCTAGAAAAGGCCTTTCATACAGTTCCCAGAGAAGCCATGTGGATGGTCTTAAAACGCTTCGGCTGCCCTGAACATTTTGTTGACCTGATTGAAGCTCTCCACGTTGATATGACTGGACAGGTCCTCTGCCAGAATGAAATGACTGGTGAATTCCCAATAACAAGTGGGCTTAAACAAGGATGCGTTCTTGCACCTACATTATTTGCATTGTATCTGGCAGCTATGCTTTACGAGACAACCGTAAACAATGCAGGAATAGAACTAAAGTACAGGTTTGATGGAGGATTATTCAACCAGTCCAGACTCCATTCAAAAAGTTCACCAGTACCACTCGTGTGACAGAGCTGCAGTATGCTGATGACAATGCCTCTACAGCTCATTCACCTGCAGAGTTGCAGCTGTCAGTTGATTCCTTCAGCAGGGCGTACGAACGATTTGGTCTCTCCATCAATATTCCAAAGACAAAGGTGATGGCGCAGCCAACTCCTGGATCCTCCGTTCCTGACTTCAGCATATCCATCTATGATACACTCTTGGAACAAGTGGACCATTTCCTCTACCTGGGAAGCATACTGTCATCCAACTGCTCATCTGGAAAAGATGTGGAGAATAGATTACGTGCTACACATGTAGCATTTGGTCGTCTTACAAAGCGTGTCTTCCTGAATAAAGACCTAACACTGTACACCAAACTGATGGTGTAAAAAGCTGTAGTCATTTCCACCCTGCTGTATGGTTGCGAAACCTGGACGTTATATCGCTGCGATCTGAAGAAACTAGAACGCTTCAACCAACAGAAGCTAAGATATACGAGGGTCGGTCAAAAGGTAATGCCTCCCATTTTTTTTCTACTTAAAGAAATTAAGTTAAGTGAAAAATTTGAATTTGGCGCCATTCCTCAAACCTTCTTCTGCAATCCACTGCAGTAGTAACTTTCTGTGTCAACAGGTGGCAGCACAGCAGAAGTTTGTAAGATGGCCGACATCGATGTTCGTTTGAGACAGCGTTGTGTGATTGAATTCTTGAATGCAGAAGGTGAAACGCCCATACGCATTCATGAAAGACTGAAGAAGGTGTATGGTGTTGTGACAGTGGATGTCAGCACTGTTAGACGATGGGTTCGTCGTTGTAAGGAAGCTGAAGGGCAAACACCGTTGACTGACGAAAAGCGGAGCGGCAGGCCGGTGAGTGCAGTGACTCCACACAACATTCAGCAAGTTGATGACATCATTCGTGGTGACCGTCGGGTGACTGCAGATGAAGTGTGTCGCATTATTTCTCTTAGTAAAGGCAGTGTGATCACGATTATTAAACAATTGGGGTACTCAAAAGTTTGTGCACGGTGGGTTCCAAAAATGTTAACCGATCAGAATAAAGAGGCAAGGAAAACAATAGCCTCCCAACACTTGCAGCGCTTCCGTTTGAGGGAGATGAGTTTCTGAAAAAAATTGTGACCGGGGACGAAACATGGGTGCATTTTTTTGAACCCGAATCAAAGAGGCAGTCAATGGAGTGGCGTCACACAAGCTCGCCGAGGAAGAAAAAATTCAAAACTGTGCGATCGGCAGGGAAAGTTATGGCAACAGTTTTCTGGGATACAGAGGGTGTGATTCTGGTTGATTTTTTGGAGCAGGGATGCACAATAAATTCTGTTCAATACGTCACAACCCTCAACATACTTAAAGCACGTCTTCAGCGAGTTCGCCCAACAAAATCAATGGCAGATGTTCTTCTTTTGCATGACAATGCAAGACCACACACCAGTCGTCACACCTCTGACGAGATTGTCAAAATTGGATGGGAAGTTTTGCCTCATCCCCCATACAGCCCTGACCTGGCACCATCAGACTTCCATCTGTTCGGGCCACTAAAAGAAGCTCATCGTGGGATTCATTTTGAAGATGAGGAGGCCGTCAAAACATCCGTGCGTCAATGGCTTAGGAAGCAGAGCTGTGATTTTTACCGTGCTGGGATACATGCCCTTGTTCAAAGATGGACCAAAACTGTAGAGATGGGCGGAGATTACATTGAAAAATGACAAAATGATCCTCAATGTTGTGGTTTTCAACCTATGTAATTGCATTTAAATTTCCTGACAATTAAACGTAGAAAAAAAAATAGGAGGCATTACTTTTTGACTGACCCTCGTATCATGAACCTGAAATGGGATGACTTCATATCCAACACGGCTGTTCTAGAGAAAGCAAAAATGCATAGCATGGAAGCTCTTATCATTGGGCATCAACTCAGATGGGTCGGACATGTCCAGCGGATGAAAAATGACAGACTTCCACGCCAAATGCTGTACAGCGAAGTGAGCACAGGTAAAAGGCCACGAGGTGCCCCTCTCAAACGTTATAAGGATCAGTACAAGAAAAATCTGAAAAACTTGCACATCGATCCGAGTAACTGGTCCACAATAGCAGAAGACCGAAGTCGCTGGCGCTCAGTTACCTCAAATGCTCTTCAAAACTTTGAGCTGGAACGTCGAAGAATGGAGAATGACAAACGCCAGAGACGTAAACTCCTCCAGGCTCAGCCACGTCCTCCACCTTCCATCAGCTGTAATGTCTGTGGCCACCTGTTCCACGCTAGGATTGGATTGCTAAGCCATCAAAGACACTTCCACGCCTGAACCGTGACAAAGGAAATCTCAGGAGAGAAATGAAAACTCGGATACGAGTATCAGCCGACGACGACGAAGACACTATCCATTCCGTTCAACTGCTCTTCCAAGTCATTTGCTGTCTCTGATAAAATTACAATGTCATCGGCGAACCTCAAAGTTTTTATTTCTTCTCCCTGGATTTTAATACCTACTCCGAACTTCTCTTTTGTTTCCTTCACTGCTTCCTCAATGCAAAGATTGAATAACATCGGGGAGAGGCTACAACCCTGTCTCACTCCCTTCCCAACCACTGCTTCCCTTTCATGCCCATGAGTACAATATGCAAGTCCGAGCTCACGATACATTCTGCCACGCGACGTTTACCATCCCCTGGTCAGTGAAAATTGTAAACAGGTTCGTACTTGGTAAACAAGAATATTTTAATCAAATTTAGGTTAGTTTGAATATGTCTTTTTGTGATTTATGTGTGCTTCGTTCATTTTTGTGGGTAAAATTTCTTGTCTTGTTTAGTGTGTAAGTATGTGTATTTTTGAACGAGTTGAACTGAATGTGTGCATCATGTACGTACATGAACTAACATATTAGCAAATGAATCGGACTGTCCATAAATGATATACTAAGAAACTTCCTGGCAGATTCAAACTGTGTGAAGGAGCGAGAGTCGAACTCGGGACCTTTGACTTTGGCGGGCAAGTGCTCTACCAACTGAGCTACCCGAGCACGACTGACGCCCCGTCCTCACAGCTCTAATTCCGCCAGTACCTCGTCTCCTACCTTCCAAACTTCACAGAAGCTCTCCTGCAAACCTTGCAGAACTAACACTCCTGGAAGAAAGGATATTGCGGAGACATGGCTTAGCCACAGCCTGGCGATTGTTTCTAGAATGAAATTTTCACTCTACAGCGGAGTGTGCGCTGATATGAAACTTCCTGGCAGATTAAAACTGTGTGCCGGACCGAGACTCGAACATAACATACTAACACTGAGCACAGTGCGTGCGCCCGAAAATTAGTCCCACTGACTCGTTTGTGTTTCTCATTTCAGCTACAGTATAGCTTGACACAGTTTGCGCGAATTCCATCTAGAAGTACTTGTGGCTGCACTCACATGCAAGGCAGCTGCAAACGAGCAATCTACGTTAAGTGAATGATTCTGCGTTGAATGACAATATTATGTACAAAATGTAGTGAACTCACGATACCAGAGTGATCAAATGGCCGACACTTCATAAATAAGAGAATTTGGCAAAGAATATGATAATTTTGTAATAGACAAAGCATATTACTGATTAAATTACTGTCGGTAAAGCCGACGAAAAATGTAATATCGATTGTTTATGTATTTGTGTATATACTTTTAATGAAAAGGATTAAAATGTGAAGTACTTTTCAGGACACTCAGATAGTGACATGAGGAAAGAAGTTACTCACACGATACGAACTTTAAACGAAGTAAAAGTGAAACAAACTGTAGATGTTATAGCTAGGCAAAATATTGATGAGCTGTACCAAAGTGCGACAGTAATAAAGTAAACGTAAATGCCCGTCACATATGGCTGAACATTAATAAGTAAAGTGCTATGTGGTTGTTACAGTTTCAATGAACTGTTCATAGCAAGGAACACTGGTGTTTGTTGCAAGAAAGTGAACCTATACATAGAAGTTAAATCTGTGTGGTTAAGAAACAGCTAACCGCGAGCTGAAATCACAAGTGAACGCTTTCAGCGGCGCAATTGTTAGCGGAACAGCGTGAAAGTGTCGCAATGACAAACCTTGTACGGACGCCCACCAGAGTAACGAACAGGAAAATTTTTGTGTTAGCAGAAGAGCCAACACCGTTTTACGAGAGGGGGCCGAAATGCACGCGTTTTAGCTCATATAGGCTGGCGTGAGGAGGAAAGAACTATACTGACCTGAGGTCTGGAACATGGCAAGGAATTAGAATTCAGAAAGCGGACATAATTAGTTTGATACTTAACTTTAATCCATTAATGAGGAACGCCGCTCTTGACGGTACATGATTCACAATATTATCTGTTCAGGATACATTCTTGAAGCAATTATAGTAACTGAATACGGCGCCTTGCTAGGTCGTAGCAAATGACGTAACTGAAGGCTATGCTAAACTGTCGTCTCTGCAAATGAGAGCGTATGTAGACAGTGAACCATCGCTAGCAAAGTCGGCTGTACAACTGGGCGAATGCTAGGGAGTCTCTCTAGACTAGACTTGCCGTGTGGCGGAGCTTGGTCTGCAATCACTGATAGTGGCGACACGCGGGTCCGACGTATACTAACGGACCTCGGCCGATTTAAAGGCTACCACCTATCAAGTGTGGTGTCTGGTGGTGACACCACAAAAATCATAGTGAACACGTGTTTTACAAAATCACTGCTTACATTAAAGTGAAAGAGTGATCTGAAAAAGCCAGAATCCCAAGTGAAGTACTGTTGTTGTCTATACTACTGACACATATACCCATGTGACTGTGGAGCGTTTGGCCATTCCCTTACAGCCAGTGTACTTTGTAGCGCTGTTGATCAGAAGTCTAATACGCGGTGGGTTACTGTTCATGCCGCACGAGTTGCGGCCGGGCGCGTAGTAGTTCTGGACCGCTAGTTGATCGGCGCCCGGCGACGCTCACTTACATGCTGACGTCATACACCGGCCATCGAACCTGCTTTCGGCGTGCCTTGTTCCTGCTTATGCCACTGCCCTGCCCTGAATACTCGCCGACACCGGCGTCAACTGCCGTCGCGACGATTTGTCATGAACACTTCAGAAAACGCGGAACATTTTGCTCACGAGTGTAAAGTCAAACCTTTCGCTAATATTGCTAAACTAAGACTTTTGCCTTATATGTGAAATTAGTATAACTTGTTACGGACTTGAACCTTAAGTGACAAGACATGTCATGGACATTCTTTACCAGCGGAAATGAAAAGCTTTCTAAAATAATTTGCATTTTAACTAACTTTTACATGAATTTTTTTTCTTTTGAGTTTGATGTAAATACTGATTTATCATAATTGATGTATATATATATATATATATGTTAAAATGTCTATCATTCGAAAAAATCATTAAATACCACAGGAAAGGAAACAGTTCGAAGACTCCGGATGGGGTTATTTTCGACCCGTTTCTTTCCCATGCGCCTGTAACCCGAATGGGAAGGTATTAGACTTTTGTTATCAGGTCATAGGTTATTCCGAACTGTTCGCCTTCATGTGCAGACACAGGGCAAAGAGTAAGTTAAACAGAAGCCCTGACAAAATAAATGTAGAGCCTAAAACACATCGTAAACAAATACTGGAGGTGTAAGTGAAAGCTATACTTGCTTAATAATTTGAATAATCTCAAACTATGCTTGCCAGTGACAAGTTTGCCTGAAGACATTAAGAATCGTGCGAAGTGATCGGATCTGGTAGTGAGTGAGATATTTGGGTACACCCTCACAAGGGGACCAATAAATAAATAAGTAAATAACTTCGCCAATACAATAAAACTGACGTAACGAAATAAATCTTATCGTAGAAAAATCACAAAGATTATGTAATCAACTAATATGATCTGCGAATGTTGTTGTAATCCCTGCTTCTTTTGAAAAAGGATCGCACTCACTTCCCTTTTGTTTCTTGGTAGTGTAAGAAGCCATTTTGTAACTAGGCATGAAAACGTGTAAGTCTCATGTAATATTTAATTTAAATATAATCAAGTGTCGCTAATGTTTTACTGTGAAATTGGTGCAAAGGTCAACGCCATTGTTCTAGATGATAACGGCCCAGAGTCGTAATAAATATTGTAATATTGGCTAATTCTGACAAATAAAACTCAAAGTAAATGTAGGACGATTCTCTTGATTAGCGGTTCTTCCTCTGAAACAGTAAAAGGAATCAATTTTTCCAATATTGAATCATATTTAAGTAAAGTGACTTAAGTAAATTTTTTCATCCCCACTAAATGGAAATTGCGAGAATCGCCTTAGCATTGCTATTCCAGTACAAGTCAACTACAATAATAAATGCAGCTATATATCTGAAATTCTGTGTCTTGGTGGTGTCTTTTAACACAAAAACATCGTGTCGGGTAACTAACTGCAAGCAGTACCACAACTGAGTCACTGATCTAAATAATTTTCCAGATGTGAAGCAGGCAGAATAATACTAACTCCAACTTTTCATGACATATGAGTATCAATACATAAAAAAGAACCACCTCAATATGCTGCTACAGCAAAGAGTATATCTGCCAAAGATATTACAATCCAAGAAACAAACTTGATTTACAGTCGATTATTATGAAAATATCCGTTGTATAATACAACACTTTTTAACACAGTGTATTCACAAATTCACACCTGCGCATTTACAGGATATCAAATAATGCCGGTAATGTCAGGTTAATATAAGCACCTACTAGCTAGGGATGTGGAATACCTACCTGTATTTAGCATAAAACTGAAGCAAAAGTCTGAAGATGACATTATTGCACGTAAGAACAAAGTACATATGTTTTGTATGAAACCAAAATTGCTTTTGTTATATACGATGTATAACCAGTCTTTTAATTGAGAACAATATTATCAAGCTTATTCTCAACCAGGGTAGAGGTGATCGAAAATATCGGAAATAGTTAATAGCACTGAAAAAGTTTTAGTTAAAATTATCTATATATAATCCTTCGTCAGAATAACGCCCGCAGGAAAGTAGCGCCTCAGGGAAATCAATGAGGGTTCAACGAGGCTACTTTGGTTTTTAAATTCTGCTAGACAAACCACGCGCGGGTATTGTTAACTCTTTTGTCTTGTTTCCTACGCTTTGAATAAGTCTACGTAGGTGCGGCGTACGATATAGCTGGCATTTCCGTGTGATAGGCTACGGAAGGGATCAGGGAACTTCTGTTAAACTGGAAGAAAAATGACTATAGTTAATTTATACGGAACAGACTTACGTCGAAACTTATACTGAGCTCTAGGTAATCTAGTCCGGAAGATCACGAACTAAGAATATCTGAGGAATTGTGTGCGCGAGAAAAAGTATCGCTCAGTGTTAAACACTATTACATGCCGAATGACCGATAATGGGATCTGTGGACTACAGGAAGGGACATTAAACTGAATATAGAAAGGGAATTAGACACTTAGCATTGTGAAATTAAAAGAGTACGAAGTTCGAATATGTATCGAAGTATAGTAATGGACCGTAGTCCTTGCTATAATACTTTTCAGTAACGAAAAATAAAAATCACGGACATTTTAGTTGCTGTAGTTGCTGAGTGTAATAGTAGGACCATCACTCCTTTTCTCTATGGACAAAACGCAATCATTCGTGATCATCTAATTATTATTAAGTGAAGTTAATGAAAAAACTGAAGCGATTTCCACAACAGCATGTGTATTAGTCAAGCATGATCATAGGCAAGTTGCAAACTGTACCTCTGGATGACGGGAGGTTCGATTATGAAATATTACGAAGCCTAAATTGTGACTTAAAAGCTATTTAACATTTCATTTCCAAACGGACAGAAATAATACAAAATCAGAAACAGTGCGGATAAGTAGTGACGCCAGAAATAGGAAGCTGAAATAATAACTAACATCCAAAGACATTATTAACTATCTTGTGTTCGGTAACGTAGCAACAAATGAAACAGTCAACATTAATTATTATTATGAAAACCCAAAATTTAGTAGCCGTTAGAGTGAAGATATTTGTGTTTCCTCCAACTGATGTGTAGATATAACGAAAAGTCCATCTGATGTGTAGATATAAGGAAAAGTCGGGCATATACAGTAGCTAATAACATCAATATATTACGTCAAAGAAGCCGACGACAGCAGATCGACGAAGAGCGGCTACAGGTGCAATTTCTAAAATCAGTGAACAATGAAATCTTTGAAAGTCACATGAATAAATTGTTGGGTAACAGAATATACAAAAAAAAATGATATACCACATTAAATCTATACATGCGTATGTTTGAGAAGTATTACATCATAAGTTCAGTAACATACAAACAAGCAGTGTAGTTCAATGCATGATAGAAAAACAAGACGAGCCTGGGCAAATCGCCTACAAGAATTTTTCCAAACATTTTTGGAATATGAAAGGCATTCATATATAAATTTACAAGCAATTTTATAATTACACCAGCATTCTAACACGTACAATACCTAAACCCCATATTCTCAGGAAAGAGTAGATAACTCTATGTGAATAACCACTGGAAAACATGCAAATACATCAAGCACCTAGGCATATTTTTGGAGTGACCGTGATATAGGTTAGTCCATCCATACGTTATATACGTTCAGAACACCAGGGAAAAACGGTAGTTTCATCTCATTACTGGAAATTACATGGGAAAGTAAATATCATTTTGATGGGAAAATTCAATAATTCCTTGACGTGGTGCATTCAGATATACCTAAGAAGTAAAATGTTACTGTAGGACAAACCATAACTGAGTTGTGTCTGTGATTATATAACATTAGGCACATGAATCTTTACCTGTCACCATAAGTAGATTAAGATATATAAAACAAACATATAATTCACCAGTTTAGAATCAGTAAAGACATCTGTATGTGATGAAAAAAATCAACTAGATTCAATATTTCGGTGATCCAACTGTTCGCCATCTTCAGGAGAAGATCCGGCAGCAAACGCGAAGAGACTTTCAAAACTGGCCAACACTATCAAGAGATTAACAGCTATGGAAAAGAGGAAAATTTTTGAAAACCAGATTTCAAACCCTAAACAATCTAGTTATTTTTATTGTTTCCATATTGATGTTTCCCCAGTTTTTAATCACTTATGTCTATAAATACTGTATGTTAAGATACATTCTACAAGCCAAGAATGGGAATTTTCTAAAGGTTTTCCCCGTAAGTAAATAAAGCGAAATTCAGTCTGGTCACTCTTGCTATAGTAGGACGGCTTGCTTTCCATCTAACGTTTTTCGAAAAATCGAGAATTAGGTGAAAATATTTAGAATTTTGGGGACTTTCCATTGGTAAGGCGTCTGGTGCGCTCTTAGTCCAGGGCTCATCGTCTGCAGCCTTTTTTTGCCACCATCTCGGCCCTTTTTACCTGGTGCTGTCTGGCGCGTTCTGGGTCACATTTTCTCAGTTATGAGTAAGTGACACAGTTCAGATTAGCACAATACTCTTTCTGGACAGCTGACAATTTGCTATGATTTTCTACACAAGATGGATTGTTTCACGAATCTTGGACGCGTTTACTTTGC
The DNA here is from genome assembly GCF_021461395.2 of Schistocerca americana. Taxonomy (NCBI): domain Eukaryota; kingdom Metazoa; phylum Arthropoda; class Insecta; order Orthoptera; family Acrididae; genus Schistocerca; species Schistocerca americana. The sequence continues at coordinate 399,035,359 of NC_060123.1, read as the reverse complement.
ATTGCTATCAGCACAAACAAGGGAAGCTTGTAGATTTTTCCTAGCAGTCTTCCAAGTGCACGATGTACCTCTCCCCCAGTGTTAGATGGACATTCGCGATTAAACTGACTTCTGGAGAGTTTTGAGTTTTAATATTTTAGGCGAATTTGTGCTCGTTGCTTTGGAGCTGCTTTCTAGTCAAAATTACAAGGATTTGTGTTCATTTAGTTAGAAAGTTGTTTCCCGTTACTTTCATATATTCTGAACCTCGTTATTGCTAGTAATGACATATTAAATACAGAGTTTCATTTTAAACACAATTCCAGAATATTGTCTACCAATGTTGGTTAGTGGACCCTCTCTAATTTAACATACGTGGACTCTGTGTTACCTGTGTTATGCACTGTAACGTAGCTTAGAATCAGAGACAACTTTACTAAATCACTGTTTTATAACCAGAGACACTATTAAATAGAGATCTGTTTGTTTATGTGCAGCTAAGTATCATGATAGTGAAGCAATGGAGATAACTTTTTTAATCACGAATTAGACAATAAATTGGTGCTCGTGACACAATAATAGGTGAGGCTGGAGCTTAACAACTCTCTTATCCAATTATTTCTATTTTTATAACAACTTCCAGAACTTCTACGAGGAAATGGGATCGGGGAGAAGGTAACAAACATAACAGTGAACCGGCACTACCTACACTGCGACTTACGGCGAATTCAAATGACTGCGAGATCAAAGCTGTTTTGCTGTTTGTCGAGATATTCCAGTCTACCCTTTCCGAGGACAATCGCTTGATCTTCACAGCGCATTATATGACGAGTTTATACAGGTGGATTTTAAAACAGACTATTCATCATTACCATATACAACACCGAACGCAACATTTAAAACTGAACGAAATAATTTAACTTGGCCACTGTGAAACGACAATTACTTGAATATGTGAACAAACCTACATTAATCTGTGTGCAACATTTTCTTTTACAAATACTGTACTTCTATTTAATATATCTGATTAATTCTATGCTGCTTTTCCATACGCATTCCCTGGAGACGAACTCATGTCAAAAGAAAATACGATTTGACATTTGTAAAGGAAACCACACAGCCGTCTAAAGTAAAATTCCATTTCTCTCTGCTGGCTCTCCTGTGGGTGTGAAGGGTATTTATTAGTAGAAGAAAAGCATTTTATTTTCGGAGATAGCAGTAGGTAGCGTAGTGAATTTTTATGTGAATTTTATGTACACGATAAAGCACACTGGAATCGTCTTTAGACTGTTTATGTTTCGTTTTATTTTAAAGCTAAACGCAAGCTGATTAATCTATGCAAATTATTTTCGCTGCTTCAACACAATGTAAGTGATTGCAAAAGACATACACCACTATGCTGTGAAATTTTTAAATTTTCTTGGTCAACGAGAAGTAAGACTAGATAGGAGGTTGTTGATCTACTTACGCTACTTTTAAGACGCACGGAATAGTTGTCACTGCAATTCGAAAACGGCATGCATACTAGTCAAACAGTACTTAAAACTGCATTTTAAATGGAACTGTAAGGTAATAAGACTGCACTGCAAACCAAATATCAAACTAGTCAAGCTGAGCTTCAAACTGCTCTTCAAACGGAATTGCGAGCTAATAAAACTGCACCGCAAATCGAATTTGAAACTAGTCAAGATGCACTTCACACTGCTCTTCAGACCACATTTCAAACGCAGTTTGACACAAATCAGACAGAAATGGGAACCGAAATGGTTGCAATTACGACAGCGCTGCAAAAAAAAAAAAAAAAAAAAAAAAAAAAAAAAAAAAAAAAAAAAAAAAAAAAAAAAAAAGGCTGAGTTACGAATCATACTGAACAGTGTCATTCACTGGATTTACTCTAAAGCAAAGTATAGCAACCGAATGCTGGCAATTCCGTGACGAGCATAAACATTTACCATAGTTTTTTGACGATTTACAAAGTAAGTTTGACAACGTGAAGCAAGGCCAAGATGCGTCAACTAGCACTGATGGAGATCTGTCACAAACAGTACAAGCTTCTTCACATGGTTGGCGTGGTACTATTAAGGCACAAATTGCACAGTAGGCGGAACAAGTCACAGACGTTTTCCAGCAGAGCTTAGAGGAAAAGGACAAACAACTGACTACAGCTGTCAGGAAAAGGTTTAGCAAAACGGTCAAGGTGAGTCTGGAGAAGGCGTTGGGACCATTGAGGGTAGATGCGAGGGAAAGGAAGGCAGTGTCATCAGCATACTGCAGGAGGCGAACTGGAGGGGGAGGTTGGGGCGTATCTGCCATGTACAGGGGTTGGAGGAGAGGGGAAAGGACAGAGCCCTGGGGCACACCTGCAGAAGGGTAGAAGGTACAGGAATCGGCGTTATGGATGGTAACATAGGTGGGACGGCGGGAGAGGAAAGAGGCAATCAGATGGACATAGTTGATAGGAAGGGCGTGGGTCTGGAGTTTAAACAGAAGACCTGGATGCCATACACGTTTGTAGGCCTTTTCAAGGTCTAGGGAGACAAAAATGGCAGAGCGATGGTAGTTATGCTGGAGGTAGAGGAGATGAGTGAGGCATTGGAGTTGGTCATCAGCAGAGAAGGAAGGTCAAAAGCGATATTGGGTGTTGGGGAGGAGGGGGCGTCAGTGGAGTTGGTGATGGATGTGCTGGGTAAGGATGGATTCCTAGAGCTTGCTGAGTTGAGACATATAGGATGATAGGAAGAGGCTTTAGATGGAGTCTTGTTGGGTTTGGAGAACATCAGGATACAGGAGGTTTTCCACAGGTCGGGGTAGAAGCCAGTAGCAAGGACTACGTTGTAGAGAGCAGCAAGGACTGCAGGGAAGGAGGGAGGGCAGTGTTTGAGATGGTGGTAGGTAATGCACTCATAGCTGGGAGTGGTGTTGCGTATAGTGCAGAGTGTGAGGCTGATGACCTGTGTAGTGATGGAAGTGTTAAGTTCTGATGTTGGTGTGTTGCCCCAGTACTGGAACCTAGGAGCAAGGCGAGAAGTAGAAGTATGTTCGATGACATCAAGGAAGAGGGAATAATCAAATTGTGGATCATCTGGAATGAAAAGAACATCAGATAGGTGAGAGGCAAAGTGGTTGGCCTTACTGAGGTTGTCAGGAAAGGGATGGTCATCAAGGAGGAGAGGGTACTGCAGCGTAGAGCGGTTCCCAGTAAGGCAGTGGAAAGCAGACGATTGCTTGGAAGACCTTATCGGGAATGTGGCGTTGAGTTGTGTGCATGTCTGTGACTAGGCATGGCGTTTCTTCACAGTAAGCATGTTTCGGATGTGTTATTGTAATTACCAGTGGCAGGCGAGTGTGGCCCACTCACGAGTGCAGAGGAAGGATTGGTAGAGGCAATGGGATTCACAAAGGAGAAGGACAGCCTGTGGAGGTTGGGCAGGGTGGTGAGGGTGGATGGCTTTTGTAGGGATATGGGTGGCAATCGCGTGAGATAAGGTCTGGTGGAAGAAGTAGCAGTTCAGGAGATGTCATTGAGAGATTGTAGGGTAGGGTCATGGCGTTCTACCTGGGTGCATATGGAGTCCCGGTAGGCATCCCAGTTGGTGCAGGAGTAGTCGTGGACAAGTTTAGTGGGAATGTGAGGACAAGGATTGGGACAGGAATGGCAACCATCAGAGGTAGTGAGGAGGATGGGGGCATGGTCACTGCCAATTAGGTCAAGAACATCCGTGGTGATGCGCCCAAGGAGGTTGGGAGAGGCTAAGATCACAGTGGGAATGGTGTTGGGTTCAGGTCAGGTGTGTAGGGGGAGGGGAACCAGGAGGGGATGCAGGGGGGAGGGGCATGGCTGTCACAGAGATTGTGGTGTTGTGGGCAGGAATCTGTGCTGGCTGGGAGCCTGTTGTAGGAGATGCAGTAAGTGGTGGGAAGTTGGAAGATAGCGATGGGGCGACAGCTAAGGGTGAGGGAGAGTTGGGGGAAGTGACAGCCGAAAATGGCGCAGGAGTGGGGGTGGAAGGGGAGGGAAGGGATGATGTGGATGGGTGCAGCAGATGAGCTTGATGTGATGATGGTTGGAGCAGCTGAGGAGAGGTGAAAATGATGGAGGTGTTGAGGTGGCACATGGTGGTGGTGTGCAAGTGGGGGGTGATGACAGTGACAGTGGTGACAGCGATGGGAGCAAGGACGAGAAATGGTGGAGGCAGCGAGGACAGTGGAGGCAGCGGAGAAGGTGGCGGTGGCGACGGCAGGGGCTGCGTCGGCATTGGCGTCGGCGTCAGTAGTGGCGGTGGCGGAGGTGGCAGCAGCGGTGGATGCGGTAGCAGTGTTTATGAGGGAGCCTTAAGCTTGAGGGGGCAGCAGCTGGATGACGACGGCAAAAGGAGGTGGCCAAGGATCCTTGGCAGGTGGCAGCGGCGAGCCCCTGGACTGCGGTGGTGAGTTCCAGGTGGCAGCTAACAGGCAGGCAGGCAGACAGACTTATGACAACAGCATGGCGGCCGACGGACGGACGAAGGGCGGACGGCAGTGAGCACCAGGCGGCAGATAGACGACAGTAGCCAGCAGGCAAGCAGGCAGACGAAGCACTCAGGCAGACAGACTGACAGACAGCAACAGGCGTTTGAAAACCATAGATTACACCACAAGGGTAGCCCAGGCAGAATAATCCGTAGACTTTGAAGGATGCTGAATTGCAAGTTTTATTTCACACGACTCAACATTGGGTGACTAGAGTGACGGTGATGATGAGATCATGATAAGGACAACACAGCACCCAGTCCACGAGTGGAGAAAATCTCAAGCAGGCCGGAAATCGAGCCTGGGCCCCCTTTACAGTTATCAAATACATTACCGCTCAGCTAAGCAGGCGGATGTACATGCTTCAGTCATTTTGTTAACAGCACTACTATTCGAAAAGAACTGCCATACAGTACCCACAATAGTTCGTGTCCCAAGCTCGACAGATGTCGCTACGTAGTTGTGCAGATATTCTTCAATCATATAACTGTGCGATGTGGAATAAAACGACAAATACAGTCAGTAAGGACTGTAGTAGGCTCACCAGGTGTATGAGTCATTACAGTAATAAAATACAATAAAATAAAACATGACCAAACTTAGATTGTTAGAAAGGAAATAGTTAAGTGACAATAATGCTGATACGCTCTTGTGGCGAATTATAGACACAAATATAGTGACATACGTAAGGACAAGCTTATGAAGGTCAGTGAATAATATGAAAATGATAAAACAAATGTGTAGGGTTACAAGGAAGGACAGGATTAGAAACGAATTTGTTAGAGGAGTTTTGAAATGGAACCCATGAGGAAAAAGATACAAGAGAGCAGACTAAGGTGGTACAGAAACTTACAGAGAAAAGGGGAAGAGTATATCGGAAACGGAGTTGAAGATATAAAGACTGAAGGAGCGAGAAGGAGAGGCAGACCAAAGGTGAGGTGGAAGGATAAGATATCAAGGACCTAAGGGAGAAATGATGGAAGAAGGAAGAGGCAATGGATAGAGTACTATGGAGGAGAAGGATCCAGAAGAGCAACGCCGACCCTATGTGGCATGGGACAAGACGACGATAAAGAAGAAGAAGAAAACCTAGCGCATCCATCACCACCTCCACCGACACCACCTCTTCCACAACACCCAATGTCGCTTTTGACCTTCCTTCTCTGCTGATGACCAACTCCTACCTCACTCATCTCCTCTATCTCCGGCATAACTCCCATCACTCTGCCATTTTTGTCTCCCTTGACCTCGAAAAGGCCTACAACCGTGCATGACATCGCAGTCTCCTGCTTAAACTACAGACCTATGTCCTTCCTATCAACTATGTCCATCTGATTGCCTCTTTCCTCTCCCGCCGGCCCTCCCATGTTACCATCCATAACGCCGATCCCTGAACTTTACACTGCTCCAAAGGTGTGTACCAGAGCACTGTCCTCTCCCCTCTCCTCCAACCCCTGTACATGGCAGATACGCCCCAACCTCCCCCTCCAGTCCACCTCCTGCAGTATGCTGATGACACTGCCTTCCTTGCCCTCGCACCTACCTTTCAATGGTCCCAACGCCTTCTACAGAATCACCTTTATCGTTTTTCTGCATGGTGTAACCAGTGGTTCCTTAAAATCAATCCTTCCAAGACCCAGGCAACCGTCATAGGTTGCACCACTCGTTCCTTTTGGTTGCTTGATTTTCCCCTTGCCATCTGCGCTCGTCCTGTCCACCTCTCCCCCACCCTCACCCACCTTGGACTCACCATTGACCGTCACCTCACCTGGATCCCTCATCTCCGCTCTATCCAGTCCATGGTCCATAACTGCCTCTGTCTCCTTAAACTCCTCTCTGGCTGGACATGTGGGTTGAACCCTGTTACTATCCTCCACACCTACAAATACTTAATCCGTCCCATCCTCTGTTATGCCAGTCCTGCCTGGAAATCCAACCCCCCCTCCCAAATTCTATAAGTCCCTCCAGATCCTTAAGCACCATGCTCTCCACCTTGCCTTCTGTGTATGCTTTTTGTCCCACATGAGGATCCTCTATGACCTGATTCTTTTTCCCCCCCATCTGCTCTTTTCCTCAAACATATCCACGTCCTCTACACCTCCCACTGACTTGATCCCCCTCATGTGCTGGTTGCTCCTCTCCTCTCTAACCCCAAACATCTGCCCTGGCTCCACTGTTGTTTCCCCCCTACCCTCCACATCTACACTCTTCATCTCCTCTTCCAAGGTGGCCTCCATCCAGTCCCCCTCCTGGATGATGCCCTCTCTCCCTCCATGAATCCCTCGTATCAGCTCTGATTCTCACACCCCTTCCCTCCCTCCCTCTCTCCTTTTCCTGGGGTCCCCTGCCCCTTCCATCCTGTTTTCCCCTCCCTACCCTCTCTCTGATTCCCTTCTCTCCCCTGAGTCCTTTTGCTTTCCCCTTCACTGCCTTCCCTACCTCTTCTCGTGTCCACTCTGCCCCCTTTTTCTATGTCCTCTCCCTCCATTGGCTTCCCTCCTTTTTTTCTATTTCTCGCTTCCCCTTTTTCCCCTCATCGGTCTGGGTCTTCCCCCTGCCCACATCTGCCGCCGTGTCGCCTCTATACTGCTGTTGAAAGTGTCGTGTGTCCCCTGTCAGTGCTGCAAACAGCCACCATACTGTCGCTAGTTGTGTTTTTTTTATCTCGTGAAAACAGAAACCAAATTGTCGCCCTGTTTTATTAATTTGTGCCTGTCTACCTACTGTGTGTGTTTATCTGCATCGTCAATGCAGTGTTTTTATATTTTTAATTCCTCAACTTCCTGCCTTTTTACAATGTCACCGTTTTATCACCCGTTTTTATTGTATTTTATATTCTCATTATGTTTTTCAACTTTTCTGTTGAATGGCCTATTGCACTGCTGCCAGCCCGAATCCCCCTCGGGTGGGGGGTGGGGCGGGGGGGGGGGTTGGAGTCAAATTAAATAAAGAAAAAAAATTGAGGTTGAACATTGTCAAGCAAAGCAAGGTAAGCATTTAGTACAAAATCGCTCTGTCCATTCAATGCTTTTGCTGGTTCCTCTAACAATTTGAGAGCACAGCATTTTTGCACTTAGTGTAGAGTACCCCTATTATTCTCAATGCTCCCTATAGAATGAGCAGTTTCTGATAAACGCAGTCCCAAAGCAGTTTTGTTACGCGTCTGTGAATGGTTCTTAAATCTTATGTTAAAAGAGCGGCCGTTTTGGCCGATATAATATTAATCGCAATTATTACAGTCAATCCTGTATATTCCATAGCCATCAAATTTGTCACACACTCTGCATAGTTTATATTTTATTCACATATTTACGGAGTTAAGTTGAATGCCACATCTATATTGACCAAATTAGCCGCCCTTTCAACGTAAATTTTAACTATCTCAGCTTATTAGAACAGGTTGTAACTCATAAAACGAGAAAGCAAAGACCAAAGGAAGTGCTCAATGGACAGAACGATTTTATACCCAATGCCTACTATGCTTCAATTGACAACATTCAGCCTCTATGATCTATATCTTGCCTTTGGCTTTACCTAGTACAGAGTGTTTTACATCTTTATGTTATTTTCTTGGGTTGAGTCTGTTACACAAGTGTTTTCTGGTCTTTTCTCTCTTTACAAAAAACATTTAATTAACTAGATAATCTTGTTAATTGACTGGTATAGCGTTGTGTCTTTCGTCTCTTGGAATGGTGTGGCACAGTGTATGAGGGGCACTCTGGCGACCAAGTTCCTGTGACCAGTTGTCACTTACAAGGCGCTCTGGCGGTCATGCCAATAGAGGTTGATGATTATCGACTACAGTCAATTTTCATTCGTTTGACTTCTTTCCCTATTTCTTATATAATTTTTATATAAGCCTGTGAACTTTATAAGCTTGCCCTTATGCATACATTGTATTTTTGTTTAAAATTCGCCACAACAGCGTATCATAATTGTCACTTAACTATTTCCTTATAACAGTCTAAGTTAGGTCGTATTTTATTTTATTGTATTTTGTTATTGTAATGATTTGTACACGTGGTAAGTTGCCAGTGTGTGCGTATTATGTTGACAAGTTGTGCAACGGATTGATCTGACAAGTACCGATTGGCTCCTGCAAGAAGCAATTTCCATCCCACAGTACTACAGAAGTCAGACAGACGCTCCTAGCGTACCAAAAAGAAATGCCTGAAAAACTTTCAGCAATAAATATCTTCTGGAGACGTCCACTGTAAGGAAAAGACACAAAAATTTTCTATTTTCATACGTAACTAGTGGGATACTTGGGTACTGGAGTATTGCTAGTTAGTGTAAGAAAAACATTAAACGAAATGAAAATATTATTTATTGCAAAATTTTAAAAAATCAAGTGAAACCTTTATTTGTAAACTGATAACAAATTTCCATGTTCTTTTCGGAATAGGAGGTTACCCCCTTTTGATAGGAATCCTGTTAATGACATTTACATACAATGCGTGAGAAAGCTCTTTTATCCCTTTTCTTTAAGAATGTTATTTACTCGGCAGAATGGCAGAGAGCCGCGCCTAATCTACTTGAATAATTATCCGATTGAATTTTTGTAAGTACGGTCGAGGCTGTCACGTGAGAAATGTAATGGAGTGACGTGAATGAAGTATGTTATTTCTAATGGAGGAAAGATGGGGCTCACTTACGCTGTAGCGCACAATACCGTGAGTTGTGACGGCTGCTGCCAGCGTCACTGACCGGTGAAAAATAACAAAACTACCTCTTTCTATCTGGATTGACCTTCACCAATCGAACTCAGTTGCAAAGCGATTTAGAAAAGATTGTTGTATGGTGTGGTAGGTGGCAGTTGACGCTAAATAACGAAAAGTGCGAGGTGATCCACATGAGTTCCAAAAGAAATCCATTGGAATTCGATTCTCCGATAAATAGTACAATTCTCAAGGCTGTCAATTCAACTAAGTGCCTGGGTGTTAAAATTACGAACAACTTCAGTTGGAAAGACCACATAGATAATATTGTGGGGAGGCGAGCCAAAGGCTGCGTTTCATTGGCAGGACACTTAGAAGATGCAAGAAGACAGCTTACACTACACTCGTTTGTCCTCTGTTAGAATACTGCTGCGCAGTGTGGGATCCTTACCAGGTGGAAGTGACGGAGGACATCGAAAGGGTGAAAAAAAGGGCAGCTCGTTTTGTATTATCACGTAGTAGGGGGGAGAGTGTGGCAGATATGATACGCGAGTTGGGATGGAAGTCATTAAAGCAAAGACGTTTTTCGTCGTGGCGAGATCTATTTACGAAATTTCAGTCACCAACTTTCTCTTCCGAATGCGAAAATATTTTGTTGAGCCCAACCTACATAAGTAGGAATGATCATCAAAATAAAATAAGAGAAATCAGAGCTCGAACAGAAAGGTTTAGGTGTTCGTTTTTCCCGCGCGCTGTTCGGGAGTGGAATGGTAGAGAGATAGTATGTTGTGGTTCGATGAACCCTCTGCCAAGCACTTAAGTGTGAATTGCAGAATAATCATGTAGATGTAGATGCCTTGATGAAGTCAAGGACTCCTATCTGCCCCTAGTCTATATATTGGCGTGGCACACCAGTCAGATAACCAGCCCACCGTGATGCTACTCAATGTTCGCTCACAGGTGCTAACTAATACGCTGTGTTCACACCACACATTAAGTGTCGCAGCCAACACAGTTAACAAACGCTTAATCGCAAGTGACTCAATATAGAGTATCACTCCAATTCACTATCGACAGAGGGGCTGTCTCAGTGCAGTACTGAGTAGAGACTTTTTCCTCTCTCTGCATACACGCTTCCACTACGTGTTCCCACTACAAGAGGGTTATCAGAACGACTTCCCTGCATGCAAAAAGTGTAAGGGCATATCATCTGCTGTCTTTCCTTCACTCCTCCAGCTCATTGCGTCAGAAATAGTCCACCAATCATCGTTACTCTTACAAACGGGAGAATGGCTAAGCTGACCAGTCCGGAAATATATAGCATCTCCGTTAGGCGTTTACTGTCCACTTGTGAGAACTCTAAAACTGCGCACTAGGTCCGTCAAAAAATGCATATGCTGGGGCTCTTCCAAACAGTACAGTGGGTTTTACTTTTAAGGTGAACATGAAGGCCATTATCCCTTTCCCCTGTGGGTGGTCAGCTGGCCAGCTCAGGTGCATGCTAACTCACCCTCCCATGGACTTTCCAGTGGGGTGGTTGTCTCCGCCGAACAAAAACTCCTGTGCCCATCGTGTCTTGAATGTTTGTGTAACCCCTCTCTCGGTGCGCACTTGCGATTTATTTATTAGATTTGCATATCGATAAAATGGAAATATGTAAAACTGACTCTACCCTATAGCATTTGGGCTCGAATGAAACTTTGTGATACGTAGAATACGATGGTGAGGTCGGAATATGTAAGAAATGAAGGTCAGGAAACCGTGCCACCTTACAAAGTCTACTACCTACTGTCTTTATCCATTTGATTTTTTTTTAAAATTCCATATTGCATAATTGCGTGACTGAAGAATATCTGCCGGCCGCTATGGCCGAGCGGTTCTAGACGCTTCAGTCTGGAACCAAGCTACTGCTACGGTAGCAGGTTCGAATCCTGCCTAGGGCATGGATGTGTGTCATGTCCATAGGTTAGTTAGGTTGAAGTAGTTATAAGTCTAGGAGACTGATGACCTCAGATGTTAAGTCCCATAGTGCTCAGAGCCATTTTAACAATTTTTTGAAGAATATCTGTACGCCTATAGCAGCGATATCTGGCGAGCTTGCGACACAAACATTTTGTGGCTACTACACAGCGGTTTGTTTCGAGTAGTAGCGCTGTTAACAAAATTACTTCAGAATATACGATGTTTCATTTCTGTATGACGATGCTTGGCTGCTTTTGTGCTTATCTTTCTATGATGCCGCTATGGCTCCATTATATACACACACATCAAAAAAAGTTTTGCATCACCCCCCAGTTCCCAAATGTTGACTGTGGATATTGTATCACAGACACAGTCCCTTTGACTCTTCAGAGATGTCACTAAAGCGGCCCAAAGATGTAAATAACCATCCATGAGCAGCGCCTATTAGACGGAGAGGGTCCAACAGCCGATCAGTTCCAGCCATTCCACCAGAAAGGAAATACAAGGTTCGTGTTGTCGGTAGTTCAAACCAAGCCTAGACGGTCAGCACCGTGGTTCGATCGCGTCCGCATTGTTACGTTGTGCCAGGAAGGGCTCTCAACAAGGGAAGTGTCCAGGCGTCACGGAATGAACCAAAGTGATGTTGTTCGGACATAGAGACGATAACTATCGATAAAATGCCTCACTCAGGCCGCCCAAGGGCTACTACTGCAGTGCATGACCACTATCTAAGGAAATGGCTCGAAGAAACCCTGACAGAAACGCCATCATGTTGAATAATGCTTTTCGTGCAGCCATGTCGTGTTAAGACTCAAAACTGTGCGCAATGCGTTGCATGATGCACAACTTCACTCCCGACGTCCATGACGAGATCCATCTTTGCACCTACGACACCATGCAGCGCGGTACAGATGGGCTCAACAATATGCCGAATGGACGGCTCAGGATTGGCATCACGTTCTCTTCACTAGTGAGTGTCGCATATGCCTTCCACCAGACTATCGTGGAAGACATGTTAGGAGGCAACCCAGTCAGGCTGAACGCTTTAGACACACTGTCCAGCGATTGCAGCATGGTGGAGGTTGCCTGCTGTTTAGGGGTGGCATTATGTGGGGCCGACACACGCCGCTGGTGGTCATGGAAGGCGCAATAATGGCTGTACGATACGTGAATGCAATCCTCCGAAAGATACTGCAACCATTTCAGCCGCATATTGGTAAGGCATTCGTCTTCGTGGACGACCATTCGCTCCTCCATCATGCACATCTTGTGAATGACTTCCGTCAGAATAGTGACATCGCTCGACTAGACTGGCCAGCATGTTCTCCAGACATGGACCCCATCGAACATGCCGGGGATAGATTGAAAAGGGATGCTTATAGGCGACATAATCAACCATCCACTCTGAGGGATCTACACCGAATCGCCATTGAGGAGTGGGAGAACCTGGACCAACAGTGCCTTGATGAACTTGTGGGTAGTAAGCGACGACGGATACAGGTATGCATCAATGCAAGAGGACGTACTACTAGGTATTAGAGGTCCGGTGTTGACAGCAATCTGGACCACCATCTCTGAAGGTCCCGCTGTAAGGTGGTACAACATGTAATGTGTGGTTTTCATGAGCAATAAAAGGGGCAGAAATGATGTTTATGTTGATCTCTATTCCAATTTTCTGTATAGGTTCCGGAACTCTCGGAACCGAGGTAATGCAAAACTTTTTTCGATGTGTGTACTAGGACATGATTTTAAAATAGCTGTACCTCATCATATTTAAAGTGTATAATTTTAACATGTATCAGTAAACTCTTCCGGGCTAAGTTGCCGTGGTCGATCTGTAGAACTTCTTCTCCCTGACGTTTCGTTCTCAACTGCGGAGAACATCTTCCGAGGTGAGTCGACGACTCACCTCGGAAGATGTTCTCCGCAGTTGAGAACGAAACGTCAGGGAGAAGAAGTTCTACAGATCGACCACGGCAACTTAGCCCGGAAGAGTTTATTGATAAAGACGCCGGCCGTGAAAGCAGTCGTCGACTCACCTCGGAAGATGTTCTCCGCAGTTGAGAACGAAACGTCAGGGAGAAGAAGTTCTACAGATCGACCACGGCAACTTAGCCCGGAAGAGTTTACTGATAAAGACGCCGGCCGTGAAAGCCTACATGGAATGATTTAACATGTATGTTAGTAATACTTTTCATTATAGCCCATTGCGTCGTTTTACGCCAGAGGCAATCCACTAATTGTATTTGTGCAGATCTGAAAATGCATCTTGCTGACAGACGGGTAGTCTGAGCACTTTTTGTGATCAAGGACGGAAATGAAGAAATTTATTCTACACTTTTTGAATCACAGTCCGATTCGCGAGTGTTACTTGGCTTGTGAGACTAAAGATACGCCCGCCACTTGATAGCTAGCAGAAAGTAGTTCAAATCAATAACGTTAATTTTGAAGAATTTTTGTGCGCAGTAGACGCTGTTGACATTCTAACGGAAAACGCCAAAGCCAGATGTGCCATCATCAACATGTACAGTAGTCGTAGCATGTTAAGTTATTCTAATAATGATACTTGTAACTACCAGGAGCAACTGAATAAGAATGCTGATCAACAAGGAGATTATGATGGTATGTTTAATAATGTAGTGGACAAATAAATGGCCACAGGGATAACAATGGGAACAAATACAGAATCGAAAGGAAAAATAGATATTAAAATCCCGGCTACAAACAAAATGCAGGGTCCTAACACTGGTAGACGAAACAAAACCAGCTGAATGGTAATAAAGGAAGTAGTCATTGGAGACGCCACTTTATAATTATTATTGATGTAATTAATGAGCAGCCTACAACAAAGAGCCAAGGAAAGTTAAACTGAATGTGACCAACTTTAGCCTCGACGGAGCGAGGTGGCGCAGTGGTTAGCACACTGGACTCGCATTCAGGAGGACTACGGTTCAAACCTGCGTCCAGTCATCCTGATTTAGGTTTTCCGTGATTTCCCTAAATCGGTTCAGGCAAATCCCGGGATGGTTCCTGTGAAAGAGCACGGGCGGCTTCCTTCCGCATCCTTGCTTAATCTGATGGGACTGATGACCTCGTTGTTTGGTCCCCTCCCCCACATCAACCAACCAACCTTTTGCACCGAAAGGCTGGCCATCAAGAGTAAATGGGGCTATCACAGTGATATCAAAATGATGCATTTGCCCAGCCGTACCTAGTCTTGTTATAGACTTGATTATTGTATGTGATACACTGAAAGAGATGAATGCCATAATAGACTTTTCCTGTGGTAAACACATGTTACCGATAGAGGGAGCTCCTATAACAATTAACTTAGACAAATTAACTAAAGACAAATTACATGGACACTACTGATAAAGAATCATGATTAAAATGATGACTTGTGCCACAGGTTAAATAATGTACTATCCACGTCCTAATGTTTCTGCTTTGAGTGTATCTGAGCAAAGAACAGCTGAATCCATTGCCATGATGCCAGAACAACATGAGGAATTACAGCAATTACTGAAGGACTATATTTGATGAGAAGCCGGGTATAAGAAAATGACTGCACGAAACGTACTGTCACATGAATCACTGCATTCCCTGGGCACTAAGGTCTACCGCTGACTGTGAAATTAAGTCTATGCTTAGCTGGGTCACTATAAAACCATTAAATAGTTAAAACTGCAGGCTATAGCTGGATGGAAGTGCATGCTTAGTTCTCGACACAAAGGAAATAAGCAAAGTCATCCTTTCTGTGAGAACAGGAGAGTAGTGTTTGATTATATGATGTTCCAATGCGGGACAATATTATTTCAGTGTCTGATTTCATTTTGAAAAGAACAAGTTTTAAGTCAAAATTTCACTTTTTTCGAAAATTAGTTACCTTGAATAGTTGCGAGTTTGTTAAAATGTTGCACAACAGTTTTATTAATATCGTAAAATTAAAAACATCCTTATAGAAGCAAGCCTGCACTGTCATCCCAGGCCTGTGAAACAACTTTGTAATCGTCGAATTTGTGTCAAGTGAGACAGTGATTCCCTGTTTTACATTTTTTGCCGACAACTTTGATATGTATTCGTTTGGACGTACCCTAGATATCGGTACAAAGCAAGCATGCACTGTCATCCCAGGCCTGTGAAACAATCGTCGAATTTGTATCAAGTGAGACAGAGATTCCCTGTTTTACGCTTTTGCCGACAACTTTGATATATGTATTTGTTTGGACGTATTATAGATATCGGTACACTGTATTGTCATTTTAACCACGCACGCAATGATGCATGTTCCCTGAGGGAGGACTGTTAGGAGTTTTGGATTCCTTGGGTTCCAGTGCTGGGTTAAACCGGACGAATTTTTTTAGAATGATAATTCTAATTTGGAGCAGAGAGATAATGGGGTTATGTGATGCGACCATCACATATCACTGACCGATAGTTCATTACGTTTTCGCTCATTCTTGGCCATTTTTGATCAGAGTACATGGCCTGCTATCTCCAGAAGTACCATTCATATTCTCTTGCTAGGAAACGAGCAGTCCAGGTATCTGTCTTGTGGTCTAGCTTGAAGACGGGAGGTTAGTCACAGAAGCTCTGGAGAAATGAAGTGGGTCTCCGCGGCACCGTAATTTGCGGAACACGCAATAAACACCTGCCACTCGCTTTGACGGCGAATGCGGTTATCTTCTTTGAAGTCAGCTGCCTATCCTACTGCAAGTGCCTAGATTATATATACTGTGCATGACGAATTCACCTCCCTGTATGCAGATATGCAGATCATAGGGTGGGGGGGAGGGGAGGGTACAGAGCTCTTCGGGCCCAGCCATTTTTCCTGCCATCGTATCGGACGTTTTTATCCGATGCTTATTCGCGTGTACTGGTGCACGTTTTGTGAGTTTTGAGTCAGTGACGCATTTCGAATTAGTGCAG
Source organism: Schistocerca americana (assembly GCF_021461395.2). NCBI lineage: Eukaryota > Metazoa > Arthropoda > Insecta > Orthoptera > Acrididae > Schistocerca > Schistocerca americana. The sequence goes on along the minus strand of NC_060123.1, from coordinate 399,019,322 downwards.
TTCTGTACCTGAACAACTTACAATTTGTGGACTTTGCTACGCAACATGAGTTGCCTGATTAATTGTATTGTTTCATGGGTCTTGGACTCATTTACGTTGTATTTTCGAGCTGTAAAGATTAGGAAAGCTTGTAGCGCTTCCCAACCAGTCTCTCTCATACATGAGGTACCTCCCCATAATGTTAACCGGACTTTCATGATTAAACTGAGCAACTAGAGAGCTTTGGTTTTTAATATTTTAGAGGACTGTGTGGTCGTGGCGTTGGGGCAGTTTTTGCAGTCAACTTTACGATACTTAACGTTCATTTAGTTGTTAAGTTATATTATGTTTTAAATGTCGAGATTCTGAGTAAATAAATTAATTGTTAAACAAAGACTTAATTTTGAATCTCAGTACCAAACTACCGTCCTAAAACTGATATTGGTTAGGCGGCCCTTTAAGAGCAAATATAACCCTTGCATTCCTAATTTGTTTTCCTCGCTATGACGGTGTTCTGTAGCAAACCAGGTGTCAAACCTTTTGTATAACATTGAATATGAATGTATTTTGATCTGTGATTGTCGTTTATAATTTACAAGCACTGCAATGAGTTCATCTTATATGTGCTAAAGACAGGTGATAGAAAGACCAGCAAAGTTAGGCACAGAGTTATGGTTAGAATATTTTTAAAATTAATAAGCAGTACAGGCCTTCGTAACTCATCAACTGGTGCCTTGTAATATCAATAACAATCTTTATAGGGGACTGATGACCTCACATGTTAAGTCCTATAAGTGCTTAGAGCCATTTGAAACGATCTTTATATTAGTCAGGATAAGTAATGATTCTGAACTATAACAGAGAGAGAAAAATGGTCAAAATGAGCAATTAAATCCTTGAGACACCAGTTTAGACCACTATTCATACTTGGTTAAAGAGAAACACCTGAATTGACATTTATGCTCGGTTACACAACCCAAGGTTTAACATGGTGTGTATACTTTGAAAACAATGAGTTACAGCATAATACGAATAAAACGTAATTGGGTTCGAGTGCCGCTAAATTATGTCGTGCTTTGGTATTTTCTGAATTATCTAAATGATTTAAGAGAAAAATTGTTATGGAAGGACCCCAGCTGAGGTTATAAGCTAAAAAGGCTAAACACGCTACTCAGCGCTTAGCAACCGACCCTGATTAAAATAAGCTTAATGCAGCAAATATCGGTGAAACGTTGTCACGACAGCATTTAAATGATATTCATGAACACACAAGTAATGTATTAACTATGGGAAGTATTGCCAAGCTTCCGGTGACATCCGATGTGACGACGGCAACTAGTTCAACGTAAAGTGCTCACCGAATACTTATTCTTTGCAATCGTCCTGGAGTAACGGAATCATAGACCTCGACGTCGTGTGCCAGATTTAATCTACTCAGGCTAACTTTCTTCTCAATGCGCTTCACCAATGCACTGATCCCAAACAACCGCCATTTGCGAGTTGATTGGTGTCAAGCGAGAGCTCATTGAAACGCCGGATGGAGGTCTGTTGCGTTTTCTGATGTGTGATAGTTCTGCCTCAGCACTAACCGTCACCGTATTGGCCGACCAAGTGCAACACCTGATGCCGGTTAAATATGTATCCTGTTGCAAGTGTATTAATCTTTGTATTACATATCTCTGACTAGTAACATAAATGAAGCTTTAAGAACGGTTTGCGTTGTCCTTTCAGTTATTATACGATACGTAAAATGGTGCCAAAACCCGGGAACGAACCAGGGCCCTTCAGATCTGTAATTCCATGGTTGGCTCTTTGCTCCATACGAAGCGATGAAAATCGCTGGAAAACGTTTGTCGCAAATAGAGTAACGACATCCATAAAATTTTAACTCTATCGCAGGGGAAACACTGCCCTACCACAGACGATCCGGCAGCTCGCCACCACGTGGAATTTCGATAGATAGATTACAATCTTCCACGCTATGGTGGCATGGGCCTTCATTGGTAACTCAGAAACCTGAAACTTGGCCTCAACAAAACTCTCCTGTGACCCACTACCACAGACACGAAAGAAATCCAAACAAACCTACTATAAAAGCATGGGTATGTCCCAATGATGCATCAAAATACAGTTCTTATTGAAAACGGTTGCACGTAATTGCATGGGTTCTCCATTTCATCCATAATGTTGCACGTCCACAAAAGATAGAGCGTTAATTCAGTGTCCATCAGGAAAACGAAGTTGTATACGGATAGTCCAGCAGGAAGGCCTTCCAGCGGAAAACACGCGCTTAGAAAGAAGATTCGGAGGACTACTTCACTTTGCGGACTTGAATGCACTGGAAAACCATCCACTAGTCTGAAAAGGTTCTCCGCCATTTACGAAATTAATTATTCGACCAACACACAAGCATACGCTTACATGACTTTGGAATTACTATAGTTTTACCTGAATTACGGAATGAATTTCCGATTTTAAGGGAAAGACAAAGAGTAAAACGAGTCATACACGTGTGTCTCCCTTGTAAGATAGCCATAAGTGCCTGAGGATGCAAGAAAGAACCTCCTCTGCCGCTTGAGCGCATTCAATTCACTTAGCTATTTGCTGTAACAGGCTTAGATTTCGCAGGACCGCTTTCCGTCAAACTCGTCAACTTGTTACGAAAATATTATGTCTTACTAATTACATGTGCTGTTGTAAGAGATCTTTTATGAAAAGAATGAAGAAAGGATATGTGTTATAGTTAAGAAACTTTTATGAAGTACAGCGTCCTAACAAGAAACAGGTCAAATGTGGAGTGGGAGACGTTGTGCTCTTACGAGAGGATAAGCAGCCAGGTCGTATGTGGAAGAGAGCCCGCGTTATGGAAACAATAGCAAGGAGAGATGGGATGGTGCGGACTTTAATTCTTCGAACTCGGCCGGTGCATCTGGTCATCCGACTGGAGATCGACCAGGATGGCGAGGACGTTGAGGGTTAAATAAGTACTCTCTTTATAGTGTTAATCTTTGTATTATATATTTCTGGCTCGTAACGTAAATAAAACTGTAAGAACGATATATGTTGTTCTGTCAGTTTTTATACGATACGTAAAACTGGCATGGATCTCCTTCCCACAAACCGACACCCGGCACGTGTACAGTGCAATGCATTCACGTTTGCAAGCTTGCACTCAACATTCTGGCTGTTACACCTATTATTAATGTACTAGTAATTCATATTTACAGTGACGTTTCTCACGCCTTTATCAACCTGTGACCTTGCAATGTTAATCCCTTAAATATATTATGTAGGCAAATGTATTCACGAAATTTCGTTACTCTCCATTAATTGTTTTTTGCTGCTGCGATGTTTTACCGTGTTTGTAATTATGGCCACATGCTTACTGCAGAAACTTATTAAAAAGTGGGATAGAAGTAAACATGATTATGGCACTCAGCAAGTGAATGTGAGTAGTGTGAGCTGACACATTACAAAATTTATATTTACAAGAAGGGAGCGCAACGTGAGACGCATTTTGTGTTAGAGAAATGTTCGGTGAATACTCCTTTTCTGAGGCTGAGTCTCCGTGCTGTTATCAAACACCTAGATATAGGAATATGTTGTAACTATAGCCCACACTCTCAAAACAATAGTCGTTTGCCTACCTTGCTTGTATTTATCGACGTAAATTCAGAAATATATGCGTATTTAATTAACTGTTGTTTTTATTTACACTCCTATTTTGTTCCAGAGTGTTTTCTTGACCTCTGTGTTGCAGATTGCTCAGATTGTGGACATAATGTACTATAATTTAATGAATACACCCAAGAATAGCAGTAAACTTTGACACTTTATTGGTAATTAAATATCTGAAATCATCGCTAATCAAAAGATGCATATAGCAAATCAAATACATGTTACGTAAGTAAGAGTATACAAAGAACAAACTTTTGATCTATGTGTTACTCTAAGTATGTGCAAAGCATGTTGAAAGCAAATTCATTTAGACATTCAAATGAGTCACGACCGTGACATAAGTTTGAAGACGGAACTTAATGTAAAACCATCTTTCAGCTTCGTTTTCATTCAGCAGGAGTATGAAAATATTGTTGCAATGAACAGTTGAACGAACCAGGAGGTTGGCTTCGATCACTAGATGATGCTGTTTGTAATTCATTCTCTGAAGTAGAGTGATGGCAGCCTGTTTAGCACTGATCCAATAAATGGGTGGGAGAAGCTGACTGTTGTCTTTGACCAGCGAATGTTGTATTGTGATATCATTCCCTAAGGTAGAATGCTGAGGGCTTCCGGCAGGGGGAGGTAGTTCAGAGTACAGTGGTATAGCGTAATTTGCCAAGCAAGAGGACTGGTGAATTTTTTGGTGGTCCACAAGCATTTTGAAATATTTTTGAACGGCAGCTGATATATCTGCCTTGGCGTAAAACTGGAGCCATTCCAGGGTCAGTGGGATGTTGTGGCAGCGATGAAGGGCAGCTCATACTTTCTTTCTCTGTAATGGGATACTCTATTAAAGTAGTAGCAGCAGTTTTTGGGCAGCAGTGTTTGGTACCAGCTGATTTTTGGTTTCTTTCGTGGTGTAAGACACTGATTAGCACGGCTTGGTTTTGGACTGTGTGGGGTGGAACTTTGTAACTCTATAGTTTAGGGATTCTTGGGTTCTGTTGTATATTCCTGAGTGCTTTATTCATTTTCGCAGGATTCTGCTTCATTGCTGCTAAGACCATCTGAGACAATTTCGTTTGTTATTTCGTCGTCAGCGTTCGGCCTGGTCTCTTTCTCCTCAAAGCATTTCTTGAAAAAGCTCAGCTGCCCGAAATATTTGTAAAGCTTCACATTTTTGCTCTTTTGGTAATTCTCAGTTTTAGTTTTCTACAAAGACTTTGTGAAGTTATCTCCAATATTTTCCCATCCAGCCTGACAAGGTGGGCCTGCAACATACAATAAATTATTTTAGCAACCTGAGGTTTTTGTATTCTCAGTTTTCCAGTAAAATGAGCTATTTGCCCATACTATCTGCTTTTTTTTCAGATATTTGGCCATTGGAGATGGGCTAAACACGATTTCATTTTGCTATTAGATGGGGCATAGTGCGATTCACAAGATAATACAATAAATGCAAGATAACTACAGGTAATACGTGTATGATGCCTATTCCGAAAGAAGAAATGAGGAAGAAAATTGCTAAGAGCTTTTATGAAATCTGGCATTTTTCCTAAATTGTAGTAGCTTTGGATGGGGAACATGTTTCTATCAAAGCTCCTCCCAACAGCAGATCACTATTTTTTAATTACACAAAGACATTCTCGATAACTGTATTGCCCCTTGTAGACCTCACTGTAACGATACTGATACTGATACCATGGCATATGGAAAGAAAAACACTCTCAAACAATATTTTTTTACCTACTTGATTGTATTCATTGATATAAAATCAGTAACACACAACAATATACTTGTCAGATGTTTTTATTTCTGCTCCTACTCTATTGTGGTGTGTGTTCTTCAGCTCTGTGTCCATATATTTGGTATTGGAAAGATTACACAACGTAGGATAGTTGTGCACTAATTCAGTAAATTTTTCGTCATTCAAATTTATGATGATAAACTGCTAAACGACAACACAACAGTACATCCCGCAGCTGTGATGTGAGAAAATATGGCCACACGAAATACAGCAATCATGATACAGCGTCGGCTGAAGCATGGTTTCCACAGTCACAGACATGGCATGGGTGAGTGTGAACATTTCCCTTTAAATTCGTAGAAGAACATCGTCACAGAAGTCGGCAGTAAATTGGCCGGTCCTGTCATGGCATTCATATTTTTTCTTTATTGTAATTTCATTCCCCTGCCCCACATTGGGGTGGTGGGCGCTGGAAGCGGCATAATCCACTGCTCCTCAGCCGAGTGGTATACAAATAATAAAAGAGAAATCTTATACCTGAAAAAGGGGGGGAAAGGGGATATAGAAACTCAGTAAATGGAGACAATGGAAGTTAAAATATACACTAACACGGGGACGTTCATTGGGGGACAGTTTAAAAAGTCGACATACAGTTAAAATAACACAGTCGACGATTTGTGGGGCATTAAAAATACGCTGATGTTACACACACAAGTTAAAATTCGGCCACAGTAGAAAAACACACAGTGAGACACACTTAAAAAACCACTGTAAGTGACGAGCACATACAAAGAATAAAAACCGCTGGTAGGGACCTGTAGATGGACAGCAGGCCTGAGAGGAGGGAAAAGAGGGGAAAGGAGGTTCAGGTGGTGGAGGGTTGGAGGGGGTGCGAGGAAAAAAGAAAAAGGGTGGGGGGCAGGTAGTGCACCAAGAGACAGTAGATTGGTGGGGTGGGATATGAAGAGGGAAGGCAAGTTAGGAGGGAGCACAGAGAAACAGAAAGGGGGCATGGGGAAGGGAGGGTATATGAGGAAGAAAACCACTCAGGGGAAGGGAAGAGGAGGGGAGAGGGAGCCCTGAGGAGGGGGAGGAGGGGAAAGGTGGGTTTAGAGTTGGTAAGAGGGGTAGATGTCAGGGCGAAGCTTGTCACCTGGGATAGGTAGGTGCTGGAAGTTGCGTTGGGAAAGGAGGTGGAGGGTGTGGAGATGGAGGGAGAGCGGGACACAATGGGAAAGGCACAGCAACGGGATGGGGGTTGAGAGGAAGGGGGACACCAGGTGGTGGTGGTGGTGGGGGGTTGGGAAACGAGTTGGTGGACGATGTGCAGGGTGCGGAATCGTTTGAGGAAAAGAAGGTGGTGGGGAAAGCGGATGAGGTTGTAGAGGATGCGCATGGGGGACAGAAGGTGGATACAGAAGGTGAGGCAGAGTGCATGGCATTCTAGGATTTAGAGGGCTTTATATAATCTGGGAGGTGCAGAAATCCAATATACACTGGCATAACAAAGGACAGAGTGGATCATGGATCTGTAGGTGCAAAGGATGGTGGAAGGATGCCGTCCCCATGTCCGGCCAGACAGGAGTTTCAGGAAGCAGAGTCTATTGTGGGCTTTGTGTTGGATTGTAAGAAGATGGTGAGTCCAGGTGATGTGACAGTCAAGTGTGAAGCCAAGGTATTTCAGGGTAGGAGTGAGGTGGATAGGAAAATAGTGGAGCTGGAAGGAACGAGTGGTATGACCTATGATGATTGCCTGGGTCTTGGAAAGATTGATGCGAAGGAGCCACTGGTCTCACAAGATCGTGAACTGGTCGAGGTGGGTTTGAATGGTACGTTGGGACTATTGAAGGGTAGGATAAAGGGCCAGGAATGCTGTGTCATCAGCAAAATGGAGGAGGTGAACAGGCAGGGAAGTTTTGGGCATATCGGCAGTGTACAGGAAATAGAGAAGAGGGGATAGGACGGAGCCTTGGGGCTCGACAGCAGTGAGACACAAAGTACAGGAGTTGGTACTGTGGATAGCGACATAGAAGGGTGGCACTGATGTGTGTCAAGCAGCCTTATATTGGCTATGCCCTGGCTGCACGCCGATGATGTGGAAAGTAAACCTGTTCTCGCCAGTTAAGAAAAGATACAATAATAATACTATCGATGCCGCTCATTCTCACGAGTCGACTCGGTCAATCTCAGAACCAGTTATCAAAAGAAATATGAGGGGTTTTCCATAAGGAGCGTCAAGAATTTTTTTTCTAGATCAGTTTCGGTTGAAGAAATGCGTAGTTTGTTGGGGGCATCAGGGAACATTACTGCTACAGGTACCGTAGTTGCATGAAGTTCCGATAGGTGGCGGCGCTATAAGTAGCCCTCAGAATGGCATCTGTGACGAAGGCGCGTTCCAAGCAGAGAGCTGTGATCGAGTTTCTTTTAGCGGAAAATCAGAACATCGCAGATATTCGTAGGCGCTTGCTGCGAAATGCCTACGGAGACGTGGCAGTGAAGAAATGCACGGTGAGTCATCATTGCAACAAGGTAAAGACAAGGTCACGTATACCTGCCCGATCTCCCACGTGCCGGTCGGCCGCAGACAGTTGTGACTTCTGCAATATTTTCGTCGTCACAAAAATGCAACCGAACGTCTCCATCTGCACGACAATACAAAGGGCTCACATAAGTCTCTGCACCAGAGAGGAGCTCACAGAACTGTATGGGCCTGTTCTTCCTCATCCACCCTACACCATTGATCTCGCACCTTCCGACTTCCATTTGTTTGGTCCAGTGAAGGTTGTACTCCACAGGAAGCAGTACGTGTATGATGGGGAGGTTACTGATGCAGAAAGACATTGGTTCTGTCGTCGACTTGTAGAGTGGTACCATGTGGACATAAAGGCCCACACAGTAAAGTGGCGTGAGACCGTCGCAAAAAACGGAGATTATGTTGATAAATAGGGTTTTGTAGCCGAAAGAGTGGGGAATAATATAGTGTACTAGAATCCTGAATAAAATCAATCTGCTTTCAGCAAAAAAAAAATTGTGTTGCATTAAATAATAAACACCTCTAGTAGAAAAATTCCTTACGCTCAAAGACTGTTACAAGTAGTAACATTACACAGTTGTTTGTTACACCAAGAATAATCGCTTCTCTACATCACTTCATCGTAATATCCAGTACCATCACTAGTTACAGTTACGTTTTCACAATATTCATGACCCTTAAATCAAATGGGCAACGGCCTTACCGCAGTGGGTACGCCGATTCCCGTGAGATCACCGAAGTTAAGCGCTGTCGGGCGTGGTCGGCACTTGGATGGGTGACCATCCAGGCCGCCATGCGCTGTTGCCATTTTTCGGGGTGCACTCAGCCTCGTGATGCCAATTGAGGAACTACTCGACCGAATAGTAGCGGTTCGGTCAAGAAAACCATAGTATCGACCCGGAGAGTGGTGTGCTGACTCCACGCCCCTCTTATCCTCATCCTCCACTGAGGACGACACGGCGGTCGGATGGTACCGGTAGGCCACTCGTGGCCCGAAGACGGAGTGCTTTAAATCAAACAATTACACCTTCAGTACTTTCTACCGTACGTCTCCTACGAGCAGTCAAGAGTCGAGACCTCAGCAGAATAATGGTAATAAGACCTGGCAATCTCAGTTAAGTAACTCACCAATATGAGAAACGCGATGCGAAATCGCGCCACTTAGCTTCTCACGAGTATGATAAGTGCGTCCCTGTCGATGCTGGTTGAAGAATTTCGATTCACATAATGTGATTTCTTATCAGTGTTATCGGTTCGCTGAATGGAATGCTGTATCCTGTCCTCGGTCAGCTTCTGCTGGAAGGAGATAGGGCAATAACAGCTGCAAGTACAAAGGGAGCTGGCGCCTCGTCGGTAAGTGCTGGTGCAGATAGGCGCGGTGTGTGTGTGGGAGGAGGCGGGTGGGCGCGCGGCGCTATCTGGTCCTGGCCCTCTGAGCGCCTCCCGAGTGACGGCGCCCGCAGCCGCCGCTATCTGCAGCTGTCTGCAGGCGGCTGGCCGCCGTTCCCGCCTGCGCCGCGCCTCGCCGTGCCGTGCTGTGCTGTGCTGCGGCGCGGTGCCGGACGGCCGATAAATCGTCCAGGCAGACCGAGGCAGCCGCCTCTCCCTGCCCCGCAGAGGCTTGGATCGCCGTTACCCGACCTCACGAAGCTTACGTCCACGTTCGTCCGTTGGCGGGTAAGGGAAGCTACTTTGTAGCACGACGATTTGCTACAATACATTGCGCAAATAAAATTGAAAATGCACCTAGTGCAGGTAGTAGCACCTGTCATACAGCTGCCTCAGTATTCTCTTCATTCCCAGCACGCCGGATGTACACACGCTCCCACGCACGTACACACGCACGCAGACACACACCCACCCACCCACCCATACACACACACACACACACACACACACACACACACACACAAACACACGCGCACACACAAACACATGCGCGCTTGCACACACATACACACACACACACACACACACACACACACACACACACACTGTAACTTTCTTTAAAATTGATAACTTTACGATTACGTTTCAAAAATGCTTCAAATGGCTCTAAGTACTATGGGACACAAAACGTCTGAGGTCTTCAATCCCCTAGACTTACAACTACTTAAACCTAACTAACCTAAGGACATCACACAGCCCGAGGCAGGAACCGAACCCGCGACCGTAGTAGCAGCGTGCTTCCGGACTGAAGCGCCTAGAACCGCTCGGCCACAGCAGCCGGCAGATTACGTTTAATTAATGTCTGATCTGTGGAAGGGATACAAAACTCGAATTAGAATGAAGTTTTCACTCTACAGCGGAGTGTGCGCTGATATGAAACTTCCTGGCAGATTAAAACTGTGTGCCGGACCGAGACTCGAACTCGGTACCTTTGCCTTTCGCCGGCAAGTGCTCCACCAACTGAGCTACCCAAGAACGACTCACGCCCCGTCCTCACAGCTCTACTTCTGCCAGTACCTCGTCTCCTACTTTCCAAACTTTACAAAAGCTCTCCTGCGAACCTTGCAGAACTAGCACTCCTGAAAGAAAGTAGAGCTGTGAGGACGGGGCGTGAATCGTGCTTGGGTAGCTCAGTTGGTAGAGCACTTGCCCGGGAAAGGCAAAGGTCCCGAGTTCGAGTCTCGGTCCGGCACACAGTTTTAATCTGCCAGGAAGTTTCAAAACTCGAATTGTTGTGTACCGAGTTGTAACTGCAAGTGAAGGACATAGTGTATGTTATTGTTGGCAAAACTTCATGCGAATCGAGTGGGCAGTGCAACTCCAAATACCAATGCAGATATACAGTCACTGCAAAATACCTTCAACCTCTTAGGCGCTGAATCATCTGGCCCTGTTCGAAAGTGATAACTTTGGTCCCTGTGCACATAACAAATAAATTGTCTTGCCTCTAAAGCAGCAACGGAGGAACGCGATATATCCTCATGAAAAAAATATAAATACTCGAGCTACAGACTCAGCAGTGTGCAACGCTGGCCATATTAGTTGAAATACACATGAAATTCATTTGGATGATAAATGAGAATCAACATGTTTAAAAAATATGACCTTGACAGGGAGTCGGTACTGATTCTAGTGAATAAATCATAACACTCAGTTTTTTTAGCAAAATTGTATTGCGAGTTAAGTTTGGCTTTTCAAAAACATCTCACAATTGAAGTTACATTACTCACAATTGATTCACAAACAATGAGATTTAAACAGCAAGTATTATCTAACTTCATTAATTCAACATCCAACATAAATGCAAATCATCAAATTACATATAACTATGTAAACAAATCTGAAAACCATTAAAAAAATGGCCGGCCGGTGTGGCTGTGCTGTTTTAGGCGCTTCAGTATGGAACCGCGTGACCGCTACGGTCGCAGGTTCGAATCCTGCCTCGGGCATGGATGTGTGTGATGTCCTTAGGTTAGTTAGGTTTAAGTAGTTCTAAGTTCTAAGGGACTGATGATCACAGATGTTAAGTCCCGTAGTGCTCAGAGCCATTTGAACCATTTGAGCCATTACAAAAATGAAATATCTAACCAGCCTTTTTTCAAAACGGTTTACGCACATTCTGGGGTTACTCAACAATTGCAAATTATTAGCCAACTCATCTATCTACATCTACATCCATACTCCGCAAGCCATCTGACGGTTTGTGGCCGAGGGTACTTTGAGTACCTCTATCGGTTCTCCCTTCTATTCCAGTCTCGTGTTGTTCGTGGAAAGGAAGACTGTCGGTATGCCTCTGTATGGGCCCTAATCTCTCTGATATTATCCTCATGGTCTCTTCGCGAGATTTACGTAGGAGGGAGCAATATACTGCTTGAATCCTTGGTGAAGGTATGTTCTCGAAACTTCAACAAAAGCCCATACCGAGCTACTGAGCGTCTCTCCTGCAGAGACTTCCACTGGAGTTTATCTATCATCTCCGTAACGCTTTCGCGATTACTAAATGATCCTGTAACGAAGCGCGCTGCTCTCCGTTGGATCTTCTCTATCTCTTCTATCAACCCTATCTGGTACGGATCCCACACTGCTGAGCAGTATTCAAGCAGTGGGCGAACAAGCGTACTGTAATCTACTTCCTTTGTTTTCGGATTGCATTTCCTTAGGATTCTTCCAATGAATCTCAGTCTGGCATCTACTTCACCAAGCATCAACTTTATATGATCATTCCATTTTAAATCACTCCTAACGCCTACTCCCAGATAACTTATGGAATCAACTGCTTCCAGTTGCTGACCTGCTATATTGTAGCTAAATGATAAAGGATCTTTCTTCCTATGTATTCGCAGCACATTACACTTGTCTACATTGCGATTCAATTGCCATTCCCTGTCCCATGCGTCAATTCGTTGCAGATACTCCTGCATTTCAGTACAATTTTCCATTGTTACAACCTCTTGATATTACTACAGCATCATCCGCAAAAAGCCTCAGTGAACTTCCGATGTTATCCACAAGGTCATTTACGTACATTGTTGTAAGTAGGCTGTGTAGGTTTTTATGTTGGTAACGCCACGTAGCGCTCTATGTGAAAATCACTGACTGTGCTGTGTGAAGGCTGTGGCTGGTTTGCATTGTTGGAGTATATGCTATTGTAGTGTTAGGCAGTTGGCTGTTAACAGCGCGTAGCGTTGCGCAGTTGGAGGTGAGCCGACAGCAGTGGTGGATGTAGGGAGAGAGATGGCGGAGTTTTGATAGCGGATGATCTGGACGTGTGTCCATCAGAGACAGTAAATTTGTAAGACTCGATGTCATGAATTGCTATATATATTATGACTTTGAACACTATTAAGGTAAATACATTGCTTGCTCTCTATCAAAATATTTCATTTTTTAACTATGCCTATCAGTAGTTAGTGCCTTCAGTAGTTTGAATCTTTTATTTAGCTGGCAGCATTGGAGCTCGCTGTATTGCAGTGGTTCGAGTAACGAAGATTTTTGTGAGGTAAGTGATTTGTGAAAGGTATAGGTTATTGTTAGTCAGGGCCATTCTTTTGTAGGGATTATTAAAAGTCAGATTGTGTTGCGCTAAAATTATTGTGTGTCAGTTTAGTGTTGATCAGAATAAGTAAAGAGAGTAATGTCTGAGTATGTTCAGTTTTGCTCAGCTGTTTGAAAAGCAAATAACGTAAGAGGTTTATCAGCACAGTAATTCATTAATTTTTCTAAGGGGACGTTTCATTGTGGATAGCAATTGTGGATAGCAACGGTCCTACGACACTCCCCTGCGGCACACCTGAAACCACTCTTACTTCGGAAGACTTCTCTCCACTGAGAATGACATGCTGCGTTCTGTTATCTAGGAACTCTTCAATCCAATCACACAATTGGTCTGATAGTCCATATGCTCTTACTTTGTTCATTAAACGACTGTGGGGAACTGTGTCGAACGCCTTGCGGAAGTCAAGAAACACAGCATCTACCTTGGTACCCACGTGTATGGCCCTCTGAGTCTCGTGAACGAATATCGCGAGCTGGGTTTCACACAATCGTCTTTTCTGAAGCCCATGCTGATTCCTACAGAGTAGATTTCTAGCCTCCAGAAAAGTCATTATACTCGAACATAACACGTGTTCCAAAATTCTACAACTGATCGACGTTAGAGATATAGGTCTATAGCTCTGCACATCTGTTCGACGTCCCTTTTTGAAAATGGGGATGACCTGGACCCTTTTCCAATCCTTTGGTACGCTACGCTCTTCTAGAGACTTACGGTACACCGCTGCAAGAAGGGGGGCAAGTTCCTTCGCGTACTCTGTGTAAAATCGAACTGGCATCCCATGAGGTCCAGCAGCCTTTCATCTATACTAATGCGCTGGCAAAAACAGAAATCATAATTATTGAACATCTTTGCCTTATTTACATAAAGACTTCTGCTTCCATGTTCAACAATACTGGCACACCTACATTAATCTAACTCTTGGTGGCTTCACACAACACACCCCAAAGACTACCGGCTCCATCGTCTTCCCTCACAGGTAGCACAGTCAGCGATCCGCATTATCGAGTCTATCAGAGACATTCGCCGTTTATAGTATACTAGTTTCATTTTAATTTATTAATATTCTTATCTTATTTTGGTGCCACATACAATTGCACCCCAGTATACTCCTTTCAACACACACACACACACACACACACACACACACACACACACACATACAGACATAAAGAGAACATAAATGAGCAGAAGTTAGTTTTCCGCGTATATTAGGTTGGTGCATACGTTAGTAGCGTTTTTGTTTTGCATTTTGGTATTCTAGTTGTTCTACGTTTATTTATCGATCGTCATCTTCTATCTGTAGTTCACTGTTACTATTTGAGTTCACACATTGCCATTTTATTATTTGGACGTAGTGAGTGGAGCTGTGGACGCTAGAAAATGGAGTGTAAAGTGAAGAATTCGGAACATTTCCGACATATTCTTTTGCTCGAATTCAGCAGACAGGCGGCAGCAGTGGAGGCAGCTATAAATATTTACGCCATGTGTCAAAATAAGGCCGCTGGTAGAGCACGGCAAGAAAATGGTTTTCTCATTTTAAGGAGGATCGTCTTGGCATAAGTGACTATCTAAGTTCAAGAAGAACTTCGGGATTGATGAAGCTCGTTTAAACCCATTAATTCTAAACCCATTTATCCACAGTGATCCACTTCAGTGTACTCAAGAATTGGCAGATGCGATGAACTCCGATCATTCCACCTTCGTGCAACATCAGCATGCAACGGGGAAGCTTCAAAAATCATGTGTATGGGTGATTATAGCACGCTTTAACCCAAAATCACAAAAATCAGTGAGTTCATCTATGCCTGCTGGTCGTCAATTGGCTCGTGAACAAGACTCACGCCCTGTCCTCACAGCTCTACTTCTGCCAGTACCTCGTTCCCTACCTTCCAAACTTTACAGAAGCTCTCCTGCGACCTTGCAGAGAGAGCTTCTATAAAGTTTGGAAGGTAGGAGACCAGGTACTGGCAGGAGTAGAGCTGTGAGGATAGGGCATGTGTCGTGCTTGGGTAGCTCAAATGGTAGAGCACTTGCCCGCGAAAGGCAAAGGTCCCGAGTTCGAGTCTCGGTCCGGCACACAGTTTTAATCTGCCAGGAAGATTCAGTGTGTGTGTGTGTGTGTGTGTGTGTGTGTGTGTGTGTGTGTGTGTGTGTGTGTGTGTATGTAGTGAGTGAAGTGTTATGAAACAATGTGTATGTAGTGTGAGCAGTGACTGGCAGTGAGATATGAGTGAACAGTCTGGCATTACATTATGTAATAAGTTATTTGTAAAAAAAGTATTGTACACCAGGAGTAAATCTAATGATTGTCTATAATTAGAAGTCTGTAAGTGTATGTGTATGAAAATAAGTTTGCTTTAAATTGGTCTACACTTGTAAATACTTTGATATGTCCTATATTTTTGTAAAGAGAGATATACAGATGAATAAGGCTACTACTACTACCACAACTACTATTGAAAAAGCCCATCAGTTTCCAAAGTAAGATTTGTTAAGATATTTATGTGAAGTGTCCTGATCTGACAGGCAGAGGGGGAGAAAGCTCGCCTCGATTCAGGGGAGATGTGGTCCTGGAGAAAAGTGACAGGAACTAGCTGGACTGACAGAAAAAGGAATGAGATGGTTCTACAAGAAATAGGAGGGAAGAAAAAAACTAGTGAAAGATATAGCCCAACGCTAAGGAACACGTATTAAGCTTGAACAGACACCACCTTCCTTCATTAAATACTTCCTAATGCAAAGTCACAGGGAAGAAAGTGAGGGAACAACCGAGAACACCCTAATGACAGTAATAATAATAATAATATAACGAGAACGATTAGCGAGGTGAGAAGTTTTTCATACCTGGAGGTGAAAAGGACTGCTAAAGGCTACTGTGTCTATGGCTACAGAGAAACAGCTTAGACTTTTAAAAGAAGTAGAAGACATTTACCTGCCTTTTCCATGTGAGTAGTTCAGCTTCATTTTGTTAACACGTCATTTAATCAGTAGTTCAAAAATGGCTCTGAGCACTATGGGACTCAACTGCTGACGTCGCTAGTCCCCTAGAACTTAGAACTAGTTAAACCTAACTAACCTAAGGACATCACAAACATCCATGCCCGAGGCAGGATTCGAACCTGCGACCGTAGCGGTCTTGCGGTTCCAGACTGCAGCGCCTTTAACCGCACGGCCACTTCGGCCGGCTTAATCAGTAGTGGCAATATATATATATATATATATATATATATATATATATATATATATATATATATATATATTAAAATGGGTTATAAACAGCATCGCCTGCAAAAATATTTAATTCGATGGTAACTAATTTCGGTCAGTATTTGATCAGCCTCAAACCCTCATACCATGATGGTGGTCTGTGGTGGAGATTGGAGTGGGTCTTGTGACTACACGAACAGCAGCTGACTTTCGCGGAGTCCCACACCTGCTCCATGCGCCGCTACCGCCTACTATCATTGTATGAGGGTCTTAGAATAGTCAAATACTGACCGAAACCGATTGCCAGCGAAATAAATGTTTTTGTAGTCGAGACTGTTTATAACCCATCTTTAAAGTACTTTTAGTTAGATAGCTCTTTCTCCACGAGAAATGTTCTCAAAAATTACGTTATATATATATCTCCAATGTCGCAGAGACATTTTAACGTATGCTTCAGTTTATTTTGGTTTTCGCGCTTTATTACTTCCATTTCACTGTAATTTACTCCTTTTCTGTGGATGGCTACTAGACTTTTAAAAACATTGCTGGCCCCAAAATCTGTAGGAAAAGAAAGGATAGAGACACCGAAATGTTACTTTCTGTATGCGTGCAATACGGTATGAAGAATACTGGATGAAATCTGTAGATGGTTTAGGGTGTACACTGTGCAGAATTTAGTACACGGAGCTGCAACCTCTGGCAGCAGCAGTGGATTAAACCTGCCGGGCATACAGTCAGATTGAGACAGAGACCGTCACTCGTAGTGGCCGGCGGGTGGTAGGGCGCCAATCTCTCTGCCACGGCAGGCCAGACAATTTTTATGGGTGAGAGAAATGCAGAATGCGTTGGCTATGCCAATAGCTGGTCAAAACTCAAGGGTCAGGAAACCACGGGCAACATGAGTTCTTGTGCAATTTTTTTGAAAGGTGATTAAGGCCAAAAAAGAAAAACGAAGCTGCAGCCACCTGCCTTAATACGTCAGATATATAGCCGCTGCTGACCATATTACCGCAACCGGTGCCCGACCACCGCTAGCAGTCTCTGTAGGTCATTAGCCTGTCGTTGTCGAATTGCAACAGGTGCTAGTAGACGTTTATTCCTCTTACAGGAGCCATGACACAAACTTCTCACAAGCAAACAACAGTGAAATACGATTTCTGAATGAGAAACCACTTCATGGCAGTTTTATGTTTGCTGCATACCAATTTTATGGTGTTATAGTTTTCATGACCAACAATGTACTTCAGACACTTTGATTGTTCCGTACTTCCTAACAACCCCATATTTTACAACGGGCACATTTAGAAACCGAACTGATAATCCGCTAGAGCACCTGCAGCGTGGTACTCTGTTCTTACTTACATTACACTTGTGTGGCAAAAGTCGTGGGATAGCAATATGCAGATATACGGGATGGCGGTAGTATCTAGTGCAGAAAGTATAAAAGGGCAGTACAATGGGGGAGCTGTCATGTGTACTCACATGATTCAGTTAGTTTGCTCCCCAAATAGCAAAACTCCTTTACTACTTTAAGTGTCCCATTTCCTAATCTAATTCCCTCAGCATAACCTGACTTAATTCGACTACATTCCATTATCCTTGTTTTGCTTTTGTTGATGTTCATCTTATACCCTCCTTTCAAGACACTATCCATTCCGTTCAACTGCTCTTCCAAGTCCTGTGTTGTCTCTGACAGAATTACAATGTCATCAGCGAACCTTAAAGTTTTTATTTCTTGTACATGGATTTTAATTTTTCTTTTGTTTCCTTTACTGCTTGCTCAATATACAGATTGAACAACATCGGGGAGAGGCTACAACCATGTCTCACTCCCTTCTCAACCATTGCTTCCCTTTCATGTCCCTCGACTCTTATAACAGCCATCTGTTTTCTGTACAAATTGTAAATAGCCTTTCTCTCCCTGTATTTTACCCCTGCCACCTTCAGAATTTGAAAGAGAGTATTCCAGTCAACATTGTCAAAAGCTTTCTCTAAGTCTACAAATGCTAGAGACTTAGGTTTGCCTTTCCTTAATGTTTCTCCTAAGATAATAATATCATTAATAATAATAATTACTATTATTAATCACACACACACACACACACACACACACACACACACACACTCAGGCAGGTACACACACACACACAAACGCACACGTATACTCGCGATCTGGCACACGGTTTAACTATAGTTTTCAATATTTATTACATATAATATAATGACAAAAATTATTATTATTATTATTATTATTATTATTACTGCGTGGTCTATCATGAAACCAACAATTTGCCGTGAATGATTGCTCCAGGAGGGATAAATGCACTGCAACACAGCGTATGCCGTGCTATAAATAAGCGAGACGTGACCAGGTACTGTACACGTTGTTTAGAGACGAAAGTGTGGGACGTCCTCGGAACACGAAGCGCTGTCAACAGCAGCCTCGAACGGAAAGAATTTACAACAGCGAGTGGGATATTATTTTGTGCTCTGAAATAGCGTTTAGCGGGCGCTGCCTCCGCGCCACGTCAGCATGCAGGCCTTATCGCGGAGACTCAGTTTGTATTAGGGCCGCGTTCCGATAACTGGATTACGTCGCCGGCTCCTGACATAAGGCTTCGTTCGCTGTCGATACCAGCGGCCGCTACAGCGACGAGTCTCGAATCTGTGCTGTCCGTGTCCCTGGGAACTGTGGCTCTCGCTGGCGGCTTGTCTCTCGTGCGCCCAAATGTTATCATTTGTGTGCAGACCACATGGACCAACGGAACAACGTTTTTTCAGCCCTGATATGCGTAGCTATAAATTCATTCGACTTGAAACAAATATGCAAATCTTCAGTTAAGCTGTGTGTGTGCGTTCGCACGTGCACGTGTGTGCGTCCATGTGAGTACGTGCGTGCGTATGTTTGTGAAAAAAGTGTTTGTGTGAGAGAGATACACCCCCCCCACCCCCCCACCCCCCTGACCCACACACATGCATATAGAGGGAAAGACAGAGACAGAGAGAAAGAGAGAAAGAGAACGATAGAGAGAGAGGGAGAGAGGTAGACAGGTGTTTGTGTGAGAGAGAACGCAAGAGAAAAGATAGATACGCTTAGACAGATATATACAAGTAACTTCGAGAATAGCCACAGAGCGTGCAGTAGGGCTGTTGGCGTTTACAGTGTACGTATAAATGACCTGCTGGATAACCTCGGAAGTTTCGCGAGACTATTTGCTGGCGGTGCCGTTGTCTGTAGCAGTGTTTCTCAAGGGCATTATCGCCGCTTGGGGTGCGTTTCCACTTCTCGAGGGGACTATCGAGCGAAAAGTGGCGGCAGGAGAACGTTGTAGCGAAAAGGGGAGTGCTAGGCGAGGACAGGCCTTCTGAGTTTGAATATTTTCAACATTTCGCCGTATTGTCAGCAACTGTATAAATATTAATTTTAAATTAACCACGGCCTCAGTTGCATTGTTTACCTAGATTTACCTAGGTTTCAGTTGGGATAACCCAACCTTCTTCAGAGTAAAATAAGCCAAGATAAGTCCATTATGGACAAATCGTAGTTCCTTTTATTCTGAAGAAGGTTGGGTTATCCCAACTGAAACCTAGGTAAATCTAGGTAAACAATGAAACTGAGGCTGTTGTTAATTTAAAATTAATAATTGTGAGTTTGCTTGGACAAACGATCTTTTAGTTAGTAACAGCCAATAATATACGTGAATTCAATTTTGTTCATAACAATACGATTACGACAGCTAAATCCAATTTAATTGGCTGAAACGGTATACCGGTTACCAGAATAAGTAAAAAGTTTTAATTCTTACCAGGTTGTATTAGGAAGAATTTGGTAAGAAATAACAATGTGGTAAGAATTAACACTTTATTTTCCACAAATTTTAGCTTCAGCACATGTTCTATCTTGGAGTCAGTACGCACACTCGAAGTGGAGGACCTCAGATTCAGGCAGATTCCCGTAGGCGACTCACAATGAGTAATAATAACCCGTTCAGCAGCAGTAAAACGTCAGTGATGCTACAGTTGACCCTGGAGGTGCATTGCACGTTGTGCCTACATTCGAAGGAGCACAGTGAAAATTTGTAGCGTCTAGTCAGTGGCATACACAGGGTGGACAGTAATATGGAAACAGCAAAAACACGACACATTACAATGCCTAATAGGGTGTTGAGCCGTCCTATGGCTCGTGTTTGAGCCGTTGACAGGTTGGCGTCGTTTTCCTAGTCCGTTCACTGGCACCACTACGTTTGCTCGCTTTGTCTGTCCGTGAGTGGCAGCAGCGGCGTTTATCGATAGCGAGTGTTGTGGTACTATCTTTGGAGCGACCTCTAGTATTTCCGTGTCGTCGTGTGTTGGAGTTCAGTTGGGACGGAGCAGCAGTGAGGTCCGACAGCACCAGAATTCGCCGAGCGACCTCGCGATATATGCACTGCCCGATGGAAGGATGTGGTCACGAGAGTGCACGGCCTCGTCGAGGTCCGAATTCAGCGAGTTTAAGTGGAATGGATCGTTATATTCGAGTAGTGCAACTTTCACTCGTGTGTGTGTCCCCGTCCGTCGAAGTGACCTCATGCCATCATGCTGTCAGTTGGCGGTTTTATACTCCGACGTTTCCCTTGCCTGACTTGATGGGCAACGACGGATGGTTGGTTGTTCGGTCGTTCGTCTGAGTGGACGACGTGTATCTGGTCTTTCGACCAATTCTGTGTTCTTAGCGTTCATGTCTACGTGCTATTCGTCTTGTTGCTGTGCAGTGACTGTTTATCATTGTTCGAGTTGTTTGTGGAATTGTCTTTTGCGGTTCCATGTGCATCTAGTCAGATTTTGAATAGGCTGTTTGGTTCTTAACCCTGTCTGCGTACTAGGATTTGGTGGAACCAACTTGAGTAATTAAATGCTTGTCATTTGACGCTGTTAACTGTTATTCTATCGTGGTATTGGTTATCGCATCTTAGATGGATTTTGCGAGTGTGCTGGTCGGCGTTTAAGCTGTCCCTAGTTCGAGTTGCCACCCTGTTAAGTGAGCATAACTCTTGGCTGCCTGTCTCACAGCGTACGTAGCTGTACGAACTTTTCTCAGGCCGATCCTTGGAGCACTGTCTGTGGATCACTCCCTTCTTTATTTGGTCTGATTGTGCCAATTGTTTAAAAATAATATTTTGTTTAAATTATTCCTATTGCTCGTGGCCTTCAGCCGACAAATAATGTTAATTCTTTCTTTATAAGGCCTTCAGCCGTCAGTGTAGCTTGTGTTACAATCAATTTTTTTAATGTTTGTTTTTTAAAAATTATTTCTTTAAATAATGTGTACGTGTTTACTGTGCAACCAACGGTAACTGATTGGGCCCCGTCCACATCTTTTCCTGCTTTCCGTAAGTCTCATGTCTCAGGTGTAGCATTCAAAACAAATTCCACTAGTTTTCGAATGGATAAATACAGATCCTCAATTATTTTGAAGGTAATCTTATACCATTCTTCTTGCAAAATAGTGAGAAGAACAGGTAAGGATGATGGACGTAGGTAGTAACCACACACCCTTCTCTCCAAAGTAGACAACAAAGGCTGAAAAACACTGAGATCTGGTGACTATGATGGCCAGAGGGTCTGCGAAAAATCATCATCGTCGTACTCACAAAACCAACCCTGGACGAACTAAACTTTGTGAACGGGGACCTTTCATCTTGGAACACGCCATTGGGGAACAACAGTTGTACCTTGGGAAGGACCTGATCAGTCAAAATGGTCACATAACTCTTGCCAGTAATGCGACATTCAAAATAAATCACGGAATACCACGATATGACTGCGCAAATTATCACCGATTTATCTCTTGGGACGTAAACTGCGTCAGAAGTTGGAAACAGTGTGAAACAAGACTCATCTCACCAAGTGACTTCCTTCCATCGCTCCATAGTCTAGGTTTTATGGCTTAGACGCTGTTTTCCTGTTACGGACATTTGCATCACTGATGAGTGATTTAGGAATACCAGCTTATCCTTCAAATCCCAGCTTATGGAGCTACCTTCGTTTTGTTTTGGTGCTGACAGGGTTTGCGAGGGCGAGCTTCAGTTCTGCAGTGACTTCTGCAACTATCGTTCCTTTATTTTTCGTCACAATCCTCTTCAATGATCGTCCGTTATGATCACTCAGCACACACTTGTGTCTGCGTTGTGACAGCGAATGATGTTTTCCCGCTTTCCCTGTGTGCTGTATAAATCTTCGATACGGTGTCTCTTGGAACACGGAACAGTTCGGCTACCTTAGCTACGGAATCAGCCACGATATGAGCACCAACACTGTACCCACGTTCGAATTCATATATCTCAGACATAATGCACTTACAACTTAGAACACTCTTCTGACCACGGAGGACCTTCCAACGAGATCAAACACAGGTACCCTTCAAATACAACAGCGCAGCCTGTAGGCTCTGATCGCATCTGTATTTATATTCAAGCATGCATTTCTCGCAGTGCTTGCATACTTTGTCCACCCTCTGTAACTAGTGTATGTTGGAAACATATTTTCTCAATATGCTTGAGAAAAAGAACTGCTGCACGTATTCGAATGAGTGCTTGAAATATGGATTCATCCCAAAGTTTAGAAACAGGCAACTATCGTTGTGTCTCATTCGTGAAATGATAGTTTCCAATGACGCTGTGAAGTTTACCAGGTTATGTGCCTACCTTTGTAGTTTTTATACTGACGTAGTGGGGTGCTTAGGTTTCAATTTGCAGGGCACTGAGATTTCACTCTACAGAAAAGTTACTGGGGAAACCTCCTCTATGCGAAAAGGTCTCCTTGCTTTCTATAAAGTTTGATTATTAACCGCCAAAAGCAGGAAATGACATGCAGTCAGGGTATCACTCATGTTAACCGCATTTAAATAAATTATCCGCACAATACTGGGGCCACGCATATGCCGTGATAAAATCAACGGCATTAGAATACAATTTCAAGAGTAATTGACAAGACAGCATTTGATCTGGGAGGAAATCTTTGGATGTGCTGATAACATAGAATTTTTAATGTAAATTGATAAACAGGCAACAGTAGACAATGGAGCATTGCTGATAACCTGGAATGTGTTCTGTAATCAGAATATTATTAGTCAGTTCACCAACTCGGAAGGCTGTGCTGCATACAAGGAAGGGGGTAAAAAGCTTAGCAAGCGTTCTTGATTGTGCAACTCATGGAACTGTATCAATACTTTCTTGATATAGCGGGTTTATAGCCCATTTAAAATCTCCTACACTTAGAGTACTGGTAAATACATTGCGTAACCCATAGGCAGCGTTTTGCTGAGAAAAATTTAGGTGAACAGATTGTGTCCATTAATGCTGTTAACAAGCTAAAATTTTGTTTCTTGAACAACCGTTTTTTCTGCAAGCTCTGTCACGAAAACGACGAAGAATTCGAATGTCTTCTTCTACATACCGAGGTGAGCTAATTACCAAGAATAAATATTTTTTGCAAATTTTTGTTACAATAGTCTAGTTTCTTCGTTCGATTGGTCGATTCAATTGAACTACTACCTCCTGACAATGCCTATCTTGAAAATATATTTTAAAAGTCATCTGTTAAAAAAACATCTTTCATACACTGACGAAAAAGAAATCGCAACACCAAGAAGGAGTTATGCGTCATGAACGTGTTGGTAGGTGTGTTGCTGCATCTGAAAGATGAAGTCTGTCCAAATGTCGCTCCAGTCACATAAGAGTGGCACCAGTAGCGCCACTATGAAGAAATCGGATTTGCTGTAAATACACGCTGTAACGGTAGTGAGCGTTAGTTACCTTTGAGAGAGAACGTGGTGAGCTGACGTTAGTCAAGAATACCTTTGAAGTTTCAAACTCTCCATAATTAATATCTCACTGAGTTTGAAGGACGTCGTGTAATAGGGCTACGAGAAGATGCGTGTTCTTTCTGCGACTTTTCAGAGTCACTTGGCAGGAATGTAGCCATTGTGCATGATTGCTGGCAGCGGTGGTCACGAGAAGATTCGGTCACAAGAAGACTGAGTTCCACATTGCCACATGGTGCTATCAAGAGCGAAGATTATAATATTTGGCTTATGACTCTGGCACATCGTACTGGATCTGCAGCAAAAATTTGAGCAGTTGTTGACATCATACTGACACAAGGAATTGTCACCAGCGACTTCAAGGATAACTCCAAGCCAGACGCCCTGTAGTGTGCATTACACTTGCTCCGAACCACTTCCATTTGCGATTTTAGAGGTGTCAAATGAGAGCCCACTGGAGGGCAGAGTGCCCGCATCTCGTGGTCGTGCGGTAGCGTTCTCGCTTCCCACGCCTGGGTTCCCGGGCCCGATTCCCGGCGGGGTCAGGGATTTTCTCTGCCTCGTGATGGCTGGGTGTTGTGTGATGTCCTTAGGTTAGTTAGGTTTAAGTAGTTCTAAGTTCTAGGGGAATGATGACCATAGATGTTAAGTCCCATAGTGCTCAGAGCCATTTGAACCATTTTTGGAGGGCAGAGTGGAGTTCTGTTGTGTTATCATGAAAGCTGGTTCTGCCTCGGCACCAGTGAAGGCCGTGTGTTGTTTAAAAGGGATTACTGAGAACCTGCACTGGACCTACACCTGAAGTTACGGTCTGGGGTGCGATTTCATATGACAGCAAGAGCTATCTCGTGATTACCCTACGCACGCTGATTCCAAAATTGTGCGTCAGTCAGGTGATTCGAGCTGTTGTGCTACTATTCATGAACAGCATTCCAGCGAGGTGTTGTAACCCAACGTGCTCTTCAGAGTGATATATTGCCATGAGTGACATGTTGGCAACAGGTTGCCTAGCCCTGCTCCATCAATAGATCTGTCTCCAGTGAAGCAAATATGGGACATCATCGGATGACACCTCCAGTGTCATCCACAAAAAGCATTATCCACCCTTATATTGACTGACCAAGTGTAACAGGTATGGAACTCCATACCACAAATTAACATCCGGCACCTGTAAAACACAAAGCATGCATGTTTGCATGCTTGAATTCAATATTATGGCGGCTACACCGGTGATTACTGTACCATCATTTCACATCTGCTGTGGCTTATCTCGTACTTACATTAGCCTGTGATCTTGCGATGTTAATCACTTAAATATGTTACTTAGACAAATGTGTTCCCGAAATTTCATTACTCTGCATTAATTATGTTTTGGAGTTGCGCTGTTTTCCGTCAGTGTATTGAATATCGATACGCGTGATGGTAAGTCGCTGGCAACGTGCAAAGACGCTCTATGGATAGTTTTCGTCTGCTATGGAAGTCGCATCTATGTTTGCAAGTAAGTGCATGTACAGCGTGAACCAGAATTCACCCGGAAATCTATCAGAGGTTGTCCAGCAATACTTTCTGAACATTTTGGTATAAGGAGCCTGTGGGAACCATTATAGCCGGCGACTCGTTACAGAGTAATAATGTAATTATGATTTCTACATCTACATCTACATCTATACTCCGCGAGCCACCTTACGGTGTGTGGCGGAGGGTACTTATTGTACCACTATCTGATCCCCCTTCCCTGTTCCATTCACGAATTGTGCGTGGGAAGAACGACTGCTTGTAAGTCTCCGTATTTGCTCTAATTTCTCGGATCTTTTCGTTGTGATCATTACGCGAGATATATGTGGGCGGTAGTAATATGTTGCCCATCTCTTCCCGGAATGTGCTCTCTCGTAATTTCGATAATAAACCTCTCCGTATTGCGTAACGCCTTTCTTGAAGTGTCCGCCACTGGAGCTTGTTCAGCATCTCCGTAACGCTCTCGCGCTGACTAAATGTCCCCATGACGAATCGCGCTGCTTTTCGCTGGATCATGTCTATCTCTTCTATTAATCCAACCTGGTAAGGGTCCCATACTGATGAGCAATACTCAAGAATCGGACGAACAAGCGTTTTGTAAGCTACTTCTTTCGTCGATGAATCACATTTTCTTAGAATTCTTCCTATGAATCTCAACCTGGCGCCTGCTTTTCCCACTATTTGTTTTATGTGATCATTCCACTTCAGATCGCTCCGGATAGTAACTCCTAAGTATTTTACGGTCGTTACCGCTTCCAATGATTTACCACCTATGGCATAATCGTACTGGAATGGATTTCTGCCCCTATGTATGCGCATTATATTACATTTATCTACGTTTAGGGAAAGCTGCCAGCTGTCGCACCATGCATTAATCCTCTGCAGGTCCTCCTGGAGTACGTACGAGTCTTCTGATGTTGCTACTTTCTTGTAGACAACAGTGTCATCTGCAAATAGCCTCACGGAGCTACCGATGTTGTCAACTAAGTCATTTATGTATATTGTAAACAATAAAGGTCCTATCACGCTTCCCTGCGGTACTCCCGAAATTACCTCTACATCTGCAGATTTTGAACCGTTAAGAATGACATGTTGTGTTCTTTCTTCTAGGAAATCCTGAATCCAATCACAAACCTTGTCCGATATTCCGTAAGCTCGTATTTTTTTCACTAAACGTAAGTGCGGAACCGTATCAAATGCCTTCCTGGAGTCCAGGAATACGGCATCAATCTGCTCGCCAGTGTCTACGGCACTGTGAATTTCTTGGGCAAATAGGGCGAGCTGAGTTTCACATGATCTCTGTTTGCGGAAACCATGTTGGTTATGATGAAGGAGATTTGTATTATCTAAGAACGTCATAATACGAGAACACAAAACATGTTCCATTATTCTACAACAGATTGACGTAAGCGAAATAGGCCTATAATTATTCGCATCTGATTTATGACCCTTCTTGAAAATGGGAACGACCTGCGCTTTCTTCCAGTCGCTAGGTACTTTACGTTCTTCCAGCGATCTACGATAAATTGCTGATAGAAAGGGGGCAAGTTCTTTAGCATAATCACTGTAGAATCTTAAGGGTATCTCGTCTGGTCCGGATGCTTTTCCGCTACTAAGTGATAGCAGTTGTTTTTCAATTCCGATATCGTTTATTTCAATATTTTCCATTTTGGCGTCCGTGCGACGGCTGAAGTCAGGGACCGTGTTACGATTTTCCGCAGTGAAACAGTTTCGGAACACTGAATTCAGTATTTCTGCCTTTCTTCGATCGTCCTCTGTTTCGGTGCCATCGTGGTCAACGAGTGACTGAATAGGGGATTTAGATCCGCTTACCGATTTTACATATGACCAAAACTTTTTAGGGTTCTTGTTTAGATTGTTTGCCAATGTTTTATGTTCGAATTCGTTGAATGCTTCTCTCATTGCTCTCTTTACGCTCTTTTTCGCTTCGTTCAGCTTTTCCTTATCAGCTATGATTCGACTACTCTTAAACCTATGATGAAGCTTTCTTTGTTTCCGTAGTACCTTTCGTACATGATTGTTATACCACGGTGGATCTTTCCCCTCGCTTTGGACCTTAGTCGGTACGAACTTATCTAAGGCGTACTGGACGATGTTTCTGAATTTTTTCCATTTTTGTTCCACATCCTCTTCCTCAGAAATGAACGTTTGATGGTGGTCACTCAGATATTCTGCGATTTGTGCCCTATCACTCTTGTTAAGCAAATATATTTTCCTTCCTTTCTTGGCATTTCTTATTACACTTGTAGTCATTGATGCAACCACTGACTTATGATCACTGATACCCTCTTCTACATTCACGGAGTCGAAAAGTTCCGGTCTATTTGTTGCTATGAGGTCTAAAACGTTAGCTTCACGAGTTGGTTCTCTAACTATCTGCTCGAAGTAATTCTCGGACAAGGCAGTCAGGATAATGTCACAAGAGTCTCTGTCCCTGGCTCCAGTTCTGATTGTGTGACTATCCCATTCTATACCTGGTAGATTGAAGTCTCCCCCTATTACAATAGTATGATCACGAAACTTCTTCACGACGTTCTGCAGGTTCTCTCTGAGGCGCTCAACTACTACGGTTGCTGATGCAGGTGGTCTATAGAAGCATCCGACTATCATATCTGACCCACCTTTGATACTTAACTTAACCCAGATTATTTCACATTCGCATTCGCTAATAACTTCACTGGATATTATTGAATTCTTTACTGCTATAAATACTCCTCCACCATAGGCGTTTATCCTATCCTTGCGGTATATATTCCATTCTGTGTCTAGGATTTCGTTACTGTTCACTTCCGGTTTTAACCAACTTTCCGTTCCTAATACTATATGCGCACTATTTCCTTCAATAAGAGATACTAATTCAGGAACCTTGCCCTGGATACTCCTGCAGTTTACCAATATTACGTTGACTTTTCCTGTTTTTTGTCTCTGAGGACGGACGTTCTTTATCAACGATGATAATGTCCTCTCTGGTAAGCCGTCAGGTATTTTATCGTTTCGCCCAAGGGGGGGTCCCTCTAACCTAAAAAACCCCCGTGTGCACGCCACACGTACTCTGCTACCCTAGTAGCTGCTTCCGGTGTGTAGTGCACGCCTGACCTGTCTAGGGGGGCCCTACAGTTCTCCACCCAATAACGGAGGTCGATGAATTTGCAACCATTATAGTCGCAGAGTCGTCTGAGCCTCTGGTTTAGACCCTCCACACGGCTCCAAACCAGAGGACCGCGATCGACTCTGGGCACTATGCTGCAGATATTAAGCTCAGCTTGCACTCCGCGTGCGATGCTGGTTGTCTTCACCAAATCAGCCAGCCGCCGGAAGGAACCAAGGATGGCCTCAGAACCCAAGCGGCAGGCGTCATTCGTTCCGACATGTGCTACTATCTGCAGCCGGTCACACCCAGTGCGTTCAATAGCTGCCGGAAGGGCCTCCTCCACATTACGGACGAGACCCCCCGGCAAGCACACCGAGTGCACACTGGCATTCTTCCCCGACCTACCCGCTATTTTCCTGAGGGGCTCCATAACCCGCCTAACTTTGGAGCTCCCTATAACTAATAGGCCCGCCCTCTGTGACTGTCGGGACCTTGCCGGAGAATCGGCCACTGGCCCAACAGGCGAGGCATCCTGTGGTGGCTCGGAAACGATGTCATCACCACTAGGAAGCACCCCGTACCTGTTGGAAAGGGGTAAGGCAGCTGCCACGCGGCCAGATCCCACCTTCGCCTTTCGGCCAGGCACGCGCGAGCCCACCACTGTCCGCCATTCACCCTGGAGTGATGGCTGACCGGTAAGATGCTCACTGCCGGAAGACGCAGCGACATCAGGGGTTCCATGCGATTCCAAGGCCACCGAAGTAGGCATAGGTCTCACCACAGTTGCCCCAACGCCACTACGAGCCGACGCCTGCGCCTCGAGCTCGATGAGCCTAACAGACAAAGCCTCCACCTGCCCCCGAAGAGTGGCCAATTCTTCTTGCGTCCGCTCACAACAACCACAGTCCCTACACATGACTGTTTACCCTACAAGCGAACGGTGTACTCGCCTTATTAGCAGCAGGAAATCGAAGTGCTCTCTCACTGACGGTCTAACCGACACTGAGCTGTTCTAACCAAACAAACAAAAGCCTGTACGATACGAGGGTCGATAGCAACGGCGATACTGTACACTACACTGTTATTAAAATAAACGGTTGTGTCTAGTAGGCACTCAAACACGCAAGAAATTACAAAAATAAAATAGTAACTACCCAGATAACTGAAAATAAGTTGTACCTGTTTGAAGCTCGCAAAAATGTGTAACAAGCGAACGGTGTACTCGCCTTATTAGCAGCAGGAAATCGAAGTGCTCTCTCACTGACGGTCTAACCGCTTTGTTATCATAGTAATCCTAGTATCTATGAAAATAGCTTCACAACGGCCAAAAAGCTTGTAATATGCAATCACCAAAACACGGAAGGATCTGGTTTGTTGTAGACGACGATGTACATATGTACAGTAAATACCATGTGATGTCGTTGCCGTCGTTGCGGGAATAGCTCAGCATATCGTTGTTGTGCTGCCTTTTCACTGCATTCCGTGAAACCATACAAAAGGTGCATATAGCCAAATATTTAAAAATAAGTCCACTCGTATTGCTGTGTATCACTGTTAATGTACAACGAACACTGCCAGAGAAAGAAACCCGAGACAGAGGCAAAACAATACTGAATGCTGTCTTAAGCGCGACGAGTCAAGTGAGCGTTACTGTCGTCAGTAGTAAGTACCAGGAGTGACTGGAACAACAGCACATGCCGTCGACATTTGCAGCGTTTTACACAAACTTCTATGCACTACAGATACAAATCCACTCGGAGCAAGAAACCAAACGAACTGCAATAACTCTGTAATGAACCGCCGTACAGCGTGAGCCCCTCGTACCAAAATTCCAAGAAGATATCCCTAACACCCTATGAAAGTTTGTCCTTGGAGTTCTGGTTCACCCTGTATGTAAGCTGTGGTCTGAGACGGAGCCCTGCGTACCAATCAACTGACGGGGCGGTTAAGGCAAGGCGACTTCTCCTCCGCTGTCCGCTGGGCTCAGCCCTATAGTTCTCTTCGTGTGGTCGTCTCGTGCAGCTAACATGGTCCATTCTGTTAAGTTCAGACGCCTTTGTCTGGTGTACTGTCGAGATGGTAATTTCTAAGCTGCAACATTCAGGAATTCGTGTTGAGAGCGTTGATCGCTAGCGTGCGATGGCTTAATATTCTGAATGTTTTCTTCGTAATAAAAGTTAAAGCTGTTTGTTCTGATCGAGGCTTTGTTTCACGTACAACGATTAATATTGATCTTTGACTCATCCATTGATGTAGGTCATGGTTCATGCTGCTCTCCCACTTATTTAATATTATCACGGTGATTTTACATAGCATGGGGTTCCATTTTGTTTTGTTTTGATAATATGTAACACTGCATTACTAAGGGGTCACCTGGAAGACGTATGTCACCCTATTACTGAATTTTTGTGGTTAGTTTTCGAATTATAATCAACAATTATTTCAAATTCTCTTTAATTACATTTTTCTTCCAGTCACAAATTATTACCTGTTTAATGCTCAATTCTCATTTGATCTCTTATCTCTGTCTAAATTCTTAATTAATCCTAGTACGTTTTGTCCTCAGCGGAGGCTCTATAATAATAGACTGATATCGGCAGATCAAATATTTATTTCCTTGCGCGCGTGCGGCAGCAAAAGTAAGTAATGTTTGAGCTGCAGATTTTCGCAGGCAGCAGTAACCTGTGGTAGGACATGGTAGTTCTGCAGGCTTGAGATGGTGATGGGAGAAAGCAGAGAGGTTTGACTACGTCCGTAGGGCACACCAAGGAGAGTTTTTGTGTTAAGGCCGTTGTGTTAGGTAATTCTTTGCTGCCCCCACAACCACTATCTCCCACGTCCCCTGACATCCGGTCTCGTGGACTTACTTGGGCTGAGGTGGTGAATGTGAACGGTCGTGGTTTTGTGAACACTCCGAGTAGCTTGTACACTGAGATGACAAAAGTCATGGGATACGTCCTAATATCGTGTCGGACTTCCCTTTACTGCGCGAAATGCAGCTACTTGACGAGGCGTTGACGCAACTAGTCGCTGGAACTCCTCTGCAGAAATATTGAGCCGTGCCGCCTCTACTGTAAAAATGTCGCCGGTGCAGGATTTTGTGGATGAGATGACCTTTCGATCATGTCCCATAGATGTTCGTTGGGATTCATATCGGGCGATCCGAGTGGCCATGACATTCGCTCAAACTGTTCAGAATATTCTCCAAAACAATCGCAAACAGTTGTGTCCCGGTTACATGGCGCATTGTCGTCCATAAAAATTCCATCCTTGTTTGGCTGCAAATGCTCTCCAAGTAGCCGAACATAACCATTTCCAGTCAATGAGCGGTTCAGCTGGACCAGAGGAGCCAGAGAATTCCATGTAAACAGAGCCCACACCATTATGGAGATAGCACCAACATGCGCTTGGTCGACTACTTGAGCCATGGTTTCATGGGATCTGCGCAACACTCGATGCCTACCATCAGCTCTCACAACGGAAATCGGGACTCGTCTGTTTGGGCCACGATTTTCCTGTCGTCTAGGGTCCAACCGATGTGGTCAAGATCCCAGGATACTTTCGTCGTACGTCCCGCATTGATTTCTAGGGCTATTTCACGCAAAATTACTCGTCTGTTAGCACTGACAACTCTACACGAACGTCGCTGGTTTCGGTCCTTACGTGAAGGGTGTCGCCCACTGCTTTGTCTATGGTGAGAGGAAAGGCCTGGAGTATCGTATTCTTGGCACACTATTGACACTGAAGACCAAGGATTAGTTAATTCTCGAACCATTTCTGAAATGGAATGTCCCTTGCGTCCTGTCTTGCGGCCATAATCACATTGGAAACCTTTTCACATGAGCCACCTGAGTGCAAATGGCAGCCCCACCAATGCACTGTCCTTTCATACATTGTATACGCGATACTATCGCCGTCTGTATCTGTGCATGTTGCCATCCCATGACTTTTATCACCTCAGTGTAGATGGAGGTATCACAATGCCTTACTTTAAGAAGTAATGAAATTTAATATTTTCCTTTCAGGTGTATATTGTTATGGAGAATTTAATGCGTCATTTTCTATATTCTACAAGTATTGAAAATGGGATCTCAGCGAGGATGCTTTGCTCTAATTTAAATTACCGCTACGATAACCAGAAGGACAGCTTGGTCTTGCTTGTTTAAATTTATCACCAAGGTAAGTTAGATGTTAGTGTTAGTAGCTCATACAGCGCTTATTCAACTGTTAGCTTCTTGTATCATCTGAGTGGGAGAAGCAGCTGTTTTCTTGTTTCAAAGTTCCACGTGGCCTATGAAGCAGCGTTAGGTCCAGTTATTCAAATACTATGCGAGTGATAACGTTGATTCTTGCCGTAACAGTCCAGAATATTAACTTCTCTTACCTCTATCTAATTTTGCTCGGATTTTACCATGCTAAGAGATTGTTTATTTGTTCAGTGACTTCCCTTGTAGTTTTGACGTATGGACCATACGCTTTGTGAGTAAACTGCCTTCATCACTCATTTACTAACATCATTGCTCGCATTTTAAGCTGAATCTTTCTTCTTCGAGGTCAGCATTGAGCCGTGCTGACTCCTGCTTATGCTTTGCTTTAAAGCTTGGCTGTCTGAGTTTGGTTTCCCGCGGTTATTGCCGACATGCCATGGTTCTTCCTCTTTCTACGTATGGGATTAGCGGTATGTATCGATGTTTGCACCGTGTACCATCTTTATTCTCGTGTTTATAGTTCCGGCTTGGCGGTATGCAGCCAGTCGGTCGGTTGGAGCAGATCAGCAGACAAGTCTTCGCGCGGCGCAGTCGGCCGGACATGCTGGCGGTCTCTATGCAGTGTCGGAGCGTGTGGGCTGTTCCGAGTGCTACGAGGTTCGTGGCTCACCGACCCAGGATATGAAGGTTGAGTGGTGATTTAACTACAGAAGCCACGTCTGTTCACGTTGTCACCTTGCTTGGTGGTTCGCTGTTGGCGGTATACCTGGAAGCAACAGCGAGTGTTCGAGTTGGTGAAGATTTAGCCACCATGTGGTGGAATTAACTATATTTGTCGGTCTGTAATTCAAGTGCACCAGCGGAATTTTCTGCCTTGTGGCCGTTAGTGTACCGGTAACCTGCCCTGGTCGCTGACATAAATTCAAGCTGTGTCCTTTCCTCACCTGTTGTCACTGTCCAATATGGTGTGTAGTTTTTGACAGCTTAATGTATTTTTAGTTGTGGGCGGCTAAGTCTGTAACGTTTTGGCTTTGGAATTCTCGTATACTGGTCGGTGGTTAGTAAGTCGTATTGTCGGTAGGTCTCTGATTGTCTCTTGGTTGTGTTGCCGGCGGATCGAGTATAGTTGGGCCGACTTCTTGTCTCACCTAAGTGAACGTAAAGATTTCAAGGGCAGACCGATCCCCCTGGAAACTTCTGAGCGCTGCTGCCTATGCTGCCTTTGTTATTGGCGTTTAATTGTGTATTTTTAATGGCTTATAGCCGATGGTTGGGATTTGTGTGCTTGTAATTATATTTTAAAATCAAAGGCCTTCAGCCGTTTTAAAAGCAAGTTTTCTAAATTGGGCAAGTCTTACCTTTTGGAAGATAAAGTTTGGGCTTTCTGCCTGTTGAAAATTTATTGTAGTGTATTGTTTTTAAAAGCGTCGGCCTTCAGCCGCTATAAGTTTTAGGGTTCTTACTTATCAAGCATTACTTTCTTTCAAAATAAAGCAGTGGGCCTTCTGCATGTTGAAAATTTACTGCAGTTGTGTTGTTCTTAAAATGATAGGCCTTCAGCCGCTTTAAAATGTTGGATTCTTATTTATCAAGTCATACATAACTTGGGCTTAAATACTATTTAAGGTTAAAGGCTTTGGGCCTTCTGCCTTGGAAAATTGGTAGCAGTTTTTTTTTTTTTTTTTTTTTTTTTTTTTTTTTTTTTTTTTTTTTTTTTGTTAAACAAAGGCCTTCAGCCGTTTTGAAATAAGGTTTCTTATTGGCCATAAAGCTTGGGCCTTCTGCCTATTGAAAGGTTATTGTAATTATGTTGTTTTATGTTCATGGGCCTTCAGCCGCTTTTGGAATTAAAGACGTTTTTCTGTCGATAGTCAAGCTTATGTAATGTTTGGACAACTAAATAAAGTGTTATGTTTGGAGCGTAACTGACAGCCGCTCATTCTGACCCCCTACCACAATTCATACTACTTATCCTGTCCTGTGGGTTTAGCAGGGCGTCTCAACCATGTGTGACCGTTTTATTCTAGGCTGAATCACTAAATGTTTCTGTGTCTTCCTTCCAAATGAAGACAAAGTTAACGAAATTCTGTGGTGTAATTTGTCATCGTAACAGCTCTAATTCATGTAAAACTTCCACAGAGAGGGGCGAACATTTCACCAATCAGAAGCTGCATCTATTCATTCGGCAAATAGTACGCCATATTTCACGTCGGAAGAATAACAATAAGTATGCATAATTTGTCTTAACTTGTCCAAACCCAATTTAAAGAAGTTGAAGTGTTTTTACAAACTCGTGGACTACCAGTAAACATTTTATTTTAGCACTGACTGAAATAACTTTACAGTGAAAATTAATGTGCTCACCCAATCTCTCAGGCAACAATATGATTAACATGTTCAATTTGGTGTGTAGGTCCTATTCTCACAAGGACTGAAAGTATTATAGTTTTAACCTTCATGAAGTTCATTTAGCCTCCCTGCTGCTTTTCGGTGACCTCGCTGAATCTGTCAAACTGAAAGCCCCCTACCTTCATTTTAAATTTCGATGAAACAGCAACGCAGTATTACACCTATTGATCAGAATATTCCGTAGATGGAGGGATTTTCATAACGCAACAAAATACTCGTATATAAGAGGATCTTGCTTATGCGTATAAGTAATGTAAAAGTATGACCAAAAGTTTCGCTCACTCTAACACAATCTAAAAATGTGAATGTGTTCTCCCCCGACGCAGATGTAAACTGGACTGTATATGGCTGTCCGTAAAAACCATGAATCTCAAAAGCCAATCTCAACATATTCAGGATGGCTGCAGGTGTCTCGAAGCTATTTGGTGTTGTTCACCTGATTAAAAGATCCTTTGGTCATTTCGTAATTAATGTTAAGCTTTTCAAAAATATAAAATGGTTCAAATGGCTCTGAGCACTATGGGACTTAACATCTATGGTCATCCCTCCCCTAGAACTTAGAACTACTTAAACCTAACTAACCTAAGGACATCACACAACACCCAGTCATCACGAGGCAGAGAAAATCCCTGACCCCACCGGGAATCGAACGAGGGAACCCGCGCGTGGGAAGCGAGAACGCTAACGCACGACCACGAGCTGCAGGCTCAAAAATATAAAATTTTACAAAAATGTGTTCAGTGTTACGAAATTTGTGATTTAGTTTTACAAAATTACACTTTGAAAAATTTAGCTGAGCTCACCAAACAAATATTTTTTTAACTTCGGGAAATTTATTTTGATATGCAGTTATTATAGCGAGTGTTTCACAATTCCTGTTATATGATACTAAAGATTGTAAAGCAGACTTGGTAGTTACAGTTTTGGCAACGAACCCATGTGCGGAAATGTTCCGTTCGGATGTAAAGTAACTTTGATTATGGGATCTCCGGCTTCACGTTACAGACACAGCTGAGCCAATGAGCTCTGTGCACTACAGGAGGCCATGGCATGGTCAGTGACCTCCAGTACTCGGCGTCGAGTTCCAGCTGTGTGACAAAGGACGCCCTCTCAAGAGTCGACCATGTGGCACATCCCTGGACCACCACAGCCAACCTTCCTAGCTGCGAACGTACCTGTTTCTCGCAGCCGTTGTAACCAGAAGAAAATGGAAAGTGATTTATAACTACGAAAGGGTATGACGACGGCTTGGTTTGTGTACGCTCCAAGAAGCGGGAGTTTTGGAAGTACGGGATCTTTTCTTCAGAAATACTTTTTGTTCATACAGTACATATCCGGACATGAGTTCCGATCGTAAAATTATCTACTCAGTGCACTCTACGACCCTCAGAGTCGATGATAGCAGATGCGAAACATTCTGTATGTAAAAACTTCGCCGGACGGTGTGACAGAGCGGTTCTAGGCGCTTCAGTCCTGAACCTCGTGACCGCTACGGTCGCAGGTTCGAATCCTGCCTCGGGCATGGATGTGTGTGATGTCCTTATGTTAGTTAGGTTTACGTAGTTCTAAGTCCTTAGGGACTGATGACCTTAGATGTTAAGTCCCATAGTGCTCAGAGCCATTTGAACCATTTTGTAAAAACTTCCTCATTTTTCCAACAGTGATTGTAACAATACTTTGTGTATGGAAGGGTTCGTACGTGAGATAATATTTGATTGCATTTAAACTAGGGATAAATGATGTGATTACGGAACACAAGTGTGTGTGTGTGCTGGGGCGGGGGGATAGGTGGGAGGGAGGTGATGGCCAACATCGGAAGACATCAACGGAGCGCTGAACAGAAGAAGGCTGGGAATCACTGGTCTACAGGAAGTCTGAAGTGCCAGTAAAGCAGCGAGACTTAGGAAGATCTACATATGGCCGACGATAGATGTAGGGACTGACAATTGAACCTTAACGGAAAAAAGAAAAAGTTATGTAAGGGTCGCAGTCGCTAATTTCCTAAAATAAGTATTTTCCTGCGTGTGATGCTTGATTACAGTATTAGGGATTAGCTAGTTTCGTTCGCCTAGGCACTATGAAGCTACACCAGACTAGAAATTATAATAGTTTTACAGAATTTTGTGATGCAGACAACAGTGTGAGGAAACTTAACATAACACTGCATTCCTAATATGACTTCACCACAAACATAGTACGTTCGCGCACAACCATCGCACGTGCGTTGTTACGTGGAATGAAAAAATACAACCCAAATTAAAATAGATCAGCGTAGTTGTTGCACTGGGTCAGACATCACACAGCTATTACCGCGCATGGTAGATACCAATTATCTCTCCTAAGAATCAGCAGGGTTGTGTAGATGGTGCTGACCGTTTGCAGCATAGTCGACAGGACAAATTGCGGACCTCTGGTACAGAGCCGAGTGGAGGGTCCGAATAAGAGGCTCAGACGGTTCTGCGAACGTGTAGGCTGCAGATTCCTTGAAATGCGCCAAAGGATGGTTGGGTTTCGGGTTCCGCTTAGTATGTCAGGAGTCCACTATACGCAGGAGGCAGCTACACGGATAGCATGGGCTGTATTACGTGGACTGGCTGATTTTTTAGGTTAGAAGGTCTCGGGAAAACACAAGATGGGCTTCAGTCACAAAGGGTGCAGGACGAACACAGGAAGAACGTAGATACAGGAACCATTGGTATAACAGTTGCAAATTGTCGTAGCTGTGTTGGAAAAGTACCAGAGTTCCAAGCGCTAATAGAAAGCACTGATGCTCAAGTCGTTACAGGCATTGAAAGCTGGCTAAAGGCGGATATAAGCTCAGCCGAAATTTTTGCGAAGAACCTAATGGTGCTCCTAAAGGATAGCCTAAACGCGGTTGGCGGTGGCGTGTTTATTGCTATTAGAAGTAGTTTACCTTGTCGCGAAATTGAAGTAGATTGTTCCTGCGAGTTAGTATGGGAAGAGGTCTTTGTTGGCAACCAGAATAAATTAATAATTGAATCCTTTTACCGACCTCCCAATTCAGATGATACAACTGCTGAAACGTTCAAAGAAAACTTGAGTTTGATTTAAAACATCTACCCGACTTACACAATTACAGTTGGTGGTGACTTTAATTAACCCTCGATATGTTGGCAAAAATACATGTTTAATGCATGAGGTACGCATTAAACATCATCCGAACGCATTCTCTGAAAACGATTTCGAACAGTTAGTTAATGGGCCCATGCGAATAGTAAACGGTTGTGAAAACACACTTGACCCCGTGGCAACAAATAATCATGAGGTAACAAAGAGCATCAAAACTGATACAGGAATTAGTGAGCACAGGTTTATCATAGCGAGATTAAATATTGTAACCCCCATATCCTCCAGAAATAAACGAAAAATATATCTATTCAAAAAAGAAGATTAGAATTCACTTCACGCCTTCCAGAGGGACAATCTCCACTCCTTCCAAATTAACAATGTAAGTGTAGGCCAGATGTGGCTTGAATTCAAAGAAATAGTATCGGCAGAAATTGAGAGATTTATATCAGATAAATTAAACGATGGAGCTGACCCTCCTTGGTACACAAAACGGGTCAGAATACTGTTGCAGAAACAACGAAACAAACATGTCAAATTTAAACAGATGCAAAATCTCCAAGATTGGCGATCTTTTACAGAAGCCTGAAATTTAGACTTCAGTGCGAGATGCCTATAACAGTTCCCACAACGAAACTTTTTCTTGAAACCTGGCAGAAAATCCAAAGAGATTCAGGTCGTATGTGAAGTACGTTAGTGGCAAGAAACAATCAATGCCTTCTTTGCACGATATAAATGGAAATACTTTCGAAGACAGTGCTGCCAAGGCAGAGTTACTAAACACAGCCTTCCGAAATGCCTTCACAAAAGAAGACGAAGTAAATATTCCAGAATTCGAATCGAGAACAGCTGCCAACATGAGTAACCTAGAAGTAAATATTCTCGGAGTAGTGAAGCAACTTGAATCAATTAATAAAAGCAAGTCTTCTGATCCAGACTGTATAACAATTAGGTTCCTTTCAGAGTACGCTGATGCAATAGCTCCATACTTAACAATCATATACGACCGTTCGCTCGACGGAAGATCCGTACCCAAAGACTGGAAAGTTGCACAGGTCACACCTATATTCAAGAAAGGTAGTAGGAGTAATCCACTAAATTACAGGACCATATCATTAACGTCATCATGCAACAGTATTTTTTAACATACGTTGTGTTCGAATATTATGAATTACCTCGAAGA
The DNA here is from genome assembly GCF_021461395.2 of Schistocerca americana. NCBI lineage: Eukaryota > Metazoa > Arthropoda > Insecta > Orthoptera > Acrididae > Schistocerca > Schistocerca americana. The sequence continues at coordinate 398,979,876 of NC_060123.1, read as the reverse complement.
AAACAGTCTATTGACACACAGTCAACATGGATTTAGAAAACATCGTCCTTGTGAAACACAACTAGCTCTTTACTCGCATGATGTGTTGAATGCTATTAACAAGTGATTTCAGATTGATTCCGTATTTCGGGATTTCCGGAAGGCTTTTGGCACTGTACCACAAAAGCGGCTTGTAGTGAAATTGCGTGCTTATGGAATATCGTCTCAGTTATATGACTGGATTCGTGATTTCCTGTCAGAGGGGTTCGTAGTAATTGACGAAAATTCATCGAGTAAAACAGAAGTTATTTCTGGCGTTCCCCAAGGTAGTGTTATAGGCCCTTAGCTGCTCCTTATCGATATAAAAATTTTGGGAGGCAATCTTAGCAGTCCTCTTAGGTTGCCTGCAGATGACGCTGTCATTTATCGACTAATAACGTCATCAGAAGATCCAAAAAAATTGCAAAACGGTTTAGAAAAGATATCTGTATGGTGCGAAAACTGGAAATTGATCCTAAATAACGAAAAGTGTGATGTCATCCACATGAGCGGTAAAAGGAATCCGTTTAACGTCGGTTACACGATAAATCAGTCAAATCTAAAGACCATAAATTCAACTAAGTACCTAGGAATTACAATTACGAACAACCTAAATTGGAAGTGCTATTGACAAGGGATGTCATATTGATTCCATATTTTTAGATTTCCAGAAAGCTTTCGACACCGTTCCTCACAAGCGTCTTCTAACCAATATGCGTGCCTACGGAGTATCGCCTCAGTTGTGCGACTGGATTCGCGATTTCCTGTCAGAAAGGTCACAGTTCGTAGTAATAGACGGAAAGTCATCGAGTAAAACAGGCGTTCCCCAAGGAAGTGTCATAGGCCCTCCATTGTTCCCGATCTATATTAACGACATAGGAGACAATCTGAGTAGCCGTCTTAGATTGTTTGCAGATGATGCTGTCATTTACGGTATTGTAAAGTCATCAGATGATAAAAATGACTTACAAAATGATTTAGTATGGTGCGAAAAGTGGCAATTGACCCTGAATAAGGAAAAGTGTTTAGTTCTTCACATGAGTACTAAAAGAAATGAGCTAAATTTCGATTACGCGATAAGCCCCTCTAATCTGAAGGCTGCAAATTCAACAAAATACTTAGGGATTACAATTACAAATAACCTAAATTGGAACGCTCACATAGGTAATATTGTGGGTAGAGCAAACCAAAGACTGCGATTCATTGGCAGAACACTTAGAAGGTGGAACAGGTCAACTAAAGAGACTGCATACACCATTCTTGACAGCTCTATTCTGGAGAATTGCTGTGCGGTGTGGGATCCGCATCAGATGGGACTGACGGATGACATCGAAAAAGTACAAAGAAGGGCAGCTCGTTTTGTATTGTCGCGAAATATGGGAGATAGTGTCACAGACATTATACGTGAATTGGAGTGGCAATCATTAAAACGAAGGCTTTTTCCTTGCGACGGGATCTTCTCATGAAATTTCAATCACCAGTTTTCTCCTCCGATTGCGAAAACATTGTGTTGGCACCCACCTACATAGGGAGAAATGATTATCAGGATAAAATAAGAGAAATCAGTGCTAGCACAGAAAAATTTAAGTGCTCGTTTTTCCCGCGTACCGTTCGAGAGTGGAACGGTAGAGAAACTGCTTGAAGGTGGTTGATTGGAGCCTCCGCCAGGCACTTTATAGTGAATAGCAGTGTAACCACGTATATGTAGATGTGTAGAAGGAACACACAGAAAATGTTGTGTGGAAGGCTAACCAAAGATTGCGTTTTATTGGCAGGACACTTAGAAAATGTAACAGATCTCCTAAGGAGGCTGCCTGCACTACGCTTCTCCGTCCTCTTTCAGAATACTGCTGCGCGTTGTGGGATCCTTACCAGATAGGACTGACGAGAGGGGAAGCACGTTTTGAATTCTCGCGAAAGAGGGGAGAGAGTGTCACTGAAATGATACAGCATCTGGGGTGGACTTCATTAAAACAAAGGAGTTTTTCGTTGCAGCGGAATCTTCTCACGATATTCCAATCACCAACTCTCTCCTCCGAATGCGAAAATATTTTGTTGACAGCGACCTACATAGGGAGAAACGATCACCATGATAAAATAACGAAAATCAGAGTTCGTACGGAAAGATATAGGTGCTTTTTCTTTCCTCGCACTATACGAGATTGGAACAATAGAGAATTGTGAAGGAGATTAGATGAATCCTCTGCCAGGCGTTCACGTGTGATTTGCAGAGTATCTATGTAGATGTAGACATCCCAACAGAAACTACTCGTCACGTAGTTCATATGCCGCCTAGAGTCAACAGAAAACTTCCCTTCGTATCTCGTTACGTACAAAATGTATTTTGAAGTGGAATTTAATGTCGTCAATCGATATAACGGTTCCAAATTAGTCTAGTGGGATATTCAGCTAATCGGAACGTACTCTCGCAGGTTTTATATCGGTAAACGTTTGCCGGCCAGTCCTTTCTTGTCTGAATCGCCCCTGCTTGTGTGCCGGCCTGCACCCACCACGCTTTCTGAATGCTACCACTACATAGGCGCTGATGGACGTCTGGTTATTCTTCGTGTTGTGCTCTCCCTGTTAACACAAGTCATTAAAGTAAATATCACATGAGGTTAACTTGGGACATAAAATTCCTTTTCAAAAAACATTTTGCGTGAATTGGAAAACAAACCCAAGGTTTCCGTTGGCGCTGAGCTTGCTTGGAACACATGATTGATTGCGTCAACTTTACGAACACATCACAAAAACAAAATTTGCAAATACCTTCTGAGACACCAGGAAAAATGTGCTTTTGAGCCATCGATAAGAAGCGCTGTATAACGATTTCGCAAGCAGTTTCCTCTTTCTTTTTTTTTTTTTTTTTTTTTTTTTTTACATTCTGAGGCTGTTGACAAATGATGCAATGGCGTATAATGAGCTCACGTGACGATATACCTGATGATCCGTAATTTGTACAAATACTGAGTTTTGGATATCAATGTAAATTAAAGCCCTTATATTGACGGAAAAACCGTGTACAGTTCACTGCGATCATAATCGTCAAACATTTAACGTATCCGTTCGCAAGTTTTGAAGTGGAACGAACAAACAAATGTAGTGCTAGGATACGCAAATGTCAGATTGAAGTTTATCGAACAGTCGCAAGAAAACATAATCTATTCACTGACAAAACCGTACTATTTATCTATTTGGAGCCCCAAGAAACTTCGATCAACGGAGCATACTGAGAAAATTTAGTGAGTTACTAAGCGATTTTTCACTGTTAGAGACGGTCTGAGAGTGTTGAATTGTGATAAAAGCACTTTGAAAATTCCAAGGACACACGATTACTACGAATCAACGTCACGAAACTTCACGAGTGAAGATAGTGAGCACAAAACCCCTGTCTAATTTGCAAAGAGCTTGACAGTATGAGGCCACTTATGAGTATAATGTTGCACACGTTTTCCTGGATACATCCATTGATTTGGTTGAGAACGATAACCCGGTGAAATCATCGCATGGCTTTATTGGTCAGGAGACCCCGTCTGGGGTCGTTCGACCGCCTGCTGCGAGCCGTCCTATTTGATGTCCCTTCGGCGACTTGCACGTCGATGTAGATGAAAGGAAATGATTAGGACAACATTAACATCCAGTCACAGAGAGACGAAAACGGGCAACCATCCGGGTCCCCGCTATCTAGAGGCAACGGCGGTAGCCAGAAGACCACGAACCGCGGAATATAAAGCTGTTGCCCTCTCTCGTCAGGCAAGCTAGCCCGCAAGTGTGTAACTAAACACTGGCACTTGGACGGAGTTGACGTCTAACTCAATTCAATACGTACTCTATTGGGGAGAGATACAGTGATCTTGCTGGCCACGGCAATACTTCAACATCAGGCGGATAATTCATAGAGACACATGTCATGTGTGTACGAGCAGCTTCTTTAAAAAATGGCACCACGATACTGTCGAATGAGAGGTAACATATAAGGATACAGGATTTTCGTGATGCACCACTGTGGCTATTATAGAAATGGAAGAGGAGGTAGATGAAGATGAAATGGGAGATATGATACTGCGCGAAGAGTTTGACAGAGCACCGGAAGACCTAAGTCGAAACAAGGCCCCGGGAGTAGACAACATTCCATTAGAACTACTGACAGCCTTGGGAGAGCCAGTCCTGACAAAACTCTACCATGTGGTGAGCAAGATGTATGAGACTGGCGAAATTCCCTCAGACTTCAAGAAGAATATAATAATTCCAATCCCAAAGAAAGCAGGTGTTGACAGATCTGAAAATTAACGAAATATCAGTTTAATAAGTCACAGCTGCAAAATACTAACGCGAATGGAAAAACTGGTAGAAGCCGACCTCGGGGAAGATCAGTTTGGATTCCGTAGAAATGTTGGAACACGTGAGGCAATACTGCCCCTACGACTTATCTTAGAAGAAAGAATAAGGAAAGGCAAACCTACGTTTCTAGCATTTGTAGACTTAGAGAAAGCTTTTGACAATGATGACTGGAATACTCTCGTTCAAATTCTGAAGGTGGCAGGGGTAAAATACAGGGAGAAAAAGGCTATTTACAAATTGTACAGAAAGCAGATGGCAGTTATAAGAGTCGAGGGACATGAAAGGGAAGCAGTGGTTGGGAAGGGAGTGAGACAGGGTTGTGGCCTCTCCCCGATGCTATTCAATCTGTATATTCAGCAAGCAGTAAAGAAAACGAAAGAAAAGTTCAGAGTAGGTATTAAAATCCATGGAGAAGAAATAATAACTTTGAGGTTCGCCGATGACATTGTAATTCTGTCAGAGACAGCAAAGGACTTGGAAGATCAGTTGAACGGAATGAACAGTGTCTTGAAAGGAGCAAAACGAGGATAATGGAATGTAGTCGAATTAAGTCGGGTGATGCTGCGGCAATTAGATTAGGAAATGAGACACTTAAAGTAGTAAAGGAGTTTTGCTATTTGGGGAGCAAAATAACTGATGATGGTCGAAGTAGAGAGGATATAAAATGTAGACTAGCAATGGCAAGGAAAGCGTTTCTGAAGAAGAGAAATTTGTTAACATCGAGTATTGATTTAAGTGTCAGGAAGTCGTTTCTGAAAGTATTTGCATGGAGTGTAGCCATGTATGGAAGTGAAACATAGGGGATAAATAGTTTGGAGAAGAAGAGAATAGAAGCTTTCGAAATGTGGTGCTACAGAAGAATGATGAAGATTAGATGGGTAGATCACATAACTAATGAGGAGGTATTGAATAGAATTGGGGAGAAGAGGAGTTTGTGGCACAACTTGACTAGAAGAAGGGATCGGTTAGTAGGACACGTTCTGAGGCATCAAGGGATCACCAATTTAGTACTGGAGGGCAGCGTGGAGGGTAAAAATCGTAGAGGGAGACCAAGAGATGAATACAATAAGCAGAGTCAGAAGGATGTAGGCTGCAGTAGGTACTGGGAGATGATGAGGCTTCAACTGGATAGAGTAGCATGGAGAGGTGCATCAAACCAGTCTCAGGACTGAAGACCACGAGAACAAACAACCATTGTGGCGGCAGAGTTCCCCCAATGACTACCAGTCATGACCTGAAGTCATACCCGACAGGTGTTCGCACCAAGCCACCAGGAGTAACACCATTGTGCCTTTCCAGAACATCAGAAGAATGCGACTTCTCCCCAGATCGCCAACATGGTCGCTAGTTGTGGTCATCCTGAGTTGTGCAGAACCACGGTTCATCGCAGACCATGTTGCAGTACCATTCATTAACTGTCCACGTTTCCCGTTCAAGGCTCCACTTCAAACATAGCCATTTACGGTTTGGTGTTAGCGGAAACCTACGCATAGAATGGTAATTTCCTAGCCCTGCTGCTGGTCTCCGACCAGTCTCCATAGATTGTTCTCGGATGGTACGGACAGATGTTAAGTGATTACAGCGTGCTTGGTGTACAGTACGTCGATCCTCCACTGTGATGGTCAGACGTAGTCGGCGTCAGCGTGACGATGAATGTGACCGCCGTCATGTTCCTACGAAATCTAACATCGGGTCACTGTCACACACGAATGCCCCAGAAATCTGGACATTGCACGGTTAGACCGACAGGCCAAACGGAGACACCCTATGGGGCCCATTTCAAAGTCTGTGAGGTGCTGATAACGCTGTCTAACACAAGTACTCGGGATCTCATTGTGCCCAGCGGTCACTGAACATCTGAAGCTGTTCATGCCCCTTATATTAGTCGATCACAATATTACTGCTCCTGTGTGTGAGGGCGCTTCAGTTGGTGCAGCTATTGTTTTTATCGTGATATTTCATGGGTACGCACTGAACGACTTCATGGTATAGGCATAACTGTCATGAAAGTATTCATAGTGCGATGCGTTTTCCTTAGTCATCACTGTTTACTGTAACGTTAACGCTTGTTTCCGATAATGGCCAAGAGAGGCCAAGTACAATAACATCGTGGTCGGGTGGTATGCTCTACAAGACCTGGTAACGACATGAAATGCGCTCTGGTTTCCATTATGTCTCTCACAGAGAAATGAAACTCTAACTGCCTACGTGGCCGCCAATGTGTTCAAAAATGTGTGTGAAATCTTGTGGGACTTAACTGCTACGGTCATCAGTCCCTAAGCTTACACACTACTTAACCTAAGTTATCCTAACGACAAACACACACCCATGCCCGAGGGAGGACTCGAACCTCCGCCGGGACCAGCCGCACAGTCGATGGCTGCAGCGCCCAAGACCGCTAGGCTAATCCCGCGCGGCACCCGCCAATGGTGCATGTTAGTAAGAAGTTACATTTGCCTCCCATAACTTCTTGTGGGTGCTTCATGGTTTTCTCTGGCAGCGTGTAAAGGGACTTGGCAGCCTGTCGGCAAATGAATCACGAAAGTAGGAAAATAATGCTGGTAGACCATGTAACCTCCGATACACATTGTACAATCATAGGCCATGTAACCTCCTCTACACACTGTGCTACCACCCTAAAGTTCGCGATCTTGGGTAAACAATGAGACAATGGAACTGGTTCGTCTCAAAGGCGACAAACCCAGTGAAAGGAGAGATGTGAGTTCGAACCCCAGTCCAGAATCAATATCTTCAATATCTCAAATTAAGATACAACGACAAATATGTGCCCGCTGGCCTTAAATGACGATTCGCTCATTAATAATAAGAAATCGTGTAAGAAGACAAACTCGTCACTTTCTACAGAGCATAATTACTCCTCTGTCATGCTCCACCTCACACCAACTCTTCTAAAGTAGGTACCGAAGGACGTCGTGTTTAAAGTGGATTTGGTAGCTCGGTGCATACCCTACACTGTTCAGCTTACCGTACCAGAGACGAAGAGGATAACTTTGTGCTTGTTAAAATGCTTAATCGAATCTGGGCCTTAAGAATACGTAGCTAGAATCATTCCGACGGACACCAACCCACACAGAGGATGGTTTCCTGTTTGTGTCGTATAGAAGCATGCTCCACACAGAAAGAGAATTCTGAATCTCTGAGGTTGACTACAACCTGCTCGACACATTCAGTTCTTCGGTAGTTCACAGAGACATTCACTAGCCTTATACCCAATGCGTATTTTTGACTTGATTTTTTAACCCCTAAAATAAAATCGCATAGCAGCCAACTGTACGAATGTCTACACGGTAGGATGCGGAAACTCCTGCTGGATGTGTGGCTTTCCATATGTGATTGTGTGCTGATGTATATATTTATGGTTTACTCGTACATATAGCGCATTGTAAACGCAAAGGCCAGATATCGAGCACACTCTCATCTTTATGTTTTTAAATCGCATTTCTTCTCATATAACTAGGTAGGCAAGGGTGTAGTGCCTTTTCTGATGCTGCATATTATGTGAAGAGCAATAATGTATGTATCCCATCGGGGCGAAGTTTACCTACAAAACTGGATAAGTGCGAGTAAGACTCGCGTTCTGAGGATTCCGTCCCAACTTAATTATGTTTATAGACAATAATAATAATAATAATAATAATAATAATGATAATTTCATGTGACTCTGTTCTTGGGTTAAGTCCTTCTATTGGCCGCCACTTTTTTTCATCAGTCTTTTTCTGTTTCCCTCCTCTTGAACCATTCTATACCCTCGCCGTAAGCGCCTTTGTCAGTGTGGCTTCGTCGCCATTATTATTCCTGTTCGCCTGACAAAAGCGTCTTGAATGAAGTACGTATATGATCTCGTCTTGAAATAAAAAATAATGTTTTCCTTGTACAGAAATAAAGGTAAAGCCTACTATACGAGCAAAATGTTGGAGGTGGTGATAAAAGAAAGGAAAATTTCTATTGTTTGGAAATAAAAGATTCTGGTATTCATTAAAAATATTTTTTGAAGTAAATAATGATACTTCTTCAGCATCACTTCGGCGACTTGTGTGTCCTTAACAACAGTTATCCAACCAGGCAAAGGGGGCCTTCAGTTTAACGTGGACTCCTCACATGGTTGAGAAGTGAAGGCTAGGTTGGATCGAAGTCTCAAAATCGGTGATTCGACCGAGAATCGATCCAATGACCTCTCGGTTTACAGGCACGTGCTTTACCACTAGAACACCAGGACTAAAATTTCTGCGTATGCTTCATCTATAGTATTTGATGTTTGCGTTTCCGAGTTTCAAACTACGTGACGTGTGTGTGTATATCTTTTGACTGCACTGACTTAAAAGATTAAATTTTTTACATCTCCATGGGACCTTACAACTTAATATTTGACATAGATTACAACTTGATACCTATACAAGTTCTTGAGAAAAAGCCAGTGCCAGTCCTCAAAGTATAACTCTATGCATCTAGTGTTCAGAAAAAGCTGTTTTGTGTTAATAATTGCATACCGGACGCGTATCCGTCGCAGTTGGCAGCTATTTCAACAATGAGGCGCCTTACAAGTCGTGCTTCAGGCCTGTGTAACAATGAGAGTGATATAGGTTCAGGGGATGTCCTTGTAATCAGAGCTATTGGCTATCGGATCTACTTCCAACTATTCATTTGACCGCTACAAGTGTATCTATGAATTATGGTATCTACTAGATGGCATTGTTGACATAAATTTGTTTCACAGAGTCCGATTGCGTTCAGTCTTTCATTGCTGCTAACTATGTTGTTAACTGTCTTGTACCATGTCGTTTTTATATTAGACGTGAGCACATTAGAACTAATGTTTTTCCAAATCTCAGTCCAATCAATGTTTGGAAACTGTCGTTCTATTTTGTTCCTTCCTTCGCTTTTCTTCCTTTCCCGCATTATGGTTCTTGATGTTAAGTGTCGTGACTGTCTGATTTCGGCACCTACAGAACTGAACTCAACATAGAAAACCCTCAAATGCTGTAAACGGCTGCTGATGTTCTGCACATCAATCGGGAGAAGCAGACCTCGAGGTTTAATGATTTCGAAACGTTGGCTGGTTATTCTTTCTCGCGAGTCTCTTACTAAATTAACTTGCGTTTTGATAAATAGTGCAGAGGCTTTTCCGTTATATCAGTTAATCCTAGTCCACCATTTTATGATCTAAAGTGTCTACTTTTGTAGGTTCTCTGAACACTTCACCTTTCCACAAGAAGTTTGTTATTTTGGACATTATTCTCCTCGCTGTCATTCTCGGTATTGGAAACAGCTGGGCAGTATAATAAGCTTTAGCAAGGATCATGAGTTGATATACTTTGCTCTTTGAACTTGGTTCATATATAGAGTTAAATTCTCTATAATAGCTCCTTGCACTTTATTTGCTGCAACTATCCCATTTAAAGCCGTCATTTTCATGCGGAGTGCATTTTGCCAACTCGATGCGGATATTATCAAAACCTCTGAGATTCAACAACTTACTTTTTTTCGTTTACAATGGCTCCAGATGCTCTACCGTACGAATCAATCACTGTTGCTAGCGTGGTTGCCTCTTCATTATTCCTTATAATGACTCCTATATCGTCAGCATAGGCTCTTATGAAACTGTTTTATTTCCTGATAATGTTAAGCCTTTTAATCTAGCATTGACTTGCCGGAGGAAACGTACCAGTGAAATGGCGAAGAGGGACATGGACAGAGGACTTCCTTAAGCAACACCTCGTTTTATTTGTATCGGCCTGGATTGTTGACACATCACTGCTATTTTTGCTTTTATTCCAGTTACTATGTTCTTTATCAACTATATGACCCTATCGTTGAAAGCTATTTTTTCAATTTCCGTAGAAAATATTCATGATTTACTACATCGAAGACTTTATAAAAATCTAAAAAAATAAAGGACACTTTATGTTTGTTACAGAAGTTATTGCAATGATATCCCAGAATTCTGCTAAATATTAAAAAATGGTCCTTCCTTCCACGAAGTTCGGTTGTTTACTAATAATTTTATCTGTAAGGCATAACATTCTCTTATAATCAGAATTCAGCAGTGCAATTGGACGAAAATTATGTAAATCTTTGTTTCCATTAATTTTTGGCACAAGAACAATTTTACTCTCCTTAAACTCAGCCGGATTCATTTTATTCTGAATAACCTCGTTTACAATGTCTGTGATTTTCGCACCTACTATTGGCTGGTAACTGATGTAAAACTCTGCTGGCAGACCATCCGGGCCTGGGGATATTTTTGGTGGTGAGGCGCACAGAGTCTCTCATACACGTCCTCTTCACTGACTATCTCGAGAAAATTTTCGCTCTCATCTTCTGTCAGCTGTTGGTCTAGGATGTCAAGGAATTCTTCCAAGGATGCGTCACTACTTTGATTTACAGAATATAGCTCGCAATAGTAGCGATAACTGTCGTCAATGATATCCTGCTGGGTTCGGAGAAACGTACGGTTTTTTGTTCGAATTTTATCAATAAAAGCCCTTCTTCCGTTTTCCGTATGGTTCACTAAATGATACAGGGAAGTAGTTTCGTCTTCTGACACCGAATTTGCCTTCGATTTTGACAAGCAACAGTTGTAAAGCGCATGCTGGATGCTGGAAAATTGTCACTGTCAAAGTGTAAACTAATACAGTTTGTAACAATAAATGAAAAGCACCAGTTTGCTTTTGTGCAAACTGGTGCTTTTCATTTATTGTTATAATGTTGTTCTACCAAGAACCGACGGAAGATTCTGTTAATATAATACAGTTTGTGTGAAAGTGTTCTGGACATCAAAATGGAGGCAGACAGATCCGAAAAAAGCCGCCTATACTGTCGCAAACCAGCACCCAGCATTATGCTACTACCGGTAATGATGTAACTTCCCGGATCCTCCCGAAACCATCTGAAGATGAACCTGAAAAGGTTCGAAAACCGGTTAATGGAATAAAGCATTATCATTCAAAAAAGTGACTGGTTGCAGTTGTGTATAACTTATTTACATTCATAAAATTATATTTTAAGAACTCCGATTGGCATATGCTTCAGTGTTTTTCTTTCTGACCGTCCATTATTTTCTGTTTACAAAGTTAATACGCAATGGTTCAAATCCCCATCTCACCATCGTGATGGTTATGTAGGTTTCCTTTATTTTCTGCAATCGACTTTGCCGTTTGTTGCTCATCTGTCGGGCTGTCCGTCTTTTAAGACCACTTTTTCTCAGGAGCTGGGAGAGGTATCAATTTGAAATTTCTTTCAAATATTAATGTTTACGGGGCCTTGGTAATGAAAATATTTAGTATTCTACTTCAATGCAATCAAAAGATACGGTCGTCTATAAAAGCCCTTTTTTCTCAAGAATGGGTGCAAATATCAAGTTGAAATTATTTAAGCTTCTAAGTCAAAGTAGTCAAAAAATAAAACCAAATAAGTCAGGTATTTAGGTAACGCAAACTCAAGTATCAAATTCAATAGATGAAGAAACTACTGGCATTTTGGTCCTGGTGCTCTAACCGTGAAACCCGTACCTACAAACCAGATGTCTTGAGATCGATTCCTGTCCGATCACCGATTTTTTAGACTTCGTTTTAAGATTGCCTTCACCTCTCAACGATTTGAGGAGTCCATGATAAACTGTAGATCCCCTTTTCCCGGCATGATAACTGGGGTAGGATATGGACATGTAAGTCACTAAACTGGCAGCCAATAGAAAGACTTACACTAGAGCACTGAGACACTCGAAATAATAATAATTATTATTATTATTATAAATTATAGGCATAATAAAGTTTGTACGGAAGCCACAGAGCGCCAATTCTATTCGCACTTGTCTGGATTTTTAGGTAAACTTTACGCTGGTGTATTACATACATCTCTCCTCTTCACAAAATATGCTCCATGAGAAAAGGTGACTACGCCCTTACGTAAGTAGTTATATCAGACGAAATGCGGTTTAAAAACGCAACGGTAAGGGTGTGTTCGAAATCTGGCTTTCGCATTTGCACTGCGCTACATTTATGAGTAGATTACAAATACCTACATCAGCACAGAATTAAAGTGGAAAGCAACACTTCCAGCAGAAATTTCGGCATCCTATCGTGTTGCGAGTTCTGGCAACTGTCTGTTATGAGGTTTCATTTCAGCGTTTAAAAATTCAAGTAAAATACTCACATTGGTTAGACAGCTAATGAATATCGAGGTAGATGAACAAGAAAACGAAGTATCGAGCAACTTGTAGTCAACCTCCAGAGACTGTGGAGAATCCTTCTTGTGCTGTTTAGAGTGGTGGTCTGTTGGAATGATTCTTGGTATATACGCCTAAGGTCTGCGTTCGATTCAGACAGCAGGCAACTATTTTTAACAAGCACAAAAAGACCCTCGCCACCTCTAGCAACGCAAGTTGAACGACGTGGTTAGCACCATGGTTCAAAAGCCACATTAAACATGAGTTCCCTTAGCTACTTACTTCAGGAGAATCTGTGAAGGTTCGAGTACGGCAGAGGCGTTAGTTACGCTCTGCAGGAACTATGTCACGAGCTTTCTTTCTTGCGCAATTTCTTCTTGTTAATGAGCGAATCGTCATATAATGTCAACGGTCGCGTATTTATTTTTGTATCTGAATTTGAAATATTGAAGATATTGATTGTGGACTGGGTTTCGAACTCACGTCTCTCCTTTCGCTGCGTTTGTCGCCATTGAGACGATGCAGTCCATTGTCCCAGTGTTTCCCCAAGATTCCGAACTTCCCAGGGTTTCCATGAACTGCGTGTCTCGGTTCGAATACTGATTTGGTACAAAAGTTTCCATTGTGTCATTTCATTTTCTAGCCTGCGCACACCAAACTACAGGTGACAAATGGTTATGATTTTTAAGGCGTCTCTGTGCATTTCCAACGATAACGTTTGGTAGCGGTTTTTAATCCCAGTCAGTCACGTAACTTTAAGTCATTATATTTCTTGTTCAGACATATGAGCATTTCGTTACTGGTGAAATAAACCGATTTTTAACTTCTATTTGTGAGTGGAAGTCAACGACGACAGGTACTGGGTTCGAACCCCGATATGTGAAAACTTATTCGTCTCGTCATTTCAGTATTAGCCAGTTCGCTATTGGTGAAAAATTACTATTCCTGACATTTGATCTGATCAGTTAACAATAAAATCGAATTCTCAACCAACACAATGCTTTATGCCTTCTCGTTTCCTCTTTAAATCTGCTCACGCTTTGTTACTTGTGATCAAAACGATATTGAACACCTTTTGTGATTAGTTGACAGTAACAATACTTACTATTCTGGAGTGGCGTGTTCCTCTCTAATGCATAAATGTTCTTAATGTAACTTCAAGATAAAACTTGTTTTTTGAAACGTGTTTTACTCTAACAATTTGAGTTTACAAGCGTAATGGTTGTGTCATCTCTAAAATAAAGTGTTCTGGGATTTTGCATTATCGTGCTACTAATTTGCATTTCGATTAATAGATATACAGAGCAGTTATATCTTGTGCCTCTTGAAGTAACCATTTTGTATAGCCAAACAACTGTACCGAAAAGAGAGCAGAGGACCTACAAAACAGTTACGGTATGTGAGTTGCACGCATATTAGGCGAAACGCGATAGAGTCGTCTGGATACTCTTGAGTAAGTTAGTACATTTTCATGTGGATTACTGACATAAATATTTTCGCACCTTTGCGGTGTTGGAAGGTAATCTGGAAGTACAAAGATATGCTGGACTACTGCTTGGAAAGGACGTTCGCTTAACCGTCGACATAGAGTTTACGAATGCGTATAAAGGAAAAGCAAAGAGAGCTGCTAAGGGGAAAACTACTGCCCGTGATATTTACAACAGAAACAGGTTAACTGAATTTTTTCTTATTTACCCTCGACAACAACTGAGAATTTGTTCTCCTTTTCTAACCCTGTTCGCTGCAACTTCAGTGAGACGTGCTCGGCTGGTTACTATGGTCACGGCGGATTCACGGCTGCTGCACTAATTGGCGGGGATAGACAATTGTAATTACCACGCGAGTGGAAAGTATTTTTCCATGCGTGAAAGGCTGAAAAGAAATTCACTGTACTTCTTTAGAAAAGAATCATTTTCCTCGCTGTAAAGCAGAGCCTTGGTGCTATGCCCGGAAAAAAATGTGCCCCGTCGTGGGCAAATATATACGAGTTGTGCTCACTGAGCCTGCGTGACATTTTTGCTCCACGTTAAATTACTGGCCGACGTCTCTCTCGAAAAGATGGAAAACGAAACTGAATAATTATCTTGTAGACGGTGCAGGGAATATACAAAGTGTTTCATTGTCATGTAGTGGAATTTGTGCATTATGAAATATCTGGAGAAGCAAACTTACTTGGAATGTATGTCCGGAAACTTGGTTCATTGGTTCTACTTGGTATCGAATATTTTGCCAAACGATGAGTTTCTTGCGCGACGCTAGAAGTTCCTACGGATATTGCTGCTGTCGTTGGAGGCCCGCACTAATAATAAAAATTTGAAACAATCTACAAATTTATTTGCGTGTGATAGTTAAAAGACAAATAATCATTACCGTTTACTCTGTCTTACGGGAAAGTGTTTCATTGTAAGGTAAGTATATTCCGTTACTCCATCTTCTCTTACATTCCTTTCGTTTTGTAATACTGTGAAGATGTTTTGAGGTCATGAGTCTGTGCTAATTTTTTTCCATTCCGTCGTTGACCTATTGCACATTCACAGGTCTTTCTAAAGCATTCCGCACTGCTTATTCTCAATGTATGGCACAGCTAATTTATTTTCACGTTCTTGACTGTCCTTACTTACGCATATTTATAGTTTACCCTTTTTAATACCTCCACATTCCTAGCACATCTAAGAACTGGTCTTAGATTTTTCGCTGCGTATATATTTAAGTAACATACAAGGCAAAACTTAACACGAAACACTCCATCAAACTTTTCCTTAGCTGTTGAATCAAGGACTCACTGAAAATTTTCTTCACTCTTCAAAATGGTTCAAATGGCTCTGAGCACTATGGGACTTAACATCTCAGGTCATCAGTCCCCTAGAACTTAGAACTTCTTAAACCTAACTAACCTAAGGACATCACATACATCCATGCCCGAGGCAGGATTCGAACCTGCGACCGTAGCGGTCGCGCGGTTCCAGACTGAAGCGCCTAGAACCGCTCGGCTACCAGCGGCCGGCTCTTCACTCTTCAGAAAGGCTCCGTATCCGTTGCTGTCTTTGTTTACACTCCTTTCCCCACAACATAGATAGTACATAAACACAAACTTAAAGTAATAATCTATTGATAGCAGTCGGAAAAAAATCAAGTTTGAAGAAGTCAGGCACGAGTGTTCAAGCTAATCTCACGGAAAAGAAGGTTGCAAGAGTGTGTATCTCACATCTTTAACATCTGTACCTGCTTACCACCGACTGACAAATTCGCTCTAAAGTACGTTCTATCGTATAGTGTGTTAGATTCGGATGGAGTTTCATAAGCCACGCTTTTCGCGGATTAGGTTTGGATGTAGTTCAATGTGATTAGGTTTGGCGACAGAGGCTATGCTTTATCTAGTCTGCCAGTCAGGCTTTCTGACGTGGGTTACTATCCTCATCTTGATCCTTCCAGGCAACCTTGTTGTAACGTTCCTGGTTGTTGCTGCCATTATTGTATTTTTATCACTGAAAGTATATTGCATATTGTAACACGCAGCTCGTGCCACAAGAAAGTGATACTTGGTGCTAATTAACGCTGTCAAATGACGGTTTTGCACCTTTCACCACAGTTTGGTAAGCTTCGTTTAACTGAAGTGGAATCGACAGACCGATGTTACATTCCGACTGGCTACTTGCAATGTGCATGGTGATTCAAAAAACCGGTTACAAACTGACATGGCACACAGGGCACATAACAAGGATCAGTAATCACGTAGGATCCGGGAGTTGCAAAAGCCATGAGAGAGCGCTACGGTCATGAGAGATCGTAGCTATACGAACAAGGGCGGAGCGCACTGATACCGTTGCCATCCACGCCGTGGAAGAGCTGGGAGTAACATAGCTAGCTACACGTACCGAAAAATGGGTGAGATGCATTTGACTTATTGCAATTGCAATGGAAAAGAAGCATTGCGATTGTATCTGTGAAATATTCCGATAGAAAGGTGCCGTGCCGCGCATAATTCACCACTCTGCATTGCCGATTGTGCGAATCCGGCTCGTTGCATGTGCACAAGCTGGATGCTAGTCGCAACGAACAACACGGACAGTTGTGACGGAGGAAAGTGTTCTAGAAAGGGTACAGCATAAGCCGTCAACTAGTACACGCGATATATCCTACTCCAGTGATATCCCCCAGCCCTCCGTCTGGCGCACTGTACACGACTAAGAACCGCAGCCTTTTCATTTCCAAAGAGTTCCAGGCATTGCAGCCGGGGAACTACAACAACCGCATGGAGTTTGCGCGGTGGTTTCAGCAGGAATCCACACAGAACGGAACTTCGCAGCGAGTGTCCTCTGGCCGGCCTGTGTGGCCGTGCTGTTCTAAGCGCGTCAGTTTGGAACCGCGTGACTGCTACGGTCGCAGGTTCGAATCCTGCCTCGGGCATGGATGTGTGTGATGTCCTTAGGTTAGTTAGGTTTAAGTAGTTCTAAGTTCTAGGGAACTGATGACCTTAGTAGTTAAGTCCCATAGTGCTCAGAGCCATTTGAACCATTTGAGTGTCCTCTGACCGATGAGGCTGCATTCTCAGTCGAGAATTGATGAACATTCATAACCTGCATGTGGACCCACATACTAAACGTACGCGTGCCTCTCAACGCAAATTTACACTTAACTCGTGGCGTCGTCGGACATTGTTTAATGGGGCCTTACTTTCTCATGGACAGACTTTATGTTCGCACATATTTCATATTCCTGCGAGAGGTTCTTCTGGACATGCTGAACGATGTTCCCACGCCTGTTGGACGTCGCATTAGATTTTAGCGCGATCGAAAACCAGCGAATTTCAGCAGATAAGTGAGGGCACATTTCCCGGCCACTGGGTCGGTCGCGGTGTGCCAGTCGCATGACCATCAAGATCAGCCGATCTGTCCCCACTCGATATTTTTGGTGAGGTGGTATAGGGAGGGCCTCGTGTATGAAACACCTATTACATTGCTGGACGCGTAGTGGGCAGGATCGCTGGGGCAGCAAGATGTCTTCGACATACACCAGGTACGTATCTTTGAGGGGGTACGCCGTTCAATGCAGCGTCAATGTGAAGCGTGTCTAGATGCATCTGGACAAAACTATGAGCATCTATAGTGAGTGTCCATTTGTAGCATGTGACTAAGTAACTGCAACGCCATTTGGTAGCCCCGGATGGCCACCGATTCCTATATGGTAACTGATCGTCGCTGAAAGTCCGATGTGTCATGCCAGTTTATTAATGTTTTTGAATCACTCAGTATATTTCAATACTTATTATGAATAAAAGAAGACCAGAAAGGAATTTGAATGATGATAAAGAGTGTCTTATTAATGTAGTCAAAGGGATGTACTTATGAAAAAACTCGCTATAGTATTTGAAAAATAAGAGAAAATTCTACGAGCACTGACTGGTTGTCACGAATGATGAACCAAGGAAGTCATCCGCGCTGGCCGCAGTCGTAGTGTGTTAGAGTTTTCTGCAGCACGGGTGGTTGTCTGTTGTCATGCCATATTGCTTACGTTCAGATATTTCCAGTAGTCAGTATACATGCGTTTCTTATCATGGTTTCCTAGCGACTTAGAAGTAGCGCATGTGGATTATTTTGCATGTGGATTTTAGATAACATATCGATGAGACCAACCGACATTATGATAACTATAGTTTTGTTGTTTTAGGCAATGCTGACATTACGAATATAATAAAACGGAATACCTTGTGATATTTCGACTAGGTCACTTTACACATTTCCCAAGCCTGAACATCTGAATTATGTTAAGTATCAGTCCATGACTGGTAACAATACCTGATCAACATCTGAAACCTCGCCTCTCACTGTGCTCACACAAGTATTTGGACTGGAGACGACGGGTCAGTGTAATTTACATAACTATGCTATCTTTATCGATGCATTAAGATCCATCTACGACTCTCACACCAACTGTGTCCACTTCACATGTACTAAAACGGACAATTGAGGCAAAGTTATTAAAAAAACAGTGAAACCATCGTTCTGTACAGTCTTTCTAAATTCTGAAAAAATATTCTGATACTCCCGATTCAGTTAATTTAAAGCAATTCAAATTAGAATTTACAAGGAAGATTAATTTTCTTCCCAAATAGCAAAATTTACCTACCACTGTAAGTGTCTCAATTGAAACTACAGTCTCTCCTAAACTTCATATAATAAGCTCTGTGGTTCATTGCTTCCCACACTGTCTGTTCCTGCATTTCCCATTTTCCTGTATTCATTAAGTTCTTTTATTTTATTGAAGTTGTCTATGTATTCCATATAGACTGTAGTTTCAATTGTTAAGGCTTTATTTTAACTGGTACTTGTATTACAGTCCATGTTTAATACCTCTTGTAGTTGTCTCATCAAATATTGTTTATATTTTACTTGGTTCATTTATTTAATGCAAACTGTTACATAGCCACAGTTTTTAATATAATGTTAAGGTTTTTGCTGTTTGCTCCTTTTGTATTTGTTTATTATTAAGCCTTTTTATCTTTTAAAAGTGCAGTACCACCACTCTCTCAAGGTTGCATTTACCGTATGTTCGCTCAAACCCCTCGATTTCCCTGCATATATTTCATTATTTCTGTTTATCTTATTGAAGTTCCTCATGTGTTCTGTAGTTGCATTGATAATTGTTTCTTCTTTTAATTGGTTTGTGTATCACTCTCCATGTTTTAAACTTCCTCAAGTAGCCTTGTCAAGCATTAATTTTATTTTTCCAGATGTTGCTAGGGGGTGTCGGGCAGTTCTTAAATATTCCTTAATCTTCTTGGTGGATCTGAAGATTGTTTCGATCCCATACTTGGCCAGAACTTTACCGATGCGGTCCGAGACTTTATTACTGAACGGTAGGAAAACTTTTCCAGTAGGTGACCGTTGTTGATCTGGACTTCTAGCCTCTTTTCTTCTTTGATGGAGGGCTCAATCAATTTCCTTGCTGGTATATCCGTTTTTCATGAAGGATGACCTTAAGTGATTTAGTTCATCTTGCAAGTAAGCGGGCTCGCACATTTTGTTGGCTCTGTCCACCAAGGTTTTCATGACACCTCTCTTTTGCCTAGGATGATGGTTTGATTCCTTGTGGAGGTATCGATCCGTGTGAGTATTCTTTCTATATACCTTGTGGCTCAGCGTACCATCCACCCGTTTAATTGCCGACATATCGGGGAAACGGAGTTTACCGTTGCTCTCTTTCTCTATCGTAAGCTGTATCTTCTGGTTAATACTGTTCAGATGCACCAAGGAGACATCCAGCTCTTCTTCATTCTAGGCAGGAAAGAGGTGTCATGAAAACCTTGGTGGACAAAACAAACAAAATTTGCGAGCCGGCTTACTTGCAAGATGAACTAAATCACTTACGGTCAGCCTTCATGGAAAAAGGATATACCAGCAAGGAAATTGATCGAGCCGTCCATCAAAGAAGAAAAGAAGCCAGAAGTTCAGAGCAACAATGGTCACCTACTGGAAGAAAAGTTTTCCTACCGTCCATTAATAAAGTCACGCGCTCTGGCCGTCGTAGCGGAAGGAGCTCTCAGCCGGCGATGGCCGGTGCATCGGTAGCAGTTGGGCCTTAGGCCTCCCTGACCACTCTGCTCTTCTTGCGAAGCGACAGTAGCGCCCGGTGGATGGGCGGAGGGTTGAGCCTTGCTCCCTTTCGTTGAAAAGCCACGTAGCTCGCGGAGAAGCCACATTGTCGTTAAGAGTCCCAGACTCGCTGCTACCCCTAACTTCAGTTACAAACATCCCCAGCAAGGTTATCTCGTTCTTTGCTAGGGTTTATCAGTGCCAGGGGCCCGTTCACTTCGGACCACCCCGCGTACTGTAGGCCACTTTTCTTCCTCCTCACCTCCTTTAGGTGCCGCGCCACAGCACTAACGGCGCACGCTAAGCCGTAGGGCATTCCCCCCACTTCCATAGGGTCTATTAGTTAGCTCTATCTTTCAGAAGAAGCAAATTTTCGTACCCTTCCACTCCAAATAAAACTCACTAGAACACCAAGGTTGCAGATTCCGACGGTGTTTCCCCCGCCCTAACCCGCAGCAGGACTGCAGCGAAAGAGGAGCGTGAGTCGGCTGTTCCCGTCGACGTCAACGTCCCGCTTGCTGCCGCAGAAGAGGTATTGTCCGACAAGGATCGGCAGATCGCTGCGCAAGCGCAGGAGGTGCTCGACCAGCGTCGGATATTCACCGAGCTCTCCGGCTCAAGCGATTTTCCCACACGAACAAGCACACTTCATGTCACAATGCACTGGTGATTCCTGCACAACCGTCCCGCTGCGGCAGCTGACTTCATCGACGAAATCAGTGGAGGCAGATGCGGACCCGGGCCCTGGCAGGTGGAGGGCCCACGACGCAAACACTAGAACGCAACGCAAACAGGCGAGCAACCACACTCGCTAACGCAGCCGAAAGGCGCTGCTGCCTACATTAAAACCCGTACTTCCGGCTAGGGACACAGACACACCAACCAACATGAGCCGACCTGCGGTCAGCAACAACACAGAAACACCAACCGCAGCTATGCCCGCACAACAAAAGACTGGTTTCTCCCCCCCCCTCCCCCCCCCCCCAGTTGTAAATCAAAATGATGGAGACCTTAGTGTCCTCAGCACAATATTCGCGGAAAGGCACACACCTTGTTCGCTTCACACCAAGTACTCTGGGGATAAGGCCTCATTGTACATATCTACGAACACTGAATACAAAGATCTCCTTATCTTCCTCAAAGAAAAGGGGCTCGAGCACTATACGTACATGACAGCAGAAGAACGAACACAGCAGTACGTGGTCAACGTAGTGGGTTCCCCAGTACCCCAAACACAACAGTACAAGCGGCGCTCAACTTCTTGGGTTTCGAGTGCAAAAGTGCTTCCCGGATGACGGACTTCCGCTCACACACCCGTCTGCCACACTACCTGGTCGAGATGGCCGATATGGCTGCCTCCAGCGGCCTTCTGTAGATAAAGAGCCTTCTGCAGATGGACTTGAGGGTAGTACTATACGAACCACCACTCATCCCCCAACAATGCAACAACTGCCAGCGATTCGGTCATTCGGCCCCTCGCTGTGGCCTGGCACTCCGCTGCCGCAGATGTGCTGGCAAGCACGCATCCAACGCCTGCACACTCATACAGCAAAATGTACCCCGTTGCGTCAACTGTGGTCAAGGCGACTCGGCCAACTACAGGGGCTGCGACGCATACATAGAGGCGCAGAGGCGCAAAACACAAAAACTGAAGGCACCCAACGCCATAACACGTCCAAGGCCCGCACCAAACCTGTTAGGAACGGAATATCGTTCACCATGGCTACGCGTCCTGGAGGAGCGGGGCGGGCCGCGGAACCTCTGCGCCCATCACACGCAGCACTTGACACAACCGCTGCGACAGCAACACAACCGTCTCAGACAACACAAAACACCACAGCCACACCGGTACCAAAACAACACGACCCCACCCCCTGAGCCCACGGCCTGCGAAACCACGCACATCGCACAGGAAGACGCACCCACACAAGGAGCCCCATAACCTAGAACCCGGAGAAACCATAGGCGACCACGAGGGAACAGGAACGGGAACACACGCACACCACAACAAGCCATCCAGCAACAACAGAACACCGAAACGCAGGCACACAGTCTGCAAACTAGAGACACCAGCACACACATTACTCCACCCCTTACCACAGCTGTGACGCAGGCACCACAGACTGCACCACACAGCAACAACACAAGCGCCAGCCCACACGTAACGCCAACACCTGCACCAGCGGCCGCCAACACTACAACCGAGCCACAGGCCGATACGCACAACACCAACACAACACTAGAGGGAATATTGGCAACACTATTCCCCCAGCATACGACCGCTCAGATCTTTAGCAAGATCGTGGCGGTTGTCACTGAACTTTTCACACAGCTCATGGCTGCCCAACCCAGGCAGTACTGGGCCGCCATACAAACGGCACTCACCACACTGTTCACATTCCTTCATGGATAACACGCCACACCCAACCCCAATCGCAAACAACCAGACACTATCACATATCCTGTTCTGGAACGCAGACGCGATGAACAACAAAAGGGAGGAACTTGCCGCGCTCATGGAGCGTAAGGGTATCCTGAGCGAAACTAAGCTCAAACCTCGCAACCGCCTAAACGTCACCGGATACTGCGTCTATCGTACCGCTTGTTACTGGACGCCTCCGGTCACGGTGGAACGGCCATCATCATACACAAAGACATAGAACACACGAACATAGTGCTCCCTGAACTTGAAAAGTTAGAGGCAACCGCCGTCATTGTCAAGTTCAACGGATCCTACACTACACTGGTGTCACCCCTAAGAACATCAAGACACGCGACATCAGCACTATACTCAACATATTACCGCGCGTAATCGCCGCTGGAGATCTTAACGCAAAACACCCTGACTGGGACTCACGTATACGAAACTCCAACGTCAAGAAACTATACGAACATGCACTAGGAAGAAATTACATTACACTAGCGCCGACCGAACCGACGCACATTCCCTACCGGAGGGGTCACAGGACAGACGTGTTAGACGTGACCCTCCTCAAGGGTATAACAACGACACTCAACGTTGCTGTTGAAAACGATCAGACTTCTGATGTATGCTCCTCCCGTCTGGGGATACGCTGCACCCACACGCCTGCGCCGTCTGCAGCTCATACAGAACGAAGTACTCAGAATCACAAGCAACGCTCCGAACTACACACGCCCCGCGGATCTTCACCGGGAATATCGGCTAGATACCATCTTGCAGGTATTCCAAAAACTCTCCGCACGACTGTACAGAAACACGGGTCAATCGGGTAACCCGTTAATGCTTTCTCTGGGTAACTACGACCACAACCACAGATGCAAACATAATAGACCAAAGACTCTATTAGCAAGAAACTAAACATCTGTGGTCCACAGCACGCTAACACGACAGTACTGGCGAGCTCCTGCAACACAGCTACTACTGGCAACCCCAGATGCTCGACCAGCCGAAAAACAGGCAATCGCAGGGAAACCGCATTGTACACAGCAATCACACACCCCCTACACTGTGACCTGATCTATGACCGATCGCCCACTAATGTATGACGACCTGGAACTGTTACAGGGACGCAGCAGCTGCAGCAGGCCCTACAACGAGCACCCGCAACGACAAAGGTAACGATGCACGATACCTCGCACTAACGTAACCACACCTTGCATGCACTGTCGCAGCTAACAAGCCGCTACTGCCCTTACTGCCTGTCCTACTGCCGCTGAATTTTTTTCCCCTTGGCGCTTGCCTTGGGATTTTTTTCCCTCTGCCCATACAAACCGCTACCGTTCGATCGCTTTCGTCCACTTTCTGTCTCCTGGTAGACCTTGTCAATGGGTAAGCCTACCCAGACGCATGGACAACATCACAGCCCGCATCCTGTGACTCACGATTTGAAAACTAACGTGTTATACGGAGGTGACAGTAGAACTTTTGGTTTGGTCACCACGTTGGTGTGGGCATGGAGGGGCCTCATCCTTTCTGGAGAAAAAAAAGTGAGTTTGTGTGAACTCTTACTGGATGTATGAATCAGATAGAATGCAAAACTTTTATTAACAGTGATAGTTCCTGATCCCCCTGAAGAAGTAAAGAGAAGAAACATTTCTCTCAGTGAGCACGAGAAGAATGTGGCCTTGCAGACCGGAAAGTATGGTCAATATGTTCTCCATCGCTTCCTAGCTTACGGCGGAAATAGTTTTCAGGCTCTTCTAAAGGGATGGCGACGGACAGATAATACGATATTGTTATCAATTCGCCACCCCAAAATCTGATAGATGATGCCTATTCAAATTTCCGCCAGTCGCGTAACAGTGGCGCTTTCACACTGGACGTGCCATTGTCAACACCTCATTGACTTTGAACGATGTTTTGTAATAGGACTACGAGACGCTGGATGTTCCTTTTACAATAATGCAGAAAGACCTGGCAGGGTATAACCACTGCACATGATTGCTGGCAGCGGTGGTCCCGAGAATGAACGGTCGCAAGAAGACCGGGCTCTGGACGGCCGTGTGACGTTACGGAGAGGGAAGACCACAGTGTTCGGCATGTGGTTCCGCCGCATCGTACTGCGTGTGAAACAGCTATTTGAGCAGCACATGGCACCACAGTGACACAACAAACTGTTACAAATCGGTTACCTCAAGGACAGCTCCAAGTCAGACCCCATTTAGCGTGCATTCAACTGACCCCAAACTACCACCACTTGTGATTTCAGTGGAGTCAAGCGAGAGCTCATTGGAGGGAGGGGTGGAGGTCTGCTGTGTTTGCTGTTGATAGCTGAACGTGCCTCGGTGCCAGCGATGGCAGTGGGTTGGTTGGGAGGAGCCCAGTTGAGGTTCTGCAACCAACCTGTTGGCATGCTAGACACACTGCACTTACATCTAGAGTTATGGTTTGGGGTGTGATTTTGTATGACAGCAGGAGATCTCTCGTGGTTATCCCACACTCCCTGACTGCAAATTTGTACGTCAATCTGGTGATTCACGCTGTTGCGGTGCCATTCATAAACAGCATTGGGTGGGAGGGGGGGGGGGGGGGCGGTAACAGCAGGATAACACATCGCTGTTGTAACCCAAAATTCCCCAGTGAGTCTCGACACGTTGCCTTGGCCTGCTCGATCACCACATATGTCTTCCGTGACAAATAAAAACACCTACAACCGTCTTACGCTTTAATTATGAGCATGGTGTGTGGCCTCTACACTGGTCAATTAATAATGTGTTTTCACTTTGACACGATTTGAATGACTGGAAATTTTCTAATTGCTGGCATGTAATGGCTTTTGGTTTTAATGTCATCGAAAGACCGAAGTGTGCACTAGTTACAATACATTTATTCATAACTATTTTTTTATATTTCAATTATTTCTTCGTGATCACTTTTGTTTAAAACACAAGGGTAATATTTGGGTGGTGTGCTACTCAGTAAACTTTTCTGGTTTTTTCACGTGTATATATATATTTTTGAGTCGTCCTTCTTGATACACTGCATCCTTGTGGGCTACTTAGTATGTGATTGTGTGTGTGTGTGTGATTGTTTCATGGCAGTACATGATATATGATGCATTCGCATATGAATGTTTGCATCATGAACAGTTTCCTTGTGGGCGTCTTTCATACGTTCTATATATGTGGGTCCTACATTCGGTTTATACCACGTCTCGGACGTTCATTTTATAGATGTGACATAGCGTATACCCCTCATCTGTGTACAACTAAGGATTTTATACTTTGACAGGACACATAGGTCATGCTCCTTCTCTTTTACTTGTTTGTGAGGGACTGTTTCCTTCCATTTATCACCTTTTACAGTTATTTTGTCTTACAGTAAGTTATTTCAGGGTTGTGCAGATAATGTGTGTACAACTGTCCAATAAAAATCATGAATAATATTGAAAGAAGTTTTAGAAGATAGTATAATTGTACAATGTATTGAGTAATATAATTGTACAATGTATTGAGTGGAAATTCGTGATGGTGTATTTTAGATATGTGACAGTGGATGTATATGTTCTGTCAAACGTTCGGCGTAAGTTCATTTGTAGAGTCTTGCCATTGTTTCTCATTCTGTTTTAATCTGTTTCTGTGTTACTTGACTTATAAGTTGATAATGCTATCTTTAATTTTTTATGCATACAGGGCTGAAGATGACGCACTGAAGTGTTGAAA
The DNA here is from genome assembly GCF_021461395.2 of Schistocerca americana. Classification (NCBI taxonomy): domain Eukaryota; kingdom Metazoa; phylum Arthropoda; class Insecta; order Orthoptera; family Acrididae; genus Schistocerca; species Schistocerca americana. The sequence goes on along the minus strand of NC_060123.1, from coordinate 398,953,596 downwards.
CTGGTAGCGACAAAATAAAGTAAATCATAAGGACGGCTGTAGGCGTTTTTATTTGTCACGATAGTAAACGGCCGTCGTTCCAGAGACCTCCTTCTAAAAGGATGGACATACAAAAGATATGTCTCCAGTCGAGCACATGTGGGTCATCAACCGATGACATCACCCAGAAACAGCGTTAACGTCTCTGTATTGACTGAACAAGTGAACCAGTCATGGAACCCCATCCCACAAAGTGACACCCGGTACCTGTACAAAACTATACATACAGGTTTGCATGCATGCATTCAATATTCTGGCGGTTATTATCGTACCAGCAGTTCACATTTGGAATGGCTTATCTTGTGCTCACATTAACTTGTGACTTTGCAATGTTAATGACTTAAATGTGTGACATAGATAGATATATTCTCGAAATTTCATTACTCTATATTAGTTATTTTTTGTTGTTGCGATTTTTTTTCCGTAAATGTTGTTGAAGCGACAGATGTAGTCCACGCTGGGACAGCAACGATGCGGCACCGACACCATCTCCGTCGTATAGCCTATCGCATCACGGATTCTGGTCGCTCCACGCAGCTTGTGGAGGTTTAAGAGTAGTCGAATCATAGCTGATAAGGAAAAGCTGAACGAAGCGAAAAAGAGCGTAAAGAGAGCAATGAGAGAAGCATTCAACGAATTCGAACATAAAACATTGGCAAACAATCTAAACAAGAACCCTAAAAAGTTTTGGTCATATGTAAAATCGGTAAGCGGATCTAAATCCCCTATTCAGTCACTCGTTGACCACGATGGCACCGAAACAGAGGACGACCGAAGAAAGGCAGAAATACTGAATTCAGTGTTCCGAAACTGTTTCACTGCGGAAAATCGTAACACGGTCCCTGACTTCAGCCGTCGCACGGACGCCAAAATGGAAAACATTGAAATAAACGATATCGGAATTGAAAAACAACTGCTATCACTTAGTAGCGGAAAAGCATCCGGACCAGACGAGATACCCTTAAGATTCTACAGTGATTATGCTAAAGAACTTGCCCCCTTTCTATCAGCAATTTATCGTAGATCGATGGAAGAACGTAAAGTACCTAGCGACTGGAAGAAAGCGCAGGTCGTTCCCATTTTCAAGAAGGGTCATAAATCAGATGCGAATAATTATAGGCCTATTTCGCTTACGTCAATCTGTTGTAGAATAATGGAACATGTTTTGTGTTCTCGTATTATGACGTTCTTAGATAATACAAATCTCCTTCATCATAACCAACATGGATTCCGCAAACAGAGATCATGTGAAACTCAGCTCGCCCTATTTGCCCAAGAAATTCACAGTGCCGTAGACACTGGCGAGCAGATTGATGCCGTATTCCTGGACTTCAGGAAGGCATTTGATACGGTTCCGCACTTACGTTTAGTGAAAAAAATACGAGCTTACGGAATATCGGACAAGGTTTGTGATTGGATTCAGGATTTCCTAGAAGAAAGAACACAACATGTCATTCTTAACGGTTCAAAATCTGCAGATGTAGAGGTAATTTCGGGAGTACCGCAGGGAAGCGTGATAGGACCTTTATTGTTTACAATATACATAAATGACTTAGTTGACAACATCTGTAGCTCCGTGAGGCTATTTGCAGATGACACGGTTGTCTACAAGAAAGTAGAAACATCAGAAGACTCGTACGTACTCCAGGAGGACCTGCAGAGGATTAATGCATGGTGCGACAGCTGGCAGCTTTCCCTAAACGTAGATAAATGTAATATAATGCGCATACATAGGGGCAGAAATCCATTCCAGTACGATTATGCCATAGGTGGTAAATCATTGGAAGCGGTAACGACCGTAAAATACTTAGGAGTTACTATCCGGAGCGATCTGAAGTGGAATGATCACATAAAACAAATAGTGGGAAAAGCAGGCGCCAGGTTGAGATTCATAGGAAGAATTCTAAGAAAATGTGACTCATCGACGAAAGAAGTAGCTTACAAAACGCTTGTTCGTCCGATTCTTGAGTATTGCTCATCAGTATGGGACCCTTACCAGGTTGGATTAATAGAAGAGATAGACATGATCCAGCGAAAAGCAGCGCGATTCGTCATGGGGACATTTAGTCAGCGCGAGAGCGTTACGGAGATGCTGAACAAGCTCCAGTGGCGGACACTTCAAGAAAGGCGTTACGCAATACGGAGAGGTTTATTATCGAAATTACGAGAGAGCACATTCCGGGAAGAGATGGGCAACATATTACTACCGCCCACATATATCTCGCGTAATGATCACAACGAAAAGATCCGAGAAATTAGAGCAAATACGGAGACTTACAAGCAGTCGTTCTTCCCACGCACAATTCGTGAATGGAACAGGGAAGGGGGTATCAGATAGTGGTACAATAAGTACCCTCCGCCACACACCGTAAGGTGGCTCGCGGAGTATAGATGTAGATGTAGATATGGCACACAGCGAGGGAAATTTCAAATAATATTATGGTTTATGTAAATCAAGCAAAGCTTCATTCGTCTCTGTGGTTAGTGCTTCAGTGAAACTTATACTTTTTATGTAAAAACATAAAAAACGTTGTTTTCGGGTCGCATGTGTTGTCCACTGTGTAGTCTTTTCATTAGCTTTTCACGAAGGTATTTGGTACAAAAACTGTTTAATATATAGTCTGGCGCCGGAGCTTGACTATGAACTGCTTCACTTTTCATTATGACCCACAGTTATTGTAATACTTCATAAAAAACGTAACCCATCAAGCACATTTTGGAAAGTTTATAGGGGAGTGTTTTTGTCCCTGGCCAGTTTACGTTTGGTGGGTTTTAGGTCATAGCTTGTTGCACAAGAAACAGCTAAAACATCGATACTGTTTTTAACGATGGTAGGAGAGCGATATATCTTTCCATTCTCGAGAAATTACGTCCTACGTCCGGAGATTGTTTGCAGCGAGGTTGGCAGCTGTGCATCTGTGGCTCTAGTGCCGTATGCTATGCGGGGTGGGAAGCTGCCTCGTTCCAATGGTTCAAATGGCTCTGAGCACTATGGGACTAGAACTTAGATCTAATTAAACCTAATTAACCTACGGACATCACAAGCATCCATGCCCGAGGCAGGATTCGAACCTGCGACGGTAGCGGTCGCGCGGTTCCAGACTGAAGCGCCTAGAACCGCTCGGCCACACCAGCCGAAGCTGTATCGTGTTTCTCTTTTTTGTGTGGTGTCGATACAAGCAGAAGTTGTAAATGGAAAACTTACTGGATTGATAAGACCCCAGAGTCATCAGATGATGATACTGACTTGACTTTATTTCAGTCTATGCTGTCTGATTCCAGGAAAACTTTGGGAATGGCGTAAAAAAGATTTGAAAGCTGAATTCCTGATATTTCTGAATGAACAGTTGGACGAAGCCGAGAAGGAAATATAGGGAATTTTCTTATCATCATGGGGTTCCGACATTTCTTCAAGCACACTGCCTAGCCCTATGCGTAGTTCATCACCCACTATTAGACAATAGATGGTGACTAATCTCACTTCAAATCCAACAATGTTTCTCCTGAATACTCCTCAAGCTTAATCACACTGTCTTAGTACTTTGCGAAAACAGTTGTAGAAATACCTACTATCCTAGATTTATTAGGTGGTAACCGTTATTTGTATAAGTACCACAGTGAATAACTTGCTATACTAGGTGGTCTTTTTAAGCTTTCAAGGTGGCATTTTTCACAATTTCTCTATTTTAATGTGTAGTTTCTGAGCAGGAGACATAGCAAGACGAAAATTTGTTTCCTGTTTTGTCTAGCACTAGTGGCTCCAAATGTGGAAACTGCCTGGACTCATTCTGCAGAATTCGTGGAATTCCTCGAGGTTGAGATTTCTAATGAGAAACCATAGCCGAACTATTTTTAATATTTATGGCATTGTATGAGTACACCCAGTACATCCTTTTCTCTCTCAGTTGTTTGGCTTTAAATAATGATAAGCAACAATAACGTCCTTTCAGAAGAGCGCGTCATCGCAACTGAAACAGAAAGGTGATTCGTGCTGTCTTGTTGCTTGTCGAATCGTCAGTCGCATCACACCTGGTATCGCATATCGAACCATCTTTATGTGAACCGCGCCAAAGAGCGTGTGCTGTAACGCTTGGAACTGTCAACATCTCCTGGAGGCAGCGCCAGTCACCCAAAACGGTTCCGTCGGGTTGAGGTAGGGAAACTAGTGGGCCATTCCATTTCAGAGATGTTGATGCCCAGAGGCCATTGCCACACAGAAGCTTTTTATGACAGGGTGCGTTCTGAGTCTGACAAAAGTAGTCGTCGTGTACGGATTGTCCTTCTCCTGCATGCAATAAATAAAGCTGTAACATGTGTTCATATCCTTTCGCATTTGGCGTTTCCTTACTCTCACACAGTAACCAATAAAAGCTTCACCGCTGGCACGACACATAAGGGAAGGTAATGTTCTCCAGGCATTCGTCAAACCCAAACACTTCCATCGGACTGCCACAGAGTATAGCGTTATTCGTCACTCCAAGTCATTTGTTTCCAGACATCCAATGTCCAGTGGTGTCGATCTTTACAACATTTCAAGGGTAGGTTAGCACTGACTAGAGAACTGTTTGGCTAATGAGGAGCTGCTCGACAATTTTCTTCATTTTTCTGCAATTCTCTGCCGGCCGGGTTGACCGAGCGGTTCTAGGCGCTACAGTCTGTAACCACGCGACCGCTACGCCCGGAGGTTCGAATCCTGCCTCGGGCATGGATGTGTGTGATGTCCTTAGGTTAGTTAGGTTTAAGTGGTTCTAGGGGACTGATGACCTCAGAAGTTAAGTCCCATTGTGCTCAGAGCCATTTGAACCATTTTGTAATTCTCTTCGGACAGTCATCGTGCTCGTGTATTGCTAGTAGCACTTTGGAACTGAGTGATTCGCTCTCCTGATTTCATGCGATTTCTTACAACCACCCTCCACAATATTCAACGGCCCCTCCCCGTTAGTACCTGAGGCCTGCCCTGTCTAGATATAGCTGTAGCTATGCTTCGCTTTTCCACTTCAAAACCTCATTACAAACAGCCGACTTGCACAGCCTTAGACGGCTTCAAATGTCTCAGGTGGATGTGATACTCAGATGACACTCCATGACTAGTCAACCTTCGAAGTCACTAAGCTCTCCTGACCGAATCATTCTGCTATTACCGCTTCTCTAATGACATCACACTGCTCTCCACCTCCTTTTATACAGGTAGATCTGCCTCTCGCGACATCTTATGGCCATTTCCGCAGAACATAGTGGAGTCCAGAAGCTTTTGATCAGGTAGTCTACAATCATATTTCACAAGCCACCACAGGATGCGTAGTGGAGGGTACCTTGTGCCACTGCTGGCCACTCCCTTTCCTATTCCACTCGAAAGTGGAGCGAGGGTAAAACAGTTGTAAGTGCCCTCCGGAATATGCCCTGATTTCTTTTATCTTTTCGGTCCTGATGGGATTTTTTCGCTGTTGCCAGTAGAATTACTGTGCAGTTTGTCGTCAATATTGATTCTTTAAAGTTTCGCAAGAGTGTTTCCCAAAAAGAGCGGCTTCTTCCCGGCACGGATTCCCATTTTAGGACATGAAGCATTTCCGTAAGGCCTCTGTATTGACGAACCTGCTGGTATCAAATCTAGTAGCAGGCGCCAGTGTAAATCAGCCTTGGTGAGGATCCCAAACACTTGATAAATACTCAGAAATGGAACGCACAAATGTTCTGTAGAAGTCCTCCTTTACAGACAAACACACCTTCCTACAGTTATCCCAATAAACCAAAGTCGACGATTCACCTTCCCTACAACCGAACTTAGGTGCTCGTTCCATTTTATGTCGTGTTTCAGCCTTACGCCTGCATATTTTATTGAAGTGATCGTGTCGAGCAGGAAACCACCAATAGTATATTGAAAAAGTACATGATTGTTTTTCCTACTCATCTTCATTAATTTATAGTTTTCCTCATGTAGAGTGAGCTGCCATCTATATAAAAAATATTAGTTTTATCCAATTTATTCCGTATCTTCCTGCAGTCGCCAAACGGCTATACTTTTAAAGATTGCTGGGCTTATGGGCTCACTTACTTTCATATTTGTTAATTTAATAATCAATAGAGAGGCATTATAGCCATCTGAGTTACTTAGTAACCCATCAGGACAATTAAACGAATGAATAACACACGGAGTGACAGAGATTGTTTGCCGCTAGGATTAATAGTTGGAGCAGTTGATAATGAGACTAGTATCTTTTCTTTCCTACTGGCAAGTGCCCCTTGGAGGTGCGTCCATCGCGCTGTGCGACGTGGCCCATGACCGATGTGTCCACCGAGGGTTTATTCGTGGAAGGCTCCCCCTGCTGTGACAAAGCGGTGTCCGCACAGCGCTGTGGAGGCTGGCGGCATCCGTCGCCTTTGATGTTTTCAGATCCCTGGGAGGCCGGTTGCCGGCGCGCCGCAGGGCACTGACCATCGCCTTGCATTCCGCTACGGGACGTATTGTCCGGCTCGGAAGTGCGACGAAATGGCTCCTACATAAACTATCGCTCTGGCAAGAGGGGCATTGTCTAGCGCGTTTCTCTGGCACCAGTGCTGCGTGGGAGCCAAAGACCAGCCGCGACTTTTCTGGCGTAGGACGACCTCCGCGCTTGGGATAACATCGCGGCGCAATTGGAAGACCGCCGTTGAAGTCACAGCACATTGCGGGGTTGTGCATAGTTTTGGGGCCACGTTTTCCCATTAGGAGAACGTGGCGCGTCTAGGACGCAGTACCTGCGTGGTGTTATGCACCAGAGCACCAAAGAAACTGGTATAGGCGTGCGTATTCAAAGACGGAGATACGTAATCAGGCAGAATATGGCGCTGCGGTCGGCAACGCCTATATAAGACGACAAGTGTCTGGCACAGTCGTTAGATCGGTTACTGGTGCTACAATGGCAGGTTATCAAGATTTAAGTGAGTTCTAACGACGTATTGTAGTCGGCGCACGAGCGTTGGCACACAGCATCTCCGGGGTAGCGATGAAGTGGGGATTTTCCCGTACGATCATTTCCCGAGTGTACCGTTAATATCAGGGACCCGGTAAAACGTCAAATCTCCGACACCGCTGCAGCCGGAAAAAGATCCTGCAAGAACGGGCCAACGACGACTGAAGAGAATCGTTCAACGTTACAGAAATGCAACGCTTCCGCAAACTGCTGCAGATTTCAATGATGGGCCTTCAAGAAGTGTCGGCATGCGAACCATTCAAGAAAATATCTGCGATATAGGCTTTCGCAGCCGAAAGTTCACTCGTGTACCATTGTTGACTACACGACACAAAGCTTTACATCTCGCCTGGGCTCGTCAACACCGATATTGGACTCTAAGATGACTGGGGACACGTTGCCTGGTCGGACGAGTCTTATTTCAAATTGTATCGAGGGGATGGACGTGTACGGGTATGGAGACAACCTTGTGAATCCATGGACCATCCGTGTCAGCAGGCGACTGTTCAAGCTGGTGGAGGCTCTGCAATGGTGTGGGCCGTGTGCAGTAGAAGTGATACGGGACCCTTGATACGTGTAGATACGACTCTGACAGATGACACGTACGTAAACATCTGTCTGATCACCTCCATCCATTCATATCCATTGTGTATTCCGACGGACTTGTGTAACTCCAGCAGGGCAATGCAATACTCCACACGTCCATAATTGCTACAGAGTGCGTCCAGGAACACAGTTCTGTGTTTGAACACTTCCGCTGGCCACCAAACTCCCAAGATGTGGACGTTATTGATCAAATCTGGGATGCCTTGCAGTGTGCTGCTCAGAAGAGATCTCCAGCCCCTCGTATCATACGGATTTATGGATAGCCCTGTACGACTCATGGTGTCAATTCCCTCCAGCACTAGTTCAGACATCATACGAGTCCATGCCATGTCGTGTTGCGGCATTTCTGCGTATTCGCGGGGGCCTTACACTATAATAGGCAGGTGTACCAATTTCTTTGGCTTCTTCAGTGTAATTACACCATTGATGCGAATTGCGCCAGTCGCTTGTCAGTTGGAGACGAAAATTTATGGCGACATTCCACGTAGAGCGATGGCGTTGAGAAGGGAAGTTTTTTCGTGGCAATCGTAGCAGGATCGCAGGACAGGACAGTCTTCGTTTTCGGCGGGCTCCAGCCATGGTTCTCCAGTCATCTTGGTGCAGGGATACACTGATAGCGGGCTCAACAGTTACGCACCTTCAAGCAGACTCCACTTGTTGAGTAGCACAGTAAACTAGTGAGCATATCCGCAGCCCATGCATGTTGGGAATATTCCTTTGAGGAGTTTAGTCTTCACTGCAGCTAGTCGTACTGACCTCCTGCACTGTATTTCAGCCAATGAAGGTCGTATTGAACGTCCAGCTAGAGGTGCACAATTTCTGACAGTTCCACATATATTAGTCAGATGAAATTTTGTTGCTATTATTTTGTGGGTGGTGTCGTGTTAACTTGACCCTCCCCCCCCCCTTTTTCCACTTTAGTAGCTTTGCTAACCGTCAGTACAATCCCTGATCGGTAACTGTTTCGTATTTGGTTTTCATTTTTGATCAGTGTTCTATTTCTGTGTATTCGTAAGTTTTATATTATAAGCTAAGTCTGAGGAAAACGATGTTTCATTTCAGTAGCTTTTTCTTCCTGACCCTGGACCCTAGCATTTATTAATTTTCATGTGAGTTGAGCAGATTGGAATGTATACCGCAGAGACAGGCTGGACAGTGAAGGGGGAGGCGTGTTTATAGCGATAAGAAGTGCAATAATATCGAAGGAAATTGACGGAGATCCGAAATGTGAAATGATTTGGGTGAAGGTCACGGTTAAAGCAGGCTCAGACATGGTAATTAGATGTCTCTATAGGCCCCCTGGCTCAGCAGCTGTTGTGGCTGAGCACCTGAAGGATAATTTGGAAAATATTTCGAGTAGATTTCCCCACCATGTTATAGTTCTGGGTGGAGATTTTAATTTGCCGGATATAGACTGGGAGACTCAGACGTTCATAACGGGTGGCAGGGACAAAGAATCCAGTGAAATTTTTTTAAGTGCTTTATCTGAAAACTACCTTGAGCAGTTAAACAGAGAACCGACTCGTGGCGATAACATATTAGACCTTCTGGTGACAAACAGACCCGAACAATTTGAAAAAGTTAACGCAGAACAGGGAATCAGCGATCATAAAGCGGTTACGGCATCGATGATTTCAGCCGTAAATAGGAATATTAGAAAGGTTAGGAAGATTTTTCTGTTTAGAAAAAGTGACAAAAAGCAGATTTCAGAGTACCTGTTGGCTCAACACAAAAGTTTTGTATCAAGTACAGATAGTGTTGAGGATCAGTGGACAAAGTTCAAAACCGTCGTACATAATGCGTTAGATGAGTATGTGCCAAGCAAGATCGTAAGAGATGGAAAAGAGCCACCGTGGTACAACAACCGAGTTAGAAAACTGCCGCGGAAGCAAAGGGAACTTCACAGCAAACATAAACATAGCCAAAGCCTTGCAGACAAACAAAAATTACGCGAAGCGAAATGTAGTGTGAGGAGGGCTATGCGAGAGGCGTTCAATGAATTCGAAAGTAAAGTTCTATGTACTGACTTGGCAAAAAATCCTAAGAAATTTTTGTCTTATGTCAAAGCGGTAGGTGGGTCAAAACAAAATGTCCAGACACTCTGTGACCAAAATGGTACTGAAACAGAGGATGACAGACTAAAGGCCGAAATACTGAATGTCTTTTTCCAAAGTTGTTTCACAGAGGAAGATTGCACTATAGTTCCTTCTCTAGATTGTCGCACAAATGACAAAATGGTAGATATCGAAATAGACGACAGAGGGATAGAGAAACAATTAAAATCGCTCAAAAGAGGAAAGGCCTCTGGACCTGATGGGATAGCAGTTCAATTTTACACAGAGTACGCGAAGGAACTTGCCCCCCTTCTTGCAGCGGTGTACCGTAGGTCTCTAGAAGAGCGTAGCGTTCCAAAGGATTGGAAAAGGGCACAGGTCATCCCCGTTTGCAAGAAGGGACGTCGAGCAGATGTGCAGAACTATAGACCTATATCTCTAACGTCGATCAGTTGTAGAATTTTGGAACACGTATTGTGTTCGAATATAATGACTTTTCTGGAGACAAGAAATCTACTCTGTAGGAATCAGCATGGGTTTCGAAAAAGACGGTCATGTGAAACCCAGCTCGCGCTAGTCGTCCACAAGACTCAGAGGGCCATAGACACGGGTTCACAGGTAGATACCGTGTTTCTTGACTTCCGCAAGGCGTTCGATACAGTTCCCCACAGTCGTTTAATGAACAAAGTAAGAGCATATGGACTATCAGACCAATTGTGTGATTGGATTGAGGAGTTCCTAGATAACAGGATGCAGCATGTCATTCTCAATGGAGAGAAGTCTTCCGAAGTAAGAGTGATTTCAGGTGTGCCGCAGGGGAGTGTCATAGGACCGTTGCTATTCACAATATACATAAATGACCTTGTGGATGACATCGGAAGTTCACTGAGGCTTTTTGCGGATGATGCTGTGGTGTATCGAGAGGTTCTAACAATGGAAAATTGTACTGAAATGCAGGAGGATCTGCAGCGAATTGACGCATGGTGCAGGGAATGGCAATTGAATCTCAATGTAGACAAGTGTAATGTGCTGCGAATACACAGAAAGATAGATCCTTTATCATTTAGCTACAAAATAGCAGGTCAGCAACTGGAAGCAGTTAATTCCATAAATTATCTGGGAGTACGCATTAGGAGTGATTTAAAATGGAATGATCATATAATGTTGATCGTCGGTAAAGCAGATGCCAGACTGAGTTTCATTGGAAGGATCCTAAGGAAATGCAATCCGAAAACAAAGGAAGTAGGTTACAGTACGCTTGTTAGCCCACTGCTTGAATACTGCTCAGCAGTGTGGGATCCGTACCAGATAGGGTTGATAGAAGATATAGAGAAGATCCAACGGAGAGCAGCGCGCTTCGTTACAGGATCATTTAGTAATCGCGAAAGCGTTACGGAGGTGATAGATAAACTCCAGTGGAAGACTCTGCAGGAGAGACGCTCAGTAGCTCGGTACGGGCTTTTGTCAAAGTTTCGAGAACATACCTTCACCGAAGAGTCAAACAGTATATTGCTCCCTCCTACGTATATCTCGCGAAGAGACCATGAGGATAAAATCAGAGAGATTAGAGCCCACACAGAGGTATACCGACAATCCTTCTTTCCACGAACAATACGTGAATGGAATAGAAGGGAGAACCGATAGAGGTACTCGAGGTACCCTCCGCCACACACCGTCAGGTGGCTTGCGGAGTATGGATGTAGATGTAGATGTAGATGTACGTCAGGAAGAGAGGTTTCTTATACTAAAATACCCATCTTAAGGGCACTGGCAGGGGTCACAGTTCATTTGTTAACGATGTTTAGGTCGTTTCTTAACACAGGATAGGGGGAAGACAGATGTGAGATCAGTCTGCAATTTCTGAGGGGTGAAGAGCAAATGGAGAAAGACAAATTCCTAGTGCTTGCAGGTTGATGACTTGGATCAATGCCAAACACTGTAGAGGGCACCACGAAAGGCGCCGATTTTGAGACTCGACAGGATGCTTGCAGCAAGAGATTCATGAAATTCAGCTCTTACAATGAACTGCTTGCACAAGTGAGCATTTGAAGCCACGGATGTGGGTGCTAACAGTAGTAGCGAACACTAACAGTTCTTTAAGTACAAACTTGAGAGCAGCACTCCAAGAGTGAGAGAGAGAGAGAAACAGACAGGCTGGCCACGAGCGACACGAAGTCGACGCCCCAACGATCTCACTCAGAATACCCTCTTAATACAAAAACGTCCGCCCGTGGTAGCTGAGTAATCAACGCCACGGAATGTCATACCTAATGGCCCAAGTTCGATTCCCGGGTGGGTCGAAGATTTTCTCCGCTCAGGGACTGGGTGCTGTGTTGTCCTTATCATCATCATCTCATCCCCATCGAGACGCAAGTAGCTGAAGTGGCGTCAACTCGAAAAACTATCACCAGGCGAACGGTCTACCCGACTGGAGGCCCTAGCCACACGACATTCACAATCCAAAAACATTGGTTTTTAAAGAATCGAGGCAGCGCTCTATATCTCCCTTCCTGTAGTCATCCCACCACTCCACCGGCACTTACCAAGCTTCGGCCAATATGATGAGTCGCTCTGCACCTCAAGGGCGCCTGTGGCCAACCACATTTAGATTCCTCCCCTTCTCCTATTCGGTAGGTAGGGATGCTTTAGGACAACAGTGTTCAGCTGAAAGCCAAACGTCATTGCCACTCCTATTTTAAGTAGGCTGTTTAGGTTTTTCTGTTGGTGACGCCACGTTGCGCTCTGTGTTAAAATCGCTGACTGCGCTGCGTGAAGTCAGTGGCTGGTTGGACTCATTGTTGGAAGTTTTTCGCCAGTGCAGTGTTGGGCAGTTGGAGATGAGCCGTGGTGGATGTGGGGAGAGAGATGCCAGAGTTCTGAGATGTTGACATGAGTGGACGATCTGGACGTGTGTCCGTCAGAAAAAGGAATTTTGTCAAAATAGATGTCAAGAATTTGTATATATATTATGACTTTTGAACACTATTAACGTAATTACATTGTTTGTTCTCCGTCACAATCTTTCATTTGCTAACTATATGCCTATCAGTAGTTAGTGCTTTCAGTAGTTAGAATCTTTTATTTAGGTGGCAGTATTGGGGCTCGCTGTACTGCAATATTTCGGGTAACGAAGATTTTTGTTCAAAAAAATGGTTCAAATGGCTCTGAGCACTATGGCACTTAACATCTGCGGTCATCAGTCCCCTAGAACATAGAACTACTTAAAGCTAACTAAACTAAGGACATCACACACATCCATGCCCGAGGCAGGATTCGAACCTGCGACCGTAGCGGACGCGCAGTTCCAGACTGAAGCGCCTAGAACCGATCGGCCACACCGGCCGGCGAAGATTTTTGTGAGGTAAGTGATTCATGAAGTGTATGGGTTATTGTTACTCAGGGCTATTCTTTTGTAGGGATTATTGAAAGTCAGATTGCCTTGCGCTAAAATATTGTGTGTCAGTTTAGAAATGATCAGAATAAATAAAGAGAAAATTGTATGATTACGCTGAGTTTTACTCAGCTGTTTCTGCATCAAATAACATAGAAGTTTACCAGCACAGTCTTTCTTTACGTAAAAAGGGGAAGATTCACTATTATGCCCATCAACTGCAGTGTTTTACGTCGCTTGGCCCCGACCTCAATCGTGTTGCGAGTGGGTATTGCTGTAGTAGCACCCTAACCTGAGTAAACCCACTGACGCATCAAGCTTGCTGCCTCTGCTAAGACGTTCCTTTTCGTGGTCGTCTTCAGCTGCGACGCCTTGCAACAGTGTCTAGGTGGCGGATGGAGCTACCATTTAATTCTCTGAAGTGAAGTTCTCTCCTGGAACAACTGTCCAGAACGTCTGCAATTTGCAATACTCTAGTGTTACTATCGGGCTCTGGTAACCTAAACGGTACTATCGTTGCCTGCTCTCTGCATTGTCTCTCTGATTTCCTGTCTTGGAGTGTCCTTGATGGCTCCCAACAGCCTTGAGCGTAACACCGTTCAAGTCACTGGGTCTTCATTATAGGACATTTAGACTGCTGTACGAATATTATCAATGGTGAACCTTAAGGGTAGTCCTGACGTGGGCAGGAGATTCCGCCTCACGTATTCCAGTAACGTAAATTGTATTCTATCTCTTACGACTTGCAAACCACTGAGGTGTTTCGTAGCTTTCACGCACGCTGCAGCATCATCATCAAACAGTGGCAGATTGTTCCTCATCCTATCTGCCAGTAAGCTTATGTATAAGGAGAATAATAGCGGTACTGTCGTACTTTCCTGTATACTCGCCGCCCCGGCAATCATACCGGTTTCATTTACTCACATTTCTGAGAACCTGTTTCGTATACTCTGCCTGTGTTTACGTTGGTTTAATATTACTGAACATTTAGCAGCAATGAGAAAAAACATTTAATACAAAATAAATGGTTACCTCACTGCTATCTAAAACCAAGTTGAATGGCAAAACCTCTCTTCTCTGTTGATGAATCTTACTCTACGGCTCACTGTGCAACATATTCGATGCTCAATAGAAATGAATCAGTAGCTACACGTGTGCCCAATAAGTAGAGAAACACATTTTTTTTCTAAAAGCTGGATGCTTTTATTCAGGATTCCAATACAACTTATTATTTCCGATTCTTTTGGTTACAAAACCGTATTTTTCAAAATAGTCTCCGTTCAATGTGACCGCATGGTACCACTCTACTGGTCGAAGTCTGAGCCAACGTCTTGCTGTATCAGTAGCCTTTCCATCAGCCGCGCACTGATTACCGTCAAGTGTATCCTTCACTGGGCCAAACGGAAGGAATATGCGAGATCTGAACTGTAAGGTGGACGAGGAAGAAGTCCAATGAAGTTTCCTGAGGTCCTCACGGGTTCGTAGACATGTGTGAGGTCTTTCATTGTGTGCGTCCCTTCTCCCCTTTTTGTTGTCGCTGTTGATGTTGAGCCGCTACTGCTGCAGCTCGGTCGGTGGAATGGAGACGCGACGTGCAGTGATGGTTGTCCCCGTCGGATAACGTGGAAAAGCACCTGAAAATTTCTAACGAAAATTGTTCCTCGTGTAATGTACGAAAATGCGTTTGCGAGTCCACACAGTCTTCTCAGCGATGCGAACTGCTGATTTTAATTGTCTGTTATGGTTTTATGATGATTTGCTATGCTTGGTTAGTTAGTTATTGCAGTATTGAGTGAAACGTTCATCACCGGCGTCGTTTCACGCCACTGAAGCGAGGAAAAATTCATTTGCAGGCCAGTATCAGTAGTTGTTGTTACGTTGGCTTTCGTGCGTCGCGATATTATTTCGGTAAAACACTCCTTTCAGTGCTCAATGTTCATCAAGTCACTCATTCAATTCAAATGTTCGCAGTTAATTAAGTTTGATCATCAACTACACACAGTTCAATTAATGATGGAGCCAACACGTGAGATTTCCATTACTGACGAACAATTTTATTGTTCCTCCTAAGGAGTTAGTATATAATCATCACACCACACGCACACCGATGGATCAGATCAATTACGACCCTTTTCATTTCGGTGATTGTGACAATTACGACAACTTTTACAATCGGCGTATTTGTATTATCTTCGTGTGGTCGTATTAATGTTTCCTACTCCAGGCTAATCAGGTATTGCAGTCTTCGATACTGTGTCCATTCTTCGTTGTAACTGTTCACTTTGATGAAGATTGAGTCCAACAATAATATCTCAAATAATTAAAGTTCATTAACTCGTCGTACACTATCAGAATATCACTTCAGTTCAAGCTCTCAAGTCAGAATAACTGAGAACAAAGTCCGCGCATCTCTATCACACAATATTACTTTTTTTTTAATAGAAACAATATCGTAGCGTTCCGTTTGTAGTACTGTAACAAACGGTGATCTCTCTCGACTTGATAGCAAGCAAGCTAGCAAGCGACTAACTTTTCCACGATCGAGCATTGTAGACGCATTGAATTTCCTTTTCGCCGCGTTTACAACTCTCTTTCACAATAAATGTTATCATTGTCCGACATATTACTTTGGACTCAACTTTCGTCTTCCTTATTTGCAGTTATTACTGAGGTGTTTGATAGCTAATTAAAAATAACCTCTCTTTGTTTCTACCTTTATATCATGACATACTCAGTAATTATTGAAATTGGTGTTCATCAAAACTTTAAGGTGTTATGTTATTGTCAAAGTTGTCGTATCTGTCAGGATAACACTGTTCCATACCTTAAATTATCATGACATTCTTATTTGGGTTTTCGGGCTTCTTGGGGTGTTACAGCTGTCATGAGGAATACGAAGTTCGTTTGAATTTCCGTGGCTACGAATACTCTGAAAAGCGTTCTTCAATTTACTGAGGTAAGCACAATACAGAATTGATCGTTGCATCCTGAGGGATATCATCCAACAGTCTATCACCTTCAGAGTTATCGGAGACGGTCGTCATGATTTCCCCCAATTGATGTTGCGGCTTTGGATTTTTTCTTCGGAGGAGAGATGGTGTAGCTCCACTCCATGAGTTGCGATTTTGTTTCCGTTCCGGAGTGATGAATCAATGTTTTATCTCCTGTGACGATTTTGGACAAAAAATTGTTACGATCAGGCTTGTAATTCGCAATCAATTCCGCACATATGGTCCTTCGTTGATCTTTGTGGTCTTCTGTTATGCTGCGAGAAACTCATCGGGCACACACCTTTGAGTACGCCATCTGTGGAGGAGTGCGTCAGCACTAGCGACAGAGACTTCTAGTTGTGCAGCGAGGTGTTTCACTGTGATCCGTTGATCACCTCAAATGAGAGTCTCCGCACGTTCCAACACTGCAGGAGTCACAACTGTGTGCGGCTGGCCAGGCAGGTTCTTGCGACCTTCATGCTTTGATGACAAACGCCTCGCCGTACGACTTACTGTGCTTTTGCTCACTTCCGTGTCGCCGTAGGTATTCTGCAAGCTGCTATGAACTTCTGCGATGCTCTGGTTTACCACAAAAAGGCCCTTGGAACGCACCTCCGTAACAGACACCATTTTGAAGGCTCCCTAAAACGCCGCCACCGATCGGAACATCGTGAAACTATAAGGGCTGAAGCTAAAATAATCCCTGATGTCGCACAACAAATTCCGCATTTTTTCAGCCGAAAATGGGGGAGCAAAAATGTTTTGCATTACTTTCTGAACGCTCGTCGTAGATTGTCCAGCGTATAGAGGCGTCGGTGCCGGCGCTCGCCTAGCCTCTATCCCACGGCTCGGTGCGCCGCCGCCGACCTATTCTCTGAGCGAGAAAGGTGTGTGCGGGTCGCGTGACGCTGGTTACGGCGCCCGGGGCAGACGGGGCCAGGATATTGGTGTGGCGCCGGCGGCCAGCACAATATCCGGGCGGCGGTAATCTGCAGGAAACGGCGCCTCTCCTCTCCCAGCCAGCCGCCGCTATTACACGACCACTAGGGGGACGGGCGGTTTTTAGCCGCCGAGGGACGCTCTCACCTGCTAGCCACGCATGCGACCACCGCTGCGGCTGGGGGGCGGCGTCGGCATGTCTCTCTCTCTGTCTGGCGTGTGGGTTTCTCTATATACCACCTCAAGCGATCTGCGCTCGTATCAGGGATGCTGTAGGCAACGAATGTAAATCAGTCTCATGAATAAGTATTAGGACACTACTTACTGATGTGCAGTGGTGGATTTATAAAACTAAAACTAGACTCCTCCCGAACAGGCCACGAAGGACCAACGGTACTGACCGGCAGCCGTGTCATCCTCAGCCCACAGACGTCACTGGATGCGGATATGGATTGGTATGTGGTCAGCACACCGCTCTCCCTGCCGTATGTCAGTTTCCGAGACCAGAGCTGCTACTTCTCAATGAAGTAGCTCCTCAGTTTGCCTCACAGGGGCTGAATGCACCCCGCTTGCCAACAGTGCTCGGCAGACCGGATGGTCACCCATCCAAGTGCTAGCCCAGCCCGACAGCGCTTAACTTCGGTGATCTCACAGGAACCGGTGTTACCACTGCGGCAAAAAATTACTACACCTGGGAAGACGACGTCTGTTTTGAGCACGTGACAACCTGCCACCTGGCGGTTAGTACAAGTACTGATAATGCTTTCAACGACATCTGCCAAATGGTAGCGTAGTAGCATAGCTACCAGAGCGCCACCTGTGTGGGAAATGCTAACATGCAGCAAGCTCAGTATGGTGCATGTGATGTGGTGTATGGTGTGATGCATGCCATGGAGTCGCACTCTTGCTTCCTGCAGCCAATTGGGGCCTTCCTTCCGAATGGTAGGATGCTCCTCTCGGAGAACTACCACACAAACTGGCCGTGCTGCTTCAGTTGTGCAACGACGCTGGTATCAGTGGTCATGTGAACATTCTCACACTGGTAGACGAAGTTCTGGACATCCACGCAGCACAGACGCCCGTCAGGATCGTCGTATTACGAGGGGAGCTGTGGCAGATCGTACAGCCACCACAACATACGAGGGTGAGTCAAATGAAAACCTTAAATTTGTAATAATAAATCGAAATTTCACCCTGTTATCCTGTAAGTTGGTAAGCGTGCTACAAACAGCGTGCAGAATGGCCTGTAGGTGGCAGCATAGTGCAGATGCACAAATACCGTCGCAGTATCGGTATAAAGATGGTCGCCCCACTTGCGACTTGCACCAGGGAAAAACAGCGTCCTGTTATTCGGTTTTTGCGTAGTGAAGCTGTGAAACCTATCCAAATTCATCGACGAATGAAGGTTCAGTACGGTGATGCATGTTTGTCACAGCACCAAGTCTATGAATGGAGTACGAAGTTCGCAAATGGTGTGACTTCAGTGGAAGATGCTCCTCTCCAGGTCAGGCACAACGAGCTGTGATTCCACAGAACATTGAAGCAGTTCAAGCCATAGTGAAGGAAAACCGCCGAGTGACACTGGATGACATTGCAGCGTGTTTACAGATTAGTCATGGGTGAGCACACCACATAGTGAATGATGTGCTCCAGTTTCACAAAGTGGCTGCAACATGGGTGCCACGGCATCTGACACCTGAAATGATAGAACGACGTGTTGATGCTTGTGAAGAACTTCTTCGGCGCTTTGAACGAGAAGGTGATGGTTTCCTTGCAAGAATCGATACTGGGGACGAAACCTGGGTCCACTTCCACCAATCGGAAACGAAGAGAGCGAGCAAGGAATGACGCCAATCCTCATCACCAAAACCAAAGAAGTTTCGGACAGAACTATCAGCAGGGAAGGTTATGCTGACTCTTTCTTGCCGGCCGCGGTGGTCTAGCGGTTCAGGCGCTCAGTCCGGAACCGCGCGACTGCTACGGTCGCAGGTTCGAATCCTGCCTCGGGCATGGATGTGTGTGATGTCCTTAAGTTAGTTAGGTTTAAGTAGTTCTATGTTCTAGGGGACTGATGACCACAGATGTTAAGTCCCATAGTGCTCCGAACCATTTGAACCATTTTGACTCTTTCTTGGGACGAAAAAGGCGTCATTTTGGAGCATTACATGCCTAGAGAGACCACTGTCAGCAGTGCATCAAACACAGGTCTCCTAAAAAATCGTCTGCGGCCTGCAATCAAATCAAAGCGACGTGGATTGCTGTCAGCAGGAGTCCTCTTGCAACATGACTATGCAAGGCCCCACACTGCCCGTACAACAGTTGCAACAATCACAGGGTGCATTTTGAGTGTCTTCCTCATCCACAGTCTCACCAGACCCTGCCCCAAGTGATTTCCATATGTTAGGACCACTCAAAGACGCAATGGGAGGAAAGAAGTTCCGTTCTGATGAAGAGGTACGCCACGCGGTGCATGAGTGGTAGCGCGGACTACCAAAATAATTTTTTTCTAAAGGAATTTATGAACTTTGTAAGCGCTGGAGGACTTGCATTGAGCGTGGGGGAGATTATGTTGAAAAGTGATACAGCTTTGTACCACTTTTGCACAATAAATAGTATTTAAAAAAATATTTAAGGTTTTCGTTTAACTCACCCTCGTAGATAAGAGGGCTTTTGAGCCCGGACGTGTCAACACGGACTGTCACGAACCGGTTATTAACAGTGGGACTATGGGCACACACATACCTCTTGCACTCATGCCACAGCATCGACATGCGTGGCTAGACTGGTGTCGTCAGAGTATCGCCTGGAAGATGGAATGGTGCGCCATGATCTTCAACGACGAAAGCAGACTCTGAGTGCTCGCAAGTCATGGTCGTTTGCGCGTACGACGTAGACCTGGTGAGCGCTGTCTCGTAGAGTGCATCGTCAATGACACACTAGCTCAACCGCAGGACTTATGGTCCGGGATGCGATAAGCTACAACTCTCGTTTACCTTGAGTGTTGCTGCATGGAACACTTAACAGCGCCCGGAACGTGCAAAATGTGGTTAAACCCGTTCTTTTGTCGTTCTTGTAGCAGGAAGGTGATTTGTTGTTCCAACAGTATAATGTTCCCCAATACGCTGCCCGCGAGACTCGACGTGCTCTGATAGAAGTGTAGCAACTTCCCTGGCCAGCGCGAGCTCGGGACTTGTTTCCAATCCATGTGGGATATGATGGGACGAGAAGTAATTTGCGTGACTCGTCAGCTAAGAATTGTTACAAAACCACTCGAGTAGTTCGAGAGAGCGTGGCGTAACGTATACCTGGACACTACTCACCATCTGTAGAAGCGACTGGTTGCCAGAGTCAGCGCCTGAATTGTCATCCATGGAATCTACACCACGTGCCAATACGGGAGTTTAAGCATGGGTGCATACCTGGAAAGTCAGAACTGCTTATACTGTAAATGTAATCACTCTTTTAACAATAAATCTTGAATGCATTGAAAACCTCTAAATGGGTGTACTAATTATTTTCCGGCAGTGTAGGTCAGTCGGGCCACCAGTCGCAGCTCATATTGTGGGTCATCAACACAGCAATACACATCCTGCAAAAAAGTAAAGAACCCAGAAGAAGAGGAGGAAATAAAATGTAACTTCACAGGCTGAGAGTTACTGTGATATTACTAAAGTGATTACAAAACCGACTGAAATTTACAAAGAATTTGACGGTATGAGCCCATTCCACGTGCCAGTGTGAGGATGGAGTCGCTCTGACCTAGATCACGCACAGATTCTGTTGGGAAGGGTGTCATAATGCCGTTGTGTCGCTCCTGAGGCAAACTGGATCACAGCTGTTGTAACTGGTCTTTTGTATTCTCGTTACTGACACTGGGATGGATTTGATGTCACGTATTATTCGGGACGGATCTGGAGACCTCGCTGGCCCAGGAGTACCTGATCATCACACTGACACTTCATGGAGACAGATGCCATGTGTGGACGAGAAATATGCTGTTGAAAAATAGCGTCAAGATACTGTCCATGGGAAATAACCATGAGGAGGCAGCATGTCCATGACGTATCATGGTGTAGTCACAAGTCCCTCTATCACCACATTTACCGTTTTTCCGCCCCATTCGAACCATTCTTTCACGGTGCGTCGTTTCTTTTTTGTCTTATAGTGTTTTAGTACTAAGTGTATACACTCTTGATCTAAAACATGACAACCAATGTTTATCACTGCCCCCGCCTGCTGATGTAAGCGACTTTGACAAAGGGCAGACTTTTGTGGATTGGCCCCTAGAAACGAGCATCTCGGAAAGGCGGAACTGGTCTGCTGTTCATGTGTTACTGTTGTGAGCATTTACGGAAAGTAGTTGATGGACGGTGAAACTAGGGGATGGCGACAAGATATTGGGCTTTCACTACTCATTGTAGAATGTGGAAGTCAGTGATTTGCAGCATCTGTAAAGTACGATACCTGGCGAGCTGTGGCAATTTTGAAGACTGAATGCAATGCTGGTGCAGGTGCACGTGCGTCAGAACACACTCCTGCCCATGTTGTTAACATGGGGCTCCGCAACGGACGAGCCCTACGTCTTCCGATATTAAGCTACCGACATTCTCATTTACGATTGCATTAGACACTCATACATCGAGACTGGACCGTGGGACAATGGAAACATCTTGACTTACCGGATGAGTTTTATTTATAGTTACGCAAGGTCGATGGCGTCCAAACGAATGGCTGTTCCAATAATACACTGCATCACGGACGCGGGACGGTGGGGAGGGGTGAGTCAGTGGACTTAAGAATACAATTGCTGATGTCCTGCGTCCCTTCGAGCTTGATGTCTCTACGATATCGAGAGAATTACTGGTCATATAGGAGTATATTAATATACGTGCCCAAGACCAGTATCGTGTTACGGTAATTAGAGGTGCATTTTTTTGTGAATTCGCGTTGTTATCTGGGCCATCTGATTCGCATAATATGAGGGCAATAGATCTTGGATGCTCTCAGGCGCCAGATTCATCGATATGCAATTTACGGAAACTAAACTAGCTGTGCATAGACATCCGATGCCAAATACCTATAGAAACCTACCAAGCACTTGCCCAATGCATGCGACGCATATCACTGCAGTATTGCGTTCGAATGTGGACCAACACAATATTGAGCAGGAGATCATAATTTTGTGGCACATCAGTGTACTTATTCAAGAAATTGCAAGTAAATACTACCTGATACAATGAATGAAGCATGTAGAAGACATGGATAAGAAAGTAACTTCCTGGATGTACACATCATCGATAGGTCTGTAAATGACTGCAGTGGCAATTCTCTGCGACAGGTGCGGTAGTGTTGTTCAAAATGGTTCAAATGGCTCTGAGCACGATGTGACTTTAACGTCTGAGGTCACCAGTCCCCTCGACTTAGAGGTACTTAAACCTAAGGACATCACACACATCCATGCCCGAGGCAGGATTCGAACCTGTGACCGTAGCAGCAATGCGGTTCCGGTCTGAAGCACCTACAACCGCTCTGCCACAGCAGCCGGCTGGTAGTGTTGTTCTTGTTTAGTGTCGTTACTAGGCTTTGTAGGGTATCTAAGACGCGTGAATCGCATCTCATGTTGAATGATCACCGTGAAGGACATGTAGATGCTGCACATTCATGTAAGACAGCTTTATCAGTACCTAACAGCGTTTGAAACCTACCTCCCTGTGAGTGTCCATTTGGCAAGCTGGTGTAATCATGCAATTGTCCAGATTTTTGGAGCAGTCATTCGTGGCAGTTGCTCAGTGTTGGACTGCATGGGAACATGAGGGCAGCCATATTCGTCGTCAAGGCTCCGGTCGACATAGTCTGATCAGCACAAGGGAGATCGCATTCACATCTGCGCTTAGCATCCGAGAACAAGTAATGGACTCCCTGCAACCATTCTGTGTCATCACGAACCATTGCTTGGGGCAGGCAGCAGGTGAACTAGGAAATTACCATCCTACGAATAGGCTGTTATTAATACCAAACGGGTCGTCTCATGACTCTGAAGCTTGGGCTGCAGATGAATGGCATCGCATTGTGATGGGTTGTGGTTGTGCACTTCTTTGGCTGAACATCGTCGCTGAGTATGGTGGCGACCTGGAGAGAACTCCCGTTTTTCGAATTTCTTGGAGAAGCACTGTGGTGTTACTCCTGGAGTCACGGTGTAGGGTTGCTATCGAGTATAACTTCAGGTCACCCGAACGGGACGGAAAACCGGTAAATGTGATCTACATTTACTGATAAACGAACGACAGCAATGCCAGAGAAGCTTATTGGTCTATATCTGGTTCTTATACAAACAGTTATTCGGCTTGACATTGACTGACAGAGTTGTTGGATTTGCCCTTGAGGGATATCATGCCAAATTATATCAAACTGGCACGTTAAATCGTCAAAGTCCCGAGCTGGTTGGAGCACTCTGCCCATAATGCCCCGAGCGTTCTCAGTTGGGGAGAGATTCGGCTAGCCTGTAGGTTTTTGGTTTGTTTTTTTTTTTTTTTTCAACAAGAAGGAGTGGTGGTCTAGCGTGTAGTTTTTTATTTATTTATTTATTTATTTATTTTTATAGAAGGACCCATTTGGCTGCCATCCGAAGCACCCTTACAGGACCGCGGTATGTCGACTAATGTTCTACGCCCCACTTTGTTGCCCTTCATGGCTTGTACTCGTGCTTGCCGACTCCTGCCTTGGCCAGCAAGGTATCTGGATATCTCGCCAGTTGAGAACGTTTGGAGCATCATGAGCGGAGCCATCCATCCAGCTCGGGATTTTGAGGATCTATAGAGCCAATTGGACAAAATTTTTCAAGATATCCCTCAGGAGGACATATAACAAGCGTGGTTTCGGCTTTATATCCAATCTCAACTGCATGTTCAAATATTAAAATGTGTTGACCTGTTTCTGGAATTTCATCATCGAAAAAACGTATTTCGACGATGGCATGCCACAGACAGGTCAGACACATTTCAACGGTTCAGCACGCATTTGAAAATGGTTATAAAACCGAAACCGTGATTGTATAAAATAAATAAACAATTAAAAGTCAAATGGTGGAAATATCTTTCAAAAAACTTCTATATTACTGTGGTCCCCCAAGAAGGAAAGACCATTGACATCATTGACATCATTGGCATCCAACAAATCTATCAATCACTCAATGCCAAGCCAAATAACTGCATGCATAAGGGCCAGAGGCGTGCAAATGCATTAGTGACTTGCTCAGTTTTGGAAGCTATATCTCTTGAATAAATTATCCAGTTTTCGGCAGGAGGCATCCAAACGGAGGTAATTACCACAGTAAAAACTTATCGATACTGTGTTGAAACTGCCGGCCTCTCTGGCCGAGTGGGTCTAGGCACTTCAGTCCGGAACCGTGCTGCTGCTACGGTCGCAGATTCGAATCCTGCCTCTGGCATGGATGTGTGTGATGTTCTTAGGTTAGTTAGGTTTAAGTAGTTCTAAGTCTAGGGGACTGATGACCTCAGATGTTAAGTCCCATAGTGCTTACAGCAACTTAAACAATTTTTGTGTTGAAACTGGTATGCTGTTTTACTATCAGGCGGCGTACAACTGGTATTACGCGAGCTGATCCTGTGATACAGGTGACACCGACATAGGTGGAGCTGCCAGATCTAACCACACCCAAATACCCTGCTTAGCTTTCGTCCCTATTATTCGTTCTACGATCAACCTTACCTGCCGTATCTCCCGTTGACTAAATAAACGAAATTCTTCCTCGATATCCAAAAATCCTTTCATAGTGTATTGCATTTCAACTGCTTTTCCAGCTATAAACCTATCTTTTCTTCACCACTGTCCTACATATGTTAGAATCAGTCACACTTCCTCAGCATCTCTCACCCTACTGTGAGTGTCACAAGGCTTATCTTATGCAATACGCTAACACACCACACTTCTAGGTACCAAACACACTCTGCAAGTCTCTTATGCCTCCCTACAATGCCTCTTGAATCTTCTGATCAAGTAGTATAATTCGAGGCAACTTCGAGTAAATTCATTGTAACGCCAAGCCACTATCTTTTGTCTCACCACTTGGCGTTTCTGTTACCAGATTTCCATTTCTCCACCTGGAATCGACCCATCTGCCAAACACTTTAAAATATTTGGGGCAACGCCTTTACAGAAAATTAACATCGGATTCATCCCTCATTTTCATCCAAAACAAAGCCTGAAATCGTCTAAAACTATAAATTGGCGCCACCTGACTTGAGTGGAAATTTTCGTATCACGTTTTTTGCTAACCTGCGCCGACCAGGTCGCTCCATTGACTTTGCATTCTGTAGTGTGTGTGAACTGTTCTTGCTCTGGCTCTTGTGTTAGTAAACTTTGCGCACTGACGCGCTCAGCAAGTAAATACGAGTATATAGCTTTATCAAGATGTATATAATTTCTTTTCTTCTAAGCAGCTGTCCTACTTTAGAGCGTGATGTGTTCGTTTGTATATTAGGTTTCATCTTCTGTGATCTTTGGAACTTTGAACGATAACTTCCACGGTGAAAATGCCATTTTGAAGTCTTCAAGCCATCGATTCCTTAATTAAAGGAATTCATGATAGAGTAATAATAATAAAAAAGTAATGAAGTAACAGACGAGTGAAGCTTTCGTCACGACCTTGTTTAGTAAACGCGAAATCTGCATAAAGATACAAAGAAGGTGTTATGGATTGTAGCGATACAGACGCTGTCCAGAGTAACAGACAAGTTTGCAGCCTACACATGATGAGTGGCAGGGAAGAGAGGGCCAAGTTGCAACAGGGGTGCACAGCAACATTCGAATTTTTTCACGAAATATCGCATCAGGTGCTGCAATCTTGTGGTGGCACCTTCAACTGCGTAGTACCTTCACTGTGATGCTAGCAGTTGTCACTATGAGATGTTTTTCTTTGTGTTCTATTTCTTTGATCGAAATGGGGATTGGGTACTGCTTATAGTTTTAAAAACGTTGTAGGTATATTAACACCTTCGGTGCCATAAATCAAATTTCACAAGTGATAAATAGTTACATTTTGTGATTTAACAATGTAATAACTGATTTTCGTTTAAAGTGGTTGCCGGAAAGTTTATTTATGTTAAGTATGGCGGTGCGAATTGGGGCATGTTCTAACATAGTGTTGCAACGTATCCTGCTCTTGGTAAGGTAAATTTTTATGCGCCTTGAATGACGTAATGTTTTTATTTTCCTTTTTCTTGCAAATTAGGTTTACTCAGTCTAAATGTTTACTTTAATACAAACAAAATGCTTCATTACAATCGCGGAACAGAAAGAAGTATCATACCTGTAGACGTGAGCAGCAGTCACGTTGGTTCTGGGAAATGGAGGAAAGGCGATTATTCTGTCAGAAAAGTTTCAAAGGATTTAATATTTATTATTATTCTGTCTCTCGATTTATCAAAAAAGAAAAGGAAGCAGATGGAAAATTTACTTGTGAGTGCTCTAAACACGTGAAAGTACTTTCAGACAGTCATGAAATAATACTCAGGGATTACATCGTGAGACTCAGCGAAATTATGTTAAGAGTTGACCAAAGAGGAAGCAAGAAAAATGGGGTAGCATTGTGCAAAACACTTCAACGTGAAAATGCCAGTCCCACTTGCGGAGTGTGGAAAGTGGATGAAATGGGCGTAACTACAGTGTTAAAGCCAAATATGATAGTTGCGCGGAAAGGTGTGAAGCAGGTTGGAATTGTGAGTTTCTTTGAACGGAGAGAAATGGTAGCAGCAGTAGCTGTTATATGTGCCCAAGTGACCTTCACAACACCGATGATAATTTTTTCAAGCAAAAATTTTAAAGATCATTTTATCTGTGATGGTCCCGCTTGGTGCATCGTTGTCACCGAGGATTCTGGATGTATGGTGGAGCAACATTTTTCGACATATTCAACCAATTTATTAGAAAAAACGGACCAACGAAAGAAGATCCTTTCGTACTACTGTTGGACAATTACTTGTCCCGTCTCAGCAGCTCTCAGAAGCTCTCAGTACATGTAAGAACAATTGTGTAATGCTTCTACCATTTCCTCCCTACTGCTCTCACAGATTACAGCACCTAGATGTCAGCGTTTACGACTCTTTCAAGAAATGTCCAGCAGGGGAATCGATTCCTGGTTGAAACCAAAAGCCGGCCGCGGTGGTCTAGCGGTTCTAGGCGCTCAGTCCGGAACCGCGCGACTGCTACGGTCGCAGGTTCGAATCCTGCCTCGGGCATGGACGTGTGTGATGTCCTTAGGTTAGTTAGGTTTAAGTAGTTCTAAGTTCTAGGGGACTGATGACCACAGATGTTAAGTCCCATAGTTCTCAGAGCCATTTGAAACCAAAACCAGGAAAGACACAAACAATTTATGATTTGCCTTCCAATACAACCAAAGGATTTCTCACCACCTTGACACCAGCCAACATTATTTCAGGATTCTCAGCAACGGGCATATTCCCATTTGACACTACCAGATTCCAAGACAGTGATTTTTCTGCATCTTTTGTGACCGATAGGTCTTACTGAAGAAAAGCCTTCAGATTCTCTGGCTAGCTCTGATAACGTTGCGAATGCTATCAATATTGTTCCAGAAACTTCAGTGGACAAAAGTTTTTCCCCTGAACACATTCGCCCTTGCTCTAAAGTTAAACCAAGGAAAAACAACAATCATTGAAGAAAGAAGAGAAAGTAGTTTTCTTGACAGATACACCTGAAAAACAGGCTGTAGAAAATGAAAGAGAGGAGAGCGATGATAGGAAGACACCAAAGAATGAAAAGAAGAAAATGAAAAGAATGAAGCAACGACTTGCAGCAGACAAAATTGTATTTCTATCCATCTTCCAAATCAGAAGAAGAAGAAGAAGAAGAAGAAGAAGAAGAAAATACGGTTAGACCTGTGGGGACGTTTATATAAAGGTAGAAGAATGGGTACAGTGTACTAAATGCAAATTATGGTCTCATAGGTGATGTACAAATAATGATCCAGTCTACATGTGTGCAGACTATGGACACAATGAAAACACTTCCGACATGTCAGACATTTCAAACTGAGTAGCCTACTTTCAGTGAATTTTTGTATACTAGAACGTGCCCTACTGGTGTGGTAAATTGAAACATGTGTCAACCTCTACTGTATATGTAGCCATTCTAATCGTTGAATCGGACATTTTATTTGTGATTTCTATGTGTAAAAGTATGTAATTCTCAATATCATTTTCAAATTTAACCGGTTTAAAGTAAAAGAAATAACAAAAGTTATAAACTCCTTTTTGTTGAAACGTGTCCCTCCCTCCCCTACCATATGTTATTTACACTGAGGTGACAAAAGTCATGGGATACCTCCCAATATCGTCTCGGACCTTCTTCCCGGTGTATTGCGACAGCTCAGCTTGACTTGGACTCAACAAGTCGTTGGAAGTCTCCTGCAGAAATATTGAGCCATGCTGCCTCTTTAACCGTCCATTATTGCGGAGGTGTTTCCAGTGCAAGATTTTGTGCACGAACTGACCTCTCGATTATGTCCCTTACGCGTTTGATAGTATTCATGTCGGGTGATCTGTATGGTCAAATCATTCACTCGAATTGTCTAGAATGCAGTTCAAACCAATTGCGAACATTTGTAGCCCGGTGACATGGCGCATTGTAATCCATAAAAATTCCATAGTTGTTTGGGAAAGTGAAGTCCATGAATGACTGTAAGAGGACTGCAAGTAGTGGAACACAACGATTTCCAGTGAATGATCGGTTCAGTTGGATCAGAGGGCCCAGTCCATTCCATTTAAACACAGCCCACACCATTATGGAGCCACCACCAGCTTCTTGACAGTCTGGATCAAAGGCTTCGTGGGGTCTGCACCACACTCGAAGCCTGTCGTTAGCCCTTAAAAACTGAAATCGAGACTCGTCTTAATAGGCCACGGATTTCCCGTAGTCTAGAATCGAACCGATATGTCGTGCTGTTAGCAAAGGCACTCGCGTCGGTCGTCTGCTGCCATAGCCCATTAACGCCAGATTTCACCGCACTGTCCTAACGGATTCGTCGTGAGTTCCATGCTGATTTCTATTGTTATTTCACGCGGTGTTGCTTGTCTATTAGCACTGACAATTCTCAGTCGGTAGGTAGAGGCCGTCGGCCACTGCTTCGTCCATGGTAAGAGGAAAAGCCGGATTATGATCGTTATCTGTACATGTTAATACGGCTATCCCAAGACTTTTGTCACCTCAGCGCATTATAACAGTATTGTTTTCTTTATTTTTACTTATATCCTGTACGTCATGGAAATCTGGTGAGGGTATTGGTTATCCAGTAATTCGGGTAAAAAGAGCTTGTCATGCCACCGGATACAATGAACAGGTGGTCTACGGTGGTCCACAGCAACAAGAATATTGGAGCTACACCACATCTGTGTCAAGTACGTTCTGAGAGTGAAATAGATAACTGAATGTTGAATGTAATGTATACCTTCAGAAATGCATTCAGTTTCTTCTTGGACACTCTCGAGTGTCATTTTAATGGACTGCGTTAAGACACTATTAAGTGGCCTAATTTGTACACCGTTTGTGGAAATAAACCATGTGAAAGTGTTTTCCGAAAAATAACTAATATTCAGTGAATGATGCGTACTGTCTTACACAGGATTGTTCGCAACTACCTCCGGCCTTCAGTAGACGACCGCGCGAAAACTACAAGACGTAATGAAAACAGACACACATCAGTGGACAGAGCCTCTCTACAATTTTTTAATTCACGTTACAGGTGCTCACTGTGGGTACAATTTGTGCGCAGCAAACGTCAATACGTGTGTGCGATTTATTGAAGATGCTGACGCGAATTGCCCAGGAAGGCGCAAAGTAACTTACTTTGGAAATCTGTTTATTGGTTTGCCTATCTGCGGGCGCAAATTAATTCGATGCAACAGTACGAAACCTATGATTTACCTGAACATTCTGACATGATTTCCGTAAAGTGTAATAACGTCATGTCACGTATTAGGAATCGAAACTTGAAATACTCTATCAACTGGTATATGTCATGTTAATGTTTTGTGGATTTCACTCAGCCGTCTTCTGTAACCCTAGAGGTACTTACGAATAACCCTGACTGTCCAAAAAAGAAGATTGTTTCAATTGCGCCTATTACGGAAATTCATTAATGGTTTGATGCGGCCCGCCACGAATTCCTCTCCTGTGCCAACCTCTTCATCCCAGAGTAGCACTTAAAACCTACGACCTCAACTATTTGCTGGATGTATTCCAATCTTTGTCTTCCTCTACAGTTTTTGCCCTCTACAGCTCCCTCTCGTGCCATGGAAGTCATTCCCTGATGTCTTAACAGATATCCTATCATCCTGTTCCTTCTCCTTATCTGTGTTTTCCAAATATTCCTTTCCTCTCCGATTCTGTGCAGAACCTCCTCATTCCTTACCTTTTGAGTCCACCTAATTTTCAACATTCGTTTGTAGCGCCACATCTCAAATGCTTCGATTCTCTTCTGTTCCGGTTTTCCCACAGTCCATGTTTCACTACCATACAATGCTGTACTCCAAACGTACATTCTCAGAAATGTCCTCCTCAAATTAAGGCCGATATTTGATATTAGTGGACTTCTCTTGGTCAGGAATGCCCTTTTTGCCATTGCTAGTCTGTCTTTAATGTCCTCCTTGCTCCGTCCGTCATTGGACATTTTATTGCCTAGGTAGCCGAACGATCAATGCTAATGTTAAGTTTCTCGCTGTTCTCACATCTGCTGCTTCTCATTACTTTCGTCTTTCCTCGATTCTGCACTCATTAGGTTGTTCATTCTATTCAGCAGATTATATAATTTTTCTTCACTGTCACTCAGGATAGTAATATCAGGGAATCGTATCGTTGATATCCTTTCACCTTGAATGTTGATTCCACTCCTGAACCTTTCTTTCATTCCCATCATTGCTTCTTCGATGTACAGATTGAACAGTAGGGGCGAAAGACTGCGTCCCTGTCTTACACCCTTTTGAATCTGAGCACTTCATTCTTGGTTGTCGACTCTTATTATTCCCTCGTGACTCTTGTACATATTGTATATGTACATCTTACCCCTATTTTTCTCAGTATTTCCAATATCTTGCACCATTGTAGATTTTCGAATGCTTTCTCTAAATCGACAGATTCTATGAATGCGTCTTGGATTTTCTTTAGTCTTGCTTCCGTTATTAACCGCAAAGTCAGAATGGCCCCTCTCGTGCCTTTACCTTTCCTAAAGCCAAACTGATCGTCATCTAGCACATCCTGAATTTTCTTTTCCACTCTTCTGTATACTGTTCCTGTAAGAAACTCGGATGCATGAGCTTTTAAGCTGACTGTGCGATAATTCTCGCACTTGCCAGCTCTTGCAATCTTAGGAATTGTGAGGATGATACTTTTCCGAATGTTAGTTGGTATGTCGCCAGACTCATGCATTCTGCACACCAACGTGAATAGTCGTTTTGTTGCCATGTCCCCCAACTATTTTAGAAATTCTGATGGAATGTTATCTATCCCTTTTGCCTTATTTGATCTTAAATCCTTCAAAGCTCTCTGAAATTCTGATTCTAATACTGGATCTCCCATATTTTCTAAATCGACAACTGTTTCTTCTCCTATCACATCAGACAAATATTCCTCCTCATAAAGGCTTTCAGTATATTCTTCCCACCTATCCGCTCTCACCACTGCATTTAATGTTATCATCCTGGCTTTTAATGTCACCAAAGGTTGATTTGACTTTCCTACATGCTGAATCAGCCCTTCCGACAATTTCTTCAGATTTTTCATGCACCCATTTCGTCTTGGATTCCCTGCTCTTCTTATGCATATGAAAAAAAACCAGTTAATTTTGAGAAGTGCTAAAAAGCAGAAGTATATCCTTTGTTTGATATTGAAGCACCAAAGAAACTGGTATAGGCATGCCTGTTCAAATAAAGAGATATGTAAGCAGTCAGAATACAGTGCTGCGATCGGCAACGCCTGTATAAGACAAGTGACTGGCGCAGTTGTCAGATCGGCTACTGCCGCTACAAAGTCTGAGTATCAAGACTTTAAGTGAGTTTGAACGTGGTGTTATAGACGGTGCGCAAGCGATGGTACACAACATCTCCCTGGAACGATGAAGTGGGGAATTCCCCGTATGACAATTCGACTACTTTACCGTGAATAACAGGAATACAGTAAAACATGAAATCTCCGAAATCGCTGCGGCCGGAAAAAGATCTTGCCTGAACTGGACCAATGACGAATGAAGAGAATCGTTCAACGACACAGAAGTGCAACTCTTCCGCTGATTACTGTAGATTTCAATACTGGGCCATCAACAGGTGTCAGCGTGCGATCCATTCAACGAAACATTATCGATATTGGCTTTCGGAGCCGAAGGCCCACTACCCTTAATTACTGCACGACACAAAGCTTTACGCCTCTCCTGGGCCCGTCAACACCCACATTGGATTGTTCATGTCGACTGGACTGACGACTCTCGTTTCAAATTGTATCGAGCGGATGGACGTGTACGGGTATGGAGACAACCTCATGGATCTATCTACCCTGCGTGTCAGCATGGGACTGTTGAAGCTGGTGCAGACTCTGTAATGGTGTGGGACGTGTGCAGTTGGAGTAATATGGGGCCTCTTATACGCCTAGATACGTACGTAAGCATCCTGTCTGATCACCTGTACCCATTCATGTCCATTGTGCGTTCCGACGGACTTGGGCAATTCCAGCAGGACAATGCGACACCACAAACGACCAGAATTGCTGAAGGGTGTCTCCAGGAACACTCTTCTGAATGTAAACACTTCCAGCGGCCATCAAACTCCACAGATAAGAACATTATTGACCATATCTAGGATGCATTGCAGCGTGCTGTTCAGAAGAGAACTCCACCCCTTCGTACTTTTACGGATTTATGGACAGCCCTACAGGATTCATAGTGTCAGTTCCCTCCAGCACTACTTCAGACATTTGTCGAGTCCATGCCACGTCGTGTTGCGCAATTCTTCTTGCTCACGGGGGTCGTACACGATATTAGTCAGGTGTACCAGTTTATTTGGTTCTTCAGTCTATAATCCGTCAACGAGTTGAATTTACAAAAGAATGTTTTGGTTTTTTGAGAAGAACCGCAAAGTGTTGTAAACTGTGTATTGCTGAAATATATATATATATATATATATATATATATATATATATATATATATATATATATATATTCGATACCATTATTTCCCAGATAATAGGAATATATATATATATATATATATATATACATATATATATATATATATATATAGTCCTATTATCTGGGAAATAATGGTATCGAATATTGACATTGGTAAATACTGATTGCAAATATGATTGCTAACGCACTACCAACGATTTACCGACTCGGTTGAGTGTCTAGTTAAACAGTATCTCTGGTTGCCTGGCACCGAGGAAAATCAGTAACTGAATGTTTAGACAATTTCTGGAAGTGACGATGTGAAAGAATTCTCCTTTCTCTACGATATTTTTGCTCAAATGAAACTAATTTGCAGATATACAAGAAATTTCGCATAGTCAAATTGTATCAATTATCAGACGTAGTTTGGGTGGTGACATGACAGCACACTGTCGTAAAATCATGATATATATTTTTTATAAACTTTTCGTATTTCATAGGGATCTGTTGCGCCATGGAGGTCTGGTTTACTGCGAAAATTCACAGAAAGTACGTTCCTAGAAGCTAGATGTTATTCATTCCTGTACATATCTCGCTAGAAGTATATGAAAGTAAAATTAGATAAATCGGAACTCATAGGAATGCGTTACAAAAATTGTTTTTACCGAGCACTACTTCCGCGTGAACAGGAAAGGGGGAGCATCACAATGGTACACTAGGAAGCAACCTCCAGGCATCGTAAGGTTCCTCGTGGAGTATACATGTAGATGCAGATGTTGCTGATATCTTCATGCAATTTTTCACGCGCACACGCCACACTGTAAAGCTCCGTCAAGTCTTTTTAGCTTTGGTTTTGGATTAACTTTTGCCGCTATCGAACTATCGGGCTCGAGTATGGGAACTTTACACGGAGAACGCGCTTCGTTACACAATAAACCTGACCATGCGCCTAATACAAACATGTATCTCTTGCGCCTCTCAAACATTAAAGTTATTCCGTTAAAAGATGGAAATTGTCAATTTGAAATAATGACAGTAATAGTCAATTTAGTTTCTTTTACCGTTCCTTTAGTACCTAACACATTTCCCTAACAACGTCTGAACTCATCCAATCTTGTGTTAACAGTAGCGCTTGTTTCACATTCATACTAAAGCATTTACGTTCTACCACCAATATTTTCCTTCACGACAATTACTGATTCACGAACATGACACTATATCAACTATAAATCTCATAATTGTTCCCGCTCGACTCTCCGCGAAGTAACTGAATTACTGAAATACTATTCTTCTACGATGCGACGTAACCCATTCAACTCTGAATTACCCGTCTACAAAATTCTGCATACTACGAGGGTTGGAACTTTAATTGTGGCAGCTATTTATTTACAGCTCTTACAAAATAGATACGTGTTTCAAAGTTTTAATGACCTTCAAAGTAGTCACCAGCAATGTGTATAACCCGTTGCTAGCAATGTGGAAGTCGTAGGATACTTATATCAGCGCCAGTTGTGTAGTTCGAGTGACGCGGTCTATTGCCCGACGAATTAGTAGCAGTTATGAAGCGAATGCCGTGAAGTGTTTACTTCAGTTCAGAAATCGAGTTGAACTCACGAGGGCAGAAGTCAGCGGAGTGCAGTAGGTGGTACAACATTTAGCAGCCCCATCAGTCAAACAAATCAGTAACATCTTGCACTGTACGTGCTTCAGCATTGTCCTGCAAAATGATGGTCAGGTCCTGCAGAGAGTGTCATCACTTCTGCCTCTAAGCTGGTCGTAAGCTGTATTCCAAAAATGAACAGCATAGGGAAAGAAGTGGTGACTTTCTGCAGGATCTAAACATCATTTTATTGGACAGTGTGTGGATGCAAGTTGTTACTGATTTGTTTGACTGATGGGGCTGCTAAGTGCTATATCACCTACTGCATTCCCCTGACTTAAGCCCTAGTGAGTTCAACTCGATTTCTAAACTGAAGGAAACACTTCACGGCGTTCGCTTCAGAACTGCAATAGACCGCACTGCTCAAACTGTCAACACAACTGGCACTGCTAAGATTATCCTACGACTTCCACATCGCTGGCAACGGTTTATACACAATGCTGGTGACTATTTTGAAGATCAGTAAAAGTTTGAAACACGTATCTATTTTCAACGAGTTGCAAAAAAACAGTTGCCACTATTAGAGGTCCAACCCCCGTATTTATCCGCGATGCGGCTACGCGCGACAGCTCCCCGCTGAAGCCCAACAACGACTCTTCCTGCACACCCCAAGTCGGCTCGTGATCACTGCTCTAGATCATTGTGGCCATAGAATAGTCAAGACAATGCTCTCTCAGAGAAATGCCGTGCTTGGCTTTGAAAATTCCAGAAGCTAGCACAGGTAAGGAGTACAGTGCCGATAGGTTACAACATCGAAGGTAGCAGTACTCCTTGCTACCAGCGGGGTTTGGAGATGCAGAAAAACGGTTTCCATTTTTTCTGGTAGGAAATGCAAGCATGCCAAAGGTCAGCTGAAAAATTGTCAGAAAAAATACCGAAGAGGATTTACTTTTCCTAGATACAGCAGGTATACCTGTTTAACTACATTTTGCTTTTACATAATGTTTTAGCAGCCTCATTCCTTCTCTGTGAAATTTGAGCAATTTTAAAATTTTATTAAATTTATTTTCAGGTTTTTGAAGATAAACTACATCATCATATTCAGTCACATGAAGTAATCTCCATCCTCAAAAAGTCGTTTGAAGTTGGTGTCTGCGGAGCCTCCAAGGATGGTGACCCCGGGCGTGCGCCCAGTGCGCCCGCTGTTAAAACTCATTCTTTTAGAGGGAATACCAGTGGTTCCATGTCCACTGTACAATAAAAAGGAAGAAAAGAAAAAAACGGAGAGAGAGAGAAAGAGAGAGAGAGAGAGAGAGAGAGAGAGAGAGAGCGTCGACGCGTGGTGAAGATATCATTATCGTTGGTTGGGCGGGAAATAAAGTAATTTTCCCCAATCCTGGTCATGTCCAGTTGCAAGGTTGAAAGCTACGATGCAACAAACGTGGCCAAAGTGGACCATGAGAATTATTTGTGACAGTTTTGGGCCAGGAGGAGTAGGAGTTTAGAGTGATAGCTGCAGAGTTTCATATAAAAAATTTTGGTTGTTGTAAGGATAATGATACAAATGATGGGACACCAACTCGACTGAGACGTATACAGCAGAATGTTCAGGGAAAGAAGACCACAATAGGCATCGGTGCAAATTTCGCACTAGTAAGATATCGTAAAATCTCTCATGTAACTAACTTCCATCCTCACGGATGGCAAAACGGAAGAAAGACATTGACTGACTAGTAACGCATAATTTGCAGCGAGCACACCCTCAGTAAAGAATAACAAGTACATTGTTAGTGATGAATTCCATAGGAGGTGCCGTGACGACATGTTAACAGTCAATTGAAGATTTGTCAGAGCGGGAAACAGATTATACTTTCAGGCTCCCTATAATTTTACGCCAACCTCCTGGGTCAAATAGAACAGGAGAAATTTTGTCAAAATATAAAGTAGTACAAGAGGAGAGAAGAGTCCCAGGAGGAAAATTTTACTTTGGCGCCTAAGAATGCCAGACGATATGTATGACCGGTGTAGTTTCATGTTTACTTCCCTTTTCTATGTTCCTGCATGTCGTTTTGGTGAGTGCAACATAAACATGCTTATATAATAATGACTGAGTTTTTAAACAGCAGTCTGATTAAGCGTTTAACAGGAACATTATTTAATTCTCCTTATCTGCAGTTTGCTTTCTCGCAACAAGTCGAAATAATGATCACCACATGCCGAAAGTCATTATGTGACGATACCGCCAACAGGTCAATTATCATAATACTAATGAATAGAAGCGAATCGTCAGCACTCTTCCCTATACATTTTTGGGAAACGATAGCAGTATGTAACAATTATCTGTTGAAGAGTACATATTGGTCATATGAGGAGACCCCGTTGTCTATGAGCAGAGTCTTTGACTAGTAATTTTACATCCTGGGTCCATGTTGGAAACTAGCCACTCCTTAAATTTCGAATAAAAATTATCGATAGTAGTGGCCGAAGAGTTTCGGCGTAAGGAATCACCCTCGTTCTGCCAACGATCGTCAAAAAGGGCGGAGAACCAGACTGAGGTTCAGGGCACTATTTTATCTTTTGGGCGGTAAAGACATGGAGAAATACATTGAAGACACATAAGGTATAACAACAGGACACGTTGCCTGAAACTGAAAAATGTTATGTTGGTTCTCTCTATTGACAAAAGAAGGGGCTGCCAAGGAGGAGGTGACCATGAGAAAAAGATTGAATAACCAAGGAAAGGGTAATATTCTACTAATCAAGAGTGGAATGTCAGCCGGCCGCTGTGGCCGAGCGGTTCTAGGCGCTTCAGTCCGGAACCGCACTACTGCTACGGTCGCAGGTTCGAATCCTGCCTCGGGCATGGATGTGCCTGATGTCCTTAGGTTAATTAAGTTTAAGTAGTTCTAAGTCTAGGGAACTGATGACCTCAGATGTTAAGTCCTATAGTGCTTAGAGCCATTTGTGGAATGCCACAAGTATGAACGTGGTAGGGAAGCTAGAAAATCTGAAAAGCAAAATGCAAAATCTCGTTTTAGATACAGTGGGGAGTTAGTACAGTGAAATGGAAAGAAGGAACAAGGATATCTGGTTATAAGAATGTCGGGTAATATGTACAGTAGCAGAAAATAATATAACGGGAGTAGTATTCATTATGAGTATGAAGGTAGGAAATAGAGTGAGTCACTGTGAACAGTTCAGTGATAGCGGCGATGCTAGAAGCAGAAGATGAAGGCCCGCCCTCGCCTCCCCCGTATCCCTTCAGCATCCAGGAAAGCCCTCTGTGGGCCCGAGGGGTGTTGAAGGTGTTGCCTAACTCTCAGCTGCTAGAGCAGCCACTGGGCTATTTTAGTATCGAAATTTCTGAAGGTACATTCCTAACGTACTTAACAAAAGTCCGTGGGTGGACTCTGGGTGATGCTGCGCACATTTATCATGCACTCCCGCGTAGTCACGCCACAGGAGACCGAGAAAAAGGAGGGCTGAAAGAACATAAGTACTTTTTGCTGCTTCGGATCTCGTTGAAGTTCAGTTGAATGGTCTGTACACGAGAACAAAAATTTCAGTCCCAGTGCGCTCCAAAGGGGAGCGATCACTTTCACTGGGGATGCAGCCCTACAATGTCCTTAGAGAAGGGCCCGACGGTGTCAGCAGTGTAAGAGGTTCGAAAACAATCTTCCTGTTACTCATCACAATGCGAACTCTCATTTTCGATCGCAAAATAAGTGGAAACCAACGGCAGATTCTAAGCGTAGATGTGTCTGAAATGTTCTCTTCGGATACTGATAAGGGAAACCTCT
The DNA here is from genome assembly GCF_021461395.2 of Schistocerca americana. Taxonomy (NCBI): domain Eukaryota; kingdom Metazoa; phylum Arthropoda; class Insecta; order Orthoptera; family Acrididae; genus Schistocerca; species Schistocerca americana. The sequence goes on along the minus strand of NC_060123.1, from coordinate 398,915,038 downwards.
TGATTTCAAAGCTGTATATTTCGGTTCTGACGACTTCCATCGTAGAGACGTCAGAAGTACGGGTGACGGTGGGTAAGAGGGACTGTGAGGAGCTTTTCATCTTGCGGAACGTCCTTGGTGGCGTTGGGGCAGAACTGCGGTGAAATGGGGTTCCAACGTGACATCACTAACGCTCCTCCCAGCTGACATGGATTTCTGAGTTTTTTTCGCTTTTGTCGTGACCTTGCTGTTTGAAGTGTCACCGAGTACGAGGGTGACGTCTCGGAGCGCCTCCAGTTTGCACCATTAGAGAGGAAGGCAGGAGGCGACTTTGAGACAAACTTCAAAGTCACGCGTCACAATGCGAGATAGTTATACCGTTTCGAAAAAGTGATCCTTTAATTTTGTTCCGCAGTGTAGTACATATGCTTGTGCTATTGAAACGGGCACATTAAAGTAACATCAACCAGCATTGTGGGGAGATGGTTGCTTACTTCCACAGCGTTTTATGTAGTTATACATTAAGTAATTTTCCAGATTTATTCACGTGAGGCACTTTTCCGGTTTCATTTATTTGGGCAATGTTAATTTCTTTGTTCGGTTTCACAAACTGATTGGCACACTTGGGAATCAAGTCCACTTTCTGTCCATTCAACTGGGTTTTCAAGTTGTCCGTCCTACTTCCTTTAAATTTTTCAATAACATGGACGTTAATGCCAATATAGGATTATTTTTCTGTCTTCTGTAGATGTTTGGTTGTATAAAGTTGTGTGACCTGCTGGAGACCATCTGCGTGTAAGACAAGAGAGTCCGTATTCATCTTCTGCAGAACATATACACAATTACAGTGCCAGTGTTACTGTGATGACGGTGGACTGCGGTATTTATCTGCCGATACCCTGCATGCGACTTTCAAACACAAAGTCTGATCTGTACGGGAATACACATAATGGATGTGCGAGTACAGACTGTAGACGTACTGTTGACATGTGGTTGACGGCTGGTCGTGAGTCGTGCATGGATAGCAAAATGGTATGCCAGCACGTTAACTCAACGTGTTCGGTCATGGGGTAAGATGGCCTTTGTCATAAAAAAAACTGAGTTAATGGATCAACGACGAACTTGAGCAGGCGTCGTGGGAAGTCCGCCTTGAACAAATACAACGACCAATAACGAACAAAATGGGATTAAAAAAAGGTAGCGACCGTAGAGCGACATGCGGGAAATCTGGGTTCGAGTCCCGGACCGGCACAAATTTTTACGGTCGCCCTCCAGTTCTAGAGCTGATGGTAGTTATTACTTGCAATTTCTAATTCATCTGATGTGTATACATAATTAATTAAGTATTGAAATAATTTGTAACTCTCATGAAGTCCTTTTCGACTCGTCTAGTCATTGTCCTAACTTGTGCTCATTTCAGAATCTTGTTCACGAGAGGATTACACTCAATTTCATTACATTTCAAGACGAAAGAGGATGTTTGTCTTCAGCAGAGAGCATATTTTTAAATGAAATTTTCACCCAAGGGGATAAAGGCAATAGAACTTTGAGACACCTGTTTTGCAGTGACGAATAAGTTGGTATTTAGGTACCATGCGATCTCATTTCAACTTAATAGATCTTGTAGGAACAGATAAGTTTTAGTCGCATGGCACTGTTCTTCATTTATGAGTCTTACTTCATTTAAAGGAAAATGTTTCAGGGTATTAGAGCTGCAGTCATCTTATGAACTAACAGGTTAAAGTTTAAACTTAGTGGCCGGCTTTCACCCCAAAATGGGAACGTAATCGTTGCTCCAACAGGGCTCGACACTTTCATAAAAGAAAACTGTGTAGAGGAATGAATAAGAAAAAATTCCGTCTCTGTGTGCAACAGAGCGGTTAGAATTGTTTGGAAGACGGGGCCTATGTCCCTCACTCAGTGCGACATGTACAGAAGAGCTCTTACGCTAGAGAGGGCGCTCTCAGTACCGAGAGAAAGAAAGAGAATAGCTCGTTGAGCGCGGCGAGTGTTTCGGAGAGAAGCACAAGAAATCCGCGTGCATCGCGGGGCCGCGCCGCTGTTTGCCTGTTAGCGGTGAGAGGATTTCGCGGTTCGCCGGGGCGCACGGAAACAGGTGAGAGGATCCGGCATAACGAGGGGTGGGGTGGGGGCGGGTGAGGGCGCGGCTCAAAAAAGCGCTCTGCCTTCCCTCCTCCGCGGCGAGCGCTCGCCGGCGCCACTGCACCGTGCGCTGGCGCTAGTTCTAGGCCGTACGCCGGGGTCCGGCGATCGATCTCGCGGAGCGCCGCGCCGCGCCGCTTCCTGGCTCTGTCGCTACACTTCCTCTGCTTTCGCAGGCTCCAGCGGCGCTCTAACTCTGCTGAAGATTTATACGGGCCGGACCACAACTGTAGCGAGAAATGATTGAAGGTTCCTTAGGACACTACATCACTCTTACGCACGTTCTATCTGATAAAAAATAAAATAAAAAAAATACTGACATCTATTAGTGGCAATATTGCAGTACCTGTGTTTTCCTGATTACGATGCGAAGTGCATGCATGTTCAAAGGAGATGTTTGACGACTTATAGAAGTTTTGGGTCTGGCCGTGACTCGGGCGCGGATAGCCAACTGGTAAAGCGACCACTCGTGATAAGCCATTCTGTTCTATAGCTGATGGTTGTCCTCACTCGCTACTGCGAATTCATTTAATTGTTAGTTGGGTGAATTTATCTTTTGATTTTATGATGGCTTCTACTCTTCTGGAGAGTCACTCAGTGAAGCGTCTGAGTCTCTGAAGGAATGGCAGCCGAAATCAGAAAAGGAAGGTGGTTCAAAAATGGTTGAAATGGCTATAAGCACTATGGGACTTAACATGTGAGGTCATCAGCCCCCTAGACATAAAATTACACTACTGGCCATTCAAACTGCTACACCACGAAGATGCGTGCTACAGACGCGAAATTTAACCGACAGGAAGAAGATGCTGTGATATGGAAATGATTAGCTTTTGAGTGCATTCACACAAAGTTGCCGCCGGTGGCGACAAATACAACGTGCTGACTTGAGGAAAGTTTCCAACCGATTTCGCATACACAAACAGCAGTGGACCGGCGTTGCCTAGTGAAACGTTGTTGTGATGCCTCGTGTAAGAAGGAGAAATGCGTACCATCACGTTTCCGACTTTGATAAAGGTCGGATTGTAGCCTATCGCGATTGCGGTTTATCGTATTGCGACACTGCTGCTCGCTTTAGTCGAGATCCAATGATTGTTAGCAGAATATGGAATCGATGGGTTCAGGAGGGTAATACGGTACGCCGTGCTGGATCCCAACGGCCTCGTATCACTAGCAGTCGAGATGACAGGCATCTTATCAGCATGGCTGTAACGGATCGTGCATCCATGTCTCGATGCCTGAGTCAACAGATGGGGACGTTTGCAAGATAACAATCATCTGCACGAACAGTTTGACGACGTTTGAAGCAGCACGGACTAGCGGCTCGGAGACCATGGCTGCGGTTACCCTTGACGCTGCCTCACAGACAGGAGCGCTTGTGATGGAGTACTCAACGACGAACCTGGGTGCACGAATGGCAAAACGTCATTGTTTTGCATGAATCCAGGTTCTGTTTACAGCATCATGATGGTCGCATCCGTGTTTGGTGATATCGCGGTGAACGCACATTGGAAGCGTGTATGGCGTGATGGTAGGGGTATGGGGTGCCATTGGTTACACGTCTAGGTCACCTCTTGGTCACATTGACGGCACTTTGAATAGTGGACTTTACATTTCATATGTGTTACGAACCGTGACTCTGCCCTTATTCGATCCCTGCGGAACTCTACATTTCAGCAGAATAATGCACTACCTCATGTTGCAGGTCCTGTATGGGCCTTTCTGGATACAGAAAATGTTCGACTGCTGCCCTGGCCAGCACATTCTCCAATCTCTGACTAATTGAAAACGTCTTGTCAATGGTGGCCGAGCAACTGGCTCGCCATAATACGCCAGTCACTACTCTTGATGAACTTTGGTATAGTGTTGAAGCTGCATGGGCAGCTGTACCTGTACACGCTATCCTAGCCCTGTTTGACTCAATGCCCAGGCGTATCAAGGCCGTTATTACGACCAGAGGTGGTTGTTCTGGGTACTGATTTCTCAGGGTCTATGCACCCAAATTGCGTGAAAATGTAATCACATGTCAGTTCTAGTATAATATATTTGTCCAATGAATGCCCGTTTATCATCTGCATTTCTTCTTGGTGTAGCAATTTTAATGGCCAGTAGTGTACATAAAGCTGACTAACCTAAGGACATCACACACATCCAGGCCCGAGGCAGGATTCGAACCTGCGGCCGTAGCAGCAGCGCCGTTCCGGACTGAAGCGCCTAGAACCACTCAGTCACAGCGACCGACAAGGAAGGTGGAGGCTGGCGTCCGGAACGGACGGTCTCATACCAAAGGTACAGGGCTTTCCACATAAAACCGGTACGCCTCACGCCCGAGTTTCAAGAAGCAATGAACTAACAACAAACGAAGAGTGATACCTTATAACCGATTTATTGAACATTAGAACTCTGTACTAACGGATTACAAGGTCAAAGTATAAATGTCTCTTTCTTTAGAACAATACAAGCTTTTAAAGAATCCAGAACATAAAAACCTGCCGGCCAGGTTGGCCGAGCGATTCTATGCGCTACAGTCTGGAACCGCGCGACCGCTACGGTCGCAGTTCGAATCCTGCCTCGGGCATGGATGTGTGTGATGTCCTTAGGTTAGTTAGGTTTAAATAATTCTAAGTTATAGTGGACTGATGACCACAGCAGTTAAGTCCCATAGTGCTCAGAGCCATTTGAACCATAAAAGTCTTTTTACTTTAGAACTAAATAAACCTTAAGGACCAGAGTGAGTGTTTTTCCTTTAGAACGAAGTAAACCTTAAGGACCACCGTGAGTAAATGTCTCTTTTCTTTTAACCAACAAACTTTAAATAATACAATTTTACTCAAGCCTCTTTAATCTTCAACTAAGCTTCAAGATTTTCCAGTCACAAGAAGGAAGTATATCAAACACGTGTAAATTACACTTGGACAGGCCGAGGTCGGATCTTAGTGCGTGTCACAGGCGGCACAATGAACTCAAATTTAGACCTCAGGCACCAGGTAGTCCCCGGCCCCAACGACACAATCACCGTAGACACGAAGCTGCAACTTACATAGCAAAGCTCTCTTAGGGTATGCAAAGACAGAACAATAAACTTTTGGCCTATTTCAAAGATACAACACTCAAGGCAAATACAGTTGCGGGGGCGGCAAAATTGATAAAATTATTAAATCATTAAACATAGAAAGTATTAAAACTACCATAACAAACGTAAAAGTAGGCCTTAGAAAATAAATTCCGCAGTCACCGAGCTCCTAAACTGTCCCTATATGAACGGTTCTAGGATAGCAAGATACTCTTGAGAAGTTTTAGCACTTCAGTTATCTTTTGAAAACAGCTGTTGGAACAATTCGACCAGAAACGTAGCAGATCGAAGCACTTCGTAGAATTAAACAGAATCTACTACTGGCCGTTCTGCAAGGTGGCTGTGGTACCTTAAAACACAGGTTATGGTACTAATTATAAACAGTTTTGCTGCCCAAAGGTAGAACGGACCTTTCTTCTTAATCCAATACAGTTGAAGAGAAGATCCCCCTCCCAACAGAGCCCAGCCCGCTACGCCTTAAAATCAAAACACAAGTCACAGTCATTAAATCTTACCTTAAAACAAAGCGCTCCCGATTTTCTTAAGAGGAAAATAACTCTAGTAGCCAAACCAATTGCTCTAAAGAATAGAGCTAAGCACGCGTTGGAGATTCTTTTAGCAAAGAATCAATCGATCACCTTGTGGCCATAATACTACTAACTTCAAACCACGTGCGGGGACAGACACCGAGCTGTTCCAATAGAGCGAGCTAAAGACGACAGAGGCTGGTTCTTCGAGAATTGTCACAAACGATACTCACCGCGGAGTAAGTGGCGGCAATCTCCGGGCTGTATTCCAGAGCAGGAAACCGAAGGAAGATGCAGGCCTGATGCATCTCGGAACAGCACTAGCACCGGGAAACATGCCGCGACAACTGCCACGCCGTTCCGTCCCGCAAACCCGGCTGTTAGCACTCCCTTAGAAAAATGCCTGCGCCAGAAATACTGGCCACGCCTCCCGAAGAATCAAGTACATTGGCCCCTGCACATCTGCTCACGCCAACCACCCAGTTTCGACTTTGTCTCCCTACCGGAATCTGTATCTCTTGTCCAGAGTTCCACAACCAAAGATTCTCTCATAAGAAAAAATGTATCGACCACGCTGCACGGGTCAAGTAGATAATAGTAACGTTAAGAAACATGTAATTGCCTGTTTATAAGAATTGCTGGAAGTGGTGGCCATGGGCATCCAGGCATCGCTGACTTCCTGTGATGACGTCACCAGCAACACGCTGTAATTCTCCAGGTGTCATGTTGTTAATTTCTCTAGTAACATTCCATTTAAGATCGTCTGTTGTGAAACACACAATTTTAAGTCCTGGGATCTCGGAGACCAGAGACCTCTACTAACAAGTCTGTCTTCAGGGAACATGTTGGTGATTAGGGCCATACTTTAACTGGATGTGTGAGCGGTTGCTCCATCTTTTTGGAATAGTGCAATCAGCTTCACTGTGTCTATTAATTGTGCGAAGAAAGAATCAAAGGGCTGCTTATATTTGACACTGTTTAGGGTGCAACCGAAAAATATGGGTCAATAATGCTCATGCCGGACAATGTACACCAAGCCCTAATCTTTTCGGAGTGGAGAGGTTTCTCATGCAGAATATGTGGGTTGTCCTGCGACCAGTGTCTGCAGTTCTATTAGTTTACATAACCTGAAAAATGAAACCAGGCCTCGTCTGACATGAAGTAAAGCAAGATGTCCAAGTAATCGTTGGCAATTGACGTTAAGAGCCAGTTATAAGATAGACCAACCTGGTGCGGCAACCCCAATACCGATTCAGAAGCCTTCCCGTGATGTACACGCAAATTCTGTATACAGTTTCCGTGGTCCTCATCGGTTGCCTATCCCTCTGCACATTCTACATCCACATCTACATTTATACTCCGCAAGCCACCCAACGGTGTGTGGCGGAGGGCACTTTACGTGCCACTGTCATTACCTCCCTTTCCTGTTCCAGTCGCGTATGGTTCGCGGGAAGAACGACTGTCTGAAAGCCTCCGTGCGCGCTCTAATCTCTCTAATTTTACATTCGTGATCTCCTCTGGAGGTATAAGTAGGGGGAAGCAATATATTCGATACCTCATCCAGAAACGCACCCTCTCGAAACCTGGCGAGCAAGCTACACCGCGATGCAGACCGCCTCTCTTGCAGAGTCTGCCACTTGAGTTTGTTAAACATCTCCGTAACGCTATCACGGTTACCAAATAACCCTGTGACGAAACTCGCCGCTCTTCTTTGGATCTTCTCTATCTCCTCCGTCAACCCGATCTGGTACGGATCCTACATTAATGAGCAATACTCAAGTATAGGTCGAACGAGTGTTTTGTAAGCCACCTCCTTTGTTGATGGACTACATTTTCTAAGGACTCTCCCAATGAAACTCAACCTGGTAACCGCCTTACCAACAATTAATTTTATATGATCATTCCACTTCAAATCGTTCCGCACGCATACTCCCAGATATTTTACAAAAGTAACTGCTACCAGTGTTTGTTCCGCTATCATATAATCATACAATAAAGGATCCTTCTTTCTATGTATTCGCAATACATTACATTTGTCTATGTTGAGGGTCAGTTGCCACTCCCTGCACTAAGTGCCCATCCGCTGCAGATCTTCCTGCATTTCGCTACAATTTTCTAATGGTGCAACTTCTCTGTATACTACAGCATCATCCGCGAAAAGCCGCATGGGACTTCCGACACTATCTACTAGGTCATTTATATATATTGTGAAAAGCAATGGTCCCATAACACTCCCCTGTGGCACATCAGAGGTTACTTTAACGTCTGTAGACGTCTCTTCATTGATAACAACATGCTGTGTTCGGTTTGCTAAAAACTCTTCAATCCAGCCACACAGCTGGTCTGATATTCCGTAGGCTCTTACTTTGTTTATCAGGCGACAGTGCGGAACTGTATCGAACGCCTTCCGGAAGTCAAGAAAAATAGCATCTACCTGGGAGCCTGTATCTAATATTTTCTGTGTCTCATGAACAAATAAAGCGAGTTGGGTCTCACACGATCGCTGTTTCCGGAATCCATGTTGATTCCTACATAGTAGATTCTGGGTTTCCAAAAACGACATGATACTCGAGCAAAAAACATGTTACAAAATTCTACAACATATCGACGTCAGAGATATAGGTCTATAGTTTTGCGCATCTGCTCGACGACCGTTCTTGAAGACTGGGACTACCTGTGCTCTTTTCCAATCATTTGGAACCTTCCGTTCCTCTAGAGACTTGCGGTACACGGCTGTTAGAAGGGGGGCAAGTTCTTTCGCGTACTCTGTATAGAATCGAATTGGTATCCCGTCAGGTCCAGTGGACTTTCCTCTGTTGAGTGATTCCTGTTGCTTTTCTATTCCTTGGACACTTATTTCGATGTCAGCCATTTTTTCGTTTGTGCGAGGATTTAGAGAAGGAACTGCAGTGCGGTCTTCCTCTGTGAAACAGCTTTGGAAAAAGGTGTTTAGTATTTCAGCTTTACGCGTGTCATCCTCTGTTTCAATGCCATCATCATCCCGGAGTGTCTGGATATGCTGTTTTGAGCCACTTACTGATTTAACGTAAGACCAGAACTTCCTAGGATTTTCTGTCAAGTCGGTACATAGAATTGTACTTTCGAATTCACTGAACGCTTCACGCATAGCCCTCCTTAAGCTAACTTTGACATCGTTTAGCTTCTGTTTGTCTGAGAGGTTTTGGTTGCGTTTAAACTTAGAGTGAAGCTCTCTTTGCTTTCGCAGTAGTTTCCTAACTTTGTTGTTGAACCACGGTGGGTTTTTCCCGTCTCTCACAGTTTTACTCGGCACGTACCTGTCTAAAACGCATTTTACGATTGCCTTGAACTTTTTCCATAAACACACAACATTGTCAGTGTCGGAACAGAAATTTTCGTTTTGATCTGTTAGGTAGTCTGAAATCTGCCTTCTATTACTCTTGCTAAACCGATAAACCTTCCTCCCTTTTTTTATATTCCTACTAACTTCCATATTCAGGGATGCTGCAACGGCCTTATGATCACTGATTCCCTGTTGTGTACATACAGAGTCGAAAAGTTCGGGTCTGTTTGTTATCAGTAGGTCCAAGATGTTATCTCCAAGAGTCGGTTCTCTGATTAATCGCTCGAGGTAATTTTCGGATAGTGCACTCAGTATAATGTCACTCGATGCTCTGTCCCTACCACCCATCCTAAACATGTGAGTGTCCCAGTCTATATCTGGTAAATTGAAATCTCCACCTAAGGCTATAACATGCTGAGAAAATTTATGTGAAATGTATTCCAAATTTTCTCTCAGTTGTTCTGCCACTAATGCTGCTGATTTGGGAGGTCGGTAAAAGGAGCCAATTATTAACCTAGCTCGGTTGTTGAGTGTAACCTCCACACATAATAATTCACAGGAACTATCCACTTCTATTTCACTACAGGATAAACTACTACTAACAGCGACGAACACTCCACCACCGGTTGCATGCAATCTATCCTTTCTAAACACCGTCTGTACCTTTGTAAAAATTTCGGCAGAATTTATCTCTGGCTTCAACCAGCTTTCTGTACCTATAACGATTTCGATTCTGCACGGATCCTGCAGTTCTCTTGTTCTTGTTCAGCTCTTGAATAGTGTTGGTCGTGAGGATTTTCCCTCCATTTCTTTACATCCCTTGCTGGAGTCTGTCTTTATATAACACTGCACAGTATCAATTCCCTGTTATAATACAAGGTGCCCCGTTTCTATTGCAACTAATGATAGAATAAATGATGATTAAATGAAAGCCTCAGCTGCCGACAGGTGTTGCTGATATACCTCGATTGGGCAGCTGAAAATGTGTGCCCCGATCGGGACTCGATTCCGGGATCTCCTGCTTACATGGTATAATGGCAATGATACGAGCTTTCACAACAACTGATGCAAGGCCAGACAGCTGCTTTCAGATTTCCGATAAAATGCAGTATAGCCAACGTTCGAGACAGTGTTACCACATCAGAAGAAATTCGATTAGAGATGATTAACCGGTATGTGAGGTGTACCAGTTTGATGTGGGCCAACCTGCATTTCACTGGGCTCATCGGTACTCTGGGCAGGCCAGCCCATTTCAGGAACGTTAGTGAACAGACGCTGCTGTCTGACAAGGTGTGTTGAAATAAACAGTCATCATCTCCGAACTTTCCCTCTACTGGTCACAGTACACAACGCATTTAGAATTTTTTGAAGCGCGATAAGGGGACTACAGCGTAACCACGAAAGACACCAATGTACCGTAACACTACCACATCCACATAACACTGCTGGCAACACACAGGATGAAAGGTAATGTTTTCGAGGCATTCACCGAATCCAAACACTTCCATCGGATTTCGTTTAATGCAACACTACTATAGTCTTATTCCACCGGAGGCCCTATATGCGGCAGAGGCTCCTACAGTGAACTAGGAATTTCTGCTTGAGGGCAAAGAAACATATTTTGAGAAAGGCCTAGTGTCGCATTAAACAAAACAGCGAGTACAGAACTATTTAAGTATGTGTAGGAGATAAGTGACACGATCGAGAAAAGAAGGATTGCCTTTTGTGGCCATGTAACACGAATGAACCCAGTGAGACTCCCTGCTAAACCAGTAGGACAGGACAGGTAATTTAAGTTGTGGAAAGGGCCAAAATAAGAGGCTGGCATTTATTCTCGGACATGCATCCTTTTATTTCATCAAACATTACAAGAGCCAAGAATTTTTTTATTTTTTTGAAAAAACCACAGCTTTAGTTTTGGAACTTAATTAGCGGCTGAATGCACGTACAATCTCATGCCTCAAGGACAAGACCACTTTAATTTAAAAACGGCTGAAAGCCAATAACTTAAAGCTCAACCAAAATCAGAAATTTAAAAGGCATAGCCTTATCTTGAAACAGTACCTTAATTAGGCTGAAGACCCAAAGAATCTGACACTTTAAGAGCAAACAACACAAATTCAATATCGCCTGAAAGCCCAACACTTAAGACTCAATAACATTAGTTTTAAAAATGCCAAAGGCTTTATGTAAAACAGTTCTTAACTTACGCTGGAGGCCCAAACCATCTAAAACCTTAAGAGCAGAACAACTTTAATTCAAAATCGGCTGAAGGCCCCAAGAATCTGACACTTTAAGAGCAAAACAACTTAAATTCAATATCGGCTGAAGGCCGAACACTTAAGACTCAATAACATTAGTTTTAAAAATGCCAAAGGCTTTACGTAAAACAGTTCTCATATTAGACTGAAGGCCCAGACAATCTTACACCTTAAGGGCAAAACAACCTTAATCTAAAAATCGGCTAGAAGCCATACAAGTACAAACAACAAGAACAAACAAGAAAGGCGGTACACCCAAGGGCGCTCAGAAGTTTTGAGGGTTGGCCTGGAATTCAAACACTAACGCTCGCTTAGGTGAGACAGCCAGTCGGCCCAACAATTGTCGATTCGACGACAACCCAACCGACAGACAGTCAATGGACCCACTAACAAGATAACCTCCGCTTCACCTGACCAGCATACAACAGGGAGTTCAATAGAACGACGTAGAAGGTATTGGCGCCCACAACCAATTATACATTGAGCTGTCAAACTCCACATGGTGCTGGACAGCGACAACACGATGAGGGTAATACACTGCCTGAATTTACATCAATGGCCAGGGCAGGTAACCGGAATATTAACGGCTACAGGGCAGAAGACTCCGCTAGCGCACTTCAGTTCAAATAACCAAGTACAGTTAAACTCCACCGGAGGGTGGCTAAAATTTGCCAACGTGAAAACACACGTCGTTGCTCGTGGGAATATCCCAACAGCTGACAACGAACTCCAAACGACACTATGTGGACAGTCGTGACTTGCTGGTAGATTAAGTCAAAACTCAACTTTCATGTCCAGGATCAGTGAGCCACAAACCTCGTAGCAATGGGAACAGCGCCACACACTCCAACACCACATGGAGGCTGCCAGCGGGCCCGGCCATACTACGCGCTGAGATTTCCTTGCTGCTCCACGCCAACCGACCAACCGCCCAGGCCCGAAAACGGTGAAAGGACCAAGTATACGTCTGCCGATGAGACGACCAACCGAACGACCAACCAACGTTTGTCCCACTCCAATCTCCCTCTGTCCGACAGTTCTGGCTGTCGGCGCCTCACCGGCGCTCTGATGCCCGACGTAGCTGCTGCTGCGTCCCGACTGCACTGCTGGTCTGTACCAAACTGACTAGCCAGACACACACGACGATCCGGAAATACTATCGGTGGCTCCAGAGATGGTACGACAGTGCACTTACCGATATGCGCTGCTGCTGCTGCTCACGGGCAAGTAAGGCAGGAAGTTACTGACGCCAGTTAATATAACAAGAAAACGAGGCGGCAGTACAGTAACAGAAAATGACAAACAATAAATGGCACGAATACGAGCCGTGCACGGCTCACCCAGGATGCATATTTCAGAATAACAAAGCCAAAGGGGCACAATTCGTACAATTCAAAAAATATCTACTAGCAGTGTCCTAAAGACAAGCTTGTTCCCCTTAAGGAAAAACTATGAACACACCAAGCTTTACAGGAAAAGCTGAAGTTGAAGACAGGGAAGAAATGGACAGTGCTGTGTGGAATGCTAGTGACTCAAAAATTATGAGAAAATCACATGTCATTTTAAAATTCTTTTTCATTAATAAGACCTCGTTTCATATCGTGAAAACTTATGATTGCATATAAAATCTGCAGTACATGCCTTTCCCCAGTTTTTCGTCCACTGTTTATTTTAATCCACTATCGGACTGATATCTGTCTCATTCTCATCACTTACAACTTTCAGTTTAATATACACACCCACATGAATGCATGCACAAACACGTACACAAAAGTTTCATTTTTACCTGGGACAACGGGCAGCATCGTCTCAGAAATAAATTTGAACAGTTTCATTTCCATAGTCCGAGCAAGATTACCGGCAGCTTTCTCTTCCAGAATGAGATTTTTGCTCTGCAGCGGAGTGTGCGCTGATATGAAACTTCCTGGCAGATTGAAAATCTCATTCTGGAAACATTCATGTCTGGCTAATTCATGTCTCTGCAATATCCTTTCTTCCAGGAGTGCTAGTTCTGCAAGGTATGCAGGAGAGCTTCTATAAAGTTTGGAAGGTAGGAGACGAGATACTGGCGGAAGTAAAGGTGTGAGGACGGGTCGTGAGTCGTGTTTGGGTAGCTCAGTTGGTAGAGCACTTGCCCGCGTAAGGCATAGGTCCCGAGTTCGAGTCTTGTTCCAGCACACAGTTTTAATCTGCCAGGAAGTTTCAGCTTTCTCTTGGCTGTCAGGTAAATTCCGGTAACCATTAACATTTAGTCCGAACTGAAAATCCCTAATTTCATACCACATCACTTGGTAATGGCTGAAATTAACTGCGAATATATTATTGGCTGGATCTGAAACAGCTGGCTCTGCATCTTAGAAAGAAGAATGAAAAATGAAGAATGAAAAATGAAGAAAAAAATAATAAAAAGGAGAAGAAAGTGAAATAACTGGTAACATATACTCTTATTTTATTTACGACTAACTCTTCAATCCTTTTACTGATAATTTTTGGGGAATGATCGATTCTTACCTGAATTCTTTTAATATTTTCCTGTGTTGGTTTTATCTCATTATTCAATTTATTAATGACTCTAGATATCTTGAATGACAGCACCATACCTGTAAAGTTCTGAAAGAGTACTGAAATCCGAACTCTGTGTTTGACCTTTAGAAGAGGCCTAGAATCGTGTTTCGACATACACTGTTACAGAAAATAAAAACAGTGTAAACTGAATTCTCTTCTTGTGTTTGTAATCATCACGAACACAAACATTTTCAGGCAATAACTTGCTTCCGTTATCAAACTTATATGATTACACGTTACATGATGGATAACCCTGCAGAGCGGAAAGATACTCCCGCCATATGATGCTTCTTGCTGCAGTCACCACAGGCACCTATTGCAGTGGCAACTCCGCAGACAGACGAGCGATGCGGGTTGCCGAATCCGCTGCGCAGTCTGGCCGACACGAGAGTATTTAAAAGTAAGTACCACAGTTGGCAACAAACATGTAGGTACGGCCAACGTCCATTAAAGCCCATCGACCAGCAGCAGTGGAAGGGGCGCGACGATTAACGAACTATTTCTTGGCGATCACGTGTGTGCAAATAGTCGCGGAAATGTCCTTCCTCCTGGGGCTAGATGAGCCGGCTCCCGGCCGTTCAGTCGTGTTAGCTACGAGCTGCTAACAGCCGACTTCCTCATGTAACTGTTGTACGGGTATAGAGTCAAAGGGAACTCTGATTATAGGAATTAGTTGCTATTTGCTTGATCCGAAGAAGGGATCCTTATTGTTTTGTTGGTTCTGAAGAGTGTGTTACTGTTTGTGGTTTATTGTAGTTTCCTTAATAAAAAGTTAGCAAAACGAGTTGGCTTTTGCTCCATAGATTTAGCAATTCGAAAGGGGGCACGGTGTTTATCCAAAAAACTTCAATATAATTCCCGCTATTCTATCCGTGTAGCTCGCAAATATCAAGGATTAAAGACACATCGACTTGCTATAATTACAAATGGTTCAAATGGCTCTGAGCACTATGGGACTTAACATCTATGGTCATCAGTCCCCTAGAACTTAGAACTACTTAAACCTAACTAACCTAAGGACAGCACACAACACCCAGCCATCACGAGGCAGAGAAAATCCCTGACCCCGCCGGGAATCGAACCCGGGAACCCGGGCGTGGGAAGCGCGAACGCAACCGCACGACCACGAGATGCGGGCGCTATAATTACACCTTCACCCTATGAAAGTAGATTCCAATATGGAATTCACTTACATCGATTACATCCAAGCTTACGGCAACCTTTCTTAAATATTGGTATAAAACAATATGAGATTGTGATTTCGTCTCTATTGATATACTTCGTCTTGAGTTTCTACATCTCATTTTTTTTCTCAAAAAGGCTTCTGAAAATGGTTTTATGAAACTGTTACCTGCAAAGTATTCCTCTAAAAAGTTTTGAAAATTTTTAAAAGGTTGGCACAGTCTGTCCTGAGGTTCTCCAGCTCATCTCTCTCTCAAAAATGCTTCTGAAAATAATTTCATGAATTTTTTGTCTGGAACGTCTCTCACTAAAACGATTTTGATCGAAACGAACGCATCACTAAAAATTCACAACGATGATGCTGTTGCGCCAAAAGCTATAGCTTTCATCGAGGACTGAAAAGACAATCATCATCACTCTGAACGCGTTCTATTTTCGCCGCCTGGTCGTCTGGGAAGTTTTCATCAGAGGAACTGAAACAACCGCATAGCCCTAACCCCCTTTCCCCCCCCCCCTCCCCCCCCCAAAAAAAACTGTGTGCGCTCAACATGTACTCTGCTACCCGAGTAGTTGCATCCTTTGCGTAGTACACACCTGACATATCAAGGGGAGTCCTAAAATTCCCTACCTCATGATACAGTTCCACAAATCTCAGCCAAGACCATCACAGAGTAGATGAAACCTTTCGTTGACACTCTCTGCTCGGCTCCAACCCAAAGGGTACTGATCAACTCTGGGAACAATGCTACGAATTGGAAGCTCTGTTTGCAACCAGCGCGCAAGGCCAGTAGCCTTCACCACTTCCACCAACCGATTGTATGAACTGAGGATGGCCTTGGAACACGAGTGACATACGTCGTTGGTACAGCCGTGAGCCACAACTTGTAGATGACTACACCCTGTATGGCCGACAGCTGCGGGCATGGCCTCCTCTACACCTTAGTGGAGGCCCCTTGGTAGATATAACGAGTTCACGTTGGCTTTCTTTCTGCTTCAAACAAATCCACTCGACAAAATGCTAGTCAGCCCCCTGAAAGAGCATACGGGTTGCTGTGGAGCACTGCAGGTGCCGCAGAATTAGCACCAGGCAGTCGCGTGGGCTTCCACTGCTGACATCGCTCGTAACGGTGAGGATGTAATCGCGATGTGCTATGTGCCACTCGCTTGTCCAAAATCAGCCCAGTGAGGTGAGTATTGGTGCGGATCATAAGGAATGGCGAAAATAAGTCTTGAACGCTATTTCCTTAAAGGACTCCATAACGCGCTCCCAATAACTAATAAACGTTTCCCGTGTGCCTGCTTAGATCTTGCTGGAGGAATGGACTCCACTCACAAGGAGGATACGCGAGGCCATGGAACCTGTCTCCACACTAGCCCCCCGCCTTGAGCGACGCGAGTTCGCCACTTATCGTGCTGTCAGGATAGATACGTCACATCGGGTATACTGCGATATGCCTGTGCAGAAGAGCCCGTTGGCATCAAAAGCGAAGCTTGAGGTACTCCATGCGAAGCACCAGATGAGGACAAGTGGCCATAGCCAAAAGCACATTTCGTTTTCCGCGAAATGCGGGCAGCTCATCCTGCATATGAGCGTAACATGCGCACATACAACCCGCCCTAGTAATCGTACATCGTTTCGTTATTTCCTGAAGATACAAAACTCCTCAAGTTCTTTACTAAAGGGATGTTTTTGGGTACGAACCCTGGTCTTGCCTAAAATGTCCATGATGTCAATTCAAATTGTATCATGCGCACACCAAACTACAAAATGTGAAAAATGATTTTCCCTTTTTGTGTTGTCAACAGTAACGAAACGTGCCATTTGACTTCCAGTCAGACACCCAAGTACTGGTCACATCATTTCAGGTTCGTACATGCCACTCTTAGCTACTTCTGAAGAAGACTTCGGTAGTTAATATCTGTTCGTGTACAGTGAATAACGATGATAAGTGTGGAGTTGACTTCCAGTCAGCACGAAGCTTTTCATGATGTTACTAGAAGACAACGGCGAAAGGAGTCTGTTTCGAATTTCGGGCCGGCCGGTGTGGCCGTGCGGTTCTAGGCGCTTCAATCTGGAACCGCACGACCGCTACGGTAGCAGGTTCGAATCCTGCCTCGGGCATGGATGTGTGTGATGCCCATAGGTTGGTTAGGTTTAAGTAGTTCTAAGTTCTAGGGGACTGATGACCACAGATGTTAAGTCCCATAGTGCTCAGAGCCATTTGAACCAAATCAAATGGCTCTGACGACTATGGGACTTAACATGTATGGTCATCAGTCCTCTAGAACTTAGAACTACTTAAACCTAACTAACCTAAGGACGGCACACAACACCCAGTCATCACGAGGTAGAGAAAATCCCTGACCCCGCCGGGAATCGAACCCAGGAATCGGGGCGCGGGAAGCGAGAACGCTACCGCACGACCACGAGCTGCGGACCATTTGAACCATTTTTTTATTTTTTATTTTTTTTTGAATTTCGGTAAGGCGGATCTGTTTCTTCTCGTCATTTCAGCTTCACTCATCTCACCACTTGTAAATAACATCCTATCTAACATTTCATTATGCATATTTATCAGTTAAATTAAATGCTGTGTTCTAACCCCTGTATAACGCAAACTCTAAGTTATATCGTTTAAGGTTTAGACGTACACATGCTTGTTACTTGTATTTAAAACCATGTTCAAAATCTTTCGCTGTTAGTTAACATACATTTTTACTTTCCTTTGAAAACATTTTCAAGGTCTTTCGTAGTTAGAAACCAGACCAATAGTTTCTAGAGAGAAGTAATGGGTCCAATCAACCACAAAAATTTTCGTATCAGTTCAATCAGAACTTGCTTTTTGAAATGTCATTTATTGTGAGAAATTTGCGTTCAAAAGCGTGACAGACTGTTTCATCTCCAATATCGTGCCTCCCGATATTTGGATTATTGTGATATTAATTTAATCTAGACTGGCAGGTATGTACAGGAATGTTCCAAAGTGGGCTCTTGTAGTAACAACTTCGTGTAATCAAGCGACTGTGCCGGAAAGAGGTAGAGGATCTGCAAGAAGTTACCATATACCCGACTTATATGATCACTCTGTAAGCAGCCAGTCTACACAGGCAATGAATGACTGTGTCATGAAGAAAAAACAGTTCGCAAATTTGTTTTTTTTCCCTTTCTCTGATTTTAAAATGCGGTTTGCACCTATTCCCCTTATCCTACTGAACCCAAATTACGCACAGCTTCCATACGAGGGACATTTCATAAATAATGCACAAGTTCGTATTACTGTGGACTGTTTGATCAATAACAATTAAAATTACGTCAGATGTAGTTGGCAGTTTGAGGAAGAACCATATGTTTTTGTTTTTTCGCTTTGTACTCTAACGTAAAATGGGCGAGGATTAGAAATGGATCCAGCAGAGGACTAGGGTAATGTGACAGTTAAATACTAGAGGTCGTACATCAAGATCGAAACTTCACGCATTAAAAACCGAATAGAAGTTTGTGGTGAGTTTACAGTGGGCCGTAGAACGGTTTCACGTTGGTTTAATCGTTTTCATAGCGGTCGCATGAGAACAGACGATAACCCAAGACCTGGAAGGCCAAGAACGTCAAAAGATTTATGAAGCGCGAAACTTGTGGCAGATGCACTTGAAGAAGATCGCAGTGCGAATTGTGAGGAAGTCTCTGAAGCCACGGGAATTCTCCCAACATCAATATTCCGTAGTCCGATAAATGATTTGAAGAAGAAAAATTTCTGCAAGATGGGTCTCACACTGTTTTACAGCTGAGAACTACACTCCTGGAAATGGAAAAAAGAACACATTGACACCGGTGTGTCAGACCCACCATACTTGCTCCGGACACTGCGAGAGGGCTGTACAAGCAATGATCACACGCACGGCACAGCGGACACACCAGGAACCGCGGTGTTGGCCGTAGAATGGCGCTAGCTGCGCAGCATTTGTGCACCGCCGCCGTCAGTGTCAGCCAGTTTGCCGTGGCATACGGAGCTCCATCGCAGTCTTTAACACTGGCAGCACGCCGCGACAGCGTGGACGTGAACCGTATGTGCAGTTGACGGACTTTGAGCGAGGGCGTATAGTGGGCATGCGGGAGGCCGGGTGGACGTACCGCCGAATTGCTCAACACGTGGGGCGTGAGGTCTCCACAGTACATCGATGTTGTCGCCAGTGGTCGGCGGAAGGTGCACGTGCCCGTCGACCTGGGACCGGACCGCAGCGACGCACGGATGCACGCCAAGACCGTAGGATCCTACGCAGTGCCGTAGGGGACCGCACCGCCACTTCCCAGCAAATTAGGGACACTGTTGCTCCTGGGGTATCGGCGAGGACCATTCGCAACCGTCTCCATGAAGCTGGGCTACGGTCCCGCACACCGTTAGGCTGTCTTCCGCTCACGCCCCAACATCGTGCAGCCCGCCTCCAGTGGTGTCGCGACAGGCGTGAATGGAGGGACGAATGGAGACGTGTCGTCTTCAGCGATGAGAGTCGCTTCTGCCTTGGTGCCAATGATGGTCGTATGCGTGTTTGGCGCCGTGCAGGTGAGCGCCACAATCAGGACTGCATACGACCGAGGCACACAGGGCCAACACCCGGCATCATGGTGTGGGGAGCGATCTCCTACACTGGCCGTACACCTCTGGTGATCGTCGAGGGGACACTGAATAGTGCACGGTACATCCAAACCGTCATCGAACCCATCGTTCTACCATTCCTAGACCGGCAAGGGAACTTGCTGTTCCAACAGGACAATGCACGTCCGCATGTATCCCGTGCCACCCAACGTGCTCTAGAAGGTGTAAGTCAACTACCCGGCCAGCAAGATCTCCGGATCTGTCCCCCATTGAGCATGTTTGGGACTGGATGAAGCGTCGTCTCACGCGGTCTGCACGTCCAGCATGAACGCTGGTCCAACTGAGGCGCCAGGTGGAAATGGCATGGCAAGCCGTTCCACAGGACTACATCCAGCATCTCTACGATCGTCTCCATGGGAGAATAGCAGCCTGAATTGCTGCGAAGGGTGGATATACACTGTTCTAGTGCCGACATTGTGCATGCTCCGTTGCCTGTGTCTATGTGCCTGTGGTTCTGTCAGTGTGATCATGTGATGTATCTGACCCCAGGAATGTGTCAATAAAGTTTCCCTTTCCTGGGACAATGAATTCATGGTGTTCTTATTTCAATTTCCAGGAGTGTAGAAGCACCTGGATGTTGAAAAACTTGCGAAAAAATTCTTGTGTCGAATTGATGGAAGGTGGTTGGAGACTTTGAATCGAGGTTGGGGATCACAGTCCAGTGAGTGGGGAGCTCCAGATTCTTCTCGTCCGAAAATATTTCAGCGTTCAAGCAAACATGAAAATTTCCAAACGATCACCAACAAGTCGTGGCAGGCGGTCCCGCGTGGAACAACTGTTAAGGAATTTTACCGTACAATGCTCGCTCTCATGTAGGCAATGTTGTAGCGAAAAAGCTGCGAAATGTTGCCGCATTCTCTCCACAGCCCGGACATGAGTCCACCAGACTTCGACTAATTCCCGAAGTTGAAAAAACCTTTGCGTGGACGTCTTTACATTTTCTGGAAGAACTTTCTACCGCCGTTACCTGAGCCATTCGAGAAATAAACAGAAGGAATAATAGCGATTCCGAGACGTTGTGATTCAGTCATAGAAAAGCAGGGAGACTATGCTGAAGGACTGTAAAGAGATACTGAAAAATATCGTGTAAGTAAAAATAAGTGCATTGTATTTGAAACGTCCTTCGTACATGTAGAGGAAATGGAGTTGCGCTTTACCAACGTTGTAAATGGTTGAACTAGCCGTAGTTTTGGTTACATTGGTAGGGAAAGAAACATAAAAGAATGTATGAGAAACTGAGAGCCGAAGACTTCTGTTTTTTGTTTCTTTGTTTGGTTTACACATAATTAGAACCGCACATCGTTTAGTCCACTGTGTGTTTTATATCCTTAACAGTACATACTGCATTTTGTAAGTAATAAAAATAGTTTACTGGTTAACGTCTGCGCTTTTATGCAACCAAAGAAGCTAATTTTGATGCACACATATAGGAAAAATCTATATAATTATTGTTGTTGTTTTGTACCCTTTGTTATGACCAAAGGCAAACGTGTCCTAGTACTGTTTATAAGCGCGAAAATTGTGTATAATTAACAGAAACATGTTTTATATTAGCTCGACAAAGTGTTCAGCATGTTTTTGTTTTGCGTTTTTTTAATTTTGCCTTTTTCCAGGAAATTGTGTTTTCTAGCTCTATATAATAAACCTCTATTTTTTAAATTTTTGTTACAACATTCTTCTGTTTCACATTAACAATCAACGATTTTCGAATAAAAGCTTAACTAAATATTGACAATTTCAATTTTGCTATAAATACTATTTATTGTTAATTAACAGGTAAGAGGATACTTCTTTAGATCAAAAATGTTCTGTAGGTTGGGTAAATCTTTATATATTCTCATTAATTTGCTAGACGGTTTACCGGTTCCACTTTCTAGGAATTTAGTTGGACACAGATTGCATATGCAAAACTAGCAATCGAAATGAGGTAACGTCCGATGGGTATGCAACACACTTAACGTAGTGTTAAAGTTGTTACGATCTTAACTGACAAATGCTACTAGGTAAACTAGTTTACGCTTACTTATGATATTCTACGGTAGTTTAACAGCTCTAAGGGAAGCGAAAGCAAATGTGTTGTGTACCACGTACGCTCACACAGTTCAGACCAAGCAGTCAGGCGCTTCAATTCAGTTCCTGCAGTCAGCTCAGTACGGTTCCTGGAATCATGCTACGAACCACAGTTTTACGAGTTCCGACCTGAGGTCTACATTCTGACTTAGCGGTGGCTTTTTACGGATCAATAGATACAGTCTAATACGAGTGTCAGCATAATTACTTTCATAGTGCCAATATCACAGGCTGCCAAGAGACAGTGAAGTTATTTAGATATCTTATTACCTGACACTCTCAGTGTTATACACGGCAAACGTTAGTTATATTTTTGTAATCTTCTTTAGGAAAACCTTTTATTTGCAAAGATCGCAGGGAAGGATACATCGATTACAAGTTTAGACTAGTTAAATAGCCTTTTCAGATCACATAATAGAAAGCACGGTCTACATCGAGTACCAAAGCAAGATGCTTTGTCACAACCATGTTCACAATTCGTAGCTCAAAAATAGTAGTTAATACACGTTTATGTATCAGGTACACGATGCTCTTAATTATGGATTCTTCCGTTACTTCTAGGTAGAACAATTCCACGTTTGAGGGTGCACGACAAGTTCTGAGAAAAATAGCGGTAAGTTGCAGGGAAAGACGGATAATATGGAATATGTATAAGAACGAAGAGGGTACAATAAGAGTGGAAGACTAAGAACGGATTAAAAAGGGTGTAAGAAAGGGATGTAAACTTTCGCCCCACCTGTTCAGTCAGTACATTGAAGAACCAATGAGGGATATAAAAGATAGGTACAAGAGTGGAATTAAAATTCATGGCAAAAGGATATTGACGATAAGATTCACTGATGAAGTTGCTATTCGCAGTGAAAGTGAAGAAGATCTGCATGATCCAAAGCAATGAGAAGTTGCAGAACTGAGAACAGCGAGGAACTTAACATTACGATTTGGGAATTCTGCTACCTAGACAACTAAGTAATCTATGTTGGACGGAGCGAAGAGTACATAAAAAGCAGACTAGCACTGACGAAAAAGGCATTTCTGTCTAAGAGCGGTCTGCTAGTATTAAACATAGGCCTTAATGAAGAAATTTCTGAGAATGTACGTTTGGAGAATAGCATTGTATGATAGTGAACAATATAAACCCGTAATACTGCGTAATTTAATCGTTTATTGTGCTTAATAGTGTCCATTCTGTGAAGCATAATTTCAATGTTAAGGAACAAGTTTGATACACAACACTCTATGCTTGTGGATTGTATCTCTTGTCTGTTTACAGTGTCGTATGAAGCTATCCAGCTGACAGCAATAGGCATCATGTCTATTGCTGTAGCTAGATCGCATTGCATTAGGTATACAACTTCAAGTGCCACGCCTCAGAGTGTTACCAAAGTTAAATACCATATTGTACCATAACAATTGAAAAATGTTACAGGTTATTTCTATCTGTGTTGTCACATTTCTGTGCTAGTGCCGCCTTGTCAAAGCAAGTGTTTAATTAATAATGGCGTGCTACTTGCCACCCATTTTAATAAACTGTAGCAACATTTTCCTACTACTTTGAACGTTTGGGCTGAATTAATAGAAAAATTCAGTTACAGGAACACAACAGATGCCACCCTAAGAAAAAATTACCAGAAATTTTAAAATGTATCTTATAAGAGCCGCCCTAATATTCACCCTTCAATATGACCCATTTTTCCCAACGACTGATGACTTAGCAGAGATCTCGGTTGCAGAAATCTGCATTTTGGCTGTTCAGGAAACGAGCCACGAAAAAAATCACCTCCTCGTCACTTGAAATGCCTGCCATGCAATGGTTTCTTCATTCGAGGAAAGAAGAAGTCAGAGGGTGCTATTAAGGTGTCAGTGTCAGCACGAATGGTCGCCTGCCGGAGTGGCCGAGCGGTTCTAGGCGCTACAGTGTGGAACCGCGCGACCGCTACGGTCGCAGGTTCGAATCCTGCCTAGGGCATGGGTGTGTGTGATGTCGTTAGGTTAGTTAGGTTTAAGTAGTTCTAAGTTCTAGGGGACTGATGACCTCAGCAGTTAAGTCCCATAGTGCTCAGATCCATTTGAACCACAAATGGTCGCCATTACTACGGGAAAAAGTGCTGTCACGTTGGATCTTCTCGTAGCTCCTAAAGCATTGTTGAGCTTAAACGTTGTCCTACGTTACAAAACGAGGTTGACTGTACTGTACTGGGATTAAAATCACCTGTTAGTTGGCACTCGGCGTCCTGCAGCATATATCCTCCAGTCAGAGTATGAGGTGCCGAATAAGTTTCAGTATGGAGTGATCTGACGGTGAATTAGTGATCTTAATCTGTGTTTCTGGTTGTAACAGCCAAAAATGAAACGACAACGTATGTTACTACTAAGCTCAATTGTCCACTGATAATGGTGTCGTACCCCTTAAGTGCGACGATCATAATGTGATTAATTAAGGTACGAGGAATTTCTACCCCGTAAACAGGTAACACAACGGAAAAAGTAGCATCGTGCAGCTTTATGGAGACAGATACGAAGTTTAGATGTACCTCACATATTTTTCTTAATCTCTTGGCTGATGCACTTGAAGTTTGTCTGGATGACCAGAAGTAAAAGACTTTAAACTTTGGAGTTATAACAGTTACTTTATATGAAGGAAATTGCACTGTGTAACAAACAGTGTTCTTAAATGCTATTGTCCCTTACGAAATGAAAGCTTGACAAAGTGATCAGCATAGGGGGTGCCTCTATGGAAACAAGGGAAAGGATTTTATAAGCGTGTGCGTGATCCAACACGCTGCAACAGAGATAAGCGTTGCTGAGGTCAAAGACTGCTGAGGTAAAGAACAAGAGAGATATTTGTTTTTATTCATTCCCAGAAATTCTTGGTGCTGATGAACTTAAAATTTCGTTAATGGAGCTGCACGGGACAAGAACAGAAATAAAAATCGATGTTTATTACAGTTGTTGAAGCAAGAGAACGAGTACACTATTTAGCCGAAAACAGGGCGGTGTAAAGAACTTAGCTTACGACACACGTGGTAAAGAATTTGTAAGTGGGCTGCTTCTGTGTTAGCAGCGCTTTGCATTTGATCTCTCACTGCGCTTTCTTTGTAAGAGACTCTGTGGCTGGTTGGACTCGTTGTTGGAAGTTAATCGCCAGTAGTGCTGGGCAGTTCGAAGTTAGTTGCCAGCAGTGATGGAAGTACTGTTGGGCAGTTGGAGGTGAACAGCCAGCAGTGATGGATGTTAGATGTAAGAAGTTAGCATTGATGGAGCGTAGAGGTTTGAAGTGTTAGCGTAGGCTAACGATATGTACAAGTTCCACTTGGAGATTGAATATTATTCATTATTATATACCTTTGTACTAGATGTCAATGACGATTTATGTTCGTGTTTGAACTGGATGCCACATTATTAAGGTAAAAAATACAGTATTTGGATTGCAACGAAATCTTTCCTTTGCTAACCACATGCCTATTAGTAGTTAGTGGCTTTTGTATTTAAAATCTTTTATTTAGCTGGCAGTATTGACGCTCGCTGCATTGTAGTAGTTCGCGTAATGAAGATTTCTGTGAGGTAAGTGCTTAATGAAATGCATAGGTTATTGCGAAGACTTCTTTTCAGTCAGGGCCATTCTTTTTGAATTAATTATTTGAAGTCAGGTTGTAATTTTTTGAGCAGTCAGATTGCGCTGCGCTAGAATATTAAGGTTCAGTGTTGACATGATAAGATAAAGTAAAGAGAAAGTGGGCTCAGTACGTTCAGCTTTACTCAGCTGTTTCAGAATCAAATAACGCAGAAGTTTCATCTTCTCAGTCATTCTGCAATGTAAGTACAAACACACTCATTTAAATACAGAAGTTTCAACTTCACCAATTTGGAAGAAATTTGGTAATAAGCATTGTCGCTACTAACAAGCTCTGGTCGCGGCCTAAATAACGTCACCCTAGTAAGCAGTTGCATTGAGTCTCACCGTTGTTGTCTCGTAGCGCAGGTGTACAGCGTGTCTCCACCTGCCAACAACATCTCCAACCCGACCACCTTGGAGCTCGTCCTATCATCAACGGCCTACGTTCGCTCCTCTATACCTACCGGAGGACGCACATTTTGGCGCACCTTCCGGCCAGTCACAGAATTAGCTTCCAGGCGCCATACAACGGTCCAATCGACTTGTGTCAAAAGCGCAACCTATCGATTCCCTGTTTCCTCATTTTAACTGACAGACTCTCTCAAAGTATCTCGAAGCATCTATCGCGAATTTCAAGCAACCAATGAGAACACACAGCCAAGAGTTCGGCGGGTAAGATATACTTACATATTCCAAGTCGGGTACACAAAGACACCATCTCTCTCCTTGTTCTACGCCCCCCCCCTCCCTGTTGTCCTGTGCATTCTAATGGTTCGGCCATCCGTTTCTAAGCTTGGAGGGAGCAGAAAATTCGCCTTAGCCCACAAGTAAACTAGCAAAATGAATTTCATGCAAGATAAGGAGAGTTCATGAATATGGTTGCTGATCATAATGAGAAAATCAGGATTAAATAAAACACATGCCCCACAGCTCACTTCTCACAACCATTGGTCCGAGTATAAAACGATAAATATAGCATATAAAAACGATTAAATACCGTACCTGGCTTACCGGATATACTCCAGTAAAAGATGTACTCAAATAAACGTACGTTTCTCAAGAGCTCACAACGTCGCATGCGAATTATCGGCTGTCTCCCAATGCGCCACAAGAAATCATTACGTAAGTAGCATCATTCAAGTACTGCAGTGTACAGTCGCAATCCGTCAACTCCCAAACTTGCAGCCCACTTGTTACGCGACAAAGCGAACCGTGGACTAGGTCGTCCCGGATATTAACCTTCATTACACTGTGAGTAAATGTCAACACAGTGATGCCGTGCTACAAGTTTTCGTAAACAGCAGTACCAGACAATATTGAATCACTATGTTGCGCAGCGCACTGACGCGTGGCATGCGGCGGCTTTTCAGCTGCGATAATATCGGAGTGAACGCTTTTGGTGTCTTGTCTCCCCGTTTCTGAGGGTTTAAATACGGCGGGGCTGGTGTCCTGGGCAGGTCATGAGGTCACTTTGCTAGGTAACAGTCCTCAGGCCGCTTTGCTGGGTTATACCTGTCATCTGAGACAATCGCCGGCAAAAAGAAGCCATGATAAGTTGGCACTCGACTTTCTAGAAATACCTACGGCACATTTTTCTCAGAGTTACTCATAAA
This sequence comes from Schistocerca americana, assembly GCF_021461395.2. Classification (NCBI taxonomy): domain Eukaryota; kingdom Metazoa; phylum Arthropoda; class Insecta; order Orthoptera; family Acrididae; genus Schistocerca; species Schistocerca americana. The sequence goes on along the minus strand of NC_060123.1, from coordinate 398,888,024 downwards.
TGTGCTACAGTTTTACAGTTCGCTGTACAAAATTTGAATAGCCCTGCAGAATTTCGAGGAGAAAAAAGTAGTACACAATAGCACTTCACTAGTAGTCTAATCGGGAAAATTCTGATCTTGTGAAAACATTATCTACCAGTTTGTGAAAAAAATAATGAATACAATTCTGAATAGCTTCCCACGAGGTATACAGAAAACTGTAATGACATTTTTGTGCAATTAATAGTTTTTGAGATAACTGGAATAAAGAGGGACGCCACGTGAAATGACAAGTAATTTATCACTGTTTACCTTTCTTTCAAGACAGCTTTGTCTTCAACGTATTTGGCTTTCCATTTTGTTGCGCTGTCACTTCATACTTTTATTCAGAGTTTAATTGCAAACGATGGGTCATGTGATATTTTGGCGAGGATTATTTTTGTTTATAAATCTAAACCCGCGTTAGACGGCGGAGAGACTGGACATAATGTTCGGGACATATTGTGTAGCACTAACGCTGGTCAGGGTATATTTCAGAAATTATTATTTGCGATCTACCGGAGTAGGTCATTTCTCTACAATATTTGGTATGGTATTATCAAGGGAGTGCGTACCTGCTTGATTATGTGTATGATTTATTGGTGGCATTTTGAATTCACTATAAGTGTCGTTATCACGACTGATTGTCGAACACACTCTTGACCTGGACGGCAAGTTGTAGCACAGAGCAAGAGAACCACGACAACGAATACTGTATTTGGAACCTGCTTGGAACTGCATGTCCACTGTATTTCTTCACAAAATCTGAATAAGAGAGATTGTTCAACGTATCCGTGTTATTGACATTCATTGGAATCCTGAACAATTTTCTGTTCTTTATTTGACGACCGAATATTAGAAAGATAGGAGATTTTTTTTTTTTTGTCATCAGTCTTCTGACTGGTTTGATGCGGCGCGCCACGAATTCCTCTCCTGTGGCAACCTCTTCATCTCAGAGTAGCAGCTACAGCCTACGTCCTCAATTATTTGCTGGATATATTCCAACTTCTGTCTTCCTCTACTGTTTTTGCCGTCTACAGCTCCCTCTAATACCATGGAAGTCATTCCCTCATATCTTAACAGGTCCTATCATCCTGTCCCTTCTCCTTATCAGTGTTTTCCACATATTCCATTCCTCTCCGATTCTGCGCAGAACCTCCTCATTCCTTACCATTTCAGTCCACCTAATTTTCAAATGGTTCAAATGGCTCTGAGCACTATGGGACTTAACATCTATGGTCATCGGTGCCCTAGAACTTAGAACTACTTAAACCTAACTAACAAAACGACATCACACAACACCAAGCATCACGAGGCAGAGAAAAGCCCTGACCACGCCAGGAATCGAACCCGGGAACCTGGGCGCGGGAAGCGAGAACGCTACCGCACGACCACGAGCTGCGGACCTAATTTTCAATATTCGTCTGTAGCACCACATCTCAAATGCTTCGATTCTCTTCCGTTCCGGTTTTCCCACAGTCCATGTTTCACTACCATACAATGCTGTGCTCCAGACGTACATTATCAGAAATGGCTTCCTCACATTAGGGCTGATATTTGATATTAGTAGACTTCTCTTGGCCAGGAATGCCATTTCTGCCATTGCTAGTCTGCTTTTGAAGTCCTCCTTACTCCGTCCGTCATTGGTTAGTTTACTCTCTAGGCAGCCGAATTCATTAACTTAATCTACTTCGTGAGCATCAATCCTGATGTTAAGTTTCTCGCTGTTATCATTTCTGCTACTTCTCGTTACTTTCGTCTTCCTTCGGTTTACTCTCAGTCCACCCTCTGTACTCGTTAGACTGTTAATTCCGTTCAGCAGATCATGTAATTCTTCTGCACTTTCACTCAGGATAGCAATGTCATAACCGAATCGTATCATTGAAATCCTTTCACCTTGAATTTTAATTCCACTCCTGTACCCTTCTTTTATTTCCATCATTACTTCCTCGATGTACAGATATAAACAGCAGGGGCGAAAGGCCACATCCTTGTTTACACCCTTTTTAACACGAGCACTTCGTTCTTGGTCGTCCACTCTTATCATTGTACATATTGTGTATGACCCGACTCTCCCTATACCTTACCCCTACTTTTCTCAGAATTTCCAACAACTTCCACCATTTTACAATGTCGAAAGCTTTTTCCAGGTCGACATATCCTATGAACGTTCCTTGATTTTTCTTTAGTCTTGCTTCAATTATTAACCGCAACGTCAGAATTGCGTTTCTCGTACCATCACCTTTCCTAAAGCGAAACTGATCGTCATATAGCGCACCCTTTTTCCTTTCTTTTCCATTCTTCTGTATACGATTCTTGTAAGCAACTTGTATACATGAGCTCTTAAGCCGATTGTGCTATAACTCTCGCACTTGTCATCTCTTGCCGTCTCCGGCATTGTGTGGATGATGCTTTTCCGATGTCAAATGGCATGTCGCCAGACTCCTATATTGTGCACACCAAAGTAAATAGTCGTTTTGTAGCCACTTCCCCCCAATGATTTTAGAAATTCTGATGGAATGTTATCTATTCCTTCTGTCTTATATGTTTTGAAGCGGTTCTAATGGCTCTGAGCACTATGGGGCTTAACTGCTGTGGTCATCAGTCCCCTAGAACTTAGAACTACTTACACCTAGCTAACCTAAGGACATCACACACATCCATGTACGAGGGAGGATTCGAACTTGCGACCGTAGCGGTCACGCGGTTCCAGACTGTAGCCCCTAGAACCGTTCGGCCACTCCGACCGGCGTATTTTGAAGTCCTCCAAAGCTCTTTTAAATTTTGATTCTAATACTGGATCCTCTATGTCTTCTACATCGACTCCTGTTTCTTCCTCTATAATATATTCCCGATCATAGAAGCATTGAATGTATTTTTTCCACCTATCCGCTCTCTCCTCTGCATTTAACAGTGGAATTCCCGTTGCACTCTTAATGTTACCACCCTTGCTTTTAATGTCACCGAAGGTTGTTTTGGCTTTCCTGTATGCTGAGTCTGTCCTTCCGACAATCATTTCCTTTTCTGTGTGTTCACATTTTTCCTGCAGCCATTTCATCTTAGCTTCACTGCACTTCCTATTTATTTCATTCTTCAGCGGCATGTATTTCTCTATTCCTGAGTTTCCCGGAACATTTTGTACTTCCTCCAGCCATCGATCAATTGAAGTATTTCTTCTGTTACCCATAGTTTCTTCGCATTCGGGAGGACCACGGTTCAATCCCGCGTCCGGCCATCCTGATTTAAGTTTTCCCATGATTTCCCTACATCACTCCAGGCAAATTCCAGGATGGTACCTTCGAAAGGGCACGGCCGACTTCCTTCCCCGTCCTTCCCTAATCCGATGAGACCGATGACCTCGCTGTCTGGTCTCCTCCTCCAAGACAACCCAACCCAACCCATAGTTTCTTTTCAGTTACCTTCTTTGTACCTATGTTTTCCTTCCCAACTTCTGTGATGGCCCTTTTTAGACATGTCGATTCCTCTTCAACTGTACTGCCTACTGCGCTATTCCTTATTGCTGTATCTATAGCGTTAGAGAACGTCAACCGTATCTCGTCATTCCTTAGTACTCCGTATCCCACTTCTTTGTGTATTGATTCTTCCTGAGCAATGTCTAAAACTTGCACTACATGCAGTTCAGAACTTGTAAGGTGTGTAACAAGAGTATATGCCTAACATATGATGTCAATCAGATAGAAGAAGTGGACAGTGTTAAATTCTTAGGATTGATAATAAATTCAACTGGGAGGAGCACACTGCAAAACTGCTGAAGCGTCTTAACAAATCTCTGTTTGCAATGGGAATTGTGTCAGACATAGGGGATGTAAAAACGAAAAAGCTTGCATCTATGCTTACTTTCATTTCATAATGTCATATGGGATTAGTTTCTCGGGTAATTCATTAACCCAAGCTAAAGTTTTCCGGGCACAAAAACGTGCAGTAAGCGTTATATGTGGTAGGAACTAAAGAATATCCTGCAGAAGCCTGATTAGGGAACTAGGGATACGAACTACTGCTTCCCAATATATTTATTTCTTAATGAAATTTGTCGTTAAAATATATATAACTTTTTCAAACCATTTATGAAATTAATACTGGAAATAAAAATAATCTTCACAAGGATTTAAAGTTACTTACTCTTGTACAAAAAGGTGCTCATTATAAAGAAACATAAATTTTCAATAAATTGCCAGCAGCCATGAAAAGCTTAACAACCAATCAAATTCACTTTAAGAGAAGCCTAAAGGATTTATCGGTGGCGATCTCCTATTTCATCGATGAATTTCTCAGTATAACCAACTGATAACTTCTGTACCATTTCAGTGCAGTAATGTGTTCATTGTAAATAAGTGTTGTGGTTGTCCTATTATATGCTTATTACCTTATAAATAAAAGAAAACGATTTTTTTTAATTTTAAATTCAGTGCATTAATTCGATGTTAGTAAATTAGGGTACATTTTAAAAAATGGCGATCATTACACATGGAACCTGTGGAAGTCACATCAGCTTATTTGTTTCATTTTTAAATATTTGTCATGTATTATTGTTTTTATGACATGTTTTGCATCCTGGAGGACCTCCTCGGTACGGATTAATTGAAATGAAAGCAAATCTAATCTTCACCCTACTCTTCACCACTGCTACATTGTGATCTGTGTCTGTGTCTGCTCCTGGGTACGCCTTGCAATCCAGTATCTGATTTCGGAATCTCTGTTGGACCATGATCTAATCTAAGTGAAATCTTCCCGTACGAGCCAGCCTTTTCCAAGTATACCTCCTGCCCTTGTGATTCTTGAACAGAGTATTCGCTATTACTAGGTGAAACGTGTTACAGAACTCAACTAGTCTTTCTCCTCTCTCATTCCTTGTACCAAGGCCATATTCTCCTGTAACCTTTTCTTTTACTCCTTCCCCTACAACTGCATTCCAGTCCCCCATGGCTATTAGATTTTCGTACCCCTTTACATACTGTAGTACCCTTTCAGTATCTTCATACACTTTACCTCTTCATCTTCAGCTTGGATGTCGGTATGTATACCTGCGACTATCGTTGTCGGTGTTGGTTTGCTGTCGATTCTGAATCTTCTGTCATTCACCCCCCCCCCCCTACTCGTGGAACGTTATCCTTCCGTTGATCGTTCCATCTTTTTCTCATGGTAACCTCCCCCATGGCAGTCCCCTACAGGATATCCGAATGGGGGACTACTCTGGAATGGTTTGCCAATGGAGAGATCATCATGACGCTTCTTAAATTACAGGCCACATATCCAGTGGATATACGTTACGTGTTTTTAATGCAGTGGTTTCCATTGCCTTCTGCATCCTCATGTCGTTGATCATTGCTGATTCTGTCGCCTTTAGGGCAGTTTCCCATCCCTAGGACAAGAGAGTGCCCTGAACTTCTGTCCGCTCCTCCACCCTCTTTAACAAGGCCGTTGGCAGAATGAGTGGTGACTTCTTGCGCAGAAAGTCTTCGGCCGCCAATGCTGATTATTAATCAAAATTTAAGCAGTGGCGGGATTCGAACCCGGGGCCGAAGACATTTTGTTTATGAATCAAAGACGCCACACCTTTTATTTTATTTTATTTATTTATTTATTTGTTGAAGGCAGGGCGGGGAGGGCAGAGTGAGCAGGGTCGTAACCCCAGGCCTGGCCACAGCGTCCCCCTCGTCCGTCAAGGTATCAGAGATGGTAAGGTGAAATTTTTTATGGGAATTTTTATTTATTTATTTATATATTTTTTTATTTACTGATTTTAATATATTAGTAATTTTGATTTAGTTTATACCGCGACAAAAATAAATGTACCTAGCAGCGCACCGTGCTCTGAGTAAAAAAAACAATATCTCGGCACGTTCCTACACCGAGGTAATATGTATGGGGAAAACGAAAAAAAAGTGCTGCGTACATGATGCAGAAGGGTGTGTCGCTACTCTGCTTACGCTTCATCATCCAGGTACGTCGGACTTAGTCTTGTCAGCTAAGTCAATGGGTGTCTTCTTCTACCCGTTAATGACCCAGCTGCGCGGAGGGTCGCGTAGGGCACACCCTAAGTAATTAGAAAAAATACTGTCCGTATTTTGGGTTCCGTACGAGCTTGCAATCACGTACCTTGTAGGTAGTTCCAAAAGTCGAATACATCTTTAGGTCCATCGTGAAATAAGTAGTGTACCGCATGCCCACGGATCCACGTTGGTTTTGGTACGCGGGAAATAGTGTTTATCTGGAAATAATAGAAACCGAGGTGTAATGTGTTCCGGAGTCACTTGTAGGAATACGACAAAATTTGCCGCACCAAGCACCATGCGTCTCCTGCCGCGCCACATGTGAGACGGTGTTCGTCCGTGTCTGGCATTCCGCAGTCTATACATAGAGGCGATTCCGCCATATTTATCTTGTGGAGGCGTGATCGGGTGATCTGTTTACCGTTGACTGTGATGTACCATGTGGATCGGATGTCTGTATCCAGTGTAACCGCGTGTATCGTCCACACACCACCTTCCAATTAACCTGAGAGCTTTTGGTCTCCACGATGTTTGCTGGGCGCCTCTGCTGTAGGACATGATATATATCCTTCGCCGACGCCTGTTTCATCGGTGGTACTGCGATACGGACGTAGCTGCGTTCAGTGTAAAAGTTCCAGAAGTAGTAGAAGGGTGGAGGTATGTCTTGCGTCGTCAGTTGGGGCATAAAGGAGGACGGAGCTAAGGACTCCAGCAGCAAACCTGTCAAACTTTCCGGGTGGTGGCGCCACAGCTTGATGTGCGAGATGACATATAGGGCCACAGCTCTGTCGTGGACTTGAACAAGACCTCCCCTTTCTGGGGGAAGGGTAAACGATTCATAACTGACTTTGAAGAGCATGCCTGTACTGAAGTAGGCTCCGAATGCCGCTAATAGACATCGAGCCATCAGTAACGGTATTGGAAGGACACGCGCTATGTGTGGAAGGCACGATGCGAGGTAAACATTGACAAAGTGTGTCCTTTGAAGAATGTCGAGGGTCCGCAGATGAAGGTTGAAGATCTGGACCCGAATTTGTTGTAATAAGCGGCGGTAGTTAAGGGCCGCAGTGCGCCTTATGTCGTCACGAAACTCTATTCCCAGACATTTGATAGTGCCACGAAGCTGTAGGGGGTCGACACACGCTGGGGTCAACCCGTTTCCTATGGACATGGCGACCGATTTGGTGACGTTGAGACAGCTGCTGTAAGCCACACCGTACGTGGTAATCCATTCTAGTACGCTGATTACATCGTCACTATTGCGGAACACGAGAACCAGGCCCGTGTGCATGTGTTGCACAGTGAAATATGACGTCACGTAAGGTGAGACCGGTGAGGCGTTGACGGAGGCCACAGAGAAGCGGTTCCAGTGCCAGAGCATAGAGTAACGTCGACAAGGGGCAGCCTTGACGGGCGGATCGAAAAATCGAGAGGGACTGCGAGAGACGCCCGTTAACGAGCACTTTGGAAGTCGCCCCTCGGAGGAGGCGCATCACGACGTCTGTGAATTGCTGTGGGTACTGCATGTGTTGCAGAACGGACGTTAGGTTACGCGTGATCCACTCGGTCAAAAGCTTGGCCAAAATCTAGTGATGCCAGCGCTCCCGGAATGCGGCGTGCCCTGGTTAGGGCTAGTATGTCACGGTGTCGACACAGTGCTGTGTGGATGTTGTTGTACCCCCTAGACAAGTCTGATCTGGTGAGATGACGTAAGGTAGGGTCGGTCATAGACGGTTTGCTAATAGTCTGGTGAATATCTTCATGTCGCTGTTGACGAGTGTTAGCGGGCGGTAATCTTGTATTCGAGCCCCACCTTTAGGTTTGTGAACCGGTATAATTATTCCTCCTACGAAGGTCGCGGGGAGCGGCACCGCGCTGGAACATAAGCTCCCGAAAGATGTCTGTCAAATTGGGAGCCAGTAATTACTGGAAAGTTCTATAAAACTCCACAGGGGGGCCGTCGGGGCCAGGAGACTTATTCGCCGCTCCTTTACCTATGGCGTCGATAACTTCGTCTTCCGTAATGTCGTACAATAATTCAGTTTGTAAATTCTGTGGGACAATGCCGTAGACCAGTTGTGACACTCCTGTCCCCGTCGTCGAGTCAGAACATTGAGCAGAATAAAGTCGTGCGTAATGGTAGAAGAAGGCTGCACCAATATCGCGATGTGTGGTGTGATGACGGCCGTCCTCAGTGGTGATGTGATGGGATGTATCGGCGCCCGTCTTCGCAGTGTACGTTCTTGAATGACGTGGTACATGGTGGGTCGTTCCGTTGGAGTCTGTCTTGTGTTCGCGTTCGGACGATCATCCCTTCGAGGTGTCGGCGCATTTGGGCTACGATCTGTGCCTTCGCACGCTGTACTGTTGTCTGTCGTTCCGTTGTGTGTGGCTAGGAGGCGCATTCGCGAATGTGAAATAAAAGTCGAGGGTCTGCCGCCTCCAAGTAGGTCTTACGACCATACGTAACAAAGGTTCTCCGTAGGGCCGGCTTGGCGCAGTTTAACCACCAACTAATCGATGTAGGATACGTCGGGAGGAGGCGGACGCCCAAACTCCACGTGTTTTCGATGGCGTGTCGACAATCCGGAGAAGCGAGATGAGCAAGGTTTAATTTCCAGGGATATCGGCTGCGCCACACCCGTTGGCGACGAGGGGTGATCAGAAAAGGCTACTGGCCACACCTCAGCGTCGCTCACCGTTGCCGCGAGAGAACGGGAGACGTAAATCCTATCGATGCGACTAGACGAGTGACTCGTGAAAGGGGCGTATCCCGGTCGATTTCCTCGGACATGTTCCCATGTATCTACCAGCTGGAGATTGCTCATGAGTGTCCCAAGTTTGGGGCACGGTGAATGGGGTGGCAGCTGATCTTTAGGTGCTTGGGTGCTATTGAAATCGCCCTCTAATATCAAATCATCGTGCCTGCCCTGAAACAGCGGTGCTATTCCTAATGCAAAAAAGAGCGATCGGTCGCGACGGCGATTTGTTCTAGCGTAGGGGACATATAGGACTTCGTCCACCTCGAGACCCTCTCTGAGGAGAACTGCGACTCCACTGTTAGTTGACGAGGCGTGGGACACATGATCCTTATAACCATACATCGGCGACGAAGACTTCTTGGAGAAAGACAATGTCAACATCTGTTGCATTGAGCATGTCTTGGAGCAGCGACAACTTCGTACATGTCCGAATGGTGTTAATGTTGATGGTCGTTAAGCGATAGGTCTGTAGATCGTCTCGTGCGGTGGGGGCCGCCGTCAGCGTCACCGTAAAATGTGGGGCCTGTGATGTGCTAGCCGCGTCCGCGCCGAGGTGTGGGAGGAGAGACCTCTCTCCTCATCCACCACAGCCGGTATAGAATCGTCTTCAATGTCATCCGCCCAAGGTCCGTATGTTAATGGTGGCTGCGGTAGAACACTTGTGGGCTGAGTGACTAAGGGTAAATCCGCAGGGGTCGTTATGCTTGTGATCCGTTTGCCCGAGAGAGTGGAATCGGGTTTGTTGAAATCAAAGTGACAGGTGAGGGCGATCCTGTGTCATCCATTTTCCTCGTTTCGTCGGCCGTCCGGTCGTCAACAGGAGAAGACGTCCGCTGGAGGCAATCGTCTGATGGTGTGCGACGTCGCTTTTAATGTTTTCTCGGTGACCCTTGTTTGCGGACATGAGCTACTGCGTCCGAAAGAGTTTGTGGTTCCCTTATCGCATCCTCCTCAGAGAAAAAAGCAGAGGTCGGTATAACCCTAGCGTCGAGTTCCATTCTCTCGTCCGAATCTTCATGTGGAGTCGAGGGGCGGATTTCTTCAATCTCTGCGGACACCATGCTGTTGTTGGTCAATCCAGGACTGGCGATAGGTGTGCATTCTAACACTTCCTGTCTTCCAAGTGGTTTTTCGTCTGTCATGACGGTTGATCGTGTCATCCCTAGGTAATTGAGGGGCAAGGCCGTGAGCGTAGGAGGTGGTGTCGTGCCATGTAATGGAAGTTGTGTAACCCGACGCTGAATACACGCCGAGCGCACATGACTCTCCTGGCCGCAACCAGAACAAGTACGAGGTTGTCCATCGTACTTTACGATTGCTCGACAGCCATCTAAGTAAGATGGCTCATGTTTCTTTAATTCGATTTTGACTTGACGGACGCCGTTGAGGATCTGGTATGTCTCGAAGGATTCCATTTTTCTGCCACGTGGCTTATTACCGTCCCATAAGGGCGGAAAGCTAAGGAACTACGTCCGGTGGCACTTCGAGCGGGAGTTACAAGACTCTTAGCGTGCGTAATCCCAGTACAGCATGGCCGGCCGAAGTGGCCGTGCGGTTAAAGGCGCTGCAGTCTGGAACCGCAAGACCGCTACGGTCGCAGGTTCGAATCCTGCCTCGGGCATGGATGTTAGTGATGTCCTTAGGCTAGTTAGGTTTAACTAGTTCTAAGTTCTAGGGGACTAATGACCTCAGCAGTTGAGTCCCATAGTGCTCAGAGCCATTTGAACCAACCCAGTACAGCATGGCCAACGGTAACCTTCCAGATGTGACTATCGGAGTGTTTGGATTTGAGAGTGTTGGCACATCAGTTCACAACTGCGTGACATAACTCGTCATCGATCATCTTGACGTAGACGATGCTACTTGTGATGGATAGGTGGATACCGATGATGTGCTGTGTTGGTATTTGACCTTCGTCACTAAATAATCGTTCGCCGGCCGCAGTGGCCGATCGGTTCTAGGCGCTACAGTCTGGAACGGCGCGACCACTACGGTCGCAGATTTGAATCCTGCCTTGGGCATGGATGTGTGTGATGTCCTTAGGTTAGTTAAATGGTTCAAATGGCTCTGTGCACTATGGGACTTAACATCTGCGGTCATCAGTCCCTAGATCTTAGAACTACTTAACCCTTAGTAATCTAAGGACATCACACACATCCATGCCAGAGGCAGGATTCTAACCTGCGACTGTAACGGTCGCGCGCTTCCAGACTGAAGCGCCTAGAGCCACTTGTAGGTTAGTTAGGTTTAAGTAGTTCCAAGTTCTAGGGGACTGATGACCTCGGAAGCTAAGTCCCATAGTGCTCAGAGCCATTCGGGCATAAGGCCAATCGTTCGATTTCAAAGGCTCGTGGTCTTGCGTAGTCGGCTGGAAGCTGATCTTGATGGTAGCTTTTCTGTACGTCTGAGCCATAGCGACTGAATGTCAACGGACGCCAGTACTAGCCGCGGTGAGGAAGTAAACAAACTATGCGCGCTAGTGACTCTGCGGACGGGACGTAAACAAAACGTCCTCGCCGCTCACCAGCCGAAAGCAGACTGTCACCTAGACCACTGTCAGATAGGAGATAGGGTATATATAAGTCGTTTTTCAAAAGATGAATATGATTTTGCATGCGAACTGGGTCTTCAGTTGATAATCACGCTCATAATCACAAACGAAAATTATCAGAAACATCTTGATATTTAACGATTATACAATTTTTTCCCAACTAAACGATTATGGCAGAAGAACTTTAAGACATAGTAGGTTATGCGTCTGTAGGTCTCACTCGATAGTCAATTTTCCCTGTCGTAAACTAAATCACTTCAGGCGAGTGTCGGGGTGATTGCCGTAAAAAGAATGCCATTATTTCTTTCGTCAACCGTGTTTATGTGAGTTAGTTTAAAAAAAAAATGGCTCTGAGCACTATGGGACTTAACTTCTAAGGCCATCAGTACCCTAAACGTAGAACTACTTAACCTAACTAACTTAAGGACATCACACACATCCATGCTCGAGGCAGGATTCGAACCTGCGACCGTAGTGGTGGCGCGGTTCCAGACTGTAGCGCCTAGAAACTCTAGACGACCCAGGCCGGCATTTGAGTTAGTGTTCTTCTTGTAATTACATCACTTACGGCACATTGAATTCTAATTTTCATGTCTGCCCTTACTGACAGCGTTGTTCTGATTCATGAAATAGTATTAATATTTGGCTTATGCAGTACAGAAAAGCAATTGGATGGGTTTTATCAGTGAATTTTACGTACCACGTAATATAAATAACCGCTATAATAAGAAAATGTGAGTTAACATTGTTTGGCACAGCAGGCATAGATTTCAGAATGTTCAGCACCTACCATTCATGCTTAATGTGTAATATTGAGACGTATTCACAATTTATAACCAGTTCTTTCCGACTCACTCAGTTCTTGAAGATTTTATTCTTTGTGGTGTACGTGGCTGGGCGATTAGACACCTTCATACCCTTACAGCTCTTTCGTTCAGAAAAACATAGACTTTTTGGGCTGACGATCGTCGCGTTTTTAGCCCCACGTGCCCGTAACTATTATTTTCAAATTCAGTTTTGTTAGTTTTTGAGAAAGAGGACGTAATTGCTATTACAGTAATTCGTAGCAAATTTCCCAATCCTAATGTTTGCTCCACTTTCAGAACAATCCGTTTTTCCAAGCATTTACTATATTACATACTACGGATAGTGCGGTCAGCAAAATTTCGGATCTGTCAGAAATGAGGGTGCTATTCTCAGAAGCACGCCGTTGAAATACAGAGAAAATTAATAGTATTTCATATTCTAATTGATATCTGCAACATTCAAGATTCGGTCTGAGCTAAAAGTATTCTCGTTGTCTGTTGAACAGGACACACAAAGTGCATTGTACGCCTTGTCACTGGATGTGGGTTAACTGTGGTGATAAACCGAAACTGTTACTTTGTTGTGAGGCAATGATTTTGTGAAAATACTCAGCAGCAATTTCGATTAGCTTCTGAAAGTTTGTTGTTCTATGTTACCTGATTTGCATATAAAATATTTAGTTTTCTGAAAGAGGAAATTTCAATACTGAAAGCGTGCTTCTTACGGTCCAACCTTAGGTACGTTGTCACCACGAACTGAAAGTCTACGAACAGTGGGAAATGAGGCGTAATCTCGTTATAGCGTTATCGGATTTCATCCAAAAGACGGAGATCAGCATCCGATTTCAATGAACAGAACGGCTGGATTCAGAACGATAGAGATATCTGCAGTGTTAAAGAGTATTAAGTGAATCACACCGAACTTTAACGCAGATTAGAACCATTTGTGGCCAAGGCAGATGAAATCGGCAGAGAAGTCTATCTCTCTCTCTCTCTCTCTCTCTCTCTCTCTCTCTCTGTCTGTCTGTCTGCTTGTTTTTATTCAGCGTGTCAGTACGTCTACTGCTTATGAAAGTGCAACTAATAATGACGCGTTGTTGGTAGCTAAGCATCTTATGACTGATGACGGTGCGTGTGACACTAAAACCGTTCACATGAAAATACACTCGATGGAAACAGTGTTTGATATTTCTGGGAGTATTGCGATCACAATGACGATATTACTATTACAAATTTATATCAAAGTCAAGATCCTACGCAATATTTAGTGTCATAAGACGGTCTTGATCGTACTCGGGCATCAGATTTCGAAATTCATACCACAGTTATGCAGTTTCCTCTCAGTGATGCAGTTATTTAACAACTAGTTCAAGATATCTGATGTGATAGTGACTTACAGCGCCACAGACAATTTTTTATTGATTTCATGAACAGTAGATACTGGTCAACTGTTGGTGTTTGAAATGACAAATTATTACGCAAACTAAATTCGAATTATGAATATGTATTCGGAAAAAATGATGTCGAAATTGAAAAATTACAGATGACAGATGGGAATCACGAACTTGTCCCGTGTTCCATTGTTGTAATTTTGGTAACAATAGGCTGTAGAAATAAAGCACGTAATAGCAATAAAATCTAAAAAAAGTTATTGAGTATGAAATCATAAAAAAGAATCTTTCTGACGCTGTAGTTCTATAAGGCAATGGCATGTTGTCCAAAAAGTGCACCACCGGGTCGTCGAACGTTTCGTTGATAAGCAAGTCGTTGTCTAGGTATGCATATCGCGTTTGGAATGGAAAACAGCTACTTCTCAGATATAGCCTTCGTCGTTCTCATGTGACTGAGTGATGTTAAAGCAGTTTCATTGACTGGGAAGGAGTCGAATCCAGCATGTGGTAGAGGGACGAGCTTACCAAGGAGATTTGCATTACATCATATCAAGCCGACGGGTTCGTAATAACTCTGTTATTACTGAGTGAGGAACACAAAACAGAAAAATGACTGCTTCGCTCAAAAACCTCTACATGGAATGCCAAGTAAATGTCTCCTTTTGTAGAACAAGTTGATGAGTCGTGGGTTTACCTGGTAGTCCCAGAGGTCAGATTTCTCTTGACTTCTAAACTTCCCGGTTCTTCGTCGTCAAAGTATTACGACATCGAACATTCTGCAACATAGACGATGGTCGTACTCTGGAATTATCATTTACTTGTTTACTCTACGAGAACCAGTTAATTCATGCTTCTAAAGTTGATGTAATACCGAGATATCACTACATACAACTGACGTGTAAATTTAATTTCCAATCTTGACTGCTATTCTATTTTTGTCAGCCATAAATTATTTATCACAAGCAACATTGACAAGAAATTACCACCGAATAGCGTGAAATAGGTGACCAACAAAAGTTCATGGATGAATTACACGAAATCGTTTTCGACGTAGATCATAAGATCCTAAAAAGAATGAAGGAAAGAAGATGTTGGCCTAACGAGTAGTCGATAGAGTTGTTATTAGAGGCGGTGGGTGAATGGGATTAGGACAAGACAGAGGGAGGTAAACCGGCTGTTTTCTTCCCAAGGGACCGTCCCGGAATTCGTGTAAGCAATTTAGAAAGAACACGCAATGCGTACGGCAATTTGTCCGGAAGCGGATATGGACTGTTTTCTTCCAGAATGAGAGTTCAGACTTTTAATCACTGCGTGACCTTACGCCACAGAAATAATAGTATTTACTTCGAGGTGCTATATGCACAGCATATCCGATAATCTTAGATTTTCGTATATTTGTGCCGTGATAGAACTTCCATTTCTCATGACCAAAACGTCGTACAAATACGGTGTTAGAAAATTTTATTCCTGTTATGACTACCGCGCAGGTAAGTTAAGCTTTTGGTAGTTTCAGCAGTTAAGGGAGATTAAGCTTGTACACTGACAATATAAATTTTGGGGAATAATATTGTGACACTGTGTAGCATTTGTACAATATTTATTAGACGTCGGGTCTCGTAGATGAGGATAACTGAAACTAACCTAAGGAAAGTATTGGTCGAAAGAAAAAGAGCTTGAGTGAGGTCGTCTGAGCCCGAGTTGAAAAATAATGTTTGTGACACTTATTTGGAATGAGTATACATCATAAACGCAAGCTTTTATTGTATTGTCTGAATGGATTTGCTTGGAGAGCAGGGTGGTTGGTTGAATACCAGTTACACTCATTTTTGTATGCTCAACTGCCTAGCGACAGAAATATCCACACGTATGGGCATCTCCCATCTATGAGTTCCGCCTTAGCCATAACTACTTTAACTGGTACAGTGCCGAGCACTGCTGATGAGCAAGTATTTAAGGAGACCGAACAGTGAAGGTCAGCAGTCTCCTGTTCACCCCCAACCCCCACCCCCCCCCACCCCCCCCCACCCCCACCCTCAGGACAAAAGCAAAAGAAAATGAAAATCTGTGCACATAAGGAATAAATTCTGTGTGCAAGAATGCGAAAGTGTCCTAACTGTTTGCGTAGCGAGTACCTGGGGCGGAACATGGGAACCAGCCCAGTAATCACCTAGTAGAACGTGCGAAACCATCTAAAAACCACGTTGGGGCTTAATATCACATAAACCCCTCATCGTTGATCCGCCTAAGGGATTCGTTAATGGCTGGCATACCTCCACATCCAGGAAGCGGTCACGTTAAAACACGCCGCTAGCCGGGCACTCTTGCTGCAAAAAAGCCTCCGGGGAACATTTTTAGGGGAATCAATTTATGCCACAGTCTATGCTTTACAGTCTACTATCTCAAAAATACACGTCTTTTCAGTGTATATTTCTCATAATTAAAGGTAATTCTACTCTAGCACGTAAATAGCTGTCTCATATTGCCAGCTCTGTTTGCTTTAAGAACACGTCGACTGTATATAAAAAAGAATCCCCATTTGTTTGGATGTACACAACTTTCAGGTTTATTTGAAGTGTTCTCTTCAAACTCAAAACGTAGAGTGTAATTGGACTCCAAATCGATGTTTAGAAATATGCAACATTCAAAAATGGTTCAAATGGCTCTGAGCACTATGGGACTCAACTGCTGTGGTCATAAGTCCCCTAGAACTTAGAACTACTTAAACCTAACTAACCTAAGGGCATCACACACATCCATGCCCGAGGCAGGATTCGAACCTGCGACCGTAGCGGTCGTGCGGTTCCAGACTGTAGCGCCTTTAACCGCTCGGCCACTCCGGCCGGCTGCAACATTCCAGCACTATTTACTTACGTCTTTGGGATGAGCCATATACCTTTTAGCCACGGTGTTCATTACGTAGTCTAGTATTTCGTTCGGTTTCTTACCACGAGTATCCCAACAAATTCCTTTATCAGAGAATTGTTTGAAATAAAAACATAAATATAATAAATAAGTTCCACATCTAAAACCACTTCCCGGGCATTTCTACTTCTAAGAGGCATAATCTTAAGGATGACTGTAGAAAAAAGGTATGCATTTGGTACAAGAGTCAACAGGCTGATAGTGCCAAACTGTTTTGAATCCCAGTGTGATGTTTTCCTCGGACCAAATACTCAGGCTTAGGCTGATACTCACTCAATACCAGTTACCCCAGAAAAAGACCAATACGACTGGACTCTTTCTGTATGCATCTTAAGTTATCAAGGCTTGAAACAACTGAATATCTAACATGTGTGATACTGATTCTGATCTATCTTCCTAACATAGTTGCGCAAGGACGCTCTGTGAGCGTTTTAGGAATTTGATCTCGAACCTACGGCCTGCAAGGTAGGAAGATACCATCCCATGAATGCAGAGTTTGGAAGAGTGCAGCAGTATAGACAGTGGTGTAATCAGACTTTCTCTAAGTATGACTTCATAATATCATAATTACAAGGCAAAACGAGGATAATGGAATATAGTCGAGTTGACTCGGGTGATGCTGAGGGAATTAGATTAGGAAATGAGATTCTTAAAGTAGTAAAAGAGTTTTGCTATTTGGGGAGCAAAATAACTGATGATGGTCGAAGTAGAGAGGATATAAAATGTAGACTTGCAATGGCAAAGAAAGCGTTTCTGAAGAAGAGAAATTTGTTGACATCGAGTATAGATTTAAATGTCAGGAAGTCGTTTCTGAAAGTATTTGTATGGAGTGTAGCCATGTATGGAAGTGAAACATGGACGATAAATAGTTTGGACAAGAAGAGAATAGAAGCTCTCGAAATGTGTTCCTACAGAATAGTGCTGATGACTAGATGGGTACATCACGTAACTAATGAGAAGGTACTGCATAGAAATGGTGAGAATAGAAATTTGTATCACAACTTGACTAGAAGAAGGGATCGGTTGGTAGGACATGTTTGAGGCATCAAGGGATCACCAATTTAGTATTGGAGGGCAGCGTGGAGGGTAAAAATCGTAGAGGGAGACCAAGAGATGAATACACTAAGTAGATTCAGAAGGATGTAGGCTGCAGTAACGTACTGGGAGATGAAGCAGCTTGCACAGGATAGAGTAGCATGGAGAGCTGCATCAAACCAGTCACAGGACTGAAGACCACCACAACAACAACAACAACAAGAAGGCATACAGGATGTTGAAATATTGATATTGGGTGTTCACACCTGCGAAGTGAAATTCCTAGCTATTCTAAGGTTCTTTAATAGTAAGATTTTTGAAGACGATGTCTGGGTGTCGATAAAACACAAACAAATTAAATACAGTTTGGAACAGAGATAGCAATCACGCTAAAATGCGCGGTGAAAGTACCCAAAATGGATGGGGGTTGGTCAAAAGCAATCAAAGAGAATCGCGTAATTGAAACAATTGAATAACTTTAGATTATAAAGTACTCTACTATGGCTGATCAGTTCTTTTCGTTAAATCGGATGTCTCGCGCCTCTGCTTCAGTTAAGACTGACAATCATGAATTTATTTAACAACAGATCATGGATGACATGGATGAATGTAAAAAAAAAAAAAAAAAAAAAAAAGGACAGACGGAGACGATCACAGTTCTCAGTGTCAACTGAATATCACTTGCTAGCGTAGCGCGAGAGCCGGCCGGGGTGGCTGAGCGGTTCTAGGCGCTACAGTCTGGAACCGCGCGACCGCTGCGGTTGCAGTTTCGAATCCTGCCTTGGGCATGGATGTGTGTGATGTCCTTAGGTAAGTTAGGTTTAACTAGTTCTAAGTTCTAGGGGACTGATGACCTCATAAGTTAAGTCCCAAAGTGCTCAGAACAGTTTTCTTGTAGCGCGAGCGGGAGTGTTTACCTTTCACTGGTGGTGGCAGTGGCGACTGTCGGCGCGGGCTGAGAACCTGAGAATCTATTCTAAATCTCTCTCGACTGTTAAACCCCAGTGTGATACATTTCCTTCGTCTTAGGTGAAGCCAAAACTCCTACCTGTTTCCTATCTAAGTTAATTGGCATGGTATACGCTATTTGACTGGAATAGCGCGTACGTCGTTGCCCTCAAATCGATTGTAAGCATTAACTGTCATTGCTCGGTGCAATTCTCCGTACTAGAAGACTTTGCAGTTTAACTCCTTACGAGTTAAGTTGACCGTGTGAACAAGTGTTCACACAATGACTCTCGCAATCGTCACAGTGTGGCGCAAGTCGCCTTGCTCAAACACTCGACGATTTGCTGGAAGAGGGAGCTAATTATTCTCTCTACATTTGCCTATATCAAAGTTGGTGGCCATGTGTTTTCTTTCTGGCCAGTCAGAGCACTCGTTATAACTCCACGCACTAAAGTTTTGTAGCCTACCAAAGACGTCGTAGCCGGCCGCGGTGACCGAGCGGTTCTGGGAGTTTCAGTCCGGAACCGCGTGGCTGCTACGGTTGCAGGTTCGAATCCTGCCTCGAGCATGGATGTGTGTGATGTACTTAGGTTATTCAGGTTTACGTAGTTCTAAGTTGTAGGGGACTGATGACCTCAGATGTTAAGTCTCATAGTGCTCAGAGCGATTCGAACAATTTTTCAAGTCGTCGTCTCTTGAGCAGGGCAGAGTTTAACTTCTGCTATATAATACCGAGATAAACAGCTTTCTCTTTCATGTGAGTTTGAACACAGGTGGCTACAGTGAGTCACCAGTGTTTCGAGATAGGTTTCTCTGAATGTTTATCTGCCATCTCCAGCTGTGTTCCTCTAGAAAGACTTTCTGAAGGGTCGTCGCTAAAAGCAAGGGCAAGGGCAGCTTTTGCCGCTGGAGTTCTGCGCAGTGGCTACGGCGTCTCATTGCAACTGCTGAATGTCCCACTGTGTGGGTTTTGGCATGAAATTGGGATGGGCGTTGCCGTTGTAAAATTTTCCTTCCCTCAGTACTGCATCCCCTAGCTCAGGTCTGGGATATTACTTATGTGCAATTACTAGTGTGAGTGTTAGTGGTTTATATTCATGAAATGCTTATTCGCTTTGTCTATCAATAATTCCTACATTTTCATGTAACTATGTCTTGTAACATACCAAGTTAACTGGAATTGTTTCAGGAATTCAATGTAAGGTGTGTTATTTGCCTGACACCTTACGAATATCTTTAATTTACGTGGCTTCCTGAAGGACTGAAGAGAAAATGTAAAGAAATATATTGTTTGTTCATTAATATAGGGGAGAACCAAAGAGAAAGAAACAGTAGACCTACGTAGACATTAATAAAAATTTCCAATTTTGTTGAAGATGCGTGAATATTTGAACAACTCTAAAAATTATATACATTTGATTGAGGTAAGAACTCCACTGTACTGGTCACAAGCCCTGTGCATCAGTGTGCTGATGGTAAGGACAGTCAGATGGGGGAAGGGTGAGGGCGGGTGGGGGAATGACAACCTCATAAAAACAGCTACGTTCTTTGAAATCAAGATCGTACAAGATCGTAGAGAAACCAAAAAAAGATACTCCCACAGACAAATAATAAGAAATAATCATGGTGGGACTCAACATGTTAAGACACTTTGGAACAAAGAAACAAAACCTTCCAGAAATATAGCAAGTAGTTATTTGAGGGTAAATAGCATTTTTTTTCAGATCAGAAATAAGGTGGCAGAATTAATTGGATGACAAAGAGTAGACACACTAAACAACGACTTGACTCCAAATAAAAGAACTTTAGGGAACACAACACATGTGACTTTTACAGGAACTTCAGAGGAAAGTTCGGTGGACACACTTCAGAGAATAGGACGGTAAACTTGCTCTGAGAAAACACTACAGCTGTAGGGAGCTAGTGCGATACTTCTCTGAGCAACTCAGCTGTCTATAACCTCCTTCAAGATTTCCCAAGGGACTGCTACACACACACATAATGGATACTTGGCGTATAGGAAAATGGCTCGAAGAGCATGTTCATCTACCCACTCCACCAGATGCAAACAGCTACAGAAGGATCTCTCCCCTTCCAGTCACATACGAGATATTATCAGTATGTTTACTTCATAGAACATAAGTACAGCTTGGACATAAGATTGATAAATAGAAAGTGGGGTTTCAACCAATGTGCTCATAAGCCGAACAGATCTTCAACCTAAGCCCAATACTGAAACCTAAGGCAACATGTAACAGCTGAATCATCTGCACTTTCGTCAGTATCAGGAAGATATCTGACTTTTTTTACATCTAGGAGGGCGGGGACTAGTCCCAAAGACTGTAAGTCCCATTAAGCAAACATATGTGGGCAAAAAGTCCAAAGTAAAATTCTTGTAAAAAGTATCAAAGCTATTTGAAATTGAAACCAGTGATCATCAAAAAATGCAGTGGCGCCACACTTCTTCAATCCCACACGAAATAAAGTCATACAGGAAATGGAAAAATAATTTAAAATGTAAATCATTTGAAGCCTGTCCATCCTGTACGAACAAAAGATGACATTATTACCTTTTGTTTAGCTCTAGCTTTAGCAGACAGTAAAATTATAGGACTCAAACAGATAGAAGTCTTTAAATAATGCACTGAAAAAGCTGATTTACAAAATCTCTTTTATTTAAAATTCCATTTGCACTAAATTGAAAACAAAGGCAAAAGGAAAGAGTCAGACACGTCAAAAATCTCAGCTCAGTGATATCGTAGAATGAATGAGGTTACAAAACTAAGCAGAGGGAGTACAGTATAGGTACAGTATGTGAAAGAGCGTGCAGGAGAACTTGCAAGAGCTACAACAAAAAGTTCTGGCCGACACATTCAAAGACTGGACATTGCAAGAGGGTGATAAAACGTGAAGCTCTGTACGTAAATGAAATTTTAATTCTGAGCTGAAAAGGTGGCTTGAAAACATCCTGAAAGAGGATCAAAGGATTATGAGGAAAAATCTTACCCAGAAAAATCGGAGACTGGATACAGACTGAGATCCTGTAAAGCAACAGAGCAATTATCAAACCTGGCGGCAGACACTGGAGAACGACTCCCAACAGTGAGGCTTACACACAGACTGATAAAGACAGAAAAATTAAAGAATATTCCCTGGATCGAACAGGTCATAAAGATACTCAAGACAGCTTCAAAACATGGGTCACGTTGAAACGCAGTTCCCACTTTCCTCATATGATATCTTGAAAGCTGTGGATCAAGGCGGTGAGGCAGATGCAATGTTTCTATATTTGGGAAAAGCATTTGACTCACAAGTAAACCTACGCAAAGGATACACTTGGATTTTCATCGGTTTTGCGTATGCTTTAATGTAAATCAAAATGAGAGACACATTTTTTTATACGTGCTCATGCCGTCATTACGCAGGTAAAAGACTTTAGAAAAATGTTCCGTGGTTTTTAATGTATTTTGCAACGGTGCACCCATATTTGTCGAAAAAGTAATTTTCTCAAAATCCTCTCCAAATGAAAAACGTACAATACATAAACTGACTAAATAGTTTATAACAAATTCCCCAGTAATAATGATTAACACACGTCTCATTCTCGAAAATTCCTCACGTGGCCAATCACTTCACTGTACAGTACATACGTTTGCATAAAACAGTATTTCACATTCACACCTTCATTCACTCTCATAACAAAGCACAATTATATTAGTAATTAATAAACAATTACAGAATTAGACAAACAGACCTGGAAATAAAATTGACACATTCTGACTGCAACTCAAACAGTGACCATCAGCTAGTGACCTCTATCAGATCGCACAGAAACTATATACATCCGAGCAGTCTGACGCCACCTGTCCTGCACGTGACTCATACTGCATGTCTGATCACTGCTGTTATGCCCAATCTAAACAGGTACTATGCAGAAGTGCTATGCCTCACAACAACATTTTCAGAGCCGATCAAAATGGGAGTGTATTTTTTTGGGTAGGTTTACTTGTCAGTACAACAACTAAGCTTACTATAGAAAGTACGATGGTATGGGGTATCAAGCGGAATTTATGACTGGTTTGAGGATTTCTTGGTAGGGAGGACGCAGTATTTTGAGTGTATGAAGATGATGATGGAGGGATATGTTGGTATGGGCGCACGGCAGCAAGGTCTTCAAAGCCCACACTGATGAGCGTCGGTAAAGTACACCAATCAGGAGTGTAAAACAGCATGTAAAATAGAGGTAACGAATGTTTGGAAACCATGTGTGTACCCGCACAGAAGCACAGAACGAAGTATTGGGTCAACATTAAAACATTAACTAAACAGGAAGAAAATGGTATAAGGAGCTAAAACAATACACAAAGTAGATATGGTTGGCTTGCTGTAAGAATAGAAAAGGAGCCAGCCACTCTGCAACACACTAAAACCTCAGCCTAAAAGTTTGGGCCAGAGTCCAGACACATTACAAAACTTCAAAACCTTAGTTACACTCGTCTCATCATTAGCTAAGAGGGCAGATACCGACCAATATTTGATTCTGTTGCATCTCGTGGTCGTGCGGTAGCGTTCTCGCTTCCCACGCCCGGGTTCCCGGGTTCGATTCCCGGCGGGGTCAGGGATTTTCTCTGCCTCGTGATGGCTGGGTGTTGTGTGCTGTCCTTAGGTTAGTTAGGTCTAAGTAGTTCTAAGTTCTAGGGGACTTATGACCACAGCAGTTGAGTCCCATGGTGCTCAGAGCCATTTGAACCATTTGATTCTGTCCTGGCATTAGGTATAAAATGCACTCTGTTAATATACGGCGTAAAGAAATGTGCACTAGAGATAGGCAAATCTGCTCTTTTCAGAGATTGGATCCGAACTGGACACTCACTGAAATGAAATAGCCCTTTTCATTGCTCACCACTCGCTCACATAATAAGTAAAAGGAAGGCACACTGCCTATTTAATTCCAGTCACTAAAAATTTATTTATATCTGATCTGGTACTATTTTGAAAGAACATACAAACAAGAGTAATAATTTTGTGTTATGCCCCTAGTAATTTTGAGCTATAAAAGTTTTAAATATCGCCTGCTGTAAAAGTTATAAATATTACAACAAAATTCTAAATATTTTGTATCAAGTGAAAAAATTTTAACAATGAAGACTGATTCTTGTTCTATTTTGATACTTTTATTCAAAAAAATACAGTATAAGAATTATAACATAACTACGATGAAGGTGTATCTGTAATTGTCATTTACAGTCAGTATTATCATATATGTACCCTAGAAGGAAAAATTAAGCAACACTGTCATTTGTTAATAAGATCTAACCCATTTTAGTCGATGTGAGTCTGTTTCTGCTCTCAGTGCATATTTGTGTTGCTTTCGAAAATAACCATTCACAAGGCACTGATGTTGCTGTGATACATAACATTTTTAAAACAAATTGATACAGCGTTGGTTATAGCAATTTTCGTGTGCCAACGGTTTAAGGGATTGCTGTTTCTAGACAAATATCCTTCGCTAAATATTTGTCCAAGTCGATAACTGCTGCACTTTCTGGGTTGCGACTTGCTTGAAGCTGACAAATAGTTTCATCAAACGCCTCCCAGGTTGAAGAAATCTCACTCACTTCTGTGTAACTGGTGAGAAATGAGCTGTGTTTTTTTCTTGTTGAACAACCGACGCCTTCATTTTTGCAACAGCCTTCATATAGCAATCTTGAAATGTTTTGTCTGCTGAAAATCCTTGCCTGCTAATCGGAGGTCCAGTAATGTTACCTGACCAATCAATTCGTTCATGGAGACAACCGCAAACCACTCTGACGACCCTTTAAGGAAATGATAAAACAATGAGTTTTTCTTGGGGATATTCTTTATTTCTGTCTTATAAGATTTCAGTCGCTGTTCCATTAATATCGGTAAGATTTTCATTTTTTAATTTCAGACTATTTTCACTGAGGACACCTCTTTCGTTACTTTATCTAAAACCTTTAAAATCGGTAAAGCCTGATGAGTATCTCCCAGTCTGTATCTTTTGTTTAAGGTGATCGATTTTATACCTAAAATAGCAAGGCAAGAAATTATGGGATCTTTATTTAACCAACATTTCGTAAGCAGAGTAACATCTGGTCGGGACACTTTGTTTCAGTTTCAGTCAGTCATTTTTAAAATTTTCTTGCATTTCAGCAAATTTGGTTGAAGCATAGAGTCTCCCCTTAAAAAACATAATTCCTTTGACCTCGTCAACGGTTTTCTGTTTGCACTTCTGAGTTGAATGTTGCAGAGCGAGGTTTAAAAATATGTGCTAAGCATGGGATATGTGGAAGTTTGAGAAACATGGCAGTTAATTTCATATTTCACACTTTGTCTGGAGATGATTTTAAAATCTAATTGTATTTGGCAATAACAGACTTTACTCAGCTTAAGATGTTCTCTGCAGTGCGTCTGTAAAAGACACGACTTTACTTCACTCCTGTCATTTATGAAATGTGCAGTGAGAGCATAGAAACAGTTATTTACACTCGTCTACGCATCAAGCCTAAGGCAGACTGCCTTTGTAGGGGCCAAATCATTTTTAATTTTGTGTACTAGCCCATATTAGAAACTAGAAATTAGAGAGTTTGATAACATTTTTGACATGGTGAATTAACATTTGGCCGAAGAACATTTTTTTTTTCAATTCTGTGCCTTAAGCTATAGAGGAAGGATGGAACTCTCTGCGAATACATTTTAAATACTGTACATCTGATCCAACACTTTTACTTAATGTGAGCGGCTTTTTAACGTTAAGGAATTTACTTATATTGTTTGTTGTAAATCAAAAGCAGTTGGGGGTGAGTGCATCACAGAAGAAAATATATCAGGAATTGGTCCAGAACTTGATGACACTGATAGCTGCATACAGCTTGAGACTCAGTTTGCCTTTGTGAGAGCTGTCTTGCTTCCGAAGCAACACAGTGGCAACCCCTAAGTTAGAGACATTGGTTTAGACCTAAGCCAGGAATTGCCAGACCGGAGACACTACTCAAAGTGATCTTAAGTGTCAGGATTGATCAGTCAAGGACCAATGCTATTTACTGAGCTTGCCGATCCGTTAAACCTGTTGCGGAAGAAGGGCGGAAACTGTAAATGGCATTGCTCCTAGACTGGACAATCAGGACGCTCTCGATCGAGAGTAGATGCCCAAAGAAAGACATATTATGACGATCTAAGGTAACTTTAGATAGTCCCATTTAGTCCCACTTGCCTCAAATGCTCCTAAACGAGTCGCAAATGCGCAAAACTCTAGGAGAATGTGGAACTGTAAATAACATTGTATAATTAGTTATACACACACTCCAGATCTCCAAGCACGGAGTCGAGTAACTTAGAAAGAAATGCCACCCCAGTAGAAAGGGGAAAGGTTACCTGGTTCACTTCACATAAGTTCCAATCGTCGCATAATGCAGTGACCATCTTGGATTCTTCGGCGAGGTGAATCTGATAATATGCCTTGTTAAGATAGAAAACGGAAAAATAGTGGGCACTAGAAAACCATGAATAACACCGATGTAGGTCAGGAAGAGGGATAGCTTTTGAGATTACTTTGTGGTTAAGAACACAATAGTCCACAACACGTCTGAAACCCCAACCCCGTTATTCTTAGGCACCAAAGATACTGGTGATGCATACAGCGAGTTGGACGGCCTCACAACCCCCTCAGGAAGCGTTTTATGTACCAACTCATGCAATACCTTCAATTTCGGTGCAGATAGCCTGTAGGATGGTCGCCTGACTAGAAGATGAGCGAAAAGTAAAATCTGATATTCGATATGATTAATTTCATCTAATTTATCAGTCAACACTGCCTGGGAACTACGCAATATTTGAAGGAGAGCCTCAACGTAAACCTCAGAATCAAATCACAACTCTATGACAATCACTAACCTGAAACTACTATGTATTCACGTGAGTGACACGCTCCTCAAACCGCCTGGACAGACGTAACAACAGGGAACAACAACGAGATCAGGAGGCTGAACTGAGCCCGATATAGAAGCAGCGAGACACAAACACGCGCAGGAACCACACCAGTCACAATTATGACGCGCTCAGTGGGAAGCAAGATCAGTCTTCACAAATGCCGCGTGGTCTCGGTACTGAAGCAACTAACTAAAAGTAGCTCAACAAACATCCAAAGCCGCTGTATAGTGAAAGGCAGTGGAAAAATCCTGGAGCCTCCAGGAGATGCGTGGAAGACGACTAACCGTCCGCCTACAAATCAGGTCGGGCAAAGGAAGAACGTGTCCACTCCCGTTTCTCATGTACATCCCTTATGTCTGGAAAATGCTCAGTCAGAAGAACTTGGAAGTCACGTGGGTGGTAGAAAAAACAGGCAGCCCGTTCCCCGCAGACCTGCGCTTTCCGTACTGTTTCACTCACTTCCTCTCCCCGGAAACGGCCTCAAAGCCACTCGTGGCAAACCTGCCACACCCTCTAGCGCCGAAGATCGTGTTCCAGGAGACGCGGCACGCGTTACCGATCGAGCAACGGTTCACTTTCTTTTCCAGTTTGCTAAGAAACCTCATCAGTGTTATTAAGCTCACAGGAAAGGGTTATCCTCATGGAAGATAATCTGCGCCGAAATACGCTTCTGATGCGTATTCTGTCGACCCAAGTGGTTTTCTGACAACTCCTGATGTCTGGTGTATGTGGAACGTGATATTCAAAAATAGTAGCATTGTGTCTGGTCTCCAGAATCTGACGTATTAGGTAGCCACGATCCCGAAAATCCTTCCTAAAAAGTTTGTCCTGATGGAGTGAACCTCTCTTTTGTGACATAATCAAAAATTTTTGTGTTATCCTCTTCGGTATTGCTTCGTAATCAGACCATTGCTCAGCACAAATCAATTTTTAGTTTATTTTTTTGTCATGTACTCATATTCAACTGTCTAAAGGGATGAAATATTTCACTGTAACAATAAGCAAGAGTTTCTGATATCAAGAGTTTCTAATACGCTTCTGATATTCCAAAGTGGAAAGTAGAGGACTCAGTTTTATCCAGTCGATTTTACAAGACTATTATCTTTCACGCGAAAGTATTTAGAATCTTAGGGTAAGATTTGAGTTACGCATCGAAACATAATTTATCTTGGTGCCAGTTGTAATTTACCGATTCGTGTGGTTACTGGTGGATGTCTTCGTGGTGCAGTTAGCTCATTCACTCATTTGTCCGTGCATTACTTGATATGCATCGTATCAGGATGGTGATAACACAGAAACAATAGGCAGTTTGCATTCTCCTTTTCAACAGTTGCAGTTTACTTACAAGTGTGCGACTTGATTTCTGTTGAGAAGACGACACTGCCCTTTCCACAGCTGGAAGCATTGAATGATGGCACCAGCGGCTTCAGCGCTGACTGTTTGCCTCAAGGCAACTCCACCGATCGGCCACGTGTGCTCGTTCAAGTCCCTGAGCGACTTTGTCGAAGTTTTGCAAGCAGTCAAGTCCCTGTACACCTGCTCGTCATGCCAACTGTCTAGGTCGTGATTCCGCTTGTGTGTGGCTGGCATGATTTGAGGCATTCATTTTATTTCAAATCATACAGCATACAAGAACTACAACAAAGTGTAGAGTTTTGGAAATTAAATCTGGGAGTGGGGATGGAAGATAGAAATTTCACGTTTAATGTTTAATGTTACGTTACATTCAAACCGAAAAGTGAATAGCCAGTACGTAAGAATTTCGGGAACACAGCACATACCATTATCACCTCAGAGATACTCCAAAATTTCATGTTTTTCAAGACATTTCCGAGAGAAGATTACTGCCCATCCTTTCTTGCAGTAAGAATGGATACATGAATTTTGTACTTCGATTGCTGGAGGTACCTTTATATAAGAGCATTTCTTAAATATGAGCCATCCCAACGATGGAGTGAAGCATACGGTCTCACATTGCACAAGTGGCCTTACTTATATGATGATTTTTTTTTCTTTTTTTTTTTTTTTTTTTTTTTTTCGTTAGTGAATGAAATAAATGCAGAAATCCTCGCGAAGGTGTGGGATGAATTTGACTGTCGCTTGGTAGCTTGTCGTGCGTCCGCTGGAAGGAACATCGAACAATCGTGGAAGCTAAACGAATAATTTGATCCTAAGTAATTGTCCTAAGGGGTATTGGCAGGCATATAGACGGTGAACATTAATGAAATCGGCAAACTGCAGGGAGAGATTCCTATGAACATGTGTCCGGAAATTCATCGTTGCCACGGTAGACGGATATGACAAATGACAGTTCCTCTGGCCACGTGCCGTGTGTTCCCTGTGTGTTTGAAGGGTGTGTGATTGACACATCGTACTGTAGGCAGCAGAACTCTCCGATATGCATGTTCAGAGCAAGCCGAGATGCTTTTTGTGTACAGCCAAGCAGATGGAAGCGGCTGTACCAAAACAAGTATCTTCACATACACCAACCACATCACACAGCATTTCAAGCCGTTTTCGGACGTTTGTGTCATAATAGGTATTTCAGAGAAACGAACATGCAGGGAGGCGGTGGACTGTGTATACACCAGATTCGGAGAACCGGGTTCTACATGATACTGAGACGAATCCTAACGTCAGATGACTCGCCAACATCGTATTAGCACGATTATGTGCGGCCTGCTCTGCACCACTACTACCCCTATCACCTGAAAGGATTAAAAAGGTTATCAGCAGCTGATTTCCCTCTGCGGGAAGGATTCTGTCGATGGTTTTTGCACCAGACCATCACAATTATCGAATTTCTGTCAGCAGTCCTCTTAAGAGACAAAGCAACATTTACCAGAACTGGCGTTACCAATGTCCATAGTCGTCATCTGAGGCCTACAGAAAATCCTCGACTAATGGTTGAGGCGTCGCTTCAGCAACGATTAAACATAAATGTAGCGTCGCCTGCTGCATCACTGGACTTAAACCTCGTGGGTTTTTATCTTTGGGTACATCTGAGAACCGTAGGATATGCTGAACCAGTTCCTGATGTGCAAAGCCTTCAACAGCGTGTTCATGATGCTTTTGACGCTATTCGGAGAGAGGCTGGAACGTGCGAAAAAGTGCGGCAGTCCATGGTGCGACGTGTGGAGACGTGCACTGCCTCAGATAGATGCCACTTCGAACACCTGTTGTGACTGTCTACGATGCAGCTCTGTACTGTGTTCCGGCATGCACACCGTCCATTTCTGGACACATGTCCAAAGCACCTTTTCTCCCCCATTTTCAGTCAGGGATCGGTCCCTGCAGCTTATCGGATTTATTAATGTCCGCCCTGTATAACCTTGTAAAATCGGTTGGTTCTTCTCAGAGTAATTTTTTTTCTTTCTGTGCGTAAGTTGAAATCCATCCCGAGTTTCAAATTCCATTCATGTGGTTGATATAGTCTTGAGAAATCGGATGAATCTTTTTGGAACGCACTGTATTTTTTTGAAACAAGTAGGCTTGCTAAAATCCCAGACTTGCTACTTGCTGTTGCTAAACGCTGCACTCAGCATGTACTTAGACACGGAGGAAAGTCGAGTTAGTATATACCGACCAAACGTGTTGCACTGTCTCGCGGACAGATATCTTTCAGAAACTTCTGTCACGTTTTGTTGATAGATGGCAAACCCAAAGGCTGCCGCCAGTAAAATTAAAAGGCCTTCCTCAGAGGAAAAATACTGCCACAGCAGTTTCTCGCTGCACGCACTTGAAATTGGAGACTGGATTCCGAGAGAGGGAATTACATTTCCCTTCTCTTCCTCCAAAGCCTTTTTCCATAGCTGAGAGGATAAATAAGCGATCGCTGCAGTTATTTTAAAGAATTTTTTCTTTTTGACGATGAAAAGAGGAAACATAGGAAAATCATGAAAATGAAATCCTCATGTCACCATTAACATTTTTTTTCTGGTAAGGAATTTCTAGCTCGATGTTGTTAGCTTCGTCTTTATTGATCGCATTTTATATAGGTATCTTAATTATTCGTTTTTAGCAGCCTATTGATTGGTCTTATTCATCATTTTTTTTAAACAATCGACTACAACTGATTTAGAATTTTTGTTCTCTATGAATTGCATCGTCAATTATATATTTCATACTTCAAGAGCCTTGAGTTGCTTATAAAGTAAATGCAAAAAGAATTCTCTTAACGCACAACAAAGTGCAGCGAACTCCACTGTGCCTCCTGATTGTTTTTCATTCCCCATGATACAACGGTGGGTCTGTTACGTAATCTCGCTTCTCAATCTTTTTTAACCCTGCAGAGTATGCTATTTTTTACTTGGGTAATTGTTAACTCTTTAGGGTTGCATTACCTTAATTAAGACGACGCGTAACAAGGTGTTTCTCTTGGAAGAAAAACATGAAATTTTGGATTATCTCTGAGTTGATGAACTATAGTATGTGCTCGGTTCCCGAAATTTTTACGTACTGACTAATCACTTTTCGGTTTGAATGTAACGTAACATTTAACATTAAACGTGAAATTTCTATTTTCCATCCACACCCAGATTTAATTTCCAAAACACTACACGTTTTTGGAGTCCTTGTATGCTGTATGATTTGAAATAAAAATAATGCCTCAAATCATGCCAGACACACGCAAGAGGAATCACGACCTATTCAGTTGGCATGACGAGCGCGTGTAAAGGGACTGGACTCCTTGCAAAACTTCGTCGAAGGTGCTCAGAGACTTGAACGAGCACACGGGGCCGATCGGTGGGGTTGCCTTGAGGCAAACAGTCAGCGCTGAAGCTGCTGGTGCCATCATTCAATGCTTCCAGCTGTGGGAAGGGCAGTGTCGTCTTCTCTATAGAAATCAAGCCGCAAACTTGTAAGTAAACTGCAACTGTTGAAAAGGAGAATGCAAACTGCCTATTGTTTCTGTGTCGACACCGTCCTGATTCATTACATATCAAGTTATGAACCGACAAACGGGTGAGTGAGCTAACTGCACCACGAAGACACCTACCAGTACCCACATGAATTTGTAAATTACAACTGACACCAAGATAAATTATGTTTTGATGCATAAGTCAAAGCTTACCCCTAGATTCTAACTTCTTTTAGGTAAAGGTTAATAGTCTAGTGAAATCAAATGGACGCTTTAAAACATCCTGGACTGTCTTTGTTTCTCTGTAGAACCAGGAGCGGTCCACTGTTTGCAACAAGTAGTCTGTAACACAATAACAAGTGACATAGTATTACAGACAGTATATCAATAAACAAAACTGAGTCCTCTACTTTCCACTTTGGAATATCAGAAGAGTATTAAAAACTCTTGATATCAGAAACCTTTGCGTATTGCTACAGTGAAATATTTCACATAGACCACATAGACCAGACATCAGGAGTTGTCAGTAAACCACTTGGGTCGACAGGATGGGCATCAGAGGCGTGTTTCTGTGCAGCTGATAAGGTTTCTTAGCAAACTGAAAACGAAAGTGAACCGTAGCACGATCGGTAACTCGCGCCTTGTCTGCTGAAACATGATCTTCGGCGCCAGGGGGCGTGGCAGGTTTGCCACGAGTGGCTTTGAGGCCGTTTCCCGGGAGAAGCAGTGAGTGAAGCAGCACGGAAAGCGGGAGACGGGCTGCCTGTTTGTTCTTCCACCCACGTGACTTCTAAGTTCTTCTGACTGAACCTTTTTCCAGACATGAAGGATGTACATTGGAAACGGGACTGGACACGTTATTCCTTTGGCCGACCTGATTTGCAGGCGGACGGTTAGTCGTTGCCACCCATGCATCTCCTGGAGGCTCCAGGTTCTTTCCACTGCTTTTCAGAATACAGTGGCTTTGAATGCTTGGTGAACTACTTTTAGTTTGTTGCTTCAGTGCCGAGACCCCGCGGCATTCGTGAAGACTGATGTTGCTTGTCACTGTGAGCGTCACAATTGTGACTGATGTGGTTCCTGCGCGTGTTTGTCTCTTGCTGCTTCTATATCGGGCTCATTTCAGCCTCCTGTTGTCGTTGTTGTTCCATGTTCTAATGTCCGTCCAGGTAGTTCGAGGAGCGTGTAGCTCACATGAAAACATAGTAGTTTCAAGTTAGTGATTGTCATAGAGTTGTGATTTGATTGTGAGTCTTACGTTGAGGCTCTCCTTCAAATATTGCGTAGTTTCTCGGCAGTGTTGACAGGTAAATAAGTGCAATTAATCATACCGAATATCAGATTTTACTTTCCTTTCATCTTCTAGTCAGGCGATAATCCTAGAGGCTATGTACACCGAAGATGGAGGGATGGCATGAACTGGTACACAAAACGCTCGCTGTGGGGGTTGTAAGACCGTCCATCTCGCCGTATGCATCACCAATATTTTTGGTGCCTAAGAATAATGGAGGTGGGGTTTCAGACCTGCTGTAGACTATTGTGTCATTAATCATAATGTAATCTTAGAGGCTGTCCCTCTTCCTGCCCTACATCTGTGTTATTCATGGTTTTCTAGTGCCCACTATTTTTTCGTTTTCTATCTTAACAGAGCATATTACCAGATTCCCCTTACCGAAAAGAATCCAAGATGGCCACTGCCTTTTGCACTGACTGGAACTTACGCGAAGTGAACCAGGTGCCTTTTGGCCTTTCTACTGGGCCACTGCCTTTGCACTGACTCGAACTTACGCGAACAGGTGCCTTTTCGCCCTTCTACTGAGGTGGCAATTCTTTCTAGATTACTCGATTTCGTACTTGAGAATCTGTAGCGTGTGTATAACTAATTATACAATGTTATTTACAGTTTCACCTTCTACAAGAATTTTGCGCATTTGCGGCTGCTTTTGGAGCATTTGAGGAAAGTGGGACTATCTAAAGTTACCTTAGATCGTCGTGAGGTATCTTTTTTTGGGCACCTTCTCTCGATCGAGGGCGCTCTCGATCGAGGGCGTAAGGTTGATTAGGCCTAGGAGCAATGCTATTTACGTGACTTCTTATGGTTAGTTTCACAGTCATATAATATTTCTTGAAAGACATCATAGTTGCCGTTGACTGTAGAAAATATTTATTATTAGGATAGCTATTTCGGCCTTATGGCCATTTTCAAGTAACACTGCAATAGTTACCTAAACACAAAAAGTACAAAAGTGATGTACAGGGAGTATATACAAAATTGAGCAAAAATTTTTAAGATAGTAGTGCAGTTGTATAAATTAGTGAAAAATGTACATTACTTGCATTCTGTCAGAATGTAAGACTATCAGGCATAAGTACATGTCGTCGTCAAAATGCATCGTAATACGTTGTTAAATATGTACTCAACTGTCAATGTTACCATGGTACACTATATATTTAACAATGTACAACGATGTAATAAGAGTCGTACTCATTGGAACTTGTGGGACTCTCACAGTCAAAAGGCTGCATCTTAACGGCCACATGTCGGATAGTCTTATATTCTGACAGAATGTAAATAATGTACTTTTCTCATCAAGTTTTATAAGTGCACTACTATCTTAATGAAATGTTTGCTTAATTATGTATATACACCCTGTACTACACTTTTGTACTTTTTGTGTTTAGGTAACTTTCGCAGTGTTACTTGAAAATGGCCATAAGGCCGAAATTGCAATAGTAATAATAAATATTGTATACAGTCAACGGCGGCCATGATGTCTTTCAAGAAATGCTATTTACAGTTTCCGCCCTTCTTCCGCAACAGGTATAACGGATCGGCTAGCTCAGTAAATAGCATTGGTCCTAGACTGATCAATCCTGACACTTACGATCACTTTGAGTAGTGTCCCTGTTCTGGCGATTCCTGGCTTCAGTCAATACTGCATGGTGCAAACCAATGTTTCTAGCTTAGGGGTTGCCAATGTGTTGCTTCGGGAACAAGACAGCTAGCATACGCCTTTAGCTTATGCCTCTAAGTGTCTGTCTCCAGCTGGGAAGAAATCCTCTACTTATGAGTTGGAAGTTCTGCACCCATGGTATAGGGGTAGCGTCTTTGGTTGTAATCAAACTGTCCTCGGTCCCGGATTCGAAACTTTCTACCTCTTGAATTATGAATAATAATCAGCATTGGCCACCGAAGAAATCGGCTATAAGAAGTCACATTCATTCTGACAAACCTCCTTTTCAAAGAGGATGGTGGAGCGGACTGATTTCAAGGTACTCTCTTGTCCTTGGGGCGTAAAACTTCCGCTAATGGCGGAAGAATTAGCAATGGCAATGGCATCAGGCTTCACAAGGCAATTGAAACCACTTCATTAAAGTCACATAATGTTTATTCACAGGGCATGTGGCCTGTAACATGTTGCAAGTGCTACTTTGTGATGTGGTGGTTGGCAAAGGTGAGGAATTCGTTGTGGGTCACATCCAACCAGTCAGGAAGCTGATGGCTAAGAAATGATTTGGAAGGACTGGCTGTTTTATTTACACTAGAAAACTTAATGTTTCCAACACTGGGAATTCACTCTGGACACAGACAACGAGACCCTTATCTGGGTTCAGGTTTGCCTGCCTAAAACTTGGTATATTGTGAGATGAGCTGTCCTAACTTCCGCCTTCCACTCCTGTGGGCGCGACATTTAGGGGTGTGCTAATGTTGTAGCGGATACATTGAGCAGAATGTTCGCAGAGGAGGGGGAGATTCTTCTGCCCACAATGGCAAGGTGATACAAGATCTCTTTAATACAGTGCTTAGTGAGGTTCCGGTATTGTCTGCTGTCCTTGTGCAACAACAAGAGCAGGATTCAAAGTTGAGTTCCATCAGGGAGCAGTTGAGAGATAGTCAGCAAGTTTCTGGGTACGAGTTACAGCAGGATATTCTCAGGATTACAAATATAATCAAAATTGTGTTTGATGGGGTCGTCTGTGAGTTCCTAACCTGGCCCACCCTGTATCAGGATGTTAGAAAATGGTTAATCAGTGTCGGAAACGCTAAATTCCAATTGGCATTGGGAGTTGTTTCAGTCCACTTACGTCGGTCCTCTCCCATGGATCCAAGATGGGCAACATTGTATAATGGGGGTTGATGGTTTTACTATGTTCAGTTGGTTGCTCCCCAGTAATGGTATTACTGCCTGACAAACTATTAGGAATTTGACTAAGATTATTTCTTGGGCCAGTCCTCCGAAGGTCATTGTCACTGATAATGCACCTTACTTTTCTTCGAGTTTCGGAAGTTCTGTTTCTGTTCAGGGTTTAAACTTTATAGCGACAATTTACTACCTCCAGCCTAAGTCTGCAGAGCGTGTTAATCGTCACCTAAAGTCCTCTTTGATTGTATTAGACTTTGAGGCTCAAACTAAGTGCGATCTTCCTTTACTATGGCTGAAGTTAGCCTTTAGTGGTGCCTGACATGATACACACAGAGCGACCACTGCTTTTCTCATGTTTGCCTATCCCTTTAATTCCCCTATATCAAATATATGGTCCATACATGATTTGTTGCCCAATGATATTAGTCCTGACTTAATCAAGGATAATTGACATAGAGCCAGGACAAATATTCAGAGGGCTGATAAAAGGAAAGCGACACAGTATAACTAGGACCGATATCTAGGGATTATTCAGGTTGCAGATGTAGTTCTCGTGAGAAATTGTTGGGATAAATATTCCGCAAATAAGGCATCCGAGAAACTATCACCCTGCATAACCATTACTGATAGTATGGGGTTGTCAGGTTCTGTAGATGCTGCTATGGAATACCTCAGACCAGACATTTCAAGTAACTTCCATAATATGAATTTGACCCTCACTACCCCAGCAGAAACAATATCGATCATAAAATCTTTAAAATCAAAAACATCTAATGGGTATGATGAAATATCAACAAAGTTAATTAAATAATGTGATTCTGAGTTAAGTAACATATTAAGCTATCTGTGTGACCAGTCATTTATCAGTGGAATATTTCCTGAATGGTTGAAATATGCTGAAGCTAAGCCACTGTTTAAGTAGGGAGATAAAGAAATAGCATCAAATTTCCATCCAATTTTACTTTTGCACAGTATTCTCAAAAATTTTAAAAAAAGTAGTGTACAATCGGCTTTATAACCATCTTATCTCAAATAACATACTGTCAAAGTCACAGCTTGGATTTATAAAGGGTTCTGATATTGAGAAGGCTATCTACACTTACAGTGAAAATGTGCTTAATTCATTAGACAAAAAATTGCAGGCAACTGGTATATTTTGTGATCTGTCAAAGGCATGTGACTGTGTAAATCACAATATCCTTTTAAGTAAATTAGAATATTATAGTGTAACAGGAAATGCTGCAAAATGGTTCAGATCTTATATCTCTAGCAGGAAACAAAGGGTGTTATTAGGAAAGAGACATGTATCAAGCTATCAGGCATCGTCCAACTGGGAACTAATTACATGTGGGGTCCCACAAGGTTCCATTCTAGGGCCCTTACTTTTTCTTGTGTATATCAATGACCTTTCATCAGTAACATTACCAGAGGCCAATGTCGCTTTGTTTGATACAAATATTGCAATAAATAGCAAATCAAGTGTAGTCTTAGAAAGGTCAGTTTATAAAATATTTGTGGACACTAATCACTGGTTCCTAGCCAATTCTTTGTCACTTAACTTTGAGAAAACACACTACATGCAGTTCAGAACTTGTAAGGGGTGTCCCACGAGTATATGCCTAACATACGATGACAAGCAGATAGAAGAAGTGGAGAGTGTTAAATTCTTGGGATTACAGCTTGATAATAAATTCAACTGGGAGGAGCACACCGCATAGGGGATATAAAAATGAAAAAGCTGGAATATTATGCTTACTTTCATTACATAATGTCATATGGGATTATTTTTTGGGGCAATTCATCAAGTCAAGCTAAAGTCTTCTGGGCACAAAAACGTGCAGTAAGAGTTATATTTTGTGTGAACTCAAGAACATCCTGCAGAAGCCTGTTTAGGGAACCAGGGATACTAACTACATTTTCACAATATATTTATTCCTTAATGAAATTTGTCATTAAAAATATATCAGTTTTTCAAACCAACAGCTCAATTCGTGTAATCAGTACTAGAAATAAGACTAAATCTTCACAAGGCCTTAAAGTCACGAAGTCTTGCAAAAAAAGGTGTCCATTATTCAGGAACACACATTTTCAATAACTTACCAGCAGCCATACAAAGCTTAACAACCAATGAAATTCAGTTGAAGAGAAGCCTAAAGGATTTATTGGTGGCCAACTCCTTCTACTCCATTGATGAATTTCTCAGAACCAACTTCTGCACAATTTCAGTGCAGTAATGTGTTCATTGTAAATAAGTGTGTGTGTGTGTGTGTAAGTCTAATCTAAGTTCTGCACCAGTTCAGTGCAGTAACGTGTTCATTGAAAATAAGTATTTAGTAGATGTATTACACGTTTATTACCTTACAAATAAATAAAAACATTTTTAAAATTCAGTGCATTAGTATTTGCAAAATGATTCTTTCATATAGTGTTCATTAAAAAATGACGACCATGCCACTTGGGACCTGTGGAATGATACATTAGCTTATTTGTTTGAGTTGTAAATATTTGTCATGTATTGTTGTTTTTCTGACTTGTTCTACATCCTGGAGGACCTCCTCACTATGGGTCAATTGGAATGAAAGTAAATCTAATGTAACCTAAAACCTGCTTTGCGGGCGTGTATAAGGCGTTGGACGTACCCATTGCGGTCGCGCTTAGGTTCCTTAACGAAGAGAGTGGAAATGCATTGTAGAAGCACCTTAACCAAGTTACAAGAGGTACTGTTGAGCCCTGCTCCCCGCCCCCCTCACCCGCTCCAGCCTCGAGATTCCCGTCTTTTTTTTGGGAAGGGGGGGGGGGGGGAGGCTGATCTGTTGCATGATCGATAGCTCGTGCAACGTCTCCTGAATCACAGTCTTTGGCGTGAAGGGGGAGTGGCACGTTTGCCACGAGCGGCGTTGAGGCCTTTTTCCAGGAGAGGCAGTGAGTAAAGCAGGAAGCACAGCAGGTGTGCTGGGCAATGAGCTCACCCGTCTTACTTACAAGTCTGTGTGGCTGAGCATCTTCTGGACATGAAGAATGTGCTCTGCAGAGTGGAATGAACACGTTATTCCTTTGGCCGATCTGACTTGGAGGGGGCAGTGTGTTGTTGTCCGCCCATTGTCCTGACAGCTCCAAGTTTCTCCATTGTGTCACCCCACAGTGGCTCTGGATGTTTGGTGAGCTACTTTTAGTTCATTGCTTCGGTGCTGAGACCACGCGGCATTCGTAAAGACTGATAGTGCCCCCCACTGTGAGCATTATAATTGTGTCTGGTTCGGTTCCTGCGCGTTTTTGTGTCTTGTTGCTTCTATATCGGGTTCGGTTCAGCCTCCGGTTGTTGTTATTCTCTGTTCCTGTGTCTGGCCAGGCGGTTTGAGGTGTGTGTCGCTCATATGAAAACATAGTAGTTTCAAGCTGGTGATTGTCATAGAGTTGTGATTTGATTGTGTTTTAGGGCAACGTAATTTTTTTCACGTCCAATGTGTCATTGTCCCTGAAGTTCAAAGTATTTTTTGTGTTCATTTCCTTGGGACGTTTTACATTGAATCGCCAAATCGCTGTCTTCAGTTTTTTGGAGCCCGCAAACTTATGGGTTCAAATTTTGATGCATGTGTTTTGGTGGGTTATATTTCGAAGCCAGGCTTGTGTTTACCTTAGGTGAGGTTCATCAACCAAACGTTCGCGTACCTTCTACCATGTTTCTGTCCCGCTTGATAGTTATGTATTTACTGTTTTCGACTCGTCGCGTGAGTTGAAGCTGAATCTCGGTTGGTCGTTGAGCTTCTTTACAATCAGGTGTAAGTGGGGATGGTTACCTTGGTCAGTTACCTTATTATCTGTTATTAATTTACCACAACTGTTTTGTCTATCCTGCCAGAGTGTAATCTGATGATAAAGTTTTTACAGTTGCTTTTTTTCGTGTTTTATTTCACTCAATCCCATACAACCTTATCGCTGAGCATCTGGTGGACAAGACTGGCTCAGAGAACCTGCTCTCCTTAGTACTGTACTGTAGAAGACAGACAAACGTAGATTTTTCAGAGTCTACTGTGAGGACAGAAATTATTACAGATTCATAATTTTTATTTGGTTCTTGTTAAAGTAATTGAAACTGAACCACTCGTTATGATAAAAGCGGACTAAGTGTGTCTTACGTTAATTAAGTATTTTTCGGTGAAAACGGTGATCTGATTCGTTTTTCTGTTATCAGTTTGAAGTATCATAAACCAAAATGAGTTTACCTTTGGTTAAAGTTCTAATTTTTGTTCGCGTGTAGTGAAGTGATATAGTTAAGACGTTCTGGATGTCACCAATTAATATGCTAAAAAAGACACATTTTCAAGCCAGTAAATTTTTTTTATAAAAGTTAGAGTTACAAATGTAAACTCATCATGATTAAACGTTACATTATCAGGAACGATCAAAACGTTTCAGTTTGAGGCCATTGCTGCAGCGTACATGCAACTTAACTAGAATCCGATGTTGGCATGTAAGCACCAACTTGTAGGCAAAGGATTACTCTTCCCGACGTGCGTGCGGTAATTGCTGAAACATCAATTATGGGAACGTTATTACCAAATGCGTCCAAACAGGACCAACTTGTTGTAGTTCTTTTCCTCGCTGCCGAAGGATAAACGTCGGTAGACACCCATCAGAGGATGAAGAATGGGCAGTATGTTTGTCGAAACTCGCCGTTGTGGAATGGTACACCAAGGGGTGATGTTACTTCATGATAAGGCACGTCCCCACCTCTCAAATGTCATAATGCAGAAATGACGCCAAACTCAAGTCGGACTCACTCCAACAGCCTCCTTATGGTCCTCTCACCATGCGATATCACGCCTTCGGTCTCTTAAGAAAGACATTGAATGGTCGACGATTCCTGGATGATCAGCTGACGTTACGAACTTCTTTACACAACAGGACGCGATGTTTTAACAAACGGGTACTGTCGACCCTGTACGTCTTTAGGATGATTTCCTCAGTGCTCACGGCGTTTTGTCTGATTGTCATACCGATTCTGGAATGTGTGGCCTTTCTTTTCTGTAAGAACAAAGCTTTAATTTTAACGTTTCTTGTTCTAAAGAATACAGTATCTAATTAAGCAGTCAAATCACACAACAATTAGCTTGTAGCAGTTATTTCAGCATTGTTTCATTGCCGTTTCCGAACAACTTAATAATGTAAATGGTTTGATTGGTTTGAATCTCCGATTTGAAAGTCTGGTGACTTTCTTATCGAAATGGTGACCAGAGAGTTTCAGATTTGAAATTTCTCTCCCGTATAATGCTCTTCTGTTTTATTAACATATTGCAATGCAGCGAACTAACAAGGATGTGTGAGAAGAGGGGGAGAGGCGAGGATTAAAGAAAAAGGTAGGGAGGAGTCGACAGTAAAAGGGTTGGGTGGGCGTATGATCGAATTCTGCGCCTGGCTCCAACTACCTTCGTTACGCCGTTGATGAGGACGAAACAAAATGATTGGCTTCTTCACTCAGAAAACCGAGGCTCGCGCCGCCTGTAACGAAGAAGGAGGGACAAATTTTTTTCTTCGACAATTTTATGGTTTATTCCCCTAATAAAAACATCAACAGCCCTCGCCTATCTCTTTTCGATGAGAGTTAGGCAAGAAATAAATCAAATGCGAACTGCAAAATTATGATGTAGAGCAGATAGTTCGTCGCGGTGTAATACCACGCTCCTTCTGTCTGTGCATCGACCAGACAACCGTTTTGCTGAAACTTTAAAACTGATTGCCTTTATCGGTGATTGTATGGAGTCCACGTAAGACCTCGCGTCTTTTCGAAACTTTATACGGCGATATTGCATTGAAAATCTTCAGACGAAGAATACATCCGCCCCATATTATCCATGTTTTCTAAAATATGGCAGCATTTTCTTTACCCACCCTTGTAGCCACGTCGATAACAAACGCCTGTGCAGTTGGCTTCGACTCGGAGGTAAACCGTTTCGAGTCCTGATGGTGAAACAAGTTCACTGCCAGTATTTGGCCCTCAAGGAGAAAAGGTCTGATGACACCAATGTCCTGGATTAAATTCCAGATCTCTCCGCAGTGCCTCATTGAGTGTGGGCATGCGACACTGGTGTGGTGATCCTTCTGTCGGTTTGGGGGGGGTTAAGCTCGGCGGCCCCAGTGACGCTATTCGAAAGGATTAAGGGATGTGTTGCTACCGGGCTTCACTCCACTTCTTCCCTTCATCCATATCAACATAAACCCAACACTACACAATACAGGCAGTCATCACAGTTATCCATACAATACAGATACGCACATAACACTTCATAAAAGGTCGGTGGAAAGATACGGCAAACCATCTCCACTACGGCATACATTTCTGTTGCCTCTCCACAGCCTCCCCTTAGGTGTAGTTGGACCTGCGGTACGGCCGTCTGCGTCGCTGAGGCACGCAAGCTGGGCTACCGCGGCGAGGTCCACTGTTCACGGGAGAGGAAAGTACGATAAAAAACGTGAAGTCATTCACGCGAACTTCTCCGACAAATCTATAGTGACCGCTGTTACTAATTGCAAACCTAGGTTACGTGGGTAGACAAGTGGAATGCAGTGATGGGAGACTCGCAAGTCCACCGAATCTGCCTCAGTACGATGACTATATCCCGGAAATGGCTACGTTTCTGGTTACACAAGCCAAGGTCTGCCACCCTTGCTGCCTGCACGCTTGCACAACTGCAACTTGTTAGGACGTTGTATGCTTCGGCTATGCAGACAGCGGCGTGGCTGTTCCCGCATAGCCTTTCTGTTACTGGCCGTACGAGGTTTGGACGCATGTATATTGCTATAAAACACAACGACAGAGAATTCCATTTCGGACAATAGACAGACCAGTGAAGGGCGCTACTCGCAGGCTGTACAAGTTAGGTGCATCTGCAATCGGTGCACAGTATAGAAGGTTATGATTTTCATAGATAATAAGAAAAAGAGTAACCATCGAAAGGCTAACGTTCTACGAGTCTCGACGTCGAATGTGAGAAGTTTATTCATGGCAAGGAACCCAGAAAATCTGAAATTGGAAATGCTAAGGCTCAGTCTAGATATAGCAGGGGTAAGTGAAGTCAAATGGGAATAACACTAGGATTTCTCGTCACACAAGTGTAGGGTAATACTAATAACAGCAGAACATAATATAACGGGAATTGGATTCGTTAAGCATAGGAAGGTAAGGCAGAATGAAGTTAATGTCAACTCAGTGATAGGCTTGTTATCATCAGAATCGACAGAAAACCAACACTGACAACAGTACATTAGGTATAGGTGCCGGTTTTTGCAAGGACAAGGGATAGAGAAAATATGAGATGATATTGAACAGGTAATGCTGTATGTAAAGGAAGATGAAAATGTAATATTCATCGGGAATGGATTGCGGTTGTAGGGGAAGGAGTAGAAGAAATGATTACAGGAGAATATGGGCGTAGTGGTAGGAATGAGAGAGGAGAAAAACTAATTGCGTTCTGTAATAAATAGCAGCCAGTAACTGCTAATACGCTGCTCAAGAATCATGGGAGGAGGACGTATGTTTGGAAAAGGCCAGTTACATTACATAACGATCAGACAGAGATTCCAAAATCAGATATTGGGTTGTTTGGATTGAAAGGCATACCCAGGTGTGGATACAGACGGAGATTAAAATTCAGTAACGATTAGAAATAGGCTGAAGTTCAAGTGACTAGTCAGGAAGAATCAAATGATAAAGAAGTGGGAGTATTAAGCAAAAGAGGTACGCTTAAAATTCTCTGAGGTAGTAGATATTCCGATAATGTATAGCTCTGTAGCCAATTCAATTGAAGAGGAATGGACATCTGTAGAAAGGACAATCACAGAAGTTGGAAAGGAAAAAAATTCACAGAAGAGGTAACCTGAGAAGAAACCATGGTAACAAAAGAAATACTTCTGTTGGCTGACTAAAGAAGGAAGTACAAAAAAGTTCAGGGAAATTCAGGAATACAGAAATACAAGTCACTTAGAATTGAAATAAACAGGAAATGCAGGTAAGGTAAGGCGAAATGACTGCATGGAAAACGTGAGGAAATCCAAAAAGAAATGGTTGCCAGACGAACTGACTCAGCATAAAGAAAAAGTCAAAATAACCTTTGCTGAAGATAAAAGCAGAGGGAAATCCATTGTTAGATGCAGAGTAGAGAGAGGGTAGGTGGAAAGAGTACATTGAAGATCACTATGACGGGGAGGACTTAACTGGGGAGGTGATGGAAGAAGAAACAATAGTCGACAGGAAAGAGAAAAAAGGATCCTGTACTAGAATCAGAATTTAAAAGCGTTAAAGAGGTCTTGAGATAAAATATGGCAGAAAAGATAGCTAACATTCCATCAGACTTTCTATAATCATTAGGGAAGCGGCCACAAAACCATCCTTCACGTTGGCGTGTAGGAAATATGAGCCTTGCGAAATAGCTTCAGACTTTCGGAAAAACGTCATCTACACATATCCGAAGATTGCGAGAGCCGAAAAGTGACAGATGTATCGCACAATCACCTTATCAACTCAGGCATCCAACTTGCTGAGAACATTAATATACAGAAGAAAGGGAAAGAATATTGAGGATGACGATCAGTTTGGCTTTGGAAAAGGTAATGGCGACCATAGAGGCCGTTTCGACGTTGCTGTTGATAATGGGAACAAGAAATAAGAAAAAACAAGAGACTTTCATAAGATTTTTCGACCTGAAAAGGGTGTTCAGCAATGTAAGATGGTGTAAGACGTTCGAAATTCTAAGAAAAATAGGTGTAAACTATAGGGAAAGGAGAACAATATATAATATGTACAAGACCCAAGAGGGAACAATGGGACTGGAAGAATAAGAACGAAGAGCTCGAATCAAACAAGATGTAAGGCACAATCGTAGTCTTTCACCCCTACTGTTCAATATATACATCGATGAAGCTATGACGGAAA
The DNA here is from genome assembly GCF_021461395.2 of Schistocerca americana. NCBI lineage: Eukaryota > Metazoa > Arthropoda > Insecta > Orthoptera > Acrididae > Schistocerca > Schistocerca americana. Next base: position 398,843,695 of record NC_060123.1, on the reverse strand, counting down.
TGAAAGAAATGAGGAGAGATAGTAAAATTCAACATGAGTGAATATCAATGATAATATTCACTGATTACATTGCTATCCTAGAAGTATTACAGGATATGTTGAAGGGAATTAACAGTGTAGTGTGTACAGAACGTGAACTGAGAGTAAATAGAAGAAAGACGAAATTGAGAACAGCCAGGAAGCTAACATCAGGACTGGGGATGACGAAGAAGACGAGGTTAAGAAATTCTGCTACCTAGGAAGCAAAATAGCCTATGAAGGACTAAATAAGGGGGCATTAAAAACAGACTATCACAGGAAAAAGGGTATTCCTGTCCAAGAGAAGGCTATTAGTATGAAACATGGGCCGTAATCTGAGGACGAAATTTCTGAGAATGTAAATTTGGAGCAGAATATTGGATGGTAGTGAAACATGGAATGTGGGAAAATGAGAACAGAATAGAATGGAAGCATCTGGAATGTGGTGCTAAGGAGAGAGGAAGTTCTCTAAAGACACGTCAAGCAAAAGAATATATGGGAAACACTGACAAGAAGAACGCCCAGGGTGATAGGATATGTGATGAGACATCATGGAATAACTTCCGTGATACGAGAGGGAGGTGCAGAGGGTAAAACCTATATAGGAAGTCAAAAGGACGTAGAGCGCAATCGCTGCTCTGAGAGGAAAGGGTTGGCATATGTAAGAAATTCATAGAGGGCCAGCATCAAACCATTCCGGGGACTGGTAACTAAAACGCGAAGAAAAAGAAAATTTATTCTTTGTAAGGTTTACAGTTGTATGTGTCCTGTATTGTTCGCAAGACGCCAGCAGGTCATGATGTAGAGACGTCGCTTACGAAATGTGGCTTGTCTTTCCGGACCAGCTCGGTGCAAGACACAGCTAGCGTTTTGCTCCGTTGATATCAAGCAGCGGCCAGCCAACACGTGATCTCTCTCGCATGTTCCCTAGACACGTTTATAAAATCTGAAAACAAAAATATAAAGGCTCAGTGCAGATACGTGGAATGTTGATGAAATGAGAAGATGATGAAGATGTCCGGTCAGACGAATATAAGGTAAGTAGAAGAAAATAGTGAAATGGGAGCATGATTCGTCATACTTAGGAAGTTAGAGTAGAGTGTGAGTTACTATGAATAGTTCAGTGATAGGGTTGTTCTCATCAGAGCTGACAGCAAACTAATGCCAACAACAATTAGTTCAGTTATATAAGCAGAAGATGGAGAGATACGGAAAGTGTATGAGGTTACTGAACGTGTAATTCACTTTGTAAAGGGAGATGAAATTCTAATAATCGTGGGGGACTGGAACGCTGTAGTAGGTGATGGAATAGAAGACAGTGTTACGGGAGAATATGAGGTCTATAATAGGAATGAGAAAGACTGAGTTCCGTAATTAATTTTAGTAGCTATAGCGAATGCACTACACAAAAATCAAAAGACGAGGAGATACATTTGGAAAAGACCTGGATCCACTGGACGATTCCAGCTGGATTACATCATGGTCAAAGATTCCGGCATCAGGAACTGGATCGTAGGGGTACCTAGGAACAGACAAACACTCAGATTACTAATAATGATTAATTAGTGATAGCAATGATAGTAATGATAGTCCGAGAAAAGCGCCCAGGAGACTACAAGTGGAAAGAAGCGGAACTAATTAGTACTAGTGAAAGATGAGGTGTGTTTCAAGTTCTCTGGGGATGTGGATACTGTTAATGAATACCACAATAGGCAATTCAGTTGTAGAGAAATAGATAGTTCTAAAAAAGGCAATCACGGAAGCGGGCCAAACATATAGAGCTGCAAGGAAGCTAACTCCTGTGACATCTTGGAGAACAGAAGAGATAATTCAATTGATGGTTGAAAGAAGGAAATATCAAAAAGGCTAAGGAAAAGGAAGGAATACAAATATGTATGTCAATAAGGCATGAAATACATAGGAAATTGAGGGAGACCAAGGTGAAATGGCTGCAAGAAAAATGTAAAGAAAACAAAAAAGAACTGGCTGCCGGAAAAACTGATTCAGCATACAAGAAAGTGAACACAACCTTTACCGAAATTAAAGGCATAGGTAGCAACATCAAGAGCGCAAGACGAATTCCACTATTAAACGGAGAGGAGAGACCGGGCAGATGGGAAAAGCATACAACGAGGGCAAGGAAGCGTGTAATGACGTGAAAGAGGAAGAAATGGTTGTCGATATTGAAGACATAGAGAATCCAGTATTAGGGTTTGCGTTCAACACAATTTTGTAAGACCTGCTACCAAATAAGGTGGAATGCCTAGGTAACAGTTCGTCATAATTTCTAGGATCATAGGGGAAAGTGACAACCAGACGACTATTTAAGTAGGTTTTAGAATCTATGAGACATACCCTCAGACTTTCGGTAAAACACCATTCGCTCAGTCTCGAAGACAGCAAGGGCAGAAACTATCATGTTAACTGTAAATTCATGCAAGTTATTGAGAAGAATGATGTACAGAATAAGAAGATAACAAGCGGAGATAAGAGGAAATCTATCTCACTAAGACCTTTGCAGCTCATGCATCCTAGCTGCTGACAAGAATAATGTACAAAGGAATGAAAGACCTGTTAGGTGACGATCAGTTTGTATTTTGCAAAGACAAAGGCACCGGAGAGACAGTCCAGACGTTCTCCTTTATAAAAAGAAAGAACATAACAGGTTCATATGATTTGTCGATATAGAAAAGGTCTTCGACAATGTAAAATGGCGCACGATGTTCGAGATTCTTAAGAAAAAGGTGTAAGCTGTAGGAGTAATACACCTGGTGGTTATAATTAAAATTTCCCTATTTAACACGTTTTAACGTAGAAACTAACTACCGTACGAGGACCAAACTTGGTAGCATTAATGCCAAGGACATGGGGTAGTGGAATAATGCAGAATCAATTCAATTGAAGCACTTTTGACTTGCTGCTACGGTACATCACACCATTACATACCGATACCATTACTGCAAAAGGGGCTCAATATGGCGCCCATTAGCAAGCAGCTCTAGATCCTGCCCCTGTGGTGCAACCGGAATCTGTCAAATAGATTAAGTTTAATCACACCACCCGGTGTATCCAACAAGCAACTGAGGACGCTGGGCGCAAGTATTACCATGAGACGAAGAGTTGGCACTGGATAGAAATTCGTGGCGGTCTGCACCAAACCAGTTTATATATAGCCGATGCTGGTGAAGGTGGAAGGGTTTCGGCGCACACCATTACGAACACATTGTTGAACACATACTCCTACATGTTGCTATGCTGACCCAATGTTCACTCAACTACATTGTCAATTACCATCGCAGTGGAATCATCGGGATTGTACCTTTTGATCAATGGAAATGTGGCACCTAGTCGGACGAATCACATTTTACTGTTACGCTAGATCGATGGTCATGTCCGAATACTCCATCAGCAGGTGAACGGCTGCTTGAAACACGCACTGCGTCGGTGGGGGCAATATTTTGCCATGAGATATATTCGCCTTGGGTTCAAAAGGTCCCGTGGTAGTAACCGAAGACACCACGACAGCTGTAGATTATTTAACCGCCATTGTAGACCATCTGCATCCATTCATGCTCGATACCTTCCGCATGACAATGGCATCTTCCAGCAGCTTAACTATTCATTTTATAAGGCCCAAATCGTGATACAGCGTGAAACAGTTCCACCAGCGAACACTCCCGCCTCCTCCCAGCGCCAGTGGTCCAGGAGGAGGGGGGAGGCCATCCTCATACAGCCACCGCCAGAAATGAGGACATGGGTCGCTCTGCACCCTCTCTGGATGTAGGCATGCCTACGACATTGGTTCATTTAAAACAGACACTTTGCGAAGGGCCTGACGTCATTTCTAAAGACGCTGAACCGTATCATCACACAAGACATGAAGGTGTTTTCTGTCGCCTGCATCGACAACATAATTGTCACGTCTACAACATTTCAAGAACTCATGTGCCAAAGAAATCAGCTGCTGGCATTGCTACAAAGATCGAGCGTGAGGCTCGGGACTGACGAAGTGAACTTGTGTGCAAAAAGGGTGACGTATCTCTGGTTCTAGTTCTCACCGGAAGGTATCCGTCCGAAAAAGTGGAATTGGCGAAAATAACGAAAGTGGAACGGCCATCCCGTATACGAGCGTTAAGACAGTTCCTGGGGCTGGTTCCACTTTACAGTGCGCACGTACTCAACTTCACATTGTTGAAGAAGGGCAAGTAGTGGGTGGAGCTGCAGAAATAAAAAGAAAAATGCCTTCGAGAAAGCAAAGATTGGGTTCCACGACAGAATTTGTTTGGCACACCTTTACGCTCAACACCTTACCCACTCCTCATAGACGCAAGCATAGAAGACATTTCTGGGTGTCTGCAACAGGAAAACAGGGATGTGAATGCGCGAATTCTGGCCACCTGTAGCCGAAATCTACTGGAGGCATCGTATTTCACTACCGAACTAGAAATGCTGGCAATTGTCCGGGCGCTATCATCGGAACCTTGGCTACTGCAGAACGACGAAGCTGTATGCAGCAGATGCCTAGGAGTGGGAATATGCTGTACTCAAGACGTCAGGTTAAGGAGGGCAGGGTTACAAAAGTAAGGTATCAAAGTGACCGTCTCCACAATCAGAAACTCTTAATCTACGCCTGTCGAAGGATACATGTGTAATTGGGAGTGTACTGGTTTCTGGCAGACACAATACCTGGGTCGAGAACTTCATCGAAGCCGTGAATCGTAGAATGAGATACGACCAATAGACCTACAATTCCAGAAACCAAGGAAGTCCGTGGATGATAGGGTTATCAAACCTCCGACAGTAGGAAAAGCAGACACACGAATCGGACCCGGGAGAATACATAGCCCGTATGATACGCAAGAAAAAGATTTTAAAGCTCTTTATCGAGCTCCCATGTGTGGTGCGATAGATGGAAGCGACAAATACGCGAGGTTGGGAGCGCATATGTGGGTCGATAGAGAAGTGTACAGCAGTAGTGGTGTAGACGATTACCAACACCCTATATTTTGCGAACATATTTACTGCCATAGTAATTAGTAGGTGTTTATTGTTCTTAGATTTTTTGTGTGTGCATGAAATCTGAAACACTTGGAGCTGTCTGCATTCGATAGCAAATGGCTTTACCGAAGAAAAAATTCGGAAATTAGGTACAAAAATATTTAAGATGTACAAGCAAACAGCCAGCGTTATAAAGACAGTCGCCCATATTTCTCTCTCCTACGTCAGCTCATGCTGCGAAAAAGTTGCTGATGTTTTCAAAACAGCTAAAATGCAACAATAAATTAGGACTTCTTTTGCGCCACAAAGCTGATGAGGATACAGACAACAATTTAGTAACACAGGTGCTTATAAAATAAAATGCGTCGTTTTTATATTCGTCAGATGGGTAGAGGTTTTAAAATATGGTTTAGGGAGCAGACATATACCAGTAACAACAACGCCATTGGTTGTCACCTTACAGAACAAAATCACTGTTTGCAGTCAATCGAAAATTGTCGAAGCATTATGCATTCGGAACAAAAAGGTAGAACACTGAAGAGATTGAAATTTACACTAACCGCAGTTTAATGACAGATTTAATAATCAACGAACAGTTTGCCAGCAGTGGACAATGGTTGTTTAGCAATTTTGTCTAGTTGTTGCTGAAAAAGGAGAGGTTAAAAGTACGCACAAATACTTGCATCTTCATACGCCTTTCTGTTGCGTTGTGGTCATCTGTACGGTTACGGCTCATTTTGTATTTTTTATCTCATAACACAGGTTTCAGTCTGATTGTTCTTGCTATTGGATAAATTTTACATAAATATGTTCAGTGAAAAAGCTTGTAATTTTGGAATTGTCTCTGTTCTTATGGTGCCATTAATTCCAGGTGGCCTTAACTCTTAAAAAATTATTTAATGTTCACTAAAAACAGTAAACATGTTGTTATTGGTGATGTTGTTTCCATTTGTAATGGCGTATCAGTTATGACGGCAGCGCTACAGGGAGTATGCCACCTAGCACCAACTAGTTCTCTTAACCAGGAATAGCATACAGCCACATCAGTCAACTGTTAGCAGCACACACGTTCAGATGAAATCTTGTGTTGCTGTGTGAAATTGTAATCCTCTAACTTCCGCTACACTGCTTTCTTTGTTTCTCTTGACCTCCAGAACGCCTTGACCGAGTATGGCATTCTTGACTCCTTTCCAAGCTCCAAATCTATGCCCTTACTATCAGCTTCATTCGTCTGACTGCCTCTTTCCTCTTCCATCGTCCTTCCTATGTCACCATTCATAATACCAATTCCCGAATCTTCTACCCTGCTACAGGTGTGGCACAGAGCTCTGTCCTTCCTCCTCTCCTATTTCACCTGCACACCGCCGATATATCCAAACCACCCCCACCCATCCATCTCCTTCAATATGCTGATGACACCGCCTCCCTTGCCCTCTATCCTACCCTTCAACAGTCCCAGTACTCCCTCCAAACCCAACTAAACCAGTTTATTTCTTGTTGCAATCAGTGACTCCTTTGAGTCAGTCCTTCCAAAATCGATATAGGACGTACCACCCCCTCTTTCCTGCTCCATGACTGCCCCATCCAACTTACACCCTTCTTGAAGTACATTGACCTCACTCTTGACTGTCACCTCACCTTCACTCCCCATTTCCTTACCATCCAACACAAAGCTCACAGTAGACTCTGCCTCCTGAAACTTCCACCTGACCCAACATGGGGATTGCATCCTCCCACCATCCTTCATACCTACAAATCCTTGATCCATCCCATCCTTTATTACGCCAGTGTCACCTGGATCTCTGCCCCTCCTAACTTCTATAAAACTGTCCATGAACTCTGCCTCATTTTCTGTATCCATCTCCCGTATCCCACCACGATCTTCTTTGACCTCATCCCCTTCCCACATCTCCTCCTTTTCCTTGAACATATCTGTATCCTCTACACCAATCGCCACCTCAGTTACCTACACCCCCGGGTGCCTGCTTTCCTTTCCTCTCTCCACCTGCTGCTGCGCCTTTATCGATGTTTCCCACCCTCTCTCCTTCTCTACACCCTCCACCTCCTCTCCTCTGTGAACGTCGTTTTTAATTGTGCTCTTCGTGCCGCCACTTCTATCTGCTACCTTTTCAGCTACGTCTTCATCGAGTGTCATTTTAATTATACATGGATTTTATGCAAACTTTCCCGTGAAACTGCCCTCCTTCTTTTTGGTATATTTTAACTCCCATTGTGTCCCCCTCTCATATGTAAACTTCATCTTTTATCCTCGTATTTTATGCATGTACTGTTCTCCTCAGTTGTTTTATGTAGTCTCTTGGCTGAAGAGCGGCGAATTGTGCCGCTACCAGCCGTCTCCAGCCCACATGGGGCTGGGGTATGAATCACACTAAAGGAAAAAAATTGCTAGATTGTAAAAAAAAAATGTATTTTTCATAAGGTCATCAGAAAATGGGCAGAACCTGAAACGCATAATGAATAAACATGGGTCCAGCACATCCTGTGACTTAATTCTTGTTGGCATTTGTGATATATAACTTGTTGATGAATGTTATTACAGTGCAAGGTTAATTTTTGTTTCACATGTCTTAGTTCTAAATGTCTAACAGGTTTCTCATATTGGTGTATGTGACATGTAACTCACTGTTGTGTAAGACCTATTTTAGTTGCACACGTCCTAGTTCTAGGTATCTTGTATGTGTATAGTATTTTATTCTGAACCATGCATCTCCATGATTGCTCTGTTTGATTTTTTTGTCACACATCTTAATCACATGGTTATTTTTCTATGTCTTATGTACATCTGTGACGTTATCATCACGTTATATGTGATTTGTGTTCCTATGTTTTGTTTATTAGTGCATGTCTTGTATCAAGCAGTTGTTTAAATAGCCGACTTGGCTTGTCACTTTGCAGCACATCTCAAAATGTAACTTCCCCACAAAACCGCGCATCGGCAAGTGCTGTTATTATTGGAAAACAACAACAACAATTGTGTGTGCAACAGGCCATGTGAACATAAACGGGCCACTTAGCCATGAGTCTTAATCTTCTGTATCAAAAGTTTAAGAGTCATACCGAGGAACTATGAAATAGCTTCAGAGACAGACGCTTCCCCCCCCCCCCCCTCCCATCACCAGTGGATCAGGACGAGAAGAAAGTTCTAACTTATATAGCACCACCAGAGATGTGGAAATTGGGGCATTCTCCACCCATGTAGGGGATCGGCTTGTGTATGCCCTCGACTCGCTTAAGTACAGTCACCTTGCGGAGGGCCACGCGGACAATGAAAATGCTCATAATTTGTGGACCCCTGCAGGCTCTGAAAGCGTGTGCACAAACGCTTTAAGAATGCACAAGCCGAGGCATGTGAAACACGTGGCTTGCTGTAGCAGTTTTCACTTCTCTTAAAAAGAGAGAAATGCGCCAATAATTTGTGGACCTCTGCAGGTGCTCAGGCAGAAAAAAAATGGCTCTGAGCACTATGGGACTTAAATTATATGGTCATCAGTCCCCTAGAACTTAGAACTACTTAAACCTAACTAACCTAAGGACATCACATAACACCCACTCATCACGAGGCAGAAAAAATCCCTGACCCCGCCGGGAATCGAACCCGGGAATTCGGGCGTGGGAAGCGAGAACGCTACCGCACGACCACGAGCTGCGGACGGCTCCGGTAGAGCACAGACACAAAAGCACCTATAATGCACACAGTGAGATGGACGTATCTATGGAATTACAGAACGAGAATCAGCCAGTTAAAAAAATTTCCGGGCAATAAGAACGTTGCTTATAATCCACAAACATCGGATGATTCTTAGCAGAAGCACAAACATAAAATGACCAGGCCTCATGCAAAGACAGCCGCTGTAAAGAAGAGAGCTGTGAGTGCTTTCAGAGCAACTAAGGAATGCGGGAAAACATTGGAACAATCTGCTGGATTCATTGCGACCAACTCTGGGAACAACTTCATCACATGAGTATAATGCCAGTTCCCGAATCATACAGCAGTCCACGCAAAACAGAAAATTTCCACCTTCACTGGGAGGGTCACAAAACCGCCACGAGTCGCTGGGTGGCATTAAAAATACAATCCGCCAATGATAATGCCGAGAGGAGGAAAAAGTCGGTGAGTCTGTGAGCTAAGGAGAGTCATAGGAAGGGAAGAGAGAACTGGTGAGCAGCGCGACAGCAAGAAGACGTGGAGGCTCTTCCATCCGTTGCCTACTTAGTCTGCTGACTTTAATTCTTATCCTTATTCCCATCTAAATGCTCATCGTCACTTTATGACTTATTCCTTTCCTGTGCCACGTTAAATGGACAAATCCTTACTATCCAGTGCTTGGGAGAGAAGCACTCGACTGATCATTACAATCCCCTTGCCTATCATACGCCTCCTGACGCCGTGACGACGCTGCTTCGGCTATACAACCCACTGAGAGTAGTCAACGCGGAGACCATTCCGGGACCTCACCGTAAAACCGCGGACCACTGGTGAGAGCTGCCGACTCGCGCCGCACGGTGATGACGACACGCGACGTACCGACCTTGTGTCTGCCGCCGCCATACGACTACAAAGAATGGTTATATGATTCATTCCCCCTTCCTTCCCCTTAATAACTGAATTTTATCCACGCCTAGTCAATTTAGCCATGAGACGTGTGTTAAAGGCACTGTGAGCCGTGGCGAGATGGCGCCAGTCTTATTTCGTTCATGTATCGTTGAGATCGATTGTGGTTGGGGTAAGCAGTCTTTGCTTTTCGCGTGTCTTGTCTTGCGGCTTGGCAGGCGAAGAGAGTTGGTTGTTAGCCTTCGACGGGTAACCCTGCACATCTCGTGGCATTCGCGGGGAGACGAGTGGCAACGGCTGCCGAACGAGCGTGATGACCGTTACACGTTGTGGTGTGAAATTGGTTGGATTTTTTGCCGACATGGGACATGGGCAGCTAAGACATACAAGTTCTGTGCGTTCGCTGGGAACAAAATTTGAAGGGAAGCGGTGAAGCTGTGGAACTCACTCCCTCGTATTGTGACCTGATATGGAGTAAGTGGTCGTAATTTGTTTGTTCAGCGACCCACTCAGAGCCATTTAAACTTTATTATTATCGTGAGACTTTGATAGTCGAACCTTAAGACGATGTGAAGGACTTCAGTTGACCTAGTTAAATGGTGGCCGTTGTTTGAAAATTTTGTCAGAAGTCTTACTAGTGCTTTGTGTCTCTTGCAATCAAATGGTTTTCGGTTGCCGTTTTTAAGGCCTGCACTCTATTAATACAGTTGTCCATGTGTAAGTGAGTCAAAGGTTCTGTCGAGTGTTTCAGAGATATTGGAATGTCTTTGTGATTCGGGCAGAAACTTTTGATTGTGCCAGCGCCTTGGCGGGGAGCGAAATGTCATCCGAGGTCTAGGCTTGGCAGTGTTTAAGAACCTGGTCACTATCGGAGTTGTTCACATATCGTCTTCAAAAGTTTGGTATTTATCTTCCTTCCGCCAAGGCTGGTTAAGCTGGTAGATATATATATTGTATGTAACCTGTTTGTATATGAATCTGTTTTCTTAAATATTATGGACTGGCACCTGGCTAAACCTTAAACTACCTAGCATCTGCTGAGTTCCTTGTGCAATTTTTTCTAGTAATTTTTTATTAACACGTCTGAAGTAACATCTGCTGAGTTCCTTGTGCAATTTTTTCTAGTAATTTTTTATTAACACGTCTGAAGTAGCATCTGCTGAGTTCCTTGTGAAATTTTTTCTAGTAATTTTTTATTAATACGCCTGAGCAAGTGAACATTTATTTTTTAAAGATCAGTGTTTCTGTTGTAGTTTTTCATTTAAGTGGTTCTATCATGTTATGTAATAGCATCTTATCTTGGCATGAGTGTTCAAGTGTTATTAACTCACCCTTTACCTGTAATTGCTTTCATTAATCTATTTTGAGGGAAGTCCAATATGGATGTTTGAACTTCTGAAGTTGTCAGTAACTCTGTTTTCTTAATTCGGAATTGTTTGTTAGAGTACTGAATACGTTGGGTTTCTAACTGTATTTCCAAAGCTTTATTTAGTGGCTCGTCCACAATTTGTAAATGTCAATTTTTTTTAAAAGGTGTAATGTCAATAGACTATTTTAATTATAAATTGTGACTACCAACCATAATTCCATCCCGCTTCCTCTTTTATGGTATTTAAGATATGGTGTGTAAGTGTGGTACGATTAAGGAATCACGTATCACACTGTATTAAAAGCAAACATTTCATGTTTCAATCCTCTAATTAATTGGTTCCATTCGCAAATAAGTCTCTGACTCTCATAAACATTTGCTGTTCCATTTCACTGTATCATTTTGTAGCTAATTGGCTTCTAGGGTCGGGAAATCTCATTAGCAATATGCATGTCACGTCATGCTAGAAATGACTGTCATCTCATGTTATATACACAAATGGTAATGCTCTTGTCCTTGTGCTACATTTACACTTGGATTTCTGAAGATGGAAATAGTTCCGAAACGCGTCTTGCATACTTTGTGATCAATACAGTGGCTTTTCATATGACCTAGTCAGTTTAACTTCATGTCTACTCACATTTACTCGATAATGTGACTTTATGTCACACCATTGCAAACGGTCTTGCCGCCGTTGTAACGCCTGTTCCTGTCACATCACTGAAGTCAAGCGCTGTCGGGCTTGACTAGCGGTTCAATGGGTCACCGTCCTGGTCTACCGTGTGCTGTTGGCAAGCGGGACGCACTCAATGCCTGTGGGACCAATTGAGGACCTACTTCACTGAGAATTGGCGGCACCCGTCACGAAAACTGGCAACGGCCGGGAGAGCCGCGTTCTGGCCAACTGCACCTACGGACCCGCATCCAGTGCAGCCTAAAGAGTGCTGATGAACGGCGGCCGGACGGTAACGTTGGGCCTTGAAGGCCTTTTCGGACGGTGTTTGTTTTATCTCACACCTTTATTACCGACACATGTATCAACTCTCACCAGGACAAGGACGGCACCAGAAACATCACTCATCGAGATTTCATCATCTGAGTCAGACTAGTTAAATGAATAATGCAGGAATGTCAAGATGCCTCATTCATTTCCAAAACGAACTTCATCATCGCTGTCGAAATGGATTATGAGATTTGGATATGGCTACGATAAATTCCGTGAAGTTGAGTGGTTCTTGCACGTTTCCAGTGACTTGTATAATGTTATATCTCTATCATTTGGCTGGAGATGGGAGCTACACGCAGGATAGTTGCTTCTGATACATTGGTATTAAGTTCAACGTTGTGGGAACACTGGCGGGTATAAAACGAACCATACACGTTAGATGTAACATTTTCTCTCATTACGAATAGTGTTAAAGGTATCCAGTACTTTCTTGTATGAAGTAATCGACTTCTAATATTCACTGATGATTTATCACATGACGTAGTAAGCCTTTTGAAGTATCCTTACCATTGCTAACGGTCACGGTCATTTTGATAGCTTTGGAACGAAAAATTAGTTTCATATCAACTCCTATGGCACATGGTCCTTTCTAATTACCCTAAGCTCATATTCACTGTTTTTCGAAAACTATCTAATTCATATTGGGAACTTAACTGTAGGACACGAACGTAGCATTTCAAACCTAAAACAGCATAGACCTAATTTCCTTTACGAAACGTCTCATATGTTCCAGGCTCAAGAATTGCTTCTTACTTACTGTGTGTTCCTCAATAATGCATTTTAGAAACTTGCTCCGTGACAGAAACAAACTATGTAACAAATGACAATACGGATCAGTTTTTATCTCGAAAGTCGATACAGTATAATAGAGGTAAAGTATATGCTATCAAATTATCCAAGACATTTATACTTTCCGTCGTGAATGTTATATGAAAACGTTGATACACTGTTGTCATAGGCGAAACTGTTCTGTTCCACAGTAGAGATGTCCTTGGCACTCTCTCTCTCTCTCTGTGTGTGTGTGTGTGTGTGTGTGTGTGTGTGTGTGTGCGTGTGTGTGTGAAACCTACAAGTTCCTTTCAGCTTAAAGGAATGCAAAACAGAACGCATGTGGCATTTTCATTTACCGTGCTTCGTGTAATAATGTTGACTGTTTGATAACTAAGACGCATGCACTTATTCGGCCAAAAAGGCAATGAAACGGACGGACAGCAAAAGAAATGTGATTGATGTGATGTGTTCGATGTTTACATCGCTGAGAACCGTCTGTTTTTACAGTTACAAAATACATAAAATATAATGAAATACATATATTTACCGTTAAGCCTAACACGGATACATATTGGAAATATTCAGACAATAAATTAATATTGACTTACGTATATTGGCTGCAGTTAAATAGCAGAGTCCAATTGCCGGGTCAGTGTACACAATATATTAGTCAGTAGCAAACGATACAAATTAATGCATATTGCGAATGTAATTCCATATTAATATCAAGATCCACAAGGTCGGCACTGTAGATTCACTTCATTTTGACAGTATTTGAGTACGTCTTCCTTTGCACAAAGTTAGTAGTTCACTCTAGGTAGGTGCACCTCTCTATTTTCATTGCTTTGCTTCATACTTGTTTTACCACCACAGGAGCTACCAGAGCTGGAGGCTGTTAGAGACATAAAGTTAAAAGAAAATCAATTGTTGGTTGAATGATTCTAAAAAGAAGTTTTATTTTTGTTTTGGGATGGTATTGTCCTTTCATAAAGATTCATTCCTATTCAGTTCAATTTTTTCCTCGAATCAATAAACTAAAGAAAATTAGCTTCCAAGGAGCTATCAGAGATGGCATGAAACGTAACCTGCGTTATAACTGAACGTCATAATACCGCAAAAAGTTAACATTAAATCAAGAGGTTCATCTTGAATATTAGATAACAAGTGTCACTGTCAATGTTTCAGGTTTTTACATGGATTCTACGTAAGCCAACAATTATTCCACCACCAAACGACGACACTAGTACCACTACTTCATCGAGAGAGGAAGCACAGGCTTTGGCAAGAGAAATTAGGTAAAAGAAATTAGGTCACAATTTATTCCAAGTATTTCACCCTTTGATCTCTGCAACACCGTTACTGCTAAAGGGACTATCACCAACCAAATAAATGACGACAATGAGCTCATAGAATTTAATAATCTGCGGCAAATTAACCAAGTTTTCCCTAAACTAAAATCACGTAAGTCCACAGGTACTGATGGTATAATTAATATGATGTTAAGGTACTTGCCTCCAAGAGCCCGAAAACCACTGGTTACCGTGGTTAACGCAATATTGAAACAAAGCCATTTTCCCAGTCAGTGGAAGCCTGCTGAGGTAATTACTATCCCAAATCAAATAAAGGTAATCCAGAAGTTACAACACAAACGCCTCATCCTAAATTTCGAAAGTAGCTGAAAGGATTAAAAATTAATAAATAAATAAAAAGAAGGCGAACCACGAACGAATTATCCGAATGAGACGGTAATAGATAGATGTAGTGTATATGCACAGACACACAAAATAATTTCAGAAAAATGGTATGATTTACAAAAGAAAAAGAAAAGAGCTTCAAAAATTGAGCAATTCAATAATGCCTGGTCCACCTCGAGCCCTTATGAAAGGAGCACGTAAACAAAGAGTAGAGCATCTCGCAATGAGCGGGACGGGATTATCTTGCTGAAATGAGAACCAAGGATGGCTTGCAATGAGGGGAACAAAAGAGGGCGTAGACTATCGTCGACATATATTGTGCTGCAAGGGCGGCACGGATGACAAGCAAAGTGGTCCTGCTACGGGAAGAAATGGCACCCCAGATCATTTCCCTGGTCGTCGGACCGTAGAGCGGGCGACAAACAGGTTGGTCGAGGCGTCTCTAGTCTGGAATGTCACTGACTGGAGTAGAATTGTCTTCAGTAGTGAATCCCGCTTCGAACTGAGCCCCTAAGGCAAGTGTGTGTCGGCTTTTTTAATTTTATTTATCTTTTTGTTTTGTTTGAGAGCGTATTTCTATTAAAGCAAGAAACATGCAATGATAAATCAGTTCTACTAAATAGTTCGGCTTTCATCCGAAACACTCAGCTCCACCGTAGTAGTTGTCTCCAGTGAAAGCAATCAGAAGTGGCTATAATGATGATAAATCGGTCGCAGTCATATAACTGGACAACGCTCTGCCCTTAGACATAGTACGGCCTTTACTTCCTTTTTTAAAAACAAAAGAAAGATTAATTCCTTCGTATTGTAAAGACAGAACCTAAAATTTTCGCATTTCAAGCATATTATTGTTGTTTACGTACTCATTGATAATACTGTTTCTGATATCTACCCTCCCATCGGATTCTGATTTGCAACACAATTACATCTTACTGTTAGAAAGGGTAAGTTTATCACTGCTATCAGTATTGACGTTCCTTGACAAACACTTACTTTATTATTCGAATTAAACGGCAAGAATAATGTTATCAGTCAGTGTTTAATTTATTTCGACAACGCGTTGCAAAGGTTATAACCTCGATCAACAGGCGGATTTATTTATATTAATATACATACATCAAAAAAAGTTTTACATCACCACGATTACCAGAACTCCTGAAGACAGACGTTGACTGTGTATATTGTGTCACAGACACAGTTCCTTTGACTGTCAGAGAAGTCACTAAACCCGCCCAAACATGTAGACAACCACGCGTGAGCAGCGGCTATTTGACGGAGGGGGTCCGACAGCCGATCAGTTACAGTCATCCCACCAGGAAGGAGGTACACGGCTCGTACTGTCTGTAGTTCAACCATGCCTAGACGGTCAACACCGCGGTTTGATCACGTCCGCATTGTTACTTTATGCCACGAAGGGCTCTCAACGAGTGTCCAGGTGTCTCGGAGTGAACCAAAGCGATGTTGTTCGGACATGGAGGAGATACAGAAACACAGGAACTGACGATGACATGCCTCCCTCAGGCCGCCCAAAGGCTACTACTGCAGTGGATGACTGCTACCTACGGATTATGGCTCAGAGGAATTCTGACAGCAACGCCACCATATTGAACAATGCTTTTCGTGCAGCCACAAGACGTCGTGTTACGACTCAAGCTGTGCGCAATAGGTTGCATGATGCGTAACTTCACTCCCTACGTCCATGGCGAGGTCCATCTTTGCAAACACGACACCACGCATCGCGTTACAGATGGGACCAACAACATGCCGAATGGATCACGTTCGTTTCACCGACGAGTGTCGCATATGCCTTCAACCAGACAATCATCGGAGATGTGTTTGGAGGCAACCCGGTCAGGCTGAACGCCTTAGACACACTGTCCAGCGACTGCAGCAAGGTGGAGGTTCCCTGCTATTTTGGGGTGGCATTATGTGGGGCCGAAGAATGCCGCTGGTGGCCATGGAAGGCGCCATAACGACTGTATGATACGTGAATGTCATCCTCCGACCGATAGTGCAACCATATCGGCAGCATATTGGCGAGGCATTCGTCTTCATGGACGACAATTTGTGCCCCCTTCGTGCACATCTTGTGAATGACTTCCTTCAGGATAACGACATGACTAGTGTGGCCAGCATGATCTCTAGACATGAACCCCATCGAAAAGGCCTGGGATAGATTGAAAAGTGTTGTTTATGGACGACGTGACCCAACAACCACTCTGAGGGATCTACACTGAATCGCCGTTGAGGAGTGGAACAATCTGGACCAACAGTGCCTTGATGAACTTGTGGATAGTACGAATACAACCATGGATCAATGCAAGAGGACGTGCTACTGGGTATTAGAGGTACTTGTGTGTGCAGCAATCTGGACCACCACCTCTGAAGGTCTCCCTGAATGGTGGTACAACATGCAATGTGTGATTTTCATGAGCAATAAAAAGGGCGGAAATGATGCTTATGTTGATCTCTATGCCAAGTTGCGGAATTCTCGGAACCGATCTGATGCAGAACTTTTCTTGATATACGTAGTATGTATGTTTTGTGTTACTATTTTAGGGTGACTTGTAGCACTGTCTCCAGTGGGCACAAGCTCCTTTCCCTGTCATAATAAATCACACATAATCTGTCACACTTCGTAAAACAAGATGACGTCTAATAAATTATAACAGTAATCCTGTTGTTTCAACGATAAAACCTAACCTAAAATTTTCACATTTCATGCACATTATTATTGTTTACGTTGTATTTACTTGATAGTTTCTGCTGATGTTTGCAGGTTGTTGATGGCTGATTACACATTATTCGAGTCAGTTGATGTGGACTTCATTTATGGGGAGCCACGATTCAACAGTCGAGCAGCAAGGCACGTGTACGCTGAACGTTTTCCAGGAAGGAGGGCAAAATTACGTCAATGTTCAAAGACTTGATGGCCATCTTCGTGAAACAGGATCCCTTAGACCACACTAACGGGAATCTGGCCGACCTCAAAGTGTGCGAATTGTTCAGGTTGAGGAAGCTGTGTTACGGCGAATTGAGGACGTCACCATCACTAGCTCATGATCCATAGCCAAGGAACTAAATGTATCCAGCGCCAATGTATGGAGCGTCCTGCACTATACGGAGATGCATCCATTGAAGCACCATTGTGAGCTGATAATTTTCCCTAGCGTCTTTTACCAACGGTATTTTCGTCAAATTGTAGACACCTCTAATTTCCGGATGTGTGTTTTGTTCATTGATAAGGCTGTCTTCGCAAGGGAAGAAATATTCAGCAGTCATAGCAGTCACGTATGGGAACTGGAAAATCTTAAGGTAACTCTTATGTTCCACCATTAACATAGATTTACCAAAACGTGGGAGCTGTTAATTTTCTCGACCATCTGATTGGACAGTATCTTCTGCCTAAAACGATCGGTGGAGGAATCTGCCGTACCGTTCTCCTTGAAGTGTCACCGGAAAAGCTGGATAAATTCCCGCTAGCACTCAGGCAACGATTGTGGTTTCACTATGATGGAGCTTCTTCACACTACGGTCTTTATCTTAGAGAAAATTTGGACAACTTGGATGAGAATGGTCCAGTTCTGTGGTCACGACGTTCTCCCCATCTCTCTCCCATGGGTTTCTTTTTGTAGGGGATTGGTGGATATGGTAGGAGATGGACTGTTGGTGTACGAGACACCAATAGACAATAGACACTACATATGACCTTGTTGGCCGTTTGGCTGCAGCTGTAGCCATTATTCGACACCCTGTTTTGAGCGTGTTTGACAATCATTAGCACGGCACATGGCAGGTGCACAATAATGTAAACGGACGACATTTTCAGCCACATCTCTGAAACAACATTCGTCACAAGGCAGTTTAAAAGCCATCTCTGATGTTCAGAGGCTGAACATCACTGGCATCAAAACATTAATGTACCTAATAGTGTGGAAATGGTGCAACTGTGACATCTTTGTCACACAAATAGCGCTTGGTTTTATTTTCTCTAAACACTCTAAAATTTTGTATACATAGTTTAAAAAACTATATTTAACTGACGTACTATACTTGCATGCATTTAACCAACAGCAGGAAGATGCTTTGATATGCAAATGATTAGCTTTTCAGAGCAATCACACGAGGTTGGCGCCGGTGGCGACACGTACAACGTGCTGACATGAGGAAAGTTTCCAACCGATTTCTTATACAAAAACAGCAGTTGACCGGCGTTGCCTGGTGAAACTTTGTTGTGATGCCTCATACAAGGAGGAGAAATGCATACCATCACGTTTCCGACTTTGATAAAGGTCGGATTGTAGCCTATCGCGATTGCGGTTTATCGTATCGCGACATTGCTGCTCGCGTTGGTCGAGATCCAATGACTGTTAGCAGAATATGGAATCGGTGGGTTCAGGAGGGTAATATGGAACGCCGTGCTGGGTCCCAACGGCCTCGTATCACTAGCAGTCGAGATGACAGGCATCTTATCAGCATGGCTGTAACGGATCGTGGAGCCACGTCTCGATCCCTGAGTCAGCAGATGGGGATGTTTGAAAGACAACAACCATCTGCACGAACAGTTCGACGACGTTTGCAGCAGCATGGACTATCATCTCGGAGACCATGGCTGCGGTTACCTTTAACGCTGCATCACAGACAGGAGCGCCTGCGATGGTGGAATCAACGACGAACCTGGGTGCACGAATGGCAAAACGTCATTTTTTCAGATGAATCCAGGTTCTGTTTAGAGCATCATGATGATCCGATCCGCTTTGGGCCACATCGCGGTGAACGCACTTTGGAAGCATGTATTCGTCATCACCATACTGGCGTATCACCCGGCGTGGTGGTATGGGGTGCCATTGGTCACACGTCTCGGTCACCTCTTGTTAGCATTGACGGCACTTTGAACAGAGGACGTTACATTTCAGATGTGTTACGACCCGTGGCTCTACCCTTCATTCGATACCTGCGAAACCCTATATTTCAGCAGGATAATGCACGACCGCATGTTGCAGATCCTGTAGGGGCCTTTCTGGATACAGCAAATGTTCGACAGCTGCCCTGGCCAACACATTTTCCATATCTCTCACCAACTGGAAACGTATGGTCAATAGTGGCCGAGCAAGTGGCTCGTCTCAATACGCCAGTCACTACTCTTGATGAACTGTGGTATAGCGTTGAAGCTGCATGGGCAGCTGTACCTGTACAAGCGTATCAAGGCCTTTATTACGGCTAGAGCTGATTGTTCTGGGTACTGATTTCTCAGGATCTATGCACCCAAATTGCGTGAAAATATAATCACATGTCAGTTCCAGTATAATATATTTGTCCAATGAAGAACCGGTTATCATCTGCATTTCTTCTTGGTGTAGCAATTTTAATTGCCAGTCGTGTAAATTGCCGCCTCACATATTTCGTAAAGTACCCACCTGCTGGGTAAATCTTTTCCACTAAAAAGGCTCTCTCTCTGCAGTAGTAAGCATTCTCACTCCACTCGGGCTATACAAGAACGAGACAACAACACAACGAACAGCTGCGGCGCAGACGCAACACCACTACTGCCACGCTGTCCCTGCAGGCTCATGGAATACGTGCAGGCGAGAGTTGTGTGCTGCACACGTTACTCGGCGCGCGAGGCAAGACACTGTTGAGAGAGTTTGCGGACCTACGGTATAATACCTAGGTTACCGCAGAACTGCGTGAATTCGTCCCACGAATCGAGAGTGACAAGCTGACATCTGATGCATAAGATGCTGAATGAATTAACAGTTCTTGGTTAAAGCTGTAGAAGATTGTTATTTTTGCACATTCTCAATGTGATCGGAGCTAAACCAGCACTGTGTGTAAGTATCTTGTTTTGTGTATTGAAGTGTTACACAACAATTCATATTCTGAGGCCGCACTGTTACACATAACATCAGGAAACAGTGTTTTAATACTCCACTGAATTCACTACAAATGTGCTGTTAGCTGAGACCCCTCTGTAGCACTCAATCAAGAAATATAATGAATTACTTGAGAACCAATACAAAAATAGATTCGTGACACTCGCTAATCGGTGTGTTATTAACTCTTCTATTGCAAATCAGAACATTACTCCATAAAAATTAAGCATAGGACGAGGTACATCTTTAATGCGAAGTGAAACAAACATTCGCTGACAGAAACTGTCGCTATAAAACTGCTCGATTGCCTCCAGCGAAATGACATTTTGGACTTTACTGATACCTCTTTAAACCTCGTCATATGTTGCTTATGAGAAAATGGAATTATACTTTCTTATTTGACGCGTAATGTGCGATAGTTTTGCCTTCGACGAAACTGTGGATTTGCATTACTTTGAAATCAGAGCTTTTACAAGATGAGTTCATAAATTTTATATGTTCAAATAATTGTTTGATGCTGGTAAAGAAGAAGATTGTTTCTTCACAGTAATGAGTTCCCTATCACACGCAGAATCAAGACGAGAGAATGACAAATGAAATGGACGGGGAGCGACATAAATATGATTTCCCATGAGCTTAGTCTGAAATTATGTTTAAAGGTGTTCGTGTTTCTTTTTTGTTCGATTTACATTGAGAATGTAGGTTGTGTACATCAGTCGTTATTTCTCCAGTAACTTTTATTGCTTGGCAACAGATTCCGAAAGAAGTTCCACTTGAGATGTGACCAGCTTCTACGCCCGTTATAGGATGTAAATAAAGTAGATACTGCCGTCTTTTGCAGAATCTAGGTCGCGTTCCTCGTTCGAGGAAAGCGCATCGTTGCTGCCTCAAAGGTGCCGACCGAGCGCTATCTTGTTAACGAGGGCCCTTTGTCCCGCGCTGCGGATCCAGGCGGGGGTTCCGCATGCAGCTGAGGCGGTGAATATTAAGGCACCGTTGAAAGGGCGTACCAAGTAATAGGCACATATTAGCGTTTCCTTCAGGCATTGACCAAGAGAGCACGACGTGGGCAAAAGTCCTTATTTTGCTTGAAGTATATATCCTCCTTCGATGTCCCTCGCATTCTTCTCCCTGGGGGAGACTTGTTGAGCCAACACTGCTGGCATCGTTGTTCCTCAATTTATCGGACATGCCCATATCATCTCAGTGCTCGACAATCAGTCCTATCTGTGACTGGTTCCACCATACTCATTCTTACAGTATCTGACGGCATATTTTCTGAACTGTGTGTCGTGCAATGATAGTTTGTATAGATACATTCAACGGCAAATGTGGATACTGTCTATAACAGAGTTAGTAGTAACGAAGTAATACATTTAAAGGTCTTGCACGATACAGTAGTTTTTCACGCATTCAGTGTTTATGACGTCTTGTCTTCTGAACTAAGTGTCGTAATATGACGTGTAAGTAGGCTGTTTATCTTTTCTTATTGGCAACGTTACGTAGCGCTCTGTATGAAAATCACTGGCTGTGCTGTGAGTAGTCTGTGGCTAGTTTACATTGTTGTCTGCCATTGTAGTGTTGGGCAGCTGGATGTGAACAGCGCGTAGCGTTGCGCAGTTGGAGGTGAGCCGCCAGCAGTGGTGGATGTGGGGAAGTGGGATGGCGCATTTTTGAGAGCGGATGATCTGGACGTGTGTCCATCAGAAACTGTACATTTGTAAGAATGGAAGTCATGAACTGATATATATATATATATATATATATATATATATATATATATATATATATATATATTAAGGTAAATACATTGTTTGTTCTCTATCAAAATCTTTCATTTGGTAACTATGCCTATCAGTAGTTAGTGCCTTCAGTAGTTTGAATCTTTTATTTAGCTTGCAGTAGTGGCGGTCGCCGTATTGCAGTAGTTATGGTAACGAAGATTTTTCTGAGGTAAGTGATTTGTTAAACGTATAGGTTAATGTTAGTCAGGGCCATTCTTTTGTAGGGATTGCTGAAAGTCAGACTGCGTTGCGTCAAAAATATTGTGTGTCAGTTTAAGCACAGTCATGTATAATTGTTCAAAGGGGACGTTTCATATTAGCTTTCGGAGGACGATAACTACGACACTTCCACAGAGATTATCTTACAACAAGACGCACAGTTTAGCGCTACAGTACACGTATTTCAGTGATTAATTTTGTACTTAAAACATTCTTTTGTAGGGATTGCTGAAAGTCAGATTGCGTTGCGCCAAAAATATTGTGTGTCAGTTTAAGCACAGTCATGTATAATTGTTCAAAGGGGACGTTTCAGACGTAATATTTCTGATATATTTAGTGGTATGTGTGAATACTGCCTGCAAAATGCGTCACGGATACAGTTGTAGCAAAGAAATAATAAATTAATACGTCATGCTTCTTGAGGTAGTTTTACTGTATGAACAGCGAAAATGTAGTATGCGACAGTTTTTTCCTTTCATTGTTTTGTGTGGTTAATCAGTGAAGAAAAGAGTTCCGTAAAAGTTTGAAATAATCTGTAAAGTTTGTGGCAAGTCTCTAAGTGCTCTCGTTCTCAAATACTGATTAGTAATATAGGGATATTCTCACGTTGTGGACAACACTGCTTTTTCAGCCTCATTCCCACTCATGTGACTGGCGGGTGGTTCATACCACCCCTCCGCTCCCCTTCCCCACGAAATAATCTGTAAAGTTTGTGGCAAGTCTCTAAGTGCTCTCGTTCTCAAATACTGATTAAGTAATATAGGGATATTCTCACGTTGTGGACAACACTGCTTTTTGAGCCTCATTCCCACTCATGTGATTGGCGGGTGGTTCATACCACCCCTCCGCTCCCCTTCCCCACACCCAAGTGATTGTTTCCAAACAGTAAAAGTTATAAGCACCAGCTTTGCTTGAAATTGGTCCAGTGGTTTAGGGGGAGATGTGCAACATACATACCTGCATACATACATAAGTACATCCATTTTCATAATTTTGTGTAAATACTATCTGCTGTTTGTCACGTACGAACGTTTTGTAAATATTTGAGAATCGCGTAACTGAGGAGGGATGTTGGTACTCGGTACTCAACTAGTGTGATGTGGGAAACCAACTGGAAACCGCACGATGGTCCTCGTCACTAATCCACCGACATCCTGTGCCGGCGCGTACCGAATACTGAAAGTGGCGTCCTGTCTAGCGCTCCCATCCAAGCGAATCTCAACAATCACCGTACATCATCTAATCAAATGACAAATAGATGGAAAACAGTTGACCTCTCCCCCTGCTTCAAAAATGATGAGTTTACCAGTTTAACGACCGAGAGAGCGTTTATTAGTGTAATAAATTCCAAAAAAGCTATTAGCAGTAAGTTCATCTCCAATTTATTTTACAGGTTACAGGTTTTGGTGGTATGATACGCCACCATCAGGCCGCAGGTAACAAATTTATAGGAGTATTAACAATAAGAATTATGCAGAACATTGATACTATCTGTAGATATATTAAATCATGTTTATCACTAATCAGTAAGATTTGTGTAGGTTTGCAATAGGAACCCAACGTATACGGAGGTTCCACAAGGTACGTTTATTATGTAGATATAAAACAATAAAAAAAAAAAACAACCAGAAGCCTCCAAACGTGGTTAAACCGTTGATAATGAATGTAATACACTACTGGCCATTAAAATTGCTACACCACGAAGATGATAAGCTACAGACGCGAAGTTTAACCGACAGGAAGACAATGCTATGATATGCAAATAATTAGCTTTTCAGAGCATTCACACGAGGTTGGCGCCGGTGGCGACACCTACAACGTGCTGACATGAGGAAAGTTTCCAACCGATTTCTCATACACAAACAGCAGTTGACCGGCGTTGCCTGGTGAAACTTTGTTGTGATGCCTCGTGTAAGGAGGAGAAATGCGTACCATCACGTTTCCGACTTTGATAAAGATCGGATTGTAGCCTATCGCGATTGTGGGATATCGTATCGCGACATTACTGCTCACGTTGGTCGAGATCCAACGACTGTTAGCAGAATATGGAATCGGTGGGTTCAGGAGGGTAATACGGAACGCCGTGCTGGATCCCAACGGCCTCGTATCACTAGCAGTCGAGATGACAGGCATCTTATCAGCATGGCTGTAACGGATCGTGGAGCCACGTCTCGATCCCTGAGTCAACAGGTAGCGAAGTTTGCAAGACAACAACCATCTATACGAACAGTTCGACGACGTTTGTAGCAGCATGGACTATCAGCTCGAATACCATGGCTGCGGTTACCCTTGACGCTGCATCACAGACAGGAGTGCCTGTGATGGTGTACTCAACGACGAACCTGGGTGCACGAATGGCAAAACGTCATTATTTCGGATGAATACAGGTTCTATTTACAGCATTATGATGGTCGCATCCGTGTTTGGCGACATCGCGGTGAACGCACATCGGAAGCGTGTATTCGTCATCACCATACTAGCGTATTACCCAGCGTGATGGGATGGGGTGCCATTGGTTACACGTCTCGGTCACCTCTTCTTCGCATTGACGGCACTTTGAACAGTGGACGTTACATTTCAGATGTGTTACGACCCGTGGCTCTACCCTTCATTCGATCCCTGCGAAACCCTACATTTCAGCAGGATAATGCACGACCGTATGTTGTAGGTCCTGTGCGGGCCTTTCTGGATACAGCAAATGTTCGACAGCTGCCCTGGCCAGCACATCCTCCAGATCTCTCACCAACCGAAAACGTCTGGTCAATGGTGGCCGAGCAATTGGCTCTTCACAATACTCCAGTCACTACTCTTGATGAACTGTGGTATCGTGTTGAAGCTGCATGGGCAGCTGTACCTGTACACGCCATCCAACCTCTGTTTGACTCAATGCCCAGGCGTATCAAGGCCGTTATTACAGCCAGAGGTGGTTGTTCTGGGTACTGATTTCTCAGGATATATGCACCCAAACTGCGTGAAAATGTAATCACATGTCAGTTGTAGTATAATATATTTGTCCAATGAATACCCGTTTATCATCTGCATTTCTTCTTGGTGTAGCAATTTTAATGGCCAGTAATGTAATTATACCATCAAAAGGATTAAATGAGTATATTATAAGACGGAGTACTAGGCCCACTACTAATATGTACTAAACATAAGTAAGTATAATTTGAAAACTGGAAACATCATGTAACTATAAGTATGCAATTCAAGCTGCTTATGCATCAAAAAACGACACAATACACGACGGTATACGGCACTCATCGTTCTGAGAGATGCCCTCTATTTGCATCTGTGTGTAACATACGTTACACCAATTGCATCCTACCGACTTCACACCGTATCACTATGAGGATTAATACTACTAACGACACGCATGGTTCAGATATATAGATCACTTCGTTCTTTCCAGTCTCTAACGCTGTTTCTTCTCTGGTTCTTGATAACGAATAAACTGCTTTCACAGCATACTTGTAGTCATATGAAGTTTCCTGTTTTCAAATAGTCACTATCTATGTTTACCAAAGGATGAAAATACCGCCACAGTTGGAAGATTCTGTTATTTAGGACGCGACCGGTTTCGGGTTCTTATACGCCCATCTGCAGGTGTCATGCTGAAAATAGTCAGAGACGGGGGGATTTGTACACGAAGCAATACACGCGGAAAACAAAGAACAAAAAAATTTCGTAAATTTTTTTTAAAAACTACCTGTCGGTTTAGGTGCTGTAAAACCTTAGCCAATGCCGAAGTGACACTAGACAGTACAGCAGACGACTGCCTGGGTGAAGCAATACGCAAAGAATACCAGGACACTTACACTTGGTGCTGTGACTCCGAGCGTCTCTGTGCACGAGTACAAAACGCGGTGTGCTACCAGCTGGCGCAAAGCATGGAGTAGCGGACGCGGAGGAGGAAGCAAACTGGTAAACCAGAGTGGCAAAAGTGCTGCCATCTGTTGACGGCAAGATGAACGCGAGGCACTAGCCCGGCCATTCACAATTTGAACTAGTGATTTACATTTAAAATGAGAAAGGAAAAAGGAAACATTACATAGAAAGTTACATGAAAAATGTTAAAAGTGTGTTATGTGTGATAAAGTAACGTTGAACAGGGCAATACAGAACTACAGTAAAAGTGCGTGGAAGCTGGCGACATAAAATTTATACATGAACCGTAATACGCAATGAAACTTTTCCCTTAACACGAGTGGCATGCAAGTTTATATAGAGTGTGTGTGTGTGTGTGTGTGTGTGTGTGTGTGTGTGTGTGTGTGTGTGGCCAATTCCTCAATCTTGTTCACCTTCTGTCCCTCCAGCTCAACTCCCATCGCTCCGCCATTTTTGTTTCCCTTGACCTCCAAAATGCCTATGACCGTGTATGGGATCCCGGTCTCCTCTTTAAGCTCCAAACCTACGCCCTGCCTATCAATTTTGTCCGTCTGGTCGCTTCCTTCCTCTCGCACCGTCCTTCCTATGTCACCCTCCACAACACCAACTCCCGTATCTTTTATCCCATGACTGGCGTCCTCCAGGGTTCTGTCCTCTCCCCTCTCCTTTATCTTTTGTATACAGCTGATATGCCCAAGCCACCCCCACCAGTCCACCTTCTCCAGTATGCTGATGACACTGCCTTCCTGGCTCTCTATCCTACCCTTCAACGGTCTCAACATACCCTCCAAACCCACCATAACCAGTTCACCACATGGTGTAACCAGTGGTTCCTCCGTCTCAACCCCTCCAAAACCCAGGCGATCATCATCGGCCGCACCACTCGCTCCTTTCGCCTCCATGATTTCTACCTCACCCTTTATGGTAGTCCTATCCAGCTCACCCCCACCCTGAAATACCTTGGCCTCACCCTCGACCGACACCTCACCTGGACCCCTCATCTCCATACCATCCAGCAGAAAGCCCATTCCCGCCTCCGCCTTCTGAAACTCCTGTCTGGCAGGACATGGGGATTGCATCCTTCTACCATCCTCCACACCTACAAATCCCTCATCCGTCCTATCCTCTGTTATGCCAGTGTTGCCTGGATCTCCACCCCCACCCGCTTTTACAAGACCCTCCAAATCCTTGAACGCCATGCGCTCCGCCTTGCCTTCCGTATCCGTCTTCCTTCCCCCACACGGCTCCTGTATGAACTGATCCCCTTCCCCCACCTCCTCCTGTTCCTCCAACATCTCCGAATCCTTTACATTGTTCGCAGGCTCGATCCCCCCCACCCTCTGGTTTCCTCCTTCCTCTCCACCCCCCGCCCGTTGCCGCGACTCTATCGCTGTATCCCTCCTTCTCTCCACCTCCACACCCTCCATCTCCTTCATCAGGGCAATTTCCAACACCTCCCCCTCCCGGATGATGAACTTCGCCGTGACATCTACCCTTGCTTCCAACTGTAACCTGGCCTTGTTCCCCCCCCCCTCCCCAGGGCCCCCTTTTTTCCTCTTCCTTCCTTCTCCCAGAGCGGATTTTCCTCCATTCCCCTGCCCCCTGAGGCCCTGCACCTCATACTTGCCTCTTTCCTTCCCCCATCCCTCCCTACCTGGCCCTCCTCCGTGCGCCCCCCGCTCATCTCAACCATCTCTTCCCCTCCCTCCCTTCTTCAGGTCTCCCTCATCTCCTCACACCTGGCAGATCCTCTGTATTGATCATCATCAGTGTGCCTCATCAGTGTTGTGTTTAGTGCTGTTTCTCCTGTGCGTCAAGAGGTGTGATTTTAATTGTGTATTGCCTTGAGGTCCGCCGTCAGTGTTACGTTATGTGCTACGCCATCCGTCGATACCTTATGCTCCGGTCATACTGTGCCTTGTGTTCTTTTAATCGTCGCCGTGTGTGGCTTTTTGTGTGTGCTACTTTTAAACAGTTTTTTATCTCCATTTTACAGTCACCCCTTTTTTTGTCTATTGCCTTCCATGATGTTACCACTTTTTTTATATCTATGTTCACCTTATTCTCTCCTTTGCTGTTTTTCAATGTCTTCTATTGTTTTGTTCTATGTCTTTCGGCTGAAGAGCAGCGCCTATGCTGCTGCCAGCCCGCCCCGATGGGGAATTGAAATACAATAAAGAAAAAAAAAAGTGTGTGTGTGTGTGTGTAACAACACGCCACCGTCTTCAGTTAAAAGAACATACACGTATGGCACTCCTATTTACAAGCATCTTGCTACTGACCAAAAGGGAAAGTAGTGAAATCTTACAGTCAGCATTGTCAGAAACTATTATGCCAATTAATAACTAGCAGCAAGAGCACTAAAAGGACACATTAAAAGTGGCAACAATCTAAAAACTGCTAACTACAAGTCGACTGTTAATCGAGGCTTACATAGGATAAGACCTGGGACGAATTTCACATCATGAAAGGAGGTAAATTTTAAAGTAGTGAGGACACATAATGACGCAGCACAATAATGCGCCATAGTCATAGGACAAGAAATGAAAAACATGCAACCTCGCGTTAAGATGGGATATTTTACAGCTATGTAAAATGAACTGGGTGGACCTTACAGACCTCATTATAGGAAACAGGTATATGCCTAATTAAGAGCCCCAAAAGTAATGGCAAAAAACACTGACAGAGTTAAGAAATATGCATGTATGGCGTACAATAATCAGAAAGTAGAAAGGGATGCAAAAGAGGCTGGACGCTGCTTCAAAAAAGAAAATTAATTCAGTAGGACTGCGTGGTTAAGTGCAGTTTGCTTGTTCAAAATGCAAACGCTGCCGATGGTTTCTCTTTCTTCTAAAATGTTTAAAACCAGTCCATGCCAGTGCCCTCTGGGCACTCCATAGCCTAAAATGAGGTCCGCAAAGTGCTCCTTCGGGACATCAAACACTCTCCTACTTCGAAGGGGTCGAGCTCCGTCTTGCATGAACCACATCTTGTCGAAATCAAGGTCACTCTGGATAATGGGGATAAAAACATCTTCCTAAACCATCACATACCGTTCCATAGTCTCCGTGCCATCAAGGGAGATAGCACCGGTTATTCCGTGACTGGGCATTGCACACCACACAGTCGCCCGTTGAGGTTTAAGAGGCATCTCGATCGCAAAATTCTCAGTCCCTCAAATGCGCCAATTTTGCTTATTGACGAACCCATCCAATTGAAAGTCGCTGACAACAACAAGGCTCGTGCGCATGCGCATATTAATTCCCATTATGCCCCGCGGCCAACCGTGCAGTTTGCACGTCTTAATTCAAGCTGTGCAGAATTAATGACCACTTTATTTCATATAGTTCAATAATTGCCATCCTGTAATTAAGTTTGTACAGAACAGTGCTCTTCTCCTACTATCACCTGGTTACTTTCTGTGATTGTTTTGGTTGCTGTTCCGAGCGGCAGTACGTTGTCGTCTTTGGCATGCGTCAGTAGCAGTGTCTGCGCTGGGAGTTTCCCGAGCCGCCTCCCCAGACGCCACTCAGTGCAGTTGACGTCCATCCGCCGGCCGGGCGCTGTGTCCGGCCAAATTGTGCGGCCTTAACGGGAAGCGCGGCGGCCGGCGGCACAAATCCCCCAATTTTCCGGCGCCGTAAGCAACTGCATTAGCAGCCGCGACGCCCTCCGACGCCGGCGCCTAATGCGATTAGTCAGATGGCGCCAGTACCGGCAGCGGCGCCGACTTAATGAAAGCCCCTCGCGTATCCGTGGTCAGCGCGCAGTCTTCATATGTATGCAAATCCCTGCGCGCATTGTTGGGCCGGCGCGGCTAGTGTTGTCACCGCTGAGTGGGGAGGCCACGAGGGCGCCAGCCGCCTATTAAAAGCTCCACCGATACTGCCTGGCACCGCTCTCGTTACCCGGCGTCGTCTTCACTAATGGCTTTCGCACGGGGGCGAGTTATTTTACCGTGTTTCAAACTGCGAGGTAGTAAGGTGACCACAGAACCGAGAGCTCCCGAATACGTAGCATAAGAAATGATGTTGTGGTCTTCCGTCCGAAGACTGGTTATATGTAGCTCTCCATACTAGTCTTTTCTGTGCTAGCCCGTAAATTTCTGCATAACTGTTTCGACCTTCATTTATATGGAACTGTTTTCTGAAGTGAAGCCGAGGACTCATCCTACAACGCCACCTCATTCCCTCCAGTCCCTTCCTCGCTCCACATATACTTCTAAATGAACTGATGATTCATTGAAGGTCAGGATTTGTCCCTTCATTACGTCTACACATTCATCAACATGAATACTTTTCAATTGAAGCGTGTAACCCACATACCTTAAAACTACAAGAAACTGTATATGAGCTACACTCCTGGAAATTGAAATAAGAACACCGTGAATTCATTGTCCCAGGAAGGGAAACTTTATTGACATATTCCTGGGGTCAGATACATCACATGATCACACTGACAGAACCACAGGCACATAGACACAGGCAACAGAGCATGCACAATGTCGGCACTAGTACAGTGTATATCCACCTTTCGCAGCAATGCAGTCTGCTATTCTCCCATGGAGACGATCGTAGAGATGCTGGATGTAGTCCTGTCGAACGGCTTGCCATGCCATTTCCACCTGGCGCCTCAGTTGGACCAGCGTTCGTGCTGGACGTGCAGACCGCGTGAAACGACGCTTCATCCAGTCCCAAACATGCTCAAAGGGGGACAGATCCGGAGATCTTGCTGGCCAGGGTAGTTGACTTACACCTTCTAGAGCACGTTGGGTGGCACGGGATACATGCGGACGTGCATTGCCCTGTTGGAACAGCAAGTTCCCTTGCCGGCCTAGGAATGGTAGAACGATGGGTTCGATGACGGTTTGGATGTACCGTGCACTATTCAGTGTCCCCTCGACGATCACCAGTGGTGTACGGCCAGTGTAGGAGATCGCTCCCCACACCATGATGCCGGGTGTTGGCCCTGTGTGCCTCAGTCGTATGTAGTCCTGATTGTGGCGCTCACCTGCACGGCGCCAAACACGCATACGACCATCATTGGCATCAAGGCAGAAGCGACTCTCATCCCTGAAGACGACACGTCTCCATTCGTCCCTCCATTCACGCCTGTCGCGACACCACTGGAGGCGGGCTGCACGATGTTGGGGCGTGAGTGGAAGACGGCCTAACGGTGTGCGGGACCGTAGCCCAGCTTCATGGAGACGGTTGCGAATGGTCCTCGCCGATACCCCAGGAGCAACGGTGTCCTTAATTTGCTGGGAAGTGGCGGTGCGATCCCCTACGGCACTGCGTAGGATCCTACGGTCTTGGCGTGTATCCGTGCGTCGCTGCGATCCGGTCCCAGGTCGACGGGCACGTGCACCTTCCTCCGACCACTGGCGACAACATCGATGTACTGTGGCGACCCGACGCCCCACGTGTTGAGCAATTCGGCGGTACGTCCACCCGGCCTCCCGCATGCCCACTATACGCCCTCGCTCAAAGTCCGTCAACTGCACATACGGTTCACGTCCACGCTGTCGCGGCATGCTACCAGTGTTAAAGACTGCGATGGAGCTCCGTATGCCACGGCAAACTGGCTGACGCTGACGGCGGCGGTGCACAAATGCTGCGCAGCTAGTGCCATTCGACGGCCAACACCGCGGTTCCTGGTGTGTCCGCTGTGCCGTGCGTGTGATCATTGCTTGTACAGCCCTCTCGCAGTGTCCGGAGCAAGTATGGTGGGTCTGACACACCGGTGTCAATGTGTTCTTTTTTCCATTTCCAGGAGTGTATATTAAAAAAAGTATGAGTGTATCACGGGAGCTAAACATTCTGCGTGGTGTCTGTTTGTTCTATATCGTGTCTCCCTACCACTTTCGCGCAACGACGCTCCGAGCGTGTTTTTTAGGGAATTGACTAGTTCGAACCTGGGACCTGTCGCTGGTAAGGAGACGACAGACCACACATGACGTGTAGAATTCAGAAGAGTTCAGTGAGACTAGCGATGATATAACCAAATACTTAATGATTTCAGCGTCAGGTCCACTGCACTCCCTGTAAAAGAATCTTAATACTAACTAAATTTAGTGGAAGGGGTTCAAGGCTTTCCTAATTTTAGTTAGCTGGTAAAATAACGTCGAAAAAGCAGTTAAGTTTACCATTGGAAATTTTATTCTACTCACAAAACATTGTTTATAAATTGCACTATTGATAAAAAGAAATGTTTTAATACAGGATGGTAAAAACGGACTGCGTTCAGCAAAAATGTGAACGAATATTCCCTGAATGGGTTTCCAAGTTCTAGAATGGATCGATGGATGAGCTATGCCATATCACATCTATAACCTAGGTTTAATTTAAGTTTCACAAAAGAGAAAACTATTAAAATGGTCTACAGTGACCCTCAATTATCTTTAATTACTTATGTAACTTGTGGAAAATTACAGTGGCTGATGTGGCCTCTCAATAACTATATAACAGAAAAATCATCGCGTTTCAGATTTTTACTTCAAGTGGCAAATGTGAACACCATGAGCTTTAATTGACGATCGACGCTAGTATTACGTAAAGGGAATGTAACAGATGAGACTTCTGCAGTTCTGAGTGAAGCCTTATGCGCTCAAAAATGCGGCATCACGTGCGTTCATTACCTTGTCGGTGTTCGTCAGGGGGCGACGGCCGGCGCATCTCCGTCCAGCTCGCCCTCTCGGAAGCAACTCTGTTCTAACTTCTCCTTACTACAATTTACCGAAGTTGGTTTAAAAAAGCTATCTCGCTGTGTTTTCATCTGACCAATCAGGGTCTCAATGTTAACCTTAAGCTCCGCCTACAAAAATTCTGTCTATCTAATGAGAAACGTTATACTTTTCGTGGTGGGGCAATGTTTTTAAAGTTTGCAACGTAACAGAGACGTGAAAAAGTCTCACGCTAAAACTTGCAGCTGGTGTGGTCCTTTTAGCGTTATCGTAAGATCTATGCTGTTCTTCTAGAGGGCTCTAGCTTTTAACATTGGCTGGGGGGGTGGTCTTGACGTAACAGAGACGCGAAAAATTCTCACGCTAAAACTTGCGGGTGGTGTGGTCCTAGCAGTTAGCTGGCGACGTGGGTGTGTGGTATTCCATTTGCTCACTCGTTACTCGTATTACTTTGGTTAATTTAATGTCACGATTTATTCGGAGCTATGTGACATACTACGGGATTTGCTTATCTTGTCAGGGTTTTCATGGAAGGTGTTGGATTTGCCTGACACCTTACAGGGAATCGTCATTTTAAATTTTAATAAGAAATGTAGAGTTTACTAAACAGGACAGTTGTAGGTACATTGTTATATTTAATTAATGATATGACATGTCACACAAGTGCTATGAATTTTTAAAGTCAGAAATACATTCTGTTGAATGTTATATTTCTGATGTGAGAAGCCTCCACTCCCTTTTTAGACTATTACCTTTTTCCAAGTTGCCGATTCTCTGAAGGCATATTTCACTTCTGCGACTCCGCAGTTATTTGTTGAGAAACCTGCCATCGTTACCTTTGAGATCTGCGACTTTTTTTTGTTGGTATCCAGGAATCGGGAACAGACTGAATATTGATGAAATTTCTTTCAGTTAAGTCAACGACTTCAAATTCGTTAACATATGTAGCAGATCTTATAGTATCGTGCAGGTCCTCTGATACAAATGTCTCTTCTTCTCTAAGTTCTCTGATACAAATGACTCCTCGTAGTTCCCACCGCATGCCAGGTAACTATGGCCGGATGCTAAGAACTCCACGCGACACCAGATAAACTAAACAGAACATCATTCTGTTTATATTCAAATCAGCTACTCGTACGTAGCAGATTTTCAGTTAATAGGTGAAGAACATAACAAAGCTTCCATCTTATATGAACATCCATGTATGGACTAAACTAATCACTTTGGAAGATACCCACGTCTTGCGTACATTGGCATTGTTACGTAGATGGGTTGTAATGCAAACGCTAATTTATGTAAAAAACGGCACGTAGCAGGTTGTGGGTTTCACTGTTCATTCATATTCAAACGTTTGGAAGAGTGTTCATGGAAACACTTGCACATTCTCTGTAGTTCCACCGTCAAATAGTCCGTGGAAAAAATAAGCATGTAAATCTATCCGCTTAACTATCTCGTTTCGAAGGTCATTTATCCCTATGCTGTTGGTAATAAATAAAATATTTTCACATTCCAAGTAGAAATTTCGTGATTCAGGTGTTCGGAAAATTGTCTCATCGCAAAGAAACCGTCCTCTTTTTTCAGTTATTTGCATCCTGAGAGTGACCCTCTTTGTCTTTAAATTAGTTTAAAAGCAGGGCGTTACCAGTTTAGTTGCCTACATTACATGTGCTTAGTGCGTCTCCAGTTATTTTGATCCCTTTGCGATAGTCTTTCAATTTTTTATGGCCTGTTAACAAGGCCATAAAATTTGGTGCTAGTCGTAGCAACGAGCTGGCCCTCTTCGAAGTTTTTCGAAGTCCTCCGTCAATCCTATCTGATAAGGATGTGCCATAACGCGTAGAAGAGGACGGACAAGTGTTGTATATGCAATCTCTTTAAATATGTTGCGTCTTCTAAGTGGTCTACCAATAAAATCCAGTCTTCGATGCACCTTCCCGACACATTTTCTATGTGACGGTTTCAGTTTTAAGTTGTTTGTTACTGTAGTCCTAGGTCTGTAGTTGAACATACGATATTTAAATTTTCGTTATTTATAGTGTAATCGAAATTTAAGAGAATTTTTTATATTCACACCGAGGATCTCACTCTTCTGGTGTTTAGAGACCGAGCGAGATGGTGCAATGGATTCGCGTTCGGGAGGGCGACAGTTCAATCCGCGTCCGGCCATCCAGATTTATGTTTTTCCGTGATTTACCTAAATCGCTCCAGGCAAATTACGGGGTGGTTCCTTTGAAACGGCATGTCCAATTTTCTTTTCCATCCTTGGTACCGACCTGGCCTGTGCTCCGTCTCTAATGACCTCAGTGACTGGACGTTAAAGCCTAGTCTACCCGTGCCTTCCTGCCTTCCGTTTTTAGGGTCAACAGTTACATCTCAGACTGTGTCGATATCATGTCTAAATTATTTTGAAATTCGATTTGATCTACTAATGACTTTACTAAATGGTAAATGACATCATCTGCACACAATCTGAGCTGTCTACTAGTATTATCTCTTATAGGGATTAAGAAGAGCAGGGGACATATAACATTTCCTTAGGAGAAATCTCGATGTTACTTTGGTTCCACTAAATGACTTCCCGTACTGTGACTTTTGTGACAGGAAATCATAAGTTCAGTCGCGCAACTGGTACGATACTCCATTAAGTAGACGCCGCTAGTGGAGAACAGCGTCAAAGATCTTCTGGAAATCAAGAAATATGGAACCAGCTTCAGACCCTCTGCCAGTAACACTCATTACTTCATGTAGATAAACCGTTATTTGTAATTTCCCCGAACGATATTTCCTGAACGTATCGTTCTTTTTTTATAATGGCAGAAAGTACACTGACAGAAGAAAAAATCGCAACACCGAAAAGGAGTTGCGCTACGTCCACGAATGTTGGCACACCTGTTTACCATATAGGACTGACTGAGTACATCGAAAAAGTTCAAAGAAGGGCAGCGCGTTTTGTATTATCGTGAAATATGGAAGAGAGTGTCACAGAAATGATACAGGATTTGGCATGGACATCATTAAAAGAAAGGCGTTTTTCGTTGTGACGGAATCTTCTCACGAAATTCCAAGCACCAACTTTCTCCTCCGAAT
This sequence comes from Schistocerca americana, assembly GCF_021461395.2. NCBI lineage: Eukaryota > Metazoa > Arthropoda > Insecta > Orthoptera > Acrididae > Schistocerca > Schistocerca americana. The sequence goes on along the minus strand of NC_060123.1, from coordinate 398,807,733 downwards.
GCGAAAATATTTTGTTGACACCGACTTACATAGAGAGGAACGATCACGAAGATAAAATAAGGGAAATCAGAGCTCGTACGGAAAGATATAGGTGTTCATTCTTCCCGCGCGCTATACGAGATTGGAATAATAGAGAATTGTGAAGGTGGTTCGATGAATGTTCTGACAGGCACTTAAATGTGATTTGCAGAGTATCCATGTAGATGTAGATGCTTCTATATCTGAAAGATGATGTCTGTTCAAATTTTCCACCAGGTACGTAATAGCGGCGCTTGCAGTGCCACTATGAGGATGAAAACAGCTTTGCCTTAAGTACACGGTGCAATTGTCGTGAGCGTTAATTACCTGTGAGATTAGACAGGGTGAGATCATGTCGTGAAGTATGCCTTTAAGGCGGCAAACACGCTGTTATCAACACTCACTGAATCTGAACGAGGTCATGTAATAGGGCTACGAGGAAGTGGCTGTTCCTCCTGCGATACTGCAGAAATACGTCGTATGAATGTAGCCACTGTCCATGATTACTGGCAGCGTTGGTCATGAGAATGTACGGTTGCAAGAAGACCTGGCTCCTGACGGCCACGAGTCACTACCGAGAGGGAAGACAGTCATATTCCGCGTATGGCTCTGGTGCATCATACTGCATCTGCAGCAGCAATTTAAGCTGCAATTGGCCCCACAGTCACACATCGAACCGTTAGAAACGTTTTACTTCAAGAAAACCTCCGAGACCGGTGCCGTGTAGCGTGCGATCCACTGAGCCGAAACCACTGCCATTTATGACTTCAGTGTTGTCAAGAGAGAACTTATTGGAGAGCAGGATGGAGGCTCGGTGCCAGCGATGGCCGTGTGTTGGTTAGAAGGCGGCCAGCTAAGAGCCAGCAATTAACCTGTCTACTTGCTGGACACACTGGACCTGCACCTCGTATTATTGTCTAGTGTCTGATTTTGTATGACAGCAGGAGAACTGTAATGGTTATCCCACGCACACTGATTGCAAAATTGTACGACCTGTTGTGCTGCCATTCATGAACAGCATTCCAGGAGGTGTTATCCAACAGGATAACGCTCGACCACGTACTGCTGTTGTAACTCAACATGCTCTACACAGTCTTCCCTACATCGATCGCCCAAATTCAGCAGGTATGGAACTGCAGCCAACAGTCTGACATCCAGCAGCTGTACAATACAATGCATGAATATTTGCATGCTTGCATTCAATGTTCTGGTGATTACACAGGTTATTAATGTAGCAGCAAATTCATATTTAGAATGGATTATTTCGCGTTTACTTTAGCCTATGATCTTGGACTGTTAATCACTTAAATATTTTACATAGAAAAATATATTACCCAAATTTCATTACTGTAAGGTAATTGCATTTTGCCATGATTTTTTCCGTCACTGTACGTATACGTTCCAAAATCCTGTTACAATTAGACGTGAATAATAGTGTATAAATTTATATCCCACAAACACTTACAATTAAAGCTTCCTAAAACTTAGATTTCTATTCAACAACAAATTTCTGTTTACCAGAATTTTTTCCTTGCTATTTTCTCTCATTATTTTATATCCTCTTCACGTCTGCCATTTTCATCACAAAAACAAAACTCATGTACTACTCTGAGTGTGCCATGTGCTAATCTAATTCCCTTATCAAGCTGTGATTTAATTCCACTTCATTTCATTACGCTTTATTTTGCATTTACTGATGCTCATCTCAAATCTTTTTCAAGACATTATCTATTCAGTTCCACTGATATTTATGTCGTTGGCGTATCTGACAGCACTACAAAAGCATCAACAAATCCTTAAAATATTTATTTCTGTTCCTTGAAATCAAAGTCCCTTTCCAGCTTTCTTTTTGCTTACGTTTACAGCTCATATGGAGAACAGGTCACCAACTTGTCTCACTTCCCACTCAGATACTGAGTGCATTGCTTGTCCTTAGACTCTTGTCTCTGTAGTCTAGTTTTTCTCTCCGTGTATTAACTACTATCTTCAGAATTTTGAGTGTACTCCAGCTAATATTGTTAATAGGTGAGGAAAGTGAACTCCGCCACTTACATGTTCTTTATTACATTTAATGGAAATGATGAGTTAGTAGTACATTGTCATGTTGCTGTCCAATTCAGATTCTATTCCTGCAAATTGTTTCACATACTGTACTGTCACTCCACTCAAGATACACTCGGTCTCCTTACGAACCAAGTTTAGTTGGCTACGGAAAAGTACTCGCCTCCCTATCTGTGGTTACTCACTCACGCACGCCGTGGAGTGCCATCGACCCGAAGATAGTTGGCTCAAACGCTGGTGGCGAAAGATATTTTTCTAACTTGTATCTGATGCAGTATCCGAATGCAGCACCAATCAGAGGAGTGCAATTTATGGAAGAGTGAGCATGTGCGATGCTGGTCATTATTGCTCTTCCGTTAATTTCTTTGTCTGCTCATTCAATCGTGGTCAACAAATGACCATAGCACATAACCTCGTAAGACTTAACTGTTAATTTACTTTTATTGTGTGTCCATTCTACCCAATTTAACTGGAGTAATTCTGTGCGACGGATATTTGTGTATTTGCTTGTCGTTGGATTCCAAGCATTATCATAGATATCAGTGACGGCTTAAAGATGCACGAGGCCTGTAGACCACATGAAGTATGGCGTTTGTATTCAGCATTTCAATTTGTTTTGTGACAACAGTCTTCTATCTGGTTTGACACTCCCGTTCTTGTCCTCTCCTGTGCTGAGCTCATGCACTCAACGTTCTCAGTTATCTGTTGGATATATAGCAGTCTCTGTCTTCCCCTACTGTTTTTACCCTGTCCAGCTCCCTTAGGTGCCATCGTGGTTATTCCTTGATGTCTCAACACACGTCCTATCATCCTGTTCCTACTCCTTGTCAACGTTACCCACATGTTCCTCTCCTCGCCGATTTTGCGGAAATCTTCAGTTCACAAAGCTTCAAAATCCTCCCACAGCATCTAAAGTATCTCGTTGTGGGTGATGTAAAGACAACCAGAGAAAGATGCCCAGGTAATTGAGAACAACAGAACTTCATTGCTACACACTAACATGGGCAACAGAAAGCAGATTCCTAGTGGAGAAAAATGTAGAGATAGTCCTGATCTGCTGAAAGAAAGTCGCTAATACGATGCAGTTCTTGAAGCTGCAAGTTGGGCACTCAGTCTGTCCTAATCGATGAACACGGACGTTGGCACGGTCAGTACAGGTTCCACTGGCAATGGAGGAAACACTTGCGGCACATAGAAAGTAGAACGTCGATGTCCTGGGTGGGACTCGCACTGGCTGGCGAGATGTTTGGGGGTGCCCTACAAAAGCGCCCAAGGAGGAATACCAGCAAGTTGTATGGTATCACGTGACTCGCGGAAACAAGCTAGCACCAGCTGTATCCGGCGAATATGACGTCCTCAGTACTGCAGCGTATGTCGCAGCCAATGAGGAGCTGCGCTCATATGAAGGCGTCTGACTGGGCTGCAACCCGCAGCACTCTGTTGTGTGGCGTGTGGCTGAATCGTTAAGCACCAGCTGTGAGCTACGTTCCTCTTCCTTCGGAGGATATGGCGAATCCATCTCGCTGCTTGGATGGTTGTTGTGGCGAAGATGGCAGCCGAAGGTATGACCGTATCACATCACCAACGTTTCAGTACGCTTCTTTCCCAGATCTGCCACAGTTCACGACTGACTTACGTACAATGCTGTGCAAAATGCATATTTTCAGAGATTTCTTCATTCAGTGTGTAATGTAATAAAATAAAATTTTTATTGATTTGTGACTATTAGTGTAAAGTAATAAAATAAAATATATCCCGTGACTGATATAAAAAATGAAACACACATTAATGCAATGGCTCAGCATAAAAGAGAAATAACTAATGTGGAATATTATTAACTGTGTAATATGTTGTTTAATTTAGCCCGACGTGTATAAGCACTCAGTAACTAGCTCAGTTCTCAGGGTGGTTACGTAATCGTCGATAATTAATTGTCCTTTTCTTATTTCCCACGTGCTTATTGCACCAGAGAATATTTGCCAAGTCTGTTCCTTGAACAGTACTGTAATACGTAACTTATCGTGGTTTCGTCTCGATTCCCCAATATAAGATAACAAGAGTAGCATCTACAAATGAAATCCTATAGTGGAACTGGAATCCTGTGACCAGACCTTTTCTGCCTCGGATGTTATCCCGTTATATAAAGGAAATCTGTAAATAAAATTGTTAAATTATTAGTAGCTGACTCCGGTATCGTGGGATCTGAAATAAAGTTAATTGCCCTAACCGACGGCACGTCTCGTAGATGAGCTAAAAGGAAAATGTTAAAGATTTATCTAAGATGGCGCCTACCAATGAAAATTATTTGTTAAGGCCCATATCTACTTAAGGCAGTCTAGGTACCAGACAGATTGACAACATACACAAATTCTTTTGACAAAATAACCATTATATTTTTCGGGTTTTAAGTACAACTTGCATTATAAGCTGGTACAGGAAGATGAGCTTTTCACAAGAACGTCCTCTTAGTTCCGAATCCAAGCAGATAAGGTAAGCGAATGACAAAGGAAAGATAGTTCATGCATAGAAGCGCAAGAGTCCATGAAATAACATGTCCATTGTAGTTCTATCTCTTTTTCTTTGGCGTACTTGTCGATTATTTATAAAATTTATCGTATTGTTTAGTTTACTTTTTTTTAAACTCAAGTTCACCCAGGAGAAACAGTACAAGTGGTGGCCGATGTTAGATATTGGTAGACTTTTATTGCGCCAGACGTATCACTTTGCCTGTGTTAGACATCTTTTTACATCTAATTTGTTTTGTGTTATTTGTTATTTCGCTTGCAGACCAGGAAAATCGTTTCACTTCGTCAATGAGGCGTGTGTCGGGGTCATGCCTCGGGCCCAGTGAGTTGTACACTGTCCTGCTTATAAGAGGACTCTCTTTTGGTGAACTCTGAGCAGGAGAGACGGCTTACAGTGGGGGGACGGAAAACGTAGGTAAGCGGTGACGTAGGTGTGTAAGCGGTGACGTAGGTGTGTAAGCGGACGTGCAAGGGCCAATGAACTAGACGTTGCCAGTATTGACGTCACAGGTATTTTTCTAATAGAGAGCTTGCCTAGCGGCACGAGGCGATGTGGCTGTTGTGTTGCCGTGCTTTCCGTTGCTTGTACTGCTACGGGCTGCATCAGGACTGAGTCTTCCTTGGGTTCCCTGCTCGGGAATAGAGCCCAAAAATTGTAGCCATTTGCTCCACGGTGAGCATCGTCTGTGAGAATTCTCGAAAAACCTATCTCTGTCATCGGCAGTTCGTTGTGCTGAAGAAGTGTGGTGCCTACCTCCCTGTGTGGTTTGAAGCTAGTAGTCATATGGACGCATGGTGATCGACTGGTTCTTTGCTAAACCAACTGCCAACAGCTCTCTCTCTCTCTTAGAGAAATTGGTTTGCCTATTAGGGTTTGTTGCTCTTAAGAAAACTGTGGACGTCCTATTTTATAGCTTAATGGCTGTAACTTGCGTTTTGATTTTAAGGCCTAGCGGGCTGGACTCTGCTGTACGTGGGATCTTATCTTGCAACTGTATTGGACTGAGAAGGAAGGTCCGTTCTACCGTGTGGCAGCTAGTAGCATAACCTGTGTTTTAAGGTACTACAGCCACCTCTCTGAACGGTCAGAAGTAGATTTTGTCTAATGCTCCGAAGGTTTTAACATCTGCTACGTTTCTTCCTGAACTGTTTCAACAGCTGTTTTGTAAAGTTAACGGAAGTGCCTAAAATTCGTCCATACCATCTGGTTAGCCTAGAACCGATCATGTAGCAATTGTTGAGGTGCTTGGTGGCTTGCGGAGATTATTTTCTGAGGTCTAATTTAACATTATTTAAGGTGATTTTACTATTTTCTCCGTTTAATGTCTTAATAATTTTTTAATTTTGCTTTTTTCCCATTTATATTGACCATGAGAGTGATATCACTGGCACATGTCAAAGGCTTATAGTTGTCCCTCCAACTTGTGAGGATTATTTTCTGAGGCCTGCTTTTAGATTTGTTAACGTGGTTTTGATACCTTCTATGCTTAATGTTGAATATTTGTGTTTTAATTGTGCACCGCCTGCATATGTATTTGCTTTAGTACGGTAACCCGGAGGCGGCCCAAACGTTTATTGTTACACCCTTGTATAGCCTAAGACAGCTTTTCTATTTGTGTTGTAGGTACATCACTATTTTGCTTGTCTTGTCAGGGCCGAGGATTGGTGCCCGAGGTCTGCCACTGTGTGTGTTGTGCCGCCTGTGGGCTTGCACCACGATCCGATGTCGGCCTGAGCAGTTGTAATTTATTCACGTTGTAAGGTTTCGAAGAGAGAACAATAACTGTTTAAACTGTAAACATTTTTGGTTTAATGTTGCAATCTTATGACAGAAATACACACATTTACACAGTTTACAATTTGACAATGTTACAACAGTTGTCAAAAGAATGTATCTCGTCCTCAGAAAGTGAAATAATCCTAAACACAACAATGGTAAATATTAACTAGAAGGTGCTTTACAAAACTGTTCTGATGACTAAGTCATGATGTTGGCCCGTACTACGATAAATCATCCGATTCCGGTTCAAAGTTCGGATCTACTTAGGATGACAATCAAATCCACAGAGGATGGTTAGTTTTGTGACAGTAGAGCAAAAGATTACCCAAGGTCTCTCGGGATTACAGTGGACACAAGCTGGTGAACCAACAAGTTTACGCCTCTGCTCATGGCATTTACCTTAGCTGCGATGAGCTGTCGTCTGCATGGCTGCTCTTGTCCTCTGAAATTCCTGTAACAACTAATTGCTGATTTTTCCAGCAGAAGCTCTCCCTATGTTTCTCGTTATGGGAGAAAACATGTACTCATCCCTGGTCTTGGAATATGGCGATATGCACGCACATGCCCGGAGCAGCGCGCATGTTAAAATGCCCTCTCAGTCCTCGCAAGAACAATTAATTAACTGGCTGGTTCGTTTCTCCACAGTTGGAGATCAACGACGCTACAGCTAATATTTAGCTGAATGTCAGCCGCAGAGAACACAGTGTTCATACAAATCTCTCCTCTGCATCGTACAGAGCGTTATGCGCCCCTTTCTGCACTTGACGCCAGTTCAGAGAAGAATCCCCGAAAATTTAGCCGAACTTTCTCCCATCTGGCTTCTTTCGTTGTCCATGTCTCAGCTTTTTTCGACCAGTAGGAGTGTTCCTCTTATTTTGTGGAAACTATCTATGCCATTCGCAAGGGCCCTACCATTAAAGTGCGTCGAAATCTCGGCACTTACTCCTTCCTAGTTGGTTTCCGCCAATCGGACGGTTTGTGCCCACTCGAGACGCCTACGTCACATGTGTACCACTCGCTGTTCACATGATCAACTGCGTCACTGGTTTTGTTCATATCCTTTTGGAATTCCGAAGCGCAGTTTTCTAAGGCTTCTTTCTGTCCTACTTCTGATGGCCCATTATTTGCTTTGCAGTATGTATCACCTGTCTAGTCGCTGACTCCCAACACGGGACGCCCCGTAAGGGGTTTCCATGGTGCCTCCCATGGTGCGGCCTCTGCTTCTGCCCGTGCCAGCTTCCACGCAAAATGTTTCCTCTCACTGCTTGTTTCACCTTCTGTTCATTGACATGCATTACATATGAGTGGTGTGATAATACTGTCGATTGAGTTTCATACCTTTTGCATTACATACTTATAGGCAAATCTGCTCATTACCGCCAAAGTATGTTAGGTGTCATATTCACCATCCCTTTAAGATGTATAAAACTCTTATGTAACGTGCAAAATTGACCATCATTTATTCTGCCAGTTTACAACGTTGATATATTTCCTTGAAACTTGGTTAAAGCTTAAAGTGAGGCTCGAGTAAAATTGTATCCCTTAAAGTCTGTTGGTTCTAAAGAAAAGGTGATAAGGGTTCTATAAGGTTTATATTGTTTTAAAGAAAAGAGGCATATGTGCTTTGAGTTCTTTAAATGTTTGTATGTTCTCAAGAAAGGAGACATTTATGCTTGGAGCTTCTGATATGATACTAAAGAGTTTTGATGTTCAGTAAATTAGTCATAAGGATTGGTAAGTAACAAGCGATATTCAATAAGCTTCCCAGCTCTTTCTCTATGACCGGACTGTTGTGTCCATTATCTTGGTATTAGTTTCTTGGTGACCGTATAAGCCTACTTTGCGGTCCCCAGTTTCGATGTTAGTTTTATCGCAAATTTAATTTCTGATAATGTTCAATACCGTCGTTTTTCTTCGGTTTATTCTCAATCCATAGCATGTACTGGTCATTTCATTCAACAGTTCCTGTAATTATTCTTCACATTAGCATTATATAATCATTTCTTTTAAAGACATTAATTTATTTCGATATAACTTGTAATGGCAACAACAAATAAAATTTTATTTTGATAAAAATTTAAGTGTCGTCTTGCCATTTATGAATAATTAAGCCCTCTGTCTGAAAATTAAATAAAGTTATTGCTTCAATACCTACTTAGACCATTTAAGCACTGAAATTCACCAAGTGACCAGTGTGTTCTTGCTTTATTCGATTTAAGTGTAAAAAGTACAGAAAGATTGCAGCCTGTTTTTACCGCTGCTCTAATTATCGGCAATCAGAAAGTAGAGTTGCCCCAGTTTCGTGTGTCCATTGGTATGGAAAGTGTCGACTTTAATTTCAGCTCATGTAAAAAAGTAAAATTCTTTGTATTACAAACATACAAACTTTATATCTTTAGATAGAACCAAATTTCGCAACTCATTCCATAGTACTCTGCTACAAGGGAAAAGTTCACTAACTATCGACTGGAAGATTCTGGTTGTTCAAATGCGTGTGAAATCTTATGGGACTTAACTGCTAAGGTCATCAGTCCCTAAGCTTACACACTACTTAACCTAAATTATTCTAAGGACAAACACACACACCCATGCCCGAGGGAGGATTCGAACCTCCGCCGGGACCAGCCGCATAGTCCATGACTACAGCGCCTGTAGACCGCTCGGCTAATCCCGCGCGGCAAGATTCTAGTCCATCAACATTGTGGTTAGCACTGAAAGAACGATACATTGTGACATTTAGTGGGAGACATAAAGCGTGATGTTGTATGTAAGAGGGTTAAGCATTACTGTACGAATGTAAACTTTAAATGAACAGGATAGGCAAGCCTATTGTAAACGTGCTCTGGTGAACTAGGAATCAATGCTGAAGTTGCATCAGGATCCACAGCTATGATAAAGTTCATGAAAGATATTAGTTTCCTGAATTGGCATTTTTTATAGCCATTTTATTTTTATTTTGTATACTACGACGTTTCGGATGTGTAGCTATTTTCAAGCAAACTGCTGAAACCGTGAAAAACACTTGTTTTAGATGTCACACACTTCTTTTATGGGGTGCTGTGTGGTTGGCCAGGTTTGATAGTTTTAGGCATAATAGCCAGTTCTATACAAGCAGTAGCACACAGTCAAGAAAATTACTAATGCATGGGAATATAATATTGTTGGGTCAGATACTGATGAGAAACTGAGTAATTTTGAATATCCAATTAAAATTTGTGACGTATCGAAAACAGATAGCAAACTGAACAAATAGGTCCACATATACTGATTTGTTGAAGCGTACAAGGTATACAGAAAATGTGGAAGATGATAATATGAATTTACTACATTGTTGTTAGATATAAATGTATTTAATTATTATTATTATTAGCACTACATTTTAATTCGAAAGAAAGTTAGATAAACATCTGGAAGACATTACACCAGTTACTACAGAATTACTACGAACTGGAGGATAAAATCACGTTTAAAAATTATCAGAATATTACGCGGCGCAGGAAACCGTGGTAATGGAGAGTTGCAGGAGGTTGTGCAGGTGGAAAGCCAATGCACAATACATCCCTCGTAGCGGATGGGTGTATAACGTGCGATAATTCACGGCGGTAAAAGTGCCTCTTGTCATTTATGTTGATTTCGAAAGTTTACTGGATAAAATTACAGTTATCAATCAAATCAAAATGAATCATATGCAGTAAAGTATCAAACATATTGACCATTAAGTATCTGTTATTTCAGGAAATATTCTCACAAACATTGTAAAGATCCTGTTGTATACAGAGGTACATATGCATTTAAAGAGTTAAATAAATTAGTCAAAACAGATGGTGAGCTGATAAGTAACAAATATTGAGAAATAAAACCAATAAAACCATTTAAAAAAGAAGAAAAAGTATTATTTTATAGAGCTATGTCAGATTAGTGACAAATTTATAAAATTTTGTTAGTTTATTTGAAAACATGTGGTAAACTAGTGATTTTTAAGTATTGTGTTTTGTGGTTTCGTGTGAGCTATTTATTTTAAGGCTGTAGAAAACTTAGATCTACATTCCACGAGGTTTCATGTTTGCAGCTGCATGGCTTCGACATCTTGCCACGAAACTTAGGCTGATAACTATTCAGTCTAAACTGACATGAAACAAGTATTGGTTTTTATGAACTTTCTGTAACAAGAGACGTTGCTGGTTGCATTCATACAAAAATGTGGGAATGGCGGCGCTTGCCAGCAATCCAAGATAAGTTTTGCATGAGTTTTACACTGTGTACCTGAAGACAAGTGGATTGTTGTCATCTAGAACGTATGGAAAGACCTCGATATCTCCTGGCTGAAAGCCCGAAACCTCGTAGAAGGTTTATTACGCCAGGAAAACATCAAGAATGTTAAACGTACATGTGTTCTGGTTTTGCTGTTTTCTTTGAAGTTTTTTGTATACCAGAAAAAATGGTGTAAAACTCTAAGAATTTCGAAGGGTACCAAAAATTGATCCATTAACACTATTTTACATTTACTCATGAAGTAACCCATAAAAACTAAAAATTTTCAAAATTAAGGCATCACCGTGCATTTTATTAGGTACGAATTGAAGACATAACATTTTAGCACACGAAGTTTGGAGCCCAGGCATTATTTGGTTTTATATTTTCATCTAAAACCAACTTAGTTAAATTATCCCACTGAAGTTTATCTGCACAAAATGTAAACAAAAAGTTGCAGTAGTAAAATGTTCTCAGGTTAAAATAAGCAGACGTTCTCTATGGGGGACTTAGGATAGTGTTACTGATGATCTTCTTGTCTGAATTTTCTAGTTCTTAATTTTGGAATGTTGTCGACACTAGTGTTGGTATACTGGACTTTATTAATAGCGAGCTCTATCGTGGGTGCGATTATGGCTGTAGAATCAAAAATATTGAATTAAATTTTGGCCCACAGGTCAGCAGTTTGGGAGTTAATTATGAATGTTTGGTTACAAACCGTTGCTGATTTCATTTTTGTTTATGAAGCATTGTGCTCGTTGGTATAAATGTATTTGAAATGTAAATTTTTATATTGGATTCTAATCTAATTGGCCTAAAATTTCCCACATGGTTTACCTTTACAAGAAACAGTATTTCACCATACTACGCACAGAAATTTACTGTACACTGTTAACAATAATGGACGTTTTTGACACGGCATCCTGGCATTTGCGTGCAATAGTGAACTTGTCTCTGCTGTGAGTTACGAATTTTTTCAAATTCTCCTGCATCAATTCGTAAACATTGACACTCCTGTATTTGCTAATTCATTTCTTCTATTTTATCAGCAGCAGTGTTGTACAATTAATTTTAAGATAATCCCAGACAGAACTAACGATGAGTTTGAGGTCATGGGGTCTTGGAGGCAAATGAGTACTAAGAAAACCTGAATAATTCTTCTTAACATATAAATAGGGTTGCGGAAAACAAATCCCCCAGTTTATTGACCTACATGAAGCTGCTTCTTTGTTACGTATGCACATCCATTTTATGGAATGTTTAATTGTTTGAATCATTTAGTCCCAACCCCTTTCTGAATAAGGCACTTGATTTGTCTGTCGAGCATTTGCAGACAACCCACCCAAACCAGTGCCCCGTAGTACACCTATGCTACTGACATACCGTTGAGAGCCGAAATCGAAGCTTGCACAACAGCACAACAAGTCTCCTAACAGGAAGTACAGCTCAGCTGTTCAAAACTGCTTTGGCCATTCTAGCTCAGAGGCTACTGCCACAGGGAACCCATTAACTATTGACCACAGCTATTTGGGCAAGCCAGCAGTGGGTCCTATTCTGGAGCTGCAGAAAGAGAGAGAGATGGCGTGGCACCCCGTTATATGAGTTTGGCCGTTGTTTGCTGTAGGGGGCGCTGACCGCGGCTGCTATTCCAGGGGGCGGTTGCCGGAGGCGGCGTCGTTGTTCTGGGATCACAGCATTTATAAACACACACGCACCAATCCCACACACCGGCAGAGAGCCATCTGCTCGCCCTTGTTTACATCGTCGCTCGCGAGAAAAGGCTGAGCGCGCGTCGCTTTTGGTCCGCTGTGGGCGCTCAAACAAAGCTGCTCATGTCCGCGAAGTAATATAACGCCAGGCCTTTGCTACACACACGAAAAAGGGAGAAGTGCAGAAATGTGAGAAGATATTTTTGAATCTTTTAAATATTGCTTTTCCTCGCTTTTTCGTAATTAAAGCGTCTGAGCCCTAGTGTAAACTTTGGGGAAAACATGAAGTGGACCCGTGACGGCTAGTGACACATTGTAAGAAAAATATGAGTTAGGATATTCACTCCAGATACCGACTGAGTGACCACCTTGTACTACAATGGTCTTTCTGACGCTGAATAGTGTAGTGAGTAGCTAGTATCTACTGAAGCTGTGAGAAATGGCTATTGTCGTTTTAGTCTTTAGTTCAAACAGGTTTGGCAATTCTCGGCGTCTGTACTTCATAATCCACTTCATCCCTGCATGACTGTTGCCAACTACACCTATTTGAACCAGCTTCCTATAGTGAAGCTTTAGTCTCCTTATACAATTTCAACCCCAACAGTTCAATACGTTTCCAAATTGACGGGTCGTTGACGTCGCAAGATGTGTCCTGTCAACGATCTTTTCGTAAATTTCTGTCATATAATTCTTTTCTCCACAGTTCGATTCTGTTCTCCTTCATTAGTTATCCGACCTGCCCAAATAATTTTCATCATTTCACGAAGTTCTGTTGTCTTCTTGTTAGAACTATCATTCACGTTTCACTGTGCATTCCGCACAGTAACTACGGACTGCAACACTTAAATGTGTCAAATTTGCCTTTTTCAGAAAAATTTTTCTACTTTATCTGAGAGTAGCACCTGCAGTCTACGACCTCAGTTATTTCTCAGATGTATTCAAATCTCTGTCTTCCGCAACAGTTTTCACCCTCCACTGTTCTCTATAGTACCACGCAGGTTATTCCCTGATGTCACAGCACAAGACTTATCACTCGGTCTCTTTTCTTCTAAGTATTTCCCTCACGTTCCTTCCTTCGCCGACTCTGCGGAAAACATCCTCTTATCAGTCCATCTGATTTCCAATATTCTTCTCTAGCACCACATCTAATATGCTTCGAGTATCTCGTGTTCCGATTTTACGACTATCAGTGATTCAGTACCACACAATGCTATGCTCCAACGTACATTCTCAGAAATTCCTTCCTCAAACTATGGCCTATGTTTGATACCGACAGACTTCTCTTGGCCAGGAATGTTCTCTTTGCTTGTGATAGTCTGTTTTTTTATCCTTCTTGCTTAATTCGTCATCTGTAATTTTGCTTCCAACGTAGCAGAATTCCTTAATTTCATCAACTTCGTCATCTCCAGTTTTGATGTTACGTTTCTCGCTATTCTCATTTCTGCTACATTTAAATAACTTTGACAGTTTCTGGTTTACTCTCAATCCATAATCTATTCCCATTATACTGTTATTCCATCCAAAAGATCCTGTGATTTTTCTGCACTTTCACTGAGAATAGCCATGTCATCAACGAATCCTATCATTAATACCTGTTCATTCTGAATTTTAATCCCACTCTTGAACCCATCTTTTATTTCCGTGATTGCTTCTTGAAGATATACAAACCGAACAGTACTGGCGGAGGACTTTCTTACACGCTTTTTAATCCGAGCATTTAGTTCTTGGTTTTTCAGTCTTTTTGGCCCCTCTTGGTTCTTGTACATATTTTATGCTACCCCTCTTTCCCTAAGTTTACTCCTACTTTTCTCAGAATTTCGAACATATTGACCATTTGACAATATCTAACGCTTTTCCTTCAACCTTGCTTCCATTATCAAGAACAACGTGAGAACTGCCTCCTTTGCGACTTCACATTTCCTAAAGCCACAATAATGGTCATCTAACTGATCGTCAGTTTTCTCCTCCTTTCTTCAGTATATTTTTCTTGTGAGTAGCATGAATGCAGGAGTTGTTAACCTCATGGTGGATAGTTTTCGTACTCATCTGTCCTTGCTGTTATCGGAATTGAGTGTTTGGTATTTCTCTGAAAGTCTGGTGGTACGTCGCAATTCTCATAGATTCTATGAACCAACTTGAACAGCCGTTTCGTTGCCACTTCCCCAAAATGGTTTTAGAAATTCCCATAAAATAATATCCACCCCTTCTGCCTTATTTGATTTCAATTCTTCCAGAGGTCTTTTAATTCTGTCTATAACACTGGATGCTCTATGCGATCCATATCGACTAAAATTTTTTCTTCTAACACGTCATCATACAAGCCCTCCCCCTAGTAGAGGCCTTCAGTGTACTTTCCCACTTAGCTCCTCTCTTTCTGCGTTTAACAGTGGATGTGCTACTACAGTCTTACTGTTACCACTGCTTTTAATTTCATTGAGTTAGTTTGGACTTTTCTGTATGCTAAACCGACTTCCCATCGACCATTTATTTTTCAGTTTCTTCATATGTTTCCAGCAGCCATTTTGCCTGGACTGCTCTTTATTTGCTGTTTATTTTATTACTTGGACATTTTTATACTTCCTTCTTTCGTCGATTAGTTGGAGTATTTCATTTGTTGCCAAAGATTTCTTCGCTCTTGAATTATACCTATGTTTTCCAGTCCAACATCATATTTCCCTCTTTACAGATTTCCACTTATTTTCCACTGATCTCCCTATTCTGGTGTTCCTTATCGCAGTATCCAGGTTCAAATACATCTTGCTATTGCCAGATTTTTATATACCATACATTCCTCCGTTATCTGTGGTCGTGGCAGTCTAGTACGTAGAGCTCTAGTGGACCATGACTTTGACTTGCTACTATGTATCGCACTTGCGATAGATATTTATTGAGGTGTGTGGGGTAAGGTCCGATGATGGCAACTCAGGTTTGCCGAGAAACCAGTCATCATAAATAAAACTAAAATTAATGGTGTTGGTTGTTCAGATGTTTACTTCTGGATTTCATAAGCATATTCACCTTGGCTGATTACACAACAGCGTCCGTAACACAGTGCAGACTGCCACAGGCATGTTCTAGTGCTCCGTATGTCCCATATACTTTGAATAACATATCGGAACACATGTCGGAATCATAAGCCGACTGACGGATCCATTTATGGGAGCCACTTCTCGCCGGGTCGGCAGATGTAACAAACTGAGCCCGTCAAGCGCAGGTTGCCTCTCCAATGTTAGTTTGTTGACAGTTAGTCAGGAATTGAGGCCATCTCGCAAAGTAGCACCGTCAAAGCGACGACAGAGCGCACTCTTAGCAGTAGTGGCGCAAATGGGCACCACTCCAGTAACGCGTAAAACGATAAGGAGAAAGTATGATGACAGGAAATAATTTAATGACTTGCCTTTTTTCTTCAGTATTGTTATACAACATCTGTCTTGTACTCTACTGTACAAATTTGTAATGTAATTTGCTGTAGGCGGGCGAAATTTTGTTCATGAACGGATATGTGCAGCAGGCAATTCCCTGACAAGCCAATGCCTAATGGCTGGATGTTTGGTCATTTCAGTTCTCGTCTACTTGAAACGGGAAGTTTAATTGCGAGATCTCGAAAACGTCACAGAACATGAACAGACGAAGCTGCTGAGGTCGCTTTGCTTACTGCCGTAGACATGAATCCACAGGTCAGCACACGACGAAATCAAAATGAAGTTGCAGTCTCGAAAACAATTGCACATCGCATTCTGCAATATTGTAAATTCGTTCTTACCATGTTCATTTAAACCAAGAACTTCAACAATACGATTCAATTTCGTCAGTGGTCTCAGCAACAACTTATGAGTAATCATAATTTCTTCTGTGAAGTTCTGTTTACTGACAAGGCGTCATTCTCCAGCAAAGGAATAATCAATATTAGAAATATGCAAGTAGAAGGGCAAGCTATATTGTGGTGTATGTTGTTAGTGCATGTTGCCTACACCAGTGGCAGGTATGCAATCAGGGGCAAACTATTCTTCTCCTTTGATTGACCCTTAACCCATTGCTATCCTTTGATTGACATGTTCTTAACCTATTGTTCCCCCACCCCTCTTCCTCCTCCTTCAACCTTTCAGGAAATCTCCAATCCTCCATCGCTTCCCCTCACTGAAGCAAGCACACTTTTGATATCAAGTTGATTGACTAATTAATTAAATCGATCAGTTAATTAAATCCACCATCTCGGAAACCCCCCAACTCTTCCCTCCACTCCCCCTCCAGAAAATGGACAGGAAAAAGACTCAGTTGACCGGTCATTTGGAGGGAATTCGATTGCAGTGTATGGAACATTGTTTAAACAGTTTAGGAAATGTATGGAATATTCTTTAATTATTTATGGTAGTGTTTGGGATAAAGCATACTTATTTATTTACAGAATTTTTCAGGAAATAGGTTTCGACCCCCCACCTCTCCCTCCCCCTCGCTGGTACAGGTACACTTTCATGTCTGAGTTATTCAGATAGCTCCCTCTCATTCTTATCAGTTTGATTGACTACTTCATTAAGTTGATAAATTAAGTAACCCCCCACCTCTGTTAAACCCCTCACCCCCCCCCCCCACCCCTCTCCTACCTGGAAATTGGCTGCTCTATGGTGGAGAGGAAGAATCTCATGACAGTAAATTCAAGGCTATATTGTTTATTTACCATAAAATAAGTTTCCAGGGGTTGTATTTCTCTTGCTCTTCATTCTCTGTTGTTTGGAAAGATGCAGATCTTGTAAGAAATAATTACATTGATCGCAGTTCTTTTCATTCTGATTGCGCAAGGAATACTGTCATGAAACACCTACCACACATAATTACAGTTACAGATCTTTCGGTGGTAAAGCATGCGCCATCCACTGGACTGCACAGAACGTCATCGCACACACTGCCAGCAGTCAGGGTGCACCGGAGGCGACGACGCGGCTGACTGCTGTCGAGCCACATGTAGGTGTCTGTTTGGATCCCGCAAGCATGCAGTAGTATCCCTTTCACACTTGACATCTGAGAAATTCCTGTCGAAACACACGTTTATCTAGGCACCGTTACAGGCGCCATGATACATAGCCTTCGTACCTATGGGTCAAGCGAGATGTTTGCCTAGTGACTCACCATCGTAAGCGCAAGTAAAAGGTCGTCATTTTCACACCGACGTCTCATGACAATGTAAATAACAGCCAAGTCTCCCTCTGGATGTACTATAAATATCTTTTGCAATGCTTTCAGAAACTGTTTACGAAAATATCCCAGCATAAAACAAATGGTTCAAATGGCTCTGAGCACTATGGGACTTAACATCTGTGGTCATCAGTCCCCTAGAACTTAGAACTAATTGAACCTAACTAACCTAAGGACATCACACACATCCATGCCCGAGGCAGCACGCGGTTCCAGACTGAAGCGCCTAGAACCGCACGGCCACACCGGCCGGCCAGCATAACACAGGTTGCATTCATCCTACTGATACTAATGGGACATCCCATCCATTACATATAAACCCTTCCTAGAAATCGTAAAGTGTTGGAGAAATAGTTAACGGTCGCTTTTGTTATTGTGGAAGCTTTCGTGATGTCTCAGCTTGTCTGCATGAAAATTCTTATCCTAAGAGGATCTCTTTTCGAAAATAGCCCAGCATAAGAGCGAATACTTCTTTCTGATGGTCCTAACGAGGCACCCTATCCATCATATGTTACCATTCCCAGTAATCGTAACGTCCTGCTTTCAACATACGTCTCAGAAACAGTAAACGCTTTGCTCATGTACTCGCCGCTAAAGGCCTTCATGATATCTATGCATGATTGGGAAAATACTGTTAATCATAAAAGTATTCTTTTTGTTTGGAAAGAGAGCTCTATCTAAGCACAGACGGGAAAATCAGAACAATTACACAAACAGAAATCAAAGCACTGTTCTACAGAACAGAAAAATGGCTGTAATTTTCGGTGTCCTACAGCTGCTACTCTGGAGATGTCCTAATGCCACAATGGCAGATGAGGTACAGCATACCACCTGAGATGGATGGTCTGCTTTAAGGTGTCTTTGATAATTTGAACAAAGAAGATATGACATTACTCTCAAAACATTCCATAGATACCTTGCCCCCATTTTGTTCGAACCAGTCTGTGAAGGCTCCTATGTCCCAGCACAAAGGATGTCTTGTGAATCAATGGAGCATTGTGATTGGCTCTCACAGAATTTACCCACCAAATTACTAATGCTGCCAGTGTGGGAACACTATACACCATTTTTTTCTGTGGACGAGACTTTCTGGAGCAAAACCATCTTCTACAGTAAATGAATTTTATCCATAGTGGATGCTGTCGAACTCCGTGACTGCTCCTTTATGGGGTTGTAGAAAAATATCAGCTACCAGTCACAATAAAAGGTTGTTTATTCGTCATACGACCGGTTTCGGGCTTGCGCACATCTTCAGGTGTTTATACATTCATTTACATGTTTGTACCGTTGGAGATCACTGTATAAATACAAAAAAAAATTATTTGCTGGTGACTACACAAATACAAGTGGGACAATTAGAAGTAGTAAGGCAGCATTTGACGAAGATATATCTGTACTTACAAAAAGATCAAGCACCATTATTACAGTTATGCTGTGATGATAGTTTTGCCACTTATGTACACACTTATGGTCATTTTCACGTCCATATATCAGGTATAGCTCCATATTACACTATCATGATGTGCACTCGTGAAATACACTATGTTTACATACAAACCTGTGGGATGTGGTCAAAGAACTTAGATGTTTATACAGTGATCTCCAACACTACAAACATGTAAATGAATGTATAATCATCTTGTACAGACGACAAGACAATTTCAGTGACAGCTAAACACTGCGAAAGAGCTATACAGATCATCAAATACGGAGAGACACTTCCTCAATTACATTGATCTGCCACTGAATATTTCAGCGTGAAACAGATCTACACATACCATATCGATGTACTAAATACACAATTCGAATCCTGCACCAAACAAAATCATCACTTCTGCAGCCTGCATATAGCTATCGACCGTCAGAAACTCTTACATATACCGCGAAGACAGACAGCGTAAGCAAATGGACCGTATATAGACCTCGCAGCACCAGATATTTCCAGCGAGCTTGGTGGGTTATCCAGCGCAGCCGACAGTCACAAGTCATCTCCCCCCGTACATACACACACAGGCCTGACGCACGACCAGAGAGCCCTCAGTGGACCGAGGTCGCTTCCTGAACTGTGGTATAAAATCCCAGACCTGCTTGCTCGCTTGCTTTCTACACACATCTGTAGACTCCTGGATTACAAGAACGCACGTACTTTCACATTGTTTACCAGAATATCATACCATTTACACGATACTTCTCGGTATCAAGCACATAGCAGTATGCTACCGGTTGCTTGTATAGTATAATTCCGAAGATATAGAATGGAAATTATTTTTCTAGAAATCCGAAACTCTAGCGATGTGCAGCATGCTGTAAACCACCGAGTAACAAACTTACCTCGTCTGCAAAGATCTTTACGTGAACAGTTGGAAAAAGTATATGAAACTGACATTACCGTGATATAACCAATTCCAAATCATCCTTATAATTTACAAAGTCAACAAAGGTGTTTCTAATGTCTAGAAAACAAGCAAACGAGTTTTCCAACCGTCTTTCTCCTGATAGATGCACACAACATGCACCACAACCGATGTTCTGTCAACCAAATAAAGACAGGAAATGTGCAGAAGCAGTCAACCGGACAATTAACGTGGGAGGGAATAATGGTCCAGCACAAACACACATAGATATTCAATCTTCTCAAATTTCCCCAGAGAGTGCAAGCGATCATGGATGCTGTCCAACACATACTGAGTATTAGTTCGCTATTCAGCCGTCTAGAGGGCGACACCGTTAGGTCGCTACATTTCTGTACCCCAACCGGCCTTCTCATTATGACTGCTACTGCCATAAGCCAGTAGGGAGAACCGTTTCTGCCATGGGCCACCACCGTCACGTACTCATTGCACACCAGGCAAACTTGTCCTAGAAAACCGGCCGCATATATATTTGATCGCTGTACTTACAGTTAAATATCACGATTGCATCCTCAATCGGACGACATTCGACTGTGGCTCCGAAAATAGAAATATCTGTACCATTCTTATGACTTGACATAATTTTCCAAGTAAAAGAAAAAGTCTTTCATTCCGTTTGCGGCTAACGCAGCAGTCCACGTCAAATCCATAGCTTGCCTTATGACAGGACACTCACACACACATACTTTATAAGCCTGATACTCAAGGCTAATTCACCCCGCATCCCCTACTAAGTATAGTAATTCACAAATAAGTGAATGCTGGCTATACGACATAATACTGAGCGAAATCAGCGATCGGTTGACATGTCTCACATGTTTTTCTTCTCAGTGGTACGATTGTGTCCTAGAGTGGGGTAGCCGTTTTACAAGTTACCAGACGTGAAAAACACGATCGCAATGACTATGTTACGGTCACAGTGGTCTTGGTTCTATAGGTGCTCACAAGTATGGCTAACGATAGCCCTGCTAAAAACTATACAAAACTTATAAATCGAGGTATTTCATTACCTCCGAATGAAATGTTTTTTCCACACAAATATCAGAACACTGACTGTAGACGGTGATCTTTGGAGAGTGTATTGACCGAAAGTGCGGGTGCACGTCACCGACGGCGTAAGTTCATAATAAAGTAACCGAATTTATGAAGTGATTCAGCTGAGGGACGTTGTACGAAGCCGGAATTTGCAATCTCATACTCCCGCTAGATATATCTCCAGTATTTGTAATGCATTCCGTCTCAATGCCATGTCAGAGGTTCTGCTATATATCCACTGGGTTATAGGCGATGAATGATTGATTGAGAATGATCACATACAGTAGTTGGTGTGCTGATTGAGGTCATAAGAAATGTACACTAGCTCTTCAGATCTCTAGCGTTATGCTTTCTGGTAGAAATTCTATCTGCAATTTGGAATCAAGTCTTTCCATTCAACCTGCGCTGAATCCTATGGAGAAGTCCCTTAATGATTACAGCTACTAGTGAATCATATTCATGTCGCTCTCATATCTCGAAACGAGTCACCTTTTTTGATCCTGTCTGTTACAGTAAAATTCCAACGTGGTTTTAAATGGCCCTAAGCATCTTATAACTGCTCCACAGACTCTGCCCTGCCATCCCTGGAGCTTTGCATATGTGTTCATCTCAATTTAAGTCCGAACTGAGCAGAAGTTGGAGAGAACTGTATCTACGACATTCTGCAACCTCTGTAGATACAGGATAAGCTGAGTTAGTGCAATAGGACAATGTTTTTACCATTTGGTGGAAATGGGAACATGTTGTTGTCGCTCTGCCAACCTTGTACGATGTGTAAGGTCAGCGCCAAACAAAGCCCACTCATCCAAACAACACGAAGTAGTATAAAGACAGTACGAATAGTTATGCTGGTATTTCTTATAGGGAAAATTAGGAGGACTCAAAGTAGATCCGATCCCTTAGGGCCCATTCACATCTATCACCCCAACATTCAATCATCGTTATTCTGTACCATCCAGCAGAGAAAAGTTACAAGCTGTAAAACGTCCACTAACATCATCCGATGGAGAACACAATAAGATTTTTACCTCATCTCTCACTTCCGATATATCGAAAACATGTACCGTCTGTGTGCTGGCATCGAGCACACGCGGCGATCCTATTCAATGTACAGGTATTGATCCATTGGAGCAGGCAGCCAGCAATTGAAGTCGCTTGCACAGACCGGTGTAAAGTTTCATCTCCTGTTCTGTAGTAGGATAACTGTATCCCGCAGACTAGGCTCTCAGTGATCCTGTGTTGATGTTTGAAACATTGCTTTTCTCTGTTGTTCCATGTCCAGGCAACATAAGACAGCTTTGCACACCACCATGCACTTTGTTTCTTCCACCACGATTTAGAGGTCTGTGTCAGGTTGCAAACTGACACTAACATGTTCTGATCCAGTACCACGCAAAGAAAACTGGACATGGCACAGTGTAAGTGTAAATCATGTTGCTATCAAAAGAAACACACACACACACACACACACACACACACACACACAAACACACACACACACACCCTGGATGGTTTTAAATAAAAGACAGTCACAAAATATGGAAACTGGTAGAATTTTGCGGCGTTGAGGAGCGTTTCCAAACTAATGCCCAAAGATGACTGATGGACCCTACACTTAAAACATCTGTCACAGTGACGGGAAATCTGATGGCTCTGTGTTCCATTTCCATTGATCCGTCATTTTGCAGTCATGTACGCGATCACTGTTTCGATCCTAGCCATCCCCAGAAGAAATGATAATGAAATCAAGACCTTAAGCTGTCGAGAGGCGTTGATGAACATCAACGGGGACAGTTGAAAATGTGTGCCCTGACCGGGACTCGAACCTGGGATCTCCTGCCTACATGGCAGACGCTCTATCCATCTGAGCCACCGAGGGGACAGAGTATAGCACAATTGCAGGGATTTATACCTTGCACGCTCGCCTTGAGACCTACATTCCAAACTTAATGTCCACTCACTACATTCGTAGTGCCCCTGCCCATTACACTCTTTACTCACGGCAGACAATCTTACCAAGTCCCGTAAGAGTTCAGGCAATGCGTGTGCATCCAGCACAGAAGAAGAAGCCCAATGGCCGGTTATCCTTAACTACAGGAAGATGAAATCTGTTCTTTCGGACACGACTCAGTGATGTAAAATATCAGACAGGCAACAAAGTAAAATCTGAAAGAAACTAAAAGGGTTTCTCTTTAACAGCTCTTTCTATTCCATAGAAGAATTTCTGTTATTGTCAATATGTAATAGGGTGGTGGATAGGAAATTCTAACTCACAACTGTGTAGTTTTTGTTAAAAAGAAACATAAATTCTCAAGATGTAGCCCTATTTACAAATTAATTCGTGATATGAATGTAAAATCAGTCGTTCCACATCATTACGGTTTACCACACAAGTTATCCATGGATAATGAAACTAACTTACTAAAATGAAGGAAAAATCCTTGCTAATAGCAGGAACTGAAGCCAAGTCCTCCGCATGGCAATCAGACGCGGTAACCGCTCACCAATGGGGGTGGGCTCTATTGGCCTATAATAACAAAATCTGACTACACGTAGTTCACTTGTACGAGTATTTATTTGCAGCTATACGTGCTGCGCTTCCAAACTAGAGTTTTTTATAATCTGACAGTATTTACTGACTAATAAATCCATTTTTCGTATGAAACTATGTAGCAGTTTTTTATATTTACGGATCTATAAATTTAGAAAGACTCCTTGACATTCCTTTTTGAACTTCCAGATATTAGAAACGGCACTTACAATCAACAGGTGGTTCTTGGTACTGTATAATAAAGGCCATATCTTACACTACTTTTTATTGCCAAAATAAGCGAATCTGCGTTCCGTAAAAAGTTACTTTCAAATTATTCAGCTAATAGAAGAGCAGGTATGAGTCAATATTTAAGACTTGCTTGCAAACGAAAAGTATGTGCCAGATTGGGACCAGAAGATGGGATCTTTGCGTTTATCTTATAGGTGTCTACCGATTGAGCTATCCAAGCTCTTCCTCGACCCATAACGTAAGCAGGAGAACCTCTGTGGAGCACGGAATTGTGGGAGAAATCTAACGGTGGTAGTAGAGCTGTGAGAGGAAGTCGTCAGTCGTGCTTGGATAGTTCAATGGGTAGAGCACTAACCCGCGAAATTCAAAGGTCCGAGGTTCGAGTTCCAGTTAGGCACACTCCGCAGCAGAGTGAAAATTCATTCTGAATATAATATTTGGTTCATGAAGGAAAGTGTTACTCAGACGACAGACCACACATGACATGTAGAATTCAGAAGAGTTCAGTGAGACTAGCGATGATATAACCAAATACTTAATGATTTCAGCGTCAGCTCCACTGCACTCCCTGTAAAAGAATCTTAATACTAACTAAATTTAGTGGAAGGGGTTCAAGGCTTTCCTAATTTTAGTTAGCTGGTAAAAAGCAGTTAGCTGGTAAACAGCAGTTAAGTTTACCATTGGAAATTTTATTCTACTCACAAAACATTGTTTATAAATTGTTTGTTTATAAATTGTACTATTGATAAAAAGAAATGTTTTAATACAGGATGGCGAAAACGGACTGCGTTCAACAAAAATGTGAACGAATATTCCCTGAATGGGTTTCCAAGTTCTACAATGGATCGAAGGATGACCAATGCCATACCACATCTATAATCTAGGTTTAATTTAAGTTTCACGAAAGAGAAAACTATCAAGACGGTCTACAGTGACCCTCAATTATCTTTAATTACTTATCTAACTTGTCGTAAATTACAGTGGCTGATGTGGCCTGTCATTAACTATATAACAGAAAAATCATCGCGTTTCAGATTTTTACTTCAAGTGGCAAATGTGAACACCATGAGCTTTAATTGACGATCGACACTAGTATTACGTAAAGGGGATGTAACAGATGAGACTTCTGCAGTTCTGAGTGAAGCCTTATGCGCTCAAAAATGCGGCATCGCGTGCGTTCATTACCTTGTCGGTGTTCGTCAGGGGGCGGCGGCCGGCGCAGCTCCGTCCAGCTCGCCCTCTCGGAAGCAACTCTGTTCTAACTTCTCCTTACTACAATTTACCGAAGTTGGTTTGAAAAAAACTATCTGGCTGTGTTTTCATCTGACCAATCAGGGTCTCAATGTTAACCTTAAGCTCCACCTACAAAAATTCTGTCTATCCAATGAGAAACGTTATACTTTTCGTGGTGGGGCAATGTTTTTAAAGTTTGCAACGTAACAGAGACACGAAAAAGTCTCACGCTAAAACTTGCAGCTGGTGTGGTCCATTTAGAGTTATTGTAAGATCTATACTGTTCTTCTGGAGGGCTCTAGCTTTTAACATTGGCTGGGGGGTGGTCTTGACGTAACAGAGACACGGAAAAGTCTCACGCTAAAACTTGCGGGTGGTGTGGTCCTAGCAGTTAGCTGGCGACGTGGGTGTCCGTCCGTCCCTTATCGTAGAGTCTTCCAGCTTAACACGGTTCTGCTCTCGGCTTCTGTTCTCGTTTCTCCCCTCGGAATAGCGTCTGTCTCACGGTGGGAAGGTATGACATGCATTTAGGCATTCTTGTGTTAGTCTGTGGTATTCCATTTGCTCACTCGTTACTCGTATTACTTTGATTAATTTAACGTCACGATTTATTCGGAGCTGTGTGACATACTACTGGATTTGCTAATCATGTCACGGTTTTCATGGAAGGTGTTGGATTTGCCTGACACCTTACATTTTAAATTTTAATAAGAAATTTAGAGTTTACTAAACAGGACAGTTGTAGGTACATTGTTATATTTAATTAATGATATGACATGTCACACAATTGCTATGAATGTTTAAAGTCAGAAATACTAAACATATGCCGAGCGGTCTAAGGCGTTACAGTCGTGGGCTGTGAGGCGGAGGTTCGAGTCCTCCCTCAGGCATGGTTGTGTGTGTTTGTCCTTAGGATAATTTAGGTTAAGTACTGTGTAAGCTTAGGGACTGATGAAATAAATGGTTGAAATGGCTCTGAGCACTTTGCGACTTTACGTCTGAGGTCAGCAGTCGCCTAGAACTGAGAACTAATTAAACCTAACTAACTTAAGAACATCACACACAGCCATGCCCGAGGCAGATTCGAACCTGCGACCGTAGCGGTCGCTCGGCTCCAGACTGTAGCGCCTAGAACCGCACTGCCACTCCGGCCGGCTAGGGACTGATGACCTTAGCAGTTAAGTCCCATAAGATTTCACACACATGTGAACTAAACATATGTAGGTAAGTGCCTATGTCCCTTTACTCAAAAGTCAGCTAAGTGCCAAAGGTAGCTTCAGTCTTAGTACCAGTACAAAGTACAAATCAGTCCATATTTGTGTGACACAAGTTCTCACAAAACAGTCTGTATTTTTCATCCAAATATCGTATCGTTTGCTACCTAGTCTTTGGGCTTAAATTCTGTTGAATGTTATATTTCTGATGTGAGAAGCCTCCACTCCCGTTTTAGACTATTACCTTTTTCCAAGTTGCCGATTCTCTGAAGGCATATTTCACTTCTGCGACTCCGCAGTTATTTGTTGAGAAACCTATCATCGTTACCTTTGAGATCTGCGACTTTTTTTGTTGGTATCCAGGAATCGGGAACAGACTGAACATTGATGAAATTTCTTTCAATTAAGTCAACGACTTCAAATTCGTTAACATATGTAGCAGATCTTATAGTATCGTGCAGGTCCTCTGATACAAATGTCTCTTCTTCTCTAAGTTCTCTGATACAAATGACTCCTCGTAGTTCCCACCGCATGCCAGGTAACTATGGCCGGATCCTAAGAACTCCACGCGACACCGGATAAACCAAACAGAACATCATTCTGTTTATATTCAAATCAGCTACTCGTACGTAGCAGATTTTCAGTTAATAGGTGAAGAACATAACAAAGCTTCCATCTAATATGAACATCCATGTATGGACTAAACTAATCACTTTGGAACATACCCACGTCTTGCGTATATTAGCATTGTTACGTAGATGGGTTGTAATGCAAACGCTAATTTATGTAAAAAACGGCACGTAGCAGGTTGTGGGTTTCACTGTTCATTCATATTCAAACGTTTGGAAGAGTGTTCATAGAAACACTTGCACATTCTCTGTAGTTCCACCGTCAAATAGTCCGTGGAAAAAATAAGCATGTAAATCTATCCGCTACACTATCTTGTTTCGAAGGTCATTTATCCCTACGCTGTTGGAAATAAATAAAATATTTTCACATTCCAATAGAAATTTCGTGATGCAGGTGTTCGGAAAATTGTCTCATAGCAACGAAACCGTCCTCTTTTTTCAGTTATTTGCATCCTGAGAGTGACCCTCTTTGTCGTTAAATTAATTTAAAAGCAGGGCGTTAACAGTTTAGTCGCCTACATTACATGTGCTTAGAGCGTCTCCAGTTATTTTGATCCCTTTGCGATAGTCTTTCAATTTTCTATGGCCTGTTAACAAGGCCATAAAATTTGGTGCTAGTCGTAGCAACGAGCTGGCCCTCTTCGAAGTTTTTCGAGGTCCTCCGTCAATCCTATCTGATAAGGATGTGCCATAACGCGTAGATGAGGACGGACAAGTGTTGTATAGGCAATCTCTTTAGATATGTTGCGTCTCCTAAGTGGTCTACCAATAAAATCCAGTCTTCGATGCACTTTCCCCATACATTTTCTATGTGACGGTTTCAGTTTTAAGTTGTTTGTTACTGTAGTCCCTAGGTCTGTAGTTGAACATACGATATATAAATTTTCGTTATTTATAGTGTAATCGAAATTTAAGAGAATTTTTTATATTCACACCGAGGATCTCACTCTTCTGGTGTTTAGAGACCGAGCGAGATGGTGCAATGGATTAGCGTTCGGGAGGGCGACAGTTCAGTCCGCGTCCGGCCATCCAGATTTATGTTTTTCCGTGATTTACCTAAATCGCTCCAGGCAAATTACGGGGTGGTTCCTTTGAAAGGGCATGTCCAATTTCCTTTTCCATCCTTGGTACCGACCTGGCCTGTGCTCCAATGACCTCAGTGTCTGGACGTTAAAGCCTAGTCTACCCGTGCCTTCCTGCCTTCCGCTTTTAGGGTCAACAGTTACATCTCAGACTGTGTCGATATCATGTCTAATTATTTTGAAATTCGATTTGATCTACTAATGACTTTACTAAATGGTAAATGACATCATCTGCACACAATCCGAGCTGTCTACTAGTATTATCTCTTATAGGGATTAAGAAGAGCAGGGGACATATAACATTTCCTTAGGAGAAATCTCGATGTTACTTTGGCTCCACTAAATAACTTCCCGTCAGTTACTGCGTACTGTGACTTTTGTGACAGGAAATCATAAGTTCAGTCGCGCAACTGGTACGATACTCCATTAAGTAGACGCCGCTAGTGGAGAACAGCGTCAAAGAACTTCTGGAAATCAAGAAATATGGAACCAGCTTCAGACCCTCTGCCAGTAACACTCATTACTTCATGTAGATAAACCGTTATTTGTAATTTCCCCGAACGATATTTCCTGAACGTATCGTTCTTCTTTTATAATGACAGAAAGTACACTGACGGAAGAAAAAATCGCAACACCGAAAAGGAGTTGCGCTACGTCCACGAATGTTGGCACACCTGTTTACCATATAGGACTGACTGAGTACATCGAAAAAGTTCAAAGAAAGGCAGCGCGTTTTGTATTATCGTGAAATATGGAAGAGAGTGCCACAGAAATGATACAGGATTTGGCATGGACATCATTAAAAGAAAGGCGTTTTTCGTTGTGACGGAATCTTCTCACGAAATTCCAAGCACCAACTTTCTCCTCCGAATGCGAAAATATTTTGTTGACACCGACTTGCATAGAGAGGAACGACCACGAAGATAAAATAAGGGAAATCAGAGCTCGTACGAAAAGGTGTTCATTCTTCCCGCGCGCTATACGAGATTGGAATAATAGAGAATTGTGAAGGTGGTTCGATGAATGTTCTGACAGGCACTTAAATGTGATTTGCAGAGTATCCATGTAGATGTAGATGCTTCTATATCTGAAAGATGATGTCTGTTCAAATTTTCCACCAGGTACGTAATAGCGGCGCTTGCAGTGCCACTATGAGGATGAAAACAGCTTTGCTTTAAGTACACGGTGCAATTGTCGTGAGCGTTAATTACCTGTGAGATTAGACAGGGTGAGATCATGTCGTGAAGTATGCCTTTAAGGCGGCAAACACGCTGTTATCAACACTCACTGAATCTGAACGAGGTCATGTAATAGGGCTACGAGAAGGTGGCTGTTCCTCCTGCGATACTGCAGAAATACATCGTATGAATGTAGCCACTGTCCATGATTACTGGCAGCGTTGGTCATGAGAATGTACGGTTGCAAGAAGACCTGGCTCCTGACGGCCACGAGTAACTACCGAGAGGGAAGACAGTCATATTCCGCGTATGGCTCTGGTGCATCATACTGCATCTGCAGCAGCAATTTAAGCTGCAATTGGCCCCACAGTCACACAACGAACCGTTAGAAACGTTTTACTTCAAGAAAACCTCCGAGACCGATGACGTGTAGCGTGCGTTCCACTGACCCGAAACCACTGCCATTTGTGACTTCAGTGTTGTCAATAGAGAACTTATTGGAGAGCAGGATGGAGGCTCGGTGCCAGCGATGGCCGTGTGTTGGTTAGAAGGCGGCCAGCTGAGAGCCTGCAGTTAACCTGTCTACGTGCTGGACACACTGGACCTACACCTCGTATTATTGTCTAGTGTCTGATTTTGTACGACAGCAGGAGAACTGTAATGGTTATCCCACGCACACTGATTGCAAAATTGTACGACCTGTTGTGCTGCCATTCATGAACAGCATTCCAGGAGGTGTTATCCAACAGGATAACGCTCGACCACGTACTGCTGTAGTAACTCAACATGCTCTACACAGTCTTCTCTACATCGATCGCCCAGATTCAGCAGGTACGGAACTGCAGCCAACAGTCTGACATCCAGCACCTGTACAATACAATGCATGAATATTTGCATGCTTGCATTCAATGTTCTGGTGATTACACAGGTTATTAATGTAGCAGCAAATTCATATTTAGAATGGATTATTTCGCGTTTACTTTAGCCTATGATCTTGGACTGTTAATCACTTAAATATTTTACCTAGAAAAATATATTCCCCAAATTTCATTACTGTAAGGTAATTACATTTTGCCATGATTTTTTCAGTCACTGTACGTATACGTTCTAAAATCCTGCTACAATTAGACGTGAATAATAGTGTATAAATTTATATCCCACAAACACTTACAATTAAAGCTTCCTAAAACTTAGATTTCTATTCAACAACAAATTTCTGTTTACCAGAATTTTTTCCTTGCTATTTTCTCTCATTATTTTATATCCTCTTTACGTTTGCCATTTTCATCACAAAAACAAAACTCATGTGCTACTTTGAGTGTGGCATGTACTAATCTAATGCCCTAATCAAGCTGTGATTTGATTCCACTTCATTTCTTTACGCTTTATTTTGCATTTATTGATGCTCATCTCGAAATCTTTTTCAAGACATTATCTATTCAGTTCCATTGATATTTATGTCTTTGGCGTATCTGACAGCACTACAAAAGCATCAACAAATCCTTAAAATATTTATTTCTGTTCCTTGAAATCAAAGTCCCTTTCCAGCTTTCTTTTTGCTTACGTTTACAGCTCATATGGTTAACAGGTCACCAACAAGTCTCACTTCCCACTCAGCTACTGAGTGCATTGCTTGTCCTTAGACTCTTGTCTCTGTAGTCTCGTTTTTCTCTCCGTGTATTAACTACTATCTTCAGAATTTCGAGTGTACTCCAGCTAATATTGTTAATAGGTGAGGAAAGTGAACTCCGCCACTTACATGTCCTTTATTACATTTAATGGAAATGATGAGTTAGTAGTACATTGTCATGTTGCTGTCCAATTCAGATTCTATTCCTGCAAATTGTTTCACATACTGTACAGTCACTCCATTCAGTATACACTCGGTATCCTTACGAACCAAGTTTAGTTGGCTACGGATAAGTACTCGCCTCCCTATCTGTGGTTACTCACTCACGCACGCCGTGGAGTGCCATCGACCCGAAGATAGTTGGCTCAAACGCTGGTGGCGAAAGATGTTTTTCTAGCTTGTATCTGATGCAGTATCTGAATGCAGCACCAATCAGAGGAGTGCAATTTATGGAAGAGTGAGAATGTGCGATGCTGGTCATTATTGCTCTTCCGTTAATTTCTTTGTCTGCTCATTCAATCGTGGTCAACAAATGACCATAGCACATAACCTCGTAAGACTTAATTGTTAATTTACTTTTTTGTGTGTCCATTCTACCCAATTTAACTGGAGTAATTCTGTGCGACGGATATTTGTATATTTGCTTGTCATTGGATTTCAAGCATTATCATAGATATCAGTGACGGCTTAAAGATGTACGAGGCCTGTAGACCAGATGAAGTATGGCGTTTGTATTCAGCATTTCTTTTGTTTTGCGACAACAGTCTTCTGCCTGGTTTGACACGCCCATTCTTGTCCTCTCCTGTGCTGAGCTCATGCACTCAACGTTCTCAGTTATCTGTTGGATATATAGCAGTCTCTGTCTTCCCCTACTGTTTTAACCCTGTCCAGCTCCCTTAGGTGCCATCGTGGTTATTCCTTGATGTCTCAACACACGTCCTATCATCCTGTTCCTACTCCTTGTCAACGTTTCCCACATGTTCCTCTCCTCGCCGATTTTGCGGAAATCTTCAGTTCACAAAGCTTCAAAATCCTCCCACAGCATCTAAAGTATCTTGTTGTGGGTAATGTAAAGACAACCAGAGAAAGATGCCCAGGTAACTGAGAACAACAGAACTTCATTGCTACACACTAACATGGGCAACAGAAAGCAGATTCCTAGTGGAGAAAAATGTAGAGATAGTCCTGATCTGCTGAAAGAAAGTCGCTAATACGATGCAGTTCTTGAAGCTGCAAGTTGGGCACTCAGTCTGTCCTAATCGATGAACACGGACGTTGGCACGGTCAGTATAGGCTCCACTGGCAATGGAGGAAACACTTGCTGCACATAGAAAGTAGAACGTCGATGTCCTGGGTGGGACTCGCACTGGCTGGCGAGATGTTGGGGGGTGTCCTACAAAAGCGCCCAAGGAGGAATACCAGCAAGTTGTATGGTATCACGTGACTCGCGGAAACAAGCTAGCACCAGCTGTATCCGGCGAATATGACGTCCTCAGTACTGCAGCGTATGTCGCAGTCAATGAGGAGCTGCGCTAGTATGAAGGCGTCTGACAGGGCTGCAACCCGCAGCACTCTGTTGTGTGGCGTGTGGCTGAATCGTTAAGCACCAGCTGTGAGCTACGTTCCTCTTCCTTCGGAGGATATGGCGAATCCATCTCGCTGCTTGGATGGTTGTTGTGGCGAAGATGGCAGCCGAAAGTATGACCGTATCACATCACCAACGTTTCAGTAAGCTTCTTTTCCAGATCTGCCACAGTTCACGACTGACTTACGTACAATGCTGTGCAAAATGCATATTTTCAGAGATTTCTTCATTCAGTGTGTAATGTAATAAAATAAAATTTTTATTTATTTGTGACTATTAGTGTAAAGTAATAAAATAAAATACGTGCCGTGACTTATATAAAAAATGAAACACAGATTAATGCAATGGCTCAGCATAAAAGAGAAATAACTAATGTGGAATATTATTAACTGTGTAATATGTTGTTTAATTTAGCCCGACGTGTATAAGCACTCAGTAACCAGCTCAGTTCTCAGGGTAGTTACGTAATCGTCGATAATTAATTGTCCTTTTCTTGTTTCCCATGTGCTTATTGCACCAGAGAATATTTGCCAAGTCTGTTCCTTGAACACTACTGTAATACGTAACTTATCGTGGGTTCGTCTCGATTCCCCAATAGAAGATAACAAGAGTAGCATCTACAAATGAAATCCTATAGTGGAACTGTAATCCTGTGACCAGACCTTTTCTGCCACGGATGTTATCTCGTTATATAAAGAAAATCTGTAAATAAAATTGTTAAATTATTAGTAGCTGACTCCGGTATCGTGGGATCTGAAATAAAGTTAATTGTCCTAACCGACGGCACGTCTCGTAGATGAGCTAAAAGAAAAATGTTAAAGATTTATCTAAGATGGCGCCTACCAATGAAAATTATTTGTTAAGGCCCATATCTCCTTAAGGCAGTCTAGGTATCAGACAGATTGACAACATACACAAATTCTTTTGACAAAATAACCATTATATTTTTCGGGTTTTAAGTACAACTTGCATTATAAGCTGGTACAGCAAGATGAGCTTTACACAAGAACGTCCTCTTAGTTCCGAATCCAAGCAGATAAGATAAGCGAATGAAAAAGGAAAGATAGGTCATGCATAGAAGCGCAAGAGTCCATGGAATAACATGTCCATTGTAGTTCTATCTCTTTTTCTTTGGCGTACTTGTCGATTATTTATAAAATTTATCGTATTGTTTAGTTTACTTTTTTTTAAACTCAAGTTCACCCAGGAGAAACAGTACAAGTGGTGGCCGATGTTAGATATTGGTAGACTTTTATTGCGCCAGACGTATCACTTTGCCTGTGTTAGACATCTTTTCACATCTAATTTGTTTTGTGTTATTTGTTATTTCGCTTGCAGACCAGGAAAATCGTTTCACTTCGTCAATGAGGCGTGTGTCGGGGTCATGCCTCGGGCCCAGTGAGTTGTACACTGTCCTGCTTATAAGAGGACTCTCTTTTGGTGAACTCTGAGCAGGAGAGACGGCTTACACTGGGGGGACGGAAAACGTAGGTAAGCGGTGACGTAGGTGTGTAAGCGGTGACGTAGGTGTCTAAGCGGACGTGCAAGGGCCAATGTACTACACGTTGCCAGTATTGACGTCACAGGTATTTTTCTAATAGAGAGCTGAGAGCTTGCCTAGCGGCACGAGGCGATGTGGCTGTTGTGTTGCCGTGCTTTCCGTTGCTAGTACTGCTACGGGCTGCATCAGGACTGAGTCTTCCTTGGGTTCCTTGCTCGGGAACAGAGTCCAGAAATTGCAGCCATTTGCTCCACGGTGAGCATCGTCTGTGAGAATTCTCGAAAAACCTGTCTCTGTCATCGGCAGTTTGTTGTGCTGAAGAAGTGTGGTGCCTACATCCCTGTGTGGTTTGAAGCTAGTAGTCATATGGACGCATGGTGATTGACTGGTTCTTTGCTAAACCAACTGCCAACAGCTCTCTCTCTCTCTTAGAGCAATTGGTTTGCCTATTAGGGTTTGTTCCTCTTAAGAAAACTGCGCCCCTTTCTGCACTTGACGCCAGTTCAGAGAAGAATCCCCGAAAATTTAGCTCTTGTCTTTCTCATAGCCGAACTCTCTCCCATCTGGCTTCTTCCGTTGTCCGTGTCTCAGCTTTTTTGACCAGTAGGAGTGTTCCTCTTATTTTGTGGAAACTATCTATGCCAATCGCAAGAGCCCTACCATTAAAGTGCGTCGAAATCTCGGCACTTACTCCTTCCTAGTTGGTTTCCGCCAATCTGACGGTTTGTGCCCACTCGAGACGCCTAAAACTTACATGCGTACATCACATGTGTACCACTCGCTGTTCACATGATCAACTGCGTCACTGGTTTTGTTCATATCCTTTTGGAATTCCGAAGCGCAGTTTTCTAAGGCTTCTTTCTGTCCTACTTCTGGTGGCCCATTATTTGCTTTGCAGTATGTATCACCTGTCTGGTCGCTGACTCCCAACACGGGAGTTTTCATGGTGCCTCCCATGGTGCGGCCTCTGCTTCTGCCCGTGCCAGCTTCCACGCAAAATGTTTCCTCTCACTGCTTGTTTCACCTTCTGTTCATTGACATGCATTATATATGAGTGGTGTGATAATACTGTCGATTGAGTTTCATATCTTTTGCATTGCATACTTATAGGGAAATCTGCTCATTACCGCCAAAGTATGTTAGGTGTCATATTCACCATACCTTTAAGATGTATAAAACTCTTATGTAACGTGCAAAATTGACCATCATTTATTCTGCCAGTTTACAACGTTGATATATTTCCATGAGACTTGGTTAAAGCTTAAAGTGAGGCTCGAGTAAAACTGTATCCCTTAAAGTCTGTTGGTTCTAAAGAAAAGGTGATAAGGATTCTATAAGGTTGATATTGTTTTAAAGCAAAGAGGCATATGTGCTTTGAGTTCTTTAAATGTTTGTATGTTCTCAAGAAAGGAGACATTTATGCTTGGAGCTTGTGATATGATAGTAAAGAGTTTTGATGTTCAATAAATTAGTCATAAGTATTGGTAAGTAACAAGCGATATTCAATAAGCTTCCCAGCTCTTTCTCTATGACCTGACTGTTGTGTCCATTATCTTGGTCTTAGTTTCTTGGTGACCGTATAAGCCTACTTTGCGGTCCCCAGTTTCGATGTTAGTTTTATCGCAAATTTACTTTCTGATAATGTTCAATAGCGTCGTTCTTCTTCAGTTTATTCTCAATCCATAGCATGTACTGTTCATTTCATTCAACATCTCCTGTAATTATTCTTCACCTTAGCATTATATAATCATTTCTTTTAAAGACATTAATTTACTTCGACATAACTTGTAATGGCAACAACTAATAAAATTTTATTTTGATAAAAATTTAAGTGTCGTCTTGCCATTTATGAATAATTAAGCTCCTCTGTCTGAAAATTAAATAAGTTATTGCTTCAATACCTACTTAGACCATTTAAGCACTGAAATTCACCAAGTGACCAGTGTGTTCCTGCTTTATTCGATTTAAGTGGAAAAAGTACAGAAACGAGTGCAGCCTGTTTTTACCGCTGCTCTAATTATCGGCAAGCAGAAAGTAGAGTGGCCCCAATTTCGCGTGTCCACTGGTATGGAAAGTGTCGACTTTAATTTCAGCTCATGTAAAAAAGTAAAATGCTTTGTATTACAAACATACAAACTTTATATCTTTGGATAGAACCAAATTTCGCAATTCATTCCATAGTAGTCTGCTACAAGGGAAAAGTTCACTAACTATCAACTGGAAGATTCTGGTTGTTCAAATGCGTGTGAAATCTTATGGGACTTAACTGCTAAGGTCATCAGTCCCAAAGCTTACACACTACTTAACCTAAATTATTCTAAGGACAAACACACACACCCATGCCCGAGGGAGGATTCGAACCTCCGCCGGGACCAGCCGCATAGTCCATGACTGCAGCGCCTGAAGACCGCTCGGCTAATCCCGCGCGGAAAGATTCTAGTCCATCAACATTGTGGGTAGCACTGAAAGAACGATACATTGTGGCATTTAGTGGGAGACATAAAGCGTGATGTTGTATGTAAAAGGGTTAAGCATTACTGTACGAATGTAAACTTTAAATGAACATGATAGGCAAGCCTATTGTAAACGTGCTCTGGTGAACTAGGAATCAATACTGAAGTTGCAACAGGATCCACAGCTATGATAAAGTTCTTGAAAGATATTAGTTTCCTGAATTGGAATTTTTTATAGCCATTTTATTCTTATTATGTATACTACGACGTTTCGGACGTGTAGCTATTTTCAAGCAAACTGCTGAAACCGTGAAAAACACTTGTTTTAGATGACACACACATCTTTTATGGCGTGCTGTGTGGTTGGCCAGGTTTGATAGTTTTAGGCATAATAGCCAGTTCTATACAAGCAGTAGCACACAGTCAAGAAAATTACTAATGCATGGGAGTATAATAATGTTGGGTCAGATACTGATGAGAAAATGAGTGATTTTGAATATCCAATTAAAATTTGTGACGTATCGAAAACAGATAGCAAACTGAACAAATAGGTCCACATATACTGATTTGTTGAAGCGTACAAGGTATACAGAAAATGTGGAAGATGATAATATGAATTTACTACATTGTTGTTAGATATAAATGTATTAAATTATTATTATTATTATTAGCACTACATTTTAATTCGAAAGAAAGTTAGATAAACATCTGGAAGACATTACACCAGTTACTACAGAATTACTACGAACTGGAGGATAAAATCGCGTTTAAAAATTATCAGAATATTACGCGGCGCAGGAAACGGTGGTAATGGAGAGTTGCTGGAGGTTGTGCAGGTGGAAAGCCAATGCACAATACATCCCTCGTAGCGGATGGGTGTATAACGTGCGGTAATTCACGGCGGATCTGTAAAAGTGCCTTTTGTCATTTATGTTGATTTCGAAAGTTTACTGGATAAAATTACAGTTATCAATCAAATCAAAATGAATCATATGCAGTAAAGTATCAAAAATATTGACCATTAAGTATCTGTTATTTCAGGAAATATTCTCACAAACATTGTAAAGATCCTGTTGTATACAGAGGTACATATGCATTTAAAGAGTTAAATAAAATAGTCAAAACAGATGGTGAGCTGATAAGTAACAAATATTGAGAAATAAAACCAATAAAACCATTTAAAAAAGAAGAAAAAGTATTATTTTATAGAGCTATGTCAGATTAGTGACAAATTTATAAAATTTTGTTAGTTTATTTGAAAACATGTGGTAAATTAGTGATTTTTAAGTATTGTGTTTTGTGGTTTCGTATGAGCTATTTATTTTAAGGCTGCAGAAAACTTAGATTTACATTCCATGAGGTTTCATGTTTGCAGCTGCATGGCTTCGACATCTTGCCACGAAACTTAGGCTGATAACTATTCAGTCTAAACTGGCATGAAACAAGTATTGGTTTTTATAAACTTTCTGTAACAAGAGACGTTGCTGGTTGCATTCATACAAAAATGTGGGAATGGCGGCGTTTGCCAGCAATCCAAGATAAGTTTTGCACGAGTTTTACACTGTGTACCTGAAGATAAGTGAATGGTTGTCATCTAGAACGTATGGAAAGACCTCGATATCTCCTGGCTGAAAGCCCGAAACCTAATAAAAGGTTTATTACGCCAGGAAAACATCAAGAATGTTAAACGTACATGTGTTCTGGTTTTGCTGTTTTCTTTGAAGT
The DNA here is from genome assembly GCF_021461395.2 of Schistocerca americana. Classification (NCBI taxonomy): domain Eukaryota; kingdom Metazoa; phylum Arthropoda; class Insecta; order Orthoptera; family Acrididae; genus Schistocerca; species Schistocerca americana. The sequence goes on along the minus strand of NC_060123.1, from coordinate 398,769,741 downwards.
TTTTTTGTATACCAGAAAAATGGTGTAAAACTCTAAGAATTTCGAAGGGTACCAAAAATTGATCCATTAACACTATTTTACATTTACTCATGAAGTAACCCATAAAAACTAAAAATTTTCAAAATTAAGGCATCACCCTGCATTTTATTAGATACGAATTGAAGACATAACATTTTAGCACACGAAGTTTGGAGCCCAGGCATTATTTGGTTTTATATTTTCATCTAAAACCAACTTAGTTAAATTATCCCATTAAAGTTTATCTGCACGAAATGTAAACAAAAAGTTGCAGTAGTAAAATGTTCTCAGGTTAAAATAAGCAGACGTTCTCTATGGGGGACTTAGGATAGTGTTACTGATGATCTTCTTGTCTGAATTTTCTAGTTCTTAATTTTGGAATGCTGTCGACACTAGTGTTGGTATACTGGACTTTATTAATAGCGAGCTCTAGCGTGGGTGCGATTATGGCTGTAGAATCAAAAATATTGAATTAAATTTTGGCCCACAGGTCAGCAGTTTGCGAGTTAATTATGAATGTTTGGTTACAAACCGTTGCTGACTTCATTTTTGTTTATGAAGCATTGTGCTCGTTGGTATAAATATATTTGAAATGTAAATTTTTATATTGGATTCTAATCTAATTGGCCTAAAATTTCCCACATGGTTTACCTTTACAAGAAACAGTATTTCACCATACTACGCACAGAAACTTACTGTACACTGTTAACAATAATGGACGTTTTTGACACGGCATCCTGGCATTTGCGTGCAATAGTGAACTTGTCTCTGCTGTGAGTTACGAATTCTTTCAAATTCTCCTGCATCACTTCGTAAACATTGACACTCCTGTATTTGCTAATTCATTTTTTCTATTTTATCAGCAGCAGTGTTGTGCAATTAATTTTAAGATAATCCCAGACAGAACTAACGATGAGTTTGAGGTCATGGGGTCTTGGAGGCAAATGAGCACTAAGAAAACCTGAATAATTCTTCTTGACATATAAATAGGGTTGCGGAAAACAAATCCCCCAGTTTATTGACCTACATGAAGCTGCTTCTTTGTTACGTATGCACATCCATTTTATGGGATTTTAATTGTTTGAATCATTTAGTCCCAACCCCTTTCTGAATAAGGCACTTGATTTGTCTGTCGAGCATTTGCAGACAACCCACCCAAACCAGTGGCCCGTAGTACACCTATGTTACTGACATACCGTTGAGAGCCGAAATCGAAGCTTGCACAACAGCACAACAAGTCTCCTAACAGGAAGTACAGCTCAGCTGTTCAAAACTGCTTTGGCCATTCTAGCTCAGAGGCTACTGCCACAGGGAACCCATTAACTATTGACCACAGCTATTTGGGCAAGCCAGCAGTGGGTCCTATTCTGGAGCTGCAGAAAGAGAGAGAGATGGCGTGGCACCCCGTTATATGAGTTTGGCCGTTGTTTGCTGTAGGGGCCGCTGACCGCGGCTGCTATTCCAGGGGGCGGTTGCCGGAGGCGGCGTCATTGTTCTGGGATCACGGCATTTATACACACACACGCACCCATCCCACACACCGGCAGAGAGCCATCTGCTCGCCCTTGTTTACATCGTCGCTCGCGAGAAAAGGCGAAGCGCGCGTCGCTTTTGGTGCGCTGTGGGCGCTCAAACAAAGCTGCTCATGTCCGCGAAGTAATATAACGCCAGGCCTTTGCTACACACACAAAAAAGGGAGAAGTGCAGAAATGTGAGAAGATATTTTTGAATCTTTTAAATATTGCTTTTCCTCGCTTTTTCGTAATTAAAGCGTCTGAGCCCTAGTGTGGACCCGTGTCGGCTAGTGACACATTGTAAGAAAAATATGAGTTAGGATATTCACTCCAGATACCGACTGAGTGACCACCTTGTACTACAATGGTCTTTCTGACGCTGAATAGTGTAGTGAGTAGCTAGTATCTACTGAAGCTGTCAGAAATGGCTATTGTCGTTTTAGTCTTTAGTTCAAACAGGTTTGGCAATTTTCGGCGTCTGTACTTCACAATCCACTTCATCCCTGCATGACTGTTGCCAACTACACCTATTTGAACCAGCTTTCTATAGTGAAGCTTTGGTCTCCTTATACAATTTTAACCCCAACAGTTCAATACGTTTCCAAATTGACGGGTCGTTGACGTCGCAAGATGTGTCCTGTCAACGATCTTTTCGTAAATTTCTGTCATATAATTCTTTTCTCCACAGTTCGATTCTGTTCTCCTTCATTAGTTATCCGACCTGCCCAAATAATTTTCATCATTTCACGAAGTTCTGTTGTCTTCTTGTTAGAACTATCATTCACGTTTCACTTCCATACGAAGCAGTATTCCGCACAGTAACTACGGACTGCAACACTTAAATGTGTCAAATTTACCTTTTTCAGAAAAATTTTTCTACTTTATCTGAGAGTACCACCTGCAGTCTACGACCTCAGTTATTTCTCAGACGCATTCAAATCTCTGTCTTCCCCAACAGTTTACACCCTCCACTGGTCTCTATAGTACCACGCAGGTTATTCCCTGATGTCACAGCACAAGTCTTATCATTCGGTCTCTTTTCTTCTAAGTATTTCCCTCACGTTCCTTCCTTCGCCGACTCTGCGGAAAACATCCTCTTATCAGTCCATCTGATTTCCAATATTCTTCTCTAGCACCACATCTAATATGCTTCGAGTATCTCGTGTTCCGATTTTACGACTATCCGTGATTCAGTACCACACAATGATATGCTCCAACGTACATTCTCAGAAATTTCTTCCTCAAACTATGGCCTATGTTTGATACCGACAGACTTCTCTTGGCCAGGAATGTTCTCTTTGATGGTGATAGTCTGTTTTTTTTTTATCCTTCTTGCTTCATTCGTCATCTGTAATTTTGCTTCCAACGTAGCAGAATTCCTTAATTTCATCAACTTCGTCATCTCCAGTTTTGATGTTACGTTTCTCGCTATTCTCATTTCTGCTACATTTAAATAACTTTGACAGTTTATGGTTTACTCTCAATCCATAATCTATTCCCATTATACTGTTATTCCATCCAAAAGATCCTGTGATTTTTCTGCACTTTCACTGAGAATAGCCATGTCATCAACGAATCCTATCATTAATACCCGTTCATCCTGAATTTTAATCCCACTCTTGAACCCATCTTTTATTTCCGTGATTGCTTCTTGAAGATATACAAACCGAACAGTACTGGCGAAAGACTTTCTTACACGCTTTTTAATCCGAGCGTTTAGTTCTTGGTTGTTCAGTCTTATTGGTCCCTCTTGGTTCTTGTACATATTTTATGTTACCCCTCTTTCCCTAAGTTTACTCCTACTTTTCTCAGAATTTCGAACATATTGACCATTTGACAATATGTAACGCTTTTCCTTCAACCTTGCTTCCATTATCAAGAACAACGTGAGAACTGCCTCCTTTGCGACTTCACCTTTCCTAAAGCCACAATAATGGTCATCTAACTGATCGTCAGTTTTCTCCTCCTTTCTTCAGTATATTTTTCTTGTGATTAGCATGAATGCATGAGTTGTTAACCTCATGGTGGATAGTTTTCGTACTCATCTGTCCTTGCTGTTATCGGAATTGAGTGTTTGGTATTTCTCGGAAAGTCTGGTGGTACGTGGCAATTCTCATAGATTCTATGAACCAACTTGAACAGCCGTTTCGTTGCCACTTCCCCAAAATGGTTTTAGAAATTCCCATAAAATAATATCCACCCCTTCTGCCTTATTTGATTTCAATTCTTCCAGAGGTCTTTTAATTCTGTCTATAACACTGGATGCTCTATGCGATCCATATCGACAAAAATTTTTTCTTCTAACACGTCATCATACAAGCCCTCCCCCTAGTAGAGGCCTTCAGTGTACTTTCCCACTTAGCTCCTCTCTTACTGCGTTTAACAGTGGATGTGCTACTACAGTCTTACTGTTACCACTGCTTTTAATTTCATTGAGTTGGTTTTGACTTTTCTGTATGCTAAACCGACTTCCCATCGACCATTTATTTTTCAGTTTCTTCATATGTTTCCAACAGCCATTTTGCCTGGACTGCTCTTTATTTGCTGTTTATTTTATTACTTGGCCATTTTTATACTTCCTTCTTTCGTCGATTAGTTGGAGTATTTCATTTGTTGCCAAAGATTTTTCGCTTTTGAATTATACCTATGTTTTCCAGTTCAACATCATATTTCCCTCTTTACAGATTTCCACTTCTTTTCCACTGATCTCCCTATTCTGGTGTTCCTTATCGCAGTATCCAGGTTCAAATACATCTTGCTATTGCCAGATTTTTATATACCATATATTCTTCCGTTATCTGTGGTCGTGGCAGTCTAGTACGTAGAGCGCTAGTGGACCATGACTTTGACTTGCTACTATGTATCGCACTTGCGATAGATATTTATTGAGGTGTGTGGGGTAAGGTCCGATGATGGCAACTCAGGTTTGCCGAGAAACCGGTCATCATAAATAAAACTAAAATTAATGATGTTGGCTGTTCCGATGTTTACTTCTGAATTTCATAAGCATATTCACCTTGGCTGATTAAACAACAGCGTCCGTAACACAGTGCAGACTGCCACAGGCATGTTCTAGTGCTCCGTATGTCCCATATACTTTGAATAACATATCGGAATCATAAGCCGACTGACGGATCCATTTATGGGAGCCACTTCTCGCCGGGTCGGCAGATGTAACAAACTGAGCCCGTCAAGCGCAGGTTGCCTCTCCAATGTTAGTTTGTTGACCGTTAGTCAGGAATTGAGTCCATCTCGCAAAGTAGCACCGTCAAAGCGACGACAGAGCGCACTCTTAGCAGTAGTGGGGCAAATGGGCACCACTCCAGTAACGCGCAAAACGATAAGGAGAAAGTATGATGACAGGAAATAATTTAATGACTTGCCTTTTTTCTTCAGTATTGTTATACAACATCTGTCTTGTACTCTACTGTACAACTTTATAATGTAATTTGCTGTAGGCGGGCGAAATTTTGTTCATGAACGATTATGTGCAGCAGGCAATTCCCTGACAAGCCAATGCCTAATTGCTGGATGTTTGGTCATTTCAGTTCTCGTCTACTTGAAACGGAGAGTTTAATTGCGAGATCTCGAAATCGTCACAGAACATGAACAGACGAAGCTGCTGAGGTCGCTTTGCTTACTGCCGTAGACATGAATCCACAGGTCAGCACACGACGAAATCAAAATGAAGTTGCAGTCTCGAAAACAATTGCACATCGCATTCTGCAACATTGTAAACTCGTTCTTACCATGTTCATTTAAACCAAGAACTTCAACAATACGATTCAATTTTGTCAGTGGTCTCAACAACAACTTCTGAGTAATCCTTATTTCTTCTGTGAAGTTCTGTTTACTGACAAGGCGTCATTCTCCAGCAAAGGAATAATCAATATTAGAAATATGCAAGTAGAAGGGCAAGCTATATTGTGGTGTATGTTGTTAGTGCATGTTGCCTACACCAGTGGCAGGTATGCAATCAGGGGCAAACTATTCTTCTCCTTTGATTGACCCTTAACCCATTGCTCTCCTTTGATTGACATGTTCTTAACCTATTGTTCCCCCACCCCTCTTCCTCCTCCTCCAACCTTTCAGGAAACCTCCAATCCTCCATCGCTTCCCCTCACCGAAGCAAGCACACTTTTGATATCAAGTTGATTGACTAATTAATTAAATCGATCAGTTAATTAAATCCACCCTCTCGGAAACCCCTCAACGCTTCCCTCCACTCCCCCTCCCGGAAATGGACAGGAAAAAGACTCAGTTGACCGGTCATTTGGAGGGAATTCGATTGCAGTGTATGGAACATTGTTTAAACAGTTTAGGCAATGTATGGAATATTCTTTAATTATTTATGGTAGTGTTTGGGATAAAGCATACTTATTTATTTACAGAGTTTTTCAGGAAATAGGTTTCGACCCCCCACCTCTCCCTCCCCTCGCTGGTATAGATACACTTTCATGTCTGAGTTATTCAGATAGCTCCCTCTCATTCTTATCAGTTTGATTGACTACTTCATTAAGTTGATAAATTAAGTAACCATCCACCTCTGTTAAGCCCCTCACCCTCCACCCCTCTCCTACCTGGAAATTGGCTGCTCTATGGTGGAGAGGAAGAATCTCATGACAGTAAATTCAAGGCTGTATTGTTTATTTACCATAAAATAAGTTTCCAGGGGTTGTATTTCTCTTGCTCTTCATTCTCTGTTGTTTGGAAAGATGCAGATCTTGTAAGAAATAATTACATTGATCGCAGTTCTTTTCATTCTATTTGCGCAAGGAATACTATCATGAAACACCTATCACACATAATTACAGTTACAGATCTTTCGGTGGTAAAGCATGCGCCATCCACTGGACTGCACAGAACGTCATCGCACACACTGCCAGCAGTCAGGGTGCACCGGAGGCGACGACGCGGCTGTCTGCTGTCGAGCCACATGTAGGTGTCTGTTTAGATCCCGCCCGCAAGGATGCAGTAGTATCCCTTTCACACTTGACATCTGAGAAATTCCTGTCGAAACACACGTTTACTTAGGCACCGTTACAGGCGCCATCATGCATAGCCTTCGTACCTATGGGTCAAGCGAGATGTTTGCCTAGTGACTCACCATCGTAAGCGCAGGTAAAAGGTCGTCATTTTCACACTGACGTCTCATGACTATGTAAATAACAGCCAAGTCTCCCTCTGGATGCACTATAAATATCTTCTGCAATGCTTTCAGAAACTGTTTACGAAAATATCCCAGCATAACACAAATGGTTCAAATGGCTCTGAGCACTATGGGACTTAACATCTGTGGTCATCAGTCCCCTAGAACTTAGAACTAATTAAACCTAACTAACCTAAGGACATCACACACATCCATGCCCGAGGCAGGATTCGAACCTGCGACCGTAGCGGTCACGCGGTTCCAGACTGAAGCGCCTAGAACCGCACGGCCACACCGGCCGGCCAGCATAACACAGGTTGCATTCATCCTACTGATACTAATGGGACATCCCATCCATTACATATAAACCCTTCCTAGAAATCGTTAAGTGTTGGAGAAATAGTTAACGGTCGCTTTTGATATTGTGGAAGCTTTCGTGATGTCTCAGCTTGTCTGCATGGAAATTCTTGTCCTAAGAGGATCTCTTTTCGAAAATAGCCCAGCATAAGAGCGAATATTTCTTTCTGATGGTCCTAACGAGGCACCCTATCCATCATATGTTACCATTCCCAGTAATCGTAACGTCCTGCTTTCAACATACGTCTCAGAAACAGTAAACGCTTTGCTCATGTACTCGCCGCTAAAGGCCTTCATGATATCTATGCATGATTGGGAAAATACTGTTAATATAAAAGTATTCTTTTTGTTTGGAAAGAGAGCTCTATCTAAGCACAGACGGGAAAATCAGAACAATTACACAAACAGAAATCAAAGCACTGTTCTACAGAACAGAAAAATGGCTGTAATTTTCGGTGTCCTACAGCTGCTACTCTGGAGATGTCCTAATGCCACAATGGCAGATGAGGTACAGCATACCACCTGAGATGGATGGTCTGCTTTAAGGTTTCTTTCATGACTTGGACAAAGAAGATATGACATTACTCTCAAAACTTTCCATAGATACCTTGCCCCCATTTTGTTCGAACCAGTCTGTGAAGGCTCCTATGTCCCAGCACAAAGGATGTCTTGTGAATCAATGGACCATTGTGATTGGCTCTCACAGAATTTACCCACCAAATTACTAATGCTGCCAGTGTGGGAACACTATATACCATTTTTTTTCTGTGGACGAGACTTTCTGGAGCAAAACCATCTTCTACAGTAAATGAATTTTATCCATAGTGGATGCTGTCGAACTCCGTGACTGCTCCTTTATGGGGTTGTAGAAAAATATCAGCTACCAGTCACAATAAAAGGTTGTTTATTCGTCATACGACCGGTTTCGGGCTTGCGCACATCTTCAGGTGTTTATTCATGCATTTGCATGTTTGTACTGTTGAGATCACTGTATAAACACAAAAAAAATTATTTGCTGGTGACTACACAAATAAGTGGGACAATTAGAAGTAGTAAGGCAGCATTTGACGAAAATATATCTGTACTTACAAAAAGATGAAGCACCATTATTACAGTTATGCTGTGATGATAGTTTCGCCCCTTATATACACACTTATGGTCATTTTCACGTCCATATATCAGGTATAGCTCCATATTACACTATTATGATGAGCACTCGTGAAATACACTATGTTTACATACAAACCTGTGGGATGTGGTCAAAGAACTTAGATGTTTATACAGTGATCTTAAACACTACAAACATGTAAATGAATGTATAATCATCTTGTACAGACGACAAGACAATTTCAGTGACAGCTAAACACTGCGAAAGAGCTATACAGATCATCAAATACGGAGAGATACTTCCTTAATTACATTGATCTGCCACTGAATATTTCAGCGTGAAACAGATCTACACATACCATATCGATGTACTAAACACACAATTCGAATCCTGCACCAAACAAAATCATCACTTCTGCAGCCTGCATATAGCTATCGACCATCAGAAACTCTTACATATACCGCGAAGACAGACAGCATAAGCAAATGGACCGTATATAGACCTCGCAGCACCAGATATTTCCAGCGAGCTTGGTAGGTTATCCAGCGCAGCCGACAGTCACAAGTCATCTCCCCCCGCACATACACACACAGGCCTGACGCACGACCAGAGAGCCCTCAGTGGACCGAGGTCACTCCCTGAACTGTGGTATAAAATCCCAGACCTGCTTGCTTGCTTGCTTTCTACACACATCTGTAGACCCCTGGATTACAAGAACGCACGTACTTTCACATTGTTTACCAGAACATCATACCATTTACACGATACTTCTCGGTATCAAGCACATAGCAGTATGCTACCGATTGCTTGTATAGTATAATTCCGAAGATATAGAATGGGAATTATTTTTCTAGAAACCCGAAACTTTAGCGATGTGCAGCATGCTGTAAACCACCGAGTAACAAACTTACCTCGTCTGCAAAGATCTTTACGTGAACAGTTGGAAAAAGTATATGAAACTGACATTACCGTGATATAACCGATTCCAAATCATCCTTATAATTTACAAAGACAACAAAGGTGTTTCTAATGTCTAGAAAACAAGCAAACGAGTTTTCCAACCGTCTTTCTCCTGATAGATGCACACAACATGCACCACAACCGATGTTCTGTCAACCAAATAAAGACAGGAAATGTGCAGAAGCAGTCAACCGGACAATTAACGTGGGAGGGAATAATGGTCCAGCACAAACACACATAGATATGGAATCTTCTCAAATTTCCCCAGAGAGTGCAAGCGATCATGGATGCTGTCCAACACGTACTGAGTATTAGTTCGCTATTCAGCCGTCTAGAGGGCGACACCGTTAGGTAGCTACATTTCTGTACCCCAAACGGCCTTCTCATTATCACTGCTACTGCCATAAGCCAGTAGGGAGAACCGTTTCTGCCATGGGCCACCACCGTCACGTACTCATTGCACACCAGGCAAACTCGTCCTAGAAAACCGGCCGCATATATATTTGATCGCTGTACTTAAGTTAAATATCACGATTGCAGCCTCAATCGGACGACATTCGACAACCGCAAAGTATCAGAAATACTCCCTCCTGACGACTGTGGCTCCGAAAATAGAAATATCTGTACCATTCTTATGACTTGACATAATTTTCCAAGTAAAAGAAAAAGTCTTTCATTCCGTTTGCGGCTAACGCAGCAGTCCACGTCAAATCCATAGCTTGCCTTATGACAGGACACTCACACACACATACTTTATAAGCCTGATGCTCAAGGCTAATTCACCCCGCATCCCCTACTAAGTATAGTAATTCACAAATAAGTGAATGCTGGCTATACGAAATAATACTGAGCGAAATCAGCGATAGGTTGACATGTCTCATATGTTTTTCTTCTCAGTGGTACGATTGTGTCCTAGAGAGGGGTAGCCGTTTTACAAGTTACCAGACGTGAAAAACACGATCGCAGTGACTATGTTACGGTCACAGCGGTCTTGGTTCTATAGGTGCTCACAAGTATGGCTAACCATAGCCATGCTAAAAACTATACAAAACTTATAAATCGAGGTATTTCATTACCTCCGAATGAAGTGTTTTTTCCACACAAATATCATCACACTGACTGTAGACGGTGATCACTGGAGAGTGTATTGACCGAAAGTGCGGGTGCACGTCACCGACGGCGTAAGTTCATAATAAAATAACCGAATTTAGGAAGTGATTCAGCTGAGGGACGTTGTATGAAGCCGGAATTTGCAATCTCATACTCCCGCTAGATATATCTCCAGTATCTGTAATGCATTCCGTCTCAATGCCATGTCAGAGGTTCTGCTATATATCCACTGGGTTATAGGCGATGAATGATTGATTGAGAATGATCACATACAGTAGTTGGTGTGCTGATTGAGGTCATAAGAAATGTACACTAGCTCTTCAGATCTTTAGCGTTATGCTTTCTGGTAGAAATTCTATCTGCAATTTGGAATCAAGTCTTTCCATTCAACCTGCGCTGAATCCTATGGAGAATTCCTTTAATGATTACAGCTACTAGTGAATCATATTCAGGTCGCTCTCATATCTCGAAACGAGTCACCTTTTTTTATCCTGTCTGTTACAGTAAAATTCCAACGTGGTTTTAAATGGCCCTAAGCATCTTATAACTGCTCCGCAGACTCTGCCCTGCCATCCCTGGAGCTTTGCATATGTGTTCATTTCAATTTAAGTCCGAACTGAGCAGAAGTTGGAGAGAACTGTATCTACGACATTCTGCAACCTCTGTAGATACAGGCTAAGATGAGTTAGTGCAATAGGACAATGTTTTTACCATTTGGTGGAAATGGGAACATGTTGTTGTCGCTCTGCCAACCTTGTACGATGTGTAAGGTCAGCGCCAAACAAAGCCCGCTCATCCAAACAACACGAAGTAGTATAAAGACAGTACGAATAGCTACGCTGGTATTTCTTATAGGGAAAATTAGGAGGACTCAAAGTAGATCCGATCCCTTAGGGCCCATTCACATCTATCACCCCAACATTCAATCATCGTTATTCTGTACCATCCAGCAGAGAAAAGTTACAAGCTGTAAAACGTCCACTAACATCATCCGATGGAGAACACAATAAGATTTTTACCTCATCTCTCACTTCTGATATATCGAAACCATGTACCGTCTGTGTGCTGGCATCGAGCACACGCGGCGATCCTATTCAATGTACAGGTATTGATCCATTGGAGCAGGCAGCCAGCAATTGAAGTCGCTTGCACAGACCGGTGTAAAGTTTCCTCTCCTGTTCTGTAGTAGGATAACTGTATCCCGCAGACTAGGCTCTCAGTGATCCTGTGTTGATGTTTGAAACATTGCTTTTCTCTGTTGTAACATGTCCAGGCAACATAAGACAGCTTTGCATACCGCCATGCACTTTGTTTCTTCCACCACGATTTAGAGGTCTGTGTCAGGTTGTAAACTGACACTAACATGTTCTGATCCAGTACCACTCAAAGAAAACTGGACATGGCATAGTGTAAGTGTAAATCATCTTGCTATCAAAAGTAGCACACACGCACACACACACACACACACACACACACACACACACACACACACACACACACACTGGATGGTTTTAAATAAAAGACAGTCACAAAATATGGAAACTGGTAGAATTTTGCGGCGTTGAGGAGCGTTTCCAAACTAATGCCCAAAGGTAATTGATGGACCCTACACTTAAAACATCTGTCACAGTGACGAGAAATTTGATGGCTCTGTGTTCCATTTCCATTGATCCGTCATATTGCAGTCATGTACGCGATCACTGTTTCGATCCTAGCCATCCCCAGAAGAAATGATAATGAAATCAAGACCTTAAGCTGCCGAGTGGCGTTGAGGAACACCAACTGGGACAGTTGAAAATGTGTGCCCTGACCGGGACTCGAACCTGGGATCTCCTGCCTACATGGCAGACGCTCTATCCATCTGAGCCACCGAGGAGACAGAGTATAGCGCAATTGCAGGGATTTATACCCTGCACGCTCGCCGTGAGACCTACATTCCAAACTTAATGTCCACTCACTACATTCGTAGTGCCCCTGCCCATTACACTCTTTACTCACGGCAGACAATCTTACCAAGTCCCGTAAGAGTTCAGGCAATGCGTGTGCATCCAGCACAGAAGAAGAAGCCCAATGGCCGGTTATCCTTAACTACATGAAGATGAAATCTGTTCTTTCGGACACGACTCAGTGATGTAAAATATCAGACAGGCAACAAAGTAAAATCTGAAAGAAACTAAAAGGGTTTCTCTTTAACAGCTCTTTCTATTCCATAGAAGAATTTCTGTTATTGTCAATATGTAATAGGGTGGTGGATAGGAAATTCTAACTCACAACTGTGTAGTTTTTGTTAAAAAGAAACCTTATAAATTCTCAAGATGTAGCCCTATTTACAAATTAATTCGTGATATGAATGTAAAATCAGTCGTTCCACATCATTTCGGTTTACCACACAAGTTATCCATGGATAATGAAACTAACTTACTAAAATGAAGGAAAAATCCTTGCTAATAGCAGGAACTGAAGCCAAGTCCTCCGCATGGCAATCAGACGCAGTAACCGCTCACCAATGGGGGTGGGCTCTATTGGCCTATAATAACAAAATCTGACTGCACGTAGTTCACTTGTACGAGTATTTATTTGCAGCTATACGTGCTGCGCTTCCAAACTAGAGTTTGTTGTAATTTGACAGTATTTACTGACTAATAAATCCATTTTTCATATGAAACTATGTAGCAGCTTTTTATATTTACGGATCTATAAATTTAGAAAGACTCCTTGACATTCCTTTTTGAACTTCCAGATATTACAAACGGCACTTACGATCAACAGGTGGTTCTTGGTACTGTATAATAAAGGCCATATCTTTCACTACTTTTTATTGCCAAAATAAGCGAATCTGCGTTCCGTAAAAAGTTACTTTCAAATTATTCAGCTAATAGAAGAGAAGGTATGAGTCAATATTTAAGACTTGCTTGCAAACGAAAAGTATGTGCCAGATTGGGACCAGAAGATGGGATCTTTGCGTTTATCTTATAAGTGTCTACCGATTGAGCTATCCAAGCTCTTCCTCGACCCATAACGTAAGCAGGAGAACCTTTGTGGAGCACGGAATTGTGGAAGAAATCTAACGGTGGTAGTAGAGCTGTGAGAGGAAGTCGTGAGTCGTGCTTGGATAGTTCAATGGGTAGAGCACTAACCCGCGAAATTCAAAGGTCCGAGGTTCGAGTCCTAGTTAGGCACACTTCGCAGCAGAGTGAAAATTCATTCTGAATATGATATTTGGTTCATGAAGGAAAGTGTTACTCAGTCCACCATTAGTATTCATTGTAGCGATTGGAGCTTGCGACTGTTATTGGTGTCAATTGTTAATTGATCACGACCATAACTTCTTCAAACATTATTTATTTCGATCGCTGTCACGGTTTAAAGAGGAAATAACTTGTTTGAGTAGATACCGGTCACATTCAGGTCTTTTCAGTTTTCTGCGGTATAAGGAGTCGACTTCGGAGACATTGCTGCATCTCTCCTCAGACTTTTTAAGTGCTCGCTTATGAACAAAAATTGTTTTCAGTTTGTGTGACCGGCCGTTGTTGCCGAGCCGTTCTAGCCGCTTCAGTCCGGAACCTCGCTGCTGTTACGGTCGCAGGTTCGAATCCTGTTTCGGGCATGGATGTATGTGATGCCCTTAGGTTAGTTAGGTTTAAGTAGTTCTAAGTCTATGGGACTGATGACCACAGATGTTATGTCCCATAGTGCTCGGAGCCATTTGAACCATCAGTTTGTGTGATCGTCTTTTTGTGGAGGTGAACGAAAATTTATTTGTTTACAAATATTTGTTATTCTTTCGGTTTGTTGTCAAGAGATTCATTGTTTCACTTCCTACAGATGATCGTTGACACTCTTTCTGTTACAAGGATTCCTTACATGCAGATAGGTTCACATTACGTAGTTTAAAAAATCTGTGAGTGTGGCTACTATTCCGTTATCTCTGAGTCGCCCTACTGTTCCATTTACCGCATTTTACATGCGGCTATGCTCTTGATTCTCTGATTGCACAGGAAATAAACATGGTCGTGTCTCCCGACCTTACGCAGTTACGTGACCAGCTACACCCGCTCCTCTGTTCTCGTGCTACGTGTCTGGGTCCCTCGGCGCCGTATTGCTGGTTTACGAGATTCCGCGCTCAAAGGCGCTTTGTTCTACACTCTACTCCTTTTTTGTCGTTCGCCTTGGAGTCGTCTCATTCCGTGAGGGCGAGACACTTTCTTCAGAGACATCTCATCCTCGTTCCCGTTTCGCAAGGAAGATTTTCCTCTGTTCGTGTGAATTACATTTGATCTTTCGTTCCTTAACTAACGATTTTATCTTCTCTCCTTTTTTCCTCATCTTCACGATGTTTTAAAGACTTTTTAAGAACTACCTAACAAATATTGAGGAATTGTGCTTGCAACGGGGACCACAGCCGAAATAAATATTCTGAAAGCCAGTAATCTGCTGCACTGGCTGTCGTACCTTGGATTAGGATCTCCTTTGCCATTCCACACTGTTTTGGCTGTGCAGTCATATTCTAGTAGCCAGAACAGCTGTCAAAGGGTCAGACCTGGTTTACAGTCAATATATACGCGAGTCACACGTTGTTAAAAGTGCAGGGGAGTAACCACTTGCAAGTGTAACAGAGAACAAGGCTAAGTATAGCGGTACCTCGTGGCCAGCTGGTCAGAGACAATATTGAACAAAAAATTTACAATGCTTCATTCAGTAAATATCTACTCACTACTCGCTTATCTTTTAAATGTCGTTTCAGTCTTGTTGTGGGAAAGGGGACTCATCGATTACGTTTTATTGGCGGAACACTTAGAAGATGCAACAGAATTACTAAAGAGTGTCTACACTATACTTGTCCTCTTTTTTTGGAGTACTGCTGCGCGGTGTGAGATCCTTACCAGTTAGCATTAACGGAGTACATCGAGCAAGTTCAAAGAAGGGTAACACGTTTTTTACTATCGAGAAATTGGGGAGAGTGTGACACGCACATGATACACGATTCGGGGCGGACATCTTCTCACGAAATGTCAGTCATCAACTTTTCCTCCGAAAGCGAAAATATTTTGTTGACGGCGTACTACACAGGGAGAAATTATCATCGTAATATAATAAGGGATATCAAAGTTCGCACGGAAAGATATAGGTGTTCTTTTTTTCCTCGCGCTGTTCGAGAGTGGAGTAACAGAGAATTAGTTTGAAAGTTGTTCGCTGAATCCTACGGCAGGGACTTAAGTTTGATTCGCGGAGTGGCCATGTAAACGTGGATGTAGATATTAATAAGAAACCATGACAACTGTATGTTTATTATATCACTAACGGTTTGGTTCGAAAGAGCATCGTTAGGTTAATCTGGCATCACTCTTCATAAGTAAACCCCACAGAGCTGTGAGAATATCGTGATCCAACACGATACGGTGAGGAATTCTAATGAAGAGAGTTGGCAGTGGAGCTCAAGATAATCAGGACCGTTTCATTCTAATCATATAATAAGTGACGTTACAGCAAATAAAAATAATGCAATAAATTAAATGCACTGGTACAGCAGAACTGTGACAAAATCATGAACTCAGTGCTAGTGTCGAACTGTAACTACCATCAACTATCCATTTGCGTGAGCCTAGTTAACTACATTGAAGAGTACACAGGTGCAGTGTTTCATATACAAGACGATACGCGTATAGCAGACACCACAAGCAATTTTTCATTAAAAGTCGACTGGCATTGTCCTCAGATTACAGAACATGAGACAGAATACATTGTTTTATCAGGAACAGTACACTGAGAGGAATACAGTTTTTATGTATACACACAGCAAAATCAAAGCTCCGCGTTCTGGGCCAGATGGGCCAGTGTGGTCCGAACGAGCGACGCGTCAACTTCTGCCAGTGACGTCTTTGGGTGTCGCGTTAGACGGGCGTGGTGGTAGCACATCACCGACAGCTTTCTAGACTTTGCAGCCGCTTCTTCTCATTCAAGTAACCCCTCGATGGGCTGGCTGCTCCCCGATCCAGTTCGCCCACCAAGGAAAAATCCCTGGCAGTACCAGGAATAGAAAACGGGTCCCAGGCATAGCAGTCAGTCATGTTAATCGCGGGCTACGGAGGTGGACTACATGCAGCGAGTAGCGACTGACAGGCGTAATGCAAGAAAAGATTGTTATTGAAACAGGAACGTAAGCCATCGAATAATGAGATTCACTTGTGATTTTAACGACGTGTATACGCATACACCCAAACGTCAGCCAGTTGTGACGCACTGTTGCACTGCGTCCAGTTGTCTAGTTCGGCAAATGATGGATTGGTTACCCTTTGTTCTGTCAGACACAACGTAATCAGATGAAGCCATTTCGAACTCAGCTTTACTTACGCATCTTTTGGGAAGATCTTAGACAGAAGAAAACGCTGATAGACCATAAGGTAAGTTTCATTTAATTTACGTCTATGGTCACAAAATTTTTGTTAACAGATTACCGGTTTCGGTCTATAATGACCATCATCAGATATGTTTTATAAAAACCAAGTCCTAATGTACTGCAACCATAATGGCATCGTCAAATGGCTGCAATACATTAGGACTTTGTTTTTATAAAACAGATTTGATGATGGTCATTATAGACTGAAACAGGTAATCTGTTAACAAAAAGTTTGTAATCATAGACGTAAATTATAGGAAACTTATTGTATATACGGGTCTCTGTTTCATTCGCGACAATGTCGCACCTTGTGTCACCATAAGGTAATCAAAAGAACCAAATGAAGCAACTATTCTGTTCTTTATCCGTGAATCCGTGATTTATTGGCTGGCATGGACAACGAACTATCGCCATTCCAATATAATACATGTATATTGACATGTGAAATGACGTGGAAAGTTTACTCTATCTTCTCTACCTCAAAACAGATGAAATATACCATGAACGACGGTAACATAAGAAATATTCCTTTATAACAGAAAATCGTATTTGCGCTCATTTAACATAAATAAAGCCATTATAGAGGTCAAAGCTAGTTACATGACCACAGTGATTTGTAACCCATGGTAGTGTTAAAGGAGATAAGACATTATTAAATCGCAAAACTATTACCGTCGTGAATAAATGAATGAAACATTTATTTGACTGCATTTATAATTTCTTTTACTACTTTCCAAACACTTTGCGTGCTCAAGCGACAGTTCAGATTAGTGTCTTGATTATTTAGAAAATTTCTTTCCTCAGTATGAAATCTACTGTGTATTTATAGCTATACTTAGCTAAATATATGACATTATAATGAAAATTAAAAATGACTGGATAATTAGTCCGAACTGCGGACGTACCCACATAATTTTTTGAACGCCACAGTAACGTAGTCTGATACGTTGTATTCTGTTGGAGTGAGTAATACAATCGATACAGTCCTAGAAATAAATGTCTCTTCTCATCACGAAACTGGGACGCGAAAAAAAAGTAACTCGTTGATTCCACGTAACAAACCCAACAGTACTAATGAATTCATAAACGAAATGAGATGCACAAGTAACGAGAACGTGGAACGTTACTTATAACCCACATTCCCAGTAGCCACAGAGAGAAATGATACCTTTTACATACAGTATGCAATACACTGTATGTCATTAATAGTTATAATGTTAACGAAGATATTGTAACGTATTTTTCCAATAAATATGTTCGTTAATGAGACATGAAAAGCGCCTGTGTTGCTGTTTGTAGCTTGCGTTCCAGCAATGATGGTTAGCTTCTCAGTCCTGTGCAAAACCTGCAGTGATAGAGTGGAACAATCTTAAGATAAATATGGGCCGGATTTAGGCTACAGCCATGGTAGCAGCCGTTTGCCGGCAGTGTTCTTTCAAGTGATTCATACGAGTAACCCATGTGGGTCGAATTAGGGTCTCTTTATCTCCTGACCTCATTTGCTTTCTATTATTCGACTCCAGTTTTGTGCACAGTAACGACGTGCTAGTAAGTGAAGTCACAAATCTAGAGAACTTTTAAATACACTGTCACGAGGTATATTTATGACCCGATGAAGCAGTATCTGATAGGGGCGCCTTCACAGGACCAGGTGCAGTTGGCTTGTAGTCACCATTCTTCAATTTCCTTTGGCATGCAATTCCGCTGCAGCAAAGGCAGACTTTAGCCCCTTGATCGGGATTTTTGTAGCAAAACCGTGCATGTCGATGTCAAATTTCGTTTCAATGCGTGTGAAGAAATTGAAGGACGGTTCATATGGTGGCTGTAGAGACTTCAGCGAAACATGACGCACGTCATCGTCAGTCTTGAAAAATGACTGGTCGAAACGAACGATTTGTGCGCAATGCCTTTCGACGAAGTCAGATAATCACTGGGAGTGGTACCAAAATTTTCCTGGTAGAAGTAAGGTTTGTCCACAAACCAGTGTGTCATTGCACCAGGTTCTTCACATGCCTAGTAGTAACAGATACAGTTCCTGTCCAGTGTTCGGAGGCACGGGAACTTGTAAGGGTACAATATCCCCATATCGACATTTGGGGGAGACGGATATCTGATGGAAATTGTCATCTCGACAAAGCGTGTTTGTCGAACTAAGCGCGTTTTCATTTAGTAAGCAATAGTCACAGACTAGTATCCGAGGATTAAGTACGAAAGCGTGGTTCGACTGGAGACAGAAAGGCACCAGAGTGATAAGAGCAGTATTGAACCTTGTGACCCTTAAGTGTGAAATGTCGACGGAAGTCGTGGAAGCACTTTTAAAGCAAACGTATTATTCAAAGAATTCAAGGGAAAGAAATGTAATGACAAGTTATTGACAAAAATGCATCGGTAGTTTCGTGAGTCAAGTGTTTAAGGTTAGCAAACGCGTGCCCATGATGGGCAACGGAACTTGGCCAAAATAGATTCAGTAAATGTCATGAGAATTATTCCTGAGTGGCGATAACCAGAGTGAAACTTATATCATAAACACATCGAAGCTTGAGTATGAAGTTTGTTAGATGCAAATTGCTTTAACTGGCACTGCTTGTTATTAATTATTAACTACAGTCAAGGACACTATACAGGCTAATTGACAAGTGTCTCCAGGTTTTCAGAAGATGATTGTGTAAAATCTACAGACAACAGACACATACCAATCGATAGAGCATCTCCCGAACATCTTAACTCACATTGCACGTATTGAATATGGACACCATTTATAATACGGCAATCGTTAATACTGGGGGAAGAGCACGGCGCGTGCAACTCATTGCCGTCAAGAAAGCACAATGCATTTGCTAGCTTGGAAAATCTGTTCATTGGTTTGCTTATCTACAGGCGCGGGCTAATCCGGTGGGAAAATATTGAGCGAATGAACTGCTTACATGTTCTGGCACGCCTGCCACCTACTGGTACACCCTCGAACTACACCACGGCGCGCATTATTTAATCAAAACTTGGACAGATGACAGATCGTTTTTCTAGATGTCTTGTTGTTTTCGTGTAGTCTTCTTCTCAGACCCCCGACGGACTTATCAATAACCCTGCATTATCTATTAAATTTCAATGTAAAAGTGTTGAGATATGTATCAAAAGATTAAAACAGGGACATGCGATTGGTAACAGATACACCGTGACAGTTCTTAAATTTCCCTTGCTCATTTGTATGTAACGTCTTCGCACTCTACTAAATAATTTCCGATGACTGATTAAATTTGTTATCGCGCGGCGAATATTTATAATTTCGCCTTTACGCGACTGGTATCGATAAGAAGTAAAGAAAACTGCTATGCCCGCATCTCGTGGTCGTGCGGTTGCGTTATCGCTTCCCACGCCCGGGTTCCCGGGTTCGATTCCAGGCGGGGTCAGGGATTTTCTCTGCCTCGTGATGGCTGGGTGTTGTGTGCTGTCCTTAGGTTAGTTAGGTTTAAGTAGTTCTAAGTTCTAGGGGACTGATGACCATAGATGTTAAGTCCCATAGTGCTCAGAGCCATTTGAACCAAAACTGCCATGAACAAGTAGTAGTGAGAAACGTATCGATACGTACTGGCTTAGCAAGCACGGATTCAGATAACAACACTTATGTGTTAAGTTAACAAAGTATTTAAAGAATTGTTTCTGATCTGTAAAAATTATGTAAATATTTTCTATTTAGTTTACTGACGTGGATGCCAAAACAATTTATAACTAGGGGACTGTTGTTATTGATGTTGAAAGCAGTGTGCATGAACCCATGGATGGCGTGATCTGAGTTTAGCTGATGATATGAGGAAACAAATTAATGGTGATAATGAGCAAACACCACTTAAGGATTAGGCCTGAGGCGTGCTCCAAATCTTACGACCGCTGCTACATGGCAGTACGAGGAGCGGCATATAATCGTGAGCAACGTGGCCAGCATGACGCCAGTCCTTGCAGCCGTTATTGTCATAATTTTTTCTCAATGTCAAACTAGAACTTGCACTCTACATCCCCTATTATTTGTTGGATGTAATAAAATTTCGATCTTCCTCGACAGTTTTTACCCTTAAGTGCTCCCTCTAGTACCATGGAGACTATACCCTGATATCCTGTCATACTGTTCCTTCTTCTCGCCAGTCTTTCCGATGTTCCTTTCTTCGCCTATTTTGTGGAGAATATCCTGATTTCTTATATCAGCCCATTCAATTTTCAACATTCTTCTGGAGCAGAACACGTCAAACCCTTCGTTTCTCTTCTGTTCCGGCTTTCCTACAGTAATACACCATCATACGATGTTTTGCTTCAAACGTACTCTCTCAGTAATTTCTGCCTACCTCAAACAAACAAAAAAAAAAAAAGAAAAAGAAGATATATACTGAGTAGGTACTAGAAATCAAACCCAAGTTCTTCCGCACGGAAGGCAGCTACGCGGACCGTTTTTCTTCTCTCTTTCGACTGCAGTTCTGTGCGGATGTCACATGTCACATCTCAAAGACTCTCCATGAAAACTCTGCTCAGTTTATTTTATTACAGAGGGTAGCAGGCCTCTGTCCGCAGACGCTGAGCTACCGTGTCGGCCCCGGTCGGCTACGCAGATAGTGGTGATAATTCATGATCACAATTGATGAAAAGTCAAGACCCTTTCCTTCTTTCTTGCGAATTATCTATGGCTGGCGCCTGCTGTCTTGACCGTCTCAATGTTCATCGTCAATGGTTCCATCGCCTCCTCCACATCATTTTGCTAGCTATGTCGTGGACGAACCGTTTTCTTCCACTGGAATGGTGTCCCTCGTAGTAAACTATTTATCTGTCCTTTCCTCATTCACACAGCCAAATCACAACCTCCATATATTTTGTGTTTTCCACACGTGCAATTGATATCTACCTCCAAATTCTTTACTTTTTCGTTTCAACAGCGAAGAACTTACATTTCCTCATGTAAATCTTTAGGCTCACTTTACTGTATTCCTCTTTAAGTTTTCTTATCATTTAGCTCAGATCATCTTGATCATCTGCTAGAACAATGTAGTCATTTGCGAAATACAGGCTACATATCTTGCTGTCCTCTATGTCACTCCCATAACCTGGAATTTTCTGTGCCGAGTCTGCCATATTGCTCCTAGATAGAGCTTAAAGAGAGTCGGTGACAACCCACATACCCTGTCCAACTATTCCTTATCCATATTTTTGTTGTACTGTGCTGTGCTTTCCGAAACAAAAAAGAATAGTACTTGTTGTGAATATCTGCTGAAGATCGCCCGTTATTTTAGTGGAGTGGATAAAATTAATAAGGAGATAGCAGGATATCCATCATTCAAAGCAAACGGTGGTCAAAATACGTAAACTCGTGGGAAGAAGTTTGATAAAGCTCAGAGTGAGATCAAGAGCCATGAATATAGTGATAATGATAGGGAGAGTGAGAGTGTATACCCCTCCTAAAGACTCGCCGTTGGAGGGAAAACAAGAATTTAATCAGACTGATAGAGACTATAGAAGCCGTTCCAAATGGCCACGATCTGATACTGACAGGAGATTTTAATAGCAGAACAGGGAAGAAGGGGAATAGTAAGGTTATTGGGATGTCAATAATTTAAAATTTACGCCCCCTATACTTTCAGGATTAGTGGCGAACAGAAGAGGTCGCAACACGCTGACCTGCTTGAGACCATAAGGTGTAGCCTGGACAGTTTAAAGAAAAATAGTAGTAAGAACTTATATCAACTGGTAACCAAACTGGATAGTGCAGATAGAAATGCATGAGGGGAATATGAACATATGAAGAAGGCCACAGAAGAAGCAACGAAAGAAGCACATGGACAATATGAGAAGACGAAAGCAGTTTGGTGTGATGCTGAAATATCAGAGATGCTCGAAAGGAAAAAGTAAGCTTATATATCATTTCTGAATGTGAATGACAGTGAAAGTAGAGACAGATATAGGACACTAATCGGAAAAGTAAAAAGAGATGTGTTAAAAGGAAAAACAATGCCTGGGAAGTAAGATGTGAATATGATGAGTGAGGCGCGGGAACAATCAGCTCAATGAGTGTTAGCTGGTGACAAGTTACATGATTATAATATTAGTCAAGGTCAATGGACGACATATTTTAAGGATGTATTCCAGGAAAGTCGGCCTGAATTTTAAAATAGATGTGAGACGAAGATGCAAGAAGAGGAGCCATGGCGCTCATACAGAAATGGTCCGTCAGCTGGCTGTGAGGAGCTATAAGATGAAGAAGCCGCCAGGATATGGATCGATATACCGAGAGCTGGTGAAATTTGATCCATTGAAATTTAGGAGATGCTAAGGAGTCTGTTTGAAAAAGTATTATATGGAGAAGATGGGAAACTTGTTACATTAGATTGGTGCATAAGAAAGGGTCACGTAATGAACCAAATAATTATAGGGAAGTGACTGTGATCGCATTCGGAGACTGTACTGAAAGGTACTGAAAGATCTGGTAGAGAATTAAACAAGTCATAAGCAGCAAGAAGAGCAATTAGGATTCCGAGCAGGAAGATCGCTAATCGATAATATTTCACAGTGAAGCTAATATGTGAAAAATGCAGAGAGATTTGACTGGAGACGCATGTTGCTTTGACTGACCTAGAGGAAGCACCCACCAACAAACTGTGGGAAATATTGAAAGAGCTTCCTAAAGGCTGTTATGAAATATTATGTTAACAATACTCCAACAGAACTGTAACGATTGGGAGGAATGTAAACAGGAATATTGAAAAAAGAAGTAGAAATATTCAAGGTTGTCTAGAAACTATAAGAGTTGCCTGCGATATTATTATGTTGCCCCGGTAACTTTTCTTTAAAAAAAGCATCAAGGCTGTAATGGTTATCAGTATTGCCCCGAATAATAAAGAAATAATCAGATAACAGCAAAAAGCCTTAGACCAAATGCTGCCGAGTTTTCTTGTCTGTGAAGCTGAACTATTCAACCATTAGTATTAGTTTGTTTGAAGTTTAAGATGAGAATGGCTTTCCGTACCGAAGAACTGAATCCACTTTGGTAATAAATTATTCTTTGAGTGTATTAAAACTGTAGTGTCTATTGCCCAAAATTGTCATGTTTTGCAATGAATAACTGATCTTGACGATGTCGATTCTTTTTTGTGGCACACTCTATTGACACTACGAACTATCTGGAACAACAAGCTCGCCGAGCAAACTATTAGTGGCACTCTTAGAAGAGCACCCTGCTTGCCTCGGCGATGGCTTACAACTGGCACCATGCGGTCGTTTGACCCTCCAGCGCTGATGTGCGTCGCACCAGTGAAGTGGAGTGTAGTTGCCAGTTGCTGTCTGGAATCGACGCTGTAGAACGGGTCGTCCTGGAGATATGACAGAAAGACGAAGGAAGCTGTCGTATCTGAACGTGGCCATGACTAAACAGTGGTCTATGTTGTCTGACGTGATGGTACACGCGAGTGTCTGAAGTGTCTACAGGGAATGGTGTACCACTCACTGCCATGGAACACTGTCTAAGAAAACTGGACGTAAAGAAATCGTAACCGACAGGGGCACATTGCTAATGACACGCCTTGATGACAGGTTTCAAGCTGTCAGTGAATGCAGATCAGTCTCAAGCAGTTTCCGAGTGAACATTGCGAAAGCAAGTGCATGCAATCGATTTTTGGAGTTGAGACTTCACGGAAAGCTAACTCATCACAGCAGCGTTTCTTAAAAGGGCCAAACAACACAGGAACTGTGCAGTGGGTACTGGCGGCCTGGGGTGTGGTGTGATGAGTCACAGTTCATCTCTTCCGAAAACTGTAATGCGTCCCGCATACCTACGCCCAGTTATGCGTTTAACACGCTATGTGCAGTGTGCAGAGGGTATAGTTCAGGCCGGAGGTAATGCTATGATGTTACGGGAGTGTTACTCATGACTTAGGCCCACTCAGTCAAGTTACCGTGAAAATGAACAAGGGTGGTACATTCAACATACTCAGTGACTAAGTGTTGATTTTTCTGTCTTGTTAACTTTTCTTCTACATTTTAATGATCAGTACCCATGACTTGTGTCTAGTCATTCACGTTACCGTGAATTTGAATTGTAGTTTCTATAGTATATTACAATGTGTCAACGTTTCTTTTGAATCTTTCCCATGGGGATGCTCTGGTCACTTCCTATCACCGTATCTTACCCCCTTGGAAACGTCTAACTGCGTGTGGAGTAGTAAGTGGACGGTAGCAAGCAATATTCCCGTGATTTGGTAGCTGTAAGGGGTTAGGTAATCAATGAACAACTTCAGCTGGATCTTGTATAGCTGAAGAAACTTATAAATCCGTCAGAAGCGGTGTATTAACTCACCTTGTAACCGTCTGATGATGTACGATGAAAATAAAATTTGTCGAATTACTCCAGCATACTACTGTGTTATGTCTTCTTTATCACACACTTACCAAATAAGCATACGGAACAAAAGAAAGGGAGAAAATACAGGGAGCGAAGGGTTATTTACAAACTGTTCAGAAATCAGGCTGCACTTCTAAGAGTTGACACATATGAAATGGAAGCACGGATTGAGATGGAAGTGAGATACAGTTGTAGCCATCTCCAGTATTTTTCAATGGCTAAAGTATATAGGATACCGAATGCAGGATGGGTATATACGGTGATCCTGTGACCGTGTTACAAACGTTCAAGAATAATGGAAAAGGGTAAAAGTATCAATTTGAGGAAAGGGATCCTAGTCCAGATACGACCGAGTCGAAAGTTACAAGACAAACTCGTTCTGATACCTCAGTCAGTGTACCTCTTCTGTTGCAAGCTCTTTCTTGTCATATTTTGAGAGGTGGTAGTATGGACGAAAAAAAGAAAATTACATTCAGTAAAGGTCAGTTGTATAAGTACATACAGTAAGAGGTATAGACTCTTTGTCTTTTTTGCTACTGTGAAACACATCTCTTTCACAGAAGAAGGTCTTATGTTATGCATCGTTAGACAATGTTTTCTTGTTTATGTGAATACTACCTCCTTCCTAAATATGGAAAGCAAAGAACTGCAGTAGAAGAGGCACTCTGACAGAGGTATCAGAACCCTTGCCATATATAACTTTCGATTCGGTTGTTTCAGGGCCAGCATTCCTTACCTCAAATTGATTTATCCTCTTATATAGTCCGAAAAATGCCGAATAGGTCGCTGAGGAAAAAGTGATTGACTGGAAGAAATATGACTTTATAATTCCATTACCGTACTACGCCTCTCGAACAATGTCATCACCAGATATCTGCTGAAAATGAAATAAAAATATGTAATCACATTGGAATAGCCAAATTACGCCATAGGGGCTTTCTAGGAGAAACTGACTTGGAAGGGCTTGACACCAAGTTTGTCCGATAGCATTCACCGTTTAGTTTCACATAAAGTGTATTTATTATAACTGTTCAGAAAACAACCAATTAGTTAGACAATTAATCAATTAAGGACGGCAACTTTAAGCTATCCGTTAATGTAGAATTTGTTTCACCAACCTCAAAAATGTAATGGGTCTGATTAATAACATAAACATGAAGACTCCCAGGTTGGTTAATTGCTAGATTAAAGCTGTATACTAAAATTTCCTCCTTTTCTGATAATGTTAAGACACAAATCAAAATAATTTACCACGGCGAAACAGCCCCTCAAGCACAACTAAACACACAAGAAGTGTCACATTTTAAGAACTTTAACTGGGTCAAATTTACAAGAATAATTAACATTTGACCAATAATATTTCCTTACAGAAGTATAAACCAGAAAAACGTATTATCATGGAAGGATTAGGTGTATCAAACTATTACTAAACGCAGTAGCCGACCTGATACAAGAACGTGAAACAGTGCAGAAAGCAACTTGATGGAACATGAAAACTAAAGTTTCAGTTATTGCATGAAATACTAAAGACCCCGACCCTGTTCCAAACCACAAAGAAGAAAAACTTAACTCTGGCCATTAGTTGCATGGACTAGTTGCAACATGCACAATGTGCAGGCGGAGCCCCTCCCGCCCCCCCTCTCCCTGAGCTGATCACACACGACAAAGTACTTCGCCCGGTGTCTATAAGTGTCCTTGCAGATCGTAGGTGTGCGGTCTGCGTAGCTCGACCCTCTCAGCGAGCCAAGCGTGGACGATTAACGGAACGAAGGTAGCTCCAGACAGGCAAGTTCATACAAGTAGGAGGGAGACACACCGAGGACACAAATTTTTATTAGTCATTGTACGAGAGGAAAAACTAGCGTTAATAACTAAATTTGAAACATGCTAAAATATTAAGTTATCATTAGCAAAACCTTGCAACAGGCCACTACCCTTGAGTCTGACACAAATTTAAACAAGCCCGGAACATCTGGAGCATACTATCTTGAAACATCAATAACACCAACGACCTCACATACGCAATAAAATGCAATCATTCTGCTTGCTAGAGAGCACAATAAATTTCAAGAAATCTTAAACATAAAATTTGCAATAAAATGTTAGCTAGGTTACAAATTTACATCACCAGCGCAGCTGCGCAGCATGCTACACGTAAACATACAAAATTTAAAACGAAGCAAATTCAGCTTCAGTAGATTACAGTTTACCACATTTCCAGCAGTGAACTCATGAGTAAACAACAGGTCAGATAAACCCAGCAGAGCAACTGGTCGGTGACGTAACCTTAGATCGAACTCAGCAGTCCAAGTGGGCAATAATAGGACACACCAAGATTTCCATCAGTTTCAGTACAAATAGACACTTTATTTAAAACACATCGCTCAGATGCAAGTTTACCCATGTCACAATCGGCGTAGCCAGAGCCAAAGTAGGTGAAGGCAGTCTTTTAAAATACAATCTCAAGTTGGTCCTCAGCACACAGGCAATAAAAAGCAGCAGAAAGCAACAAAATGCTGGGACCCAGAGTCCGGGACAGTAATACTTTTGCTTCCAGAAGTTCGGCTTCGTTCGCCGCAAGTATGACCTTAGGATGGTCCCTAA
The DNA here is from genome assembly GCF_021461395.2 of Schistocerca americana. Lineage (NCBI taxonomy): Eukaryota > Metazoa > Arthropoda > Insecta > Orthoptera > Acrididae > Schistocerca > Schistocerca americana. Next base: position 398,742,153 of record NC_060123.1, on the reverse strand, counting down.
AATCTGTTCTTCCCCGTCGACCAGAACAGAACCAAAATAAAGCACGACAACCAGAATGCTGCCAGCCCCGACAGCTAGCGGAGCTATTACCGGCGTACAACAGCGCCAAAAGCTCACACTTTCGTGGCAACTGTCTAATCAGGCTCGGTGCACTCGCCTCACTGCTGGTACGCCAACTCGGCTTCGCTCGCTTTCAAACGCAGACCGCCATCTGGCCACAACGCGAGACGCCGAACCAACGACAGGCAAGCTTCGGTGGATCGACTCGAAATGAGCCACCGCGTCTTACATATATGAAATAAAAAATGGTTATAAAACCAGTAGAATCGAATGATCAAAATTATTACAAATCATTAGGTGACACGTACGTTGGAACGTCGTGTTACCCATGGGCATAAAAGTTACAAGTTGTAACGTTATCACTACAAATTGTAACTTTTGTATCCATGTGTGCCGCGCTGGGTAGCCGCGCGGTCTAAGGGCGAATTACCGCGGTTCGCGCGGATGTTTCCATTGGAGATTCGAGTCCTCCCTCGGGCATGAGTGTGTATGTTGTCCGTAGCCTTAGTTAGTTTAAGTCAGATTAAGTAGCGCGTAAGCCTAGTGACATATGACCTCAGCAGTTTGGTCCCATAGGAACTTACCGCCAAATTATCCATGTGCAACGTGATATTCCGGGATACGTATCTTCTAACAATTTGTAATAATTTCGATTGTCCGATTATGATGGTTTTAGGGACCATTTTCATTTGATATATGATTATGAATTTTCATTTTATTTTCGGCAGATATCTGATGATAGCAATGTCCGCAACTCGGAATATTGTACTAATAAAGTCAGCTCGCTTCGAGTCAACGACATTTTCCTCAGCACCGTCTTCAGCATTGTGCAGACTACACATATTTTTCAAGATGGTAGCATACATCCTTTGGGACTTTATATCACAACAATGTTACATTTAAGTTTGTACATCACTCCTGAAAAGTGGTAAGTTCCACCATGGGACCATAATATAAAAAGAAAAGTATTTCTGAAAAAGAATATTTGATAGCGTTTAATACAAATGTAAGTGCTAGGAAGCGTTTTCTCAAGGTGTTTGTCTGAACTGTAGTCTCGTACAGAACTGAAATGTGGGTAGTATGCAGTTCGGCAAGAAGTGAATAGAAGCTCCTGAAATGTGCTGCTGCACGAGAATACTGAATATTAGATGAGTAGATCGAGTAACTAATGAGGAGGAAATGAATAGAACTAAGGACAAAAGAAATTTATGCGACGGAACACATCCTGAGGCATCAAAGGATAGGCAATGTCGTAATGGAGGAGAGCGTGGAGAGTAAAGCTAATAGAGGGAGACCTAAACATGGCTACAGTAAACAAGTTCAAATACATGTACGTTAAGTCAGTTACACAGAGATGAACAGGCTCGCATAGGATAGATTAGCTTGGAGAGAGGCATCAATGCAGTCTTCTCACTAAGACCACAACAGTCCCTATTTTCTGCGTGAAATGTATTCGCGTTTGCGAACGTGAACAACCGTCAGCTGCATAAGGGAATGACGACAGTGGAAAGTTGTGCTGGACCGGGACTCGAACCCGAATTTCCCGATATACGCGAGCGGTCATCTTAACCGCTTTGACAGCACGTGCACGACTCACGAACAGATAAAAACTTCCATATGTTGTCGTTCCCACGTCACAGTCTGTTCTCGTACTCACATTATGTAATTCCCTTTCAGGGGACGACATTCTAAATGAGCCGTGCGCGACTCGCGTTCGTGCCGTTTATTACTGCACGTTTTGTCTTGGCGGTACTGCCGTCCCGTTTTTTATTCGATTTACTGGTGTCACTAAGTTGCTGGCCTTTCTGCCCATGAGTGGCAGCAGCAGCGCTACCGATAAAAGCACTGCCGTATTATCTTTATAGTGACCGCTAGTATTTCCGGGATATGGTGTACGGTGAGTTCAGTCGGGTGATGGAGCTCCAGTCAGGTCCGGACAGCCAGTACTCGCCCGACCGTTTCCGGGCCCCTTCAGTTGGTCATCTTGCGGGACGTGGGTCGGTTTCGTGCTTGTGCGGAGATGTCAGTTGGCCAATGGCCAAGTGTTCCCTCTGCATGAATGGGTCCGAGCCAGTGTCTCCGGGATGTCGTCCGTCCGAAGGGAGTGCGGATGGAGCAGCAGTGAATTCCGGACAGCCATGACTTGCCTGATCTTCGGTGTGAACGACCTTGGTTGGCCGTTCGGTCGGTCGGCTCATCGGATGGCGTGTACTTAGTCGCAGACCTCTTCTGGGTTCTCTCCCCTGGCGCAGAACCGCCAAGTACCTTGGCGTAACCTTGGACTCTCGTCTTACGTGGAAACCCCACATAGACGAGGTCCACAGGAAGGTCTGCGCCAGAATGTCCATCCTATATCCTATCCTGAACACAAACAGCTCCCTTCCCTGCCCAGTAGCAGTAAATGTATACCAGGCCCTGATCCGGCCAGTAATGGAGTATGCGTGCCCTGTCTGGGGATAAGCGGCAAAGCAGCACCTGGACAAACCCCAGAGGCTGCAAAACCGCGCCCTCAGAGGGGCACTGCATCTACCTCTCGGATTCCCCACAGACGACCTACACGCCGCAGCCGAAATCCCACTCCTGAGAGAGCGTTTCCAGGATCTGGCAAGGGCCTTCTATGAAGGTACTTCCAGATCCGGAAATGCACTCATCCACTCCCTAGGTCGGTATGACATGTCCCGCGATAAACACAAGCGCCCTATGACGATCTTCGACGATTACGTCGAAGAGAAAATCCCAATACCCAATCCCTAATCCAGTTCCTTCCCATATATCACCAATCATCTCGCCTACCTCAGGCAAGTACCAGACACACTCACAACAATTCATCACATATCACAGACACCATAAATATATAGAAAAATCACACACACATGTACACAGGGGAGTAAAAGCCAAAAGGCTACAAACTCCCCCTCACACTTCCCCAAAGAGGGGAAAGTATTAGATGAAAGGAGCAGGGTTCTCTGTGTGTGTCGACTAGTGATTCGTCCTTGTCGTTCCACAGTGACTGGTTTTCAGTATTGTTCGAGTTGTTTGTGCATGTGTTTTCGCGAAACCGTGTGTGGCTTGCGGTTTAACTGAGCAGTTATTTCAATGCTGTCTGCATGCTGGATTGAGGAGTCGGTTGGGACGGAGCAGCAAGCAAGTCCCGATGGCGCGATGCCAGGCCGGGGCCACTGGCGGCGTGCACGTGCTGTCGGGTCGTGAGGCACTACTGTGAGAGCGACAGGTTCGTTTCCCACTGTCGCTGGACGCTGAAGTTGAGTAACCAGTGGTATTTTCTGCAATGTGGCCGTTAATGCTCCAGTTACCTGCCCTGGTCGTTAGCGTAGTGTGTTGGCATTGTGCCTTTTCCTCGTCGTGTTGTTGCTGTTCAGCACGGCGTGTAGTTTGACAGCCTTTTAAGTTGTTTGGTTCATATTTTGCTTAGAGTGGTTATCGTTCCCCTGGCTGTTTTTAGACGCCAATTTCTGTAGGCGTAATGCTGTTCGTATTCTTTTCCTCGGCCAATATTCTCCATCATCGTGCCGTTGGTCGGACGGAAAAGAATTGGTTAAATTGTTGGTTGGTCCTACGGCAGTCCGTAGTTTGGGTTGCCTTCCGATTACCTAACTTCGACTCATGGCTGCCTGTCTCACCTCACCTTACGCTCGAGCTACCTTCCCAGGCCGACCCTTGGAACAATTCTGAGCACCACTTGTTCTGTTTGTTTTAAATTGTGATTTTCATTTTACTTGAAGTATTGTGCGAAGCCTTCCGCCGTATGTTAATACAGTTTTTTTTTTAATTTTATATAAAGGCCTTCAGCCATGTTAAATTAAAATATTGAGCATTGATTAACGAAAATTTTTTTTCTTAAAAATTGTTCTATCTGAAATTGAAACTTCCTGGCAAATTAAAATTGTGTGCCGGACCGAGACTCGAACTCGGGACCTTTGCCTTTCGCGGGGAAGTGCTCTACCAACTTTTTTTTTTAGCTCAGAACTACTTTTTTATATCTCGCGTTTTATCTTTTTTCTAAGCTGTAAAGAAAAGTTGGAATTGAACCCAGACCATCATCACAGAATCCAATCATCAGTCCAACTTTTTTTTATATGTAAGTACTGAAGCCACTGCAATGGCCGTGCGACGAGCGTGGCAGGCAGGTGGCGGCAAGGTCAGTGGTCAATTAGTCCGAGGCCTGGCCACGGTGTCGCCCCCATACTCGTCACCACTCACATTGACTGTAAAGGAACATTGAATTTTTTTTTCGATGTCTGACAGAAATTCGCTGTAATCGTCGCCCGTCAGCCGATTGAATACATGACCTGCATAGTGGCCCAACAGCCACATGACGGCATTATTTTCAGTTGGCGGAAAATATTTGACGTCTGGTCTTTTCAGTAAGTTCGTGTCTATGTTATTTTCAGAAGTCCTAGTTATAAGGGCGACTTTTTGACGAACCCAGTGCCAACTGCCCATGCGGTGACTGCAAGTATATCTGTGGAGATGGTTCAAATGGCTCTGAGCACTATGGGACTTAACATCTGAGGTCATCAGTCCCCCAGAACTTAGAACTACTTAAACCAAACTAACCTAAGGACATCACACACATCCATGCCCGAGGCAGGATTCGAACCTGCGACCGTAGCGGTCACGCGGTCCCAGACTGAAGCGCCTAGAACCACACGGCCACACCGGCCGGCGTTCAAAAATGGTTCAAATGGCTCTGAGCACTATGGTACTTAACTTCTAATGTCATCAATCCCCTAGAACGTAGAACTACTTAAACCTAACTAACCTAAGGACATCACACACATCCATGCCCGAGGCAGGATTCGAACCTGCGACCGTAGCGGTCGCGCGGTTCCAGAGTGTAGCGCCTAGAACCGCTCGGCCACCCTGGCCGGCCCACTTGTAGCAAATTCCTCACTATGTGACTCGACATACAGATTCTATCAATCCTGCTGCTGGAATTATGTGAAATGTACGTGTATTTCACATGCGTCGGACACACAACCTCCGACGCGTCGCTCAATTTCATTTGAGAGACAAGAAAGTTTAATTCATGGGAATTATTAAAATTGGGGGATTGATCTTTATGGTGTAATGCACAATTAAAATCGCCAGAACTATGTAGTGCCATTACCTCGCTAAGCGTCAATCTACGCCGCAGCTGGAGACTATTTTTCAAGACAAAAACTCGGCGTGGGCAGTCCTGGCGAAGATGGACTAATTCATTGCAGATATGGCAGGTGGGGGCCTGACCAGAATATATAATGTGAGCCTTATAAAAAAAATGGTTCAAATGGCTCTGAGCACTATGGGACTTAACATCTATGGTCATCAGTCCCCTAGAACTTAGAACTACTTAAACCTAACTAACCTAAGGACATCACACAGCACCCAGTCATCACGAGGATGTGAACCTTATAACCATCGACCGTGATGTGAGAAAGAATGTTCATTTTTACTTCCATGTCCACAGATCTAATCCCATTGTTACATCGTAATTTCCAGCGAGACGACCACTTTTCGTTGACAATTTCTTTAACTTCACCAAACTTAGAAAGTGCATCTTTAATTTTAGCATTGTCAATCTCTATGGGCAAGTTAAGTACTCGAACAGTCGGAATCGAGGTATCGGCACGTGTTACTGTAACCATATTAGTGGTGCCGTCACGAAGAACAAAAGGGACTTGTTTGCCAATTTTTTCAATAAGTCGATCAACTGCTACTGGACTGAGAAGCTTGACAAACACGCAATAGCGATCAGAATCTAGCTGGGTGGTGTGCACAGAATCAGAAGTGATGCCTATTACCTCGGTTAACCAGTTATGAATCTCGAGTGGGGTCGGTTGAACTCGGCGGGTATCCTTGTCAAAGCCAAAAACCAGTGTGGTTTTCCGGATGGTGGTAGACATGGCGCTGCAGCTGTAGGGAATCCGGTCAAGCCCGAATCCCGTACAAAATCGGCAAGTTGCTGACGAAAAGGACGACCACAAAAAAGTACACTACACGTGAATCACTCGGAACACAGGAACGCACAGCGGCAAACAGTAAACACTGGCAAGGACACCGGCGATGCGGAGGAACCAGCTAGCACGTCCGACCGCGGCGAAAGCGAAAGCCAGAATTCCCAACTGAGTTACCGAAGCGCGACTCACGCCCCGTCCTCACAGCTTTAATTCCGCCAGTACCTCGTCTCCTACCTTCCAAACTTCACAGAAACTCTCCTGCGAACCTTGCAGAACTAGCACTCCTGGAAGCAAGGATTCACTCTATCTAAAATTGTTTGTAATCCAGGCCCTAAGCCGTTAGTTGTTCCATATGTTATGAGTGGCCTTCAGCCGAGTATTTGCGTGAACCCCTTAAAAAGGCCTTCAGCCATGTGTATTCTTCAAAAGAATTTTTTTTTAATAATTAAAAACTATTTATCTGACTTGTAGTCCAGGCCTTTAGCCGTTGTTTCAAATTTCTTTCTGGCTTTCAGCTGTGCAATAAGTTAACATTTCCTTAATCAGGCTCCGGCCGTTCTGTTTCAAATTCAAAAAGAAATTTCTTTGTTAGAAAAATTGTTTACGTGCTTTAATTATAGTTATCCTTCAGACGTTTAGTGTAGGCCATCAGCTGCTAATTGTTTACTTTTAGTTGCTTTTGATTTCTAAGCCAGGCCTTCAGCCGTTCTTGTGTTTGCTTTGGTTTTGGGGCCTTCAGGTCATATAGCATCTCAAGTTTTCTTTAACTAGCCCTTCTGCTGTAATGTTTAATTGTGATATTTTAAGCCAGTGTGTAAATAAGTGGTTCTTAGAAAATAAAGTTGTGTGTTTGACTGTGCAACCAACAGTAACTGTTTACGGCCCCATACTCAACCTTAAACTTATCCCGTGCGCTCTCTGGATACCTAGCAACAAGGTTTCAGTCGTAGCCTGGTATCGGCGGACAAATACAGTATTGCAATGCATGTGTTTTTAAGACGAACAGTGCAAAATTTCTTCGTACATGCACGCATACGCTGAAGGAACATAGTATGGTTCTTTTTCTTAGCAACATAGGCAGTACAACATCGTCGAGTCTATATTGGTTTACGAATCATAATGCCGAAAATGCATAGTTCACAGTATGTATTTGTGTACTTATTAAGAACTCACTGATGATAGCAAACCGTTGTTGTCCACTGGTTTGGGAGATACAAGTAGGTTTTTGGGTCAAGACTCGTGCTACAGCGTTTTCTACGAATACAGACTACACTGAAGAGCCACAGAAACTTGTACACCTGCCTAATATCGTTTAAGATCCCCGGGAGTACGCAAAAGTGAAGCAACAAGACGTGGCATGGTCTCGACTAATGTCTGAAGTAGTGCTGGAGGAAATTGACATCATGAATCTCGGAGGGAGTACGAGGGAATGGAGATCTCTTCTCAACAGCACGTTGCAAGGCATCACAGATATCGACATTTAATGTTCATGTTCGGTGGGTTTGGTGGCCAGCGGAAGTGTTTAAACTCAGAAGAGTGTTCCTGGAGCCAGTCTGTAGCAATTCTCTACATGTGGGATGTCGCATTGTCCTGCTGGAGTTGCCCAATTCCGTCGGAATGCACAATGGATAAGAATGGATACAGGTGATCAGACAGAATGCTTACATACGTGTCACCTGTCTAGAGCTATATCTAGGAGAATCAAGGGTACCTTATCACTCCAACTGCACACGACCAATACCGCTACAGAGCCTTCACCAGCTTGAATAATCCTCTGCTGATATGCTCGGGCCATGGATTCATGAGGTTGTTTCAATACCCGTACACGTCCATCCGCTCGATACAATTTGAAACGATACTCGTCCGACCAGGCAACATGTTTTGAGTCATCTACAGTCCAATGTCTATGTTGACGGGCTCATACGAGGCGTAAAGCTTTGTGTGCTGAAGTCATCAGGGGTACACGAGTGGGCCTTCGGCTCCGCAATCCCCTACCGACGATATTTCCTTGTATATTCGCACGCTGACGCTTGTTGATGGCCCAGCATTGAAATCTGCAGCAATTATGCGGAAGGGTTGCACTTCTGTCACGTTGAACCATTCTTTTAAGTCGTCGTTGGTCGCTTTTTGGCAGGGTCTTTTTCCGGCCGCAGCGATGTCGGAGATTCGACGTTTTACCGAATTCCTGATAATAAGGGTACACTCGTGAAATTGTCGTACAGGCGTTTTCGACCGCAGAGCCGTATTCTGCCTATTTGTATACCTCTATATTTGTTTCTCTGGCACCTTAGTGTAATTAAAGAAGGAAAGGTATACATAGATTATGACGTGTTGTACGACAGCCTGTGATAAGCGTTGTTACTTAAGTGTTTTTTTCCAACTTTCTGTATCGACGAGTATCTCGGAATATCAGCCTCAGTGCCGGTAGAATCAAACGCCGAAGGAGGTGGTAAGTTCTTCTTTCGCCTTAACAGAGCCGTAGCAGGAAAATCAGTTCTCATTCTGCTAAAGCTGGGCATTTGTTTGCCGAACACCGAATTCCGGGCGCTGTTCTTGCGGTGAGCACCTGTTGAGTTGGAAATGTCGGCGGGCGGGGCGGGGCGGGGTGTCTGCTTTCCTTTCGGTAGCGGCGCGGCCCGGCCGCAGATCGGCTAACAGCCAAGCCGGAGCTACGCCTCGCCTCTCCTTGCGTAGCCTCGGTCTGCGCCCCGCAGCCTTCTTTTACGAGGAAGTTGTGTGGCTCGATTCGGCTGGGCCGTGCTGGGCCGGGCTCGACGCGGGCAATTTCCTACACCGACAGATAAACGCCGCTTCCGGCTTTGAATATAACAGCTACCGTGTCTGCGGCCAAAAAGGAACTCCACAAGGACGTTCGCCACAGCGGGAAATACGTTGCTGCTGTTTGCGAAGATATCTGGAGGAAAGAACCCCTAATAGCACCAAATTTCGCATGCCATTCCTGTGCTTGAGTCTCCTCTTCCATCTGAAGCTGTTCCCACACACGAGAGGTGCTCATAAAGTTTTAATTATCACCTAAAAACCATCAAGCTGCGGCCATGAATTTTGGACACGGTGTTGGTCCTACTCTGCATATTAATTTCACATTCCTTCCAACAACGGATGACTTTGAGGAGTCGTTAGTTGTATAAATCTGCATTTTGACTATTCCTGAAAAGTTCAAAATGGCTCTGAGCACTATGGGACTTAGCTCCTGAGGTCATCAGTCATCTAGAACTTAGAACGACTTAAACCTAACCAACCTAAGGACATCACACACATCCATGTCCGAGGCAGGATTCTAACCTGCGACCGTAGCGGTCGTGCGGCTCCAGACTGTAGCGCCTAGAACCGCTCGGCCACTGCGGCCGGGTCTGAAAAGTTCCACCTCGAAAAATCACTTAGTCGTCGTTATGCCTGCCACACAAATGTTTTGCTGATATGCTCATGTGACAGTTTTTTCCTTGTGAGCATAATGTGTTAGCATCACACCAAGACAGAAACAATCCACCTGTCATGAAATATGCTATTCAATACCGCTTCAACCGCACGCGAGCTACGTGCCGGAAATCCATCATGTTGCAAGTACATCGCCATTCTGTCATGCAGTGAAACATCTTGCAGTAAGATCGGTAGAACATTACGTAGGAAATCAGCATACATTGCACCATTTAGATTGCCATCGATAAAAAGGGGGCCAATTATTCTTCCTCCCTCCGAGGTCTCTGATGTTCCACTTGTCGCAGCCATCGTGGATTTTCCGTTGCCCAATAGTACATATTATGCCAGTTTACGTTACCGCTGTTGGTGAATGATGCTTCGTCGCTAAATAGAACGCGTGCAAAAACACCTTGCGATGTTCCTGGCACATAGCACCATGTCATTTTCTGCCGCTATTTCGTGGTTATTTCCATATCGGCATGGATACTCCTCAAATCACACTTAAGTGCCTGGCAGAAGGTTCATCGAACCACCTTCACAATAATTCTCTGATATTCCAATCTCGAACAACGAGCGGAAAAAATGATCACCTATATTTTTACGTGCGAGCGCTCATTTTCATTATTTTATTATAATGATCATTTCGCGCTATTTAGGACGGCGTCAATCAAATATTTTCGCATTCCGAGGAGAAAGCTGGTGCTTGAAATTTCGTGAGAAGATTCTACCGCAACGAAAAACGTCTTTGTTTTAATTATGTCCACCCCAAATCTTCTATCATTTCAGTGACACTCTAATGAAGGCACTGGAGACGTGTGCTTGAAAACTGGACTTCGCCTTCCGCGCTGGGATGGTATGTCGCTGGAATCCTCTCTACGCACTCTTTTGTCGGCAGAAGGCAGTCTGTGAATCTCATTAAGTGAAGAGCACCTTCTTTGGCGATACGGGCAGTTTTCACGGAAGTCCCTATTCTGAGCAGATCGCTTAAGTTAGTTTTTCTCATACGTAACTTATCCTGCCAATTTATTGTAAACTGTTGTAGCTCTAACTAATAATTCACGAACTGCACAATGCCGGCCGTTGTGACCGAGCGGTTCGAGGCGCTTCAGTCCGGAACCGCGCTGCTGCTACGGTCGCAGGTTCGAATCCTGCCTCAGGCATGGAAGTGTGTAACGTCCTTAGGTTAGTTGGGCTTAAGTAGTTCTAAGTCTAGGGGACTGACGACCTCAGATGTTAAGTCCCATAGTGCTTAGAGCCATCTGAACCATATTTGAACTGCACAAATAAAATGGATCTTGATGCTTTATTCTCCATGCAGTCTGCCGGTAATTTTTGGTATTGCCGACATTATTGTTCAATTTTACTGAATATTGAGATAGCTTTGTTCTCCGTCAGTTTGTTCTTAATTTCATGAAACATACAGGTGACCCATTAAAAATAAATATATCTCGTTGTATACATAATTCGTTAACTTCATTTTGTCAGTGTTGTCCTCGTGTACAGCACCCAAGTACAATTTACATATTATTCTGTGAAAGCAACGATCATTGCACTCGGTCGTCTGGTATAAGTACGATTTCGTTTTGTTTGTTGTTAGTGACGGCAACGAGCGTTGTTCCCACTCGTCTTGTATCACTGCGATTTCGTTTTGTTACCTAGGAAGAGCTGATTGGACTTCCACTAGAATTATATATTACTTGGTCGTGGGCTGCCGTTAGTTCACAATTTAACCACTAGTCTAGGATCTTTCAACCTTGCCTTATGATGGTTCTGTCTATGCCTTCCTCAGCGTTGGTGAATCCAGATGTTTCCACTGCTTGCTTTGTTTCTTTGTCTCACGTTCACAATGAAGCACTCGTCTCTGGTCATAAGGTGGTCATCTGGATTGGCCTGATAGAACACATCTCACTGTTCGACGGCACTTTGACAAGATGTGGGCTGTCACAGAATCTAGAGGGTGGCAACGTTTGGCATATTCAAAATGTCGTGGAGGAAATGAATATTAAACTGCCTTGGAAGCGCACGCAAACGAACAATTACACATTTTAATGGTCATCGCTGGTTCTATACAGCTCTCTTGCTCCAAAATTAGCTAATTGCGACTGACGCTCCCCACTTCGTGTTGTCCATCAAAACACTTAGTTCTGGTCCCAAAATGGATTTTCCTTGGTTCGTATTTCTCTGAAGTTTTTGTCTCCCGTGAATGAGACGTCGTCACTGCTGAGACTACTGACTGGATTACACAGTGTATTGCCGTTAACAATAGGATACGTCACTAGACAAGACCTCCCATTTTCTCTTGAGATATTAAGGCATTGGCCGTCTATAGCATGCGGAGGAATTGTTGATTTTCTATTTGCTTTCGTGGGAAAGGAAGACAATAGTGCGTTACTCGTTCGCAGAGCCTCTACTACCGCGGAAGCTATCTCTGCAGTCAACTTGTTTTTTTAGGTAGTCCGCTTTTGTTTCTGAAAAGCAATGTGTATTTTCGCTGCGATTTATAATTTGCGCATCACCAGCACACTAAACTGCATTTCCCAATTCAGTATTGTTCACTCTGCGGTAGACTTATCCGAATAATATCAAAAAAAGCGATACGATCCCAAGCTCATATTATTCATGTGCCTCTGTCAGTTTCCCCATAATGTTCTATCGCATAATTTTTTTCGATGATCAGGTCATCCACACGATTCTAACATCAAATTTAAATTTTTTGATAGAGCTCTATGGTGGTACGACCTCTGGCACGCTATTCTAGATCCGGTTATAGTATACACCTTCTCACGAAATATTTATTTGGTTCTGAAACATTTAGTACCTGCTTCGTAGAATTCCACAGTTCTATTCAACAATCCTTTCAAACTGCCGACCTTGTATTTCATTTCCCTCACGGAATTGGAAATGGAACGAGTTAGCCAATCCTAACAATGATGAAAATGCTGGTTGAACCAGACTTGGCGTCGATAGGAACCTCTCAGCAATATTAAGAGCGCGGAAACAAGTGTAGGTGATACGGGAATTCGTGCTCTTACAGGGAATGTATTACCGATCTGAAATAGTATTAGACTAGACTGTTGTACTATGGCGTGAAACTAATTTTGTATTTTTAAATAATTCATGACATCTACAAGCCTTACGATACATGGTGCGCAGATGAGTTTATTTTACTAATAGACTGTGCTATTAAACGATTATTTACTTTAAATCAACTAAAAGCGATATGATACGTTTCTGAGTCTTTCTTTAATGATGGCCTAGCCAAACATTGTAATTTCTCTTATTTTATCACTTATGCATCCATAATAAGCTAGCAGACTTCTTTATTTCACTAACGATTAGATGTACAACGGCGCTCTGTCTATCTCTAGTATGCACGGACATAGTTACTAGAAGATGTTCTCCAAGCAACGCAGTTGTTAATGTGAATGCAGTACGATAAGTGTCCACCAGTTGTTTCCTTGTGATTGCAGCACGATAGGTACCCGGCAGTTGTTTCCTTGATGGCCAGATGTATCTTAAATCAAATTATTCCTGGTCGGTGGGTTGGCAGATGGTCCTGTGACTTAGCCTCCACAATTTCCATATTTAACGCCCTCGATTAATTTTTCAGAGGACCGCATCTAAGGCACTATGTATCAGTAGCGTCCTAAAATTCTGTATGACATGAGAAATGGAATGAGTAAAACATGTCGATTACTCTCAGATATCGAAACATTTCAGGGTACTCGAAGCGCACAAAGACGCGCTGAACTGTGTGTAGACAAAGGCGGAAAGTTGTTTGTACACATATTATCGTAAATGAAAACGTAACAGTATTTTCTAATGATGTGTAGTAATTTTCAGGAGTGAAAATAAAGTTTGCTCAGAGTTAAATGCAAAAGAAAAAGTTTTTCCTCTCACTACAACAATACAAAGCACGTTCATTATCATATGCACTCCCACGGTGTCCCTGTCTCCTGACAGGATAAGGAAGACCCAGCTAGAAGGAATCATCGCACCTTTATTTAATTATTTCTTCTTTTATATTTTATGTGCCAAGTAAAAAAAAATTCCTTTCTTGTAGAATAACAGTCGATATAAACCATCGTCCGTTTCAGGATGAACGCAATGTGCGAGTCCTGGATAAAATCCCAGCAACATCTGAAAAAGGAAAGAAAGAAATTTAGCGTCCAAGTGACATACTCACCACACTGCTGCGGGGGGGGGGGGGGGGGGGGGGGGGGGGGGGAAGGGATATACTGGTCTGTGAAACTGCGCAGACCTGCACACCTGGGACGCCCCACCGCTCCGGAGGGTAATGAAACATGCTGCCCAGGAAGTTCGTAAAGTACGTTTTGTATTTCGAGTGATATCGGATGATCTCATGTTGTTGAAGTGGATAGATCTATAACGCATGCGCGATATCACAGACCGCGAGAGCAGGTAGTTTAATGCGCGTCCTGCAGTATAGAGGATTGCCGACGTTTCCTGTAGGGGGAAAAGACCGTGACTGGTGAGAATAAAGTGTCAGTCGCAATCGCGGAGTCGTCGGTCCGTTACAGCTGTGCCATCAAGCGTCCTTCGCTTCACCGCACCGCAGACATTAAGTCAGAGTGGGGGATCGAACCTGCGAATGTCGTACAACCGTCGGCGTGTGACTGTCTTGAGGTTGCTAAATGTATACCAGACGATCTCGCCGCCATGGTGAGGACAAGCGTATGTATAACTCGCCAAATCTGTCGCCTCGTTAGGTATTTAAATGCGATAACATTGCTGCCTGGATGAAGCCTTGTGTATCGGTGGTGGGGATACTCGTGGAAAGTATTCGTAACCGAACGTAACTGAAATCAACAACGAATCGCTGGACGTCAAAACAAAATGTCCAGACACTCTGTGACCAAAATGGTACTGAAACAGAGGATGACAGACTAAAGGCCGAAATACTAAATGTCTTTTTCCAAAGTTGTTTCACAGAGGAAGATTGCACTGTAGTTCCTTCTCTAGATTGTCGCACAGATGACAAAATGGTAGATATCGAAATAGACGACAGAGGGATAGAGAAACAATTAAAATCGCTCAAAAGAGGAAAGGCCTCTGGACCTGATGGGATACCAGTTCAATTTTACACAGAGTACGCGAAGGAACTTGCCCCCCTTCTTGCAGCGGTGTACCGTAGGTCTCTAGAAGAGCGTAGCGTTCCAAAGGATTGGAAAAGGGCACAGGTCATCCCCGTTTTCAAGAAGGGACGTCGAGCTGATGTGCAGAACTATAGACCTATATCTCTAACGTCGATCAGTTGTAGAATTTTGGAACACGTCTTGTGTTCGAGTATAATGACTTTTCTGGAGACAAGAAATCTACTCTGTAGGTTTCGAAAAAGACGGTCATGTGAAACCCAGCTCGCGCTATTCGTCCACGAGACTCAGAGGGCCATAGACACGGGTTCACAGGTAGATGCCGTGTTTCTTGACTTCCGCAAGGCGTTCGATACAGTTCCCGACAGTCATTTAATGAAAAAAGTAAGAGCATATGGACTATCAGACCAATTCTGTGATTGGATTGAGGAGTGCGTAGATAACAGGACGCAGCATGTCATTCTCAATGGAGAGAAGTCTTCCGAAGTAAGAGTGATTTCAGGTGTGCCGCAGGGGAGTGTCATAGGACCGTTGCTATTCACAATATACATAAATGACCTTGTGGATGACATCGGAAGTTCACTGAGGCTTTTTGCAGATGATGCTGTGGTGTATCGAGAGGTTGTAACAATGGAAAATTGTACTGAAATGCAGGAGGATCTGCAGCGAATTGACGCATGGTGCAGGGAATGGCAATTGAATCCCAATGTAGACAAGCGTAATGTGCTGCGAATACACAGAAAGATAGATCCTTTATCATTTAGCTACAAAATAGCAGGTCAGCAACTGGAAGCAGTTAATACCATAAATTATCTGGGAGTACGCATTAGGAGTGATTTAAAATGGAATGATCATATAATGTTGATCGTCGGTAAAGCAGATGCCAGACTGAGATTCATTGGAAGAATCCTAAGGAAATGCAATCCGAAAACAAAGGAAGTAGGTTACAGTACGCTTGTTCGCCCACTGCTTGAATACTGCTCAGCAGTGTGGGATCCGTACCAGATAGGGTTGATAGAAGATATAGAGAAGATCCAACGGAGAGCAGCGCGCTTCGTTACAGGATCATTTAGTAATCGCGAAAGCGTTACGGAGATGATAGATAAACTCCAGTGGAAGACTCTGCAGGAGAGACGCTCAGTAGCTCGGTACGGGCTTTTGTCAAAGTTTCGAGAACGTACCTTCACCGAAGAGTCAAGCAGTATATTGCTCCCTCCTACGTAAATCTCGCGAAGAGACCATGAGGATAAAATCAGAGAGATTAGAGCCCACACAGAGGCATACCGACAATCCTTCTTTCCACAAACAATACGAGACTGGAATAGAAGGGAGAACCGATAGAGGTACTCAAGGTACCCTCCGCCACACACCGTCAGGTGGCTTGCGGAGTATGGATGTAGATGTAGATGTAGACGTGGGAAAAGAAAGGCGACATAGTGCCCACGTCCACAGTGGTTCGAAGGACAGGAGAAGAACGTCAAGGATCTCCGACATGATGGCAGGCTGCCGTTGGTTCCAGGTCCGTATCATCGATTGCGTGTATAGAGAGAGAGCGTTATTCGTCACATTCGTGAGATTAAATCCTCGAGAATGTTTTGGAAAATGTTAAAGTCTCGAGTTTGACCTAAAACAGCATCCTTTGATTCAGTATCCAAAGGCCGCCATTAACCTGTCAGTAGTACCATTTGGCATTGACATTACCTGTGCCTGGTGTGGCAGTCGTAAGGCAAGATGAACAGCAGTATATTCCACCCTTCGGAGCATATGTGCAATCGGATGTGCTGGAGCAGACGCCGGTACATCACCGCCGCTGATGGTCACTGTCGTAATCTGACTTTTCAGAGCGTCCAACCGCTGTTCAGTGTGCATAATCTTGGTTTTGTTCATTCTCACTCTGCTTCCCGCCGCCGCACCGTATGTAGTAAGAAGGGGAATCACGTGACTTACTTCGTTCACCGATCAGACGGTCATCATGAAGTCATCTACATACGCGCGACACATGAAGGAACTCTCACGGAACCAGGGGCCCGCAAGAGTCTGTGGGAGTGTCTGCATCGACAAAGGACATCCTTGACTAACTGAGCTGTAAACAAGAATTGTGCCTTCCTTCTTTCCACTGACTCTTACCGCTGAAGGAGCGTTGGGAAGGGGGGCCCTTAAGGACGGTAATAAAATTCTGGGGTATTGTCATGTGTTTCATGGTCGAGTCAAGGAAATCATGGTTGTCCTGCCAAAGTCACAATCAAAGTCCATTAATACGAACGACACTCGCACAAAATATGCTTCCTGATACTTCACGCTAGGGTTGGGATTAACTTTAAGGAAAACACATGAAAGTTGCTTGTAGTTTTATGTAATAGACGTTATTACTTAACAACAACATTATCATCACAATTTAAAAACTTATTAAAAGAATCATAATTCTCGCCAAAACTTGAACAGGCTCAATTCACTGAAAACCAGCTTTAACAACTATACCATTAAGAGCAGAGCATGAAAATCGGAAGTACACAGCTCCAAAAACAACAAACAGGTTCAACAAATAATTTTATCAGCCAAATGGGTTAGAGTACAAGCAGGTTCAACAAACAATTTCATCAGCCAAATGGCTTACAATAACCGCCATTAAACGTGCTAATAATTGGCAAGCTTAGATAATCGTTACACGATTGGACAACATTCATGTAAATAAACGAATGATCACAAGCCACGCCGCTGATTGTAGCTGTTGGAAGGCCACTTAGCAATGTATAACCCTTAATTTAAAAAAAGTCCGTTAAACAGACAAACAGGGAATGTATAAAATTTAAATACAAACACCCACCTGTATATTCCAACTAGACATTAACAACAACCTTCAATAAATATACAATTGCCCAAAATTCAGAGTAAGCTGAGAGCTACAGCTGACAGCTGTCACAATCAACAAGGAACGAGCAGCCAAATTTCACAAGTTTAGTAGCTAGTGACTGTGGATCAAGGTCAGGTTCGGCAATTTATATTGATAAGTGACAGGTCTTAAAGCTAACGTGCTGAGAAGTAGTAATAAGAGTGCAGGATTTAAACGAAAAGCTACAGAGATACATAGACGAACAACCTTAGGCTTGGCAAGCACGCCATAACCTCGTGGCCTCTTTAAATCCACCAAATAAATCCAACTAATAATTCCCGCTCAAACGGTGATACTACGCCATGGCACGTATCAAGCGCTCAACTTAACTTGACCCACCACGACGCGACTGCTAGGGACGGCAGACCGCCGGTCAACTAAGACGCCTTGTGACGACGAAAGTGCCGCCACGTCGAGGAGCAACCAAGCCTCTGCTCCAGGCCCAGGCAACAGGAGGGCGTCGTTTTCCGCCAAATCTACCCTGACAACACACTCCAAAAGGGAACATCAATCTCCGCGAATAAAGCTTCAAGCAAGAATGGCGCAGTGGTTAGCACACTGGACTCGCATTCGGGAGGACGACGGTTCAATCCCGAATCCGGCCATCCTGATTTAGGTTTTACGTGATTTCCCTAAATCGCTCCTGGCAAATGCCGGGATGGTTCCTTTGAAATGGCACGGCCGACTTCCTTCCCCGTCCTTCCCTAATCCGATGAGACCGATGACCTCGCTGTTTGGTCTCTTCCCCCTAACAACCCAACCCCAAGAATGGCTATGGAGTAATAAAATTTGAACTAAAGGCAAAAGCAGGTACCGACACACGTTAAATTTGACACTCCTTAAAATTACTATTATTCAGAAGCGAAACTATCAGCGCCTGCTGATGCAATAACTCAGGTATACGCATGTACCAAGATTGCCTTGCCTCCCTCACAGACCATGTTACAGCTGATTTTCTTCGCGGGACTTATAACAGAGGCCGGCCGGTGTGGCCGAGCGGTTCTAGGCGCTACAGTCTGGAACCGCGCGACCGCTACGGTCGCAGGTTCGAATCCTGCCTCGGGCATGTGTGTGTGTTATGTCATTAGGTTAGTTAGGTTTAAGTAGTTCTGAGTTCTAGGGGACTGATGACCTCGGAAGTTAAGTCCCATAGTGCTCAGAGGAATTTGAACCTTATAACAGAGAACACTCTTGCACTTGCATGACATATGGCATGGAACACAAATTGCAATTAGTAACACTGACCGAGAGTCACGTGCTCAGTCACTCTTAGGCGCTTTGACGTAACAGGTCCAATTTCATATAACACAGACATGAACTTACCATGTCAGGTACTAGGTGTGTTAATCTAACAGGTCCAGTTCCGTATGACACAGACCTGGTCTTACAACATCGAGTACTCAAAATAAGAAAATAGAACTTAACTCCACTCACGTGAGAAGGAACCGTGACTTGCAGGATTCCAGCCAGGATGTTATTGCCTCCAATCCACACAAGCGATCGTTGAGGTACCGTAAACTCCAAGCTTGCAGAGTAAGCCGGGAACTTACCGACGTCCTTAGGCCTTTGTGCCGCCCGCCACTACCAATCCTTAAGCGAACCGGCCAAGCTTGCCCCCAACTGATTTAGCCTTACGCAGCTTTTCGAGAGCAGCGCCGGGCAGCCGGAGCAACTTGCCAGCCAAGGCACTCTCCAGGCCTCGCCAAACTAATAAAACACACACTTCGACCTAAGACCTTAGCTCGCGACAGACGATAGAATCGATATTGGTATCCTAAGTAGTTAGTGGCGCCAGTGGAATGCCATACCGCCAAGATTAGAGCCGCCATGGCTCACTTCCATTAGGGCGATGATATCACGGCATTCACCTGGGACAGAATGGATGCTGCTCCGAACCTCTAGGTAAGCCTGGCCTGGGGGCAGTGTCTTGTATATTAGACTCTTCAGCCTTGGCGTCAACATTCCTGCAAAGATTTTATAGTCACTATTGAGGATAGTGAGGGGTCGAAATTCATGAGCGTGAACGCTCCCTGCCGATTTCGGTATAAACATTACCGCCATGAATTGCGACGGTGCGTCGGTGTCAGGGTGCAGCAAATCATTATACCTCAATACCCACTGGGATATCATTAGATCCGAAAGTTCACGATAAAATTCAAGTGTCATCCCATCTTAAGTGACGTCCTCGCCTCATCTTCCGTTAGGGATTCCAGTAACGCCACTGCATCCGAACCATCTAACCCCATGTTGATCTTTCAGGATATATCATTTCCCATCCGATCGTCCGTTGGCGTTCCGGCGTAAAGGAGGCGGTACTGATCTAGAAACCCAGCAGCAGTGTCCTGTGACTTCAAGGGTCTATCATCTGCATTATGGAGCACTATGATTACGTGCATGTCCCCTGGACTCATGATGCATGGAAATAAGTTCTCCATCGACATAGTCCAAGCACCTAGCACGGATTGAAAGTCCCCTCAACCGACGTCTCGTGATCGATAAAATGAACGGCTAATGTGGTGGACTTCCGCTCGACGCTCGACAATGGAGTTCTGAAGGAGAGGTCAAGAAGTACCATTCATATTCAAGTGTATCTCGGAGCCATCCGGTTTTTCCCCCCTCCCTGTGCAAGAGTGGTTCTGCATATTGTAGCAACCATGAAAGAACTGTACGGTACACTGGGATACGGCGAGTGAATGTCTGCCACATTTCTGCAATCCGCAGGCGACGTTCAGGATCCACCAATAAGGATTAATTAAGTTTCCACGAACTACATCTTCGCCAAACCTGTTGTCGTGTGAGGGGTAGCGAGTGTAGATACGCAAGATGATACGTAAAACCTGTGGGCAACGTTCAGCAGCCAGCGCTTGATCTCGTAGTCCATCAGAAACATAAATCCGATCCAGTCTGGTCATCGAGTGGCTACTAAAAGACGAGGAGCCGTTATGCTTCCAATGGATCATTCCCTTGTGTTCGTTAGTGTCATGTCCCGACAGATCAAGCGCAGTGCAAAGCAGGAGCTACAATTCGGAGTTTGATCCTTCGAGGCGGGAATACAATTAAAATCGCCTCTTACCAAGATGTGATCCAAGTAGAATATTGCGCGCGCCCTTCGATTGTAAGATCCTGAAGGTACACATATATTGACGATACGAATGCCGTTCACATTCATCGCCAAACCCCGGGCCGAAGAGAGATGATCGAGGTCACGCACCTGGATATCTTCTTAGACCAAGATTTCCGTGCCACGTCCTACTTCTGTAGTCGGCATAAGTAAGTTTTGTAACCACGAACGTCTGGAAGGGCGACTGTGGTGAAGATCACGCCACAGAAAAGTTGCAACTTCAAAAGCGATCGTATGGAATTAATGTTCATTGTCCCCACCTTATTTGCTCGGTTCGTTGTCGTCGTCAGGTTCGCGTCATGTCACTGTAATCTCCAAATTGGGGCTGCCAACTCCGGTACCTCTTAGACTTGCTCTGCCCTGTCAAATTGGTCATCGAGCCCAAAAATGCCCTCTTCTACGTTTCGATGCGATTGGGTGGACGCTGACTCCGCCATCGATGGTACCGTTTCAATCGTTGTCAATGAAGAGGGAACATCTGAAAGCCAGGACTTCCGGTTACCTCCGTAGGGATCCTTTCGACGTCCTCTAAAGGCACATTTATCATGTCAAATATCTCTTCGATGCACATTTATCGCGTCAGATGTCTCTTAGACTCTATGATCCTTCGGTGTCCCTTAGGCTACGTGAGGATGTGTCGCCCGAAATATGGTAGCGCTTCTTCTGACGCTTCGGCGAGTGTTGTTTTGGCGCATTGCCCTCTGCCGACGTAGGCGATGCCTTACATTGTTCACAGGCGCTCGTTGATCCACTGCGGCGCCGCCTTTTCGACGTTCTCCTCCATACTGCATGCTACTTTTGAGGCTGCATCAGGTCACTCCCTCATCTGCCGTGAAGGGAGTGTAGGAGCGTCCTCCCCACCATCTCCCTGCCCCCTACCTCTGTCCGCTCTTGTCATGCTCCGAACTTGGCAACACCTCAGGGCGGGCTTCCGACACGTATGTCATCGACAGCTGCATGGTAAATTCTCGCTGCGGCGCTGCTCCACGTGGCGGTTGCCTGATGCGAAGTTGTACGCTTTCCGCCGGGATGTGGTGTCCCTCTCCACCACAGCCAGAACAAGCCCGTCGTAAGTCACAACTCGACGTCCTCCAGTGTATAAGTATGAAGGGATATGTTTTTTAAGGACGATCCGCACCTGTTGGACGCTATTTAGCCCAGCGTTCAGGTATGTGACTGAGCACTGACCCATATGGTCGCAGCGATTCTGGTACATGAAACGGCAGTTCAGAGACCAGAATGACCCTCACTCCCAAGTCTGAAGAAGCTACTGTTACACCACTCATATAGCCACCACAGCGTCGAAATTTAAATCAGCTTTGAGCAGCGGTGATGGTTCTTTCGCATGAAGCTTCACTCCATCTTGACGTACTTTGCGCCTCTTACAGTGGACATGTGTATCCCAAAGAGATCAGGAATAGGTAAACGAACTTCATCCCCCAAAAAACGTTCAACTTTAAAAACCTTGGGTCTGGCAGATACGATGTCAATCATAAACTGGATCGTAGTCTTTCTGAAATTATGTGCCATGGAGATCTTTTAAGACAGCACCACTCGAGAGTATCAGCAGCGTAAACACTTCCTCTTATACGCGCTGGTCAGGGACAACATGCCCGAGCTGCGGCACTGCCTAAAACAGATTGCACACCACGAGTGCTGTTGTTGGAACTGTCTTTCTAGTTGGAATTTTTTGATGATATGTCAGAAATGATGCAAAATGCAAAACCTTTAAACGAATAGATTTTCGATTTTCAGAACTTTTCGCAATGCTATTAATTTTTCCGATTTGAAATTTTTAAACTGAGTGCGTTTGGTCCATTTTCCAGCAGCGTTTAGGAAATTAGTGGTTCACAATTTTATACGCATTTCTGGGTCTGCCAAACACGAATTTTAACAAAGCAGAAAACAACTGACTTGCACGTTGTTTGCACCGTGTGTTCTTCTTAGCGTTTATAAAACGTTGGTACATCACATTGTCTTGGAGACAAACATTTCTTTACTGAAAAACTTATGTCTTCAGACGATATGAGTGTCAATCGATGCTGTTTACGTTCTCACAATTAATGATTCCAAGCGTAAACACGAACTATTGTGAAATACTCGACATGAGTGAGGAAACATATAGCGGAACCCAACATTGAGAAAGAGAGCAGGGTAAGGGAGTAATGTGCTTTAGACGGCGCGTAGAATACGGGAAGGATGTATGCAATAGCAGCATAGAAACACTGCTAATAAGTGTATTGCGGAAATTACATGGACAACGAAGGGAGCAGTGTCACTCGCATTTTTTGATCTTCTCTGGCAGCAGTAGAATGCAGAGAACCCTTCCCATGCAGAATTAAAAGTAAGTATGAACGTGTCTGTTCTTTGCGGTTGTTGCGCTTCTTATAATTTCTTTCTCAAACAACCTCCTATGTATCTTGAAGGTGTTGTCATTTTTACTGTAACTGTAATTTTTGAGATTGTATGAGGTACTTACCACGGTCACTTGCTTTCATTAACATTAAATAACTTTGTTATCTAATGTGTTGTGGCCGTTTCTGTGAAGATAGTGCCATTACGAAGCATTTGAATAGTGCTGTAAATTTCTGTCCGTTCTGTACTTTTTTGGTCGTAAAATCTGGATGGCTTTTCAGTGAGTGGTATGTTTCGCTCTCTTCAAGGTGTATCTAAAAGAGCATCTTAGGTGCTTTACAAAATGTTTTAGTTTTACATTGCTGGTTACGTTCGTTGAATACATTCAGTTGACAGATGTCTACGATATAGCGGTGTGCTTTGGTGCATAGAGCCTGCGTTAGAAAGTAGTCCATCATGTTCTAGACATCCTTCATCCGAGAATATTCAGTGAATCAGATACTGGAAGTTAAATCAGTTCTTAACAGCCGGTAAGGTGATGTTTTAAACACTATTCTGGAATACCGCGGTAGGGTACTGTTACAGCTCGCGACACGTCTCCTGCAAAACAATCTTTGCAGCGAAGAGGGCCTGGCACATTTGCCGTGAGTGGCGTTGAGGCCGTTTTCCGAGGAGAGGCAGTCAGTGAAGCAGCATGGATAGCGCAGGTCTGCGGGGCAGAGGGCCGCCTGTTTGTTCACCGTCCTAGTTGGTCTGGCTGAGCATCTTCCGGAAAAGAGGTACGTTCACGGGAAACAGAAGTGGACAAATAAATTCCATTGGAGACCAGGTCTGGAGGGGAGCGATGGGTCGTTGTCATCCACAATTCCTCTGGCGGCTCCAATTTTCCACTGTTTTTCGCCGAACAACGGCTTTGGATGATCGGCGAGCTACTTTTAGTCCGTTGCTTCGGTACCAAGACCGCGCGGCATTCGTAAAGACCGAGTGACTCCCCGCCGTGAGAACTGTAATTGTGACTGGTTCGCTTCCTGCGCGTGTTTGCTTCTGTAATGGATTCGTTTCAGACTCCCGTTATTGTTGTTCACTGTTCCTGTGTCTGGTCAGGTGATATGAGGAGCGTGTCACTCGTATCAAAACATAATTGCTTCCCTTTTCGTAATTGTCGTAGAGTAATGGTTTGATAGTGTTTTTGAAATTGTCGATGTTTCGTAAATTCCTTTTATGTTCATATCATTAAACGTGACGTCCAAAACATTTCTCTCACATCGTACCTTGAGTACTAAAACTCAAAGTCGCTTCCTTTAGTTATTGGAGACCGCAAGCTTATGCTTCTCACCGGGGCAAATCTTGTTGCACGTTTTTGGCAGGTTATACTTCCAAGCCTAGCTTGTGTTTGCGTAGCTGATGTTCCTCAGCGAACCTTTCGCGTCTTTCTTCCACCAACGTTTACCGTCCGGCGCAACGGTTAAGTATTTACCGTTTCCGTTCCGTGACGCTGAGCTTCTTCACTGTCAGATGTAAGGGTTGGTAGTTACCTTGGCTAGTTAACTTATTATATTTTAGCGAATTTTCAAAAATGTTCCGTGTAATCTCATGACATAAGTTTTACTTGTTTTACTTAAGAATTATCTCTCTGTTCATCAGAATGTTTGTGACTTGAGGCGTGTTTCCACTGGTTGCTTAGAAATGAGGAGTGTGGTGAGCAGCATATCGGGTCTACCCTAAACAATTTTGGGGGTCTTTCACCCGGACCACATTGCCCGACGTGCAATGGTGTCATACCAAGCAGGTTTAAGTGAACTCCTTTTTAGGAAAACCTAAATTATTCGTTGTGTTTCAGTCAAACACATTTTAAAGGTGTTTGTGTCCTATCTATTCCGAGACTGTTTTCTTAGAACGTTTGAAGAGATTGTTACGTAACTTCAATTGATGAAATATTATCTTGCTTCTCTTACCGAAATTTTTCGCAAATATTTCAACAACAGTAACCAGTGCCACACGTGATTTGTATATTATTGGGTAGCATTTGTTGTAAATTTAAACCTTCATACTTCAAATTCTGATTAATGATGTTTGAAGATTTGGGAGCAGGTATTAGAATGTACACAAAACTTTTGTTATTTAATCTCACTGAAATGTTTGTTAACATTGTTGATCGATATTTGTAATTGTTCGTAACAGTTTTATTTAATTGAACACTTTTGTATTAATATGTCGTCCTCTTGGTTTAAATGGTAACGTTATTTTTGAGGGAAGTGTTAATAAAAATCTTGACACGAATGATGTTCAAACCTATTTTGCCCGGTCCCTCCACTCCCAGGCGATGTTACGCTAGTTGTGCGTATCAGTCACTTTCAGTTCTGTCAATGACATTCCAAGAGGAGCATTAGATACTCTTTGGGTTGTACCGTTTGTAGTCTAAGGCGAGTCACCAAAACCATTAGCAGTCTTTCCTTTTCAATTCACAAGTGCTCTCACAGCCTCACGAGGAGCTAGTGAACTAATGTCGACTCAGGGAGAGCCACACATTTGAGGAAGCGTAGAAGCCCATTCACAAGCGTATTTTTCCCCTGCGAGAAGTTAACCATTGAGCTATAAGCTATCCCTGTCTGGCAGTTTTGTTCATTTTCTTCCACACTTCGTCTTTAGAGAGCTAAGATTCCCGTCGTATTGTCTTTTTCACTCGTGTGCTCAATTTGCAGTGTGACCCAATTTTCGATCAACGCTGGTCAGCCAATCCCGGCAGTCTTCATGCAGTGTCCCAAACCTGCTCCAGTTGGACGGTGGCTATCCTGCAACGCGGGAAATCACTCACTGTTCTCACGCTTTCTTATGTCGCACCACTTCCACCATTTGCTGTTGTTCCTAGTGGATTTACTTGTGCAAATCAAGGATTACTCACTTCTTCATCTGTGTGACCATATTGTCCGTAGTTGCTTTAAAATTCTTGAGAATATTTTCGTTCTGTAGTTGCAACTACGAAAAATGTGTGTTTTTTTTTAACCAGACGCGTTATGCCCTCTTAAGGGAGAGCATCACCAGTGGTCTCTATTTAAGTTATTTACATTTTGATTTGCTTTAAGATCGAGAAACAGTTCGTTAACAATATGTTTATTTTTACCTACGGTGATTTACCCTTGATTTCTCTCCTACATCGGGAAATGTAGTCTGCTAGCACATCGTTGACGTTTTTCTTCTGTAGATACTGATAGTTGTAGTCAAATTTATAGTTGCTCTACAGAACTATACATTTTTTGTTTTACACAGCACAGTTCTTTGCACACCACTATTTTCTGTTTGTTTTTATGCTTCTACTCATGTATTGTGGTTTGTAGTATTGCCAACATAACATTACCAGTAGTTATCTATAATCTATACCCCTTTTTCAGTTTATTTCATACGTGTAATTGTATTTAATTATGTTGCTGTGTATTTGTATACTGTGTAAGAGTAGTGAAAGAATAATGGACTTTTCTTTGGTGGGGGGGGGGGGGGAAGGAGGGAAGGGTGGAGAGAGAACCTTGATAAGAGGACATAAGTGTATAGTAGGATGATGGAGTGGGAATTGGAGGAGAAGGTGAGGAGCAAGAAGTGAAATGAAACTGGGAAGAAGTGAAATGAAACTGGGAGTGTGGGAGATTGGGAGAGGGTGAAGGGTGGAAATGGCTCTTTTCTTTCTCAAGTATTTACGTGATTTATTTTATATAGCCTTGTTTCCGATAATTATTTGGCCATTGAGCAAATATTCATATTCGATTTCAGTTTTGGAATGTGCTTTTGTAATGATTTGTTCGTTTTTGTAGGCAATGTTTATGCCTTGTTTTCTGAAAATGTGTTACATGTTTTATGTGTGAATTTATTGTGGTAAATCACTGTATGCCATGTTTTGTAGAAGTGCAGGTTTTATGAGTAAGCGTGGTTTGGTTAGTATTTTTCGATACCTGTATCTTTATTATTCCACTTAGTTTATCTACCTTGTTTCCTTGTCTATTTTTAATACTATTTGTTTTATAATGGCTAGCTCTTTCTGGTAATCAAAAGTGTTTAGGGGGATCCTTTTCAGTTTGTTAACATATCTGATTGCAGCCTGTTTGTGATCTTGCGGGTGTTTTGAGGTTACCTTTAAGATAACGTCACTTGTAGGTTTCCTGTATGTGTCAAATGTATGTTTGTTATCGTTTTTTCTTATGATTTTTTGAATGTTGAGTGTAGTTTCTTGTTCTTTTATTGTGAACTTTGTCCTTGTGTACAGTATTTATGTCTTTGTGGAGTTGTTATTTTCTACTATTAGGTCAATCTACCATGCATGTTCTGTCATCCATGTACCTGCACCAGTAGATGTTGTTGTAGTTTTTCCTTCTTATTATGTCTTCAAATATTAATTTTTCTATATGATTCATGAAAACGTTGGCTAATGTTCCTGAAATAGGTGAACCCATGGGTAAACCTTCTTCACTGAATTAAAATTAATTTTGTTTTATTAACTGTAATAAATTTATTGTTTCATCTCTATGTTCATGAGGTAGCTTATTGTGTGTTCTTCGGTTTTCTTCAATTATTTTTATGGTTTCGGGATACAAATGCACTTACTTTCTACATCAAAGGAGAGCAATGTTGCTGTGCCAGGGATTTTAATGTATCTTATATGTTCTACTAGTTGAGAGGAATTTCTTATTGTTCTGTTATTTTCTAGTTTATAGTAGTGGGAGAGCTGTGACCGCATTTTTTATGCCAGTAGGTACGTAGGAATTTCTGTGAAATTCTTTATTGGATGGATTGGATAAATTTTTTATGGATCGTTGGTTAACATCTCACGTTTGGTACTTCAGGCTTATTTTGTATAACTCGGTTTCTCTCTGTCTGTAAGTGTATGCTCTATGCTTTTGAGTGTGTTTTTAACATGTTTGAAATCTGTTGGTTGGGTTTCATTTTTTTTCTATGTTCTTGGTGATGAATTATTACGTTCTTTCTATGTATTCTTCTGTTCCTTCTACGTATTCTTTTGTTTTCACGAGGGCGATGCTATTACCTTTGTCAGATTTTGTTATAATATTTTCTGCTTGCAGTTTTTCCTTTAGATTTTTAAGTTTTGTTTTATCACAATTATTTATGATGTTTTTGATTTCTTTCTTAATTTTTGTTTCTATGCTTTTTAATTTCTTCTGCCTAGTTAGCTTTGTGTTGACATTTCTTTTCTAGTGAGAATATATTCAGATTTTATAATGAGCTCTTCTGCGTGTTGTTCATTTGCTGGTGAGTCAACGTTGTGTTTTAGGTCTTTTTCTAAGATCCGTTGTTCGGTTTTATTTAGTATTATATCTGTAAGACTGATCATCCTAGGATAGGAATGGTGTGTAGGAATGTATTTGCTGTTATGGGAGTTTGTGTGGTACAATTTGAGATTTTTAATTTTCTTGTTACGCTTTAGCCACGTTTTGTTTATAGCTCTGCATGTGCAGCATTCGACTTTTTCCAAGATGGAAGCGAAAATAGTAGGATTATTTAATTTTTGTGCCAGCTGAAGGTGAATTTCATGTAATTCGTGCTTTATTGTTTGTTCCTTTGTACGTAGTGACTTAATTCCTTATTTCAGCCAGGCATTTTTAGCATTGTGTCTGGCAACTTTTGCTACTTTTGAACTGCTTTTGATCTTTACATTTATGCAGTTTGGCATAAGATCATTACGTTTACCATGGTTATTAAATCTGATGGTTTCATCGGTTTTATATGGATTAAAACGATTCTTGTTGAACTGGTAATAGAGGTCAAAAAAATGGTTCAAATGGCTCTGAGCACTATGGGACCTAACATCTGAGGTCATTAGTCCTCTAGACCTTAGAACTCTTAAACCTAACTAACCCAAGGACATCACACCCATCCATGTCCGAGACAGGATTCGAACCGTCAACCGAAGTGGTCGCGCGGTTCCAGACTGAAGCGCCTAGAACCGCTCGGCCACACCGGCCGGTAATAGAGGTCAACTGGTGATTATTCCTTCAGGTGACTCTCTGCATGCCCGCTTGTTCGTAACGGAAATGCCTGTAAGCCACCGCACAAATGTCTCAGGCGGTCGGGAGTCAGTGACATCCCTCTGCTTTGTATCTTTAAACGGGACA
Organism: Schistocerca americana; assembly: GCF_021461395.2. NCBI lineage: Eukaryota > Metazoa > Arthropoda > Insecta > Orthoptera > Acrididae > Schistocerca > Schistocerca americana. The sequence goes on along the minus strand of NC_060123.1, from coordinate 398,713,099 downwards.
ACCCTTTCAAAGCTAAGGAAACACTTCAATTAAAACGTTCCGATCAATTTTCTGTGGCTTCCTAAAATGAACAGTAAGTCTATGGTGCGGCTTAGTTTGGGCCTTTTTAGTCAAGAGCGTCTATCAGAGAAATATTGAATCGAAATGAGAGACAGAATCATCAGCAGCGCTCATTTAAAGTAGAAACGCTGTGGTGCGCATTCTGAGATAAGGGAAATAAAGGAAGGATGGAAGGAAGGACGATCCGGGTTTAATGTCCAGCTGACGTCGTGGTTGTTAAAGACGGAGCACAATCTCGGAATATTTCAGAAATGGGAAAAGAATGGGCCTTTCCCTTTCAGAGGAACAATGATGGTGTTTATATGGAACGAGTTCGGAAAATCAAGGAAAAACATAAATGAGCCGTGGCTGGACTGGCACCAGTTGTATCTCTGACATGAGTACGATAGATTTCCTAGTGCAGGCGTTTGTCTTTGGGCTTGGGCCGGCTCGAGATATCAGGTAGTCGAGACCGCGAGCGGTGCCCGAGGACACAACGCTTGGAAACGTTGCACGGAGGTGTGCGAGTTGGTTGGTTGGCTGGCGGACAGAAGCGAAGACGGCGTACCTGAAGGCGGGCGGTGATTCCCACGTAGTTGTATTAGAGTCGGCGGGAGTTGGCCGGCGCTGTGTATTCTCCAGCAACTTCCAGAGCTGTGGATGTGCCCGCTGCCTTGGAGAAACATTCTGTTATGGTCTTGCGAAGTGATGGTTTGACACCTTCGCAAAGTCACCCCAGCATCAAGACACCAAGTTAAGTACGCTATTTACTAAGAGCGCTTAGTTAACTGTGCTTGTAATCGCTCTTGGTACAGTAAGATGGTGCAAGACGTGTGACATTATGTTTATTCGATTTCATTCGAGGCCTCTTCCTATGCGTGTGCTCTGCTTTGCCATAATATTGATGTATTTGCAGATATGTGTTATTAAATTTTAGTGAGTGTTGGTTTTCCTGAGTCAGTTCATTTCTCACTCTTAGTGTTGTTATCAGGTACTGTTTCTCTTAAAGGAAGCACTTGTGAGTGAAATTAGTTATTGTTTAGCATTGATTTCATAGGGTAATTTACTGGTCAATCTTAAATGTTAAGATTATGAAAAGTTTTTCTGCTTCCTGTTGTCGGATGCGATCTGTGTTTCAGTGAGCTGAGGCAGTGGGCAACCGAAGCACCGGGTTTCCCTTTAGATTACAAGTCTGGCTTATGGGCGGTGGACTTCGCCTGAGCTCGTGGTCCTCTTCGGTAGCATCTGCTTACTTCATATTTTGATCTACTCGACGTGAGGTTGCGAACGGAACTGCGTCTTGGTTCGAAGTTGAGTATTACTTCTCTCAGTCGGTTCCACCGTCGTGGTTACACTTCGGCCTTTTAAGCCTGGACCTTGCTTCCGTTGTTACACATTGATCACTGTAGAAAGTTATAACTTTCTATGCCATAAAGGTTCATCTCACAGGTGCTCGCTCTGGGAGATTGACAAGTTACGTTTAATATGTGTGTGTTTTGAGTATTTCTGTAAAGCCGGGACTCTGTGTCAACTGTTACTTTACATGTATAGTTTAGAAATGAAAAGCGTTTTAAATAATGTGTCTTAACTAGTTTTGTTGAAGTTATGGTTAAATTCAGCCTTAGTGACTTTTTCAATTTTTGTGGGAGATCGTGGGCTAATAACTTGTTAACCTGGTTATGATCTTATGTAATGAGTTTCTTAAATATTTCGAGTGACTGGCTGTCCTTAATATTTATGGGAAATGTTTTATTAACTTATGATTTTATGTAATTAATGTCTCTTAAAAAAATATTGCCCAAGTAAAACCTGTTAAATCGTTTTTGGGAGTTAATAAACCCATTGGAATTGAAATGTTCACTTTATTGGGTCAGCCCTTCCACCCCCTTTGATTTAAAGGTAAAACGAAACAGCTGTTAAGGAATAACGTTCCACTAAATGTGGATGGGCGGAGGCGAATTTGAAACGTTGCCCTCCCATACCCGAGTCCAATGAGCCAACATGAATAAAAGTAAAACCTTCTCAATATTATGTTCTGTTTAATCATCCGCGTCACGGCTACAGAACACCTAGACCTTCAACGCACACTCCGCAGCTCGTGGCGTAGTGACTTGTCGCGCCAGTCTCTGAGGGCCCTTCCGTGGTTGCTATCGTTGTGGTTGTCTCTTCAGTCTGAAATGGTCATTCGCTGCAGCATGCATCCCTTTACCTTTAGGATTTTTTCTATCTTGTTAAAGCTATCTGTGAATGTCTATGGCTTCACAGAACTAATGTGTTGTTCTCCATAACGAGAACCTGTACGTTGGCGAGTTTTATGACACATAGTGCTTCCTCCATCACAGCTGATTTCTCCACCTTTCTCAACCTGTAATGACTCTCGTATGGATGGATATTCCGCTCATTCCAACACAGACTTTTCTCCATGCACACGGTATGCGAAATATTGCCGACATTGTGAGTGGGCCTCTTTTCTCCTTTTTCGATCTAAGGCACTATTCGATCTTCTTGGCCAGTTTTTAAACGGCATCCATGCCGTGTTTGTGGAGTAAAAGACAGATTGTGTCCGTCACCCTGAGAATTTCTGACAGAGGTCATTTCACTTCGCCAGGTGTGAGACATCGTGACACATCTTATGTACTTGATGTAGTATCCGTTGCTCCTCAAAACAATCTTGGTGTCGCAGCTCGCGTAAGAGATGCTGCGGCTCACAAATTCGTACTGCATGCGTTACGAGAGTATCAACCAGTCCTCTTTCCTAAATCGAGTGTTTTTTTGACAGTCCATTTAGTTATTGATCCAGCACATCGGTAACCGATACACGTTGTGACAAAGGTATTCACCATTCCTCGTAACTAGCACATCTAGAAACGGTATCTGATGCTCCTTTTCTATCCCCGTAGTAAATTTAGTGTTGGAATAGAGACGGTTAAATTGTCTGACGAAGTCGCCGATTTGTCTCACCACGATTCTACACGACGAAGGTGTCGTCCGCTTACCTTAGGTTTACAATGTGGCGAGTCGAGTGCCTGTGACTCGAAATGCTGCGTGAAGAAACTGGCAACAACCGGAGGAGCTGGACAACTCATGGCGACGCGTTCCGTTCAACATGAAGCAGCACACGCCGTTAATTAATTTGTAGATCTGCTTCCTGCATCTTCCGAACTTTTTCTTCTGTTGCAAGCCAAGAACTGAGGCCCAACATTTAAACGTTTCCTGTCAGCTCAGTTGACAGAAGAACAAATCGCATCAATTCAAGATATGCTAAGAAAAATACACTACTGGCCACTAAAATTGCTACACCAAGAAGAAATGCAGATGATAAACGGGTATTCATTGGACAAATATATTATACTAGAACCGACATGTGATTACATTTTCACGCAATTTTGGTGCATAGATCCTGAGAAATCAGTACCCAGAACAACAACTTCTGGCCGTAATAACGGCCTTGGTAGGCCTGGGCATTGGGTCAAACAGAGTTTGGATGGCGTGTACAGGTACAGCTGCCCATGAAACATCAACACGATACCACAGTTCATCAAGAGTAGTGACTGGCGTATTGTGACGAGCCAGTCGCTCGGCCACCATTGATCAGAATTTTTCAGTTGGTGAGAGATCTGGAGAATGTGCTGGCCAGGGCAGCACTCGAACATTTTCTGTATCCAGACACGCCCGTACAGGACCTGCAACATGCGGTCGTACATTAGCCTGCAGAAATGTAGGGTTTCGCAGGCATCGAATGAAGGGTAGAGCCACGGGTGGTAACACAACTGAAATCTAACGAACGCTGTTCAAAGTGACGGAGACGTATAACCAATTGCACCCCATACCATCACGCCAGGTGATACGCCAGTATGGCGATGACGAATACACGCTTCCAATGTGCGTTCACAGCGATGTCACCATACACGGATGCGACCATCGTGATGCTGTAAACAGAACCTGGATTCATCCGAAAACATGACGTTTTGCCATTCGTGCACCCAGGTTCCTCGTTGAGTACACCATCGCAGGCGCTCCTGTCTGTGATGCAGCGTCAAGGGTAACTGCAGCCATGGTCTCCGACCTGATAGTCCATGCTGATGCAAACGTCGTCGAACTGTTCGTGCAGATGGTGGTTGTCTTGCAAACGTCCCCGTCTGTTGACTCAGAGATCGAGACGTGGCTGCACGATCCGCTACAGCCATGCGGATAAGATGCCTGTCATCACGACTGCTAGTGATACGAGGCCGTTGGGATCCAGCATGTGGTTCCGTATTACGCTCCTGAACCCACCGATTCCATATTCTGCTAACAGTCATTGGGTCTCGACCAACGCGAGCAGCAATGTCGCGATACGATAAACCGCAATCGCGGTAGGCTACAATCCGACCCTTATCAAAGTCGGAAACGTGATGATACGCATTTCTCCTCCTTACACGAGGCATCACAACAACGTTTCACCAGGCAACGCTGGTCAACTGCTGTTTGTGTATGAGAAATCGGTTGGAAACGTTCCTCGTGTCAGTATATTGTAGGTGTCGCCACCGGCGCCAACCTTGTGTGAATGCTCTGAAAAGCTAATCATTTGCATATCACACCATCTTCTCCCTGTCGGCTAAATTTTGCAGCTGTAGCACGTCATCTTCGTGGTGTAGCTATTTTAATGGCCAGTAGTGTAGATTAAGAAAGGAGTGAATAAGTATTGTTACTTTGACATGAAAATAAATGTTAAAGATCGAGGGACATGATATAAAATGTAGACTATATACACTATCTGATCAAAAGTATCCAGTTACCCATAAGTTATTAATGTGTGGTGGTTCCACCATTCGTCTCTCTGATAGCTTACTCCAAATCGCTCGTTCACATTCATCCACTGTCCTATGGTATCGCTCTTTGCACCACCTAAGGCGTCGCTTACCATTGTCTACAGTAATGTGTGACTTGTGAACAGCTGGTCGACCATTGTGACCCATTCTCTTCTACTCCCTATACACGCTGTCCTTACTACACAACTGGTAGTACATTGTAATTCATGATTCCCCTCGCTGACAGCACTCGAGCTCTTACAGCCACGCACCGCAGTGCTTGACAGTCCCTGTCCATCAGTGCACGAAGTCTGCCTGCTCTTGTATTAGATGTGGTTGTTCCGTCGCCTTTCCACTTCAGTCACGTCACCAAAAGTTGACTTCTGCATCTTTAAGAGGGTTGAAATGTTCCCGATGATATCCGATGACTACTCCACGTTCGAAGTCGCAGAGGTCTCTTTATCGGATACTTTCTCTATTACTGCTTCTCTATTGACAACACACTGCTTCCCTCTTTTTTTTTTTAAATGTTACGATCGCTTCTTGTGAAAGCTAGTGGTCAGTTCTACATTACAAAAAAGATCCGGTTACTTGTGATCAGATATTGCCTATAGGGTGATCGGAAATTCCCGTTACAGGCTTCCAGGACTTGTAGAGGGGAGTGAGTAGATACTATTCTGAATTGGAACTCGTGTACTAAACGTGCCGTTTCCGTGCTTCAACTGTTTGAAAACATGTTGGTAACACAACCACTTTTACAAGTAGCTGATTAGGCACTATCCAGTTCGTCACATGTTTTACAATTCCACTCATTGATAGTCAAAGAAATTGCTCGTTTAATCGTTGACGGGTTCTTTTCAATGTGATGCAGTACGAACTCTTCCTCAGCGGATATGCTGCGTCTCGTTGGAGCACCATCTTCACGCCTGCTGACGGTGAAGGCACCTGTTCTCGAAGCCGATGGTGGTGAAAAGGATGTGCGATGGAGTCGGACGTTGTCGAGGGCGATCTTTATAAAGGCGAGATGAGCTCTTCCATTACCGTGAGCTTTGCCTTTCAGAAGGACCATATCGGTATAATTTGCTAAGGTGTACTCAGTCATGTTGCTGTAACACTTATACGCGTGAATGAGGCTCGGACCAGGTCAGGAAGGTATGACAGAGGTTACAGTACGCTTGTTCGCCCACTGCTTGAGTAGTGCTCAGCAGTGTGGGATCAGTACCAGATAGGGTTGATAGAAGAGATAGAGAAGATCCAACGGAGAGCAGCGCGCTTCGTTACAGGATCATTTAGTAATCGCGAAAGCGTTACGGAGATGATAGATAAACTCCAGTGGAAGACTCTGCAGGAGAGACGCTCAGTAGCTCGGTTTGGGCTTTTGTTGAAGTTTCGAGAACATACCATCACCGAGGAGTCAAGCAGTATATTGCTCCCTCCTACGTATATCTCGCTAAGAGACCATGAGGATAAAATCAGAGAGATTAGAGCCCACACAGAGGCATGCCGACAATCCTTCTTTCCCCCATCAATACGAGACAGGAATAGAAGGGAGAACCGATAGAGGTACTCAAGGTACCCTCCGCCACACACCGTCAGGTGGCTTGCGGAGTATATATGTAGATGTAGATGTAGATGTAGAAATGGCATCTGCCAATCTGACGTACCAACCACCAAGCCCACCCCCCGCCCCTCCCTACGCCCTGTGACTACTGTGTTGCACACCTACCTAAAAAACATGTTTTAAAACTACTGTATGCTACACAGTCGTTTCCGGTCTTGGGTTCCCAACATTCAAAATCTTATTTACTCACTCCCTTCTGAAAGTTCTAGAAGTTTGTAACAGGAATTTTCGAACGCCTTGTATAAAAAGATGGTTTCGAATGACGGAAATTTCACAACACTGAGTACACATTCAACTGTTTTCTATAGATATTTGTCTGGTGTGTCTTGTTTTCTTTAGGTATTCGTCTAGAGTGTGCAGAAGTGAAACGCGGACAAAAAACGGTTCAGACAGGAAGGGAAAGAAGTTTTTGAAATGTGGCGACTCCGCCACACACCGTTGGGTGGCTTGCGGAGTATAAATGTAGATGTAGATGTAGATGTAGAAGAATACTGAAGGGCAGATGAAAATATCGCCTAACTAATGGATATGTACTGAATCCAACCGAGGTGTTAAGATATACGAGGGCTGTGAAGATCATGAATGTTTTATTTGCAACAGTAAGCTACACACTTACGTATCTACATAGTCGTTGCACCGACTTAGACATTTCTCGTAGCGTTGTGCAAACTTTCCAATTCCCTCGTAATAGAAGGGAGCCGCAATGCTTTCCACCAGTTCTCTACACCGTCTACAGCTCTTGTCCGTGACAAAATGTTATCTTCATGGGCGGTGAATCATGTGAGCAGAGATGGAAACTCAGGGAGAGCCAATTATGGGCTGTATTGTGGGTGATCGAACGCTTCCTATGGAAAATGTTATGTTTTGACGTTTGCATGGCATCAGGTGAAATCTCTCACCAGGCCCCCATTCTTGTTGAGACCCGCTATTTTCTAGGCATCTTTCCGTGCTCACTGTGCGTTCAGAACTGAATGACTGACATGACGCATTCGATGTTTCCAACACATGCTTCATCGGATTATCGCCGTGGTTTCTATTTTGCTCCAGAGCAGATCTTACTAACAGAATGTATTGTTGATGGGTTGGATGCTAAGAGATTAAGAAAATTCCATATTCTCATGGAAAGAGTTGTGGGGCTAAAAACAGTGTAGGATGACCAAGGATGTGCTAAAGCAAACCGTGCCGTCTGGGGAGCCTTGCCACTGTTGACGCGGTTTCCTCAGTCGGAGGTTCGAGTCCTCCGTTGGGCGTGAGTGTGTGTGTTGTCCTTGCGTAAGTTAGTTCATGTTAGATTAAGTAGTGTGACTAGGGACCGATGACCTCAACAGTTTGGTCACATAGAAACTTACCACCACCGCCACTAAAGTAGGTACTAAAGCAAGCAGGTCAAATGGATGTAAGCTGGAGTAGTTCTGCGGAGATGAAGAGGTTTGCACAGCATAGACTGGCGTGAAGAACTGCAATAAACCAGTCTGGGGACCGACACGACAACAACAACAACAAGAGCAACCCAACAACAATATTACCGCAAATCATATATCTAAGAATTATTTAATATTTTTAGTTCCTTAAGTTTTTAAATTTTCGTCTGTAGTCTGAAAATCATGTAATGATTTGTGGACCGAGTAGCGAAAGTCACACATAACCCTAGCGTCATATATCATCACAAGTTTGTGTAATCAGTCACATATAAATCGCAAAGAATAAAGGTTTTTTAAATCCTACGTGGAGCGAAACGCAGCACATATGCAGCCCGTTGGTTAGAGAGGCGAATCTCCGGAATCCAATACATGTGTTCGCCTTTCCGCTGATTTTTTTCTCTCTTCTACTTTTCGCGGTCTTTTTCTCCCAGGACTCTGCCCTGCGCCGTTTAGCGTAGGAGCCCGCGGCTGGCGGACGGAGGTGGGCGCGCGCGTTGCACGGCCCCAGACTGCTGGCTGGCATTCCTGCCTCCTCCGCCCCTTGCCCCACCCGCTCTGCTTTCGTGCCACAGACCTGCCTCCCTCCCTCCTTTCCCCGCCCTCTCTCCCTTTCTACGGTTGACCGACCCCTCACATGACAGGATACCAGCTTCCGCCGGAGTTCCGGCCAAGTCACTAGCCATTCCTGCCCGCCTTACTGCTCCCAGAGACTCTTCGTATGACTGGGGTATACGTTTGGAATGCTGCGTCGCCATCTTTTGACCCTTTCTGTACCTGGGAATGATACTTGTTGTTATCTGCTTCTTCCCGCATTGCCTTAGGAATCCATTTACCGAGTGACACAGGGGGAAAGATCAGATATCTGGGTGCTCAAACAAGTAGTCATTTCTAGCAGCAAAGTCAATAAAAAACCATGTGCAACGTTCATACCATTAGCTGCTTGATATACAAAGGTGGATTACTTCGGACTACGCAGTCATCTCGCCCCTGCATAGTTTAAATGCCTTCACTGACGTTCGTGCCAGTACGAGGTCTTATATAGTAAACACAAGGAAATGCAATATTAATGACAATAATTTTAGCTTGGAGTGTACTGAAGATAATTCAGTGACTACCCGATTTCATTGAACGCATTAGTACAGAAACTGGAAGAACTGAGTTATTCAAATTTTTCCACAGTTATATTGACAAACACAGTGTGGTTCTAATGTACATTCTTCTATAATTTTACGTGTGTTTTCGTCTTTTATCACAATAAAAATGAAACTCTTAAAAAGTTGTACTTGTTTTGTGCAGTAATTAATCCAAATCATTACAAACTCGGCCTTTTTTGGTCGATCGGCCTTATGACTGGTTTCATGTGGAGCACCACGAATTCGTCTCCTCTGCCAAACGTATCATCTCAGGGTACCTACGTCCTCATTTATTTGCTGGATATATTCCAATCTCTGTCTTCCTCTGCAGTTTTTACCCCCTACAGCTGGCTCTAACACCACGAAAGTTATCCCATGATGTCTGTGCTGATATTAAGTCGTCAACAGTTGCGGTGACTTGAATTCCAGTGCCGACTCGTCGGGACTTGAAGTGGCGCGGTCTGCTGGCAGCCAGTCTTTGCCGGGCCACATGGCGACCTCTCTTGCGATCCAGCTGTCCGTCTCCGAGGGTCATTGAGTCTGCTTGCCTTCCTTGCAGAACACCGCTCGCCGCGCTGCCTTCTTAACATTTTGGTCGGTATCTGTGTCAGTGCCGCTGCCATTAAACTATGTTTTTACAAGTAGTTGAGAGAGACTTCCTGATGATAGTGGAACGTTTTGGGCGCTGCTGAAAGAATTGACCGATGTTCTTTAGCGGGAGCTGGTTATTTTTCCGGTGCTATTTAATGCAAGCGAATTTATTTGCCAAGGAGACACGCAGTGTGGGCTGCCTTAGGTATAGAACTTTTGTTGCAGTCTTGTTCATGAATAAAAAAAAATCCCGAACAGGCCATGAAGGCCCAACGGTATCGACCAGCCGCCGTATCATTCTCAGGCCACAGGTGTCACTGGATGCGGATATGGAGGGGCATGGGGTCAGCACACCGGTCTCCAGGCCGTACGTCAGTTTCCGAGAGCGGAGCCGCTACTTCTGAATCAAGTAGTTCCTCAGTTTGCCTCACAAGGGCTGAGTGCACCCCGCTTGCCAATAGCGCTCGGCAGACCGTATGGTTACCCATCCAAGTGCTAGCCCAGCCCGACAGTGCTTAACTTCGGTAATCAGACTGGATCCAGTGTTACCACTGTGGCAAGGCTGTTGGCCTTGTTCATGAATGCAGTATTAAATTTCTCCTGATTTACGATGGTACATTCTCAAAATCATTTATCTATATACTAGTTCGGACGTTCAACTCATTCAATTATACTTTCAACTGGCCTAAGTCATAGAAATAAACTGTTCGAAAATCTGTGTCATTATTAGTAGTATCAACATTTACTGTGTCTAGGATTATATTAACGATTTCCCTTACTGGCGATCTTGGTATTTTAAAATGTTTGCTGTGTTCATAATTGTAATAAATAGAAATTGTTCAAAGAATGTCACCCGCACCTCCTTCTAGCCCTTCCACTCAATAGTTCTGGTACAATGTCTTAACAGGTGATCCGCCGACTTGCCCCTTTTTCTTTTCAGTGTTTCCAAATATTTGTTTCCTTGCCAATTCTGCGGAGACCCTCCTCATTCCTTACCATATCAGTCCACCTAATTTTCAACATTCTTCTGTATAATCACAATGCTTCGTTTCAAGTCTGTTCCGGTTTCCCCACAGTCCACGTTTCACTACTATATATGCTACGATCCAAACGTCCATTTTTAGAATTTTATTCCTCAAACTAAGGCCTATATTTTATACCAGTAGACTTCTTTTGGCCAGGAATTCCCTATTTGCCAGACCTAGTCTGCTTTTTACGTCTTCCTCGCCTCGTCCGTCATAGGTTATTTTGTTACGTTGTTAGCAGAGTCCTTAACTTCAGCTACTTCGTAATCACCAAACCTGGTGCTAAGTTTCTCGCTGTTCTCATTTGCACTGCTTCTCATTGCTTCCGTCTTTGTTCGATTTACACTTAATCTATATTCTGTACTCAGTCAACTGTTCATGGTATTCAACAGATCTTGTAATCCTTGTCGACTTTCACTGCGGATAGCAATGTCATCATCGAACCTTATCATTGATATTCTTTCACCCTGAATTTTAATTACAGTCTGGACCTATCTTTCACTTCCGACATCGCTTCTTTGATGTATAGATTGAACAGTAGAAGCGAGAGACTACACCCTTTTTAATGCGTACACTTCGTTCTTAGTCTCCCACTCTTATTATTCCCTCTAGGTTCTTGTACATATTGTATATTACACGTTTTTCCTGTACCTTGCCCCTGTTTTCCTCATAATTCCGAATATCTTGCACCGTTTGAGGTTGGCGAACGCTTTTTGCAGGTGTACAAATCCTATGAACGTGTCTTGATTTTTCTCTAATCTTCCTTCCATTATCAAACGCAACGTCAGAACTGCCTCTCTGGTGTCTTTATCTTTCCTAAAGCCAAACTGTTTGTCATCTAACAGATCCTCATCTTTCTTTTCCACTCTTCTGTATCTTATCCTGGTGAACAACTTGGTGTTAACCTGAAAGTTGTTGGACTTTTGTCTCTAAAAATGTTGTAAATTGTGTGGATGATGTTTTTCCTAAAGTCAGATGGTATATCGCCAGTTTCGTATAGTAGACACAAACGTCAATTGTCGTTTTGTTACCGTTTCCCCGAATGATTGTAGGAATTCTGGTGGAATGTTATCCATACCTTCTGCTTTACATGATCTTAAGTGCCCCAAAGCTCTTTTAAATTCTGGTTGTAACACTGGATCTCGTATCTCTTCCCAGCAGAATCCTATTTGTTTTTCTGTCACGTCATTACACAAGTCTTTCCCTTCATAGAGTCTTTCAATGTACTCTTTCCACCAATGCGCTTTCTCCTCTGCGTTTATCAGTGAATTTATCATCTAATATAACAAGCACTATCATAATAAACATTTATTTAAATATGGTTACCAATTTTGAACTTTATGCTGTCCATCTTCAGATCCACCACACTGTAAAGATTTGAAGTGTGAATTGAAAATAGGGAAGTCAGAAAATAATTTAGTGAGCGAAAAAAGAAAGAAAAGAAGAACCAGTAAGAGTTAAAATATCGTAGCATTTAGCCATGTGTTGCGGTCTACGGTGCACGGAACAGTTCCGTGAAATGACAGGTGTTTACTGCTACGGATGGCTAATATGGCTCAGGTTAAGTAGTGTATTGTAGTCAGACTTGCGTAAGATGACCTACAGTGAAAGATAAAGTATGAACGAAAATGGTAAACAATTTGTATAACATTATACAAAAGTAGCTTACAAATAAATACATCAATTCAATGGAGATAACCGCATGAGTTAAAAACATTTCAAATTAAGAGAGCCAGTGTGATAGGATGTAATCATGGTGATCGGTCGTCGCCTCGTGGCAATGGTTGGTACTTTCAGTGACGCTGATTCCATAGAGACGTCATCAAGATGGCTGCTGGTGGTCAAAGATGTGCCAGGAGGACGCCTTATATTGCTTTTTATGATGGCGTGTAGTTATCAGTATGAACCAGCAAGTATGAAGAAGTGAGCAGCGTCACCTGATGAGAAATGACTGCTTGTCAGACACACGCATGGTATATATGGTATTAGTGAGCGTGCTGTCTGTGCGTTAGGATGGGGAAGGTGCGTGAACTGAGTTTCACCGAGGACAAATTGTGGTGGCCCAGAGTCTCGGCAAGACAATTTCGGAAACTGCACGACTTTTCGGGTGTTCGAGGGGTGAAGTGATGAGTGTCTTCTTGATTCCCGGCGGGGTCAGGGATTTTCTCCGCCTCGTGATGACTGGGTGTTGTGTGATGTCCTTAGGTTAGTTAGGTTTAAGTAGTTCTAAGTTCTAGGGGACTGATGACCATAGATTTATGTCCCATAGTGCTCAGAGCCATTTGAAGCCAATCCGATCATCAAAAAGAGTGTTATCTCTGACTGCAGTTAAAGCTGACATGAACACTGACATTAAAACTGTACTGACGCAGTGCAGTTAGTGGCATCATTTGAACTGATTTCTTTAAAAGCTTACGTGCTCAATTAAGACGTGCAATAAAATACTGTTATCACAAGGTGCTTGAAAGGTGACATCGACGCCACAGATTATCGTTTTGTTGAAATATCGATGTACGAAGTCTTTGTTTAACAGTATTGCAAATTTTTGCCGCGAACGTAAGGCAGCAATCTTCGTCCAGATCTTCCATGCATCTTGTTAGCGGAAAAGGTCTTCTGTATGAGAAACGTATACAAACAGAAGAAGATTTGAATTATATGAATATTATTGCGCGTTCTTCTGGTCCGGGTTGTACTACGATGTGAACCTGCGGCGTGGCGACACATGGTCACAACAGGAGCTTTACGAGAAAGTTCTTCTCCATTAATTAACTCGTTGCATGCAACATATAGTCGACGTCAAGAGAGGAAGGATAGCACAGTGTTCGTACAAAAACCAGAAGGTCAATCATTATAGGGATGACACTACATGGCGGAAAATAAGTCGTAGCAGAAGCACTGCCTAGAAATGTAATACACTAATGAATAATTGTATATTTGAAAGTACTGAAGAACATGACTATCTGAAGCATGAGGGTCATTTACAAAATCTTTTTCCATAGGTTTTATATCGCATTCGTATTAACATAATAAAATCAGTAATCAGAATTCTGGGTATCACAAAACTGATAAAAATTCAATAAAATCAGCTCAGAATTATCGGGGCGTCTAAAATACTTGAAATTAAATAGAAGCAGAAATATTAACAGTCCTAACATTTTGTAGGCTCGCATGAAAAATCAGAAGTTCAGATCAATTAGACTGGTAGAAGTCCGTCACCATCTACCAACGTTATCATTAAAAATACCTAAATTCAAAATATATATGGAAATAAAAATTCCATGAACGTATGAAAAAGAAAGTTAAGGTCAATGAATCTGGTAAACATTCACTGTATAATCGACATCAACAGCAAAAATGACGTAAAAAGCGAATATATAGAGTGATGGTCTAATAAAAGAGACAAGAAAGCAGCTATTATTTTAAATAACACCTTTAAAAAGATCGAAAAATGCTTTTTCACATTCATTTTTCGCCGTTCATTTATAAGAACTGAAGGGTTACTCTTAAGCGAACGAATATTTCAACAGCAAACCCTTAGGACCGATATGAAGAATCTCAAGGCCGTGTGTGCTATCACCTTCTGAATTATTACAGGTTATGAGGGGTAGTCCGAGAACTGACCTGCTAAGCGAAACACCTGAAATGTGGTCTTTGAAACGTGTTTTGACGTGACGCCCAGTTCTCACAATCATAGCCAGCCAATATATATACAACTGAGCCAGAGTAATGTTTATTAGCATTCCCAGTAGTATGCCTCAGTTTATTGAAAAACATATATGCGGTCGAAAAAACAATGACTTTGTCAGTATTTGTAAATAGTTTGTTGGCTCTGCCAGATAGTGTGCACATATAAATCTTTTTACACAAGAATTTGAGGCAAATGAGGGTTTTTTTGATTGAATTGTTTGAAAAAGCCATAAACAATTTTCTAGGGATAGTCATTTGTGATTGCAGTTTTCTTTAAAGTCCCTAATATAAATCTTTTTACACAAGAATTTGAGGCAAATGGGGGTTTTTTTGATTGAATTGTTTGAAAAAGCCATAAACAATTTTCTAGGGATAGTCATTTGTGATTGCAATTTTCTTTAAAGTCCCTAATTCCCTTTGATTTTGGCCTGATTTCGGAGGTAATTTGACCATTCCTTTATGCATTATTAGGGAAAAGGCTTTTTTTTATTGTCAGGTGACAAGAATTAGCATTGTTGATGACATCCACCGTTGTTGGTTTCCTAAAAGTAGCAAAAAAGGTTTTGCAGTATGATGATAAAAGGTCAGGTTGTAAATTATCGTCTGGTTCTTCTATATAAGTCACTAAATGGTAGTTTATTTGTAGGCTAGCTCCTAGTCTCGCCACACGTTTTACCTCAGGGTTAAGAACTCGACTTCAATTGTTCTAGACAAACACTTGAGAAACCATTATAAACACAAGTCAACATCGACATTTTACCAAATTTGTTAAACAATTTAATTACATGCGCAACAGGTAACATTAATGGAGCAAGTTACCATGAAGCACAATGTAAATGTATCACTAGCTTGTAATCTTATCATTGGGATTGGCATAGGTTCATTTATTACGTTATTTATTGAACTCTGTTGCAATTATTAATTAATTAATTGTGCCAATCCTTGAAATTGTGGGGTGAAATTAGATTCATTAGGATTAGACAAATTGGGATAGGTTGAGCAATTGATGAAATTTAGTTGCTGACAATTTGCATTTATTTATCCTAAAACCGGCAAAACAGTAGTTGCAAAATTTATATAATGGTTTCCGTGCAACATATCCTACACATTTTGAATTACCGTGACGATACAACTGCAGAATTTACCAGCAATGGTCTCACGAAGTACATGATTATGGTCACACACTCCTTCTCTTGGAATATAAATGGAAAGGAAAATGAACGATTCACTCAACTAAACTGTACACCCCAATTCAATTACGTGCACATCCAGTTAGAACAACGTAGGAAGTGGACCGAGATCAACTCGAAATTGGTGAGCTAATCTCTGCAAAGTTGTCATGTGCAATGTCTGTCTGGCTGTTCATACCATTTTTCTCAGTAACTGGTGACGCACCTTAGCGATGTAAAAATGTGAAGCTTCTAATGCAATAAAAATAAACGGCCGTATGTGTTACATATTTTGACCCTTTCATACTAGTAGATAATAACTTGCAGTGTTCTTCCCGTTGATCTAGAATCATTAAATTTGGCAAGGTGGTTTGACACTACAATAAAAAGAAAAAAATCCATAAATTGTGAATGTGTAATTATATCACACGATTTTTTTTTTCTATTTGAATGTTTGTGCCTATCTGCCTGGCCGTCTGTTAAGCCCCCATTTTCTGAGGAACGGATAGACGTATCAAGTCAAGGTCTATGGTTCCTTGGTAGTATAATAAATGTTAGCTTCTAAATTGATGTAATCAAAAGATAAGGCCGTTTATGGCACACATTTTGATACTCGCAAATGCAATCATCAAGACCTTCGGGAAAACTCCCGTTTTCCTAGAATTATGAAATTCGTTGGGAAGCAAGCTTCATAGCTTAAAACCAAAAGAAAAAAATCTAAAAACTGTTCAACTGTTATTATATCACATGAAAGAATTTTCTATCGTCGCTTTTCATCCAACTTCTAACTTGAAATTAAAACATTCTCGAAAGTCTTGGAATCCCTGGGGCTGACATCTTGCTGGTATCGATTGATTAGAGGAAGTAATAATAGAAAACCTCCATCCCGGAATGGATGAAACGTCCATCTACATGAGTAAATTTGTACGGAATCCTCATTGCTCGAGTACTACTCGCATCTGATCAGTTTTTCTTTTTTTACGGTATAGTTCCTTTATTTTCAGCTGTTTTAATCGATCTCGTCCCATCACATGCTCTGCAGGCGCTAAGGGTGTCGACTTAGTGCACCCACACAATCCTATCTTCATCCTCAGGTTTTGGTTAAGAGTAAGCTAAATTTTCTAGAATTCTGACCTATCCTTCCATAAAGGACGCTTTACGAACTCGTCTGTTTATGCACGTGAGCCACCCGCTAATTTCAGCTCGAGAACACTAAGAACTCTAAGAACTGTGTTCGTCGTACAGTACCGGACATCAGACGGACACACGGCCGCTGTCAGCGACACAGTCTGCTCCATTATTCGCGAGGCTGCAGTTTAGCCCATGATTAACACCGTTTCCATTGCACACGTCTGGCGCGGAATGTGCAGTGTTAATCAGGCAACACAATCCTTGGCCAAATGACTGCCTCTCGCTAGCGAGAGGTGGCGCGCAACTAGCGCCGAATAATGAGATTGCAGCCAAATCACGAGCACCAAACAAGGGCGGCGCACGTACGGCCGTGTAATTGCCGTCCCACGTGAACACGCGCCAATTACACCGCGACCGCGACTAGAGGAGAGGAGAGGAACGCCGCCTCGCGCATCCACCAGCGTCCGTAATTTACGGCCGGACGTGCCGCCGCATTCGTGTTGCACTCCCTTGTCCGCTTCGCAGGACTTCCGTTTCCTCGCTGCTATTTCGACACGTATCGTGTACTCACATGAAGCACCAAGAGGAAACGAGATATATCGATCTGAAGCTCCACATCCCCAACGGTTCAAGACTCGTCTGATGTCGTCTATACTCTTATGAGCACCATACCCCTCGCTCGATGCTTCTGCAAGGCATGAGATAATTGAATGTACCCTTACAAGAAAATTGATCACTACATATTATTCCTACAGTGCGTTTCCGGGCAACGAATACTTTCTTTCTTAAAGCTGAGTTGCGAAAGAAGTTTATTCCATGTGACTAGAACTGAGATTTCCATGCAAATGCATGTGTTACATGCATATTTCTATGTTTGGCCATCTGGGGAGTAAACGCATATTTTAAAGATATTTTTCGATGTAATATCAAGAATTAAGACATCTATAATGCATATTATATAATTTTTCTGGCTTTAGTACATATAGACCTATTACAATGACTTGTATGATAACACCATTTACTGATGCTTTTTCTTGTATTGATTATGCCGAAAGTGCAGAATATGAGCAATTTCGAGAATTCTGTTGGTGAGCTCAAGCTTCCTAGTTCGGTTCGGTAGGGATCGATAGAAGCTAATATCCTTCGTGTCTTCCCTCATTGCTGCTAATCCTCGTAATCTATGGCAAATAGCACGAATTATTGTACGTGAGCTATGGAATTATTGTACTTGAGGTATAGAATTATTGCACGTGAGCTACGGGGATATTGTAAGTGAGCTATGGAATTATTGTACATATTCTATGGGATTATTGTATGTGAGCTATGTGGCACGAAAAGTATGTTGCCAGCACTGCAGAAAATACTTGCGTCTGCATTGGTGTTCCCCGCGACTTACCCACTCATCGCAAACACCTCTGAGTCAAGAACAATATGAAATTTGCAGAATGTCTCGACCGTCAAATGAACATTGTGGCCTTTATCGGAAATATCCGTACTAGTAAAGTTTCAGCTTTCCTACTGTTCGCGATTCAATCCCAGGTATATTAAGTGAAACAGTCGAAATATCACAGGAAGAATTCCAGTTACACTATTCGCGACGCTCGCATCGATCAATATATGACAAAGTCGTGATCAATGATATATAATGTATATGCAAGACAATAAAGACATTTTTCTAGAATAATTTTCTTACAGTGTGAGCTTTCATAACGAGTGATTAGTCTAGATACGCGCCAATAGGCAACCACATTGCTTCTGGCGAAGTGCCGTCAGGGGAGTGCCGACGGGGTAACGAAAACGGCCCACGCTAAGGACACAGGCACAGAGGGGCTCTAACTTACTGAGAAGCAAGAAAGGATACAAGAGGCGAGAGGTACAAATGTTCTCTTAGTCTTAGTGCTCGTATTCCTATTTTCTGCCTACTAGAAAAATCCTTTTCCTGGGCCTACGAAGGTAAATGCATGGTTTTCTCAGAGTGATGTATTTGCCGTGGTGCCCCAGTCATCAGGCGCCGACGGCACTACGCAGAAAGAATTTGTCAAGCGGGTTGCGACGAACACATCCGCCTACAGTAGAGGCAACATGGAGCTTTGCAACCCAGGAAATCCATGGCGACACCAGCAGAGGATATCAACAGCACTCCGGCCAAGTCACCAAGCGGCGTGCACGGCGATCGAAGAGGTCGTTGGTAAACAGCATCTCATCATATATCCTCCAAGTGACGTGCCAAAAATAGGCCCGTACGTATCCGTCCGCGAGGTGGCTCTTTACCCCGGCGCATGAGTACCGGGTAGCAGTCCCGTTGCAGCCAGCAACCTGAATATCTCCACTACATCGTAACAAGGGCTAGGCCATCGACTTCTGGACAGCAGCCCGCCTACTCTGCTGGGACTCTTAAGTGAAGTGCGGCATGTTTTTTGAGACTCGGTGTAGTTGATTGTGTCAGACTGGAAGTTTCTATCCTTGTCGGTCTTAAATGTGTCTTTATTGTTGACTCTCAATACTTTTTCCGCGAAGTACATCGTAAGAGTTTTTATGTGATTATTCTAATTGACTGAAGCTTGAATTTGCCCGCATCTCGTGGTCGTGCGGTAGCGTTCTCGCTTCCCACGCCCGGGTTCCCGGGTTCGATTCCCGGCGGGGTCAGGGATTTTCTCTACCTCGTGATGGCTGGGTGTTGTGTGCTGTCCTTAGGTTAGTTAGGTTTAAGTAGTTCTAAGTTCTAGGGGACTTATGACCACAGCAGTTGAGTCCCATAGTGCTCAGAGCCATTTGAACCATTTTTTTGAAGCTTGAATTTGGTTCTTGGTTTTAAACCTGAAGTGAGAAACTTATTTTTCGACTTTAAGCTAAGGTTATTTGGACATCTACATCTACATCTACATCTATACTCCGCGAGCCACCTTACGGTGTGTGGCGGAAGGTACTTATTGTACCACTATCTGATCCCCCCTTCCCTGTTCCATTCACGAATTGTGCGTGGGAAGAACGACTGCTTGTAAGTCTCCGTATTTGCTCTAATTTCTCGGATATTTTCGTTGTGATCATTACGCGAGATATATGTGGGCGGTAGTAATATGTTGCCCATCTCTTCCCGGAATGTGCTCTCTCGTAATTTCGATAATAAACCTCTCCGTATTGCGTAACGCCTTTCTTGAAGTGTCCGCCACTGGAGCTTGTTCAGCATCTCCGTAACGCTCTCGCGCTGACTAAATGTCCCCATGACGAATCGCGCTGCTTTTCGCTGGATCATGTCTATCTCTTCTATTAATCCAACCTGGTAAGGGTCCCATACTGATGAGCAATACTCAAGAATCGGACGAACAAGCGTTTTGTAAGCTACTTCTTTCGTCGATGAGTCACATTTTCTTAGAATTCTTCCTATGAATCTCAACCTGGCGCCTGCTTTTCCCACTATTTGTTTTATGTGATCATTCCACTTCAGATCGCTCCGGATAGTATCTCCTAAGTATTTTACGGTCGTTACCGCTTCCAATGATTTACCACCTATGGCATAATCGTACAGGAATGGATTTCTGCCCCTATGTATGCGCATTATATTACATTTATCTACGTTTAGGGAAAGCTGCCAGCTGTCGCACCATGCATTAATCCTCTGCAGGTCCTCCTGGAGTACGTACGAGTCTTCTGATGTTGCTACTTTCTTGTAGACAACCGTGTCGTCTGCAAATAGCCTCACGGAGCTACCGATGTTGTCAACTAAGTCATTTATGTATATTGTAAACAATAAAGGTCCTATCACGCTTCCCTGCGGTACTCCCGAAATTACCTCTACATCTGCAGATTTTGAACCGTTAAGAATGACATGTTGTGTTCTTTCTTCTAGGAAATCCTGAATCCAATCACAAACCTGGTCCGATATTCCGTAAGCTCGTATTTTTTTCACTAAACGTAAGTGCGGAACCGTATCAAATGCCTTCCTGAAGTCCAGGAATACGGCATCAATCTGCTCGCCAGTGTCTACGGCACTGTGAATTTCTTGGGCAAATAGGGCGAGCTGAGTTTCACATGATCTCTGTTTGCGGAATCCATGTTGGTTATGATGAAGGAGATTTGTATTATCTAAGAACGTCATAATACGAGAACACAAAACATGTTCCATTATTCTACAACAGATTGACGTAAGCGAAATAGGCCTATAATTATTCGCATCTGATTTATGACCCTTCTTGAAAATGGGAACGACCTGCGCTTTCTTCCAGTCGCTAGGTACTTTACGTTCTTCCAGCGATCTACGATAAATTGCTGATAGAAAGGGGGCAAGTTCTGTAGCATAATCACTGTAGAATCTTAAGGGTATCTCGTCTGGTCCGGATGCTTTTCCGCTACTAAGTGATAGCAGTTGTTTTTCAATTCCGATATCGTTTATTTCAATATTTTCCATTTTGGCGTCCGTGCGACGGCTGAAGTCAGGGACCGTGTTACGATTTTCCGCAGTGAAACAGTTTCGGAACACTGAATTCAGTATTTCTGCCTTTCTTCGGTCGTCCTCTGTTTCGGTGCCATCGTGGTCAACGAGTGACTGAATAGGGGATTTAGATCCGCTTACCGATTTTACATATGACCAAAACTTTTTAGGGTTCTTGTTTAGATTGTTTGCCAATGTTTTATGTTCGAATTCGTTGAATGCTTCTCTCATTGCTCTCTTTACGCTCTTTTTCGCTTCGTTCAGCTTTTCCTTATCAGCTATGATTCGACTACTCTTAAACCTATGATGAAGCTTTCTTTGTTTCCGTAGTACCTTTCGTACATGATTGTTATACCACGGTGGATCTTTCCCCTCGCTTTGGACCTTATTCGGTACGAACTTATCTAAGGCGTACTGGACGATGTTTCTGAATTTTTTCCATTTTTGTTCCACATCCTCTTCCTCAGAAATGAACGTTTGATGGTGGTCACTCAGATATTCTGCGATTTGTGCCCTATCACTCTTGTTAAGCAAATATATTTTCCTTCCTTTCTTGGCATTTCTTATTACACTTGTAGTCATTGATGCAACCACTGACTTATGATCACTGATACCCTCTTCTACATTCACGGAGTCGAAAAGTTCCGGTCTATTTGTTGCTATGAGGTCTAAAACGTTAGCTTCACGAGTTGGTTCTCTAACTATCTGCTCGAAGTAATTCTCGAACAAGGCAGTCAGGATAATGTCACAAGAGTCTCTGTCCCTGGCTCCAGTTCTGATTGTGTGACTATCCCATTCTATACCTGGTAGATTGAAGTCTCCCCCTATTACAATAGTATGATCACGAAACTTCTTCACGACGTTCTGCAGGTTCTCTCTGAGGCGCTCAACTACTACGGTTGCTGATTCAGGTGGTCTATAGAAGCATCCGACTATCATATCTGACCCACCTTTGATACTTAACTTAACCCAGATTATTTCACATTCGCATTCGCTAATAACTTCACTGGATATTATTGAATTCTTTACTGCTATAAATACTCCTCCACCATTGGCGTTTATCCTATCCTTGCGGTATATATTCCATTCTGTGTCTAGGATTTCGTTACTGTTCACTTCCGGTTTTAACCAACTTTCCGTTCCTAATACTATATGCGCACTATTTCCTTCAATAAGAGATACTAATTCAGGAACCTTGCCCTGGATACTCCTGCAGTTTACCAATATTACGTTAACTTTTCCTGTCTTTGGTCTCTGAGGACGGACGTTCTTTATCAACGATGATAATGTCCTCTCTGGTAAGCCGTCAGGTATTTTATCGTTTCGCCCAAGGGGGGTCCCTCTAACCTAAAAAAACCCCGTGTGCACGCCACACGTACTCTGCTACCCTAGTAGCTGCTTCCGGTGTGTAGTGCACGCCTGACCTGTCTAGGGGGGCCCTACAGTTCTCCACCCAATAACGGAGGTCGATGAATTTGCAACCATTATAGTCGCAGAGTCGTCTGAGCCTCTGGTTTAGACCCTCCACACGGCTCCAAACCAGAGGACCGCAATCGACTCTGGGCACTATGCTGCAGATATTAAGCTCAGCTTGCACTCCGCGTGCGATGCTGGTTGTCTTCACCAAATCAGCCAGCCGCCGGAAGGAACCAAGGATGGCCTCAGAACCCAAGCGGCAGGCGTCATTCGTTCCGACATGTGCTACTATCTGCAGCCGGTCACACCCAGTGCGTTCAATAGTTGCCGGAAGGGCCTCCTCCACATTACGGACGAGACCCCCCGGCAAGCACACCGAGTGCACACTGGCATTCTTCCCCGACCTACCCGCTATTTTCCTGAGGGGCTCCATAACCCGCCTAACGTTGGAGCTCCCTATAACTAATAGGCCCGCCCTCTGTGACTGTCGGGACCTTGCCGGAGAATCGGCCACTGGCCCAACAGGCGAGGCATCCTGTGGTGGCTCGGAAACGATGTCATCACCACTAGGAAGCACCCCGTACCTGTTGGAAAGGGGTAAGGCAGCTGCCACGCGGCCAGATCCCACCTTCGCCTTTCGGCCAGGCACGCGCGAGCCCACCACTGTCCGCCATTCACCCTGGAGTGATGGCTGACCGGTAAGATGCTCACTGCCGGAAGACGCAGCGACATCAGGGGTTCCATGTGATTCCAAGGCCACCGAAGTAGGCATAGGTCTCACCACAGTTGCCCCAACGCCACTACGAGCCGACGCCTGCGCCTCGAGCTCGATGAGCCTAACAGACAAAGCCTCCACCTGCCCCCGAAGAGTGGCCAATTCTCCTTGCGTCCGCTCAGAACAACCACAGTCCCTACACATGACTATGTTTACCCTACTCTATACGGTGACAAATTCCCAAGATAATCTTCTGATGAGCTACTCTGATAATCAAGAAACACTCACTGAAATACGAGACGCGAAAACTACGTTAGGTTTTCCCAGAAAAACTATTTAAAAGGTAAGCGCAGCAAATAAGTACAAAAACGCTTTACACAAACAGTACTCGCTGCTGCTGGTGCTCTCGCTCTGGCTGTCACAAGACAACTGCTGATTCAAGTGACTAGTGGCTAACGGCCGCGAAACAAACAAAAGACGGTTTTAGGGCGCTTTCTGTTCCAAACGATCAAGAAAACACTAAGAAATCTAACACGAAAACTACGTAAAGTTTTATCAAGAACTGTTAGTTACTATGCAGAGCAGATAAACACAAATAGAATCCCTTCCTTAGTGGAAGGTCGAAAACAAAATGCAAAATAAACGCTTTATACAAACAGTACTCGCTGCTGCTGGTGCTCTCGCTCTGGCTGTCACAAGACAGTGTGCTCATCAAAGAGCATTTGACTCAGAAACTTAATTCCCTATTTTTAACGTAAAGCTCTTAATAGTAAGATACTGCTTCAATCATCACGAAATTTATTTAGTTGCTCTGTGTTTCGGGAAGTATGAGTGGCGCCGTTATTTACGAACCATCATTTATTTTGTTTCATTTACTGCAGAACTAGCATCCATTTTGTTTCACTTATTTAAGAACCTCTCTTTCTTTTGTTTCATTGTGGAGACTATTTATGTGGACATTGTGTACAATAAACTTTGGGTGGTTCCCCATGCTTGGGCCGGCCGTTGTGGGCGAGCGGTTCTAGGCGCTTCAGTCCCGAACCGCGTGACCGCTAGGGTCGCAGGTTCGAATCCTGCCACGGGAATGGATATGTGTGATGCCCTTAGGTTAGATTAAAGTAGTTCTAGGTTCTCGGGGACTGATGACCTTAGAAGTTTAGTCCCATAGTGCTCAGAGCCAACCCCATACTTGGGCTGTTTACTTTGGATCGCTAGTGGCGGAAACATCACTTTCCAATGGCTTATTTCGAACAGGCGCCCACTGCTCGCAATACTTGTGTGACAACAGTGCCGCCTGCACATTTCACTCATATTCAGCACCGGAAGTCTTGCTAATACTTCGCCACGGCATTGTAGCGGGTACTTAAGTAAATAAGCTATTAGATTCAAGACTCCCAGAGTCTTCATCTTTCTGATACTGACGATGGAGTGAGAAGTGTCTGTTGAGGAAGCAAAGAAAGAAAGAAAGCTAGAGGGTCATTTAGTTTAGTTTTAGTTGGTATACTTTGTTCATTAGGGTAAGCATACTTACGCTCTGCCATTGGTCGTGAGCTTGCTTGCTCAAGTATCTGGTGTTGTAAGACTAATGGAAGTAGGCCTTAGATATGCATTTGATATTTTGTTTTTGTTGTAATAAATGTAACATATTTGTAAGCATTTGAAATCTAATGTTCCTTTATTGATCATGGTGTGTCAAACATTTAACCAATGTAGGGCTTTATCAAATCTCACTGTGGACAGTCTGTCTCGCTGGGTCTGCCAGTCGTGCCCATACGGATGTGTCTTCCTACGTGTAGGAAAAGAAATTAGTTTTTCGGGGGAGCGGAATATTAGGAAAGAGGGGGGGAGGGTGAGATGACTTTTAGCAGCTTTGGCAGTTCTGCGTAGGGCGCATGAACACTTCGCTACGGCTCTAAATGCGCACCTGACGAACAAGTTCCTGCCAGCAGGATCAGCATACCCCTACTCTCTCATTGCAACTTTGCAACTGCGAATCGCTTTCAGGGACACTTCGTTGAAACCAGTCTTCCTTTTATTCCTTCCAGGAACACTTGTAATGACAACCCGACGTTGCACGTAGTGATTTGGCTATTAATATGTTTTCTAATTTTATAAAGACTATAGTCAGATTAACAAGTTCTTCGTAATGATTTTATTGAAGATAACATTTTTCAAACCCTTAACTCATTTTTCGTTTAATTAATAAGTACTATAGAAACTATAGGTTTTAGGGAGCAAGACGTACCCAGTAGACAAACAAACTGTGGCATGAGTTCCCGCGTCAGCTGAAAGCAGGTCACTGAACTTAAGTACCATGTGCAAAACTGCAAGTGGCCAATTTCCTTAGTTCTAAACATCGACAAGCTCTTTTCTACGATGTCTGCTGCCTACTATAACTCATTAGCGTTTAATCATTTAGGGTTACCTGCTGTTATTCTTACTTTATGGTTTTTACAATCGTATACACTGTCTAAAGTAAAATGCAACAAACCTTAAGGACAAGGTCATTTTATTGACAAGGGAGGTGAAAAGTAGTTAATCAGTGTAGGAGTATGTGACAAAAATTCAGGCGCACTCTCCTGCAGCAAGAGGTGCGCAACCTGCAAACTGTCACACCTGTGTACAGATTACACCCAACCCCCGTCATTGTCCGCAAGTGACGGCAACGCAGGCGCTAGTTCCACATGCAGACGATGATAAAAGTGCCGAATGGCGTCCTGCAATAGGCTAAGCAGCTTGGGCCTTTTGTTGTAGTTTGGCAACTGTTCTTACAGGCCCAAAAGAACTAGTAAATTTCTGCTTCATCGAGTCTCATGCGTGTTAAATGGCGACAATGTTTGTGATCTCGCTGACCAGGACAATTGTTATAGTCCACGAAGAGCACGTTGCGTCGCAGCAGCCCTACGAGGATGTGCATTGTCCTTCTGGAGGAGAACATCGGCTTGGTGTCGAAGAAATAGCAGTAGAATGGCGAAAAGAGCCGCGTACAGGCAGAACCTACACTCGCTGCCAGAGACACCAGAGCCCGACATTCCAGTCAACTGATTCACGGTGTAGTGGCGTCAGGGGTAGCCTGGTCGGAGGCACACCTGATTTTTAATCCCGCGGCAAGCAGACGGTTTCGAATAGTCTCTGAGAAAACATCAGGTGCAACATGTGGCCAGCTTTCGTTCCCTGGTGATGTTCGGTTGCCGCCGCTACTCGCAAAACGCGTCTGTATTACGGGGAAGTCCAGAATCTGGTCTACAGGTGTGAAAATGTTTCACAGACCACTGCTGAAAGCGGCAATACACCACCAATATGATACGTCCAGCATATGCCGCTATCCGTCGCTACGGTCATAGAGCTTTACGCGGGCTCGCAGTGCGACCCCGTTCAAATGGCAGAAGCTGTTCAGCAGGAATAAATACTCGTCGGTGAGGCATGGGTCTACTCTAGAATGTTGCAAACACCATTCATCTCTAAACTCATCACAGTTATTGTGTGAAAAAACAGAAAGTGCACAAACGGGCCTCCTCAGTGCCACCTCATCGCTGGTGACGGTGCACATCTGCACATTTTATACCTTGGTGCTCCTGTACACAGAACACAGAATTTTCTTTTAGCAGTGCAATTCAACTCTTATGCCATTATCAAGTAGCTTACAAAAAATTCATCTGTGGCACATATGCCAAACGAGACTTTGCATCTGTGTATATTTTTAAATAACGCCCACCATTATTGCACCTGTGAGCGCCGGTATCTTGATCATCGCAGCTACGGACCCAGTGTCAAAGTCATCGAACGCAAGATGCTATGGATTACAATATGGAAAACTTGCTGCAAGAGCCAGGAATGTTACATCACTCTAATGGTGACTGAAGTTAATTTCAGATCATGGTAATCGACAGACCGAATTAAAATATGTGTAACGTTTTGTTCAGGAGAAACGGTTGTAAACCCCAGCAAATTACATCTGTTGTCACAGATAAACGTACTACCACACTAAGTCAACGGAAAAACTCTTGAAATGAGACAGTTTCGGTTGCAAAATAATTTTTATTTACGCGCGTTTCGCCCTTTTGGGTCACATCAGTGTGGGAAACCAACATTCGTTCATCGAAAAAAGATTGTCCATCGGCATTCCAGCTATTCTGCGGCGCAACCTCGAACAGAATAACGTGCGTGCTAAGTGAATTTGTTATCAGACCAGTGTTCTACTCACATGGGAAAACTAAAGAAATGATATATTCATTAAAAGGATGTTTTCTCTGGGTAGTATTTGGTGTTTACTGTGTACTATGTAAAGTGCCGAAAATTGCATAAGGCAGACAACTAGTGCGTTGTGCCGGCCGTTGTACCCGAGTGGTTCTAGGCGCTTAAGTCCGGAACCGCGCTGCTGCTACGGTCGCAGGTTCGAACCCTGCCTCGGGCATGGATGTGTGTGATGTCCTTAGGTTAGTTAGGTTTAAGAAGTTCTAAGTCTAGGGGACTAATGACCTCAGATGTTAAGTTCCACAGTGCTCATAGCCATTTTCCTAGTGCTTTATATGAAAGCTGCAGTAAATGTGAAAATGCGTCATATTAAGTTCAGAAACGTGGAAAATTCAGCAAGAGGGAAACCGCACTACGAAAGATCTCAAACTTAATACTACTCGGTGTTACACTACTGGCCATTAAAATTGCTACACCACGAAGATCGCGTGCTACAGACGCGAAATTTAAACGACAGAAAGAAGATGCTGTGGTATGCAAATGATTAGCTTTTCAGAGCATTCACACAAGGCTGACACCGGTGGCGACACCTACAAAATGCTGACATGAGGAAAGTTTCCAACCGATTTGTCATACACAAACAGCAGTTGACCGTCGTTGCCAGGTGAAGCATTGTTGTGATGCCTCGTGTAAGGAGGAGAAATGTGTACCATCACGTTTCCGACTTTGATAAAGGTCGGATTGTAGCCTATCGCGATTGCGGTTTATCGTATCGCGACATTGCTGCTCGCGTTGGTCGAGATCGAATGACTGTTAGCAGAATATGGAATCGGTGGGTTCAGAAGGGTAATACGGAGCGCCGTGCTGGATCCCAACGGCCTCGTATCACTAGCAGTCGAGATAACAGGCATCTTACCCGCATGGCTGTAGCGGATCGTGCAGCCACGTCTCGATCCCTGAATCAACAGACGGGGACGTTTGCAAGACAACAACCATCTGCACGAACAGCTCGACGACGTTTGCAGCAGCATCGACTATCAGCTCGGAGAGCATGGCTGCGGTTACCATTGACGCTGCATCACAGACAGGAGCGCCTGCGATCGTGTACAGCATCATGATAGTTGCATCTGTGTTTGGCGACATCGTGGTGACCGCACATTCGAAGCGTGTATTCGTCATCGCAATACTGGCGTATCACCCGGCGTGATGGTATTGGGTGCCATTGGTTATACGTCTCGGTCACCTCTTGTTCGCACTGACGGCACTTTGAACAGTGGACGTTATATTTCAGATGTGTTACGACCCGTGTCTCTACCCTTCATTCGATCCCTGCGAAACCCTACTCTTCAGCAGGATAACGCACGACCGCATGTTGCAGGTACTGTATGGGCCTTTCTGGATACAGAAAATGTTCGACTGCTGCCCTGGCCAGCACATTCTCCAGATCTCCCACCAATGGAAAACGTGTTGTCAATGGTGGCCGAGCAACTGGCTCGCCATAATACGCCAGTCACTACTCTTGATGAACTGTGGTATCGTGTTGAAACACCAAGGGCAGCTGTACCTGTACACGCCATTCAAACTGTGTTTGAATCAATGCCCAGGCGTATCAAGGCCGTTATTACGGCCATAGGTGGTTGTTCTGGGTACTGATTTCTCAGGTTCTATGCACCCAAACTGCGTG
This sequence comes from Schistocerca americana, assembly GCF_021461395.2. Taxonomy (NCBI): domain Eukaryota; kingdom Metazoa; phylum Arthropoda; class Insecta; order Orthoptera; family Acrididae; genus Schistocerca; species Schistocerca americana. The sequence goes on along the minus strand of NC_060123.1, from coordinate 398,684,054 downwards.
AAAATGCAATCACATGTCAGTTCTAGTATAATATATTTGTCCAGTGAATACCTGTTTATCATCTGCATTTCTTCTTGGTGTAGCAATTTTAATGGACAGTAGTGTATTTCGAAGAGCCCTGAAGGGGGGCCAGAGAAACGGCTCAGAATTTTCACCCTCCATATCGTACATTTGTGCATAAATATCCCACCTCATATGACGTCACTACATCATCCATCAGTAAGCCAACTTATTGCTGTATAAGCGTTGCACATCGATGCTGTCAGTCAGCTCCTGAAGGAGAACGTGGTGAACATTTCCGATAGCTCGAGTGTTAACTCAGACATAACATAGCTTCAGTCAATTTTATGCAGCTAAATTCATTGTTACAAAATAATAACGTATCGCGATGTTACTTTCTATGTATAACCATCTAATTTTTGTTGATGTTCATCACCTTCTAATTTCGTAAAACGATAATCCAGTTTAATTTCTCTGTAATTCCCAAATCGAATCTCAGTTAAATTTTGAAACTTTTTCTTTTAATATTGGTTTCTGTTGGTAATACTTACTCCAATTAAGCTTTACTTCGAAACTAGATTTTTGTAGCAAATATCAAATCATGCGCAGACTTTCGTATCAAAAATTGCATTGAAATGAAAGATAATGGGGAAAGAAACAGCTCGGCTAAAGTGCTTTAAGATGCCGAAATGGATGTGATGGCCAGTCGCCATATTATCAGGAACATTCGACTAGATGCCGCTGTAGTTACAACTAGTCCACATACATAATCAGACGACTGCAAGCATTGTGTTTGGTGCTGTGGTAACTGTTATTATGGTAACTGTTATTATGTTTTTGATAATTTTCATAGTTTTGATAAGGTGAGATAGCTTAAAGAGATTGTTGATTTCCTTGAATTATGTGATTGCAGTTGCATAGGGGCTTAATTAAATATAATGAACGCAAATACTTTTTAATTTTTTAGTAGCTGTCTGTCCGGTTACGCAGTCTCGTAAACGGTTGGCCCTGACTGGTATAGTTCGCAATCTGACTGCATAGAATAACAACAAAGAACGAAAGAAAACTTCCGTTAACACAAATAATTAATTAAGTCCCCAGCAACTATAAAACCTACGAAACAACAAAACACAAGTGTAGCTGTTCTGTGTGTGGAAGTGTGATTCAGCGTACACATCTGGCACGGTTCTTCCTCAATACGACAAGATATTTTAAATACCATTTATACTGAAGTAATAAAAAAAGATAAACAAATACGATAATTACACATAGAAACCCGATATACAGTCTAATACAAGAAACGAGCCAGATGCTTTGTTGACTGAACCTGTGTCCAAGAGGCATTATTTTTTAAGACATTGAAATAATAAAAAAAGGAATTTTTTTACCTTCATATATATTGACGAAAAGCACATTACAGCATCCCTAATCCAACAACATCTGGTGTGTAGCCCATCAAAACAATACTACAAGTTCTGAACAAGCACTCTCCATGGGAACTTCTCAACAACGACTCACCACTGCTACATCTCAACAAGCAGTCTCCACCACGACTTCTCGATAAGCACTGCCTACTACGACTTCTCGACAAGAACTGCCAGTGGAGGCGGCTGAATAATACTCTTTGGCGCAATCTCTGGCGCTGTGGCTCAGTGTACCCACCTTTCATATGCCCCTCCTCCACGGGCCAGAATTTGATGGTATTTTTGCCAGCATTGGTGGTGAAAATACCACCAAATTCGTCCAAAAAATACAGACAAAAATAAAAGATAATATTAATAAGCAAATATCACATGACTAAATCAATTTTGGCTTTGCACTGATCGTTCCATAACCTAATATATAAAATACAGTAAGGAATACAAATACTTTCATACATGTGATTTTACGTAATAGTTTACACAAGTACCATTCAATCAATGGCACCAGCAATGCCAAATAGGTGTAGGTAAGAGTCTCATAACATTTCATAAACAGTAAACACACAAAAAAAATCAGTTTATACAAATATTCACATAAAATGCTTTCCATAGTTCAATAAACAAGTAGTTGACAGTTCCAGCAGTAGCACCCAGCAATGGTCAACAGGTGCAGACACCAACGAGTGACATTATTTCAGTAGAAACATTTCCATCAATGGCACCCAGCAATGTTAAACAGGTGCAGACAGCAAGAAGTAACATCATTTCAGTAGAAACAGTTCTAACTGTGGCACCCAGTAATGTTGAACAGGTGCAAACACCAACAAGTGACATTATGTCAGTAGAAACAGTTCCATCAGTGACACCCAGCAATGTTGAGCAGGTGCAGACACCAACAAGTGACATCATTTCAGTAGAAGCAGTCCATCAGTGGCACCCAGTAATGTTGAGCAAGTGCAGACAGCAACAAGTCACATCATTTCAGTAGAAGCAGTTCCTTCAGTGGCACCAGTAATGTTGAGCAGGTGCAGACAGCAACAAGTCACATTATTTCAGTAGAAGCAGTTCCATCAGTGGCACCCAGCAATGTTGAGCAGGTGCAGACACCAACAAGTGACATTATTTCAGTAGAAGCAGTCCATCAGTGGCACCCAGCATTTTTGAACAGGTGCAGACACCAACAAGTGACATTATCTCAGTGGAAGCAGCTCCATCAGTGGCACCCAGTAATGTTGAGCAGGTGCAGACACCAACAAGTGACATCATTTCAGTAGAAGCAGTCCATCAGTGGCACCCAGCAGTGTTGAGCAGGTGCAGACACCAACAAGTGACATTATCTCAGTAGAAGCAGTCCATCAGTGGCACCCAGCATTGTTGAACAGGTGCAGACACCAACAAGTGACATCATTTCAGTAGAATCAGTCCGTCAATGGCACTCAGTAATGTTGAGCAGGTGCAGACACAACAAGTGACATTATGTCAGTAGAAATAGTTCCATTAGTGGCACCTAGCAATGTTGAACAGGTGCAGACACCAACAAGTGACATCATTTCAGTAGAAGCAGTCCATCAGTGGCACCCAGTAATGTTGAGCAGGTGCAGACACCAACAAGTGACATTATTTCAGTAGAAGCAGTCCATCAGTGGCACCCAGCATTGTTGAACAGGTGCAGACACCAACAAGTGACATCATATCAATAGAAGCAGTCCATCAATGGCACCCAGTAATGTTGAGCAGGTGCAGACACCAACAAGTGACATTATGTCAGTAGAAATAGTTCCATTAGTGGCACCTAGCAATGTTGAACAGGTGCAGACACCAACAAGTGACATCATTTCAGTAGAAGCAGTCCATCAGTGGCACCCAGTAATGTTGAGCAGGTGCAGACACCGACAAGTGACATTTCAGTAGAAGCAGTTCCATCAGTGGCACCCAGCAATGTTGAACAGGTGCAAACACCAACAAGTGACATTATCTCAGTAGAAGCAGTTCCAACAGTGGCACCCAGTAATGTTGAGCAGGTGCAAGCACGAACAACTGTTTGAATGCACACACAATTGCTTTTACAAAATAATTATCAATGCTCTTACACTAAACATACAATTTATAATAAACACACAAATGATATCAGATAATTGTCATATTAACTATTACAATACACAAATATCAGTAAACCTATAATATTTATGGGTGTCAGTGCAAGCCACAACAAACAAGTAAAATAATACTTAGGAGATAGGTTGGTACCAATTATTTGGGATTAGGAAAGGAAAACACACAAAACACACTCATTCATATTTCATCCACATTAAGTACTACTGTGTAATTGAATAGTGTTAATTGTGTAAATGCAATTCTGTCAAAATTTGATGTTCGACATGTGTATCAAGTAGTAGTGGCAGCAATGTATAACAGTCAATAATAGTTAGTCAACGTCATAGTCATCATGTCAAGACCAATGTTTGCCAAGCCAGATCAAAATGTACAGTTGCTGAACAACTGTCAGTGTGCCAAGATATGCAAATGCTTCCTCTCTCCAAAAAAAAGTATTTACTGCTTAGTGATTTAACAAAGTGTGTGTGCAGACAATCTTCTTTCCACTTGAGTGTTCTAGTCTGCTATCTTCATCCTCCTTGTTCCATATAAACCAACAAAAAAAATATGCTCCTCACCTACTTTACCTCTTATCCACCAGAACTCCAATAATCATTATCATCACATAATCTTAACACTTCAATAATACCTCTTACGTCGATAAATATAAACCTTATCATCAATATCATTTGCCTTACCTCTTGTCCACCAAAACTCCAATAATCATCAACTTCACACAATCTCAATACCTCAATAATACCTCTTCAATACGTCGATACATATAAACCTTATTACCAATATCATTTCCCTTCCATAACAACTCTTTCCTCTAGTCAGTCTCCTCGAACAAGTACAGATAAAATCCTAGTGCAAACTTCAATTCATCATCCCACGCAATCCGAAGACACAATGTCCACACACAACCTCTGTGTAATCCATCTGACCCAAATCTTCTACTCATTATGAATTATAAAATTCATTTTGGTTACCTTGTCCATCATTAAATAAAAGAAATGCATAAATGACCTCTAACAGCCTTTACTTTGAATAACTCTCAGTAAGTAAGTACGAGTACGGAGTGTGAATGATAGTAATAATTCACAGTGTGTACACCACTTTAAGAATCATAGCAAAACAGAAGCAAACATGTGGAGTATTTCTTGTGTCAAGTGTCACTTGCTATTTCAATTGCTCACGAAGAATGTAATGTAATCACTGTCAATGGTCTAAACCTAGTGTTGGTACGTCATGTCATTAGCTTCCTTCCTATTAGCATAAATTTATACAGCTTCCATAAAACCTTCAGCTCATGTGACTTCAATGAAGTTTCTTGTACCAATGTCGTTCGTAGAATTATAGCAGTTCATTGCCTTATCTTAAAATATAAAGCAGTGAGCGTAAGGAAAACATGCAATAGCGAGTAAATATACCAGTAGAGAACAGAATGTCAACAAGAGGATGCAGCACAATCCCTACAACGAGGCTCTGCCAAGCGAACAATCTATAATTAATACCATAGTGTGACCTAAACTCCATGTTCGTACGCCGTATATCAGCATTTCCATATACCATATTAAAGAGTAGTTATGACAACAAACAGAAATGTGTAAATATGCAATCCATACGCAAGCAGCAATTATGTATCTTACATAATAAACAGGTCATTAGCATCATATCAGCGTAAGCAAATAAATGTTCATATGTAATCTTAATAAGTAAACATGAAGGCGCAAGCAGATAAATCACAAAGTATAACTTACATACCTAACCACATCAGCGCAATTAATCAGGGTACAATTATAATTTAAATAAATAAGCACAGCAAGCACATAATAAAAAAATATGACATCAGTGAAAAAGCAGTGCAGCCAAGCGATGCGTAATATACATAAGTAACAACCCTGTTCATTAATCAATCATTGTCAAACTCAGATAACACAAAGTATAAATCACGTAATCGCGAGCAGCAAATTACGTCTAAAGTACGTACCTAAGTGGAAATATGTTACCTGAAAAATAAACTCAATTAATAGTTACTTTTTTAGTTTATTAGTTTCTTCTTCGAAATTACATTCTTCCTGAAATTTTCTCGATAGCAAGTCCTCTTAACGCCGGACACACATAGAATTTACCTGAAGTTCTTAAATATTTTATACAACCGTATCCTGAAAAATACTGAACGTTAATAACATAATTTATTAAGTCACTGTAGCTTTATACTGAATTTAATCAGAGAAATTAGACTGTGTATTTGTTTAGGGCTGTCAGTGCATTCGCACTGAGCGCTCGATCAGCTGTAGGTACGCGTGACGTGGGAAGTAATTGTTTGCGGTCAACGACTGCCTTGTGCGGCGCGCAGACTTGACTGTTGCTTTGAGTATGTGCCGCCGCCGGAACACGGCGCGGTATCCTTGCATTCTCCGTGTGTTTACGTATAACTGTTATTTCTCGAAAGTATGTCATTCCACACAAATTTTAAGGTTAGATGTATGATGTACTCCCTTGGAGCGTCGAGATTTAAGAGATCCTACTTCAACAGTGTTATCATGAATAATTTTGCGAACTCTATATGGACCGTTATAAAGCAGAAAAAATTTGCGACACAAGCCTTTTCCTTTGTGAGACAAACGATGAGACTTAATTGACACCTTTTGACCAACTGACAAGGTTTTTAAACGACCAGGACGTTTAGCTGATTTCTCTCTTCTAGCAGCCGCAGATGCAATATTTTGCAGAGCCAAGTTCACAACTTCAGAATGCCGCAGTTTCCGTGTAGGTGGAAAACGAACGATTTCAGAAATGCGATTTGTCGGTGCTTTATTTTTTAATATCAATAAAGGCGGTAAAGAAGTTGAATCATTAGGGAGTTGATTCAGAATGTTTTGAAAAATATGAAGATACTGATCCCACGTTCTGTGATTCTGATGACAATAAAGACGACACAATTTATTGATTTCCTTCATCCATCTCTCTGAAGCGTTAGATTGAGGGTGAAAAAGTGAAATGAAAATTGGTTTAATCTTACGACGCCGTAGGGTACGAAGCCAAATTTTAGAGCGAAACTGTGATCCATTATCTGATATAACCTTATCAACATGACTCACTTCTTTAAGAAAATGTTTGATGAAAGCATTAGATACTGAACGAGCTGTTGCTTTGCGTAAAGGTGTAAAACACACATATTTTGATGTCAATTCCACTGCTACCAAAATGTACGCAAAACCATTAGTAGAATGAACCCCTCGACCGAACAAATCGACTGCAGCCATATCCTTTAATTTCGCTGGAATGATAGGAAACAACGGTGCTCTGTGAGAAATAGTTGGCGGCTTAGCCTTTTGACATAATTTGCATTAGGCAAGAACAAATCGAATACGTTTTTCCATATTACTGAAGTAGCAATTTTCTCGTAATTTATGGAAGCATTTTCGGGACCAAAGTGTGCATAACTGAAATGTGTGTACCAAATCAATTTATTAACCCACTCATCAGGAATACAGACTAACCAAACAGAGTTGTCGACGGATTTTCGTTTAAAAAGAGTAGGCAGCAGTGCAGGAAACGAAAACGGAAATAGCACTACTACAGCTCGGGGCCCTGTGCACGCTATGGCACATATTCACTTAGCGTAGTGTATCCCCTGAGGACACTAATAGCCGCACATAATTTCCAGTTTGTGACTTAGTGGCCAATTTGGTGGAAGTGCGTACATAAATTGATCCAACCATGAACCTGGATGTATGTCATTCTTAGAATTGCGAAAGATCTTAAATTTCCGAACAGTTAAGAAGTGTTTATAGTCAAAGTTTTCTCCTCGTGGCGACAAAGACCTACCACGTCTGTCCCAGTCCCAATGTCGATTATTGTCAAATTCGCGCACCTGGCGCTCGGTTGTTGCATCCCATAAATGAAATAAATTATTATCTTCAAAGCCCTCTGCTATCGGTGATTCCAAATTTCTTCTGCTGTCTTTTCCCACCATTTCGCCTTCAATTTGTTTGACTTGCTTTCGTAACGCCTCAAATTCCCTTTTAACGTGTTCATTAAATTTTCCCTGATTTTTCAACATGCTTATTTATATTCTGGTACTCTTCGGTTTCTGCAAATGGCAATGGTGCTGTATCATCTTAATCTCTGTCCCCATTGAAACTAAGACTTGTCAATTTATCTGAAATCTCCTCAACTCTTTCCGATGAGTCACCTATTTTTTCTTTCTGTTTATTTACGTCTTCCGTAAGTGTCGCGACTCGGGTTTCAGTATTGACACATTTAGTAGTTAACTGTTCATATTGTTGTGTTAGGTTATTTATTCTGTCATTTGGTACGGATTCCTCGATTCTCTCAAATATTTCTTCCTTATCGTGTGCACGTTGTAAATTTAACTCTGAAAATTTTTGTACTATCACGCGATCTCTTTCTTCCTGTTCTCTATCCTGTTCCTTTTGTTCAATCTCTACTGCAAATAATCTATTATTGTGAGAATTCAAAATCGGTTGTACTTCTTCTCTAATTTCTTTCTTTAATTCATCTTTCATGTTTTTGAAACATGTCCCTATTCGTGAGTCTAACCGTGTTTCCATTGTTATCATCTCAGTTTTAATTGTTCCTATTTGTGAGTCTAACCGTGTTTCCATTGTTCCCATCGCAGTTTTAATTGTTCCTATCTCAGTTTTAATTGTTCCTATCTCAGTTTTAGTTGTTCCCATCTCAGTTTTAATTGTTCCTATTTGTGAGTCTAACCGTGTTTCCATTCGTGATCCCAAATTTAATATAGCACCCATCAGCTGCTCCATATTAACTGGTTCGAAATTCTTTTCGCCCCTAACATTTCCCGCAAAACTAACTTCCTTCGGCATAGCCATAAAGCTGTCTGTGTTCGATACTATTCCAGAGTCTTCTGTCGTTAATCTCGTATTCTGAAATTTTTTTTATTGTGAAACATTTTGCATTGGTTCCGGACTATTTTCCCGACTTATTAAATTGTTTTCAACTTCATTATTCATCATACTGTTCTCCTGTGTTGGCGAGTTCGCCATGTTAATAATTTCGTCATTCTCACTATTCATCATTTTTGCCTTTTTCATTGATCGCGTAATCATTTACAAAACATACAAAACTCGTCACTATACGAAAATTACACACAATGACACTTTATCACGAACAATATCATTCACACGAAATGCTTCCCTCAAACACGATTAACGAACAATTGAAATAATCATAATTGCACAAAATTGTCACACGTGTATACAAGACAACAAAAATTAAATTCTGCAAAAAATACCATTAGAAGAATGACAATTAACAAATCTACACATGGAATATAGACTACAATTACTAAACTGCGAATTACTACAACAATACTACTGTCTGCTATTTATACAATCAAAAGAATTCCAAGGGACGATCCGAAGCAGCGGTCGCCACGTGCATGGGGGCTTAATTATATTATGAATATGCAAATAATTTTTAATTTTAGTCGCTGTTTGTCCGCTACGCAGTCTCGTAAACGGTTGGCCCTGACTGTTATAGTACGCAATCTGATTGCGTAGAATAACAACAAAGAACGAAAGAAAACTTCCGTTAACACAATTAATTAATTAAGTCCCCAGCAACTATAAAACCTACGAAACAACAAAACACAAGTGTAGCTGTTCTGTGTGTGGAAGTGTGATTCAACGTACACATCTGGCACGGTTCTTCCTCAATACGACAAGATATTTTAAATACCATTTATACTGAAGTAACAAAAAAAAGATAAACAAATACTGTAATTACACATAGAAACCAGAAATACGGTCTAATACAAGAACACGAGCCAGATGCTTTGTTGACTGAACCTGTGTCCAAGAGGCATTATTGTTTAAGACATTGAAATAATAAAAAAAGGAATTTTTTTACCTTCATATACATTGACGAAAAGCACAATTCAGCATCCCTAATCCAACAACATCTGGTGTCTAGCCCATCAAAACAATACTACAAGTTCTGAACAAGCACTCTCCGTGGGAACTTCTCAACAACGACTCACCACTGCTACATCTCAACAAGCAGTCTCCACCATGACTTCTCGATAAGCACTGCCTACTACGACTTCTCGACAAGAACTGCCAGTGGAGGCGGCTGAATAATACTCTTTGGCGCAATCTCTGGCGCTGTGGCTCAGTGTAGCCACCTTTCAAGTGTTCATTCAATCAGTACAACCTGAACATATTAATGACGTACTGTTTCAGAAGCTGGCCGTATCTCCCACGTATTTGGGGTAGCTTGCCTCGGGGTCTCAGGGAGACGTATTTTTCACTGGCTGACTGTACTTCAAATTCATTACATAAAAATTTCAGCTTAACATATACGGAGACACGAAAAAGCGGAAGTAATATCGAAAACCACAGAGACATGCAACGGAAGCTGTTAGAAATAGTTCATGTGTAAATTGTACCTTTTAAAATTACGGGTTCCAAGGAGCACCCATATAATGGAGATGAAAAATAATATTTCTACAATAGATAGAAATGTATGTTCACGGTAGCTAAAGGAAAAAGGCTAGTGCTACATATTAAAAAGGCTCCAAAATTCGGATGCCATGTCACTAAGTCAGACGTTTGGAAGGTTGCCTGTAATTTATTCGTCCCCACTCCATAACCACTATCAACCAGTACCTCCTTTATCACCTCGTTGATGACTACATAAAAAAGTAGAAGGTTCAAACAGTCAACTTGCCTGATATCACACAGCTCTGCCATTAGTTAACCTGGAACCAATTTTCGCTAAGATGTAGTTGTTGGAAAAAATGTCTTCACTCGTCTAATTAAGTTGGAAAGTATACCTCGATCGTAGAGCAGGTTTATCACACCCGTTAACTGAATCCTAACGAAAACATTCTGTAAATCAATAAAACTAAGATAAGCTTGTCTGTTGTATTCAATGGACACCTCTGCAACCTGTCCAAGAATAAATACTGTCCTGTGCGTCACCTACCGGGTCTAGTACCGTACTGTTCATCTGAAAGGTTGTAATGCTTTTTATTTTATTTTCTGTTATTTTTATTATAAGTTTAAGAACGGAACTCAGTAAACTGATCCCTCTGTACTTGGAAGTGTCTTTCGAAGCTCCTTTTTTGTACATGCTAAGTGTAATACTAGTTCTCAAGTCGTTTGGAATTTTATTACCACTTACAACATCGTTACCCAGCTTTGTTAATTGTTCAGTTAGTGGATATTCTCCATCCTTTGTAATTCATTGGGCATCCTATCTTTCTCCGGAGACTTTCTAGTTTTTAACAAACTCACAGCTTCTTCTACCTCTGCACGTGAAACTGTTAAATCATGATGCAGTTCGAGTAATTATTTGAACCTTGAACAATGTTAAACCTCAAGTCAACAATATTTTTATCTTTTTCCTCATCTATCTTCCAACTGGTTTTGATGCAGTTCCACATTTTATGTAAATGCGTTCATTTCTACAGATGTTACATCGAACAACATTGACACTTATTGTTTTTTGAACTCATTTGAAAACTTCGGTATGCACCTAGCTACAACCAGTTCTTATGAAGTCACGTGCAACTGGCGCTAAGACCATTTCACACAGTTTGAAATTCTTAAAAAGGGTAACATAAGAACTCTGCTCTGCCTTCAACCACCAACTGACACTTTACACTGAGGTGACAGGTCATGGGATAGCGACGTACATACATACAGACGGCAGTAGTATAGCGTACACAAGATATGAAAGGACAGTGCATTGACGGAACTGTCATTTGTACTCAGGTGGTTCATACGAAAAGGTTTCTGACTTAATTATGATTGCACGACGGGATTAACCCCTTTGAACGCGGAGTGGTAGTTGGAGCTGGACGCATCGGACATTCTGTTTCGGAATTGTTAAGAAATTCAATATTCCAAGATCCGCAGTCTCAAGAACGGCACCATCGACGACTGAAGAAAATCGTTCAACGTGACAGAAGTGCAACCCTTCCCCAAAATTGTTGCAGATTTTAGTGCTGGGCCATCTACAAGTGTCAGCGTGCGTACCATTCAACGAAACATCGTCGATATAGGATTCAGAATCGAATGCCCAATCTTGCGCCATTGATGACAGCACAATACAAAGCTTTACGCCTCGCCTGGGCCCGTCAGCAGCGTCTTTTGACTGTGGACGACTGGAAACATGTTACCTGTTCGGACGAGTCTCCTTTCAAATCGTATCGAGCGGATGGACGTGTAAGGGTATGGAGATAACTTCCTTAATCCATGGACCCTGCATGTCAGCGGTTAATTGTTCAAGCTGGTGGAGGTTCTGTAATGGTGTACGCGTACGCCGTTGGAGCGATATGGGACCCCTGAAACATCTAAATACGACTGTGACAGGTGACACGTACGTAAGCATCCTGTCTGATCACCTGCCTCCATTCCTGTCCAGTGTGCATTCCGACGGACTTTCGCAATTCCAGCAGGACACTGCGACACTCCACACGGCCTGAATTGCTACAGAGTGGCTCCAGGAACAGTCTTCTGAGTTTAAACACTTCCGTTGGCCACCAAACTCCCCAAACATGAACATTATTGAGCCTGTCTATGATGCCTTTCAACGTGCTGCCTAGAAGAGATCTCCACCTCCTTGTACTCTTATTGATTTATGGACAGCCGTGCAGGGTTAATGGTGTCAGTTGCCTCCAGCATTACTTCAGACATTAGTCGAGTGCATGCCACGTCGTGCTGCGGCATTTCTGCGTGATTGCGGGGGCTCTACACGATATTAGGCAAGTGTACCAGTTTCGTTGGCTCTTCAGTGTATAATCTCACTTTAAAGATTTAACACAGTAAGATAAGTGTTCAATCAGAAACTGTGTGTATGGCATCAGGCAGCGTAATTCAAGCCACGTTAATTACCCACATTATGTTAATCCCGTATTTGAGAATTCGAGTACTTTACACCTTCCAAACAATTTGACACATAATTTTGTACCTTTAGGAAACTTATTTTATATTACACCCCGAAAAAATTATGAAAGGAAAAAAAAATGGTCGCTTGTTACATTTTCACTGTTCATGTAGTGAAACATCATCGTAAAGCATGCCTTTTAACTTATTTCTTTAGTGCCAACTTTATTCACGGTACATTTCGCAGGCAGTATCGACATGAACCACTGGATATACCTGCAAAAATGCATCATTGTATGACACACAGTTCAAGAAATACGCCGTCATAAACATTGATATGCGTGGGAAAATAACTTTCATTTAAAATGGAGCAGAAATTACTCAGGCTACACTCAACCAGTTTTCGATACTGACAGCTCTTAAGACTACCAAGTAACTTTATACATAATTTCAAAACATTTGTAAGCTTTTCACTGCTTACGTACTTGAGGGTAAAGGTCAACTTCGTCCACAGGCCTTTCGAATTTGAATGTAACCTAAAACCTTACGCTCTAATAAAGTTAAAAAAGCAACACTAATTAAAACACAAATAACTAATAAAAGAAAATTCAAAATAAACATAAATAAATCATAAAGTGCCCGTCATTACCCACCGCCGTCTCATCCTCTGCCGATGGTGTTACTGGATTCGGTACGGAGGGGTGCGGAATCAGCACACCGCTCTCCCGGCTATTGTTAGTTTTCGTGACCAGTAGCCGCTATTGCTCACGACTGAGTGCACCGCGTGTTCCGGTCTTCTCAACAAGGAAGAGTTTCAGCTAGTGCTGGGAATCGAATCCGGAACCTTCGCGTGGCAGCCAGCTGCGCTGGCCAATCAGCTACAGTAGCGGACCTCTCGCTTACATGCTTAACGTCAAATTTTTAGTGCATCAACTCTTTTGTAGATAATTAGACTGTTGAAACTATTTCATCTTGCGAATTCGAAGGCTTAAAGAACTGGTAGTGAGGACTGTGAGTACATTAGCACAATCAGCGGCACATGTTCAGAGAGGAATACAGTGTATCTACACTACGTTATAGTATGTGGCCGAATGGTTCTCGAGTACCTCTATTGTTGTATCCTTTCCTAATCAGTTTGTGAATTGTCCGGTTGAAGAACGACGACTCCTGTTGCTATCATGATCACTCCGCGAGATGTATGTGAGACGAAGCAGTATGTTTCTTGACTTTACTCGCAAAACATGTTCTGGGAATTATAAAAGTAAGCCGTTAAGAGATGCATAACGCCTCTCTTGTGCCGTTTGCCAGAGGAGTTGGATGCGGTGTTCCATGACACTGAAGTATTGCGTTAAGCTCATGTGTCGAATATGTTCTTTAACGTAACAATACGTCTGCACCAGGAACGTGTGTATCCAATAAATTCCCGAATGCTGCGCGCTCCTTTGTTGTAAGTGGACACGTGTCGCGAACGTGTAGCATGCGCCTTTTACGCTCCGCCAAAGGCATTCCGCCTCCTGCTTGTTCTTCCGATGAACGTGAGGGGGAGCGAAGTCACTCGGGCCATAAGGTCGTGTGGAAACCATCTTTAGACAGAATGAGATTTTCACTCTGTAGCGGAGTGTGCGCTGATATGAAACTTTCTGGCAGATTAAAACTGTGTGCCCGTCCGAGACTCGAACTCGGGACCTTTGCCTTTCGCGGGCAAGTGCTCTACCAACTGAGCTACCGAAGCACGACTCACGCCCGCAGGAGAGCTCTGTAAAGTTTGGAAGGTAGGAGACGAGATACTGGCAGAAGTAAAGCTGTGAGTACCAGGCGTGAGTCGTGCTTCGGTAGCTCAGTTGGTAGAGCACTTGCCCGCGAAAGGCAAAGGTCCCGAGTTCGAGTCTCGGTCGGGCACACAGTTTTAATCTGCCAGGAAGTTTCATATCAGCGCACACTCCGATGCAGAGTGAAAATCTCATTCTGGAAACATCCCCCAGGCTGTGGCTAAGCCATGTCTCCGCAGTATCCTTTCTATCAGGTGTGCTAGTTCTGCAAGGTTCGCAGGAGAGCTTCTGTAAAGTTTGGAAGGTAGGAGACGAGATACTGGCAGAAGTAAAGCTGTGAGTCGTGCTTCGGTAGCTCAGTTGGTAGAGCACTTGCCCGCGAAAGGCAAAGGTCCCGAGTTCGAGTCTCGGTCGGGCACACAGTTTCAATCTGCCAGGAAGTTTCATCTTTAGACACTTTGATTTACAACTGAACAGTCTACAGATGAAAGCTGACAGGCACATTTCGAGCTGTATCAGTAGGAATGAATATTATGAGGTTTCAAACTTCCATATTACGAGAAAAGAAAGTTGAACGAAGAAAAATTTTCAAATGCGTGTGAATTCCAAAAAAATGGTACAAATGGCTCTGAGCACTATGGGACTTACCATCTGAGGTGGAACGCCCCCTAGAACTTAGAACTACTTAAACCTAACTAACCTAAGGACATCGCACACATCGATGCCCGAGGCAGGATTCGAGCGTGCGACCGTAGCGGTAGCGCAGTTCCAGACTGAAGCGCCTAGAACCGCTCGGTAGCACCGGCCGGCTGTGAATTCCAAAGGGACCAAACTGCTGAGGTCATCGGTCCCTAGACATACACACTACTTAAACTAATTTACGCTAAGGACAAAACACACACACACACACACACACCCATGCCCGAGGGAGGACTCGAACCTCCGGCGGAAGGACCGCGCAATTGGTGACTAAGTGCCTCTAACCACGCGGCCACTCCGCGCGGCGTTGAACGAAGATGCATGGACAAACACAGGGAATGTAATGGATTCATCATCGGCGTAAACTTAACCAAAACGATAGTATTGCTTTCAGGATTGCATAGAAACAAAAGGTTAAAACTTCGAGAAGTAACTACTACGCTGTATTGTTACTGTTAATCAACTTTTCATTACTCTATATTTTTAACTTTACAGCATTACGAATTCAGTGTGTTTCGCAGATGAATTTGCAGACTAAATTACTGCCAGTTATATTTCAAGATCAACTTGAAGCTATAAGCATTACTGGTTTGGATTTGAAGCGATTTCATTTTTTGTACATTGAGTTAGTCGACGAGAATAATTCGCCAAAGGGAACCATTAAAGCGGATTTCAGACGAGCGATATTTTCATATTTTACCTAATTATTGCATCGTGATTGCATATCAGCCATGTCCTTGAGACCGAGAGGGTGGCACAGCGGTACGGTACTGGAATCGAATTCAGGAGGAAAAGAGTTTCGAATTCCCATCTACCCATCCGGACTGAAATGTTGTGTGGATTCCCTAAATCGCTAGAAAAAATGCCAGGATGATTACTTTGAAGATTCACGGCAGCTTTCCTATCCTTCAATTATAACTCCTTCTTCGCCACTGACGACCACATCACTTTTCCTGGTTTTATACGTTCTTGATTCGACAATGACTGCTTTGCTATTGCTTATGCTGCCTTGAGATGTGCAAAGTAAAACAAGTTACACTTGTTTCTGTAAAGTTCGTATTACATTGGTCTGTGACTGAAGTCTCTGTCTCATGTAAAAGGCCGTCGCATTTTTGTTGTTGTTGTTATTGTTGTGGTCTTCAGTCCAGGGACTAGTTTGATGCAGCTTTCCATGCTACTCTGTCCTGTGCAAGCTTCTTCATCTGTCAGTACCTATTGCAGCCTACATCCTTCTGAATCTGCTTAGTGTATTCATCTCTTGTTCTCCCTCTACGATTTTTACCCTCCACGCAGCCCTTCAATACTAAACTGGTGATCCCTTGATGCCTCAGAACATGTCCTATCAACCGAACCCTTCTTCTAGTCAAGTTGTGCCACAAACTCCTCCCCAATTCTATTCAATACCTCCTCATTACTTATGCGATCTACCCATTCTTCTGTAGAACTACATTTCAGAAGCTTCTATTCTCTTCTTGTACAAACTATATACCGTCCATGTTTCACTTCCATACATGGCTACACTCCACACAAATACTTTCAGGAACGTCTTCCTGACACTTAAATCTATACTCGATGTCAACAAAATTCTCTTCTTCAGAAACGCTTTCCTTGCCATAGCCAGTCTACATTTTATATCCTCTCTACTTCGATCATCATAGTTATTTTGCTCCCCAAACAGCAAAACTGATTTACTACTTTAAGTGTCTCATTACCTAATTTATCTCCCTCAGCATCACCCGACTTAATTCGACTACATTCCATTATCCTCGTTTTGCTTTTGTTGATGGATATCTTATATCCTCCTTTCAAGACACTGTCCATTCCGTTCAACTGCTCTTCCAGGTCGTTTGCTGCCTCCGACAGAATTACAATATCATCGGCGAACCTCAAAGTTTTTATTTCTTCTCCATGGATTTTAATTCCTACTCCGAATTTTTCTTTTGTTTCCTTTACTGCTTGCTCAATATACAGATTGAATAACATCAGGGATAGGCTACAACTCTGCCTCACTACCTTCCCAACGACTGCTTCCCTTTCATGCCCCTCGATTCTTATAATTGCCATCTGGTTCCTGTAGAAATTCTAAATAGCCTTTCATTCCCTGTATTTGACCCCTGCCACCCTCAGAATTTGAAAGAGAGTATTCCAGTCAACATTGTCAAAAGCTTCCTCCAAGTCTACCAATGCTACAAACGTAGGTTTGCCTTTCCTTAATCTATCTTCTAAGATAAGTTGTAGAGTCAGTATTGGCTCACATGTTCCAGCATTTCTATGGAATGTATTATAAATTATTTTATTTTAGAACTCTGCATTACAGAATACGTCCACATTGTATTTTATTTGCGTACTGTTAAATGTACCTCCTTGTTATGGACGTCAAGTGGACTTCCCTTTAAGAAATACTTTCCACAGTTGGTTTCTTTTCTCTTCTACGAGACACAACGTACATTATTCCTCAAAGGATACACTATTTCGTATTCGTTTTTCTGTAAATATCTTTCTGCTTTTTATCTGACAACCGCAGTGCGAGATACTCATCTGAATGAGATGTCTGCTAGTGATGTAAGTTAGCAGTTGTCAATAGCATGGTCGTAACTGTCTGGCTCAATTAAGAGTGCATTCCTTAATGCTCTGAACACATGTGGCGTTATTCAGAAAGTATTTTCTACTACACGATGTAGCCTACTCTAGTGATAATCTTTTACTAAATCTTTTTAATAAAACTTTCGTATTCTTGACAGCGAAAGATTACTTGAAATTTTCTGCAAATTTCTAAACGGTATTCTCTTACAGAAATAAAATATTACAACCTCCGATCGGTGAAGAAAAATTCAATATGTTTTCTAACAGTGTGCAGTTTTTTTATTCTTATATACAGAAATTTTACAATTACATCCGTCATCCACAGTCGAAGCTAAAGGAATTAAGCTGAAAATGTACTTACAATTATAAAATTAGGTAAAGCTATTAATTGCTGCTTGCGTGCGAATGAATTTGATGTTGATATCTTCACAGCTGTGAGAAATCTTCACAGTTGTGAGAAAAATTTCAAATGGTTTCCACTTTATGTGCAATATTTAGACATTGCTGAGAACAGTTAGGCAGCTGGAAGGATAAGACATTTAATTCAGGATCATAGTTACGTTATTCAGGCTAGTATGCTGTAACTTCTTGTATGTAAAGAAGTTAATGCTGTGGCCTCTCATATGCCAGTTATAGTAAAATCTTAATACGATCCGTTTCTATTGGTCGAGATTTAAGGACAGGCAAAATCTCTTCTTTTTTTATAACATTGTCAACGACGAACAAGTGCACTAACATATAAGATGCACTTGTAAATAATTCCTCACCGAAACAACTTCGTAGGGAAAAAAAGCACTATTGCAACTGATACGTCGTTCTTTAGTCGTACCACACTTACATATCATACCTTAAATACCATAAAAGAGGAAGTAGGATGGAATCATGGTTGGTAGCCACACTTCATAATTAAGACAATTTATGGACATTGCGACTTTAAAAAAATTTGAGAATTACAAATTGTGGACAAGCCACTAGATAAAGCTTTGCAAATACAGTTAGAAACTCAACGTACTCAGTACTCAAACAGTCCCTTATTAAGAAACCAGAATTACTGTGTAACCTCCCCACAAAATAAAATAATATGAATAATATTCACATTTAGTGTAACCTCCCAAAGAATAAATTGCGTAACCTTCCAACAGTAAAAAACAATATAATTATTTATTTCATTCACATTCAGCGTAACCTCCCTCAGATAAATTCTATAATCTTGCAATGATACAATTTGACTAATCTCTCAATAAAAAATTGTCGCTCACTTATAACCTTTCAATAATTGACTGTGAATTTGAACTGGTAAATTTTGGACGTCAGCAGTGCTGCGTCATGGCCCTGAAAGATGATTCTGAATACATAGAAAATTATTACCTCAATAAGGTCGCCGGATAACGCGTATATATCTACTCCTATAAGAAATTTTTCTGGCACAGCTCAGTGCAATGCTGGCCGATAGATTTGTCATATATAAAAGGAAACAACTGATTTTTCTTTACAATAATCGGGATGACCATGGACTGGAGAAATTAGTAAATTCTTTAAATTGCGATGAATGATTATCAAAAGTTAATTTTTTTATAAGAAAGATTATTATTAAGAGATTTTTAGGAACATTTACATGGGACTTGATACAACAGTACTACATATGCGCGAGGCTGCTTTTACCTTATACTACAACGCTGAGGCTCCGCCATCGCTCCACCACGACCGGCCCAGCCAACACGATACACCAGACTGCTCGCTAGCAACTACTTACTGCTACTGCTACACAGTTCCTACTGCAGTCAACACTGCTCTTTGGTCTCAGATTCTCTTATATCTCACATATCGCAGGCAGCGCGTGAGCAATCCATCGAAATTTCATCTGCTCGAATGCAATAACGACAAATTCCTTAATCATGGACCTCTTACAACTGACAAACTTGAAAAATTCAGACTCCCAATAGGATTTCCCTGAAGATGCATATAATAAAACAGTTTCAAGTAAAAGGTGACTCAATGACATTTGAACACTAGTGCCAAGCTAAGATCCAATTACATAACATGATACAACCACTTAGACATAAAAACTACACCAGAAACATTGATCTTTAAAAATAAACATTCACGTGCTCATACCTGTTAATAAAAAAAGTTACTAATAAAGGCAGCGCAAGGAACTCAGCAGATGCTATGCAGTTTAAGGTTTACCCAGTTACCAGTCCCTAATATTTTAGGAAACAAGTTCATATACGAATAGGCTACATACAATATGTATTTATATATCCACCAGCGGTGAAAGGAAGATAAAAACTAAAGTTTGGATGGCGATATGTGAACAACTCCCGGTAGTGGCCAGGTTCTTAAACACTGCCAGGGCTAGACCTCGGATGGCATTTCACTCACCGCCAAGGAGCTGGCACAATCAAAAGTTTCTGCGCGAATCACAAAGACATTCCAATAACTCTGAAACATAGAAACACTCGGCAGAACCTTTGACTCAAACATGGACAACTGTTAACACAGTGCAGGCTTTAAAAACCGCAACATAAAATCATTCGATTGCAAGAGACACCAAGCACTAGTAAAAATTCTGAGAAAACTTTCAAATAACGGACACAATTTAACGAGGCAAAGTGAACTCTTCTATACCGGCTCAAGGTTCGACTATGAAAGTCTCACCATAATAATAAAGTTTAAACGCTCCGAGTGCGTCGTGAACAAACACAATTACGACAACTTACTCCATATCAGGTACACAATACGAGGGAGCGGGTTCCACAGCTTCACGGCTTCCCTCCAAATTTTGTTCCCAGAGAAGTCACAGAACTTGTATCTCCAAGCTCCCCATGTCGGCAAAACGCCCAAACAATTTCACACCACAACGTGTAACGGTCATCACGCTCGTTGGGCAGCCGTTGACACTCGCCTCCCTGCGAATGTCATGTGATCTCCAGGGTTACCCGTCGAAAGCTAACAACCAACTCCTTTCGCCCGCCAACCCGGAAGATAAGACACGCGAAAAGCAAAGATAACTTAGCTCAACCACAATCGATCTCAACGATACATAAACAAAATAAAACTGTCACCAGCTCGCCACGGCTCAGCAACATTCTCTAGGTTATGTAGATGGCTTAAATTCGGTTACTGATTTGCTTTCTTCACAGATGACACAACATCAGTCAGGGCAGCTGCTTGATGCCTGTTGTCACGTAAAATGCCGAGTCTCGCTTTTTACTGAGCCACTGATTTTTCAACTTTTACTTTGTTATTTCAGTGCTATTTATTCCTTCCCAGATACGTAATATCTCTCTGGGGATACGGTCGGTGTCTAGACCAGCATCAGCCCATTTGGTTCTATTGGTCTTCTCCTATATTTTGCATTTTATTTGTAGTTCTCTGCTAACTTCTGCTATTCTTTTCTACTTGTTGGCCCTGATCGTTTCCTACAGATCCTTTTTTATCCAGTAGACTTTGACTAACTATAGTTTTGCAAAATTTAGTAATGGTATGTCAGATTATTGTACTTCACAGTTGGAACAGATATCAGAATTAGTAAGTTTTCTCGAAGGTTCTACAGAGATGTAGTTCCAGTTGTGGATCGTGTGGATCCTGATTCTAGAAAACTGACTTTATTGTCATTATACTGGATTCTTTCTGTCAACGGCTGACTGCTCCTGTAGCACGTCGCAAGAATTCTGCAATAGATGAGAACGTTTAGTGTAGAAAGGAATCTTGTGAAGTCTCCTTCCTTTTACCATTATAGAGGAGAAACCTTAAGTGTCAGTTTAGTTTCAAACTTCGTAATTTTTCTTGCAAGGTATGTGGGTAAAACTTGTGCCAACTTTCGTGGAATAAGAAGGGAACTGATAACTGTAGAGTATGATGATGTTAACATCGATGTCGGTGTGTATTACAAAAGAACTTTCACAAAATAGGTAACATCCGTAGAGGAAGCCATACTATACATAGATACTGGTTACTGCCCATACTAATGTTAATCTTAGCCTACTGTGTTATCCTACACGAAGGGACAAACAACCTACATTCCGGTGGGAGATATATAACAACGACAATACTCCAAAATCACTGCACTTCATCCTGTAGAGAACTGCCTTCGTTACACGCAATACCAGTTCCGGTATACATCGTTCACTCTATCGTCCCCTTAGCTGCCACAACCTCTACACACTAATTAAAATTCATCTGCCGTACGTCAAAAATACTCATGAAAAATCCTTTACTGCATTCTACATTACTTTCACTAACTGTTCATACCACAAAACATTGTGATACAGTTGGATAACTTGCTGCCAGTCGATATAGAATGAAGCGACAAAAGTCATGGCATACCGCCTAATGTCGTGTCGGATCTCCTTTTGTACAGCATAGGACAACAAATCGACATGGCATGGACTCAAAAAATCGTTGGAAGACCCTACAGTAATATTGTGCCATATTGCCTCTATAGGTGTTCATAATTATGTCGCATAATTGTTCGATGAGTGCCATTTCGAGCGATCTGGGTAGCCAAATCATTCGTTCATATCGTCAAGAATTTTCTACAAACCAATCGTAAACAGCCGTGGTCCAGTGACATAGCGCAATGTCATTCTATCTTTATTTAGAAATACGAGAACCGTCAGTGGCTTCGTTTTCTCCTAGTATACAATTATAGCCGAGGACCCAGTCCATACCATGTAAACTCAGCCCACACAATTATCGAGTGACCATCAGCTCGCAAACGGGTTTTAGAATATGTGCAGCGTATGAAAACAGTTGTGCTATTGTGTACAGTGCTTGTATGACGCAACAAGCAACTGAGCGATATGTATATTGACATAGTCTGTTGCAAAGGGTTCTCTATGCTTTTAAATATTTCATCGATTACAAACCTTTTATGATGTGCTATTTTTATCCACTTGCCATCTTTTCCGCGAGGTCAGCTGTTTTACAGCAAAACATTTTAATAAATGGAGGTGAAGCATAGTTTGTTGAAACGGGTTGTCTATATTTAAAAAAAATATTTTATGCAATTTTGGCTGTTCAGTTGTTTGTAACCCTACAATCAGCTCTTAACAACTGAAATCTGGACACATCTGACAGGCCACGGTTTTCCAGTCCCCTAAAGTCCAACCGGTATGGTCGCGAGTCCAGAAGAGGCGCTGCAGGCCATGTCGTGCTGTTAGCAAAGGCACTCGCGTCAGTCGTCTGCTACCATAGCCCATTAACGCCAAATTTCGATGCACTGTCCTAACGGATACATTCATCATACGTCCCTCACTAATTTCTCTGGTTATTTGACGCAAAGGCCGCTGCTCTCGGCCGTTAAGTGTTGACCATCGGCCAATACGCAGTCCGTGGTGAGAGTTGATGCGTCAAATTTCGTATTATCGGCACACGCTTGACGCTCTGGACCACAGAATAAATAGTCCCCTATCGATTTCCGATATGAAATGTACCATGCGTCTAGCTCCAACTACCATTTCGCGTTCAAAGTCTATTAAATCCCGTCGTGCGGCCATAATCACTTCAGAAACCCTTTCTCACGAATCACCTAAGTGAAAATGAAGTTCCGCCAATGCACTGCCCTTCCACACCCTGTGTGTGCGGTACTACCGTGATCTGTACGTGAGCAAATCGCTATCCCGTGGCTTTTGTCAATTCGTTTATTGGGACATGGGTGTTGGATGTCGGTCGTGAGCGCCTTGAACGCCAATGGGAGGATCTTCGTTCTGTGGAGGGACGTGGAATTTGGACACTTCCATTGCACTCGATTGTGATGTATAGTCTTATTATATACGGACGGAAACATCATCATTTCATCTGTTTTCTGAATCCAAATGTAATCCTGGAAGTACACGGAAGAGCCAAAGAAACTGGTACACCTGCCTAATATCGTGTAGATCCCTCGCGAGCACGCAGAAGTGCCGCTGCAGGACGTGGCATGCACTCGACTAATGTCTGAAGTAGTGCTGGAGGCAACTGACACCATAAATCCTGCAGGGCTGTCCACAAATCCGTAAGAGTACGTGGAGCTGGAGATCTCTTCTGAACAGCACGTTGCAAGGCACCCCAGATATGCTCAATAATGTTCATGTTGGGAAGTCTGGTGGCCAGATGAAGTGTTTAAAAACTCAGAAGTGTGTTCCTGGAGACACTCTCTAGCAGTTTTAGATGTCAGTTCTGTCACATTGTTCTGCGAGAATTGCCCAAGTACGTCGGAATGGACAATCTACATCTACATCTACGTGATTACTTTGCTAGTCACAATAAGGTGCCTGGCAGAGGGTTCAATGAACCGCCTTCAAGCTGTCTCTCTACTGAACCACCTTCAAGTTGTCTCTCTACCGTTCCACTCTCGAACGGCGAGCAGGAAAAACGAACACTGAAATTTTTCTGTGCGAGTCCTGATTACTCTTATTTTATTGTGATGATCATTTTTCCCTTTGTTGGTGGGTGCCAACAGAATGTTTTCACAATCGGAGGAGAAAACTGGTGATTGAAATTTCATGACAAGATCCCGTCGCAACGGAAAACGCCTTTGTTTTAATGATTGCCACTCCAATTCACGTATCATGTGTGTGACACTACCTCCTCTACTTCGCGATAATACAAAACGAACTGCCCTTCTGTTTACTTTTTCGATGTCATCCGTCAGTCCCACCTTACGCGGATCCCACACCGCATAGCAATACTCCTGAACAGGGCGGACAAGCGTGGTGTCAGCAGTCTCTTTAGTAGATCTGTTGCTCCTTCTAAGTGTTCTGCCAATGAATCGCAGTCTTTGGTTTGCTGTACCCACAACATTATCTATGTGATCGTTCAGATTTAGGATATTTGTAATTGTAATCCCTAAGTATTTAGCTGAATTTACAGCCTACATATTTGTGTGACTTATCAGGTAATCGAAACTTAGCGAATTTCTTTTAGTACTCATGTGAATAACTTCACACTTTTCTTTATTCAGGGTCAATTGCCACTTTTCGCACCACACAGATACCTCATCTAAATCATTTTGAAACTCGTTTAATCATCTGATGACTTTACAAGACGGTAAATGACAGCATCATCTGCAAACAATCTAAGATGGCTACTGAGATTGTTTCCTACGTCGTTAATATAGATCAGGAATAATAAAGGGTTGGTTCAAATGGCTCTGAGCACTATGGGACTTAACATCTCAGGTCATCAGTCCCCTAGAACTTAGAACTACTTAAACCCAACTAACCTAAGGACATCACACCCATCCATGCCCGAGGCAGGATTCGAACCTGCGACCGTAGCAGTCCCACGGTTCCGTACTGCAGCGCCTAGAACCGCACGGCCACCGAGGCCGGCAATAATAGAGGGCCTATAACACTTACTTGCGGAATACCGGATATTATTTCTGTTTTTCTCGATGACATTCCGTCTATTACTACGAACTGTGACCTTTCAGACAGGAAATCACGAATCCAGTCGCACAACTGAGGCGATATTCCATAGGCACGCAGTTTGATTAGAAGATGATTGTGAGGAACGGTGTCGAAAGCTTTCTGGAAATCTAAAAATAGGTAATCAATTTGACATCCCCTGTCGATATCACTCATTACTTCATGAGAATAAACAGCCAGATGTGTTTCATAAGAACGATATTTGCTGAATCCGTGCTGACTACGTGTCAATAAATCGTGTTCTTCGAGGTACTTCATGATGTTCGAATACAATTTATGTCCCAAAACCCTACTGCAAGTCGATGTTAGTGATATGGGCCTGTAATTCAACGGATTACTCCTACTTCCCTTTTTGGGTATTGGTGTGACTTGAGCAATTTTCCAGTCTGAAGGTGCGGATCTTTCTGTGAGCGAGCAGTTCTATATAATTGCTAAATATGTAGCTATAGTATCAGCATACTCAGAGAGGAACCTGACTGGTATACAATCTGGACTGGAAGGCTTGCTTTTATTAAGTGATTTAAGCTGCGTTCCGACACCGAGGATATCTATTTTTATGATTCTCATCTTGGTAGTTGTTGTTGATTGTAATTCAGGAATATTTACTTCTTTCGTGAAGGAGTTTCGGAAAATCGTGTTTAATAACTGTGCTTTAGTGGCACTATCATCAGGGACTTCACCGTTGTTATCGCGTAGTGGAGGTATTTATTGCGTCTTGCCACTGGTGTGCTTTATGTATGATCAGAATCTCTTTGGGTTTTCTGCCATATTTCAGGACAGAGTTTAGTTGTGGAAATTATTGAAACCATCTCGCATTGAAGTACGCGCTATATTTAGAACTACTGCAAAACTTTGCCATTCATTGGGATTTTGCGTTCTTTTAAGTTTGGCATGTTTCTTTCGCTGCTTCTACAACAGCGATCTGACCCGTTTTGTTTACCGTGAGTGATCAGTACCATCACTTATTAATGTATTAACTTTATTTATTCCCACTGTCACTTCAGACACTCAACTCATTTTAATAGTATTTGTCACGTAAAAATTTATTTCTTAGATAGCTATAATTTAAAAAAAAAAAAGCATTGTATGTGTGAAACCCTGGTCTGAAGTATGAGAGGGCCTGATGACCATAAATATATTAGGCTAAATAAATAAATACAAAAAAAGTAGCAAATATCGCGTCATCAAACAATTTCTCCCACCAAGTGAGGTCTTCAGAGTACTCTTTCCATCTATCCTCCCTCTCCTCTGCATTTAACAGTAAAATTCCCATTACGTTCTTCATGATGTCGTCCTTGTTTCAATTTCCCCGATGGTTGTTTTGACTTCTCTATTCGTTGAATCTATCATTCCAAAGATCATATCATTTCCATTTCTTCATATTTTCCCTGCAGCAATTTTGCTTTGGTTTCCAGCATTTCCTATTTATTTCATTCCGTTCATATTGCTGTATATCTGTCTTCCTCTGAACTTCTTTGTACTTCCTCCTTTCGTCGACCTAATGAAGTATTTCTTCTGCCATCCATGGTTTCTTCGTAGATCCATTCCTGGTAGATATATTTTCCTCTCCAGTTTCAATAATGAACCTTTCTAGAGATGTCTACTCCTCTTCACTGAATGCTGTGCCAATCCTTATCACAGTATCCAAATCCATAAGCAACATCAAATGCGTTTCATCGTCCCGCAGTACTTCAGTATCACACTACCTTCCACACTGATTCTTTCGGACGATTCTCTTAAACTTCAGTCAGCTTTTCATCACTACTAAGCTGCGATCTAAGTCTATATCTGCTCCTGGACACGCTTTACAATTCGGTGTTCGGTTTCTGAGTATCTGTCTATCCACAATGTAGTCAAACTGGGATCTTCCAGTGTCTCTGCGCCTCATATTACCAACCCCTTAATCTCCCATAATCCTTCCATCTACTCCTTCCCCCACAACCCAATTTATATCCTCTGAATTACGCTTTCAATATACTCGTACCTTTTCCAACCCTTCGTCTTCTGCTTGAGATGTCGGTATATATACCCGAAAAATTGGTATTGGCGTTGGTTTGCTTTACCATCACTGAACTGTTCACAATAACTCAATATCTGGCCTACCGTTCTATTAATTAAGAAACGTACTCCCTTTGTATCAGCAGCGCTTGATACCTCACATAAGGGTTGGCATAATTTTAAGAGAAACCACATAGAAGTGGACCTATACATTTGTTCATTTGTTGTTTCTTGGAATACACTTTATTCCTTAAAAACAATTATAATTACTATTTAAAAACCTTGTTAAGTGAATAACATTGTGCAAGCTCCGAACGACTGGTATTTAGATTGAAAATGTCGTTACTTCTCCCTGTCTGTGGCAGGCTGAGATGGGAGTTTGCTTAATTTTATCAGCAGGGATTACTTTTATTCATTTTTATATAAGGCTGCTGTGGGGAAGGATGTTATGCACACTTTTTCTCTCTCGGCAGCGTAGCCTTCCCTGACAATTCTGTCCGCTTTAGAATTGATGTTTAGGCCCATCAAAGTTCAGAGTACAATCTTATCAATTGAATTTGAGGTCGCAACGGATAACGCAATTTGTAATTTTGGGGGTAGTCAGAGAAAACTACGTCCTGCACGAATCTAGTCTTGTGCCAATAATTTTCGTAAAGGGGCAGTGTGATTAATATGATTCTTTTTTCTTAGGTATGGTTTAAATGAGCAAGCCGAGAACGGAAATTACTTCGAAAAACAAAGTTAATTTTATTTTAGCCAACGTTAGACAAAAATTAACGAAGTTACTTCTTAACAATCTTTTGAATACACATTTGTATCGTCCTGTTGGGGGGGGGGGGGGGGGAAGGAAAATCTTGGAGAGCACGTGGTCACTATACTACTATGCTGATACATACACATGCACTAAGTTATCACTGAAATGCAAATATCGTAACTATATCTCTATGCAGATTTTCTATGTACAGTGGCTGGCATCGAGCAGGACTCGTGGCTGGTATCTCCAGCGTGAAGTGCTTGAATACGAAAGAAAAGCAACACTTGTCACTAAATTTTCAATAAGTTGTTAAACATCGACACACGCTAGCATAAATGTTCAGCAATCGCAAAAACTGGCTACAAATCCTTTTATTAGCTTTCTTGGCGGTTGCAGTTTGAAACTATGCACCACATGGCGGGTCGCAACGAAAATCTAG
This sequence comes from Schistocerca americana, assembly GCF_021461395.2. Taxonomy (NCBI): domain Eukaryota; kingdom Metazoa; phylum Arthropoda; class Insecta; order Orthoptera; family Acrididae; genus Schistocerca; species Schistocerca americana. The sequence goes on along the minus strand of NC_060123.1, from coordinate 398,656,003 downwards.
AACGGAGAAGATTATTCTTTTATCGGATAAATTGAACAAAATTCAATAAATGGTTCTTAATTAATCAATCCCGAAAAAGTCTCTGATAAATAAATTGTTAACATTAAACATTTAAACATTCAAATACCTTTGGTCTGATTTCGACGCAGCGTTCTGAAGGAACTCCTCGTAACCGTTGCGTGGTTCTTTCTCCCGAGCAGCGCGAGGTAGTGGGGGAAGCCCATGACCAACCTCTGCTAAGAAAACTTTTTTTTAGACTTTCGCACCTCTGGTCGAACCCTCCTGTTCCTGCTCTTTGCCTTCCACTGACTGTGTTAAAGTTGGTAGAAGATTCTGAGACCCAGTACATCTCTGGTTCGTCTGCTACCACACTCAAAACATTCACACCTGACCACGTACTGGAGAGATGGGGAAATATAAATAGGGCCACAGGACGTGCATATTGTAATGAGAATAAAAGACTTTGATCCATAATTGTTTCTACATGTATGTAATTTGGAACTGAGATTATTTCACTGTTCATTAATTACGTAAAGTTATTGATTTTACGCTGATAATATCTGTCAGCTGATAGCAATATATTATAACACTGATTATAACTATATAACGAAACCTATTGTGACGTTACAAACGCTCAAAAATTTAATGAACTTGCATAGGAATAATCCATTAATAACAAACTTTAACAATTTATACCACTAAGAACAGGACTTGAAACCAAGAATATACAAACGGCAAGTACAAGTAAGAAGTCACACCAACTGCGGTTTATCAATAAAATGAATTAGAAATGACTGTCACTAAACGTACTAACAGTTCCCAAGAATGGATAACACACGAAACAAACGGATAACTCCCATCCAAAACACAGAAAGGATAACAACTGACGCCACCGAGTGTTGCTATTGAAATTCCCTTAACAATGTATAAGCTTCAATAAAATACCTTAAGGAATAAAATGCTCAATCTCCAAAATGGAAGCAATGCTGGGAAGGCATACAATTCAAATGTGACTCTCAGCTGATACGCACCAGCAGAAACATTGAGAATGACCGTTAAATAAATATATAATGCCCCAAAATACAAGATAGCTGGCAAATAGAGCAGGTGTCTATCACAGACAACAAGTAGGCAAGTTTTACAATGAGTGGAGCTAGTTAACGACTGCAAATAAAAGAAAAAGGTGAACAGTTCATTTTCATAAGCATGAGGCCTTAAAACTTAACGCTGGAGCGTTGCTCTTGGGGGGTGAAAGGAAAAAGAATTGTTATTTTATTTTTTTTTTTTTGAAAAATGTCGAAAAAGTTAATATTTTGGTGGGTCACTTGGCAACAGAATAAGGAATTGATTACACTATTGTAATAACATACGTTGAGCGTTAAATACCTGAATCAGAGCAGCATATTGATATATTTGAGATCGTTCGGAAGAAACATTATCAGTTCCGTGCATTTTTATAGTCGCAATGAAGTCACACCCGGAACAACACTAAGGGACCCGAAGATTTATAGACTTTAAAAAAAATGCAACACTACACAATTAAAAAAAGAAGAGTTGATTCAGAAATAATAGGGAAACGATAATGTTCCTTCTGCCTCATGCTGCGTTCGGCCCATCAGCGTGATCGTAATTTCTGGTGATAATCAGAGAGATTAGAGCCCACACAGAAGCATACCGACAATCCTTCCTTCCACGAACAATACGAGACTGGAATAGAAGGGAAAACCGATAGAAGTACTCAGGGTACCCTCCGCCACACACCGTTAGGTGGCTTGCGGAGTATGGATGTAGATGTAGATGTAGTGAGCAATACTGGAGCACCTACGTAGATTTAGCCAAACATCTTACTTCGTAGCTGAGACCATTGGTGGGAAAATACTCACATCACATTCGTAGCTGAGCTGACTTTGTCAGAGGACTGGAGACTAAGCATTTCTGACCATTTGGTTAGCTTTGATGTAATGTCACTTTTTACAAAGGTCCCTCTCGCAGATTCTTTGACACTGATTGGCAGAAAGTTTCAGGCAGACCTCACTGCTTTGATCTAGTCTGCTCTATCCTCAGCGTATTTTGTGTTCAACCAAGAATATTTTGAACCGACTGACGGCGTCGCGATGGGCAGCCCTCTGTCTCCCTTAGTGGCCAACCATTTTACGGAGGATTTCGAGGAGAGAGCGCCTGAATCTGCTGCCCTTAAACCACTATATTCTGACAGATACTTTCGTAGTGTGGCCTCAGGGAGAAGATAAGCTACGTCTTTTCGGGACTCCATTATAAAGAATCAGTGAAAAGATGCCTGGCGGGAAATCTGATGAACCGTGATAGCTGCTACCATTTGGAATCTGCGTGGAACACCCCCTATGGGAGTGAAATATTGAGTGAAAGCTTTTTGTGAAAATAAAAAAAAATGGCTCTGAGCACTATGGGACTCAACTGCTGAGGTCATTAGTCCCCTATAACTTAGAACTAGTTAAACCTAACTAACCTAAGGACATCACAAACATCCATGCCCGAGGCAGGATTCGAACCTGCGGCCGTAGCGGTCTTGCGGCTCCAGACTGCAGCGCCTTTAACCGCACGGCCACTTCGGCCGGCTTTGTGAAAATAAATCGTTATTGAAGAATTCCTAAAGTATTTTTGAAGCTTCGTCTATGAATACTGGTAGTTGAATTTCTGATTTTACAAATAAAAAGATACGAGTTTCTGTGTTTTTGGAAACTGGACCACTAAGTGGGTGAAATAAAGAATGAGAATTTTGGGGAATGTATTTTATTATGAAAGCTTTTTTGAACCTAAATCTATGAAAATTTCAATTTGGCTTCTCAGTTAGAAATAAAGAAAAATAAGTGTTTCACTACTTTTGGAAATTCAGGCGCCAAAGGGGTGAAATAGGAAGAGACTAATTCACCGCCTTATCATCGCCCAGCCGAAAACGCTAAGAATATAAACTTGAAGTTTTTGGCGACGATGTGCATCTTCAACTGTTGGCGTCGTTTCTGAGGTGAGTGTCCGATATTCCACTCCTAAGGGGGTGAAACAGGGGAAGAAAGGCATTTTGAAAGTATGTTCGCAATAAAGGAAATTCTGAAGCTAGAACTACGAAAACTGGAATTTGGTTTCTCAGTCACAAAATAAAAATATACGTGTTTCATTTTTGAAAATTTATCCACTAAGGGGGCAAAGTAGTGGGTGAAAGATTTTCTGAAAATAAATAATTACTCAAGGACTACTAGCGGCTTTCTAAGGCAACATCTATGGGAACTGATTCTTCGGTTACAAATTGGAAAATACTTATTTCAGTGTTCCTCGATATTCAGCCCCTAAAGGAATGCAATAAGAGGGTGAAAATTTTTAAGAAAATAATTCGTTACGTTAAAAGAAAATTAAAGTTAAATTTTCTGAAATGTGGTATTTCACGTCTCGGTTAGATACAAAGAAATGTATGTTGGAGGTTGAAAATTCCTATGGAAATATCGCCACAAGAACAAAAAAGGCATGATTAACAGATACTTTGGACTCCAGCTACTAGAATTGCTTTTTGGTCAGAAGTACATGCGGAAAAGGCCATTCTTATATGGGCTTAATTAGCGTGGAAAGCCTATCAGGTGTTGCAATTTGTGTACAACATAAAAATTTGATCAAACAAAAGAAATCTCTGCAGGCCATAGAGTCTATGCAAGCGAAGCAGCAGGCGCTAAGCTAGGTACAAGTTACACATTAGACAACACTGTCTTGCTGCTCCTTTGCAGCCATGTTGGAGTGATGATATCTGGATTAGTTTTCGTGATATTATTATTTTAGAGGAATGTTTTTAAACATAGTGGCGATTTGTGAAATGTGCGGGTGAAGCTGAAGAAACGTTTTGCAGAATCTTTCAACTTTTTAAAAAAATATTATGAAGATGAGGCCCTGTGTCGCACGCAGTGTTACAAATAGTTTTCATGATTTATAGTTGGTCGCCAGTTAGCTGAAGATGGTCATCGACCAGTAAGGCCTCCCACTTCAGCTGATGGCTCACACATTCAGAACAGCAGTGACATGATCCATGCAAAGAGATTAGCATCTCAGTTGGGTGATGCCTTGAAATTTTAAGGGCAAAATTGAACATGCGTCGACCTGCGGCAAAATTTATTACCCGTTTGATGGCAAAACAACATGAAGAAAATCGAGCAGATGTTTATTGCAACTTTTTGAACAAATCCATGGCGATTGAACATCCATGGAAAGGATCATAGCGGGAATCGAAAGTTGGATTGACGGCATCGACATTGAGACAAAAGTTCTACCATTACAAAGGACTGGTAAAGGATCCCTACGCCCTTAAAAGCACATTACTCTCAGGAGAGATCTAAGCAGATACTTTTCAATATTACCATTCTTAAGACTCCCATTAAATTTCAGTTGGATACGGTTGCCTTTTCATGTCAATCAAAGAGCTTAAATACAAAAAACTCGATACGTCACAGTACTGCATAGCGACTCTGTTGTCGTAGCGAGCAAAATACTCCGCTCCGGTGTGTCCGTGAATTGAATGCCGTGTACAAAGAAAATATCGCACCAACTCTCATTGATTAAAGTTTCTGCCCAATTGCAAAACGTTTTTGGTTTAGATGAGTTTCAACCTTCGGTCCCCATATCGATACACAGTCCATAATACTTCCCTTCAACGGTTTTTGACGAACTTTCTTCTCACGTCACACCGGACTGCATTGCACTAAAGATTATACACACCACATCACACCCCAAGTGGCAGGAAGGATTGCCATGAATAACGCACTACAAATCCTGACTGGTGAGGGATGAGGGTGGAGTAGAGATGCGTTTGAAGGTCACTTTCGTACATTTTTCTTAAATAACTCGAAAATCATGGCCTCCAGTGAAAATGTATCTCAGTAAAAAATTTAACTACATTAAATTTCCTACAAAAAGGTGCAGCTCACTTTTTCTGTAGAATAAACAGCTTTCGCGTAGCGAGCGAGAGAAAATGAAAATCACGCGCGTGATTTATGAAAGCCAGCTATAACGGTGTGGGTTGCCCAAAACGACAGCGGTAGAGGCGGGTGACACCCTATCTAACTGATTATCCACTGATTATCTAGCATGTATTTCGGATTGTATGTGTACGTGGTTGTATCCTTTTCATTACCTTTGTTGGTCAATCTCTAACTCTTCTATTTGTCTAGTTTCGTAAGGGTCCCAAACTCATGAGTAATTTTCGATTATCAGTCGAAACAAGAGTTTTGTCAACAATTTCTAGGGATGATTTACATTTCATTAATATTTTTCAAAGAATCCCAAATTGGCGTCTGCTTTCCTTCTGCCTTCTTCTACAGTTTTTGCCCTCTACGATGGAAGTCACTACCTGATGTCTTAGCAGATCTGTCCCTCCTCTTTGTCGGTGTTTTTCACATATTCCTTTCCTGTCCGATTCTGCACAGAACCTTATCATTCCTCACCGTAGCAGTCCACCTTTCAACATTCGTCTATAGCACAACACCTCTAACGCTTCGATTCTCTTTTGTTCCGGTTTCCGACAGCCCTTGTTTCACTACCATACAATGCTGTACTCCTAATGTACGCTCCCAGAAATTTCTTCCTCGAATTAAGGCCTGTTTTTGATACTAGTAGACTTCTCTTGGGCAGGGATGCCCTTATTGTGAGTGCTAGTCGGCTTTTTATGTCCTCATTGCTCATTCCATCATTGGTTGTTTCGCTGCCTAGGTAGTAGAATTCCTTAACTTCATCTACTTCGTGACCATCAATCCTGAAGTTAAGTTTCTCGCTGTTCTCATTTTTGCTACAACTCATTACTTTCGTATTTCTTCGATTTACTCTCAATCAATATTTTGTACTCATTAGACCATTCCATTCAGCGCATCATGTAATTCTTCCTTACTTTACTCAGGGTAGAACTGTCATCAGCGAATTAGTTTTATGCCGTCGTTTTAGAGCGCTCTAGACAGGAACTGTTTTCAGTGATTTATCGCCAATAGCGTAATTAACGATTAACGGAACTCTTCGCCCGTTTATGTGAAGTACGTTAAATTACGTTCACGATTGACTATCGGTGGTTTCTACACCAATCACAGATCCTACACTTCAAAGCGTTGCATCCTCGTTGCACATGACAGTAAGGTCCATAAAACGCCTCATGAAGCGTCTGGCGTCATTCACAGGATTCTATACACACACACACACACACACACACATACACACACACACACACACACACACACACACACACACACACAAAAACACACACATTATACAGGGGGCGAGAAGGGCGGAGACGGGGGGAGGTTGGAAAGAGGGTGGGAGTTGGAGAAGTGAGGGAGGAGGTGGGAGGGGGTAGGGGTGACGAGAGTAGGAGGGAGAGGGAATGAAAGCGAAGTAAGAGGGACTATATCGCTTCCGTGCGGTACTCCTGAAAGTACCATTACATTTGTCGATTTAATCCCATTACGCGTGACGTTGAACTTACCTGCTGGGGAAACTTAAGTGCAGTCATAAATCTGGCCCTATACTCAGTAACCTCGCAGTCTGTTCACTTACCAGCATAGCGAAATGTGTTTCACGTCTCCTGGAAGTCAACGAACATGGCATCAGGCAGTGCGTCGTTGCCTATGATGCATTAGACGTCATTTGCAAAGTGACTTGTGTTCAACAATATTTCTGTCTAAGGAACTCACTTTTTCATAGAGGCGATTTCGATTCTCCGAAAAGGTTATTATGTATGAGCGTATGAAGTGTTCGGTTACAGCGATTTGTCTATGTAAAATGCAGCGGTGGTGAAATGGCATCATGTACGTTCTCTTTTAGAGGATGTCGTGGGAGAGCTTGTGTCTGCTCGTGAAGCCCGTGCGCTTTCACTCGCTGCTCCGCAGCGACGTCGAAGCGAGCAGTGCTCCTGGGAGCCCGGCCATCTGTCAGCAGGGGAGGGAAGGGAAAGTGGAGCTGTCGTAAGCCGCCACCGCCCACTGGCTTACCGGACATATATCAGCGGCTGCTGCGTGCCGGATCGGTCTGCGAGACGACTGGGCGTGCCGCAAGGGAACATCAAAGTGGGAGGGAGTCCAAGGGGGGCTAGCCACAAACAGCAGACCGCCACTGTTGACAGACAACACTCAGGCGCGACAGCAAGTTGCTCCGCACCAGGATGCTTAGCGGCACATAAATACCGAACTAGATTCGAGAACCGCTGGCAGTGTTTGAAAGTAAATACTCCGTGTAGAGAAGCAACTCAAGTCTTTTAATAAAGGGAAGTCATCCGATGTCTATTGTATACCAATTAGGTTTTTTTCGAAGTATATCTATGAAATATAACTTTTTTTAGCAATATACAACCATTGGCTCGACGACAGAGCCGTACCTATAGGCTGGTTCAAATGGCTCTGAGCACTATGGAACTAAACATCTATGGTCATCAGTCCCCTAGAACTTAGAACTACTTAAACCTAACTGACCTAAGGACGTCACACAACACCCAGTCATCACGAGGCAGAGAAAATCCCTGACCCCGCCAGGAATCGAACCCGGGAACCCGGGCGCGGGAAGCGAGAGCGCTACCGCACGACCACGAGCTGCGGACTAAAGGCTGGAAACTTTTACAGGTCATGCCAGTACACGAGAAAGAAAACAGAAGTATTCTGTCGAATTGTAGACACATATCACTGACATCGATTTGTAGTATGATACCGCGTTCCTATTTTATAAAAAACCTGAAAGAAAGTGATCTGTTACCAAATAAGCAACATCGTTCTTTTGGTACTTAAATGACTCTTTAGTCGCAAGAAATAACGAGTGACATCGATAGGTCATCTCAAGTTCCATATTTTCAGATTTCCAGTCGGTTTTTAAAACCGTCCCTGACATGCGACTGTTAATCAGTTTGCGTTTCTATTGCATCTAGATTCGTATTTCCTCTCAGAAAGGTCATATGTCGTGGTAACTGACGGGAAGTCATTGAGTGAAACGGAAGCGATATCTGGGGCTCCTCAAGTAAGTGATAAGGCCTTCTGCTGTTCTTAACGTCTATAATCAAGTTTGGAGATAATATGAGCAGACCTCTTAGAAAGTCTGCAAATATTGCAACTGCCCCTGTAGTAAAGTTGCAAGAAATGAAGTGGCTTTGCCAACTCCTGGCTGGGTCATTTGATGTAGATCAGCCTGTACCTCCGCTTCTTGATTAATTTCTGCCTCTTATCTGGCCCAGTTGCCGCAGATCAATAGATAAGACATCCATCTTCCGCCCTTTGTAGTGTTACATCTCCTGTTAGAAGCAGAGCCTGAGCAGTTTTTATTATTTGCTACTAAACGAATGAGCTTCCACCTTCAAACTAAACAGCCACTTTTTCCTTGGACTGTCTGCGAGTGAACCATGGCCAATGAGCGATCTTTTGTGAAGCTACGCCAAAAGGGGCACGTCAGTGTCATCAAGACTGAATGGTGCCCCAGTGTTCCTTATTAGAAAGTTTCTCCTTTTTTGTAGAAGACAGTTACTCTGTCTATCTTTGAACAGTGCAGAATGAGAAGCAAACATTATGTCGCCAAAAGTGTTTCTGTAACCATTTCTCAAAGTGACATTCTGGTGCCACAGAGACTGAAATAAAAGGTTGCTCACGCAATGCCCATTTTTTCAAAATGTTCGAATGGCTCAATTTCAAAGGATCACCTGAAGTATATATCGACAAACTGACACCACGTAATGTTAGTTAAAAACAAGCTCTTCTTTTATGTGCTGTAACATCCCATTAGCCACTCTCAAGAGTGTCATGAGGTGAGGGTCGAGATGTCGGTTCCCTCTCGTCTCTAAGGCTAAGGCAAGCTTACACGTTGTTCTTACGAAGGGGATAGGTGGAGCCCAGACGCAGAGTAAAAAGAGTATTCTGGCGCTTAGATTCCGGCAGGAGTAGATTTACATACGTTGCGGCTAGCAGACTTCTAGTAGATTCATATGGGCACCGACGCTGACTTCAGGTTGTGGCACAGACTTTTCGGTTGATAAGTGCTGCTTCGTTGGTAAGGTACCAGATTCCGGTATGTATTGTGTATTCTCAGGCAACTGTATGGAGACGAGTATTTTAATTCAGGCCTTCTCCAATACTTTTACTAGTTTTATTTCTGTTTGACTCGTACATGGACGACAGATTAATGAATCTAGTCCGTATATTTTCCTCAAAAGACTGCTCAAGCAATGCTAAATGGGTGGTATTGATCTTCTTACACGCCTAATTAAACTTCATTTTGACGCAATATGATGATGCATCCAGTTGTTTTTGGTTGACCAAGATTGTTAAAGATGATGTCCTTCACTTTGCCTCACTAGCTTTTCCCTGCAGCCCACTCACGAGTGTCCGAAGTGTTGTGCAAGCGACCCTTAAGTAAACGGATTTGTTTAGTTTTTCATAAGTGAATTCTATATAAATTATTTATTCCATTTATGTGAGTATGCGAAGTATTAAGTCATCAGACATAATATAGATTTATAGCTACCTTTCCACGGAGAGATTATTGCTGCCCCATATCACTTAATGTTTTTTCTTTTTTAGTAATACTGGCTCCATGGGTTTGTATAAGTTCAACCCCTATTCATTATGATTAGTGTAGAACATTTCGATATAGCTCAACATGCCAGGATCTCATAATCATCAGTTCAGATCATTTGTACTGTATATAGCTCACTGTATATAGGTCTCTCTGGTAGTAGAGCACTTGTAGATCAAAACCAATTACAATATGATTTAGACTGTCTATCTACGTGGTTCGAAAAGTGACAGTAGATCCTAAGAATAAAGAAGCGGATCCGCCATATGAGTACTGAAAAGATACGTTACATTTCGCTTATATCATGAATCACACTAATTTACAGGTTATCTATTCAACTAAATACCTAGAGTTTACCATTAGGAACAACTTAACTTTGAACCGGCACACAGGAAACGTTGTTGACATGCGAACCAAAAATTGCATTTTGTTGGCAGGAAATTTATAAGATGCAACAAATCTACTAAAGAGACTACCCATACCACACTATATCGCCGATTCCCGCATGAAGAGAGAAACAATGTAGGTACAATTAAGAACAGTATACTTCGTTAAATGTTACGTTTGATCAACACCAAAGAATGTACATACAAAGTCAAAGACCGGACTGATGACCATAGATGTTAAGTCCCATAGTGCTCAGAGCCATTTGAAAGTCAAAGACCTATATACTAATCACATATGTTATCATACGATCCCACATCTTCTTCTCCCTAGCCAGCCGTTGTGGCCGAGCGGTTCTAGGCGCTTCAATCCGGAACCGCGCTGCTTCTCCGGTCGCAGGTTCGAATCTTGCCTCGGGCATGGATGTGTATGATGCCCTTAGGTTAGTTAGGTTCAAGCAGTTCTAAGTGTAGGGGACTGGTGACCTCAGATGTTAAGTCCGATAGTGCTCAGAGGCATTTGAACCATTTTTTCTTCTCCCTCAAGTCAGTGACCAGCTGAATCATGGGCTGAATTAAAGTTGGGCAACACAGCGCTACGTATTTTCCCACCTCGTCATTTCAGCAGCTTTTCAATACAGGCTCGTTTCCACATAGGATAGAGACGAACTTCGTGCAACAGAGCCTTGTCACAAATTCTTGGCACTGTGGATAATTTTTTCTGGCAAATTTGTTGAAAACCTCGCAATGATATAAAGTGTTCCTCCTCTGTTAGCTTACGGAAATGCTATGTGCATTTCTGTCTAAGAAGGTGTTCGCACCTCAGATATGTGGTCGCCATAGCTCCCAGACCGGAAGGTATTCCATGTAGTTTTTATTCATTACGAAAATATGCTAAAGTCAAGGCGATGGTACGAATGCCGTTATCCTGCGTAAGACATCGGGAGTTGATCACAACCTCGATACCAACAAGAGTAATGTTGAGTCACTCGGCTGTCACCTGCGGCCGTTCTGAAATGTCCTGTTGCAGCATTTAACTGTTTCTGTCGTTCTTTCCCAACGTCCTCCCCTCCTTGCTACCCTCTAAACAATAAACGTCAACGTGATTTTACTCTGGGCAAGAAATGACAATGTGTGGAGCCCACATTTCGGCCATATGTTCGTTGGCGGCTTGAAACGGCGTAGCGTTGTCCGTATACATGGCCTGCGGCAACCGATTCCACCCCATGAAGCGCTCAAATGCCAGTAGAAATCTGTCACTAATGTTATCGAACACAACTGTAGGTGGACAGGACAGGTAGCAGCGCATGTGGAGAGAGAGACTGAGCATTTGTTAATAATGGGCCTGCAAAGACAACTACTGCAACCGCGAAAGGTTTTCGTGTTTGTAAGCGATCTGCCGGGAGAAGGATTTCTGTTTGCTGACAAGGTGTCCTTTTGGCGAGTTTACATGCCAGGTACATACGCAATGATGCGAACATCTAAGTGGTGAGCCCGAACTTAAGTGTGTGCGAATACAAGCAGAAAGTGGCTATTAAAGGGTAATGATTGACTTATGTTATCTGAAAGTTTAACATAATGAAGATGTTCTCCGAATCTGGTACGATCGTTTGGAAAAAAGGGATTGAAACGTTTGATTTCTAATCTGGTAGGCCATTCTTGGCCTTCTGTGAGAGCAATCGTTTCCTGTTAAAGTATAGGATATCCCGCAAGACAGGGATAGCGCAGTTCAGTTCTTGTTAAGGAACCGCAGATGAGATAGTTATGTTATTGCCACAAAAGTTATGATGCTTCGTGTAATCTTCAGTATTTTCCAATGAATGCTCGACTTTTTAAAGGCAAAGTCTTGAGGCGAGCTGTTTGTGATGTACGTCCTGAAGTGTCGAGAGTTGTACCAATTTTTGTGACCGAAGATGAGGAGGACCTGTGAGCCACGGAGGTCCGTGCCACATCCTTCTCCGTCGTGTTCTGTGTAATTTCCTCCAGGTATGGTATCCTTAAGAAGTGGTTCTATGAAGATTTGTGGATGTTTTTCGTACCAGAAATTGGGACCACTCATTCGCTTTATTATTATCTCGAACAAGGATGTTAATTTCAATATTCTCGGTGACCAAAAATTGTCATTTCTTCTTCATGGCAGCAGCCATTCTTACAAGGCTGCACGCTTACGTTCCTGGTCTGAGGAACACTCGTTCTCCTTGTCAAACCTCTGTCGACCTGTTAAATTATCGACCGCGCGACCGCTACGGTCGCAGGTTCGAATCCTGTCTCGGGCATGGATGTGTGTGATGTCCTTAGGTTAGTTAGGTTTAGGTAGCTCTAAGTTCTTGGGGACTGCTGACCTCAGACGTTAAGTCCCATAATGCCCACAGCCATTTGAACCATTTTTGTTAAATCATCCGATACCAATTTTATAGACAATGTCTGGGACCATTTGTAAAAGCGAGAAATACGTAACCACGATAACCCACAACTTGGTGTCTCAGAGATGTGTTGTTCATCGAGTGGCTTCAGGTGGATATGGAAGACCTGAAGAAGTACATTGACTCTTCTTCTTGGTGAAATGAGGTCTCTCTCAAGGATATAGACGGTGTTACACGATATTTGTGTGATGTCTCCATGGGATGACTAATGTTTGGCCGATGTACCTGTTAATATGTACATTCAGACGTGAGTAACACCAAGAAAGTGTGTTGCGTTGCACATGGAGGACAGTGTTAAAAAAATCCAGAAAGTTATTGAACTGGAGGTGCCCGTCATTGTTCAGTGTGTTTACCGAGGCTCTTTCGTGATGTGCTGCACTCCTTACTTCCCTTCTCCAACCGATGATTATAATTCAGGAATAGTTCTGGACTAGAGTACGAACGGTAAAGTACATTCGTTCTGGCAAAATAGACTTGGCTTGAACCAATACATCACGATGCGGGCGAAACAGTAAAGCCGTCGGCACACGGACCGCGCGTTCGTACACAAATGTTGAGCATGCCGAATTCAACGTGCTCCTAAACGCTCAGAAACGATGTGATTTGTTCATGCGGTACGTGTATACCTGAACACGGTATACGAGATCGAAGCGCGCTCCAGCAGCATTTGCCGGCTGTAACTGGCTCCCAAATCACACTGTTTACTGGGCGCTATTAAAACGCACATTTCCTCCTTTGTAGCTAAATGAAAACTTCGATATCCACGAACAAATTACAAGGACGAAAGGAAAGTATCTTGTAAAGTCAATAAGGACATCACCTTATAAAAATTCCATTACAAGCAGTTCAATGCAGTATTACTATGGTTTGCACATAAGATAAAAGATATTTAATCATGATCCCTTTTTAGTAAAACCTTATGGTCATTCTTACTCGATGCAAGTTGCCTTTCAGTAGCAAAATTTTTACAACATTTGAAATAGAAAAGTTGAAACAAGAAAGTGAAATATCTTACTGCAAGTAGTGCAAGCTGTCTTGTAGATAATTATATTTTTACATTATATTACAGTTATCATTTTCCATGGATCCCTTGGAGAGGAGTCTCTGGGCTGTGGGAAGAGTCAAAGTTTTTTTGCTCAGGTACATGGATATTGTAAAATTCTAGTGCAGCTTGAGTTATGAGCTATAATCCTTGTAGAGATATTCATCGATGGAGTAGGAGCTGGCCAACAGGATGTTCTTTGATTCACTCTAAAACAGATTTTTATCACTTACAAGACCTTTGATATGCTCAGGTCAGTTAACGAATATATGAGTACCAATGTATTTTACTCCTTCTTGTACAAATGTTAAGCTTTTATAGTTATTATACAGGGTGTTCTTGGTTCTGGTATTATAATCATGTTTTGTACTATTTTGTGTAAAAAGAGACATGTTGGAAATGACAAATGACATCAATGAGTGTATGTACTGAGAAGTAGTAGTTAGAATACCAAGTCCCTTAAAGAGGTCTCTGCATGATGATCTAGGACTGACACCAGATATAATTCTAATGACTCGTTTCTGAATTTTGAAAATGTTCTGTTTGTGGGAGGAGTTTCCCCAAAAGATGATTCCATAACTCGCTAGTGAATGGAAGTAGACCGAATAAACTAACTTCTTCAATTTTAAATCAACTATTTCTGCTATCATGCGTACTACAAATGTAGCTGAACTAGCGCGTTTCATTAAGTCTATAGTGTGAGTTTTCCAATCAAGGTTGTGGTCAATTTGTTGTCCTAAAAATTTGACGCTGTCTACAGCTTTAATTTCATTGTTTGAATACACTATACTTATAGGATCAGGCATTCTTTGTGAAGTACTATGGTGTATGTACTGGGTCTTATCATAATTCAGTGACAATCCATTTGCTGTGAACAAACGATTGATACTTACAAATATTTCATTAGTTTATTGCTCAGTGAGATCACTGGTACTGTTTTTATAGAAATACTTGTAACATCTGCAATAATGCCAATGAAACGAACTCAGTCCATAGAAAGAACACACTTATTTTTACCTAACATTGAATATTATAAAATATTCTGCTATCAAACCAACAATAATGCATTAGAGCTATTAGGAAATGGGAAGGTAGGGTTAAAAAAAAAAAAATAACAGCAACTTACCTTGTCCTTATTACACTTTGGCCTCTCTACTCCTTGAGTTTAAGATGCGTGAAGGCTACAGTCGTCGATAAGATATTAAGTGATATTTAATTATAACAAATTATACCAAAAACAATGCGTTTCTGATGAATTCTCGATGTGCCGTTACCCTGAAACGATTTACTTTCATAATACGCAACTTACAATAAATCGTTAACCACGAATATGATGTTTTCCGTTATTTTATTACAACAAATCGTACAAATAACAAATTGCTTAATTTCCTAGTGCTTAGAAATGGCATTTAAACATATGAGCTTCAATTGAAAGCCAAAATTGCGTTTCATGTCTCTGTACAGTAGAAACATAGTGTCGTCTGACGTGGGTGGAGTTCTTACTTCTCATTGGTCTACGTTCAGATGCACGTCCAGAATATCTTACATACAAGATATTGTCCTGGGCGCTCGGAGACTCGCTGTGACGTTAGAAATTCTGCACAATCAACGCTCAACGTTGGGGTGCACGTTCCGCGTGCCGACGGCATGACAGTTAGATCGACTTTGTCTAGTACCGTTAAGGCTTTAGTTGTGGACGCGAGTGTTGCAGCTGCAGCATGCAACGCGGATGAATCAGGTTAGCAGTGGGCAGATGGTGTCCACGGTCGCTTGTGGCGTCGGCTCGAAATAAGCCTGCCTGGACGCGCGGTCATAAATCATACCACCCAGCCAACGGGAAAGCCCTCCGGCTGCGCTGACCTTTTAATTGCGGGTTAAATGCTTTCCCTTCAGAGGAAACTATTTTCCGTCCGCATAAAAACAGAAGATGGAGTTTCAAAATGCAAACATTCTTTTAACCACCGTTCACAGGAGAAGAAAACAGAAATTAATAATCAGCAAACACAAAACTCTTGTTTCGTGACACCTACTACTTTAATGACATTCAAGTATCATTTAGAAGAGACCTCGAAGAACTGTTTAAATGTTTTGAACGAAGAAAAAGATATAAAGAAAAAACTCTATCTATTCGGTCTTCCTTCTGTTGAACTGTACCAGGGGTTCACATTTAATATAAATATACAGTTACAACTACAATGTAATGAAGGACAGTCTTTACCATGGTACGAGAATGAGCATGTCATATTCACTACAGACGAATATCGAAGCTTATGTTGGTAAAAATCTTAACTTCATGACTCGAGCAAGAGCAGTATATGTGCAAACAACTGAGAAAGACAGAACTTTCAAATTGCAGTTAAGGTATACTATTGAGATGTAATACCAAATGTTACCATAAACTAACGTGGTTGAAATCTGATTAACTGTGGTGATGTTGTAGCTGAGGTGGCCAAAAAGACATCTACAAAGCGGTAAAATATCAATACGTTTATATACAATGTGTACACTTCGTAACTGAAATATACTAGTTGTTTCACAAAGAATATACGTGTTTAGAAAGTATGTATTCATTTAACTGTAAGACTTTCAACTATGAAACTTGTGACACACATTTACGAATCTCTCAAGTTTAGTTTATTGATGCTCATTGTGTCCTCCACCAGCGACATGAACGATATCACATCTATACTCCAATTCCTCCCGTACTCGACAAAGCATCGTCACTGATGTTATGGCAGTATGGATACGGTTCTTCAACTCCTCTAGGATTTTAGTAGTGGTGCAGAAACGTTGGCCTTGATGAACCACAACGGGAAGATGTCACAAGGCGTCAAATCGGGTGACCGTGTAGACCAGTTGAGAACTGCTAAGTCACCGGCTGTTTGACGACTAATCCAAGTACTCGATGTAGTTTCACTCAGAAATACGGGCACATGGCGACTTCAATTGGGGGGATGCTCTGTTTTGTTGAAAAAATTAAGTTGTCCTCGTTCAACCTCGGGAACAACCACTTTTATACCATAGCAAGATACAACTGACCTTTTACCGTGTTTTTAGCAAACAAGAAAGGGCCGTAAACAGATGAATAGGATATCGCACAAAACACATTGACTTTGGGGTGATCTCATACATGTTCAGTGTGTGGGCGTGTGAGCTCTGCAGGCTCCAAACTCGAATATTGTGTTTATTTACTTTCCCACTAAGGTGGAAGGGCGTTTCATAACTAAACACGATGCGTTGCGTGAAACTGTTAGCATTGTCAATAGGATTCTAAACTCGTCTGAAAATGTCACACGTTTACTTTCGTCATCATGACGTAGAGTCTGCAACGGTTGTTACAAGCCGATGTCTCATAATACTCCAAAACGTTGTTGCAGGCAGCTGTAACTCGCGACTGGTACGAAGAGTAGATTTCGTAGAACTAGGTTGGAAAGCGGCTAGAACTGGTGCGACATTTTCGTCGGAAACACGAGGGTGGCCAGTACTCTTTCCTTACTCTTTCCTTTACATACACATCCCGTGTCTTCAAACTGTCGATACCATCTTCGAATCATCAATTCGTTAGGTGGATCAGTTTGTTACTTCTGCCTGAAAGGCCTTTGCACTGTAATCACGGAATTAAATTTCGAAAACTCGAGAACACAAAATACTTTCTGCTGCGGAGTAGCCATTTTGGAAAATGTGACGGCAACCAAGTAAACAGAAGACAACCGACATCTATCGACAATGAATATAAACTAGACAATGTATTCGTTGCTTCAATATATCTAGAGCCCCTACCATCTTAACTCTAAATGGGAAAAATATCGATTTCTCTCTTCCAGAAATGAGTCTAGAAGTAATAACAGATGAAAATCTAAGTTGGATTGGCACATGATATGTCTCCATGTCCTACAAAAATGTAAAAAACTCTTCGCTCTGGACGTGAAAAAGGATTTTCAACATACTACCGTGTATTGATTACAGCGATATTACCCTGCAAGGTGTTTCTCTGGAAAGATGACAGCACCAGAAACAGGTTATGAATGCCTGTGTTCGTTATATCTGTTATGGTTGACTCTTTGATCGTGTGCACAGTTATCCTGGTTGCATACAGACAGGCACAGAGACTTCGATACCCTCTATCTTCTGTACTGTCTTACCTAAGTACAATGTCCCTCATACATCTCCTCTTATCTGAACAACACTGCAGAAACACCCGTCCCCATCAGAGCAAAGTTCTTTCTCTCCCATTCCATCGTTCAGCCACCTTCTCGAAGTCCTTCTTGGTATCAGGAACCCGACTCTGGAACAACCTTCGTATTGTATTAGAGAACTAAGTACCGTCTCCAGCTTCAGAAGACAGGTAATGACATATCTTCTAAAGCAACAATAAGGCTGCCATTGTCTCTGCGCACAGTTGTTATTCTTGTACATCTCTCTCTCTAACCTGATCTTCCTCATCCATAGGCAACAGAGCTTCCTTAAATTTTCTTTTCTCAGAACTCGCTATATCAGAAAACATATATTTTGTAGACCTATGAACTTCTTATACCTGCTAACATAACTATTGTTATTAATGTCGCAATTATTGTCGTTATTATTATTATTATAATTATTAAAACTATAGCTATGATCACTATCCGTGGCTGCAGCTGCAGTAGTACAGGGTGACAGAACAGAACAGAACATTTCCACAATCCAGTAAAACTGGAAATGATGAAGGAAAGAAATTGCATTCATAGTAATTGAAACCTTAAAACTTTGTCATTTTTTAAAAATTATGTCCTTCAGATGGCGTCCTCCTGTACGAATAGTTTCGTCAGATCTGCTGTTGAGATTCCTCATTGACCGCTGGAACATTTCAGCTGGGATACTGTGAATTGCATCCCGAATTCTCTGTTTTAACTCATCCAGGGTTATCAGTTGAGTCGTGTAGACTTTGCTCTTGAGGTAGCCCCACAAGAATAAATCAAAAACGGATAAATCTAGCAATCTAGGGGGCCAGGGAATGTTATCGAATCTTGAGATCACACGGTTGCCAAACAATTCTCGCACATATGTCATTGATTGCCGTGCTGTGTGTGATGTCGCTCTGTCCTGTTGAAACCAGGCTTCTTGAACGTTTGCAAAATTGTTCAATGTATGTGAAACAAAAGCTCGTAACACCTCTACGTAGCAATCGGCATTTACAGTTATTGTGTTTCCCTGTTCATTTACGGAAAAATACGGTCCGATAATACCATGTTATGATATACTACACCACACTGCCACTTTACTAGTGTGTAAAGGGCGCTCTTGAACGTCATTAGGATTTGTGCTTGCCCAGTAGCGGTAGTTCTGTTTATTCACGTAACCTGTGCGATGAAAATGTGCCGCATCTGGCATCCACAACTTGTTTAGGTATTCATCGTCATTGTTTATTTTTGTTATCATTTGTTGACAGAATCCTAATCGTAACCGGTAATCGTTGTCCTTCAATTGTTGCACCATCTGTAGTTCGTACAGATGAAATTTTAAATCAATATGAAAAATGCTGCGAACACTCTCCCGGAACATTCCAACCACTGCTGTTTGCTTACGAATTGAACGCCTTGGGTTCCGTAAGGCAGACTCGCGTACGACATCAGTGTTCGCTGGAGAACGCTCACTTCTTGGTCGTACTGTTGGTTTCTTCTTGAGGGCAGATCCAGTCTCTTCAGAGTTATTAATCCAATATTTCATCGCGTGGTTCCACGGAACGGCATCATGACGTCCTAAATTATAAGAACGTCGAAACTCCCTCTGCGCCGCTGCCAAACTATCATTATTTTTATAAAACATTTTTATTGCTAACGCGCGCAGTTATCCGTTCCACTGATCCATGATTGCTGAAATGGCGGTCTGTTTACTCGCTGTCATGAACCCGCAGTGCTGCCACCTGCCCATGGCTGGCACTACTCATTTCAAACATTTCCGCTATTCTTTGTCACCCTTTGCAAGTAATAGTAAGTAACAGTTAACTTCGTTAGCTCATAGATAGTATAATTTAGTCACAATACTATTTCAGACACTCAAATCACTTTACTACTAGTTGTCATATTAGAACTGTTACTTCTTAGGTAACTATCAGATAATGTGTATGTGCGAAATTCTGGTCCTATATAAGAGACGGTATTATGTTGATAATCAGATCATGTTAAATAAATAAATAAAAATAAATAAATATCAGAGCCGTGCCGCAACGATCGGTAGTGTTGACAGCATAATACTTTGTAATGTTGTACATTCATTTTGAAACACCCCTACGTACCTGTAATTGCCATGATTCTTCTGCTATGCTAATATACCAGGAGAGTAATGTTCTTGATAAAAACAAGGGGTCTTGAATGCTGATACAATCCGATAAGTTTCTGAGAACTAGTTGTGCTTAGTAGCACCGTTAAGTCGGTATATTTTCTCACTGGAGTCTCCCACACTAAGGCTGATATAAGTAAAGATACACTGAATGAACCGCGCACGGCTCGTGTTCATGCCATTTATTGTTTGTCATCTTTTATTGCGGTACTGCTGCCTCGTTTTCTTATTCCATTTATTAGCGTCACTAACTTCCTGCCTTACTTGCCCGTGAGCGACAGCAGCAGCGCGTATCGAATAGTGCACTGTCGTGCCATCTCTGGAGCCACCGATAGTATTTCCGGGTCGTCGTGTGTCTGGCAGTCAGTGGGAGGCGAACCAGGAGTGCGGTCGGGACGCAGCAGCAGTGAAGTCGGGGGACGGAGCGCCGGTGAGGCGCGGACAGCCAGTGCTCGCCGACCGCTGGCGACACACATTAACTGTCCAACAGAGGGAGACTGAGAGCGGGATGGCCGTTGGTTGGTTGGTCGTTCGCTTAGTCGTCTCGTCGGACGACTTATACACTCCTGGAAATGGAAAAAAGAACACATTGACACCGGTGTGTCAGACCCACCATACCTGCTCCGGACACTGCGAGAGGGCTGTACAAGCAATGATCACACGCACGGCACAGCGGACACACCAGGAACCGCGGTGTTGGCCGTCGAATGGCGCTAGCTGCGCAGCATTTGTGCACCGCCGCCGTCAATGTCAGCCAGTTTGCCGTGGCATACGGAGCTCCATCGCAGTCTTTAACACTGGTAGCATGCCGCGACAGTGTGAACGTGAACCGTATGTGCAGTTGACGGACTTTGAGTGAGGGCGTATAGTGGGCATGCGGGAGGCCGGGTGGACGTACCGCCGAATTGCTCAACACGTGGGGCGTGAGGTCTCCACATTACATCGATGTTGTCGCCAATGGTCGACGGAAGGTGCACGTGCCCGTCGACCTGGGACCGGACCGCAGCGACGCACGGATGCACGCCAAGACCGTAGGATCCTACGCAGTGCCGTAGGGGACCGCACCGCCACTTCCCAGCAAATTAGGGACACTGTTGCTCCTGGGGTATCGGCGAGGACCATTCGCAACCGTCTCCATGAAGCTGGGCTACGGTCCCGCACACCGTTAGGCCGTCTTCCGCTCACGCCCCAACATCGTGCAGCCCGCCTCCAGTGGTGTCGCGACAGGCGTGAATGGAGGGACGAATGGAGACGTGTCGTCTTCAGCGATGAGAGTCGCTTCTGCCTTGGTGCCAATGATGGTCGTATGCGTGTTTGGCGCCGTGCAGGTGAGCGCCACAATCAGGACTGCATACGACCGAGGCACACAGGGCCAACACCCGGCATCATGGTGTGGGGAGCGATCTCCTACACTGGCCGTACACCACTGGTGATCGTCGAGGGGACACTGAATAGTGCACGGTACATCCAAACCGTCATCGAACCCATCGTTCTACCATTCCTAGACCGGCAAGGGAACTTGCTGTTCCAACAGGACAATGCACGTCCGCATGTATCCCGTGCCACCCAACGTGCTCTAGAAGGTGTAAGTCAACTACCCTGGCCAGCAAGATCTCCGGATCTGTCCCCCATTGAGCATGTTTGGGACTGGATGAAGCGTCGTCTCACGCGGTCTGCACGTCCAGCACGAACGCTGGTCCAACTGAGGCGCCAGGTGGAAATGGCATGGCAAGCCGTTCCACAGGACTACATCCAGCATCTCTACGATCGTCTCCATGGGAGAATAGCAGCCTGCATTGCTGCGAAAGGTGGATATACACTGTACTAGTGCCGACATTGTGCATGCTCTGTTGCCTGTGTCTATGTGCCTGTGGTTCTGTCAGTGTGATCATGTGATGTATCTGACCCCAGGAATGTGTCAATAAAGTTTCCCCTTCCTGGGACAATGAATTCACGGTGTTCTTATTTCAATTTCCAGGAGTGTATTTGGGCCTGGGCAGTTGGTCGATTGGCGTGGAGCAGCAAGGAAGTCTCCGTCGCGGGGACTCTGGCCGGGTCCGCTGGCGGTGTGCACGCGCCGTTGGAGTGTGAGGTGCTGCTTGCGAGTGCTACGATGTTCGTCGCCCACCGATCTTGGACATGAAAGTTGAGTCCTCACTTAGCCTACTATCGAGCCTCAACTGTTTACATTTCTTCGTTTGATCCTGGTTCTCGCTTTTGGGACATTCCCGCGAGCAACAACGTGTGTGTATTCAGGTCGGCTAGATTCCAGCCGTCTTCCTGTGGAGTTTAACTTAATTTATTGCCTGTTGTTGAAGTTGAACAGCGGTATCTCCTGCCTTGTGGCTGTTGACGTTCCGGTTACCTGCCCTGGTTGTTGACCCTTGAAAACTTCCGAGCGCCATTCCTTGTCTGTTACATAGTAATTTCCCTGTTTGGGTTTTAGTTGTTTGGTTGATCTATAACCTTCAGCCGAGTATCAATATCTCTTAAATTAATGTTCTTGTCTTACCCTTAAGACATGAGATTGTTATTATTATATATGGGGCCATCAGCCGAATTTTGCGTGAAATGTTTTAAGATAAGGCCTTCTGACTTTTAAATTTAAACTCTTTTCTAGCCGTTAAACATATTTTGTTGATATTTGGCCTTCAGCCGAGTATTAATGTCTCTTAAATTAATGTTCTGGTCTTGCCCTTAAGGCATGAGATTGTTATTCTCTATAGGGGCCTTCGCCGAATTTTATAAGAAATGGTTTAAGATACGGCCTTCTGCCTTTTAAAATTGAAACTCTTCTTTCTAGGGCTTAAGCCGTTAAATTATTTGCTGAAGTGCGGCCTTCAGCCTTGTTTTAATGTCTCTTAAATAAATGTTCTTGTCTTGCCCTTAAAGCATAAGACTGTTACGCTTTTGTGTGGGGCCTTCAGCCGAATTTTGCATGAAATGTTTTAAGGTAAGGCCTTTTGCCTTTTGATTTAAACTCTTCTTATTGATTAATATGTGGCCTCCAGCCAAGTTCCATTAAAATTAAATTGCTAAGGCCTTCAGCCTGTTTAGATTGAGGATTTAGAAAATATTTTTTCGGTGAAACCTTCAGAAGAACCTTGTATTTCAATTTCTTGCTTTGGCCATGCATCTTGGATTTTGAGTGTGGCCTTCAGCTGATCGAAAGTTAATCAAAGGAGGTCGATTAAAGTTTTGAGTGTTTTGCATACTTGTTGTAATACTATGTGTTGATAAATTTAGTATGTTGAGTGCAACTGACAGCAACTTATTTTGGCCACTTTCCACGACCTAATCCGCACTTTCCTGCTAGCCCAGGCATTTCACTTACTCTGGGACGAAGCTCCAAGTGCAGCTCCTTAAGATGACATGCCATCCAATAAGATTCAAAGGCAGTGAGATCACGTGGATTCAGCGTCCTCTAGTACCGTGTACGTGTGGCGCCACTCATCGGAAACCGTGAGTGATGGAAGAGCGATCTCGCTGGCAGGGCACTGGCTGTTGCTTAAATATGCCGCATCCCGTGCAGCTGTCTGCAACGCATGCGCGCTGAGTGCAGACGGCGAAGCTTGTTTGATATTGCAAATTATCTATCGGCTTGTAGGATGACCAGAAACGCGTCGTTACGCACATTTATGGAGTAGAAAATAATCAACAAGGCAAAACATTCCGAATGTTGATAACTTCGCATTTCGCGAGAAAAATATTCCGATTCGACTAAGCATAGCTTGACACCTGTAGATTAACTAGCTAGCGAGTTTCAGTGGATCAGTTACTGGTGCAACCTTTCGTTTCAATGAAACAGGAATTAGCATTTAACTTCATTGAAGAATGGTCACATACGACAGATAGATCGTTACACGAGTGACGAGGCTTAAGGGTTGGTACAGGTGGAGGGCACGGTTTGTTGCTTGTGATTAGGAGGCACATGTAGCCGAGGGACAGAGCTTCCATAATAAATCCGACTGATAGAGAAATTCAGCAGGTACTTTGACGTAATTGCACTGAATTCCCAGTCTGCTTGAAGAATTAGCGAACAGACAATCAGTTGTAAAATGGAAGGCTTAAACAAATTTTCCTTGTGAAGCCCCTTGCCATGATTTCAACGTTTATAAAAAGTCTTCTTCGGAAGGAGATTGCAACGACTGGGTTAGATGTTGTGGCGGAAGTTCTTTGAAATAGATCTGAAAGGCGTTAGCCAGATAATACTAGCTGTACATTTGTGAGCTAATATTAAACGATAACCACTATGTTGTGCATGTTTTAATTATTATGGAGGTGAAATTTTATATTGGACTGACGCCATAAGGCTGTAATTTAACGTACCTCCACAACAATATGTAAACCAGTTGTCACTATGTCCTTCAGAAGAAAATGTTTTTATAAACGTTAAAATCATGGTCATGGTGTTTAATTAAACCTGCCAATTTGCAACTGATTGGCTGTTTACTAAGTGTTCAAAAAACGGTTCAAATGGCTCTAAGCAGTATTGTACTTAACATCTGAGCTCATGAGTTCCCTAGACTTAGAACTACTTAAACCTACCTAACCTAAGGACATCACACACATCTATGACCGAGGTAGGTTTCGAACCTGCGACGTAGCAGCCGCGTAGTTCCGGACTGATGCGCCTAGAACCGCTCGACCACAGCGGCCGGCACTAAGTCTTCAAGAAGATTTCATCTTGTCGTGGCTGCTACAGCCATGTACAAAATTTGGAATTTTCGAGTGTTGTAAACGCCGAACTAACACGAAGGCAGCTCCAGACAGATGTGTAAACATTGCGGTACTGTCATAATAAACGAATAAATAATTAAGTATGAGAAATACAGGTACACAAAAATAGTGTACATTTTTACGATACAAGATTATTTACTGTTATTCTTGCACACGCAATCCCTGTGTTCTTCGTCAATATTATATGGATGCGGTAACAATAATTATGACTGCACAGTTCACTGATTAAGCCACGTATAGATAGTGAGCTAAAGGTCCTTGCCGTTCACTTTATATAAGTTCTTTGGCACCAAGATGTTAGGTCCAAGCAGTTCATTTTAGACCAGATGACTTGCTTTTATTAAGTGATTTCAGATGCTTCACTACTCCGAGGGTATTCACTTCTATGTTACTCATTATGACAGCTGTTCTAGATTAGAATTCTGGAATATTTACTTCGTCTTCTTTTGTGAAGGCATTTCGGGAGGCTGTGTTTAGTAACTCTGCTTTGGCAGCACTGTCTTCGATAGTATCTCTATTGCTATCGCGCAGAGAAGGCATTGGTCGTTTCTTGCCGCTAACATACTTCACATACGATCAGGATCTCTTTGGATTTTCTGCCAGGTTTCGAGACAAAGTTTAGTTGTGGAAACTGTTACAAAGATCTTGCATTAAAGTCAGCGCTTAATTTCTATCTTCTGTAAGAGATCGCCAATCTTCGGGATTTTGCGTCTATTTAAGTTTGGCATATTTGTTTCGTTGTTTCTGCAACAGTGTTCTAACCCGTTTGTGTACTAGGGAGGATCAGCTCCGTTGCTTGTTAATTTATTTGGTATAAATCTCTCAATTGCTTCTGATACCATTTCTTTGAATTTAAGCCACATCTGGTCTACACTTATATTATTAGTTTGGAATGAGTGCAGATTGTCTCTCAGGAAGGCGTCAAATGAATATTTATCTGCTTTTTTGAATAGGTACATTTTTCGCTTATTTTTCGAGGGTTTGCGGATTACAATATTCAGTCTCGCTACGACAACCCTGTGTTCACTAATCCCTGAATCGGCTCTGATGCTCGTTATTAATTCAGAATTATTTGCTGCAAAGAGGTCAAGCGTGTTTTCACAACTGTTTACTATTCGAGAGGACTTATGAACTACGAGCTGCTCGAAATAATTTCTAGAGAATGCTTTTAGCACAATTTCGGATGATATTTTATGAGTACCTCCGGAATTAAACCTGTATTTTCGCCAACATATCGAGGGTAAATTAAAGTCACCACCAACTATTATCGCATGAGTCGGGTACGTGTTTGAAATCGAACTCAAGTTTTCTTTGAACCTTGCAGCAACTGTACCATCTGAATTGGGAGATCGGTTAAAAGATCCAATTATTATTTTATTTCGGTTGCCACCAATGTCCTCTGCCCATACTAACTCACAGGAAGTATCTACTTCAATTTCGCGAAAAGTTGAACTACTTCTGACAGCAACAAACACGCCACCTCCAACCGTGTTCAGCCTATCCTTTCGGAACACCGTTGGTTTCTTCGGAAAAATTTCGGCAGAGCTTATATCCGGATTTAGCCAGGTTTCAGTGCCTATAAAGATTTGAGCATCAGTGCTTTCTATTAGCGTTTGGAGCTCTGGCACTTTCCCAAAACATGTACGACAATTTAGAATGGAGACACCCTCATGAATCCCCGACACTGCTTGTCATAAGGAGACTATTCCAGCTCGTAGAGGTTCTGTAATGGTGAGGGGTGTGTGCAGTTGGAGTGATATAGTCTAAATACGACTCTGACAACTGACACGTACTTAAGTTTCCTGTCTGATCAGCTGCATCCATCCATGTCCAGCGTGCATTCCGACGGACTTGAGCAATTCCAACGGGACTATGCCGCACCCCACACGTCTAGAATTGCTACAGATTGGCTCCAGAACACTCTTCTGACTTTGAATACTTCCGCTGGCCACCAAACTCTCCAGACATGAACATTATATCTGGGATGCCTTGCAACGTGCTGTTCAAAAGAGATCTCCACCTCCTCGTGTTATTACGGAATTATGGACGGCTCTGCGGGATTCATGGTGTCAGCTCCCTCCAGCGCTACTCCAGACATTAGTAGAGTCCATGCTACGTCGTGTTGCGGCGCTTCTGCGTGCGCGCGAGGGTCCTACACGATATTAGGCAGGTTTACGAGTTTCTTTGGCTCTTCAGTGTATATATCACGACACGAAAAGGTTGGAGATATCTGTATGTGAACTTACTTTACTTCAATACTACACTACTTTTCTGGCCCCTTATGATTACTGTAATTTTTGCGGTATCATTTTAAATTATTAGATTAAATGTTCTTGTACCTGAGGGTTATGTCCACCTGCACAACCTGTGGGTTATGTCCACCTGCACACGTTACAGTAGCTCCTTTTTCGTCGGTTATAGTTTAAAAGCTGCATCCCATCCTATCCCCGTTTCCATACACAAAGCTAATATACTTATTTACCGAATGTAGCTGCATTAGTATTCTCAAGTGAAGAACTTCTGCAAGAACAGTCTTCGAATCTACATAAAAGATATTAGGATATTTCTCCATGTCGGTAAATTGTCATTCATCAAACATCTCAGCCCTTTCATCACATTCTGTCATAGCGTTGTAGATAAACGGAAAAAGCGCACCAGTCGGAAGCTCCATCACACTCGCCGGTTAACGACATCAGCTCTTCAGCTCTAGTATGTCATGCTGTTATTGAATAGTCGTATTTATCAGCGAGACTAATTGTAAGGGCCAAAGATCCTCCATAGACAAGTGAATAACGTCACAGTTACTTGTAGCGTCGAACGGTTGTTCAGTATCCCAAGGCAGACTTGTATTGCCGTCGACTAACACTCCAGGTCGTTATCAGACGTTAGAAATGTCCAGTACGAAAGCACTCAAGAACAGCTGATCCACCAAGAACCACATAGTAGTGTGTGGTGCTCCCTGTCGCCAAAATGTGGGCTATGAGGTGTCATGATACGCTAGTGAAATGGTTGCAGTAAACAAGTACTGCAGTTCATGTCACGTGCTGTGTCCCACTGGGCACCGAAACTCCCTGTGGTACAACTGTGTCGTTTGAGTTGCCTGCTGAGCAGGCGTTAGACGGTGAACCTACGTACGGTATAAAGATACAGCTCCGCTGTGGCCTACAGAGCATCGCCTTTCACGCATGAGGAAATAGAGCGTTGCTTGCTATCATTTCGCTAGCTGTGTATTTATGTGAGATGCACGGCTTGATAAAGAGAGTCAACTGGAGAGTCCATCGATGGGTCTAATTCTGCAACAGACATCCAGTCTTCTAGCTATGACGAGGGCCAGCAGACAACAGCCTGCGACTAGTCTTCTATGGCCGTCGTCGTCCATCAGTTCAGCGTTATTCCATTGAATTTAAGAAAGATTTTTTGACACAGTCTACCGATCGTATTATGACTTTAATACATGAGTGATACTTGAAAAATATTGCAGTTGACGTCGGATCTCATCCAAAAAAGTATTAAGTATTGTGTAATTGATTCCATAATAATCAGTTATTTCAAAATGATCATTCAGTAATTTGATGAAATTCATGCTTGACATCAGCTGTACAAATTTATTCTTTAATTTCTAGCAGTTTCGGTTTTAGTGAGCATCTTCACACGAAGGAAAATGAACCGTACGTTAGATGGAAATGCAATTCAACATTAGATTGGATAAACCGGAAACATCCTGAGTCACAAAATGTTTACAAAACTGCAAATAATCATCAACATAGCACAAAATTGACTTCATTACATTTAAATAGAATGATAGTCAGTCAACATCTTACTACCTTAATTATCATTCTGTTTAATTATAGTAAAAAGAATTTTGTGCTGGTGTCGAAACCATGACCTGCTATATGTGGTTCCGTAAACATTTTGTAGCTCCTATAGTTTTCATTTTATCCAGTTGAAATCTTAACTGGATTTCCATATGATGTACAGCTTTATTTACCTTAACGCGAAGATGATCGATAAGAATAAATCCGGTAAAAAATGAAGAATAATTTGGTTCACCTGATGACACTCATCCAATTCTACAAATTTCTGACATTTGTATCGAGTAAACAATTAGTCTACCAGAAGTGTGGTTAGTTTCAGCTTTGGTACAACCTGTACAACAACTTTCACGCGAGGACCAGGGAACATCATTGCGAAAACTTTACCCTACAACAGAGCACTATACAGCATCACATTAAATCCACATGTGTACGTCCACCATCTTCTGAACGGTGCTCTGTTGGCAAATGGTATCCATTAATCTATCAAGTTACCAGCGTGTTAGAAAGTTTACGATAAATGATCATACCAAATAACATTTTTCAATGCTTCCACATCATTTTATGGAGATGCTGTTATGTGATGTAGAAGTACGAAAGTACGATGTACGTCCCGTGTCTATTACTGGTGCAGCCTTAGAGCTGACAACACCATCGGAGCACCGACCACCATCCTTGTTACGATAACATTGCAGCAGGATACCGAATCAGTGTTGCATTTCCCGACGGGAAAATTTCACTTACGTAATAACATAGTCAGGATTCCGAAAACAGATATTGGAAGGTAAGGCATATCCAGGAGCAGATAAAGACTCAGATCAGAATTTAGTAGTGATGAAGAGTTGGCTGAAGTGTAAGAGAATAGTGAGGAAGTATTAACGCGCGAAGAAGTGAGGTGCGGAAGTACTAAGGAAGGCTATAGATACTGCGATAAGGAATGACTCAGTAGACAGTTCGGTTGAAGAGTAATGGGCATCTCTAAAAATAGCGATCACTAAAGTTAGAAAGAAAATTTTAGGTACGAAGAAAGTAACTAGGAAGAAGCCATTGGTAATAGGAGAAATACTGCAGTTGATAGATGAAAGAAGGATGCACAAAAACAGCAGGAAAATCAGGAATACAGTAGTACGAGTCACTTATGACTCAAATAAATAAGAAGTACAGGGGGACTAGGGCGAAATGGCTGCACGAAAAATTTGAAGAAATCGAAAAAGAAAAATTGTCAGAGGGAATCACTCAGAATAAAGCAAAGTCAAAACCACTTTCGGTGAAATTAAAAGCGATGGCTGTTGCTTTAAGAGTGCAGTGGGAACTCTTCTGTTAAATGCAGACGAGAAAGCTGATAAATGGAAAGAATATACTGAAGTCCTCTATGTGGAGCAAGACTTGGCTGACTGTATGATAGAAGAAGAAACAGGAGTCGATATATAAGATACAGGGTATCCAATATGAGAATCACAATTTAAGAGCTTTGCAAGACTTAAGATCAAATAAGTCAGAAATGATAGATAACATGCCATCAGAATTTCTTAAATAACTGCGGGAAGTGGCAACAAATCAAGTGTTCACGTTGGCGTGTAGAATATGAGCCTGGCGACACACCATCTGACTTTCGGATAAAATATCATCCACACAATTTCAAAGACTGCAAGTGCTGACAAGTGTGGGAATTATCTTAAAATAAGCTTAACAGTTAACGTATCCAAGTTGCTGACAAGAATAATATACAGATGAATGGAAAACAAAATTGACGATGTGGCAGATGACGATCAGTTTGACTTTAGGAGAGGTAAACGCACCAGAGAGGCGTCGACTGTGGAAACGGGCACATATTCTACACGCAACGTGAACAGTCGATTTGTTGCCACTTCCCACAGTTATTTAAGAAATTCTGATGGAATGTTATCTATCCCTTCTGACTTTTTTGATCTTAAGTCTTGCGAAGCTCTGACAGCACCAAATTTTCCCTCTCCTTTCTGACTCTATTACTGAACAACTCAAACACGACAGCATGCTCTGTATATAGTGTGTTCATAATAAAAGTTCTAGTTTCTTAATGTTGTAGAAGGAGTGCCACTACCCAGAACGAAGTGAAATTTTAACACCATGTTTTTGATGCAGGGGGAAACGTCATGGGAGAAAAAAGACTGATAGACTGGGCTGTAAGCACACCAACAGACGCGCGTCACATGGCTGTTTCTGAGTTTGCGCCCGAACGCCCACGAAAAGTCGAGCGGTTGTTTGTAAACATACAATGTACGGGGAACAGCCGGAACGTTGGCCATGCCTGAGACCATGGTGAATAAAATACTACGAAATATCCTGCACAGCTATCCATACAAAACCACCCATGTTCAGCAGTTGCTTGCTGCTGACCTGCCACCAAGACAAATGTTCCCTCTGGAATTTCTTGCTCGCATGTGCGCGGATAATGAATAGCCATAGAACAGTCTGTGGAATATGGGCTACGGAAAATCTGCACGCACTTCTTCCGGTACCACTATAACAGTGGGTTCGTGGTACGAGTTGACGCAATCGTTTATGAGAGGACAGTACTTTTTCGAAGAGATGAGAAATTCGGGTCCTGTTGCCTGCAACTTAACTGGTAAACCCTATGAGAGTTTTTAGATCACCAACGTCATTTCAAACCTCCAACAGCGTAGACGTGTTGGCACTATCATTTTTATGCAAAATGGCACTCCTAAGCACAATGCACAGACAATGAAGCGGATGCTGCAGACACATTTCGGAAACGCTGGATTTATCAGGCGTCGTTTTCCTACAGCCTTGCCGTCCAGATCACCAGATTTAAACCGGCGACTTGTAGCCGTGCGGTTATCCGAAAGATGTGTTCAGTACTCCAGTTACGGCACTCCAGTCTGTGAAACTTGCTGTCTCTCAGTTTCAATATGTGGTAGAAATAGGTGGCCAGCTAATCGAACAATTCTTGCTCCAGTCTCACAATTAGAAACCGATGTCATTTTGGTTTTTTCTCGGTTTTGGCCCAGGACAATCAAACACCGATTTCACTTCACTCTTTAGGGCTGTTTCTTGGCGTCAGGGCAATTAAAAACGGATGTTTCTCATCCGATGTGGTACCACCTTGCCTTGTTGGACAGGCTTACTTAATTCACAGTGCCACAACGTTGGCTGCTGACCCTGTGTAGCCGTGAAAATTGAACAATACGGATGGTGTAACGTGGAACACGGACCATAGCCTTTGCATTGCGATTCATTTCCCGATTGAAACCGACCCTACTAAACGCTATTAAAACACTTACAGCGCTACGTATTGGCAAAGCTTTCAATAGTGTTTTTCCCATGAATTTCCCCCTGCGCCAAAAATATGTTCTTCGAATTTGATGTCATTCTGAGCAGTTCTCTTCCACAGCGTTATGAAAATAGAAATATGATCTATAATAAACACAGCTACTTAAAGCAAGCAGTCTTGAGAAGAAAAGCGGTTGTACCCTATTACATTTTCCAACCCAACATGCCACACAAAATGTTGAGCACTACGTTTAATTATTAGTAGTGGTTCCTGGATAAGGAAGGGATTGGGCAAAAAGGGGTTGGGTAAAAATATGGAAATATGGCCAGAAAAGCATGTTTGAACCTAAATGAAGTTGCTAGCGAAGCCTGCAGGGCGCGCTGTTGCATTTGACCATGCCATGAACAGCAGCCGTAGTATTCTCTCAATGCGTTGCAGAATAGTGTCTGTACAGTTGTGAGTGCATTGTGCTGGAGCTAAGTAACTTCGAACGTGGGCAAATTGTTGATGCTTGTGTGATGGGTGCTCCGGAGACAAGATAACCAAAATGTCTGGTGCTCCAAGAGGCACCATGTCAAAAAATTTAACACCGCACACAGGGAAAGCGGGAAAATGCCATCTGCTAAGTCACAACGCGGAAGAAACAGTCGTGTGTCGCGATAGAAGGTCACTGAAGAGGATTACGACGAAAAATAAGGGATCGACAAGTGAAAACTTTCTGCAGGGCTGAACGTCGCACTCGCGAACCCTGTTTGAACCAAAAAACACGAAGGGGCCCGATAAGCTGGAATTCCAGAAGCACTCATCAGTGATCCAAACGCCTGTAACATGGAAACGTGGCGCCGAAGCCACAATACCTGGACTATGGAGCAATAAATGAATGTAATTTTTTTGTGGTAAGGTCTTATGGGACCAAACTACTGAGGTCATCGGTCCCTAAGCTTACACACTACTTAATCTAACTTAAGCTAACCTACGCCAAGGACAACACACAAACCCACGCCAGAGAGAGGACTCGGAACTTCCGACGGGGGAACCCGCACGGACCGTGACAACGCGTCCAGACCGCGCGGCTAACCCGGGCCGCTGTAATTTGGTCAGGTGAGTGTTGTTGCGCACTGTTTTCAACTTCCTGCCGAGTTTTCGTCTAAAGAGTGAAACATGACGGGGATTCAGTGATGATCTAGGCAGTTATATCGCGGTACTCAGCTGGCCCCACGGGTACTTCAAGGTCGCATTACTGCCAAGCATTATTTGACGCTTTAGGCTTTTCAGGTCCAACCCACGATACAATGTTTGCTCCCTAATGGTGACGCTCCGTTCCAAGCCGACAACCCTTGTTCACACAGCTCGCATCATACAGAACTGACTTTGTGAACACGGGGATCACTCGTCGCAACGCCCTTGGCCACGTCAGTCGCCAGATATAAATATTATTCAGCCTTTGTGGTCTCCTTTGTAGGGAAGAGTGAGTAATCGTCATCCGCCTTCATCATCGTTACCTCAGTTTCTCACTATTTTACAGAAAGAATGATAAGATAGCCTTGAAAACCATACAGAACCTGTACGTAGCCATTGCGAGGCGACTGGAAGCTGTTCGGAATGCCAACGGTTTCCCAACGCCGTATTAGGCACGTTAATATCTTGTGTATTTGGTGTTTTCATATTTAATTCCACCTCCGGTAGCACTGAATAGCTACAACATTAAGCATGCTTCACATATTTGTCATGTGGTTGGTGCTCTAGGCTATCAGATGAGGCGATATTCTGTATAAATGGCTTAAGCGAGATGCTACGTGACCAAACAACACAAATTTACATGTAAAATGCATTTACATTTCGACGTTACGCCTGTTTGTTCGATGTACCATATCAATCCATTCACGAATTGTGTTTCTGGAAGTACGCAAAATAAGTCGCTGACTACCACGTCATCTATGTTGTACTCTTAAACATTTCTGAGGCACAAATATCTTTAGATGTATGAATATTTGAATGTCTCGCACGCTCTATAGATCTAGTGGAGAAGGTCTATCCTTCAATGAATCCCTGTTTTCTCATAGCCATACTATCTTTGAAAACAGCTGCGTTTTCATTCTTAGAATACGTATCTTATCTCTCATATTCCTACAGTTAATTTGTCATGTAAGGCGTCTCTTATTAGTCGAACACGATTGTGCTTTAATTATAATATGTTTTGTGATTTCAGTTTTGCTACGTCTTTGACTATTACCTTCAACAAAAAAATTTGAATTCAAGGATCCTATCATTAATTGTTCCCAGTTGAGTAATAGCGTGCATATGAATCTTCACACGGTCAACGAATTTTTGTTACCGATTAACTGCCCGAAAACTAGATTAACATTCCATTTTATCTATTTGACCTGTGAAACAGAAATTCCAGTTGACGTGTAAGCTATTGTGGAACATGTACCAACGTTAGCAAAAAAAATTATATCAACATCCTCTGTGTGCCAGGCCGCAAAAATTTCCGGTCGTCGTGACTGATTTTGCGAGACACTGAGGTAGTAGACAGATCGATAAGTTTTAGTCGTAGTCAACAGCTCGTTGTTGAGCACAGTAAATAATTACTCAGAGCTTTATTTGTCCGCTTGATTTGGCATGAACTGCTTAAATATTATGGGACGGTTTTTGAATAATGGTAAGTAATGTACTCACTTGATTTCGAGATGGTTCATTTTATACCTTAAACACCTTTATAGAGAAAATTAATTTTGTACAGAACGTTGATGAGAATGGAACTGAAAGCGTTCATTCATTTTTAAGGACAGATAGAATACTGTATTTAAAACTCAGTTGTGACTGTTCTGTAGACATTTATGGAGCTTATGATTCCGTTAACATGTAACGTCATTCTTGTGCTGAAGCGGCTCTCGTAATAACGTCTGCAACCGATCCAACTCAGATATACAGACAATATTGCTTTTAATTCATTTCAGCCAGGGACCAGGGGACAACATTGGTTTTGCTTTGTTTAGACCAGAGATCAGTAGCATTATAGCGAGAATCCCACACCTGATTCTTCTACCTGGCACAACACAACAACAATGTTGCTCGAGGGGGGGGGGGGGGGAAACTAACAATCAATTATGAATATGTGTTTAGCTGAGGCTCTCTAGAATTACCCTTTCTGTGTGCCTGTGTGTGAAAGAGAGAGAGAGTTACAAAATGGCTCTGAGCACTATGGGACTCAACTTCTGAGGTCATTAGTCCCCTAGAACTTCGAACTAGTTAAACCTAACTAACCTAAGAACATCACACACGTCCATGCCCGAGGCAGGATTCGAACCTGCGACCGTAGCGGTCACGCGGTTCCAGACTGCAGCGCCTAGAACCGCAAGGCCACTTCGGCCGGCAGAGAGAGTTACAAGGATGGGGTAAATTTAGTAATACGTTTTATATAAAGATTTGTTTGTATTGCATTTTCTGTATGACAGACTTTATTGTTTCATTTTGTCACTAGAATCTATATATTTTGCTTCTTAGGAATGATGATGAGGGCTGCAGCTTATGTATTCGCGAAACGAGAACGTCGCCGTGCCGCTGTTGTTGACAGACGGGGCTACAGCGTTCGTCACAATTAATAACTGTCACCAAGCTTCACCACTGAAAAAATAAGTCTCACAAAGTACATCAATACAGAGAATAATTTACGAGTTGAAACAGAGGGAAAGGAGCAGAGGTTATTAGATAATGGAACGGTATTTAGCGGAATCAAACCAGTACAGCCCAGCTGAGACTTAATTTTTCTGTTGTTTAACTAATGAAAACGCCATGTCGAGAAATACAGTATATGAGCGAGCTTTGTACTCCAGTAAGAGGAGGAACGTATGTACGCAAAATAAGTATTGTCTCCAAATCCTATTGCGAGAGCAGAGACATAGCAAATATAGACAGTAGTGTCAACTACTATTTTTTAAGTAAAATTACTACTGAAGACGGATAAGTTGTTACAGTGCTGTTACACAACTGTTTTCTCTGTGAACTTGGACAACATCGAGTGGATCAGCGTCTTACGAGTGAAGGCTGGATATTTACAGGCTAACGGGGAAATCTGCCTTTTAGATAAAGAAAAGCTATTATAATTAGTCAAACTTTTTTTGCATTCGGTAGATTCGAGCTCTGGAGTGCGATTCTGGAAGCAATACAAAATGCCCATCGGCGTTTGGCGTAACCTATCTACTGCATTCAAAAGAGCAAAACGTCACAAATATCTTTAGACGTGGAGATGGAGCTTGTTAAATATCGAAAACAGGGCAGATGTTCCGTCAATCAGAACTTTAAATGCCTTGTTTTACCACTGCCAAAGCACTGAAATGATCAACATTAGTATCTCGATGAAAAATAATTTTCTCTTTCTCACAAATTTTTCGATCAAATTTGTCTAGGGGTCTTGCGTAATATTACAAAGTTACTGTTTTACCCTTTTCAAGTTAATCAGTAGAGTAAATCCGTGTAGAATTCCACAAAACAGGCCACCACCTTCTCAAAGGCGAAATGCAGTTGGTCTTTCCTTGGTGCACACGCTGTGGCCTCCATTCAATGTTTTGAGAGCTGCTTTGTTTCTGAATGAAATTTCAGATCAAAGACTATTCCATAATAACATATTAACACATAAAAAATTATATTGCTTTTAAATGGTCTAAAACTGCTGGGAAATTGAAATTCGCATTGATTCGCACTTAGTTTAGGTCAGAATCCAACAAATCTAGCGCTCATATTACCCAATGATTTCTCGTAGTAAGATATTAATTTTGTTACAGGAGAAGCTTAGGAGCACCGTGGGGTAGTGGTTATGATACTAGCCAGTTCTATCGAAGGTCGTGAGTTCAAAACTCTCCTCGACTCAACAATTTTTATTTTTATATTTGGTTCGAGTACATTCTAGAAGTATCCACAAATGTCAAGAAGCATTGTACTGGAATGTTCTGTAGCTGTATATATACTGTGTGTGTGTTCTGGACGGAGGCAGTTCGCTCCGCACTCTTGTATGTGCAAGTGCTGAATAAACGTTCGTTAAGTGAAGTTAGTGTTCATCATTCAACTAATTACACCTTCTTTTACGTGACATTATAAAGTACATCACACTTTCTCTTCTGAGAGGTCAGTGTACTCAGATGTTTTACACACTTCTAATTCCCTATCGTTGGGCACCATACTGTACACTTTCTTCAGTTCTGCACCACCTGTTACGTGTTTCCTTCAAGGTATTTGAATCCATTTGTCAATTCCTTAACAGTTGAAAATGAATGAGCACATTCCTTACAAACTTTCAGTATTTTTCTACATACACTACTGGCCCTTAAAATTGCTACACCACGAAGATGACGTGCTACAGACGCGATATTTAACCGACAGGAAGAAGATGCTGTGATTTTCAAATGATTAGCTTTTCAGAGCATTCACACAAGGTTGGCGGCGGTGGCGAAACATGCGACGTGCTGACATGAGGAAAGTTCCCAACCGATTTCTCATACACAAACAGCAGTTGACCGCCGTTGCCTGGTGAAACGTTGTTGTGATTCCTCGTGTAAGGAGGAGAAAAGCGTACTATCACGTTTCCGACTGTGATAAAGGTCGGATTGTAGCCTGTAGTGATTGCGGTTTATCGTATCGCGACATTGCTGCTAGTGTTAGTCGAGATTCAATGACTGTTAGCAGAATATGGAATCGGTGGGTTCAGGAGGGTAATACGGAACGCCGTGCTGGATCCCAACGGCCTCGTATCACTAGCAGTCGATATGACGGGCATCTTATCCTCATGGCTGTAACGGATCGTGCAGCCACGTCTCGATCCCTGAGTTAACAGATGGGGACGTTTGCAAGACAACAATAATCTGCACGAACAGCTCGACGACGTTTGCAGCGGCATGGACTATCAGCTCGGAGATCATGGCTGCGGTTACCATTGACGCAGTATCAGACATCAGCGCCTGCGATGGTGTACTCAACGACGAACTTGGGTGCACGAATGTCAAAATGTCATTTTTTCCAATGAACCCAGGTTCTGTTTACAGTATCATGATAATCGCATCCGTGTTTGGCGACATCGCGGTGAACGCACATTGGAAGCGTGTATTCGTCATCGCCATACTCGCGTATCACCATGCGTGATGGTATGGGGTGCCATTGGTTACACGTCTCGGTCACCTCTTGCTCGCATTGACGGCACTTTGAACAGTGGACGTTACATTTCAGATGTGTTACGACCCGTGGCTCTACCCTTCATTCGATCTCTGCGAAACCCTACATTTTAGCAGGATAATGAACGACCCAATGTTGCAGGTCCTGTACGGGCCTTTCTGGACACGGAAAGTGTTCGACTGCTGCCCTGGCCAGCACATTCTCCAGATCTCTCACCAATTGAAAACATTTCATCAATGGAGGCCGAGCAACTGGCTCATCACAATACGCCAGTCACTACTCTTTATGAACTATGGTATCGTAATGAAGCTGCATGGGCAGCTGTACCTGTGCACGCCATCCAAGCTCTGTTTGACTCAATGCCCAGGCCGTTATTGCGGCCAAAGGTGGTTGTACTGGGAACTGATTTCTCAGGATCTATACACCCAAATTGTGTGAAAATGTAATCACATGCCAGTTCTAGTATAATATATTTGTCCAATGAATACCCGTTTATCGCCAACATTTCCTCTTGGTGTAGCAATTTTAATGGCCAGTGGTGTAGTTCTATCCCGAGTACAGTTTTTGGTGGCGACATGGTATTACAGTTTATTAATTTGTTTGTAACTCGTACAAAAATACTATTTTAAAGGGTTATGTATAGAAAACTGTTCCACAGATGAAATGCATGTTTGATTTATATTACTGCTCTTCATACGTAAATGCAAGAAAGTCATTTTATTCATTTCATTTTAAGTGTTATTCATATGCAACAAAATGACACTGGAAGTTGACATCCAGCTAGAGATCAAACGTCACGCTAAGATTATTTTCATTTTTAGTAACGGAAATTAGCATTCAACTGGATTACGCATTGCTATGTATTTCAGTGTTCTTTAATACTTTTCTGTTGAGCTACGACGACAGACATTTTTTTCCTTCAGTTAGAAAAGTATATCATTTCAACACAGTATAAATCTATAAATTAAAGCTGCCAAAACTCGGCTTCATGGATTCCATGAAGATTAATATTCCGTACACAATCACAACTGAAAATATCGTGCATATAAAAGGCCTTACAATTCACGCACAAGAGATGACCATCAAACACCTCACTTATTATACACTTGAAGCAGTTAGATTAGATTAGATTGGATTAGATTAGTACTTGTTCGATAGATCATAAATACTACACATTGTAATGATGTTGAACATGTCAGGTTAATAAAAGGTGTCTATACAAGATATTACATTACACAAAATATTACATGACACTTAATATTTTTAATTTTTTTGTGGGGCTTAGGAAATTACCCACTTACTATATCCAAAACTTCATCTAATGAGTAGAAAGAGTTTCCATTAAGAAATTCTTTTAATTTCCTTTTAAATGCTATATGGCTATCTGTCACATTTTGATGCTATTAGGTAAGTGACCAAAGACTTTTGTGGCAGTATAATTTATCCCCTTCTGAGTCAAAGTCAGATTTAACCTTGAGTAGTGAAGATCATCCTTTCTCCTAGTGTTGTAGCCATGTACACTGCTATTACTTTTGAATTCGTTCGGATTGTTAATAACAAATTTCATAAGTGAATAAATATACTGTGAGGCTACAGTGAAGATCTCTAGCTCTTTAAATAAGTGTCTGCAGGATGATCTTGAATGAGCTCCAATTATTCTGATTACACGCTTTTGTGCAATGAACACTCTTTTACTCGATTATGAGTTACCCCAAAATATGACGCCATACGAAAGCAGAGAATGAAAGCTAGTGGTAAGCTAATATACTCAGATTTGAATCGCCAAAATTTGCAAAATAGCATAAGTAGTTGAAGTCAAACGTTTCAGCAGATCTTCATTGTGTTTTTTCCAGTTTAACCCCTCATCAATGCATAAACCTAGATATTTTGAATATTCTACCTTAGCTACCGATTTCTGATCGAAGTATATATTTATTAATGGTGTCATTCCATTTACTTTGTGGAAATGTATATAATGTGTGTTGTCAAAGTTTAATGAGAGCCCATTTGCAGAGAACCACTCAATGATTTTCTGAGAAACATCGTTTACAATTCCACCAGTTAATAATTATCTGTCGGGTGTGATAGCTACATGTGTATCATCGGCAGAAAGAACCAGCTTTGCATCTTCATGAATACAGAATGGCTTGTCATTAATATATATTAAGAGCAGCAGAGAACCCAAGACCGAACCTTGCGACACCCCATTCTTGATTGTTCAGTTTTTTGCATATTATGTGAACTGCTTATTTCAGCTGCTAACTCTTCAAGTTAGGTATGATTTAAACCATTTTAGCGATGTCCCATTCATAACACAGTATTTGAGCTTATCGAGAAGTATTCCATGATTTACACAATAAAAAGCCTTTGAGAGATCACAAAAAATTCCAATGGGTGACTTCCGGTCACTCAGAGCATTTAATATTTCATTAGTGAAAGTATATATTGCATTTTTCGTTGAAGAACCTTTTTGGAAGCCAAACTTACATTTTGTTAAAACTTCATTTTTACAAAGGTGTGAAGTCACTTTACAATACATTACTTTTTCAAGAATTTTGGAAAAGGCAGTCAGAACAGTGACTGGGCGGTAGTTGTTGACATCAGACGTATCCCCTTTTTTATGCAGTGGTTTAACAATGCATACTTCAGTCTATCTGTGAACATAGCCTGCTTCAGAGAGCAGTTACATATGTAGCTAAGAATTCCACTTATTTCTTTGGAACAAGCTTTTATTATCCTGCTGGAAATGCCATCAATTCCTTGTGAGCTTTTATTCTTCAGAGAGTTTATTATCTTCCTAATTTCAGAAGGAGAGGTGGGTGGAATTTCACTTATGTTAAATTGTGTGGGTAAGGCCTCTTCCATCAGCTGCCTTGCTTCTTCTAATGAACATTTAGATCCTATTTTCTCTATAACATTTAAAAAATGATTATTCGAAATGTTTTCGACTTCTAGCTTGTTTTTTTTCTAGTTTCCATTCGCTTTGATAGTAATGCCATTATCTTGTACTCTCGATTGCCCTGTCTCCCTTGTAATAATATACCAAATGGTTTTGATTTTGTTACCAGAGGTATTAATCTCAGACATGATGCACATGCTTCTGGACTTTATAATAACCTTTCTTAATGTAGCACAGTAGATTTTATATTTGGCTGTTTCTGGGTCATTAGTCCTTCTTGTTGTTAGATACAGTTCCCTTTTGTGGTTACAAGATTTTTTATTCCTTTAGTAAGCCAAGGTTTTTTGCATGGTTTCTTATAATTAGATTTAACTACTTTCTTGGTGAAACAGTTTTCAAATTCTCTTACAAATGTATCATGAAATAAGTTATATTTTAAATTAGCATCAAGTTCCTTGTAGACCTCATCCCAGTCTAACTGCTGAAGATTTTCCCTCACATTTCTAATTGTTGGGTCATTAATTAAATGCACAACTTTGGAGGGTAGTTTTCAATTACTGAACAGACCTATGTCATATACTGTAATTAGATGAGCACCATGACCAGAAAGGCCAATCTCAAAAGGACAAGAATTTATGTTTTTAAACCTATCTTGGTCTATAAAAGTGTTATCTATGAAAGTGCTGCTGTCCCTTACCACCCGGGTAGGAAAATTAATGACAGATGTCAAAGTGAAAGAACTGAGTAAGACTTCCAGGTCAGTCTTCCTATTACACTCTTTCAGTGTATCAACACTGAAATCCCCACAAATAATAATTTGCTTTCCCCTATCTGTCAGATAGCACAACAAGGTATCCAAGTTTTCCAGGAATAAATGAAAGTTTTCTGAAGGGACCTTATATACTGTTACGATTATAAAGGAGCCCTCCATCAGTTTAAGTTGACAGGCGCATGCTTCTATACGTTGCTCTAGACAAAACATTTTTGTAGCTAAGCTTTTTACACAGTGATAACTTTTGACATACAATGGCAACTCCTCCTCTCACCTTATTGTCTCTACTCATATGTGCAGCTAGTTTATAACCACTGATATTTACCTTTTCCATATCAGACACAATGTGATGCTCAGACAGGCATATTATATCTATTACATCACCAGATTCAATGTCATCTAAACAAACCAGGTGCTCATCTCCTTTATTCTTCCATCCCGGAATATTCTGGTGATAAATGGTAACATTATTTTTTCCTTTACTTTTGTAAGAATCTATTTTTTTCTTTAATCCACCAATATTTTGGTTAAATATGGTAACATTATTATTTACTTTACTGTTGTGAGAATCTTGTGAGTTTTGGACCTCTTTAGCACCTGCCTGCCTGAACTTCTCATTGGACATTGATATTAGTCTAAAAAAGAGGTACATCCATGAGTACTAGCGTCCCCCCTTATGGATATTGCTAACAACCCTGCCAGTTAACCCTTCGCTTTCCTATTCAAGAATAATGACAGATCATCAAGAGTCAGTCTAAACGGTAGATTAACATCAACAATATTTATTTTCTGGATTGCTGAACCCTAAGAACCAGGGTGCTATCTTTCATTTCACAGTAGTGGCAAAGAATAACTATAGTTAGGGAATGTCGATAAGAAATTTGTGAAGTGATGTCCCAGAAGCCTTCAGAGGAAGAGAACAGATTTAAAGGATTTCGAAACTGTCCTCCCCTAAACAGTCTACAGTCATTCTGGTATAACCGTTACACGAAATTGCGTTAGCGTTTAGCTGCTGAACTTTTTATTGGAGCTTCTCTACCCCTCAGACAGTTTCCCATCCGTCCCTCTGTAATATAATAACTAGTCTG
This sequence comes from Schistocerca americana, assembly GCF_021461395.2. Classification (NCBI taxonomy): domain Eukaryota; kingdom Metazoa; phylum Arthropoda; class Insecta; order Orthoptera; family Acrididae; genus Schistocerca; species Schistocerca americana. Next base: position 398,613,550 of record NC_060123.1, on the reverse strand, counting down.
CTAAATTTGTTAGATCTGTCCTCTTAGTCATCTTGGTTAAATTTTATGTGTTTTCATTGTTGAATACACAGAACAAGAGAATTAATCTTTTCTCCAGTAAAAAGTCAATTATTCTATTCATCTTGTGACTCTCCTGTACTTTGCTGGCTCCTCCACCGCTGATTATAAATTTTTTAGGAGAAAGAGTGATGGGAAGTGGCACTGACGGCCGTTGTCCTGTTTATCGCACCTCTGGTGTCAGAGCGACAATGGTCCGGTGCCGCGTAGTGCAGTGTACTTTGACTAATGAATATGTACAGAGACAAATAGACTCACTCTTTTGTGTGTAAATTTTATTTCACCATATGTTAACGAAGTGTACTTTACATTCTGAGCAGAAGAAAGCAATAAAGAAGTAAGTAGGGCCTCCTACCTATTTTAGCTGACAAATCGAGTGTAGTTTTCATTTGGAAATGTTGTATACCACCAAGATTCGATCATAAAAATTGAGGTTGTAAATGATCAGAAGTGATCTATAATACAAGTTTATTCTCTCCTCACTCATGTTCCAAATTTTAACTTAAAAAGTTTCAACAACTGACATAATACACATTATTTACTTACGCAGTTTGTAACTAACCAAAGAAATGTTTCCCAAAAATAATGTGTGCTTCTTATTAGAAAGACGAGTTCGTCGATGTTTTTTGTTTGATGTGCAGAGCGTCAGTAGTCCCGATTTAAGTACCTTTCATTCCTATCGTTTCTAGTTTGTTTGCCGGCCGGTGTGGCCGAAGAGATCTACGCGCTTCAGTCTGGAACAGCGCGACCGCTACGGTCGCAGGTTCGAGTACTGCCTCGGGCATGGATGTGTGTGATGTCCTTAGGTTAGTTAGGTTTAAGTAGTTCTAAGTTCTAGAGGACTGATGAACTTTAGATATTAAGTCCCATAGCGCTCAGAGCTATTTGAACCGTATTTTTCTAGTTTGTTTATCCTTCATCAGCAATTCTATGTATTCTTATTTCTTACCTAAAATGTTAATCTTTAGAACTTTGCATTCAATATTGATTTCTTTGTACATTTTCTATTGCGTTCTGTTTAAGCTAGTTACACCATCCATGCTAACTACTTTTCAAATATATAATGTTATACGTGGAAAATTCAATAAGCAACGCAACATATTTTTTCTAAAGGCAGGTTGGTTTTATTCGGGATTCCAATACGACATATTGTTCCTCACTTTTTTGGTTACAAAACCCTATTTTTCAACATAATCTCCGTTCAGTGCTACTGCCTTACGCCATCCTACTGGGAGGACATGTACGCTCGCTTGGCACCACGCTACTCGTCGACACCGGAGCCAAAGACTTGCTCCATCAGTATCCTCCTCGTTATCCACATATTGTTTTCCGTGGACTCATTGGGCCAAACAGATGGAAATCAGAAAAATCTGAGCATTATTGTATAAGGAAGTACAGTCCAACAATGTTTTGTGAGGTTCTCTCTGATTTGCAGACTTGTGTGAGAGTTTGCGTTGTCACGGAGAAGCAGACATGTGTTTGCATTTTCGCGACGACCAATACGCTGAAGTCGTTTTTCGATTTCCTGAGGGTTACACAGTACACTTCAGAGTTTATCATTGCACCATGTGGGAGGACATCAAACACAGTAACTCTTAATGAGTCCCACAAGACCGCCGCCATGACTTCATAGGCTGTGGGTACGGCTTTGAACTTTTTCGCAGGAGGAGAGGTGATGTGGCACCATTCTATGGATTGCCATTTTGTTTCCGGTTCTACGTGATGAAGCCATGTTTTATCGCTTGTGACGATATTCGACAAAAATTGGCACGATCAGTATGGCAATGCGCAAGCATTTCCGCACAGATAGTCCGTTGTTTTTATGGTATCCTGTTAAGCGGTGACGTACTTTTGAGTACCCCAGCTAATGCATAATGTCACCACAACCAACAGAGGAGCCCATGGGTGCAGCGAGTTATTTAAGTGTGATCTGTCGGTAAACTCGAATGAACTTTCCAACATTGCAGCGTTCATAGCTGTGTGTGACCGGCCAACACGCGAGAGATCGGATGGTTTATACGACCTTGTTGCGATGTTCACAGACACCTTACCTTGCCTAACGACTCAGCGCTCTTTTGTTTTTTTACTGCCAGTTCTCCATAGATATCCTGCCAGCGCCTATGAACATCTGAGATGCTGATTTTCCACCAAAAGGAATTCTGTGTCAGCTCAATGCCTGAAACGCACTTCTGTTACAGATGCCATTTTAAAGGCTATGTACTGCACCACCGTCTATCGAAATAGGGGTTGAAGCAGGAATGTTCCACGATGTCCGACAGCAAATTCCGAATTTTTCAACCGAAACTGGCTGAGAAAAAAAAGTGTTACTAATTAGACGTTCCTCGTATTATACACTCCTGGAAATTGAAATAAGAACACCGTGAATTCATTGTCCCAGGAAGGGGAAACTTTATTGACACATTACTGGGGTCAGATACATCACATGATCACACTGACAGAACCACAGGCACATAGACACAGGCAACAGAGCATGCACACTGTCGGCACTAGTACAGTGTATATCCACCTTTCGCAGCAATGCAGGCTGCTATTCTCCCATGGAGACGATCGTAGAGATGCTGGATGTAGTCCTGTGGAACGGCTTGCCATGCCGTTTCCACCCGGCGCCTCAGTTGGACCAGCGTTCGTGCTGGACGTGCAGACCGCGTGAGACGACGCTTCATCCAGTCCCAAACATGCTCAATGGGGGACAGATCCGGAGATCTTGCTGGCCAGGGTAGTTGACTTACACCTTCTAGAGCACGTTGGGTGGCACGGGATACATGCGGACGTGGATTGTCCTGTTGGAACAGCAAGTTCCCTTGCCGGTCTAGGAATGGTAGAACGATGGGTTCGATGACGGTTTGGATGTACCGTGCACTATTTAGTGTCCCCTCGACGATCACCAGTGGTGTACGGCCAGTGTAGGACATCGCTCCCCACACCATGATGCCGGGTGTTGGCCCTGTGTGCCTCGGTCGTATGCAGTCCTGATTGTGGCGCTCACCTGCACGGCGCCAAACACGCATACGACCATCATTGGCACCAAGGCAGAAGCGACTCTCATCGCTGAAGACGACACGTCTCCATTCGTCCCTCTATTCACGCCTGTCGCGACACCACTGGAGGCGGGCTGCACGATGTTGGGGCGTGAGCGGAAGACGGCCTAACGGTGTGCGGGACCGTAGCCCAGCTTCATGGAGACGGTTGCGATTGGTCCTCGCCGATACCCCAGGAGCAACAGTGTCCCTAATTTGCTGGGAAGTGGCGGTGCGGTCCCCTACGGCACTGCGTAGGATCCTACGGTCTTGGCGTGCATCCGTGCGTCGCTGCGGTCCGGTCACAGGTCGACGGGCACGTGCACCTTCCGCCGACCACTGGCAACAACATCGATGTGCTGTGGAGACCTCACGCCTCACGTGTTGAGCAATTCGGCGGTACGTCCACTCGGCCTCCCGCATGCCCACTATACGCCCTCGCTCAAAGTCCGTCAACTGCACATACGGTTCACGTCCATGCTGTCGCGGCATGCTACCAGTGTTAAAGACTGCGATGGAGCTCCGTTTGCCACGGCAAACTGGCTGACACTGACGGCGGCGGTGCACAAATGCTGCGCAGTTAGCGCCATTCGACGGCCAACACCGCGGTTCCTGGTGTGTCCGCTGTGCCGTGCGTGTGATCATTGCTTGTACAGCCCTCTCGCAGTGCCCGGAGCAAATATGGTGGGTCTGACACACCGGTGTCAATGTGTTCTTTTTTCCATTTCCAGGAGTGTATTATATATTTTGTTTATTTGCCAAGCAATGACTTTTTTGTGTATCTCTTCGCAGTTCTCTTCTAATTTTTTTTTCCATTCCTCGTCATCGAAGGTTTACTACATAGCTCCTATGGGCTTCAAGATTTTTATTTTCTTTATTCTTCCTTTTTGAGTCATCTCAATACTCTAACAATCAGGCAGAGTCGTAGGCGCGAGTGCTTGCATTTCACATACTCTGGAAATACGTTTTTATGAAGGTGTGAAAGATTGAATTTAACAGTTTTGTATTTATTTCAGTGCAATGTTCCAGTTTTTTTCCGAGTAGTATCTTGCATTTTTGTGACGAGTCTCGCACTAGAAGCGAGATAACTTTATTTACAGCGGAAAGGAGGAGCTTGTCAACGAAAAATACGCGAGTGTCTTTTGTTGGAGGCAGCACTCCTTTTTTATCGAATCACGAATATAAGTGGAAACTAAGTCATGCAAATGTAGTTCGTTCCGACAGGGGGCGGTCGCAGATTCATACAAACGCGAAAGGAATTGTGGAAGAAGAAAATAAAAGTAGACCATTCGTAAGGAGACGGCCTAGATAGCGCACGCAACGACAATTTGATTATGGTTAACGAAGAGAAAAGACATCACTGTAAAGAAGGCAGAACGGCGGCGTCATCTCCTTTCGTTTGACGGCGAGGCGCTGGAAACCAGCCAGAGGGAAATGTATGGGAAGCAGACCACAGGAACACACAGAATGGCCATTCTGAGTCAACTGTGCGGAAGAAAAGAACGTCCGGAAAGGGGAGGGAGACCAGCGCACTGGAGGCGGAGTTTCTGCACTGCAGGCCGTCAGCAGAGAACCGCCAGACACTCGAGGGTACATAAACACTACATCAAGAGACGGACACTAGAAACCATTTGTCAGTGGTTGTGACCACAGTAGACTAATCACTGATTGTTTCCACTGTTCTTATTCCTCCCTCAGACAGGATCAGAGAACCGTGTTCCAGTCCTTCAGGCAAGTACGAAGTACAGGTGGTGGACAAAAGAATACAGGTATGAACCCGTCTCAGGTACACAAATCTACTTATTAATGATCTGGACCAGTATTTTCATACAAATAACACCTATTCCCAGAGCTATCCAAGACGCTTCACCCAACTATTCTATCACCAACTCGATGTTTTGGAATATATTAGGTAGCGCATGCTGTCGCGAGCGTACCGACTGAACCGTATGTATTACGTAAATAGCACCTTGACGTTAAGAGGGACCATTTATGGAGTGATCTGGTAGCGATTATACTTCATTTAGTGAAATAAAAATCTGGTTTGTTTCCTATGACTAGACATAACGAAATTTTACGTCACAAAAAGCCGGAAGTGATGATTATTTAGTAGGAGGGTCAAAAAAGAAGTTCCGGAGGACCTTCTAACTGCTAAAGACATCGAGGAAACTGATCTGAATTTTTCAAGTAAAATTTCTTAGATACTGAAACAGAAAGAAAGGGTACTGAAAACTATATTAGACACAGGCAGTAAAGATGTAAATATCATGAAAGGGTACAGTACCGCCCGACATTGAAAATAGGTACAACAAACTTCATTATTCTTGTCAGAACAACACATACAGCGAAACCAGATACCAGTGTGGGAAAGAATGACAATTTATTTATTTAACTGATCACATGTGCGCTCCCACAAAATAAATCCCTACATCCAGTTTGGTGAGATCGGTGAAATGAATGAATGTATGGTCGTCTGCTAACCGTAGATAGTGAATGTGAATATATGATCATCTTTGAGACGATCATTTGGCCACCTTTGGTGGGACCAAAGAGATGAAATTTACCTGAGCTTTGAGCGCCTGAAATGTGGCTGACCAATACGATAGCGAGGTGCTCCCCCACTTCGGCAGAGTTGCGAGAGGACCGGAAGAACGGCCATGTTTCGGCACTCTGCTGCTGGATCTAGTGTGGTAAGACCTGTCTTAGGCATGTTCCGTGAGGACGAAAGAATGGAGACATGGTATGCATGTGAAATACTTAAGATTAGTTTAGAATAATAATTTCTCCATTTCAGGAACTTTTGTGGGGAGAATTAATTGTCAGGCAGGTAATATTAATGGGATCATAGTAATCTTCAGAAGTGACCAATGGTCACAATGAAACCACGTGTAGCAATAAGTTGAAATACTCAGATGCTAGAGCACTTGCCCACGAAAGACAAAGGTGCCGAGATCGAGTCTCGGTCGGGCACACAGTTTTAATCTGCCATGAAGTTTCATATGAGCGCACACTCCGCTGCAGAGTGAAAATCTCATTCTGGAAACATCCCCCAGGCTGTGGCTAAGCCATGCCTCTGCAGTATCCTTTCTTTCAGGAGTGCTAGTTCTGCAAGGATCGCAGGAGAGCTTCTGTAAAGTTTGGAAAGTAGGAGAAGAGATACTGGCAGAAGTAAAGCTGTGAGGACCGGGCGTGAGTCGTGCTTCGGTAGCTCAGATGGTAGAGCACTTGCCCGCGAAAGGCAAAGGTCCCGAGTTCGAGTCTCGGTCAGGCACACAGTTTTAATCTGCCAGGAAGTTTCATATCAGCGCACACTCCGCTGCAGAGTGAAAATCTCATTCAAGTTGAAATACTTCTGAGTGCTTAAGTTAAGCTGAATTACTATCGTGAGTACTATAAGTTGGAAATATTTAAGAAATGGCGTGAGCAGGAGTTGAAATTAGAGACGAGTACATCCATGTGGTGAGTACTGTGTGAGTCTCAATCTGTGTATGAGACAAAGGATAAAGAGAAGTGCTCCTCCATGGTATCAGTTGAGGACTCACGTGTGTGATGAATATGTTCTTAATATTACTTTGCATGTTATGTTTCCGTGTGACGCTTGATTCAAACTATAATACTCTGAGATAGAAGCAAGGTGAGTCAGCCGTCTATCCAGCTACGCCACTTGCACAGGAAGATGTGCATATAACGTCCAGAGTTCGTAGTAGGAAAGAAAAGTTACGAAGTGGGGCAGTGTCGTGTGGAACTGGGATGAATACTAATTGAAGTGGGAAAGCTGAAAGTGATGTGATTATGTTGTTGTGACTATTCCTTATGTTGTATTCCATGTTGCAGTATAGTGTATGTCATGTAATTTAAGCATGTGTGGTTTGCATGGGAGAGTAGCAAAGTAGTTTCAGAGGTAGTGCGTTATGCATGTTCCTTTTGTACCACTCGGTCTGGAGGAAAGTTTCGTGATGATGGTTGTGAGAGTCGAAGTGTGAGATATAGAAAAAGATCCACCATCCTATCCAGAGAGTGCACTGTAGCGTTAAAGAATTACGAGACCATAAAATAGAGAATCACCAATGTAAAGCCATGCCCTCTGGGCGGAATTTCTCATATATTATTGTTGTAGGTTATAGAATTTGTGTGTTTAGGTTATAGAATTTATCGGAATAAATAAGATAGTGAAAAGAAAAAGATTGGTGGCCTTTTCCTTCGAATTGTATGTTGCCATGATATCCAGAATTTATAATGGGTGCGCCATTCATATTCAGTGTGATGGCCACGTGTTGATCAAAGCCGTTAAATAAAAAAGAAAATGTGGTATTGTCAGTGCGTAGTGAACAGTCAGAGTTGTGTAAATTACTAATAGTCAGATGTGCGTTTCTGTTGCGTAATATTCATACAGAAGAATAATTTGTAACTTAATTGTGAGTACTAAAGTTCATGTTACTCGATAAATAAGAATGAATCCATTCGCTTGGCAGACCACTCATCTTGCAGGCCTGACTGCTTGATGCCACTGTATGAGCAAGGCATGTGGGTGCCTCTCATAATTTCGACCCTGCCAGGATTTTGCTGTTAGTTCGCTGTTAAGATTTTTTTTTTAATGGAATATATTGTGATAGCGCTAAGAAGTAAAACTTTTTTTTGTTTGCAATTTCTTTCTGGATTGGTGAGGATCTTTAATTTTTTTTTTTTTTTGTGTGTAATCGCTTGCTACGTAGTCCAAGGCTGGAAGACCGTTTTATAAATTGTTTTTGCGTAATGTCCGTAGTAACTAGGTCGCAGTCGAAAAGTGTAGTCCCCATGGAGAATAGTGATTCTGGGGTGAACATGGCAGTGCAGCAGGAAGTAGGTGTAGACCTTGGGTTAATGAGCGAGAACGGCAAACACTGGGAAGGGGCTGAATTGTTCAGCGGACCGCGGCTAGGTGATCCTTTAAGCGGCAGGCTTTGTCCACAATCGGGGGCTTTTCCCGACGACGCGGGTGAGCCGGGACTAGGTCAGGTATGCAGTGAAAGTGTAGCTACCCTTAGCGAAGCTACGGTTTCTCAGGCGAATGAGGTGAGTGCACCGAAAGTAGCAAATGACAATGTGCTACTGCAGTTTTTACAGAGGATGGATAGAGATAATAAGGAAAGATTGGAAGCGATGGATGGAGATAATAAGGAGAGAGATAGGGAGACTAAGGAAAGATTGGAAGCAAATAAGGAAAGATTGGAGGCAAATATGGAAAGATTGGAGACAATGGATAAGGGAAATAAACAGGCAATGAGGAGCTACACACAGTTATTGATGAGCGTCTGTCTGGAGTTAATAATCAGTTAGATGAAGGGGAGAAGAATCTGGATGCGTTGAAGCTAGTATGTTATGCCGTGAAAGAAAAAGCCAATAATTTGGAGGTACGAATAAGTGCAATAGAGAGTGATATTACAGAATGTAGGGACGTGTTGCCGGATGAGCGAATCAAGGAGATAGTGGAGGTCTTATTTGCAGATAAACAAGGGGCATTAGACAGCGTGGAAGCTCAAGTCACCCGGCAGGAAGTGGCGCTAAATAAACACAGGGATGAATTTGCGGAGGTAGTGGTAAGAATGAATACGATTAGCGCAGATGTAGAAAAGATCAGTATAAGAGGCGAAACAGGCTCTGACAGTACACAGCGAGAGGTTTATGCCGACCAGGAGGTGATACAATCACTATTACAGTTTAAAGAGGCACAATTAGAAACAAACAGGAAACATAGGGAAGAACTAGCACAGTTGGAATTAGCATGCAGAAGCGAAGGTGAAACACCACCAGGTAGACTGCAGAGGGAGAGTGAGATAAATTCAAAAAACGAAAATAGGCAGAAAGAGGAAGACGAACTCAGAGAGTTAGAAGAACGGTTGTGTCGGATAAAACAGGTGGCAAACCCAACTGGGTATAGTACAAGGTCGGAAAACATAAATGCGGAAAAAGAATGTAGGAGGCACTTCGTGTCGGTACAAACGTACACTTGTTTTCCGGATCCAGATAACTACCAACATCCATGCCTGTGGCTGTCTCAATTTTAAGATTGATTACCTTCATCGTGGGGACTGGTCCTCAAAATGAAGTTTGTGTGTAACCATTTGAGGGACGAGGCTAGAGCAAAAATGCAGGAAGTTATTAAAGACTGTAGTAGCTACAAGATATTTTGTGACAAGTTTTTAAATGACTTCTGGCCGAAAAGTAAGCAGGACCAGGTTAAGCAAAGCATATTGATGATGCCAAATCGTAACGAAGGTAGTATAAGAGGTCCAGTGGCGTGCTTTCAGGAAATGCTGAGACGAAATAGGTATTTGGATGTGCCATACGAACCTGGGGAGCTCGTTAGGATCTGTATAACGAAGTTGCCAGTGAAATAGCGATAGCAGGCAGAGGCTTAGACGATTCTGCGCCATTTCAGCACTTGTTACAGGAATTGGGTAATGAGAGGAACATCGTGAACGGAGACACAACTCATAGGTCAGACAGAGTCGAGGATAGGAACGGCAGAAACTATCAGGATGGCAGGAGAGCATGGAATCAGAGGAATGACGGAAATGGAAGATGGCGAGGAAATAGGGGGCAGAATTCATGACAATATCGACCGTCAAACCGGGAAAATAGAAGATGGGACAGAGATGGAAGAAGAAGGGAAAATCAAAATGATGGGCGAAGAGAGGATAGACAGTCATTGCGTTCACGATGGGACAATCATTGTCACAATTGAGTCGATCAAGGGAAAACAATGTCGTGGGCTTCATCACATTTCTAACATCAAATTATGGAAAAGTTAAGGATAGATCGAAAGTAGGCATGTTATGGTAAATAGTCAGTGTATTTATTTGTGGTGTGTAACATTGTGCAGGGTCAAGTCGAACATAAGAATTTTCAGGCGGGATGTCAGGAAGTACGACAGAATAGACTGGTCGAATGAGTCATGAACAGGAGTCGACAGAGTGGTATTGTACGTATTTTTTGTCATGTGAATAAGGATCAAGCAGAAACGACGTAATGATTAATGAGTGGATACAGATGGTAGATAATTAGAGAAGCGACGTAATAAATAGTAGTTGATAAAGGTGGTATTTAAGGAGAAAAGCGACGTGAAGCAGTGTGATTAATAAAGAGAGATTCGTCGTGATGAAACAGTGGTAAATAAAGGTGAGTAGAATTAATAATGTGGAGATGTCTTAGGTGTATGTTACAGAGACGCCTGTGTATGCTGCAATAGAGATTGATGCCAATGGCGAAGGAAGACCAGGAAATGATGGAGTAATGGACGGACGGAGAGCCGAAATACGAATGAAGAGAGATGAGGACAACTGCACAACGTGAAAGGACATACGAGGTGCGGCTAGAAAAAACCGGACTGATGCTGGAAGAAACATTTATTTACAATTATTTACAATTTCATGTTATCTCATTCAATGTACTCTCCTCCTCGGTCTCTACACCGCTCCATACGAATTTTCCACTGTTCATAGCAATGCTGCAGATCATTTTCGGTAAGTCCATACGTTACTTCCGTCGCTTTTTCTTTTACTGCTTCAACAGTCTCAAATCTAGTTCCTTTCAAAGCTGACTTGACTTTAGGGAAAAGAAAAAAGTCACAGGGGGCCAAATCAGGTGAGTAGGGTGGATGATCTAAGATGGGAATGTTGTGTTTTGCCAAAAACGTCTTCACTGACAACGCACTGTGAGCTGGGGCATTGTCTTGGTGAAGGATCCGTGACTTTTTTCTCCACAAATCGTTCCGTTTTCTCCGTACTCGCTCACGTAGGGTAGCCAGGACGCTAATGTAGTAATGCTGATTCACTGTTTGTCCCTCTGGTACCCAATCAATGTGCACAATCCCTTTGATGTCAAAAAAAAACAATCATCATTGCCTTGAATTTCGATTTTGACATTCGTGCTTTTTTTTTGTCGTGGAGAACCAGGAGTTTTCCAATGCATCGATTTTGTAAGAAGGTGGGATCACTTTCAATGTTTTCCAGGATGTCAGAACAAATCATTCTTCGGCGTTCCTTCTGTTCAATTGTGAGACACTTTGGAACCATTTTTGAACACACTTTGTTCATGTTGAAACTTTCATGAAGAATCTGCCTAACACTTTCCTTGTCAACTCCTGTTAACTCAGACACTGCTCTGATTGTTAAACGGCGATCTTGTCGAACAAGTTTACCGATTTTTTCAATGTTTGCATCAGTTTTTGCTGACAATGGTCTGCCAGTGCGAGTGTCATCACTGGTGTATTCGCGGCCATCTTTAAATCGTTTAAACCACTCAAACACTTGTGTTCGCGATAAACAATCATCGCCGTACACTTGTTGTAACATTACAAACGTTTCACTTGCAGATTTTCCTAGTTTGAAACAAAATTTGATGTTAACACGCTGTTCTTTCTGTACACTCAACATTTTCCGACGCACAGACAAAACGTCAACTGCTTAAAACAGACGCCACGGGCAGACTGAGTGCAGGAGGCAGATGAAACTCGAGCAGTAGGCGGAGCGAGAGTCACATGACAGGCCACGCGACTTTCAGCCTTATTGCATTCGTTTTATTGTTTCACCAGTACTAGTCCGGTTTTTTTCTAGCCACACCTCGTAAAGGGAGTATGAGATCCAGATGGTGAACGTTGTGGAATACTGACGTAACATGTAATATATGTGTAAATCTAATTCTTTCCATAACATTTGCAATATTAAAAAAATAACTTTTGTTGTTGTTGTTGAAGCCTGATACCAGTGTAACTAATCAAAACGGTACCAAGAATGTATACAGTTATTTTGCAGGATGAATAATTTGTGTATTTTTTGTTCTTAGATGAAATGTCGCAATTCTAAAGTGATATTTAGCAGGATGAATAATCGGTAAAGTGAATGCAGAGGTAAGCCAATGGAGAGAGGTGCCAGAGTGAAAGGACGTAATTGGAGACTGGAATGCTATCTCCGAAACAACTCCATGTGTTATGTGGTTGAGTATAAGGGAGCAAAGGTATGGTATGTTGTCGTGAGTGTGGTGGTGTTAAGGTTAGCTGATTCTAGACCTATTCTGTTAGTGTATTAATGGATTGAATGAGAAGGAAAATGTGATGTCTGGTGAGTGAGAGTCGTAGAGTAGTGTGATCAATGCGCAGACTCCTGTAAAGGGGATGCTACTGATCCATAATTAAACATTATTATGCTTTATTGTTTGATTTGGAGGAACCTCGATGGCAGGTCGGGATCTGACATCATGTGGATGGTACATACATGTCCTAGAAATGTTGTTATATATAATAAAAAGATAAAATATATAAAGAGATACTAATTTCAGTCTGTCACAAGCACAAAGGTACATTGTATGTTGTAGATTTAGAGTCATCAGTTTCTAAAATGTTTATTGTGTTAGGATGTTAAAGTAGTTTACTATTTAACAACATTTGGTAGGTAATTGTGAGCTGTGTAGATTATTTCTTTTTTTTTTGTTAGAACTCTTTCAAGGGGTATTAATTTCAGTCCGTCACAAGCACAAAGGTTCGTTGTACATTGTAGTTTTAGAATCAACAAGTTCTAATATTTTCACAGTGATAGGATGTTAGAGTAGTCTACTATTTGATATTGTAATTATGAGCTTTATAGATTGTTTCTTATTCCTTTTGTTTTTCTTTGACACTTTCATGTTTTGCATGAGGGACGACAGGTACAATCAATAGCATAAGTGTGGGCTGTATATAGAAATGAGATAAATGTTGATGTTGTATGTGTAGAAAACTAGGGTGTATGATTTTATGTTTTTTTTTGAACAAAGATTTTTTTATTACCAATGTATCTGATAGATCATACATGTAATCAATGAGTATTTAAATACTGTAAGAATGTCCTTTTGTCTGTAATGTTGCGAGATACACGGAAGGGTCTGCCTGATTGGGTATCGTAGCGCTCAGGTGCCCACTCTGAACGCGCCGGTACCTACATAAAAATGAAGGAGGCCAAGCTGACGGCGCCATGGGAGAGGCGACAGAGCCGTGGCGCTCCCACTCCACTGTCGGTCGGGGTACACTCCACGCGCCCGCTACAACAGGTCAACGGCCTGGGGCGACACGCACGTACCACTGGCCATTCATAAGTTCTGCCACCCTTACGACTGGAGACAGTATCCCGCGGAGGCAACAGCGGGTGGTTTCTTCTGCTCAATGGCTCGCACGGCGGCAGAGTGACGGCAGAATGAACGACGCGTGGCAGAGTCCGGCGGGCATTTTTTAACAGCAACTATTAACTAGTACTGGACTGTGGAGCTGTGAAACAAGATGACTGCTCGTGTGTCTCAATAAGTTGGAAAGTGAAGGACTGGTGTTTCCACGGTGTGAGTGGTGGAAAAGATTTTGTCTTTAGCAGACAGGACGATTGTTTTGTTTTGTCTTGACCACTGAATGGTGGGATCCATAAACTTTTGGCAGTGACTTGTTAAGTGTGCTTTGTGAATTGCATGGTATACTTAAAGAGGACAGTTGTCGTTTGGTGACTAATTATTGTCTGAACGCAAAAAAACTGAAGTGGGACATTGACATTTGCATTTGTAGTAGGAGACATTTCTTTAATTGGTATGGGAGGAAGTGCTGTTTGTTGCAACTTACGACTTTTAATTACACCATGAACTGAAAGGACAGAACCGTGGGTATTAGTAGTTGTAGGGCCATTTCTGGACGACCAGAATCGTGTGGATGGTACTCTGAGAGTGACTATGACATTTGTGTTTAATGTGTTCAAAAAGCCGATTTGAGTGACTTAAAGACTTTCGTCCAGGTAACCATGGGAGAGCTTTATTTATTAGCCAGTGGCGTAATACTAATGTAGCAGCTCTTGTTGCATTGGTCAGTAAGGTTGTCACAGGGGACAAGAGTTTGCATTGCACAACAAATACCGGAATTAACTGATGCATTTGATGTCGTGGACAGTAATGATCTTGTTGGTGTGTTGACTGAAGCCAATTATTTGCATTATCACAGTGGTGATATTTCACATTAAAGTGTAACGAAGGCTAGTCGAAATTCAAGTTCTTGTCGTCTAAATGTGGAACAACAGAGAAATGAGCAGTAAGAGTAAGATACGAGATCTGCTGGTGGATTCAAGCACTTTATTAGCCAGTGGCGTAATACTAATGTAGCAGCTCTTGTTGCATTGGTCAGTAAGGTTGTCACAGGGGACAAGAGTTTGCGTTGCACAACAAATACCGGAATTAACTGATGCATTTGATGTCGAGGACACTAATGATCTTGTTGGTGTGTTGACTGAAGCCAATTATTTGCATTATCACAGTGGTGATATTTCACATTAAAGTGTAACGAAGGCTAGTCGAAATGCAAGTTCTTGTCGTCTAAATGTGGAACAACAGAGAAATGAGCAGTAAGAGTAAGATACGAGATCTGCTGGTGGATTCAAGCACTTATTGCTAACTATTTACTGTGTGTATTGATCAGAGTTGATGGACTGACTAGCTCAGCAGCAGGTATTTGTACTGGTGGACAAGGATAGGGTTAAACTCACAGTCGAGTAGTGGTGGTAATTGCTTAAGTGATGATAGTTAATGAGGTATGACATGATGTCTTAGATTGACTACATTATGTAGACAGTATGTAACTTGTGGTATGTAACATTGTTTTTTTTTTTTCTCAGTTTAATTTATCTGTAGGTTTGATGTACATTTTAGAGTAATGGTATGGAGCCTGATATTCTACATGTAACTAGTGTATGCTTTTTTTTCCTTTTGTTGATTTTATTTTGTATTTAGACACTGCCGTGTAAACATTATTACAACGCAATTTATGAATGTCAGATTACTTGTTCTGTGTTTGGACGGTGAGCTATTTAAAATTATATGAGTACAATTAGTATTTATTTATTTGTTTTACAGTTATTGAAGTTTGGATTACTCCTAAAAATAACGGAGATCCTGGTAACTAAGCAAATTGTTATCTCACCATTATTTTTTATTTGTATGATGTAATGTTTTATTTGTCATTTGGACTGATGTAAATTTGTATGTGTACGTTACTCCGGATTGTGGAGAGTACAATAATGCAACAACTGTGTCAGTAATTTGGTAAAGTAACAGCATCTGGTCGTCTATTTGTGGTCACCATGGGCTAAGGTCTCCTCCTGGTCATTATGTAGACTTGCTACGTTTGTTCTAATACAGCTTTCTTAATAAAATGTTCGGAACTACCCTCACATTGCAAGGATAGTACCGTGCCATTTTTTTCTGCACGGGTAGCAGGTGGTGAACGGGGACAGTACCGCCCGACATTGAAAATAGGTACAACATACTTCATTATTCTTGTCAGAACAACACATTTTTTGTAAAAATAACTCAATTTCAATTAATACAGCGAAGCCGGATACCAGTGTGGGAGAGAATGACAATTTATTTATTTAATTGATCACATGTGCACTCCCACAAAATAAATCCCTACATCCAGTTTGGTGAGATAGGTGAAATGAATGAATGTACGGTCATCTGCTAACCGCAGATGGTGAATGTGAATATATGATCATCTTTGAGACGATCCTTTGGCCACCTTTGGTGGGACCAAAGAGATGAAATTTACCTGAGCTTTGAGCGCCTGAAATGTGGCTGACCAATACGGTAGCAAGGTGCTCCCCCACTTCGGGAGAGTTGCGAGAGGACCTGAAGAACGGCCATGTTTCGGCACTCTGCCGCTGGATCTAGTGTTGGTAAGGCCTGTCTTAGGCATTCTCCGTAAGGACAAAAGAATGGAGACATGGTATGCATGTGAAATACTTAAGAGTAGTTAAGAATAATAATTTCTCTATTTCTGGAACTTTTGTGGGGAGAATTAAATGTCAGGCAGGTAATATTAATGAGATCGTAGTAATCTTCGGAAGTGACCAACGGTCAAAATGAAACCACGTGCAGCAATAAGTTGAAATACTTCTGAATGCTTAAGTTAAGCTGAATTACTAGCATGTGTACTATAAGTTGGAAATATTTTAGAAATGGCGTGTGCAGGACTTGAAATTAGAGACGAGTACATCCACGTGGTGAGTACTGTGTGAGTCTCAATCTGTGTATGAGACAAAGGATAAAGAAAAGTACTCGTCCATTGTATCTGTTGAGGACTCGCGTGTGTGATGAATATGTTCTTAATATTACTTTGCGTGTTATGTTTCCGTGTGACGCTTGATTGTAACTATAATACTCTGAGAGAGAAGCAAGGTGAGTCAGCTATCTATCCAGCAACGTCACTTGGCTTGCATTGCACAGGAAGACGTGCATATAACGTCCAGAGTTTGTAGTAGGAAAGAAAATTTACGAAGCGGGGCAGTGTCGTGTGGAACTGGGATGAATACTAATTGAAGTGGGAAAGGTGAAAGTGATGTGATTATAATGTTGTGACTAGTCCTTATGTTGTATTCCATGTTGCGGTGTGGTGTATGTCATGTAATTTAAGCATGTGTGGTTTGCATGGGAGAGTAGCAAGGTAGTTTCAGAGGTAGTGCGTTATGCATGTTCCTTTTGTACCGCTCGGTCTGGAGGAAAGTTTCGTGATGATGGTTGTGAGAGTCGAAGTGTTAGATATAGAAAAAGATCCACCATCCTATCCAGAAAGTGCACTGTAGCGTTAAAGAATTACGAGACCATAAAATAGAGAATCACCAAAATTAAAGCCATGCCCACAGGGCGGAATTTCTCATATGTTATTGTTGTAGGTTATAGAAATTGTGTGTTTAGGTTATAGAATTTATCGGAATAAATAAGATAGCGAAAAGAAAAAGATTGGTGGCCTTTTCCTTCGAATTGTATGTTTCCATGATATCCAGAATTTATAATGTGTGCGCCATTCATATTCAGTGCGATGGCCACGTGTTGATCAAAGCCGTTAAATAAAAAAGAAAATGAGGTATTGCCAGTGCGTAGTGAACAGTCAGAGTTGTGTAAATTACTAATAGTCAGGATTGCGTTTCCGTTGCGTAATATTCATACAGAAGAATAATTTGTAACTTAATTGTGAGTACTAGAGTTCATGTTACTCGATAAATAAGAATGAATCCACTCGCTTGGCAGACCACTCATCTTGCAGGCCTGACTGCTTGATGCCACAGTATGAGCAAGGCATGTCAGTGTCTCTCAATCATCTGCATGTACGGAGGTATACTGTTCACCAAAACAATAGTATCTCGAAAGAGATGTCTGAAAGCCAGTTAGGGAAAGAAAATGCAATGACCAACAGCAAGCAAACATAATGGCACACCGTGGGAAGACGTGTGTGGCGGAGCTTTGGAGGGTGTCGGACACGTTGGGTCATGAGCGTAACTGCGTTCGCGTCGCAGAAAAATTCCTGTTAGCAGTTTAACTGAGCGAATAATACTCATCTTAGAAGTAAGAGTATGTGTCGCAAGTCGAGCACGGATGCACAGGTACGATTGTGCACGTTTTCGAAAACTGATTGCAAATTCGTAATTCGTAAAGGACCGTCACAGAAGTTGGGAAGGAAAACATAGTACAAAGAAGGTAACTGCGAAGAAACCATGAGTAATAGAAGACATACTTCAGTTGACTGATGAAAGGAGGAAATACAAAAATGTTGCGGGAAACTCAGGAATACAGAAATACAATTCGCTAAGGAATGAAATAAATAGGAAATGCTGGGAAGCTAAGGCGAAATGGCTGCAGGAAAAATGTGAAGATATTGAAAAAGAAATAATTATCAGAAGGACAGACTCAGCCTACAGGAAAGTCAAAACAACCTTCGGTGACATTAAAAGCAAGTGTGGTAACATTATGAGTGCAACGAGAATTCCACTGTTAAATGCAGAGGAGAGAGCGGATAGGTGGAAAGAATACATTGAAAGCCTATATGAGGGGGAAGATTTGTCTGATGTGGTAGAAGAAGAAACAGGAGTCCATTAAGAAGAGATTGGGGATTCAGTGTTAGAATCAGAATTAAAAGAGCTTTGGAGGACTTAAGGGTTTGATAACATTCCAGCAGAATTTCTAAAATCATTGGGGGAAGTGGCAACAAAACGACTGTTTACTTTGGTATATAGAAAGTATGAGACTGGCGACATACCATCCAACTTTATGAAAAGCATCATCCACACAATTCCGAAGACGGAAAGAGCTGACAAGTGCGAGAATTATCGCACAATCAGCTTAATAGCTCAAGCATCCAAGTTGCTTACAAGAATACTACACAGAAGAAAGGAAAAGAAAATTGAGGATGCACTAGATGGCGATCAGTTTGGTTTTAGGAAAAGTAAAGGCACGAGAGGGACAATTCTGACATTGCTGTTAATAATAGAAGCAAGACTAAAGAAAAGTCAAGACAGGTGCATAGGATTTGTCTACCTGGAAAAAGCGATCGACAATGTAAAATCGTGCAAGATGTTAGAAATTCTGGAAAAAGTGGGGGTAGGCTATAGGGAAAGACGGGTCATATACAATATGTACAACAGGCAAGAGAGAATGATAAGAGTCGACGACCAAGAACGAAGTGCTCGTATTAGAAAGGGTGTAAGACAAGGATGTAGCCTTCCGCCCCTACTGTTAAATACTGTGTACTAAAACTATGAATAACAATTCAATGATTTGAGGTCTGGCAATTTCGCTGGTTAGGGACGATGTCTGGAAATAAAAGAAAAGTTCAGGAGTGGAATTAAAATTCAAGGTGAACGGGTATCAATGATAAGATTCGCTGACGACATTGATATCCTGCTCCTTACTCTCTGTTCTAAAACTATGAATAACAATTCAATGATTTGAGGTCTGGCAATTTTTCTGGCTAGGGACGATGTCTGACAATATTCTGAAGCTCCACAAACCATGACTGAACGTTTCTGGCTGGGTGTATTGGCGCTTTATCCTTTGAAGTGTGGCAGTTTCTGGCAGCAATGTCGTAGTCATAATAAGCACTTCATTCTCGAGGAATTCATTCGCAGTAATCCGGCCAGTGAGGGTAGAAATAGAACCAGTTGAATATGATGATATAGCTGCCCAAATCATAAGGGAACCCTCCCCATGCTTGATAGTAGGAAGCAAGAGGCCGAATCGTTGCTTCTTTTGGGGTTCTCCACAAATAAACCCTGCTATGTACAGGAAAAAATATGTAAACGAAGATTCATTCGACCTTACCACACTCTTCTATTCATCAAAGTTCGAGGTTTAATGATCGTGGCACCACTTGTTTCGCGACTTTATGTTAGCTTTCATTACTAAGAATTTCTCAGTTGCAGCCTTTCCATGAACGTTAACCTTGTGAAACTCCCGCCGTACTGTTTTTGTCGACGCACTATTAGGTGGGTGCTGAGTTCTGTACTTACTTTTGCCACGATAGTATTATGTTGTCTGGCCACAATCATTTTCGAAGCTCGTCGCTCTCCGTCAGTTAACTTCTGCTTTCGACCACTATTCGTCTTAGCCCCTGATCTTTTCCCATGTTTTGTGTATTCTGTCATATCCGTGGATGCTGTCAGTAGTGAAACGTTATACAGTTCTGCCGTTTCCGTTGCAGATGCTGCCGCTAACCACGCACCAACGAGTTGCCCTTTTTGCAAGTCTAAGAGATCACACATTTCACCGATCGTTTATGTTAATCGTCGCAGAACAAAGCGAATAATACACTGAAAGATAACCTCCAAGAGTTGGCATGCCGACTGCGCACTGTAGTCGCGTCGTAGTATTTACAAGAACACAGTGGTGCCAACTTGCAACAAGATGTAGTATACTGCATGGTGTTCGTATTATTTTGTCCATTCCCTGTACCTCGAAGTTTCAGCCAATTGAATCCAGGATCTCTGTACGGCAGTTAGTACCATGGATTCCGAAATACGTGAAGTGGACAATAGTTGCTCGTTCTTTTCAGGCCAACGGCCTAGCAGTATCCTCTATCTACTTCTAATCCTTTCATCACTACGCAGCTACACCTCACATCCACATAGATTTGCGTTTTGCAGTTATTTTCTTCCTTCAGGTTTTCTACCTCTATTTCACCCAGCGCCGAGATTAATCGGATGTCGTAACAGGTATCTCAGTAACGAGTTGTGACGTAATTTTATAGAGTTCTCTGTTCGCTCTGCAAATCAAAGAAAGGCTGAAAGCACTCAATCTATGTATTCGAGTGCTACATGTGGTAGGCTCTTTGTTTACCAAAGCCTAAACTGTCACAAAAATTTATGGTCGATGTTCCAAGACTGAATACTGCAACATCAAAAGCCACCAAAAATGAGCGCAAAACACGTCAGTTTAAAAAAGCAAATAAAATTCACCAAGAATTGTTTTCGATTCCTTACAAACTAGCTATCTAAACTTCGACCAAATATTCAGATAAGTAACGTTGCTGCGAATCAGAGATATGAACCAAGTAAATTAACAGATCACCCATGGTACGCACAACTGGCTAGGACACTGCTGCGGAAGCAATGGCAAAAGAATCTCAGATTTTTGATAAAATGTAAAATTTCCAATATTGGCGACGCTTTGCAGATGCATGAACTTAGTGCAGATTTCAGTGCGAGAGGCTTTTAATAGCTTCTCCAAGGGAAGTCTGCCTAGAAATCTGGAAGAAAATCCAAGGAGGTTATGCAGAGTGTACCAGAGGCAAGGAAAAAACTGAGTGACACAAGGTCCAGTCACATTATGTTCGACGTCAACGTGCAATAATTACTCACAGGCGGCATGTGGCAGCACTACCACCGAAGGGCTTATAAAGCGTGTCGGGGGAACGCGGAAAACAGTGTAGTCGTCGTCGTAATGAGGAAACGGAGCGATTTATCTGTCGTCCAAACGAGTATGATCATTGTCTATCGAGCTAAGGGTAGAAGCATTTGCGAAATGGATCAATTTGTTAACTGAACGCGTGTTGCCGTGGCCAAAGCACACCATACAAAAGGGTGCTAACCAAAACCGGCTCCGAGGCAACTATGGTGCACCATGAGCCATAGATGACAGAGATGAGGGACGGTTACGGAGATGTGTATGGAGGAATAGACGTACAAGTCTTGACTACTTACATCCCTGGTGAACCGAGGGACTACCGTTAGCGTCTCCTCAAAGACTGTTTAGCGAACGTTGCTGCGTATGGATTTCCACAGCAGAAGCCTGTTTCAGGCACCCTTGCCAACTGCTTTTCATTGGCAGCGAGGGCTGGAATTTGCGCCCCCGTACCGCAACTAGACGTCCACTCGGGGCGACAGGTGGCCTTTTTGAGGCGATCACGTTTTATGCTCCACCGGGCAGACGGTCGTTGCCGTGTACGGACCTGCAACAATCGCCTTAAGGGTCCAGGAAAGAGGAGGAAGTGTTATGGTCTGGAGAAGCTTGCTGGAGAATGTTTTCGTGCCATACCCTAGGTGATCTCGCCAATCTGTAAGACACAAAGCATCGACACAAGTACCCATCTATGTTAGGGGACCACGTCCACCCCTACAAGCAGTTTGTTTTTGTCTTGACACGATGGTATCTCCCACTAGGGCAATGCAACGTGTCACTCAGCTTGCAGTGTACGTGCGTGATTCAAAGGGCACAGGCTTGTGTTTATGGTAATCCTCTGGCTACCAGACACCGCGGGCTTAAGCCCAATAGAAAATGTGTGGGACCATCTAGTTCGGGCTTCTTTCCATGGATCCTGAACGAGAAACCTAGCGCAGCTGTCCACGGCAGTGATGTCTGCATGGATCCACATCCCTGTCGGGACCTCCCACAACCTCATTGACTATCTTCCTGCACGTCCTCGCTGCAAAACAGGTTAATCAGTCTTCTGAGGAGTTATCACATTAATGAGACTAGTCCAAATAGTAACGGTAATGCTGCAGACGACACAGACCCTCTAAATCACCATTTCTGGAATTCTTTGATCGAATACGTAGAAAATGACTAATAATTCGAATTGAGAACATCAGTCAACTTTAATTAGGAGGTAGTTACCTTCGGTGTACAAAGGAGGCAACTGAGAAGAAACCATGGGTAACAGAAGAAATATTTCATTTGATCGATGACAGGAGGAAATAGAAAAATGTTCCGGGAAACTCAGGAATACAGAAATACAAGTCACTGAGGAATGAAATAAGTAGGAAGCGCTGGGAAGCTAAGACGAAATGGTTGCAAGAAAAATTTGAAGAAATCGAAAAAGTAATAATTGCGGAAGGATTGACTCAGCATACAGTAAAGTTAAAACAACCTTAGGAGTCATTAAAAGCAAGAGTAGTAACATTAAGAGTGCAACGGAAATGTCACTGTTAAATGCAGAGGAGTGAGCGGATACGCGGTAAGAATACATTGAAACCTCAATGAGGGTAAGATTTGTCTGATGTGGTACAAGAAGAAACAAGAGTCCATTAAGAAGAGATTGGGGATCCAGTATTAGAATCAGAATTTAAGGAAACCTTGGAGCACTTAAAATCAAATAAGGCAGAAGGGATCGATAGCATTCCATCAGAATTTCTAAAATCATTAGGGGAAGTGGCAACAAAACGGCTATTCACGTTGATGTGTAGAATGTAGGACTCTGACAATATACAGCCTGACTTTCGGAAAAATATCAGCTATAAAATTACGAAGACTGCAAGAGCTGACAAGTTGGAGAATTACGGCACAATCAGCTTAATAGTTCATGCATCCAAATTGCTGACAAGAATCATTTACAGAAGAACGGAAAAGAATATTTAGGATGTGCTAGGTGACGATCAAAAAAATGGTTCAAATGACTCTGAGCACTATGGGACTCAACATCTGAGGTCATCAGTCCCCTAGAACTTAGAACTACTTAAACCTAACTAACCTAAGGACATCACACACATCCATGCCCGAGGCAGGATTCGAACCTGCGACCGTAGCGGTCACGCGGTTCCAAACTGAAGCGCCTAGAACCGCACGGCCACACCGTCCAGCAGGTGACGATCAGTTTGGCTTTGTAAAAGCTAAAGGCACGAGAGAGGCAATTCTGACACAGAAATCAAAGAAATGTTCATAGGATTTGTCGATCTGGAAAAAGCGTTCGACAATGTAAAATGGCGCAAGATGTTCGAAATTCTGAGCAAAATAGGAGTAAGCAACGGGGTGAGACGGGTAATACACAATATGCACAAGAACCAAGAGGGAACCATAAGAGTGGAGGATCAAGTACGAAGTGCTCGTATTAAAAATGATGTAAGACAGGGATGTAGTCTTTCGCTCCTATTGTCCAGTCTGTACATCGAAGAAGCAATGACGGAAACGAAAGGAAGATTCAGGAGTGGAATTAAAATTCAAGGTGAAAGAATATCAATGATATGATTCGTTGATGACATTGCTGTCCTGAGTGAAAGTGGGGAAGAATTGCATGATTTGTAGAATGGTATGGACAGTCTGATGAGTATAGGATACGGATTGGAGTAAATTGAAGGAAGTCGAAAGTAATGAGAAGTAGCTGAAATGAGAACAGCGAGAAACTTAACATGCGTCTGATAGTCACGAAGCAGATGAAGTTAAGGAATTCTGCTACCTAGGCAACAAAATAACCAACGACGGACGGGGCAAGGTGGACTAGCACTGGCAAAAAGTGCAGTCCTGGCCAGGTGAGTTCTTCTAGTATCAAAAATGGCCCTGATTTGAGGAAGAAATTTCTGAGAATGTACGTCTGGAGTACAGCATTGTATGGTAGTGAAACATGAACCGTGGGAAAACCGGAACAGAGGAGAATCGAATCATTTGTGATGTGGTGCTACAGGTGAATGTTGGAAGTTGGGTGGACTGATAAGGCAACGAATGAGGAGGCTCTGCGCATAATCGGAGAGGAAAAGAATATGCGGAAAACACTGGCAAGCAGAAGGGACAAGATGATAGGATATCTGTTAAGACATGAGGGAATGACTTTCATGGTACTAGAGGGGGCTATAGAGGGCAAAAGCTGTAGAGGAAGACAGAGATTGGGATACATCCAGCAGGTAATTGAGGAAGTAGGTTGCAAGTGCTACCCTGAGATGAAGAGGTTGGCACAGGAAAGGAATTCGTGGTGGGCCGCATCAAACCAGTCTGATGACCCAAAAAAAAGTCCTTCGGCTTAGCGCTATGCAACATAAATCCATAAAGGAGACTCTACCGGTCCAGATTTTATACCACTTAGGTTCCTTTGAAAGAATGTTGTTGAAGTACCTCTGCTTTTAATCATTCATATACAGCTACTTGGTTGACGAAACATCCGTACCTGATGACTATAAAGTTCAAACGGCACGTCAACATATAAGAAAGTAAAACTCTGCTAAATTATAGGCTCATCCCTGTGACACCGATTTGTAGTAGGTTTTTGGTACATATAGTCCGAAAGCCACCTCATGGCTTGTGGATTAGCGTACTTTGTGTACGGCTGTCTTCCTCCTGTTCCATAGTCACAAATGATACGGGAGATGAACGACTGCTTGTAAGCCTTCTTGTGAACTCGAAGCTCTCAAATGTTGCCTACGTGGTATGCACAGGAGGACGTATAATATCGGTTAATCCTTCCACGGAAGTGAGCTCACGGAATCTTAACTGTAAACCACAGTCTGATACACAACGCCTCTCTTGAAGCGTCTACGACTTTAGTCCGACGACAACCTTCGTGACGCTTTCGCGGGTACCGAGTGGACCTCTGACGAAACACGCTGCTGTTACTTGTATATTCTTTGTTGTATGTATCATCCCGCATGGAATGGGTCACAGACTGGTGGGCAACATTCGAGTATTGGTCGAAGAGAGTTGATTAAGCTATCTCCTTCGTGGATGGTGAACCATTATTGAAGACCCTTCCAATGAGTCTGCGACATCTGACCTACTTTCCGTTAGTTATATGTTGCCGTTAGACTTTATGTCATTCCTTACGCATACTCGCAGATACTTAAAGGATGCAAACTGCTTCCAGCAATTGTACTACGATCGTGTAAACGCACAATAATGGATCTCTCTGCGTATTGACCCGTAAAAGATTATGTTTGTAGAACGGAGAGAAATTAAAGGCCTCCTGAAGTAGCGGTCCTTGCTGCAGGAGACTGTTATAAGTGTCTTAATTCTTAATGTGATTTTCCGTCTACATATATGGCCTGCCGAAGACCCGCAAGGAAGATATTCCCCTCAGGCCGACTGCGAATAAGAAAGGTGCTCCGACGCATCGTGTATCAGAACACCTTGTTACTCTATTGAACCTACTAGTAGGGCGGAAAAACATCACATTAAAAATTAATTGAACCTCACATTAAAACTTGGCCAATTTCTTCCGTTGGTGAGAGGGAATGAGTCTGATTGACGCTGATATTGTGGTAAGCTTCAATCGGGCTTGTCTCTTCACCCATATTCCTCTGCCTGATCCGTTAAGGTTATTCAGGTTAGGTTTGGTATTGAATTAAAGAACTTATTTCTACATGTATTGACTTTCACTTAACTTTTCATTCAATGACAAATACTATGAGCGACAGATGAAGTTGCGAAGGGAAGCCACTTGTCAAGTATTATTGCCAATTTGTTCATGGAAAACTTCGAGAAATTTTCCTTGGAGTTAGTGGCTTTGAAATCTGATACTTTTACAGTGATGTAGACGATACTTACGTCTTTTGGCAGCGACAATTTGAAAGCTTTTTTAAAACATCTGAATTAAATCAACCCGAATATTTGTTTCACGACGGAGGTTGAAAAGGATGGGTACCCTGCGTTCCTTGATGTATTGGTCAGGAGGGAGGTTGACAGTACGTTGGGACGTGCTCTTTATACGAAGCCTACTGGCACTGCCTTCCATCTACAGTTTGATACTTGTCACCATTCGTCACAGCGTGAAGCGGTACTTCGTACCTTCTTTCACACGACCCACGTCTTCTCGGACCCTAAGAGTTTGTCATCTGAGTCATCTTTCAGCAGAACGCTGTAATGAAAGACGGATCAGACGAGCGTTTCGCTATTGACCAACCGTGAACAGGGTAAGTGATGATAACACTGAGGTGGCACCGAAGTCTATGGACTTTTTGCCTTCTGCCGGGAGCATTACCAACATGATTGGTCGTATTTTGAGGAAATATGATGTGAAATGTGTGTTTGGACCACCATCTAAGGTTAAGGTCCTTTTAGGTTCCGTAAAGGATGATCTTGCTTTGCACAAGGCGGATACCTGACGTTTTCCTTGTAGTTGTGGCATGTCATGTGTTGATTACACTATCAAGACCAGTGTACAGGGGATAAGCTCGCACACGCATACAACAGCTGACTAAATCCGCTATTGCCGAACATTGTCTTGGCACCGACTGTCCGAAAACACTGAGATTTCGGAGTGCACTTCCCGCTGTTGGGAAGCTGTCGAAATTAAATTAGGAAGTGACCTTATAAATAGAGATGGAGGTTTTTGTTTAAATTCAGCATGGAATCCTGCTCTTTCCCTTGCCAATAGAACTGAGGGAGAGAGTTAATGTTATCTCACACGTTGGTTTTTAATTTCTGATGTTGGTCATCCTTTTTGTGTGATGTCGCTAGGGTTTACAGTGTGCACATCTCTCTCTCTCTCTTTCTCTCTCTCTGTGTGTGTGTGTTTTTGTTTTACCTCCCAGGAGTTACTCTACAAAGCGAGGTTCTAAATTTCCTTGCACAGCGCTTACTTGTTGCAGTTTTGCCTTGAAAATGACATTGTGTGTTGCTGTCGAATTATTGGCGGTTGTCGACGACATCACCCGTCTGAATTACCGTAAGTTACTTGCACAACTGTATCTTTATCATCTTCATTTTCTTATGTTTCAAAGTTTTTAACTATGTCTAATACTTAATCTATTTTTAGTACATGTCCTGTTGACTGGTATCAGATGTTTTGTGTTTTGGTATGTTCGACGGTGTTCCCTTAAAACATCATAGAAACAACACTCATAGGCCTTAAGAGATAAGTGTGTTTTCGTTTGCTGGTCTTGGATTGTAATCACACCTGCATTTTTAAGATACACTCACTTACTGTTTCGTCTTTTCTTTATAATCCTGGAGTACAGCTTAAAGTAGTTTCAAACAGTCTTATTCTACAGTAGTTGACGCAAAATGTCTTTTCGTCATTCCTTTAAAGCAGTATTACATCGCTATTTACAGTTTTGAAAATATCTCCTTTTTTCCAGCACATGTTAAACCAACAGTCTATAACGATGCAAGATTAACATGTACAAAATTAACTCCGCATTAATTACACTGTCTTCCGTAGTTGTCGTACTTTTTGTGGCCTTTATTAATGTGAATAAGTTCTAGCTCCACATCTAAGAATGGTTTTCAATCACGTTCTTTTATAGTGCCTTCATATCATAAAGTTTTTTGATTTCTCATGGGATCTGGTCTTGCGTTGTTGGTGAATTGGACTGTTTCTCTTTCATATTTGCTTAGGACATTAAGAGCTTTACAAGTCATCTTTCGGCGTCTGGAGATACCATTTTCCGTAATACAAACACACAGCTTCCGACCCGCTCTGTGGGCTCCGTTACCTAGCTTTTGAAGCGGAACTGTTTGTTCTGCTCCATTTACTACTTTCTCATGATCGTAGTTTGATACAGTTCAGTAATATGTGAATGATGATATTCTTGTTATGTTTATGTATTACGGGTAAATGGACAGAAATATGAAACCAACTTTGCCTAATATGTCACTTCTTTTTCCTTGCATCCATTTCTTTTTCTGTGTGTCCGTAGTTGAATAGATGCGGGAGAGAACGAGATAAAGACTGGGGAAACTTAGAGTTGATCAAAGATTGTGGGAGTGGGACTGAAGTAGTACCAACGTAACCTAAGACGACAAATTTAGCAAAGGGAAGTATACACCTCATATTCCGCCATTAGCTGTGTCCTAGATTAACTAGTTTCAAAATACGTTTTCGTGTGACGCTTCACACCTTGAAAATTTGGTTATTATAAATGAGCGAGGCCGTAGCCATTTTGTCTGGGGTTTTACGGATTTAACGGTGATTTGTTTATGAATTGTCCATTTAGAAATCAGAGAGGCTGTAATAATTTCCTCTGAAAATTTTAATAATTTTTCAGGTGATTCTTTGTAATCAGAATCCACCATGCTCCACTGCAACCATCATTTTGCTGTGCTGTAGCTTGACAGAGATGTAGTGAGCTACTTGTATGAGTTTATTTTATTGAAAGTTAGAAGCATAGAATATGAGTGAAGCTGCCCCACATTTCTTATAGGGATTTAAACCGTTTTATTGTGATTTCTGAAAATAGAGGTGGGACCATACATTACTGCCATTTGTGTGCAGATATCTACATGGTGTTAAAGAGCATTTATTATAAATATTTGTTGTTTGAATTTGAAATGCCTTTTGTCAGATAATTTGAAGTATAGATGAAAATAATTCATCCAAATAATTTCTTGTAAATTTGACAGCGTTCAATCTTTCCCTCCCCCCCCCCTCCCCCCTCTCTTCCTCCACATTGTACGGTAGTGTCAGACATACGCGTTCACGGCCTGTAATTATGCAACCCCTTTACTTTTTGTTAGTAATTAATTAATGACTAAACGTTAATTGACAGATTCATCAAACTACATGGTGTCCACCTGCATGTCTTGCATGTTGGGTATTATGACTGTGGTCAGCCAGACAGTGTGTGTCGGATAACCTCATACGGTTGCTAGAAGATACTATGCTTAAGTTGCTCATGTTATAACGTAGTACTGGGTGCACGTTAAGCGTTGCACTGATCACTTGCTAGTGTTTGGGAGATGCCATGTATTTTACAGTATGAGTGTAGTAACCAGATCCTGTCCTGGTTTCATTTTCAGACCTTGTTTGACGATGTCCCATATGTTTTACAACAATGTAAATTTCCATCTTCAGTGAACATGAACGTACTTTTCAATGAAAATCTTTTCTGCTTGTCCATTTGAGAAATGAATGTGCATTTTTTTCTAAAAGAACTCCTCTTTCACTGCAATTATCTCTATTCAGTATTGACTCATGAGAGAATATTTACCCCTAGAATAATTACTGGTTTGACAGGACAGCCTAAGAGTGTAGTAATGCAAAGAATAAATTAGTGATAATAAAAGAAAGAGGTACTTGTTGCACAAACTGCGCGTGGTGTTCCATTGGTAGCTTGCCATTCTTGTGTTATCCGTTGACTTCTTAATTAATTTCAATATCAGTTTGCGTTATTGATGGCTCATTGACCAGTGAATGAACAGTTAATGGATCTTTCCACACTGAAGTCAAGTTTTACCGTGGAACGCTATGAACATAACTACTCGGAGAACGCCGGTAAAAACTATTAAAGGAATGGTGGTATCCCTTGACCTTCAATTTTTCTTTCTATATCTCCAGATTATCTTTATGGCTTGAGAGGTAATTTTTATGTTTTTTAAGGAGACAAAAAGAGTCTTTGCTACAGTAAGGTGCCCAGGTACATATAGGTTCCGACGATTACCTTTAAACACCTCAGATACACATGTTAAGAAGATGAAATACAGGGCGTTAAGATATCCCGTTGCAGACTTCAAGGACTTGTGGAAGGGGATGAGTAGATATTATTTTGAGTTTGAACCCAGGTCCGTTTGTAAACAAGTTGCTAACGCGCCCATCTTTAAAAGTAATTAATTAGGCGTGATCCAGTACATCACTTTCCTAGCCAAAGAAATTGCTCGTGTACTCGTTGAAGGGTTCGCTTCAACGGGATGCAGTACGACATCTTCAAATTCGGGTGTGCGGCGTCTCCCTGGAGCACCACAGTGACACCTGCTGACGACGAAGAGCTACACTTACTCGAAACTGTTGCATAATTACGGCGAAAAGTGTATGTGACGGACTCGGACGTTTGAAAGGTGTCTGTCCGATTTGCCATGTCGACTTTCAGAAAGTTTTGCCATAATTGAGAATGATTTGGCGAACCTGATAAATGTACACAACAACTATAGTACTGATATAATGCTGTTCTCTGTAAGTCTGTCTTTTGAGACCAAAGGTAAGTCAGGGGGAAGCATTGTGTAGTGTGTGACGGTTAGTCTGGCAATATATTGGGTTTATTAAGAATGGAAGCTGCCCGCCGTGCAGTGGAGGCAGCATTCTTTAAAAATGATTTTGTAATAATATATTTTTGAGGAATATATTAACGGAAGAATTACAAATTCAAGTGTTAAGGTAATCCAGTTTTTTCGTCCTTGTAACTTGGTAGTTTCTTATTGTTAGGACACTGCAAATGGCTGAAGTTTGTAGTAGAAAGTTTATAATGAAACATACGGTTTTGTCTTATAACTGAAAAAAGTGTCAAGGGAAGTAATTGCACCCAGGGAAATAATTAAGAAATATTATGCTAACTTGTCTACTTTGAGAACTTTATGAAAGGTTCTATTGTTGTTATGGCTTAATGAAGCATATCTACACTTAGAGCCTTTGTTCCCTTTTAGCAGTCGTTAAGTGTAGATCCTCATTTTTTCATTCTTTACCTTTATGAATGTGTTTGTATACTCGCATTGCACGCCACGAGTTGTGTATTTTCCAGATACCAACTAGACACTTACAAACATGAATTTCAACAAATACAAACAAGAGTTTAGAAATTTTACGATGCCGTTTCACCTGTCGACGTTTTCTGTCAGGATGTGCAACTATATGGTAGACTGCTGATTTTTTCAGTTAGATATAGCTTTGTTTTGAACCCAAGTACATATTACATTATCAGTTATAGGCTTTGACGTAGCAGTTACATTCAGGATTTGTGAGACAACAGCTGAGGCGATTATACACGTATACTGTTCCAGGAACACAATTTGTTTTGCATTTCTATACCTGTGAACAATATAGACAAATTTTCAGGAGAATAGTTAAATTTGCTTGTGTAGGAAAAGAGTTTTGTCTATTTTCTGCAACTTTGAATACCGCTTTGTGGTAAGTGTTTTACAGCATGTTGTGCAAGTCAGATCCCTTGATTTTATGCCTTTGCACAGTTATATTTCTGGTCAGATGAGTATATGGTAATATCAACAGCAGCGGGAAATGGTATAACGGGAATAGGATTCGTTATGGATAGGAAGGTAGGGCAGAGAGTGTGTTACAGTGAACAATTCAGTGATAGGTTTGTTCTTGTCAGAATCGACAGCAAATCAACACCGACAATGATAGTTCAGGTGTACATGCCGACGTCGCAAGCTGAATATGAACAGATAGAGAAAGTGCATGAGGATGTTGAAAGGGTAATACAGTGTGTAAAGGGACATGAAAAACTAATAGCCATCGGGGACTGAAATGCAATTGTAGGGGAAGGAGTAGAAGGAATGGTTACAGGAGAAAATGGGCTTGGGACCAGGAATGAGGGAGGAGAAAGACTAACTGAATTCTGTAACAAGTTTCAGCTAGTAATAGCGATTACTGTATTCAAGAATCACAAGAGGAAGAGATATATCCGGAAAAGGTAGGATGATACTGGAAAATTTCAGTTAGGTAACATCACAATGTAGTACCGATGAAGAGTAGGCTGAAGTTCAAGACATTAGTCAGGAAGAATCAATATGCAAAGAAGTGGGATATGGAAGTACTAAGGACTGACGAGATACGGCTGAAAATGTGTAAATCTATAGATACAGCAATAAGGAATAGCTCAGTAGGCAGTACAGTTGAAGAAGAATGGGTATCTCTAAAAAGGGCCATCACAGAAGCTGGGAAGGAAAAAATAGACACAAAGAAGGTAACTCCGAAGAAACCATGGGTAACAAAAGAGATACTTCAATTGATTGATGAAAGAAGGAAGTACAAAAATGTTCCGGGAAACTCATGTATAGAGAAATACAAGTCGCTGAGGAATGAAATAAATAGGGAGTACAGGGAAGCTAAGACGAAATGGCTGCAGGAAAAATGTGAAGACATCAATAAAAGAAATTATTGTCTGACGGACAGCATACAGGAAAGCCAAAACAACCTTCCGTGACATTAAAAGCAAGGCTGACAACATTAAGAGTGCAATGGGAATTCCACTGTTGAATGCAGAGGAGAGAGCGGATTGGTGAAAAGAATACATTGAAAGCCTCTATGAGGGGGAAGATTTGACTGATGTGATAGAAGAACAAACAGGAGTCGATTTAGAAGAGATAGGGAATCCAGTATTACAATCAGAATTTAAAAGAGTTTTGGAGGACTTAAGATCAAATAAGGCAGATGGGATGGATAGTATACCATCAGAATTTCTAAAATCATAGGGTGAAGAGGCAACAAAACGACTATTCACATTGGTGTGTAGAGTGTATGAGTCTGGCAACATACTATTTAACTTTCGGAAAAGCATCATCCACACAATTCCGAAGACGTCAAGAGCTGACAAGTGCGAGAATTATCGCACAATCAGCTTAACACCGCAAGCATCCAAGTTGCTTACAAGAATAATATACAGAAGAATGGAAAAGAAAATTGAGGATGCGCTAGATGACGATCAGTTTGGCTTTAGGAAAGGTAAAGGGACGAGAAAGGCACTTCTGATGTTGCGGTTAATAATGGAAGCAAGACTAAAGAAACATCAAGTCACGTTCACAGGATTTGCCGACCTGGAAAAAGCGTTCGACAATGTAAAATGGTGCAAGATGTTCGTAATTCTGAGAAAAGTAAAGGTAAACTGTAAGGAGAGACGGGTCATGTACAATATGTACAACAGCCAAGAGGGAACAATAAGAGTGGACGACCAAGAACGAAGTGCTAGTATTGAAAATGGTGTAAGACAATGATTTAGTCCCTCAACTTTCAATCTGTACATCGAAGAAGCAATGATAGAAATAAAATAAAGGTTCAGGAATGGAATTAAAATTCAAGGTGAAAGGATATCAGTGATACGATTCGCAGATGACATTTCTATCTTGAGCGAAAGTGCGGAAGGATTACATGATCTGCTGAATGGAATGAACATTCTAATTAGTACAGAGTATGGATTGAGAGTAAATTGAAGAAAGACGAAGGTAATGAGAAATGAGAACAGCGAGAAACTTAACATCAGGATTGATGGTCACGAAGTAGATAAAGTTAAGGAATTCTGCTACCTAGGCAGTAAAATAACCAACGACGGACGGATCAAGGAGGACTTCAAAGGCAGACTAGAAATGGCAAAAAGGGCATTCCTGGCCAAGAGAAGTCTAATAATATCAAATATCGGCCTTAATTTGAGGAAGAAATTTTTGAGAATGTACGATTGGAGTACAGCATTGTATGGTAGTCAATTATGGACTGTGGGTGAACCGGAACAGAAGAGGATCGAAGCATCTGAGATGTGGTGTTACAGACGAATGTTGAAGTTTAGGTCGACTGATAAGGTAAGAAATAAGGAAGTTTTGCGAGAGGAAAGGAATATGTGGAAAACACTGATAAGCAGAAGGGACAGGATGATAGGATATCTGTTAAGATATGAGGGAATTACTTTCATGGTGTAAGACGTATGCGTCTCTGACCAGAGAGCAGTATGTAGTGAGTTGTTGCTTGTCGCTAGTCGACAGTAGTCTTCTGTAGTCTGCGCAGTCGGCAGTAGTCGGCAGTTGCGTGCGCGTGTCGGCGCGTGTCGGAAGTCTGCTCTGGTTGAGACTCTGGAGGATGAGTATTATTGTAGAAGGTAAAGAAGCAGCCCTGCGCATATCTAGTAATGTATATTAACTGTCATCAATTTCTTAAAAAAATGCCCCAATAATAATTTTATAATATAAAGTATTTTTTTTATAAAAAGCATTCATTTCAATTTAAAGATTTTATCCAATGAATAATCTTTACTTTCACGGGTCACAAAGCATAGGCCAGCGTTGCACGGAGCTGTGCGGAAATTTTTTTATGTAAGAGCAGATATAATCGCAGTTTTTATTGAGGTAAGAATTTTTGATTTTTTTATTCAGAATGCAGGGTCGAGGCGCAGCGTTGCTGTCGTCATAAAATTTACCATCTTACTGAATTTTTTTATTATTTTCGTGTTTAGGAATTTTTGTGTTTCGAACTTAACATTAAATGTGAAAAGAATTTTGTGGGTACATTAAATGTGAATGCATTTCTGCACAGAGATTATAAATGGGAGCACATTTTGTTTAGAGGTTACAATATTTAAAATTTCTTTAATTATTATCATTGTGCGGAGGTTACACTTGGTTCATGGTTCATATTTTAATTTTAAATATTTTTGTGGGGAGGTTACACTTGGCGACATCTGGCCAGGATCGTATTTCTTTGTGAATCTTCTGATAAGTAGTCATATATCTGCTCTTATTTTCTTAAACGTAGTTTGCATCTGGCGCAACGCATTTACTAATTTGTCACTCTTTCTTTCACAGGTCATCGGCAATTTGTTGCTCTTTCTTGTAATTGTGTTTGTTGCATTTTTGCATTGTCCTTGCCGCCTTTGTGCTTAATTTTGATTAGTGAAAATGCCGCGAAAAACTGTTAACAATACATCGCGATGTGTAATGAGTGAGATAGCCGACTCGAATAATTTGACCGATCATACTAGTGACAGTTTGTGTAATAATGATAGTCCTCCATGTACAGACAATCAGTGCCTACCGACCACTAGTAATGATTTTAATGCTAATGATGAGCAAATAAATTCAATTGTGTCCTCTGTTAATTTATCGACAATTGAAGACGCGGGACGGTCTGTTACAATGAACGCTGCCCAGTTTAACATACCCGATGTGCAAAATTTGAATTGTGAACAGATAAATTTTTCTAACGAAAATGAACAATGTACTCAAAGTATGTCAGATTTATTTGATTCCGATTTAGTGACCGACAGTGCGCATTCGATTGGCAAACATTTTCAAGAATTACAGAATGACCAAATGGTTACAGAAAACGTGACAATTGCAGGTATGCCATCAAACAGCACAGAGAATAGAGTAAGTAATATTGGATTGGATCAAATTATGGCAGTATTGCTACAACAGAGTGAAAATTTCAAACAACCTAGTGAAAGTCTTAAACAGTCGAATGAGAAACAAGACAACATTAATGAAAACTAGACAACAATTCCAAACAGTTGAATGAAAAATTAGACAACAATTCCAGACAGCTTAGTGAACAGATTACAGCCGTTGCCGCGCAATGTCATGATACTAAAGAACAATTATGTGAGGAAATTAAGGCTTGTGCTAGGAAAAGTTCTGAAGAAATTAGATCTGTTGCTCAAGAATTAAGGAATACGCAAGCAGCTACAACAGAATCACTTAGAGACGAAATTAGTGCAGTCGGTAAACAATGCTCTGAAAACGTAACACAGTTACGCGACGAGTTTAAATTAATGTCAGCAGAACTTTCACGCACACTGGATGCAAAAGTAGACGTGAAATTCGACCAACCGAACAGTCAAATTGACGAACGTTTTAATCACCACCTACAAAACAGTGAAACGCGTTACCGTAAATTCATACAGGAACAAAATAAAGTAAAACGACAAGTCATGGAAACAATTACCACACAGAGACAGGAAGATAAACGTAAATTGTAACTTAGGTAATTTACAGAGACTACGTGACTTAGAATATGAAGTGTCACAGACAAACAGATTCTCACACAAACCTAAACCTGTTTATAAATTCAGAGACGATAACGTTGATTACGAGCAATTTTTATCTGCAAAAAGATCTAAGGTATTTAAAAATGACAGAGCACAGGTACACACTTTGAACTGGATACGACAATTTGCTTTTGAATTTTTACCAGCATTTCGTGTAACGCAGAAACTAGCTTTGGACTGGATACAACAATTTTCTTTTGAATTTTCACCGACATTGTCTGTAACGCAAAAGCTAAAATTTATTTGCAGCGCGTAATTGACCTCAGGGGATTCATTACGCTTCGATGAATATGTGCCGTAGCGTGCACAGGGCCCCGAGCCATAGTAGTGCTATTTCATCTTTAGTTTTCTGCACTGCTGCCTTCTCTTCTACTATCCTTTATATCTATCAAAACAGCTCTTTAACTATCGATCTATCTATAATTATGAAAGTGTAAAGAAAACCTGATAAGACATGTTTTACAGAAAGTGACATTTTTCATTAGACGCACCAGAAATGACAACCACGAGAACATTAATAACAGACAAAAATTTAATCATCAGTATGTGTAAAATTTTCAGCAAGCGCAAACACATTTTGGTAACAATAGAGGTTTTTCACCGCAATAGCAACAGAACTAACCGGTTAGCATACCTAACCAACAATGTAATGTACAAGGTCAACCAAGCTTGAATGTTTCGCCACCTGCACGTGTAGCGTCAGCTCCAACAAATAGTAACGCACAGCAACAAGGAAATAACTACGTACAGAAAACACACCATTTCAATTCCTATCACAATGCACCGTATAGAAATGACTATCATGACAGACGTAAAAGCAATGAGCACAATTTTCAGCGTACGTTTAATAACAGTCGGTCTTATCAGAAGCAAAATCATCCGCAACAACATATTATCATGAATGAACCAGATAGTAGATATCATCCCGAACGTAATACGTCAGGAAGAAATAACAGAATAGTACAAATAGTTGAAATGCCACAGCATCCTCCCGAAAATAACAGCACGTCAGAAAGAATTTGACTAGATACAGCATAGAATGAATCTTCCAGCAACGCAAGCAATACTTTTGACACAGAGAATCTTGTTCACGAAAATGTTATTACTTTTGACGACATCTCAGACACACTTTTACACGAAAAACCAATAGTCTGAATTTGTCAATCTGAAACAAACTTTGTAGAATGCACCACTTTTATCACACCCAGATCTTACTAGAAATTTTTCCATTGTCACTGACAGTTCTAACACTGCTTTAGGCGTACACGTTTTTCAGGAAATTGAAGAAGATGGCACTACAGTAATTAAAAACATCGCCTTTACAAGTGGAATTCTGTCACCTGCTGAACGCAATTATTCTGTTACAGAACTTGAAACATTATGTGTTGTTTGGGCATTTACGAGATTTCGGCATTGTCTTTATGGAAGACATACTACCGTTTACACAGATAATAGAGCTATACAGTTTTTACTTTCGGCTAAATTTACACACGACAGATTAAGCAGATGGAAGCTTTATTTGCAGGAATTTAGTTTTGCAATTGTTCACATTCCCGGTACGCAAAATATTGTAGCAGACGCACTATCGCGTTCTCTCAGCAACAATCAGCAAGACATCGCAACCAACTTCTGCAAAGCAAATTTCAGCGTCATGTACATTCAACAAGTTACATTTGAAAATTTCATTTCGTCGTTATTACGAGACATAGTATTCTTTTCTTTCTATCTCTCTCTCTTTCACATGCTTTGGTCAGCTGCGCGAACTAATGCTTCTGTCCGTCAGCTGTGTTGTCTTCTGCTGCCACTACCAATTTACGACACTCACAAAACACAAACAAATGTTTTTCAGCAAATGATTGATTTTGACACGTGCAACTAACAAACTAGAATCGGGACACAAAAGAACATGTCCAACCTCACTACCAGGTTTTTGCTACATCTTTGTCGCTGTTGAACTCACTTAAAAATTTGTTACCTTTACTCCGTTACGCAAAGCTACTGCTAAAACTGTTTCGAAAGCATTTGTAAAATATTTTCTATTTCATGTAGGGCATGTATTGAAAGTAATTTCCGACAATGGACCACAGTTTCGATCTGCTATATGGACACGTATGTTACGAGCTAGAAACATTTCTCCGATCTATAAATCCAGGTACCATGCTTCTTCGAACCCTTGTGAACGATTAATGAAAGAAATTGGTAAACTGTGTAGAATACACTGCCATAAAAAACATATTGCGCACACATTATTTATCTAATAGAGGAAAAAGTAGATGTAGTAAATTTGAGCTTCTATATGCAGGTCCATATCGAATTCGCAGCATTCCTCAGGCCAATGTAGTACACGGCGAAACTCTGAGAACCAGAAATACCAAAGGGAACCACCATGTCTCCAACATCAAACCCTTTATTGAATGAACATACTTTATGATTTATCACACTGTAATGACATTTCCTGATTTTTTTTGTGACCACTTATGCAATTGCATTCACATGAACACTTACTGATGATTATCGTATTTTTTCTTGGCAAGTGTCCGGCAAGGTAAGGTTAGCAGATCTCTTTTCTTGTCGTTACACATCAGACCCTGCACATTTTTCCAGATGAACTTACACATTTTATGACCACTTATGCAATTATATTTATGTGATTACTTACTGATGATTATCGTATTTTTTCTTGGCAAGTACCCGGCAAGGTAAGGTTAACAGGTCGCTTTTTCTTGTCGTTACACATCAGACCGTACACATTTTCCATTCTTCATGTATGTATGATTGTTTTCCTATTTTGTTTGTCGTGACTATTTTACTTTTTTTTTTTTTTTGGTACTACATTGTAATACTATGTGTACATTTTTGCATCTGAACACTGTCTATGTTTTTTCGACATTTTACGTTTTCTGTCATACTATGTTGTATGCTCAATTATATCACTAGAAACCAGCTTTTATTTAATGAGTATATGATTTAAATGCAAGACATTAATCATTGTTTATCGTTTTCAGAAAGAAATAACGTGTAAAAGAAATAAGTTAAACAGAAATGGGAATTTCACCTTCGGAATGAACGAAAGAAGATGCAACACTTCGTCATGAAGAGTAAATGGATCAGAATTAATAAGCATTAACAAGAATACACTATACACATCGTATGATAGCAGTCTTAACTAATTTTTTTCTTTCAGAATACGAGGCGATTGATGCAGGCTGTCAGACAGAACTACACATCTTAGTTTTAGTGATGAAATATGCTAGAAATAAGGAACTCTATACTATGAATAGTTGTATAATGAATAATGAAGTGACTTTTTTGCAGATGATAATGAATGATGATGAATAGTGATGGATAATGAAGTCTTTCTTTACAGGTGATGATAATAATGGAATTATGATTATATGGATAATGAAGTTTTTCTATGCAGGTGATGATAATAATAATAATGAAGTTTTTCTTTGCAGATGAGGATAATGTTGAAGTTTATGTATTTATGCTATGTAGTTATTTAAGTATTTGTTGCAGTTCGTTTTGACAGTATGTCTTATGTCGCATGGTATGATGACTGAGGGTTTTGGAAAGGACAACTAGAGAACATATATATTTAATACACGTTTCATTACCTGTTAATTCGAAGTCCACTACTTTTTAGCACACTATGCGTTTCTTCTTTCAGCTTAATAATCCATTTTGTATTTTTTGCAGGAGAAATTATTCATGAAATTAATGTGCTATGAGCAGTTAGTCATTAAACCTGTGTCATTCATGAATGTGATCACATGTACTCTATTTGTTTCATAACCTTGCTACAGCTGACTCATGACGAATGACGTTACCCATCTTCATTTGCAGAAATAAGTCAAAAGCAAATATTGTTATGCCCCAGCAATTAATTATCGATCCCAACGCAATGCATTGCTAGCACAAAAAAAAAATGTATTACCAGTCCCAAATAATGCTACCAAGTTAGAAGAGTTATGAGTAATACTGAATAATTTTTTTCCAACCACAGTCTTTGAGTAATAGCTACAGAGTGTTACATTTTAAATATGTCATATGTCACTTGAATGATGAAAAATGTTTTGTAATATTCAATACTTGCTGACCAATGAATGCCAATGTTTCTTATATTTTAAATTTGTATTATGTCACTTTCATGCCATATATATGAATACCAGTAGCTTGATGCTACACTCATTAGCTCCTGTTTTGTCTGATGACTTCTGATGATTTGTAACTGACCAATAAGTGCCGATAATTATTTTAAATATGTCATATGTCACATGAATTATGAAAAATATTTTGTAATATTCAATACTTGCTAGCCAACAAATGCCACTGTTTCTTGTATTTTAAATTTGTATTATGTCACTTAGATGCTACATATATGAATACCAGTACCTTGATGCTACACTCATTATCTCCTGTTTTGAATGATGACTTCTGATGATTTGTAACTGGCCACTGAGTGCCAATAATTATTTTTGAATATGTCATACGTCACTTGAATGATGAAAAATGTTTTGTAATATTCAATACTTGCTGACCAATTAATGCCACTGTTTCTTATATTTTAAATTTGTATTATATCACTTTCATGCTATATATATGAATACCAGTAGCTTGATGCTACTCTTTAACTCCTGTTTTGAATGATGACTTCTGATGTTTTGTAACTGGTCAATGAGTGTCAATGTTCTCTGTAAAAAAATTGACTTATGAACATTATTCTGTAATACTTCATACATGGTACAGAAATGTTCAATAACTGGGCGATGAGTGCCACAAATTACTCAAATTAGTTGTTAGACTACTGTAATTATCAATGATGACTGGCATAAGACTTCATGTCCTTCACCTTGTGACCTAATTACCAGAAATTACTGTAATATCCGTTTGTCCTGTCTATCCTCATGCTCATGGAGCACTATATTTGATTTTTGCACTAATTCTACGTTGGTGTACCTTACAAGAACGTGGTGTTGACACGACATGCTGCCCATCACCTTGAGCGATGGAGATGTTATTATGGTCCCACTGTTTGGTGTACGTAATGTACTACAAAAATGATAACATGGAATATTAATACGACATTTCAGTGTCTTGGCTACACTGATTAATACTTCAGGGAAAAGAACTTCAGATTGTCTCACTTGGTGTTGTGCTTCTGTAGAAAGAAATGGACTTTCAGTGCAGCTGCATGAAACCTAATGTGCTAAAACCACGATGCAATCCTTCCCTTTCCTATCCTAGTTCTTGTAAAAATAAAAAATAAAAACTACAGTGCGTGTGCACTTTATGTCATTTGTTAATATGATTTGTACTCAAAAAAAATGGTTCAAATGGCTCTAAGCACTATGGTACTTAACTTCTAAGGTCATCAGTCCCCTAGAACTTAGAACTACTTAAACCTAACTAACCTAAGGACATCACAAACATCCATGCCCGAGGCAGGATTCGAACCTGCGACCGTAGCGGCCACGCGGTTCCAGACTGTAGCGCCTTTAACCGCTTGTCCACACCGGCCGGCCATTTGTACTCATTGCCTATACATTTTGTGATTTCCTGATATGTTCTGAACTACAGTGAGTGTGCACTTTATGTCATTTGTTAATATGATTTGTACTCATTCCGTATACATTTTGTAATTTGCTGATATGTTCTGTACTACAGTGCGTGTGAACTTCTGTCATTTGTTAATATGTTTTATACTCATTGCGTATACATTTTTGTCATTGCTTGATATGTTCTGTACTCAGTGCATGTGCACTATATTTTATTTCATGTTCTGCACTTATATATATGTATATATTCTGTGATTGTAAACTTAGTTAATTAAGAAAAATTTGTCGCTCATGGCAAGACCAATTGACTCACCATCGCTGCCAAATTTTTGCGCCCCCACGGAGGGTTATGTAAGACGTACGCGTCTCTGACCATAGAGCAGTATGTAGTGAGTTGTTGCTTGTCGCTAGTCGGCAGTAGTCTTGTGGAGTCTGCGTGAGTCGGCAGTAGTCGGCAGTTGTGTGCGCGTGTCGGCGCGTGTCGGGAGTCTGCTCTGGTCGAGACTCTGGAGGATGAGTATTATTGTAGAAGGTAAAGAAGCAGCCTTGCGCATATCTAGTAACGTATATCAACTGTCATCAATTTCTTAAAAAATGCCCCAGTAATAATTTTATAATATAAAGAAATTTTTTTAAAAGAAGCATTCATTTCATTTTAAAGATTTTATCCAATGAATAATTTTTCCTTTCACGGGTCACAAATCATAGGCCAGCATTGCACGGAGCTGTGCCGAAAATTTTTTATATAAGAGCAAATATATTCGCAGTTTTTATTGAGGTAAGAATTTTTGATTTTTTTATTCAGAATGCAGGGCCGAGGCGCAGCGTTGCTGTCGTCATAAAATTTACCATCTTACTGAATTTTTTTATTATTTTGGTGTTTAGGAATTTTTCTGTTTCTAACTTAACATTAAATGTGAAAAGAATTTTGTGGGTACATTAAATGCAAATGCATTTCTGCACAGAGATTATAAATGGGAGCCAATTTTGTTCAGAGGTTACAATATTTAAAATTTATTTAATTATTATTATTGTGCGGAGGTTACACTTGGTTGATGGTTCATATTTTAATTTTAAATATTTTTGTGGGGAGGTTACAATGGTACTAGTGGGAGCTACAGAGGACAAAAACTGTAGAGGAAGACGGAGATTGGGATACATCCAGCAAATAGTTGAGAACGTAGGTTGCAAGTGCTACTCTGAGATGAAGAGGTTAGCACAGGAGAGGAATTCGTGGTGCTGACGACCGAAACAGAAATGGTGCCTGGAGTAAGTGAATTTTACATTGATCTTTGCTATTGCTAATGATGTACTCCCAATTAAAGCAGTTCTTTTTTGAAGTGTTATATGGTGAGACAGCAATTTTTTTACACTTTACTAAAGTGTAGGCGTCTCGTTGTACAGTGTTATTTTCAGAAGCTTGGGTTTCCATTTATTAAGTGTGAGAAGTTTCCTTTCTGTTTGCTGTGTTACTGTAATTGCATAAAAATGTCCAAAGCTACCAGAGCTAGGTCAAATGCCAGAGCTGCGGCTGATGTTACTTTTGGTAATTCTGTAGACAGAGAAGGGAAAACTAGTCAGGAAATCTGTCACAATATTGATTTAACTGAGACAGATTGGACAATGCGTGACAGGATTGATCACGGTAATTTTTCGGTATCAGACATGGAACAAGAAAGCGCAGTTAGGGATTCTGCTTTGGAAACTGAGTCACCAGGATGTAATTTGTCAATACAGTCAGTTTCTGTAGGTAGAGGTTCAGGTTTTGCATCCAGACTGTCGACGAAACAGAGTCAGTCTCTACACCTTCCGTTACTAGTGCCTAAGATAAGGACAACAATCTTTTGCAGGTAATGTAATAATAGGTTAAAAACGTTAAGGATGACAATAAAGAAAAGGATGGGAAATTTCTGAAGAGACTGTCAGAGCGCAATAAAGAACAGGTCAGAAATTTGAAGAAAGTGGCAGAAGATATAGCCAGCAATCTGGAATAGATTAATAAAAAGTTTAGAGAGGAACTTTTTGCCGACTTAAATGTTCCTCGTTTAAGCAAATGTACGTGAGGAGTTCAACCCCGTAATAAATAAGGCACACGCAACGAACGACTCATTCGTGATATAGAGAATTCCTCCACCGATGCCATAGAAATCATATACTGTGAACCGACTGGTGAACAAAATGAACAGTGTAAGCCTATTAGTAACCAAAACGAGGAACAGATATGAGAGGAAGCTGACCATAATATTGTAAATATAGGGATTGTTCAGCACCAAGCACTAAACTTAAAGGAAACCAAAATTTTTAATTGGGTGACTACTCACATGCCTTGGTCAGATGATGTTAGTGAATGTGAAGCAGATGTACATCCACTAGCAGAAGGGAACGTAAATAACTATATGGTAGTGTTTTTTGGTGACACTTTCTAACAAAAACATTTTGTGACATGGATTAAGATAAAAAAGGAATACATTTTGTCTAGTTTAATGATGGCTCTGAGCGCTATGGGACTTAATATCTCAGGTCCTCTGTCCTCTAGAACTTAGAACTACTTAAACCTAACTAACCTAAGGACATCACACACATCCATGCCCGAGGCAGGATTCGAACCTGCGACCATAGCGGTAGCGCAGTTCCAGACTGAAGCGCCTAGAACCGCTCGGCCAACAACGGCCGGCGTTTAATGATGTTACAGACGCCTTGTTG
This sequence comes from Schistocerca americana, assembly GCF_021461395.2. Taxonomy (NCBI): domain Eukaryota; kingdom Metazoa; phylum Arthropoda; class Insecta; order Orthoptera; family Acrididae; genus Schistocerca; species Schistocerca americana. The sequence continues at coordinate 398,569,714 of NC_060123.1, read as the reverse complement.
GAAGAGAAGGTAGACAATACTGACACCTTAATCCACCCTCTAGCGTCAGTTTCTGTAGAATTTTATGTATCAGCGGTGTTAAACTCACGTAGCCCCATTTCGGTTGTTATTGAAGCAGCTTTCAGTAAATGTCAGGAATTAACTGTTTGTCCAACATTTCCATTGTAACGAACGAAAATTAAGGGTGTGATTAAAATAACTGTAGCGGTCAGAAATCAAACACGTTTGGATTTCGTTTGCCAATGTCATCATTTTTATGCCAACTTCTATGTTGTGCCTCTTCTTACTTTTCAGATTATGTTAGGTGTTGATTTCTTGACTGAATACAAGGCTATTCTAAACACTAATGTTGCTAAGGTGAAAGCTGTAGTCGATGGCGAGTTAATCTGTATGCAAATTGAGGACTGATTTTAAAAGAAGGAAGAAGACATTAACTGTTTGAAATTTTTTTCTTTGTGAAAATCACAACCTTCAACTGAATCTGTCGGTCATAAATTAAGTTCTTCTCAGAAGATGGAACAGTTTCTTAATATCTCAAAAATTATACGTGGTAAAATAGACGGTACAGAGGATGCTTCTGAAGTTATCAGGCAAGAGTTATACGATATCTTACAGTTCCATCCTGATGTCTTTGTCAACGGATCTGGTATGATATGAAATTTCCTGTGTGAATTTAAAGTAAAGGAGAACATGAAGGTTTTGTTCTACTTATGCTATTCCATTGATATACAGGGAAAGAGAAAGAACCAGAACCAGGGTAGGTAGAGTATCCATGTATCTATGATGGGTACATCAGCTGGCGACTGATGCCTCCTCAAGATGGGTGTTGCTGTTCCCTCTTTTAATTCACGGAGAACTTCGTCTACCTTTCTATTTAGGTAATAAATGTGAATAACTCTCTCCTACTAACCTAGGGTACGTATAGTGAACTAAACGTTAAGACTGGTTGACTTTCCACTATAAGAAATTATTTTTCTTGTTGGTGTTAAATGTGATTTGCTATTAATCTGTGAATAAAATTCCAGTGGGCTACTGTATTGATGTCATTTCTGAGATGTTTGAAAATAGTTATATGGAGCTAACAATCCTCAGCTACCGACTATTGGTAACACAGATATATGAATTGTAAATTCCAGATGAATATGTGTATTGTGTGAAACTGCACGCAGTGTATAGAATGAAAGAGAAAGTGTAAAGTATAACATTTATGATAAGAAATACTGAGACTAAAAGGTAAGGAATTATGTGCTTATGATGTCTCTGTATTTGGGAGAGGAGTTACGTTGATATTATACAGTAATATAAATGGTGCTTATGCTGAGCACCAATGAAGGAATATGTATTCAAGTGATCTCTCAATTGTGTATTATCATCTCTCAAAATTGCAAATGTGTCGCATTATTGATTGAAATGTTACAACTCATTGAAGTAGTTGAGGTTTACATGGGTCGCACCGCACTTTTGATACATACACATGTTCATTTAAAACACTGTTTTTTGTTGTACAGCCCACAGTTCCCCACACTTTTCTCAATGTATTCGAATTGCGACTCTTAGAAAATATTTTTCTGTGCGTCGTTTTGGTTAGCCAACGGCCTTGCCACAGTGGTAGCACCGATTCGCCCAGTTAAGGGCTGTTTGGCTCGACTAGCACTTGGATGGGTCACCGTCCTGGTTTGACAAGTGCTGTTGGTAAGAAGGGTTCACTCAGTCCTTGTGAGGTCAATTGAGGAGCTACTTGTTGAGAAGTAACAGCACCGGTAAATAAAACTGACAACGGTCGGGAGGGCGGTGTGCTGACGACATGGCCCTCCATGTCCGCATCCGGTAACGCTTAAGGGCTGAGAATGTCACGACAGCCGGTCGGTAGCCTTCAAGGTCTGTACGGACGTTTTTGTTAAATATATTTTTTCACCATTTGCATCGAAGAAAGGCTTCAACTAAAAGTTTTATGCAGTCGTACCTTATCTCAGGACAACAACGAAACTTTTAAATCAATTTTGGATTTCGTGGCCCGTAATAACCACCGTTGTCCTGATCGATGCACCGTTTGTCTACTTTTCAGATACATTCTTCAGTGGAAATACTAACTTTACTGACTTTCCTTTCTTGCTTCCATTTTCTGGAAAGCTTCTAGGACCACTGCGGGACAAAATTGAAGTCGTCCGTGGGGCGCTCATGAATAGAGAAATAAGGTGAACTGCAGAAATAAAACTTGCTGTGTATATTCGCGCTCGTCTGGTCTGCTGCTTAATTCTAGTTGATGAATGTGACGCGTTGCCTTTAAAAATGGACAGAGCGGCAATATTTCAGCACTAGATTGGAATTAAGTATGCATTGGTCCAATCAGTTCTGGCAAATGGAAAAAAAATAAAACGTGTGCTAGTGGTGATGTATCAGTGAGGGGAGATCAATGCGGGACTTGATCAAACTGCTACTAGCGGGCAGTACATTATGGCTGCGCGGCGCTCGTGCACCGTTGGCGCGGAATTACGTTAGACTGAATAGTGGCCAATAAACGCAGCGGCCGGAAGCCACACGTTATTCGCAGCAGCTCTGCTGGGCCGCGAAATGTGGAAGCGGTGGCGGCGGTCGGCAGCTAAGCGCCGGGTTCAGGCTGCGGGCGGGCGCTGCGGTCGCATTGCCGTAATTACTGGGGGCGGGGGACCGGCGCTGGTGAGGGACAGGACGTGCGTCTGGCGGCTGGGGGCCCGCAGGTGCTCGTCTGCGGCGCGTCAGAGGACCAACATCTCTGCCTTTCCCACGTTCCATAGGAGTCTCGCAGCACGAATTGCAGCTTCGGGAAGGAATGTGCCTCAGAATACTTGCTACTATGATATTACGTTTGGTTTCTGCAGTAATAGAGAAATTCTGTATGGTTGTATTGTTGACAGTGCAGTAGCAACGTACGACATAGTAGTAGCACTGGTAGCAGCAGCCCTAAAGGTAATTGTAAACTTAGTTAACTCATCAAAATATACAGCTTTTCCTGTCCAAGTAATGGAGCGCCCAAACGAGAGTGTATAAGACACCAGGGGGTGATGCTACACTGTATGATCCAAAGTATCGGACAGCGCTACGAAATGTGGAATTGATTACCAGATGTGATCGTTCGACAGGGAAATTAGTCTACTTTGCTTATTTTCATTAGCTTATATCTTATGGTATTATATTTTGGGGTAACTCTTCCCATTCTCAAAGGATAGTTTTGGCTCAGAAACGGGTAGTTCGGGCAATAAGTGGTGTAAGTTCACGTACCTCTTGTCGATCCCTATTCACTAGTCTGGTATTTTGACATTGCCCTATCAATATATATTTTCTTTACTGTCGTTTCTTGTTAACAGTATCAGCTTATTCCCAAGAACTAGCAACTTTCGCTCTGTTAATACTCGGCAGAAATCCAATCTGCATTTGAATCGCACTTCTTTAACTCTTGTGCAGAAAGGTGTGCAGTGAACTGCAGCATCAATTTTCAATAAGCTAGCACAAGAATTCAAAAATCTTAGCAGTAATCCACGCGCTTTCATATCGAAACTGAAGAGTTGCCTCCTGGGTCACTCCTTCTATTCTGCTGAGGTGTTCCTTGAAAAATTAAGCTAATTGGTATGTTATGTTGTTGACTGCGTTTACATAAACTTACGGATTGACTTTTTTGGGGTTCATAAGCATTTTATTTGATTTGTTATTACTTTTATGCTGTAATTTCATGTAGTGACACGTTTAGTGACCTTGGAGATTTGCTACTCAATTTGATTCTGCGGAAATAGACGAATAAATAAATAAATAAAAACGTCACGAGAGGCCGACCCGCCAGTGTAAATGGAGGTGGGGAGTATTGTGCTGTCAATAGAGAAGAAGTAACAGCAGAAGGGAGAGCTCAGTGACTTCGAACGTGGACTGGTCACTGAATGTCACCTGGATAGCAGATACATCAGGGACATTTCAACCCTTCATAAACTGCTCTAGTCCACTGTTGGTGCTGTGATTGTGAAGCGGAAACATGAAGGAAGAACAGTAGTTAAACCAAGACCGAAGGGTGGTAGTAAACAACCGCATGATATCAGCGGAAGGAATTACCCATGTGTTCTAAAACATTGCCAGCAGCTCAGCTAACACAGTGACTGTGCGTAGCGAGTTAAAGCGAACTAGGTACAAGGGTCGAGCAGCGCCTCATAAGCCACAAATTTCTGTAGCCAGTACTAAGCGACGGTTTTGGAGGTACAAAAAGGGCCACCTTCGGACAGTGGATGAGTGGGAAAGTGTGTCCTGGAGTGATGGACCACTCTATACGCTGTGGAAGTCCGGTGGAAGCATCTGTTTCACGGATACCTGCCGTCGTATCCTGCCACCACGTGTAGCGCCAACAGTGAAGTACGCTGGGGGTAGTGTTAGGGTTTGATTGGGGTGTTCGTCTTTAAGGATAAAATCGAAGTGCTGAAGGCTATGAACAGAGTTTACAACATTGTCTACGGTGTACAATAGAGGAACAGTTCGGCCACGAATTGTAACCTGTTATAAAGAAACATTTGTGCGGCGTTAGTTTGTGAACGATAACATTCTTGAAATGGATAGATTTGCCCAGGGTCCAGACCTGAGCCCAATGGGACACCTCCGACTTGAACTAAAGCCTCAACTTCGCTCCAGACCACAGCGTTCAACATGACTACCTTCTCTGGTTGAGACTCTTGGAAAAGAATCAGCCGGCCGGTGTGGCCGTGCGGTTCTAGGCGCTTCAGTCTGGAACCGCGTGACCGCTGCGGTCGCAGGTTCGAATCCTGCCTCGGGCATGGATGTGTGTGATGTCCTTAGGTTAGTTAGGTTGAAGTAGTTCTAAGTTCTAGGGGCTGATGACCATAGATGTTAAGTCCCATAGTGCTCAGAGCCATTTGAACCATTTTGAAAAGAATCAGCTGACATTCCTTCACGGACCCTCAGATATCTCATTGAAAATGTCCCCAGCAAAGTTAAAGTCATCATAAAGGTGAATTCCGGAAACACCCCATACGAGTCAAACAGAGCTTGGATGGCGTGTACAGGTACAGCTGCCCATGCAGCTTCAACACGATACCACAGTTCATCAAGAGTAGTCACCGGCGTATTGTGACTAGCCAGTTGCTCGGCCACCATCGACCCGGCCACCATCGACCAGACGGTTTCAATTGGTGAGAGATCCCCAGAATGTGCTGGTCAGGGCAGCAGTCGAACATTTTCTGAATCTAGAAAGGTCCGTACAGGACTTGCAACATGCGGTCGTGCATTATCCTGCAGAAATGTAGGGTTTCGCAGGGATCGAATGAAGGGTAGAGCCACGGGTCGTAACACGTCTGAAATGTAACATCCACTGTTCAAACGTCCCCTTTGAACAATTATACAAGACTGTGCTTAAACTGACGCACAATATTTTTTAGCGCAACGCAATCTGACTTTCAAAAACCTCTACAAAAGAATGGCCCTGACTAACATTAACCTATACCTTTCACAAACACTTACCTCACCAAAAATCTTCGTTACTCGAACTACTGCAATACAGCGAGCGCCACTACTGCCAGCTAAATAAAAGATTCAAACTACTGAAGGCACTAACTACTGATAGGCATAGTTAGCAAATGAAAGATTTTGATAGAGAAGAAATGATGTATTTACCTTAACAGTCATAATATATATAGCAGTTCATGACATCCAGTCTTACAAATTTCAAAACTCCGCCATCTCTCTCCCCACATCCACCACTGCTGGCGGCTCACCTCCAACTGCCCAACACTACAATAGCCAACAACAATGCAAACCAGCCACAGACTGCACACAGGTCAGACAGTGATTTTCATACAGAGCGCTACGTGGCGTTACCAATATAAAAACCTAAACAGCCTACTTACAAAAGTGCCGTCAATGCGAACAAGAGGCGACCGAGACGTGTAACCAATGGCACCCCATACCATCACACCAGGTGATATGCCAGTATGGTGATGACGAATACACACTTCCAATGTGCGTTCACCGCGATCTCACCAAACACGAATGCGACCATCATGTTGCTGTAAACAGAATCTGAATTCATCCGAAAAATGATGTTTTGCCATTCGTGCACCCAGGTTCGTCGTTGAGTACACCATCGCAGGCGCTCCTGTATGTGATGCAGCGTCAAGGGTAAGCGCAGCCATGGTCTCCGAGCTGATAGTCCATGCTGCTGCAAACGTCGAGGAACTGTTCGTGCAGATGGTTGTTCTTGCAAACGTTCCAATCTGTTGACTCAGAGTTCGAGACGTGGCTGCACGTTCCGTTACAGCCATGCTTATGAGATGCCTGTCATCTCGACTGTTACTGATACGAGGCCGTTGGGATCCAGAACTTAGTTCCGTATTACCCTCCTGAACCCACCAATTCCATATTCTTCTAACAGTCATTGGATATCGACCAACGCGAGCAGCAATGTCGCTATACGATAAACCGCAATCGCGATAGGCGACAATCCGACCATTATTAAAGTCGGAAACGTGATGGCATGCATTTCTCGTCCTTACACGATGCAACTCAACAACGTTTCACCAGCCAACGCCGGTTAACTGCTGCTTGTGTATGAGAAATCAGTTGGAAACTTTCCTCATGTCAGCACGTTGTAGGTGTCGCCACCTGCGCCAACCTTTTGTGAATGCTCTGTAAAGCTAATCATTTGCATATCACAGCATCTTCTTCCTGTCGGTTAAATTTCGAGTCTGTAGCACGTCATCTTCGTGGTGTAGCAATTTTAATGGCCAGTAGTGTACATATATATAAGATGACAGACTGACATTAAAGCTAAAAATAGTTAAATTATAAAATATCACTTCAATGAGTATGATCTCACAACCATTATATTATCATGTATGGTGGCACTTTTTATGCAGAAGTTATCTAAATATGACAAGAAATATTCATTATACCTACTTTACAATCATAAGTCGATCAGGCCTGTAATACTTTTGTTTTTAAAACATATTTGTATTTCGCCTCGATGCGGTGCTTAGGTGCTGGAAGTGCCAAAAACAATGTGCTCAACAGTGTGGACTTGTAAAACGGATTAAAGCCAATGGATCTCAGGGACGGTGACCCGAATGTACTGCGTCATCGTGTAAAATGTTTCAAATAGTCAGAGCTTCTACGCTTCAGTATTTCTCATGACAGCTACGCTTGTGTTATGAGCATATTGTAGTGTACTGCTTTCTCAAATTTTTTTTATGTTTTTACTGCAATACCTGAAGAGATCTTTGCCGAAACATGTAGTAAAGAAAAATCTCTTTGACGACTGAGATACAAAATAATAACTGAAGTATAGTACATTTGAAGATAAATTGCTTCAGCCCTTTGTCTTCATTAATAAATAAACAACCTACACAAGGAAGTTTCACATATGCCATAGTATTTGTGTGAGTGAACTATTGACGAATAGTTGAATCCCTTTATAAGTGTGTCAGCAGGGTATAAATTTAAACAGACAAAATAAAAGCGACGAAAGTCTAGGAAGGGAACATCGTCCTCCATCAATTGTCAAATAATAGCAAATTGCTTAAAATTTTATCATAGCACAGTAGTAGAGGTCTCTACTAAAGAGCTTCACACTGCAGAAGAAGATCGAAGGGAAGGAGGGAGACTGTGTTTCGGAGATATACTGTGCTTTGCACTAATTTGTGTGGGCAGATAAGGAACCCGTGGAAGTCTTAACTGTTTTGATGCTGACGCTGCTGATAAAGAGGACATAAATTTAGGGTGTCCCGCCTCATTTAGGTGGAGTGACGATAGTATTTCACTGTCCTTAGTTTGGGCTGTTCTTAGTGAGGACTATTCCACATGTCACCAGAATAAACTCTTCGCGCTTTGCTTCTTCGGAATTAGTAGCTTCCGTTATCATCTCCTTTTCTGGACAATATCAACCCAGGTTTTACAGGGCGTGGACAAGTATGCAGACACCAGAAGCACAAAACATTAGCATGCCTAATACTGTGTAGGAAACCCGTTGGCATCCAAAACAGGCTACAGTGGGAGCGAACTGTATAAATATGGGTCCAATATGGATTTAAAGTTAAAATATATAGCATTATTTGTGCGAAATAGTGGCAAGTTCTGATAATTATGATGGCTGTGGATATAGATCATGCACCCTTCTCTCCAAAGTAGACGTCATAAGGCTCAATAACATTGGTATCTAGCGATTGTGTGTGCTCGTAAAAGCAGTCCTTGACGATGCGAGTTGAGTGAAGAGGGTCCCTGTCGCTTTGGAAAACACCATCACCACTGGGGGGACAAACGCTGTACCATGGAGTGGACCTGATAAGTCAAAGTTGTCACACAATCGTTGGCTGCACTGTGACGTTGCCATGGGTCCAACGAGATACCACGATATGGCTGCCCAAATCATCACCGAAATTCCGTCACACTTGGAATTTTAATTCGACCAGAAGTTGGAAATAGTGTGGAACGAGACTCATCTGACCAAATAACATACCTACATTGCTCTGTAGTCCAGGTTTTATAGCTGTGGCACCACGTTTTTCTGTTATGGACATCAGCATCACTGATGAGTGCTTTTCGAATTCCAGCCCGCCCTGCATTTCTCTGCTTCTGGATCCTCCTGAGAACTTTTTGGTGCTGACAAGGGTCTCGAGCACGACATCCAGCTCTGCAGTGACTTCGGCAGCTGTCATCCTCTTACTCCTGGCCAAGATCCTTTTTAATGAGCGTCTGCCACGACCACAAAATCAACATTTTCGTCAGCATTCTACCTTAGCCAGTAATGTTTTTCTGCTTTCCTCGTATGCGGTATAAATCTTCGATTCAGGATGATAGGACATACGTTAAGACATCACGAAATAATTTCCATGTTACTAGAGGGAGCTGTAGAGGGAAAGAAGTGTAGAAGAAGACAGAGACTGGAATACAACCAGCAAATAACTGAGGACGTAGGCTGCAAGCGCTACTCTGAGAGGATGGCTCAGGAGAGGAATTCGTGGCGGACCGCATCAAATCAATCTGACAACTGATAACTTAAAAAAACGGAACGGCGGGTTTTGAAACACTAAACATTTCAGGTGCCTACGTTACGGAGGAAGCACCCACATTACGAGCACCGCCAAGTCGCCCACATTCGACGTCACTTAGCTCCGACATAATACACACACACAGCTAATGGGCCACTGTTCTGACCATCACTGACTTACTGACACTTGCATCGTACGAGGACACAAGTGCCGTTCGTGGTCAGCTACAACAGCGCAACGCACAAGTTTGGCCAGCACCTGGATTTATTGCGGTTACGTAAAATAATCATTCATCGCAGATAGCAATCAATAAATCTGTACTATAGTCTTCTTGTGAAACCAATTAATTTGTCATCATCGCTATATTAACACAATTACTGTATTACTAATTTTACCAATATATGTTGCCTGAGATTGGAAATTAAGGCCTGTTAAGTGGCAACAAACCTTCACGCAAAGGACTGGGCCTAAGGGACTTCAGATGCTTCATTCACTTGTTTAATACATACGCATAATTTGTGAACCAGTCTTCTTCATAAATTACATAAATTTTGACATAAAATTTAATGTTAAGTAAGAAACACACTGTCACTAACAGAGCAATAACCCCAAGTAATAAGCTACCTTTCTAAAAAAAATTATAAGCATTTATGACGGAAATTATTGAAAATTTCAAAACGAGCAATAACATGGAACTGATGGATTACCGATAAGCTAATGCCCCTGTATAACATCAACACACAGTACCCAGTAATACACAAAACAATTTTCAAAACTTACTGTTGAATAACAACTGACACGAACCGTTCTTTAACAAAGCCTTTAAGATAGAAACCTTGGGTTTGATTTTAATAAATAATAACTTACATTGGAGTTTTAAATCAAAAAGGAATTAAGTTAAATTCCCCTACCTTAGAGAAAATAGCCAGATGTACTTTCAAGGAAGTATTAATTTACTAAAAATGAACTTATACGTGAGAGAACGGCAATAACAACGGTTGAGGACTCACTTGAACAGTTTAATCGTTAGAGACCTCAGGACGCTCAGAAACACGACGATCACGGAGTGCCTAGCAAACCGAAACGTCGAAATCAGGATAACTTAACTTGTCCATAGTATAGATGAACTAAACTGTGGCAGCCCTGACGCCCCGGCCAACGCACAATGCCGCCGCGTCTATGTGGCAGCAGGCCAGCAGGTACCATGGCCGTGAGTAAGTACGAGTACCAGGACAGCACGCTAGCGGAACCATCTTTGCCGACAGCCTCAGGTTGAGTGGACCACTTCCATGTGAACCCCGTCACCAACGATCACCTCAGAGAAACCTCAATGACACGTTCCTGCAATACAGAATAATTACCTTAAGATATGGACTACCACAAAGACGCTACCAAGAAACCCCTTTCAGACATTAAAGGCCATGCACTCCAAGAGATATAGAATGGCTCCTTTAAGTAGAAAGTAACAGTCTAACGGTGCCATTGGGGCCGGCAAACACCAAGGAATCCCTTATTTTACGTTTTTAACTCTGAAATCATAAAACAAAATTACAACTGAAATGTGAATTTTTATCTCAGTGTAGTTGGTGGAGGCGTAGGAACGCTTCTACAGTCTGTAGTCAGCTCTGAGGACAAACCTTGAGACGCCGGTATACAGTACATGCTCACACGACTCGTTACTACATGGCCCACTGTATTACAATAAGCACATATTATTTAGCCACTGTAGCAAAAATACATCATCATCATCATCATCATCATCATCATCATCATCATCATTTAAGACTGATATGCCTTTCAGCGTTTAGTCTGGAGCATAGCCCCCCTCATACAGTTCCTCCACGATCCCCTATTCAGTGCTAACATTGGTGCCTCTTCTGATGTTAAACGTATTACTTCAAAATCATTCTTAACCGAATCCAGGTACCTTCTCCTCGGTCTGCCCCGACTCCTCTTACCCTCTACTGCTGAATCCATGAGTCTCTTGGGTAACCTTGCTTCTCCCATGCGTGTAACATGACCCCACCATCTGAGCCTGTTCGCCCTGACTGCTACATCTATAGAGTTCATTCCCAGTTTTTCTTTGATTTCCTCATTGTGGACACCCTCCTGCCATTGTTCCCATCTACTAGTACCTGCAATCATCCTAGCTACCTTCATATCCGTAACCTCAACCTTGTTGATAAGGTAACCTGAATACACCCAGCTTTCGCTCCCATACAATAAAGTTGGTCGAAAGATTGAACGGTGCACGGATAACTTAGTCTTGGTACTGACTTCCTTCTTGCAGAAGAGAGTAGATCGTAGCTGAGCGCTCACTGCATTAGCTTTGCTACACCTCGCTTCCAGTTCCTTCACTATGTTGCCATCCTGTAAGAATATGCATCCTAAGTACTTGAAACAGTCCACCTGTTCTAACTATGTTCCTCCTATTTGGCACTCAATCCGTTTATATTTCTTTTCCACTGACATTACTTTCGTTTTGGAGATGCTAATCTTCATACCATAGTCCTTACATTTATGATCTAGCTCTGAAATATTACTTTGCAAACTTTCAAACGAATCTGCCATCACAACTAAGTCATCTGCATATGCAAGACTGCTTATTTTGTGTTCACATATCTTAATCTCACCCAGCCAGTCTACTGTTCTCAACATATGATCCATAAATAATATGAACAACAGTGGAGACAGGTTGCAGCCTTGTCTTACCCCTGAAACTACTCTGAACCATGAACTCAATTTACCGTCAACTCTAACTGCTGCCTGACTATCCATGTAAAGACCTTTAATTGCTTGCAAAAGTTTGCCTCCTATTCCATAATATTGTAGGACAGACAATAACTTCCTCCTAGGAACCCGGTCATATGCCTTTTCTAGATCTATAAAGCATAGATACAATTCCCTGTTCCACTCATAACACTTCCCCATTATTTGCCGTAAGCTAAAGATCTGGTCCTGACAGCCTCTAAGAGGCCTAAACCCACACTGATTTTCGTCCAATTGGTCCTCAACTAATACTCGCACTTTCCTTTCAACAATACCTGAGAAGATTTTACCCACAACGCTGATTAAAGAGATACCTCTGTAGTTGTTACAATCTTTTCTGTTTCCATGTTTAAAGATTGGTGTGATTACTGCTTTTGTCCAATCTGATGGAATCTGTCCCGACTCCCAGGCCATTTCAATTATCCTGTGTAGCCATTAAAGACCTGACATTCCGCTGTATTTGATGAGTTCCGACTTAATTTCATCCACCCCAGCCGCTTTATTGCACTGCAATCTATTGACCATTTTTTCCACTTCCTCAAATGTGATCCTATTTCCATCATCATTACTATCCCATTCTACCTCGAAATCTGAAACATTACTGATCGTATTTTCACCTACATTGAACAACTCTTCAAAATATTCCCTCATTCTGCCCAAGGCATCCACAGGATTCACCAGCAGTTTTCCTGACCTGTCCAAAATACTTGTCATTTCCTTCTTACCTCCCTTTCGAAGACTGCTAATTACACTCCAGAATGGTTTTCCAGCAGTTTGACCCATAATCTCCAACCCGTTTCCAAAGTCTTCCCACGATTTCTTCTTGGATGCTGCAATTATCTGTTTGGCTTTGTTTCTTTCTTCAACATAACTTTCTCTGTCTACCTGGGTTCTGGTATGTACCCATTTTTGATACGCCTTCTTTTTCCTTTTACAGGCTGCCTTGACTGTATCATTCCACCAAGCTGTTTGCTTCATCCTACTTTTACACACTACTGTTCCAAGACATTCTTTAGCCACTTCTGGTACTGTGTCCCTGTACCTTGTCCATTCCTTTTCCAATGACTGTAATTGACTACATTCAACTAACTGGTACCTTTCTGAGATCGCTGTTATGTACTTGTGCCTGATTTCCTTATCCTGAAGTTTCTCCACTCCTATCCTCCTACATATGGACCTGACCTCCTGCACTTTCGGCCTCACAATCCCAATTTCACTGCAGATTAAATAATGATCAGTGTCATCAAAGAATCCCCTGAATACACGTGTGTCCCTCACAGCCTTCCTGAATTCCTGATCTGTTATTATATACTCAATGACAGATCTGGTTCCCCTGCCTTCCCAAGTATACGGGTGAATGTTCTTATGTTTAAAAAAGGAGTTTGTGATTACTAAGCCCATACTGGCACAGAAATCCAAGAGTTGTATCCCGTTCCTGTTGGCCTCCATATCCTCTCCAAATTTACCCATAACCTTTTCATACCCTTCTGTTCGATTTCCAATCCTGGCGTTAAAATCACCCATGAGCAGAACACTGTCCTTGTCCTTTACTCTAACAACTACATCACTGCCTCATAAAAACTATCCATCTTATCTTGATCTGTCCCTTCACAATGCGAATATACTGACACAATCCTAATTTTCTTGCTAGACGCTGTCAAATCTATCCACATCAGTCGTTCGTTTACATACCTTATTGCAACTACGCTGGGTTCCACTTCTTTCCTGATGTAAAGCCTTACACCCCATTGTGCTAATCCTGCTTTGACTCCTGACAGGCAGACCTTGTATTCTCCCACTACCTCTTCTTTCTCACCCCTTACCCGAATGTCACTAACAGCTAAAACGTCCAGCCCCATCTTACTTGCAGCCTCTGCCAGCTCTACCTTCTTCCCAGAGTAGCCCCTATTGATATTAATAGCTCCCCATCTCATTACCATTTGTTTGCCAAGTCGTATCTCAGCAGTCCCTGGTTTGTCAGTTAGAGGTGGGACTCCGTCACCTCCAAAGGTCGGAGGCATTTTGCTCTGATTGTTGCCAGCATCATATTTAAAGTACTAGGGAAGCAGGTTGCTAGCCTTACTAGCCCCGAGTCCCATTGGGTTTTACCCCTAACGGCTGAGGGACTAACCGGTGGATTTGGTAGTCTTTGCCGTATGAGCACAAAGGTGACCACGACTCAGAATATGTCCGAGATGCCCAGCCTTATTCCAAAGTAACTGGTATCCCGACTGTCGGGACCACTTACTTGGCCACTCATACGTTGCCCGTGGTTCATGAACTAGGACATGACTACAGGAACCCACACCATGAACCACAGCAAAAATACATCACACAATAATTTTAATTTAAAGCTGATATTTAAACATGCATTAACGAATTAGGCAAATTAGTCGGGTCTCATAATTTAGTACCGACGCGGAAAACCAAAGCCACCCAAATACGAAAATTCATCCCACTAAAATATTTGGGCTCAGCCTAGAATTTACGAAATGAATTCCTGACTGCCAGCCGCTGTGGCCGAGCGGTTCTAGGCGCTTCAGTCCGGAACCGCGCTGCTCCTACGGTCGCAGGTTCGAATCCTTCCTCGGGCTTGGATGTGTGTGATGTCCTTAGTTAGGTTTAAGTGGTTCTAAGTCTAGGGTACTGATGACCTCAGGTTCGAATCCTGCTTCGGGCATGGATGTGTGTGATGTCCTTAGGTTAGTTAGGTTTAAGTAGTTCTAAGTTCTAGCGGACTGATGACCACAGCTGTTAAGTCCCATAGTGCTCAGAGCCATTTGAACCATTTTTTTGATGACCTCAGATGTTAAGTCTCATAGTGCTTAGAGTCAATTTAAGCAGTTTTGAATTCCCGACTCATGCCTCAGACATGCATAAGAATTACAGTTTGAAGTTCCTTCAAACGTGAAGCTGAGTTACAATACCATGATGGATAGAGATATTACATGTAAGAACACAGTAACAGCCAGGTTTTCTTACCATAGTGGCCTTCTCGTTTCAAGAACACTTGACATCAACTACAGACTAGTAAAATAATCCAATAAGATAATAAAATTTCATACAAACGACACAAGTTCCACCACACGGCTTGGAAGTCTCATAGAAACAAAATTTAACACACCTTAGTGTCAACTCGCTCTCTTAACCACAGGAAAGACACTACAATCTACCACCATGGGGACGAGAATAGCCACGAATCGAACCCAGCAGAAAACACCCGTCCATCAAGATGGATACGCCTCTGACAGATGCCAAACGATGAATACAAGGTTCTTTCAGGCCGCGATGTTGAGATCCTTTTTCTCTTACTGCACCGACATCGCACTCGCTGCCATAAAACTTGTCTTTGATTCCAACCCACGGCCCATACTGCCACGGCCAAAGACAACCAAAACAATGGATCGCCACCGTCCTTCCCCAGAGGGAACCATACTCGTTTCAAAGGCCTGTGGCCAAAGATGGGAGGCGGCTACCAAAGCCCATATCACAAGAAAAATCACCATGGCTCATTGTCGGCTTCAGATTCATAGAACCAGGCAGCGGCAGTTACAACACGGAACGATGAATCCTAATTGCCAAATTAGAACTATACGATATGCTTAAGAAATTCGAGGTACTTCAATGCCTTGCTACTGTCATTCTCATTGTTACTCTCATTGTAATGTCTCGAACTTCTTATGAAGGTTTTACAGTCCTAATAAGAGAGAGTGATTTAAATATTGTACGATGTCACAACCACTGTCAGCTAATATGGATCTGAAGATAGCATATTACCGAAACTAGTAATCCAGTAACCGTGTTAACATTGTTATCTTGGCAAATGAATTGGTTTCCACAAGAAGACTACAGAACATCTTCAAGCATGCATTACTCGTGATGTTTTTTTTTATATTTATGTCCAATCCCTGTACACAGGGTGGTCCATTGATAGTGACCGGCCTAAATATCTCACGAAATAAGCGTCAAACGAAAAAACTACAAAGGCCAAAACTCATCTAGCATGAAGGGGGAAATCAGATGGCGCTATGGTTGGCCCGCTAGATGGCGCTGCCATAGGTCAGACGGATATATACTGCGTTTTTTAAAAATAGTAACCCCAATTTTTATAACATATTCGTGTAGTACGTGAAGAAATATGAACTTCTTCGCTTTGTGATAGATGGCGCTGTAATAGGCACAAACGTGTAAGTACGTGGTATCACGTAACATTCCGCCAGTGCGGACGGTATTTCCTTCGTTATACGTTACCCGTGTTAAAATTGACCATTTACCAATTGCGGAAAAGGTCGATATCGTGTATATTTATGGCTATTGTGATCAAAATTCCCAACGAGCATGTGCTATGTATGTTTCTCGGTATCCTGGACGACATCATCTAAGTGTCCGAACTATTCGCCGGATAGTTACGTTTTTTAAGGAAACAGGAAGTGTTCAGCCACATGTGAAACGTCAGTCACGACCGGCAACAAATGATGATGCCCAAGTAGGTGTTTTAGCTGCTGTCGCGGCTAATCCGCACATCAGTAGCAGACAAATTGGGCGAGAATCGGGAATCGCAAAAACGTCGGTGTTGAGACTGCTACATCAACATCGATTGCACTCGTACCGTATTTCTATGCACCAGGAATTGCATGGCGACGACTTTGAACGGTCGCAGGTTCGAATCCTGCCTCGGGCATGGATGTGTGTGATGTCCTTAGGTTAGTTAGGTTTAAGTAGTTCTAAGTTCTAGGGGACTGATGACCACAGCTGTTAAGTCCCATAGTGCTCAGAGCCATTTGAACCATTTGAACGACTTTGAAGGTCGTGTACAGTTCTGCCACTGGGTACAAGAGAAATTACGAGACGATGACAGATTTTTCGCACGCTTTCTATTTAGCGACGAAGCTTCACCAACAGCGGTAACGTAAACCGGCATAATATGCAATATTGAGCAACGGAAAATCCACGATGGCTGCGACAAGTGGAACACCAGCGACATTGACGGGTTATGTATGGTGCGGCATTATGAGAGGAAGGACAATTGGCCCCATTTTATCGATGGCAATCTAAATGGTGCAATGTATGCTGATTTCCTACGTAATGTCCTACCGATGTTACTACAAGATGTTTCACTGCATGACAGAATGGCGATGAACTGTACTTCCAGCATGATAGATGTCCGACACATAGCTCGCGTGCGGTTGAAACGGTATTGAATAGCATATTTCATGACAGGTGGATTGGTCGTCGAAGCACGTTCCCGGATCTGACGTCCCTGGATTTCTTTCTGTGGGGAAAGTTGAAGGATACTTGCTATCGTGATCCACTGACAATGCCTGACAACAAGCGTCAGCGCATTGTCAATGCATGTGCGAACATTGAGGAAGGCGAACTACTCCCTGTTGAGAGGAATGTCGTTACACGTATTGCCAAATGCATTGAGGTTGACGGACATCGTTTTGAGCATTTATTGCATTAATGTGGTACTTACAGGTAATCACGCTGTAACAGCATACCTTCTCAGAAATGATAAGTTCACAAAAGTACATGTATCACATTGGAACAATCGAAATAAAATGTTCAAACGTACCTACGTTCTGTATTTTAAGGTAATAAACCTACCTGTTACCAACTGTTCGTCAAAAGTTGTGAGCCATATGTTTGTGACTATTACAGAGCCATCTATCACAAAGCGAAAAAAGTGATCCAACTAAAACATTCATATTTCTTTACGTACTACACGAATATGTAATAAAAAATGGGGGTTCCTTTTTTAAAAAAAACCGCAGTTGGTATCCGTTTGACCTATGGCAGCGTCATCTAGCGGGCCAACCATAGCGCCATCCGGTTTCGCCCTTCAAGCAAGTCAAGTTTCGTACTTTGTAGTTTCTTCGTTTGACACTTATTTCGTGAGATATTCTGCCCGGTCATGATCAATGGGCCACCCTGTATATACGACCAGACCAAATTCCTACACACAACAGTGTCAGTCCATCTCTAGACGAAATCTTAGAATGGTAGGCGAAAGTACAATGTAAATGTAACTGCTGAATTCACGTGTTCTGTGTACTTGGCAGAGACAGGACACAGTCCAGTGCGTCAGTGTACTGGAGCGCCCTGGGCGCGTCCCATTTTGTTGGTACCTTCAGTGAGTAGTCGCTCCCCAGCCGGCACCGTTAGTCACGGCGGCGCTTAGAAGTGCTCCTTAAGCCTCGCGGCTTAGCGAGTCTCAATAAATACGCTTAATTAGCAATCAGGCCGGGCGGCTGGCGGCGCCGATAACGCCGGCCCGGCTAAGCCGCCAGCGCAGACGAGTCGCGCGGGACGGACGCAGCTGCAGCTCGCCCACTGGCCCGACAGCTGCGGCGGGCTTGCAGGGGCCGCGGGGGCGCATCCTGCTGATACGTCCATCGTTGAATGTCTATAAATAAGACTGGCGGCTGTGGTTTTTACACTACTGGCCATTAAAATTGCTACACCACGAATGTTACGTGCTACAGACGCGAAATTTAACCAACAGGAAGAAGATGCTGTGATATGCAAATGATTAGCTTTTCAGAACATTCACACAAGAGTGGCGCCGGTGGCGCCACCTCCTACATGCCGACATGAGGAAAGATTCCAATCGATTTCTCATACACAAACAGCAGTTGACCGGCATTACCTGGTAAAACGTTGTTGTGATGCCAGAATATGGAATCGGTGGGTTCAGGAATGTAATACGGAACGCCGTGCTGGATCCCAACGGCCTCGTATCACTAGCAGTCGAGATGACAGGCATCTTACCGGCATTGCTGTAGCGAATCGTGCATCTACGTCTCGATACCTGAGTCAACAGATGGGGACGTTTGCAAAACAACAACCATCTGCACGAACAGTTCGAAGACGTTTACAGCAGCATGGACTATCAGCTCGGAGACCATGGCTGCGCTTACCCTTGACGCTGCATCACAGACAGGAGCGCCTGCGATGGTGTACTCAACGACGAACCTGGGTGCACAAATGGCAAAACGTCATTTTTTCGGATGAATCCAGGTTCTGTTTAGAGTATCATGATGGTCGCATCCGTGTTTTGCGACATCACAGTGAACGCACATTGGAAGCGTGTATTCGTCATAGCCATCCTGCCGTATCACCCGGCGTGATGGTATGGGGTGCCATTGGTTACACGTCTCGGTCACCTCTTGTTCGCATTGACGGCACTTTGAACAGTGGACGTTACATTTCAAATGTGTTGCGACCCGTGACTCTACCCTTCATTCGATCCTGCGAAACCGTACATTTCAGCAGGATAATGCACGACTGCATATTGCAGGTCCTGTACGGGCCTTTCTGGATCCAGAAGATGTTCGACTGTTGCCCTGGCCAGCGCATTCTCCGGATCTCTCTGAAAACGTCTGGTCAATAATAGCCGAGTAACTGGGTCGTCACAATACGCCAGGCACTACTCTTGATGAACTGTGGTATCGTGTTGAAGCTGCATGGGCAGCTGTACCTGTACACGCGATCCAAGCTCTGTTTGACTCAATGCCCAGGCGTATCATGGCCGTTATTACTTCCAGAGGTGGTTGTTCTGGGTACTGATTTCTCAGGATCTATGCACCAAAATTGCGTGAAAATGTAATCACATGTCAGTTCCAGTATAATATATTTGTCCAATGAATACCCGTTTATCATCTGCATTTCTTCTTGGTGTAGCAATTTTAATGGCCAGTAGTGTATTTATGTAATTGGTCGCGTTTTGTGAAACGTCAGCCCGTGCCAGGTCGTCCTCTCACATTCTTTTCCTATTTAGTAATGATTTGCATATGTCTTGCCTATCATCTTCTCCCTCTCTTTCGATCCACACGATATTTGCTTTCCTTGATCGAACTGTCTTCACTCTTACCTACATGAGGTGTCAGGGCACTAATCCAATTTATACCAACGCAGTTTTGATACTAATGAAACCTAACATTACTTGATTTCGCAAGATATTCCGTATCTTGTTGTTTTCGACTCATGGGAACCTCCAACTTCGGGGAAGAACCAGCCCTACCCACCGGGCAGGCGCGCTAATGGGGGATCAGAAACAGAGTTCGTTGTTCGGGCAGAATCTCCTATGTTCCGAGCGTGCCACAGGGGGTCTGGGTGTCCATTTGGAGAAACTACTCCAAAATCCTAATATTCTACCACAGCTGCACCTCACAAAATTTGCATTTCTGTTTTCCGTGGGAAGGACAATCCGCAAATATCTAAATTCATAGAAATCCCGGAGTACTTGCCCCGTTGTGAGAACGTGGTTTTGGACCTTTCCTCTGTGCGAAAGCACTTTTATAGTTTGTCTTCTGGCATCTACATTGTTGGCGGGAAACAGCAGGGTCGATTCCAGTAACTCATTGGAGGGCAATTAGGCCTTTACGGTGATTAGGTGAATGAAGTTCACCGAGCCGAGACACCGAGGCTTGAAACGAAGCGTGGGGTCTTTCCGAACATATTCGTGAACACGTGGTTCAACCGCAGCCATAGGAAGACATCTTTAACAATAACCGCTTGGCTGATCGTGTAAGTAATTTGTTTTACGACCGCTTCCGCAGCACAGAAGCCACATCATCAGTTTAGTTTGGAGCATTCGTCCTGGCACTACTCTCGCGATCGCCATGATATTGCTAAGCAGATTGGTCTTGACTTATGCCAAGTCGCCAGAGTTCGATTTCGCAGTTCAAGGGAATTAGATGAATTTGTCACGATAGCGACTGACAAGATGACAGCTAAAAAATGGTTCAAATGGCTGTAAGCAGTCATCAGTCGCCTAGACTGAGAACTACTTAAACCTAAGGACATCACGCACATCAATGCCCGAGGCAGGATTCTAACCTGAGACCGTAGCAGCAGCGCGGTTCCGGTGTGAAACCCCTAGAACCACTCGGCCACAGCGGGCGGCCAGATGACAGCATCCCGCGGCCGCAGCCACAACAGCCTGACCTACAGCAGCCAGCACTAGCGCTCGCAACCTCACACCCAATGTCGAAATCACGCAAATTCGCTGCAGACGCGGTAAGCACGCACTGCAGTGCGATCGGTGGAACACAGGAATTTTAGCTGGTTGGTGAAAGAAAGTTCAATTTCAATGTTTCAGCTTCCGATGATCCCTTACTGTAACATACGCTTCATCCAACTCTTTGTGTACTTATTTATTTGTTGACATGTAAAATTCGGGGAAAACCTTTAATTAAGCAGCACTCATGTATCGCCTTTGGAATGATGAATAATTTCATTGAGATCATGCTGATACGTTTACTTACTTATTTTCGTAGAGATGTGTATTCTGTTCACATTCTTGGTATTTTTTAATATTTTGAATCAAAGCTCGGTTGAATCAATTTGGAAGCTCTGACAGTAACTGAGTACTAATTCAGACAGTTTTGTCCAGTAATAAGCTGGTGGCGACCCTAGTTTAACTTTCTGAATAATTTGCTCTTCGGTTTGTGTTTTAAGGTCATTGTATAAAAGATATATTTCCTACGTATTGTTCATTAAGTAACAAATCTTTGTTATCAGCAGATCAAACATTATGATTTAAGTATTTATCTCACCACTATAATTAAATTGCCAACGCCCTTCAACCATAAACGCTAAACGAAGCTGACTGTTGAAATCTGGATTTAAATTAAAGTTTGCTACAAACGTCACAGTTATACTGATAATTACTCTTAGTGGTTCATAGAGAAATGGTACCGCTTTCTGATCTGCGACGGCCGGCCGCTGTGGCCGAGCGGTTGTAGGCGCTTCAGTCTGGAACCACACGAACGCTACTATCGCAGGTTCGAATCCCACCTCGGGAATGCATGTGTGTGATGTCATTAGGTTGGTTGGGTTTAAGTAGTTCTAAGTTCTAGGAGGCTGATGACCTCAGATGTTAGGTCCCATAGTGCTCATAGCCACTGGAACCATTTTTGATCTGCGACGGTAGTACTGGAAACTGCCTATTCACAGAGGTTCGTAGAAAGTTGCCAGATGTATTTTCCAACACAACCGACTTTCCATAGTTTCAGTATTGTTTCTGCAAAAGTTATTTTCGAAAAGTTTCAATGAAGGTGGAAAGATTAGGGTCGAGCCTCAAATCGACAACGAGGGCCTTGAGGACGGACAGGGAAGAATGGAAAACCAAAGTGGCTGTGTTCTTTTGGAGAGATCAGTTGCGCTATACACTTGAATCTACTGACGGAAAGAGCAGAAAACTTAAAGCTTGATGACTTGGTGTGTACCTGAACTCCACTACTTCCGAATACAAACCAGTATGTCAGCCACTGTAAAACCTCCCTCTGTCCCAGTGGTCCAGCTCCAACCGACAGTTACAATGCCACTAGGGCATCTAATCAAGAGGAAACTCCAGAAAACTGTTGGAAGGTGAAGGAAATTGAGAAAACGTCGTAGGTGATGTAAGTTACTCTTTTTTTTCTTTTTTCTTTGCTTTGTTTTTGTGTTCAATAAACGTAAACGTAAACTCTGCCTTCAGGACACGGCGAGCCCATAGTTAGCGACCGACCGCCGTGTTACGCTCTGCCAGTGGAGTCATTGGATGCGGTCTGGACAGCCTAGGGGTCTGCACTTCGCTCTCCCGGCTGTCGTCAGCTTTCGTGACCTGGAGCCGCTACTACTCTGTCAAGCAGATCCTCAGTTGGCATCACGAGGCTGCGTGCGGCCCGTTCCAGGTGTCCCTCCAAGGAAAAGAATCCCTGTCAGTAACGGGAATCAAATCTAGGCCCTCCGCGTAGCGGTCAGCCACGCTGGCCTCTCAGGTGCTTGAGAGTGTTGTCAAACTAAGCAGCATACCTGTGAAATATTACTGTAGGAGAATGAGGTTTGATACTGTTGTGCAAGTAAAGACATAGAAAGTCTTTTTTTTTTTAAAAAAAAAAGCAACAAAGAAATATTTTGCGTGGTGACGGACATGCATTGGGATGGGTATCAAATAACGAAATCTTTCTGACTGTAACCTCACTGTGTAGTAGGAACAGATAATGATTAAATTTGTAATTCATAGGAAGTGTAGAGGGTACCAAATACTGTGCGTAGAACGGCTTCCTCCAGCACCAAAAATGGCTCTAGCTAGACTGCGCATGTAATCAAACTGAGCTTGAATGACGAATACCAATACTGTACGTCATTGCATGCTGCTTCATCTCCGTGCCAAAAGTTTCTCATATGGCTGGCACGTCAGTATCTCTATAACAAATGAACAGATACTTAAAGTAGGAGAGGGAGTTAGAGAACGTACTGGTCAGTTCAACGGTCAAACGTTCTCTGTACCGAAATAGGTCAGGACACCACGGGCAAATAGTTGTTCGGCCGTATCTTGTCGAAAGATGTGCGCAAAGAAACTTCCAAGTTAGGGAAGAGCAACATGGCTAGACACGTCAGAAATGTCCAAATTAACGACTATACGACCCAGACGTCATCGTATAATGTATTCGATGGCATCATCACCCCAGGCGCTGAGCCTCTTTGACTGTGATGAATGTAATCTGACAACGTGTCAATGTCAGCGTCAACTTTAACATCAGTGTCACTTCTCCTCAGAGCCCCAACATGTGGGTATATGAGAATATACTGATGCTGTACACAAAACTGGGATACGTCCTCTCGTGCCCAATTTTGCGGTAGGACCTGTCGGTATCTCTTTCCGAATATTGCACCAAGGGCAGCGGCCAGAACAACCGCTGTGGTGAATGTCCTTGGTACTCCATACGTCTTCGCGCTTTCTGTGTAGATTCTTGTCTCTCTGCAAACGAGTCAATTCACTGACTCAAAATACGCAATAAAAAGTTTTCTCGTTGAAACAAATAATAGCAGAAAGTAGTTAACACAATTTAAAATCATACATAGTCTATATACATTACACTAAAGCTCATGATAGTACTCAAAGAGGAAAACTTTCGGGTATTATGGAAAATAGAGAACTATTACTACATCTGATCAAAGTTACCTGAAGTACATATAGTCTACTAACCCTGCCAGCGAAGACCAATGCGGAAGCAGATGAACTGATGTGGGTCTCGTCACAAAGTAGTTTGGTAAGCTGTCTTGGACGGCATGCGTGAAGCTTTCTATGAGCGCAGAACTTTTGACCAAGGCGTTCATCTAATTTTTAAGAAAAACGAAGATATTGGCCGCATTCAGTAATAACAAGTGAAAATATGTGCCAGACGAGGAATCGAACCGGGTTTCCCACTTTACGTGAGCGGTCGCATTAACTGCCAATGCTGTCCAGACACACTCGCTGTCCAGCCAAAATTCTTAACTTGTCACATGCTAGAAACGTCCATTATCCATTGACCCCGAGGGCTGTCACAGGTATTCACTTTTCACTACTGAATTTATTTCAGTGCCAAAATGCGGACGATATCTTCGTTTCTTCTAAAAAGTAGGCACCACATTGTGCGTAGTACTATCTATGAGACATAGATGGCTCACGTTAATTTCAGTGCGGGTCCAAACTATGTCCAAACATTTGCAGGATTCAGTCAATCTCTGTGGGAATAGGTTCAAGGCCGCTAAGGCCACCGCTCGAATAAAGTGGGAAATCTGTGTTCGAGTTCTGGTCCAGATACGTTTTGCTAGAGGACATAGTTTCCGAATTATTCAAAGGAAACCTATAAACGTGACTTTAAAAGAATTTTCCTTGAATAACTCTAAAACCATAGCCTCTAGCGACAACGTACCACAGTACAAAATTTAACTACATCAAATTTCCTACAGAGATGTTCCATTCATATTTTTTGTAGGACTAACAGTGTGCACGTAGCAAGCTAGAGACCATGGAAATTTTGCACGTGGTATTTCAAGGTGTTTTGGGTTACGTAAAATACATAGATAAGGGCAACTAAATTACCCGGTATGTATGTACGATCGCTGTTTTTGTCCGACAAAACAGTAAAACTTACCTGTTGGCGGCTACAGAGTAGGCCATGACTTCTTTCACTATTTTCAGCTACCTCGGACCTAGACTTCACCTTGCAGTGTGCTCTGTTTCGTGCTTAGTTCTTCAGTCGCTCGTTCTCGTAGCTTTGGTGTTTATCGCCTTGCTAGTGTCTTCGTGGTGTTGAGACTCTCTGCTCACCCATAAATAAATTCACACGTAGAGTTCTTTCCCTCTACCCGGGCTTTGTAATCGAGTCAACTAGTATAGTTACACTGTGTCGTCCAAGGAAACACTAATAAAGGGACCAGACCAAGATGTTATTCACTTATGAATCTATCTAAGTTTGAGAGTAACAGAGATATTAGCAAGTACAATACGAGAAAGAAAAATTCCGCATTACCCTTTCATGAATTTAAATTTGTCATAAAAAGAGCAGAGTTGCGCAAAATCTTACAAATAACAGAAGTGTTTTCAAATGTATATTAAAGAATTTTCTCCAGACGCAGGAAGGCGCGCCGATCTCCCGTATCACGACGTCGCAGCTCTCCCCGGCCAGACCATGTCGTGGGTTGATCCGTGTTGCCCTCGTGTCGGCTGCGAAGCCACTACGCCTCACTATACGGCGCGGCCACTGGACTCATGTGGCGACCTCACATTCGCCGACGCTCCAGGCGGAGATGTCATCTTGTGTCCCAGTACGCGACTGACCAGCCGATCGATCCAACCGCCAATGCCCCTTGCCTGAGCCAACTGGAGCAGACTGGCGGCCTAACACATACTAGCACTCTGGACAACAGACAGACACTAACCTCCTCACCAATGCGGTCGAGAGACAGACGCAGACTAACTTGGCTGACCAACTAACCAGACTCGACGATTCAGACTGGCCAACTTCCGAGTTTTTTTTTTCTTTATTGTTATTTTTATATCTGCTACAAGTAGGCCATCAGCGGCACAGTACGCCGCTCTTCAGCCACAGAGAAAACAAAAGATACAAATGAAGACAAGGAAAGAGTAAACAGGGTGGATACATAGACGGAAACAGACACTCTCAAAATACACTGAGCCGTTCACGGGCATAGAGTCCAAGATAAAATTGTGCAGACACGTGGACACACACAGAGATGATAATTGTCACACGCGAATGTTGGAGCTCAAAACGAATAACACTGGAACACTTGAGCACGAACGACATCACACACAGAAACACGAGGCGATGATCTCCAGCGCGCGAAAGTCTACTGAGCATGTACGAGTCCGGGGACCTGCCGAGAGAGGAGGAGGGGGTGGGAGAGGGAGAGGGGAGAGCAGAGATGCCAAGGGCAGGGGAGATATGGGGGAGGAAGGAAGGGAGGAGGGGGGTAGGGGAAGCCTGGGGGAAGAGGGGTGGAGGAAGGGGGGATGGAGGGAAAAGGAGGGAGAAGGGAGGGAGGGTGCCCAAAGGAAAAAACACAGGAAAGGGGAGGGGAGGATCAAAGTTGGTAGGAGGCGTAAATGGAGGGGAGGAGGGCATCATCAGGGAGGGGGAGCTGGCAGAAGCCACATTGGGAGAGGGTAAGGAGGGTGGAGAGATGGGGAGCAGGTGGAACGTGGAGATACAGGCACGGCAGCAGGCGGAGGTGGGAGAGGATGGTTGAGACAAGCAGGTGAGGAGGATCGAGTTTACAGGAGGTGTAGAGGATCCATGTCCATTAGAGGAAAAGGAGGAGGTGGGGGAACGGAATTAGGTCGTACAGGATCCGTGTGGGGGGAGGGGAGACGGTGGAGGAGTCCAGACCCCACGTATGGCTGGAAAGGAGCTTGAGGAGACAGAGTTGGGAGCATGCCTTGGCTTGGATTGTCCGGAGATGGGGGGTCCAGGAGAGGCGACGGTCAAGAGTGACGCCAAGGTACTTAAGGGTGGGGATGAGGGCGATAGGACGGCCATAGACAGTTAGATAGAAATCGAGGAGGCGGAAGGAAGGGGTGGTTTTCCCTACAATGATCGCCTGAGTTTTGGAGGGATTGACTTTAAGCAACCACTGGTTGCACCAAGTGGTGAACCGGTCAAGATGGGATTGGAGAAGGTGTTGGGAACGCTGCAGGGTGGGGGCAAGGGCAAGGAAGGTGGTGTCATCGGCAAACTGGAGAAGGTGGACAGGGGGTGACGGCGGCGGCATGTCCGCCATATACAAAAGGTACAGAATGGGGGAGAGGACAGAGCCTTGGGGCACACCGGCGGAGGGAAAAAAGGTGTAGGAATCCATGTTATGGATGGTGATGTAGGAAGGACGTTGGGAGAGAAAGGAGCCGATCAGACGGACATAGTTAATGGGAAGGGCGAAGGTTTGGAGCTTGAAGAGGAGACCGGAATGCCATACGCGGTCATAGGCATGTTCGAGGTCCAGGGAGAGGAAGATAGCGGAGCGACGGGAATTAAGCTGTTCAGAAAGGAGATGAGTGACGTGAAGGAGAAGGTCATCAGAATAGAAGGATGGCCGAAAGCCACACTGGGTAACGGGAAGGTGTCGGTGCTGGTGGAGATGCTGATTGATGCGGCGGGTGAGGATGGATTCCAGGACCTTGCTGAGGACCGAGGTAAGGCTGACGGGATGGTAGGAGGAGACGGCAGACGGCAGTTTACCGGGTTTAAGGAACATCAGGATACGGGAGGTTTTCCACAGGCCAGGGTAGTAGCCAGTGGACAGGACTACATTGTAGAGCCTGGCCAGGATGGAGAGGAAAGAGACAGGAGCTTCACACTGGTGGCGATAGGTGGCACGATCGTGACCAGGAGTGGTGTTGCATTTCGTGCGGAGTGTAGCAATGAGATCCTGTGTAGTGATAGAAGCATTGAGTTATGTGTGTGCCATGTTGTCCAAGTACTGGAAACCAGGTGCGAGGGGGGGGGACAGAGGTGTCAGCTTGATTGCAGATATCCGGGAGGAGGGAGTAATCGAACTGGGGATCGTTGGGGATGGAGAAGACATCAGAGAGGAAGGAGGCAAAGTGATTGGCCTTACTAAGGGTGTCAGGGAAGGGGTGATCATCATGGAGAAGAGGATAGTAGGGGGAGGGTTTAGTTCTGGTAAGGCGACGGAAGGCTGACCAGAACTTGGACGAATCTATAGGTAGGGTAGTATTTAAACGGGTGCTGTCTGTCGCCAGTCCCGGCGTTTCTTAGCCACGAGCAAGTTTCGTATGTGTTGCTGGAGTTGCCGGTGGCGTCATAGTGTGTCTGGGTCACGCGTGTGGAGGAAGGCATGGTAGAGACGGAGGGATTCACAAAGGAGGAGGACAGCCTGTGAGGGTAAGGTAGGATGGTGGGGATGGATGGCGGCAGTAAGGACGTGGGCCTCCACTGCCTCAGACAAAGTCTGCTCGCGAAAGGAGGCGGGATGGGTAATATCATTGGGTTGGTCGTAGGTGAAGGGGTGACTATCGACCTGGGTGGAGAGGGTATCCCGGTAGGCATTCCAGTCAGCACGGGAGTAATCATGGACATACTTCGGGGGAGGGTCATTACGAGGGTCGAGGCAGGGGCGACGATTGTCTGAAATGGTGAGGAGGACAGGGAGATGGTCGCTACCAATGGGGTCCAGGACATCCACCACTATGCGGCCAAGGATGTTAGGTTAGGAGAGGATGACATCGGGAGTGGAGTTGGATTCAGGGCAGGTGTGCTGGGGAATGGTGACGAGGTCGCCTTGGAGGGAGGAGAGGAACCGATGCCACCGCCGTAAATGGTGGCGGAACGACTATGGAAGTTGAGGTCGGCGGCGATCATGTAGGAGGAGAAGGTATGGCCAATGTGGGAGAGGAAGTCGAAAGGAATAGGAGCGTTAGGAGGAACATAGATGGTGGCGCAGGTGACGGTAAAGCCGGGGAAGAAGAGACTAAGGACCAGGTGTTCGGTGGGGTAGGGAAGGAGAGGTTGGAGCCAAACCAGGATCTGGCGGTGGTGATCAATGGCAACTCCGCTATGTGCTATCGGGAAGGGATTATCGGAGTGGTGAAGGAGGTAGGGTGAAGTGTGGATGGTGAGGTGGGGTTGGAGGATGGTTTCATTTAGGAGGAAGGCATCCACACGGTGGGTAGCAAGGGTGTGCAGGAAGAGGTTCTTGTTGGCGGGAAGGGAGCGGATGTTGTTGAACAGGATACAGCGCTGTCGCGCCATGACAGGGTTTTAAACGAGGGTGTCGGGATGGGAAATGGTGAAATTGGCCTCGTTGTGGGAGTAGGTGGCATACATTTTAAGGTGGAAGACAGAACGGGCAGCGAGGGATATCTGCAGGAGGGTGTGGGGGCGCTGGAAGGGGTGGACATTTTTGAGTACGATGGTAAGGAATCTGATTATGCCCTCAGCGGTAGGGGGGGCAAGGGAATTGCCAGGAGGGGTGGGGGCGTCCAGAGGGCAGACAGGGGTGGTGAGTTCAGGAGTGGTAGGAGGGGGTCGGGCCTTACACTTTTGGGAGTACGTAGGATGAGGGAGGTTACAGGTGTTACGGGAGGGAGGGGACTGTAGGTTGGGGCACTGCTGGAGGAAGTGTGTTTGCTTACAGTGTGGGCAGGTGGGGGCCTCGCGGCACTCAGATGTTGAGTGTGTGTTGTACCGCAAACACCTCTGGCAGCGGAGGGATTGAGGAGGGGAATGGGAGGGGTCGATCTTGTAACGTTGGTTAAAGAGGAGGGCACCCTCCTTCAGGAAATGGTATATGGAGGGGGCGTGTTTGGAAAAAACCCGCGTAAGGTGGGTGGGGCTGGCGGAGTTGTGAATGTGGTGAATTGCATACACCTCCAGATAGGGATGCGCCTTGAGCTCCACCAACACCTCCTCCTCCATGATTGTCGGATTGAGCCGAGTGATCACGGTGGTGAGGTCAGCGGCCGATGTGGGGGCTGGGGTTGGCGGGAGGGAGGCAGGGAAGGGGCAGGGGTGAGGGAGGTGTTAGGGCCAAAGTGGGTGATGGGGATGCGGGAAAGGATGTCGGTGTGAACGGTAGGGCTGGTGGAGGAGATGAGGACCGAGTCTCAGCAAGGAGTGAGGAGGGAGATGGGGGCACCAGGAAAATGCTGGCGAATGAAGAGGGTGAGGTTCAGGGCCTCAAGAAGGGAGGGATCAGGACAGGAGAGGAGGTATCAGTAGGAGGAGGAGGAGGAGGAGGAGGCAGGGACAGGTGGGGAGACATCCATGGCATCCTGGGCAGGGGAAGGGGGACGAGGCGGAGCCTTTTTAGGTGCAGAGGGCGCTGGGGTGCCACTGGGCGTTTGACGGCGGCGGAGGAGGTGTGGG
Source organism: Schistocerca americana (assembly GCF_021461395.2). Taxonomy (NCBI): domain Eukaryota; kingdom Metazoa; phylum Arthropoda; class Insecta; order Orthoptera; family Acrididae; genus Schistocerca; species Schistocerca americana. Next base: position 398,539,773 of record NC_060123.1, on the reverse strand, counting down.
GGATGGGAGCAACTGGAAGGTGGCGTGGAGTGGCAGATCCCGGTGCTGGAGTCGGCGCCGGAGATGGTGAGGGCGAAAACGATGACAATGGCGATGATGTAGACGACGAAGAGGGTGAAGGTGAAAGTGGAGCATGGGCTGTGGCCCTCTGGGCCACCACCCTAATGGGGCCGCGGAAATGGAAGGAGCAGAGGGAGGGAGTGGAGGGAAGGGATCAGAGGAGGCCCGGGAGGGAGGAGCCGGGAATGGGGTGACAAAAAGTGAGGGAGATGGGAGAGTGAGGAATGGGGGGATGGACTGAGGGGGAGATGATTGGGCACACCACGTGGTAGTGGTGGCGGCGGCGGAGGGAGATGTGTAGATGACGGCAGTGGTGGTGGCTCTAGTAGTGGTGGTGGGTGTCGACATTGTGACAAGGAGGAAGACAGAGGACAGGACAAAAGAACAGTGGCAAACAAGAGACGGGCAAGCGGACAGAAAACAGAAGGAAAAGGATGTAGAGTGATGAAGAAGACTGGGGCCGAAGCCCCACTCTGCTGTTGCTGATGGGGGGCGACCCAGCTGGCTGGCTGGTGGGGACGCCGCTGCTGCTGCTGGCTGCTGGCTGGACCGCTGCTGGCTGGGACCGCTGCTGGCTGCTGGCTGGACCGCTTCTGGCTGCTGGCTGGACCGCTGCTGACTGCTGGCTGGACCGCTGCTGGCTGCTGGCTGGCTGGCTGGACCGCTGCTGCCTGGCTGGTTGGCTGGCACCTGCAAAACCTATCGCTTCGATTGGTGATCAGAATGTCACAATCGAAGGGCGGTAGTATTGCGAATTACAGCCGGAGATGCCAACTTCCGAGCTCATAGCGCCCCTTAAATACACGTGAACAGGCAATCTTTCCCCTTTTCCACCAGAGTGAGCCACAAAAGCTGCAATTGCCACAGCGGCGACACCGCCAGAAACGGAGGGCGACTGCTATACGCTACGCGCTGTTGCGCGCTCTTCAAAACAGGAAATTTTACTACGGCTCAGACCACATAGCCATTACGCAACTTCCTTCTTACCCCTTCTGACACACGTTATTCTCTGTCTAGTCCAGATTTAGATCACTTTTTTTTCCTACACAAACTCCTTTGTACTTTTCTTTCCGTTTTCAGTCCACATTGCTTTACTTTATTGCTTTTACTCACTTCCTGGCTATTCTTATGTCAATTCCTGTGACGGGTACTGCAATAACAGACTACTAAGAGATTAACAGAATAGTACTCGACTTAAGAAACTGCAGTATGAGAAACGAAAATAAAAGAAAACCACTAACAGAATGGGAATTCTTGTACATCAGACACGTCTCCACTTAAATTGTGAACTATCTGGCCCTCTTTTTTCTATTCTCTTGAGGCGACTCGTTACACCCCTCCCTCTTCTCTTCCACCCAATATCTCTGTCAACGCTTCATCTGGTGGCTTTTTCCTTCTTTTCCGTATTTCAGTGTTTTTACAGTCTTGGTAATATTCTACAAGACCGTTTATCTCTTCTCATTGTTTGAATCTGTGGCATATGATACAACATTCTCCTTTTTATAAAATATTCTAATCTTTTATTCCTCATTTGACTCAGTACCATCTGTTTCTCCTCCATTTATTTCCTTTAAAACTTTTCTACTTGGTGCTGTTGCTATTTAGTTACTTTTGTCCCTACCAGTACCATACTCTTGCCAGTCCTCTTCGTTGTACTCATTCCTTGAAAAAATCGATGTAGAGTCATTTCGACTGTCATAATTACTGTCTTTGTCATTTTCTCTTTACTCCATTCCCACTGACAATATTTCATCGTATTCACTTTCTTTTATTTCAATATTTCCTCAGGACATTCGTTTTCGACTTAAGAACGATACCACTAACTGCGTTGTTCATTTGCCTCTCCTCAATTACTCGTGTGTTGTTACATTCATCAATTTTCTTACAGAATTAATATCCTTCCCAATTAACGCCATTTTAGAAACTAGTACTGTTCTCACATTTCTTATGCACTTCCTGAAAAATGTAAGACCTGTATTAACAGATTTTATTTCTGGTATGGGAGCCTTGCTGCATGAATTCAACGAACTTTTTTCTGAATTTAGTGAAAGAATCTTTGACTGCCCTCGTATCCAGTCTCAACGCATCGAACATTTTTTTCATTGCTTCCAATATTTGTTGAAACGACGTGACCCCTGTTTTGCTTTTTATTGTCAATTTTCAGCTTGCATTTTTCTTCAATTTGAACTCTGACAAGTCCTTTCCGATCACTCAAGGTAAATAAATACGTGACACTAATGGTTATTGCCAGTTTTAAATAGGAAATGTTTATACAGGCGATTGACTTCGTTATTACACCATACTGTCGTGGGCATCACACGTATCGAACTCTGTCGGCCGCTGTTTAGTGGGTAAAAGGACTTTAACAATAGTACTATTCAGCCGAGATTCCTTCACTTTTTCAATTTAGATCACGTATGTAAGTACAGCCCGTGCTGACACCTGAATAGCGATTGCCACGAATACTACCAAACCTGTGATCGATATGGGATCAAAATTTGTTGATACTGGCTGTCATGTATGACCCCACTCGCGCTGTGAAAGCTCGCAGTCTCTGCCGACCCAATATTAGCAAAGTTTTGGTAGTAGCCCGTCCGTCTGAACGTTACCTGTGCCGCCCTTCTGTAGGGATGTCAGCCTTGCTCTGCTACCTGTTTCCTATATAAACGTAAACGCTCACACAGTCGGCAGGAGCGGCTAACCAAATAATTGTTTACTTGTCAATACTATGACTCATTATTTCGGAACAATAGCGTCACCATATATTCCAAAATGCTTGAACTCACTGGAAAAGTAATGTCTAACTACTAAACCAAAGAAAAAGTAGAAAGTACACAAATGGTCAACATTTTAAAAGAAACATTTTAAGTGGCTCTGAGCACTATGGGACTTAACATCTATGGTCATCAGTCCCCTAGAACTTAGAACTACTTAAACCTAAGGAGATCACACAACACCCAGTCATCACGAGGCAGAGAAAATCCCTGACCCCGCCGGGAATCGAACCTGGGAACACATTTTAAGTAAATTACTTTGAACTAACTGAATATGTGATGCACCCTAAACTTCGACTCACTGGGCACCACTCTGTTTCTTGTTGGTTTCATGAATATGACTCACTTCTTGTCAATCTGGACGATGTGCACTCGGCAACAGCGATTACTACATACAGCGATCCCACAAACTCCTTGCCTTTAGTAGTCTATTTGTTCCGCTCACTGGAAAGGCACTTTGATGGCAGATAACCGTTTGGGTGACCCACTAGCAGATCATTATTTGCAAATGTAATCCTTCAAGCACTACTTCGATGTTCCATCAACAGCTGTTTCATTTGGACAGTTCGGCGCATGAGGTAGCCTCGAGCTCTGAAGCACCTTGCCACGGTTAGCGCGGCTGCTCCCTTCGGAGGATCGATTCCTCCCTCGGGTATGGGTGCGTTTGTTGTCCTTAGCGTAAATTAGTTTACGTTAGACTAAGTAGCGTGTAAGCTTAGGGACCGATGACCTCAGCAGTTTCGACCTATACGAACTTACCACAAATTTCCAATTTGGACAGTCCCCTACAGATACCCAAGACAATAATTACCAAACGAGTTGTTGAAGCCAACAGCATTTGATTTTCGTTCGTTTTCTAAGCATATTATAGGCTTCCTATAACCGTAACGAACTAGTTCACAGTGTTCTGCTAGGAGCGTGTAAACATTGTCCTTTCTGTGAATGTTCCATACGATTCATCATCATTTGGTCATCAGTCTTCTGACTGGTTTGATGTGGCCCGCCACGAATTCCTCTCCTGTGCCAACCTCTTCATCTCAGAGTAGCACTTGCAACCGACGACATCAATTATTTGCTGGATGTATTCCAATCGCAGAATTCCTCTACAGTTTTTGCCCTCTACAGCTCCCACTAGTATCACGGAAGTCACTCCCTCATGTCTTATCAGATGTCCTAACACCTTGTCACTTGTCCTTATCAGTGTTTTTCACATATTCCTTTCCCCTCCGAGTCTGCGCAGGATCTCCTCATTCCTTACCTTATCAGTCGATCTCATTTTCACCATTCGTCTGTAACACCATATCTCAGATATTTCGATTCTCTTCTGTTCCGGTTTTCCCACAGTCCATGTTTCACTACCATACAATGCTGTACTCCAGACGTACGTACTAAGAAATTTCTTCCTCAAATTAAGGCCGATATTTGATATTGGTAGACTTCTCTTGGCCAGGAATGCCTTTTTTGCCATAACTAGTCTGCTTTTGATGTCCTCCATGCTCCGTCCGTCATTGGTTATTTTACTGCCTAGGTAACAGAATTCCTTCACTTCATCTACTTCCTGACCATCAATCCTGACGTTAAGTTTCTCGCTGTTCTCATTTCTGCTACTTCTCATTACTTTCACCTTTCTTCGGTTTTCTCTCAGTCCATATTGTTTATCCCATTCAGCAGGTCATGTAATTCTTCACTTTCACTCAGGATAGTAATGTCGTCAGCGATTTCACCTCGAATTTTAATTCCACTACTGAACTTTTCTTTTATTTCCAGCATTGCTTCCTCGATAAACAGATTATTTAACAGTAGCGGCGAAAAGCTACATTCTTGTCTTACAACCTTTATAATACGAGAAGTTCGTTCTTGGTCGTCCACTGTTATCATTCCCTCTTGGCTGTTGTACATACTGTATATGACCGGTCTCTCCCTATAGCTTACCCCTACTTTTTTTCAGAATTTCGAACGTCTTGCACCATTTTACACTTTCTAACGCTTTTTCCAGGTCGACAAACCCTATGAAAATGTGTTGATTTTTAGTCTTGCTTCCACTATTAACCGCAATGTCAGAATTTCCTCTCTCGTGCCTTTACTTTTCCTAAAGACAAACTGATCGTCATCTAGGGCATCCTCAATTTTCTTTTCCATTCTTCTGTATATTATTTTTGTAAGAAACTTGGATGCTTGAGCTGTTAAGCTGATTGTGCGATAATTCTCGCACTTGTCAGCTCTTTCCATCTTCGCAATTGTGTGGATGATGCTTTTCCGAAAGCCAGATGGTATGTCGTCAGTCTCATACGTTCTACACACCAACGTGAATAGTCGTTTTGTTGCCACTTCCCCCAATAATTTTAGAAATTATGATGGAATGTTATCTTTCCCTTCTGCCTTATTTGACCTTAAGTCCTTCAAAGCTCATTTAATTCTGATTCTAATACTGGATTCCCTGTCTCTTCTAAATCGACTCCTGTTTCTTCTATCACACCAGAGAAATCTTCCCCCTCATAGAGGCTTTCAATGTATTCTTTCCACCTATCCGCTCTCTCCTCTGCACTTAACAGTGGAAGTCCCTCTGCACCAACTTCGCTTTTAATGTCATCGAAGGTTGTTTTGCCTTTCCTGTATGCTGAGTCTGTCCTTCCGACAATCATTTCTTTTTCGATTTCTTCACATTTTTCATGAAGCCATTTCATCTTAGCTTCCCTGGCTTTCTATTTATTTCATTCCTAAGCGACTTGTATTTCTGTACTCCTGAGTTTCCCTGAATATTTCTGTACTTACTCCTTTCATCAATCAACTGAAGTATTTCTTCTGTTACCCATGGTTTCTTTGCCGTTACCTTCTTCGCACCTACGTTTTCCTTGCCAAATTCTGTGATGGCCCTTACGAATTACGAATTTGGATTCATTTTCTAAAGCGTGCACAATCGCACCTCTGCCTCCGTGCTCGAATTGCGACGCGTACACTAACTTCCATGGTGAGCATCTTTCGCTCAGTTAAACTGCTAACAGGAATTGTTCTGCGACTTGAACGCAGCTACGCTCACGAACCAACGTGTCCGACACCCTCCAAAGCTTCGCCACACACGTCTTCCCACCATGTCATTATGTTTACTTGCTGCTGGCCATTGCATTTTCCTTCCCTATGTGGCTTTCAGACATCTCTTTTCAATTACTATTGATTTGGTGAACAGTGTACTTCCGAACATGCAGGTGATATTCACATCTTTACTGCCTGTGTCTATTGTAATTTTCAGTGCCCTTTTTTGCTATTTCAACATCTAAGAAATTTTACTTGAAAAATTCAAAAGAGTTTCCTCTATATCTTCAACAGTTCGAAGGTCCTCCGGAATCTCTTATTTGGTCCTCCTACTAAATAATCATCACTCCCTGCTTAATGCGACATAACATTTCGCTAGGTCTAGTCATCGGAAACAAATCAAATTCTTCTTTCACTTAATGAAGTATAATCGCTACCAGATCACTACATACAAGATCCCTCTTAATGTCAAGGTGCCATTTACATAATCCATACGGTTCAATCGGTACGCTTGCGACAGCATGCGCTACCTAATATGTTCCAAAACGCCAAGTTAATGATATAATAGTAGTGTCAAGCGTCTTGGATAGCTCTTGTACTAGGGGCCATTTGTATGCCCAACAGAAGGACGTCTTACTAGAACTACCCGGCAGTGAGGGGTCAAAATTTTAATACGACACACATCCTCCAGCTTAGAAAGATTAACAAATCGATTGGTTCTTTTCGCGTTAGATGTGGTCTTCGGTGCACTTTAAGGGGCTTATGGAGGCTTCATTTTATGGGCGGTTCCCGAAGAACGTGATTTCTATGTAAAACAACAGAGCCGCTGTTTTCGAAACGACTATGTACATCAAACGGCAGAATTTTTTATGATACGTTCCTAAGATCTCAATATATCAGAACTTTGAAAATTTTCTTTATGTCTTTATCCGTTTCCGGCATACAGAGTTTCAAACTTATCCTACTTCTACCGTAATATACGCACTTAAAGTAACTGCAGAAAACGGGTCAAATTTTAATGCTATATTTTATATGCATTTATTTAGAAGTATCATGTTCACTTTAAAAAAAAATCTTTGTCCGTTATCGAGAAACACCTCAAAAAATAGTTTTTATGTACCAAAACCTAGCCGCAATTTCCAAGATGTCTATGCACAGCAAATGGCCGTAACTGTTACGATGTATTCTTATTATACCGGTCTCGGACAACCTTGAAAATTTTCATCGTATCTTGGCTCGTACCCGAGACATAGAGTTTGAAAGTTACGCTACTTGCACACATGAAATACTCACGTAAAATCCAGTTTAAGGCTGAAAGCTAGTATATAAAGTGATGTAACACAGAGTAATTTCCTTTAAAGCGTCTCCATTCTCATCAGATGGTTTCTGGAAACCTCATGTTGTTGAGTTACTAAAGCACTTGCAAAATTTTTCTACACATAAAATTCTGTACGTCTTGCAAAATTAAATACTTTTTGCATTATTTCAATGTCACATGAATAAATTCAAAATTTTACAGGCCTATGAAGTTCTTTTCATAAGAGTGACATGCTCTGCTGTAGCTGGGAAAAGTAAGGAATTAGCGGAAAATTCTATCAGAGGACCAAAAAGGCGAATATGCTGCTGTTTATTAAATACGGGAAAGCTGGGTACTAGCTGCCTCGTTCTGTCTTCCTCAGGACCATTAAAAATTTACCGAAAAATTTTGGCATGCGAATATGTTCGTGCCTTTTCATGCTGAGGGAGTAAGTGGCAGTGGAAAACGTTAGAAATGTAACCAATACAGTAAGGTAGTAGACAGTGGTTGTTGTGTAGAAAGAGGGAAGCAGACAATAATAGTGTGAGGGAAAGAGAGGGATAGAATGGCAGTGGAACATAGTTGATAGTGGAAGAACACTGCTAGGAAAAGCGTGAAGGAGAAAGTGCCACTGGAAGAGGAATAAAGGGAAGGAGAAACTGGAAATGGTTGAGAGCGAGTAAAGATGAGGGAGTCTATGACACTGACAACGGGAAAGAAAGAGATTGCGACAGTGAGAAGACGTAGCAGCAGTGGGAAGCAATGAATGAAATAGTAGCAGTAAGAGAGAGAAAAAGGGAGACAGTGACATTGAGACGAGTCAGTATTAGTAGGAGTAGGACAGAAGGAGACTGTGGCTGTGAAACAGGGGACTTTGACAGGGAGTCAGAAAGATGTAATGACAATGAGTTGGGCTGAATGGGTTAGCGACAATGGAAAAGTGAGTGTGGACAGGTGAGAGGGACATACAGCGATGAACTAATGGGTGTCAGTTACAATTAGAGGAACTTGCCAGAATGAGAGGTGAGCTGCACGTTAAAAAGAGCACGAAGGTGTTTCTCAGTCAAAATTTTTGGGAAAATTTTTGAAGATACTAAGGAAGGTGGAATGAAGCAGCTGGTACCCTGCTTTTCAATCAGTGTTTTTTAATAAAAAGGAGCGTATTTGCCTTTCATGTGCATTGTCTTTCCACTGGTATTAAAATGACCTGGAAGGAAAACTGGGAGACATCAAATGAACGCAACTCAGCAGCAGGCCGAAAAGCCGTCATACGAAACATTCGTACGAGATTTGTCTTTGGCAAACTCCCACAATAGAATAATCGCCGGAAACTGAACAGTACCAATATTTGTGACTGCGACGAGCAGGGAACGGGAAATGTTAACAGTTTGTTTTTTAATCGCAGAAAGTACGTCAGAGAGAAGAAGGCTCTGTACACGAGCATAAAAGACATGTTGATATTTACTACTGTTAATACTTAGTGTCTTCTGGCTTCAATCATTGAAATTGTTTACAGTTAAGTAATGGCATTACTTTCAGAAATGGTGTAAAAACCGAAATTTAGAATTTGTCTTGTTGAAGCCTGAGAATAGTTTTATTTTTTCTTAGCTTTAAACGAAACATTCTTTAAACGTTTGGACAAATTTTCTCTCAGTATCTACTATAATTTTAATTTTTGTTGTACATTGTGATAACTGTTGTGATCTAATTATTGTCGATTCCTGTGGTTGTAATACTTAAAACATTTGGACAAATTTTCTCTCAGTATCTACTGTAATTTGAATTTTTGTTGTACATTGTGATAGCTGTTCGGTACAGCAGCGCCAAACGACAAACAAACTACTGTATAATAAAGTAATATACAAACGCGACTGCAATACACATAAGCACACACACTGTGCTGAAGAGCGAATTTCAGACAAAGCGACTATCGTAGGGGACGAATGTCTTAATACTTCTTTCTCGTCCCCAACTGATTACCTATATTATGAGGGAGGCGTTTTCAGTGTGTCGTCAGGGTGGGTACCTCAACCGGTTATCAAAAAGATCATTCGGCCACACAGTCTTGTGTTTTCGTTTTAGACTTTACCCCTTTATCTTATTCATAATTGGAGATATTACAGACAACGTTCATGCTTTCCTGTTTTGTAAGCTGAGTGGTAATGTTAATATGAGTATTTCTATGCGATGGGAGAGAAGGAATAAAATTTTAGCGGACTTTGTATTACACGAATTTCTTTAATGTTTCATATGTTTTGATGAAAAGAGAATTGAAAACGTCGGCTGTCAGTTATGGTAATGGTAACAGAACAGGTGGATATTTTGAGAAAATGCACTGCAAAGTTCCAACAAAATCTTATATTTCAAAAGACCCATTGTGATCTTTCTATTCAGACAAGTCATCGTTTTCAAATATTTCAAGGGTAACCACATATTTTTAAAACCGAAAATTATATCCATATTCTCATTCTTAACTTTGTCTATTTTATTATGGAAATATTCACGTTTATCTGATTAGCAACAACTTCCGAAGCGCATTTCCGTTCAGGAACATGGTAATGTTCTTTATCTGAATCGTAGTTACTCATACCATTCTCGGACTTGTACAAATCGTCCCTGTAAAGCATATCTCTCTCACAAAGAATGCTTGCGTTACTGAAACTGACAGCCACATTTTTCTACCACTTCCACTTTTTACAAGCACACATTCTGACAAATTTACTATTAGAGAGAATCTAAGGTAGAGGTGTAATTTCGCGGTTTTTCGTGGAACTATCAACTAATATGAATAAAGCACATCACGTACCATGATTTACATGCAATAACTCGGTTTCTAATGGATTATCCAATTGTTTACAGATTAGGACTTCAATTGGCATTTCAGTAAGCCGGAATAAAAGTGATACGTGTGAACCCAAGAAGAAACTGAAATTCTCATCCTTCCGCAATCATTAAAAATGTCACTGTAGCAGGCTGACCTTTTAATGTTCATTACTATAGTTTCGGACAAATTATTAACGAGTCAAGCATTGTGGGGTTCCCAAAATTATAAATTACAAATAAATTATATAAACCAACTTTCGTTTTCTAGAAGTGAATAATAGTATAGGGTAGTTAATACTGTTTTGGGGTTTTTGATTTATTATGCGAGGTATGGTTGTTTTCGGCGGGACATTTCTAGCTTAGATTCAGCTGATAAGGGAATCATCAAGCAAACAAGATAATGAATAGTTCTTCTTCTTTCAATATATCATGAGAGATACTTCAATAACCGCGCGACTTTATCTCTAGTAGTAAACGTTGGAAATCATTAAATGTTCCCGAGCGGCTCTTTCTATAAGCAGAAGCCGATTAGTTACAGTTGGCGTACTCAATTACTTGAGCTAACAGATCCTCAATTAAGAATTCTCTGTTTTCATCGTCCTCTTGATGCATTTTCTTCATTCATTGGCGTAGTTCCAGTTGAATGCCAAACGGAAAGTAATTGCTGTGTAAGTGCACTTAAATTCTTTTGTAACTTCTGGTGGGCAGCTATTCTGAATGTTACGTTTTAACGAATACAAAACTAGGTTGATCGCAAGGAGAGCAAAATAGTACGTTAGCTTTATTCAGCGGTGAATTACAAGCCATAGTACTATTCTATCGAATAGAAAACGTTCCCAGAATTATGGTTGGCTAACAGCAGAGTCATTACAAAGAAAAAGAAGAAAAGAAGGTTGTCATTGTTACTGAAACAGTTATCTGAGAATGGTTCAAATGGCTCTGAGCACTATGGGACTTAATTTCTGAAGTCATCAGTCCCCTAGAACTTACAACTACTTAAACCTAACTAAGCTAAGGACATCACACACATCCATGCCCGAGGCAGGATTCGTACCCGCGACCGTAGCGGTCTTTCGGTTCCAGACTGTAGCGCCTAGAACCGCTCGGCCACAACGGCTGTCTGTCTGAGAATCACATGCATATATATTGTAATGAATACAACGCAGAATAAGACGGAATCTATAGTAAAAATGTGATTTTATGCAGCAAATCTGGTAGTTTTATTCTAGAACCTTATGCGAATTTCCAAGCATCGGAAAGGTAATACTTGTTTGTAAACTGTACCTGGTTGTAAGTTTATGTCAGATCATCCGTATTTCATATTGTGTTTCGTAAATTACACGCAATAAAGGCCCTGTTCAAGGTTGCAAACTTTAGAAGTAAATGTGCTGTTACGGAGCAAATCTGGTAGTTTTATTCTAGAACCTTATGTCAATTTCCAAGTATCGGAAAGGTAATACCTGTTTGTAATCTGTACATGATTGTCAGTTTATGTCAGATCGTACGTATTTCTTATTCTATTTCGTAAATTACCTGCAATAACGGCCCTGTTCAAGGTTGCAAACTTTAGAAGTGATTTATCAGTAGGAAAAACGTCAGCATTGTATATTCCTTCATCATTTCTCTTCTACATCCTGTTCTAGTACACTTTTTCCCTTTAAACAATCATTGTATTCTCCGTTGTATCCATTATTCTATTACCAGTGCTATTTTTACATCGTAGTACCCACAAACCTAATTTCTGTACAGCAAGAATAAGCTCTATGTTTTACATTAGTTTCTGTAAATAAGTAAATCACAAAAATGGAAAAGCCTTGGACAGACACAAAACAGTTAATACGAAAGTTGAGGTCAGTGTCACTACAGTAGCTTTGGACAGAAATACCTGTTGGAAACACAGTACTGCTGTTTGTTTGCATAATACATGGAGGTAAACAGCAACATTATTTGGCACTGAGAAAACAGTTGATGGCGTGAGAGCGTCAGAAATCTGCCGTAGGCATCATGATAGACCTAGGCGAACTTTATGAATGGTCATTGGTGGATGTGTCAAGGTGACCAATTAGTTGGCAGTGAGACTACAGTTATTGATGCTGGACAGTTAGAAACCAGGGCTGGACATTATGATAGAGCTGGATCCTTAATCGGATGAACTTTATGGAAAGGTACTGCCAAGTTTTGTGCAGGTGACACTGAAAGATACTTAAGATGTTACAAAATTTTTCACAGAGTACAATACTGATTTCTCACCAGACGTTTGGCATTCAACCAAAGACGGGCAAGTGTTACAAATAGTGCCAAAGACTGACACATTGCCATCTCAATTAATATAACAAAGGAAAATTAAAAATCTGAGTTTCTGAACATATGTTTGAACACCGTATCTGTCTCTCAATATTACTATTGAAATACAAATATGTGACATTTGGTTATTTATGGAAAAGCGGAAGACTTTAAAGTTCGTAGTTATGTAACGTTTTTCACAGATATTCTGAAACCAAGTCAAAAACTAAAAAAAATAAACAAATGACAAAGTCAAAACACGTAATCACTTAATCATTTAATAAACGATGTTTGTAGATTCTCACCCTGTATTTGACAGACTAGAATAAATTCAAAATTAACGTTTAACGTTTTTCTTTGTGTTCTGTGTCAAATTAATCAAGGTTTACGGTGCTCTAATGTAATTGCATTTTCAAAGAAATTAGGTATTGGTTACCGCCTGTTTTCACAAAACACGTGTTCTTCTCAACTTCATTGGAAACATATTATTTAGAATGTATGTATCGTCATCAGCGGGTGTTAAATTTACGTATATTAATACGAGTATCTTGCTTGTTTCGCTTGGAACACATTCATTAGTTTTGTCTCGGTAGCTGGACACGGCCTTTTCCGAATGTTTTTAGCCTTATGCATATGTATGGACTAGCAAATGGGGACACAGTCACATAGGCCTTGTTTATTTCTGCACTCAAGTGTAATTGGCATTAGCATCTTAAATTTAGCCATTGTTTTGCCTTAAACCTCTCATTATGTTTTAGTGGGATTTTCTGTATTTCATCCATTTCTTTAACCACTTTTATATGATAAACAATAGGACCTTAATCTTTTCCATTATTTTGTTAAACCAACCATTAGTTAGATGTAGGATTTGCTGTCCCCTACAAATGTTTTTATTTCTTCATAGGTATCGCTGACCTCCTCATTAGAATGTGACCATATTGGAGCGCAGTTTTGAATGATTCACATGGAATGTCTTATGTTTATTTTTGCTAAATAAATTGATGTTCTGTCTGATAATGCCTACACTTGAATCTTCTGCTTGGTCTATTCCTCTTGAAAAAATGCCCTTATTTTAATCGCCAGGTAGTTTACTTACTGAGGCCAAGCTGCAGGAAACGATCCCTCAACGGATAAGGAGCAAAAATAGTCATATGGCCGTATGGCCGGAAAAGCCTTGCCACATGATGATGGAGATGAAAGGACTTGGATAGTTTTGTTGTCCGTGATGTAAAACACGCATGAAAATACACCAAGCAAGTGGGGATGTTATGTCTGTAATATAATTCTACACTCAAAAGCTCCATCTTGTTGCAGCCACATTAACTTCCGTGCCATCAAAGGCACTTTTTCCAGCATGGGAGACAGGTTCACTGGCTGGCCTGTGAGACGTTATGGAAACATGGCTAGTCCCATCAGGTGGCTGCTAATAACCTCCGCTGACACATTGAGGCTGAGCTGGTGCTGATGGTTCTCTGCCATCAAACCAAGGTGATTCTCCTTAGCTCACAGGTCTGTGTTGTGAATAGGATGGACGACGAAAATCTCAACACCACGATGGCCTCTGCTATGAATCACCGACAAATCCGGATACGAAAGATAAGTCTGTAGGTGAGAAGGTCTACGTGCATTGTAACACTGGTAGCAGTCATGGAAAATGTTCCCGCAGTTTATGAATAATGCTCGCGCAGTTTATGGAAAACGTTCCACTTGGTTTTCTGGTTTACTCCATGATGGCGAGCCACGTAACTTGTGCTGATTAATTCCAGTGTCACGGTCACAGATTCACACAGACCGTCATGTGCGTGATCTCCCTTGGGAGGTATTTGCGGCCTCACGGACACATGACCTTTTCTTTCTGCTTACTCTGTCAGGAATTGTTTCCTGAAGATTTTCCACCTATATTTGGCCATATTTCCGTCACTATTTTGGCAATAATATTACTTGTTTTCTGCTTCTCCAGCTGTTAAGATCTACCGTTAGGCCGTAAGATTCAGCAAGTTACTAACCATAAATAAAAACTGGTATAAGGATAATCAGATGTGTTTATAATGTTCATCTTACGGTTTACTCTTACACACTTCTGCCGAGGCAAGACCTCACTCGTTGAGCATTTCACTACCCACGGGACTCTGTCCAGGCAGAGCACGAAGAGTCTTTCGTGTTAAACTACATGCAGGCAAAGATAACAGCAATCTGAGCACAACCCTAATTGTCTGATCCTATAGTCGACGCTATCAGCCTACACGCTGATCAATCCCAGAATAGCACTGAAGTCAATTTAGCTTCAAAAAACCCTTTCATGACTCGTAAAGCATTTAACTCTATATACAAACTAACTCATTTGAAGTACAAGTTGGTGAAGAGCCAATGCATATACATAGAGGGTGAGACAGCTAAGTCCTAACACCCCTTGTATATCCCCAACCGTAACAGACAAAAAGGTGGCATTTGGACAGTGAATTGCCGTGACAGGAGTTACTTGAATACATCACATTTCATGTTTGTGTTATTTCTTACTACAGAGATACGAGGCCATCTTTGGTTTTTTTAAATGTAACCCCTCTGTTAAATTTTAGCGTAACATGATGGGCTTAAAAAGACGGTTCAAAATATGTGTATCTCATAATATTTAGGCGAATAGTTCGTCCTTCGAAGCGGCGGCGTCCCTTGCGAACTTTCCAGTTGGCCAGAGGAACTTAATAGGGAAGGCGTTGTTTTCCTGCTTCTCGATAACGCCGCAAGGTGACGCACGAGGTAGCTGGAGAGAAGTGTATAAATGTGCTGCTGGGGTAATGAGACATCGCATTTCCGTCACAGTTTCTTCGAGAAGACATGTACACCAACGAAGAACAGTTAGATATGCTTCTAGTGCATGGTGAAAGCAGAAGAAATGCTGTAAGAGCAATAAAGCGATATGGAGAGCTGTATCCTGATCGTGAGCGTCCTACGCGCCAGTTTCTTGCTCGTATTTGCAAGAAACTACTTGATTCGGGATCGTGGAACGCCATACAGAGAACAAGGTAGAAAACTGTAAATGGCGAGGTACATGAAGAGGGCGTTCTAGCGCTGGCGCATAACGACCCTAATGTTTCGTCGCGACGCGACGCCTCGGAATGTGGTATAAGTCAGAGAAGCGTTCTACGCATATTGCACCGGCATAGATTTCACCCGTTTCACCTCTCATTACATAAAGCATTTCCGGTGTGGATTTCGAACGGCGCCAGGAATTTTACCGGTTTGCTCTGCAGCGTCTACAAGATGATCCAACTTTTTCCAACGGGTGCGTTTTACTGATGAAGCGACTTTCACCAACCACGGTAATGTGAATTTGCATAATATGCATTACTGGTCAACAGAGAACCCTCATTGTCTTCGACAGGTACAGCATCAGCAACCGTGGAGTGTTAATGTGTGGTGCGGCGTCGTCGGAAATTTCATTGTGGTCCGTACGTCATTCCGGGTATACTAAATGGCAATAACTATGCACAGTTCTTGCGAAACGTTCTGCGCATTTTGCTGGAAGAGGTACCACTAACTACGTGTCAGTGCATGTGGTTCCAACATGACGGCTGCCCTGCTCACTCTTCCCGTGTGGCTACATAGCTGTTAATTGAAAATTTCCCGGATTGTTGGATAGGAATACGTGCTGAAGTGAAGTGGCCAGCCCGGTCTCCTGATATGACTCCTCTTGATTTTTTTCTGTGGGGAGCTATCAAACATAAAGTGTGTTGTGGTTGGCAGGAGAGCCAACACCGTGTTACTAGAGGAGGCCGAAATGCACGCGTTTTAGCTCACGCAGGCTAGCATGAGGTCTGGAACAGGACAAGGAAATTAGAATTTAGAAAAACGGACGTAGCTGGTGGAATATTTAACTTTAATCCATTAATGATGAACGTCGCTCTTGACGGTACATGATTCACAATATCAGTAGTAACTGAATATGGCGCCTTGCTAGGTCGTAGCAAATGACGTAGCTGAAGGCTATGCTAAACTATCGTCTCGGCAAGTGAGAGCGTATTTTGTCAGTGAACCATCGCTAGCAAAGTCGGTTGTACAACTGGGGCGAGTGCTAGGAAGTCTCTCTAGACCTGCCGTGTGGCGGCGCTCGGTCTGCAATCACTGATAGTGGCGACACGCGGGTCCGACGTATACTAACGGACCGCGGCCGATTTAAAAGCTACCACCTAGCAAGTGTGGTGCCTGGCGGTGACACCACATTCCTCCCCCGCAAATCGGCGTACGGTTGTGGCATAAGGCTTCCGCCAGCCGTGGGGAGGACCCCATGTTGACATATGCGACGAGGTGGGGAGCCTAACAACAGGCGAGGCTGTGCCACCTGCACCCTGCCATTCCGACCGCGGGGAGCTAGGAAACGCCTGAAAACCTGCTCCAGGGTGCACACCAACACGCAGTGTATGCGCCCGCAGAGAGACAGGAGGGGCCGAAGGGTCGACCTCCATCGGGCCGTGACACCCGACGGGCGAAGACGACATATGGCCCGGAGCGGGCAAGCGTTCCATGTAGGAGGACAACTGGTCTCGGGAAGCGATCGGCGGTGCGTGACCCAGGGAGGCGCCCGGCGGTTGCAGTGAAGCGTCCACTGCGGGCGTCGCTGGCGGGAGAACAGGCGGCGGCGGCGGTGGCGGCGGCGCGTCGCCATGGGGCAACATGGAGGGCAGCGTCGGTAACACCTGGAGCTGAGGCGAGACAGTAGATGGGTCCCCAGGCCACTGACCGGAAGGCACCGTCGCTGAAAGCAGACGGGGAGCGGCAGATCCCGTGCGACGACAGAGGCGCAGCTGATTGAGATGCCGACGCACCTCACCAGAGGCCCCCAAAACCATATACATAGCGCGGCCGAGGCAGCGAAGAATGCGCCCTTCGAGCCAATGCCGTGAACCTCGATAGTGGCAATAGTAGACAACATCGCCTGGAGCAAAAGCTGGTGTCTGCCGTTGCACAGGAACCTGATGCAGCGGATGTAGCAAAGACATCAAGGTTCGATGATGACGGCCGTGGAGCAACTCAGCCGGCGAGCGACCATCTCGGGGCTGAGAGCGATACGAGGACAAAAAGAGCAATAACGCGTCCTCCCGAGAATGCGACTCTTTCAACTTGAAACGTCCCCTTTCAGCAATTATACATGACTGTGCTTAGACTGACACACAATATTTTTAGCGCAACGCTGTCTGACTTTCAATAATCCCTACAAAAGAATGGCCCTGACTAACATTAACCTATACCTTTCACAAATCACTTACCTCACAAAAATCTTCGTTACTCGAACTACTGCAATACAGCGAGCGCCACTACTGCCAGCTAAATAAAAGATTCAACTACAGAAGGCACTAACTACTGATAGGCATAGTTAGCAAATGAAAGATTTTAATAGAGAACAAACAATGTATTTACCTTAATAGTGTTGAAAAATCATAATATACATAGCAGTTCATGACACCCAGTCTTACAAATTTCAAAACTCCGCCATCTCTCCCCCCACATCCACCACTGCTGGCGGCTCACCTCCAACTGCGCAATGCTATGCGCTGTTCACATCCAGCTGCCCAACACTACAATGGCAGACAACAATGCAAACTAGCCACAGACTGCATACAGCACAGCCAGTGATTTTCATACAGGGCGCTATGTAACGTTGCCAATAACAAAACATAAACAGCCTACTTACATATTCCCCATGCTCCCCACAAAAAATTTTACATATTGTTTTGGGCAGTGGCCAATACGATTTGATAAAATTTTTCTTAATTACAATAACAAAGAAATCAAAGGCACACACTTATTGATACAATGTTGGTCAAAAGCTAAAATTTTCTCACAGTCCATAAAGACAGTCCTGATCATTCATCACAGTAACATTGCAGTGTTTTTCTCAAAGTCTGAGCAGTAAAAGAAAATGCACACAGAAGCAATGGATTTCCATGCAATCTTGAAGAAGTAGTGTTGTCCTTCCAACGGAAAAACAGTGCTGACTCTTGACATGCAGACATGTATTGGTCCGCAACAGAGCAAACCCACAGCAGAGTCAGTCAAAATTTTGAAGAGTATTGGTAGGCAGGTCATCACAGAGCAGACCCACTGTAGTCCTGGTAGAGATTATGGTATTGGTGGGCCACCAGAGGTGCAGACCCACTGCAGTCCTTGTAGAAATAATGGTACTGGTGAGTCAGCAAAGGTGTAGACCCACAGTAGTCCTTGTAGAAATGGCCAGCAGCCATCTGTTGTGACTGTGCAGGTGCACAATCACCATTGAAGAATCTTGCTGATAATATAGCAAGTCCATAACCACCACTTGTGCACTCACAAAGTTTTTGGAACTGTCCTAAGAACCAGCAATGGTGTCATCCAGTCCCTTGCTGAATTATTAACACATGTGCAAACACTAACAGTCCCTACTTCTTCCATATTGTCCATATACTATGACCAACAGAAACGTGTGCAGTGAAATGGAACTTACAAGTTACTTAATTTGATGAGCTGGTGTCAATTACAATTTTATAACATAAGAATACAATAACAAAGGTACAAAATACATCATTGAAGAACATAACAATACAGATAACATTTGTAGTACAGGCTTTACAAAACAATAGAAATAAACATACACATCAGTGTTACAGGAATTATGACATAAGTAAATACATAAAAGATCAGAATAACTTTTGAAAGATCAACTTCACACATGAGCAACAAAACAGAACAGATAAATAATGTCTAAACATCTTTACAAAGTAAATAACATAGTATTAGAAAAATTCTACAACATAACTCTCATCAGCTAAACACATAAAGACAGGAAAAACACAAATAAACAAGGGTACACAAACAAATAGCAGAATAACACAAGAGGGAAGTGCAGGGTTTGTTGTCAGTGTAGCATTTGGTACTGCAGTCCAACCCAAAACTTCATTCGATAGATCTTTCGTCTTATTTCAACATTTGTTTCCACCAAAACAATCCTATCCAAGCATGCTTTCTGTATTTATATGTTCACATATTTCTTACCTCATTATTTATTTTCCATTATATTACCTCATCATTTATTTCCAAGAAAATCCTACCTAAACCTGTTGTTCCTAAACCCTATTTTTTTGGTTCATATCCTCTTTCAAAATACTTTTTTGGCCAAACCATTTTCTTATAGCTTCTCAATGCATTTCTTCCAATTCATCACAACTTGTTCTCCTATATGGCCTACCCCATCTTAAGCTAACTTAAATCTACTGAGCCCAGATGCTAAACTAAGGGACAAGGCAATGCAGCAGCACAAAACAATTACCACAAACAACAATGACAAAAAATGCATATTTGCAAAGCAAGCAGCATTATAGAAATTAGCAAAGCAATTGCAATATTACAACTAATATAAGGCAATGTGCAGCAAACAAGAGAAATAAATCAGTAGTAAAACTGGCTTAACAGAGTAATACAAATTGAAATTCAGTAGCACTATGCCTGGCAAACAGCTGCAGCAAATGCAATAACTTATATCTAAACATGAGAAAGCTCAAGCAGAAAAAATATTACAGTAAAAATGGCCATGTTTAATACCTATGTCACATCTTAACACCAGAGTGATGCATCACTGTAACTTGCTCTAGCAGACAAGTTACCAAGTCACTGACAAAAATTATGTATGCAATTCCTGTGAAGTGGAATTGTCTTTTTGTGCTCCCTCATTTTTTTGGAGTACATCCATCATAAAGTTATTTTTTACTGGATCTGTAGTCATAAAATATTTATATTAGTACATCTATAAAATTTTATTTTAACCAATGCTGCAGTGCAGCTAGGAACTAGATATTAAACAAAATAGGCAAAGCAAGACGTGAAACGTCATTCACTAGCCATATGGCATTTCATAATGTAGTAAACAATCTTTCAACTAGCAAGACAATAGACATGAAACGTTTCTCATCATTTCATTTCAGTAAATAACATAAATTAAGAACTCTACAGTGTAATGATGTTTTCAAGTTTGAGGGTGTCATATTTACGATGCCTTCTACGAAGGACTGTCAATAGCGAGGATAATGGCCTCTTTTTTTTTCTTCTCCACCTGTGCCTCTGAAAAGGCGCACACTAATGGCTTTTTCTCCAGGTGTCTGACGCAGCTGGCCGCTCAAGACGCATTACGTCAAGGTCACTTGGCTTTCTTACCGAAATATTTACGACACCAGCTTGCAATACAGTGACAGTCTCATATAAAAATATTTCACAGGTGAAGAATTTGCGTTACAAATCTGTAGAAACAAAATCCTATTGATATTACAGTGTCCAAAAAATTTTCGTCGGCATTGTAATACATTCACGCATTTACATACATTTCATAACTCTTAAAGTACGATTCTTGGTTTCCAACAACCTTTTTCACAAACCAGAGTCCCTAACCACTACTTATTATTCCTTACCTTATTCGTCGACACTTCTTCAATATTTCATCATAACAGATATGTAGCATAATCAAATACCTCATATAGCATCAGCTTATTGATCATAAACATACCACAACAGCATGATACACATAGTCATCGTAATAATAAGATCATAACACCTCAGTCAACTCTCAAAATCGTTGTAGCTTCCTCCAATAATTTCAAAACCTAAAAAAAATTCTCTGCTCATGTCAAAAGTGTCATCTGCCTCAAACGTACTTAAAAATCGTGATCCCATTCCAAATATATCATTCAAAGCTCTCATAATATCACAATGGGTCCGAAAAAATATGAACAGTTCACAAGGTACAGACAAAATACAATTTCGTAAGTATGAAGCTACCCAACTGTGTAATTGCGTAAACATGTGTCACTGATGTAGTAAAAGAAATGTTTATCTCTCAGTTAAATGGTCAGATAGCTGTGTAATTTGTGTGTTAGACAAATATGGTACCGATGTGTAAAGTTGTATAAGCAAATACCATATTAGCTAGGGCTCCTTATGCTTGCCAAACACATCGTACACAAAGTAGGCGTGTACCCCCTGAGGATAAATGTAATTATACCCTCAGGTGTTACAGATTACAGCAATGGAATGAAATGTATCACGGAAAACCTTTGTATCGTTGTACTTCAAATATCTTTAAAAATAAATGATTTAAGTACAAAATTAATCACTCAAACACGTGTACTGTAGCGCTAAACTGTGCGTCTTGTTGTAAGATAATCTCTGTGGAAGAGTCGTAGTTATCATCCTCCGAAAGCTAAGTTCTGCAGAAGCCATTGTACTTACCTCATGATAAACAAAAGTGAAATGCTTTGCGTATAGATATCTTAGTTATTACGCTTATTGTTGTGATGAAGAAAGTACTATAATGTAACGTATTGTTGTGTTACGAAAAAGGCTGTCTCACTGTAGTGCTACCACAAAAGTTACTACTAACACATGTATTACTTTCCAGAATAATACAGAAAAACTGTGCAAAAATAAAACAGATACAGCGCAAAAGTAATAATATGAATTGCGTCACTCATTAGTAGCGTCATGATATTATCGTGTAGCTGTCAAATAAACTAACCACTGTGTCATCTGATATCTCTCAGAAAGTACTTTAAACCCAGAATGTATTTTCAAATAAACCAAAATGTTGCATTAAAATCTCATTAGCAGTACCGGTACATGTTCTAAGTATGTGAGCCATATGGTCGTTACGTAATCGTGCAACTTGTTGCAAGAATGTACACACACAATAACACTGTGTTGTCTTTCACTATAACAATACATTCGTAATTTCTGTTTAAATAAGTTCTCTTGGTTCTTGATTGGATATTGAACTTCAAACATTGTTGCATATTAACAGATTCTAAGTCTGACAAAGCATACTAGAAATGTGAAGTGAAAAGTTTTATGGCAAAGACAAAGTTAAAAAGCAGATTATCTTTCAACAGACGGTTTTACATGTGAAATGTGGTGTAAACCTTTACTCTTACTACTATGCAGAGCTCCAGCTTCAACGGAATCATCGTATGGTATATGTCGGTAAAGAATACTGGAATTTTTCTCAAGGTTAGCATCTATGTTATTTTTCTCTGAGCGAGCTGGCGCACGCGGCTGCCTGCTGTGCGAGTCATTGTCAGTTCCTTTGTTGGCGCGCGTCGTTATTGGGATTAGGAGACCTAACTTCTACAAATTCACCTTGACGAGAAGGCCCTGCCCTGTTTGAAGCTCGCCAGTTCTGATGGAATTCAGGTCTGTCGTTTTGTCGGTAGTTTACATAGTTTCTTGTTTGTCGGTCATGTGGTGGAGAATTTCTCCCAGAATCGTAACTGCGTGCTGAACTGTTGCGTCTGAAGTTATTCTGTCTCCCTTGATAATAACTGTTTTTGTTCCCATATTGTCTGTTTCTATGGTAATCTCTGTCATATTCATTACTACGGAAATGCGATCTTTTTCTATAACTATTATTACTCTGCCAGTGGTTGTCATATGGGTGGTGTCTGTTTTGGTCACGATTTGCGTTGTAAGAATAGACTTGTCGTGTCCAGTTATTGTTTCTGTCGTCACGGAATTGTGACGGATGTGACCTGTAATTGTTGTATTCCTGTTTTCGCGTTCCGCGATTGTCTGAGTCAATTTCTAATTCTTGTAAGAGTCCCTGAAAAGCTTCAAAGTCGTCTTTGCAACGTCCTGCCAAAATAATATGTCGTAAATGTTCAGGCAGTTTGGTTAAGCAAATGCGGATGAGTTCTGAGGGGCTGTATGGGTTTGAAAGATACTGATTCGAATGCAACATGTCTTCAAAATATTTCATAAGACTGGAAAATTCAGATTGTTCGAAATTTTTCATCATTATGATGCTATGTTTTACTCGATCTTGTGTGGCATGAGACCAATATGCTGAGAGGAAGGCGTGGTAAAACTCTCTTTCACTGTGGCAATCGTGAATGACCGACCGCATTCTTACAGCTGGTTCATTCTCTAAGTAGCCACACATAAATTCTAATCTGTGTTCTAATGACCAGTTGGGAGGAAAACAATGAGAGAATTGATGAAGCCACGCTTGTGGATGAATGTCGTTGCCAGAATTCTTAAATGTTTTGAATTTACGTGTAGTAATGAACAGCTTATAGTCAAAATCATCATGTCGGCGAGTCGCATGTCGGTCATTGTTACGTCGTTTCGGCGGTTCCATCTCAAAATTCGGTGTGCCTTGCCAATTTCTTTCATAATTTCCGAAGTGTCCTACGTTATTATTTTGTGGTTGTTCCGTATTTCTAAGTCCCTCTTCCCGTATTGGAGCGCGAGTGGCCTCTGAAAAACGTAATTCTTGTATTACCTGAGTCAGTTGATCTTGTACTTCCAGGATTTCTATTCGGTGTTGCGTATTAATTTGATTTTGATTTTGTTTGAATTTCCTAATTTGTTCGCACTCTTCTGTGTCATTAAAGACTACCGGTTTTGTGTCATTCAGATTATCATCTACCTTCGTAGATAAGTTAGTGAACTGATCCGAAAGTTCGGCTACTTTCTCCGATAGTGAACACATTTCCTCAGAGTGTTTTTCTGAACCAAGTTTCAGAGTGTCCATTTGTGTTGAAATCGAATCTACTGTGTCCTTTAAGTTTTCTTGAGTTTTTGCAAGTTGTGTAACCGAATCGGTAGATGCAACTGAGTCAATTTTAGCCCACAAGGTCTCATGATTTTTATGAACAATGGTTTGCAGTTCTTTTATGGCTGCTTCGTGATTCTGTAATGCATTTTCATGCCGCGAAAAAATAGGTTGAAAATGTTCACGAATTTGTGTTTTTACGTCGTTACAGACTTTTTGACATTTCGATTCGATTTTATGTAACTCAGTAGTTAAATCTTCACGTGTTTGTTCAAGTGTGGTGTGAAGATTTTGTTCCATTGCGTCTAACTGTTGCTGTGTTAGTCTCTAGCGTTGTTCCATTGTGTCTGAAGCTTTTGCTGTGTTTGTCTCTGATTTTGCTCCATTTGTTGCATTAGCTGTAATAACAATGCATTAGTGTCTGGAATCTGTTCCTCTACGCTTTTCGGCAGTGCATTTGCACCGGAAACATTCACATTTTGACAAGCAGAAAATGTGTCTTGACTTATTTGAGAAAACGGTGAGGACGCAAAACCTCAATCTACAGTATTTGCAAAATTGTGTCCTGTCATTTCGGATTCCTGAGGCGAGCTATTGCCGACCGATCGATCGATAATGCTTCCCTGTTCACTAATTGTTTCACTGCCTATGCCATTGTTTGCCGCCGGCTCCATTTCCCTATGCACAATTACCAAATTATAATGTTGAAGATTAGTTAATTGATTACACGGTGGCGCTAACACATTGCTTTCGTCTTCACTGTCATTTCTCAGTTTACTTTGGAGCCAAGTATTACGTTTTTCACACGCCGTTATTATCACAATATTTCACACGACAACACAGAAAAACGCAATTTGAAGAGCAAAAATAAAAGAATACATTAACATAGCACTGAAAATAATATCTAGTTAATTGCAAGCGCAGCTGCGAAATAGTTCCTGCAAATCTACATGCATGCCACAACTGTTTTACTGTACAACAATGAAAAACAACAACTACAAAGGAAATTCTCTCTATAATTACGCGCTAGCAATAAACAAAAGCTACACTAATTACACAAACTACAAGAAAAAAATCTGAAGATTCCAGTGAGGTATCCTCGGCTAAGGGTCGACATATGAAACGTCCCCTTTCAGCAATTATACATGACTGTGCTTAGACTGACACACAATATTTTTAGCGCACCGCAATCTGACTTTCAATAATCCCTACAAAAGTCTGGCCCTGACTAACATTAACCTATACCTTGCACAAATCACTCACCTCACAAAAATATTCGTTACTCGAACTACTGCAATACAGCGAGTGCCACTACTGCCAGCTAAATAAAAGATTCAACTACGGAAGGCACTAACTACTGATAGGCATAGTTAGCAAATGAAAGATTTTAATAGAGAACAAACAATGTATTTACCTTAATAGTCATAATATATGTAGCAGTTCATGACAAATTTCAAAACTCCGCCATCTCTCTCCCCACATCCACCACTGCTGGCGGCTCACCTCCAACTGCGCAATGCTGCGCGCTGTTCACATCCAGCCGCCCATCACTACAATGGCAGACATCAATGCAAACTAGCCACAGACTGCACACAGCACAGCCAGTGATTTTCATACAGAGCGCTACGTAACGTTGCCAATAAGATAACATAAACAGCCTACTTACAAACTTCAACATCTGTGACTTGAAAGTCCTGACCAATCGTTCAGCGGCACCGTTTGACTGTGGCGAAAACGGCGCGGACGTCAGATGTTGAATACCATTGGCCTTGCAGAATGACTGAAATTCTGCGGACATGAATTGTGGGCCATTGTCGGAAACAATAGTCTGTGGAAGACCTTCAATGCAAAAGATAGCGGATAACGCTCGGATGGTGGCAGATGCCGTCGTGGAAGACATCCGGACAACAAATGGAAAATCACTGAATGAATCTACCACAACCAACCATCGAGCATTCCAGAATGGAATAGCAAAATCGATGTGTAAGCGTTGCCAAGGGGAAGTGGCTTTTGGCCATGCAAAGAATTTCCGCGGTGGTGCTGATTGTTGTTCGGCACACGCCATGCAAGAAGAGCACATATTCGTAATCCCGGCATCGATTCCGAACCAAGTACAGTGCTGACGAGCAAGTTGTTTCGTTCTCACTATACCCCAATGTCCTTGGTGGAGAAGCTGTAAGACAGAGGACTGTAACGAGCGTGGTACCACGACCCTGAACTGATCATTATCAGAACGCAACAGCAAAACACCACGTCATACAAAAAGTCTCTCCTGGTGAGCAAAAAATCGGCGAACCAACGGATCCCCGATCCGTGACTTTGACAAGGGCCATTGCGTAGCAACACAACGCAGAACGGTAGCAAGGACAGGGTCGGCAGCTATGGCTGTAGCTACTCGACGAAAATCAATCGGAAACGATTCGACCACATCGTCGGTTTCCGAATCAATGAACATGCCAGCAAGTTCGGAGGAATCGAATGCTCTATCCTCAGCAACAGGCAAAAGGGACAACGCATCGGCGTTTCCGTGCGTAGCAGTTGACCGATACAAGATATCGTAGCGGTACTGGGAGAGGAAAAGAGACCAGCGAATGAATTTCTGCGCTGTACGTGGAGGTACATGCTTGTTCGGATGAAAAAGCTATGTCAAAGGTTTGTGGTCTGTGATGATGGTAAAGTGACGACCATACAAGAAATCATGAAACTTTGTGACACCAAATACGAGAGCCAATGCTTCTTTCTCGATCTGTGAATAATTTCTTTGCGCAGACTACAGCAATTTGGACGCAAAGGCAATAGGGCGATCGTGCGATCCATCTTTGTGCGCAAGCACAGCACCGATCCCGAAATCCGATGCATCCACCATCAACAAAAGGGGCTTCTGGGGATCGAATGGCGTAAGGCAAGTATTGGAAAGCAACGCCGATTTCAACTGACGAAAGGCGCGTTCGCATTCCGTCGTCCAGACGAACGGAACACCTTTACGGCGTAAGCGATGAAGCGGAGCTGAAATGGAAGAGGCGTGTGGTACATATCGGTGAGAATAGTAGAATTTTCCCAGCACACTCTGTAGCTGCTTCAAATTCTGCGGCGAAGGCAAGTCCTGTATGGCACGGAGGTGCTCGGGACTGGGATGTATGCCTTGGGCATTGAGTACATGTCACAGGTATGGCAAGTCACGAGCAAAAAACAAACATTTGTCATTCCGCAAGCGAAGACCATTTTATCGCAAGACCTGAAATAACGTTCTTAGATTGGCTAAATCTTCTTCCGTCTTTCCGGAGATCACGATATCGCCCAGATAGTTTGCTGCAGTAGGGATCGACGCACAAACAGTTTGTAGATATTGCTGAAACAATGCAGGGGCAGATGCACACCCGAATGGCAGTCGTTTGAATTGATACAAACCAAGATGCGTGTTAACCACCAAAACGTGCTGGGATTCTTCGTCCACCGGTATTTGCAAGTACTCATCTGCTAGGTCCAACTTCGAAAAATATTTACCCGGGCACAGTTTGTCAAAAGGATCTTCCGGGCGGGGTAAAGGAAAAGTTGCAATCACTAGTTGTGGATTCAGTGTTGCCTTGAAGTCCACACAAAGTCTCAATTTTCCTGAAGGTTTTGGCAAAATTACTAAGGGGAATGCCCAGAGATAAGCCTGCACACGTTCAATTACACCTTGTGATTCCAAATCATGTAATGTTTTTGCGACCTCATCACGCAATGCGTGGGGAACATTGCGCGTTCTGAAAAATTTCGGTTGCGCATTTACTTTCAGTTCCAAATGTGCTTTATAGTTCTTAGCGCAACCAAGGCCCAGTGCAAAAATGTCCGCAAGTTCTTCACAGGGACGAGAAACACTGTTGGAAGGCACAGTCTGGTTCACTGATAGGACCTGATTTACTATAGACAAGTTAAACAACTGAAATAAATCGAAACCAAACAAGTTCACTGCAGAAGAGGAACGAAGGACGTAAAATGAAACAAGTTTTGTTTGTCCTTTGTATGTTGCAAGAAGGCTGCACTGTCCTAACACAGGGATACCTTGAACTGAATAGCTAGATAACTTAACATTTGCGGCACGCAACGGGGGTGTGCCCAGCTGTTTGTAAGTGTCTTGATTGATCAGTGAAACTGCAGCTCCGGTATCGAGCTGGAATGGTATCACTTTGCCGTTAATGTCCAAGTTGACAAAAATTTTATTGTCCTGCTGACGACAAGAGCGACTGTCTCATGCAGTGTGAACTGACACTGGTACAAAATCACCTGGGACTTGACGGGAGTTCTAGCGATGTCGATGCACTCTATTTGTGGAACGAACACAGTCACTGTTAGAGAGAGTGGCACTGGGAGGAGTGGAATGAATTACATGAATTTCCATGGGCGAAGTTTCGCGAGCCTGAGTATCCTTGGTTCGATTCAGATTGTGGCGTGAAGCAAAGGGCCTGGAATGGTTTTGAGCTTCTGATCTGAGCTTTTTCTGGCGAACACTCTGAACATGTCCTTTTTTATTACAATCAAAGCAAATAGCATGGCGTGAACGGCAACTCTCACGCGAATGTCAAGTAGCGCACTACGGGCAGGATTTGAGCACTGCATTTGCTTGCCGGCGTGGCACACGTGGCTGACAGCCTGGCGGCAGCGGCGCGGCCAGGTGCGAGGGCTGTTTACTGCTCCATGCAGCTCGCCCGGCGGGCCAGTTAACCTGACACACAACTGGTGAAGTTTCAAATGATTGCTGAGCAAAGTCAAGTGTGTCCTGCCGATCCAATATGTCCATCACTTGTTGAAGGGCGGGATTGACTAGTTTCAAAATCTGTTCTCTTATACGAACATTGGAAACGTTCTGTGCAATTGCATCACGTAACATAGTATCTGAATAAGGGAGTCCACATTGACACTCAAAAGCACAATCCCTAGTAAGGCCTTGCAAGGTTGTAACCCACTCCCGATTAGTCTGACCTGCCGTACTTTTTGTACAAAAGAAGGTATACCGTTTCGCAACTACATTGACTGATTCTTTGAAATGTGCATCTAATGCAGACAAAGTTTCTTCGTAGGACAGAGTTGCTACGTCGCGTCGGGGAAATAATTTCACTATCACACAGTACATGTTCACTCCGACTGATGATAACAAAAAAGGCTGCCGCTCGTTACCCTGAATGCCGTAGGCGGCGATATGGAATCCAAATTGATGTGACCACTCCGTCCAGCTTTCCAGTGCAGTATCAAAAGGTCGAAAAGTTGGTGCAACTGCGTGTTGTGGCTGTGTTAGCGGTGGAGCGGCTGCTGCCGCATCGTTTTGCATCGCACGTTGACCCTGGACGAGCTGTCCAAGGGCAGCCAGTAAGGCCTGCGTCTGCTGATTCTGTAAGTGATAAAATTCGGACAATACATCTGGAGATTGTGGCGAAGCCATCACACAAGTAAATCAGGGCAATATCGATAAGAACACGGTTTTACCTCATCGCCAATGTTGTGGTTGGCAGGAGAGCCAACACCGTGTCACTAGAGGAGGGCAAAATGCACGCGTTTTAGCTCTCGCAGGCTGGCGTGAGGTCTGGAACAGGACAAGGAAATTAGAATTTAGAAAAATGGACGTAGCTGGTGGAATACTTAACTTTAATCCATTAATGATGAACGTCGCTCTTGACGGTACATGATTCACAATATCAGTAGTAACTGAATATGGCGCCTTGCTAGGTCGTAGCAAATGATATAGCTGAAGGTTATGCTAAACTATCGTCTCGGCAAATGAGAGCGTATTTTGTCAGTGAACCATCGCTAGCAAAGTCAGTTGTACAACTGGGGCAAGTGCCAGGAAGTCTCTCTAGACCTTCCGTGTGGCGGCGCTCGGTCTGCAATCACTGATAGTGGCGACACGCGGGTCCGACTTACACTAACGGACCGCGGCCGATTTAAAGGCTACCACCTAGCATGTGTGGTGTCTGGCGATGACACCACAAAGTGTATGCCCAAATACCAACTACGCCAGACGATATGAAGTACCGTATCATCGAAGCTAGCGCTGATATCTCACGTAACATCCTCGCAGTCGTTCATAAATCATTCGAACGGCGACTACGAATGTGCATTGGAGCCAGAGGGGAAGAATTTTGAGCACTTGCTTCAGTAAAGTTTTGTATCATGGACAGTATTTACTTTGCATCTTTGCATGTATTTGCTTCGTGTTGTTATCAATAGTAAATATTTTCAAATAGAAAAGAAATACGTACGAAATAATTGTGACCAATAAGGGCTTCCTCATTTACATTTGTATTTCTGTTAATTAAAATGCATTAACATCTTGTAGTATTTTAATACTATATGTTGTCTACTATTTTGATACCACAGTTATCAAATAAACAGATAATATTTGCGCCACATCATCAGTTAATTTTTCCGCAAAATATCGCAGTATGTATTACTATTGTCGGGTAAATGGGCGTATTTGTCTAAGGACGGACTCCCAGCGTTTACCATGTACTCTAAACAACAGGAAAGGTCTCATTGGACAACGAAGTTGTCTCATAGGACGAACACGATACGAGAACATATCTGTGTCTCGAAAACTATTCGCCTAAATATTATGATATACACATATTTGAAACCGTGTTTTTAAGCCCATCATGTTACGATAAAATTTGACATAGGGTTCCATTTAAAAAAACCAAAGGTGGCGTCATATCTCTGTAATAAAAAACACCACAAACATGACATTTGATGTATTCAAGTAGTCCCTGTCCCTGAAATTCACTGTCCAAACGGCACCTTTGTATCTATTACGGTTGGGGAGATACAAAGGGTGTTATGACTTAGCTGCCTCACCCTGTATATATTCCACATAAAGGCATCCATAAAAATGGTTACCTTATCGGTACTAACAAATGTACGGTATTAGAGCGTACATTAGTACCTATTCTGCTTGATCTCATTAATCTTTAAAAGAATGTAATTAAATGCTTTCCCACCCTTCCCTATTTCTAAACAGCCAGCTTTCTCAATTCCACAGTGCTATCACGAGAATGTCTTTGACGGTAGTTACGGATCCAATAAGCGATATGAATAATAGCTGTACCAGATTTCAGAAAGGTTCTAAACTAATACGTTCCCCTCACAACATCCGATGGATTGTATTCGCACTGGCCTGTAATGACAGTCCAGTTGTTGCAGTGAGTGTTCAAAACTCATACAAAAACTGGTTATCACTTCTTTCGTGCCCTGACAATTGGCATAACTTACACATGCCCAAAAAAAATCGCAACACCAAGAAGTATTTCTGTGAAGTAACGTCTAAATGTTGGTCTATTCAAATTTCGCGCCAGTCGGATAAGAGTGATGCTAGTAGCGTTAGTATGATGATGTGAATCAAGTTTTCTCTAAATACAGTCTGTAACGGTTGTGAGTGTTAGCTACGTTTGGGATTTGAAGTGGTGAGTTGGTAATAGTGAAACATACCTTTAATGTAAAAAAGACGCCATTATCAACATCTCATTGACTTTCAACGAGGAAGTGTATAGGGCTACTAGAAGCTGGATGTTCCTTTGGTGATACTGTAGACAGACTTGGAAGGAATGCAGCCACTGTACGTGGTAACTACCAGCGGAGATCACGGGAATTTAAGGTCACAAGATCACCAGACTCTGAATGGCGGCATGTCATTACCGAGAGCAAAGACCATCGTGTTCGGCGTAGGCTCTAGTACATCGTACTGCATCTGCAGCACCAATCTGAGCAGCAGTTGGCACCACAGAGACAGAGGGAACTCTTACAAACAGGTCGTTTCAAGGACAGCTCCGAGCCAGGTGCCACGTGGCGTGCATTCCACTGACACCAAACTACCACCATTTGGAACTTCAGTGGTTTCAAACGAGAGCTCATTGGAGGGCATGTTGGAGGTCTGTTGTGTTTTACACTGAAAGCTGACTCTGCCTCCGTATCACTGATGCCATATTTTGGTTAGAAAGTGGCCAGTCGAAGGCCTGCAACCAGTCTGTCTATGCACTAAACTCATTGCACCTACACCTGGAGTTATGTGTGGTCTGGGGTACGATATCGTATAAAAGCAGGAACACTCTCGTGATTATTCCACGCACCCTGATTGCTAATTTCCAAGTCCGTTTGGTGTTTCGGCCTGTTGTGCTGCCATTCATTAATAGCAATCCAGTGGTGTTACCAACAGGATAACCCACGACCACATACCACTATACTAACCCAACAAACCTTACAAGGGTATCGACATATTGCCTTGGCGTGCTCCGTCTCCAGATCTGTCTCAGTCGAGCACACATTCGGCATAATCGGACGACAACTCCAGCGTCGTCCACAACGAGCATTAATCGTCGCTGTATTCACAGACGAAATGCAACAGGTATGGAACTCCATCTCGTAAAGTGACTTCCGGCACCTGTACAACACAATGCATGCACGTTTACATGCTTGTGTGCAACGCTACAGTTTTTACAACGGATATTAATGCACCAGCATTTCACATTTTAATGGCTTATCTCGTGCTTACATTAACCTGTGATCTTGCAATGTTAATTAGTTAAACATACCTAGGCAAATGAATTCCCGAATTTTCATTATTCCGTGACTGGACAATGCACACTGCACAGTCACCCGTTGAGGGTTAAGGGGCTTCTCGATCGCGAAATGCAGATTCTCAGTCCTCCAAATGCGCCAGATTTGCTTATTGACTAACCATCCAATTGAAAGTGTATTTCGTCGTTAAACCAAACCATGCATGGATATACGAATTCCCATCATACCCCGCAGTCAACAGTGCAGTTTGAACGACCTAACGCGAACCGTTCAGACGTTACGACGGTTTTATTTCATATAGTTCAATAATTGTCACCCTTTAGCAAGACGTAAGGAATTCAGTTACAATTCAAAAATACCATAAGCTGAGATAATGTTTCCAAATAACTCTGCCCAACAGCTTTAACCTGCGGACAGAAACTCGATATTGTGGGCAATAATATTAACAATAATATTCAAGGTTCATAATTTGCTCACTGTAAAAGGAACCAGAGGTCTGATTACAATAACACCAGTAAGAAGTCACCAGAGTATAAAACTGTTTGTTTTCTTAGAAGCGCTTAGATCACCTGGTAACAGGTCCAATAACATACCTGGTGGTTCACGGAATGCTACTACACAAATGGCAGAAATGATTACAAGTACTCAAAATCTATTTTAAAACGCTAAACAGCATGAACCTTTGTACTGAGTAAGAACTTGTGTACATCTCAGTGACGCTGCTCTTCCCTATAAGTACGATACCGGTCGTTTAAGGGAAAGAGTTACGAAGAACTTTCACCAGAAATGAAGAGAGCGCTGTATGTAAACACACTCATACAGTTCAAGACGCTGCCCTAATAAGTCGCGCATTCCAGTAACCGGCACAAACACATTGCTCGACAGCAAGCAGGACAGCACACACTTTTTAACGGCCGCCCAGCAGACCACGTCTACGCAGTCAAGCACGAAACCCGTCTTGTGTGGCTGGTCGGTGATACTCCAGGGTTTCCTCTTGTAATGGTACTTCA
This sequence comes from Schistocerca americana, assembly GCF_021461395.2. NCBI lineage: Eukaryota > Metazoa > Arthropoda > Insecta > Orthoptera > Acrididae > Schistocerca > Schistocerca americana. The sequence goes on along the minus strand of NC_060123.1, from coordinate 398,506,389 downwards.
ATTACATAACCATTACGCACCTCACCTCAACCTCTCGAGACCAGCAATATTCTACTTTGTTTCTGTAAAATAGTTAACATATTTCTGTGACAATATTCAGATCTGATTTCATTAATGTAGAGGTACTTCGATACATCGATATGTATATATTGCAATGATATTATTCTTATGTGTATTCTTTCTTTTGTCACTATGATCTTTGACGTACTTGTAACTCTGATTTTTGGGCGCGTAAGCGGTTATTAGAGAGTCAAGCTTTAGCCGTCATGTTAAAAATACGCAAATTGTAGTCAGTTTATGAAATGTGAACTTTAACAGTGAGAAAGATATTTTCAAGTATGTTTTATATTGTGAAGAGATGTTTTGGAACGAGTTACGTGATATTGCAACAAAAGTAATAAAAAGAATTGTAACTTAAATTCGGAGTGCTGATTACTTTTTTGCATCACCATTGTCCTAACTTGCAAAAGTGTAATCTTGAAGAATGGTTTATGAAACACATCTATAAAACATTTGAATATCGCAGAATAATAGCTAGGCCACTTTGCATCCGAGCTTGGAATCATCACTACCTAGATTTTCGACGATTGAGCCATGAGTTCACAACGAGACCAGAGTGGGAAACACGAAAAGATGAGTGCCTAGTTTATCCATTATTTCAAAAAATGACTTTATTAACTGTGCTCTGATGACACCTGCCACATAATATAACTTTGTTGTTGCCCGAAAATGCAATATTTAGCAGCGTGAGCAACACTACAATCATAATTAATTTTTGACCTTTGTTGTGGTAGGGTTGTTAGACTCTCGGGTTACTCGTTCGGCCACACAACACGTTCTTTCTGTTGCTTTAGGATGCTGCGTACCACGGCGCTCAAAGTTCTGTCCCGTGTGCCCAGCTGGTCTCACCCACTGACACGTGCCAGCGCTGGTGTCAGGGTGCTCTCGCCGACAGCGTGCTGGTGAAGTCGCGCTACCACAGCCGAAACTCTGTTCCCATGGCTTGTCAAACTGTCGCGACTGTGTGACGGCTGGGGACGGCACAGTCAGTAGTTTCAGATGTTACGCTGTCAGAGATTGTGCAGGATTGAATGTCAAGTGTACAGAAATAACCTCCTGGTTCTTAAAGAGTCTGTAATCCACTACGTGACTGCACATCATTATACAGGGTGTTACAAAAAGGTACGGCCAAACTTTCAGGAAACATTCCTCACACACAAATAAAGAATATATTTTATGTGGACATGTGTCCGGAAACGCTTAATTTCCATGTTAGAGCTCATTTTAGTTTCTTCTTCCACCTACCCTCGATGGAGCACGTTATCGTAATTTCATACTGGATACGCTACCTGTGCTGCTGGAACAGGTCCCTTTACAAGTACAACACAACATGTGGTTCATGCACGATGGAGCTCCTGCACATTTCAGTCGAAGTTTTCGTACGCTTCTCAACAACAGATTCGGTGACCGATGGATTGGTAGAGGCGGACCAATTCCATGACCTCCACGCTCTCCTGACCTCAACCCTCTAGACTTTCTTTATGGGGGCATTTGAAAGCTCTTGTCTACGCAATCCCGGTACCAAATGTAGAGACTCTTCGTGCTCGTATTGTGGACGGCTGTGATACAATACGCCATTCTCCAGGGCTGCATCAGCGCATCAGGGATTCCATTCGACGGAGGGTGGATGCATGTATCCTCGCTCACGGAGGACATTTTGAACATTTCCTGTAACAAAGTGTTTGAAGTCACGCTGGTACGTTCTGTTGCTGTGTGTTTCGATTCCATGATTAATGTGATTTGAAGAGAAGTAATAAAATGAGCTCTGACATGGAAAGTAAGCTTTTCCGGACACATGTCCACATAACTTATTTTCTTTCTTTGTGTGTGAGGGATGTTTCCTGAAAGTTTGGCCGTACCTTTTTGTAACACCCTGTATACACGGTCATACATGCTTAGTTATGAGTACGGTTTTGATTTTAAATATCAATCTTTCGGCATCAGGTTATAAATGTGCATTTACTGTGTTTCGTTTGAAATTTTATCATGACTGTTTTTAAATACTAGTGCAAGAGATCATATTTCTCGTGTATCTACAGACTTCCATTTTATTTTTCATTTCAAAAAATTCTTACACTCAATGTAAATATTCCCCTATGTGATTCTTCTTCCTTTTTTATCGAATAACAATTTTACTGTCCACTGGTTGTAGAGAGGGTTACCTGTACCAGTAACTGCATATCCCGCCATATGGGGCGCGGGGAGTGGATCGCGTATATTGTTCAAAAGCAATTTTTTACAGGACATACTATTGATATAGGGGAAGACACATCTTTAGTCCTTCGCACATACACTATGTGATCAAAAGTACCCGGACACCCCAAAAACATACGTTTCTCATATTAGGTGCCACCTACTGCCAGGTACTCAATATCACCGACCTCAGTAGTCATTAGACATCGTGAGAGAGCAGAATGTGGCGCTCCGCGGGAACTCAAGGACTTCGAACGTGGTCAGGCGATTGGGTGTCACTTGGGTCATACGTCCTAAGCATCCATGGGTCCACTGTTTCAGATGTTATAGTGAAGTGGAAACGTGAAGGGACACGTACAGCACAAAAGCGTAGAGGCTGACTTCGTATGTTAACTGACATGGACCGCCTGCTGTTGAAGAGAGTCGTCATGTGTAATATGCAGACATCTATCCATACCATCACACACGAATTCCAAACTGCATCATGATCCACTGCAAGTACTATGACAGTTAGACGGGAGGCGAAGAAACTTGGATTGCATGGTCGAGCGGCTGATCATAAGCCACACATCACGCTTGTAAATGCCAAACGACGCCTCGCTTGGTGTGTGGAGCGTAAACATTGGACGACTGAACAGTGGAAAAACGTTGTGAGGAGTGACGAATCACGGTACAAAATGCCGCTATCCGATGGCAGGGTGTGGGTATGGCTAATGCCCGGTGAACGTCGTCCACCAGCGTGTGTAGTGCCAACGTAAAACTCGGAGACGGTGGTGTTATGGTGTGGTCGTGTTTTTCATGGAGGGGGCTTGTTGTTTTGCGTGGCACTATCACAGCACAGGCCTACATTGATGTCTTAAGCACTTTCTTGCGTCTCACTGTTGAAGAGCAATTCGGGGATGGCGATTGCATCCTTCAACTCGATCGAGCACTTGTTCATAATACACGACCTGATTGATCGTACGCCTGCTAAAGTGGAAGCTGTCATCATGGGTAAGGTTGAACCAACACCATATTGAATTGCAGCACTAAAGATGGAGGGCGACACGAATTTGTTAGTCATTTTCAGCCAGGTGTCCGGATACTTTTGATCACATAGGGTGCAAAAATGTTGTTCATTGAAGTTTTCTGGCTTCAGGCCCATAATTTTGTGGAATACTAGAATAAAATAAAAGGTTACAGCTGGTTGAGGACGAACGGTGACTATAGAATGTGGTGACAATACTTATTGGCCATAGTTCGTCTAATTCAATCGGAAATGATTATCATCCCGTATTCAGAACGTCGTAGAATTCCTGTGCAGACTAGTTTTCGAGGAGCTGGGATCTCGTTCGCATAGCGGCAGTATGTGTCTCTGGTTACTCTGAAGTGTTTGCTAAGGTATTTATTGAGGAACACTGTCTTCGGAGGCAGTAAAAAGCGGGCACAACGATGAATATCCGATTTGGATTTACCACTAAGACTTCATGGTAACTAAATTGGAAACTGGATTTCTTGTTTAATAAAACTGCCCAGCTTATGATGCATTCTCTAGACATACTAGCTGGCTAAGAAGTAGGGGTGTAATATTTTGGCGAGTAAATCTAACCGTCGAATACCATGCTACTTTGACTGTAAAGAGACTGATTCAACTCGTGCTATATAACTGGAATGTCTTTGATTCCATGTCGGTGGTGGCTGCGAAAGAAAATGTGCTATATCAATGAAATGAATATTAAATGAAATTAGTACACATTCTGTAGTAAGAATGATGCGTTATGAGGGTGTACTTATCATTTAGTGGCAATAAAAAATCAGAACACAATGGCTAATGGTTCAAATGGCTCTGAGCACTATGGGACTTAACATCTGAGGTCATCAGTCCCCTAGAATTTAGAACTACTTAAACCTAACCAACCCAAGGACATCGAACACAACCATGCCCGAGGAAGGATTCGAACCTGCGACCGTAGCGGTCGCGCGGTTCCAGACTGAAGCGCCTAGAACGGCTCGGCAACACCGGCCGGCTTAGTGGCAACATTTCTGACTATTCGGACTTAAATTAATCAAGTTCTTTTTTTGTACAGCAGTCTTCATTTATCGTGTAGAACTAGACCTGAATTCTAAAACAAAGTTGCAGATTGGCAATCAACAAAGAACGCTCTAGGGCACATTTTGTGCGGTCGGTTTTTTAGAGATTTCTTTAATTTGTTTTCACTGGTTGTTGCCCTATACCAGGCACGTGATTTGAAGAATTTACCGAGCTATGTGATCTTTGATCAAAAATAATCCACGTCGCCACAAGTTGGCTATAAACATCTGCTGGTATTTCACTTTTTACATTCACCAGACAGACAGGATTCTACAACTGGGCGTTGTGTGATGTCCTTAGGTTAGTTAGGTTTAAGTAGTTCTAAGTTCTAGGGGACTGATGACCATAGATGTTAAGTCCCATAGTGCTCAGAGCCATTTGAACCATTTTTTCTACAACTGGTAGGCTGACAGAGGTTTCGAAAAATTATGTTGAGAAAAGTAGAGTTCCACGACAGCAGTGTGAAGTTCACTACCACATCTGGCGGACTGCCAACGACTGTAACAAGATAGCGTCGTCTTACAAAGTCATAACAACAGCAGTACTTCAAAGTGGGACTTAGGTTTCGCTTACGTCTCTTACATTGTCCTTAAAGAAATAGCACACCGTAACTGACTATGTCTCTATTTGACACGTAAAAGCAAAAGTAAGCGCATCCACAAGTGGTTGCGTCTCTCTCCGTTCTGAAAAGCAATTCTTGACCTAGGCTTCAGTTGATGGAAATGGGCAGCGATTCACTAGTTGTTTTCACTGAGCAAGAAATAATCGCTCACGTGAAAGTAGGGCAAAAAAGCGGAGACTTTGTTTTTGGAGTAGCTGACATGTGCGCCGATAGCCGGCCCTCCGTATCCACATCTGCATTCCACTACATTATAAGGCGTCGCATCCCTTAGAGACAACAGCATTGCCAGAGAACCCTCTCGTGGAGCTGCCGCCACGCCATTTAAGCGGAGTTTCGTTTCGTATTCACGCAAAATTTACACAAAAATCTCTTTTTTACTTTTTCTGAAATACTTCAAACGTTTATATATGACGTAATCTGGCAGTTTTGTTTGGAATGATCACCATTATGAGCGTCTTTGTCTCAACACACTAGTGATGTGTTATTCTTTTGCTTCCAGAGATTATGTTACTAATAGAGGACGACAGAGACAGGGAGTGAGTCTTCTATAGGAGAATGTGTTGTCTGGTATGTGAGTGACGAGTGACGTGGTAAACAGAGAATTGCTTTTATTTGAGACGTTCCCTAATGTGACTGAGGCTAGAGGATAATTTTGAGATGATTTCATAGAGTGACGTCAAGTTTGGAAAAGGGTAAGACAAACTGGTTCTTATTTGCGAAAAGCGTTAGTCGCTTTTTGTGGCGACACAGACTCTGAAGTCATTTCTTCAGTTTCCGCACAGTGACTTCTTCAGGAGCATGCAGTTAGGAAACGCATTAATTTGTAAGATTTTAGTGTAAGTTAGTAGACATTTTCTAGCCAGCCATGGTGGCCGAGTGGATCTAGGCGCTTCCGTCCGGAACCGCGCGACTGCTACGGTTGCAGGTTCGAATCCTGCCTCGGGCATGGATGTGTGTGATGTCCTTAGGTTAGTTAAGTTTAAGTAGTTCTAAGTTCTAGGGGACCGATGACCTCAGATGTTAAGTCCCATAGTGCTCAGAGCCATTTGAACTATTAGCCATTGTGTTCTGAGTGATGACGAAGCCATTTTGTGTTCTGTTGATGGCCATTCTTTGTATCCGGCTCCACTTACAGATTGATACAGTACAGCATAATTGCCACCACACACATCGAAAGTAATTTAATCAACTAATGGCAAATGTAAGTCAGCAAGGCCCATTCTGGTTCATACCACATGAGCTTCAGCGAAACGGAATCTTTGAGCACTTGCTTTCATATTGCTAGTAGTATATTGACACACTGTATTCTTGTGCAAACATAAAAGTTTACACTTCTGTTAAGGTGTAGAAACTATGCGCTAATGGCAATTAGAAACAGTCTTAATTAAGAAGTTTTGTAATGCAGCTTCCAAGTTAAAAAATACAACTTTCACACTGCATTCTTTTAGTTACATATTTGGTGTAAAGAATATAAATTCGCCATTCTCGAAGTAACAGCGGGTAGGCTTGGGACAAAATCTGTTCAAATCACCTTACGTTTCATAATTCGGTAACAGGCACAAACTCTATCCCATACCGATAATTTCAGATGAAAACTGCTTTATTAACTATATGCTAGAACTATACGTAGTGCATTGTGACGTAACGTAATTGACATTAGTAGCTACTACATAAAACTGTTTGAAGCGGCCCGCATCTCGTGGTCGTGCGGTAGCGTTCTCGCTTCCGACGCCCGGGTTCCCGCGTTCGATTCCCGGCGGGGTCAGGGATTTTCTCTGCCTCGTGATGGCTGGGTGTTGTGTGCTGTCCTTAGGTTAGTTAGGTTTAAGTAGTTCTAAGTTCTAGGGGACTGATGACCATAGATGTTAAGTCCCATAGTGCTCAGAGCCATTTTGTTTGAAGCTATCTCTCCCTTTCCATATCGATGTTTATATTCCATCAGTTTTCTGCGTGTGATTGAAGTTTTCTTTTTAATTCTTATCTTTAGATTGCTAATATATATGTAGAAAGTCTCAACCACCCCTTATTCTCAGTGATGTAACAGGTTTTATGTGGGTAGCTTCCGCAACCTAACCCTATAAAACTTCCTATCTTGATTGTGATACTTTCTTAGGAAAGCATTTTCAAGCAATTGAATTATTTCAGTGGGAGATAAAATGCCTCAGTTTTGATGAATGATTTTACTGAAAAGAATCGGAATGGAATCGTATGATGTACATCACGATAGCATTCATACTGATTTTTAATTCGACAGTTTTTCTAGTGATTTTACTTTTTGTATTATTTTAGCACTTCCGTCCTCATTCCACCGAGTCGAATGAATAATCTATAAACATATTTTGCATGCGAAATCAACCGGCGATTTGTGAGTTACTTCCTATGACATTAGGATACATTGACTTACCTGTATATTTTATCACCGCCGTAACAGAGCCAGAATGAATTTTAACTCTGCAGCGGTGTGTGCACTTATTAGAAACTCCCTGGCGAATCGCGACGTGAACCTGAGACCTCTACCTTCCGCGGGAAAGTGCTCGAGTGTCTGGCACATAGTTTTAGTCTGCCAGGAAGTTTCAGATCAGCGTACATTCCGCTACAGAGTGGAAATTCTTTCCAGAAACTATCTCCCAGGCGGTGGCTAAGCCATGGATTCGGAATCTTCCAGGTAGTTAGTCCTTCAAGGTGTGCTGGAGAACTTCTGTGAATTTCGGAAGAAAACTTGTGATCTACTATTTGCAGTGCGGATCGTGAATCGGAGTTGGTTATCTCTGTCAAAAAACGCAAAAAGTCGGTAGACCTCCTGTCCTCGAAATACAAAGGTCCCATATTCGAGTTCCAGTTCTGCACACATTTTTAACCTGCCGGGAAGTTTCAAAATAACTTCAACTTACATGAAACTCAATTTGATTCGTAAGACACATCGTAATTCTAATGTAAGGCTACTCTGGCGCCATAGAACTGACGCCGTGAGGTACCAGAGCGGAGAAGCAGCCTCAGATGACGGTGGCCACCTGGGTAGTTGTGAAAACCTTGATATCTAAGAATATAACTGTCAGACTATTTGACAGCTACAGCTGTGTGTGTGTGTGTGTGTGTGTGTGTGTGTGTGTGTGTGTGTGTGTGTGTGTGTGTGTTTGCCCAGGGTGAAAGTGGCAAGACTGAGTCGACGAGGTTTCTCAGGTAGAAGGACAGCCAAGAACTCTGGTCGCGGGTGGTGTTTGTGCACGCATGCAAACGTCAGTCCACAGTCCCCCTCTACCACGCTACACTGTGAGTGTGAACAGGAGGAATGTGAGGTAGGGGAGCTTGCGAAAGCGTCACATGTGGTATTTGGCTTTGTGCATGTTTCGTATTTCTTAGTAACATAAACAGTAAACAACACAACATTTTAGTGTCATTCAACTACTTATGGCGCGCTGAATACATAATAACAATAATTTTTGGCACAAATTCTCGGCTTACGGACGGATGCAGCAGTTCGTCACTCAGACTGCCACGCAATCGTTACTTGTATCGTTTCATAACCGGAAAAAGCGTTTCACTCATCTATGTCGATCCAGACACTGGTAGCATGCTTGCAAAATCATTATGGAGAGGTAGAAAGTCTTCGCAAGGGAAACAAAGTAGAGCGCTGTACAATATTAAAGCAAAAAAAAATTATATTTTGAACCTGAATTACACTGCAAATCGAACAGTTACATCAGCAGAGGTGCAGGACGCTTTTCACTGAAACGGAAAACAGCATCGAAAAGAACACAAAATACGCATGTAAGATTGACAGTGTCCTCAAACTTGAAAAAGTTATTCCGGTATTTTCAGCGCGATTTTTCAAATTTCGATACTTCTTTAACGCCAGTAACCCTAGAGAAATAACCAAAGATTCATGTCAGACGTTGTCCATTCCCAAACAGGATTTGATTTTAAAGTGCACAAACTTTCACCGTGAAAGGATAAATATTTTGCTTCTCACCTTGGAATGTCTTAGTGAGTGGAGTCTGCAGTCAACTCGATTTAAAATGCAAGGTGCGGTATTCCTCCCACATCTTCTAATTTTCGCTCTTGCTTTTCTTTTGCCTTCGCTAGTTCAACGGTAACGGCTCTTAAGCCGAAAACAAGTTCTAGGCCTGTCCTTTGACTTAATCAGTGCGCTTTTCAGTAACATATCGCCCCACGCTTCGTTCAGTTCTGTCAAAAACTTATTCAACTAAAGAAGTAACAACGTGCGCGACTTCACGAAACTTACTATACGCACAACCAGTTCCATCACGTGTTACATGCCTGCAAATTCAAAGCCAAGATATTCTTAATGTACAGGAGAATGATTCCCGTAGATATCGTCCGTCGATCGTTATAATCCAGCTGTTCTATCGTTAACTAATTCCTTAAATTCTTTCTGCATGGTGCTGCAATGTCGATTCGTAGAAAATTTGCGGTACTAGTCGATTATGCGACAACGTAATAGATATTGAGACTTTTAATTTTCCTCCTCTGTCATTCCCATTCAATTTTAAGGGATTCCAATGACAGACCGTTAGATTGCCTCTTTTCACACAAACAGCCAGTGAATTTGTGAATTTCCTTTACACAACGGACAAACAGCGAAGGGGAAAAAGCACTTACATCATGATTCTGCGGAACTGACGGAAGTCTTGCCGATCAAAATAAACTACACTAAATGCTGGAAGAAAGTGTCGCATTGCACTGCTAAAGGAAATGTTGGGGTGCACAGAAAAGAACCGAGCAAATCCGAGACACCACAAAAAGTTCCTGTTCGTTTTATCTGAAGAACCAATAGTTTACACACAATGAGTGAGAGAACATGAAAATCTTGTGCGCAGTTTTTGATGGTGGTATGGGTTGCATAAAACCTATATATAAGCGCCACCGAGTCACCCTGTATACGGGAATTTTGGACCGGCAAACCCGGACAACTGGCGACCATAAAATTAGTACACTCACACGAGAGTTACGTATTTGAGAATCTGATGATAGTAGCTCGCCTTTTGTAAATCAGACTAACAAACTGATAGATCTGATGCGATGCGTTGTTTCTTTGACCCTGCTGTTCTGTTCGAATTTATATGACCAGAAACGGCTATAAATTTCGTTTTGTATTATTTAAATGTCAAAATAACTTTGTGAAATTTGGTGACTGTCTGAAAATGCAAGAGAAGTATGTGGTTGAAAAAGTTTTAAAATACAAGCTGTACAGCTTTGCTTCCGCCGTTTGCCGATAGGTGGCGACAACGGTAAGTAGCGGTCGAAAGAAACAGATCGCAGACGTCAGGCAGTTAATTTGGACCTCGTTAAACATAACCTCATTCAAACATTAGTCGATTTGTGTCTCCATCATAAAGTTGTTCTTGATTGAAAATGTCAGTTTACGAGCCCAATTCTTCTCATTTGAGGGAGGTGTTACTGTTTTATTTCAATATGAAGAAAACAGCGGCTGAGTCTCATCCAATGCTCTCAAGTACGTATGGTAAGGACGCTATTAGTGAAAGAACGTGTCGTGAGTGGTTTCAGCGCTTCAAGAAAGGTGGATTTTAACGTCGTAGACCGCCAGAGTGGTGGAAGAGAGAATGTTTTCGAAGATGCAGAGTTGTAGACATTGCTGAGTGAAGACTCGCGTAAGACTCAAGAAGAGTTGGGACGATTAGTGGCAGTGACATTTCAAAACGTCTCAAGGCTATGGGAATGATTCAGAAAGAAGGAATTGGGTCCCGTGTGAGCTGAAACCAAGAGACGTTGAACGGCGTTTGAGTTCAAAATGGCTCTGAGCACTATGGGACTCAACTGCTGAGGTCATTAGTCCCCTAGAACTTAGAACTAGTTAAACCTAACTAACCTAAGGACATCACAAACATCCATGCCCGAGGCAGGATTCGAACCTGCGACCGTAGGGGTCTTGCGGTTCCAGACTGCAGCGCCTTTAACCGCACGGCCACTTCGCCCGGCCGGCGTTTGAGTGTTTGTGAACAGTTGCTTCTGAGAAAAAAACGGATGGGATTTCTGCATCGCATTGTGACCGGGGACGAAAAATGGGTTCATTACGATAACCGTAAACGCAAAAAATCATGGGGATATCCCGGCCATGCTTCCACGTCGACGACCAAACCGAATCCTCATGGCTGCAAGATCATGCAATGAATCTGGTGGCACCAGCTCGGCTTCGTGTACTATGAGACGTTAAAACCAAGTGAAACAATCACAGGTGCTCGTTAGCTAATGCAATTAATGCGTTTGAGCAGAGTATTAAAAGACAAACGGCCACAATACAGCGAGAGTCAGGATAAAGTTATTTTGCAGCACGACAACGCTCGAACCGAGGCTGCAAAAGATGTGAAAACGTACTTGGAAACGTTAAAATGGGACGTCCTACTCCACCAGCCGTATCCTGGAGACATTGCTGCCTCAGAGTATCACCTGTTTAGATCAATGGTGCATTGCCTGGTTCATCGATACTTCCGATCTCATGAAGAAGTCAAATTGGATAGATTCGTGGATCGCTTAAAAAGATGAACAATATTTTCGACGCGGGATTCGTATACTGCCCGAAAGATGGGAGAAAGTAGTGCTCAGCGATGTAAAATACTTTGAATGATACATGTGTAACCAATTTGTTTCATTAAAGCCTCAAATGTTGGGGAAAAAACCGTGGAAGAAAAGTTGTACACTTTGCATTTTAAGTCATCTGGTCAAAAATCTTAAGAGTTACAAACTTAATGTTTGGGTCAAGGTGACCTGACATTAATATGATTACTCTATCGTAATACTTTCTCGTTGTCTCATATTTTATAGTAGTAACTGAAACGCCCTGCTAAATCCGCAGGACAGGTCAGCTAGATTGAATTGTGGGAAGGGGCCAAAATGAGAGTCTGTCACTTACACTCGAACACATAACTTTATTTCTTTGACCAAACATTACAGTACAGATTCTTGAACTTAGTTATCGGCTGAATCGCCGCACTATCTTATGCCTTAAGGGCATAACCACTTTAATTTTAAAAAAACGGCTGAAAGCCATTAACTCAAAATTCAGACGCCATAAAGAATATTTAGAAGGCAGAAGGCCTTACTTTAAGTAAGTTCTATAATTTGGCTGAAGGTCCAAAAATCTAACACTTGAAAAGCAACAACTTTAATTTAAAGACGGTTGAAGACCGATGATTTAAAACTCAAGGTAAAATTAAATAAAAAAGCAGAAGGCCTTATCTTCAACTAGGCTGAAGGCCGCAAACAGTCTGATGCTTGAAAGACAAAGATCCTTAATTTAAAAGCGGCTGAAGGCCCCATCACTTAAAACTCCAGATAAAATAAATTTAACCCTAGGATGCATATACAGGGCCTCTGAGGCCTGTAATTTTTTGTTTGGTTTCAAACTGCTTTCCAGTACTCTTTCACTAACACTGTGACATTCCTCCTATCAAGTCTGAACGAGATACCTTTTTAAGTTTTTTGTATAATTCAATACGTTAGACCCGTACACTGCGAATGCATAAGCAGGGCTTCAAAATCCCTCACACATTTATAAATGTTCTTCAGCCTATATTGTCTTCAACATTTGTTTGGGAGCAGTTATTAATTCAACAATAACTGTAGTGGTATTTCCAGCAACAGGATTGCCAACAGTAGCAGCAGCAACAGCTGTAGTAGTAATAGGATAACTAAAAAATAATACACACTACTTTTACATATTGACGATGTCGGTGTATTATTAATCTTTTTGCTATCAAATGTTTTATTATTACATAGTATTGTTATCCTGTGCAGCTCTTGTTAGCGTCATTGTTACTGTAGTTAGTTTGTTGCTGCAAGGCCCATATTGTTACGAGTATGACTCGTTTAGTGCTGCACAAGCTGCTGTTCGAGAGATACGCCTTTTGTTATGGCTTCGACACGGAAAGCAAGAAAGTCAGTACATGCAAATGCAGATAATTTTGAAAGTGTTGGGGCTCAGTGGTTTGAAGAATATGATTCTTGCGAGGAAGGAAATATTTTTGAAGATGCAAGTAGTGAAGAATAAGCCAATGAACCTGCAGATGTTAATATTGAGGCAGATGACAGTCCTTCCGATAATATTACTTCACCAGAGTCTGAAAATGAAGAACCACCACAAAAAGGTATAGAAGACAACACATACATTAGTCTGAATGGAACGATTTGTAAATTAGATCCTCCTGCAACTTTTCGTACGCTTGTCCATAATATCGTAAAGAAGGCACCTGATCCAGCCCGTGGTTTGAAAACCTGTATACCTAAGGATGCCTGGGACTATTTCATCTCCAAGGAAATACTAGAGGATATCAGCAACTGCACAAATATTGAAGGCAGAAGAGTGGCTCCTTTACGTGGTAAAAGTGGAAAAAACGTTTCGCTTGCTGAAATGGAGGGTTTTCTTGCACTTTTACTGCTTTCTGGTGTTGAGAAGAGTTGGGATCTCCCTATTAGAGAATTATTCTTGGATGAAAAGGCAAATCCTACATATAAGGCCACCACGTCAGCAAATAGATTCGAGGATATAAGGAGAATGATTAGATTTGATGACAGGCGTACCCATGAAGCTCGATCTGCAGATGACAAACTTGCAGCTGTTCGCTACGTATGGGAACTATTTCTTGACAAGTGTAGAAATAGAATGATTCCCAAGGATTCGCTCACAGTTGACGAACAGCTAGTCCCATTCCGTGGAACATGCAGCTTCACCCAGAATATGCCCTCTAAACCAGCCAAGTATGGCATAAAAATATTTTGATTATGTGATGCTACATCTGCATATGCTTTAGACGGAATTGTTTACACGGGAAGGAAGCCCCATGAACCTATTCAGAAAAATCTTGGAAAGAATGTGGTGAAATATCTTGCTAAAAGCATTGAAGGATCATCAAATAATATTACTGTTGACAACTTCTTTGCTAGTATTCAGCTGGCAGAAGAGATGCTTCAGAAGCAAATTACAGTGATGGGAACAATCAAACAAAATAAACCAGAAATCCTGATGATATGAAACCATCTGGCTCAAGAGCGATTAAAAAAGATGGCTCTGAGCACTATGGGACTTAACATCTGAGGTCATCAGTCCCCTAGAACGTAGAACTACTTAAACCTAACTAACCTAAGGACATCACACACATCCATGCCCGAGGCAGGATTCTAACCTGCGACCGTAGCGGTCGGGCGGTTCCAGACTGAAACGCCTAGAACCGCTCGGCCACACTAGCCGGCCAAGAGCGATTCATTCCTCTTTGTTTGCATTCAGAGGTGACATTACAATGGTGAGTTATGTTGCCAAAAAGATAAAGTCTGTAGTTCTCATTAGCACAATGCATCATGACAGAGACACGGATGAAACTCATGCAAAAAAGAAACCAGATATAATAAAGTTCTATAACTCTACGAAGGGTGGAGTAGATCAAATGCACCAGAAAATTCGTTATTAGACTTGCAAGAGACAAACAAGATGGCCATTTGCGTTATGGATGAATATGATGTACGTCGAAGCAATGAACAGTGAAATTTTATTTTCCAGCCAGTACCTGACATACCATAGTGGAAGAAGCGATAAAAGGCGTTTGTTCCTAAGAGGTTTAGCAGAGGAAGTGGTAAGACCACTAATGGAACTTCGTATTCAGATCCCTAATCTTCCAAAGAAAATCGTTGATGCCATGCAAAGATGTGGTGCTCAAAAAGATGTCATATTGCCGAACCTGCTTCAGGAAAAAGAAAAAGAAGCAGTTATTCTCCATATAATAAAGACAGGAAAAGTGCTATGACATGCATTAAGTGTAAAACCAACATTTGTAAGGAACATAGTGGCGTTCTTTGTGCTTCTTGTTTGTCACATGTTGAAAACTAAGAAAAATGCAATTTTATGTGAACAATGAATAATAACTTTTTGTCAAAATATTGCCTATATACATAATATTGTGAATAATGATGTTTTAATTGAAGAAATTGGTTGTAATAAATGTTATAAAATGTAAACTGCAACTTATAAGTGAATTAATAAAATTATTTGTTTATGGTGTTCGTAAATGGATGTAACTAATAAAAATTCACTCTTAGATTTTTTTTAAATTAATAAAATGTTTATCTTGCCCACCAGATCCTGTTACTGTATCTTATGCATCTTTCAATATGACAATAAATTTGACAGAAATAAATTTGACTTTAAAGAATGATTATATGAAAATAGGAAAATTTTAAATTACGGCAGGGCCTTGGAGGCCCTGCATATGCATTCATTTGTGTTTTCGGCACCATGCATCCGAGGGCTAAGCAACAAAGCCTTATCTTAAATTAGGCTGAAGGCCCCAAACAATCTAACACTTGACCAGCATGGAACTTTAATTTTAAAACGACTGAAGGCCCATGACTTCATATATAACTAACATAATTTTTATTAGGCAGAAGGCCCAAGACTTTATCTTTAAACAGTATATTAATCAGGCTGAAGGTCCAAACAATCTGACACTTGAAAAGCAAGAAAGTTTAATTTTAAAGCAGCTGAAGGCCCATGACTTAAAACACCACTAATTCAAAACTATCGGCTATGAGCCATACAAACACACACAACAAAAAATAAGAAAAGGCAGTACTGCTAACGGCTCTCAGAAGTTTTGGGGGTCGGCCAGCACTTATACTAACGTTCACTTAGGTGAGACAGGCAGTCGGCCCAACCATTCTCGATACGACGATAGCCCAACCAACAGACAGTCAGCGGACCCACCGACAAGGTAACTTGCGCTCCACTCGACCAGCACACAACCGGGAGTTCAATGCAGACTTAAAAGGCATGGACGCCCACAACCTATCATACATTAATCTGTCGAACTACACACCGTGCTGGACAGCGACAGCACGGTGAGGAAAGGACACTGCCTAAATTTACGTCAACGGCCTCGTAGCAATGAGAGCAGCCCCACACACTCCGACGCTGCGTAGAGACCGCCAGCTGCCCGGCCGAACTACAACCTCCAGAGATTTCCTCGCTGCTCCACGCCAACCGGCCGACTGCCACACATCAGCAAGGAGACAGCACTAAAGTAACTGAGCAGTTGACATCACAAGCTACACACAGTTTCACGAACACTTGCACGAAGGACTTGACAATACTAACGGCAGCGACTGTGCAATAACAAGGACGAATCACGAGTCAATACATGCAGGCAATCCATAAGCGATCGCCGGGCCACGTCCACATCATCCGACAAGACGGCCGACCGACGACCAACCAAGGTGGTCCGCACTCGAGTCTTATGTATCGGCAACCTTAGGGCGAGTCATGGCTGTCTGGACCTCACTGCAACCGAGCCCCGAATGAACTTCTGCCGCTTCCTAAGTGGAACACTGCCAGGTCCGAACTGCACTTCTAGCGCCTCGCAACTCACTGGCAGGTCCGGACTAACTCCGAACACACGACAACCGGGTTCTAATAGCAGTTAGCAAAGATAATACGCCAGGGCTTATATCGATACGCGCTGCCGCTGCCGCTCATGGGGAGGCAAAGCAGCAACTCAGTGACAACAGAAACTGAAACTAACATAACGAGGTGGCAGTTGTTCATGCTTACTCTCCATATTCCACAAGTCAACAAAGGCGATGCGTTTGCAACCATGGACTTCTCATTACGGCTTGTTAATTGTCCAAATTATCCATTGTTTCTGCTCAGTTTGTTTTCTCTATCGTTTGGGGTCAGTCTGAACTGTGACAGCTTGGTGATTACATCATTGACTTAAACTAAGTTTGAAGAATTAGGAAATATCTAAACACACGAAAGATCACTTTCCGAGTTCTAAGGTCATGTCAGAAATGCATCTGAAAGCGAGAGTTATGATGACAGTGACAACAGAGCACAGCCTGTTCATATTAGTGTACAGACTTCTATTTCTAGGAACGGAAACATAGAATGACAGTTGCAACCACCAGCACAGCACGGCCGACTACTTGCTTTCAGTGTCATCAGTAGCGCGCCAGGAGTTACGAGGTATGCAAGTAGCAGAATAAGTGATGAAAAAGTTCATTTGAAGTATTATTTTCTACAGCACTTCGGAATGAAATAATAGACATGTCAGATACTGAGGGGCGACGAGTTTATGGCAAACAATGGACAAACATTGATAATTCTATTTTTCAGATATACTTAGGACTGCTATTCCTTGCGGGTGTATACGCTCACATGGGGAATCTACAAATAGTTTGTGGCATAAGGAAACTGGGAGTAAGAAATGTCTAGCAACCATTTCTCTAGAAACGTTCTGTAAAATCTTGGGTATTAATAACCGCTTCAGCTGTATTTTGGTTCTTTATTGCTCTACCACTACCGGTTTCGTGGCGTTAAAGCCGCATCTTCAGATGAGATCTGATTAAAACATTAGGGCGGAAAAGCTCGGAATCTTCTTCCCAATATTTGTTGTCGGTCAAATACAAAACACCGCTAAAAGACGGTATGTCGTGGATTAAAAACTGCCTAATTCCAGTGTAGTGGATGGGTCATTTGTGTAGTAAAAGTGAACGGAAGAGCAGGGTTAACTGACGTTGCTGCCTGTGTTAGAGGGGAGTTCCCACCACTGAGGCAGTGTGACGTACGGAGCGCGACATGGCCGCAGTGTATCAGGCAGGAGGGTGCGCCGCGGCGCTAACGAAATTCTGGCGCGTCTCCGCGAGCCGCGGGGATGAGCTTCCTGGCGGCGCCTCGGAGGCGCCTTTATGGCTGAGAATTTTACGGCGCCGATGTATCTCGCGGCGCCAGTGCCAGCTGCTACCTGCGCCTGCTCCGCCGCCTTTTGTCAGTGTCCAAAGTAGCGCCGGGGCGGCGGCGGCGGCGGCGGCGGCGACGGCGACGCGCGACCATCTGACTTTCATGAAAGGCCGCCGCCGGCGAGATCACGGGCCGTTAGCACGGCTGCCGCCGAGGGCCTGACTCCGCTCGCTGACTGATTCTGGACGCCACTCCAATCTGCCCGCTCCCCAGATCAGCCGAGCCCTGGACACTCTGCTGCCCCGCTGTGAACAGATTTCGCTGGAGAACGTGCGCACAAAGAGTTAACGTTCGTCTTAGCTTGATTATATTTGGCTACTGCAAAATAATGGACGGAAAAATTTGGAAATTCGTGGTAAGGTCTTATGGGACCAAACTGCAGAGGTCATCGGTCCCTAAGCCTACACACTACTTAATCTAACTTAAGGGGAGCCGGAGGTGGTCAAATCCAAAAAAATAACGATTTTTTTTGCTACCGAAAATTAATTGGAACATTCCTCTTTAATGTAAACTTTGAATTATTGTTCTCCTCGCCCTAGAAGTGGAGTTATTACCATTTTCCCCCCACGCCTGCAGAGGAAATGGGCGGCCGCTGAATCTATCCAACACCCTCTCGTGACTTCCTGGCGAACTGCTTGGGATTTTCTCGGCCTGTTACGCATACAGCGCCTTATGTTACGCATAAAGCGAGTGTGCAAGGGTTGGCTATATTGTTTTCTGTGACAAATGAAGCGCTAAGAGCGCGGAACATCGTCTCTTTGCTGTTTACCGTTTCGGCTTCGAAGGCTCAAACACACTTTGGGTTCAAGTAAGCTCAGTGACTGATTGATGTGATGATTGATTGATGAGGTGATTGAATGTCTGCAGAGATACTATGGGTATGCTATAAGGCAAAATACATTTTAGTGACATGCGAAACGCAGTGTGGGCATTGTTCCATCATACTGCCTCTTCCAATGAATACCCTCAACACAGCCTGTGCCCAAAAGATTCCTGGTGCAAATATAATGCAAAAAAGGACTATGATCACAAACATGGTTTGCCAGCAGCTGTGTTAAATGCAATAAAACCAATTTTTGATGACTTAGCACAGCCAGGATTGTTACACAAATGTCTACACAGAAAGACGCAGAATCCTAATGAGAGCGTAAACAATTTGATTTCGAAAGTGATTCCTAAAAGGGTGTTTGTAAGCATAAAAACACTGCACTTTGGCATTTATGATGCAATAGCAACCTACAACCAAGGGAACAGTGTGAAGTGTGAAGTTCTGAAGGAATTAGGCTGGGGTGAACACTGTTCGAGCACTAAGAAATATTGACAGAGAAAGGATAAGAGGAGCAGAAAGAAGAGAAAGGCATATGAAGTATGATGGAACAACAGGCCAGAAAAGAAGACAGAAGGGGAAGCTTTTGGAGGATGAAGAAGAAGACGCTGATAATCCATCCTATAGTGCAGGAATGTATTGAGAAACTTTTATAGCTATTTCCCGTAAATTAGAATTTTTCGAATATAAGGAACATTTTCTCAAAATTCACTGAAGCTAGAGAGATGTCATTTTTGTACAGCACTCCTAGTTGTCAAACTTACATTGTGACAGTCATTTGGCAATGTGTTTAGTAGTTTCATTTCAGTTTAATTATAAAGCAATTTGCAAAAACATTTCGGTCATTAATAAAAAAAGTAATTGGAAGGAAACTAGAAAAGATACTCCAAAACCCTCTGTCATAGCTGCAATACTAAACCACTCTATATGTAAAAAAAATTCAAATTTTTCTATTTGGTAGTTTATTCATAAATGTTCCTCAAACTCAGTGATTTTAACATCGGCAGCATAGGCACCTCCGGCTCCGCTTAAACTAACTTACGCTGTGGATAACACACACACCCACGCCCGAGAGAGGACTCGAACCTCCGACGGGGTGAGCCGCACGGAGCGTGACAATGAGTCATAGACCGCGCGGCTAACCCGCGCGCTTAATGGACGGACTTTTCCCTTTATTTAAAAAGGGCAGGTTTTCTTGGAACCAGAACGCTTCACATAAAACGTCTCGCTGGTTGCTGTTACACAAAGGTTAGACACAGTGGAAACTACACTCCTGGAAATTGAAATAAGAACACCGTGAATTCATTGTCCCAGGAAGGGGAAACTTTATTGACACATTCCTGGGGTCAGATACATCACATGATCACACTGACAGAACCACAGGCACATAGACACAGGCAACAGAGCATGCACAATGTCGGCACTAGTACAGTGTATATCCACCTTTCGCAGCAATGCAGGCTGCTATTCTCCCATGGAGACGATCGTAGAGATGCTGGATGTAGTCCTGTGGAACGGCTTGCCATGCCATTTCCACCTGGCGCCTCAGTTGGACCAGCGTTCGTGCTGGACGTGCAGACCGCGTGAGACGACGCTTCATCCAGTCCCAAACATGCTCAATGGGGGACAGATCCGGAGATCTTGCTGGCCAGGGTAGTTGACTTACACCTTCTAGAGCACGTTGGGTGGCACGGGATACATGCGGACGTGCATTGTCCTGTTGGAACAGCAAGTTCCCTTGCCGGTCTAGGAATGGTAGAACGATGGGTTCAATGACGGTTTGGATGTACCGTGCACTATTGAGTGTCCCCTCGACGATCACCAGTGGTGTACAGCCAGTGTAGGAGATCGCTCCCCATACCATGATGCCGGGTGTTGGCCCTGTGTGCCTCGGTCGTATGCAGTCCTGATTGTGGCGCTCACCTGCACGGCGCCAAACACGCATACGACCATCATTGGCACCAAGGCAGAAGCGACTCTCATCGCTGAAGACGACACGTCTCCATTCGTCCCTCCATTCACGCCTGTCGCGACACCACTGGAGGCGGGCTGCACGATGTTGGGGCGTGAGTGGAAGACGGCCTAACAATGTGCGGGACCGTAGCCCAGCTTCATGGAGACGGTTGCGAATGGTCCTCGCCGATACCCCAGGAGCAACAGTGTCCCTAATTTGCTGGGAAGTGGCGGTGCGGTCCCCTACGGCACTGCGTAGGATCCTATGGTCTTGGCGTGCATCCGTGCGTCGCTGCGGTCCGGTCCCAGGTCGACGGGCACGTGCACCTTCCGCCGACCACTGGCGACAACATCGATGTACTGTGGAGACCTCACGCCCCACGTGTTGAGCAATTCGGCGGTACGTCCACCCGGCCTCCCGCATGCCCACTATACGCCCTCGCTCAAAGTCCGTCAACTGCACATACGGTTCACGTCCACGCTGTCGCGGCATGCTACCAGTGTTAAAGACTGCGATGGAGCTCCGTATGCCACGGCAAACTGGCTGACACTGACGGCGGCGGTGCACAAATGCTGCGCAGCTAGCGCCATTCGACGGCCAACACCGCGGTTCCTGGTGTGTCCGCTGTGCCGTGCGTGTGATCATTGCTTGTACAGCCCTCTCGCAGTGTCAGGAGCAAGTATGGTGGGTCTGACACACCGGTGTCAATGTGTTCTTCTTTCCATTTCCAGGAGTGTATTAGTGATTAAAGCGGAGCTCACACTACTGTTATGAGAATGCAGCGAAACACCATATATAGACCCAAACTCTTAACTTGCGCCTGTGACAGTCCTGTTTGGGCTCTGTCCATAGCGGTTTATGTCAGTATTGCCCGGTTTCTGCACGAAGCGTATATATAAATCAGATGCAAACGTTGAGGAAATTTCTGCAATGTAGAATCTCGATACTCTTCATGCCGTCTAACGAATTCCTTACCCGTCCGTTAGAATCCAAAAAATGTGACCCTTCGGCTGTCTTGAACGATCAGTGCTCAGCAAGAGGAACGGTGGCGTGGTGATCTTGATGTCGTCGGGGCAGTCTTCAGGGAATTTAGTAAGTTCAAGGTTCTCACATAGGTCTACTGCTCTGGTGAACATTTATCTATCACGAAATTTGAATTGCTTCACAAAGAAAACAGCCTTGGATGAAAAATAGTGATTACGAGTATTTGACAAAGATTTTCGCCTTTTTTGAGGCATCCTCACATTATCTACAAAGAAAGAGCAAAAAGATGACGTTGCTGATGACTGCTATTAATACTACTGCTAAGACGACGATGACGACGACAGGCTACTCCGCTGGCGACGACAACGACGACCGTCCTGACTACTACTACTACTACTACTACTACCACCACTACTACAACGGCGACGTCGGCAGCGACGACAACGACGATATTGCTTACGACGATGAAGACCTTGCTGACGATTACTACGTAGGCGACGAAAAAGACGACGGCGACGGCGACGACAGTGCTGGCGACAACGACGATGGTGCTGACTCCAGCATGGAGGCATACAACGATGACGTTGAGAAGTCCAACGACGGTGCGGACGATGAAGACGGTGCTTGACCACAAGGAATACAACGACAACGACGAGGCATACAATAACAACGAACGGCGGTGTCAACGGCGCTCATTAAGAGGGTGATGATGGTGATGTAAGAGTGGTTTCAGCACAGGAAAGTTAGGGCTTTAGCGTCGCAACAGATGTTTTCTTTACGGGTCCGGTTAAGAATGTAATACCTCGTATAATCTCCACTAACATTACGAAACACACACACACACACACACACACACACACACACACACACACACACACACATGGAGAGAGAGAAAGAGAGAGAGACTCATAAGAAAAGAAAAACTTGAATGTGAAACCACAGGTACTAAAATCACGTAGTCACCCAGTTTCTTTAAACAAAAAAATGAGAAGATCGGTAGCGATGTAAGTAACTAATAACAAAATGCTACAGAAGTAATATGTGGCTAAAGTAAAATTATGAGAATCAGTATCACGGTAACGCAGTAAACCCTCGACGGAAAGATTAGTCCCCTCAGTATTAAAAAAATTAAATCCACACTCGTCTCACAGTAAGCTGAAATGTATGAAGGAATCAATGTTTTAAAATGTGATGAACAGTGGATGTAAGCCATAAGCAGCATCAACGTTTGGTTGTCGTGATTGCGTCGAGCCGGCCGGAGTGGCCGTGCGGTTCTGGGCGCTACAGTCTGGAGCCGAGCGACCGCTACGGTCGCTGGTTCGAATCCTGCCTCGGGCATGGGTGTGTGTGATGTCCTTAGGTTAGTTAGATTTAATTAGTTCTAAGTTCTAGGCGACTGATGACCTTAGAAGTTAAGTCGCATAGTGCTCAGAGCCATTTTTGACATGCGTCGAGGGATGTTGCGAATTCAGACCGACTATATCGTGTCCGAGTGATCTGAAGTCGGACTACCAAAGTCGGACGGTTTCTTCACAAATCGCAGCTTACTGTCATTACCCGCAGCTTCTCCTTTAGAACGATACGTGTTCTTAGCTGCTACGTCTGTTGCTAGTTTTTCTCATACGCAATGCACTTTATTAGGAAGTATAGGAACACAGAAATTAGTCGCAATCTCATTGGTTTCTTAATATTCTTGTATACACATATTTCAATTATAAATAGCTATCTTCAGTACAGTTTAGTGACTTATAATTCAATAAACTTGCAGCAGTTCTCATCACCATCTGAGTTTACTGGTTTATAGGCAGAAGGAAAGGTGAGTGCTCCCACATAGCGGGAAGTCAATTGGTGACGTAAACTGCTTTTTGTTGGATTATTACTCACTCAAATGCAGCGGAGGTGGCTATTTGTAGATGAAGTCTGAATACGCAAGGATAAAAAAATAAAAAAAAAAAACAAAAAAATGGCATTGCAACTGATTGCTGTGTTCCTACCCTTCCTTATACTTGTCTGATGTCGCTGTGACAACAGTTCGTTATGGAATCAGAGTTGAACGTTGTACTTAATTTTGGCTTGTGGGGGGGGGGGGGGGGGCAACAACCACGTTTTTTGTTTGAATCGAGCCGCAACAATTTGGCATCGCGTGCCAAATCCCTCATCTCGGAGAATCGCATAAATATAACTTCCTAAACTGTTTGTTCTACGTTTTCCTGTCTCTCACTTCATCCGTATGTCTCAAGGAACTTATTCCTTGATCTCTTAACGTATGTCATATAAACCTCTGGGTTCTTCTAGTTACAGTTACCCCCTATTTATTTCGCTCTAACACTGCGAATACTCTCATTTCTTATCAGTCTACTTCATAATTCAGAATTCAACGCTAAGACCAAATCTTATACGCAAGCAGTCGCTTGGTGTTTTTTTCCCCCCACGCCAAAACTCACTTCCTTCAATGTAGCTGACTCGAAGAATCAAATCAAGACTCATTATATCTTCTGCCAGGTTTTCAGAAAGTTCTTATCCCTCATACCAGCCCGCGACGTAATTTTTCCACACACAACCTCTCTCCAATGCTTTCCGCAGAGGATTTCTTTCTACAGTCTTCAATCTGCGCATTGAGCAACCAGCGGAAAAAACCATAGAGATATTTGGAAAGGGAATTAAAGTTCCGTTGGAAGGAATAAAAACTTTAAGGTTTGCCGGTGAATTGGTAATTCAGTCTGAGAAGGTGAAGGAGTTGGAAGATTACTTGAACGGAATGTATAGCATCTTGAAAAGAAGTTAGAAAATGATCGTGAACAAAGTAAAACAAAGTTAATGAGATGTATCCGAATTAAATCCGGCAGAACTGAGGGAACCAGACTGGGAAATAAGACACTAAAAGAAACTGATGTTCCGCTATTTCGACAGAAAATTAACTCATGTAAAGAGAATGTAAAACAAAGAATCTGAATAGAGTTTTTGTACAAGACGATTTCGTTAACATGGAATATGAATTGAAGTGTTACAAAGTCCTTGTTCAGAGGATTTCTTGCCAGCAACACACCACAGTCCACAGACTAGAAGCGCCGAAACAGGACCACGCTTACAAATATGTGCGAAATTGGCATACCTTTATACACAGTAGTTTCGTCAGAACAGACAGGTAAACATGTACGTCGAACTGGAGGAAACTGTACGCCACGTGGAGTTTTGTAAGGAAAACTTCACCTAGGTGGCGCCGATAGACGTAACGTAGAAATAGCAGCACTGAAGATATGGTGAACAGTTGTAATGCAGAACAACAATAAAAACTACAAACGTTTAAAAGAATTACAAAAAAGAAGCAGAAAAAAATATGTAAATGCGAAACATACTGCCGTGGAATTTACATATATGAACAGAATGTTGCCGCAGAATTAGCAGTGGACAGCGCATGCACTAACATGAACCACCAGATGGGGCACGATATAATTATATGGTAGGAAAATTACTGTCAGGCGGGTTACGAGTAAATAAACAAATACGCAAAATTCAGAATCAAAATACAAAGCCCACCACGTGTAGGGACGAGTACGTAAGTAAGAAAACAGCATTCGTCCTAACAGCAATAGACGGAGAGAACTTTAAACAAAAAACCGAAAAAACACACAGTTCTTTGCATAATCAAACAGTGGTCGAAAGCCATAAAATAAAGATATTAAGAATGACATAGCTGAGTGAAAATTTTGAAAACTGGTAATATTGATTCGAAATAGGACTGCCGTGAGCTCGCTGTCCGTTTCACATATGTGGCAGCGCCGTTGGTGGGCGCGAGTAAATAGTCTCGCTATCAGAGTCATCCCCCCATGAACCATGGACCTTGCCGTTGGTGGGGAGGCTTGCGTGCCTCAGCGATACAGATAGCCGTACCGTAGGTGCAACCACAACGGAGGGCTATCTGTTGAGAGGCCAGACAAACGTGTGGTTCCTGAAGAGGGGCAGCAGCCTTTTCAGTAGTTGCAAGGGCAACAGTCTGGATGATTGACTGATCTGGCCTTGTAACAATAACCAAAACGGCCTTGCTGTGCTGGTACTGCGAACGGCTGAAAGCAAGGGGAAACTACAGCCGTAATTTTTCCCGAGGACATGCAGCTTTACTGTATGATTACATGATGATGGCGTCCTCTTGGGTAAAATATTCCGGAGGTAAAATAGTCCCCCATTCGG
Source organism: Schistocerca americana (assembly GCF_021461395.2). NCBI lineage: Eukaryota > Metazoa > Arthropoda > Insecta > Orthoptera > Acrididae > Schistocerca > Schistocerca americana. The sequence goes on along the minus strand of NC_060123.1, from coordinate 398,480,731 downwards.
ATCTCCGGCCGGAGACTACTCAAGAGGATGTTATCAGGAGAAAGAAAACTGGCGTTCTACGGATCGGAGCGTGGAATGTCAGATCCCTTAATCGGGCAGGTAGGTTAGAAAATTTAAAAAGGGAAATGGATAGGTTGAAGTTAGATATAGTGGGAATTAGTGAAGTTCGGTGGCAGGAGGAACAAGACTTTTGGTCAGGTGACTACAGGGTTATAAACACAAAATCAAATAGGGGTAATGGAGGAGTAGGTTTAATAATGAATAGGAAAATAGGAATGCGGGTAAGCTACTACAAACAGCATAGTGAACGCATTATTGTGGCCAAGATTGATACGAAGCCCACACCTACTACAGTAGTACAAGTTTATATGCCAACTAGCTCTGCAGATGACGAAGAAATTGAAGAAATGTATGATGAAATAAAAGAAATTATTCAGATTGTGAAGGGAGACGAAAATTTAATAGTCATGGGTGACTGGAATTCGAGTGTAGGAAAAGGGAGAGAAGGAAACATAGTAGGTGAATATGGATTGGGGACAGAAATGAAAGAGGAAGCCGCTTGGTAGAATTTTGCACAGAGCACAACATAATCATAACTAACACTTGGTTTAAGAATCATGAAAGAAGGTTGTATACATGGAAGAACCCTGGAGATACTAAAAGGTATCAGATTGATTATATAATGGTAAGACAGAGATTTAGGAACCAGGTTTTAAATTGTAAGACATTTCCAGGGGCAGATGTGGACTCTGACCACAATCTATTGGTTATGACCTGTAGATTAAAACTGAAGAAACTGCAAAAAGGTGGGAATTTAAGGAGATGGGACCTGGATAAACTAAAAGAACCAGAGGTTGTACAGAGATTCAGGGAGATCATAAGGGAGCAATTGACAGGAATTGGGGAAATAAATACAGTAGAAGAAGAATGGGTAGCTTTGAGGGATGAAGTAGTGAAGGCAGCAGAGGATCAAGTAGGTAAAAAGACGAGGGCTAGTAGAAATCCTTGGGTAACAGAAGAAATATTGAATTTAATTGATGAAAGGAGAAAATATAAAAATGCAGTAAGTGAAACAGGCAAAAAGGAATACAAACGTCTCAAAAATGAGATCGACAGGAAGTGCAAAATGGCTAAGCAGGGATGGCTAGAGGACAAATGTAAGGATGTAGAGGCCTATCTCACTAGGGGTAAGATAAATACTGCCTACAGGATAATTAAAGAGACCTTTGGAGATAAGAGAACGACTTGTATGAATATCAAGAGCTCAGATGGAAACCCAGTTCTAAGCAAAGAAGGGAAAGCAGAAAGGTGGAAGGAGTATATAGAGGGTCTATACAAGGGCGATGTACTTGAGGACAATATTATGGAAATGGAAGAGGATGTAGATGAAGATGAAAGGGGAGATACGATACTGCGTGAAGAGTTTGACAGAGCACTGAAAGACCTGAGTCGAAACAAGGCCCCCGGAGTAGACAATATTCCATTGGAACTACTGACGGCCGTTGGAGAGCCAGTCCTGACAAAACTCTACCATCTGGTGAGCAAGATGTATGAAACAGGCGAAATACCCTCAGACTTCAAGAAGAATATAATAATTCCAATCCCAAAGAAAGCAGGTGTTGACAGATGTGAAAATTACCGAACTATCAGTTTAATAAGTCACAGCTGCAAAATACTAACACGAATTCTTTACAGACGAATGGAAAAACTAGTAGAAGCCAACCTCGGGGAAGATCAGTTTGGATTCCGTAGAAACACTGGAACACGTGAGGCAATACTGACCTTACGACTTATCTTAGAAGAAAGATTGAGGAAAGGCAAGCCTACGTTTCTGGCATTTGTGGACTTAGAGAAGGCTTTTGACAATGTTGACTGGAATACTCTCTTTCAAATTCTAAAGGTGGCAGGGGTAAAATACAGGGAGCGAAAGGCTATTTACAATTTATACAGAAACCAGATGGCAGTTATAAGAGTCGAGGGACATGAAAGGGAAGCAGTGGTTGGGAAGGGAGTAAGACAGGGCTGTAGCCTCTCCCCGATGTTGTTCAATCTGTATATTGAGCAAGCAGTAAAGGAAACAAAAGAAAAATTCGGAGTAGGTATTAAAATTCATGGAGAAGAAATAAAAACTTTGAGGTTCGCCGATGACATTGTAATTCTGTCAGAGACAGCAAAGGACTTGGAAGAGCAGTTGAATGGAATGGACAGTGTCTTGAAAGGAGGATATAAGATGAACATCAACAAAAGCAAAACAAGGATAATGGAATGTAGTCTAATTAAGTCGGGTGATGCTGAGGGAAATAGGAAATGAGGCACTTAAAGTAGTAAAGGAGTTTTGCTATTTGGGGAGCAAAATAACTGATGACGGTCGAAGTAGAGAGGATATAAAATGTAGGCTGGCAATGGCAAGGAAAGCGTTTCTCAAGAAGAGAAATTTGTTAACATCCAGTATTGATTTAAGTGTCAGGAAGTCATTTCCGAAAGTATTCGTATGGAGTGTAGCCATGTATGGAAGTGAAACATGGACGATAAATAGTTTGGACAAGAAGAGAATAGAAGCTTTCGAAATGTGGTGCTACAGAAGAATGCTGAAGATTAGATGGGTAGATCACATAACTAATGAGGAAGTATTGAATAGGATTGGGGAGAAGAGAAGTTTGTGGCACAACTTGACCAGAAGAAGGGATCGGTTGGTAGGACATGTTCTGAGGCATCAAGGGATCACCAATTTAGTATTGGAGGGCAGCGTGGAGGGTAAAAATCGTAGAGGGAGACGAAGAGATGAGTACACTAAGCAGATTCAGAAGGATGTAGGTTGCAGTAGGTACTGGGAGATGAAAAAGCTTGCACAGGATAGAGTAGCATGGAGAGCTGCATCAAACCAGTCTCAGGACTGAAGACCACAACAACAACATCAGAGTCACTGGCTACAACACGTTCCACAGCAGCAGATGTAGGAATGAGAACAAAGAGAAACAGTTGGGGGACTAGCTCATTCAGACAACTTGTACGCAGAAGAATCATTGAAGGAAGTTAAAAGTACAGGGTGACGCAGTTAAAGGTAGCCCACCTCACCTCTGAATGCGAATGCAATATTTCGACGTCTGAAGGAGAATAACAGTTGCAACAATAGGCAGTTAATGCAATAATCGATTGTTAGCATTCTTCTGTCAGCGTTTCAGTTTATTTCAACAGTGAGGTTAGACGTTTCTCCTTGAGGCCTGCAGAATGACTCTTTCGATAGAAGAAAGAATTGAAATTGTGGAAGCATGTGCGAAGACAGGTTCGATTGAGGAAAATCGCTAAATTTTCGGGGTCATGTATCCAGGTAGAGGACTACAAGCAAGGAGAGCAATACAAACCGTATAAAAACTATTGCGCCTACAAATCTGTGCCTAAAAATCTGTAAATCAAAAAAATTCTTCAGTTCACAGACCAGGAGTTATTACAGACATCCGCTGAAGAATTATTCAGAGCCCAAAGAAGTCTATGTGTAAATGTGCCCAACAGGCGTACGTCAGTAGGAGTTACTAGCGGAAATTGACAAAATCTTAATTTGAAGCCATACGGTGTGACGTTTGTCCAGCAATTACGGGAAAATGACAGTCGCAAACCTGTAGTTTACTAGAAATGGCTTTTGAATAACATCAACGATGGACTGTGAGACGCTTTCCATTACATCATAAGTGTGAAACGTGTTTCCATCTTTCCGGTCATGTGAATTCATAGAACACGAGGTACTGGGCAACGGAGAATCCTAACGTTGTGTCTCAGAAACCACTCCATGATGAAAAAAATCGGCATGTGGTTCGGCGTTCCAGGAACGCGCATGATTGGGCGGATATTTGTTGATGCTACCCTCAACACGGTTCCATGTATGTTGCGTTTTTGCATACCGTCAGCCGTGCGCAACTGTGTATTGATGATGTAGGAGGTCGCTTTGAAAATCTTCTATAAATGCATTTATTCTCTGTAAGTAAATGGTTAGTCCATTTCGGATTTTCGTTTCTGTAATGTGACTGCATTTCCTTTATATTTACACGGGCTTCTTTTTACCTGCACCACTCTGTATTTTGAGAGTATGAATGAAAGTACGAAGGGGCACAGCCGAACCACGAAAGGAGTGTAGCCATGTGCAACTCCAGTCTGTTCCATTACATTTGCTGTTGCGTGCATTCTTGGTTCAGAGCTACTAATTACACTACACAGCAGTGGCCTACAAGCCATCGACACAGTACTAGGCAAAGTAAATAACGACCCATACAAGAAACACATCACAGATGATAAAGATAAAATAAATATGTAGCTAACATCCCATAAGTTGTCAATATATCACAAAATATTGCAAATGTCTTCAACAGCCAAAAAGTAAAAATTAGAGTCTCTACATACACTGAAGAGCCGAAGAAATATAAAAAAAAGGGAGGAAGGTTTATCTGTTTAGCAAGAGTAATAGGAGGCAGATTTCAGACTACCTAACAGATCAAAAGCAAAATTTCTGTTCCGGCACTTACAATATTGAGTGTTTATGGAAAAAGTTCAAGGCAATGGTAAAATGCGTTTTAGACAGGCACGTGCCGAGTAAAATTGTGAGGGACGGGAAAAACCCACCGTGGTTCAACAACAAAGTTAGGAAACTACTGCGAAAGCAAAGAGAGCTTCACTGCAAATTTAAACGCAGCCAAAACCTCTCAGAGAAACAGAAGCTAAACGATGTCAAAGTTAACGTAAGGAGGGCTATGCGTGAAACGTTCAGTGAATTCGAAAGTAAAATTCTATATACCGACTTCACAGAAAATCCTAGGAAGCTGTGGTCTTAATTTAAATCAGTAAGTGGATCGAAACACCATATCCAGACACTCTGGGATGATAATGGCATTGAAACAGAGGATGACACGCGTAAAGCTGAAATACTAAACACCTTTTTCCAAAGCTGTTTCACAGAGGAAGACCGCACTGCAGTTCCTTCTCTAAATCTTCGCACGAACGAAGAAAATGGTTGACATCGAAATAAATGTCCAAGGAATAGAAAAGCAACTGAAATCACTCAACACAGGAAAGTCCACTGGACCTGACGGGGTATCAATTCGATTCTACACAGAGCAACCGAAAGAACTTGCCCCCTTCTAACAGCCGTGTACCGCAAGTCTCTAGAGGAGCGGAAGGCTCCAAATGATTGGAAAGGAGCACAGGTAGCTCTAGGTTTCAAGAAGGGTCGTCGAGCAGATGCGCAAAACTATAGGCCTATATCTCTGACATCGTTCTGTTGTAGAATTTTAAAACATGTTTTTTGCTCGCGTATCATGTCATTTCTGGAAACCCAGAATCTACTCTGTACGAAACAACATGGATTCCGGAAACAGCGATCGTGTGAGACCCAACTCGGTTTATTTGTTCATGATACCCAGAAAATACTAGATACAGGCTCCCAGGTAGGTGTCATTTTCCGTGACTTCCGGAAGGCGTTCGATACAGCTCCACACTGTCACCTGATAAACAAAGTAAGAGCCTACGGAATATCAGACCAGCTGTGTGGCTGGATTGAAGAGTTTTTAGCAAACATAACACAGCTTGTTGTTCTCAATGGAGAGACGTCTACAGACGTTAAAGTAACCTCTTGCGTGCCACAGGGGAGTGTTATGGGACCATTACTTTTCACAATATATATAAATGACCTATTAGATTGTGTCGGAAGTCCCATGCGGCTTTCACAGATGATGCTGTAGTATACAGAGAAGTTGCAGCATTAGAAAATTGCACCGAAATGCAGGAAGATCTGCAGCGGATAGGCACTTGGAGCAGGGAGTGGCAACTAACCCTTAACATATGTATTGTGAATACATAGAAAGAAGGATCCTTTATTGTATGATTGTATGATAGCGGAACCAGCGCTGGTAGCAGTTACCTCTGTAAAATATCTGGGAGTATGCGTACGGAACTATTTGAAGTGGAATGATCATATAAAATTAATTGTTGGTAGGGCGGGTGCCAGGTTGAGATTTATTGAGAGAGTCCTTAGAAAATGTAGTCCATCAACAAAGGAGGTGGCTTACAAAACACTCGTTCGACATATACTTGAGTATTGTTCATCAGTGTGGGATCCGTACCACGTCGGGTTGACGGAGGAGATAGAAAAGATCCAAAGAAGAGCTGCGAGTTTCGTCATGGGGTTATTTGGTAAGCGTGATAGCGTTATGGAGATATTTAGCAAACTCAAGTGGCAGACTCTGCAAGAGAGGCGCTGTTCATCGTGGTATAGCTTGCTGTCCAGATTTCTAGAGGGTGCGTTTCTGGATGAATATATTGCTTCCCCCTACCTATACCTCCCGAGGAGATCACGAATGTAAAATTAGAGATATTCGAGCGCACACAGAGGCTTTCCGGCAGTCGTTCTTCCCGTGAACCATACGCGACTGGAACAGGAAAGGGAGGTAATGACAGTGGCACGTAAAGAGCCCTCCGCCACACACCGTTGGGTGGCTTGCGATGTATAAATGTAGATGTAGATGTAGAAACTGGTACACCTGCCTAATATCGTGTAGGGTCTCCGAGAGCATGCAGAGCTGCTGTAACAGGACGTGACATGGACTCGACTAATGTTTGAAGTAGTGCTGGAGGGAATTGACACCATGAATCCGTAACAGTAGGAGGGGGTGGAGATCTCTTCTCAACAGCACGATGCAAGGCATCCCATCCATGCTCAATAATGTTGATTTGTGGGGTATTTGGTGGCCATCGGAAGTATTTAAACTCAGTAGAGTATACCTGGAGCCACTCTGTAGGATTTTCAGACATGTGGGGTGTCGCACAATGCCATGTGCGTCACTGAAAAAGACCAATAAAACGGTGTTAGCATGTGGACGTAATGTGCTGTTCCAGTCTCTTCTGTACCTAAGGTCCATCACCGTTCCCTTTGGATCCCTACGTAATTCGTTGCTCTCCGATACACACGATCGAACAGCGGAGGAGTGGTACTCAAGCGTCAACTTTAGGTTACAATATCTCCGGATGTAATCAACATTTTACAATGCAACAGACGGCACTAATTACGTATTTGTTTACATGTTCAGATGTGCTAACAAAACTAACGTGATTCCATTTAAAAAGACGTAGGTTTGTGTTAAAAAACATACTTCCGTGCATTTTGTTATGGTTTGTATTAAACAAATAACACTAGCCCCTCTCCTCACGTTCGGTCTGTGGAATCGGTTCGTCAGTATTTGATGTGGTTTACGAAATATATCCAGCGGTAACGTTAGGTGACTCACCCTGTATGTAATTCATACTCCAATACGCAACATCATTACAGATTGATAAAAAGGGCGCCGGAAACTAAATTCACAATGCTGGGTAAAATTCTAATAATTCTGACAAATTTCAAATTACTCACATGTCCCCTGGCTTGTAAATGGTTCAAATGGCTCTGAGCACTATGGGACTTAACATCTGTGGTCATCAGTCCCCTAGAGCTTAGAACTACTTAAACCTAACTAACCTAAGGACATCACACACATCCATGCCCGAGGCAGGATTCGAACCGGCGACCGTAGCAGTCACGCGGTTCCGGACTGCGCGCCTAGAACCGCTAGACCACCGCGGCCGGCCCCTGGCTTGTAACTATTCATATTGATCAGTACGCTATGTAGAGAACAAAGTTATGGTATTATTGTCGGTGATCCGTCGCCTTAAGTTCGAGTCACCATAAACATAAAAATGTTGATGGAATTTGGCACTCACAAGTTCGGATATCGATCCAGGTTTTCGTTCTACTCAGATAATCGCTAGGATGATAGGTTGACCCCGAGATCCTACTCATACTTCACAAAACAACACGTAATAGAAAGAAATCATGACTTCACGCGTCAACGAAGAACATTTGTCCACCTGGTGGTCGAATTTAAGTAACGCATTGTTCATCTACACTGAACTACGAATTAAGTAACGTATCCTAACCGAAAAAAAGGGTTTACGCTAGAAGAGCTCTTAAGAACACACTTTACTCAGTGCACCAACACAGCCAGAGTGCTGTCTTCAACTTCTTAGGAATCTACATTGTCCACCGTCAGAAGAGCTCATCTTTTAAGAGTGGGCGCGTTAGCCAGCCAGTCGGCAAACCACTCGGGTGTAAGGCGTTCAGTTAGTTCTTTTGATAACAGCTAAATTGTCCTGGACATGGACCAGCAAAAAATTTGCGGGACCAGTGAGAACGTTGAAATAGTGCAACGAATCACAAAACCTTATTGGAGTCTATACCCAGACATTAGGGTGTTCGGCAACTGTGCCAACTACAATCTAACAACGAAGCACCCGCTCTATTGCATCATGGAATACCATAAAATTCTGCAGAATAAGCGACGATATAACAAGTGCTGCAACAACTTCCTCGCAAAGACAGTTTAACGGAAATTGAAAGTCCTCAGCTTGAAAAGCGGAGAAGTCTATTTCGTCAAACAGCAATGTAGATTTCACAGTAAATATGTTTAACAGAACGGAAAAGCCATAGACTTGGCAAGAAAGAAGAAAGTTTTTCATTTTGAACCAATTATGACATAAAGAATTGAATTACTTATTGTTACTATAGCATTTATCGGGCGGTATCGATGTCATATTCTACCATTTGTCTCATGATGTAATGCATCTGCATAGTGGTCAATAGAAGTTCTTAAAAAAAAAAGAAAAGAAAGGGAGGCATCACCCACATACCGCCTCGAATGGTAGTTAACACACCGCCAAAAAATCGTTGCTCTGTTCCCCTTGAAGTTTACCAGACAAAGTATGAATAGAAAAAGCAGTGGAAATGTCCACAGTTACCCACGTTGGGCTTTACTTAACCAATCGCAAGGCATTATGTTTTAGAGCTTGCTGGAAAGTAACGCTTCTGAACTTTTAATGTAAAAACTTTTAAAATAAAGAAACGTTATTAGCATTCTACATTTTTATTCTTCACGTCTACATATCTGCAGCCCTCTGCCGCTAGTGGGCTCCAATTGTACCGTGTAACATGGCGGTGAGTAAAGTAACTGCGTGTGTGCGTGGCACAAAGCGTGCTGTAATCGAGTTTCAAATTTGAGGAGTTCATCCACATGCGGAGCTCCCTGTCCTTCAGCAAGACAATGCCAGCACGCACACGAGCACTGCGACATTTGCAACAATCCGACGCCTTGGTTCATCGTCGTCGACCATCCTACATATATTTCCGACTTGACCCCTTCGATGTTTTTCTGTTGCCAGAATGTACAGCACACCTTTGAGGATTTCAATTGGAGAGTGATAAACAAGCGCAAGCAGAGTTGAGCTTGTGGCTCCGTCAGCAAAGTCATACATTCTACAGAGACGGTTTCAACAAACTTTTTTAGTTGAGAGAAATATGTTCATCGCCAGATTGACTAGGTTAAAAAATAAATACGTAGATATGAAGAATAAAGATATAGACTGTTAGAAACATTAATTTGATTAAAAATGTTTTAAAAGTTTTCAAATAAAATATTCCGAGGGATTACTTTTCAATGCGCCCTCTTAAAAAGAACAGGACGCTCGTTGTCCCTGGCCACATTAAGCCACAAGCCAGGTTTCCAAACGGCCTCCACAAAGAAATAATCAGACAAAACTACCCTAACTCTCCAGTTAAAAACATCTATCGGCCACCGGTAGATGAGTGGTTATTACCTGATGTCTTAACATTAGTCGGCACGGTAACTCAGCGTGTTCGGTCAGAGGGTTAGCTGCCCTCTGTAATAAAAAAAAACTGAGTTAATGGAATAACGGCGAACTACAATAGGTGTCTTGCGACGTCCGCCCCTAGCAGATACAACGAACGAAAACGAACAAAATGACATTAAAAAAAAAAAAGTGGTCAGCGTGAGTGAATGTCAATCCTAAGTGCCTGGGTTCGATTCCCGGCTGGGTCGGAGATTTTCTCCGCTCAGGCACTGGGTGTTGCGTTGTCGTAATTATCATCATTTTATCCACATCGACGCTCAAGTCGCCGTAGTGGCGTCAAATCGAAAGACTTTTACCCAGCCAACGGTCTACCTGACCGGAGGCCCCAGTCACACGATATTTACATTTACCTGCTCATCCACACTTTGTAGAGCTTATAAGTAGTAGGGAGTATTGGTTCCTGGCGTCAAAATCAATAAGCAATGATTCGTTATCAAACCTTCGCGGGTTCTTTTATATTTTGTTTTATCTATTTTTTATTCTTGAGTCGTCAGTCTTATGGCTGGTTTTACGCTGTCCGCCAGGAATCCATCTGCTGCGCCAACTTCTTCAGCTCAGTGTAGTACTTACATCCCACATCCTCATTTATTTGTTGGATGTATTCCTCTACAATTTTTACGCTATACAGCTCCCTCAGTGCTATCGAAGTTATTGCCTGATGTCTTAACAAACAGTATATCCCATCATCTTCTCCTTTCTCCTTGTCACTGTTTTTCCCATGTTCCTTTCTTCGCCGATTCTGCGGAGAGCCTCCTCATTCATTACTTTACCAGTCCAGCCTGTTTGCAACGTTCTTCTGGACGACCACGCCTCTAATACTTCGACTCTCTGCTTTTCCTGTTTTCCCATGGTCCATGATTCACTACTATACAATGCGACGCTCCAAACGCACCTTCTCAGAAATTTCTTCCTCAAATTAAGACCTACGTGGTACACTTCCTGTACTATTCATAAAATCCATAGAACAGTTTACAATATGTTTTTGATAAATGGCAGCATCGGTCGCAAAGATTGAAATACTTTATTTTACAGATCGGTTTCGGTCACTCTGTGACCATCTTCAGTGCAGACTGTTGGTTCCAATAGTATATGGACATGTCCGAAAGAACAGACACCATATCCATATAAGTATATTGTTGTGGCAATACCGGCCATGACCTTCCTCTTCTGTGCGGATGCACACATATTACCCGAACTCTTACGGAACTTGGTAAGAATGTCTTCCACGAGTAATGAGTGTGTTGGGCAGAGGCACTACGAATGTAGTGTGTCTACATATAAGGTGAGAATGTGGGTCTCGCGGAAGGCGTGCGCGAGATGGTCCCTGCAGTCGCACTATCGTCTGTACCCTCGGTGGCTCAGATGGACAGAGCGTCTGCCATGTAAGCAGGAGATCCCGGGTTCGAGTGCCGCTCGGGGCACCCATTTTCACCTGTCCCTGTTGACATATACAGGGTGAGTCACCTAACATTACCGCTGGATATATTTCGTAAACCACATCAAACACTGACGAATCGATTCCAGAGACCGAACGTGAGGAGAGGGGCTAGTGTAATTGGTTAATACAAACCATTAAAAATGCACGGAAGTATGTTTTTATAACACAAACCTACCTTTTTTAAATGGAACCCCGTTAGTTTTGTTAGCACATCTGAACATATAAACAAATACGTAATCAGTGCCGTTTGTTGCATTGTAAAATGTTAATTGCATCCGGAGATATTGTAACCTAAAGTTGACGTTTGAGTACCACTCCTCCACTATTCGATCGTGTGTATCGGAGAGCACCGAATTACGTAGGGATCCAAAGGGAACGGTGATGGACGTTAGGTACAGAAGAGATTGGAACAGCACATTACGTCCACATGCTAACACCTTTTTATTGGTCTTTTTCACAGACGCACATGTACATTACCATGAGGGGTGAGGTACACGTACACACGTGGTTTCAGTTTTCAATTACGGAGTGGAATAGAGTGTGTCCCGACATGTCAGGCCAATAGATGTTCCATGGAGTGGCCATCATTTGCTGCACACAATTGCAATCTCTGGCGTAATGAATGTCGTACACACCGCAGTACATCTGGTGTAATGTCGCCGCAGGCTCCCACAACACGTTGTTTCATATCCTCTGGGGTTGTAGGCACATCACGGTACACATTCTCCTTTAACGTACCCCACAGAAAGAAGTCCAGAGGTGTAAGTTCAGGACAACGGGCTGGCCAATTTATGCGTCCTCCACGTCCTACGAAACGCCCGTCGAACATCCTGTCAAGGGTCAGCCTAGTGTTAATTGCGGAATGTGCAGGTGCACCATCATGCAGATACCACATACGTCGACGCGTTTCCAGTGGGACATTTTCGAGCAACGTTGGCAGATCATTCTGCAGAAACGCGATGTATGTTGCAGCTGACTGGGCCCCTGCAATGAAGTGAGGACCAATGAGGTGCTCGCCAATGATTCCGCACCATACATTTACAGTCCACGGTCGCTGTCGCTCTACCTGTCTGAGCCAGCGAGGATTGTCAACGGACCAGTAATGCATGTTCCGTAGATTCACTGCCCCGTGGTTTGTGAAACCCGCTTCATTGGTAAACAGGTAGAACTGCAACGCATTCTCTGTTAATGCCCATTGACAGAATTGCACTCGATGATTCAAGTCATCACCATGTATTGCTGATGTAGCGACACATGAAACGGGTGAAAGCGGTGACGATGCAGTATGCGCATGACACTACTTTGACTCAGTCCACCGGCTCTCGCAATGTCCCGTGTACTCATGTGTGGGTTCATGGCAACAGCAGCTAACACACCAACTGCACCCGCTTCTCCTGTGACGGGCCTGTTACGGACCCGTTTGCGTGCTACGACCATACCTGTTGCATACAGTTGGCGGTAGATGTTTTGCAATGTGCGGCACGTTGGATGCTCTCTGTCCGGGTACCGTTCTGCATACACCCTGCAGGCTTCAGCTGCATTTCGTCGACACTCGCCATAGATGAGTATCATCTCCGCCTTTTCAGAGTTCGAATACACCATGGTCACAGTTCCTACAACAATACACTATCACAGACGTCTGGTGACACGGTGTACTACAGTTGGTCTGCGTGCGGAGACGAATGCAGAATAACAATAGCAGCAAGCGCTACATGCAGCCACTGCGACAGCTAGAGCAAACCACAACAGTGCACTACAGCCACACTCGTAAACACGGTCGTCATCGTAAACATGTCCCTGCGGATGCTGCTCGCCGACCGTGGCCCGTGTTTGTTACAACACGCAATTGAACGTCGGAGGTTTCAAGCGTCAACTTTAGGTTACAATATCTCCGGATGTAATTAACATTTTACAATGCAACAAACGGCACTGATTACGTATTTGTTTATATGTTGAGATGCGCTAACAAAACTGACGTGGTTCCATTTAAAAAAACGTAGGTTTGTGTTATAAAACATACTTCCGTGCATTTTTGTATGGTTTGTATTAGACAATTACACTAGCCCCTCTCCTCACGTTCGGTCTGTGGAATCTGTTGGTCAGTATTTGATGTGGTTTACGAAATATATCCAGCGGTAACGTTAGGTGACTTACCCTGTATATCAACGCCCGTCAGCAGCTGAAGGTATTAATATGTAATTCTAATTGCATTCAGAATGGGTGCATCAACAAGGTACCTTCTGCGGAAGCCTTTATGTAGAGAAGTTTGCTGAACGGTCCATGAGGAGACGCTGTTGGCAGACCTTCGGTTCATCTGGCAAACAGTTGCTGAAAGGTTCGCTCGTAAACTTCTTTGCAGCCCTCCTTCACGCCTGTCACCTACGGCTTGTGGTGCACCACAATTACCTCGACGACTGTTTTGGATAACGTCATTTTGCCATGCACGTTATACTTTAACCACGGCGGTGCGCGAACTGTTGACAGAGTTCGTTGTTTCGAAAACGCTTCCAGCGTTGGCCCGAAACTCATTGTTTCGGAAATGCTTCCAGTCTTGGCCCGAAAGCCAATGGTCGCGCCCTTTTGGACGTCAAATAAATCACTCTGTTCCTGCATTACTTCAATGACTAGACTGTCATCCCCCCCCCCCCCCCCCCCCCCGACGCGCTTTATATAGCCCCCACCGCTAGTGGTTCCACCTAACGTCTGTGAGTGGTTACTGCACGTTGAGTCGAACATACGCGGTGGTCACATTAATGTGATTGGACCGTTTATATGTTACGTGTAAGGAAGCAATGTGACAGGAAACTATCATAAAAGTTCGTGGGCCCATCAAAGCAAACATAGATAAAAAAAACATAAGCCGACAAAACTACAAAAGATACTGTGAAATAGTTGTTTACAGTTACGTAACACGTACCAGTCACGAAAAATTCGACAGAAGTAGTTACAACCACGAAATTTAAAATTATTATTTGGAAAAATCAAAAATTATTTATAAAATTGCTTGAGTATTGACAAAGTGTTATGTTTTCTAGTGAGCATAAATTTCTGTCTGTTCCAATGTATTGAGCAAAAATACTGGCGGCGCACTGTGGAGAACTTTCAGGTTACGGATAATGGATCCTTCATAGTGGTTGTGATGTGTGTTGGTCAGATACCGATTTACTACGAGACGTAGCTGAAGTATGTTCATTGGAACGAATAGTAAAAGTTTTTTTCTGTATGGCCAATGTACTCTTTCTTACAGTCGTCAAAGAGTATGTTATAAACACTGAATTTAAATAGCTTTTATTGTAATCTTCAATTTTATGCTTCAGCCTGTTCTGTAAAACACTGTTAGTCGTAAAGGCTTCTGTCAATGTGGTAATTTTGAACAGTTTATTGATTTTCACAAATAAAAGGCCCATATAGGTTGTTGTGGTGAATTTGCGATTAGAAATTGTAAGATTCTCATGAGATTATTTAGGCTCATGAAACGGATAGTCAAATTAATTGGAGTTGAAAGAATTATATTTGGCAATTTGCTTTAAAATGTTTAATTCTTTTTGGAACGCACCTGAATATCGTCTTGTACTGGTACAATCGATACTTCCATGCCATCTCTACTGGAGCCATCGGGATCACTCAAGCTCTGTCTTTGCTGGCATGTCATCCACAACTTTTCCGCATATTCCCATAGCCGATTATCATTTGTTGGCGCTCTTGGGCGCTCTTGTATACATTTTTATCACGATTTGACCTAATGCTTTTTACAACAGTTTTTTTGTATAATGTAATATATCAATTTCTGCACTTGTTGCTAACATTTGTAAAACTGTTCCGTGTTTGTCTTATTGAAATAACAGTTTTACTTTTTGTACATCTTACTGGCTATTACTGACGTAATGCGGTATGCGGTGGGCGGAGTATTCCACACTTTCTTCATCAGTTTACTTTTATGGATCCACGACATCTCCTCCGTTCACCGCCACCGACTGACATCATAGGAATCTTTTTGTATATTTTACATTTTATTATCATATTTCGCTCTAAATCCATTCTATTTCTGTGCAATGTGGTCTGCAGGTAATCGCATTTTAACTGAAACCAGTTACCATTGCCAGTAAATAATTTATTGCTGTCAAGACTGTCTTTAGTTCAGTTTTAAAATATTTTATCGAATCAGCTGATACACTCCATGGGAAATGATCTCAAAAACTACTTATCTTGTTTCCATTTGACTGCCTCTTATATTCATTAACACAGTGTCTACGGCCTTAACAAATCATCATTCATCACAACTTAAGCATTCTTCTTCTTCCTTCACTGATTTCTCCAGACGATTCTCTTAAACCTCAGTCTGCTCTTCCTCACAAATAAATTTTCATCGGTGCATATATTTGCTCTTGGATAGGCGTTACATTCCGGTATCTGAGTTAAGGATTCTTGGACTGACCATGATTTAATCCAGTCTGAATCTTCCCGTGCCTCCATACCTTTTAGAAATAACTTTATCCTCTTTTGAATTTTAAGCAGCGTATTGACTATACAAGATAAAACTTTTTGCTGAACACAATTACTCTTTCACCTCTCTCAATCCTTCTACCGAGCCCATATTCTCCTGTAACCTTCTCTTCTACTCTTCCCCCACCCACACGTTCATACATTTGAATTAAACGTTCATTATCCACGTATAGTTTCTTCACCTGCTCACCTTCTTCTTATGATTTTGGCTTTATATCAGAAGTATTTTCCTCGGTGTTGGCTTGCTGTCGATTCTGATGTTAACAACCCTATCACTGAATTGTTCATGGAAACACACTGTCAGCCCCATTTTGCTGCTCATAACAAATTCTACTCCCGTTAAATTATTTACTGGTGCTGTTGATGTTATCCTATATTCATTTGAGCACCAAAACCTCACCCTCCTTCTATTTATCTTCACTGACCCCCACTATAACTAGACTGAACCTTTACATTTCTCTTTTAAGTATTTCTAGTTTCAAACGATTTGTAAACTGAAGTTTAAGAGAATTGTCCGAAAGTATCAGTTGGACACTAAAATACGGAGGAATGATGAGACTCCTTTGAAGTCCGCTAAGGATGTGGATATACAGCGACAAGGAATATCAGAATAGTCAGTTCAGTTGAAGAAAGAAGTGCTATAGGGTTTTGGTGGAGGGTGTATTTAGAAATATTGACTAGTAGACACAGGGGAGAAACGAAATGCTCACACAAGGGAAAAGCAAAACCTGCATTACATATGCAATAAATCGCTATAAATGTCAAAGAACTATTTACCATTCGAGTTGATATGCTCGTTCTGGACCTTGTGTGGATTATTCACATGATACTTGTAAATTTAAAGTTGTTCAAATAGATCTACAGTCGTTCTTTTCGACTCACACTAGAAGATGGACATTGCACTTTCAGGTGGTCTCTCTTATGATACTCGCTAGCCAAATAACATCCAAGGGCAGTAATGGTCTTATAATTATGCTCTCTAAGTCTAGTCTTAAAGTCACGACCAGTCTACTCCACTTATATACGATCACATGACCCGCATATAATTTTGTAAACACCTGACTTTGAAAATGTATCTACTCTTTGATCTACTGAAGTGCGTAAGATGGAAGTGAGTTTCTTCCGTGTATAGAATCCAATCTACACTTAAGTGTTTCTGAAAGCATTAACGATTCATTCGCAAAATTGACATGAATGTGAAATGGAGGCATACATAATCTTGTCGTCAACTGAAACAGGACTAGAAGGTTGTTTATCAAAAACAGCTTTGCCCATGTTACGAACAAACTCTTCTCTGTACCCACTGTCCATTCCTATTCGCGCAATAATATCAGTTTCCCTACCTATGCAATTCCAATAGAGGTTCAGTTTTGCATGCCTATAAAACATTGCATGAAAAACTTGCTTGATTGTGTGCGTTGGGCTGGCACGAATAAACTACAAAAATTACTCGTATGTTTGTCGTGGCAGGCATACGAAATACATTTGAACCAAAACCTGCCCCTGCATTTTAACCTTCAGGTCAAGGTAGTGGAGGCTTCCAATACTTTCAGTTTTCACAGTAAATTGAGTATTTGCATTTAACTGATTCAGTTCGTTAGCTAGATTCATTGCAACATGTTCATCAACATAAAATAGGACAAACATATCATCGAGGTATTTGCGATGGATACAAATCCTACAGCCCTTCTTAAGATCATCTTTCTCAAAATAGTTTTTACTGTTGAAAGTGAAATATGTAAAAGAGAGAGATCTATGTAATAGTTCCAATAGCTCAAGTATTTCGCTAGTACTCAATATCCTATGCATCAAGAAATTTGTGTCTACAATTTGCAGTGTGTTGTCAACTGGAATGTTAGTGTAAAGGTTGGTGGTAACTAAAGAGGCAATAATAGCCTTCTGAGAGAGTGTTCTGTTCCTCGGAAGCATTTCAGTTACATAGTTATTTTTTACAGCCCAAGTCAATGTAAAAGAAAATGCAGCTTTCAATTTTGCATAGAAGAAACTATTGACAAAATAATAAGGTCCCTGAGATTTATTCAATCGTAGAAATAGTGTGGTTCACTTTATGTAACTTTATGAACGAAGGGTGGGAATTTTAGGATTCACTGGGTTCTGTTTTCTTTTATCATAATCTGAAGCAAAAAGGCAATGGGGGTTTTATAAACATTTTATATCATTGAAATATCTTTGACGTGGACATTTATTGACTTCAACAATGTTACGTAATGTATTACCCAACCTATACGCTGTTACTGGAAGGGAATTGGAAAAATGACCTGGACATGAAGCTTTATGAAGAGCTGTATGAGGAGTGACTGTGATTTTGTCTTGTAAGAGCTGGGAAATTTTACACGTTTCACACACTTCTTTTACACTAAACTATTGTCCTTTTAAAAATTTGTGCATCCACATTTATCGGAAGATTGAAATTTAACCTTCCTTTCAAGACATTCTCCTCATTACATGAAATTTCTGACCTAAACAAATTTACAATTCTGGCACTTAGACTAGTTCACAGTTCTACCCGCCATTGGGTGTTTGTATGCGGGGATAGTGTTATCTGAGTTAAAAAAGGACACGCTGTGCAGTAAGCGCATGAAATGTATGGGAAAGCCTTTCACTAATGTCCCATCTTTCCCAAAATAAATAAAATCAAACTTAGGAATCTTTAGTTTACCAAAAAGATATTCTGAAAGGACATACGATAACGGTTTACAAGTTGCAGTACCTGTAACGTCTGGTAGCTGCTTAGCCCTGCATGTAATTTGTAATTAACTTTTCTCAAATACACATTCACATTCGCTTTTGATACGTCCTGCACTCAAAGAAGGGCTATTTAGCCTTACCATAGCGTATTTAGGATTCACATCACATCTCAAACACTTTGTGCCGAAAATAATTTTCATTTGATTAACCATTATTTTCCTTCTGAAAATGTAAAGCAGTTTGACCACATGAATGGCGCAGCATGGCAGTTTAATAAATTTATGTACATGTCGGTTTTGTAACCCATTTTCATTTCATATTTAGTTATGTGATTTATTTTAACGTATATCAGAATATTGCATAATCAGTTCATTTTGCGTTTATTCAGTTTTTCCTCGGTCACATATCCAGCATTTTGCGGACTACACATTGAGTTCTGTAAGTTCTGGAAACACATGAAAAGATGGTGGGGGCAAGTCAGGACTGTATGGAGAAGGATCGATGACAGTGAATCCAAGGCGTCAGATTGCTGCGTATGTCGCACCGCTTGTGTTTGGTATGGCATTATTACCCTGAAGGAAATTCGAAACTCTATTACACCTTTGTTTCTATCGCACCAACAGAAATACGTTACATACCGCCATGTCACATGCAACAATTTGAAGCCCTCTAGCGGCAGAAGGCTGCAAATATTTGTACATGAAGGTTACAGATGTAGAATGTTAATACCGTTTGTTTTATTTAAAAAGCTTTGAGGGTTTTCACATAAGAAATTCGGAGATGTTAGTTCTCAGCTCACTTTCGTAATTTTATAATCGTTTACCATCAGCAACTTGACCCTTGAAGCAGCATCATCAGCGAACAATCTTACCGTACTGCTGATCCTATCTGTCGAATTGTTTGTGTATATGGACGGCATTAGAGGTCCTATCCCGTATTATTGGGCCACAGCTGATGTTTAATTTGGTTGGAAGTTCTTCATCCAGTAACATGTACAGGCTTCTGTCAAATATTTATAGAACAAGTCAAATATGTGCAAAGACGCTTCATGTGGTACCATACATATTAACAGACGTAATGTGGTACAGTATAGAACGATTTTTAAATAATGCTGTAAAGGTAAAATACTATGAGATCTTCTTTGCATTTCCAAAATATTAGCTGCAAACTGCTTATTTCTTGTCATTTTTACAGAGTTTCATGACAAGCTTGTCTCGGGATTTGTGTCATTTTCAAGTGTTCCTCTTGTCACTTCTCTTAGATATTATTTTATTCTAAGTCTGTGAAACAGTACTATGAGATTTTTCTCTTATATTATACGTTCTCACATCTACATGGAGTGACGTCCATAAAACATCTTAGACCGTAATTTATTGTATTTACTACGTTCTTAATATACAGGGTGTTTCAAAAATGACCGGTATATTTGAAACGGTAATAAAAACTAAACGAGCAGCGATAGAAGTACACCGTTTGTTGCAATATGCTTGGGACAACAGTACATTTTCAGGCAGACAAACTTTCGAAATTACAGTAGTTACAATTTTCAACAACAGATCTCGCTGCGGTCTGGGAAACTCTATAGTACGATATTTTCCACATATCCACCATGCGTAGCAATAATATGGCGTAGTCTCTGAATGAAATTACCCGAAACCTTTGACAACGTGTCTGGCGGAATGGCTTCACATGCAGATGAGATGTACTGCTTCAGCTGTTCAATTGTTTCTGGATTCTGGCTGTACACCTGGTCTTTCAAGTGTCCCCACAGAAAGAAGTCACAGGGGTTCATGTCTGGCGAATAGGGAGGCCAATCCACGACGCCTCCTGTATGTTTCGGATAGCCCAAAGCAATCACATGATCATCGAAATATTCATTCAGGAAATTAAAGACGTCGGCCGTGCGATGTGGCCGGGCACCATCTTGCATAAACCACGATGTGTTCGCAGTGTCGTCTAAGGCAGTTTGTACCGCCACAAATTCACGAAGAATGTCCAGATAGCGTGATACAGTAATCGTTTCGGATCTGAAAAATGGGCCAATGATTCCTTTGGAAGAAATGGCGGCCCAGACCAGTACTTTTTGAGGATGCAGGGACGATGGGACTGCAACATGGGGCTTTTCGATTCCCCATATGCGCCAGTTCTGTTTATTGACGAAGCCGTCCAGGTAAAAATAAGCTTCGTCAGTAAACCAAATGCTGCCCACATGCATATCGCCGTCATCAATCCTGTGCACTATATCGTTAGCGAGTGTCTCTCGTGCAGCAATGGTAGTGGCGCTGAGGGGTTGCCGCGTTTGAATTTTGTATGGATAGAGGTGTAAACTCTGGCGCATGAGACGATACGTGGACGTTGGTGTCATTTGGACCGCAGCTGCAACACGGCGAACGGAAACGCGAGGCCGCTGTTGGATCACCTGCTGCACTAGCTGCGCGTTGCCCTCTGTGGTTGCCGTACGCGGTCGCCCTACCTTTCCAGCACGTTCATCCGTCACGTTCCCAGTCCGTTGAAATTTTTCAAACAGATCCTTTATTGTATCGCTTTTCGGTCCTTTGGTTACATTAAACCTCCGTTGAAAACTTCGTCTTGTTGCAACAACACTGTGTTCTAGGTGGTGGAATTCCAACACCAGAAAAATCCTCTGTTCTAAGGAATAAACCATGTTGTCCACAGCACACTTGCACGTTGTGAACAGCACACGCTTACAGCAGAAAGACGACGTACAGAATGGCGCACCCACAGACTGCGTTGTCTTCTATATCTTTCACATCACTTGCAGCGCCATCTGTTGTTGAAAATTGTAACTACTGTAATTTCGAAAGTTTGTCTGCCTGAAAATGTACTGTTGTCCCAAGCATATTGCAACAAACGGTGTATTTCTATCGCTGCTCGTTTAGTTTTTATTGCCGTTTCAAATATACCGGTCATTTTTGAAACACCCTGTAGGTCCCGCATTTACCTGCTATCAAAATTTAGTTTTTTTTTTTCTTTTTTAACAGTTGTCAAATTACGTATCGTTCCGTTGGTGCATTATGTTCACAAGTAAATTATATGTTATTTAGTCAGAGATATTATTTTGCCAGAGATATTTTGCGTTATGCAGATGTCTGAAATATTGTTTTTTGTTTACCGTGTTGCGTTCATCTCTTTTCTTTTTTTGTTTGTTTATGAACTTTTCCAAATAATTTGTATGTTTGAGGTCCATTTGCTTAATGGGATGTCATTTGGATATCTATTTGTTTGTGCATAAGTTTCTAGTTCTTCGAAAGTGTTAGATGTAGATAAAAAGTTTATTGGTTGCTTTCGCAAACTCTCGTGTATTCGCTAAGTCTGATATTAAAGCTTCGTCGTGTTTGTCTAATGTAAAGGCTATTGCGGTAGTCAGAGGAAATTTAGTATACACCTGGATTAGAAAAGATTTAAAGA
Source organism: Schistocerca americana (assembly GCF_021461395.2). Lineage (NCBI taxonomy): Eukaryota > Metazoa > Arthropoda > Insecta > Orthoptera > Acrididae > Schistocerca > Schistocerca americana. Next base: position 398,458,932 of record NC_060123.1, on the reverse strand, counting down.
ATACACGAGAGACTACGAAAGCATCCAATGTAGTTTTTATTTACACTTAAGAAGTAAAAGCGATAGAGTAAACACAATCGATAACACTTTGATAAATCTGCATTGTATAGCAGAAAGACAAACCAGGAACATTTTGGAAGAAATAGAAATTTACGTACACACAAATATGTATCCGCATGACGTTCTAAACGAACAAATGGACTTCAAATATAAAAATTATTCGGCAAACTTTATTAGCATAATAGAAAAAGAAAAGAGATGATCACAGCGCTGTAAACAAAAAACAAGAGACAACACTAAAATCGCGCATCTGTATAGTGCAGAATATCTCTGGCAAAAAATATCTCGGTCAAAGATACAATTTCATTGTAAACACAGTGTAACACGGGAATGATCTGTCATTTGACAACTGTGAAAAATAATACGAAATCTTGATGTAAGGTAAATAAGTGACCTGTATTAACAACGTAGGAAATTAAATTATGTTCCAAGATGTTTTATGGATGTCACTCCATCTAGACGTAAGTATAATTTACGATAAAGATCTCGTAGTGCTGTTACGCAGACGTAGAATGAAATGTTATATAAATGTAGTGTCAACAAGAACACTTGAAGATGGCACAAATGCCGAAACAAACTTGTCGTGAACCTACTTAAAAGCAACAAGAAGTAAACTATTTGCAGCTAATTTTGAAAAAGATGTCATATTGTGATCTTTATTTTAAAACATAAATTTTTAGTACAACACATTTTTAATGGGAGTGAAAAGTATACAGCAATTTTTCCTAGTACTATACAGAATCCTATCCATAAACAGACAGTTCTGATATTTTATGACTATTAATTTTAATTAGGTCTGAAAATACTTATAAGATTTTTAAAGAAAAACATAGGATACAATTTATACATAATTCTTGCGTGAATACTTCACCTAACATTATCTATTGCATAAACCCCACGATATTCATTATAAATCTTACAAGTTGACTGGCACTACCTACCCTTTTCATCCTCATCCCAATTCCTACGGGAGCTAGGTTGGTCAGATAGAAACGAAGCGAGTTAATATGGTATTGTCTTACAGCTCTGAGCCGTGTTTAAAGTTTCGAATCTCTAGCAGATTGCGAAGTAAGTTTTAAATCTACTGCACAAAATTGTACTGCACAGACGGACAAGAAAGCAACCTAATAAAATGGTTTAAAAGGGCAAATTCATGTGTGTGTGGTTTCCGTGGTTTCCTTCTTCTGTGAATAATCATAGCAAGTGGAGCAATGTTCACCAGTGCGTGTCCTGTTACGAAGATACAGTTCTGACAAACGAAAGGACCTTATCTCACGGATATCTCTAATAGTTTCCTGCTAGGAGATCGTATATCTTCGCCAGAACAAATGTTATCCCACTGATTGCCGGTGCCGAGAGTTTAGTTAACTGCGGGACATTTTCTGAGAACAGCAGCTGGCGGCCATTAGCGGTTCTCCCACAATCGGCGGCCGCACATGTATCACGTGGCGTGCCGCACTGCGCCGGCTCGTGCGCCTCGCAACTTGCGATCACGCGCACATTTCGATTCGAGAGTCGATTACCGGCGGAATTTCCGCGCCGCTGCGGACGCCGGCTGAACTTGGCTGCGGCCCGGGGCGACTGCCCTCACTTCGGCACAGGCCGTTCCGCGTCACCGGCAGACGTGGCTGATTGATGACGGCGACGGTAGCGCTGCCAGGGACTGCGGCCGGGAGCGGGTTTGTTTCCGGGAGACAACGCAGCAAACGGTGCGCGGGCACACAGGTTTTTGTAGAACTCGTGATCGTTTGCGAAATAAACCATGGGAGCGAAAAGTGTTTCTGGATACGATCGGATTGTTTGCATGGCACACAATTGCGTGAAATGTGCGTATATAAAAATCTCGAACAGTTACCAATTTCTGCAAAGGATAGAAAGCGTAACAGAAGTAATTCTAAAGACAAAATATCGTATTCCATGAAAATCCTTTCTAATCCATAGATTACTTTCTGAGTAGATCACTGTCACATCAGAAATACGAGAGCCTCCACCATCTTTTAAGGGGAGAGCCACAATTGCCGCCCCCACAAATATTACCAATACATCTCCATCCACTTCGAACACGATTAGCGCCGATGTCGCATCCAGTGATACACAGAAAGAGAGTAAGTACTCGGTCGCACAACTGGGGGACCCAAGTTGTTGAAGAAGGCAGCGATCACAATGCAATGAACAGAAGATACCTCACTCTTCTGCCATGTTACATCACGTGGTGCAATCCCGCGGTCTTTGGAGTGGCACATACCTGCCCACACAGCGACAACAATTCAGACACGTATTCGGTCCACGCGAGGGGTGGCCAAGGTTTCGACTCGTAGGCACTGCCTGGACACGAGTGCCATAGTGCTTAGCGTCACTGCACATCTCCCCCACAGGCACGCTGGGCTCCCTGAGCGCTTGGAGGGCCGGAGAAACTGCGAAAGCACCGCATTTCAATGGCAATGGAGTCACACTGCATATAACCTGGTTTTTATTTCGCATCTCTCAAACAAATTTGATCGCAAAGAAAACATGTTCCCAGTATTATTTAATTACTTTTGGTGGACCAAAGACGTATCAAAATTTTTATCTGGTGCAAACCGTCAACTTACGAGCCGACACAGACAATTTCACAGATTTCGCATCCAACTGGCCATATAATCGCGACTTATTTAGGAACATAATCGAACAAAAGGTCTTTCACACAAATATGTCGATTGAAATATTGTAATATTTTTCCAGTCACGTTATTCAGACATAGAAACTCTACCTGAGCAATGTAGACGTTCTGGACAGTTTTAACATAAAAGGATTTGTCATTGAAGCAGGATTTATCCTCCATGTCACACCAGGGCGTACTCACCTGAAACGTCAATGGATCTCGAAATCAGATGTACGATCGATAGAAAACGCCGGTTGGCTGTGTTATTTTTCCGTTGAATCACACATACAGTTGTTAAAAGATAGCCATGTTCAAAACTGTAAAATCTAGAAGTGTTTAATTGAAAACTATCCTCGTAATTCTTTCAAGCCCACAATGAAAACCTCACGTGGTCTTTAAAGGGAGTGAGCTTAGGGGAGCGAAGTGCGTTTGTCAGAATGTGTCCCTTCTACACTAATGGAAATGGAAAAAAGAACACATTGACAGCGGTGTGTCAGACCCACCATACTTGCTCCGGACACTGCGAGAGGGCTGTACAAGCAATGATCACACTCACGGCACAGCGGACACACCAGGAACCGCGGTGTTGGCCGTCGAATGGCGCTAGCTGCGCAGCATTTGTGCACCGCCGCCGTCAGTGTCAGCCAGTTTGCCGTGGCATACGGAGCTCCATCGCAGTCTTTAACACTGGTAGCATGCCGCGACAGCGTGGACGTGAACCGTATGTGCAGTTGACGGACTTTGAGCGAGGGCGTATAGTGGGCATGCGGGAGGCCGGGTGGACGTACCGCCGAATTGCTCAACACGTGGGGCGTGAGGTCTCCACAGTACATCGATGTTGTCGCCAGTGGTAGGCGGAAGGTGCACGTGCCCGTCGACCAGGGACCGGACCGCAGCGACGCACGGATGCACGCCAAGACCGTAGGATCCTACGCAGTGCCGTAGGGGACCGCACCGCCACTTCCCAGCAAATTAGGGACACTGTTGCTCCTGGGGTATCGGCGAGGACCATTCGCAACCGTCTCCATGAAGCTGGGCTACGGTCCCGCACACCGTTAGGCCGTCTTCCGCTCACGCCCCAACATCGTGCAGCCCGCCTCCAGTGGTGTCGCGACAGGCGTGAATGGAGGGACGAATGGAGACGTGTCGTCTTCAGGGATGAGAGTCGCTTCTGCCTTGGTGCCAATGACGGTCGTATGCGTGTTTGGCGCCGTGCAGGTGAGCGCCACAATCAGGACTGCATACGACCGAGGCACACAGGGCCAACACCCGGCATCATGGTGTGGGGAGCGATCTCCTACACTGGCCGTACACCACTGGTGATCGTCGAGGGGACACTGAATAGTGCACGGTACATCCAAACCGTCATCGAACCCATCGTTCTACCATTCCTAGACCGGCAAGGGAACTTGCTGTTCCAACAGGACAATGCACGTCCGCATGTATCCCGTGCCACCCAACGTGCTCTAGAAGGTGTAAGTCAACTACCCTGGCCAGCAAGATCTCCGGATCCGTCCCCCATTGAGCATGTTTGGAACTGGATGAAGCGTCGTCTCACGCGGTCTGCACGTCCAGCACGAACGCTGGTCCAACTGAGGCGCCAGGTGGAAATGGAATGGCAAGCCGTTCCACAGGACTACATCCAGCATCTCTACGATCGTCTCCATGGGAGAATAGCAGCCTGCATTGCTGCGAAAGGTGGATATACACTGTACTAGTGCCGACATTGTGCATGCTCTGTTGCCTGTGTCTATGTGCCTGTGGTTCTGTCAGTGTGATCATGTGATGTATCTAACCCCAGGAATGTGTCAATAAAATTTCCCCTTCCTGGGACAATGAATTCACGGTGTTCTTATTTCAATTTCCAGGAGTGTATAACGCGACTTCCTTTTCAAATGCATCCCCATCAAATCAGAAAGGTGTTGTTTCCTTCCGGGAAGGAACGAGACACGCTGAACCGTTGGCTGCTCGCGGCCAGCATACTCTGCTGGCGTGAAGTCTGTTTACAAGATACACATCGGCTGTCATTCTGTTGACCTATGCTGTGATCTCGGACTGTATCTGACTGGATTTGTCACAGTGTTACCACGGACTTAGATCTTACACAAAGACGTTCAATATTTTATCATGTCCATCTTTTGTTTAATTACAGACATCCAGAAAAAGTTTTTATACGTTGAACTAACTTGTACATGTCTTCTAACTAGAGTTCGTGTTCAAATAATGGGAACACAAAAAGCGTTCCAACAGTAGGTTTCTTCCAAATGTTGGGAGACTATTGCTTATGTTATTGTTCTGTAGGTTTCTAACTAAGTAAAGTAACGATGTCATTCTCTTTCTAATGAATGAACATTTAAGTATTAAAAACGACCCATTTAAGACCTAGAAGTCTCAACGGAGAAATAACACAGGCAACCGGTTGGACGGTGTACGTACCAAAGGCTGGAACATTTTTTAATTTTTAATTTTTGTCTTGAGCATGTCTGTTCATAACTTTCACTATTGCCTTCTTGCAATGTAACAAATCTGATGAAAACATCCTTAGGATTGTGGAAACCTAGGTCAATGTATTAAAAAATAGACGCAACCGGCTGGCTGTGTTGTTTCTCCGTTAAAACATGCATACAATTGCTGAAAGACAGCCCTGTTCAAAAATGTAAAATCTAGAAGTATTTAACTGAAGATGAGAAAAGCCTGTGTTGTCATGTAACTCTACGTACTGTTTAATTTTTGTAAGTTGTTACATGAGCAGACAACAGTATCGAACCTCATGCTAACGTACGACAAAAGATACACTCAGTCTCATAGACCAACCTCGGAAAGAAAATGATGTGAGACTATTTGCACTGTGGGGACACTTTGGAATTATGGGTCTGCAGTTCCCTGTTATACAGACTGTGGCGACAGGACACACTGCTCGGCAGTGAAAAGAGTGTCTTGGTTTGCTTCGCTGCTACACTGGGCCGAGAAGTTTTTATCGTCGGCTGGAAGCCTTTCGCTACGAGCCTCCTCGGGCGTGACGTCTGTTGCTCCTGTCTTCGGCGGTAAACAAATCGTAAACCGCGGAACTTATTTGAAGGCGCACTCGCCCTGCTTTTTTGTGGCGACGGGAGCTGCGAGGGGAGGGGGGATAATCCGCTTTGTGTTCCCGGGCCGCTTATATTTCGGGCGGCGCCAGCGGACGGCCTACAGGCTTGCGACGTGGAATTAAACTGCAGATTTAGCGCTGACTGCTTCCTAAGTCCCGGCTATAATACCAGTTAGTCAAGGACCGCGTCGGATTTCCTCTGATCACTTTCTTCCGCACAATTCTCAGACGGAAGATCTTACGCAGGTTTTGTAAGTGCTTTCGGTTCTGCAGAGCAGATGGAAGCAGCGTAAACTTTGAAGTTAACTTAAGTGCAAAAGTCTCTATAGAAGCTCTGATTTAAGAAATCGCCTCGGAGAGGACGGCTTTGTGTAAAAAACGAGTCCAGAGGTCCCATTTTTGTTCGTAGCATGACGCCTTTGGCTGTCAGCCGCACCCTTACAACACAACAGTATGTTGACGATATTCTACTCCCTGTTTTGTTTCCCTACGTAGCAACCCACTTTGGAGTTACATTTCAGGACGATAACATCTGCCCTCAGAAGAGGAGAGTTTCTACAACTTGTCTTCATGCTTTCCAAACCCTACGTTGGCCAGATATTAGACAAACTTATATAATTTTGGAGAGGAATAGGTAGATGTACAATTATAATTCCTTCATATTATTTCCATTTAACGAAACACTAAATTTCTTTAAATTGGCGGTCTTGGGTCACGTGTCATTGTGACACTGGTGTGTCAAGTTCGTTCCACGATACATGACTTGACACTTTTCCCTCCACTGAACATGATAGTTGGTTGCAGATTAGCTTCACTGACTTTTCCTATTCCCAAGTTGAGAAAGTTTGGAGCACTATGGGCAGGACCGCCAACCAGTTCACGATTTGGACGATCTAATGCGCCAGTTGGACAGAATATGGCACGATAAATCTTATGAGGACATCCAGCAATGCCAAACCGAATAACTGAACTTAGAACTACTTAAATCGAACTAACTTAAGGACATCACACACATCCATTCCCGATGCAGGATTCGAACCTGCGACCCAAACGGTCGCGCGGTTCCAGACTGAAGAGCCTAGAACCGCTCTGCCACACCGGCCGGTACAGATTTAGACCAACACTTTATTCAATGGCTCAATTTGTGAATCTCTTTCTCCTGAATAAATGATCCAATTTTTCTGAAATTGTATTCATTTGTTTGTTTACACATGCACATCACATCTGCCTATATCCATCGCATTCGAATAATTTCGTGGTGCCTAGTTTTTCTTCATTTCTCTTAGTGTGTAATAAACCTCTTGACTTGTTAGGGTTTCGTCGAGGAGTTCTCCTGCCGTTTTACGTTGGTAAGCGGTCTTAGACCATTGGGATGGTAGCGAAGTAAGGGTTTTGGGAACCTTTTTGAGCTCATTCATTGCAGATGTTTTCTCCATTTATTTCTGTAGTTTTGAATATAATGTGTGATGTATTCCATTTTAAGGTTATTCAGAACATTTTCATTCCTTTTGTTGCGCCTTTTGGTGTGAACAGCTATTCGTCTCAATAACTTCATTTCGCGGGATCTTAGTCTTTTCGCATCTTTTACCATTATTATTCAGTTTTCTTTGTCACAAGAGAGAAAAGTTTTAGCAAAGGTCTTATAAAGTCTTACTTGAGTGTGCTTCTGGATATGGAAGCTTCCACTACATTATTAATTCCTCCCATTGTATTTGAATGCCTGGTGGGTTTTCAGCTGGGTCTCTTTCTTTCTGAAAGGACAGTTTGATAGCCTAAATATGTGAAAATGTTAACTTTTTACAGAATTAAAAGAAAAAAGGGTCTGAGCACTACGGGACATAACTTCTGAGGTCATCAGTCCCCCAGAACTTAGAACTACTTAAACCTAACTAACCTAAGAACACCACACACACCCATACCCAAGGCAGGATTCGAACCTGCGACCGTAGCACTCGCACAGTTCCAGACTGTAGCGCCTAGAACCGCACGGCCACTCTGGCCGGCCATTAATTCCGTGTCAATGAACACGCTGTGTTTCTCGGTAACGATCGGCGAATTTTTTACGGAACGTTGGTAGTCATTCTCTGAAGATGCTACAAGAGCTAAATTATCTGCAAAAAGTAAAATATTATGTTTTGTGTTTATACTGAACCGAATGAAGGAGTGTGGTATTTGTCTCCACTCTTATATGATTTTATTCCTGTAAATAATAACCAAGAATGCTGAAAGTCCGCATCCCTGTTGTGGTCATGTATGTGCTAAGAATCTATCTTGTGTTTTGTCTAGATTTAGAGAGCACAGCCTGATATTACTTCGGGGGACTGGTGGTTCAAGTGTTGTCGATGGTGCACGTGTGAGTGCAGTGATTTCTTACGTATACCCTAGGGCGGCGCCTATTTCACATGCAGGTGGTCGCTCATGTCGGCACCAATGATGTGTGTCGCTATGGATCGGAGGAAATCCTCTCTGGCTTCCGGCGGCTATCTGATTTGGTGAAGACTGCCAGTCTCGCTAGCGGGATGAAAGCAGAGCTCACAATCTGCAGCATCGTCGACAGGACTGACTGCGGACCTTTGGTACAGAGCCGAGTGGAAGGTCTGAATCAGAGGCTGAGACGGTTCTGCGACCGTGTGGGCTACAGATTCCTCGACTTGCGCCCTAGGGTGGTGGGGTTTCGGGTTCCGCTGGATAGGTCAGGAGTCCACTACACGCAACAAGCGGCTACACGGGCAGCAGGGGTTGTGTGGCGTGGGCTGGGCGGTTTTTTAGGTTAGATGGCCTTGGGCAAGTACAGAAAGGGCAACAGCCTCAACGGGTGTGGGGCAAAGTCAGGACATGCGGGGACCAAGCAGCAATCGGTATTGTAATTGTAAACTGTCGAAGCTGCGTTGGTAAAGTACCGGAACTTCAAGCGCTGATAGAAAGCACCGAAGCTGAAATCGTTATAAGTACAGAAAGCTGGCTTAAGCCAGAGGTAAATTCTGAGGAAAGTTTTACAAAGGTACAGACGGTGTTTAGAAAGGATAGATTGCATGCAACCGGTGGTGGAGTGTTCGTCGCTGTTAGTAGTAGTTTATCCTGTAGTGAAGTAGAAGTGGATATTTCCTGTGAATTATTATGGGTGGAGGTTACACTCAACAACCGAGCTAGGTTAATAATTGGCTCATTTTACCAACCTCCCGACTCAGCAGCATTAGCGGCAGAACAACTGAGAGAAAATTTGGAATACATTTCACATAAATTTCCTCAGCATGTTATAGTCTTAGGTGGAGATTTCAATTTACCAGATATAGACTGGGACACTCAGATGTTTAGGACGGGCGGTAGGGACAGAGCATCGAGTGACATTATACTGAGTGCACTATCCGAAAAGTACCTCGAGCAATTAAACAGAGAACCGACTCGTGGAGATAACATCTTGGACCTACTGATAACAAACAGACCCGAACTTTTCGACTCTTTAAGTGCAGAACAGGGAATCAGTGATCATAAGGCCGTTGCAGCATCCCTGAACATGGAAGTTAATAGGAATATAAAAAAAGGGAGGAAGGTTTATCTGTTTAGCAAGAGTAATAGAAGGCAGATTTCAGACTACCTAACAGATCAAAACGAAAATTTCTGTTCCGACACTGACAATGTTGAGTGTTTATGGAAAAAGTTCAAGGCAATGGTAAAATGCGTTTTAGACAGGTACGTGCCGAGTAAAACTGTGAGGGGCGGGAAAAACCCACCGTGGTACAACAACAAAGTTAGGAAACTACTGCGAAAGCAAAGCAAAGAGAGCTTCACTCCAAGTTTAAACGCAGCCAAAACCTCTCAGACAAACAGAAGCTAAACGATGTCAAAGTTAGCGTAAGGAGGGCTATGCGTGAAGCATTCAGTGAATTCGAAAGTAAAATTCTATGTACCGACTTGACAGAAACTCCTAGGAAGTTCTGGTCTTAAGTTAAATCAGTAAGTGGATCGAAACAGCATATCCAGACACTCTGGGATGATGATGGCATTGAAACAGAGGATGACACGCGTAAAGCTGAAATACTAAACACCTTTTTCCAAAGCTGTTTCACAGAGGAAGACCGCACTGCAGTTCCTTCTCTAAATCCTCGCACAAACGAAAAAATGGCTGACATCGAAATAAGTGTCCAAGGAATAGAAAAGCAACTGGAATCACTCAATAGAGAAAAGTCCACTGGACCTGACGGGATACCAATTCGATTCTACACAGAGTACGCGAAAGAACTTGCCCCCCTTCTAACAGCCGTGTACCGCAAGTCTCAAGAGGAACGGAGGGTTCCAAATGATCGGAAAAGAGCACAGTCTTCAAGAAGGGTCGTCGAGCAGATGCGCAAAACTATAGACCTATATCTCTGACGTCGATCTGTTGTAGAATTTTAGAACATGTTTTTTGCTCGAGTATCATGTCGTTTTTGAAAACCCAGAATCTACTATGTAGGAATCAACATGGATTCCGGAAACAGCGATCGTGTGAGACCCAACTCGCTTTATTTGTTCATGAGATCCAGAAAATATTAGATACAGGCTCCCAGGTAGATGCTATTTTTCTTGACTTCCGGAAGGCGTTCGATACAGTTCCGCACTGTCGCCTGATAAACTAAGTAAGAGCCTACGGAATATCAGACCAGCTGTGTGGCTGGATTGAAGAGTTTTTAGCATGTTGTTCTCAATGGAGAGACGTCTACAGACGTTAAAGTAACCTCTGGCGTGCCACAGGGGAGTGTTATGGGACCATTGCTTTTCACAATATATATAAATGCCCTAGTAGATAGTGCCGGAAGTTCCATGCGGCTTTTCGCGGATGATGGTGTAGTATACAGAGAAGTTCCAGCATTAGAAAATTGTAGCGAAATGCAGGAAGATCTGCAGCGGATAGGCACTTGGAGCAGGGAGTGGCAACTGTCCCTTAACATAGACAAATGTAATGTATTGCGAATACATAGATAGAAGGATCCTTAATTATATGATTATATGATAGCGGAACAAACACTGGTAGCAGTTACTTCTGTAAAATATCTGGGAGTATGCGTGCGGAACGATTTGAAGTGGAATGATCATATAAAATTTATTGTTGGTAAGGCGGGTACCAGGTTGAGATTCATTGGGAGAGTGCTTAGAAAATGTAGTCCGTCAACAAAGGAGGTGGCTTACAAAACACTCGTTCGACCTATACTTGAGTATTGCTCATCAGTGTGGGATCCGTACCAGATCGGTTTGACGGAGCAGATAGAGAAGATCCAAAGAAGAGCGGGGCGTTTCGTCACAGGGTTATTTGGTAACCGTGATAGCGTTACGGAGATGTTTAATAAACTCAAGTGGCAGACTCTGCAAGAGAGGCGCTCTGCATGGCGGTGTAGATTGCTCGCCCTACCTAATTCTCCGTAGCATTTCGTCCCAAGAACACTCCAGATTTGAAGCCAGATATTAGAGAAACTTATATACTTTTGGAGAGGAATAGATAAATGTGCTCTTATAATTCCCTCATATTATTTCAACTTTTTTTGTTTTTTGGTTGTCAGTCTACTGACTGGTTTGATGCGGCCCGCCACGAATTCCTTTCCTGTGCTAACCTCTTCATCTCAGAATAGCACTTGCAGCCTACGTCCTTAATTATTTGCTTGACGTATTCCAATCTCTGTCTTCCTCTACAGTTTTTGCCCTCTACAGCTCCCTCTAGTAGCATGGAAGTCATTCCCTCATGTCTTAGCAGATGTCCTATCATTCTGTCCCTTCTCCTTATCAGTGTTTTCCACATATTCCTTTCCTCTCCGATTCTGCGTAGAACCTCCTCATTCCTTACCTTATCAGTCCACCTAATTTTCAACATTCGTCTATAGCACCACATCTTAAATGCTTCGATTCTCTTCTGTTCCGGTTTTCCCACAGTCCATGTTTCACTACCATACAATGCTGTACTCCAGACGTACATCCTCAGAAATTTCTTCCTCAAATTAAGGCCGGTATTTGATATTAGTAGACTTCTCTTGGCCAGAAATGCCTTCTTTGGTATAGCGAGTCTGCTTTTGATGTCCTCCTTGCTCCGTCCGTCATTGGTTATTTTACTGCCTAGGTAGCAGAATTCCTTAACTTCATTGACTTCGTGACCATCAATCCTGATGTTAAGTTTCTCGCTGTTCCCATTTCTACTACTTCTCATTACCTTCCTCTTTCTCCGATTTACTCTCAAACCATACTGTGTACTCATTAGACTGTTCATTCCGTTCAGCAGATCATTTAATTCTTCTTCACTTTCACTCAGGATAGCAATGTCATCAGCGAATCGTATCATTGATATCCTTTCACATTGTATTTTAATTCCACTCCTGAACCTTTCTTTTATTTCCATCATTACTTCCTCGATATACAGATTGAAGAGTAGGGGCGGAAGGCTACAGCCTTGTCTTACACCCTTCTTAATACGAGCACTTCGTTCTTGATCGTCCACTCTTATTATTCCCTCTTGGTTGTTGTACAAATTGTATATGACCCGTCTCTGCCTATAGCCTACCCCTACTTTTTTCAGAATCTCGAACAGCTTGCACCATTTTATATTGTCGAACGCTTTTTCCAGGTCGACAAATCCTATGAAAGTGTGTTGATTTTTCTTTAGCCTTGCTTCCATTATTAGCTGTAACGTCAGAATTGCCTCTCTCGTCCCTTTACTTTTCCTAAAACCAAACTGATCGTCACCTGGCGCATTCTCAATTTTCTTTTCCATCCTTCTGTATATTATTCTTGTAAGCAGCTTCGATGCTTGAGCGGTTAAGCAGATTGTGCGATAATTCTCGCACTTGTCAGCTCTTGCCGTCTTCGGAATTGTGTGGATGATGCTTTTCCGAAAGTCAGATGGTATGTAGCCAGACTCATATATTCTACACACCAACGTGAATAGTCGTTTTGTTGCCACTTCCCCCAATGATTTTAGAAATTCTGATGGAATGTTATCTATCCCTTCTGCCTTATTTGACTGTAAGTCCTCCACAGCTCTTTTAAATTCCGATTCTAATACTGGATCCCCTATCTCTTCTAAATCGACTCCTGTTTCTTCTTCTATCACATCAGACAAATCTTCACCCTCATAGAGGCTTTCAATGTATTCTTTCCACCTATCTGCTCTCTCCTCTGCATTTAACAGTGGTATTCCCGTTGCGTTCTTAATGTTACCACAGTTGCTTTTAATGTCACCATAGGTTGTTTTGACTTTCCTGTATGCTGAGTCTGTCCTTCCAACAATCATATCTTTTTCGATGTCTTCACATTTTCCTGCAGCCATTTCGTCTTAGCTTCCCTGCACTTCCTATTTATTTCATTCCTCAGCGACTTGTATTTCTGTATTCCTGATTTTCCCGGAACATGTTTGTACTTCCTCCTTTCATCAATTAACTGAAGTATTTCTTCTGTTACCCATGGTTTCTTCGCAGCTACCTTCTTTGTACCTATGTTTTTTTTTCCCAGCTTCTGTGATGGCCGTATTTCTATTTAGCTAGATATTAAATTTCTTTGAATTGACTGTCTTACGTTTACGTGTATCATTGTGAGACTAGTGTGTCAACTTCGTTCCCGGGTACATCGTTTGTCGCTTTTCCCTCCACTAAGTGTGGTCGTTGGTTGCAACTGAGCTTCACTGACTTTTCGTTCTCACACCCGCAATAAGGGACCAGCTTTTTTAGAGTTCACATTAGACTGACAGTGATAAATAGCGCCAACTCCGCTTGGCCCTTGCTTATAGCCGGTGTCGGCTTATTTGTAGGAACTATTGGATTCCACTATATTAGTTTGGTAAAGTTGCCAAAACACTGCTCAGTATATACACTCCTGGAAATTGAAATAAGAACACCGTGAATTCATTGTCCCAGGAAGGGGAAACTTTATTGACACATTCCTGGGGTCAGATACATCACATGATCACACTGACAGAACCACAGGCACATAGACACAGGCAACAGAGCATGCACAATGTCGGCACTAGTACAGTGTATATCCACCTTTCGCAGCAATGCAGGCTGCTATTCTCCCATGGAGACGATCGTAGAGATGCTGGATGTAGTCCTGTGGAACGGCTTGCCATGCCATTTCCACCTGGCGCCTCAGTTGGACCAGCGTTCGTGCTGGACGTGCAGACCGCGTGAGACGACGCTTCATCCAGTCCCAAACATGCTCAATGGGGGCAGATCCGGAGATCTTGCTGGCCAGGGTAGTTGACTTACACCTTCTAGAGCACATTGGGTGGCACGGGATACATGCGGACGTGCATTGTCCTGTTGGAACAGCAAGTTCCCTTGCCGGTCTAGGAATGGTAGAACGATGGGTTCGATGACGGTTTGGATGTACCGTGCACTATTCAGTGTCCCCTCGACGATCACCAGTGGTGTACGGCCAGTGTAGGAGATCGCTCCCCACACCATGATGCCGGGTGTTGGCCCTGTGTGCCTCGGTCGTATGCAGTCCTGATTGTGGCGCTCACCTGCACGGCGCCAAACACGCATACGACCATCATTGGCACCAAGGCAGAAGCGACTCTCATCGCTGAAGACGACACGTCTCCATTCGTCCCTCCATTCACGCCTGTCGCGACACCACTGGAGGCGGGCTGCACGATGTTGGGGCGTGAGCGGAAGACGGCCTAACGGTGTGCGGGACCGTAGCCCAGCTTCATGGAGACGGTTGCGAATGGTCCTCGCCGATACCCCAGGAGCAACAGTGTCCCTAATTTGCTGGGAAGTGGCGGTGCGGTCCCCTACGGCACTGCGTAGGATCCTACGGTCTTGGCGTGCATCCGTGCGTCGCTGCGGTCCGGTCCCTGGTCGACGGGCACGTGCACCTTCCGCCGACCACTGGAGACAACATCGATGTACTGTGGAGACCTCACGCCCCACGTGTTGAGCAATTCGGCGGTACGTCCACCCGGCCTCCGGTACGTCCACCCGGCCTCCCGCATGCCCACTGTACGCCCTCGCTCAAAGTCCGTCAACTGCACATACGGTTCACGTCCACGCTGTCGCGGCATGCTACCAGTGTTAAAGACTGCGATGGAGCTCCGTATGCCACGGCAAACTGGCTGACACTGACGGCGGCGGTGCACAAATGCTGCGCAGCTAGCGCCATTCGACGGCCAACACCGCGGTTCCTGGTGTGTCCGCTGTGCCGTGAGTGTGATCATTGCTTGTACAGCCCTCTCGCAGTGTCCGGAGCAAGTATGGTGGGTCTGACACACCGGTGTCAATGTGTTCTTTTTTCCATTTCCAGGAATGTAGAATGGGTTTCTCAATGAGTAAAACAGACCTCTGGATAGGCACTATGTTTCTCTTTGAATAAAGTGACAATGGTGATCCACCCAGTGGAGCAGTTAGCGGTAGCTATATCATGTCCCAGGGGCGATCAAATGAAAGCGAGACAGGAAAGAGTGAGCTTTTCATTATTCCGAAAGTAATCGCCATGACTTTAAACACATTCATTCCAATGTGAGACAAGACGGCCTTTATGGAAAAGTGTTTGTGGTTGGCTACGGAACCACTCTTGTACGTAGGCATGCACCTCTTCGTCCGAAGCAAATCGACGGCAGCGAATGTCTGTGTTCAGGACTACAAAACTGTGTGAAAAGAATGGGAGGGGGGGGGGGGGGGTGCGATCATGACTGTATGGAGGATGTGGAAGGAGTCTGTTTTACTGGCTCCGATTCTGCAGTGTAGTTGAAACAACGTTGAATGCACGTGCGAGGCCACTTCCCTACAACAGGATGATGCCGTCCGTCGACATCATGATTATATTATAATTACATTCGAATTACGACTTTCCCTTTTCTTTCGATAGTTTCGAAGTCATGAAAAAAGAGATTCGTTGCCGTCGATTTGCTTCGAACGAAGAGATGCACGCCTGGGTACGATCATGGTTCCGTAAGCAATCGCAAACAGTTTTCCATGCAGGCATTGCCCTCTTGTCTCACAATAGGGTAAATGTGTTAACAGTATATGACGATTGATTTTGAAATTATAAACAGTTTACTTAATTTTTTCTACTTGTTTTGCTTTCAGTTGGGAATGATGCGGCTACCGCTAACTGCCCCACTGGGTGCTTCAGTATTGGTAGTTTATCTAAAAACAAACATAGCGCCTATCAAACGGTGTTGTTTTTGCTCGCGCGGAGACCCATACTCTATGGTGAGCAGTATGTTGGCGACTTTATTGTGCTTATCCAATGAACAGTTCGAAGAGCAATAGAAGGGTATTTCGAAGGAACTGGTGTCAGGTAAAGAGTCTGTTAAGCCCTCCGCTGATTTCAGTATATTCTCTCTCATTCGTTCTGCTAGCTACTTCCATATCTGCTGGTCAGTAATAGGTCGGTACTACTTACACGCCTCAACCACCTGGCTGAGTAAGTAGGAACCAAAGAAGTCTGCTAATCCTGTTCTTAATCACGAAATTTTTCCTGCGAATATTTCTATGCTCTTTACAATGTGCAGCAGGAGGAATGGTCAACTTCCAGGGAGCGATCATTCGAAACAAGACAATCTAGTGGATATTGACTCTAATTCGCATGTCTTAAGAACAATGAGCACTTGTTCTTCTTCGCTGCTGTGAAACATATCTCTCCTTCTACGTGCGTATCTTCGATACTGTGTCACAAATCTCTTCTTCTGCAAGCACTTGCTTTCCTTATTATGAGAGATGGTAGCATTGAGCAGAACTGCATACTTAAGAGTGATGAGCCGATGAACCCTTGTTCATCTTCGCTTCTGTCTTCTACCAAATGCTCACCGATCATAGGGTAACTTTTTTTGGTCCATACCACCAACCTCAAACTTGAGGAAGGAACTACATCGTCAAATGCAAGACCACAGCAGACCAGAGCCATATCGAGGTGATGATGAGCCCTTGGTAGAGCTGCCTAGGCGTACGGATGCTCTCATATTACCCCAACTCCCCCTCCTCATTAATAAAATTACATTTGCATTTATTAAACACACGTTTAGCAAATATTGTCATTTAGCCGGTAGGTTTAATAAAAATGAAGCAATAATGAAAAATAGTACTTAAATGAATCACCTAAAATGTATTCGCGGTTGCGCGAATACTAGCAACCGTCACGGTATAGGAGAATGACCACAATGAAAATCTGTGTCGGACCGGAACTGGAGATAGATTTTTTGTCCTCGTTACTTCCTTAGCTGTTCGTGAACAACTCACGGCCAGACCAGAAATTCCGTACGTCGTAGTTCCTGTAGCACAGCCTGCACTCCTACTCTTCTAATGTAATTTCCATGCAGGAGAAGGACATTTTATGAGAAAGTGGCTTCCCGTTATAGGGCGGATAAACACGACATTGCAGTGCCTGTGTTGGTAAGAAGAACGATACAGTGTTCTTTCTGACATGCATGCATGTCCAAAGGAACAGGCACTCCGCCGACTGCAGCCGAACGGAGAATATATTTCATGCATTTCAATGCATGAAATATATTCTCTGTTCCGTTTAGAGCGGGAGGGGTTCGAGACCCGGTCCGCCACAGTTTTGTTGTGGTCAGTCCCTTATACAGCTGATGGTTGTTCTTATTCGGAACTATGAATGTACATCATGTATGTCATAACAGCTGCAGCCGCCACCGCCATCGCAGTGCCTCTTCCTTTGGACATGTAAGCATTTTCAAAGGAACATTGCATACATTTTCTTATCAACACAGGCATTAGAATATCGTACTAAATGGACTACACTACGCAGCCCTACATCAGGGTCACTGTTTCGAAATCCTGTCATTTTCTCCCATTGCGATGGATAAGTTCGAGATTCGGTTCTAAGGCGGCTACAACACTCCTCTGTAATGGTGCGATGTCGCCCTCGGGCTCGGCTACTCGGCATATGCGGCAAAAAAGGCCTCAAGTCAAAAGTTCACGTGAAATGAAAGGTCACAATGGCACCAGATTTCATCACAATTCTTCCCACCGCATCATTGGACGTGCCACACGGTCGGAAGGTCGTCACACGTCCTGCTACCCACGTTTCATCCCTTCTCTTGATCCTCTGTGATGGAAGTCAAAACTGCGACGCCCAGTACTGATACCTCACGATTTTGTTACGGTGGCCGGGGAAAACATGTTAGATACATTATCGTTCAGAAGCGACATGGAAAGGTCTCAGGAGGTGACATAGAGGGCGTGAATGAAAACAAACCTTCCCTTGGGATGGTCATGGTCCGAGCTACACGCCACTTTAAACACTAATGAGGGACTGGGTCCCTTACTTCGATTGCGCATAATTCATTAAGGTCAATCCAACACATTTATTTCAAATAACATAAATGTAGTTACATTTCAATCTGTCTGACATTAAACAGGAATAAAAAAAAAATTTCAATATCAGCTGATTTAGTGCGTGAAGCGCGAGCTAAGCCAATAACCAGATAAAGTAAAGAACTCTCCGTAATTCGAAAGAAAGAGAAAAGCAAAATCAATCAACACACCCCACTGACAAATATCCAAAAAACCCTACAATACTACTCAAAAGAATGCACTGAAGTGGGGAGCAGTCATTCACCCGCCAGAACACTTCAAAATGAGTTTAATAACACAGCTGCGTGCTCCAGAAAACTCCAAGACATTAAATACACTGCATTTGACGAATAATAAATACTCATTAACATTACGCCACTCCTGTTTGAACTGCAGTGTCCCAAAGAAACAGCCGCTTGTTCTAAAAGAACAATTGTTTTATATCTTTAAATTACAGCATTAAGGAATTCCAAAAGATGATGTCCAATTGAACCCCCCCCCCCCCCCCGTTCAGGCGGAGGCTGAGCCAGAAACACAGAATGCCACAAAAACACAGTTTTGCTGTGAAATCTTACAGGACACCCGGCAGCAGTAACAGACAAGGGGTCGGCACCCACAAATAACACAGGCTCAGAGTCAGGCTGGGAGCACATCCTACGAGAACTTGTTCACACTATGCTCACCACAAACTGTAGACATTCCGGCCGAACATCCTCTGGCGGTGGCTGCCAGGAGGACGAAGCAACCAACAGGCCCACACCGTGCTTCTCACACAGGCACCTCAATTTGTACAAACATCTAGGCCAACACCAACTCCGGACTCCCCTCTCACTGCGAGGCTTGGCACAGTTTATATGAAATGCCTTCCAGGCAACTAGTAACCACCGCAGGAGTTTCACGATTAGCAAACAGCCCCAGGGTAACAGACATCACACATGTGCTTACGCCCGAGCCACAACTCTGCCAGTCTCACCGGCCCCCCAAAGCGACTGCGTCTCGCCGTCCCGCGCGCCCCAGCCGAAAACGCAAAGATGCTCATGCCCAGGGAGGTGCCAAAGATAACAAGCTGGTCGCTGATGATCGACCACCGATCTGGCTCAGGTCATTTACACATTTTTCGCTGTCGAGAAGGAAAGTCTTTAGTACGATGAACCAGAGAACGACTTTCGTGGCAACGTTAGACGTTGATGGCAACCTTCAGACGATTCAGTCGCTCTAAGGACATCGTGGGTCTGCAACCCCACTGAACATGATCTGACCCAACTACACAGCAAGTTTTGTTATGATATATTGCATGCAACCATTAGAGAAATTTAAATGTTATCCGAAGCAGCAAATGGTGTTTATGCTTTTTCAGCCCTCCTGTTCCGCTTACTCCTGTGGCATGATCGTGGGGGAGTGTGACATTGTAAGCACATGAATAAAATAGCATTTGAAAAATGCCTCCATTGATACAACCTTAGAAGATTATCGCTATATAGCTGCATTACCTCCTGTCTGACGCATGCGAAATCTGAGGTGTATTGGAAGTGTTGCATATCCCACCACCGCATAGTCATCAGTAAATGCACGTCTGTGTACAGGGAAACTTTTAAAGTGTTTAAAAACGAACGTGGGCGGCACTGAGGGTGTGTCTAACTGGGGTATCTTAAAGGGTCTCCTTGAATTTTTAATCATTAAATTAATGTGTCAATGCTGCACTTCCCATGTGATCATGCGAAGCCGGAGGCTGGAAAAGCACAAACACCTTTTGTTGCTTCGACTCCCGTTCGAATTTCGTGGAGTGATTTCGAGGGCTTCCTAGATGCTTCACCCTGTATATTACAATGAAATTTGTGGTAGCACTACGTTCCAAGAGGGCCAGAACAAATTCGATGGGATTGCAGATCCATGCTGTCCTTACAGAAGGGTAGGATTACTCTTAGGGGTGTCAGCAGAGCCTGAGGTTGTCTGGAACGTCGTTCTTTGGCAAGTCGCACTACAAACTGTTCTTCTCGAACGCGAAATGTGTGCAAATAAACGCCCCAAGGAAAGGAGTGGTTTCATTGTTGCCCTCTGTGCCACCACGTGAGGCCCTTTTGCTTCACTACTGCTCGACTGGATTCGTTTCTTTCAACGACAACGTGTCAACAGCGTGCGTTTGTAGTCGTGTGAAGACGAAAAGCTTTCTTCTAGTAAGGAGAAGATAGAAAAAGATTCATAAGAGACCTCATTCACATCTGCCGACTCTCTCTCAAACCCTCTGTCTTTCTTTCTTGTTGTACACTGCACATCACAGTTAACGAATCACTGTTTCGAAACCCTGTAAATGCCTCTCATTGCGAAGCAGAGGTTTAAGATCTGGCTCCACTGTAAGTGAAAAAAGCGTGGCGCCCTGTGGCAACACTGTCTGGTAGCTATTGCCACCCCTTCCTCCCCCTGTGAGTCAGCAGCACTCTTGCAGCAGAGGCGTATCTCACCACCTGCTCGGTACCGCCCTGCAGTACACTATTTTCTGACATTTTAAACGTTTAAACACTCATTACAAGTTTATAAAGTCATTTTTGCGCACTTATTCACTTGCATACACTTCAGCCTCGCACGGACTCGTTTCCACCACGCCCTCATAGCATTAAAGAGGCGTCATTGTCGGACGAACCACCGAGCATTAACCTGGTCTTGTGAATGTGCTATCGTAAGAGACTATAGGAGGTGTGGCTAAAGATGAACGACCAATAGCTGTGAAGTCCGAAGCTTTCTCGATCAAATGCGGCATCTCTGGTGTCTGTAGAGAAATCATTGCGGCGGGACTTCGTTTCGGTGAGATCTATTATTTTGTTTTTACAGAAAAATGACAAGTGTGGCAAAAGAGCACTCGAAATTGTTGCTGAAAGCTACCTTTTATTCAAATAAGTGTATGGTGAAGGATGTTTATAGAGTACCAGAGGTTTTGAGTGGTTCAGTCAACGCCAAGATGGCCGAAAAGACGTTGGAGATGACTCTTGCCCAGGACGCTTTTCAACATCAAATACGGATGAAAATGTCGAAAAAGTTGGTACTCTGCTTCGATCCGTTCGTGAGTTGTGTATTAGATCATGTGCTGAAAATGTAGGAACTTACAAATAATGTGTAAGGCAAAAATTTACATAAGCAGGTTAACATGAGGAAAGTATGTACTATACTGGTGCCGAAAATTCTCACTATTGAACAAAAAGAAACTTGTAAATATGTTTGCATTTACACCTTGAATATCACTGAAAACGATGATAATTCCTTGGAGAGACTGGTAACATACGATGAATCTTGTTTTTCAGTTATAAACTTGAAACTACGCGCCAATCTATACATTGGAAGGGCCCAACTTCACTGAGAACAGTGACAGCTCGAATAAGCAAGTCAAGCGACGTTTTTTTGCGATATTCATGGAAGTTGGGTCTTCGCTGGATTCTTGAAGTTCAAACTATTAGTTAACATTACTACTTTGAGGATCTTGCTTAACTCCTGGAGAAAATAAAAAGAAAATGACCCGAATCTGAAAGAAGAACAAATAGATTCTGCATCAAGATAATGGACAGGCTCTTACCGTATTGTCTGTTAGGAGGATTACAGCGATTTGCAGCTTTCCATTGTTAGGCCACCCACTTTATTCGCTTGACGTAGCCCTATACGACTCGTATCTATCCCCCAAGGGCAAATCTGTATTAAAGAAAAAAGATTTCAGTTCTTTGAAGCAGTCAAAGGAAAAACGGCTCGCATTATCAAGGAGCTCACAGAGGAAGACTTCCAGCACTGTTTCCATCAATATATAATTAGCATGGAGACAGAGGAGGGCAGTGTAGTGAGGGCGAAATAATTAAATATGTAGTTCTTTAAAATAAAATATTTTACAGCAATGATCCTGTTATTTTATTGCCACACCTCGTATATGTCGTTTGCAAACAAAAACGCTTAAAGCGAAGTGGAGGAAAGAGTCAGGGTGGAATGCTCCGTAGCAGATGCGATCGTTTGAGAAAGGAGAAGGGAAGAAAGACTAGAGTATGACGTCCCGTCGAGTACGTACACGCAACACAAGCTCTGAGGAAAGGGAAGGGTGGGGGTAGTAGGTAATCGGCTGCCCCCTCTTCAAGGCGGCCATCCCTTCATTTGCCTTAAGTGATTTGAGTGAACGACAGACATACTGCAATCTGGATGGAGCTCATGTACATAAACGTGTCAATCCAGTGTCTTAACTATCGCGGGTCTTCGTTTGGTAGGATCCATTAGGCAAGTAAAATCTTGTAATGGGCAATTATGGGGTTGGTAGTCGTTCAAAGAAACAATTACTACTAATGTAACGAAATTGTTATGGCCCAATGTCGTCAGTTGGAACCGGTTGGCCGATTGAATGCTCGCCTCTTTTTATTCCATTATCTTTACCATTACCAAGTACTGTCCATGATTACCGAAAAAATGGTTTTAGAGGAGTGATAATTAACACAAACTAATATTTCATTCAGGTAGTCTTCATTTTCGCATTTTACCTTCACTCAAGATGCACTGGATATACACCCATTTCAACTGAGCTGCTTCCAGCGAAATTAACTTCCAGAGTCTCAAAACAAAAATAGAATTTCCCCATATAGCAACCACAAAGCTTGGTCCGATATGCAGCAAGCTGTACAAGCTGCGCTACGAAGTTGGCTTTAATGAAATTATTAATATTTATGTAACACTACCAATAAAATAAAGAAAAAAATAACTGAGAATCCACAGAAGAAAGTGGCACAATGCCTCAAGATAACCAGCCTTATGTGACCAGTAGAAACTACGCAAAATTTATTGTGGTTAGTAGCATTTGTATTGTAACGGCATTGCCATAGAATGCATGACAAAATTTGTCACCGGAATTTATAATGTAGAATCGAGTCAGAATCACTTTGCTGCTTCCCAAGAAATTTTTACGGTTCTGTTTCTGGCGCTAACAAACGGCTAGAAGCACTAAAATTTCCCTCTTTTTAAGTGAGTACAAGTCGTGCGCTAGTGCCTCGGAGGAGTGGCCATCTTACCAGCTTAGAGAGAGACGAATCATCACATCACATCGGAAACAGTCGCGATTTCTGTTACAATGCGCGTGGTGGCTGTTCCGCAGCGAGTCTCGAATAACAGAACAGATTTATTAGCAGAAACTTTGCATTGCTGGGGCGAAATTTCGGTCATTGTTCGAGGCTTTTATGGAGCAGGTCGGCGGTACAAGTGTTCGGCGTCCCGCCGCCGCCGCTTTAATTAAAGTTCCAACTTCCTCCGCACCGAGTACGCCGCTTTAAACATTAAAAGTGTTTTACGAGCGTACCTTTTTTGGTGGGTTGCACAGCTAGACATTAATTGTTATCGCCGGCGATTAAAAAGAACTTCACAACTTCGATAAAAAAACTTACATTGAGAATTAAACCAAGTGGCTGTTAGAAAGAGCGAGAGGAATAAAACTGTAACGTTGATTCGTGTCAAATAATTGGCAGTGAGTCATACAAGACTAGGGCTGATTGCGCAGTCCGGATTTTATATTTGTAAGCGACTGCTGGGTCCTAACGAACGAGTGCCTGCACTGTGAAGAGTGGTATACGTAAATAAAAAAGTTAAATTCACAATATAGTCAATAAATGACATAATATCATCATACAAGTCCGCGATCGTTCGGTGTGTATATTGTATTAAATGTTGTGTAAGTTAATTCCTATGGGACCAAACTGCAGAGGTCATTGGTCCCTAGTCTTACACACTACTTATACTAACTTAAGCGAACTTATGCTAAGAACAACACACACACGCATGCTCGAGAGAGGACTCGAACCTCCGAAGGGACGGGCCGCGTGGTTCCTGACATGGCGCCTCAAAACCGCGCGGCCACTCCGCGCGGCATTTAGTATTAACGCCTTCATCGCTTTTGTAAAAAAGTATACGTGTTGAGTTCTAATCACCAGAATTATATTAAACGATTGTTGATGCAAATTATATTCTCACTGAATTTCATGAGATACTATG
Source organism: Schistocerca americana (assembly GCF_021461395.2). Lineage (NCBI taxonomy): Eukaryota > Metazoa > Arthropoda > Insecta > Orthoptera > Acrididae > Schistocerca > Schistocerca americana. Next base: position 398,434,871 of record NC_060123.1, on the reverse strand, counting down.
TACCGACATAATTTTAATGTGGTTCTAATGATGGCTCGAACTGAAATGAGTGTAAGGGTATAATTTAATATACATGTAAGTGATCATGACGGAAATTACATTGATTAATCATAATTCTATTTGTATAATTTTCAAATTCAGTGTAGTACCATAACACATGTCTTAAACACACGAAGTGTGTGGCGTATTGAACAATAAATCGAACTGGTAGCGCCACTGATGATGGACGAAGCACCACAGGTGGTGGACAGTGCAGAAGATAGGTCTAGGTTACGTTAGGTTTCGAAGACATTCCGATCCAATGACTGGTTGCCCATATCAGTAAGGTATGGAGTCCGTCTAGTAACGGATACGTCCATGGAACTGTAAACTCGTTAATCTACTCAATTGTCTTGGTACGTAGGTACGGAAAAGCCAGTACTTCTGAGGCAGTGTTTCCACAAGCTTTCACCATCATATCGAGTTATGCGACACTTCCCTTGAATTTCAATGATCAAGCGTGTGGGTGAGGTCGGAATGTTATGACAACTCAAAGTGCGAAGCACTGAGCAGTTAGTACTCTGTAACGGGAATTACTCGATTATGTAAAGGAAACAAATTGGAAAGGTGATTTCAGTAGTGCTTGTGCTGCCACGCCATCACAGTTTGCTCTGAAGACTACGTAGCCGTAACCGTCAATTAAAAATCCGAATGGGGGACTAGACCGGAATCTTTTTCCATGGAGAGAGCATTATGACTCCTTTTCAGTTACAGGTCACATATCCTGTGGATACACTTTATGCATCTTCAATGCTGTAGTTTGCATTGCCTTCCACAAACTCATGTTGTTGATCGTTGTTGATTCTTCGGTCTTTAGGCGCACTTTGTCACCCCAAGCCCAATAGAGTGCCCCGAACCTCTGTTCGCTCCTCTGCCCTCTCTGACAAGGCCTTTGGCTGAATGAGAATGACGCCTTACGCAGGAAGTTATTGGCCGGAATTGGTGAAGATTTTTATTCCAAATTTTTAAAGGGATGGCGGAGTTCGAATCTGGGAGGGAGGACGTTTTGATTGTTAATCAAAGATGCTACTTCAATATTCATGGGTACTAGCTGAAAAACATAATCGTGTACGACATAATGGCGTGGGGTTTCCGCCATGACCATTACGACAGGTTATGTAACATAGGGTTGGAATGTTCCAAGAAACAAAATTATTAGGAATTTAAGTCGTAGAGCGGCCACAGTTGTGATTCAGAAGGTAATTATGCAGTTGCACCGACGTGGTCATACTCCAACTCCAGAACTGACTACGCAATTAACAATGCCATGTCGTTAATACATGTACGCAACAGCGTGCTGTGGTATTTTATAATTTGTGGTGTTAGCACAGCAAATCACGAGTGTCATTTATAATCGCTTTGTGCAAACTGTAGCTGTATGCATAAGACTTACGTTGTTCGTTTGATTTTCAATGATGTTGAGGGGAGGTATTACTATTATTATTATTACCTTTATCAGTAGAGATCCACCACCCAATTAAACCTGTACGCTTTTCCTTTCTTACACCACTATTCCATTAGATTATCATTTGATTTCCAAGTTATCCATTAGAGTGATTTTTTTCTGGAGGAGGAAATTTACAAAATCGCATTTAACTTCCAAAGCGATTTGCTCCGATTCTCAATAGCACTCGTTATGCCATTTTCCAAGCTTCTTAACCTGTCATGCATACATTTCTCAGCATTAGGATTTCCACTACGCTACTAAAATTTAAATTAAAAAGGAAACTGTTGTACGTTGAGGATAGTGTATTTAGGGAAATATGAAGTTTCCTGGTCGGTGATTCAATGTAGTGGGGTATTTTGGAATCACATGAAAGAGCACATGCTGGAGAAGATCATAACCAGTTTCCGACATTTGCTGCTGTTTTCTTTGTTGTGAGACACAAGGTAGTGTTTTTCGAAGCTTTTGATCTCTACACGTAGATTAAACTTAAGTATTAATTCTTCAGCTGCAGAAGTTCACCGTAAGCAAAATTTAAATTTTTTTGAAACTAATTATATAACGTCTCAACGATTAAGGCACACATCGTCGGCCGTGCATCAGCTTGTACCTCGAAACGAAAGCAGGCCTTCTACAACTGAACATGTGATATCTGCAAATGAAATAAGCTTTTTTGATGTAACTGTTTCACCTGTCCTAAAAATGGATGTTAGTTTTCAAAAACTTCTGTTTCTATAGTATTTCACTCATAACTGGTTTCTGATAATATTTCTGCTTGATTCCACTTACTGATTATTGGTGAGGTCGGCCGGTGTGGCCGAGGGGTCTAGGTGCTACAGTCAGGAACCGCGCGACCGCTACGGTCGAAGGTTCGAATCCTGCCTCGAACCTGGATGTGTGTGATGTCCTTAGGTTAGGTAGGTTTAAGTACTTCTAAGTTCTAGGGGACTGATGACCTCAGATATTAAGTCCCATAGTGCTCAGAGCCATTTGATTTCTTCATTATTGGTGAGTAATGGAGTAATAATTTTAACGACAATTGAATATAGTATTGACAAAATTTTCACGAGTGCAACACTTTTAAATTTCAGAACATTTGTTGCTAGGTACAGGGTCACGTTGTACCTTGTAACATGTTTTCAGAAACACTTTTCCCGAGTAACTTTTTTAACTGCCGAAAAAAACTGCGGGACACAAGTGAATACTATCATTTAAAATCTGAGTCATAAAATACATTAATCGTCGATTACTCGACTGACTAGAAGCGAAAGATCGAAAAGTGTTCCTCCGTACAACACTCTCCCCTACAGGGCTGTGACACCAGCCAGATAGAAGTATTCTGTGGATGTTTTGTTTAAGAAAATCTCTAGCATACCAGCAGGTTTCACTAAGGACTGTTTCCATGCGATCTGTTCGCACCGTGTTGAATTACCGGGTGTGGATAATCTGTAAGAGACAACTGAGGTCTGAATTAAATGCAGTGAGGTTTCACATTCCGCATATGAATTTTTTGGAGTGAGATCTTCCGTTTCGTGAAAAATGTTTGAGAGTTAAAGCCAGACTAAAGATGATTTCGAGATACTAAGACATGAAGTAATGCCAGAATTAAAAGTTCTTCCCCACAACATGTAGCAGTCTCTTTAAAGTCAGTACTGCCATTAGACTGTTGTTAATTTACAGTGTTACAGTGAAGACAATGGATCTTGATAACTAAATGGGCGTTGTCCCGTCACATAAAGGAGACATGTGCGGAGCGTACTCCACGAGAGTGTTATAACGGATCCTGGCTTCCCGTACTGCAGCGAACGACCGTCGCAGGAGGCAAGAGGAGAACCGCACCGGAAATGAGCGTGGAGAAGCATTCCGACGTTGGTGCGCCAGGTACATATAGTCTCCGGCCTCGAGCTCGGCTCCAGTTCACCACCGGCAATGGAAGATGAAGCTTCGACAATGCCAGCCACTCGTGCTGGCGAAACGTCAGTAAAATCATTAGATGAACGTCTTCCGAAGAACCCGAGACAAAATCCATTAGGGAGTTTGTTATAGGACCATTATTTTTCACGGTATATATAAATGACCTACTAGATGAAATCGGAAGTTCCGTGGCGATACAAAAAAGTCGTAACGCTAGATGATTGTAGCTAAGTTCAGGAGGACTTGCGGAGTACGGGAGCATAAATACGTAGAATGTCTTATTACTGTATGAGCAAACGATTGCACTAAAATCGCTGGAAGCAGTTACATGCATAAAATGTCTACGAACATGCGCACGCAGCGATTTAAAGTGGAACAACCTCATAAAACTAATCGCAGGTAATGCAAATTCCGTATTCAGGTTGATTGGAAGAGTCCTCGCGAAAAGTCGTCTACCCACAACAGAGGTAGCTAGCGAAAATCTCCTTCTACGAATACTTGAATACAGCCTAACAGTCTGGGACCCATACCAGATAGGATTGATAGAGTCAATAGAGCCCCGCGTATCGTCACAGGTGCATTTAGTAAGCGGGATAGCGTTACGGAGATTCTCACCCAACTCCTGTGGCAAACGCTGCAAGGGAAGGACTTTCGTCAGGGTGTGGTTTACTGCTGGTTCCGAGAGCGTATGTTCATAGAAGAGACAACGAACATGTTGAACTAAAGCTGTGAGGTCGGGGTGTGAGTCCTGCTTGAGTAGCTCAGATGGTAGAGTACTTCCCCGCGAAAGGCAAAGGTGACGAGTTCGAGTCTCGGTCCGGCACACAGTTTTAATCTGCCAGGATGTATCATATCAGCGCGCACTCCGCTGCAAAGTGAAAATATCATTCTGTGAACTTCCCCAGGCCGTAGCTAAGCCATATCTTCGCAGTATCCTTACTTCCAGAAGTGCAGGTTCTGCAAGGTTCGCAGCAGAGCTTCTGGGTTGCTCAAAAGCCGGCACGGTAGCTCATCGTGTTCGGTCAGAGGATTAGCTGGCCTCTGTAATAAAAAAAAAACTGAGTTAATCGAACTGCCCCGAGCAGATGCAACGATCAAAAGCGAACAAAAAATGAATTTTTTTAAAAAGAAAGAAGAAAAAAAGAAAAGGTAGAGCAGTCCCCCGCTAAAGGCAAAGGCCGCGAGTTCGAGTCTTGGTCCGGCTCACAGTTTTAATTTGCCAGGAAGTTTCACATCAGCGCACACCCCACTGCAGGGTGAAAATCTCATTCTGGGAACGAATATATTGCTTTCTCCTGCGTACATATAGTGAAAAGACCATGAAGGTAAAATTAGAGAGACTGTAGCTCACGGCGGCTTGCCAGTACTCGTCCTTCCCGTGAACCAATCACGGCTGGAATAGGAAAGGAGGGAAGTCACGCTGGTACACGAATTATCCTACACCACACTTCATAAGGTGGCTTGCGGAATGTAGACGTAGACACAGAAGTAAACATAGAAGGGGTTAACAATGCGTTGATGTCAGATGGCTGCAGTTTCTATTCAATCACTGAAAGAAAAATGCTACTCAACATATATCCATGTAGTGTCGACGACAAACGGCCAAAGTGGTCTCAAAACAAAAGGGTGGAAAATGGATCCACAAAATTACATGTTCAAAGTGACAAAGTGACAAACATAGTGGCTGCATCTCAAACCACTCACGTCATTTGTCGATGCTGATCACTATCCCCAAGCAGCTACCTAAGCAGACAAGATAAACTACGAAACTAGACAATTCTGTTACCTACATCACAAAAAGAAGAAATACAAACCAGTCTCTGCTCTAGAAATTCATCGAGTTTCGATATTTAAGTATTTTGTGAAAATTTTGAACAAATAATAATGTAAATGAATTTCCAAATTTTAGTGGGCGCGAGGATGCACAAAATTTTCATTCGTGATCATGTATATAAAACAAATGACGAACACACGCGGCTCTGATGGTCAACGACATAAGATAGCACTGTTGCAATCACACTCTATGGCAACAGAAATATTTCAAAGTACATTGCAGATATTTACATCACCTGAATATCCGCTACATGGTAACTGATTACAGAATGTTGGTCCAGTGCACACATTGTTTCTTAAATTACACATCAACACGATGTGAATGAAACAGAAGCTGTTGTAGAGCCACTACAAAACACTCCAATTTCACACATATAAATGTTTCGCGAAGCTTTTAAGACCGTAGTTATTTCTTTCACATCAGTGGCGGGCGCATGATTTTTGTGATCGCGATAAGCCTTAACGACTGGTGATGGGTAACAGCTCCTCTCCAGTTCATCCACTGATGTATCTGCATTCCATGTGCAGGAATCAACATCGTCCATGGTTCATTCAGAATGTGCGTAGAATCCGTGTGTGCGGTGTGGTCGTCCTTTTGGGTGTCCCGTTACCAATCCATCTTACTTCAAGAAACATTTCCTAATTGTTTTGCCAGTTGCACAATTTACGCTAGAGTCATTAACTTTTCTGCCGGTTAGGGTTGACCAGAAGCGAACAGTTCTACGAAGAAGAAAGAGCAAGAGCAGATGTACCCGCTGGCGTGATGACTAATACTATAAACACAAAAGTACACCAATACACGAAGACTTCACGCAATGACAGTTATTTTAAAAAGTATTGATATCCGTAATAACGTTGTAAATTATTCATATGATTTTACACAAACAAATTGCATTAATAAGTTGATACGGTGCCGATTGTTGATAGTTTTGGTCTTACTATTATAATTAAGAACTGTAATATCAGATCCTCAAATTTAAACATGCTTATACCAACACATTAACTTAAAGATTTTGATTAATCCTTGAACTTCGTTTTTCACACATCTAAGCAGAACGGACCAGATATTACTGAATTCTGCTATCGCCACCGGGATATCTGCCCAAGAAATAAGAAGAGGAAGAAAGACAGATGGCGGGGAGACGATTCAACGTGAATGTGAGTGTCATGCGTAAAGAGTGTATACGTGAAGTTCTCCCTATAGTGGAGCAATGACGAAGCTTCTGTAGATGTAGAATGTTAGGTGTATGAGAGAAACGATACTAGCGTAACATTCGTTAATACAGAACAGTGGTTTAATTCACTGCTCGATCTGCAGTACGTATGTGCCAATACACTGATTAGTACGTGAACCATTATATAACTTACAGTGTGGTTATACTCTGTGAACATCAAAATGACGCTTAATCGGCTACAGCGTTGTATAGGTCTTGAAAATGTTACTCAATATTTAGCTCATCCTCCTGGTATAAGATGCGTTGAAATTAGTGTTGTTTTTGTGTTGGAGAGTGAAAGTGAAGCTCTTCGTACAATGAGACCGATTTTGCAAGAGTAATTAGATTCCCAATAATGATAACGATAGGATATGACACGTTGCGTGAATGTCCGATAGTCACTGACTGTCAAAATAAGACGTAGTTTTGTGGAACATATAATGAACTGTTGAGAATGATAGTGTTTGCATTAATATCGTGATGAAAAACAACCATGTAGCAAGCGCCAAACTTTTAAACTACACTGGAATCGCTGAACCACGGTATCTGGAAAACTCTGTGATAATCAGCTCTTTAGTATTAAACTGGAAGTCTTACAAATGTATTAACGATAATGCAAGACAACAATAGATCTCATAGTGTCGATTACTTTCATATTGTTACCGGCTGTTGTGGCTGAGCGGTTCTAGGCCCTTCAGTCTGGAACCGCGCGACCGCTACGGTCGCAGGTTCGAATCCTGCCTCGAGCATGGATGTGTGTGGTTTCCTTAGGTTAATTGGGTTTAAGTAGTTCTAAGTTCTAGGGGACTGATGACCTCAGATGTTAAGTCTCATAGTGCTCAGAGCCATTTGAACCACTTTTTTCGTATTGTTGTTACTTGAAATTACGTTTGAAGACCAAGTACTTCACCACAAGTGCCACTTACAGAATGAAAATTATTGAACTATATGAAATGAAATCGACATAACTTCTAAACGGTTTGCCTTAGGACGTTCAAACTGCACGGTTGGTCGTGGGGCGTAATGGGAGTTCGTACGGTTTGGTTTAGCGACGAAGCCACTTTCATTTGGATGGGTCCGTCAATAAGCAAAATTGGCGCAACTGGGCGACTAAGAATCCGCACTTCGCAATCGAGAAGTCTTTTCACCCTCAACGGGTAACTGTGCGGTGTGCAGTGTCACGGAATAAAAGATGCAATTTTCCTAATGGCAGTATGACTCCGAACGGTACGTGAAATTTTGATGATTTAATCCCTACTATGCAAAGTGACCCTAATTTCGGAAGGATGTGGTTCATGCAAGGCGGAGCTCGACCCCTTAAAAGGAGGAGAGCGTTTGTCCTTGAGGACCACTTTGGGGATTGCATAATGGCTCTAAAGTACCCAGAGGCCACTGACATGGGCCTCGATTGGCCGCCATGTTCTTCGGATCTGAATATATACGAATCCTTTTTGTGGGGCTATATTAAAGACAAAATATACAGCAATAACCCCTAACTCATTGATGAGCTGAAAACAGCCATTCCAGAGGTCATCGACATCATCGATGTTCCGACACTTCAGCGGTCATGCAGAATTTCGCTATTCGTCTGCACCACATCATCGCCAATGATGGCAGGAATACAGAACATTCCATAACATAAACCCTAATATCAGTAGTAACGTTTACATGTTGAATATAGTGTCTGCACGCCGTAGTTTGTAACTAACGTACGGTTTTTTTTCATATAGTTCAATAATTGTCACCCTGCATGTTAGAGACGCAGATATGTATGCAGAATAAATACATTTCCGTTTGCTCGACAGAGTGTAAAATATCTGTTTTGAACTATTCTCAGTTACACATACAATATTTTGAACAAGTCCCTATATCAGGTGCATACAGTCATTGGTCATACAATTCTCCATTAGCTCTAGATTGTTATTGGAGCGTTGTCAGATGTGTGAAGATTAAGTCATTGTCCAGGCTCGCAACGTAGGAGAGCTAAGAGCTCGGTCTGGATTCTCACTGTAGAAACTTCTAACTATCGTAACTGATAGTGTTTTCAGCCACTTTTCCAAACTGTTTAAACATGTTTTGGATTCCTCCTATCGTAGAAAAAGTATTTGAAATATCCATGAACCTAGTTACTCCTTCTGTCGCTAATGAATACTTCACATGTCGAGCTATAACAGTAATATAGTTTGTGACCTTGTAAAGAATTTCATATACATAACTTTGTTCCTAACAATAAATATTGACACTTAGTGTGAAAGGTGACAGAATAAACATTAGACAGTACATCACTCGAACAGAAATGTATTTTCTAGATTTCAGATAAGAAACATATTGAACGTGTAGGACATTACATACGCTCAACAAGAGCGCCCATAGGTTGTAAGATAAGACGCGAGTGTACGTGGGCATCAAAAAGTTCCAGTTTTTACCCTGTTAAAATCCTGCGTAATACCTAATTTTAAATCGTTTTCTTAAAAGAAAAACACCTGAATAAATATGTATTTTCTTTTCCTGAGAGCTAGGGGAGAGCCGCGGACAACCCTTGCCCTTGGCTGATATTATAATGGCACTCCGTCTTTTCCTCGCTTTTCACAACTCTGCGCAGGAAGCAATGTCTCACGCCCTGATGTCTTTCCCGGATGGATGGCGGGGGCAGTATTATTGCTGGCGTTTAGAGCGGCTGTCGCTTAGAATAACACAGACTTTCGATGAGATAGTTCTTGTGACGTTAAGTTCCTCAGTCTTTTTTATTCCTTTCTTTTTAGTTTCCCTTGCTGCAATTTCAGTAAAGTAGTTCCCAGAAAAGGCTTTTAACAAAATCTACATTTCAGCCTGTTATTACGTCAGATATCTGCTTCTCAGCTCTGAAAGCTCGATTCTCTGTGTGGAGTAGATACTTTTAGCATGGTATATGACCTTAGATATGATCGTTAATTTTCAAAAAATCTAAAAACATATTAAAAAAGTAACAGGAATTACTGAATTACGTTTCGTAATAGGTTTCCAACGTAAATGTACAAACCAACAAACAGATAAAAGAACTGCCAATTTCTGCTAAGTACTCTTGGAAGTGGTCACATGCATGGGGGTACTGACAAATACCCCTTCTGTTTGGAGTTGTTTGGAATCTATTAGCTCAGTGTACAAGATATTAATTCAGTGGAATAACACGTGGAGGAACAGTCAGGAACATTTAAATAATTGCTATGGCTGCTTTAAAGTGTCGTCCTCAAATTAATTTACTTTCATCTTTGAACACTTTTTTAGTTTAACTCTACTTCCAGTTGCAACCGTTCAATTTCCCAAATGCTGCAAAATTAAAGGTTTGGTCCAGCAAGTCAGTCAACGTGAATTTTCCTTATCAGAACAATTTCTTAAACTTCGTAAAGTGAAATTAATCGTAAGCAAACAAATTACCACACTACACTGTCTAATTTAGGAATTTGTTACTCAGCTTTGAAAACTGCCACGGCTGTTGAGTGCGTTTATTATTCCTCCGATAAGCAAACCCTATTCATCAAATTATGTAATGGGTAACAATTATACAGTTATCTGTGAAATGTGTGACACTTAAGTTTTGCATGTAGTCAACAAGAGTCACGATATTTACCTGAAAAACAGCCGACACAATGTTTGTAATGAGCGAGTCTGCGAGTAAACACCGCCTAGCGATTTAATGACAAGGTGTCGATTCTATTCATATCCACAGACAGTAACGTGTGTTTGATCATTACATTAAAACATTCCGTTTTTCTAACATGCTTCCGAATACTTTTGAAAGATAACGTATTAGTATATTTATTAGTTCTTTTTCTCGATATGTTCCATAGGTCATCTGAACGATTATTTTATCGAAATGATGTGGAACGAGACAGTTGGCACAATACGTATACGCCATTAGTGATGAGATTAGTGAACACATTATTATTTAGTGCCCGTAGCGTACTCATGGAACATAGAAACTGGGATTTTTTTAGAGGGTACCAGCTTTTAAATAAAAATTTATCGATGGAACAGAAGGAGTTATCTAGGGGAAATTATTTAAGGCTAGACTTAAATCTTACTTTGCTACCTGTCAGGGATTTTACAGTATTGTGTAAGTGATCATACAGAATGCCCTTCTGAGCTGCTGCGGGCTTCAATAATAGGCAATAAAGCTAATTTTTTCCTCTGGTGTTGCAGTTAAGGACATCAGTTCTCAAATTGCAATGTATTATTTATGGCGAATTTCCTTTGAGAATCTACGTATTGTGGTGTCCTAATTAAAATGCTTAACTAATTGAAGAGTCGCCTACATGGCGACCGCGGATGAACATCATATATCATTCTTACTGCTTGCCTTAGTGCACTCAGTACATTTTCCTTAAGCTGTGAATTGACACAGAAAACCACCTCCTACAGGTAAGATCCAGTTTCTCATCGAAATGTCATTTTGATGCAAACAAGACTCTGACTGTGTCGCCTAGGTGACTTATTGACTGTTTTTCTATTTGAAGTAACTCTCTGAGATTAACGATTTCACCCTATTCAGTTAAGTTATTTTGGAGAAGACACTAATTACGCCTTCATTTTACAGTTTTATGTTCTCAAGCCGTGTTTGCTCTGATCAATTTTGAGTAATGTTGCTGTATGATTATTACGACAGATTAGAAGGTTTTATGCCATTAAGCTAGTAATGCGTTTGAAAATTACATTTTTAAACTTGTATCTTTCCGTTTATGTTTTACCTAAGTGGTGTTTGTAACAGCTATTAGTTCTATGAGTTGCGGGTCCGTTGTGTGGAGCGGCGATTCGCCGCGGGGACCTGTTGCTGTTAACACTCCAGAATGGTGTGTTTCGGGAGTGTTTGTGGCTGCCCAACATTACCTTAGTGGAGCTGTTCGTGCTGGTAGCGTATCTCTTGAGTCAAGTTTTTTAAGCCTACTCTCTTACTTTCAAGTTAATAATTTCTGCAAAATATTTTAAATCTCTGTTGAAATAGGTAGTACCTGATTAACCTACAGATTTTTTTAAAAAATCAGATTATTTCACCCTTTGCTTGTCGTGCTAATATTTGGAAACTCTGAGTTTACTTTCTCTGGTGCTCAATACTTGATATGTTTTTCCTTTGAAAGATTAGTCTGATTATACGTATATAGACTGAACCTTTAAGTCTTATTATATGTATGTAGACTGAAGTGGCTAGTGGATATTTGTAACAAGGCTGGGAATCGAACCTGGGTCTCGTGCTTACTAGGCATGTGCTTTAGCCACTAAGCCACCTTGGCACAGTGATTCGCGCAACTGCACTGATTGTCCTAGTTCGCCTCCCTCCTCTATCCAAAGTCTCACAGCCACCACACTCTTCTTCAAATTCCTGACCTGGGTTCGATTCCCAAAGTTGGTACAAATTTTCACTCGTCACTCCAATCTCGTCTCTGATACTGTGTCATTTCATTAGTCCGATTAATATTGAAATTAATTTAAATTTTTTTTAACCATTTTGAGAGTTGTAAGTCGGGATTTTTTGTTACGTTTAGGGAGAGTAATTCTTTTAATTACTCCAAGGCCAGATTGCTTTAAACAAGAAATCTTTTACAGTATTATTTTGTAATTTTGTACTTATCACTGATTTCTTTCTTGTGGCTTGGGATGTTTGATCTGAGGCTTAGATCGATCATTTGATAAAAAAAAAAAGATGAAGTAGTTCTGTTGGTCTTACTTTGACGTGGTTAATATTTTATTCCGTTTATAAGTGTAATATGTTCTATAAATAAATGTGAACTGTCAAAGATGATACAAATGTTGTGGGCCTACTGTATACAGGGTGTTACAAAAAGGTACGGCCAAACTTTCAGGAAACATTCCTCACACACAAAGGAAGAAAATATGTTATGTGGACATGTGTCCGGAAACGTTTACTTTCCATGTTAGAGCTCAATTTATTACTTCTCTTCAAATCATATTAATCGTGGAGTGGAAACACACATCAATAGAACGTACCAGCGTGACATCAAACACTTTGTCACAGGAAATGTTCAAAATGTCCTCCGTTAGTGAGGATATATGCATCCACCCTCCGTCGCATGGAATCCCTATTGCGCCGATGCAGCCCTGGAGAATGGCGTATTGTATCACAGCCGTCCACAATACGAGCACGAAGAGTCTCTACATTTGGTACCGGGATTGCGTAGACAAGAGCTTTCAAATGCCCCCATAAATGAAAGTCAAGTGGGTTGAGGTCAGGAGAGCGTGGAGGCCATGGAATTGGTCCGCCTCTACCAATCCGTCGGTCACCGAATCTCTTGTTGAGAAGCGTACGAACACTTCGACTGAAATGTGCAGAAGCTGCATCGTGCATGAACCACATGTTGTGTCGTAGTTGTAAAGGCACATGTTCTAGCAGCGCAGGTAGAGTATCCCGTATGAAATCATGGCGGTGAATCGAGGAAGTACAGTACATACTGACTAAACTAAAATGAGCTCTAACATGGAAATTAAGCGTTTCCGGACACATGTCCACATAACATCTTTTCTTTATTTGTGTGTGAGGAATGTTTCCCGAAAGTTTGGCCGTACCTTTTTGTAACACCCTGTAGATACATAAGGAAAAGCCCCGACAAGCTACGACAAACGTTAAAAACCAAAGATAATAAAGACTAGCGCGACCTCTGTAAGCGACGGAAAAGATGTATTTTGCTGCGACGGAAGGCGAATGACAAATGACGGAAACTTCGTTAAATTTTTTGTCAATTATTTAATAGACTCTGTCTTTAGTCTTCGTAGGGAGAAAACGTACTTTTTGTGAGAAGTGTGTAGGAGAATCTGTGATATCTGAATGATAATTTTTACGAAAATACGAAGTGTGGGGATTCTTATTAGTGCAAAATCAGGAAAGTTTTTATTGCCTTCCGCGCATTATGCTAACGTCATATCACTGTAGCTGCCTGCATCTGAAGAGGAAGTCCGATAAGAATCAGTAGTTTATTCACGGTCAAAAATGAGAAGTGCCTATGGCGGAAGAAGAAGCATATAACTGAATTGCGTAAATCTCAACGGCGTAGAGAGCGCAAAAATCGACCTAAGTTCGCGCTACTACTGACTTACAATTTACAAGAATTGTACATTAAGACTGAAAGGCAATTCACTCACTTCATTGCAATTAATTCGATTAATAATAATTAATAATAATAATATTTATTATTTTTTATATATATTTGCACACTACCATTCCAGGCGCTAATTTCGTATTCCATCTTATGTAAGGAGATATCAGGGATCTCGCAAAGGAAGCACAAATTATTATGAAATAAAACACGAAGTTATCGGAAGTTCTTATTACTAATAGCTAGACATACCAATGTCACCATTTTATAATGGATTCTAACTATGTGCAACATAGCCAAGGCTGAAGGTATTGTTTTTATGAGGTCTGTGCGTATTATTTTGTTGTCACGTGGGTACTTTCAGATACATACGAATATTTTGTTTCTTCATATTTATGATAGATTATGACATTAGCAGGTAACGAAAGAAGATAATGGCGAACTGTCTGTACAGAGCTCATAGCTTTTGGAACTCGGAGAAGCTTCAATTTTCAGTTTCGAGGTGAATAGATGCTGACAGCGAAATAGACTGGTGTGCAAAACTTAAGATCGGAAGTAACTTTAGCACGATGTGTCACTGTCAAGTAACATAGTTAGATGAAACTTGGACCACACGTAAAAAGAACTCCCGCAGTACAGGTAATAAAACAGAAGGTAGCTGAAAGGAAGACACAATAAGACGAAAAGTAGTGACATATACAAAGATAGTAAGTACACAGTAGTCACACGATTTATGATAGTCCCCTGGATATTAAAAAAGGCGGGTGATAGTTCTTGATAGGGTGTGTGGTCGCCATAGACGCCAGTGCTTGTGGTAGTGCGTTCCATTTCCTCAACATGCGGTTGACAAGTCTGGATGGTCATTGGTGCACGTGGTCACGCTGCATTACGACTTCCAGACTCACCCCTCCTGTCCTCCATGTGATTTACGTCGGAGGAACGGCCTCGCCAGTTCATTCGTCGAATATAGTGTCGTCCCCAGTGCGCCACCTGTACAGTTAGATGCGGTCGATCACTGTCATCCATAAAAATGAAGTCAGCGCCGAATGCACCCTTAAACAGACGCACACGGGGAAGCAGTACTGCATCACTATGACACTGACCAGTAAGTGTACCGTGTTAAAAGATTTGGAGGTCAGTATACCAATACAATTGTTATACCTCCCCACACAATAACACATGGACCACCAAAACGATCATGTTAGACAATGTTCTTGGACGCATTACATATCCTCAAATGGCTTGAGGTGAAATGCGAGGGCCTAGCAGTTCTTTCTTTGTTTGGTCCAATTTTCATCGAATTATGTAACTTGGCAGTGACACATTGTAGGGGAAGTTACTTTTGTTCCTTAAGTTTTGCATATCAGTTTTAGCTTCGAAATTTCACGGCTCTTGGCTCTGGGTACACGTGCAATTAGTTAACATGCATCACCTAACTGGTTCTCCTCGAACTGGTACTGAAATGATACGTCTGTCTATGTGGTGGGTAAGGATGCGGTGTGGATTTGTGAAGATAACAAGTCTTTTGCTAGAGTGGAAAGGGGGCATTCTGTCCCCTCTGCTACCCCATAGGTGCATTCTTGCGCAGAATAGTATTTTGGGAGATCCCATGGGGCACGATTAATCATTAGGGACCATTCAACATAACCATGAAATGCTCACTTCGAAGAATGCGGTATGGATATTACTGACGGAGCACCGATTGCAATAATAGAAAACTACTCTATTCTCGTGCTGTTATCCTTATCAGTTGTCACTCGCCTAAGAATTAACTCGCGTGAGTAATTGCCTCACACCTACAACAGCGAAGGAGACGGCACTAGTGGCCAAGTACGCAACTGACTTCATTGTCAGTTTCACGTTTGTTGCATGTCTTCCTCATAGTGTTGCTATTTTAACACCAACATATTAACATAAGAATTTTGTGAGGCTCATTGAAAAGTAGGATCGGGCTTCAGGGACATCCCAGCATAAATGCTTCCTGACGATTCTGGGGATGGAAATGGAAATGAGCCCTTGGCGTCATTGGCCGGGATGCCCCTTGCAGTGCAGGACCGGCCGCCTTGGTGCAGGTCTTATTACATTCGACGTCACACTGGGTAACCTGGGCGCCGGATGGGGATGAAATGATGGTGAAGACAGCGCAACACCCAGTCCCTGAGCGGAGAAAGTCCCCGACCTAGACGGGAATCGAACCCGGGCCCGTAGGACGGCAATCTGTCACGCTGACGACTCAGCTATCGGGGATGATATGGTGTTAAAGGCTGGCTCAATATGACATCCACTCTTACGTGTCGCGACCACTGATGTGATATTCAAAAGAATTCCCTCATGACACGATGGTCATTTGACACTCAGAAAAAAGAAAACTATTTTATGCCTTAAAAACTTTCGTTAGAGTTGGTAATTTAACAACAAACAGAAAAATTCGTGAACAGTCTCTCTACACTTAGCAATGTAATCTGTAGTTGTAATAAGTAATTATACAATTAAGTTCAGACTTTGACTAGCGCAGCACCAGTAGCTCCACGAATACGGAGTTATAATTTACTTCTAAAGCAATGCATCTACGTAATGTTACATAAAAGTAAGATTTAGTTTTAAAGGCTGGTTTCTGCCTTCTTGAGATTAATTATTCTGGCTGAAACAGACATCCAACATTTTATAATGATTTTATGAATTCATTGTTTCAACTATTCTTACCCTACAATTTGTATATAGCGACCTGTATAAAGTAACAAGGTTACAGTTTCAGTTTGAAATGGCATGGACAAATAATTCTACTGTTTCCCAAGAAGTCACGCATATCACACAATCCAAGATATTCTCCACGCGGCAATAACAGAAAACATAAAGGCAGCCACGCGAAGTCTCTTCTCTGAATGTCTTGTGGAAAATTCCTCTCTTACGCCATAAAGATTTCGTACGATGGCGTTCTTGAACAATCAAGGAGGCTATTTTTCTTTCTTAGTACTTCGCCTGCAGCTCGAAATCAGGGAAAGGCAGGCTATCTCAGAAGTTTGCAATGGGCATGAATACAGCAGTCGGTGAGGGAAAGAGATACTTGTGAGTGGCACGGGGTGCTGAAAGCCAGCGGCGTGGTCGCGTGACCTGCGTGTGGCAGGAAGTTTACCGCCCAGATATACGAGCCCAGGGTTTACGACTGCGCGCCCCGCAGCCGGGAGCGTTGAGGCACTGGAGAATTATAATGCGAGGAAGGTGTGCGGCGAACCACTGTACCGCTGCAGAGCTATGGAAGAGGCTCAGACGTGCTGATCTGATGAAAAGAGGTCTGAATAAAACAAGGCCTTGTCACACGAACTCACTGTAGTGTCACTGCAAATTTTTTAACGTCGCTACGTCCTTTTCAGACGTAATAATTAATGTCTCTGTTTCAGTTGCTAACGACTGTATTGTGTTTTGCATAAAGGGTTGCATAATCCTCACTTAATGGCATTACACAAACAAGGATAAAAAGTCGTACTTTGATATGTAGTGCTTTGAAATGGGAAATCTGTAAAACTATTATTGTTTATTATGTAACAATATATGACATATAAATGGTCGCCAGTGTGTAAGGACTCATGCTATTTTAAAATGGTCAGTCAACAGCGAACATTTTACTTAATTACGGAGAAATGTAGTTGCCTGAAACACGATTAACAATACACGCAGTATTCCTCTATTTGGTTACCGTGGTAACATGATTCAGGAACACTGAGCTACTCACATCAGTTGTCATCTCCCCACAGAAATAACACGTTGATGAGCAAAATTTTTAAAAATTAAACTTATACAGGGTGTTTTGTGTACAGTTGCCTCACACTTAGGCAAAAATCATTGCCCACTAGGACTCACAGACATAGCAACCATTTTGAAAATCCATATTTTCATTATAAAGGTTAATCAAGTGAAAGATAAAAATCGGTAACTTACTGACTGGTAATAGAGGTTTAATAAAGGTGATACCAAGTAAATACTGACATTTGTGGGAAGTCATAATTATTCTGGTTTGCGCAATACGCCACACATTTCTGTCCTTTACCTACCTTTTCATCTCATTGATAGAGTTGCACTTGTATCCCACGTCAATAATTACTTTTTGAGTACGTTCCAATTTCTGACCGCCGCTACAGTTTTCAGCATCTACAGCTCTCTCAACTACCATGGGACCACGGAAATTATTTCTTGATAGCGTAACACGTGTTCCACCATCTTGTATCTTTTTCTTCGCAGTTTTACTGTACGTTCTTCTCTTCGCTGGTCCTATGGGAAAGCTCCCCAGTTATTATCAGGGAACTTAATTTTCAACATCCTTTTGTAGCACCACATCTCAGTCGCACTGACTGTCTTCTTTCTGATTGTCCCACATTCCATGATTCTCCATCATACAATGTGGTACGTTGTTATCAATTTATTCAACGTGTTGACCCCATTGTTTGATAACAGGTGCCTTCTTTTGCCCAGTAATTCCCTCACTGCTTGTGATAGTAGTCTTCCTATATCCCACTTGCTTCGTCCGTCAAGTATTATCTTGCTTGCAAGGTAACAATACTTTCTAATGTCTAATTCGTAGTCAGCAGTTTTGATATTTAGTCGCCCATCTCATTTTTGTTGCTTTTCATTAGTTTGACCTTGCTTATCCTCATTACATAACCTGTACTCACTAGATCGCTCGTTCAGTCAACAAGCCCAATAATTCATCTTCCACTGACGATAGTAATCTCATTTGCGGAACATACCACTAAAGTTGCAACGATACCTAACTGATACTGATGTTGAGTGGTTGCTCTTCCATACAGCATACGAGCGAAGTAGTCGCGCCTTTACGTATGATTACTCGTACTTTAGCTATTTGGGATATGCAGGGCTCTGTTTAAGGGTGGGGTGGGTTGTTTGGGGGAGGAGGCCAGACATCGAGGTCATCGGTCTCATCGGATTAGGGAAGGACGGGGAAGGAAGTCGGCCGTGCCCTTTCAAAGGAATCGTCCCGGCATTTCCCTGCAGCGATTTAGGGAGATCACGGAAAACCTAAGTCAGGATGGCCAGCCGCGGGATTGAACCGTTGTCCTCCCGAATGCGAGTCCAGTGTGCTAACCACTGCGCCACCTCGCTCGGCAGGCTCTGTTTAAAAACAATAGCTCGATGTAGTCAAAGGGTCCAGCTGGGCACGTCTGCTTTCACACCCCACAGCTAATTAACTGGAGCTGTGATTCCGCAGTCAGATAGTCAATGCACTGGCTAGAGTTGCGAATTACGAGTAGTAAAATGTACAGAAATACAAAATTAATTTTAAATGAATAATTTAATATCAGAGACCCTATTCTAATCATTTAATGGATGTAGATGATAGAAAATTATGTTAAATACCGTTTATTCAAGAAATGACATCGCAAATAAATGGCCCAACGATATTCATTTAAAATATCGGCAGAAAATACCCGTATCAAAAGCACTGAAGTTATGTTGAGAGCGTTAGGAGAATGATCGGAATATACCCAAATTAAACTGTAATCAAAGATACCGCGAATACTAAGTACATTTCGAAATCACAGTAGTGAAAATACTCACCAGCTCAAAACAGTTCAGTGTGCAAGCAGCTGATTTACAAATTATCACACGTGATACAAAAAACAGTAACTCATACCCTACCTATTCTCAGTTCCATAACACGAGGCGTGTTTTTTTAAGTAAGTACCGTTTTGATATTAAAAAAGGACGTGCTAAGATATCTCAATAATTTTATTTTTACATGAAAGCCTGTTCCTTAATTTACTTTTCTGCATAATTTCCGTCAATATTGAGGCACTTGTCATAACGTTGCACCAGTTTTTGAATACCCTCCTCATAGAGATCTGCCACCTGACTTGTTAACCACTGCATCAACATTGTTTTGACTTCGTCATCGTCTAGAAGACGCTGACCGCCCAGGTGCTTCTGCAAGTGCAGGAACAGATGGTAGTGACTAGGCGCAAGATCGGGGCTGTACGGAGGATGACCTAGAGTTTCCCATAGAAAAGATGTGATGAGATCTTTGGTCTGATTTGCCACATGCGGACGGGCATTGTCTTGCAGCAAAACGATGGCCTTGCTCAACTTGCCACGTCTTTTGTTCTGAACTGAACGGCGCAGATTGTGCAGTGTCTTACAATAAGCTGCTCCATTGATTGTTTCATTACGAGGCAGAAATTCCACAAACAATACTCCTATTCTGTCCCAAAAAACTGTGCACATGATTTTCCGGGCAGAAATTTTCGGTACCCAACGTGCGCACAATTTTCGGTAATTCAAGTGCTCGGTCACAATGCCATACAAAACACTACGAGAAGCATTAGGAAAGTCATCCCGCAAGTGTTTGTTTTCTCTCACCTTATTGTCCACTTCCTGCACCAAACTTTCATTAACGAGCGAAGGACACCCACTCCGTTGTTCATCACGCACATTTGTGCGACCATCTTTAAATGCTCTCACCCACTTTCTTACCATTCCATCAGTCATAATGTTTTCTCCGTAAACTGCACAGATCTCACGATGAATATCAATCGCTTTTAGGCCTTTAGCACTGAGAAATCTTATAACAGCCCGTATTTCAGAGTCGGCTGGACTCACGATTATCGGAGGCATCTTAAACACTCAGTACACAACGTAAACAAGGAAGAATCGGACTCTAATGGCGTCAGTACGTAGATTAAGGCTCAGGCATTCATGTAAAGATAAAATTATTGAGATATCTTAGCACGTCTTTTTTTAAATTTCAAAACGGTACTTATTTAAAAAAAAACACGCCTAGTATAAGCGGAAAAAATTAGAGTAATACTTTGGAGCACATACAGATCATTCGTGAGTTACACTCCCTTCAAAAATTAGATTACAGAATTGGCCGGTCACTGCCCAGAATCAGTCAATTACATGACTGAATCATGCACGTTACCACAGGCAGGTCTGCCTCTTGACACAAAGCCAAAATTGCTCTTTTGAGTTCTTTCTTGAAGATTCCCAGTCCCCACTTGACTCCCATAGTGTTACGCTACTGACTGCTTTTCCATTGGCAGTCTCCATCAAAAATACATCGTTTCAAACTCTACACATACGATTTGATCGAACGTGACCGCTTCCTGGACTAAATTAATATACTACGACGATATTTAAATAACGAAGTGTTACAAATATTCTTTCATACTCAAATCTTTCACAACAGTTACAAGTAAAGGGTTGTTCATAAATAAATAAGGTAGTACTCTTGCGCAAGTGCACTCAGAATAAATGACAACAAATTGTCACTAAATACCTTTTAAACAATTATTTATGTCTTCTTCACAGAAGCATCTTTTGCTTCTCATTTTAATTGTGGTTTCCACCAACAAATGTGATCGACGACTTTTAAACGAACAGTTTCTAATATCTCTTGCAATCGACATTTAAATAATGTAACTGGTCAAATAGGAAACTGTTTATTACATAAAAACACATGTATGACAAAATACGGGGTATTGATGCTGTGCTCATTTGCTGTGTAAAAAAGGAGAAAACGATGTTCTGACCAACATATGCATAATAAAAAAAAAAGACGTAATAAATTAGGAAACAAAATCGATACTGATACATACCATTCGTAGACGACAATTACAGGGCAATACTATCATCTGAGACATCGATTGTTGAAACCGCATAAAGCCTTTAAGAGTTGTTAATTCAGAGGTTCATTGTGAAAATATTTATTCACTGTGAAATATTAACTTATGTAGCTCTAAATGTACTGAAAATGTTTTGTGTCACTGAGTGCGCCTTATCTTTCTGAGGAAGACCATATAATTAGATTTTCATTAATATTTGATTGTAAATTATTATAGACCCTCAAATACCTGTAAGAAGCAGTCTTTCAATTTGTCTGGCACTCTGACATTTCTTGGAGCATTATCTCCTGTACAAAGGAAATACGAGCGACATCCACCCAAATACCCAGCTTTGCGTTTGCCTTTTTCCGGTGACGTTGACCGAGCGAGATGGCGCAGTGGTTAGCACACTGGACTCGCATTCGGGAGGACGACGGTTCAATCCCGTCTCCAGCCATCCTGATTTAGGTTTTCCGTGATTTCCCTAACTCGTTTCAGGCAAATGCCGGGATGGTTCCTTTGAAAGGGCACGGCCGATTTCCTTCCGAATCCTTCCCTAACCCGAGTTTGTGCTCCGTCTCTAATGACCTCGTTGTCGACGGGACGTTAAACACTAACCACCACCACCACCGGTGACGTTGCTCATCTCTGCACCTGGTTGGGCGGAACCGGTCAATTAGCCGTGCTGGCCGTGGCTTGCCATGAAAAAAATTGATTACCAGTACTAGTCGGCCCATAAACTCCCCTAAATACGCTTAATTTACAATGCAATTCCATTCTGGGTTTTTATATTACTCTTTTGAAACTTACTACCAGTCGCTTATTGTACATACTGGATATTGCTGGTCTTTTCTATATTTTACACCTACTTCATTGGGAATTTTGAACATATTGCACCGTATAATGTTGCAGGACGCTTTTCTAGATTGACAGATATTATGAACGTTGTCTTACTTTCTCATACTTCTTAGTTCCTTTATCAAATGGACCATCATAGCTGCCTTTCGGGCGACTTTACTTTTCCGAAAGCCAAACTGATCGCCGTCTAACATATCCATAGTTTTCTTTCCATTCTTCTGTCTATTATTCTTGTCAGTAATGCGGTGTGAGCTGCCGAGCTGATTTCAAGGTAGTTCTGCCAGTTACCTGCTGCTGTTATCTTCAAGATTGCGTGGATGCTGTTTGACGGCACGCTGTTCTCAGAGATTCTACAGACCAACCTCGCTAGATGTTGTTGTCATTTTGCAATGATGTTAGAATTTCCGAAAGAGTGTTACCTAATTGTTCTGCCTTACTTTACCGAAAGTCTTCAAGATACTTACAAATTTTAATACTGGGTCACCCCATCAGGGGCCTTCAATGCGGTTCTTTCCACGGATACGCTTTCTTCTCTGCGTTTAACAGTGGAATTCCAATTGCACTCTTTAATGTTGACGCCCTTGCGTTTAATTTCCTTGAAGGTTGTTTTGACATTTTATGCACAGAACTAGTTTTTAAAACCATTGCTTTTCTGATTTCCTCTATATTTTCTACAGCCATTTCGACTCGATACTTCTATGATTTCTGTTAATTACTTTCTTAAGCGATTTATATATCTGTATTCCTGCCTTTACCCGAAATGTTCACGTACATCCTTTCTCAGCAGATTAATTTAAGTATTTCTTCAAGGTTGCTTTGCAGTTACCTTCCTTCTAGCTACGTTTGCTGTCCAAATTATGTGATTTCCGTTGTCAGAGCTCTACTATCTCTTCAACTGAACTGCGTACTGTGCTACTTTTCATCACAATATCTACAAACTTAGAGAACTTCAATGCATATCATTCCTTCTCAGTGCTTTATTATCTCACTTCTTTCCACACTGGACCTTCCAGAGTTTCTCTTAAATTTTGATCTACTTTTCATAACTACTATATTATTTTTCGAGTCTGTGTCTGCTCCTGGGTATGCCACACAATCCCATATCTGAATTCCAAATCTCTGACCTAGATGTAATCCACCTTGCTTCCTCACGTGTCTCCAGTTCTTTTGCAAGTGTATCTCATCGTCTTGTGATTCTTGAACAGAGTATTTGTTATTACCACTGGGAATTTATTTCAAAACTCAGTACTATCTTCTTCCTAGTAATAAGGCCATATTATACTATAAATCTTTTTATCCCTTTTCCTACTACCAAGTTCTAACAAACTGTGACTATTAGATTATCATCTCCCCTTACATAATGAATTACCCGTTAATATCCATCTGTATGTTCTTATCCTCTGTATCTGACGTCGGGATCCATGCATGAACTGTTGTTGTTGGCATTTGATTTCCGTCGATCCGATGAGAATTATTATAGCAGTGAACCGTTCACAAAAATTCATCTCTGCCCCACCATTTTATTCACAACAAATCCTGCTGTCGTTATACCTTTTTCCATCTCCTGTAATCTGTAATCGTCTCACCAGAAGTGCTAACCTTCCTTCCAGTTCACTACACCGACTGCCAGTATAGCTAGATCTCCCTTTTCAAGTTTTCAAATTTCCCTTCACGTAAAAATTTCTGACATTCAGCGCTTTGAATCGTAGAGCATAATTGTTTCGTTGGTAATTGAAACTTTTTTTCCTCCTTATCAGTCTTCTACCGTAGAGCCATTGACCGTTTTGATTAGTTGTGATAGACGCTACCTCTAAGGCAACGAGTCCTATACAACAACAAAAATAAATATAAGTACCAGTCTCTATTTTTATTTATGGTAAAACCCTTTTTTCACGCTGAAGAAAAGGAAAAATCATACGATTTTGAGTGTGTGCAGTATTACATTACATTTATCGTTTTCCATGGGTCCCTTGGAGAGTAGGCTCTGGGATGCGGAAAGAGTCAAAATTTTTCTTTTCGTTTGCTCAGATACACGGATATTGTATAATTCTAATGGAGACAGAGTTGTGAGCTTTAATCCTTGTGAAGATATTCATCGATGGATTAGAAGGAGTTGGCAAACAGGAAGTTCTTTAATTCACTCTGAAACCGATCTTTATCACTTGCAATACCTTTGATATGCTCTGGTAAGGTATTGAATATAGAAGTGCCAATCTATTAGACACCTTTTTGTATTAATGTTAAGCTTTTAAGGTCCTAATGCTGATTGTTTTTGGTTCTGGTATTATAATCATGTTTTGCGCGATTTTGTGTAAAAAGAGACATGTTGGAAATGACAAAGGACATCAATGAATATATACACTGAGGAGTAGTAGTTAGAATACCAAGTTCTTAAAGAGGTCTCTGCATGATGATCTAGGACTGACACCAGATATAATTCTAATGGCTCGTTTCTGAATTTTGAAAATGTTCTCTTTGTGAGAGGAGTGTCCCCAAAAGATGATTTCATAACTCATTAGTGAGCGGAAGTTGGCCGAATAAACTAACTTCTTAATTTTTAAATCACCTATTTCTGCTATCATGCGTACTGCATATGCAGATGAACTAAGGCGTTTCATTAAGTCTAGACTGTGAGTTTTACAATTTAGATTGTGGTCAATTTGTAGCCCTAAAATTTGAGACTGTCTACAGCTTTAATTTCATTGTTTGAATACATTATACTTATAGTGTCAGATATTCTTTGTGAGGTGCTTAAGTGTATGTACAGGATCTTGGCAAAATTCAGTGACAATCAATTTGCTGTGAATCCCCCATTAATACTTACAAATATTTCATTAGCTGATTGCTCAGTGAGATCACGGATGCTGTTTTTTATCGTGCTGTATCTGTTACAAGTTCCGACGACTTTACCCAAGAACGAAATGAAAGAAATAATTAAACGCAATGAAGAGGGTGCGAATTTTTTTATTCTGTAGTGTTATAGAAAAGCTGGACAGTATTGGGATGCTTGACTAGAACAAAATTAATTTACTGGCAGGAATTTCATGTTAAGTTTCAAAGACCAATCAAAGTAATCCGTAGCTGGTAATCACATTCTATACACACCGTCCTCCTCCGCAGTGTCTCCTAAAGGTATGGGATAACGTTATCCAGATGGTACAGAATCCTATACTGAGTTATGTGAGGCAAGGCGCTAATGATAGTAAATGATTGTAAAATTCGTTATCGGAATAATTTACGTCTTACACCGTGAATTTAAGCTCACAACAACCATTCACGGCCAACGAACGTGTAGCTCAGCGCGTGTGCCGCAGCTTGATACATCTACAGAACAGAAATCAGGATTGACTGCAAACCATTTGGCTCATTGTGTGCAAATAGGACTGTGTTGCTCACAGTATAGCAAGTGGGAAGGTAACAGTATTGGTCAAGGAATAGTAAGTGACAAAATGTAACGAAATGATACATATCAATTCTGAATGGCCGTCACTAAAATGTGAATAATTAATAATAACTAATTGATGCTGCTTAAACATTTTGAAATGACTGCTGAGTGCAAACTTAAAAGGACGACTTGTGTGAAGAGCATGCTAAAAACTTTGCAGGGAGCTTTGTACTGGCGCCTGAAACGCGTTCTGAAAACCGTAGTACAATGTTACGATAACCACAAGTAAACAGAATCAATAACGAATAAAACTATGCCTGTTTATGTATGTAAATGTACAACCAGCAATAAAATATTGTTCTGGAGCGAGAGAACTTTCCGCCTTTACGTGTTTTGAACATAAAAATATCAATAATAGATATATTTATGTGTATCAAATACTAAGAATAACAAAGACAATGAGTATATAACATCGTGGAATTTCTATGCATTTAAGACTTGGATTAATAAAATGATCACTCTGATGTCAGCTCTCGACCCTATCAGATGCTTTTGTACAATGTTGTTTCTGAATGTACGATTTTATTAATTGTACATACGCTTTTTCAGAATATACGTATAACAAGTACTTGTCCTTGTAATCTCATTTCATACCTGTCCATCAACGTGAATATAATTAACTGTAAATAATTAATTATCACTAGAATTCAATTGTTATCATAGCCCATTTGTCATTGCTTTGTCGTAATGACACATTGGCAGCCATTACATGAAATATATTTAATCAAAAGATATATGTGTTTCACCAACAAGATAACAGCAAAAAATACTTTAAATATGTTTGCTATCAGAAAAAGATAATATTTTTAGCAGAAAAGTCTTTATTAAATACGCACGACTAATGCAAAGATAATAAATAATAATACGAGATTCAGGCTTGCTTATGAGTAAATCGCTGACTGGTAATAATCTTGTTTCCACCGCCATAAATATTATTCTAAACATAATTATAGTATGAAAAGTCAATGTTTAACAAAGAATTCAAGTAAAATTGAGAATAATAGTGCAGGTGATTATATCGGTCTCTCTCTGCAACAATATTTATTTATGATTCATTAACTACTAAAGATTTGAACAAACGGCGCGTATTTTCGAGTGTGTGTTGACAACATAAGTAAATAGTTACAATCCAACCTAGTACCATTACCCAGAATTATTTGCCCATGTAGGAACATGGATGATTGTAAGAGCATATTTTAGACTCTACTATGAGTGTGCGAAATTTACACGATGTCACGACTTATAAATACTTTCATTCCTGATTCCAAAAGTAACAAACTGATACCTGCTTAGAAAGAGAGTTACAGAGTAGAGAGAGACAGAGAGAGAGAGAGAGAGAGAGAGAGAGAGAGAGAGAGAGAGAGAGACGGTAAAAAAGATACAGTACTTCCATGTATTAAAGTTACTGAATGTTAATAAAGAAATTGTTTCATTTCATCAAATTCCACATAATATTTGGTAATTGTCATACATTTATCTGGACACGTTTAAGAGGGCTAGGGGAAATAAAGTTAATTGTGGGGTGTTATTAGCGGCCACCAGGTTCCACCGTGACAGTTCTAGAATCATTCAAAGGGAGTCTACATTCTGTACCGCAGAAGTACCTGGTTCATGCTATATTAGTCGGAGGCGACTTCAACCTACCTAGTATAGACTGGGATGTCTATGGATTCAGTACGGGTGGTACAGACAAGCCGTCGTATGAATTACGTTTGAACACATTATCCGAAAACTGCCTTGAGCAGCTAAATCGACAACCAACGCGTAATGGAAATATATTAGCTCTGGTAGCCACGAATAGACCAGACCTCATCGACGGTATCAGTGTTGAGACAGGGATTAATGATCGTGATGTTGTCATTACGACTACGGTTACGAAAGTTAAAAAGTCAGTCAAGAAGGCTACGAGAGTATTCTTACTAGAAAGAGCAGATAAGCATTATTAGCATCCCACTTAGTAAATGAATCGACTTCATTCACTTCCGGTACGATGGACGTGGAAGAATTATGGGCAAATTTTAAACACATGGTAAATCACGCATTGGACAAGTATGTGCCAAACATTGGGTTAGGGACGGAAAAGACCCACTGTGGTTTAACAGCGCAATTCGGAGAATGCTCAGGAAGCAAAGGCAGTTGCACTCCTGGTACAAGAAAGATCGGGGGAATGAGGACAGGCAAAAGTTATTAGAGATTCGTGCAGCTGTAAAAAGAGCCATGAGCGAAGCATTCAACCACTACCACCGTCATACCTTAGCTAAAGGTCTTGCTGAAAACCCAAGGAAATTCTGGTCTTACGTAAAATCGGTAAGCGGGTCGAAGGCTTCCATCCAGTCACTCACTGATCAGCCTTGCCTGGCAACGGAAGACAGAAAAACGAAAGCTGAGATTTTAAATTTAGCATTTGAGAAATCTTTCACGCAGGAGGATAGTACAAACATACCACCGTTTAAGTCTCGTACAGATTCCCGTATGGAGGACATAGCGATAGACATCCCTGGGTTTGTGAAGCGACTGAATGGGTTGAAAATAAATAAATCGCCAGGTCCTGATGGGATTCCAATTCGGTTTTACAGAGAGCACTCTACTGCATTGGCTCCTTACTTCGCTTGCATTTATCGCGAATCTCTTGCCCAACTTAAAGTCCCGAGCGACTGGAAAAAAGCGCAGATGACGCCTGTATATAAGAAGGGTAGAAGGACGGATCCTCAAAATTACAAACCAATATCCTTAACATCGGTTTGTTGCAGGATTCTCGAACATATTCTCAGTTCGAATATAATGAATTTCCTTGAGATAGAGAAGTTGCTGTCCATGCATCAGCACGGCTTTAGAAAGCATCGCTCCTGCGAAACGCAACTCGCCCTTTTTTCACATGATATCTTGCGAACCATGGATGAAGGGTATCAGACGGATGCCATATTCCTTGACTTCCGGAAAACGTTTGACTCGGTGCCCCACTGTAGACTCCTAAGGTACGACCATATAGGATTGGTTCCCAAATATGTGAGTGGCTCGAAGACTTCTTAAGTAATAGAATCCAGTACGTTGTCCTCGATTGTGAGTGTTCATCGGAGGTAAGGGTATCATCTGGAGTGCCCCAGGGAAGTGTGGTAGGTCCGCTGTTGTTTTCTATCTAAATAAATGATCTTTTGGATAGGGTGGATAGCAATGTGCGGCTGTTTGCTGATGATGCTGTGGTGTACTGGAAGGTGTCGTCGTTGAGTGACTGTAGGAGGATACAAGATGACTTGGACAGGATTTGTGATTGGTGTAATCTAAATATAGATTAATGTAAATTAATGCAGATGAATAGGAAAAAGAATCTTGTAACGTTTGAATACTCCATTAGTAGTGTACCGCTTGACACAGTCACGTCGATTAAATATTTGAGCGTAACACTGCAGAGCGATATGAAGTGGGACAAGCATGTAATGGCAGTTGTGGGGAAGGCGGATAGTCGTCTACGGTTCGTTGGTAGAATTTTGGAAAGATTTGGTTCATCTGTGAAGGAGACCGCTTATAAAACACTAATAAGACCTATTCTTGAGTACTGCTCGAGCGTTTGGGATCCCTATCAGGTCGGATTGTGGGAGGACATAGAAGCAATTCAGAGGCGGGCTGCTAGATTTGTTACTGACCATCACGCAAGTGTGACACAAATGCTTCAGGAACTCGGGTGGGAGTCTCTAGAGGAAAGGAGGCGTTCTTTTCGTGAATCACTACTGAGGAAATTTAAGGAACCAGTATTTGAGGTTCACTGCAGTACAATTTTACTGCCGCCAGCTTACATTTCGAGCAAAGACCACAAAGATAAGATAAGAGAGATTAGGCCTCGTACAGAGGAATATAGGCAGTCATTTTTCCCTCGTTCTGTTTGGGAGTGGAACAGGGAGAGAAGATGCTAATTGTGGTACGAGGTGCCCTCCACCACGCACCGTATGGTGGATTGCGGAGTATGTATGTAGATGTAAATCTATATTATTTTACAAGGAAGTATACATTCATTAACTACCTACATCCAGCCCGCCCTGTTGGCTGTGCGGTCTACCGCACGGCTTTCCGAACGAGAAGGAGCGCCGGTGAGCTGGCCAGCCTGTGGATGGTTTTTAGGTGGTTTTCCAGTTACCTCGGCAAATACGGGCAGGTTCCCCTTATTCCGCCTCAGTTACACTATGTCGGCGATTACTGCGCAAACAAGTTCTCCTCGTACGCGTGCACCACCATTACTCTACCATGCAAACATAGGGGTTACACTCATCTGGTGTGATACGTTCCTTGGGGAAGGGGGGGGGGAGGAGGGTCCACCGGGGGCCGAACCGCACAATAACCCTGGGTTCGGTGTGGGGCGGCGGAGGGGTGAAGTGGACTGCGGTATTCGTCGTGGGGTTGTGGACCACTGCGGCTGTGGCAGGGACGGAGCCTCTCCATCGTTCCTAGGACCCTGGTTAACATAACATAATTACCTACATATATGAAGAACAATGTCTCGTTTCCACTCATTTGTAGTCTTTTCAGTAGCATACTTAAAGTAAGAAGCAAAGAAATTGTCATTAAAGTTACTTATGATCTGTATGGAGACATATTCCCTTTTTACGTTTAGCCTCTGGAGAAACATCTAGGAAACTTTCTTCATGAGGAATATCTAAAATACACACTAGAATCCATTACCTACCATTTTTAATTCTGTTTCTTTAATATTGGTGCCTTTGGGTGAGTTTTCAGTAAAATATTTTCTGCTGCGAGATATTGTAGAGTCTCTCCTAACTTTGTATCATAGTTAGTTTTTTTCTTTCGTGCACTGTGCTCAAGTGTTTCTAAAACTCATTTTAGCTACATTGTATTGTATCAAACCGTTTCAGGTACTTTTGGAAGTGAGACAGTCCATTAATTTTACTCTGGTTCATGTAATATTACTTCCGAGGGCGTATGCCCTACTGAAGGAGGTCGTAAATGATTCAAAAGGTCTTCAAAAACTGATTCATACTTAACCAATCCAGACTGCTGTCTTGGCACATATTATCTAATGACCCTATAAAATTAACAGAAAGTTAGTTCGAAGGAGCTAGATTCGGGTTAAAATCTAGATATCAGAATTTGTTTAATGTCTTGTCCTCCTAGGAATTCCTTCTACTTATGTCCTGTAGAATAGGAGGCATTATCTGACAGAATAACATTTGGCTTTCCTACTTGTGGAATACGTTCTAGAATGAATCTTCTAATAACAGAAATAGCTGTTGTTTTAAGTGGATAAAGCTTGAGGTATTTAGTAAACAGATCATATATAGCTACCATATACTTTACTCTGCCTCTAGCTGTAGGAAGAGGACCAGGCACATCACAAGGTACAAGTTGCAAATGTTTAATAGGTATAATAGGACACAGATCTATTTGGATACATCAGTGCATCAGTTTCAACTTTTGACACAGGATACATGTGCATAAAACTTGAAGTACTTTTCGCCTAAGATTTGAAAAACAGCAGTATCTTTGTATTTTGTTTGCATATTAGTCGACTCCAAAGTGTCCACAGGTGCAATATGTCAACCAAAAAAATTCACTAAACACTTTGAAGGGATACATACATGCCACTTTCCCATATCTACCTTACTTCTATGGAACAGTACAACAGAATATAGGTTGAATTTCTGTGAAACCTGTTCATTATTATTTTATAATTATTATGTGTGACACATTAAGGATCTTATTCCTGTAATTTGTCCATAGTCCTACAAATGGTGACTTCCTCATCAGTAATATTCTGAAATTAGATGACTGCTCTAGCATTTCATGATGGTTGGACGGTCCCTGCACCAATCAGGAAATAATACCTGCTAATACATTATCCTTGCCTTTAATATGGATTATTTCAGTATCGCAGTCCTGTAACATTAAAGCACAATGAGGAAATTTTGCTTGCCACGATTTACATAGTAAAAGAATATTGACTGATTGATGCTCACAATATGTCTTTCATGTTTCCCATGAGTAAAGAAATACAATTTATGTAATGCCTACTACACAGCAAGCACTTCTAATTCTGTCAGTGTACAGGCTCTATCACAATTAGAGGGGGTCCTGCTTGTAAAACTTATTACTTTAATATCTTGCTTTTTGTCTCATCTATCAGTTTGAAACAGACTGTCTCCAATACCATTTAAGGATGCATGTGTTGTCAGACAAATATATCCTTTTGTGTCAGGAGGTGTAAGGACATTGGAATAAACTAATGCTGCTTTAATATTTTTAAATGCTTCAGCACATTCTGTTTTCAGGAAAATGACGCTTATCCTAGAAACGATTATTGTTGTCTTTTAGTGATGAGATGAGTAAACTTTTTATTGCGTTTAGCTTCCTTGGATATGGTTTAATCCCTTCTAATGATATATTGTGTCCTACAAATAAAAAATGTTTCTTGTCAGATTTAGACTTCAACAAATTTGCAGTATACTTTTTAGAAATAAATTTTTGAAATAACATTTCCAGTATTTTAAGATGTTCTTCCCGGGTTTTTGTTGCTCTTAGTAGGTCAGGAACACTCTGAGTAACTTTTTCTAATAGCTCTGATCGCAACACAGTATCCAAAGCTGCAATAATTGTGCCATTACTTACATTCAAAGCAAAGGGGATTGCTAAATTGATAACTACATTCTGTGAACAGAAAAGCTGTATATTTCTGGATTCTTCTGATAACAAGACCTGCCAGTAGGAAAAATTTAAATCCATGGAAGTCAGAAATCTAACACCATAAAATCTTTGCATTCGTTCTTCCAGGTTGTCTGGATGGATACACACAGGTACAATAATTTTATTGGTATATCAGGCCTCCAGAACCACTCCAATACTACCACCTGGCTGAACCACTGCTAAGAGAGGACTACTGTATGCTTAATTAGAAGGTTTTATGATTTGCCATTCAAACATCTTAATGATTTCTTTAGCTACAGCTTCTTTTTAGTCCACAGCAGAAAATAGGAATCACAAAAAAGGTCTAATCAGGATAGAGTTTCATTTGGTAAACATAGTCATTTATCACTCCAGGTTTTCCGTCGATTACATGTATGTACCTGAGCAACAATTGAAACAAATTCTTTTGCTGTGTTTTAGTTAAATATTCGGATTCAGCAGTGTGCTGGCAATATTAACCATACACCTCTGCATTGTTCACCAAATCAAGCTTCATTCTATTACCTTTACCTTCTGTACAACAAAATCCAGCCGAGAGATGTAACACACCTTTGCTCTGTACAGACCCTCCCGTATACAAGTAACAGACAACTTAGGTGCAGTCAAGAAGGGGATTTTAGTTCTTCCTCCCTGATGACTACATCCACTCGTATTTGAGATTTCACAGTCTGTGACTGTGTCCCTAAAACTCCAGTTATACTAAAACCCGGAACGGCAAAACTGAAATCCGATTTCTGCAACTGAAGTGTTTCTTCTGGCTCGTCATGTTTTTCCTAGCGGTGGGATCCAAAATTATTTCGACAGATACTTCTTTAATTGTTGTTTTTATAACAATCTGTACTGAGTCATCTTACCCCATTTTACATCGCTTTCGTTCTTTACTTCATTCCTCCTTGATCTATTGTCCCTTATAGTATCTTAACATCTGGATAAGATACCGTAAGATGCCTTCCTCCTGTCCTCCAACCAATCTAAGAAGGCTGTGTGTCATAGGCTTTATTTTTCCGAAGAATGTGGATCTGCTCGATTTTCATTACGTGAACGGTTCTCATACGACGATTTTACTACAGCAAGACCCGTTTACATTCTGCGCCGGTTGTGGATTATTCAAATGGGTCGAATGGCTCTGAGCACTACGGAACTTATCTAACATCTGAGGTCATCAGTCCCCTAGACTTAGCTAACCTAAGGACAATACACACATCCATGCCCGAGGCAGGATTCGAACCTGCGACCGTAGCGGTCACGTGGTTCCAGACAGACTGAAGTGCCTAGAACCGCTCGGCCACAACGGCCGGCTGTGGATTATTGTTATTATTTATTATGCACTTGATTTTGTAGAGGGTCGCCAGGTACAAAGGCTGCACCAGTTGGTTGATGCCAGGGACATGAATTTTGATTACACTAACGTTTTCCCATGGCTCTGCCATCGTTATGGTTATGAGGGTAGAAATTTTCGTTTTACTTCCTTCTGCTATGAAAATTATGTGTGTTACCATTATTATTTTTACTACTAAAAGGCTCATAATTTTGGTCTCCATGCGTAAATGGCCCTTTATAGTAATCAAAATTCCCATTCCTACTGTTATTTCTGTTATTGCTATGATTAATACGTTTCTGATTGTTATAAGCAGTATTATTATTATTTCCTATCGAATCAGTTGAATTGTTATGCCATTAAGTTTGGGGATATGTTCCTAAGTTAAATCTAAGGAATCAGTTACAGATGTAATGTAATCTAAACCTGTGTCGGGCACATAGAATAGTTTCTCTCTAAGATTACTTGATTAATTAGTTTAATGAATTGGTAATAGTTCTCTGTGGTACTGGTTCATCCCAGTTTTGATATGATAACGCTTTAAGGCTGCCCTTTCTCGAATTAAAATATTCAGGGCTGTAAACTTCCTTCTGAAGGAATTCTTGCTTGCTAGGGTACTAACATTTTGAAATAAACAGTCGTTAAAATTCTTCACGCTAGACCATGTTCCAGTAACTTGATTAGTCCATAATGCCACAGCTTCGGTTGTATGAGAGAAAATATTTTTTTATTATGTTCTGTCCATGATCTTGGAAAAATGTTCCTCAAACTTTTGATGTATACGACAGGATGCGGTATATCTTTCTCTGCCGAATAGGTTTGAAATTGACTCTTTTAGTAGCTCTGTGTTCCAATTTTAATTCATACACTGAAGGTATTGCACTCCTCACATCACCTATTTGGTTAGGATATGCATCAAAGTTTGGTGTTTTATAACCATATTTAAGTCCTTGCCTGTAGATAGGATTGTAATTCTCGTCTTATTGTGGTACTTTTGTCGAACTATTCCGTTGTGAATTATTGTCCGGAGAGAATTCATTTTCCAGTGGGTGTATCCTATTGTTTATTTCAAATTGAGATTTTGGAATTTCAGAAATTACTTTTCCTTCATTTGCTGAAATTCGGCCTAAAAATCCTCCTCCGTTTCGTTAATATCTAAGCCTGATTTCTTGTTTGCTCGCTGGATTGTCGACATAATTTCGGAACTAACTCGCCCATGAATCCCTGTAGCTTGAACTTCAATCACGTTGAATACATCATCCTCCAATTTATTCGACTGTTTGAATAAATAGTTATATATCCATGTTTCATTACCTGATTTCATGTCTTTAATTTATGCCGTCAAATTAGAGTTGTTTCGACGGTAGCTTGTGATCTTTTAACTTCCTGAACCTCGCTTTTTAATTTGTCGACTACTTCAGGCAAACCTTCGCATTTTTAGCAACTTCAGGCAATCCTAATCCAATTTGTTCTAAATCAGCAAAAAGTAAACTTTCTTATCCTGATCTTCTTGTTTACGATCTCTCTCCTTACCCCTTTTCTTCTTTTTCATTAAAAGTGCTATAAAAAGAAGCGTGACTTCGCACCAAATGGGCGTCTTCTGCATTTGCTCCGTTGTTTCCACTACTATATTCCACTAAATGTTTGGCAAATCATGGGCAGAATCCGATTCATTTTAAGCTACTAAAAACGCAGAGTCACCAGAATTATACCTTTCGTTCTCATTTATCCTATTTCTTGTCGTCATCCGAATGTTTTCGCCTAAGTTTCGCATAATAACACGATGGAAAGATCTTTGCTTTAGGTTAAAGAGTGCAGAACTCCAAATGAATTAGATTTTTAAATTTTCTACTTGATTTTGTTAATTAATCTGTCTGGATCATTCTCTTGTTATACAATAAGCATTCTTCGTAATTTAAATTCCTTGTTTGCGGTTTGCTGATGGTTTCAAAGTTAAAACTAATTTATTCAGGTCGCCTGGTTATTATAAGTGCTTAGCAGTTGTTCTGTTGCAGGAGCTAATACTGTGTGCTGAAGAATATTACTATAATAGATGTAAGCCTGAACTGGAAACGACACACGTGGCATGTACAAGTGATACGAGACGAGCGCGCAATGTAGAGTTAATACCATGATGTTTATTTGTTTATATTTTTCTAAAGTTTGCTTAAACATTTTGGATATCTCTTTCATTGCAAAGTTAACCTTAAC
The DNA here is from genome assembly GCF_021461395.2 of Schistocerca americana. Classification (NCBI taxonomy): domain Eukaryota; kingdom Metazoa; phylum Arthropoda; class Insecta; order Orthoptera; family Acrididae; genus Schistocerca; species Schistocerca americana. The sequence goes on along the minus strand of NC_060123.1, from coordinate 398,399,213 downwards.
TCAAGTTTACAGTGTCATGATTTGGCAACGAAAGTAAACGGACGTATTACTTGAAATACAACAGATTTCGACAAGTTGTAATTTTGGATTTACTGGTCTCTGGTATTTAGTACGAAAATAAGTTCTTATAAAACAGTAGTTTAACATTTCTCGCCGCAGCTCAGCTACTACCCCTCAAGCTTCGAACTGCCTGTTTCATCCAAAACAATCAATACTTGTCGGTCTAAAACTTTGTTTCAACTTGCGTTCTTAAAATTACGTGACTAGAACTATAATAAAGTTCACATCATCCACGCCGTGAAATCAACGGAAAATTTAATCATATATTCCACTCTTACACTGCGTGTGCACGATAAGTAAAATTTCCTAATTGTCTACCCTTCTTCTGTTTTGATTGATCTGTCTTGTGACTGATGCGATGCAGCCTGCCAGGAATTCCTGTCCTGTGTCAACGTCTTCATATCAGAGCAGCAGTTGCAACCTACGTTCTCAATTGTTTGCTGAATTTTTTTCAGTCTCTTTCTTCCTCCACAGTTTGTACCCTCTGCAGGTCCCTGTGGTACCGTGATGTCTTAACAGATGTTCTACCATCACTTCCCTTCTTCTTGTCAGTGTTTTCCTAATATTTCTTCCCTCTTCCATTCTCTGGAGAACCTCCTCATTCCTTACCTTATCAGCCCACCTACTTTTCTTCTGTGACACAAAGTCACACATTATTCGATTCTCTTCTTTTCTGGTTTTCCCATAGCTCACACTGCATGACCATCCAAAACTATGCTGCAAACGTACATTCTCAGAAATTTCTTGCTCAAAGTAAAACCTATTATGATACCTGTAGGCTGCTCTTGGCCAGGAAACCCTTTTTGCCAGTGCTAGTCTACATTTTATGTCCTCCCAGCTATCTCCGTCATTGGTTATTTTGCTGCATAGGTAGCAGAATTCCTTAATTTCATCTACTTCGTGATGACTAGTTATGATGTTAAGTTTCTGGCAGTTCTTATGTCTTTTATTACTCATTGTTTTCGTCATTCTTCGATTTACTCTCAGTCCATAACATGTATTCATTACATTGTTCACTTCGTTCATAGCATCATGCCGTTCTTCACTTTCCGCCATGAATCTTAATTACGCTCTTGAACTTTTCTTTTATTCCCGATATTACTTCTTTGATGTATAGACTGAACATTAGGGGCTAAGACTACACCCTTGTTCACATTCTTTTTAATCCGAGCACTTCGTCCTTCAGTCTTATTGCTTCCTCTTGGATCTTACCATATTGTAAATCACCCGTCTTTCCCTAGAACGTACTTCTATTTTTCTCAGAATTTCGAACAACTTGATCCATTTTACATTGTCTAACGCTTTTTCTAGCTCAACAAATCCTATGAATGTGTCTTGACTTTTCTTTAGTCTTCCTTCTATTATCAATTGCATTTTCAGAATTGCTTCTCTGGTACTTCCTACAGCCAAACTGATCGTCATCTAACGCATCCTCAATTTTCTTTTACATTCTTCTATGTATTATTCTTATAAGCAACTTTGATGCAAGATCTGTGAAGCTGGTTATGGGATAATTCTCGCACATTTCCCCTCTTGCAACCTTCAAGAATTGTGTGGATGATGTTCTCCCGAAAGTTAGATGGTATATCGCCAAACTAGTACTTTCCACACACCATTGTGAATAGTGGGTCTGTCTCTTCTGCATCGACGCCTGTTTCTTCTCGTATTACGCCATCAGATATGTCTTCCCCCTCAAAGACGCATTCTGTGTCCTCATTCCACCTATCCGCTGTCTCCTCTGAATTTAACATTGCAATTTCATTGCACTCTTAACGTTACCACCCTTGCATTTGATTTCACCAAAGGTTGTTTTAACTTTTCTATAGGCTGTGTCAGTAATTGCAATAGTTGCTTCTTTTTCGATCTCTTCACATTTTTCATGCAGCCATTTCTCCTTAGCTACCCTGAATTTCGTACTTATTTCACTCCTCAGTCACTTGCATTTCTGTTTTCTTTACTTTTACTGAATATTTTTGTTCTTGTTTCATCGATCAACTGGAGTATTACTTGTTTTACCTGTGGTTTCTTCGCAGCTAACTTCTTTGTACGTACGTTTTTCATTCAAACAACTGTGACTGCTTCTTTTTACAGATGTCAATTACTCTTCAATGAACTTATAATGAATTACAAACTGCCTGCTGAACTGTTCCCTATCGCATTAGCTACAGCCTCAGACAACTGCAAGCATGTGTCCTCATTCCTTAATAATTCCGTTTCCCACTTCTTTTGGCGTCTCTTAAAGTTCAGTCTACTCTTCATCAATACTAAATTGTGATCTGAGTCTAAAATCCGCTCCTGAATACGCCTTACAATCCAGTATCTGATTTTTAAATTTCTGCCTGATCATGATGTAGTCTAACTGAAATCTTCCAGTATCTGCTCGCCTTTACCAAGTATACCTCCTCCTCTTGTTATTCTTGAATAGAGTATTCGCTATTACTGCTGAAATTTATGGCAGGAACACAGTCTGTCTCCTTTGTCATTACTAGTACCAACACCATAGTCTCCCGTATCACTTTCTTTACACTTTTCCTACACCTGCATTCAAAACCCCATTGATATTAGATTTACATCCCCAGTCCGCCTCCTTAGGTAAGGGGTAGCGTTACCGCCTACCATGCAGGGGGCCCGGGTTCGATTCCCGGCAGGGGTCTGCGTGTTGTGTGTCCTGCATCATCATTGACTCGCAAGTCGCCGAAGTGGCGTCAACTAGAAAGGACTTGCAATATGGCGGCCGAACTCCCCCGAAAGGGGCCTCCCAGCCAACAATGCCATTCGATCATTTTTAATTTTTTTACTTCCCCCTTTACGTACTAAATTATGCTGTCAGTATCCTCACGTACTTTCTCTATCTCGTCTTCGCCTTGCGACGCTGGTATGTATGCCTGAACTATCATTTTCGGTTTGGTTTGCTGTCGATTCTGATGAGTACAACCATATCACTGAATTGTTCACATTAACACACTCTCTGCCCTACCTTCCTATTCACAACGAATTCTACTCCGGTTATATCATTTTCTACTGCTGTTAATGTTACCTTATGCTCATCTGACCAATTTTACTTCGCTTATCACCAGATTTTCTTGCATCACTAACATGTTTCACGTTCTGAAATTCCAAGCCCGACTCGTAGAACGTCATCCTTTTGTTGGTTATTCTATCTTTTTCTCAAAGTCACCTCCCATTTGGAAGCCCCCTCCAGGAAATTTGTATTGGGGAATAGTCCGGAATCTCTGCTTATTTAGAGATTATCAAGATACTTTTTCATTTACAGGCTACATGTCCTGTGACCACATATTATGTGTCTTTAATTCAGTCGTTTGCATTAACTTCTGCAGCTTCACGCTATTGATCGTTGAAGATTCTTCCACCTTTAAGGGCAGTTACCCACCCCAAGGGCAAGAGAGGGGCCTTTACCTCTGTCTACTCTTATGTCCTCTTCTACAAGGCCGACAACAGAATGAGGGTAACTTCTTATCGCGGAAGTGTTCGGCCGCCATTGCTGAAGATTTTTATTCAAATCTTAGGTGGAGGTGGAGTTACAACCCTAAACCGAGGACATAGTGATTAGGAACCGAAGACAGTACCAGTAGACCAGGGGTCAACACTTTCTGTAATTCACAAATTTGTGAGTAGGGGGGTATTTAAATGTCTTCCTTACTTCGTACTCTTGTCTGAGGGCATAGTTCGAATTATTATGACTTTGTCAAAACGTCTGTCAATTGTTCAAAAAGATTTCGGGCTTGCAGCCAGTCATCGTAAACTTCATTGCACGTTATTTCGGCTGGACAGCTGCCAGCCATCTTCAGGTGAGCCGAACGAGGACTGACGAAGATGTCCCCCCCCCTCCCCCCGCCGCCTTAATTGTATTTCAATTCCATATCGGGGCCAGCTGGCAGCAGCATATGCGCTGCTCTTCAGCTGAAAGACGTAGAACTAACAATGGAAGACATTTAAAAATAACAAAGGAGAAAACATGGTGAACATAGATACAGAAAAGGGTGAACATCATGGAAGACAATAGACAAAAAAGCGGCTACTGTAAACTGGAGATAAAAACTGTAAAAAAGTAGCAGACACACTAAAAAACCACACACTGGTGGGACAATTAAAAGAAAATAATGCACAGTATGACCGGAGCATAAAAGTATAGATGGATGGTGCAGCACATAACAAACACTGACAGTAACACTAAGTACACGGCCAGCACTCAATTAAAAACACATCTCTCGACACACAGGAAAAACAGCACTAAACACAACACTTATGTGGCACACTGGCGATGATCAAAACGGAGGATCTGCCAGGTGCAAGGAGATGAGGGAGAAGGGAAGAAGGGAAGGAGGGGAAGAGAGGGGGGAGATGGGTGGGGGGCGCGCCAGAGAGGGCCAGGCAGGGAGGGACGTGGGAGGAAAAGAGGAAAGGATGGGGTGCAGGGGCTCAGGGAGGGGGAGGGGGAAGGAGGAAAATACGCCCTAAGGAGAAGAAGGGGAGAGGAAAAAGGGGGCCCTGGGGAGGGGGGGAACAAGGCCAGGTTTTAGTTGGAAGGAAAGGTATTTGCCACAGCAAAGTTCATCATCTGGGAGGGGGAGGTGCTGGGAATTGCTCTGATGAAGGAGACGCAGGGTGAGGAGGTGGAGAGGGGGAGGGATACAGTGATAGGGGTGTGGCAACGGGCATTTGGTGGAGAGGATAGAGGAAACCAGGGGGTTGGGGGATCAAGCCTGCAGACAATGTAAAGGATGTGGAGATGTTGGAGGAACAGGAGGAGGTGGGGGAAGGGGATGAGTTCATACAGGAGCTGTGTGGGGGAAGGAAGGCGCATACGGAAGGCCAGGCGGAGCACCTGGCGTTCAAGGTTTTGGAGGGCCTTGTAAAAGCGGGTGGGTGCGAAGATCCAGGGAATGCTGACATAACAGAGGATAGGACAGATGAGGGATTTGTAGGTGTGGAGGATGGTGGAAGGATGCAATCCCCATGTAAGGCCAGACAGGAGTTTCAGGAGGCGGAGGTGGGAATGGGCTTTCTGCTGAATGATCTGGAGGTGTGGGGTCCTGGTGAGGTGACGGTCGAGGGTGAGGCCAAGGTATCTCATGGTGAGGGTGAGTTGGATCGGATGACCATAAAGGGTGAGGTGGAAATCATGGAGACACGGAAGAAGTGGGTGGTGCAGCCTATGACGATTGCCTGGGTTTTGGAGGGGTTGAGACAGAGGAACCACTGGTTACACCAAGTGGAGAACTGGTTAGGTTGGGTTTTGAGGGTGCGTTGGGACCACTGAAGGGTAGGATAGAGAGCCAGGAAGGCGGTGTCATCAGCATACTGGAGAAGGTGGACAGATAGAGGTGGCTTGGGCGTATCAGCCATATACAAGAGATAAAGGAGAGGGGAGAGGACAGAGCCCGGGGTGACACCAGCAGTGGGATAATAGACATGTGAGTTGGTGTTGTGAAGGGTGACATAGGAGGGATGGCGCAAGAGGAAGGAAGCAACAGACGGACAAAATTGATATGCAGTTCGTAGGTTTGGAGTTTAAAGAGGAGACTGGGATGCCATACACGGTCATAGGCATTTTGGAGGTCGAGGGAAACAAAAATGGAGGAGTGACGGGAGTTGAGCTGGAGAAAGATAAGGTGAACGATGTTAAGGAGTTGTTCTTCAGTGGAGAAGGATTGTTTGAAGCCACACTGGGTAAGAGGGAGGAGACGGTGTTGATTAACGTGCTGATGGATTTGGCAGGAGAGGATGGGTTCGAAGACCTTACTGAAGATGGAGGTAAGGCAGATGGGACAATAGGAAGAGGTGGCAGAAGGGGGTTTGTTGGGTTTGAGGAATATGAGGACGCGGGAAGTCTTCCACAAGTCAGGGTAGAAGCCGGTAGAGAGGATGATCTTATAGAGAAGGGCAAGGACAGTCAGGAAAGAATTGGGGCTTTCTCGAAGGTGGCGGTAGGGGACACAGTCGTGACCAGGGGCCGTGTTGCGTATGGACTGGAAGATAAGTGCTGTGCTGTGATTGGAGTGTTGATGTCAGAGGGGGGACAACTGCCCCAAGTACTGGAGACTAGGAGCAAGCAGAGCGACCGAGGTATCAGTGTGTTCCATGATTTGGGTGGGGGGGGGGGGGGAGGGAACAATCAAAGTGGGGATAATCTGGGATGGAGAAGACCTCAGACAGGTGGGAAGTGGTTGGCCTTACTGAGGTCGTCAGGAAGGGGGCGGTCGTTATGGAGAAGAGGTTCTGGGGAGCGGAATGGGTACCAGTAAGGCGATGGAAGGCAGACCAGTACTTGGAGGAGTTGATAGGGAGGGTGCCGTTGAGTTGTGTGCAGGTCTGACGCCAGTCTCGGGTTTCTTTGCTGTAATAAGATTCCGTACATGTCACTGTATTTGCTGGTGGCGTTGGAGTGTATCCCTGTCACGAGTGTGCAGGAAGGAGCGATAGAGGCGGCAGGATTCACGGAGGAGGAGGACAGCCCATGGATGGAGAGTGGGAAAGTGAGGGTGGATGGTTTTAGCAGGAACATGGGCCTCCAAGGCATCAGTAATTACCTTCTGAAGGAAGTATGAGGTGTGGATGATGTCGTCAGGATGACGATAGGTAAGAGGGTGGCTTTCGACCTGGGTTGTGATGGATTCCCGGTAGGCATCATAGTTGGCACAGTGGTAGTCATGGACGACTATGGGAGGGGGTGCGGGGTGGGGAGCCAAAGGCGGCTGGTGAGCAGACGTTATGGTGAGAAGGACAGGGAGGTGATCGCTACCTGTGGGGTCAGGGACGGCGATAGCAATACGCCCAAGGAGGTTGGCGGAGGCAATGACAACTTCTGGGGTGGTGTCACTCTTGGGTTGGGTGTGCTGGGGAAGGGGAACAAGGTCGCCTTGGATCATAGAGAGGAACTGATGCCACCACTGAAGGGCAGCAGGAGAGTGTCTATGGATGTTAAGGTCGGCGGCAATCACATAGTTGGTGCGGTCAATGTGCGAGATGAAGTCATATGGAAGAGGAGCAGTGGAGTGGACATAGATGGTGGCGCAGGTAATGGAGGGGAAGAAGACGCTGAGGATAAGGTGTTCTGTGGGGTCATTGAGGAGAGGTTGTGGCCGGATGGGGATATACTTAAAGTGACCAATCACAACTCCACCCTGTGCACGAGGACCAGGAGCTTCAGTGCAGTGGAGGATACAGGGAGAAGTGCGGATAGAATGGTGGCGCTGGAGAAAGGTTTCGTTTAAGAGGAAGGTGTCGACCAGGTGGTGGGAGAGGGTGTGCATGAGTATGTATTTGTTGGAGTGGAAGGAGCGAATGTTCTGGAAGAGTATGCAATACTTGCCACACCATGGCGTGAAGAGAGGGGGGGAAGAGAGTGAAGGGAAGAGGCTTAAACTAGGGTGTCGAGGCAGGTGAAGTGTGCTTGGTTCTGGGAGTAAGTGGCAAAGGTGTTCAGGTGGAAAATGGAGCGGGCAGCAAGGGAGATTTCTTGGATGGTGTGGGGGCGCTGAAAAGGGTGAATGTTTTGGAGAACAACGGTAAGGAACCGGATGGTGTCTTCTTCCATGTGGGGTGGACAGAGGGAATCGTTGGGGTGGACAAGGGGATCAACAGGACAGACAGGGACTGTAAGCTCATGGTTGGCTGATGGGGGTTAGGCTTTACACTTGTGGGAGTAGGTGGGATGGGGGCCAGTGCAGGTGTTACAGGAAGGAGCAGCAGCGAGGTTGGGGAAGTTTTAAAGAAAGTGGGAGGCCGTGCAATGGGGACAGGTGGGGCGGTTTTTGCAGTTGGGGTTCAGGTGGTCATTGTACATGAGGCATCGCTGGCAGCGGTAGGATTGGAGAGGGGATTTGGAGCATTCAACAGGATGGCGACGGTGGTAAATCAGGGCATGACAAAAACGTACCTCGTTCCAGCTTATATAGTGCGCTGATAGTACTGCCGCGCATGCATTGCAGTCGCGGGGTCAGAAGGGCCACACCGCCCAGCGGCAGCGCCCTCGCTGGTGGAACTGCAGTACTCAGCTGCCGTCGGTATTGTCGCTGGCCGCAGCTATCGAAGTCTTCTGGTGTCCTCGCCTCGAGAAAATTTCGGAGATGACGGCATTCCATGTGTTATTTAATTGGTAACCACTGTACGGTTCATTAGATTTCCCGCAACGTGCATTTCAACGGATTATTTGATAATGGAGTCCCAAAAAGTTGTTGCTGTGGCCAGTACTATCAGATAGTCATTCCTGGTTTCACTTCTGTCAACTACACTTCCCAGCTGTATATTTTCTGTAATTTGTTGTCTAATAAAGCTTTGGATATATTGCTCATTACCTCTTATACCTTCCCTCATTGCATTCTACGGTTCACATGCTATTACATCTTGCAGAAAATGTGAGCTGAAAGCTTGCGGGACTGGACTATCCGCAAAAGTGTCTGTTTCTTATACGTCGTATGGTTTTCACAGAGTCGTCTTACTAAACCTTGGAGGTATTTATGAATGTCCCCGTATGTTTGTCTCCTCTATTCAGTGTATTTATCACACTGGAACTGCTTACGTTCAGCCGTTCATACCATTGCACAGTTGCCGGTGTGTATTATAATCTTAACTATTCTACATAAATACACAGGATCGGAAACCTGTTCTCTCAAAAAGTGTATCGTCACTTTGGAAGAGCTCATATAAATCTTCCATAGAAAAAAGTTGCATCCGTCGTGTTGTGTTTCTTATGCCGCCGTCACGTGACTGGGCTTCAGAATAGTTTGAAGCGAAAGTTTGTGGGTCGAAGTAGTCAACGCAAGTCTCACAGTTGGAGTATAACTATATAGTCTCCAGTTGAGTGGCTGTTCCAATCCCCTTTCACCTGTGTCGACGACACGTGGAACCGTAACCTTCCACTCCGAGAACTATAAAATATGGAGTCATATTTTTGGTCGGAAAGGCTTGTCGTACTCGAAGTAACAGCTATTTTGTTTAGTGCTTGTGATCTTTCAGAAGCAGTGCGGTAAGCATCATCTAGACTTATCCAGCTTAATGTAGACACTCTTCTGCTATCAAGAGAATACCACAATCATACAATGAAGGCTTTCACGACCGGATGGTACTGTTGTTGATAATTCTTCCGGGTTATATGGCCGTGGTCCAATACTACGTTGGATATCCTCTGAGGTATGGCTGGTCCTGCTGAGGACGAAACGCTAGGAATAGAAGAATTCCATGGACCACGGCCATATAACCCGGAAGAATTATCAACAATACCACAATTTCCGGGAAAGGATGATGGAGGATGGATTGGCCATACAGCCGGATCAATTCCTGTAAGAAAGGCGTGTGGGAAATCGGATATAGTGGTTTCTTTGACAAGTATTTGACTGAACTGAATTCAGGTTGAGAATTAAAACCTAGACATATTTTATTGAGCTAGATCCCTTTGTTTAGATGTAGCCACAGCTCTCTATTTATTCGATTACTACATTAATTTTATCCCCAATATGTCTTTAACACGGTTATATGTTAGTAAGGCAGAGATATTCCTTCTATTACGGAGGAACAATGTTGCAGGTAAGCTAGCGTAAAAAATCGTACCAATCTCATCCACTCACTCGTATTTGGTACCACCTTGTTATCACTTAATCTCTAACGGCGAAGTTGACCAGCAGTAAAGGACTAATATTCAGTTTTGACACATGTTAACTGGCCGTGAAGGAACATGGGTTTGACCATTAGTTTGACCATTAGCTCAACACAGAAGCATTCTCAAAAATGTGCATAAACCAAAATCGTTAATTACGTGCCTCTAACACGCTGCAACAACAGTATTTAGTAACGACTTACTGTATGTGGCAGGATATCTCCCAATAAGTATTTAGAAAAGGTGGCCATGAAATCACCGTTCCATTGTCTCGATTGCTATTTACCAACGGTAGTACTGTATTGTCTGAAATGAATGTGGAGATAATGCATCTTCACAATATGAGAATACACAAGATGTCTCAACAGTCGTCAGTCGCATTTCCTCTCAAGTTTCGACAGATATTTTATATTTAATTTTTTCAGTGTCTAATTGGAGCCAGTTTATACAAACACTGTTCATCTTCCTTCCTGCTATGTTGTTGAAAGTGACATTTTTGAGACCGTGCCTATCTATAAAATACACTATGATTGTTGCAATTAGGAAAACAGAAACCATCCACTGCTAATAATGCTAATTACTTACACAAACCACCGCGTTAGCCGTTTCGGGTGAATAGTTTCATCTTCAGACCGCTATTCACGTTTAATTTACATTATTTTGTTGTTGGGGGAAAAGCCAGTGAACAACTAATGTAAACAAATATGGTACAAACATGAAGAGCCGTCCGTGGGTGAATCTGTCGGTTCGCAATCCGTAACGGCACTATTTGCGTCTTTTTTTTTTTCACCTTGACGCACCATTTAAACGAGATTACTACCTCTGCTGGAAGATTGCGTACTCTGCCACGCGAATTTGCACGCGTTATTTTCCCTCTCTGCGGTGAAAGTGGTCTCAAGATGACGTCCCCCGCGACAGACGCCGTCGCGTTTTCCAATTTTCAACGTGCGCTTCCACTATTGAAGGCAATTTCGATCGTACGTCAGTGACGTCACCGGGACGACGTCATTTATCACGAACGTCACGCTGCGCCGAGATTTCCATGCTCCTGCGCCGTGGGACCGGCAGCGGGGGGCGGAAGTGGGAGTGGAGGCGGTGTTTGCGCCGTCGAGTGTGCGGCCGGCGCCGGCGCCGCCTCGGCCGCAGCGGCGATAATGGGGCGGGCGTCGCGACGGATGGAATGTAATATGTTTGCCCGGCCTGACTTATTGCGGCTGCCCGCCGATCCCGCGTCCCTCGCGTGGGCGCGCGACCAGAGGCCGCGGTACTACCTGCTGATTCTGAGGCTAGCGAAGGCCGCAGCGGATCTTTAAGCAAACGCTGGGCTACAGGATATTGTTATAAACAAGAGGACGAATAAAACAGCAAAGGAAGTGTTCAGTTTTTTTAATATTCAGTCTCTAGATTTGTCATATACCGTCCTCCACCTTGAAGGGGTCGGCCCTTCGATCACAGATACTAGGAGCGTTCAGTAAGTAATGGCACAGTTTTTTTTTATGCAAGCAGGTTCGTTTTATTCAGGATTCCAATACACCGTACTATTCCCCACTCTTTTTGATACAAAATCATATTTTCCAACATAATCTCCGTCCATGCAACGACCTTACACAACGTCGCAGGGAGAGCCTGTATCCCCGTGTGGTACCACTCTATTGCTCGACGCACGTTTCACGACGAAAGACAGACCAATGAAGTTTTGTGAGCTCCTGTCGGATGCGAAGACTTTTGCGAGGCCTTGCGTTGTCATGGAGAAGAAGTTCGTTTTCATTTTTGTGGAAACTTAGACGCTAAAGTCGTTTCTTCAGTTTCCTAACGGTAGTAAAGTACATTTTTTGGATGATCATTGTAGCATGGAGGAGGACATCAAACAGAATAATTTCTTGGGAGTCCCGTAAGACCGCCGCCATGACTTTAACAGGTGACTCGAAGGAAGAGTAACTCCCTGGATTGCCGTTATATCTCCGGTTGGAAGTAATGAACCCATGTTTCATCGCATGTGACGACGTTCGACAAAAAGTCCAGCTTCGTAACGCGCAAATAATTGTATAGGGATGGTGCTTCGTTGCTCTTTATGGTCTTCTGTCAGGCGGCAAGGCAGCCCGCGGGCACAAACCTTTCAGTACTCCAACTGGGGGACCGGTGTGTCTGCACTACCAACAGAGACGTCCAGTAGAGCAACGAGGTGTTTGTGATCCGCCAATCACTTCAAATGAATGTGTCTGCACGTTCCAGCATTGCAGAAGTCACAGCTGTTTGCTGCTGGCCTGCACGCGGGAGGTCGAACACGTTTTCGCAACCTTGTTGCGATGGTGACAGAAGCCTCGCCCAACGACTCACTGTGCTTTTGTTCACTCTCAAGTCCCCGTTGTCATTCTGCAAGCGCCTATAAATATTTGCCATGATCCAGTTTTCCGCCAAAAGAAACTCAATGACAGCTATCTACATGGGACGCACCTACGTTACAGACGCTATTGTGAACGCTACGTATAGTTGCACCACCGAACGGAACTTCGTGGAACTATACGGACTGAAGCGGAAACATTCCACAATGTTCCACAACGAAGTCTGCAATTTTTCAAACTAAACTAACCGAGAAAAAAATGTGTTGCATTGCTTATTGAACGCACCTCATACTAATAAACTGGTCGTACAGTACGCTGGTTACACGCTTGGCGTGTTTCCAGAACTGAAATATGTGACTATTAGCAGTACGTCGCAGGGAGCTCAAATCGGCGCCTTGTCTTCCTATTCTTTTCCGCTATGTCTCGACGAATTTCCCGATAGCTTAACTACGTTAAAATTAGTCCTTATATGTGCAAATAGTAGTGGAAAATTATTGGTAGTACAGTGTACAAACTCAGTTTCTGACAGTTACTTCTGCTTGATAAACCTTATGACTTGCTGAAGCATATTAATGGTTTAGTTATTGCTTCCTGCCAGGGCTACATGAGAATTACTAGCTTCTGTAATTTTGATACACTACCGGTACGTAAATAGTACGGTTACCGGTAGTATTGGTAGCATTGGCAGGAAAAGATGTTTCAATGAATGGCTAAGAGAGAAACTAGGATCCAAAGATTTCTTTTTGTTTCTTTGTTTGTCTGATTGTTTCTTTTGCGCGTAATTAGAACCGCACATCATGCTGTTCATGTTTGTAGCACAACTTACGACCAGCTTAGAGTTAGAAGTAATGACACTTTCTTCAGGATTGACCATCTTTTAGCAGGACAATGCTCAAGCACGTACAGTGCAAGCTGTTCCTGATTTGATTGACTGATGGGGCTGCTAAGTGCTATACCACCTACTGCACTCCCCTGGCTTAAGCACTCGTGAGTTCGATTTCTAAACTGAAGGAAACACTTCACGGCGTTCGCTTCAGAGCTGTTACAAATTCGTCGGGCAATAGACCGTGCCGCTTGGACTATCAACACAACTGGCACTGCTAAGAGTATCCGACGACTTTCACATCGCAGGCATGTATCTATTTTGCGCAAGCTGTAAATAAATAGTTGCTACTATTAAAGTTCCTACCTATACTGTTGTTATTTTGTACTCAACAGGCAGTTCTTCATCACGATGAAAGGCAAGTGTTTCCTTTTATTATTGATAAATGCGATAAATGCGAAAGCTATTTATGAATAACAGAAACATGTTTCATACAAGATCGACGAATGATTGAAGCGAAGTTTGATATACTTTGTTTAGCGTTTTTTATCCTTTTTATGCTTTTTATAGCAGTGAATAAATATGTATTGCTTTCTTTATTTTACTACAATATCACTTTGTTTCACGCTACAAATAAACAATTACGGAATAAAGTCTAAATTAAACGTCGACAGAATCAGTCTAGCTACAAATACCGTTTACTTTTAAGTAACAGACATGAGGAAAACTAAGCAGAAAAAAATGTGTCCTCTAGATAAACTGATTTTTTATACGCTAAGTTTCTAGATGGTTTACGACTTCCCGTTTTTAGGGGAATCGAGTAAGACACCGATCGCATATCTATAGAAAGCGATCGTTAAGAGACAGGGCCTGATAGGTAAGCAACACACATAGTTTATAGGTAATGTGGGTATGACCTAATTGACGAAAGCTGCTAGGAAACCTACCATAGTCTACGCTTACTTACACTCTTCGGTAGCCTACGCTAGTTTTACAACGCTACTTTTACAACGCTACCAATTACGAGATACATGCTCCATGTTATGGAGAGTATTAAATGTTTAGACTTACGTTACTTGTTAACTGCTCATGGAGTTTTGTCTCCGTTTCTCTGGCGATTAAGAAGTTTTGACCTCTTTGCTTGATAATGTTCAGGAAAATGAGATTTAGTTGGCATGGTAAAACGGAACAGATACACTCCTGGAAATTGAAATAAGAACACCGTGAATTCATTGTCCCAGGAAGGGGAAACTTTATTGACACATTCCTGGGGTCAGATTCATCACATGATCACACTGACAGAACCACAGGCACATTGACACAGGCAACAGAGCATGCACAATGTCGGCACTAGTACAGTGTATATCCACCTTTCGCAGCAATGCAGGCTGCTATTCTCCCATGGAGACGATCGTAGAGATGCTGGATGTAGTCCTGTGGAACGGCTTGCCATGCCATTTCCACCTGGCGCCTCAGTTGGACCAGCGTTAGTGCTGGACGTGCAGACCGTGTGAGACGACGCTTCATCCAGTCCCAAACATGCTCAATGGGGGACAGATCCGGAGATCTTGCTGGCCAGGGTAGTTGACTTACACCTTCTAGACCACGTTGGGTGGCACGGGATACATGCGGACGTCATTGTCCTGTTGGAACAGCAAGTTCCCTTGCCAGTCTAGGAATGGTAGAACGATGGGTTCGATGACGGTTTGGATGTACCGTGCACTATTCAGTGTCCCCTCGGCGATCACCAGTGGTGTACGGCCAATGTAGGAGATCGCTCCCCACACCATGATGCCGGGTGTTGGCCCTGTGTGCCTCGGTCGTATGCAGTCCTGATTGTGGTGCTCACCTGCACGGCGCCAAACACGCATACGACCATCATTGGCACCAAGGCAGAAGCGACTCTCATCGCTGAAGACGACACGTCTCCATTCGTCCCTCCATTCACGCCTGTCGCGACACCACTGGAGGCGGGCTGCACGATGTTGGGGCGTGAGCGGAAGACGGCCTAACGGTGTGCGGGACCGTAGCCCAGCTTCATGGAGACGGTTGCGAATGGTCCTTGCCGATACCCCAGGAGCAACAGTGTCCCTAATTTGCTGGGAAGTGGCGGTGCGGTCCCCTACGGCACTGCGTAGGATCCTACGGTCTTGGCGTGCATCCGTGCGTCGCTGCGGTCCGGTCCCAGGTCGACGTGCACGTGCACCTTCCGCCGACCACTGGCGACAACATCGATGTACTGTGGAGACCTCACGCCCCACGTGTTGAGCAATTCGGCGGTACGTCCACCCGGCCCCCCGCATGCCCACTATACGCCCTCGCTCAAAGTCCGTCAACTGCACATACGGTTCACGTCCACGCTGTCGCGGCATGCTACCAGTGTTAAAGACTGCGATGGAGCTCCGTATGCCACGGCAAACTGGCTGACACTGACGGCGGCGGTGCACAAATGCTGCGCAGCTAGCGCCATTCGACGGCCAACACCGCGGTTCCTGGTGTGTCCGCTGTGCCGTGCGTGTGATCATTGCTTGTACAGCCCTCTCGCAGTGTCCGGAGCAAGTATGGTGGGTCTGACACACCGGTGTCAATGTGTTCTTTTTTCCATTTCCAGGAGTGTATGTGCGTGCGCGCTTGGCTTTATATGCTTTGGTTGTAGCGCCTTTATTCATAGCTGCTTGCACTTTTCAACCTTAGGCAACAAACATACATAAATAATAGATTTGTCGCTTTGTATTCTGAGAAATATTTAATTCTAAGAAATATTCCACATTGTAATGTGCGAGTGGTATCACATACACCACTCTGAACCAATAATATTCATTATAATTGTGGTGACAAGACGAAATTACAATCATCCGGCCACGCTATGTGCTGTTTGATTGCTCTGGGAGTTAATCTCACTAGATTACGTCAAGTACTAGTTCTCTTCATTACATAAATGAATGAAGAATTTTCTTAAGATTGACACAGAACTTTGCGCCAAGAAGGACTGTCAAGACTTACTGCGCATCACTTGATGCACATATTAACAAACTGTTCTCTTGCAACACTATGTTCCCCATTAAAATGTATGAATCTATCAGAAAGCTTAATATTTATTCCAGATCTTAAATTTAATCAAACATGTAACATGCAACAACTGAAAATGAAATAATGACAGAATTAGTAGTAAAAGCCGACCTCGGAGATGATCAGCTTCTGTTTTAGAGAAATTTAGGACTCGCGGGACAATACTGAACCATAAAGGTAGGTTGCAAGTACGCAAAGGTTGGTTCATTGCAAACTACAGCAGAGTAAAGGACCAGGGCTCGAACCAAGATCCAGTTCATAAGTGTTTCGATTTTATTAGGACTTTCGACAATGCTGACTGGACTATTTGAAATTCATATGGTTTATTTATTTATTTTAGTCATCAGTCTTCAGTACCACATGATCTCCAAGTCCTCAATTATTTGCTAGGTGTATTCATCCTCTCTCTTTCCGTACAACGTTTGTCCTCTACAGACACCAGTAGTACCATTGAGGTTATTTCCAGATGCCTTAACACATGTACTATCACCCCTTCCCTTCTTGTCAGTGTTTTCGATATGTTCCCTTCTCCACCAACTCTGCGGAGAACCGCCTAATTCCTTACCTTAACAATCTACCTAACTTTCAACATTTTTCTGTAGCACCACATTCCAAATGCCTCGACTCGCTTCAACAGGTATCAGGAGTAAAATACAGATACAAAAAGTCGCCTGCAGTTTATACGGAAACCAAACTACAGCTAAATGAGTGGAAGGATGTAAAAGGGAAAAAGTAGACGAGAAGGGAGACATACAGGGATGTGAACTATTATTATTTAAGCTGAACATTGAACAACAATTATAGGAAACCTAGAAAAAATTAGGAAAAAGTATTAAAAGTAAGGGAGAAAATAGTAGGCTTTAACGTTTTCCCATGACAGTGTAATTCGATCAGAAACGGCAAACGAGTTGCCACATCTATTGAGTGGAACGGGTAGAGTTTTAGAAATACGTTGTAGGATGAACATGAACAAACACAGTAAAGGAAAATGGCATGTAGTCGAATGGAAACAGGCGATGTTCATGGAATGACGTTAGGAAATTATGCACCAGAAGTAGATGTGAGTTTCACCATTTCAGTAGAAAAACATTACACGAGCAAGATGACGTGCTTTTGCTCTTGAGGAGTGTGCATTCGTTGACTCGTTGAGAAATTTGGAAAGCAACACAAAGAGGAGAATTAGCTACTTGTCGAACCTTTAAGCTATCACAGGAGATTTAGCCATGTGGCTCTAACAGGCAGATGACCAACTCCGAAATTTACATGGCTGATTGCCTGATACGATGGGTCAAACAAATTTTACTTCAACTTACGTATGACCATCTCTCAGGAGTGTGACAGAAATAGTGAATCGATAAGATTCCAGCCTTTACCGATAGCTGTGTACATCCGAATTACATAGTTCTTCATACAGTTCCACATTTTTTAATTATTTATTGTCTTTTATTGACAGGAGTTAAGTTTTTCGCTTGTACACACTTTTATAATGTCATAAATAGTTTTTAATCTAGTTTTCCAATTTGTTTTAACGTTTCGCGCTTACTACAAGTTTTATTTTGTTTAGCTCAAATGTCACATCTCTCGCTTTACTTAATATTTGTCTAATATATAAAGACTACGATTTAAATTTCCACCTAATAATTACATCTTCTACGTCTAAATTAAGTTATTTGACAAGAAATAAGGTAACCGTCTGTTCATGTTCCGCTTTCCTCCTTACCACCAGAATTGCACTACCTGGAAAAGAGTGCTTTAGTGTCGTTATTCACAAGTATACTTGAAATTTGGGCCGAGATTCTTCCTGTGATATATTTTACTTATATATTCTTCACTTCGTGTATGTCTGTGCAACGTCCCTTGTGCTTTAAATTTACATACCTGACAAAAGTTATCTTATCAAATTCGAGTGAGAGATAAGCAAGCGCCATAAAGATGTCTTGATGTTATACCACTGCTGGTATTATTTTCTCAGTCCACCTGGCTGTCATAATTCAGTGGCTCGCCTACGAACCTAGACTACACCTCTAGTTCTCAACGGAGATAAAATTTTTAAGCCAGTGCAGGTATTTCCTTTATTTCCAGAGAAATTTAAAGGTATCATAGCATTCGGCCACACTGCAGTGAGATAACATCAAGACAAATGGATGGCGCTATTTTTTAATTCCGTGCCCACATTAACTGTTAATCGTACAGGTGCACAATGCGTTGCAAATTTCTTATTCCATATTTCCTAAGATAATGAATTAGATCACTGATATTGCGAAAAATTGTTACCTTTTCTGCATTTATATGGGTATACTTCATTTAGAAGAGAAGTAAAAACTGAAAAAAATCGCATAGTTAACAATCATTGAGAATAATGCTTTGCACTTTACCCGCGGGTGCACCAACCAATCTTAATTTAATTTAATTTTCCATTCTCAGCTATAGCCAGGTTTCTTTAAACCATGTGTCTGTATGGTGGCCTATCACAGTTTACTGCATTACGCAGCTACACCCTATTCACGGAGAAAGTTTATCTGCCCACAGGACATTTAAGAACCAGTATGCATTCCATTCCATCTGCATCGGGCGAAGTATCAGTTTAAATAATGATAGTTAGCATTCTGATACCGCTGGCATAATAAATTATATTATGCTGGGAATACATTTCATAATGGTAAAAAATATCCATTTCCTGAGTATTTCTGTAAAAACATCAAACCACTGTCTTTAGTGTTCGAATTATTACTTCTTAAGTTTCTTTCTAGCTTCTGTTCCTCCGTATATATAAAGTGAGCCACGTAGTTGAGGAGTGAATCTAAACTCGTTAGCATACTTTGCATTGACTCTGACAATAAGTCAATAATTTCCTATGGCAAAATCTTCTGGATTGTAGTGGAGAGAATCTTTATTGTGCAGAAGCGTATAATGAAAGTATTGTGTAGCGTTGACGACAGAATGTGTTCAAAAATGGTTCAAATGGCTCTGAGCACTATCGGACTTAACTTCTGATGTCATCAGTCCCCTATAACTTAGAACTACTTCAACCTAACTAACCTAAGGACATCACACACATCCATGCCCGAGGCAGGATTCGAACCTGCGACCGTAGCGGTCGCGCGGTTCCAGACTGTAGCGCCTAGAACCGCTCGGCCACTCCAGCCGGCCAGAGTGTGTTCCAGATGCCTCTTGAGACCTGCGGTGTGTTGCACTTGTGCTCCTTATTGATGTTTGTGGTTTGTGGCAAGAATAAATTTGTGACGAACTCAGCAGTTCCCAACCACATTGCTAGAAGCGAAATGGCTTCCATGTAGACTGTGCGTACCTGTCTGTGGTTTGGGTTGCAGTTTGCACACTGCTGCAAGGCCCTAACGGATGTACACGGTGGCCCGACAGTCTGGGAGTATTTTGGACTAAGTTCCATAATTTTGTTTCAGCCTTCGTTTTCTACGCAGTCTTTCAAGCACTGTCAGAGTATAACATCGCCCACGCCTACATGTCAGCACATCCTGTCCTTCAGGACAGAAGCATTTCAGTCCAGAAAAACCTTCTGAAGGCACCATCTCACCATCCCTTCCGACGTCTCTGCTAATAAACTGGAGTATCAACGTCACCGAGCTATCCCGAAGGAAACGTCGGAGGAGAGTCACATGTCTCGGTGCTGGAGGGTCTTGGATGGCAGAGAGCAGTTGCCTCTCCCTCTTGTGCTGGAATCTTCAGCCACGACAGATGGCTCCTGCCACCCACCTCTGCCACTGGCCGTAAGCCACACGAATGTGAACCGACACTTCTCCCGGTTTCTATTCCGTTCATTTATATCTTGAAACTCTTAGACTGTCAGTCGACCTCTAATTCTGCCCCCCCCCCCCTCCCCTCCCCCTCCCCCGGCCAAGGCGAGCCGTTTCTGTACTCCACCACTGAGAATACGTTCTAACTTTTCTTTAAGTTACTATTTGATATCGCTTCTTCCATTCCAACGCTCACTAATCCTTCTCTGTACATGGAGGTTGCCGTCGGACGTCGGGCAAGAGATCAAATGTCCCCGAGTGTTTGGACACAAAGTGGAAGAATACTCCGTCGGCCACACCTGAGTTTTATGTGAATACCAGGACTCTTGATGTTTACTTTGCCTTACGTAAATACTTGTATCAGATATATCCTGATTTTGCTGGTCTGTGGGCAGTCGGAGGTGATTTGTGTGAACTGCTTTTTTTTAGGTGGTCGGTTGTAACAGCAGCTGTGTAATGCAGGAGGTGACTTTTTTCCAGAACAGCACTTGTTCTTATGATATACAAAGTAATCTAGAGTCGTTACCACTATTCTCAGAATGAGTAGTTTAACGCTTGTCGTAATTTGTCATTAGTATATTTTACAGAAGTAGATAGCAATGACTGCGTCTGCCTGTTGGTGTATAACAGTGTGGCCCCACACCAGAAGGGTCGTCTTCATGATGAAACTGAAGGAAGAAGACGAATGAAAGAATGGTAATAAAACTTAGTGGGATTACATTCATGCGTAGTAATGGCCATGTATGAACTCTACATTAATTTCGACTTAAGATTCTGCTGTAATTTCTTTCAGAAGATCCTTCGAAATTCTGCTCTTGTGTTAAAACAAATACATCATCTAAGCTGGTGTAAAAACTGAAGACAACTGAAATGAATCTAAATTTTCATATTCAAAACTGAATTTTCGATTGAAGTCATTGACTGAACGCCGAAGGCATCACAAATGAGGCCTGTTGAAATAGGCATGCAGGTTTGAAGGCCTATTAAGACGCCTATCACAGACAAAATTTGGTCTTGCAGTTAACTAATGCCTCTCTTCGTCCAAGTTAAGTGAGTGCCATACGCACTGCGAACATCCTGCTAAACTCGAAACAACATAGGTCACAGTTGTTTCTAAAGAGTTTAATGGTACTCATACACTGTAGTGCTGACCAGTATCGTTAACGTCATTCTGCTGTACAGTCCTGCTGTATAGATCAGCATCAGGCTAAGCGACTTAAGAAAACGAAGTTTTGGCGAATAGTTGTTCAGTCTCGTGATTGTAAAAATCTTTCCCTCCTTGCACGTAAAGGCAGCTTTCTTTTGCGGAACGTGTTATTTTTCTATGTATGTTTGTGGCCGAGGCTAATGATAGCATCTACAGGATAAGCCGTGGCAGCTTCATTGCACGTTTTCTTCCCACTTCATTTGCTGGCGCCGCGCTAGTTGGGAGGAATTACCCTTAGTTTCCTGTGTGTTATCGCTGGCGCGGGGACTTGAAAACACGCCGGAGCGTGTCGACAGGATAATATCTGGGTGCGTGTCGAGAGAGCAACACGGAAAGTGGTCGGTCCATTTGCTGTGTTTACCACTGGTTCTGTTTGTGCGGAGACCCGTTGGTTGCGAGAGTACCGTTAGTGGCTGCGTAGAAGTTTTCACCACGCCCTTCAATGTGCCTCAGCTCAACTGTCTTCCCACATGCCCATGCTGTCCGCTTTTGGATGCTGGCGTTTTGCACTGGGCTGAAATTATGGAGTAACGACTTTTTGGTTTAACAATGGTTTGCTCTCGTTCGTTTTAGAAATGTGCTCTCCTCTGTGACTCTCGTTTCACTCTTGTCAAATAATTTCACTCGTTATAGTTATTGCTAATCACAACTAGTCTGTTTGAGTTTGACCCGTTTAATGGTTAGTGCTTGTTCCTCATGTGTAACAGTGGCTGACGGTCATTATAAGTGCTACCAGAAGTTTTGCCTGTTAACGCAACAAGCTGGCTTTCAAACCAGTATTATTTTCCTGTGAGCCGCCAGGACATTTGTCTAGTGTTTAATGAAACTGGGTATTCAGTAATGTTAAACTGTTCATAAACTCTGTGGTGCATATGGTTTATCACGTGTTTGTTTTGAATGCCTTGGGACATTTCCCTGAATTTATTGTTTAGCGCTTTAATTATTTTAAGGATATTTGTTGAATGAATGTATGCTATTCAAACTGTGTCTTAGATCGTTCTGAAATCTAAGTGCCTTCCTTGTAAACTAGCAATTAAGTACCACCTCCTAGAGGTAAGCTTCTCTTTCTCATAGGAATTTCAGCTTGGTGCAAACAGGTCTCGGGCTGTGATGCCTAGGTGATTTTTTCACTGTTTTTATATGTTGAGTAACTTTCTATGATTAACGATTCCACTCTATTCAGTTGAGTTATTTTCAGGGATGCGTTTATTACGCCATCATTTTACCGTTTTAGGTTATTAAATGATGTTTGCTCTGTGCTATTGTGAATAACGTTACTCTTTGATTGTTATGACAGGTTTGAGGGTGTTTTACCTTCAAGTTAATAAAGCTTGGGTGAATTATATTTTTTAATTTGTATTTTTTAGCTCATGTTTCACCTGAATGGCGTTTCCAAAATGAAATTTTCGCTCTGCAGCAGAGTGTGCGCTAATATGAAACCACCTGGCAGATCAAAACTGTGTGCGGGACCGAGACTCGAAGTCGGGACCTTTGCCTTTCGCGGGCAAATGCTCCACCATCCTTTTTTTTTTTTTGCATTTTGTTCCTATTCGTTATTGTTCGTTCTATTTGGTCGTAGAAGACGTCACATGACATCCGTTGAAGTTCGTTGTTGAATTCCTCACTCAGTTCTTTCCTTACAGACAAGCCATCTCTCTGACCGAGCACGCAGAGCTACCGTGCAGGCTCCGTCTGCGCTATCCAAGGACGACTCACTACTCGTCCTCACAGCGTAACTTCCGCCAGTACCTCGTCTCCTACCTTCCAAACTTTACAGAAGTAAAGACCTTTTGTTCTGCCAGGAAGTTTCATATCAGTGCACTTTCCACTGTAGAGGGAAAATTTTATTCTGAAAACATCTATCAGGCTGTGGCTTAGCCATGTCTCCGCAATACCTTTCTCCCAGAAGTGCTAGTCTTGCAAGGTTCGCAGGAGAGCTTTTGTAAAGTTTGGTAGATAGGAGATGAGGAACTGCCGGAAGTGAAGCTGTGAGGACGGGTCGTGAGTTGTGCTTGGGTATTTCAGATGGTAGAGCACTTGCCCGCCAAATGAAGAGGTTCTGAGTTAGAGTCTCGGTCCGGCACACAGATTTGACCTTCCGGGAATATGAATGGCGTTTGTTAACAGATCATCTTAGTTTTACGAGATGCGGGTCCGCTGTTTGGAGCACCGCTTGGCCTCGGAGACCTGCTGCATGGTGTTTTCCTGGAGTGTTTGTGACTGCCCGACATTTCTTCAGTGGAGCTGTTCGAGCTAGCAGCGTATTTCTTCAGTTAAGTTTGTTTATCCTGCGCTCTTATCAACAAGCTCTTAGGTTAACATTTTCCGCCAAATATTTTACGTCTCTCCTAAAAGTGGATACTATTGTCCGGTTTCAGGTTTTCTAAAGCAGATTGTTTCAGCATCTACTTATTGTGCTAATATTTGGAAACTTTGGGCTTCATTTCTCTACTGGCCCATGACTGAGATTTTTTCTAATTATTTTGCCAATCACTTTCGTGTTATTTCTATTCGATTCAATGAAAGGAAAATCTTGCTGGATCGTAACTGTCGGCACTTAACTGTTCCAAAGACTGAAGATTTGGACTTGTGATTTAGTAATCGCAGCTGCAGATGTTATTTTCATAGGCTAGTGTGTTTAAGATTGAAATTAATTTAAAATTTCTTTTTGTAAAACAATTTTGAATAGGCGTAAGCGGCGATTCGTTCTTAAGGTTCTGAGGGACTAATTGTTTTAATTATTGCGAGGTCAACTAGCCTTAATTAAGAACTGTCTTACTTTATTATTTTACGAATTTTTTACTTGTGGCTTGGGCCTTTGATAAGTGGCTTGAACTGATTACTAGTAAAAAAAAAAAAAAAAGTCCTGTTGCTCTTTCTTTGACGTGGTCAGTATTGTGTATTGTATTCGGTTTATTAAGGTAATGTGTTCGGCAAATAAAACTGAACTATCGAAAGAAAACTGTTGCGATAATCGTGGTTCCGCCCTTCCATATTCCTTTCCCTTTCCCAGCTTTCGTAAGAAGATTTCACAGATTACTATGAAGCTCGAGTTGCTGATAATTTAGGGAAGATAGAATGTGAAGCCAGTTACCATTATACAATGTAATTCTCCGCAATGCACGTCTCGCTCCGACGGCTATGTCACCATCAACAATTTCATATACCCTCAGTACACGAGATGCTGCGGAGTCGTTTTGACTGTAACCCAGGATATGGGCACTACGACAACTCGTCGGGAACCGTTTAACACTACGTACCCCACCCAGGCCCACCTAACACTGCCTGTGAAATTTTCTTCTATGACTAGGAGTCGACCTGACTGCCTTCGAGGCGAGCGGCAACGCACACGAGTGCGTTTGAGATTTCGGCTACAAATTGGGTGGGAAGTAGTGTCATCCTTGATTTTAATTATCCATTGGAAAGTACATTATACATTATTCGTGACTGAATATGCTAATAAGTGCAGCGACTAAAAACTGAAGTTATGCTATAAAATGAAAAAAAATGTGTATTAATGTTTAGGAACTTTATTCAGTATAGAATTTACTTCCAGATATGACCAAAGACATTTCAAAAACAGTCGCAAAAACGTCTACTTGGACCTCAGTCACAGTGGGGTCGTCAAAGGTTATGTAAACGACATTCAATCTGGTTAGCGTCATTATTAACTTACTAACAGTACGCACAAAAATTAAAAACAACAAACAGAATAAAGGAAACTTAGACACATCCTGGACAGTGAGATGCTTGTTTCGAAGCAAGTCAATACAGAAAATAGTGAAAAATTTATGACTGCACCCAAATTTCACCCGGTAGTAAGCAGAGATCATTTGACGTGCGCATATAGCGTAAGGCACAGTCGCTAGCGTGCAGTACGGGGAGGTGAGCCAGACACGGTTCTGATCTGCATGATGAATTGACGACCGTGGGCCGGTGTACCGGCCGGGTAGACTACGATTGTTCAAACGTGTGTGAAATCGTATGGGACTTAACTGCTAAGGTCATCAGTCCCTAAGCTTACACACTACTTAACCTAAATTATCCTAAGGACAAACACACCTACCCATGCCCGAGGGAGGAGTCGAACTTCCGCCGGGATCAGCCGCACAGTCCATGACTGCAGCGCATTAGACCGCTCGGCTAATCCCGCGTGGCGACTACGATTGTTAGGTAGTTTCCGATGCTCGTTTACGCCAGTGCTAAGCTGGTTCCCAAATTCCGCTTCAGCCAGTACAATATTCAGAAACGGAACACATTCACAAGGTCCGACGACAAATGGCACACATGGCTTCCCAATCTGGGTTATCTAAATGACTGTGATCCCATGAAGGGAATTTCTGCTGCCAAGCTAAATAGTAAAATAAAATTTTCCAAAACTGGGAAAAAGGTGAGCTTCTACTACACGAGATAAACGCTAGGGTAAAGAACAAAAAGAAAATTCCTGTTACTTCATCCAGAAAATATGTGAAATGTTGTGCTATCAGATTTCAGATATTATACCGTTTTTTTTTCTCACTGCTAAACCTAAATATTTGGACGTTTTTTGCATGTGCTTATAAGCGCAAGTACACAATGAAAGAAACTAACAATGACTTCTTGAATAATACTCATCAGATCCTCCGTTAATAGCTTGGCTTTTGGTTGGATGTAGACGAGATGTACTTCCTGTCACTGTTTCCCTATGAGCAGCTCAGAACGATCTCACTGGCTAATCTTCTGTTCCATGGGCCTCGAGATGTCATACTTCATCACCCAATGCAGGGAAATCTAATGCCTAGATACATGACTTCAATAATGAAGGGAAAAGTGGGAAAACTACAGACCAGTCACCGAGAGGGGACTGTAATTAAATCGGATATATTCATGATAAAACAGACAAATATAAGGTAGTACTGAAACTTCGTGAAAGATTAAAATTGTGCGTTGGACCGAGAATGAAACCAGAAAATTTTGTCTTTCGCGGGCAGCTGATCTCCGACTGAGCAATGCAATTACGATACACCACCCGTCCTCACAGCTTTGACCCACCAATACTTAATTCTGAAAGGTAGTTTCGTCTCAAATAACGGAGTTTATTCAGCCCACCGTTGTGGGCTATATGGGGAGCTACCGACTTGCCGTACGACAAGAGAAAAATTACACATGAAAACAATGATAACTGGTCGGTGACTAGAGCAATAATTTGGAAACTGTTCTGAATTCTGGGATTTGAGAGTCACAAAAAGAAGTAGCTAGTTGTGAGGCGTCTTGTAGTACTAAATCACAAACAGGGACAGCGCAACAAATCTTACCGCATTAGCGTCGACGGAAAATCGTATGCCGGTTGGTCATGGCGCAAATCTTAATCACGGCTGAATTTACCTGTAGGATATACTGCCAGCAGCCACAAGTCTCCTTAAAATCATTTTATTATACCATTACTAGTTTCGGACCTTGTAATATGCCCCTTCGTAATCGATCTACTGGATTGCGATATAACTGAAGATGTAACTGATCGAAAATGCCTAATGAAATTCTACAGTGAGTTAAGGCTATCGCTACGGGGGGGGGGGGGGGGGGGGGGGGGGGGGGGGGGGGGAGAAAGTGGAAAGTGTACCACGTAATATCTGCTACAAAAATTTGTGGTAATACAAAGGAAAACTGATTAGCTAAAAAGGGGATAATTAAACAGTCATTAGTTATTAGTTTTGTGAGTGAAATTTAACATTAATTTAAGTGAATGAAGTTAATACTAAAAATTGCAAATTAGTTAAGCCTCTGTTATGAAATACGTGAACGAACAGTTACTGAGGCAGAAAATTTAGACAGAAACTGGTCATCAGCAAACACACAAAACTGGCAGTAAACACTTGATCAATTTTCATATTCTTACGACACTCGGTGATTGCATAGAAAGGTAAGGGACCCTGCCTGGTAATAATGTCTAAGGACAATGACAAAACAGGTGCTTTCAAGTTTTAAATATTGCAGTTGATTATTCTAGTTAGTAATACTTTGTGAAATAAATGTCAATGGGTAAATCCTCTACAGTACCATATTTGTCAGTTAACAGTCTTACAATAACTGTGCGAACGACGTAGAATGTAGCCGACGACAGTACTGAGCTGCTACAAGTGTTGCCGCTGCTGTTTGAGAACCCCGAGACGTCTCCAGAGCCACGGATAATTACGGGACAGGCAATAGTTAATTTTGGATAGTGCGAAATGTATTTTATCTGTATTTCCGGTGTGCTACAATCTGAGCCCGCGTCAGATGGTAGTGTTGACGTCTTGCAAGTTTCACATTTAAGCCTTCCTGAAAAGCCCTCCCTTACGTATTATAAAACAGAGGCTTGGTTTTCTTTTACAGTTCATACTGATCATTGAACTTAACTAACTTTCGCAAAATTTTGAAAGGTAGCGAGGAAATGAAAGACAGTTGTACTCCACTTTTCAGTCAGTCAGTCATTTCTTTTCTCCGATAGGCGTATTTTTCCGCTGGTTCCCTTCTTTTCCCTGCTGCAGAAGGGCATGTAACTCACTTGAAAAAAAAATTGTATCGGTCAGTAAAATTTAAATAGTTCACTTGTGTTAGTGCGAATCTGAAATAATGCAAAACTAATTTTACTCCTCAGGCCGGATTTTACGTGCGAAAAAGTGTGCATGAGCTTCAGTACAACAACATGGGTTCCCAGTTCACAAAGGAGGCACTTGACAACATATTTCCCCATGCTACATCACTTTATAAACAAAGTCTTGGCCTCACACTTAGTTTCATGAGCGCATTTTACAAGTAGAGTAACTTTGAACCTAGGTGTCTCGAAGACGGATAAATATATGGAGAAAATTTTCAGGGTTGTTCGAGATCTATATCTAAGGAATACATCGTAAAAATTTTAGCCTTTTGTCGTGCCTAGCGATTCGGCATCCGCGACTGGTTTTTAGTACCTAAAACAAGGTTTTCGGATGTTTCTCGGTACCAGATAAACAGTTTTGAAAACGAGGAGATGCCTCTTCTATATAGAGCTTAAAGAATATATCGTTAAAATTTGATCAAGATCCTGTGATTATATTTTATTTAGTTTTCGCCTCATACCAGATTTCGCATGTAGAAGTAGGGTAACTTTTAACAACCTCCTTGGAAACGGGTAAGGTACCAAGATAGTTTTGAGGGTTGTTCGAGATAGCTGTTTTGGAATGCTCTCCTAGGTTTTGGTCTGCTGTCGACAGTTGCCGAAGAACTGCCCAGAACCAATGGTGCCACCGTCTACATCTACATATCTACATTTATACTCCGCAAGCCACCCAACGGTGTGTGGCGGAGGGCACTTTACGTGCCACTGTCATTACCTCCCTTTCCTGTTCCAGTCGCGTATGGTTCGCGGGAAGAACGACTGTCTGAAAGCCTCCGTGCGCGCTCTAATCTCTCTAATTTTACATTCGTGATCTCCTCGGGAGGTATAAGTAGGGGGAAGCAATATATTCGATACCTCATCCAGAAACGCACCCTCTCGAAACCTGGCGAGCAATCTACACCGCGATGCAGAGCGCCTCTCTTGCAGAGTCTGCCACTTGAGTTTATTAAACATCTCCGTAACGCTATCACGGTTACCAAATAACCCTGTGACGAAACGCGCCGCTCTTCTTTGGATCTTCTGTATCTCCTCCATCAAACCGATCTGGTACGGATCCCACACTGATGAGCAATACTCAAGTATAGGTCGAACGAGTGTTTTGTAAGCCACCTCCTTTGTTGATGGACCATTTCCAAGCACTCTCCCAATGAACCTCAACCTGGTACCCGCCTTACCAACAATTAATTTTATATGATCATTCCACTTCAAATCGCTCCGCACGCATACTCCCAGATATTTTACAGAAGTAACTGCTACCAGTGTTTGTTCCGCTATCATATAATCATACAATAAAGGATCCTTCTTTCCGATCAAGCCCACCGTAGACATCAAATGCAAAATGAACCAGCTGATTTGCTCTATTTGCCTAAGCAAGAGGAAGTGTGTGATAATCATGCTTCGATCCTATACAGTAAGATAGTGAAACTAAGACTATCCTTCTGTTAGGTATGCAAATGGTCCCTAGCTCAAGGATTATCCAAACAGCTGGTCCTACCTTTATCGTCAATAGAAAGCCTTACTACTTCACAGCGGATTGCCTTTGGTACTGAAATTACAGATGTTAGCTTCGGTGTTATGTCAAGCAGGGGAGGAAAAAATATATATGCTGCTCTCAAAAGGCACTAAAACGAAATCATCATAGGAGAGGGGTGCCCTGCGCATATATTACGTAGTAGGACAAAGTGGCTATCGTTGTACCCAGCAGGTGGACCCAGCACGTAAGTCTTACTTACTCCTCCGTGTTCGATTCCCGGCGGGGTCAGGGATTTTCTCTGCCTCGTGATGACTGGGTGTTGTGTGATGTCCTTAGGTTAGTAAGGTTTAAGTAGTTCTAAGTTCTAGGGGACTGATGACCATAGATGTTAAGTCCCATAGTGCTCAGAGCCATTTGAACCTTTTTTTCTTACTTACTCCTGCAGACAGGAAAGTTTCTATAGGACGTCTTTTCGGAGGAATGTCCCCTGCTTCTTACTTCATCGACGCACATTTTTCATTGCAAAGGAATGCCTGTTAGAGAGGAACACATTTCCATTGTATAAGTGTGTGAAGTATTAGAAATTGCATTTCATTGAAGCAGAGACTTTAGAACAAGTTCATCCCTGCCACATTCAGACAAGATTTAAGTTGCTTTTCAGAAGCTGGCTTGATAAAAAAAGAGAGCAATGTGTTCACGAAAAATTTATCTTTCCTATGAAATTTGCACTGAATACCTGGAAAAATGGACGCAGCAGAAGAAGAATTCAGATTGGTCAAATTCAAAAACTTGAAGGTACTTCACTTTGAAGGCGTTCTTCCACGTTGTTAATACTTACAAACCTCAGGCGCAAAAGCAAACGATTCGAACCAACGCGACCAGTTCTGCAATATCAAGAACTGCACCAATTCTACAATGCTGGATGGAAACTTTGCACGACACTACACTACACTACAATCTGCATAAAAAGTACCAAAATGTCAAAACCCCTTCATTCTGAAAATTTGGCAATTTTTATTTGCGATTCCTGAGAAGCAGTGCATCTACTGAATGCTTTTTTTTCTTTAATAACTGCTCAGTGGACTAAACAAGGGAACCGTTTGTTGATAGGATCAGTCAAAGAAATTGTAGTAGTCATGCACAATTTCAGGCATATGCCTTACGAGAAATTTTATGGCTATATTCTTCGAGATAACAATTCAGCTCTCCTTTCAGCAGTACATTGTCCTGAAAAATATGAACACTATTGTAAAACTCGTAATATTACTTCAGGATAATTGCATTTTTTTTGTAACAATAAATTACAGTTCTGAGATCAGAGCATGTTTTTCACGGAACTGTGTATAATATAAACAGTTTATTGATTCTAATATAGTCAATCTTTTCTAAAAAAAATTGTGGAACAGTGTCCTGCTTTCGAATGGTTCAAATGGTTCAAATGGCTCTGAGCACTATGGGACTTAACATCTGAGGTCATCAGTCCCCTAGACTTAGAACTACTTAAACCTAACTAACCTAAGGACATCACACACATACATGCCCGAGGCAGGATTCGAACCTGCGACCGTAGGGGCCGCGCGTTTCTAGACAAGCGCCTAGAACCGCTCGGCTCCTACGGCCGGCCGTGCTTTCAACACCTTTGAATTGATAACCGTAGACACTCAGCATATGATTTGCGAACACTTCAGAATTTGATTTTAAATATATTTTAGAAACAGTGTGTTGATGTACGGGAGAGTTGGTTAAATTGCCTAAACAGTAAGTTACACAGTTGTTTAAATAATAGGGTCCTAAACTGCAGGATGCTGTTCTTGATATCTGATTTTAAAAGTGGCAATTCTCAAAAGAATATTCACATTACATTTAATTTTCTAAACATCTGCAAGTGGTACGAATTAGGAATCTACTCTCCTAATTTAGCCGTCTGATCTCCTAATCAGTATCAGCTGGTGCGTATATTCTACCACTATTATAAACTATGTCCCTAAGCTTGAAGATGTGTACTAACTAAGTTTAAGGAAATTTTCCATATTTTAATTCTTACATCACTATTAGCAGGCATTACTTCTCTCTGCAACCCAACACGCTTTTCATAAATCCGCATTCTGAACTTGCATCTTACCATTTTTTTCCATTCGCTCTTCCTCTTACAATTCGCAGTGTTAGTGCTGTGTTTTACGAATGAGTTTCCGTACTGGGTACCCCGCAGAGTCTTCAAAACACTTTCGTTCCGCAGGTCAAGCTGTAGTTCTATATTTCTTCTCACTTCCTTCGGAAAACTGTTTCTCACAAACTCCTTGAACAGGCCTTGAAGTTTTTCTCAGTATTTCCTTAATTTTCCTCGGTGCTATTTCTTGTATTGATACATTTAGCTCACTTTCTGCCTGGCATGGCATTTACTGCACTGAAATTATGGCATAATCTGTTTCTTTCTGCAGTATCGAAAGCAAGTGTTCGTATTTCAGACCTCATTTCAAACGTAAGAAAATGCTTTTCTAGTTCCCTTTTTATTTCTATTTTCAGCATGCCTCTCCATTATTTCTTAAGCACAATTTATGAGTGTGCATATTTATGTAATCCATGACCCGCATTAAGGCTACAGTTACAGCTAAATGCTGTTGATTTGTGCTCCATTTTCCGTAACGTATTTCTGTTACCTTATTGTAATACAAAATAATTATTTATTTAATAATTAAGGGCAAAGAAAGGATTAGAAATTTCACAAGTTCCTTTCGAAACACTATGTTGCACTAATAATGTTACACGCAATTTTTAACACTTACTGGACGAACATATTTCTCAAATTGTACCGGTACAGTATGTGAACCTTATAGCGGTACATTATGGACAGCGTTGCCACTTTCTCTGTGTCAGTTTACGAGAAACGAGCCACAATGAACGAGATTCGTTACTGTGTGAGCAGTAACGATATTTAGCGCATATTCACCCATAAATAGAACATCACGTTCCCACTTCCTTATAACAATTATTCTCTTCTATACGTATGAGGAAAGTTAGACGAAAACTACAACAAAGTCAGCGCTGCGTTCAGACGATCCGTTCCGCATCGCACAGAGCTCCCAGCCGACAATGTGGGTCCAACAAAGACGTACTTCACGCTGACCTCTCTAAGCGTCGGACAGTACAACAAGTACGAATTTTAAAGTAGCGATATAAATCAGGAGCCGGTAAAATATGGGCCACTCTCCCCTAACTGGTTTAGAGCAGTGGAAGGAAGTCATCAAACAGCTTTGTTTGAGGCGCACGGTCTTCCATTTGGGATCATACTTTAATGAACATTGATTAATATAAACATCGTTAAGAACGCACCATTTATTTAACATACACGTTTCGTAAATAGTACTTTACACTCGACACATGCTCCCTAAATAAAATGCTGTCGTTCGAAGTTGTCAGACAAAATTTGGAATTCTCGTACGTGGTTTTTGAAGACCAGACGTAACACCGCGAGCTGCATAAATCGTCGTCGGCAGAGGAACTGAATCACCCTGTATACATACATGGAATGTTCTATGAATTCCAATATTACATATGGTGCAAATAAGTGACAGAGTTACAAATCTTAAGTGGTAAATATGGGAGTTGGTAAACAAACAGGTGACCCGGCAGACACATCATGGCGGACGATGTAAAAAGCACGCCAGTATGTATCACGATAACATTATATTCAAATTTTGTTGCGTAATATTATTCTAAATGTCAATTTCTAATGTTTGATGTACTACATTCTTCATGTAAACCGAGTTAAATCAATACTCATAAACATGATTTGCATGTATATAGAACTGTCTATGTATGAGATACCCTCATTTTTATAATGAATGATGTCATTATCCAGGAAATTGGGCTTCAGCCTACATTAATGCTAGATTAACTAATAATTGAGTTACCGGTGACAACGCAATTACGGCATAAAGCTGTCATTAGCTTTAATAACGCTTCCTGAAGCGCTAAGTTAAGAGAAACTGTCTCAACTGGAGATGAACAATATGTACCAAAGAAAGGGAGACACACGAATTATGCTACATATGTTGCCTGTGTAGCCATCATAGTAGTTTTAACATAGATTTTGTTTTGGTGGCTCTGACGTCAGCCACACGGAATTTTTCTCGTCGAATGTCTGTGGAATCGTACGTTTTCGTTTGGAGGTGGTTTAAAAAAAGAAAACGCGTTTCACTAAATCAGCCATTCGCTTTACTCGTTAACGATTCTAACGGAGATCAGCCTCAAAAACCAAAAACGGACCATCTGCCGTAGACCTGCAGTCCTAGACGAGATATCCATTCTTCAAATGGACGTGAAATAGACTGGCAGAAAGTATCTAATAAATTATTTTTTATTGTTTTATGTCATTGATGTTTGCTCCGTAAGATACTGTATGGCTGTTGACAACTGTACGTTAAAATAATGGTTCTAGTATTCAAAATGAATTCCATAATCTTTTAAAAATGAAGTCTTCAGAACAAACAATTTTCAGTGATCCAGTAGAATACTCAACAGGCACTAACACACGTTAAAACATAGCTACTGTGAAACAAATATTAAAACAGTACGGACTATCTCTTGGAAAGTGTTACAGCTGCACATTAAATTACTCTCAAAATCAAATAGTAAAATCGTTTTTTGAAATGCATTCAGTGACTGCTGAAAGAAGCTGCATATTGTTGTCATCGAAAAGTGAAATACCGTCTATGACAAGTACACGTGTGAGGAACTCAACAGCTGCGTATTTTTTCCCGTCCAATCTTAATACTTACTGCAAGAGAAAATCGGATAGTTTACCAACAACATTATTTATTGTCAGTCTATTTCATACCTTCTTGGGGGTGGCCAATGGTGGACACATGTCCGGAAATTAATAAAATGTTTGTGGTCTGTATAAACACATTACTTTCGTTCTGCATGTCATTTTGTGTTCATGGAATATATGTATTTCGCAAGTTACTTACACAACCAGTGAAATTCTGTTCCGTTTTATCTTTCAAGGCAGTGAAGGAACCATTCTTCGAATCATAGGCTCTGGTGGAGTCAGCTTTCACACATGAGAGCATGCTCTCTTCTTTAGTGCTGGTGGCAACTGATGGGTGGCGCACGAAGAAAAACAGCGCAACATGTGAAAAAGCTGACCCGAGTCTTCGCATGGGCGGTAGATGACCATATTGCGTGCCAAGAGCTCACTGCTTGTTGCAGAACGCCACGCCTCCAGGAGGAAGACACGCCGTGACCACTGCTGGCGGGGGAGGGGACTACCTTAACAAATTGCTCCTTCTTTTACAGCGCAGCTATAAACGTAATTACCGCATTTCTCGGGCTTACGAAGCCTCAATCAGATTTTTCCATGTCTCACAATATTAATTCAGTGAGTAGTAGACGATGCCTGAAAGATTTTTCTATAACGCAGACCTCGAACTTCCACAATGATAGCTACATTAAGTTCATTGAAAAACGTTTAACACGAAAGTGAGGGAACCGCAACATTTTTTGATGCTGAAAGACTTCCGTGATAATCGACACATACAGAAGAAAACAATAGGGCCTGTTGTGTTTTCCATCTCATCGAACGTCATTAATGCATGATAAGTCAATTTCTTTCTCAGCTTTCATCTTGCAGGTATTATTGCACATCGAAAGTCCATTCACAGTATATATACATTTCTTTTTTTTACTTTTTGGGAAACACTCAGTTTCTTTTATGCGTCAAATATTTAACAAGTTATTTGATACCAGTTTATTCGTTTTTCTGTACGCGTACGAATGCGCGATCAAGTAGCCGCACATACGTTTTATGACGTTCCGTATTTCTAGTGTAGTGAGTACAGTAAATACTTCTATTTTGAATTTTGTCGTCTGCATCTCTCTGCTGATCTCCTCAATCACTTTGTCATTATTTTACAGTTCTTTAAATACTGCAATTTTAAACTTTCCGCAATCACAAATAAGTTCGACCCTAGTGACATCCTACCAATACTATAAATATTTCCTTAGATACTCCCTCCCCACCAGTCTCCCCTTTCCTCCAAAGTATGAAATTTTACTGTCTAAGCAGACGTAAAGTGGAAGCTATTTTTGTCAGCGTTGAAGACATCTTTCGCATGATGTACTTCACATACTGAAGGCGAAGTACACTGCACATATCTGTACTCATAGTTGTTGGTTAGCGAACGCTTATAACATTAATCGAACTTTGCTTCAAATGTTCCAACGAACCTGGATTTCGAGAAAATTCTATTTTTTTTGTGAGTTCATCACTAATTCCTGGCAATAATAACTGCCTTATCTATATTTGAGACTGAAAAACATGGCACGATTCCGAGACGAAATACACTAATTTCTAGACAAAGTTCACCAAGTTCTATATACTCATCTGTGAATTCTAATAATGACAAGTGTTTTGGCGATGGCACTGCCGAAACTCAGACCGTAAAATATCAACACTATATAGCATTGCCTACGGTAAAAAAGTAGTACATATAAATTGCAGAGACTTAACAATGGAGACGAGTTATCTGTGCTATCAGAATTACAAATATTATTATCTATTTTTTTCTGAAGAGGAAGGATGAGTGATTTCTGTTTCATTGTCTTGTCGATTCTCGGTCCTCACTGACGGACATTTAATTTTCACACTATAACTAATACAATCATTTGTAGTAGGAATATAATTTTGTTGAATACGTACGAGATTAATAATTGTAGTGCGTATTTTTGTGAGTAGCTAGTACCTATCCTGTATATGATTCAGTAGGTAATAATTAAATGTTGCCCTTGCTATTTATGTGTATGCTCTTTGATGTAGAGACGCCATTAATGAAAAAAATTATATTAGTTCGTCCAACAGTCATAAATACCAGAAGTATGAAAAAAAATAATTTTAATAATCTGAAAACGCCGTCCTGTAATATTTTTCAATTCATATTAGGCCAGAGGTTCAGTTTTTAATAATAACAGTATCGATAATTGCTTACGCTGCCGCTGCACATAGGCAGCTATCCTGGAACATCCAGCTCCTCCAAAAAAATAATTACGACTTGTTTAAATGTATTATCGCGTAATAGTTAAAAAGGATTTTAATCCATCGTGAGCAGGACGGATGTCTTCACGTTAGGATATGTATGCTATTGTTGGTGACGGCACCCTGAGAAAAATCAGCCGTGGTTTTTAGCATACATAAAAGATAGAGATTCATTATTTCTATATTTCAAAACTATTTCATACAATAAGAATAACGGCACGGTTATCGTTGCATGAATTATTCAGTCCATCATTTATTATCGTTTAATATTACGTGATAACTGGCAACAATTGTTTACTGTGTTCGGTACAACAATGATATCAGTAAATCTAATTGACATCATTACTGAAAACAGTAAATTTATTTTTCGAGATGTAAAATGTGGTGTCACCGCCAGACACCACACTTGCTAGGTGGTAGTTTTAAATCGGCCGCGGTCCATTAGTACATGTCGGACCCGCGTGTCGCCACTGTGTGATCGCAGACCGAGCGCCACCACAAGGCAGGTCTCGAGATACGGACTAGCACTCGCCCCAGTTGTACGGACGACGTAGCTAGCGACTACACTGACGAAGCCTCGCTCCTTTGCCGAGCAGATAGTTAGAATAGCCTTCAGCTAAGTCAATGGCTACGACCTAGCAAGGCGCCATTAGTAACATTGCATGTATCTAAAGAGTCTCACTTGTATCGCCACAATCTCCAGATGTACCAAAAGGATGGATTAAAGTTAAGTATTCCAGAAGCTACGTACTTTTCTTTATAGCATTCATTACGTATCCTGTTTCAGACCTCACGCCCATCTGCGTGAGCGTAGCGCGTGCCATTCGGCTTCCTCTCATTGTGTCTAGGCTGTCTTGTTTAGACACAACATAAAATCTATTCCTTTTATTTCGTGATAAAACAAAAAAAGTATGAAATTACACTAGGCACTAATGAAACCGACAAACTGCAGGGACGTATTCCTGACTGGAACAGGAGGAAATAAGGTCCTATGAATGTGTCTCCGGAAATGGACGGTGTGCGTGCAACAACAACAAATCGTCTCAGAACACAGTACGGAGTTGCATCGCATCCATGTCACAACAGACTTTCAAAAATGGCCTGCATGGGATGCAACGAACGAGTTCACACGTCGCATCATGGACTGCCGCCCCCTTTCGCACGTTCCGGCCTCTCTCCGAATAGTGTCACAGGCGCCGTGGAAACGCTGTTGAAGGATCTACACATCAGGAACCAGTTCAACATACACAACAATTCTGATGTGCCCCAGAGGTAAAAATCCGGGGTTTAAGTTCAGTGATCTAGCAGCCCATGCTACAGGTCCTTCGCGTCCTATCCAACGTCCAGGGAAGATTTGGAGATGTCAGCGAACTGTAATGCGGGAAGTGGTGTGGAGCTCCGTCAAGCAGAAATCACATAACCGATCGTACTGCCAAAGACACATTCTTAAGCAGAGCAGGCAGAGTATTTCGCAGGAAGTCCAGATAAGTTCCTCAGCCGAAGCGTTATGGAATAATATCCGGACCAAGTATGTGGTCGCCAAGAATCTACCCATACATTGAGGCTGAACCAGTGCCGATCAGATGCCTCAACCATTCCCTCAAGATTTTCTGTAGTCTTCGGATGACGACTACGCGGACTGATGATGCCAGTTCTGGTAAATGTTGCTCCGTCGGGAAAGAGGACAGATAACAAAAATCCCATAATTGTGACGTTATGGTCCAAAACCATCTACAAAATCGAGAACTTTTAACACTGCAGCGCGTCAGCAATCGTGAATAACTTAATGATTATAAACAATCCGCCTCGATTGCAAATACAAATCGGCTGTTGACCTAGGTTTCGGCACGGATAACAAAGCCTTCTTCGGAACACACTAAACTACAAACTGCCTAAAGAGGCATGGTCCAATTTTAATACAGAACACCCAAAAGGGCAAAAGACTCGCATAAAATGTCTTTCTCGCTTTTAGGCGTTCTGTTTTAATATGGGACCATGCCTTTTTCGGCAGTTTGTAGTTTAGTGTGTTCCGAAGAAGGCGTGGTTATCTGCGCCGACACCTAGGTCAACAGCCGGTTTCTATTTGCAGTCGAGGCGGGTTCTTTATAATCATAAAATCTACAAAACCCTTCCCACTTCACTGTAGTGAAGCAGAAGTGGATAGTTCCTGTGAATTATTATGGGTGGAGGTTACACTCAACAACCGAGCTAGGTTAATAATTGGCTCCTTTTACCGACCTCCCGACTCAGCAGCATTAGTGGCAGAACAACTGAGAGAAAATTTGGAATACATTTCACATAAATTTTCTCTGCATGTTATAGTCTTAGGTGGAGATTTCAATTTACCAGATATAGACTGGGACACTCAGATGTTTAGGATGGGTGGTAGGGACAGAGCATCGAATGACATTATACTGAGTGCACTATCCGAAAATTACCTCGAGCAATTAAACAGAGAACCGACTCGTGGAGATAACATGTTGGACCTACTGATAACAAACAGACCTGAACTTTTCGACTCTGTATGTACAGAACAGGGAAACAGTGATCATAAGGCCATTTCAGCATCCCTGAATATGGAAGTTAATAGGAATATAAAAAAAGGGAGGAAGGTTTATCTGTTTAGCAAGAGTAATAGAAGGCAGATTTCAGACTACCTAAGGATCAAAACGAAAATTTCTGTTCCGACACTGAAAATGTGGAAAAAGTTCAAGGCAATCGTAAAATGCGTTTTAGAGAGGTACGTGCCGAGTAAAACTGTGAGGGACGGGAAAAACCCACCGTGGTACAACAACAAAGTTAGGAAACCACTGCGAAAGCAAAGAGAGCTTCACTCCAAGTTTGAACGCAGCCAAAACCTCTCAGACAAACAGAAGCTAAACGATGTCAAAGTTAGCATAAGGAGGGCTATGCGTGAAGCGTTCAGTGAATTCGAAAGTAAAATTCTATGTACCGACTTGACAGAAAATCCTAGGAAGTTCTGGTCTTACGTTAAATCAGTAAGTGGCTCCAAACAGCATATCCAGACACTCCGGGATGATGATGGCATTGAAACAGAGGATGACACGCGTAAAGCTGAAATACTAAACACCTTTTTCCAAAGCTGTTTCACAGAGGAAGACCGCACTGCAGTTCCTTCTCTAAATCCTCGCACAAACGAAAAAATGGCTGACATCGAAATAAGTGTCCAAGGAATAGAAAAGCAACTGGAATCACTCAACAGAGGAAAGTCCACTGGACCTGACGGGATACCAATTCGATTCTACACAGAGTACGCGGAAGAACTTGCCCCCCTTCTAACAGCCGTGTACCGCAAGTCTCTAGAGGAACGGAAGGTTCCAAATGATTGGAAAAGAGCACAGGTAGTCCCAGTCTTCAAGAAGGGTCGTCGAGCAGATGCGCAAAACTATAGACCTATATCTCTGACGTCGATCTGTTGTAGAATTTTAGAACATGTTTTCTGCTCGAGTATCATGTCGTTTTTGGAAACCCAGAATCTACTATGTAGGAATCAACATGGATTCCAGAAACAGCGATCGTGTGAGACCCAACTCGCTTTATATGTTCATGATAAACAAAGTAAGAGCCTACGGAATATCAGACCAGCTGTGTGGCTGGATTGAAGAGTTTTTAGCAAACAGAACACAGCATGTTGTTATCAATGGAGAGACGTCTA
The DNA here is from genome assembly GCF_021461395.2 of Schistocerca americana. Classification (NCBI taxonomy): domain Eukaryota; kingdom Metazoa; phylum Arthropoda; class Insecta; order Orthoptera; family Acrididae; genus Schistocerca; species Schistocerca americana. Next base: position 398,359,527 of record NC_060123.1, on the reverse strand, counting down.
TAGACGTTGAAGTAACCTCTGGCGTGCCACAGGGGAGTGTTATGGGACCATTGCTTTTCACAATATATATAAATGACCTAGTAGATAGTGTCGGAAGTCCCATGCGGCTTTTCGCGGATGATGCTGTGGTATACAGAGAAGTTGCAGCATTAGAAAATTGTAGCGAAATGCAGGAAGATCTGCAGCGGATAGGCACTTGGTGCAGGGAGTGGCATCTGACCCTTAACATAGACAAATGTAATGTATTGCGAATACATAGAAAGAAGGATCCTTTATTGTATGATTATATGATAGCGGAACAAACACTGGTAGCAGTTGCTTCTGTAAAATATCTGGGAGTATGCGTGCGGAACGATTTGAAGTGGAATGATCATATAAAATTAATTGTTGGTAAGGCGGGTACCAGGTTGAGATTTATTGAGAGAGTCCTTAGAAAATGTAGTCCATCAACAAAGGAGGTGGCTTACAAAACACTCGTTCGACCTATACTTGAGTATTGCTCATCAGTGTGGGATCTGTACCAGATCGGGTTGACGGAGGAGATAGGGAAGATCCAAAGAAGAACGGCGCGTTCTCTCACAGGGTTATTTGGTAACCGTGATAGCGTTACGGAGATGTTTAACAAACTCAAGTGGCCAACTCCGCAAGAGAGGCGCTCTGCATCGCGGTGTAGCTCGCTCGCCAGGTTTCGAGAGGGTGCGTTTCTACTTATACCCCCCGAGGAGATCACGAATGTAAAATTAGAGAGATTAGAGCGCTCACGGAGACTTTCAGATAGTCGTTCTTCCCGCGAACCATACGCGTCTGGAACAGGAAAGGGAGGTAATGACAGTGGCACGTAAAGTGCCCTCCGCCACACACCGTTGGGTGGCTTGCGGATTATAAATGTAGGTGTAGATGTAGAAATCCGCTGCTTATAATCGTTGTACTCGTTCCAAAAAAAAAAAAAAAATAAAAAAAATAAAAAAAAAAGGTTCAATTGGCTCTAAGCCCTATGGACTTAACATCTGAGGTCATCAGTCCCCTACACTTAAAAATACTTTAACCTAACTAACCTAAGGATACCACACACATCTAAGCCCGAATCAGGATTCGAATGTGCGACCGTAACAGCAGCGCGGTTCCCGACTGTAGCGCCTAGAACCGCTCGGCCACCGCAGCCGGCGTACTCGTTGCAGGTGGTAAAGAGAGTAGTAACTGTTACGCACGATACAAATAATCTTACTTTCGCTAACAACAAGTTGGAGGGCCACTTTCCTGGAGCTTGTACTAGAGTTCATCTCAATATGCCGTAGAACCCAGTCCTCCATATCTAACTTAAGCACAGTCCGACGCCACCCCACACTTCCGTCTGTCTGAAAGGACCCACGATCACACAAACACCCAACGGCAAGAAAAAGAGCTATAGATGTTGTGTGGTGTGGTTAGTGTCTGTGAGTGTACTTGTTTTGGCAAAGCCGTGCCGCCTCTCGAGTTTCCATCTGCTTGACCGTACACAGATACCATCTCGTCTTATTTCCGACACGAATACCGGACCATTCTGCAGCTTACATTACGCTGCGTCAATCACACAGCTAGCAATATGGAAGACACGGCATGTAGTCAGAGGAACTATCATTCGTCAGTGCCATCTACCGCGGCAACGATGCATTTCCGGACACATGTTTTTCCTCCATTTCAGCCAGGAATGCGGTTTATCGTATTCAGGAGGGTAATACGGAACGCTGTGCTGGATGCCAACGGCCTCGTATCACTAGCAGTCGAAATGACGGGCATCTTATCCGCATAGCTGTAACGGATCGATCCCTGAGGCAACAGATGTGAACGTTTGCTAGACAACAACCATCTGCACGAACCGTTCGACGACGTTTGCAGCAGCATGGACTATCAGCTCGGAGACCATGGCTGCGGTTACCCTTGACGGTGCATCACGGAAAGGAGCGCCTGCGATGGTGTACTCAACGGTGAACCCGGGTGCACGAATGGCTAAACGTCATTTTTTCCGATGAATCCAGGTTCTGTTTACAGCATAATGATGGTCGCATCAGTGTTTGGCAACATCGCGGTGAACGCACATTGGAAGCGTGTATTCGTTATCGCCATACTGGCGTATCACCCGGCGTGATGGTATGGGGTGCCAGTCGTTACACGTCTCGGTCACTTCTTGATCGCATTGACGGCACTTTGAACAGTGGACTTTCCATTTCAGATATATTACGACCCGTGGCTCTACCCTTCATGCGATCCCTGCAAAACCCTACATTTCAGCAGGATAATGCACGACCGCATGTTGCAGGTCCTGCACGGGCCTTTCTGGATACAGAAAACGTTCGACTGCTGCCCTGACCAGCCCATTCTCCAGATCTCTCACCAATTGATAAGTCTGGTCAATGGTAGACGAGCAACTGGCTGGTCACAATACGCCAGTCACTACTCTTGATGAAATGTGGTATTGTGTTGAAGCTGCATGGGCAGCTGTACCTGTACACGCCATCCAAGCTCTGTTTGACTCAATGCCCAGGCGTATCAAGGTCGTTATTACGGCCAGAGGTGGTTGTTCTGGGTACTGATTTCTCAGGATCTATGCACCCAAATTGCATGAAAATGTAATCACGTGTTAGTTCTATTATAATGTATTTGACCAATGAATACCCGTTTATCATCTGCATTTCTTCTTGGTGTAGCAGTTTTAATGGCCAGTAGTGTACTTGACAGAGTCAGTCACAGTGGGCGACCTGTTTAGGTCTTGGGAGACGGTCTTGCTCTACTCCTGAAAATATCGTATGGGTGGTCTGACACAAGAAGATCAAAGAGTCACAAGATTTGTCCCAATTAATGCTGGAAGTAGTTCATATTAATCAGTCCACGCATGAATATATCCGTTCTTTTGATTCGGCACATCGTTTCCCATGACACTGTACGAGGACCCGCATCTTACGCCTACCATTAACACGCGATAACACGTCTAAAAATATTCCGGGCTACTATACCGTGATCGAATCCCTTCTGCGGATGCCATCATCATGAGAGTTGAGTGAATATCCGATTAACCCTTTGGTTTGCTACTGGCTGCAGTAAAATTTAATTTCCACTTGCTCCTGCACAGGGGCGTGACATCACAATTGTCCGTTGCCAGTGACTGTCGATCGCTATTGCTATCGTTCTGCGGTGGACTGACGCACATCTTCGGCACAAAAATCTAGAAAGTATTGAGCTTCACCCCCTCCTCCACTCAATTATCATTACTATTCTTTTTAGGAATCTCTATCACCAGTCTGTATAGCCGATTCCTGAGCTCTAGAAGTTTGTGAGCACTCTACGTCGACCTTAGTTGTTCCCGTTTCCGTTTATTGAGTTTGTACATTGTGGTGATATTATGGGACGTGAAAATCGTCCTTGTGCTAGCGGTGACACGTTTAATGGACGTTACGGAAACTTTAAAATTCGCAGGCTTCTCTACATCATTCTAATCTTTACGTGGCTATCTTATCGCTCTTTTACTACCAGCAGACGAATATTAGTCACTCAACGACGCATTGATGAGGTATTCCAAAACTGTGTCGAGCATCTCCGACTGACTTAAGTTTCTTGCTCCCTGCCGTGGATGGTGATCCGAATCCCGGTGTAGGTAAACGTCCGTGTGTATAGGGTTTCTGTATCCCGAATGTCCCAAGCTACCATCTTCTGTTTTTAAGAGTAGCACATCTAGGTAATGTAATCCGCCATCTGGCTCCGCTTTCATAGTGAACGGAATGAATCTTCGGATTAATGTTATTGACGTCTCCACAATACAGAAGTATTTTCCACGTAACAAAACCAGATGTTCGTTTTTATGGTGCCGTACGTCACTCGGTAAAAACGAAACCACTGTAGTGTCACTTTGTTGTCCATCTGTTTGTGTGCCTGTCTCCCAGTCCCACTGTTAATAATCCTTTATCTAAGGAACGGGTACACGTTTAAAGTTTACACTTGCCTCACACGCAACTGTCTACCATCACTTGTCGGTGCAAAAGTCTCTAGCTCCTACATCAGTGCTTTGAAAATATATGGCCGTTAAGTCACATATTTTGATACTCACAAACACACTCATCAAAACCTGTAGAATACTTCTCGTTTGCCTCGAATCATGAAATTTAGCAGGAAGCAAGATTTCATGGTACAAGTAAAGGAAAAAATCGGTTAGTTTGTAAATATCTCACACGAAAAAAAAATTATTTGGTCATTTGTTATCTAACTGTCTGTCTGTCCGCCCTTTTTTCTCATGAGGTATACAAGTACAAAGTTTAAATTTATCTTGAATACTGAGGTCTACGGTCCGTCGGCAGTGTAAACACTTAAGCTTTTAAGCCAATGCAATCAAAAGATACGACAATTTATGTCACATTTTCTGATACTCGCAAATTCACTCATCAGAAGCTATAGGATACTGCCTGTTGCGCTGTACTCATGAAATTTGGAAGAAGAACGATTTCGCAGTACAAATAAAGGAAAAAAAATCTGAAAATTGTTAATTTGTATCACACTATACGAAAAGATATCTCTTTGTTATTCTGCTTTAAACTTAAAATTAAAGCGTTGTCGATTGTTAGGAATTCCGGGAACCGTTATCTTGCCAGGTAACAACCGCCGATATTCTCGATTCCCGATATGTGTGAACTGTCTATACACATAAATAAGTTTGTACCACCAGTCCTACTCTCAGCTGGCCAAATTGTCATTATAATTACTTTTTTTTATGTGGCTCTTCCCGATACATCTTCTTCAAATTTTGTGGTGAAGAAACTTATTAAACTGCACCACCATTGACATCGCGGCGAGTGACTTTCATGAAACTTGGTTCAAATGGTTCAAATGGCTCTTAGCACTATGGGACTTGACTTCTGAGGTCATCAGTCCCCTAGAACTTAGAACTACTTAAACCTAACCAACCTAAGGATATCACATACGTCCATGCCCGTGGCAGGATTCGAACCTGCGACCGTAGCGGTCGCGCGGTTCCTGACTGTAGCGCCTAGAATCGCTCGGCCAATACCGGCCGGCATGAAACTTGCTTTAAGGGCAAGAAAATAATCTTGCCGTACTACATGGCGGGGCAAATGGAAGTGGCCCGAAGAACATCGTTCCAGGCACAAAGAAATACAGCAGAGGAAAGGAAATACAGACTAACCTGATTATAGCATATGTTGAAACTAACGTCCATTCATCTCCTGGCACCTTTGGGCCCTGGTCAGCAAGTTTCTAAAAGTGGTTCGAAGCAGGACTGATGGAATTGCTGCAGTCTCATCCATAACGTTCTGCACAGCTCTTGAAGACTATGAATAATGTTGCGATATGAACTTCGACTTGAGGGCTCCTCACATAAAGTAATCGGACACAGATCAGATAAACCTGGGTGGCCACCTAGCTTTGCGACCGGTCTGAACCCTGCTAACAACTCTTGTCAGGCATGAAGAGTGTGTAAATGTGATCCAAGGTTCGGCCGGCTGTACGGGCAGTTGCTCCATCCTATTGGCAGTAGGGTACGTCTTTTCCTCCTCCGTTAATGCCGCCACAAATTGTTTCAAACTGCTGGCAATGTAAAGCCTCGATATCAGCGCCTGATGCCACACGTGGGACCAATAATGCGGCGTACAGACACTGCACTCAAAACCCCTACCTTCTGATCATGCAATGGTGTTTTTTGGTAGTTAAGCAGTACTCCGCTGTCGTGAAACTGTGATTCTGTGCGTTGATATAGCCTCTAACTTGAACCTAGGCCATATCAGACGTGAAGAGCAGATCCATGTCCAAGTCATTCATTGTTATCTCAGCGAACAGCCACTCACAAAACTGGAGTCGCTGAGGAGTAACGGTTGGTTTTAATATATGAACAATAGATACTCGGTAAGGATGCGCTTGAAGGTCTAGGTGTAGTATTCGTCCGCATTATCAACGTGGAATGCTGGGTTTTGCGAGAGGCGTCGGATTCGTTTGCTATGACTCCGAAGCATTTTCTGGTTAACTGCAGGCGCATTATCCGCTGGGCGGGCACGTTTCGTGACGGTCTCTGACTTGTTCAAAACAGATCCTGTCTGACGCCATTCTCTGACTAAGCGTTGCAAGGCACTCTGTGCTGGCACTTTGATACCATTCTCAGCAAACAACTGACCACACCGATTCGGGTGTGCTGGCCGCCTGGATATGGCTTTAGGCGGTTCCCCCCGCCTGACGTATAGGGTTTCTCAAACGTTTACAAATCGTTCTCATACTTCCACTTGGGATAACACGAAGCGCATACAGAAGGAGTATCCAAATTCCGTTCCAGAAGGGAAGGGGTGACGACAGGCCAGTAACATTGCCAAATTCATAAATTAACATACTGATTCTTTGAAGAGACGGGACAAAGGCCACAGAAAGAAGAAAAGTCCGAGCAACTGGGGTTTTTTCATAGTTCGTACGTTCTCTCAGTACATTCCAATGTGTTTCCAGAATGAAAGTTTCACTCTGCAGGGGAGTATGCTCTGATATGAAACTTCGTTGCAGATTATAACTGTGTGCCGGACCGAGGCTCGAACTCGGGACCTTTGACTTTCGCGGGCAGGTGCTGCACCATCTGAGCTACTCACGCACGACTCAGGCCGTTTTCTCACAGCTTTGCTTCCGCCAGCATCTCGTCTCCATATATTCCAAATTTCACAGATGTTCTCCTGTAAAACTTGCAGAACTAGCACTCCTGGAAGAAAGGAAGTTGCAGAGACCTGGCTTTGCCACAGCCTGGGGGCTTTTCCCAGAATGGAAGTTCGTCCGTTAATCGAACTCCGTCTCCTTCAGTATAATAATACCAAATCACAAACGCGCGCGGCGACATTTACAACAATCTAACGTCTTGGTTTCTCCACCATCGATCATCGCCCATACAGTCCCCATTTGGCACCATCCAATTTTCATTTCTTATCAGAACTTCAAGAACGCGAGAACGCCTTCGAAAATTTCAGTTAGAGATAGTGAAGCGATGCAAGTGGAGGCGAGGTTGTAGCTTCATCAACAAAGTCAAAAACTCTGCAGTGATGGTATCAACAAACTGGTCTGTAGTTGCGAGAAATGTCGCCTGGGTTACTGTGTTGAGAAATACCAACGCAGTCGTGAAGAATAAAGACGTAGATTATTAATATATTTGTAAATTTTTGGTAAGGTCTTATGAGACCAAACTGCTGAGGTCATCGGTCCCTAAACTTACGCACTACTTAATCTAACTTAAACTAACTTACGCTATGGACAACACACACACCCATGCCCGAGGGAGGACTCGAAACTCCAGGGGGGGGGGGGGGGGGGTAGGAGGATTATTAGTATCGTTTGTTTTGTTTAAAATGTATTGTTTCACCTCGTTGTCTAGGGACACCGTCTTTGATTAATAATCAAAACATCCGGTGACCGGGGTTAGAACCCCACCATGGCCTAAATTTTGAATGAATATCATCAGTAATAGCGGCCGAAGACCTCCGACATAGGGAGTTACCCTCACTCAGCCAATGCCTACGTCAAAGATGGCGATGGAACGGACAGAGGTTCAGGGCACTCCCTTTGCCCTTGGGGTAGGAAAGTGCCCTTAAAAGACAAAGGAATCAGCAAAAATCAACAGCAGGTGGATGCAGAGGGCAATGAAAACCAATGTATTAAAGACAAATAACGTGTATCCACAGCACATGTGGCCTGTAATTGAAACAATGTCATGATCTCTCCACTGGCAAAAGATCCGGAATAGTCCTCCATTCGGATCTCCTACCTGCCGCAGCTCTTGAAGACTATGAATAATAGTATTTGTTAAAAACAGTCTTAGTTGCAATTTTATTTTTTTTTATTTTTCAACGACGCGTTTCGCCTTATTTAGGCATCATCAGGCTATCTACATAGAAAACAGAGAACAAATATATCTGTTTAAGAATCGCGATCGCGTTGTGCAGGCTTGGATAACCTATAAGCATGTATAAACAGATCACCTATTGAAAATATAAACAGATCACCTATTGAAGGAGCAAATACCTTAATTTGGTATTTCTTAAGAATCCTTTAGTCAGTGTAGCCAAAGAGCATCGTCGAATATATCAGGCCAACATCGCCTTCGTTAAACACAGGTAAAAACTAGAAATATAAAACAGTAAAATCATTACCTTTTCTGGATGGACGCGAGAGGCATCAAGATCTGCATAACGCGTTCCCGTTCACAGGAGCGAGTAACAGTAAGATGGGGGCTCAGGTAGTAAGCATAATGTGCCACAGCGTCGTGTGCCAGTACTGAAGCCTAATACAGAACCACCTCAGGAGGTGGCGCTGCGACGCAGCAGTGATTAAAAGTGAGAGATAGTAAACTGGATATACCCACTAAAACTATATAAATGTAATGCACATAAAACATTGATAAGATGGAATTACTAGGGGCAACACGTGTGCTTAACTTACCGTAAAATTTTGACGAAGTAAAATATAAATGAAGGCGGTAAATTTAAAATGAGAAAACAAGGTGTATACTACAACACACAGATGCAGTACATAAACCGATTTTTCGTATCATACACCACTAGAACGAGAACATTAAAAACACAAGACCGTAATTTCAAATAAAGAGGCCGCCCATATAACACTCAATACTGCGTCATTCGGAGCTAGAACGTCTAGCAAGAATAATTTACCGCCTTCATTTATATTTTACTTCGTCAAAATTTTAGGATAAGTTAAGCACAGGTGTTGCCCCTAGTAATTCCATCTTATCAATGTTTTATGTGCATTACATTTATGAAGTTTTAGTGGGTATGGATATCCAGTTTACGATCTCTCATTTTTAATCACTGCTGTGTTTCAGCGCCACCTCTTGAAGTGATTCTGTATTAGGCTTCAGTATTGGCACACGACGCTGTGGTGCATTATGCTTACTACCTGAGCACCCATCTTACTGTTACTTTGTCCTGTGAACGGGAACGCGTTATGCAGATCCTGGTGCCTCTCCCGTCCATCTAGAAAAGGTAATGATTTTACTGTTTTATATTTCCAGTTTTTACCTGTGTTTAACGAAGGCAATGTTGGCCTGATATATTCGACGATGCCCTTTGGCTACACTGACTAAAGGATTCTTAAGAAATACCAAATTAAGGTATTTGCTCCTTCAATAGGTGATCTGTTTATATTTTCAATAGGTGATCTGTTTATACATGATTATAGGTTATCCAAGTCTGCACAACGCGATCGCGATTCTTAAATAGATGTATTTGTTCTCTGCTTTCTGTGTAGATAACCTGAAGATGCCTAAATAAGGCGAAACGCGTCGTTGAAAAATAAAAAACTAAAATTGCAACCAAGAGTGTTTTTAACCAGTACTGTTAAGCACTGGTTTGCTGTTATGCCACATATGGATTGGAAGAATGACTATGAATAATGTTGCGATACAACTTCTACTTGAGGGCTAGGTGACCGTGAGAAATAGTTTCAATAACCAATGAAGGGATAACTTCCTACGAGTCGGGGCGTTGAATATCATAAATTTGAATGTCACAGGGAATGCAGAAAGTCTGAATAGGGAAATGTTAGGATCGATCTAGATATAGCGGGTGTCAGGGAAGTGAAATGGAAAGAAGACAACGATTTATGGTGAGATAAGTATAGGGTAATATCAACAGCAGCACAAAATAGTATGACAGGAGTAGGATTCGTTATGAATACGAATGGGCAGAGAGTGAGTTACTGTGACAGTTCAGTGACAGGTTTATTCTTACCCGAATCGAGATCAAACCAACGCCGACAACGATATTTCACATATACATGCCGACGACTCAGGCCGAAGATAAAGAGATAGACAAAGTACAGGGTGATTCAAAATGAATACCACAACTTCGAAAATCTGTATTTAATCAAAGAAACATGATGGAACCTTGAAGAGTACTTAACAAAGTTGTTTTCAATAGAAAACAAGTTCATAAATGTCCAGTGTGATACTAACAACATCGACCCAATACTCGAACTCTTTCCATACTCTCTGTAGCATCTCCAGCCTAACAGTTTGGAGAGCTGCAGTTATTCCTTCTTTTAGTTTCTCGATGTTAGCTGGTAGCGTAAGACCAGGGCTTCTTGGAGGCCAGTGATGACGTGCTCTGTCACGAGCTGCCTGGCGACCGATCCATTGGTGGGGGTATGTTTCGTTCAAACAGGCACGGACAGAGATGTGCCAATGGGGTGGTACCCCACCCTGCTGAAACATAAATTGACGCACATGTCCTTCGAGTTGAGGGAACAGCCAATTCTGCAACATTTCCAGATATATTTGCCCAGTTACAGTTGCACCTTAGAAGAAAAAAGGTCCAAAATCTTTGTTGACTGAGATGTAACACAAAAAATTTCACCTTAGGTGAATCACGTCCATACTAAGTTGTTTCCCGCGAATTTTCAGTGCCCCATAAACGGACAATGAGCCGAGTGATTTTTCCTGTTGTGTGAAATGTTGCTTAATCGCTGAACACTAGCCTCCAAATGAACCGGTCTTCTATTTCCATTTACTCAAGGACAAACTCGCAGAACTCGATTCTTTTCACCTTATTAGCTTCGGAAAGGGTTTGAACCATTTGTAGACGATAAGGTTTCATTACTAACCTTTTCATTGGGACGGCTAAATGGTCGGTTGCGGCATTTTCAGCTCTCTGCTAGCTCGGCTGGTCGATTTTCCTGGACTGCGAGCAAATGCTTCCTGAACGCCGCCAACGTTTTCTTCACTCGTGCGGGGCCGTGCGACCTTTTCCCCTCGCACAAACACCCTTTCTCCGTAAATTGTTTATAGCAACGTACGATACACCATCTATGATGAGGCTGAACACCATACTTGGTTCAAAACTCGGGCTGAACAACTGTCGTCAGTTCACTTCTGCTGTACTCGATAACTCAAAATGATTTTTTTTTAGCAGTCGCCATCTTAGCACTGACGACAAATGTGAAGGTTACGTGGCCGACAGCGCTGCTAGCAACCACATGAGCAATTACATGAAACTTCAGAGTTTCCTTCAATCGACGACAGAAAGAGCGTAGCTCTCCTTTTCTTCTTTGCAGAGTTCTCGATTTTCAAAGTTGTGGTATTCTTTTGAATCACCCTGTATATGAGGATATTGTGGGGATCATTAAGTACATAAAGGGAAATAAAAATCTAATAGTCCCGTGGGATTGGAATGTGGTTTAGGGGAAAAAGTAACAGAATGGATTACGGGAGAATACGGGGTTGGTACTAGGAATGAAAGACGATAAAGTCTAACTGAGTTCTGCAATAAATTCTAGCTAGTCATAGGAATACCCTGTCAAGACTCACAAGGGGAGGAGTAATACCTGTTAAAGGCCGGGATGTAGAGGAAGATTTCAGATAAGTTACTTCATGGTAAGACACAGATTCCGAAAACAGATAGTTGAATGTAAGGCCTCATCAGGAGCAGGTATAGACCCAGATCGCAATTTAGTAAGGATGTATGGTATACTGAAGTTTAAGAGTGGTTAGGAAGAACCAGCAGGCAGAGCGGTGAGATAAGGAAGTACTAAGGAATGAAGAGATATGCTTGAAGTTCTCTGAGGCCATAGATCCTGCGATAATGAATAGCTCAGTGTGCAGTTCAGTTGAAGAATAATGGATGTTTCTGAAAGGGCAATCACAAAAATAGGAAACACAAACACAGGTTCAAAATAGGTAGTGGCGAAGAAAGTATGGGTAACAGAAAATATACTAGCAGAAGAAATACTTCAGTAGGTCGATGAAAGAAGGGAGTACCAGAATGTTCCTGCAAATTTAGAAATACAATGGCACAAGTCACTCAGGAATTAAATAAATGAGAAGTGGAGGGAAGCTAAGGCGAAATGACAGCATGAAAACTGTGAAGAAATCGAAAAAGAAGTGATTGCCCGAAGGATGATGCAGCATACAGGAAACTCAGAACAAACTTCGGTGAAGTTAAAAGCTGTGGTAGTAACATTAAGAGTACAGTTGGAATGTCACTGTTAAAACCGAATGAGGTAGCACATTGGTTAGCTTACTGGACTCGCATTTGGGAAGACGAAGATTACGACCAGCCTCCTGCCATTCTGAATTAGGTTTTCCGTGATTTCCCTAAATCGTTTAAAGCAAATGCCGGGATGGTTCCTTTGAAAGGGAAAGCTTGTGCTCTGTCTCTAATGCTTTACTTGTCGACGGGATGTTAGACAATAATCTCCTCTTATTCCTCCTCCACTGGTATACACAGAGGAGAGAGCGGGTAGGTGGAAAGAGTACATTGAAAGCCTCTATGAATGGTAAGACTTGTCTGATTACATGACAGAAGAAGAAACAATAGTCGATACAGAGGAGACTGGGGATCCAGTATTAGAATCAGACCTTTGGAAGAGCTAAGATCGAATAAAGCAGAAGGAATGGATAACATTCCATCAGAATTCCTGAAATAATTGAGGGAAGTGGTAACAAAACGACTATTCACTTTGGTGTGTAGAATGAATGAGTCTGGCGATATGTCATCAGACTTCAGAAAAAAGTCAGCCGCACAGTTACGACGATTGCAAAAGCCGTCATGTGCGAAAATTATCGTACAATCAGCTTAACAACTCATGGATCCAAGATACTGACATGAATAATATATAGAACAATGGAAAGGAAAATTGATGATGCGTTAGATGATCAGTTTGGCCTCAGGAAAGGTAAAGCAGCAGAGAGGCAATTCTGACTGTTGATAATGCATGCAAGACTGATGAAAATCAAGACATGTTCAATGGATTTGGTGACCTGGGAAAAGCGTTCGACAATACAAAATAGTGCAAGATGTTCGAAATTCTGAGAAAAATGGGGTAAGCTATATGGAAAGATGGATAACACATATTATGTACAAAACCAAGGGGAAACTATAAGAATGGAAGACTAAGAACGAAGCGCACGGATTAAAAAAAGGTGTAAGACAGGGATGTCATCTTTCGCCCCTGTTGTCCAGTGTTGAATCGAAGGAGCATGGGCGACATAAAAGAAAGTTGGAAGAGCGGAATTACTATTCAAGGCCAAAGGATTTCAATGATAAGTTCGTTGATGACGTTGCTATCCTCAGTGAAAGTGAAGGTGAATTACAGGATATTCTGAGTGGATCGAACAGTCTAATATGTATGGAGTAAGGACTGGAAGTGAATCGAATAAAGAAGAAAGTAATGAGAAGCAGCAGAACAGTAGGGAACATCATAACTGATGATCGCAAAGTTAATGAAGTTAAGGAATTTTTCTGCTTAGGCAGTAAAATAACCCATGAAGGATGGAGCAAAGAAAGCATCTAAAGCAGACTGTGACTGCTGGTTGGCTGGTGGTCAGTTCCTATTGGACCAAACTGCTGACGTCATCGGTATCTAGGCTTACACACTACTTAAACTGACTTACGCTAAGGACAACACACACACCCATGCCCGAGGGAGGACTCGAATATCTGACGGGGGAAGCCGCGCGAACCGTGTCAAGGTGCCCTCGACTTCACGGCGACAGCACGCGACCATTATTGTTAAAAGGGCATTCCTGACCAAGAGAATTCCATTAGTATCAAACATAGGCCTTAATTTGAAGAAGAGATTTATTTGAAGATAGGTTTGGAGAACAGAATTGTACGGTAGTGAAACATAGACTGTGGGGAAACCGAAAAAAAGAGAATAGGAAAAGCTGAGGTGTGGTGCTATAGAAGAACGTTGAAAATTAGGTGGACTGTCTAGTATGATAGAAGAAAAAAAATAAGCTAAATGTATTACAATTTTTTCAATTTTAATCTGATAATTACATGTGTGTTGTGTTTCATACAAGAACGTCGTGTTCCCAGTTTGGCACAGCTTTGCCACAGGCAAAACGAAAGAGGTTTAAGACGTCTGTCTTCTGGTCGCTCCTGATCGTTGTCAGAAGGACGCTGGTTTTTGATTACGCAAAAAGAACAAGCTGGATTCATTTAGGTAATCAGTATAAATTCATTTAGGTAATCAGTATAAATTTTATAATTACCTAAGGGACCTTTAACGATGAACAATAAAAGAATTGCATTTGCAAATGAAATCATTAATAAATGGGATGGCTATGAGTTGTGAACAAGAAGTGCCCTTCTGTCTACGACCAGGATGCCGCAGTATTCTCTGCTGCGGTAAAGGCTGTTTGACATTTACGAGGGCGGTTCAGAAAGTAACCTCCGATTGGTCACAGTGCGGGTTGTGGGGGGAGTAGCGACGCCATCTGTGCGTTCACGCACTCAACAGGTCAGTCGGCATCAAGCCGTGGTCGAGTGAACGTCGTACCTGCGCTAGTTTAGTTTTTGTGGCAGTTTGAAATGTGTGCTGCAATAGAAAACCCCGCCAAATGTGAAGTGCGTGCTGTCATAAGGTTTTTTACAGCCAAAGGATATTCTGCAGCAGCTATTCATCGTGAGCTTTGTGCCGTGTACGGACCAAGAGTTATGAGTGAAGGAGTTGTCCGTGAATGGATACGTTTATTTCAAAGTGGACGAGAAAACGTTCATGATGAAGAGAGGAGTGGTAGACCATCATTGGTGACTGACGAACTCGTTCAGAGAGTTGATGCAAAAGTTCGTGAAAATCGACGTTTCTCAATGTCGGAGTTGTCTACTGGTTTTCCACAGATTTCTAAGACTCTCTTGTACGAGATAGTGACAGCAAAATTGGGTTACCGTAAGTTCTGTGCACGATGGGTGCCCAAAATTCTTACCGACCACCACAAAAATTCAAAGAATGGCCTCTGCATTAGACTTTCTGTCACGTTATGAGGACGAAGGAGAACCATTGTTAAACAGAATCGTGACCGGTGACGAAACCTGGATTAAGTAAGTGAACCCTGAGACAAAAGAACAATCAAAGATGTGGGCACACTCAAATTCGCCTACCAAACCAAGAAAAGCCTCGCAAGATTTTTCTGCCAGAAAACTGATGGCAACGGTGTTTTGGGATGCCAAAGGGGTGTTTGTTGTTGGTTGAATTCATGGAACGTGGTACGACCATTAATCAAGACGTGTACTGTGAAACAATAAAAAAGTTACGACGGGCTATACAGAACAAACGCCGTGGTATGCTGACTTCCGGTATCGTTTTTTTGCACGATAACGCCCGTCCTCACTCTGCTCGCAAAACAACAGCCCTTCTTGAGTCCTTCAAGTGGGACGTTATCAACCATCCACCTTACAGCCCAGACCTGGCGCCAAGTGATTATCACCTCTTCATGCATTTGAAGAAATGGCTCGGGTCACAGCGGTTTGATGACGACGAAGAGCTCAAAGATGCGGTCACAGGCTGGCTCCAGGCACAAGTGGGTGATTTTTATGCAGAAGGAATTTCAAAGCTTGTGAAGAGATACGATAAGTGCCTCAATCGCTATGGAGACTATGTAGAAAAATAGTGCAAAGATGTAGTTGTAAGATGTATATATTAAAATATTTTTATTTAACTTGGTGTATTTTTTTAAATCAACTGGAGGTTACTTTCTGAACGGCCCTCGTATAAAAATAATATGACATGGAGCTGAAAAAAGGAAAAGAATAGAATAAGAAGTCTGTTAAACACTAAATATATTCAAATAATTCTCACAAGCAATTAGGGCTTATATATAAACAGTATAACTTACATAAGTAATTTTCTGACTGTATGGTGCGGTGCGATCAGATTTCAGCCTGTCCTGTGCTCGCTTCTTGGTTCACATCACAAATTACATTCATTATTTTTCTCCTTCCTTCGGGACAATTCTTGGACCTTTCAACACCTTCATAACAATAACTTGCCGATTTGCAGTATCGAACATAAATTACTTGAATTTTAATTAATTATTAACTGTTGTCTGCACGCTGGCAAGACCGCTCACTTTTATGGCTTCTAGACGACCTTCTTTATGCTTCTACATTATAGGAAGAAGTACGATTAAATGTAAAGATCTACAAAGGTTTTTACCGTCATATTTTTCATTTAGATCGAAGCGGAACGCTCAGTTCAGCTTCTGATAAAATATTTCTTTGACTGCGCAATCAATGTATTAGCGTTCGCGCTAGATGCGCATCTATGAAGTTACGTAAACTATATAAGACAAATGTCTTTCAAAGAATAGGTCTCTTCTCATAAGTTGACAATTTAGTACACAGCTAGGTGAATGCATTTCCAAGGGTACTCACCGCTTTCATACAATGGAAATCCCAACAACATTACAACTGATGAATAGGTTTTCTGTAGAATGGGTGAGGAAAGGAATGTATGGAGAACACTGACAAGAAGAAGGGACTGAGAGATGGCACATTTGTTAAGACATCAGGCAGTAACTTTCATGGTACTAGAAGGAGCTGTAGACGGTGAAAACTCAAGAGGAAAACAGAGATTGGAATACATCCAACAAATAATTCGTGGCGAGTCGCATAAAAACGGTATGAAGACCGATAACTGATCAAAAACCAGAATATTATTAAAAAACCACTAAATATCTCACTTCATTACATGTTTCTCCCACTGTAATTTTTTCGTAGGTCCCGATTCCACTACTTTTAAAATCCAGATTCTATCAAACTTCTGGCACTGTTAAAGTAATTGCATGGGGGCACAATGTGAATATACTTCCCCGGCTTGGCTTGTAGTAACAGTGAAAATGAGGAAAATAAATAATGAAAGACAGACACTTAAGCAAAGTAAGTGACAATGAAAATAAGAGTTTAGTTCCTACTTGATAACCAGCGAAGTGCTACTTCTGCTTGCAGCACACAGGCTGGCTCTTCCATCCTCTTGTGATACGTAGCAGACACGCTACACGTAAGGTTTTTCTCTGTCGGTAACACCGAGGAAATAGCTTGACGATCGAAAGAGAACAAAAGGTGTTGACTTTCTTTCCACAACAAACAGGGGCGTCAGCCCGGTTTCATGTTTACAAAACAGACCCCTGTTTCGTGTTTGTTGCCTTTGCTGCTGCTCAAACAGTCGAAACAGTGTGCCACAACTTCACACACATTTATAACGCTCTACCTTAGGCTGTTGCCCGACTTATATACATGCGGTAATTGGTGTTCCAGAAACACACAAAAATTGAACAGTAATAGCGAACGAAAGTGAGAGCAGGGTCCATCTAAAGGGCACATTCACTGCTAATGTTGGATCTTAAATGATTTATGTTAGGGATTAGTGTGTTGTTTTGTGCTGCTATGAATATCATGTTTGTATCGTAGCTACTGCTCTATGTGGCAATGCAGTCAAATATTATGGGGAAATGAATTACCCTCTGTCTTCGCCTCTGCGACCTTCTGCATGTTTCGGGCTTTCAAATAAAAATCTGGCCCACAACTACGTAGCCTCAGAGTTGAAATATTAAAAGTTTTGGCTGGTTTCGTTGTCTAGCTGGTGGGATACTTAGTTGCCGCATTACATGCCAAATACTGCTGAGTCTACAGTATACAATATGAATACACACATGAATCGAATGGTCGAAGGTTCCTGTCACTCGGCAATTGCGAATTTTGAATGTAACATAGAAATTTATAAATGAGAGATCGCAATTAAATAAAATCAGCAGGTACCATTTTAACGACTTTAAATGATGTGTACGATATCAGAAGTAGTTTTAAGAATGCCGTTTATTTCTTCAAAACACTTATTGATGTCCTTGTTCCAGCAATTAAATAAAATATAAGTTGAATAACAGGGAAACAATAGACTCCTACGTCACGTAATTACTTACGAGCAACAACATTGCTCGCGAGGTATTCACATCTAAACAGATACTACATCTTCACTGCACAAGCCACGGAAATCTCACAAGTGCAAAAGTGGGCACTACGATATATTTCTATCTCCCATGTGCCGCGCGGGATTAGCCGAGCGGTCTCAGGCGCTGCAGTCATGGACTGAGCGGCTGGTCCCGGCGGAGGTTAGAGTTCTCCCTCGGGCATGGGTGTGTGTGTTTGTCCTTAGGATAATTTAGGTTAATTAGTGTGTGAGCTTAGGGACTGATGACCTGAGCAGTTAAGTCCCATAAGATTTCACACACATTTGAACATTTTTATCTCCCGTGACCACGCTCAAACTGCTCAACACTGTCCAAGTATTTCCTGCGACCGCCCGTCGCGCCTTCCCGTCCAGCACTCCCCCATGTCTTGTACTACCCGATGCTCCTCCTCCACTTCCATACGCTCTCTCCATTGATTTCGGTAGTCATCTACAACAGTAACGAGCGCTGTGATTGGCTAGAGCGCTCCCGCCGTGTCTCCAAGCCAACACACACTCAAAAACATACAAAAACACATATGAAATACTGGATTTACATTTAAATGACTTGAAATTAAATAAATATTCCTATGGCTGGACCATGAACACGCTCTACCACATATTATTAAATACATAAACAAATTAAATAAACATATATCAAAGGAATAGAAGCAAAAGTAGGCCAGTAGTCTAATGTCTCTGTGCTCTCTAAAGCACAGTAAAGATTTGACCAATTTTTTCATGAATGGTATATATCGGATATAAACAAACAAGTAGACGAATAAATATATGTTTATAAGCATGCTGCTATCGTTTTCTCGTGTAACTGTGGAGTACTTATGGCCTGAAGCGATCAATAGTAATCGGCCACTTTGACCTCCAATAACTCATATACTAGTCAAGTTACATGCCTATAATTCATACCGGAAACTCGTTATTGGGTGTTACTTCTATAATTTACAGTCAAATAACAAACTTCAAACTAATAAAGATATTGATAACCAGATTACACCATCATAATCGTCGTGCAAATAATGGTAATGTACATGTTGCATTTTAAGGTATCATGTTTCCTCTGGCTATTATTAATTTCTACATGAACTGTGAAATACCTGCCATTATGGTTTCACAAAGTGCGCCATCTTTGGTACTCCCGGCGTACATATCTCCTTCATCGACACAAAGCACAGTCCTCGACACAGCGTCAATGTGGAATTCCCAGCCACGCGGTCGGCCTGCACCATACGCTGGGGCTACCCCTCTTGCTCCGGCTAATGTTCGGAACCCCATGGTTGCTGACGAGCCCTGGCTTGCCGAGCGGCCCATGCTCACGCCAATTGCGAACTTACAATATTTTCAGGGCGCCACTACACGCCCATTACCTCACAGTGTGACGTACTATAAGGTCTGCAGCATGCTTGGTATACTATTTATTCACTGTTATTAATTAACGTAACTGTCATTAACTGTTTCATGTTCCCGTCCAGTGTATTGTTTAACATTTTCAGAGTTGTAGTGTCATTAATTTTAAGTTGCAGTGAAAGATGCACCTGTATTGAGAAACCGAACAATAAAAGCGAAGATTGTTTCATGTTCCTGTCCAGATAACATTTTCATAGTTGCGGTGTCATTAATTTCAGGTTGCAGTGAAAAATTTAGCAAACTGACAGTAAAAATGAAGACAAGAGCTGTCAAAAAAGGTGTCATCTGCAGTGGTGTGTGAAATTGTTTCGAAATTTGACGTGAAAAATAATAGGCTAATGAGTGACTTTTCTAACACTACAAATGCTGAGAATTCCACGTGTTAAAATATTTCTTACTTATACGAAGCAGAATAAAACGGGCAGTCAAACTGCAATGCCTCACACTGCTCTAAATTATTAATGATCGAAAATATGTGGTCCACAGTAGGTACTGGAACACACTCATCTGGAAATGGTGGCTCTCTTGGAATAAGCATTTGTGTGTGGACAAATTTTGCGCTCATTAGCCACAAGAACTATGCAAAATACAAACGTAAGGTTGCGTGGAAACAAGTTATAGTGTAGACGTGTAGAAGTTGTACATTTGAAATTAAAATTTAGTATTGTAAATGCAAACAATTACAGAAAAAGCTCAGTACTATCAAATACATGACATATAGTTTAGAGTTCCATATTTCAGGTGCACAAACCTTAGTCCTAAGTTGGGAAAAAAGCGTTACAGCTTTCCAGATGATTGTATCTGTAACTTCAGATTCAGCTTTTATAATTTCATATTACTAATATCATATCGCTACTGTCGTTTGTACTTGGTCTGGTTGGAGGATTCTGGAACAAATGTACTTTGTCCTCTATAATCCACTTTACTAGTTCATTATGTGCTCGTATAAGAGACTTTAAGGAAACTTCGAGGTCCAGGAAAAAAAAGACTTATTGGAAAACTGCGTGGATTAAACTATGACGGGGAGTACATGGAATGAACTTGACATGGTCGATACGCTAATACGAAGCCGGTTATTGCGCCGCAATCCGTATTTAGGTGGTGGAGTCTTGAGTGTGCTGGGTCTTTTCTAGTATTGCATTAGGCGCATAATATTCATGTCATAACGAGGATCGGCCGATGAAAACATTTGAGCGTGCGCCCCCGCGTGTGGGTTTCTTTGTTAACAGCGCCCTCGTTGATATGATAGAGATTTATGTGATTAAAACAACATTCTAAAAAAAAAAGGGTAAAATACAAGCATACCTAAAACTGTATTCATTCTTTACCAGAGTCACTCACGTCCACCCACACATCACACAATCAGTAAAATGTTGTAAATTAGGTATGATTTGAATTTCCTACTCTTACATTTGCCGCGTTTGCCGGTATTATCAAACGACTGAAGATTTGGTAAACTGTTCTAAGACCTCGTTTTTGAGAACCATGGCTGCAATATCGACCGATACTTGTGTGGATTTGTGATAACTTACAAAGAACATGATTGAGAAACCCATTCTTCTTCTTCTTCTTCTTCTTAAAGATTATCTCCGGCCGGCGCCGATTCTCTGTCCCCAGCCGCCATCTTCTTCTGTCTTGGCTTCCCTTAACGTTCATATTCCTTGCTTCCTTTGCCTCCTCCACATCATTATGCCAGTTGCGTCGTGGGCGAACACTCTTCTTCCGCTCGGGCGGTATCCATCGTAGCATTCTATTTGGTACCCTTTCTTCATTCTTCCTATTCGCTTAACCAAACCACATCAGCTGTTTTTGTTAGTCGTCGTCATAGATATCCTTATCCACTTTCATACTACGTCGGATTACATCATTTCTTATGCTATCCATCCTAGTAGAGCCTGAGCTTCGGATTAAGTAATCCGTTTCAGTCGCAAGCAGTTTATTTTTGTTTTTTGCTAACGTCCCAGGCTTCTGCTCAGTAGAAAACTGCACCCTGAGGTATAGTCTTCTATATTCTCTTCTTCATTGTTATCTTTTTATTGACAGAACAGAGTGTGCAGGTAAATTAGGTTTTGTCCTATTGTCTGATTATAAAATACGGTCAATGTCAATGTGGAACATACTGCTCTGTGGCCCATAAATGCTACGCAGAGTAATCCGTTTCAGTCGCAAGCAGTTTATTTTTATTTTTTGCTAACGTCCCAGGCTTCTGCTCAGTAGAAAACTGCAGCCTGAGGTATAGTCTTCTACATTGTCTTCTTCATTGTTATCTTTTGTATTGACAGAATAGAGTGTGCAGGTATATTAGGTTTTGTCCTATTGTCTGATTATAAAATACGGTCAATGGGAAAGTGGAACATACTGCTCTGTGGCCCATAAAAGCTACGCAGAGACGGGCTCCCTCCTTGAAACAAGAAGCCATGCTTCTTAGGACGGTGTTACATACTTAGAAGAGTGAGAAAGACCTCGTCTCACGTGTGTGGCGTGAAGAAGATACGTCATGATCGTATTTATGACGTTACTACGCAGCTTTCTGTCCAGCACTTACGTCCATTGTTCTTGTCATCTAAATGACCTGTATTAATGTAGGGCAGAATTTTGAACTACCTGGATACCGGTACGTAATTATTTGACCTTTACTTCTCTTTGGTTTTTCCCTAAAATCTGGCATCTACTGAAACAATGACGCTAACTTCCCTACTCTCTATAGCCGTAGAAGACCGTCATGAATTTTCTGAACGACATACTGCTGGGTGTAAAACTGTAGAGCTAAGGAGCTTTCAGAGATGTGGAGACCGCTAGGAGTATTGCAGCCCAAATACATCTCATAGGCTCGAGTGCCCTCGAGGTCATATGTTACGAGGATGTGTTGAAAGGTATTGCCTCCCAATTTTTAAGGTAAAAACTTCTAGAGCTTTCTAAACATAACCAAATTTATTAAAATTCAACACCTTTATTCTTCATGTCTGCATATTTATTTCTCAACGTAGGCAACCTGACGACCAACATTTTTCTCTCAACAAGAGACCAGTTTGTTGATACTGTCACTAGAACATTTGACTGCGTTGACCGTGCCACAATGTCACTTCTGCTTGCACCGCTTCATCACAGTCAAGGTGAAGTCCTCGAAGGTGTTCTTTAAGTTCTGAAAATAGATGAAAATCTGATGAGGCCAAGTTCGGCCTGTATGGAGGATGCTCGATGACAGTGAACCGAAGCCGGCGGATTGTTGCAGATGTCGCAATGTTCGTGTGTCGTCTGGCATTGTTATGCTGAAATTATGCTGAAGGAGGGGATGGTCCATGTGTGGACGAATTCTTAGAATTCGTACTTTCCATTCCTGAGGGTCTTGCAGTGCATTACAGAATTTATGGTGGTTCTTTTAGACATGAATTCTAAATTCACCGCATCTTGACCATTCCAGAACACCGTGAAGTTGACTCTGCCTGTTAATGGTGCAATCTTGAACTTGTTGGGTGTCGGTGATCCTTTGTGGTAAAAATCCATTGGTGTTCTTCTTATCAGGGTCAAAATGATGAACCCTGTACTCGTAACTGACAAAATGTAGTTAAGGAACCTCCGCACTCAAAGGCAAAACAAACTGAAGAGTGAAAATGGAAAAAGGTCTAAGTGCCACCTCATCAATGCAAAAAAATATGGAGACAAATAGAAATTAAACATTTCATTAAGACTGTTATAAGGGCTCTGCTAGGAAACCGACTGCGTCGAAGTGGGAATAAGTATGTTTTTCTTTCAGGTGCCATAAATAGAGAGACATTACGCTTTATTTGTGACAGCATGAGTACAGAAATACAGTAGTAGCAATTTTATTAATAGAGCTGTGGTCAAGAAAAACCATTTCTCATTCCTTTAAAATTCTTTACAAGTAAGTACCAGAGCTAAATTCAAGAGAAAAAGTGTCTCAAAATTGACTTCTGTTTACTATAGAATACCACTCTTGGAATCAGATGTTGCAAAGTTTACTATAGAACTTCCTGTGCTGTGGAGAACGGAATGGCATCGTCGTCAACAGGTCTTTCTCTTTTGTTCAAAAATGGTTCAAATGGCTCTGAGCACTATGGGACTTAACTTCTGAGGTCACCAGTCCCCTAGAACTTAGAGCTACTTAAACATAACTAACCTAAGGACAGCACACACATCCATGCCCGAGGCAGGATTCGAACCTGCGACCGTAGCGGTCGCGCGGTTCCAGACTGTAGCACCTAGAACCGCTCGGCCACGTCGGCCGGCTTTCTCTTTTGTAAAAGATATACGTGAAACGACAGACTGTTGTATGATGTGCAACAGAGCGATGTTGCATTGTTGACACCACCTAGATGATTCAAGCCTTGTCCAAGAATATCGTGGTGCTTCGACTCCACTGAGAAGATGTGATTCTTTTATATTATAGTGCAAGCGACATTTATCGTTCTGGTATACAAGGCGGATCCACTACGATCTTTACATACCATTCGACGAAATTTGAACGTAATTGGAGCAGCAGTGGATGTTTGTTCATATCTACCTCTCCTGTCACGTTGTGATGACCGAGGGGGTGGGGGATGGGGGAAGCGGTATGCGACACTGGTACACGCGTTGACGCGCGAAAGAAACGTTAATCGGTAGATCTAAGACCATCAGATCGGCCACACCCTCTATACCACACTCGCACATTTGGTGGGAATCTTAAAAATGTCCTTGTATAGAGACAGCCATTCACTGATTCCTTGATTACTGTGTAACAGGCAGCTACTTCGAGACATGTTACGTGAGTGGTGCTCCAACGATGAACTAGCGCCTTCTGGTCACATGCGAGATCTAAGGAGCTTTGAAAGGGATGCCTGTCACGCTGGAACCCAGGAATCAGTGAAAGACTGCCTGTGTGCAGGAATATTAGTAATATGTGCGGCAAAATTTCTCATATGGCCCCTAGGATATGTGTGTGTTTGTGTGTGGGATGCGTGGGGGGGGGGGGGGGGGGGGAGGTTACAAGGACCGTTTGCCGTTTTAATGACGGGTATATCAATCTGTCCCCACTGCGATAAAGCCACAAGAGAGGGAGAAAGTGGACGGGTGGAAAACATAAACACTGTTTGCTGTTTCGGTCATGTTCAGATCTCATCGAATGGTTTAACGGTTCCTAGTGTTTCCATCCTGCTCACCATAAAAAAATTGCAGTCTAGCCAAAGGGCCACACCGTCTTTAATTACGTTGCAGCCCCACGATGTCGTTAGAGAAGGACTGAGTAGTCCATAGGATGTCAGCAATGGAAAAGATTGCTAAGATCGTCGTCTGTTGCTCTTCGTACTGAAAACTGTTATTTTCGACTGCGGAATACGCGTGAATTAACGTCCAGAGGGAAGAGGCGATTTCACTGAAGCCCTTTATGTCACCTCCTGAGGTCTTTGATTGTGAGCGGCGGTGCATCTGATATGTTTTACTAGGCTACCCATAAGGCCGCGCGACCACTACGCTCGCAGGTTCGAATCCTGCCTCGGGCATGGATGTGTGTGATGTCCTTAGGTTAGTCAGGTTTAAGTAGTTCTAGGGGACTGATGACCTCAGATGTTAAGTCCCATAGTGCTCAGAGCCATTTAACCATAAGGAAACTGCGTGATGTCAACGCTGAGTCTTGTGGTTCTTACCTCCGCCGCAGAGGCGTTGGAGGAAGGTGGTGAAATGTATGGATGAGGGAGTGTGACGACCTTCCCATCCTTTGACACATCTATGGTGGCGTTTGGCAGAATTGTATTGAAATTTGGTGTCCTTGCGACATCATTACCCGAACTTACTCCTCACGAGAACTTCTGAGCTCTGGTCATTACTTCGCATGTGTCGACCGCTTGGTGTGTGAGGCATCGCCGAGCTCTAGAATGACATCGCAGGGCTGCAACAGAGGAACGTTGTGGGCACTTGTGAACCAAATTTCAAATTTATGCGTCGCAAAGGGAGAAAACCTTGAAAAAAGTGCCTCTATAACTTGTTGCGCAATGTATTTGAGAAGGAAGAGTGTGGGACACTTTGATTATACTACATTTGGTGATCTTACACCACTGTTTTGACAACAATGCTTGTTTAGCATCTTTAACAAACAAGAAGTGAGTTGCATGTACTGGAATTACGTGGGGTGAGTTCATAGATTTAGCTGATTCCACAGTCTTAAAGGGCCTTGTGCAACAATGGCCTTGCAAAATCTCTCACTCACCAAAAGCTCACGTATTATCTGTTGAAACCATCCCAATGTAACTGGAGGAAACCTTGACCCATGGCACTTGGAACTGCATTACGGAACATTGCTTTCCACAAAGACCATTCGCCATCCAGTCCTGAGATTTTCTCCATCATGTGGTACTTGGAACAAATCTAGGGATATCCAACAGAGTTCCGACCACAAAATGACACTGAAAATTCGTTTTGCGAAAAAATGGCGATTACATCGTTTTACATTTCCAGTCTCCTGTTGTTGACAGATGTCTTATATCCTCTGCTTCATGTCAGGAGTGAACATTCGAGCACTCCTATCCAAAACCAAGATGTACTTTAAACAAGCCAAATGGTCGAAATTTTCCCAAAAGATGCCTGCATGAAATGGATAAACCCACGTTCAACGAGTACAACAGGTCCACTGGGGGTACTGGACAGCACAACCAACAATTATAATTGGCAAATGTTGAACAATCGAAACATCCGGGCAGTAACAGAGAACTTCGAAAGCAGAGCTCGCAAAATAAAGGAAGATATCCCGCAAGATTCTCTTTCGGCTCCACTCCATTTTAATTTGTATACACAAGACCTTCCAGTAACACAGTCGAGGAACTTTATTAATGGTAAAGATATTGTTCCGATTGCTCAGGTTCAAAGCTTTAGGGAAGCTAGAACAACACTAACATCAGACCGGAAGACATTGAACGGATGTTTCGAATATAACTCTCTCCAACAAAATCCTCAAAAGACCGTTGTATCAACTTGCCACCTACGAAATAACATCCAAAGCACAAACCTAACATCACGTATAGAGATCAGACCCTCCAGTACGGCAACACACCAAAATACCTAGGTGCTACCCTAGACAGGTCACTGATATACAAAAATTTGTTCACTGAACGCTGCAGCTAAAATCAAAACTCGGAACGAAGTACTCCAGAAGTTAACAGGAAGCGCTTGCGGTGCCAATGCAACGGCAGTCAGATCATCAGTTTTAGTTCTTGCATACTCCTACTTTTGTTCTACCTGGATTAAACTGTTCCACCATGGAAAAATAAATGACACACGGATCAATCAAGCAATGCGCCTCAGCGCAGGGTATATTCATCCCACAAACACACACACTGGCTGCCGGTACTTAATAATATTCCACCACCATCTGTGAGGAGATCACAGTCATTGCTGAACATGAGGACCAGACTAAAACATAATCCATAATTATCAGTTCATTTAGAAATTTCATCATCTGAAGCCCGCCGTTTGAGGTTTAGCATACAATCCTGGCGTACGGCAGTCAGCTTACAGGACACGAAATTAAACAAGCAAGAAGCGTGGACCAATCAGTGGCAGGAGCAATCTTCCATGAAGCATCACCTGTTAATCAAACCTCCGTGTGAGCGACCAGCGGGTTTTCATCTTCCCCGACGACACTTGTGTACATTGAATTGGAACGGAGCTCACCGGTGTAGATACGCAGAATTGCTACACCAATGGGGATGGAAGTCGTTCAGTGAAATTGAATGTGGTGAATATCTGCAAATCATACATCGCATAACATTTGAAAGTTTCCTTAGAGCATTCAGAGGGATAATGGAAGACCTTCACAATTTTTCTGCAGAATTTATGACGGATTTCCAACCTGAACATAGAGCTGTAAACTCATTACGAACTGGAAATTGTGTGTAATTGTTGTCAATAGCTGTCTATATTTATCCATCGTCATACGATGAATAAATTCGAAGTACCCACCGACAAACAGTTTTCTGTACCGAAATTCTGCAATGATAGCCTGTACACTGTCTCGTGATGTACATTTACTTAACAGCTCTGTAAGTATTTCTGGTTTCATCAACCCGATTCCGATGAGTTTCGTCAATTGTTGTACACGATCGTCCACTTCGAGCTCTGTTACACACGTTAAGGTCAGCACCACCGACCACCGTTTCTTCCATTAAGAACATGAACAACGCAACGTCGTAAATTACTGATATCGATACAACCATAGCAGTACATAGCTTCCGTTTTTAAATGGAAGCTATGTTTTCTACGGTTCAGGACTTCGATTACAGCACGCTGTTTCTCACGAACTTTCATAGTTACTTTATACACCACCATGGTAAACGCTAGAATTTGGAACCCTGTAGCGGCAGAGGGTAACAACTTGCGTCGGCGAAGCGAGAAAGCCCACCGGGTAATATGCATGGCATGTAATGCCTCAACCTATATGGCGACCCAACAAAAAAATTCGGACGCTTTAATTTTCAGTAGGCCATCGTGTTCCTCGTAATTCATATCCTTCCTGGGCCCACATGATAAGTAGTTACTCTGATCCATTACTGGTGCACTCATTCTTTAATCTGTACTTTAAAGCAATAGGTATCTGTGCTGTTAATTATTGTCGCCTGCCCTGAAACCGTTCCATACACCGAATTACTTCCATCAATGTGAAACTCTGCATACCTTTGCCAACGACATATCGATGGAATGGCTCATGGATGTCGTAGGTTCAGCAGCTCCGTCAAAAGTGGCAGTTATTAAGTCGCGGGAGCGCCAGCCACACGATTCGGCCGCTCCGGTAACTAAAAAAACAATAATATGTTTGACCGCAGCTCATGCAGAAGTAGGTTCACTTCGGCAGCTATTTCAGGCGAATCATCGCCAGGCACACCAGGCTGCTATCTTCTCACAGCTGTTACTGCTGCTGGACGCTGTGAATTCCCCGTCACACCCTGCTGTGCTACCGCGGGACTTTATTGGCAGTGCCTGACTAGCGGTGCCTCAAACCTTTCTCTGGATACCTATAATACAATGGCCTATGTCGTGCGCAACGCTATAAAATTTCTCACATTTTAATTAAGTTTCAGTGATTTCATCTAGCAACGGACGCTAAGTTTCTGGAACTTCAAATGTCAAATATTTCTACTTCGCTTATGTTCTATGTGCTTTAATTTTTTCAGATAGAAGGGTCCATCAATTTTAACTCAATTAACGTTTAATGACCAGTAAAAACTGTAACGTTATTTATTACTGTAGCTTATATCAGTCTGTAGTATGAGTCGCATGTTCTATTTTTGTAATTTTTTATTTGCACAGCTGGAACGCATTAAGGTGTACAGTATTACGGGGCTGCTCCTCTACCCACTCCAGTACCTTTTTTTCATTTTAACGTCTTTATCTATTAACAATTGTAATTAATCTTTCACTTTTTCCTCTTAGGTTTACTATATTACGTTTTTTTCTAATTATTAAAATGTTGCTGATAGCTTATAAATATTGTCAAGTCATTACAAACTGGTCCGCCTCCATGTGGCTGGACACGGGCAACGGTACATTGGTCACCGAAGTAACTACATCTGGGAGAGTATGTGATGTGTGTGTGTGTGTGTGTGTGTGTGTGTGTGTGTGTATGTGTGTGTGTGTGTGTGTGTGTGTGTGTGTGTGTGTGTGTGTGTGCGTAGATTTTTGTTGTTAGGGGTGGTATAAGAATCGAGGGGCATGAAAGGGAAGCAG
This sequence comes from Schistocerca americana, assembly GCF_021461395.2. Classification (NCBI taxonomy): domain Eukaryota; kingdom Metazoa; phylum Arthropoda; class Insecta; order Orthoptera; family Acrididae; genus Schistocerca; species Schistocerca americana. The sequence continues at coordinate 398,330,655 of NC_060123.1, read as the reverse complement.
TGGTTGGGAAGGGAGTGAGACAGGGCTGTAGCCTATCCCCGATGTTATTCAATCTGTATATTGAGCAAGCAGTGAAGGAAACAAAATAAAAATTCGGAGTAGGTATTAAAATCCATGGAGAAGAAATAAAAACTTTGAGGTTTGCCGATGACATTGTAATTCTGTCAGAGACATCAAAGGACTTGGAAGAGCAGTTGAACGGAATGGATAGTGTCTTGAAAGGAGGATATAAGATGAACATCAACAAAAGCAAAACGAGGATACTGGAATGTAGTCGAATTAAGTCAGGTGATGCTGAGGGAATTAGATTAGGAAATGAGACACTTGAGGTAGTAAAGGAGTTTTGCTGTTTGGGGAGCAAAATAACTGATGATGGTCGAAGTAGAGAGGATATAAAATGTAGATTCGCAATGGCAAGGAAAGCGTTTCTGAAGAAGAGAAATTTCTTAACACCGAGTATAGATTTAAGTGTCAGGAAGTCATTTCTGAAAGTATTTGTATGGAGTGTAGCCATGTATGGAAGTGAAACATGGACGATAAATAGTTTGGACAAGAAGAGAGTAGAAGCTTTTGAAATGTGGTGCTACAGAAGAATGCTGAAGATTAGATGGGTAGATCACATAACTAATGAGGAAGTATTGAATAGGATTGGGGAGAAGAGAAGTTTGTGGCACAACTTGACTAGAAGAAGGGATCGGTTGGTAGGACATGTTCTGAGGCATCAAGGGATCACCAGTTTAGTACTGGAGGGCAGCGTGGAGGGTAATAATCGTAGAGGGAGACCAAGAGATGAATACACTAAGCAGATTCAGAAGGATGCAGGCTGGAGTAGGTACTGGGAGATGAAGAGGCTTGTACAGTATAGATTAGCATGGACAGCTGCATCAAACTAGTCTCAGAACTGAAGACCACACCAACAACAACAGCTTATCAATATTGTCAAGTCATTACAAACTGGTCCACCTCCATGTGGCTGGACATGGGCAACGGTACATTGGTCACCGAAGTAAGTACATCTGGGAGAGTATGTGATACGTGTGCTTGTGGGGGGTTTGTGTGTGTGTGTGTGTGTGTGTGCGTAGATTTTTGTTGTTAGGGGTGTTGGGTGATAGATGTGTCGGCTATGAGACCAATTGTAGCAAAACGACCCTCTACATTATGAAGTCAATAGGTCTAACGGTAAGCAGCAATGGGAAAAACGTGCCTTCTGTATGTCTTACGAGCAGTGCTGTGCTAACTCTGATAACTACATACATTTGAGCACAGCTAGGGGGTTATCTTTAGCCTCAGACTTAACACAATAATCGTTACATGCTACTGGTTTCAGACCGACCGAAAGATCAAGTTCAGATCTAAAAATAGAAATATATGAACTGAAACTACTGTCTGTGAGACCCGGCAGACGTTGTTCTGCCTCTGTATGTTTATTTAGCTCTGCATGTTTAACAGAGGATCATCTGTGTGTAATAAAGAATTTATAATTCGCGTATATCGCTCTTCGGGTGTTGCAGCAGTCTTGATGTAGGAGTTGGCACTCTCCGATTTCCAACTCGTGCGTCTCCCTCTTCATATATTTCAGCAGCTCTTGATGTAGAGGCTCTGATTCGGTCAATTTCGTTGCATGCGTCTCGATCGCCAGATGTTTTGGCAGCTTTTGAAATATAGACTCTGATTTGCACAGATTCCTGTTGCGCGTCTCTCTCTTTCATGGAAGTACCGTGGGGGGATATGCCGCTACAGACTTACTCTGTACATTGCTTTGAAGCCGGCGCCGCTGTGTTAGTGGCCCCTAAAAATCAGCAGAGTATTGCTTATAACTGCTTCTTGTTCTTAATTTTTGTCTTGACTACACAAGAGTTACTTTAACTATCATTATTGTTATTATAGTCATTATTATTTTAATTACTTATATCACTGTAAGTGGCAGCAGCTGCAGTAGTACAAGTACTTTGTTAGTTCATAGTATTAGTTATTCACCTTGCTGCTTCAGACACTCAAATCATTTTAATTACCACTGGTCATATTAAAATTGTTATTTAGTAGGGAAATATAATGTAGAAAACTATGTATGTTCAGAAGTCCTGGTCCGATAGCTGTAATAACATTAGATAAAATAAAAATTACAGTGTTTTCGTGAATAACACAGTGTCAGGATGGCATTTTCAGGCGTATTTTTTTGTGTTAAACGTGTATTTGATCCATTAATACGATGCATTTTGTCTCGTTACTATTACCTTCTTTCCGTCTAAAGTTTCGAATGAACAAAAAGCGATATAAGTGACGTGAAACGGCTGGTTTCGAAATCCAGTATATTCCTTCATATGGAATAGCGAAACTCATATTCTATCTATGCCCTCCTCCAGAAACTAATAAGAGCGTATTTTGCTGTGCCTGACGGGTTTAGAATATATCTTTCTCAAAGCGTTCAACCAGAGAGCTCTTCGAGCTGTACTGATGGGAAATCTAAAGTCAAATTACAGAAACGTAACTAAAATTCTTCTATATAAAAGAAAATATCGCTTAAACGAGTCGACTTTGTGTCTGAAATGTGATTCTTTCACACACTAGCCTATAATGGGAAGGACTAATACATGTGTAAACGATGAATCAGAAGCTAATGTTTGGGGCTGCTAACATGGCGGACGTCGGCTTCAGGTTTATGACGCCATAAAAACTTCATTTATTGCGCTCTTCAGGTGTTTCAGCAGCTGTACTGGCTGACGGTTGCCGCGCACGTCTTGTTGATCTTCCAGTGTTCGAGTTTTATGATAGAATTTCAAATAATTTGCAGTACTTGATGTTAGGTGTCAGACGAAGCGCCCAAAAGTAGTTTAATTGTACGTGATACAAATTTAATTTGCCTCTAAACAAAAGAAGAATGGAATGTCATTCATTTGTAAACGAGGAAAGAACAGTTATTCATATCGACATCCAGCACTCAACAAAATGAAAATGGTATTCCATTTCAAACTCAGTCAACAATTACTAAACACAGTCCCCAGCACTATTAGTTATTATTGAGGATACGGGCGTCGATATGATTTTGGCGATTGACTGAGAGGAATAGAAACTGATAAGCTGCAGCGTGGATAGCGCGAAAATTTTGTGCGTGCTCTGATACCAACGTATACCCAGTTTCATGGCGATCAGTTGAGCGGTATAGAACTTGATGTGCGGCAGTGCAACCTAGTCCCGAGCTACAGAAAAATGGATAGCATGAAGACTTTCTCCATGATAAATACATATACGGGTCAACTTCCATGTCGATCGGTCAAACGGTGTCGATGGTTATTACTCTCAAACAGATATACGAACATCCAGTTATATACATAGAGCTAAACATTATAAAAAATCACAAAATACTTACTGAGAGTTAGCCGAGCTCCACCAGAAGGCGCTTCCTCTCCGACTGCTGGTTTGTTTACACAACATGGGGGCGACTGGCGGTCTGCGGGTCGTATCTGGTCGCTTTGGGCTTCAGTCCGGCCCGCGGAAGAAATTCGTAGACAAAGGACATGTTTTTATTTTAACATTAGTGAATAATTCTCTTCCGTTGTGGACGTAGTATAAAACTGATTTAGCTGTAATGGGCTACTTTTATAGCCTTTTGTTTTGCCATGATTACTTGTCAAGATGCCTGGCATCCCATCTTCAGATGTTTGCATTTATTTACGTGTCGTGAACATTGTCTCTTCAATTATAGTGTCGCAGAATTTTACAACATAAGCTTTTAAGACAGGTATTGTATAGCGTCGAAGTAAAGAAACAGTCCTCACAAAAACTAAGTGAATCTAAATACCAGAAGATGAGGTAAACGTAAAATGAATAGGCTCTCAATAACGATGTTTTGTGGCACAATTTGTTGGCCTGGAGTCTTGGAAAAGAGGTGTCACTCATGTCGATGCTTTAACCAATGAAAAATAACGTAAAAGCCGCTGTAGTTTTGACTTTTTACACTAGGAGCGCTGCTGTCGTGTCACGTGACGATCTGGCCCGCGAAACGCAGTAAGAATGTGAAGTTGGCCGCCGGTAACCAAGGCTGCCCATGCCTGTTTTACACCGTAGTCGCCGAGACTCGCAGGCGTCAGCAACAGATCAGGCACGTCGGAGCAGCAGGTATGGGTTGCGTATTGGGCAGCTTTCTGCCACAGGAGTTCATCGTATATATTTACTGAAATATACATCCATGATGGATTTATTTCAGCAACTCAATAAGCTCCTTTCTATTTCCTGTCTAAATTTTTAGTTGCTCTTGTGAATGCAGATGACCTCCCTTGCTGGTTGTGTGCAAAATTTTTAGATTTTCATCGAAACTTTGTAATGTTGTTTCTCAGTTTACAAGTAACAATCCATTGATGTCTTGTTATTAGCGTATGTGTTTTCTTTCTGACAGCACAAAATTTCTTCCCATTTGGCATATGCAGGATGTTTAAAAGGAATACGTCACGTATTTCTACAGGTGGTAGTACTGGCCCTCCCGACGGAGGTTCGAGTCCTCCCTCGGTCATGAGTGTGTTTGTTGTTCTTAGCATAGGTTAGTTTATGTAGTGTGTAAGTCTAGGGGCTGATGACCTCCGCAGTTTGGTCCCTTAGGAATTCACACACATTTTTTGGTAGTATTAGTTGAAATTAGAAGAAACTTTCCTATAAATACATGTATGGGTACCGATAATAGCTGAGAAGTGATAAGGAATACCACTCAATCCATGATAAGAAGATTGCAGCACTGCATTGATACCACTGGACATCACTTCAAACATTTTCTGTAAATGGACTTTCATGCCACCTTTGTGACCTTCGTTGACCTTCAAAGACCTTGCTGTTACACATCATTGGATTCGTCTCGATAGCCGCTATCAGCAAATAAATACCAAGCTACAGCCTCCCATTTAACAAAACGAAGATGACCATCATATCTCTGAAGCGACCCCACCTAGCAACAAGAGAACAACGCCATATTATGGTCCCCGTTGTCGCATGCAACATATGTCCTACAAACGTTTCAGCTACTATCATACTTTCGGAGCTATTCTAGGGGGCAACAGTTTGTGACTCACCCTGTATATCCTCCACTGATAGTGTTGACATCTGTGAGTGGTTGTTGCTCATTGACGTCGAACAAAGGCGGTGTTCACACTGATGTGACTGGATTGTGTGTTTCTTGGTGTTTGATAATTCTTCGTGTAAATCGTATTAGAATACACAAAAGCACAGTGGACGTCGTTACAGATGAAATTCAGTTTCTTGTAATGAATATGAAATTTTTTATTGTTGCTTTAGTAGCCGGCCGGAGTGGCCGAGCGGTTCTAGGCGCTACAGTTTGGAACCGCGCGACCGCTACGGTTCAGGTTCGAATCCTGCCTCGGACATGGATGTGTGTGATGTCCTTAAGTTAGTTAGGTTTAAGTAGTTCAAAGTTCTAGAGGACTTATGACCTCAGAAGTTGAGTCCCATAGAGCTCACAGCCATTTGAACCATTGTTGCTTTAGGAGTTCGATAATGACGTAAATCATCTATCACTGTCCCGAGTCAATGAATATAAGCCATTATCAAGACGTCATGTAATTTAGAATTAATTTATCTTACCGTAATGCAAGTGACGCTATTGGCTGTTTACAACAAGTTTGTACGTAACCAGGCACGTGACGGTTTCCGCTGTCTGGCAGCCGCTTGTTTGCGGAGGCACGGAGGGCGCGCCCGGCGGACAGAGGGGCAGAGGCAATGCGGGCAAACAAGGCAGCAGCGATTGTCGCGGCAGCTGAGACAACAGCCTGGGCCGCGCGCCGCTAATGAAATGAGACCGCGACACGCCGGCGACGTCTGCCCCTGCCGGTGCTGTCAGTGTCTCCGCCTTGCGCGCGCTGCTCTGGCAGCAGCCGTCTGCACTCAAGACCGAGGTTGGACGCTAGATGCAGCGTCTACATCTGTATCGTACTCCGAAATCCTCTAATGGTGTGTGGCAGAGGGTACATTCGATACCATTAACTGTTCCCCCATTCCCTGATCCACTCATGAACGGCGCGTGGGAAGAGTGGTTGTCGATAAGTCTCTTTATTGGCTCAAATTTCTCGAATTTTCTCGTCGTGGTCACTGTAGGATGGTATATGGGAGATATTGATACTTGAATGCATGAAATGTATTAACGGCTGCTAATATGGTCAACCATCAGCTGTATAACTGAGTGACTATAATGAAAATTTGTACCGGAACTGGACTCAAACCCGGAGTACAGAACGAATATTACATCGTATTCCTGACCAGCATGGGCACTGCAGTTCTGTATTTATCCGCCGACACCAGGCCGACTGGTCCCGGCGAAGGTTCGAGTTCTCCTTCGGGCATAGGTGTGTGTGTTTCCTTAAGATAATTTAGGTTAAGTAGTGTGTAAGCTTAGGGACTGATGACCTTAGCAGTTAAGTCCCACAAGATTTCACACACATTTGAACATTTGACACCAGGCAAGCGACTTTCAATTAAAATGTCTCCATGTATGGGCGTATGTATAATGAATATATGAGTGCAGGTTATAGATGAAGCTTTGCGACATATGGAAGTTTGGCTGTACAGATGACTGATACTAGGGTACCCTAGCCTCTACGGTCCCAGGTTCGAATCCTGCCTCGGGCATGGATGTGTGTGATGTCCTTGGGTTAGTTAGGTTTAATTAGTTATAAGTTCTAGGCGACTGATGACCTCAGAAGTTAAGTCGCATAGTGCTCAGAGCCAGGATACCCTAATGGTAACACGACCTCTGATGATCAGCACGAAATCTGGCCTCGAGTCCCAGTCCGCTACCAATATTCATTGTTGTCATTCCAGTTTACAGCTGATGGTTCTACATATTCGCAACTGTGAATACATTTTTAAGCATTTCATAACCACTGTAGTCGCCGCTGTACTTGTTACATCGGACAAGCACACATCTGCAAAGGAATATTACCCTCTACTTCTGAACAATATAGAGGTATCCAGAATGAGATTTTCACTCTGCAGCGGAGTGTGCGCTGATATGAAACTTCCTGGCAGATTAAAACTGTGTGCCCGACCGAGACTCGAACTCGGGACCTTTGCCTTTCGCGGGCAAGTGCTCTACCAACTTTTTTTTTTTTTTTTTTTTTTTTTTTTTTTTTTTTTTTTTTTTTTTTTTTTTTTTTTTTTTAGCTAACTGAGCTACCGAAGCACGACTCACGACCGGTACTCACAGCTTTACTTCTGCCAGTATCTCGTCTTCTACCTTCCAAACTTTACAGAAGCTCTCCTGCGAACCATGCAGAACTAACACTCCTGAAAGAAAGGATACTGCGGAGACATGGCTTAGCCACAGCCTGGGGGATGTTTCCAGAATGCCATTATGTACTATGCAGTTTGAAACCCACGGAGGTGCCATTCAGGCATATAATTTTAAAAATTCGTGTTTTGCACAGAAAAAAAGGTAGGTAATAATAATAATAATAATAATAATCCTGCAGGAGATCTTCTGTACAGTTTGGAAGGTAGCAGACGAGATACTGGCAGAAGTAAAGCTGTGAGTACCGGTCGTGAGTCGTGCTTCGGTAGCTCAGTGGGTAGAGCACTTGCCCGCGAAAGGCAAAGGTCCCGAGTTCGAGTCTCGGTCGGGCACACAGTTTTAATCTGCCAGGAAGTTTAATATAGAGGTAATATGTTGTTCGACTCTTCCCGGAAAGTACTCTCTCAAAATTACAGGAGTAAACCTATCCGTGACGCACAACGCCCATGGTGAAACGCGTCGCTTTTCCTTGTAATTTCTCTACCTCTTCTGTCAGTCCTACTAGGTAAGGATCACGTATTGGTGATCAACACTCAAGAATCAGTCGAACAAGCGCCATATAAGACTTGTCCTTTGTTTTTGAGATACATTTTCTTAAGATTCCGTCCACGAATCTCAGGCTGAGATCTGCTTTCACTACTACTTGTTATATTTGGTCATTCCACTTAAGAGTGGTAGATTCCTTTTCTTATGTGTACGCAGTATGTTACATACACACTGAGTAAACAAAAGTCATCCAGTAGCAGCAAGCACGTATACAGATGTCGGTAGTATCGCCTACACAAGACAAAAAGTGGCATTGCATTGTCGGAGCTGTCATTTGTACTCGGGTGATTCCTGTGAAACGGTTTCCAACGTGATTACGGTCGCGCGACGGGAATTACGAGACTTCGAACGCGGAATGGTAGGTGGAGCTAGACGCATTGGACATTTCAGTTTGGAAATCCTTAGAAAATTCAATATTCCGAGATCTGTAGTGTCAAGAGCCTGCTGAGAATAGCAAACGTCAGGCATCACCTCTCATCACGAGCAACGCAAAGGCCGATGACCTTCACCGAAAGACCGCTACGGTCGCAGGTTCGAATCCTGCCTCGGGCATGGATGTGTGTGATGTCCTTTTAGGTTTAAGTAGTTCTAAGTTCTAGGGGACTGATGGCCTTAGCAGGTAAGTCCCATAGTGCTCAGAGCCATTTTTCACCGAACGACAGAGAGCAGTGGCGTTTACCTACAAGTGTCATTGCTAGCATACAGGCAGTATGGCGTCAAATAAACGCAGATATCAATGTGGAACGTACGATAAACATATCCGTTAAGACAGTGCGGCGAAATCTGGCGTTAAATGGCTAAGGAAGCAGACTACCGACGCGAGTGCCTTTGCTAGCAGCACGACATCGCTTGCAGCCCCTGTCCTGGGCTCGTGAACACGACGGTTGTACCCTAGCCTGCTGGAGAACCGTCAGACGAGCCCAGATTTCAATTGACAAGAGCTGATGGTTGTGTTCGAATACGGCGTAGGTCCGACAAAGCTATCTACCCAGGTTGCCAACAAGGTACTGTGCAAGCTGCTAGTGGCGCCCTAGTAGTGTGGGCTGTGTTTACATGGAGAAGACAGGCTCCGCTGGTCCAACTGCACCGATCATTGACTGGAAATAGTTGTGTTCGGCTACTTGGACACCATTCGCAGTCATTCATGGACGTCAATTTCCCAAACAATGATAGAATTTTTATGGATGGAAATGCGCTATGTCACCGGCCCAAAATTATTCACGATTGGTTTGAAGAACATTCCGAACAATCAGAGAACCCGACATGAATCTCTTCGAACATTTGTCGGACATAACCGAGAAGTCAGTTGATGTACAAATTCCTGCAACGGCAAGACTTTCACAATTATATGTGGCTATATACGCAACATGACTCCCTGTCACGTCGAGGTCCAACACTATATTAGGAGGTATCCCATGAACCTTTGTAGCCCCCGTATGTTTATCTTCAGCACCATTCATCAAGCCTCTGCAGATTCTTTTGCGAATTGTTAGTCTTCTGATGGTGCCATTTTATTATAGACAATAACTTCGTCTGCGAATAGCCTGATAGAGCTTCCGATGTTTTCTACTAAGTGATTTTTATGCATTGTAAACAGTAACGGTCCTATCACACTTGCTTGGGTTTCTCCGAAAATAACCCTTACACTTGTCGATTTAGTTCCGTTTAGAAAGACCTACTGAATTCTCTCTGCAAGGAAGTGTTTAATCCTAAATCTGTGTCGTATTTTGTTTTCACGAAAGGACAGTTTGGGACGGTATCAGATTCCTTGCTGAAGTCCAGGAACGCGACAACAACCAGAACAAGGAGGATCTTATGGGGGAACATGGAGCGATGAGTTTTGCAAGATCTCTGTTTACGGAATCCATGTTGGTTTTAATGAAGGAGATTACCGTTATCCAAAAACGTCATAATTCTTGAGCATGAAGCATGTTCCATAATTCTACAAAAGATTAACGTCAACGATATAGGTCATAGTGGTCTGCATCTGTCCTACGTCCCTTGCTGAAAACGGCAATGACTTGGGTTCTTTCTTTTACTACTGTCGCGTCATTCATATAGCCGCTAGTCATTTTAGTACAAGTGCACTGACGGTGTTACGGCTTTTCCGCCACATCCTGCAGTAGGTAACGGTTCGCGTGAAGAATGGTAGCAAGTGAACATGACGAATCATCATCAGCCAGTCAAATCGCTCGTTCGTAATTTCCTACGCTTCGGAATTGAAGGTAGGTGGTATTTCATTTCACTTGCAGCAATTAAAGCTGTGCAGAGAGGAGTTCAATATTACCTGTAAGCATACAGGTGAGGACTGCATCCATGGCTTCCACACAAGGTGAGGAGGAAACGATAATGGATGAGCATAAGGGGAATACTTTTTAGTAAATAATGGCGACGCAGCAGGATGGACTAAGGATGCATGTCACAACTTATAGAGCCTGTGCTGGAGCTATTCGTGCTTTTTCAAATGACCGGTCAATCCACAGAGTAGGAGACATCTTCGTCCAGACTGAATGAATGAGAGATGCTCACTTTCGTCTATGGGGCTCGAATGAGGATGCTTCATGCGAATTTTGTACCCCTGTCCCATCATGTGTGTGTGTGTGTGTGTGTGTGTGTGTGTGTGTGTTTGTGTGTGTGTGTGTGTGTGTGTTTGTGTGTTCGCCTTGCTGTGTGCCGTAGTTCCCAAGAGCAGTCGAAATTGGCAGGAAACTGTCCTACAGCCATTGCTGGAAAAATTGTCTCCTAAAGATCTGCATGTGAAAAGGCTGCTGAGGAGCTTTTACACAGCTACTTGGTAAGAAAGGACAGGACAGAATACTATCACTGAAGTGAAGGAAGAGTAGCCACCTATCGATCTACAAGTGGAACAGCTGTTGAGGAACCTGAGCGCAAATACATGGTAAGAAAGGATAGGAAAGCAAGCTATCGCTGACGTGTGGGAGAAGTATCCTCCTACCGATATACAACTGTGTAGCTCCTGAGCAACTTGTATGTACGTACATACATACATGGTAAGAAGGGACATGGCAGCAAATTATCACTGAAGTATAGGATGGCCAGTAGACACTACCACAACTGACAAAAATTGCTTCACTGTTCTGATTACACATCGAAAGTATTCTGAAAAAACCATCACTCGCAAGCAATGGATCATAATGCGACACATGGAATGAGAGCCGAGAAAAGTCATTTTAATAACACAACTACCACAAAAATGCTTTCTACAATGAATATTGAACCGAGAACATTGATATTCCGTAGAATATACTACAAAATAAGCACTTAACACCTTCCATACTTTCAGGTAGCTGATTCCACATTCTAAGGTGAGTAGAAGACTTCACCAATAACTTAATGTATATAGTATGAAACATCGACCTGATAACTAATATTTAGCGAATATTCATGATTGATTAGATAATTTTTTCTTGTGAGTGTTAGATGAGTGCCTTAGGTGGTGAGAGATATAATCCTCTTATAAGCAAGCAATTATAAAGAAAACAACAATAGCAATGACTATGTAACACTACAAATGCATCCCACCCTTGGTTCTACACAAAGATGCACTGTAATAACATCACACAACTACAAGGAAAAAACACGTTCCTCCAAAACAGTGCATGTGTCTTCAGCTCGATGTATAGATGGATGCTAAGCAGCTTAGAAGCAGTCTTAAGTCCCCTCCTACCTCCCCTCCTCCGTGCCTCTTATAACATCCCAACGAACCCCTTAAAGCCAATTAAGACAGAATATCGTAATATGACGTAGGGAAGAGTTATCTTGGCAAATACGACATCTTTGCCGATAAGCTAACACCAAGAAGTTTTGATAACAACAACATTATACATCACTGAGAGTTTTTGTTATGAAAAGAGGAGGAAGAAACCTCAGATTTAATTAACAGACAAATATCAAAGTGATAATTGCAATTAATATCTTGAAAGCTAAGTCCAAGGTGATGTTAGTCAGAGATAACTCTTATGTGGAAGAGAGTAGTAAGCGCAACGAAGAAATTCAATGCGCCTACAATATTCTCTCACAGAAGAAGTCGCTTGCTGGCTCTCGTCCTGTAAAGAGGTGCGAAATCAATTTTTGTCTTAGTTATTAAGAGTATGGAACGCGACGAGATTGTTTTGCGTTCAGAAGTGTTTCTTGCGTGACGTGATTCACGAACTTCGGAAACTGATTTTCTAAGCAGCGACAGGAACTGATAGACGCGTTTAACATTATTGACGAAACTAGTGAATATTGGACTTGACTGTCAGGGATACTTGTTCTCTAGGCCTGTTGCAACATTTCGCTGACGATACGCAAAAAGATCCATCTGCTTTCGACGCTACGCTTTGGTCGGTGTTGGGTTGACAATAATATACCGTTTCAGGTCCGGCCGGGGTGGCCGAGCGGTTCTAGGCGCTACAGTCTGGAACCGCGCGATCGCTACGGTCGCATCTTCCAATCCTGCCTCGGGCATGGATGTTTGTGATGTCCCTAGGTTAGTTAGGTGTAAGTAGTTCTTAGTTCTAGGGAACTGATGACCTCAGAAGTTAAGTCTCATAGTGCTCAGAGCCATTTGAACCATTTGAACCGTTTCAGGTCTGCTGAAATCAAACATGTTTTGCGAATGACAAGACCTGGAATAACAGTGAAATACTTGACTGTTTATCACAGATGGGGCAAAGACAAGTCTACATGAAAAGAACGGGCTGGCCGAAGTGTCCGTGCGGTTCTAGGCGCTGCAGTCTAGAACCGCGCGTCCGCTGAGGTCGCAGGTTCGAATCCTGCCTCGGGCATGGATGTGTGTCATGTCCTTACGTTAGTTAGGTTTAACTAGTTCTGAGTTCTAGGGGACTAATGACCTCAGAAGTTGAGTCCCATAGGGCTCAGAGCCATTTGAACCATGAAAAGAACAGCCGACAGCATCCTACGGGACTTGGATATGTCTCGCAGTGGGGGGAGGAAACTCCAGGAGCTGCACTCGCCAGAGTTATGGGCGCCGTGACCACTGGCCATTGAGGTCGTTACAGGCATTCACAATTCAATACGTTGGCACCCACCACCCTCATTGCCGTTTCCAGCAGCCTCCCGTAACTCGCCCACTCTCTTATCCTCTGAGCACTTAAAAGTTGTCGGGCGTTGTGGCCGAGCGGTTCTAGACGCTTCAGTGCGGAACCGCGCTGCTGCTACGGTCGCAGGTTCGAATCCTGCCTCGGGCATGGATGTGTGTGATGTCCTTAGGTTGGGTAGGTTTAAGTAGTTCTAAGTCAAGGGGACTGATGACCTCAGATGTTAAGTCCCATAGTGCTTAGAGCCATTTGATTTGAGCACTTAAAGTTGGTGTCTGCGGAAGTCTTGTAAATAAATTGTCAGGCATGTGGGTATTACACACATTTCATATGCACAAATATCAGTACAGAACTGCGGCTTTCAAGCTCTCTGTTTACTTGTCAGAAAAAAATCACAGTCATTTTTACACCCGACAGCAAGGTATGATTTGCATCCACTGCCTCTTCGTTATTTCGTAACATCCAACTGAGTAATGCTATGAACTCGGCCTGCAATATTGTTGTTGGTCTCAGATTTGCAAACTGCCGACGTGAGCGCACTATAACAATAATTTTTGTCGTATTTTCCTCGATTTCACGTATTTTCCAACACTTTTCGCAATTTTCCGTAGTTTCAACGCATTATACCCAATTATTCGATTTCCAAACCAGTGCTCTCGACGGTATATCATGTCAGAAAAACGTCTCATCGTCTGGATTTCGTTATGCTATCATCCACTGACATTGTAGATCGTTCTCAATTTTGGTTCAAATGGTTCAAATGGGTCTGAGCCCTATGGGACTTAACTTCTGAGGTCATCAGTCCCCTAGAACTTAGAACTACTTAAACTTAACTAACTTAAGGACAACACACACATCTATGCCCGAGGCAGGATTCGAACCTGCGACCGCAGCGGTCGCGCGGTTCCAGACTCTAGCGCCTAGAACTGCTCGGCCACGCCGGCCGGCTCAATTTTGGTGTCATTGCTAAACCATCTCCTCCATTACTTAATGAGTCCTATACACGTGGACTTACCTTGACCGTGTTACATTGCCTACATAACATGACACAAATACTGTCCTGTAGTATGGGAAATTGCCAGCAATAGAGAAGAGGTAGAAAATCTACTTTCCCTATCCAAAACACTTTATAAATTCAGTAAGACTTTATTTCGATTGGCTATCTCTGCGATTGGCTATCTCTGCCTATGTGGATTGGAGTCACAAAGTGTTCTCGCATTTGTAGCATAAAGTCAAATATTGCAAAACTCACCATCACCAATGAGGATTTTTTTTGGGTCATCAGTCTTCTGAATGGTTTGATACGGCCCACCACGAACTCCTTTCATGCGCCAACCTCATCATCTCAGAGTAGCCCTTACAACCTACGTCCTCAATTATTTTCTGTGTGTATTCCAATCTATGTTCTTCTACAGTTTTTGCATTCTATAGCTCCCTCTGGTACCATGGTAGTCATTCGCTGATGTTCTATCATCCTGTCCCTTTTCTTTGCCAATGTTTTTCACACATTCCTTTCGTTTCTGATTCTGTGCAGAACCTCTTGACTCCTTACCTTATTAGTCCACCTAATTTTCAACATTCTTCTGTATCACCACATCTCAAATTCTACGATTCTCTTCTGTTCCGGGTTCCTCACAGTCCATGTTTCACTACCATACAATTGTGTACTCCAGACGTATATTCTCAGAAATTTCTTATTCATATTTAGGCCTATGTTTGATGCTAGTAGACTACCCTTGGCCAGAAATGCCCTTTTTGCCACGGCTAGCCTGCTTTTGATGTTGTCCTTGCTCCGTCCGTCATTGATTATTTTGCTGCCCAAGCAGAAGAATTCCTTAACGTCATCTACTTCGTCACCATCAATCCTGATGTTAAGTTTGTCGCTTTTCTCATTTCAGCAACTTCTCATTACTTTTGTCTTTCTTCGAGTTACTCTCAATCCGTATTCTGTACTCATTACACTGTTCATTCTATTCAGCAGATCGTGTAATTCTTCTTCACTTCCACTCAGCATAGCAATGTCATAAGCGAATCGTATCACTGATACCCTTTCACCTTGAATTTTAATTTCACTCCTGAACCTGTCTTTTATTTCAATCACTGCTTCTTCGCTATACAGATTGAACAGTAGGAGTGAAAGACTGCATCCCTGTCTTACGGGCTTTTTAATCGGAGCACTTCGTTCTTGGACGTCCAGTCGCATTATTGCTTCTTGGCACTTGTTAATATTGTGTATTACCGGCCTCTCCATACAGCTTATCCCTATTTTTCTCAGAATTTCGGATGACTTGCACAATTTTACACTGTCGAACGCCTTTTCCAAGACGACAAATACTATGAACGTGTCTTTATTTTTCTTTAGACATGCTTCCATTATCAATTGCAACGTCAGAATTGCCCTCTGGTGCCTTTGCCTTTTCTACAGCCAAACCCATCGTCATCTAGCACATCCTCGATTTTCTTTTCCATTCTTCTGTTTATTATTCTTGTCAGCAACTTGGATGCATGATCTGTTAAGCTGACTCTGCAATAATTCTCGCACTTCTCTGCTCTTGCAGTGTTCGGAATTGTTTGGATGATTCTTTTTCCGAAATCTAGATGGTATGTCCTCAGACACTTACATTCTAGACAGCAACGACTATAGTAGTTTTGTTGACACTTCTCCCAATGATTTTAGAAATTCTGATGGAACTTTATCTATCCCTTCTGCCTTACTTGAAATTAAGTCCTCCAAAAATCTATTAAATTCTGATTGTAATACTAGATACGATTCTCTTCTAAACCGATTCCTGTTTTTTCTTGTATCACATCTGACAAATCTTCACTCTCATAGTTGCCTTCAATGTACTCTTTCCACTTCACTCCCAAAGACAAAATTTATCCCATCATAGGCATAGCACCACCCACTATCCGCAGACAAGTAGCCGCCGAGATCGAAAGATCAAAACAAAAGAATGATCATCAACACCCGATGCACATGCATTGAAAACAACGTGTCCGGCTGAAGTCGCGCAGGAGTTTCATTGAAACTACTGAAGAGCTCGCCACCAAGCCCGCGCAAGGCGGCTGTCTCTTTGGTAAGAAATAGTGCCACACCCCACAGTGAAACTACTTGAGGAGGGATCTGCAGGATTTCAACTACCTTTTACAACTTGGAGGTCATTAAACCGGCTGCGCACTGGAGTAACTGGTGCAAATCAAACCTATTTAAATGGGGCTACAGTGTTAGCGATAGGTGTGAATGCGGAGCAATACAGGATTTCGATCACCTATTGATTTGCCCAGATATGTCTATAACATGCACTAAAGACGATATTTTGAAAGTCAGTGACAAAGCAACCTACGGTGCCAATTACTGGGAAGGGAAGATATAATTGGCGCATCCGGATACGGAAGAAGAAGAAGAACACTCGTCAATTTACCATCCTTGCTTTTTGTGCAACCGAAAGTTGTTTTGAATTTCCTGTATGCTGAGACAGTCCTTCTGACAATAATTTCCTTTTAAATTTCTTCACGTTTTTCATGCAGCCATTTCGTCTTAGCTTCCCTGCACTACCTATTTATTTCCTTCCTCAGCTAATGGTATTTCTGTATTCCTGAATTTCCCGGGATATTTTTGGACTTCCTTCTTCCATCCATCAACTGAAGTATATCTTCTGTTAAACGTGGTTTCATGATTACCACCTCAGGAAACGAATCATATCCATAGCAGCACTCTGCCCTCTATTTCCTAATTAGTTGCTCTTCATTGAGTCTATCGAATAAAGATCTTGAGCAAAACTCTAGTCGGTTTCTCTGTGCATCTTGTAACTCTTCCTCTGTCCTTAACGAATCCACACTGCAAGATTGTTTCCAGTTTAATATGGACCTGACCAGAAGCAGGAGGGCACTATACACACTACATCTAGCATCTCGTGAAGGAACGGAACAATTGGAGTTACATGTAATCATTACACTTCGATATTTTGCTTTTGGAAAGAACTTAGCACGTGTTGAAAAGTAGCACAACCAGCCAATGCTACTGCTAGAGACTAATATTCTCATTCCAATACAATTCCTACATTCTGTGGAGACTGTTCTGTACCAGTCCTACTACGTGACTTATCGTAGTACACACAATCTCTCTAGATGCATGCATGCTGAGGAGGCTAGCTGTATAGTAGGTACAAGCCTGATCCACATGAGTGTTTTGTTGTGATTTAACAGGCGGTTAAAAAGAAGAAGAACGTATGTTTTATGCATGACGGAGCTCCAAATGGAAGGAGTTTGAAACATTTTTATGTGAATCACTTGCGCTGCCAGTTGTGGAGTGTTGTAGTAGTATGTGGAGTCTGTACCAAGAAGGTATTGGAAAAAGAGAAATGATCATCGGCTATAAACACACGCTTCTACGGCTACACGGCTCTGCACTTAAATACGATATAGTGTTAAAGAAGTGTGGTTTCCGATATATTAGTCTTGGAATGCAACACTGTTACTAGTCCACTGCCGGTATACATGATTCATCACACATGTGTCGGAAGTACTCTGCTATGATATGGAGAGGTATGCTGTCAACAACTGCAGGAAGATAGCGCTCTAGGTCACACCCAGAACATGCAACTGTATACATGTCGAACACAGGTTATTTCATACAACTGATACAGCCCAATAGAACAACAGAAAATAAAAGAAATACGTTAAACGGGGATAAATGGCCGGCCACATGATCTCCCTCTCTCTAGAATGCATCATCGGTCTACCTCGTTACAACACTCTCATCCTTTAACGCAGATCCATATTAATTTAGAGGCAGGTGGTTCTCTTTTCTAGGAAAGCATCCGTCAGCAGTCAATTTGCATATATTCGTTTTACCTCACTAGACATAGAAATTTGTTAAAAACCATGCAGCAACTGTCCCGTCCTGTATTTGTTAGCTGACACCACATGGCTGTGATTGGTAGCAAGTACAGAGAAACAAATTGTAAATACGTTTTGTTAGAGTTAAAAACACTTAAACAGTCTTGCACAGTGTCAAACACGCGTTCTTTAGTAGTATATGGCAATCCTCGAGCATATAATACAATGCTCTTTAGCTAAGAAGGAAGTAAAGTTTACCGTAGTCATATGTCCTGACACTTTATAATCTATATTGTCGTTACCGATACGTCTGAGACCAATTCAGGTATTGTGATCTAACATATATAAATGTGTTACTCTAAATTTGCAGTCATCTACTTTAAAGAGCCCATGTTAACATCGTATAGCTGTCCGCCATCATTTATGGTTTTCCTGTTTGCCAGTGCTTTCATATACATTGTTTCTCGTATTCCTCTTGCTGTCACGCACTCGTTCCTATGAACAAGAATTTTCCTGCACCAAGTAAACATGTAAGTAGTTTCTCATTCTCCCCCAATTTTCCTGCATGTTGTCGTATCCTTCATCGATTTATACGTATTTTCCTTTCATTTTTGGAATTTTATCTATTTTGCGTCATTACTTGTACATATTTTTTTGATATGCATCCGTTCAAATTGATAACATAGGCAAGTGTGGCTTGTTGTTATACAGATAATATTCATAAAACAAATAAGAAATCCTGAGAATTTCCCTGTTTTTCATAATTTACATGCATGCATTTCGGATGGGACAGGCGTGAAAGTAATCGAACTAGATAGTTGAAAGTGTAGTAATCCCGGTTTCGAAGCTATATGAGACTCGACGAGTGCTGTATCTGAAGGATGTAGTGGAAACTCAAAGTCTGGAAACAATTTTGCGAGTTGACTAGATTCGCACTCCAGTGTGTAGCAAGGGAGCTGCAACAGGGACTTGGCCTGTGTACAGAGCTGAGTTCTCCTGCTGCTGCTGCCTCGAGTTTCCAAGAGTGCATGCTCTTATTGCTTACCAGGTATGGTCTGCTATTTCTGGATACGCCATCCGACTCTGATACAAGATGCCAAACCAGCCAGGGTATCTACAAGCCATCGATAAAACATATGTACAAGGATTGCTGTTTCGGGTTATTGTGCTGACGTTATTCTGTTGTAAATATAACTCAATTAGCCTTTTTCACGTGCTGTGTTCTCAGGCAGTGACCCGACGCTCCCCCTCCTTACTTCGCTGACACCAAATACAAGGCCTGTGATGGCAGTGTCTCGGGTGATTTCGATAACCATCTGGGATGTGGATCCAGCAGTCCTGTGAACGGTATATCGGTATTGCTGGATCTAAATTGCACCACATTTGGGAATATTATTAGATGAAAATCCAGCTCACATCACATTTTAGGTGTATTGTATGGCTGGATCTGCCCGCACAGAAATGGCTGTAGTGGATGGGATGGATCCACCGACCCAATAAACTGTGGATAAAGTTAACTGTGGATCACCACCACGGATGATCGTCGGCAGCGTTCGAGTGTGGACCTCCTTGCAATAAGTCTGGGAATATCGTTTGGGATGGATGCAGCATGTTGAAATTCTGGGAATACACTACGTGATCAAAAGTATTCGGACACCTGGCGCCCTCCATCGGTAATGCTGGAATTCAATATGATGTTAGCCCATGCTTATCCTTGATGATAGCTTCCACTCTCGCAACCATACGTTTAATCAGGTGCTGCGATGTTTCTTGGGGAATAGCAGCCCATTCTTCACGGAGTGCTGCACTGAGGAGAGGTATCGATGTCAGTTGGTGAGGCCTGGCACGAAGTCGGCGTTCCAAAACATCCCAAAGATGTTCTATAGGATTCAGGTCAGGACTCTGTGCAGGCCAGTCCATTACAGGGATGTTATTGCCGTGTAAACACTCCGCCACAGGCCGTGCATTATGAACAGGTGCTCGATCGTGCTGAAAGATGCAAATCACCATCCGCCAATTGCTCTTCAACAGTGGGAAGCAAGAAGGTGCTTAAAACATCAGTGTAGGCCAGTGCTGTGATAGTGCCACGCAAAACAACAGGGGGTGCTAGCTCCCTCCATGATAAACACGCCTCCGAATTTTACTGTTGGCACTACACACGCAGGAAGATGACGTTCACCGGCCGTACCCACATCCTGACATCGGATCGCCACTTGTGTGCCGTGATTCGTCACTCCACACAACGTTTTTTCACAGTTCAATCGTCCAATGTTTACGCGCCTTACACCAAGCGAGGCGTCGTTTGTCATTTACCGGCATGGTATGTGGGTTATGACCAACCGCTCGAGCATGAAATCCAAGTTTTCGCACCTCCCTCCTAACTCTTGCAGTGGATCCTGATGCAGTTTGGAATTCCTGTGTGATGGTCTGGATAGATGTTTGCCTCCTGCCCTTTACGACCCACTTCAATTGTCGGCGGTTTCTGTCAGTCAGCGGACGAGGTCAGCCTGTACGTTTTTGTGCCGTATGTGTTCCTTCACGTTTCCGCTTCACTATCCCATCGGAAACAGCGGACCTAGGGATCTTTTGGAGTGTGGAAATCAGCCGTACAGACGTATGGCGCAAGTGACACCCAATCACCTGAACACGCTCGAAGTCTGTGAGTTCAGCAGAGCACACCATTCTGCTCTCTCACTATGTCTAATGATTACTGAGGTCGCTGATATGAAGTACATGGCAGTAGGTGGCAGCACAATGCACCTAATGTGAAAAACGTACGTTTTTGTGGGTGTCCGGATACTTTTGATCACATAGTGTTTACCCAGGTTGGTTGCAATGAAACTTTTGCTACTTGAGCCAGTGTAAACCGAAACTAGTGACTGTGCGGGTATCCATCTGTAGATGAATGACGTTCAGACAGTAGGCTGCAGGATTTGCGTTACTAGAAGTGTTAGTGTCATGGTTTACAGTTAATTGCTGATACTGGTAAAGTGATGGAGGCTTCCAACAAGAACATCACTGTGCATTGCAGCTGCAGACATCTAACATGGTTCTGGACAAGGTTTTATAAAAAGACAGCAACAGTGCCGCTGTTCTTCAAGAGTACGGATGTATTAACAAAATACGTACAGTACTCTTTCCGCACTTGTGTTGAACAAGATGATACGAAAATTCAAATTAACTGTTGATTTGGGATTTCTCCTGGGCGAGGCTGTCGGCCAATCGCGCCACAAATTGTTGAAGAATTTACTGTTGGCGTGACTAAGAATGCTGGATACAATTTACGATCTTCAAACAGTGCACGAGCTGCTCACAACAGCTGAACCTTCCGTGGTCCACCATTCTAAGTGTTCTGTGAACCATTGTGGAATAGTATACAGGCTGTCTTGGACGGCGATGGTAACAATGAGTAACTTTTGTAACTTGGTACATAAACATGGTACGCTATTAACAAATGACACCCACTCATGCGGCTATTAAAATGTGATTTGTTCAATGGTCTATTCATTGTTTCCCAGCAGCATGTCCTTACAAATGTTTCAATAAAGGTTCATTGTCCTACAATCACTCGTTGTTCATGGACATCCTCTAGTAGGATAGCAGAATGGATACAAGTGCAGGTAAACATCAGGTGACGATCACTTCCAGTGATAAGATAATGCCACAACTTTTAATCTGTAGGACAGCAATTAGAGTTCTGGGGGAGATAACCGCCTTATCACTACTTCCGGTGTCAGGTTACACATACAATATCAGGTTACACACTTGGGAGACTTATGTTCAAGTTACATCCCCCCCCCCCACCCCCACACACACACACAACTCCCCTCCTCGCAGGTAATCACTGTAAACTGGTCAAGCAACGTCATCAACGGGAATCCCAACACATTCTAGACAAGTGTGCGAGTCATATTCAAGGTCATGGTGTAACTTGATACTGATCATGCGATTCTATCCACACATCTTAAGTGACTACTCATTCAAGGTCATGAAATAACTTGATACTGGTTACATGATATAAAATTGGTGGGAAACCCTTGCATCACTGGTGCCCATTAAACCACAGAAATGCAATGTACCAATAAGATTCGTGCTCCCCGTCCTCCTCCATATCACCATCCTTTCTACCTAGCTTAACTGTGTAGCCCTCTTCATTCGAGATCTGAGCACCATAAGGGAGAGCTTCAGGTTTGTTATCAATAAATTCACATTAATTCTATAGTGGCAGCATTTGATTGTAATGACAAAGATATAAAAAATCAACTAATTGTTTATTATGAACTACTTCTTTTTGCAATACACTATCTATAATCGTTTGTTGTTTTACCTACAAATATATTTTTTTGCACTCATAGTTTTTTATTTGCAGTCATTTGTTATTTCTACAACAGTATTTTACAAGCTTTCTTTTATATACAATAATTATCAGTGTTTTGGGTGTAGTGACACACACACACACAAACACACACAGACACACACGCACACACACACACACACGAACACACACACACACACACACATGCACACACGAAGAGCGGCTGATCCAAATATTTCACACACACAATTTACACTTAAATACTCGCTCAGACACTCCAGTGAATGGTGTGCGTACGGTAGGGTTCTTGTCCCTCCCCTACAGATGAACCATTTGTCATCTTAATAGGACAACTGTATTTCCATCTGCAGTGCCACATGTATCTCATGCCTCTCAATAGAAAAACTACCGGCGCACCATACGTGGAGCAACATTAACACCTTCGAGCAGGTGCCTCTTGTAATGAACTAACCAGCTAGCTTTTGAGGCAGTTTGATGTATGTCCCTATTCAGACTCTGGGTGGCAGCGGCATTCTCGCAGTTTTTGTACTTTTTCGCCCTCTGCCTCACAATGTCAACAGTCTGAGAACCATTAGCCTCGTCTTTGATCAGTCTGATAGTCTTATTGTTTTGTAGTGTTATTCCAAACGGATTATCGGCTGTGTATCCACACGTGTCGAATTCTTCAAGATTCTACCTAATTACTTCATATGGATCGCAGTCTGTCACCCAGCAGATGAAACTGTCTGCATTCACATAAGGTAACTTGGGACCGACAAAGCTTGGCTTCGCAGATTTGTAGTGAAAGCCGCACAATGGAGTTTGGAGAAGTCCAGAACACAATAAGGTATAGACAGGCTTCGCAAAATGCCCTGAAACCTTGCCTATCTCCGTATCGACTGTTGATGATGGTGACCTATTTGAAATGTGGTCTGGCGATGTAATCTCTTGCACTGTAGCACCCATACCACCAGTAAACTTAATGACTTCTGCTGTATTCTCTAAAAATTTCCATGTTTTCTGTAAATTGAATTGTTCATTATCTTGCACAAATCATTTTCAGTGCCGCACAAAAAGCCTCTGTTCGATGTTAACATCAAGGTTTCCTTCACCAGCAACACTATTTGAAGGAGATTCCACAAGTGATGCTAACAAGTTCCATACCCAAACTGACACACTGTTGGAGGTTTCTGTAGTGCAAAATATAACGCTGTTTGTTCCCCAGCATTGTCAACATATTTGGGTCGAACCATTTCACGGGACAAAGGGCTCCGGACGTAGTGGCCAGTCGCCAAGCTCCTCATGCAAATGAGTGGGATATGCCAGGTGTGCCCCAGAGCATCCACAGCCACGTCATGGATATTTACCTTCAGTCTGCTGACTTTCCCCTTTCGAAATCCATCAGAGTCCTTCAAACGTTAGACATGGTTGTACACATAAATGTCGTTTACATCCAGGTAAGTGATGTAACTTAAACCGTCAAGTGGCCTATACTCTACATTAGTCATTCGCAGGTTATTTGTCATGACACACACACTGGCAAAGACCCGTAAATTCCTCATTAGAAGAAGAGCAGCACGTCAGCATTGTTTAACAGTTCGATGACTGCATGCATTTTTCTTAATATTGCGTCCCATGGAAGGCTTCGTGCCCTGAGATAGAAGGTAGGAAACAGAGAGTATGTGCGCAGGCATACACTCTGGAACTTTTCAAAAATGTCCATCAGTAGGTGTACATCGCTTTTCATGCATAATCTTGCGTATTCTCCAAAATCACGGATGTCGAACTCCTGCCAAACATTCACAGCATGTTCACAAATCGCATCCGTTACGGCGTTAAGTATTAGTTTACTGGAGAATGTGATTATGTCAGGCAACATCATTTCATGGAGTCTCTCCACTGTATGCAGGTATTCGTATGGAAAGCCTCCCTTCTTCAATTCAAGCTGAAACCTCGAATCATAACCGCGCATCATCCTGTTCTGGTGATATTTATGTTCTCCTGACGAGTCATCTCTGCACGTTTCTGAGGACGCATGCATGAAGTGAAGCAAATCCAGGAATTGGAGTGATATTCTTGGCGTAATCCTCTTGGAAAACGAAATTTAATTTTGAGTGGTGTCAGAAATGACAGTGACCTGATTCCCCCTCAACCCCAAATAACCCAGTTGTTGAATGTTCGAGAAAATGGGCATCATACGCACTCAGATAGTGAAAGAAGACGGGTATGAACTTCCCCATTAGATGACAATGTCCTCTGTGTGGATTATCTGCTACTCTGTCCAGCGGTAGCCCACAAGTATGACACTCAGTTGCCTGTTCGTACAAGGTATCATTCCCTGCAAGTCGGCCTTGAGAATGTTGTTGTAATAAATCCCATGAACTTCTCACATAAGTATTTCGAGCTCATCGAGCAACCATCTGACAGGACAATCTCCGACGTAAGGTTCGAATTGAAAGTGGAGTCATATGAGCACAGGAGTTGACACTCTTCCACAAACGGTATGTGCTGTTCTGTGGAGGTTGTATGGGAGGCAGAAGGGTCGTCTTCACAATGAGCCACACGATCTAGGAGGCATTCGAGGTCGGCGAGTACAATGAAGGGACATTGCTCCCGATAGTGGTCATTCTTAAATGTAAGAACTTTTTATCCTCAGTAGGCATTTCCACACTTATTGGTTTCCGGATAAAGCAATCAATCAGATACCTTTCAAGATAATCATCTTGTTAAAAGAGATGAGGCATCCCGCAGAAACATATTTTGCACTTTTTTTATGCTCAAGAGAGCGGAAAACAGGCGGGACATGACTTTGTCCACACGAAGTGTGAGTTCTCGTCCTGAGAGAATATCAACAAACCAACATGTTTGGGGTGCTGAGTGGCCAATATTGAAACACAGAGGCGTCCAACTACTTTTTGGTTTACTACTGTATTCTGCACAGTATTCTCGTGGTCATCATCTTCTGGTTTAATATTCTCCAGGATGTGTACATGAACTGAATAATCAGCGTTCTGGCTCTCGGCTTTTGGTAGGTAATATATGTCCGGAAATTATAATGCTCACAGATATCACATTTACAGGCATGCTGTGCATCTTTGAGGAAACTTCTATCTCGAACCAGAAACAATCATGCAAAGCAATATACCTCATTCTTATATAGTTTCTGGACATTTATACATGCCTCTTTCCGACAATATCTTTTTGAATTGGGATGAAACTGGACCTTCCTCTAATTGACTCGTAGATACAAGTACGTATTG
This sequence comes from Schistocerca americana, assembly GCF_021461395.2. Lineage (NCBI taxonomy): Eukaryota > Metazoa > Arthropoda > Insecta > Orthoptera > Acrididae > Schistocerca > Schistocerca americana. The sequence goes on along the minus strand of NC_060123.1, from coordinate 398,305,344 downwards.
AAATGGGGTACGTACTAAAGTGCCTTACCTGACACTCATTCCTGCACGTTGGCAAAGTATGACGTTCTCGACAAAACTTTTGGATCACTCTGTGTCTGAATAGTCTCGCGATATCACGCCAGTTCTCCACCAAATTTGGGCAATGCTCCTTTCCTCACTGCTGTCTTTCATGGGGTGTGTGAACTCACAATATTGCGCTGTGTTAGCTTAATGGTAGAATATCATAGGTCGTTGACGATTTTGGGAGCATCCTTTCCAAAATACCTTGGCAGGCATCGAGAAAAATGGCATTATCTCGGCAGCCTGCATTCGAGTTATCAATATGTGCTTGCGAGATCCTCTCCCCAAAACAGCTAGCAACCATAGAATAGTCCATTGTGGCCGCAGGTCTTACTTGGTGATCCGTAACAGAGCGGACAGGGATACAATTGCGGATAGTCACAGTATGATGTCAAAGCAATGTCTAGTGCCATGTAGGTCCATGGCTATTACGAGATGAATTGGTTCAAATGGCTCTGAGCACTATGGGACTTAACATCTGAGGTCATCAGTCCCCTGGAACTTAGAACTACCTAAACCTAACTAACCTAAGGACATCATACGCATCCATGCCCGAGGCAGAATTCGAACCTGCGACCATAGCGGTCGCGTGGTTCCAAACTGAAGTGCCTAGAACCGCTCGGCCACAACGGCAGTCGGTGAGGGTGTAATAACAACCTGAGAACCACCAAGTGCAGGGGTGCAGTGGGAATAACTTTTTCAGTAAGCATGTTGTAACTAAAAACGATAGCTAATGCTGAAAAATTATTTTTAACGCCAGCCACATATACTTGTCAGCAAGAGTGTAAATGCCTATTTACATACTAGTAAGATATGACCGTAAAATGAACAGAGGATGGTGACAGAAGCTCACTGGGTAACGAAAACAGGACGACCCTGACCCAAAGATATCAAGAGGCAGCCCTAACCTACCTAAGATATGTGTAACTCTTTCTCTCTCTCTCTCTCTCTCTCTCTCTCTCTCTCTCTCTCGCCTAAGCATGAGCTGTCTTCCAAAATATTCAGTTTTATATCTGACGAAAGCAGTATGTATCCCATAACTGATACACCCAGAGGAACAATCGAAAAAATAATTAAATGTAAGGCAAATTGTTCCAAAATTATAGAAACGTCAAGCAGTATTAGTAGCTGCTAATCTAAGTCATGTTGAAAAAAATAAATTTCTCGTTATTTCGTCTATAGTAATGTCTATATGTGAGCCATTTGTTTTTGACCTATAATCACAATAACATTTTTTCCAAGAAATCTGCAAGCTCGCTCAACCTTTAGCACAGTTCTATCATTTTATGGGCCAGATGTTGCTGTGATCCTAATAGTTCTCTCATCGCTGGTACAAACTTGTAGCTTTCGAGAAAAGTGGTCAATATATCTCCGGGCACATTGATCTAGTGCTTATGCCTCAACAAATTTCAGCTGCTTCCTAAGCACAGAAACAGATAGCCTGTATGCTAAAGCCATATACGGGTTTCACCGTATTATTAACATTTTGTTACCAGTATATAGCATTTTTCCTTATTTTCCAATTTTTTACATATTTTTCAATATTCTGTATATAAATTTACAAGTGTATGTAGGCTCTTATTGCTTACATTACGGTCCACCTGTGATACACAGTCCCAACCCAGCTATAGTATCTACAAACTACTTTTCGAAAGGTCATCACACATGACATTAAGTGTCAAAGCCAACGCTAAAACCTTTACAGTACCTGTATATGAACTGCTCTGGAGGTTGACGTTATTCTGTTGTAAAAGCGCACGTGTCCACCCACCCACCACCCACTCACAGAAACACACACACACACACACACTCACACACAAACACACGTAGCTCAGATACGCTGTGCTGTCTCAGCTTCACTAGAGCCACCATTGTCCCGTGTGGGTTTGGAGTAGCATCCAAGAGGTGGATCTGCCTGAGCCATCTGTGTTTACATTTACAAAAGAGTAATGTTAACAGTATCCACAGCAGTCCATATAAGTGCTGAGTTTAGTGTTGGTCTTGATACTTCCGTATGTTGACATTTCGAAGGAGTACAGTTCGTTGACACCTTGGCTGGATTGGGACTCTGTATCACAGGTTGATAGTAACGTAAGCTGTAAGACCATATGTAAACTTGTATATTTATGTAGAGAATATGGACTAACATGGAAAATATCGGAAAATATGGAAAAATGTGGTAAAATGGTAAAAAATATTACACATACGTTGAAATCCGATGTGGCAGCGTCATATCGGATTTATGCCTTTGTACTTAGGAAGTAGCTGACATTTTTTGTGACATAAGCACGAGATCCGAATTCACCCATGGCCCAGAGCAGCGTCATTGACCAGTAATTAAAACGTCCTGGGTTACAGGTTTGAACCTCGCTGCTGCTCACATCTTAAATAACAATCGTCAGCAATGAGGTGGACGTCCAGCGTAAGATGTCACCCGTGATCTGCTAACGGTCATGTCAAAGAGAGCTGAGGAACGGACAGAGGGGTGGGAAACTGCCCCTAAAAGACGGAGGAATCAACAATGATCAAATATGTATCCACAGGTGGGTAGTAATTGAAATAGTGTCATCATTTTCTCTCCATTGGCAAAAGACTCCGGACTACTCCCCCATTCCTACGTCAAGGAGAGGACTGCCAGGGTGGAGATAACCATGAGAGAAAGACTGAATAATTAGCGAGAGCGTAACGTTCTAAGTGTCGGGTTAAGGAATGTCAAAAGTTTGAACATGATAAAAAACTAGAAAATCTGAAAATGGAAATGCTAAGGTTCACCTGGATAAGTTGGGATCAAAGAAGTGAAATGGAAAAAAAAACAAGGGCGTCTGGTCAGACAGTTACAGGGTAATATCAATAGCAGCACAAAAGGGCATAACGGGAGTAGGATTCGTTATGAACTGGAACGTAGGGCAGAGATCGAGTTACTGTGAACAATTTAGTGATAGGGTCACTCTCATCAGATTCGACCCAAACTAACACCGACAACAATAGTTCCGATGTATATGTAGACGTCGCAAAAAGAAGATGAAGGGACAGATGAAGTATGTGTGGATAATGAACGAGGAATTCAGTACATAAAGGAAGATGAAAATCTAATAGTAACGGAGACCTGGAATGTGGTTGTAGAAGAAGGAACAGAAGAAATGTTTACGTGCGAAGTCATCATGATCAAGCAACGAATCAGACATGAGGTAGTGAATTTTAAGTTGTACTCGGGAGCACATATGCACTCAAATCACAAGCTAGTAATAATAAAGAATAGGCTGAATTTTAAGAGACTAGTCAGGAAGAATCAATGGGCAAAAAGTTGGATACGAAAGTACTGAGGAATGAAGAGATACGCTTGAATTTATCTGAGGCTGTAAAAAATGGTTCAAATGCCTCTGAGCACTATGGGGCTTAACAGCTGCGGTCATCAGTCCCCTAGAACTTAGAACTACTTAAACGTAACTAACCTAAGGACATCACACACACATCCATGCCCTTGGCAGGATTCGAACCTGCGACCGTAGCAGTCGCGCGGTTCCGGACTGAGCGTCTAGAACCGCCAGACCACCGCGGCCGGCTCTGAGGCTGTAGACACTGTAACAATGAACAGAGCGGTAAGCATTTCAGTTGAAGATAAATGAACATTTCTAAAAAGGGCAATAACAGAAGTTGCGAAAAACACATGTACGAGGAAGATAACTTGGAACACACCATGGGTAACAGAAGAAATACATCACATGTTCGACGACAGAAGAAAGCACAAGATGATCAAGGAAATTTAGGAATACAGATGTGCAAATCACTTAGGAATGAATAAGTAGGAAGTGATGGGTACGTAGGGCGAAACGGTTACATGAAAAAAGTGAAGATATAGAAAAACAAATGATTGTCGGTGGATTGACTCAGCCGGCAGTGGTGGCCGAGCGGTTCCAGGCCCTTCCGTCCATAACCGGGCTACTGCTACGGTCGCAGGTTCGTATCCTGCCTCGGGCATCGATGTGTGTGATGTCCTTAGATCAGTTAGGTTAAAGTAGTTCTAATTTCTGGGGGACTGATGACCCGAGATGTTAAGTCCCATTGTGCTCAGAGCCATTTGAACCATTTGGATTAACTCAGCATACGAAAAAGTCAGAACAATCTTCGGTGAAATTTCAAAGGAAAATCTGTAACATTAAGAGTGCAATGGATGTTCCACTGTTAAAAAAAGTCCAGAGAGCAGATAGGTGTAAAGAGCTGTTAAGTCCCCTCTATGAAGGGGAGGACCTGTCTTATGATGTGATAGAAGAAGAAACAGGAGTCGATAGTGAAAGGGTAAGGGATTCACTTTTAGAGTCAGAATTTAAAATGGTTTTGGACGACTTGAGATCAAATAAGGCAGAAGGTATCGATAACATTCTATCATCTTGAGAAGTGTCAATAAAACAACTGTTCAAGTTGGTGTGTAGAATTTATGAGACTGGCGATATGCCTTCAGACTTCGGAAAAAAAGAAAGAAAAGAAAAGAAAACATCTGCCACGCAGTTCTCAAGACACCAATTGACGACAAGTGCGAGAACTGCAACACAATCTTCATAATCGCTTAATAGCTCATGCATCCAGGTTGTTGATTAGAACAATATATAGATGAATGGAAAAGAAAAGAGGGTATGAGTTAGATGACTATCACCATAGCCAACATGCTCGTCTTACAAAGATCAGCACCTGTGTTGATATCTAAGATAATACTCATTTTTTGCTGTGTCTCAGTTGCACATTTTAATTAGGTTACATGTTTCGATCACTGAGGATAATCTTCAGATCGAAGTAGCTGAGTCAGCAACCCATCTTTTGTACTCAGAAACACTTGTCAGATTAAATAAAATATTGCGTTTCAGTCTTCGATCGCTATTCTTTATGAATAGCGATCGAAGACTGAAACGCCATATTTTATTTAATGAACGATCGCGGAATACCCAGTGAGACAACCATGTCTAGTTTTGATAAACTTGTCAGATTACTCTTGCATGTGGTTCTGAGTGGGCAAGACAGGCTGCTGGAGCAACTGCTTCGATCTTAAGATTATCCCGAGTGATCGAAATATGTAACCTTATTAAAATGTGCAAATAGAACGAAACAACAAATGAGGATTAGCCTAGATGACGATCAGTTGGGCTTTAGAAAAGGTAAAGGCACCACGGCCGCTGTTTTGACGTTGCAGTTGATGATGGAAGCAAGACAGAAGAAAAGTGAAGACGCTTTCACAAGATTTGTCGACCTGGAAAAAGCGTTCGACAATGAAAAATGGTGCAACATATTAGAAATTATAAGATAACTGGGGTAATCTATATTAGAGTCTGGTTATATACAGTATTTACAAGAACGCTGAGGAAATAATTAGACCGGATGATCAAGAATGATGTGCTCGGATTAAAAGAGATGTAAGACAGGGATGCATTCTTTAGCGCTTTTCGTTCAGTCTGCATGTCAAAAAACAAATGGTGGAAATAAAAGAAAGATTGAAAGTGGTATTACAATTCAATGTGGAAAGGTGGTAAGATTCGCTTATGACACTGCTACCCTCAGTGAAAGTGAAGAATCATTAGAAAGTGTGTTGAATCGAGTGAAAATTCAAGTGATTACAGTATATGGGTTGTAAGTAAATCGAAGAACGCCAAATTAATGAAAGCGTCAGAAATGAGAACGGTGACAAAGTTAACATCATAATTGGGGATCACAAAGTAGATATTGAGGAACTCTGCTACCTAGGCACGAAAATAACCCATGATAGCCGGAACAAGAAGGATATAAAAAACAGACTAGCATTGAGAAGGAGGGCATTCCTGACCAGAAAAGGTCTACTGGTACCAAAAATTGGCCTTAATTTGATGAAGATATTTATGAGGATGTACCTTTACAGTAAGCATTCGGTGGTAGTGAAATTGGACAATGGGGATACTGGAACAGAACAGAATCGAAGCATTTGAAATGTGGTGCCAAACAAGAATTTTATAATTAGGTGGACTGATAAGGTAAGGAATGAGGACGTTCTCTGTAGAATCGGCGAGAAAAAGGGTTTACGAAAATGACTAATAGGAAAAAGGGACAAATTGATAGCATCTCTGTTAAATCATCACCGGTTAACTTCCATGGAACTAGAGGGAGCTGTGGAGAGTAAAAACTGTAGAGGAAGACAGAGACTGGAATACATCCAGCAAATAACTGACGACGTAGGTTGCAAGTGCTACTCTGGGATGAAAAGATTGGCGCGGGGGAGGAATTAGCGACTGGCAGCATCAATGCAGTCAGAAAAGTGAAGAATCAACCAATAAAAAAAGCATACTAGATCAAAGTGCCTCGAAAGCTACAAGTCTGTAGCAGGGAAGAGAGAACTATTAGATTGACACCATCATCTGGACCCCAAAAATGATGGAGAGAACAGTGCTTAAATTTGAGAGAGCTTGCAGAGCTCATGGAAAAAATGTTACAGGTTTTTAATTGATACAGAAAGAGGGTTTTTTTTTTTGGTCATCAGTCTACTGACTGGTTTGATGCGGCCCGCCACGAATTCCTTTCCTGTGCTAACCTCTTCATCTCAGAGTAGCACTTGCAACCAACGTCCTCAATTATTTGCTTGACGTATTCCAATCTCTGTCTTCCTCTACAGTTTTTGCCCTCTACAGCTCCCTCTAGTACCATGGAAGTCATTCCCTCATGTCTTAGCAGATGTCCTATCATCCTGTCCCTTCTCCTTATCAGTGTTTTCCACATATTCCTGTCCTCTCCGATTCTGCGTAGAACCTCCTCATTCCTTAGCTTATCAGTCCACCTAATTTTCAACATTCGTCTATAGCACCACATCTCAAATGCTTCGATTCTCTTCTGTTCCGGTTTTCCCACAGTCCATGTTTCACTACCATACAATGCTGTGCTCCAGACGTACATCCTCAGAAATTTCTTCCTCAAATTAAGGCCGGTATTTGATGTTAGTAGACTTCTCTTGGCCAGAAATGCCTTTTTTGCCATAGCAGGTCTGCTTTTGATGTCCCCCTTGCTCCGTCCGTCATTGGTTATTTTACTGCCTAGGTAGCAGAATTCCTTAACTTCATTCACTTCGTGACCATCAATCCTGGTGTCAAGTTTCTCGCTGTTCTCATTTCTACTACTTCTCATTACCTTCGTCTTTCTCCGATTTACTCTCAAACCATACTGTGTACTCCTTACACTGTTCATTCCGTTGAGCAGATCATTTAATTCTTCTTCACTTTCACTCAGGATAGCAATGTCATCAGCGAATCGTATCATTGATATCCTTTCACCTTGTATTTTAATTCCACTCCTGAACCTTTCTTTTATTTCCACCATTGCTTCCTCGATGTACAGATTGAAGAGTAGGGGCGAAAGGCTACAGCTTTGTCTTACACCCTTCTTAATACGAGCACTTCGTTCTTGATCGTCGACTCTTATTATTCCCTCTTGGTTGTTGTACATATTGTATATGACCCGTCTCTCCCTATAGCTTACCCCTACATTTTTCAGAATCTCGAACAGCTTGCACCATTTTATATTGTCGAACGCTTTTTCCAGGTCGACAAATCCTATGAAAGTGTCTTGATTTTTCTTTAGCCTTGCTTCCATTATTAGCCGTAACGTCAGAATTGCCTCTCTCGTCCCTTTACTTTTCCTAAAGCCAAACTGATCGTCACCTAGCGCATTCTCAATTTTCTTTTCCATTCTTCTGTATATTATTCTTGTAAGCAGCTCCGATGCATGAGCTGTTAAGCTGATTGTGTGATGATTCTCGCACTTGTCAGCTCTTGCCGTCTTCGGAATTGTGTGGATGATGCTTTTCCGAAAGTCAGATGGTATATCGCCAGACTCATGTATTCTACACACCAACGTGAATAGTCGTTTTGTTGCCACTTCCCCCAATGATTTTAGAAATTCTGATGGAATGTTATCTATCCCTTCTGCCTTATTTGACCGAAAGTCCTCCAAAGCTCTTTTAAATTCCGATTCTAATACTGCATCTCCTATCTCTTCTAAATCGACTCCTGTTTCTTCTTCTATCACATCAGACAAATCTTCACCCTCATAGAGGCTTTCAATGTATTTTTTCCACCTATATGCTCTCTCCTCTGCATTTAACAGTGGAATTCCCGTTGCACTCTCAAAGTTACCACCGTTGCTTTTAATGTCACCAAAGGTTGTTTTGACTTTCCTATCTGCTGAGTCTGCCCTTCCGACAATCATATCTTTTTCGATGTCTTCACACTTTTCCTGCAGCCATTTCGTCTTAGCTTCCCTGCACTTCCTATTTATTTCATTCCTCAGCGACTTGTATTTCTGTATTCCTGATTTTCCCGGAACATGTTTCTAGTTCCTCCTTTCATCAATCAACTGAAGTATTTCTTCTGTTACCCATGGTTTCTTCGCAGCTACCTTCTTTGTACCTATGTTTTCCTTCTCAACTTCTGTGATGGCCCTTTTTAGAGATGTCCATTCCTCTTCAACTATACTGCCTACTGCGCTATTCCTTATTGCTGTATCTATAGCGTTAGAGAACTTCAAACGTATCTCGTCATTCCTTAGTACTTCCGTTACCCACTTCTTTGCGTATTGATTCTACCTGACTAATGTCTTGAACTTCAGCCTACTCTTCATCACTACTATATTGTGATCTGAGTCTATATCTGCTCCTGGGTACGCCTTACAATCCAGTATCTGATTTCGGAATCTCTGTCTGACCATGATGTAATCTAATTGAAATCTTCCCGTATCTCCCGGCCTTTTCCAAGTATACTTCCTCCTCTTGTGATTCTTAACAGGGTATTCGCTATTACTAGCTGAAACTTGTTACAGAACTCAATTAGTCTTCCTCCTCTTTCATTCCTTGTCCCAAGGCCATATTCTCCTGTAACCGTTTCTTCTACTCCTTCCCCTACAACTGCATTCCAGTCGCCCATGACTATTTGATTTTCGTCCCCCTTTACATACTGCATTACCCTTTCAATATCCTCATACAATTTCTCTATCTGTTCATCTTCAGCTTGCGACGTCGGCATGTATACCTGAAGTATCGTTGTCGGTGTTGGCCTGCTGTCGATTCTGATTAGAACAACCCGGTTACTGAACTGTTCACAGTAACACACCCTCTGCCTTACCTTCCTATTCATAACGAGTCCTACACCTGTTATACTATTTTCTGCTGCTGTTGATACTCATGTGACCAGAAATCCTTGTCTTCCTTCCACTTCGCTTCACTGACCCCTACTATATCTAGATTGAGCCTTTGCATTTCACTTTGCAGATTTTCTAGTTTCACGTTCAAGCTTCTGTCATTCCACGCCCCGACTCGTAGAACGTTATCCTTTCGTTGATTATTCAATGTTTTTCTCATGGTAACCTCCCCCTTGGCAGTCCCCTCCCGAAGATCCGAATGGGGGACTATTCCGGAATCTTTTGCCAATGGAGAGATCATCATGACACTTCTTCAATTACGGGCCACATGTCCTGTGGATACACGTTACGTGTCTTTAATGCAGTGGTTTCCATTGCCTTCTGCATCCTCATGTCGTTGATCATTGCTGATTCTTCCGCCTTTAGGGGCAATTTTCCACCCCTAGGACAAGTGAGTGCCCTGAACCTCCGCCCTCTTTGACAAGGCCGTTGGCAGAATGAGACTGACTTCTTATGCCGGAAGTCTTCGGCCGCCAATGCTGATTATTTATCAAATTTTAGGCAGTGGCGGGGATCGAACCCGGGACCGAAGACGTTTTGATTATGAATCAAAGACGCTACCCCTAGACCACGGTGAGGTCTACCTCACAATATTTCTGTCTCATAGTCGTCTTGTGTAATTACCCATCAGCCAGTGAGCGCTTTGCGCCATCTTTGTTTAACATTTTACCATAATATATTATTATTATTATTTAAGCCTAAAGCAGTAGCTACATTCTTGCTATAATTTGGATCTGGAAGGCGTCAGAAATGAACTTCCTCCATTAGTATGTATTTTGAGTAAGAACATACATACCAAAAAAACCGCATCGGCGCTACCCCTGTCTCTGGGGTACCAATGTCATAGAACAAATACACACACAAACAGACACACACATACACACAAACACACACATACACACACACTCATAGTAGTGTAATTACACCCACATGTAGACGGCATGGCAGAAAGTAATGTCATCTTCGGTCTGACTTCGTTCACTCGCAAAGGTGCTGTCTGAAAAACAGTTCGAAATAAAAAAATATTGTTCGGCAGGTATTTTAATTTGGCTCACAGCCTGTATCTATTATCATCATCTGAGAAACCATGGATTATGTTGGTGATGGTAGACTCATGTGGTGTCGAACTTACAGGATTCTACCACATCCACCAGCATGAAGAATTTCATTGCTGCTGTTTATCTCGAAAGGAGGAATAACTAATGAGCGCTTCTGGAGACAAGCATTTCTGATGAATTTCATCACCTGCATGTCCAACCTTGCTTCGCAATTAAACTTGCTCCTGCAGCGTTGCTGATCTTGCTGCTGTATTGAGTAACAGGAAGTTTAAGTGTTATGTAGATGAAGACTCTAGCTTGCAGTTACGCGGAACTTACCAAAGAAACTGAAGTCGAAGAGTCGTCAGACAAAAAACTAAGGACACATATGAAACACAGAAGGTGTCTAACACACTTTCATAAAACATGTTCCTTTCAAACAATAAAATTAATTGCGACAGACGAGTAAACGTTATTCTTACCCACAATATAAATAGCATTGATGTACCAAGTAAGGAAGAGTACCTGCAGATATTAACGCTACAAGTCCGTTGCTTTCGATGATATAAATTAACGCAAATTAATCGTACTGTGTAAATAAAAAATGTAATAAAAGAGGAAACCAAACAAAAACGTCCATACATGAAGGAGTGCTTGGAAAGCCGGCACAAACATTTGCAGTATTAACACCGCTTCAGAACCGTACTCTCAATGAACATACAAATAAAATCCTTTATGTGGTATTTGTTCACTGATGAGCATACGATACATCATTCTGTATTTCCACTGAAGTGATCAATTATTAGTGGATTCCTTTTATTCTTCTTTTTCCTGCTCTGCAAGAATATAACCAACGTGTGCCCGATACATTCTGGTTACATTTTGTAGTCGTGTGCGGTATTAAAGCTCGCCGAAAGCTAATAACGGCGGCTTTGAGCTACAAAGCTTTCTGTTTCGAGCACTGGAAATGGTCACTCGTTCAAAAATGAAATTTTGACGTTGCAAGCGCACACCATAAAAGCTGACTGCGGCGGAGATGAGAAATACCTCTCGTCCACGCTCGAGCGTATCAGCCTGAACACAGCTGCTGACAGCAGGGTGGGGCGCTCACGGCAGCACGGCACTGCTTTGTGCGCGGGGATCCGCACGATACTCGTTACGCGCTTCGTGCTCAGTTCAAAGTTAAACTTGTTCCTGCGATATATGTTACTGCTTTGTGTTAAACTTTCATGAATAGTTCAACCCAGACTAGCTACTGAAAGTTTGTTTTTCGAGATTTTAGACCTGTAAGGTTATGATCAGTGTTACAGCGTTGTTAATCGACAACCATATACAGCAATCTATCAACTAAGGCGTTAAGTCTAGCAACTTCTCTAACACTTTATCTATACTTCGAGTAACGGAAAATTCGCTAAATTGGCAATTGCTGACATATAAAATTTAGCCTCGTGATGACTGGGTGTTGTGTGCTGTCCTTAGGTTAGTTAGCTTTAAGTAGTTCTAAGTTCTAGGGGACTGATGACCATAGATGTTAAGTCCCATAGTGCTCAGAGCCATTATAAAAAACTGGATTCTTTCTTAAAATGAAACAGGACTTTCGATATCCAGTAACAGTCAACAAACATGGTGTGCAGTGTCGTAAACAGAGCATTACCCAGCGAAGTGCTACATTGAAGAACCCGTAGACAGGACATAAATCGTATGGTCACATCCATAAGGTGAACTTTGCGATAAATAAGATAAGAAGCAATCGTGTAAGCAAACAAATATCAATATCAATAACACAATTATAAAGGTTATATTAATTTAAAATGGCACTCAGTAAGTCGGCATGAATCGAGAATAAACTGTGTCACAGCACCAGAAAATCCAATAAAATCAATTGTTTTACTTGTTTAGAAAATAATATGTGAGATTCGATAACTTGTTGCTAGAATTAAATTTACGATAATATTCTTGCCATGTCTCGACCGATGACACATATTTCACCTTTGAACGGGAACTACACACAAAAAAAGTTTACCATCACCTCGGCTCCGAGAGTTCCGGAACTTTTACAGAAAATTGGAGTAGAGGTCTATATAAACTTCATTTCCGCCCTTTTTATTGCTCATGAAAACCACACATTGCATGTTGTACCACCATACAGCGAGACCTTCACAGGTGGTAGTTCAGATTTCTGTACCCACCGTTACCTCTAATACCCAGTAGAACGTCCCCTTGCATTGATGCACGCCTGTATGAGTCGTCGCATACTATCCACAAGTTAATCGAGGTACTTTTGGTCCAGATTGTCCCATCCCTCATTGGCTATTTGGCGTAGATACCTCAAAGTGATTCGAGGGTCACATCGTCCATAAACAGCCCTTTTCAATCTATCCCAGGCGTATTTGATAGAGTTCATGTCTGGAGAACAGGCTGGCCACTCTAGACGAGCGATGTCGTTATCCCGAAGGAAGTAATTCACAAGATTTGCATGATGGGGGCGCGAATTGTTGTCGTCCATGAAGACAGATGCCTCGTCAATATGCTGCCGATATGGTTGCACTATCGGTCGGAGGATCGCATTCACGTATCGTACAGCAGTTACGGCGCCTTCATGACCACCAGCGGCGTACGTCGGCCCCACATAATGCCACCCCAAAACATCAGGGAACCTCTACCTTGCTGCACTCGCTGGACAATGTGTCTAAGGCGTTCAGCCTGACCGGGTTGCTACCATACACGTCTCCGACGATTGTCTGTTTGAGGGCATATGCGAAACTCATCGGTGAAGAGAACGTGATGCCAATCCTTAGCGGTCCATTCGGCATGTTGTTGGACCCATTTGTACCGCGCTGCATGGTGTCGTGGTTGTGAAGATGGACCTCGCCATGGACGTCGGGAATGAAGTTGCGCATGATGCAGCCTATTGCTCACAGTTTCAGTCGTAACACGACGTCCTGTAGCAGCACGGAAAGCATTATTCAACATTGTGGCTTTGCTGTCAGGGTTCCTCCGAGCCATAATCCGTAGCCGGCCGGAGTAGCCGTGCGGTTCTAGGCGCTACAATCTGGAGCCGAGCGACCGCTACGGTCACAGGTTCGAATCCTGCCTCGGGCATTGATGTGTGTGACGTCCTTAGGTTAGTTAGGTTAAATTAGTTCTAAGTTCTAGGCGACTGATGACCTCAGAAGTTAAGGCGCATAGTGCTCAGAGCCATTTGAACAATTTGAACCATAATCCGTAGATAGTGGTCATGCGGTGCAGTAGTAGCCCTTGGGCGGCCTGTGCGAGGCATCTCATCGACAATTTTTGTCTGTCTGTATCTCCTCCATGTCCGAACAACATCGTTTTGTTTGATCCCGAGACGCCTGGACGATTCCCTTGTTGAGAGCCCTTCATGGTGCAATGTAGCAATGCAGACGCGATTGAACCGCGGTACTGACGGTCTAGGCATGGTTGAATTATAGACAACACGAGCTGTGTAGCACTTTCCTGGTGGAATGACTGGAACTGATCGGCTGTCTGACCCCCTCCGTCTAATAGGCGCTGCTCCTGCATGGTTGTTTACATCTTTGGGCGGGTTTAGTGACACCTCTGAACAGTCAACGGGACTGTGTCAATCATGCAATATCCACAGTCGACGTCCGCCTTCAGGAAATCTGGGAACTGGTGTGATGCAAAACATTTTTTGATGTGTGTACTTTTGAAGTATGCAAAGGGGGAACAAAACTTTCCTGACATCACAGAGTATTTCACTCTCTGCCTGGATCGACAGACACAGAACGAATATCTAGCGGTATTATCTGATCTGCTAACTTTATTCGTTGAAGTCGCAGAGTTGTAGGGAGCGCAGATATATGGTAAGTAGTTACCATTTTTAGGTAACTGTTCACTGAATTCTTTTTTAGAGACCCAGAAGATTTACATAATGGGCTACAAGAACATGAAAGATGTATAGTAAGTTAGAACTGAAGCTGTTAACTTCCACATGTGAAACCGATCTGAAAGTTCTATAAATGCTGTTGATGTAAGAACGAACCTTTAATTATGCGATAGTGAAGTGGAGACGTGAAGGAAAACGTACAACACAAAAGCGTGCAGGCCGACCTCTACTGTTGACTGACAGAGACCGCCGACAGTTGAAGAGGGTCGTAATTTGTAATAGGCATACATTTATACAGACCATCACACAGGAATTCCTAACTGCATCAGGATCCACTACAAGTACTATGACAGTTAGGTGGGAGGTGAGGAAACTTGGATTTCATGGTCGAGGGGCTGCTCATAAGCCACACATCACTCCGGTAAATGCCAAACGACGACTCGCTTGGTGTAAGGAGCATAAACATTGGACGATTGAACAGTAGAAAAACGTTGTATGGAGCGACGAATCACGGTATACAGTGTGGTGATCCGATGGCAGGATGTTGGTATGGCGAATGCCCGGTAAACGTCATCTACCAGCGTGTGTAGTGCCAATAGTAAAATTTGTAGCCGCGTTTTTTCATGGAGGGAGCTTGCACAATTTATTTTGCGTGGCACTATGACAGCACAGGCCTACTTTGATGTTTCAAGAATCCTCTTGCTTCTGCTGCAGAAGAGCAAACCGGGGATGACGATTGCATCTTTCAACACGATCGAGCACCTTTTCATAATCCAAGGCCTGTGGCGGAGTGGTTACACGACGATAACATCCCTGTAATGGACTGGCCTGCACAGAGTCCGGACCTGAATCTTATTGAACGTTTTGGGATGTTATTCGTAAAAAGGATTGAATGAGTTAAATTTTAAAGTGATTGTTATTAAATGAGACAGAATGACTAATTTATGTTTAAAAAATTAAAAAGTATGGTTGAGAGCAATATATATATATATATATATATATATATATATATATATATATATATATATGTGTGTGTGTGTGTGTGTGTGTGTGTGTGCGTACAATAACATACATAGCACAAAACGTATAATAAACTCAAAGCATATTTGACACAAAAATTGTCCTTTTTATACAGAATTCACACTTGTGTCACTGTGCATCTGAAATGGTGTTCACATCCTTAAATAGTATACAAAATGGTGTGGTCAAACATTAAGTAAACAGTGACATGAAATGGTGGAACGAACCTTAAATCATTCATGACTTGGCCATGTAAGATTTAAACAAATTAAAACAAGATTTTTTACATTGCACATTCAAAGTATATGTGTCTATAATAACATTGTCAGACACTGATTTTCCATCTTATCATACGAGTGTTCATCTTTTTCTTATAATCAACACCATCAAGTCAATCTGTGTTCTACAAAATGTAAGACGCACAACAATACATTAAACTTTTGTTGAAGTAAGTAAGAAACACAGGAAATATTCGTTGGTCTGAGGCACAAAACTTGTTAGACATTGGATATCAGCGTAGTCGCTGGTTTTGTACGAGAAGTATGAAATTAGCTTCTGGGTTCAAAGTTTACTGGAACGAGTATTGTTTGTTATGGCACACTAACAATGGTCTAATAAGAGTCTGAATTGTTTGAAATATAAGATTGTTCTCAAGATAAGGTGTCTCCCTATTGTGTCTATTACACACACATAAGAAATTGTTAATTTCTTCATAGAACTGGTGACCATAACCTGTCTTAAAAGAGTACAGTTCCTTGATGTGATCACAGCTATTCATCATTGTTTTGGGTACAGGTGTAGTAACAAAGTTGCAACAACATCTCTTCCTTCCTTAATAGTATCACAAGATTCCTCTACATTGAATGGCTTAGCGTCTTTTCAGTAGCTCAACATTCTGAATCATTGTTAACGTTCTGCAGTCTACAAATTGCTCTCACTATACAAAACGCTCCACTGTATCCACAAGGTTCTATGTTAAAGTCAAAAGCATGTACCCTTCACTCCCATCACCTTGAAAATCGTGAGTATGTTCGTGATCGTCTCAGTTTTCACTAAATGTAAGAGCCGGCCGCGGTGGTCTTGTGGTTCAAGGCGCTGCAGTCCGGAACCGCGGGACTGCTACGGTCGCAGGTTCGAATCCTGCCTCGGGCATGGGTATGTGTGATGTCCTTAGGTTGGTTAGGTTTAAGTAGTTCTAAGTTCTAGGGTACTGATGACCTAAGATGTTAAGTCCCATAGTGCTCAGAGCCATTTGAACCAACTACATGTAAGACAAGTAGATTCATCACATGGACAACATGTATTGGTTGGTTGACGGTAATTATATGCAGTCCCGATAGGATGTCATCATTTGACACAGGTAAACATGACCGCTTCTGAACGCCTTTCTTGTGGCTGTTCTTCTCGTCTGACGAGCTGGATGTTCAGTCGTGGCGAGGCAGTGATGAGTTGCTGGGAATTCGCTTGGATCGACAGCGTGTATAAGGGCATAGTGAGTGATGAAGAGGTAGAGAGTACTGTCCTAGCAATGTCTGGTCTGGGTCAGAGGACAGCTACCAGTACCATGGCGCGTGGTATGGCTGAGCAACTTGCAGGGCTGGTTCCTTATGCCGCAGTGTGCACGCCAGGCCGAAACGGATGGGCAGTAACACATGTTTTACCCATTCCTTTACCCTCCGTCACGCCCTTCAACAGCTCACTCCTGTCTTCCTCCAACGTGTGACTGACCGTAACTTCAAACAGCTGAACAATACATGCATTAACACTAAAATCTCGAGAAACATTCACACGTAGTCCAGCTCCTACCTTACTGTAACAACATTGCAAATAAACATTCTCAATATATTTACAGTTTCAGAACATTACAAATGAACAATCTCAATTCCTCTATTTTATTACTTTCTTATCCCTGCAAACAAAATTTAAATTTCACTGACTTTTCTCATTTCAACATTATTTCAACTCTTATTATACACATTAAATCATCTAATTCAATAACTGACTTCACGTACCTTCAGAAACTCAGTTTTATATATTTCATTTATATTATGACAGTTAAGTTGCATTTACATTCCTATTACTTAAGATTTTCAGACACAGTCTTTCAATCGTATTATGACAGTTTCTTTAATTCATATTTCCGTTGGGAGCTCAGGCGAGATTTAGGTTATTGGTTACTCACTGCCATGTTCTTATTTGTACTCACATACCTCACCAGAATCCCAGAGAGGTCTACTGATACATAGCAGACTACTGACCATTACCCGCATGCTTGCCGCCCTACACATTCCACAACCTTACTACCTTATCCTCTTTCTTTCATCTTTATTTTCTTTCTTTCATCTAATAGTTACAGTTTCTATTCTTCCATCACGTTCCGTCTTACGAATTCTTTTTCTGTCTTACAGTACATCTACATCTACATCCATACACCGCAAGCCACCTGACGGTGTGTGGCGGACTGTCCCTGAGTACCTCTGTCGGCTTTCCCTTCTGCTCCAGTCTCGTATTGTTCGAGGAAAGTAAGATAGTCGGTATGCTTCTGTGTGGGCTCTAATCTCTCTGATATTATCCTCATGGTTTCTTAGCGAGATATACGTAGGAGGGAGCAGTATACTGCTTGTCTCCTTCGTGAAGGTATGTTCTCGAAACTTCAACAAAAGCCCATACCAAGCTGCTGAGCGTCTCTCTTGCAGAGTCTTCCACTGAAGTTTATCTATCATCTCCATAATGTTTTCGCGATTACTAAATGATCCTGTAACGAAGCGCGCTCCTCTCCGTCGGATTTTCTGTCTCTCTTCTATCAACCCTATCGGGTACGGATCCCTCACCGGTGAGCAGTATTCAAGCAGTGGGCGAACAAGTGTACTGTAACTTACTTCCTTTGTTTTCTGACTGCATATCCTTAGGATTCTTCCAATGAATCTCAGTCTGGCATCTGCTTTACCGACGATTAATCTTATATGGTTATTCCATTTTAGATCATTCCTAATGCCTACTCCCAGATAATTTATGGAATTAACTGCTTCCAGTTGCTGACCTGCTATATTGTAGCTAAATGATAAAGGATCTTTCTTTCTATGTATTCGCAACACTCTACACTTGTCTACATTGAGACTGAATTGCCATTCCCTGCACCATGCGTCAATTCGTCGCAGATCCTCCTGCATTTCAGTACAATTTTCCATTGTTACAACCTCTCCATATACTACAGCATCATCAGCAAAAAGCCTCAGTGAACTTCCGATCTTATCCACAAGGTCATTTATATATACTGTGAATAGCAACGGTCCTACGACACTCCCCGGCGGCACACCTGAAATCACTCTTACTTCGGAAGACTTCTCTCCATTGAGAATGACATGCTGCGTTCTGTTACCTAGGGTCTCTTCAATCCCATCACACAATTGATCTGATGGTCCATATGCCCTTTCTTTGTTCATTAAACGACTGTGGGGAACTGTATCAAACGCCTTCTCTAAACTGCAGCGATCAAAACATAAAACGATGAAACTTAAGTACATGCATAAAACGGTTGTCAACTGACATGAAAATTATGACACGTAGTACTCTTACATTATATGTTATTTGATTTGGCACTACACTCTTACCTACCTTTCCACTTTTCCTTATGGTAGGTTATACTGTGCGATATTCTGCAATGGTTCGTGGCGTGTACATCCGTGATTAATGAATCAGTTTCACCTTACCTTCCTTCCTAGGGTAATGAAACATGCACTCTTCTGTGATCTTTTGGTTTGTTCCTTTCCTTTTGCCTTAGTCTTCCTCAAAAGTCCAGCTCTCTGCTCTGTCAACAGACAATACATAAAAATAAAAAACTGCCACGTCAAACTCTCATCAAACTAGCAAATAATCATGTAAGTCAAAGTCCTTGCAACATAACATCACACTCACATAAATCGTAATTATCAAATTCCATGGTTTCTTACTCAGTGCTTACTGACACCAGGCAAACATAGAAAAAATAACCTTCAACAAATACACAAACTTTCATCAATGATCCATTTAATGTATCTGTTCTCAGTAGCTCTTACACCACCTTCCTGACTTCTCCTGACCATAACTGGAATTGTTCCCTGCAAAAACTCTCTTTCACAACCTCGTGACTTCTATGTTTAGGTGGGATTACTTGATGTCATTAATACTGATTTTTATGACAGACCTGAGGATCAATGTCATGTCACTGCTCATTCCTACAAAACTTCTCATCCTGAAAATCTTTACATGTGAAGTGTGGTGTTTTAGAATTAATTTGCTGCTTTGTAGAGTATTTAAGCCGTCTGCGGTGGTCTAGCGGTTCTAGGTGCTCCGTCCGGAACCGCGGGACTGTTACGGTCGCAGGTTCGAATCCTGCCTCGGGCATGGATGTGTGTGATGTCCTTAGGTTAGTTAGGTTTAAGTAGTTCTAAGTTCTAGGGGACTGATGACCACAGATGTTAAGTCCCATAGTGCTCAGAGCCATTTGAACCATTTTTAGAGTATTTAATTCTACAACATGGGGCACTGTTAAATGGGGCGTTCCACAAGGGTTGGTGCTGGGGCCACTGCTGTTTCTTATTTATGTAAATGATATGCCTTCTAATACTACAGGTGATTCAAAAATATTTCTGTTTGCTGATGACACCACCTTGGTAGTGCAGGACCTTGTGTGTAATATTGAAACATTATGAAATAATGTAGTTCATGATATAAGTTCGTGGCTTGTGGAAAATAATTTGATGCTAAATCACAGTAAGACTCAGTTTTTACAGTTTCTAACCTACAATTCAACAAGAACTGACATTTTAATCAGACAGAATGGGCATGTTATAAGCGAGACGGAACAGTTCAAGTTCCTAGATGTACGGATAGATAGTAAGCTGTTGTGGAAAGGCCATGTTCAGGATCTTGTTCAGAAACTAAATGCCGCTTTATTTACCATTAGAACAGTATCTGAAATAAGTGACATTTCAACACGAAAAGTAGTATACTTCGCATATTTTCATACGCTTATGTCATATGGTATTATTATTTGGGGTAATTCTTCTGATTCAAAAAGGGTATTTTTGGCTCAAAAACGGGCTGTTCGAGCTATGTATGGTGTAAGTTCGAAAACCTCTTGTCGACCCCTATTCAATAGTCTGGGAATTTTGACATTGCCCTCACAGTATGTATTTTCTTTAATGTCGTTTGTTGTTAGCAATATTAGCTTATTCCCAAGAGTTAGCAGATTTCACTCAGTTAATACTAGGCAGAAATCAAATCTGCATGTGGAATGCACTTCCTTGACTCTTTTGCAGAAAGGAGTGCAGTATTCTGCTGCATCCATTTTCAATAAGCTACCACAAGAACTCAAAAATCTTAGCAGTAGCCCAAACACTTTTAAGTCTAAACTGAAGAGTTTCCTCATGGCTCACTCCTTCTATTCTGTCGAGGAGCTCCTGGAAGAGCTAAAAAATTAAGCAAATTCCAGTGTTACATTCTTGATTTTCTTTATTTAAACTGACGACTTGTCGCCTGAATATGTTTCTTATATTTCATTTTATCTGTTTCTACAATCGTGTTATAATTTCATGTATTGACTCGTTCCATGACCATGGAGACTTCTCCTAAATGTGGTCCCACGGAACAATAAATAAATAAATAAAAAAAATAAAAACATTGTTATGAACAATTTTCCACTCATGGTAAAGGCCACAAAATACGTAAAAGAACTTGCTGTTCAGATCCCCTCTCTTCCAAGTTTGCTTCTAGGTTCGTAGTAAAACTTTGTCTTCTACAGGGAGCTTTATCCCTCTTGAAACTTCCTGGCAGATTAAAACTGTGTATTGGACCGAGACTCGAACTCGGGACATTTGCTTTCACGGGCAAGTGCTCTATCATCTGAGCTACCCAATCACTACTCACGACCCATCCTCACAGCTTAAATTTTGCCAGTACCTCGTCTCCTACCTTCTAGACTTAACAGAAGCTCTCCTGCAGACCTTGCAGAACTAGCACTCCTGGAAGAAAGGATACTGCGGAGACATGGCATAAGCCACAGCCTGGAGGATGGTTCCAGAATGATGACTCAAATGGTTCAAATGGCTCTGAGCACTATGCGACTTAACTTCTGAGGTCATCAGTCGCCTAGAACTTAGAACTAATTAAACCTAACTAACCTAAGGACATCACACACATCCATGCCCGAGGCAGGATTCGAACCTGCGACCGTAGCGGCCACGCGGTTCCAGACTGAAGTGCCTTTAACCGCACGGCCACACCGGCCGACGTTCCAGAATGAGATTTTCACTCTGCAGCGGAGCTGTGAGGGCGGGTCGAGAGTCGTGCTTGGGTAGCTCAGATAACAGTCGGCCTCGCGCGCCGGCCAGTGCTCCGCTGCCGGCGTTGTTTACTTCCGCGTCGTAGCTTTAAGGCTTGTGTCCGTCCACCGTGAACAACAAAAAATGGTTCAAATGGCTCGGAGCACTATGGGACTTAACATCTATGGTCATCAGTCCCTAGAACTTAGAAATACTTAAACCTAACTAACCTAAGGACATCACACAACACCCAGCCATCACGAGGCAGAGAAAATCCCTGACCCCGCCAGGAATCGAACCCGTGAACAACATGTCGAGCGCTTACCGCCGTGCGACCCTTAAAGTTTCTTTCCCAGCTGAACATGCGCGACCTCGTGCACATGAAGTTGAAAGGTCTCTACGTGAAGAAGTTCGTTTAGATCCTAACCACGTTCTCGGAATCCATTTTTTGATTACGAGTAGTGTCGTTTATATTACAATCACAAAAAACCGAGGTGTGTGAAAATGTTATTCGCCGACATGTCGATGGTCTTAAGTTCAAATACTCTGATGGTCACGTCGGAGCTGTAACACTTGAACTCGCAGAGTATGGTCAACACACGATTAGGGTGTTTGAACTACCTTTCGAATTACCGAAGGACGAAGTTTTCTCTGCGTTACAACCATACGGTAACGTCATCGATTACGTAGAGGAAAACTGGCAAACCTTCACGACCTACGATGTCCTTAATGGTGTGCGTCAGGTCAAAATTGACCTGAAAAAACATATACCATCATATCTGACAATTGGCGGGGTACGAGCCATTGTCATGTGCGACGGCCAACCGCGAACATCTGCGGGTTGTGGACAAGAAGGCCACATCAGATCCGCCTGCATACGACGCCGCCTGATCCAGACGCCGATCGGTGAGGAAGCGTCCCCAGCGGTGATAACTCAGATCCTGTCACATATGCCAAGGTTGCCCAGGAAAGTAGCACCTCAAGGTCTTCCTGCTCCGTTGACGTCGTCTGATCAGGTAGATGCATCCGCTACGGAGATTCATTCTGAGGTGCCACACGAAGCCGGATCCTGACCTGCCGAATCTTCGCAGCTCGGTGACTGAAAATGCTACTGAGATGGACGTTGGTCAGGGAATGGTACCTACTTCTGCTTTCCTTCAGACTGGTCCGGAGTCAGATGAAAGCCACCAGCAATCGAACTCTGAACGACATGTTCGAAAACAAGGATCGCCACGAAAGAGAAAGAAACATAGCCGTACACCCCCTGATGAATCCATTCTACGGATGGATACCAGGGATGCAGACCCGAGGATGGACGGCAAACCGCTCTTTGATTACCAGAAGTCTAATGCGAACGACCCGCCACAGGCGACCACTGGCAACGAACACCCCTCCTTACTGGCGCCGTCGCCCCCACAGGTCGACGTTGAAGAGAGCCTATCCGCTAAGCCGAAAACTAAGTCACCTCTCCACGTGGATGATGTGCACAGCCGATGCCCTACCGCAGTAGCAGTCTCCTGGGCAGACGACGTGGAGATCGAAGGGACGGGGGTAGACGGTGCTGATGATGGGGCGCCCCCATCGGTTGCGCCCACGCTCGCCAACTCTCCACAATAGCAGCCTCTTCAGCGGACCGGCAAGATCGACGACCTCTCGCTCCTGAAGAAGGAGCCCCACCTGTGCCCCACCTGTGCCTCCAACACCAGCATTATCGTGTCGCAACAATTAACCTCGCGACCATTCGTGCGCCCCACAGACTAGTGCTGCTCCGCGATATGATTTATGATGCGGACATAGATATTGCGCTTTTTCAGGAAGGCATGTCGCCGATTTCTCACCAACACACGGCTTCACGGCGCATCTTTCTCCCGCTTCGGACACCGGCAGTGGTGTTGCCGTCATCTTACGAGAAGGTCTTCCTGCCGAAGATGTCCTATACCTCCCCAACGGCGAGGTATGGCCCTTATTCTCTTTGGTGTACGCATCGTCAACATTTATGCGCCGTCGGGCTCCAGCTACCGTCGTGAACGCAATGCATTCTTCACGAATGAAGCTACACCCTTTTTTATGGGACCACACGGTGACTGGGTCATGGGTGGAGACTTCAACTGCACCCAGCGACCTCAGGATCAATTGCCGCGTCACTCACCATGCGCAGCTCTGGAAACGGTTGTCACGCGACTACAATTTGTCGACACTTGGAGACATGTTCACGGTGATCTTTTGGGCTTTACGTACTACACAGTGCACTCCTCTAGCCGACTGGATCGCATTTACATCTCGCGATCCCTAATTCAACACACTCGACAGGCTGAAATCTGGCCTGTTGCTTTCTCAGATCATGTCGCTTAGTTCTGTGATGTCGTTCTCACAAGACAGTATGGCACGGACGTGGTTTATGGAAACTGAACACCGCACTTCTTAATTCGCCTGATTGTCGACTTCAAATAGAAGACACTTGGATCACATGTAATAGACGCCGTCCCACGTATCCGTCTACCATATCCTGGTGGATCCAGTGTGCAAAACCTGCTCTTGGCGGAACTTTGATCCGGTATGGCAAAGATGTTGTCACCTGGAGGAAGCGCACCATGGACTTTTACTACAGGATCCTACGAGAATGCTCCACGATGCCAGCCTCCCCTGAGCGCCATACAAAGATGAACCATGCTAAGGCCCACATCTCCAATCTCATGCGAAGGCATTAGGAAGGGGCGATAGTACAATCTCGTACTGCTGATCGCATGCCTCATGAACATCCGTCGATGTACCATATCATCCAAGAACGCCAACATCGACGCCGAAAATTGATTCACGTCCTAACAGACCAAGAAGGACGTCGCTACGTAACTCAATCTGCAATAGAGAATGTGCTTCATGCCCACTACCAGCAGCTCTACGCCGCAATTCCACCTTCCCCAGAGTTGATCGAGGAAGTCTCACAGCTTAACTTCAGTGGTATCTCAGGAGATGCGGCGATTGACTTGATGTCAGAGGTGACTGATGATGGAGTCCGCGATGCGATCCGGGCAGGAACCATCAACCGCTCCCCAGGACCCGACGGTCTTCCCCTCGAATTTAATCGCACCTTCCGTGATTTGTTAGAGTCCACCTTCACCTCCATCTGTCGGGAACTGATTTCTCCGGAAGTAACTGTGCCGGACGCTTTCATGGAAGGAATTATTATTCCTGTACATAAACCGCATTGTGGCAACAATGTCAGTGATTATCGGCCCGTCACCCTCCTTTACAGTGATATGAAAATCTTCACTCGCCTTTTGGCGGCACGACTTAAAAACGTTGCCCGATATGTTGCGTCGCCAGACCAAGCATCTTTGGGAGGGAATAATACGTAATATCCGCACGGCTTTATGCCGCTACAGGGATATGATCGCCGTTTCCCAGGCACAACGCCTCTCTGGGGCACTTGCGTCTTTGGACTTTAGTCAAGCTTTTGATAGGGTTGACCATTCGTTCCTTACGGCCGTTCTCCAACATATGGGTTTCCCAGTCGCCGTTATCACGCTAGTGATGCGCCTTCTGCTGGGTGCCTCATCCAGGATTATGTACAATGGTAGACTCACTCCTCCGATAACAATAGGTCGATACGTACGTCAAGGTTGCCCTCCATCAGGGATTTTGTACGCCTTTTCTTTGGAATCCTTGGTATGTGGACTACGACAACGTTTGGTAGGGTTGTCCATATATTGCTACCGATTCTGTTGCACGGCCTATGCTGACGATGTAGTCATCTGTTTACGTAATGCCGAAGATGTTCGAGCTGTTTTGACGTGGGTAGCGACTTATGGTCAGGCGTCGGGTAGCTCTTTAAACGTACGTAAATCACAAGGTACGTTCATTGGCACGGGACTACCCGTGGAGTGCGTTACACCTCTCACCACCGTTGATACCATTCGCTGTTTGGGAATAGATTTTTCATCTGATCTCCGGCGTTCAGCCACCATCAACTGCCGACGCCTCCTTTTAATGATCAGAGCAGGTCTTATGGACCATCGCCTTCGATCCCTAGATATTCTCCAACGAGCTCGATATGTCAGTATACATATCGCATCCCGAGTTCCCCATGTAGCACAAGTTCTACCTCCCCGCTTACTGTGGCACGTCGCATGTTGACAGCGATGGCATCTTTCGTCAGCTCTTGGCTGTTGTTCAACATTAACTATGCAACCCTTACTCTTCCCCGTGAACGAGGTGGGATATGTCTGTTTCACGTGCCGGATAGAGCTCGCGCCCTATTTGTCAACTCCCAGATGACGGTATGACCACGTTGCCCAACGAGCCTCACTGGTCTCCTCCTGTCGGCATATACGCCGGTCTCACTGTCAGCCCCAGTGATGATCTCGGATGTTCCGGACCAGTTCCATTATATAAGATACTTCTTTCTTGAACTCAGTTATCTACGCCTCACCTTACCAAGACAGCTTTTACTCAACCGATTGAACAAAAGTTCCCCCAGGTTGACTGGCGTCATGTATGGCGCTATTTGTTCGCCTGTTACCTCGACACGAATGTTCAATCTGTCTGGTACCTAACTGTCAATGGTAAGCAAATCAACCAATCTCGTCCTCATCGTATCCACCTCGCCCAATCACCTCTATGTTCCACGTGTGGAGTGCCAGACAATAACGAACATCTATTTGTTTTCGGACCGGCGGCGGAGGTTTGGCAATTGATTCGTCGTATTGTGGCTTTTCTAACACTGGACATTCCGGATCGGATTACTCCCCTTTCATTATTATTTCCGGAACGTGACTATTTTCCTCAGACAAAGACCAGCGCTGTGAACTGGATTCGCGGACATGCCATTCACTACCTATTTCGACAAAGTGTGGACTCTGTACTCGATTTTTGGACATACCTCAATGACCGTCATTATGTCGTTGTCCGTCATCCAAAATACACACTATTTTTCTCGAACTTCCTTGGGAGTGCTTTCCACGACCTGCCTCGCACCTGGAATGTTTTAATCCATGAGAGAAGAAGGTTTCCTGTTTCAACCAATGAACATTTCTGAACAATTGAACGGAACACATGAATTTCGAGAAGACGTGATTCAACATATTACCAGCGGGCGCAGAAGGCCTCTGAAAAAAAAAAAAAAAAAAAAAAGGAAGATTTTGTTTTGTTTGTGAGGATATCTCTAACCTTGAATTCCCATATTTCCCCATTATTTCTCTGGGGTAGGTTTAGTCAGGAGCCAACGCCTTAAGTGGACCAGATTTTTTTGTTATAGGATGAAAAGTGGCGGTGGCACGTAGTTTCTTTTTTTGTTCCATTTTGCTAAGGGGCTTTTTTTTTTTTTTTTAAAAAAAGGATGATAGAACGCTTGCCCGCGAAAGGCAAAGGTCCCGAGTTCGAGTCTCGGTCCGGCACACAGTTTTAATCTGCCAGGAAGTTTCATATCAGCGCATACTCCGCTGCAGAGTGAAAAACTCATTATTTATCTCTCTTATCGGTCCTCGCTGATTTTTCTTCCTCTTCTCAGCTCTTCCGCTTTTCCTCTATCGTGCATTTTTAACAAAAAATTTCTTAATGGGAGTTATGTGTAGCAGTTGGGTGACCTACGATTTCTATTACTCTGTCTCCAAGTGCTTGGTTAGTCAGAACCTATCTTGAGGCCATTCTATTAGCCTCACGTGGTAAGTCATTAATCATATCTTGAAACTTTGCCAGATACACTTACCTTGATCAGTGTCGATTGAGACATTACAAACGACACATCTTAATAATCCTCCCTGCTCCGTTTGAGGCTGGGAATATTTTGATCAAAATTTTGACCCATTGTCTTACAGAATCCTCCTCGCTTTCCCAACTGGGTGAAGAAAGTAGTCGTTGAAAGCTCTAGTTACTGATCTAATGGTGGCGTTCTTCAATGGTGCAATAGTTAAAATTTGGATTCAAAAGTCACTATTACTTACTGCTACCTTGTGCGTGAATTATGTATCACCCAAATACGTTAGTGATCTCGATGTCTCTTAACTTGCTTGATATGGTTAAGAACATTGGACTTGATACATGGCAGTTGTAGGTTGTTACCTTCTGACATGGTGCACATTCGTTCAGTGCCCTCCAATGCTCCTGCACATATTATTTAAGTGCACTCAATCTCTCAACTTAGTGGAACACTTGCAGCGTCCTAAATGAGTGTAACTTAGGTGTGTATACCAAATTAGCTTGCTGACAAATTCCTCTGAGATACACAGTAACTAACTGCTCTCGGTTCGGTTGGTTCATCTAAATAGAATGCCATTCCCAATGAAATAATATTACCTAATGTTGGTTACTGTCCTGTCTCGCTGTTTCTCCTTTAACTTTCCTAACATTGGATCCCTACACTTCTCTCTGCCAATGTTATTAAGTATTATAGTACGAAAATTTTTAAATTTGCTTTCTTCAGGTATAATACTTCAAAATTTCTCTCCTTGGTCTCATAGCCATTCTCCTGGGCAAAAGACATAGGTGCTTGTGATAGTGCATCCACGATGTTGTTCTCTTTTCATACACGATATTTAACTTCTTGAAGATAGGCTGTAAACTGTAAGAATCGTACCTATGTTATTCTTGCCATCAACAGGATGTTCGAGGCTTTGTGGTCACTGAATGCCTTCGTTACTCGCTATGTCAAGAAGTACCTGAATTTTCTGAATTCCCATACAACAGCCAACGCTTGTAGATATCATGAATAAAGTTTTTTCAATTTGCTCAAAACACGAATACCAAAGGTGACAGCTGTCTTCATTATTTTTCCATCCTGTGAGTTCCTGGAAAAACTTAATGCCGAGCCTGGTCCTTGATGAATCCGCCCACATGCAGAATTCCTTGCTTCGTTCTTGGTGAAACAAAAGTGGCTGTCTAAATAGTGCTTCCTACAATTTTTCATTTCTGCCTCGGTCCTCCCCAATTTTACGTTTTTGGCTGTCAACCGACACTGGTTGGATGCGGTAAGCGTTTCTTTACAGCCCGCTTGTAGAAGAGTCCCAAAAACTCATTTGCTTGTAGCTTTGTTCTTCGTAAAGAGTTATTTTCACTTGTTTCTATCTTTCATGGGTTTCACTACACTCTTCCAATGTCTTTCCTCCCATAAGTATGTCGTTAACATACAGTGTAGGTTTATCTTTTAATGTCTCATGGATGATGGATACTAATCCTCTACTAAATGTAGACGGTGAAAGATTTGATCCAGTATGTAATTTCACGAACTGAAAACATCATCTGTAGCACAAAAAAGCTGCATACTTATGACAGTCCGAGTGCCGCTCTGTTTGCCCGTACCTAGTAGATAAATCGATTATCATGGGGACACGTACCTCATGAAATCCTGCAACAGTTCTTCAAGTATCTCTGGTATATCCGTCACTGTTTCGATTCTGGTATTGATTTTTCGTGAGGCAAGTAGATCCATTTTCCTAATGATGTTCCACAACGGGTTATTGTATGATCTAAATGCCTTTTCTACAGGCCTTCTCTCCAAACTGTTTTCATTTATTTCTGCGCCTGCTCTTTGAAGCTGACCAGCAGTTGGCAGGGTTTAAAACAAACTTGTGATGTTCTTTCACTTAAAATTTTCATAGAAGTGTCTGGACTGTCCCTGGTACATGTGAAAATACTCGTGCATTGTGACTTCAACACATTTTCCAGGCCTGTTCCCCACTGCAGATTGGAT
Source organism: Schistocerca americana (assembly GCF_021461395.2). Taxonomy (NCBI): domain Eukaryota; kingdom Metazoa; phylum Arthropoda; class Insecta; order Orthoptera; family Acrididae; genus Schistocerca; species Schistocerca americana. The sequence continues at coordinate 398,276,172 of NC_060123.1, read as the reverse complement.
GTGTTGGAGTTTGGCCACTATTCCATTGTGAATCGCTTCAATCTTACTTTTATTTGTCTCCACGAGTCTGTCTCTCTCTAGATAATTATCGAAGAGCATATTCACTAGTGAACTTGCAATTTACACGGTAACAAATTCTCTTGTTAGGTGCAAGACTGTTGCATACTTATTAAAAAAATCAAGGTCAAATATTGCTCCAAATGCATAATCACAAAACTCACATAAAACCATTCTTGCTATTCATGTTGGCTAGAGTCATTATATTTGGCGTTTTACATGCAGCCATCACCGTTCCTAATAGCAAACATCATATATACCTTTATCTAAAATTGAAACCTGGGTAGCTGTATCTAGTACACACTGATCTATTCTTCCAGGACGGGATATTCACAAAGTTCTGTCTTGTATCCTTTCCTAACAAAGCGGACTTGGGCTCCGCAGAACCCAAATACAGTGCTTCTGCTGTCCCATCATCTCTCAGAGTCAATTCCTGGATTCATTCCTTTGTTCCTCGTTCCTTTTGTCACGTCTTGGTCAACTCCACGAACTTCAGTTATTTGGACTCTTCCTTCTCGCTGATCGTTATGTCTCCTGTTGTTTCTCCTATCATTCGATCGATACTGAGGCCCACATCGTCTGTGATCATTTCGCTTATCCCATTCATTTCCATTTCTTCTTGGCAGGTGTCTCGCCCTTCGGCTTTGGTTATACTGTTACTGGCTTTCGAGTGGAAAACAATTATGTACGAAGCGCAATAGTCCCCTCGCTTCTGCGCTATGATTGTATTCTAGCACTTGCCGTAGGTTTTGGACTCCCCGTACATCAAGCATGTCCCTAGCTGCTATTATAATTTGTCTCTGTATTTTATGAGGTAGTTTCGTCAAACAAATTCGAATTGGTTCTAAACTGGTCCTGCCACCTCGCAACTACATCACGCTCCACAATTCGTATTCCCAGCTTCACTTCACTATGATTTGCCTTTGACCAGTTTTCATGCAGGAAAGTGCATTTCAAATCATACTTCTTACACTCTCCTACAATCACTCACAGTCTCGCTGCTGTCTCTTCCCTGAATTGTGGGCAAAAGTTAATCTTCAAAATACATGGCCATTATCTAGGTAAAGCCTCTTCGAACTGCTTAATCCAAATCTTTGGGTACATGAGTGGCAATGCATCCATAAACAACGAATGTTTATGCGCTACCACAAACTGTTTATTTATTTCTTCTTTATCTGCTTTGCACCAAAAAGTTTCAACGGTTGTGTTGGTGTTTACCAGTGGAGTCTAATGTGCCGGTACTCCCCTGATACAACATAATCTGTCCAGATTTTTAGCTGATTCCTCTTTCTCCCGATTATTCTTTTCTTCGCTTTAGTCTTTCATGCTTCCTTTTTTGTTACAGCTCGAGCTTCTACTGCTCTCCTTCTCGTTCATTATGTATCTTATGTTTTCGTACTCCATACTCTGATGTGGGCCTGCGTCTCCTTAAATTTTACAAGGTTTCGTGTAGACTTAATGGAACTGCGTTCTATTGGAGGATGCTGTGTTTCGTGTCGACAACTGCTCGATGGCGGTAATTAATAGTTGTTTGGTGCTATGCATGACGTAGTCTTCAGTGAGTCACTGTTCTGTCATTGATATCAATGTTTTGTGCACTTGTGTCAATTGCTTTCTTTAATCCGTCTACAGAGCTTTTTGTACCCTGCATCAGTATACCTACCTTCGATGTAATCTGCTCCTGGAATTTTTAAGTTTCCTATTCACTTCTTCATCTAAGATTTTATTCAGATTCTCAGGCACCTGCCTATTCTATTCATATTTTGTGTCCCTTTTCTCCTCACTTTTCTTAAATTGTTCCTCATTTATTTTCTGGTTTTTCTCCGTCCATTCTTTTGTCAAGTTTTCTCGCTTCTTGAAGCATTCAGTGCTGTGTTTTCGTGGCCTGCTACTGCGGATGTTTCCGCTGCTCTTGAACCTTCTCTCCTAACTTCTCAAATTTCCTGATTATCTAGCAGTATTGTTCATTCCGTACATTTCTATCATTTCGCGAATCTGCGCCGCACTGCCCACTGAAATCTACATGATGTTTTTCTACGGGAATTCCTTGTTTGACCCACTGTATACTCTTTCTAAATAAACTGAAAATTCTCTCTGTACCTCACCCATCCTCGCTGAAGTCCTAACTCATACCTAGCTCATGACCTTCTGAATTTCGCACGCCATAACGAAATCTCTAAACTTCAATACTCCTAGCGTTCGAATAAAACCAACGAAACTGCAGTAAATTGCTAAAATACTACATAAATGCTACCACTCGATGCCCTCCCGACATAAAACAGTAGAAAATTAGATCAGATACCCCCAGAAGGTCAAGGATGATCTTCAGCTGGACGATGAAATAAAACATATGAAACGGTTGTGTGGCAGCAATTTAAAGGTAAAACACTTCTGTTAATTTGATAATTATTGAGATGATCAACACAAGTCTTTCCTTAAAAATTAAGTTTGAATTTGAAAAAAAAATTGTGGACTAACTGTGGCATCAGCAGATCGCAAGTAAAGGTATGCTGAGCAGAGTCGCCAATCTGTAAGTGTATGATGCCATACATATTGTGTGTGTGCTGTATTTTAATTGCAATATTTATTTAGATATCACTATTTCGCCCTATATATCTGACATAAGTAATCATCTCCCATCGAAGCAATGATAAAGGAATTTATCTAACTACAAAATTAGACAAAGACCTGTATGATATCATATTGTCACATGTACGTAATCCAGTTCAAAAGAAATAGTTTATCATTGTAAGCAAACCTGGATAAGATATCTTGAATGTGTTTATAGTGAACGTGTATTAGGAAAAAACAGTTACATCTGCAGAAGGTTTACTCTGATAGCTGAAGGTTAGTGGGTAGCGGCAGAAAATGTCAAAGAAGAGTATATGTGTCGATCTACTGCCGGAGTTAAAAGTATGTTTGACCGCTAACTCCTAAACCTGTCTTGGAGACAGAAAGAAATTTCTGCATGTCAAATAAGTAGTCTTCCTCTACAGTTTACTTCACTACTGGACTGGATTTGCCATCCTACAGTGACAGTAATCATTGTTCGTTGTCGAATCATAAAGCTCGATAAGGAACACGCTTCAGAATTCGATGATTAGAGAAACCACTTACAACTGCGACTGTTTTGATCTTGATTACTGCTCTGCCGCGCGGAGTGGCGCCATGTCACGGATTGCACCGCCCCTCCCGCCGGAGGTTCGAGTCCTTCTTCGGGCATGTGTATGTGTGGTGTTCTTAGCGTAAGTTAGTTTATGTAGTGTGTAAGTCTAGGGACCGATGATCTCAACAGTTTGGTCCCTTAGGAATTCACACACATTTGAACATTCGTCTACTGCTCTACAGTTGCGAAATAACATTGTTATTATGGGACAGTTGATGAAGCATGTAATATTCCAAGCTGAGTGTCATTCTACGACTGCTATCTGGACCTGAAGATTGGTATTAGAGTGATCAACAAGAAGATATTACCTTTCTTTCCGTCTCTCTCGTCCAGTTCAAGCAGTTATTTTCTAGAACAGACCGAGAAGTTTACTCGCGACGTTCAGTGTTCCACGAGGCGCCGCCAATTTTTCCACGGTAGGAGCGGACCCGCTCTCTGCGGCACGGGGACACAGCCGGCCGGGGCGCGCATACACGCTCGTTTACCGAGAGTGCCGCTGCCCTACAACCAATTCCGGGCGGAGCGCAATTTTACGCTCCGAGATGGAGAAGTCGTTCGCGGGAGGAACAAGTCCCCGGTCGCCGTTTTTCTTTTGCAGGAGAGGCAATAGGGGACGGCAGGAGGGCAGAAGGGAGCTGGGCACACCTGGCGTCTGGTGCTGCAGGTGGGGCTAAGGAGGGACATCAGATAGCGCCGCGCGCGCCGGCGTAGCCAGGAAATTAAATGGGAAGACAATAGACAGTGCTAGCGCGGAATAAAGCAAAGCAGCGGCAAAGGAGGAGCGGGTGAAGGAGGGAGGGGGGGGGGGGAGGCCTTGACCTACGGTGACCCGGCCGCTTCTAAAAGAGAGCTCCACCCTCACTCCTGTCCACCTCCACAGCGTACACTTCCAGGACCATTGGTGCGACACGCTTTGGCTCCGACCTGTCTTCAACGACAGTCACAAATCGCTGTTTTCCGACAAATTTGTATACTGAACCGGCGACATTCGGAGACTGTTCAAGGATATTTTCTATTTTGGTATAAGGGAGGTGGTGGTGGTGGTGGTTAGTGTTTAACGTCCCGTCGACAACGAGGTCATTAGAGACGGAGCGCAAGCTCGGGTTAGGGAAGCATTGGGAAGGAAATCGGCCGTGCCCTTTCAAAGGAACCATCCCAGCATTTGCCTGAAACGATTTAGGGAAATCACGGAAAACCTAAATCAGGATGGCTGGCGATGGGATTGAACCATCGTCATCCAGAACGCGAGTCCAGTGTGCTAACCACTGCGCCACCTCACTCGGTAAGGGAGCTACCATCAAAGATATTCTTGTTGTCTTCAGTCCGAAGACTGGTTTGATGCAGTTCTCCAAGCTGGCTCCTGCTGTAGGGATGGCGGTTATTGCTGAAACAACCGGTTTTGTGTTACACCAGTGGCTTTCGTCTCAAGTTTAATCCGAATGTTAAAACCGCTCAAAACAACCCGTTTCTGAAGTAACCGATTTTCGATTTATTATTGAAATTACTTCCCTTAATAATCGTAGACTTCGAACAAAGGTTGATTGGCACTAATAAAGCTGATGGAGTAGAAGGTCACTATCGATATGGGTCTGAGACTGCGGCAGAAATCGGACTCATTGTCCCAAGCAAAGGTGAAGGAGGCGGCCGCAGCCACAGTGAGAGCGAAAGATCCCAACTTGATGACTTCTCTGCTGTGTCTCTTTTGGATGGTATCAATGATTTTCACCCTAAAACAACTACTTAATTAAGGGTTAAGTTATTATCCCAAGATTATGGATCGTCAATAAAACTATAGGTATCTGACTTCAAGTTCACATTTTCGTTCAGGGATCTTTGTGGATGCTTTCCCATTATACGATGTCGCATGTTTGTTGTTTCTCCTACCGTTTCTATTTTTTTTAAAAAACAAATGGAACATTGTACTTCACTGCTACACTGCTAGTATTTCCAATTAAAGAAAAAGTAACAAATGAACATACCAGTAATTTTCAAAAAAGTGTTATTTAAATGCAAAAAATTTTAGCACTGATGCCGTGGCAAATTCAAGTGACGGTGTTTTACACAGTTATCAAAAAAAATGGGAAAGAGCAGCTATAACAGTGACCAAATAAATACCGAAAAATACTAGTTATTCAAAATTAAAATACTGCTATCGGTTTTGACTGGTCGGTTTTTTCTCATCCCTACACTTCTGTGCAAGCCTCTACGTCTTTGACATAAATACTGCAACCTGTATTCTTTGGACACTGCTTACTGTATTCAAACTCTAAGCCGGGACTCCACAGGCATGAATTTCCCCAACACCACCTTTACGTGGTACTCAGCAGCATTAGTGGCAGAACAACTGAGAGAAAATCTGGAATACATTTCACATAAATTTTCTCAGCATGTTATAGTCTTAGGTCGAGATTTCAATTTACCATATATAGACCGCGACACTCAGATGTTTAGGGCGGATGGTAGGGACAGAGCCTCGAGTGACATTATACTGAATGCACTATCCGAAAATTACCTCGAGCAGTTAAACAGAGAACCAACTTGTGGAGATAACATCTTGGACCTACTGATAACAAACAGACCTGAACTTTTGGACTCTGTAAGCGCAGAACAGGGAATCAGTGATCATAAGGCCGTTGCAGCATCCCTGAATATGGAAGTAAATAGGAATACAAAAGAAAGGGAGGAAGGTTTATCTGCTTAGCAAGAGTAATAGAAGGCAGATTTCAGACAACCAAACAGATCAAAACGAAAACTTCTGTTCCGACACTGACAATGTGGAGTGTTTATGGAAAAAGTTCAAGGTAATCGCAAAATGCGTTTTAGACAGGTATGTGCCGAGTAAAACTAATGCGTTTTAGACAGGTATGTGCCGAGTAAAACTGTGAGGGACGGGAAAAACCCACCGTGGTTCAACAACAAAGATAGGAAACTACTGCGAAAGCAAAGAGAGCTTCACTGCAAGTTTAAACGCAGCCAAAATCTCTCAGGCAAACAGAAGCTAAACGATGTTAAAGTTAGCGTAAGGAGAGCTATGCGTGAAGCGTTCAGTGAATTCGAAAGCAAAATTCTATGTACCGACTTGACAGAAAATCCTAGGAAGTTCTGGTCTTACGTTAAATCAGTAAGTGGCTCGAAACAACATATCCAGACACTCTGGGATGATTATCGCATTGAAACAGAGGATGACACACGTAAAGCTGAAATACTAAACAACTTTTTCCAAAGCTGTTTCACAGAGGAAGACCGCACTGCAGTTCCTTCTCTAAATCCTCGCACGAACGAAAAAATGGGTGACATCGAAATAAGTGTCCAAGGAATAGAAAAGCAAGTGAAATCACTCAACAGAGGAACGTCCACTGGACCTCACGAGATACCAATTCGATTCTACACAGAGTACGCGAAAGAACTTGCCCCCCTTCTAACAGCCGTGTACCGCAAGTCTCTAGAGGAACGGAAGGTTCCAAATGATTGGAAAAGAGCACAGGTAGTCCCAGTCTTCAAGAAGGATCGTCGAGCAGGTGCCTAAAACTATAGACCTAAATCTCTGACATCGATCTGTTGTAGAATTTTAAAACATGTTTTTTGCTCGCGTATCATGTCATTTCTGAAAACCCAGAATCTACTCTGTAGGAATCAACATGGATTCCGGAAACAGCGATCGTGTGAGACCCAACTCGCTTTATTTGTTCATGAGACACAGAAAATATTAGAGGCAGGCTCCCAGCTAAATGCCATTTACCTTGACTTGCGGAAGGCGTTCGATACAGTTCCGCACTGTCGCCTAATAAACAAAGTAAGAGCCTACAGAATATCAGACCAGCTGTGTGGCTGGATTGAAGAGTTTTTAGCAAACAGAACACAGCATGTGTTCCCAATGGAGAGACCTCTGGCGTGCCATAGGGGAGTGTTATAGGATCATTTATTTTCACAATATATATAAATGACCTAGTAGATAGTGTCGGTAGTTCCGTGCAGCTTTTCGCGGATGATGCTGTAGTATACAGAGAAGTTGCAGTATTAGAAAATTGGAGCGAAATGCAGAAAGTTCTGCAGCGGATAGGCACTTGGTGCAGGGAGTGGCAACTGACCCTTAACATAGACAAATGTAATGTATTGCGAATATATGGAAAGACGGATCCTTTATTGTATGATTATATGATAGCGGAACAAACACTGGTAGCAGTTACTTCTGTAAAATATCTGGGAGTATACGTGTGGAACGATTTAAAGTGGAATGATCATATAAAATTAATTGTTGGTAAGGCGGGTGCCAGGTTGAGATTCATTGGGAGAGTCCTTAGAAAATGTAGTCCATCAACAAAGGAGGTGGCTTACAAAACACTCGTTCGACCCATACTTGAGTATTGCTCATCAGTGTGGGATCCGTACCAGGTCGGGTTCACAGAGGAGATAGAGACGATCCAAAGAAGAGCGGCGCGTTTCGTCACAACGTTATTTGATAAGCGTGATAGCGTTACGGAGATGTTTAGCAAACTCAAGTGGCAGACTCTGCAAGAGAGGCGCTCTGCATCGCGGTGTAGCTTGCTGTCCAGGTTTCGAGAGGGTGCGTTTCTGGATGAGGTATCGAATTTATTGCTTCCCCCTACATATACCTGCCGAGGAGATCACGAATGTAAAATTAAAGATTCGAGCGCGCACGGAGGCTTTCCGGCAGTCGTTCTTTCCTCGAACCATACGCGACTGGAACAGGAAAGGGAGGTAATGACAGTGGCACATAAAGTGCCCTCCGCCACACATCGTTGGGTGGATTGCGAAGTATAAATGTATATGTAGATGTATTTAGCGTTTAGCCACTCTGAAGTTGGAAAAGCTACTTACGGTATATTCAGGATGGCAACAAGTGAAATTATTGGTAAGGGAATTATGCATCTTTTAGCGAAGAGCTTATAGTGACATTGAGGAGGAGAAAACGGATCTAGAAATGTTGGGCATCTCAAAAGAATTATTTGGAAGCATCCAGTAAGCTAATAGCGACGTTTTTTTTCTAAAATCATTTTGCATTGAGTAAAATCAATATTGAAATCTTTTCTAGCCATATTTCTGCCTCTGCTGTGTCAATTCTGAATAAATTATAAGTACCACTGAAATAACAGGCAACGGAAGACACTGAAATAAGTGTATTACCTTCTGAAGAGCATTATTTCTAAATATTTAAGTCATCTGCGGTACACTGAACGTACATGAGAGAGTTAGGTGTTTGTGTCAACAATTCACCTTTGTTTCTATTTTCAGGGTTAGTCAAGGTTCGTACGTAACATACGAAAAACATCTCTAAATTTCTTTAATTTGTAACTCACCTTTGTATGTGAGGGATCCTTGTGATTGCAGAAGGCCTGTACAACTTCCTATTGACACGCACTACTACCAGATGAGTCAAAGCGAAGTGACATCATTGCTTCGCAGTCCAATCAAGAGAGTCAAGTGGAGCGAGCAGAAGAAACGAATAATAGAGTAAAAACAAATGAAATGGAAATATTGAGCTGATCAGAGCCAGCTATACCAAAAATTGACAAACTGAATACTATCCAACAGTATCAAGGGAATTAGATTGACCAGACAGAAGCAAAAATGAAAGCGAGTAGCACGGAAAAATGTGAAGAAACTCATAAAAGTATCCATGAAGTGGTCTGAGATGTACCGTTGATCAATCAATAAATGCGGAAAAAGCAGAAGTAATTTTGAGAACTTCGAGTAAGGAAGAAATGATTAACAGAAGAATAAGTTGCCACGAAATTGGAGAAAACGCAGGTGCGCCTGGTAATCTGAGGACTGTAAAATGGAATTTTCTGTGCCTGATGGAGCAGAAAACAACATCGTGATACAACCGAAAAGCTGGGCCTCACCACATGCTACCAAGAGTAGATTGAGAAACAGACAATAAATAGCTTAGTCACACAAACAAGGTAAGGCTGACAGAATGTATCCTGACACTCCAGGTGTTAGTAAAATGAAATATGAGGCTGAAGGCAAAGATGAACTATAGGTATCAGTCAAAGTCGTGCATGCACGTAAGGTTAGGACGTGGGATAGGTAAGTGACGTTTAGAAATACGCCTCCTGGATAGAATAATTCCCAGAGACACTGCGAGATATTTAATTCTTACTTTTACAACTATCCTCAAACACGCTAGTTCAAATGGGTCAAATGGCTCTGAGCACTATGGGACTTAACATCTGAGGTCATCAGTCCCCTAGAACTTAGAACTACTTAAACCTAACTAACCTAAGGACATCACACACATCCATGCCCGAGGCAGGATTCGAACCTGCGACCGTAGCGGTCGCGCGGTTCCCGGCTGTAGCGCCTAGAACCGCTCGGCCACTTCGGCCGGCAAACACGCTAGTGTTTAATAGAGCAGGCATATGCCGTTGCCATTTACTTGCCAATAATTTATATGTCAAACGCCTTACTAGACAATAATTATTTCAAGATTGAAGAGATCATTCTTTCCTCTTGCAAATATTCTTTTAAATTACTTTTATTTACAATTCTAAATTATACTACGTCTAGAACAGAACCCGACGCTAAAAGAAATAAACCAACTTAGTTATAAACAGAAATAAAAAGGACGAAATTTATTGTCAAGACGAAGCCAACGCCAAAGAATTAGTGAGCATAAGGAGGCGCATTAGGGAGGGAGGGGTGGAATAAAATTGATAAAAAAAGTCACAGGATGACAGTACTTGTGTCACTTCCGTGGTACTTTAGGGAGCTGTAGAAGTAAAACTGGAGGGGAAGACCGATACTGAGCACTTTCGCCAATGATGTACGGTTTATGTACTACGCTGAAATGAAGGGATTGGCACGAGAGAGAGAAATTCGTGGTGTGCCCATCGAACCGAACCGGTTAGAAGACAGATGATTCAACATTAAAATGTCTTTTGGAATCCGTATGAAGCTATATTTTAGACCAACAGTTTCTGCATTTATTTTTCAGTCTTGATACGTGAACACGTGAACATAGCGTCGTTCATATTGCGTCACGTAACAGAAAGAGCCTTTGAAAGGCAGTAAACATGAGGTCTACATGGGCCGTTCAGTGCCGGACCTGTTGGTACACTGATAAGCAAAACTTACGGAGGAAAGTAACATTCGCATGATGCGCCCCTACCAAGTTACTTATCTCTATGATACATGTACCACATACAGAGAGAACTGCTACAGTACGCCGGCCGTTGTGGCCGAGCGGTTCTAGATGCTTCAGTCCGGAACCGCGCTGCTGCTACGGTCGGAGGTTCGAATCCTGCCTCTGGCATGGATATGTGTGCTGTCCTTAGGTTAGTTAGTTTCAAGTAGTTTTAAGTGTAGGGGACTGATGACCTCAGATGTTAAGTCCCATAGTGCTCAGAGCCATATGAACCATATATGCTACAGTATACTATGGACGTCAAATGAAAGAAATAAGCAATGAAACGAACAGAAGTGACACTTTCATTCAAAGTGTCACTGAATTCGTCGCAATGTACGATGGTACCCTGGACATTAGAAAAGGCGGCACATGAATCTTAATAGGACGTGTGATCACTACGCAAAGCAACGCGGGCCCTGTAGAGTGCTCCTTGCTGGCCACAAGGCAGGCGGGAGTTCTTATGGAAGGGCGTTCCATTCCTTCATTAGTGCGCTTGTCAATGATTGGATGGTCGTGGTTGCATGTGTACGTTCTGTAACACATCTCCCCGACGTATGCCACTAGTGCTCGATGGAATTTAATGCCGGAGAACGGGCAGGCCAAGCCATTCGCTGAATATTCTATCGTTTCAAGAACCCCAGACCCATCACTGTTCAATGCGGTCACGCACTGTCATTCATAAAAATAAAAGCGGGCCCAATGCACGCGTGAAAAGACGAACATGGGGAAGCAGTGCCGTGTCACGATAAGGCTGACTGATGAGCGTACCGTGTTCAAAGATTTCGTGTTCAGTAAGCCCATGCAACATTGTCGCTCTCCACAATGTAACTCGTGGATCACCAAAACGATCATGTTCCTCAGTGTTTTTGGGTCCGTTGTGTCATCCCATCTCTCGCCATATGTGGGTGCGTCAGACGGAATCTGCTCTCATCCCAGAAGAACATGCGACACTCCACGATGGTCTGGCCCCTATCCTCTTGGCACCATCGCGAACAGTGCGGTCTATGTGCTGGAGTCAACGGAACACAACGTACGGTCGTCGGTCAATGATACGACCCTCAGGCAGCTTTGAAGTCCTTTTAAAACTGGTTGCAACTGACCCGCTGTTTGACAACAATCTCTCCTGGTCTGTTGCACATTCTGGCGGTCATCTGCAGCTGTAGTCGACCCTGTTCGACCATCTCTTCGCAATCGGGCAGAAGTTTCTGTATTTCGGAACGCTCCCCAAGCACGTGAAACAGTGCTGTAAGAAATACCAAGCTACTGGGATATACTCGTCACACTTTGTCTTTCTCCAAGTTTCCCGATCATCCTTCAAAGTGTGACGTGATTCAGATGTTGTCTCCGCGTCATGTTGTAATGAACACCACCATTGTAATGAACATCACCACAGTGGGCTTTAGCTACTCACCGACTGACACACACTGTCTTTTCCCATTCCTTCAATGGCCTTGTATTGCGGTGCCAGCCACAGGTAGCGCTGTAGCCACGCTGATAGGCCATGTTACTTTCTGTCCACGACTGGGAGACCTGTGGAAGCATCCTTCCGTACTTTCGTTCATTTCCACCGAGTAGTTAATATGTTACATTACTTTATTTAGCTCGTCCTTAAGTTTTGCAGAGCAATGTAGTAGGCACACCGCGAAATTTTTCGTCACACAGCTATTATGTAAAGATAATTTAGTCCTACAAGTTTTTCCTAATTACAAAATAGAAGAAACTTTAGTTTTGGTCTACTTTCTTTTACAAGGTTGTAAGGTGGCTATAATTTCGCACCTTACAAGCACCCATCCACATACTTTGCTGTGATCTACAAACACAATTAGGTATCATGTGATAGGCTGTACATCGTATATATGAATATATAAAGGAGACTAACATTCTCACGTAAGTCTTCCAAATAATTTTTGATACTTATTGCATGAAAATTGATGGAGTGTCTTTATTATAAAAACGGCGTAATGAATGATTGCCTATTCTAGTGGAGGTTGGAACGTCAGTGGAAAATGAAACGCCTGGCGGAACTGAAGCCCTGGGTGGAAGGCCCACACAGGTGTGTTTGTCCTGCTTAAACACAGGAAATAGCAAGACGGACGTCGTAGCACCTAAGCGCTGGAGCACAAGAGAGTCGCCACTGGCCAGTCTGGTAGCCGAACCGGAAGGATTATACTTCGGAAACGCTGAAAATCTATGACGCTGGTGAGAGGAACGAAGAAGCGGACCCTCGGAAACCACGCAGACTGGGTTATTTCAGAGGATTTTTACTCTGAAGCGTACCATTGTACGAGTATAGATTTTTCCTCGAAAACTTCCCGCGCTGGACGACAAAAGACTAAAATATGGTTGGTCGGCGTTTGGAAGAATCTATAGAGGGGTGAATAATCCGTGGTTTCGGGAATATAATACGTTTTCGGAATTACGAGGGTGGGGAGCCAAGCCTTGCTGAAAAGGCTGGAGAGACGCGTTCTTCCGTTGTGAGCGCCCGTGTGTGACGATAGCGCGGTATCATCTATGTTGTTACAGGCGGACATACTGTCGTTGCACTCAGTAGAGTTTATAGTTAGAACAGTTAGGAACAGTACTGTTGCGAACCTATACGATTCTGGACTTCACCTCGGGTGGGAAGTCGTCGTTGAGTACGCAGCGTTCAGTAATTGAGAGCACTTCCTCCCCCTATAGTTACGTTGAGACGTTATCTGAACTCCGTCCTTGTGGCTGGGAGTTCGCGTTTCTCGCCTGTAGAACACAGAGAGGAGAAGACAATATTAGAGTATATTAGTCAGAGGACCGCCTTCTGCCGTCCTAGTGTTTGAAAGAGTTTATTTGTGGCTGGAGTTCTTCCAACGTCGCAGACGGGTACGAGAACCATCACTTCGACGCACCGGACGCAGTACAAACGGCGATATCGCAAATTTCTTCGGCTTATTAGGGCTATAAAAGCTAAACAGCTGTGATCGCGATAGTTTGTTTCCACTGAGGTTCCTTGCCACCGCAGATCATCTTTGAAAGTAGTGTCTTCCAGTGTTTGGTACGTAGATGATGTCAGTCATTTCGCGTTATTGATGTTAGATCGCGCAGTCGTAATAAGGGGCAGAGTTGGGCTATTGATTAGTAATTTTACGTAGGGAATGTAAACTTTGTAATATAAGGCTTTTTTTTTAAAACTACAATAAATATATAAGCAGGAACAATGTTTATCATTTAGTAGGATTAGTTGCCTTCATCATTCATTTGTGTTCAGATTGTAATTTATGGAATTAAGAGATCCTATGATCTGTTTCAGGGGGTAGTCAGACAGGGCCAAATCTTCATTGTAGCTTTTATTATTCTCCGATGGGCACATTCATTTAACACTCGCCTGCAGTAGCATCTTGCAAAGTTAGTAGCAGAGGTTCATCTTCCGTCAACATGAGGTTTTTGTTGAACTGATTCTGCTGGTGTTTTAAAAACTTGTCGACTTAATAACTTGCTCACACCTTGTTGCGTTAATTGACTAAATCAGAGAATTAATAAGCGATGAAAGGCAAGTGTACTGGTAAGGAGGAAAAGGATGTTCTTAATTTAATTTTTGAAGTAAGTAAGCAGAGACACAGATTTCACGCATGTCCTTCCGTCAGCCTCCCAACTCTTCACCATCCTACCTCTGGAGAGTGCGCTGCAAGTTCACTGTGAAGCGGTAAAGCCTTTAGCCTGCTAAACAGTAGCTTACGGCGCTGACACGCACGAACGCTTCAAACTAAAGCAGCTCAGCACTGCTACCACCTTATGCTAACCGTTTCTAAATTAATTATCTACGCTTTTTACTTTTCATTGTATGTAATGAGAATACAGTTATCTCTTTAAGTAAACCTGAAACAAAGCTTTAGGTGTTTGAATCAATGTACCACTTCAAGTCTCAGATCTTGCCTTATCTTAAATACTGTACTGTGCGTAACATTTGAAATAGGTCTGGTCGCTGGTCTGTACGCAGTACGTTTTAGGACAAAAATTACAGTTATTAACCTAACTGATTAGTGTACAACAGATCATGAAAGTAAGTAAACGCAAGTGTGCTTGAAGTACTGATTTGCTAAATGTTAGAAACGACCAAAGAGAAATATATACTCTAGTTTAAATTAAATGACTTTTTCATTTCAGTTAATCACAAAAATGTACTTAAATAAAAAAGAGTCTATCAAGGGAATATACTTCTTCCAGCATCCATTAAACTTACATTTTGTCGAAACCACAACACTTGCTAAGTGTGCTTTCGGACGATCAATGCACACCTTTATATCTATAAAGGCACGTAACAAGCAGTTATTTAACATAGGATTTGTATCATTTTCAGCAGAAAGCAGTCATCTGGCACTTACATTGTGTTCTGAGACATCGTTTTGGTGTTGTCTTAAGCAAGATATCGGCCGACACCTTTACCGGCTCACCAAGTTCTCTGGAGGCACAGTGCAGCTGGGAACAAGAGGCAATTTCACCCTGAATTGCTTAATCAGCCGAACTTTCTTGGCGGACACAATTACGAGCAATTCAACAGCCATCTCTTTTGACAGCTTATTAAAGCCCGTGATCGGGAAAGAGGTGAATTTCCCGTCTAGTTGCTTCCGAGAATAATCAAAATCGACAAGTAATTGAGAGCAGTTCACAGCCAATCTACCGACTGCTGCCAATGACGTACTGCTTCTTGTTATATTTCTACCACTTCATGGAGTCCTTATTACCAGTGGTCATCCATTACGCTGAACGGGCTCACCTTGAGAAATTTATTTCTTTCGTCACCTTTCTCTTCGTCGAATCTCGCAGTTCAGTGAAACGTAACTGCTCATTACACGAGGTCTTCATGTTGCAGTCTTGCACCATTGGAACAAACGTTTATTAGCCCAGTGTTCAGTTGTAGTCCCATATTTACCATTTCGCGTTAACTCGTAAGGAACTTGTACCGATGATAGTCTTAGCAATAATCGGGAGTTCACCTTTGAAACTTCAGCTCACTACATCACCATACCGCTTTTCCTGATTTAATAGTTTCATATAATTATACTGGATAGTACCTGTCTATCTTATGCGATTAACTGCACACCTTTTCGAAATATTATTGTCTGATAGTGTCTCGATAAGTTAATGATTCCGAGCATTAGCATCTAAAATAGATTATTAACAATAAGGTTGCCTACGGTAAGTTAATAACACCAAAAATCTGAATTAATTTCCTTACTTTAACGAATGAATAAGATTTAATACTGACTTATGTTATCAATGAATATTCACAATTTTACAATTATCGAAACTTGTAACTGTCAGTATAGGCTATACAAAGAAATCTCTCTGTGTCCCTCGTTCGTTAACAATATGATACTTCTGTAACAAAAATACATTGATTATAATTTACAAGAGATTGCTGTACTTTACACTCATACATGGATGGTGGTCTACAGATACACAGATCAGGACAGCCAGAAATGAGAACAAAAATATGTATATTGCTTGGTTATTATCTTGAAGGTCCCCCTCATTCACGTGTGTTGCAGTATGTAAATAAATATGTGTCTACATTGATCAGTTAGCTTTATTTTTAACGTGTGACTTAAATATCATTGTCCTTCCATTACAGTTTTCTTAATATTTTCTTGATGCAGTACAGATTTTCACGTAAGTGTTTAATCTCTCCATTTCTTGAGTTGATACTATTACCTATATTTTGTGATATGTTATCGTTTTCTGAGGGAACTGAATTTTTCCCGTCGCACTGATATTTTAAGAGTGACAATTCCATTTAACTTCTTTTCTATACACTTTTCATTGTAGTAGATAGTATGGTGGTCCTTACCATAACATAGCATTTCAATGAGCAAGACAAGGCGAGTTAGTAAACTGTAATCGACTGGTCATCCACGATGCTTGGAATTCTAGAGATAGTGTTTCTAACGTGAGCAGTTGTTGAGAGTGCCTACTGCGCCAGCATGTACGCGTCTCTCTTTCTAAGTTTGCAGATGCTGCCCCCCTCCTTCCCCCAAGTGTCACACCAGCAGCCACAGTAAAAAACAATGGACAAAGAGTTCTAGATTAATTCAGTTTAAGACTGCTTAATTATTAAGTAACATTTCTCTATATGTATGTATGTATAAACGCCTGAAGATGAACAGAACATGTTCGAAACGTGTTGCACTATGTTAGATTAAGCATAAAATAAAAAGTGACTGGTAGCAGAAACTTGAAATAAATGATTATCCCACACAGTCACTGTGCCAAACATAGCCATTTTGGCTGAAAATAATAATGTGGGTGAGAGTTATCATGTTCGTAAGCAACCCCTGGAATGCTGTTCCAGAATGGCAGCAGAACAGGTCAATTCACGTGACTGACGTACAAATTAGCAGCCAGAGTGCGAGGCATAACACACCATAACTCCAGTTGCAGGTCCAGTGTATCTAGCACGACGATAGGTTGGTGGAGGGCCCTCTCTTGGCCTGCTTCTAGAGGCAGAAACAGCTTTCACCAGAAAACACATCATACCTCCACCCTGCCCTCCAATCAGCACTCGCTTGACACCACTGACCTCGCAGTTGATGGTGGCTTGTGATCAGTGGCGTGACCACTGCTGCCAGAGACAAGCCAAATATTTCTGCACTATCACAGAAGGGACAACCAGATTCTCCTATCCCTATTACACGACCCCGTTCGAACTCAGTGGGGTGTCGATAACGGTGCCTCTGTCGCAACTGAGAAAGTCCAATCTTAAAGGTAACTAACGCTCGCGACCATTACAACATGTCTTTAAACAAACCTGATCTGCATCTTCATACTGGTGCTACTAGCGCCATTCATGTGCGACTAGTGCGAAATTTCTACAGACACCATCTTTCAGGGGTAGAAACAAGCCTGCCAACATTCATTTATGTCGCATAACTCCTTCTATGTGTTGCAATCTTTTTATACGTCAGTGTATAGTTACAGATATCTGACTGCAATAAAAATTCTATACTTGCAGAAAAATACATATATTTTTTTCACAATACGCTACGATTCCGAGTAGAAAGCGCTCGTGGCACTGTTGTTATAATTTAATTGCTCTATAACACGCAAAAGCACTTGTGATGAAACTTATAGTTACGCAGCCCCTGTCAGTGACTATAGTCGGATTTCTGTACCACAATTTGTCAAGGCAGAGGGGACACTCAAATATTTCCACCTCTAAATTCTCTGGATTACTTACCAGAATTCATGCAGCTTGCATAGTACCACTATTCAAAAAGGTACATGTTAAGCAGCATCTGTCGGCGAAAAAACTTCGAAATCTGTACCTTACTCTGGAAGGCACAAAGCATATTCAAATTAAGTATATATTTATACTTTTAAATATTGTCTTTATTATTCATTAAAATACACACAGCCCGGTTAATGGCACATCTAATATATAGGTTGTTTCAGAATTACACCGACAAACTTCGAGAGCATGTAGGCGTTTTTTGAGGAACAAAATGCGGATAGGAACCGGTGTCCGGAAACGTTATACAAAGACGCTGCAGAGCGTCGTTATTATAGGCACCGGCACATGTACTTGTGTATATGTATACAAAGGATGATTCCGAGGTGATGTTTCAAGCTTCAAGGATAATGGAGAAGAATAAATGTACCAATTTCAGGTAAGAGACTTCGGTCTGGAAACGAACGAATCGAAAACTATAAACGAAAATCGTTCTGATACCTCTGACAGTGGAATGCATGTACTGGTACTGTCGTTGCGAAGACTGTAGGGTAGGTAAT
Organism: Schistocerca americana; assembly: GCF_021461395.2. Taxonomy (NCBI): domain Eukaryota; kingdom Metazoa; phylum Arthropoda; class Insecta; order Orthoptera; family Acrididae; genus Schistocerca; species Schistocerca americana. The sequence goes on along the minus strand of NC_060123.1, from coordinate 398,258,041 downwards.
TTTCATATATGGTACTCTGGACCAAAACAAGAAATAATTGTATAGCAAATAAGGACTCTAAAACGCATACGTTAAGAGCTATGAGCACTTGTTCAGTGGAGGAGATACGTTTCACAGAAGTGAAGATGAGCAAGTTCTCATAGCTCCTCAGGTATGCATTTTGGAATCCATGTTTACTGGAAATTCTTTTCTTGTTTTGGCCGGCCGAAGTGGCCGTGCGGTTAAAGGCGCTGCAGTCTGGAACCGCAAGACCGCTACGGTCGCAGGTTCGAATCCTGCCTCGGGCATGGATGTTTGTGATGTCCTTAGGTTAGTTAGGTTTAACTAGTTCTAAGTTCTAGGGGACTAATGACCTCAGCAGTTGAGTCCCATAGTGCTCAGAGCCATTTGAACCATTTTTTCTTGTTTTGGTCCACACTACAACCTCCTACTGTTTCCCACACTACAATCTGAGCTGCAATAGTACTGCAGATGTATTCGATTGTGAGAGGTATCAGATGGATTTTCACTAACAGTTCGCGACTCGTTCGTCTCCGACCAGGGTTCCATCACTCAAATTGATACATTTATCCCTCTTGATTATCTCTGAAAATTTCTAACATCATCGTGGAATCACCCTGTTTTTTTTTTTTTTTTTTTTTGTCATCAGTCTATTGACTGGTTTGATGCGGCCCTCCACGAATTCCTTTCCTGTGCTAACCTCTTCATCTAAGAGTAGCACTTGCAACCTACGTCCTCAATTATTTGCATGACGTATTCCAATCTCTGTCTTCCTCTACAGTTTTTGCCCTCTACAGCTCCCTCTAGTACCATGGAAGTCATTCCCTCATGTCTTAGCTCATGTCCTATCATCCTGTCCCTTCTCCTTATCAGTGTTTTCCACATATTCCTTTCCTCTCCGATTCTGCGTAGAACCTCCTCATTATTTACCTTATCAGTCCACCTAATTTTCAACATTCGTCTATAGCACCACATCTCAAATGCTTCGATTCTCTTCTGTTCCGGTTTTCCCACAGTCCATGTTTCACTACCATACAATGCTGTACTCCAGACGTACATCCTCAGAAATTTCTTCCTCAAATTAAGGCCGGTATTTGATATTAGTAGACTTCTCTTGGCCAGAAATGCCTTTTTTGGCATAGCGAGTCTGCTTTCGATGTCCTCCTTGCTCCGTCCGTCATTGGTTATTTTACTGCCTAGGTAGCAGAACTCCTTAACTTCATTGACTTCGTGACCATCAATCCTGATGTTAAGTTTCTCGCTGTTCTCATTTCTACTACTTCTCATTACTCTCAAACCATACTGTGTACTCATTAGACTGTTCATTCCGTTCAGCAAATCATTTAATTCTTCTTCGCTTTCACTCGGGATAGCAATGTCATCAGCGATCGTATCATTGATATCCTTTCACCTTGTATTTTAATTCCACTCCTGAACCTTTCTTTTATTTCCATCACTGCTTCCTCGATGTACAGATTGAAGAGTAGGGGCGAAAGGCTACAGCCTTGTCTTACACCCTTATTAATACGAGCACTTCGTTCTTGATCGTCCACTCTTATTGTTCCCTCTTGGTTGCTGTACATATTGTATATGACCCGTCTCTCCCTATGGCTTACCCCTACTTTTTTCAGAATCTCGAACAGCTTGCACCATTTTATATTGTCGAACGCTTTTTCCAGGTCGACAAATCCTATGAAAGTGTCTTGATTTTTCTTTAGCCTTGCTTCCATTATTAGCCGTAACGTCAGAATTGCCTCTCTCGTCCCTTTACTTTTCCTAGAGCCAAACTGATCGTCACCTAGCGCATTCTCAATTTTCTTTTCCATTCTTCTGTATATTATTCTTGTAAGCAGCTTCGATGCATGAGCTGTTAAGCTGATTGTGCGATGATTCTCGCGCTTGTCAGCTCTTGCCGTCTTCGGAATTGTGTGGTTGATGCTTTTCCGAAAGTCAGATGGTATGTCGCCAGACTCATATATTCTACACACCAACGCGAATAGTCGTTTTGTTGCCACTTCCCCCAATGATTTTAGAAATTCTGATGAAATGTTATCTATCCCTTCTGCCTTATTTGACCGTAAGTCCTCCAAAGCTCTTTTAAATTACGATTCTAATACTGGATCCCCTATCTCTTCTAAATCGACTCCTGTTTCTTCTTCTATCACATCAGACAAATCTTCACCCTCATAGAGGCTTTCAATGTATTCTTTCCACCTATATGCTCTCTCCTCTGCATTTAACAGTGGAATTCCCGTTGCACTCTCAAAGTTACCACCGTTGCTTTTAATGTCACCAAAGGTTGTTTTGACTTTCCTGTATGCTGAGTCTGTCCTTCCGACAATCATATCTTTTTCGATGTCTTCACAATTTTCTTGCAGCCATTTCGTCTTAGCTTCCCTGCACTTCCTATTTATTTCATTCCTCAGCGACTTGTATTTCTGTATTCCTGATTTTCCCGGAACATGTTTGTACTTCCTCCTTTCATCAAAAAACTGAAGTATTTCTTCTGTTACCCATAGTTTCTTCGCAGCTATCTTCTTTGTACCTATGTTTTCCTTCTCAACTTCTGTGATCGCCCTTTTTAGAGATGTCCTCTTCAACTGTACTGCCTACTGCGCTATTCCTTATTGCTGTATCTATAGCGTTAGAGAACTTCAGACGTATCTCGTCATTCCTTAGTACTTCCGTATCCCACTTCTTCGCGTATTGATTCTTCCTGACTAATGTCTTGAACTTCAGCCTACTCTTCATCACTACTATATTGTGATCTGAGTCTATATCTGCTCCTGGGTACGCCTTACAATCCAGTATCTGATTTCGGAATCTCTGTCTGACCATGATGTAATCTAATTGAAATCTTCCCGTACCTCCCAGCCTTTTCCAAGTATACCTCCTCCTCTTGTGATTTTTGAACAGGGTATTCGCTATTACTAGCTGAAACTTGTTACAGAACTCAATTAGTCTTTCTCCTCTTTCATTCCTTGTCCCAAACCCATATTCTCCTGTAACCTTTTCTTCTACTCTTTCCCCTACAACTGCATTCCAGTCGCCCATGACTATTAGATTTTTGTCCTCCTTTACATACTGCATTACCCTTTCAGTATCTTCATACACTTTCCCTATCTGTTCATCTTCAGCTTGCGACGTCGGCATGTATACCTGAACCAACGTTGTTGGTGTTGGTCTGCTGTCGATTCTGATTAGAACAACCCGGTCACTGAACTGTTCACAGTAACACACCCTCTGCCCTACCTTCCTATTCATAACGAATCCTACACTTGTTATACCATTTTCTGCTGCTGTTGATATTACCCGATACTCATGTGACCAGAAATCCTTGTCTTCCTTCCACTTCACTTCACTGACCCCTACTATATCTAGATTGAGCCTTTGCATTTCCCTTTTCAGATTTTCTAGTTTCCCTACCACGTTCAAGCTTCTGACATTCCACGCCCCGACTCGTAGAACGTTATCCTTTCGTTGATTATTCAATCTTTTTCTCATGGTAACCTCCCCCTTGGCAGTCCCCTCCCGGAGATCCTAATGGGGGACTATTCCGGAATCATTTGCCAATGGAGAGATCATCATGACACTCCCTCAATTACAGGCCACATGTCCTGTGGATACACGTTACGTGTCTTTAATGCAGTGGTTTCCATTGCCTTCTGCATCCTCGTGTCCTTGATCATTGCTGATTCTTCCGCCTATAGGGGCAATTTCCCACCCCTAGGACAAGAGAGTGCCCTGAACCTCTATCCGCTCCTCCGCCCCCTTTGACAAGGCCGTTGGCAGAATGAGGCTGACTTCTTATGCCGGAATTTATCAAAATTTGGACAGTGGCGGGGATCGAACCCGGGACCGAAGACGTTTTGATTATGAATCAAAGACGCTACCCCTAGACCACGGGTATGTATGTACAGACATTTATAGGTGCTGGCGCCTGTAACTCTAACGCTCTGCATCGTTGGATGATGTTTCCGGGCGCGGCTTCCTATCCTCATTTTGGTTCTTCAAAACACGTTGCACAACCTGTCGAAGTTTGTTCGTGTAATCTCGGAGCACCCTGTATGTTACTTGTCAAAAAGAACAGTTTGACGTTCGTGCAAAACTAAATAATGTTATACTCACATCGAAAACGATTGAATTATGTGTCAAAAACACGTCTTATTTTGGCTAAAATTGGTATCAGTCAAAGAAACTTTGCAATGGTTCCACACAGCTTGTTTTACATGTGGTCTAGGCGAAGCACCTTTTATTAGTAATCAAAATATCCTCCTCCCAGTGGTTAGAACCCCATTACTGCTTAAATTTTCAATAAAAATCATCTGCATTGGCGGCCGAACGCCTCTGGCATTGAAGTCACATTCGTACTGCTAACGACTCGTCAAAGAGGTTCACGCCTCCCTCTTGCCCTTGGGGTTGGATCCTACTCCTGAAACGTGGAAGAACCAGCAACGATCAACGGAATGAGGACGCAGAAGGCAGTGGAAACCGCCTCAAAAGGAGAAAGTTAATATGTATCCACTGATCATTTGGCCTGTAATTCAAAAAGTGTTATGATCGAATGTTCAAAATTAGATGAATTGCTAAGGTAAGGAACGAGAACGTTCTCCGCAGAATAAGCGAATTAAGGAGTATGTGGAAGACACTGACAAGAAGAAGGGAGGGAATGGTGCGACATCTGTTAAGACAGCAGTAAATAATCAACATATTATTTGAGGCGGCTGTTGAGGGTAAAAACGGTATCCTGCAAATAATTGCGAACGTAGGTTGCAAGTGCTACTCTGACATCAGATGTTTGGTGTGGGAGAGGAATTCGTAAAAGGCCACATCAGATCATTCAAAAGACTGATTACTGAAAAATATAAATAAATGAAAATTACCTAATTTTGCGTGACTGGCCAGCCTCAGTGGCTGTTGGTGACAACATGGCACAGTTGTTCAGATTACTTCACAATGGATATGGTAATGCGGAAAACAACAACACGTATGTAAAAGTATAAACTTAACATTACATCAAATTTAACATTATGTTCTCTCATGACGTATAAGTGCTCGTTTTGAGATTTGTCATGTCCTTTGCTATATAACCAGTTGCATTATGATGTGTTTGCATCGACATGGCGTATAAGTAATCCTTTTCTGATTTTATTAAGTCCCTTGCTAAATAATCAGATGCATCACTACATGTTTGCATCGACTGCACTTGAAAATGGACTGTGAGTTTGATGTCACGTTTCTGAGGATGTAAGCTGGCTATCAGTGCCCACAGTGCCCAGCCCTGTGAACTGTCTTAACTGTCAAAAAAAAAAAAATAAATAAATAAAAAAAGGTTCAAATGGCTCTGAGCACTATGTGACGTAACTTCTGAGGTCATCAGTCCCCTAGAACTTAGAACTACTTAAACCTAACTAACCTAAGGCTCTTAATTGTCCCTCCCAGTAAACTTACCATCATAGTTCCATTCTACAAATTGTCCATCATTAGCCCACCCTGTAAACTGACCATCATTGACCCACCCTGTAAACTATGGTGATCATTTCCCCACCCTGTAAACTGACCATCATTACCCTACACTGTAACTGACCGTCATTGCACCACCCTGTAAACTGACCATCATTGCCCGACCCTGTAAACTGACCACCATTGTCCCACACTTTAAACTATAGACAATCACTGCTTCACCCATTACAAAATCCTGTAAAGTGACCATCGTTGCCCCACATAGTAAGTGGAACTTCATTGCTCCATCCTGTAAAGAATGGATGCTCAGTGCTCAAGTCAGTAAACTGAGCATCATTGCCCATTCTTTAAATTGACCTTTAGTGCCCCACACTGTAAAATAAGAAATACTGACCCATCATGTAATTTGACCACCACAGCCAAATCTTGTAAGCCATGGACATTAGCCACCCCACCGCATAAACTGATCACAATTGCCCCTCAATCCATCACTGCCCCATCCTGCACACTAAAGACGACCAACCCACTCAATGTCAAGAGACATGTAGTCTCTATTGCACAATAGCGAAAGTGGGTTTTATCATCAGAAATAAGATGAAAAACGTTATATACTGGAAGATAAATTAAATACCATGGGGTGGTTTCGCTGTATGTTTGTATGACTTTGAAACTCATACAAACTCATTTGTGTTACTACTATTCAGTATGCTATTTCATCAAACTGTTATATAGTCTCCAACATGCAACAATCTTTGTTGGATTGCAGAATGAAATTAGGAGTTAATTACTAATAAATTAATAATTTTGCTGACTTTGGTATCGATTTCATCCAAAGTAAACGAGTTTTTGACATAATGCAGTGGCATGGTGCAATACACCAGCCCATTGCGGTGGTGGGATGGGTTGACTCACGACATGCCTTTGTCACTGTGCAGTCTCAGCCCACAAGTGACTAGAAGCAAGGCCTGCTCATAACAAATCGGGGCCAAATCTGCCATAAACACTCACCACTCTGATCTAGCGGCATTTCAGCTGCTGCCTGCGCTTACAACTACTACACCCCAGCTGTCAACCTGATGTGAGTCACACAGCCGTATCCTACTGGGTTCCTCCTCTTGTAGCTGCTGGTCTATGAAATGCCTCTAGACCTGATATTGATGGTGCCTCAGTGGTCGCCAGCCATCTGGGATCTCCTGCAGGATGTCATCAACCAACTCCTGGGAGCTTCTAAGAGATCTTTGGCTCACAGTCTGAGCTGTGGTGCGTCTTGTGCGTGTTCTGCTGCCAGAACTGCCAATATAATGTACTTAAATGTGTCACTGCCACTGTCAGTGGAATTCCAATGTATACACATGGTCACAGTGACACTGACGTTCCTACTTCGCTTGTCAAGTGTCTGTCTGCCACTAACACAGCACTTGATGTTACACTTAGGGTCAATGCACACTAGCAAGAAGCTATCTTGTGGGACTATTTTGTTATGTAAAGTATTATGTCGGTAGGAGCGCCTATCTCATGTCACGACTTCTGAGTAACTGTTACTATGCACTCCTAGCGAAAGACGTCAATCAACCTACCTGTCATATAATTTTACTGGTTTTGCTTTATAGAGTTGGGCCGGGTATCTTTTCTCTGTCTGCATTTGCTCATGATGTTCACGCCCATAATTTCCTTGCCACGGAGAAAGATCCTGCTATGAATCTCTATTTGTGTTGTATTTTCAACTTAACTACGACTGATGGTCAGTACTATATGTATATACAACCATTTGTCCAGCAACTACACAAATTCGGGCGGGAGTTCTTGGTTTAGCGTTGCAGTAGAACCATGGGAAGGCGTTGACTGTTACTCCCGAAACTACGGTGGCGATAGGTTGTAGCGACACTGTGTCGCCCGTATGTCGTCGTGTACCCAGGTGTGCAGTCACGTGCCTTACTGCTTCTAATCGTAGCGTTGGGACGCTCTCTTCAAAATTTTAGCCATGGAGCAGAGTGAACAATTTTAGACCGATGGACCACACATTTCTTGTCCCGTCTTCTGGTCGAAGGAAACGCCTGCTCTTTCCGAAAAAGCAGCTTAGTGACTGGTCAGTGTGCTCCCACCAAACTTTCTCTCTCTTTTTTGCAGGGGCGAAGCAGTTTAAAATTATGAATAGAACTTACAAGGGAGGAGCCGAAGCCGGTCGCAGCAAGATGTCGCTGCTACGTGATCAAGCAAGCAGCGATTTTTTTAATGGGAGTTAGTTCGATTTCGGATTATTTTTCCCTGCAATAATGGAACTCCATCGGTAGGAGCGGTGCAGAACTCCCACGAGAGATGATTTCTGTATCGCTTTACGTAAATTCGATGTTTAATCTGTCTCAATTTACTTCATGACTCGTGTGCTCATTTGTTTGTCATGCGTCTTTTTGCTACCCTTCATAAACTAACTTTGATAATTAATGTAATAATGAAAAATGGTGAACCCTAATTTCGAATCTTAGTGTGTGTTTAATTTATGTAGATGCTCCGGGTCGATTGGTCCTCAAATCCTTGCTGACTGCTAATGATCGGTACGTTAGCGTTGTTTCCTCGTATGGAACTATAGGATTAATGGGATTAGTTATTTTAGTGTGTCCCATGTAAATGCAGTTTCAGTAGTACGCTGCATCTGTTAAATAAATTTTATCACAGCAAGTACCTAATTCATGTGTCTAGAGGTTAAATAGCGATTTTTTCGTTGAGTTATTTAGGGATATTAGTTTACTTGGAGTTTCATAACATGTGTAAGGTTTTTAGTTTCGTGATGTATGTAGCGCGATAGGTATATAGTTACAATATCGCGGATAATGAAGCTTTTCGAAATGTGTTGCAAGCAGGGAGTGAGTGTGCTGCCTAAAGCCCAGGAGGGTAAGGTAGCACAGGCTTTAGAGAACGGGGATGTTCCTTTAATGCAAAGTGGGCATTTAAGAGATATAGAGGCTGATAGTCTGGCTCCAAGCTCATCTAGTGTGGTAGGTATGAGGGCCACTATAGACTACACTAGAGAACAGTTTAAACGCGGAACATGGCCTCTGAAAACGTAAGTATGACAGCGTGGCAAGAAATAAGCTCACAGAATTTATCCAATTCCGACTCTACTACATTCCAAAGGCTGGTGTTACAGAAATTACATCTACGGAGTGTAAGGTGCAATGAACACGACATTAACTTAACTGATACGAGAATAGAATTGAGAAGGGATACGCATGCGCATTGGGCAGAGATGCAGGCACTGAGTACAGAAATGCAGGCACAGAGAACTAAGTTAACTCCGAATTGCTGCGTGAGGGTTTAGCTTTTAGCCCCTTTATTGAGACGAAGAATAAAAAATTAAGTCCTGAAAATATAAGGTCACTATTTTTCATGCTATGTGTCACCAATAACACTTCTTTAGATCGAAATGCCAACACCCTTTACGTATTTTAAGTGATGTTTAGATCTGGATATATCATCATAGCACTTGACATAAACATTCTGGACATGGAAATAATGTAAGATACTTTATATCTTTTGATGAATACTTCAAACGCGAAAATAATAGTATGACCCTTGACGTAAGCACTGCATGGTGTGTGTGTTGTTGTTGTTGTCTTCCCCCCCCCCCCCCCCCCCCCAAATGTTTGCTGGTCAGCTTTGTTTCATTAGGATGGAATACGAGTTGCCTGCTTTGCATGGTATATTAGAAGAGCACATTTGTTCTGTACGCATTTTCGACACTGCACTTGATATAAATAATATGTTTTTTACGTCTTCCCACATACATTTTAGATGTGTAACCTAAAGGAACGTGTGGTGTGTGTGTGTGTGTGTGTGTGTGTGTGTGTGTGTGTGTGTGTGTGAGAGAGAGAGAGAGAGAGAGAGAGAGAGAGAGTATTACTGAGGTGGCTTATGTATTTTGACACATAATGTAGATGCGACAATATTCCATTGTGGATTAAACGAAGTGTAGCATCGAGATCAAACTATGGAACTCTCAGTCCATAATTTTTAATTTTTGGCATGGAAATCAAAATACTTCAAGTTACAATCATTTGCAGGCGCTTCAGGTACTTCTGAACGTGGTGCAAAATTCTGATCGTTTGAGTACATTTCAGCATTATGCCAACTGACAAAAATTGAAGTTGTTTGGATACTTTTGAACATTACGCAGAATTATGATCATGTGGACACACTTGAACATGGTAAAAAAATTTACGTCATTCAAATATCTTCGAACAAGAAGAAAAATTCAGTTCATATGGATAGTTTCGCAAATGGAGCCAAATTCGGATTATCTGGATACTCGTATTTTTAATACGGCGCCAATGTTCGCTGGATTCACGTGAAGGTTACGCATTTTTTATACGAAAATATTGCGTTTTTGTCATTACCTTAAGATTTTTTTATAAATAACGCAGGTCATTCACAATAATTTTTAACATGACGCGAGTCTCAGATCATTCAGATATTTTTTAAGACGCTGACAACATGATCACTAGCTCAAATTCCCATCAATGCCACATTGTATTCAGTGACGGCAGTACCGCAATTGCAACCGCAGGGCTGAGTTGTGGAGGCTTCCTGAACTAACTTTAATAGCGAACAACTGCTCCGCCGCCAGATGAAGGCTGTCTGAACTCTTTGAGTACGTCAGATAGATGACAACTGTAAAATTTCTAGGGACCTCTCTATAGGCCTTATATTAGAAATCGGTAGATTGTTTCGAATAAGATAATGGCTAAGCGTAAATTTTTGGAAAGAAAACAGGGTTATTACAACACCAATGTCGGGTTGGCAGTTCGAATAGTACACACTTAGTCCGTCAATAAGATGCAATTAATGGCAAATTTCGATGTTCCTATGTCATTTATCACATATAGTGGCTACTGTGTCGGTAGGCTTTCCTAGAAGTTGCCTGAAGAACAATCTATGACAGAATTGCTCAAATAGTATACGAGTTTCTGGTTGCCCTTCTAGAAATAATTGCAGCTACCTCAGAAGAAAAATTGGGACATGCAATATTGAAGATTGAGGAAACATTCACGCTTTATGCAGTGAGAAACAAAAAATCAATCCTATAACAAGGTAGTAAATGTACATCTACCATGTATCTACAAAATATTATATTAGTTTAATCAACAGTCTTTTCAATGAGTATCAACACAGGTAAATTTTTAAAGGGTATTTTACATCTGTTTGGCGTTTTTTATTTATTTGCTTTTTCTTGCTGGCCCAATTTCCACCTTATATGGGAAGATTCCCAGAGTCTACAAGCAATTATTAATCATATGAACAAAATAAAATGCAGTAACTAACTTCCATGACAGTACCTTTGTTAAATAAAACTAAAGCTTAAAAACAGGGAAACATAGGAAAGAGACTAAATCAAGAGAGAAAGAGGAAAATAGTGAACATTCCTTATATGTGGCTTACACTTTGGATAACAATACTGTGCCAGCGTTTTGTGGTTCATCTGGACTCAGTGGTAAGTAGAGGAGATGCTGTTATTCTTTCAAAAGGTACTGTGTTAGTCAGTTGGGTGAAGTCAGCTGCTGCTCCCTTTTCCTTTTCATGTTTTCAAAAAACATCATTTTTCTCCTTACTGTGGTATGAAGTGACGAAGGTATATTCCGGTAGAACGATGCCACATTTTCACTCCCACCTAAGTGATCATTCTGTACAACTTCTATATATGATAACAAAGAGAGAGCAAACGCTTCCTGTAGAGTTTCGCTTACAGTGTGGAAGAAACGCAGGCAGGTATGAATTGATGAGTACTTACTTGATACACACAGAGATTGTTTATGATTGACTTGCCTTAAACATTTATTCTCCGCCTAGTCGCAAACAGCACGGAAAATTCGTCAATAGAGTTAATAGCTGTCATAAGAGTTTCCTGGCTGTACAACTGAAAATCATCTGTGTGTGGCTGATATCGAGAGTAATAACGTGAAGGTAAGAAAATACGTCTTGAATGTAGAGAGAAAAAACGGCTCTTATGTTTCTGCATAATGCACTCCTCCTATTATCAGTCAACACTGCATCTTTTCAGTTCCGCTCTCCAGATAAATCATACCTCATCGATAATGTGCAGAGAGGTCACAGACTTTTAATCATTACTTTCAAAACGTCAGGTTGCAACAGTGAGACTTAACATGGGTTTCTGCCTTCAATGTGACAGTTTTTATTGTAGATAGCTGCCTTTGCGGAGACCTTCGTTGCAGGTTTGCATTTAATATATTCAGGAAATGTTTCACTTCGGAATTCATCCCGTCATCACTCAGAAATTGGTACTATGTGATGGTTCGTTAACCTGAGGAATATGAAATGCTATACCAGTAGGATACGTAAGGTGAGGCATCTTTTTATATGACAAAGAATCAGTATGTTTGGATGTGCTCTGTCCAGAATAAACTGTGTCACTGGCGTGGAGTAAAAACATCGTCTTGGAAACCTCCCATGACAGTTCGTCTTAGCAACCTCCCGTATCCTCGTCAGATATCGATAGTGTGCTCCTGCGAAAGTCTGCCCCTTACAAGCGCTCTGTTAGCACCCTTCATGCCATTTCGATGATGACTGCGTCTACGTCTTTTTAGGCGGTAGTAAATCGACATGTCTCCACCGTTTGTCTTGTTCCTTCCTCTCGGAGTAATTGCCGTAGCTCCGGCATTTTTCCATCAGCTAAAGAAGTAATTTGGATTGGTGTAATACAGCTGTAGCATATCCGATGCTGCCACGAGTCGACCGATTTCCGAATGTGTGTGAACCGTCGAGGAATACAGTGGGCCATGATAGTTGTCGTGTTCTATATGTCGTGCTACATGTTGAAAACTGTTCCAGTATTTGTTTTCGCTTTTTTCACTATAATCTCGATTATGACACACAGGTCTTTGATCTACGTTTCTCCTGTGATTGTCGGATATCACTACAGAGGTAGTCTGCAACTTCGCTTTTCGTCTATCAGGCTTGTATGACCACACTGGAAACGTCTGCGCCACCAAACACTGTGTTGTGTGATGGTTAATTATTGTTATAGTATTCCTGTAACCAAACACTGGCTTATGCAACCTTACTGCCCTTCTGATGCAGAAAACTACTTAACACACGATATTCCTTTTTGTTTATGGGACGTGTCACGTTTTGGCTCCTCTAATGGCGTGGTTCAAATGTCTCTGAGCACTATGGGACTTAACATCTGAGGTCATCAGTCTCCTAGAACTTAGAAATACTAAACCCTAACTAACATAAGGACATCTCACACATTCATGCTCGAGGCAGGATTCGAACCTGCATGGTTCCGGACTGAAGAGCCTACAACCGCTCGGCCACAGCGGCCGGCATGGTGTGGAAATTTCACTACCTGTCACTACCATTCACATGTACGGGGAAATAAACAAAAAAAAAATAGCTACATATCTTCATTTTTGGAGGTGATAATCACAACTCTGCCGTCATAAGGAAAACCATCAGAGCTTTTCTTAACAGTATTTGAGCGGGTGAACTTTTGTTACGTTGCTCTATGTGATTACTACGTTTTAAGTTCTGTGTGATCAATTGTTCCATAATGTCATAGGGTAACTTTAATAACCAACACTTTCAGCCAGTCTTTAAAGATATTTATTTAGTATGCTCGATTATAGTACTGGCGGGTATAATTTATGATAACAATTGCATTTTTCATTACTCAAAACAGTTTATGTTTTATGCTTTCGCCAATATATTTTCTCATTTTAATAGCAATTTCCGATTACTTTTCGTGCTTCTGATAAAAGTTGTTTAGTAACTGAAGCCGGTTGTCCAACAGCTCCTTCACAAATCTAACAAGACTCATAAATTAATACTAAACTGTCACGGAACACGTGTCTCCCTAACTATGTCAGGTTTATCGAAGACCCTATTGTACTATTCCTTTTCTTCTTTCAGGTCTTCTTTCGCTGCTGATATCAATTTTATTGTCTCCATTTCAGCTTTATTTCGATTTTTGTGACACCCGATAACTGTCCGATTTTTTAATACACCTATCGAATTTTAGCAAGCTTTCTTTAACCTGAATAAATGATGCTAAACTTGTGATCTTTCTGGTTTACTCTCGTCTGAACATAGTACTGAAAGGGGCACTTCACCATGGGCGTATTTCTCTTAATACGTATTATAAACAATATAATATTTGATACACTATATTCTTTACTAAGTTACCCGATAAAGTGTTAATTTAGTAACTGAACTTCGACTTTTTTCAAAATGAATTCAGTAGCATCTAAGTTTGCAATTAATAATTCACTGAAATGTGCAGCAGGAAACAAAATGTATTTTTAATAACCAATAATACTAAGGCGCAAATGGTCACGATGAAAAACGCAGAGCCTGTAGCACTCACCCATATCCTATACTTTAATCTACTCTGATACAGATTTCAAAAAATTTTACAAATTTTGGCAGCATTCAGCCACGTTAACCGTACTTCATCCAATACATCAAAATGTTTCGAGAGTAAGTGCTCTCATAAATAACTTGTCAAACATTAGTAAATATGGTTTAAACACTAGACACTCCAACAAAAAAGCAGCGTTTATAAAATAACATAAAGACATATTACACTACGAACCACAATCTTTCGTTAAAATAACCATTTCTGTTCTTGTCAGTCCCATCAGAAACTGCAACCGCGCACCATTGTTCTATTGTTCCTTCCATAGCGCTGGAAACTGTGGACGAGGTCCAAAATATTTTGTTACGGAGTATGAAGGCTGTTCTTTTACTGTTTCCTTCCACTCTCCCCTATTCATTGTTTTATTTACTGTCAATTTAGCAGCAATTACTGCTTGAGCTTCAGGTAATTAGCACTGCGATTGATGGGATGTACCACCGTTAGTATATCCTCTTAATGTTACCTGACAAGAATTATTCATGTTGGAATAGAAAAGAAAATTGGGAATTAGGTGAAAATCTCTTTGACTTTAAGAAAAGTAAAGGCACCAGAGAGACAGTTTTGACCTTTCAGTTGATAATGGAAGCAAGACCGCAGAAATTCTAGACACGTTCATCGGATTTTTCGACCAAGAAAAAAAAACGACAGTGGAAAATGGTGAAGACGTACGATACTCTTAGAAAGGAAAGTGAAAGCTATAAATAAATACGAGTAATATACAATACATATAAAATCAGGGACAGTTAGATTGGAAGACCAAGAACTCTTATTAAACAGAGTTTAAGACACTATTGTTCGATCAGTGTACATATAAGGACCTGTGATAAAATTAACAGATTTCGCAGAGGGCTTAAAATTCAGAGTGAAGCAGTATCAATGATACGATTCATTGATGACGTTGCCATCCTCTGAGAATGTTAGGACGAATTACAGGGCATACTGAATGTAATGAACAAGTTTCTGAGCACAGAATATTGATTGAGAGAAAACCGAAGAAAGACGAAAGTACTGAGTTGTAGAGAAAGTGAGGTTAGTGATTAACTTCAATGCTGGAGTCCATGAAGTAGACGAATCGAAATAACTTTGCTATCCTGGAAGCAAAATACCGTATGACGGACGAAGCAATCACGACATAAAAAGCCGACTAGTACGGTGCAGAAGGCTTTAATGGACAACAGAAATGTAGTAACAAAAATCGGTTTTAAACTGAGGAAAAAATTTCTGTGAACGTATGTCTGGAACGCAACATGGTATGGCAATGAATTGTAGACTGTGGGAAACAGGAAAAGAGGAATATTGAGATTCTTGAGTTTTGGTGATACAGGACGGCGATAAAAATTAGTGAACTTGTAGAAATGGGTAGTTAGTCCATACAATTCACGCGGAATAAAATGCGTGGAAAACACTGAAAGAAGGCACAGAACACAAAACCCTATGATATGTGTCAAGGCATCAGAGAATAACTTTTATGATACTATGACCTCTACAGGATAAGGGTTATTGGGGATGGCAGAGATTGGAATATATCACACAACTAAGGACGTTGAGCGCAAGTGCTAATCTGACATAAAAGTCTGATATAAGAGGGTAAGACGTCGCGGCCGCTTCAAAACAGTCAGTGGCCGGATGACCTAAAATAAAATAAATTAAAATATCTACCCAAGCATCTTATAATGTCCTAACTATAAGACGGCCAATTGCTTCCATATACTGCAAAGGATTATTTTATTTCCTATTTTAAGTAACTTGTGGCTGCCAGTAGGTTCTCTGAGGGGTATAATTGTTTACGCTTATCCAGCGAGTCGGTGCAGAGGGTTTCGAAGCGACAGCACGCCGCTGCTCGACCCCTGCGATGTCGGCTTACCCGCGACGCAGTTCTAGTCTGCCGTTGCATACACAGCCAGCAGGCTGCAGGCTTAGCTTAATCCTCCGGGCGATGCCGTGTCGGATCGCGTGGAGGGCACGTAGGTCTCGCAGTATTGTGTTACACTGCCTGGGATTACGGGGCACGGCCAGTCCCTGACGTCCTGTCCCGTTATACGCTTGGCTAGGGATTCGGGCTGCCATATTTCCGTTAACGGATGAACATTTATCGTTCGTGTTTAATCCTTCTTGCTGCGAAGCTGTAGCGTTTCATGTCATGTGTGGTACTACGCGTTCAAACGATAACAAGACTCTTGCTTTCTGAGCTCGTAACGCATTCACTTTAGATGCTGACATTTTATCTTAAAAGTCAGTGTGATGGAGAGGTGACAGACTGAAAGGGCTGTAACGGTTGGTTTTATTAATTGTGAGAAACTGTTTTAGTTTATGTAATTTTGATTGTTAATATGTTAAACTTATACTACAGTTAAGTTATAAATATACGTCATTGTCGATTTCAGCTCATCCACTGTCACACTGGAATCGTGAAGATAGATATAAACATTATGTATACATTTCTTCTACTATGCAGGATGATTCCTTGATGATGTTATAAACTTTCATGAATGATGGAGAGAGGTAAATGTATCAATCTGAGGTCAGGGATCGTCGTCCGGAAACGACAGATTCGAATGTTTTAAGCGAAAATCGTTCTGATACCTCTGCCATTGGACCTCTTCACTGCTAAATCTTTGCTTTCCATATTTCGATATATGTACTAAGGACCAAAATCAGGAAAAAAAAAATTGCCGGCCGCGGTGGTCTCGCGGTTTTAGGCGCGCAGTCCGGAACCGCGCGACTGCTACGGTCGCAGGTTCGAATCCTGCCTCGGGCATGGATGTGTGTGATGTCCTCAGGTTAGTTCGGTTTAAGTAGTTCTAAGTTCTAGGGGACTGATGACCACGGCTGTTAAGTCCCATAGTGCTCAGAGCCATTTTTGAGCCAGGAAAAAAATGTACAGTAAACATGAGCCTTAAGTGCGTACCCTAAGATCTATGAGTACTTGTTCTACAGAAGAGATGTACTTCGCGGTAGCAGAGATGAACAAGTGCTCGTAGCTGTTAAGGTACGCACTTTAGAGTCCAAGTTCAATGGAAATATTTCACTTATTTTGTTTCAGATTACAAACTACAAACTCTCAAAATATGAAATGAGAAGAGCTTGCAGTAGAAGAGGTACATTGTCAGGAACAGCAGAACGATTTTCGAATCTATTTTCCGACTTGGCCATCTCCGGACCAGAAACCCTTACTTCAAATTAATACATTTATCGTTCTCCATACCCCTGAAAGTCTGTAACATCATCACGGAATCTCCATGTATAAAAGGCCTTTGGGATCAGGAGGAAGTTTTTATTGTTACATGCAAGAATGGAAATGAATAGTTGTTTAAAACTGTGTACCACATAATGATTCGAATTCGGAACCTTGCCTTTCGTTGATGACGTCCTGCACATCTGAGCATTCCAAACACGACCTTAGATCCGCAGTTTTACTTCTGCTAGTATATCTTATGTTTCCCAAACTTCCCGTTTGTTCTCCTTTATACCTTGGAGGACTCGTACTCGTGAAAAAAAGATATATCAAGGTTTAACTTTCCATTGACGACGTGTTCTGTGCAGACCGAGCCTAAGCTGTGATTTCAGGTGGATAGTGAAGGGAATCGGCTGTACCCTTCTGAAGGAACCTTCCCGGCATTTACTTAAAGCAATCTGGAGGGACTACACAAAACCTAAATCTGGATTTCAGGACGGAGATCTGAATCGCCACCCTCCTGAATATGAGTCCAGTTTCTTAAAACTGCTCCTCCACACCCGGTAGAACATAAAAATGATCGATATTACGGATACATGGCACAGTCACTGCGTCCAGTGTCTTACAATTGCAACAATGCTCTCGGTAGTACTCTCAGAAGAAACAGTGATACGGATAAATGGCGTAGCTGCAGCATCCAGTGTCTTACAACTGCGCCACCGCGCACAGTAGCATTCTTGGCGAGAAACGGTATCGCGGATAAATGGCGTAGCGACAGCGTATGCTTTCGTTTACACAATTATTATTACAGTCTATGGGAGAATGAAAGGTTCATTCGTGAAAAAGACTTAGAGCATTGACACGTCGAGGTCGGCAGAGACCACTCACCATCACAGCTAAGAAATGATGGGAATTAACTTTGCAGTGGCCCTAATGAAGGAAATACCCTTTTATTTCCTTAGCTTACAATGGTACCCGTTTATCGCGGATTCTGATGAGTTCAAATGTGTTCAAATGTGTGTGAAATCTTATGGGAATTAACTGCTAAGGTCATCAGTCCCTAAATTATCCTAAGGACAAACACATACACCCATGCCCGAGGGAGGACTCGAACATCCGCCGGGACCTTCTGATGAGTCTTACGTGTGTTATAGAGGGATCTGTCCCAAGTAACTGCCTAGCAGATTTTCATGAGACATACACTAGTTTCCGAGAAAATCGATATTGAAGTTTCATGTGTATAGCGGTAAAGTTACTCATATTTCAAACAGCAGATCGTAGTGCTGTAGCAATGGTTCATGGCCATCACGCTGACGATACTAGTTCAAACGGAGCCCGTGTACTTTTCTTTCAAATTTCATGGTAAAGAATGTCAGTAAAGATTATACGTGGTTCAAAATTATTCAAAAATAACCATTTTCGCCGTAGTACTTTCATTTAAAAAGTCTATTATTACAGCAAACTTACTTCATATCTACATTTCATCTGCGGTTCCTAGTTAAAATTTCAAATATTTGAACACCTGCGGAAAGATTCCAGATGCAGACGAAAATGCTCATTCCGATACTTCGACTATGTAATTAATACCGATCAAACCGGCTGCCGGTACCAGCCGTCGTAAGGTACAATAGATCCCTTTCGTAACAAGGATCGAATACCGTACTGTCCAGAGAAAGACCTCAACAAGTTCAGTCATTCCTTCACAACACAGAAAGATATACCACTACGTTTCCTTACGTATGCACGAACCACCTGGGAAATTTAATCCGCCTGTTGAAAACAGAATTGTCGAGTTCGCTCATAAATTTAAAAAAGTAATTGTGATCTGCAGGGAATCAGGGCAGTGGACCTACATGAAAGTTCTGGACTAAGAGTTTTTAAGGTCTGTCATTCTTCTGTCATGGGAGAAGAAAAATTTCTTTACATTACTGATTAGTGCGGGAAGGGGAGGAGGTGGGGAGAGAGACTAATAAGACGCTTAACGATAACATTTTTGCAGATGAAGAAAAAGCATGTGCCTGCACCGTAAACATTATTCCGCCCTAATATACTGCACTTGGCCAACGCTGTGATGTTTACTTTTACGGCAGATTAAAATTTCCACGAAAACAATTCAAAATGTTCCTGACTTCCTAAATACTAATAGAGAAATCGCTTCGAGGGATGTCATAAAAATTGATATTTTCAATCCGCATCAATTTGTTGGATCTGATTTCAGACGAATCATCAAATACGCCATGTTCGCATCCAAGTTGATCAAATGGTTCAAATGGTGCAAATGGCTTTGAGTACTATGGGACTTAACATCTGAGGTCATCAGACCCCTAGAACTCAGAACTACTTAAACCTAACTAACCTAAGGACACCATACACATCCATGCCTGAAGCAGGATTCGAACCTGCGACCGTAGCGGTCGCGCGGTTCCAGACTGAAGCGCCTAGAACCGCTCGGCCACAAGTTGGTCGAAGGGAGAACAATGCGTAGTTTGAATCCAAAAGAACTGTGTTTTCCAGTATCGCTCCTAAAATATCAGTGTGCCTGCAACGCAGAAACTTCCAGTAAATGTGCTCTACCAATCTGTGTTATGGTTGTTTCTACGACAAATACCATCTCGAATTCCACTATAGCACAGCATTCGATTGAAGTGATAACGAGTTCTGTGCAACAATCGAAATTCATGTTCAAAAAAATTACTATTTTTGCGTGAGGTAGACTACTTAATGGTTCTCTGTACGATGGAATTCAAGGAAAATTAAAAGCACCCAGGCAGGATTTGAACCTATATCGCCAGCATGGTGTCTGCGAATTTCAGCCATTGCACTACGATTGCTTGGTCGGAACAACAATAACGTTACGCTATAGGAGGAAACATAGCAGGTGAATACGTATTGGGGCTAAGAAATGAAAGAGGAAGCCGCCTAGTAGAATTTTGCGTAGAGCATAACTTAATCATAGCTAACACTTGGTTTAAGAATCATGAAAGAAGGTTGTATACATGGAAGAACCCAGTTAAATTGAAAGAAAGTTCCAGGGGCAGATGTGGACTCTGACCACAATCTATTGGTTATGAACTGTAGATTAAAATTGAAGAAACTGCTAAAAGGTGGGAATTTAAGGATATGGGACCTCGATAAACTGACTAAACCAGAGTTTTTACAGAGTATCAGGGAGAGCATAAGGGAAAAATTGTCAGAAATGGGGGAAAGAAATACAGAAGATGAAGAAGAATGGGTAGCTTTGAGGGATGAAATAGTGAAGGCAGCAGAGGATCAAATAGATAAAAGACTAGGGCTAGTAGAAACCCTTGGGTAACAGTAGAAATATTGAATGTAATTGATGAAAGGAGAAAATATAAAAATGCAGTAAATGAAGCAGGCAAAAAGGAATACAGACGTCTCAAAAATGAGATCGACAGGAAGTGCAAAATGGCTAAGGAGGAATGGCTAGAGGACAAACGTAAGTATGTAGAGGCTTATCTCACTAGTGGGAAGATAAATACTGCCTACAGGAAAATTAAAGAGACCTTTGGAGAAAGGAGAACCACTTGCATGAATATCAAGAGCTTTGATGGAAACCCAGTTCTAAGCAAAGAAGGTAAAGCAGAAAGGTGGAAGGAGCATATAGAGGGTCTATACAAGGGCGATGTACTTGAGAACAATATTACGGAAATGGAAGAGGATATGGATGAAGATGAAATGGGAGATATGATATTGCGTGAAGAGTTTGACAGAGCACTGAAAGACATGAGTCAATACAAGGCCCCCGGAGTAGACAACATTCCATAAGAACTACTGACATCCTTGGGGGAGCCAGACCTGACAAAATTCTACCATCTGGTGAGCGAGATGTATGAGACAGGCGAAATTCTCTCAGACTTCAAGAAGAATATAATAATTCCAATCCCAAAGAAAGCAGGTGTTGACAGATATGAAAATTACCGAACTATCAGTTTAATAAGTCACAGCTGCAAAATACTAACGCGAATTCTTTACAGACGAATGGAAAAACTGATAGAAGCCGACCTCGGGGAAGATCAGTTTGGATTTCTTAGAAATGTTGGAACACGTGAGGCAATAATGACCCTACGACTTATCTTAGAAGAACGTTTCTACGTTTCTAGCATTTGTAGACATAGAGAAAGCTTTTGACAATGTTGATTATACTACTCTCTTTCAAAATCTAAAGGTGGCAGGGGTAAAATACAGAGAGCGAAAGGCTGTTTACAATTTGTACAGAAAGCAGATGGCGGTTATAAGAGTCGAGGGGTATGAAAGGGAAACAGTGATTGGGAAGGAAGTGAGACGGGGTTGTAGCCTATTCCCGATGTTATCCAATCTGTATATTGAGCAAGCAATAATCCCCGATGTTATTCAATCTGTATATTGAGCAAGCAATAAAGGAAACAAAAGAAAAGTTTGGAGTAGGTATTAAAATCCAAGGAGAAGACATAAAAACTTTGAGGTTCGCCGATCACATTGTAATTCTGTCAGAGACAGCAAAGGACTTGGAAGGGCAGTTGAACGGAATGGACAGTGTCTTGAAAGGAGAGTATAAGATGAACATCAACAAAAGCAGAGGATAATGGAATGTAGTCGAATTAAGTCGGGTGATGCTGAGGGAATTAGATTAGGAAATGAGACACTTAAAGTAGTAAAGGAATTTTGCTACTTGAGGAGCAAAATAACTGATGATGGTCGAAGTAGAGAGGATATAAAATGTAGACTGGCAATGGCAAGGAAAGCGTTTCTGAAGAGGAAAAATTTGTTAACATCGAGTATAGATTTAAATGTCAGGAAGTCGTTTCTGAAAGTATTTGTATGGAGTGTAGCCATGTATGGAAGTGAAACGTTGGCGATAAATAGCTTAGACAAGAAGAGAATAGAAGCTTTCGAAATGGGTGCTACAGTTGAATGCTGAAGATTAGATGGGTAGATCACATAACTAATAAGGAGGTATTGAATAGAATTGGGGAGAAGAGGAGCTTGTGGCACAACTTGACTAGAAGAAGGGATCGGTTGGTAGGGCATGTTCTGAGACATCGAGGGATCACCAATTTAGTATTGGATGGCAGCGTGGTGGGTAAAAATCGTAGAGGGAGACCAAGAGATGAATACACTAAGCAGATTCAGAAGGATGTAGGCTGCAGTAGGTACTGGAAGATGAAGAAGCTTGCACAGGATAGAGTAGCATGGAGAGCTGCATCAAACCAGTCTCAGGACTGAAGACCACAACAAAACAACAACATAGGAGGCACGCATAAGACCTAAACATCGTTCTACTCAAAAAATACTGTAGGGGCATCGCATGAGAAGCTGCTAGCCAGCTGCTCATAATAGTTCCGTGTAGAACGTTTCCAGGACACATCAAAATGAGGGATTAACACGTCTGATGGTCACCTTGTTAGGGAAACTGTTGAGACATCAAAGCCACAAGAGCTGTATGGGTTCTGAATTTTCGCTTCCTACTAATGTCCCTTAATACAACCTCACTGAATTCATACTGTTGTTAGAAAGGGGAAGTGTACTATCTGACAGTCGCTGCGCCAATTCTCCGCCCCTAAAAGGAAAAGAAGCAATGGAACTTATCTAGTATTTTGTCCTTTTGTTGATATAACTTCACCAGAGAACTATTTGCCGAGATTTGTGGCAGTCAGATCGGCCGGGGTAACGAGTCATATCGTGGACGCAGGAAACAGTAGATTAGCATTAATATAATATGGCTTCCATTGTTCATACAGTGGCAGTCTGTTATATTTTAAGTGCCAGTTATATCTTCGATGCACTACATGACACGTTTCTCAGTACTCCAACGTGTTGATCTGCTAGATATTTTTCGTTTCATTCTGTATGTTAGAAAGAGTACGTTACAAAATGGTTTTCAGTATTTTACCTGCACGGTACAAAACTATTTTCAACATTTTACCTGTTTGTTACTCGTATTTCAGTGCTTTTTGTTAAAACTATGAAATTTGACGGCTGATATAAAATTAACAAGATGTTCGATACTACAAAATCTATGCTTTGTCATATGCGGACTTTCCCAGCCGTGCAATCAGCACACGATGCAACGTATCGATATCAATTAATACAACAGAATAATTCCATGAAAATGTTTTGGTTTTGCTGTTGCAAAGGAAATTAAGAGAAAATTTATACCGACAAAAGGGCACACACGGGGGCTTCGGGAAATTGCAGGGTCGAGAGAACAGCGAGAATGGAAAGGCCTCATGGATGGGGAAAGAAGGAGCAGCGGAGTGTGAATTTCTCTTTCTTTCTTTCTTTCTTTCCAGTCTACTTTTCGTAAGAAAGGTAGAAGAACTCCGAGCGATATAATTTTTTTGTTTCTCAGGTAAGAGTGAAATATTTAAGACTCTTGCTCATACTTTTCAATTCGTCAGACATCGTGTTGTTCGCTAGGTTCGTAACGTAAATGTACCTTGTGATTGTTTATAGTTCATTAAACTGATTCTTACACTTTTTCTATGACCCATCAAGCTAGACGTCGACTAGTTTCAGACTTTTACGTCTTGTGGTACGCAGCGTAGAATTTGGCGTAATACGTTTATCATTTGGTAATCATTTAGTCAGTATTTTAAGAAGTTCTGACGGTATATTCCCATGAATATTTTTATTTTAACTTCTATTTAGCTTTCTTCTTCAATACTTTAGTCATACTACATAACATTTTGTCTATACCTCTTGTTCAATGTACCTGAGGTGAACTTCATGTATCATTCCTATTTTTTTATTCACTTCGTGCATTGGAGAACTATTCTTATGATAAGAGAGGTTAATAAAAAACCTCAGTACTGTCATTCAGTATCTATGTTTTGTTTACCTATCATGCTTTATGCAGCATACCTTCACATTATGAATTACAGACCTTAGTAGCTAACACACAAAATCACTAGGCTGTATTCTAATGTACTTTTAATGGTATTCCTCAGCATTTGCAAGCAACAACTTGCAGATTTACTCAAAATTTCGAATCTGCCAACTTACCATGGTAAGTCTGCTACTTGCAACTGGCAAGTGAAAGCAAGGCGATCGACGTCTTAGAAAATTTTGATATGTAGATGTCAGAAACGCATGTGTGAAAAAACACCTAGTCTTTTTAGTCCACTAACATTACAGTCAATTGGGATGTCACGTTACTTGAATTTGGTAGAATTTGCGGATAAAGCATGTGGAACACTATTTTAAAATGAGCCATGGTGCAGTCATCTCACCATCGCTTAAGACGACAATAGTGAAGCTGACTCAAGATACTTTTCGGGTGAATGTTAATCTATTCAGGGGGTGGGAGATTCAATTTTGCTTATTCCCTTCTTGCAACACTATTTTCTTCAAGTGGGCTATTACAGCGATTAAGACCCTAGACGAATAGATTCCTAATTTTCATATGATCTTCTTTATTTAGATTTACTGCAGATCCAGAAAATCACCTGACGTATTCTCGGGGAATGTGAGGGTCAATTGATCCCCCCAATTAGTCCATGATGAAGTAGCGCTCCGACATTCTCTCTCGGCTATACATTAATCCGCTCCTTCCGTTCGAGATTTCTGTAACCAGTTCCTTTAGGTGTTCCGAATCTCTATTGAGACATAACATGTGATATTCAAATGGAGTCCTGTGTCAGTTTATCAGCATCAAATTCATAACGATGTGTGAAGTGTTGTGCCTTCATTTTAGACGATTTTTAAGCAGTCATAGTTTAGTTGCAACATGGAATTTCCCGTTATCTAAGATATAGTACTATTATAGGGAAAATAGCTTTGCAATTTTCATGCCAAATGCGAATACGCCATTGTCTTTTATAATAGCTTTAGTCTGTTTCTGTGTTAACACACGTCTTTTCATATATAGATGATAACTGACGAAATACGTACATGACCACTCCTCTGTCGAAATAATGCACCTAAAACTTGAGTATTTCAATTCTAGAGCCTGCTGGCATGCATTAATAGTTTTAATACCATTATCCGTCGAGCAGGAATTATTATTATTATTTCTTTCCTTTCTCAGACGTTATTATTATTATTTCTTTTCTCTCTCAGACGTTATGTCTGGTTAAAAATGGAAAGTGACGCGGATCTTGATCAAGCGTGACTTCCTTTTAACTGTACGGTATATGTTACATTGCATTTAGGAACTTTCGGGTAATTGAACAAGTATCAATAATTACAGATTTCTGTAGTTGTATATATATGTTTGGATGTAGCTGTATTGCATTGATGTACTGGTGGATACTGTGTGGTATGACTCCTGTAGTTGATAGTATAATTGGTATAATGTCAACTTTATCCTGATGCCACATGTCCTTGACTTCCTCAGCCAGTTGGATGTATTTTTCAATTTTTTCTCCTGTTTTCTTCTGTATATTTGTTGTATTGGGTATGGATATTTCGATTAGTTGTGTTAATTTCTTCTTTTTATTGGTGAGTATGATGTCAGGTTTGTTATGTGGTGTTGTTTTATCTGTTATAATGGTTCTGTTCCAGTATAATTTGTATTCATCATTCTCCAGTACATTTTGTGGTGCATACTTGTATGTGGGAACGTGTTGTTTTATTAGTTTATGATGTATGGCAAGTTGTTGATGGATTAGTTTTGCTACATTGCCATGTCTTCTGTGGTATTCTGTATTTGCTAGTATTGTACATCCGTTTGTGATGTGATCTACTGTTTCTATTTGTTGTTTGCAAAGTCGGCATTTATCTGTTGTGGTATTGGGATCTTTAATAATATGCTTGCTGTAACATGTGGTGTTTATTGTTTGATCCTGTATTGCAATCATGAATCCTTCCGTCTCACTGTATATATTGCCTTTTCTTAGCCATGTGTTGGATGCGTGTTGACCTATGTGTAGCTGTGTTAGATGATACAGGTGCTTGCCATGTAGTGTTTTCTTTTTCCAATTTACTTTCTTCGTATGTGTTGATGTTATGTGATCTAAAGGGTTGTTAGAGGTGGTTATGAAATTGTAGTGGTGTAGCCGATGTATTTATATGAGTGATTGCTCGTTCTATAAAGAATTTTCTTAAATTGTCTACCTGTCCATAATGTAGGTTTTTTATGTCGATAAATCCTCTTCCTCCTTCCTTTCTGCTTAATGTGAATCTTTCTGTTGCTGAATGTATGTGATGTATTCTATATTTGTGGCATTGTGATCGTGTAAGTGTATTGAGTGCTTCTAGGTCTGTGTTATTATTATTATCATTATTATTATTTCGTTTTTGTGTCATCAGTCTTATAACTGGAAGTATTCCAGTCTTTGCCTATCTCTACCGTACTTACCCCCTACGCCTCCCCTATTACCAAAGAGGTTTTTCCTTGATGTCTCAACACATGTCCTACCACCCTTTCCCTTCTTCATCCCAGTGTTTTCCATATATTTATTTCCTCGCCTATTCTGGGGAGAACCTTCTCATTTCCAACAGTATCATCCTACCTAATTTTAAACGTTTTTCTGCAGTACCACAATTCAAATGCTTTGATTCTCCTCTGCTCTGGTTTTCAATACCGTAGAATGCTGTGCTCGAAACGCACATTCTCAGAAATTTCTTCCTCAAATTAAGGCTCATATATGATACTAGTGCATTTTGCTTGGCCAGGAGTGTCCTCTTTGCTGGCGCTAGTCTCTTTTGCATGTCGTCCTTGCTCCTTCCGTCATAGGTTATTTAGCTGCCAAGCTAGCACAAGTCCTTATCTTGATCTACTTGGTGATCCCCAGTTTTCATGTTAAATTTTTCGCTGTTCCCATTTCCGTTACTTCTCATTACCTTCGTATTTCGTCAATTTACTCTCGATCTAAATTCTGTACTCATTAGAGTGTACATTCCATTCATCACATGCTGTTTCGGCTTTCACTAACGATAACAATGTCATCAGCGAATCTTCTCACTGAGTTCTTTTCACTTTGAATTTCAATTCCATTCTGGAACCGTTCTTTTATTTCCGTCATTATTTTCTCGATGTATAGATTGAACGGTAGGGGAGAAAGGGTACATTCCTGTCTAACACCCTATTTAATCCGAGCGTTTCTTTATTGGTTTTCCTGTCTTATTGTTCCCATTTGGTTCTTGTACGTTTTGTATGTTATGCGTTTTCCTCTAAAGGTTACCTATATCTTTCTCAAAATTTCGAACATCTAGTACCATGTTCAATATTCAAACGCTTTTTCCAGGTCGACTTTTCTTCAGTATTGCTTCCTTTGTAGATCGGAAAGTCAGCTCTGCCACTCCGGTGCCTTTACCTTTCAAAAATGATCGTCACCTAATAGATGATCAACTTTCTTTTTCATTCTTCTGTAGTATATTAGCCTTGTCAGCAACTTGGATGCATGAGCAGCTTAGCTGATTGTGCAAAAATTCTCGCATTTATCGGCTTTTGCTATCTTCGGAACTGTGTGGATGATGTTCTTCAGATGACTGATGCTATGTCGCCAGTCTCGTACATTCTACACACCAACGTGAATAGTTGTTTCACTGCAACTTCCACGAATGACTTTTCAAAAAATGGTTCAAATGGCTCTGAGCACTATGGGACTTAACTTCTAAGGTCATCAGTCCCTTAGAACTTAGAACTACTTAAACCTAGCTAACCTAAGGACATCACACACATCCATGCCCGAGGCAGGATTCGAACCTGCGACCGTAGCAGTCGCGCAGTTCATCACTGAAGCGCCTAGAACCGCTTGACCACCGCGGCCGGCGAATGTCTTTTTAAATTCCCATGGAATGCTATCTATCGATGCTATGTTATTTGGCCCTAAGTAGTCCAAAACTGTATTAAATTCTGCTTCTCGTAGTGGAAGCCGTATCTCATCCCTGTTGCCTCCTTTCACTTTTTCCATCACGTCATCGGAGAAGCCCTCCTCTTAGCGGTCTTCAATGTACTCTTTCCAACTGCCCACTGGATCCTCTGCATTTAAGAGTGGAATTCTCATTGCACAATAGAAGCTAGAAAATCTGAAGATGGAAATGCTAAGGTTCAATCTAGATTTGATGGGGTCAGTGAAGTAGAAAGAAGATAAGTATTTACAGTCAGCAGAAGACAATATGAGTTGGATTCGCTATGATGGGGGATGATAGGGCAAAGAGTAAGTTACTATGAACAGTTCAGTAATAGTTTTGTTCTGAACAGGACTGACAGCGAACCAACACCGACATCAGTAGTTGCGGTATACAAGTCAGCATAGCAAACGGAAGATGAATAGATAGAGAAAGTATTTGGGCAAATTGAACGGATAATTCAGTACGTAAAGGGAGATGAAAATCTGGTATCCATGGTGGATTGAAATGCGGTTGTAGAGGGAGAAGTGAGAAATGGGTTATGAGAGAATTTTGGTTTTGTAATAGGAATGAGAGAGGAGAAAGATTCACTGAGTTCTGCAGTAAATTACAGCTAGTAATAGCTGTAATATATAAGAGAAGAAAGTCTACTAGGAAAAGGTCGGGAGATACGGGAGATTCCATTTAGATTACGTCATGATCAGGCAGAGATTCCGAAGTCAGATATTGGATTTCAGTGTGTACCCTGGAACATATATAGATTCAGGTCATGATTTAGTAATGATGAAAAGATATGCCTGAAATTCACTGAGACTGTCCCGTGATAATGAACAGATCAGTAAGCAGTTCAACTAAAGATGAATGGACAACTACAAGAAGGGCAATGACAGAAGATGGAAAGAAAAACATAGGTACAAGGTAGGTAACTGTGAATAAAGCGTGGGTAACAGAAGAAGTAGTTAAGTTGATCAACGAAAGACGGCAACACAAAAATGTTCTGGGAAATTGAGGAATATATATACAAGTAGGTAGGTTCACGAACACGGTGCGCAAGATACGCCTGAAATTCTTTGGTTGTACTTCTCGAATTGAAAATAGACACATCGAAAAACTACTTATTAACTCATAGAAAATCAAATATAAGGAGGAGTTGCAAGACACGAACATAACGGAAAGA
Source organism: Schistocerca americana (assembly GCF_021461395.2). NCBI lineage: Eukaryota > Metazoa > Arthropoda > Insecta > Orthoptera > Acrididae > Schistocerca > Schistocerca americana. The sequence continues at coordinate 398,229,004 of NC_060123.1, read as the reverse complement.
AACATATGAAATTGTCTAACTACTGAAACAATAGTAACGAATCACCTTTTAACGGCGAAGCTTGAGAAGAAAACTGGCAGGCCAGTGCCCGGAAGAGAAACTGAAAAACAGTAAGACACTCATGAAGAGATCTTTGGATAATAAGAAGGCAGGAACCCTGAGGCTGGTTTAAGGCAATCCTTAGGTGGCCAAGGCAAAAAAAGAAAGAGGAAATAAAGAATAAAAAAGACGAAAGTCTTGAGAAGCAGTAGAAATGAGATTAGCGACAAACGTAACATCCCCTTTCAGATTTTCTGGTTTCTCGAGTGCAATGGGAATTCCACTGTTACTGCAAGCCTTGCATCAGACGTTGGTATTTTCTCACCTTGGAAGCAGAGTAACACATGACGGAAGAAGCGAGAGGAATTTAAATCCGATTCACAGAGCTAGAGACATCGTTACTCACTAAGAGAAGTCTACAATTATGAAACATAGAGTTTAATGTAAGAAAGAAAGTTATGTGAATGTACATCTGGAACACAGCAGTAAGTCATGGACTAAGGGAAACCCGGAAAATAAAAGAATCGAAGCTTTTCAGATCTCATGTTTCATAAGGTTCCCCTCCACCCCGATAGCTGAGTGGTCAGCGTGACGGATTGCCGTCCTACGGGCCCGGGCTCGATTCCCGGCTGGGTCGGGGATTTTCTCCGCTCAGGGACTTGGTGTTGTGTTGTCTACATCATCGTTTCATCCCCATCCGTCTCGCAGGTCACTCAATGTGGAGTCGAATGTAATAAGACCTCCACCAAGGCGACCGGAACTGCCCCGTAAGGAGCCTCCCGGCCAATGTCACCAGACGTTTATTTCCATTTCCGTAAGGTTTCTGAAACTTACGCGGCCTCTGGAGATTCGGGGATGCATATTCTAGAAACGCTAGTTAGTAAAGACAGGATGATAGGATATAGAAACCATGATAGTGGAGCTCGGGGCAGGTTGACACACGGGCTGGTTGTCACAAGTCCCAGATCTTGGTAGCTGCTGTTTCCTTGTGGGCTAAGCACAGTGTACAGCACGGTCACAATAGTCTGTGTAGCGTATCCGAAGTACAGTTTCTGGTCATAGTTTTCTTGATTTCATTAGTGTTTTTGTGTTTTTGCAGCTGTTGGTGAACACTTGTTGATACGACTAGCCGTCATCATTCATTTTGTATTCGATGAAATCTATATCCCAATTAATTTACATTATTTTATAATAGCCGTACAACGTTGTGAAGGATCACAACTCAGACTAAGTTCAAGATCTCTTTTTGCAGCTCGGTTTGGCTGAAATTTTTGCTCGAGGCAGGTTGCCACGAAAATTTCGGAGAGTTCAAAATTTGAGGATCTGCTCCGACAGGGACCTGAGTTTGTCCTCGCGTGTACGGTGTTCAAACAACTTACGTCACTGCAGCCGAGTGACGTTGTCGGCAACCGCCGAAATTTTAAGGAAAAACCATTGGAAGTAACCGCTGTGAAAGTGAATTTAAAACCTCCGTTTGCAGAACAATCCTAGAAAGGTGACACACACACACACACACACACACACACACACACACACACATACACTGTAAACATTAACATCGCCATACAACCAAAGATGATCGATGCCAGGAGTACCGACAGTGAAATTTACTAAACAACGGGCGAGATAGCTTTAACTCAGTCTCTCTGTCTTTTACTAGGAAGAGAGGAGGATTCCACCCAAAATTTAAGCAAAAACCGCCATTTATATCGTTAAGCTTACTTGCTAACGTAGTTTTAAGTGCTTCCTTAATAACACTATGCCAATTGCTGGAACTGCATGCCTGAACCTCTTTGTTGTTATTTTCCATAGGACGACCGGTGCCAAGACAATATTCGGCAATAGCCAATTTGCTTGGCTGGTGTCAACGTTTGCCACGCTTTTGATTAGCATACTAGTCCTGCACACTCTTTATTGTCTGACCAATATTTGACATGCAACAACTGCAAAAAAATACGATAGGCACGTGCCTTACGGAAGTCATTAAAAAATGGTTGAGGTAGCACCAGACGGTCGTTGGGCCATCGACCAACCATGTACGGGGTGGCTAATGATAATACCGAGTTGGCACAAGGACTTTCGCAGGAAGCAACTTCAACATGACTGGTCGTATTTTGCGGAAATATGATGTGAAATGTATTTTTTGACCTCCAGCTAAAATTACGGTCGTTTTCGCTTCCGTTAATGGTGATCTTGGTTTGCGTAAGCCGTGTGTCTACTAAATTCCTTGCAGTTGTGGCACGTCATAAATGGTCATACTACAAGGAACATCGAGAACCGGAGTACTGAGCATAAGAGTCACACGTGCTTACAACGCCCGAGCAGATCGGGTATAGCAAAACACTGTCTTGGCTCATCCTATTGAATATAACAACACGGAGAGTCTGACATGTACCTCCACCTGTTGGGACAGTGTTAGTGAGGGTGCGGTTGTGATTAAATATGCAAGTAATCTTGTAAACTGTTGTGTGAAATTCTACTCCCGCTTGCCAAAACGTAGGGACACAGAGGTAATGCTACCTAAGCCTTTGTTTAGTAATTTGAGCTATCGATAACTTCTGGCGTTGGTCATCGTTGGTTGTGTAGTGGCGCTAGTGTTTACAATGTGTGTGTGTGTGTGTGTGTGTGTGCGTATAGGTATTATCTTTTTCTCTTTCCGGAATTTACTTGACCAGATTTTTGCCTTGAAGGATAATGATAATGTGTTTGGCTAGGCCAGGAGCCACACCTCTGGGCAGCCCCTCCACCTGGTGCAAGTCTTTTTAGTTGATGCCCCTTCGGCGACTTGGGTGTCAATGACGATGAAATGATGATGAAGACAACACAACACTCAGTCTCCTACCGGAGAAAATCTCAGACACGGTGTAACGCCGGAAATGCATATCCTCCTATTTCCATCTATTATACTATAAATTTTTTCCATATTTTGTTACCTGAAGATATGACGTTTCTGTGTCTTTGTATATTGTAATTGTTTTACTATTTGTATATATCTGCATTTATGTCGATGTATAATTGGTTTGTTTTGTAAATATTATTTGTATTTTTACGCTGGGTCTGGCCTAGGGAAAACTATGCTATCGAACGATTACATCGATAGGTCGTGTGGAGAATCAAAGTGTTTAGGATCTTTGGGGAGTGTTAACTCTGCCGCGTGGAGCGCGGGCAGAGCGGAGTCTGGCGGGAGTAGTGCAGTGGAGCAGGTGTGTTGCGTGACGCTCCCGCGAATTGCCGCGCTTTCGGGGTTTGGCAGCATGTAATTGCGCTCGACGTGCTATGATACAAGTAGTTTCTGACACGGTGTCGCGGACGGGAAGCATTAGCTGATGCACATCAAGAGCCCGTTTCGCCTGGTGACCGTGTCGAGAAGAAGGCGCGCCAACATCCGGCTTCTGCGACTTGCTATGATAGTTTCTGACACGGTGTGGCGGAAGGGAAGCATTAGCTGGGGCACATCAAGAGCCCGTTTCGCCTGGTGACTGTGTCGAGAAGAAGGCGCGCCAACACCCGGCTTCTGCAACAGCGACGGCCGACAATGAGTGACTGTCGCCACCTACTCGATCGACGACTTCAAACCTTCAATCAACAAGCAAGAAAGACTGGAAGCATGTAAAGTTTTAGAACTGTATGGCAGACCTCAGCTTTTAAAATTGTTCCATTTGCCGCTTTAAATTACAGCAACGTAGCATGAACCTTTGTTGCTCATTGTCCCAATTGCGTTACCAAGCAGGGTCCCTTCCTTTTCCGGAATTAACCTGAGTGTCGATGAAATTCAAACGCCAGCATTAAAGTAACATCGTTCGATTTCACTGCTTTAATTTCAAAGTTTAGTTAAGGAATTAATAGCTGGCTACAATATTACACAATATTACAAGATTACACAAGCACAAATTAAGATTGCGACTTTTGTTACCGTAATTTAGCTTACCTGTGACTGCAGCTCAGCTTGGTACATACTAAATTTTACTATTGTTAATTGTTCAGAATCATTTAATTTAAGTTTAACGTTAAATCTCTTATTTCTAAATTGCGTAGATTGAAGTAGCTTTTGAAATGATTGTTGAGGTAGCCCTAGACTAACCTTATTTTATTGAATTTCGTAGTGCTTCAGAAACAAAGTTCACTATTAATTTCAGTCACTAAATTAACTTTCAATTTTCCGGTTTTATTAATTATTTTGCTAAATTAAGTCAGAGTGTAGCGAAATTTATCACTTCTGACAAACATTCAATTTTCACACAACACGTGTCAATCTTCAGTTGCCACGCTTTCAGTGCTAATTATATGTGCATTAATCTTTCATTTTCAGTTATTATAGTAGTTGTCCATAGGACAGGCGACCGTAATTTTCCACAAATCTCAAATATCAAATTAACGCCAATTAATTGTTAACGTGACCACCGCACATTTACTTTCTTTATTAATTTTACCCTTTTCTCAAAATTAATTTCCGCCAAGTTCATTTGCATTTTTCCTTTCATTTAGATGTAACCCTCTCCTCCCTCTTTACCGACAGATTAACTGCGGTGACGATTGCTTTTCCCAAATTTCCATTAGGTACACGCGGTTTAATTTTTCACTGTCATTAAGGTCGATAAGTGAGGGGGAGGTTACAACGGCCGGGAATCTAACCCAAGGACGGAAGGGCGGGAGACTGGGTTTAACGACACGTCGACATCGATGCCATTAGATACGGAGCACAAACTACGGTAGTATCAATGTTGAGGAAGGAAATGGGCCTTACCTTTCCAAAGGAAGCGTTCCTGTATTTGCCTGAAGTGGTCTAGGGAAATCACGGAAAATCTGAATCTGAATGGTCGGACGCGGGTTTGACCGTCGGCCTCCAGAATGCGAGTCCCGTGTGCTAACCACTGCCTCGTCCCACTATGTGAATCTAACCCTAGACCGTTGCATGACACTTCTCCGCGCTGACCACTCAGCTATCGAGGTGGAAGTTTGCCTTGAAAATGTCACTGCGTTCACCTATCAATATATTGGCGGATGTCAACTCCTTGACCCGTCTGCATTCCATTATTTTTACCCCGGCAGTTATTGCTGGTAATATTTTACTTGTTTTTTTCTGTAAGGATGGAGAGATTTCATGGGGAAAAAAACCAACCGAGAACATGCTTCCACAGAAATCATGCTTGCAGGAATAGGGAATGTAAGAAAGGAGGCTTTCTTAATTCTTAAGGCTGTAGAGGATAATCGAATCAGTTATCTAAAGTTAATAAGATACTGAAAGAGAATTCCCCTAGATAGAACTGTGCGATAAAATGAAGTTCTGCCTTCCACAACCGTTAGTTATTATTCCAAAGAGAAAAGAGTTTCTTCTGATTCTATTATGGGGACATGTCACAAGGCCAAGCCATGTGCGCAAGACACGTCATGTTGAATGATTTTCAGCAAAAGTTGGCATTAGGAAACAAACAGTAAGAAATAACTCCAGAAAAATAGCTACGGTAATTAAAAGCAGTCATTAGTTAAAGGAAAACTCGAAGAACTATTCTGAAATGCGAGTGAAAGATCAATTAAATGACTGTTTAGAAACTCAACTGTAAATAATGAGAACGTAGAAAATAAGTCCGGTAGTAAAACTAAGAAAAGGACTATAATGACAACTATTTCTCTTTAATTTGCCTTCAGTCATTTTTAGGATTAACGAAGTGAGGAGGTTGTAACATATGTACTTCTGGACACACAACTTTATACGTGTCAGAATTGTAAGTATGTTCTGGAAAATGGCTATTCTAATATAGGACTGGACACTGTCCAGTCCAATTAATGTGACCACTTGTCAAAAGCCTGAATACCCACCTTTTGCAAGGCTAGCTGCGTCGAGACGTGCAGAAAAGAGTTGGGATACTGACAGGGATGTGAAACCATGCCGACCCAGCGCAATGGTCAGCTACGCTACATTTTTCGGTTCAGGATCCATGGCCCGAACAGCCCGACTGGAGTGGTCCCACAGATTCTTCATTAGGTTTATTGGCCAGGGGAGTAACGTAATTTCATTCGGATGTAGACTGATAGCTCTGTGTCCTGCTCGTAGATGCCGTCGTGCCGAGGAAAGGCAGACTGCAACTAAGGGTGGACATGGTCTCCAAGAATGGATGCAGACTAATGTTGATCCATTTTGTCTTCCACAATGAGGAGATTATCCAAGGAATGCCATTAAAATATTCCTCTCCGGCCAGGGAACTTCCGACTATTGTTCTAGGTTGTTGGCGTTGAGACATTTCACGCCCTACACTCCACCTGCTACTCCACCACATAACACACCTGTCGCCACTCAGTGGTCACTCAGTTGCGGTATTGGCGTGCAAAATTTCAGCCTTTGCCGCCGATGAACAGCAGCCATCATGGATGCAAGAACCTGGCGCCTGCTGGTGATGCCCATATGCAGCAACGTTTACCGAACGGTCGTTGAGGAGACGCTGTTGGCAGCCTCTTGGTTGATGTGGGTGGTCAGCTCCTCAATAGTTGCAAGTCTATTCGCTTGTACCCATTTCCGCAGTCGACGTTTACCCCTGTCATCATAGTCCGTGGTGCGCCACAGTTGCCTCTGCGACTTTTTTTAGATAACACCATTTTGCTATGCATGGTATAGTATTCCCCCCAAGAATAACATAAATTTAGTCGTTTCTGAGAAGCTACCACCCTTGGCCCGAAAGCCAATGACCATGCCCAGATAAAAAGCTACGTTTCCTCATCACTGCATAGTCTGCAGTATTTTTCTGCGTACCTCCTGACACGCTTTATACACTACTGGCCATTAAAATTGCTACACGAAGAAGAAATGCAGATGATAAACGAGTATACATTGGACAAATATATTATACTAGAACTGACATGTGATTTCATTTTCACGCAATTTGGGTGCATAGATCCTGAGAAATCAGTACCCAGAACAACCACCTCGGGCCGTAATAACGACCTTGATACGCCTGGGTATTGAGTCAAACAGAGCTTGGATGGCGTGTACAGGTACAGCTGCCCATGCAGCTTCAACACGATACCACAGTTTATTAAGAGTAGTGACTGGCGTATTGTGACGGGCCAGTTGCTCGGCCACCGATGACCAGACGTTTTCAATTGGTGAGAGATCTGGAGAATGCGCTGGCCAGGGCAGCAGTCGAACACTTTCAGTATCCAGGGCCTGCAACATGCGGTTGTGCATTGTCCTGCTGAAATGTAGGGTTTCGCAGGGATCGAATGAAGGGTGGAGCCACGGCTCGTAACACATTTGAAATGTAACGTCCACTGTTCAAAGAGCCGTCAATGCGAACAAGAGGTGCCCCAGGCTTGTAACCAATGGCACCCCATACCATCACGCCGGGTGATACGCCAGTATGGCGATGACGAATACATGCTTCCAATGTGCGTTCACCGCGATGTCACCAAACATTGATGCGACCATCATGATGCTGTAAACAAAACCTGGATTCATCCGAAAAAATGACGTTTTGCCATTCGTGCACCCAGGTTCGTCGTTGGGTACACCATCGCAAGCGCTCCTGTCTGTGATGCAGCGTCAAGGGTAATCGCAGCCAAGGTCTCCGAGCTGATACTCCATGCTGCTGCAGACGTTGTCAAACTGTTCGTGCAGATGGTTGTTGTCTTGCAAACGTCCCCATATTTTGACTCAGGGATCGAGACGTGGCTGCACGATCCGTTACAGCCATGCGGATAAGATGCCTGTCATCTCGACTGCTAGTGATACGAGGCCGTTGGGATCCAGCACGGCGTTCCCTGTTACCCTCCTGAACCCACCGATTCCATATTCTGCTAACAGTCTTGGATCTCGACCAACGCGAGCAGCAATGTCGCGATACGATAACCCGCAATCGCGATAGGCTACAATCCTACCTTTATCAAAGTCGGAAGCGTGATGGTACGCATTTCCCCTCCTTACACGAGGCATTACAACAACGTTTCACCAGGGAACACCGGTCGACTATTGTTTGTGTATGAGAAATCGGTTGGAAACTTTCCTCGTGTCAGCATGTTGTAGGTGTCGCCACTGGCGCCTACGTTGTGTGAATGCACTGAAAAGCTAATAATTTGCATATCACAGCATCTTCTTCCTGCTGTTTAAATTTCGCGTCTGTAGCACGTCATCTTCGTGATGTAGCAATTTAATGGGCAGTAGTGTATGTCCTCCACTGCTACTGCTGCCATCTGCCATATGTGAGTGGTTGTTGCACGTTGATGTCGAACATAGGGATGGTCACATTATGACTGGACCACGTATTTACTTAATTTACTATTTCAGTACCTAAATTGGTCTTAAATATGTTAGTGGCACATAATTACCGTTGATTTATTTTTCCACTGTTAATGCAACTGTTTTGAGTAACAAATTTAATTCGTCCGATCTAAATAATCTGACGGCCGACTAGAATGTTTTCATAGCCAATGAGGAGCTTGTTAGGTGTTTACAAAAATTTCCTCAGTGACAACGTTTTTTCTGTAAAGCTAAGCGTTGCAATGGCCTGTATTTTGTGGGAAAACAGAGTCAACACATGTTGTTAGGAGATAAAAAAAAATTGAAATGTATAAGTTGTGACAATCTCCACTGGTTTCTCCTACAAGGGAATCGTGGAGGTCATATATATATAAATAGTTTAATCTGACTAGATTAGGGCCCTCTCTTACAACGACCAGGAACTACACACACCAAAGACCCTACAAAAACATCCACCGTCATAATAATAGCGAAAAAAATTGACATTAATAAAGATAATAATAACTGACAACTATAATAATAACAATGAAAATAATAATAATAATCAGCATAACAATAATATCAAAGGGCATTAAGAATGATATAGGTTGCCTTAGCACATTAGAGCAGAGGTTCAGCATTAAATAAGTGGAAGGGATAAAGAAAGAGGAGAAGATTGAAATGAGAGTGACGGAGGCCCTTAGGAAAGAGGAGATTTAGGTATAGGAATCTGCGGGCAATGGGGAAGGAAAAATTGTATGGGTACGGAACACAGATTACCTGTCCGCTGAACTTTGAAAGGAATTTAATTTTTCTGATCTTTTGAGGAAGGTGTTCTAAATTCCGTTTCTTGATAGAGAAAATGATACAGAGAACATGGATTGCTATCTGACGATGAAGAGAGGATGTTACTTTGTGGAGAACGAGTATTTCTCCTGTGCTGTTCAGATAGTAATGTAATAGTTGAAGACATATAAGAGAGAGTGCAATGACAGAAGATTCCAGAATGAGATTTTCACTCTGCACTGGAGTGTGCGCTGATATGAAACTTCCTGGCTGATTAAAACTGCGTGCCGGTCCGAGACTCGAACTCGGGACCTTGCCTTGCTCTACCGACTGAGCTCCTCAAGCACGACTGACGCCCCGACCTCACAGCATTACTTCTGCCAGTATCTCGTCTCCTACCTTCCAAGAGGTCCCGAGTTCGAGTCTCGGTCCGGCACACAGTTTTAACCGACTTAGAAGATGGTAGAGTAGCCATACAGAGTATGGTAGTCTGTACGCTTGTCACAACCATTATAACTGTTTGTAGGCAGGAGTTATACTGTCGAAACGGTGTATGCCTCAAATGTATCACACACAAGCATTCACACCAGTTTACCGTGCATGAGTATTCGTACGAAAGTCCGTGGAGAAAAGCATCGCCATAGTACAGTACAGAGAGTATTACTGTCTCTACGAGCGTTATTTAAGCTCGAAAGAAAACAATTCCTTATATTTCCGTAGTGATGTAGTAAGGCTAACACCTTCACAGAGTGCAGTTTTGTATTTCGTCCATTCTGAGATGATCCAGAACTAACCCCAAGTTCCTTGCTAAAGAGAAAAACTTTACCTCTGTACCGTTTAGGATTAAGGGTGGTAGTGACTCTCTGTACTGCGTCGTAATAAGTTTTTTGTGAGCGTCTAATGATGCTCGAATTTAAATGGGTTAATTTTACCCCTATTCTCTGCACCAACTCAGATGATGCATGCAAATCAGCATTTACTTGCTGGATGGCGTTAAACCTGTCAGAAAACTGCCGGGCCTCCTATCTCCCCAACCCCAACCCCCTCAAACAAAAAATAAACATAAAGAATAAAGTCATTCATGCGTTGGGGCACTAGAAGGAATTGGGGGGAACCTTGGGCTGCGGCCGTGACGTCACACTGATCTACTTGCGCGCTGTCAGGAGCAGCGGAGCGGCTGGACCAGTCTCGCAGATAAACAAAGCGGCGAGGCGCGCACAATGGGCGGTGCGGCCTGACGGCGTAATTGAATGCTGTTTGTCGGGCGGCGATTTACCGTGGGCGGGCGACTGTTGGTGGGGGTATCTTGATGCATCACTCCATTTATCAGTTGCATCGCTCCATCGCTACCGGCCCAGCGCTCGTAAATCTCGCGACTCCCAGAAGCGATAAATACGTCTGTAGAGCGGGTCTGCGGGACAGCGGGATTGAAAAGCTGACGACGGACTGTGATAAGATCTGAGCGCATTAATTGTAGATTCTGATGACGTGTTGTCAGGGCTTCCGCGGGGGAGATCTGATCGCGCATCGTTAGGTATTTCAAGCCGCGTTGCCCACTATGTGTCTCGGAAAAGAGTTAAGGCTGATGTTGTGTAAACGAAGTTGGGTTCCCCACTACCTGTCCTTAAGAACAGTTGAACACTGATTTTGTGTGAAAGAAGCGAATTATATAAATGGTTCACGAAACGAAAAGTGTTTTTCGGCAAATGTTAGATGGCGAAGCGTTGAGGATGTAAGGGTTAACTTCTGAGACTTTTGTCGCTAAGTAGCAATTGAACGAATCGTGCTATGTTGCTAATAAAGACACATTTACACCTGTAGCCAGCAGGCCAGAGTACGATGGTTGATGGTGGCGGCTTGGTGAACCCGTGATATTTTCCTCCTTTCCTACCAATTTAGCCAGTGGGACGCGGAAACGAGGACAATCGCAGGGCCAATGTGAGAGGAAACACTAATTATCAAATGTTCAAATGTGCGACAAATCTTTTTGGATTTAACTGCTAAGGTCATTAATCCTTAAGCTTACACACTACTTAACCTAAATTATCCTAAGGACAAATACACACCCATGCCCGAGGGAGAACTCTAACCTCCGCCGGGACCAGCCGCACAGTCCATGACTGCAGCGGCTGAGACCGCTCGGCTAATACCGCGCGGCACTAAGTATCAACGCTCTTTCTGGATCTCGTTGAGCATTCCTGAGGCTCTTTCAGACTCATTAAATAAACCAATAATGAACTGGGTAGCTAATATAAATATTTCCTCTACTTCTTCCGTTACTTCACTGTGGTAAAGGCCCTATACGCACAAACAGTACTAAAGGATTTGTCAGCTGAGCGTTTGTAAGCGATCTCTTTGATGCGTGACCAACAATTTCTCAGGATTTTTTCAGAAGATCTCCGTATGGTATTTGTATCCTCAACGGCTAGATTTAAGGGAATAATCCCTCCCGAGAGAAACCATTGTAGTATGAAATTGTAACTGTCTCCAGTGACTGATCTGCTATTCCAAGATGTGGCATCTATTTGCAGCCTTAGCACTACAGCACAATGTTGAGAAATTATGGAAGGAAACGCTTCACAGAAAACAGAAAGCTACCGTGAACACACCACTGTAGTTACAATGACTACTGATGACGCTTTCAGATAAAGCATATCATGTTTGACCTGAATACACCGACTGACAAAAAAAGTAAGGCAAGTTGGGAGGGTCTGTGGTGTTATTTCAGAGGTTAGAAAGTAGAGTCAAGTTTACAAAGAACTTGGCAGTATGAGCCCACTTCACTTATCACTACGAGAGTGCAACCCTTCTAGTCCGGGTGCATGCATTGATTAAGTTTGAAAGGGTGTGGCGAAGCCGCTGTATTCTCTCCTGGGACAAGGTGAGCAACAGTTGTTGTAACTGTTCCTTCATATCCTAGATTTTGCAACGGGACGGAGCGGACGTCTGAGCTGATCACACACATGTATCGGGAACAGGCCTGGGGACCTCAAAATGGCCACGGAGTGCCTCAACATCACGCAGACAGTTGATAGAGACACGTGACGTGTCTGTACGAGCGTTGTTCTGGCATCACGATACTATCGCATGACAGGTGAGACATGAGGGATTCCGACACGTACCGTTGTGCCCCAAGAGTCCCCTCAATCGCTACCAGCTGTTACTTGACGTCATAACCGACGGCTAACATCGTCATGACGTCATCAGTAACACCACTGTGCTTTTCCAAAACAACGGACGAATGGTACTCGTCCTCAGGTCGCCAATATGCTCCCTGACGATCATCAGGGGTATTGCCGTATTCATCGCCAAACGCAGTGCAACACCGTTCTTCAGCAATCTATGCTTACCTGTCACGGCATCACTGCAAACGCAGCCGTTTTGTTGGGATGCTAACGGCAGTCTGCGCGATGGATGGTATTCCCCTAGCCCCGTTGCTGATAATCTCCGTCCAACTGTGCAGGATGAATCAGAATGTTGATGAGTCCACTACTTTTTCTCTGATGGCGGTGCAGATGTGATGCGATTACGTTGTGCCTGATGCACAATACAGCGACCCTCGCTTCTTCTGGTCAGATGTGGTCGACAAGAACCTTGACTACGTGTATGCCCTACATTTCCACGCAGTCCAACCTCAAACCACTGTTACGTCCGAATGTCTCGCAAATTTGGATATAGCGCGATCCGATGTGCCGACGGAACGGAGACCTACAGTTAGATCAATTTGCGAGTTGCTGATAACGCTTTCTCAAATGAGTCTTCGTACTCTTCTCGGTGACGCCGTCCACACCACATACCCCACCAGCTCTGGTAGCAAACCTAAATACGAACAACACCAATTTACTCTGGTGACCCTTCTAAATGTCACGGTAAGTTGCATTTCTAATTATTTACACACCTGCCGATGGCGCATACGTGTACGAACTCAGAATGCCATCTGGCCATTCTTTCTCGTTTCTTCGCTTTTTTTGTCAGACAGAGTAAGACTTCATTTCGTATTTTGTTTGTCCACAAAATTTTTAATATTCGTTGATTTCATGTGCTTCCAGTTTCCATTTCTGTAGTTTTTCGACCCTCAATACTTCTCTTAATTCAGTGATATGCTCCAGACATCTAGTATTAGGAATTTTATTCAAATGGTTCAAATGTCTCTAAGCACTATGGGACTTAAAATCTGAGGTCATCAGTAAAATTGACTTAGAACTACTTAAACCTAACTAACCTAAGGACATCACACACATCCATGACCGAGGCAGGATTCGAACCTGCGACCGTAGCAGCAGCGCGGTTCCGGACTGAAGCGCTTAGAACCGCTCGGCCACAGCGGCCGGAGAATTTTTTTCCTTATGGATATCTGATACCAGTAAAGTTCCTTAGTTGAAAAGAGCATTTCTGGCTGCGCTGACCTGCTTCTTTTGTTTGCTATCTTCGATCATCCAGCGTAATCTCGCTTTCACTACTGTGTCGTTCCCAGTTCTGGCGTTCAACAACTTGTCTTCAGACGCTTTGAATGGAGGCCCGAACCCCCTTTTCTTACGTTGTACTTTGCCCTTGTTTTCAGAACAGCGACGTGTGTTCTGCCTGACATCAATAATACCGATAAAAACGAGCCAGATGGTCTGATCGTTAAGGCACTGTACTCACATTCTTGAGACGTACTTCTCTCTAATTACATGCGGCTGCAATTTTTTTCCTATCTTGACCTAGTATCTACACTCCTGGAAATGGAAAAAAGAACACATTGACACTGGTGTGTCAGACCCACCATACTTGCTCCGGACACTGCGAGAGGGCTGTACAAGCAATGATCACACGCACGGCACAGCGGACACGCCAGGAACCGCGGTGTTGGCCGTCGAATGGCGCTAGCTGCGCAGCATTTGTGCACCGCCGCCGTCAGTGTCAGCCAGTTTGCCGTGGCATACGGAGCTCCATCGCAGTCTTTAACACTGGTAGCATGCCGCGACAGCGTGGACGTGAACCGTATTTGCAGTTGACGGACTTTGAGCGAGGGCGTGTAGTGGGCATGTGGGAGGCCGGGTGGACGTACCGCCGAATTGCTCAACACGTGGGGCGTGAGGTCTCCACAGTACATCGATGTTGTCGCCAGTGGTCGGCGGAAGGTGCACGTGCCCGTCGACCTGGGACCAGACCGCAGCGACGCACGGATGCACGCCAAGACCGTAGGATCCTACGCAGTGAAGTAGGGGACCGCACCGCCACTTCCCAGCAAATTAGGGACACTGTTGCTCCTGGGGTATCGGCGAGGACCATTCGCAACTGTCTCCATGAAGCTGGGCTACGGTCCCACACACCGTTAGGCCGCCTTCCGCTCACGCCCCAACATCGTGCAGCCCGCCTCCAGTGGTGTCGCGACAGGCGTGAATGGAGGGACGAATGGAGACGTGTCGTCTTCAGCGATGAGAGTCGCTTCTGCCTTGGTGCCAATGATGGTCGTATGCGTGTTTGGCGCCGTGCAGGTGAGCGCCACAATCAGGACTGCATACGACCGAGGCACACAGGGCCGACACCCGGCATCATGGTGTGGGGAGCGATCTCCTACACTGGCCGTACACCACTGGTGATCGTCGAGGGGACACTGAATAGTGCACGGTACATCCAAACCGTCATCGAACCCATCGTTCTACCATTCCTAGACCGGCAAGGGAACTTGCTGTTCCAACAGGACAATGCACGTCCGCATGTATCCCGTGCCACCCATCGTGCTCTAGAAGGTGTAAGTCAACTACCCTGGCCAGCAAGATCTCCGGATCTGTCCCCCATTGAGCATGTTTGGGACTGGATGAAGCGTCGTCTCACGCGGTCTGCACGTCCAGCACGAACGCTGGTCCAACTGAGGCGCCAGGTGAAAATGGCATGGCAAGCCGTTCCACAGGACTACATCCAGCATCTCTACGATCGACTCCATGGGAGAATAGCAGCCTGCATTGCTGCGAAAGGTGGATATACACTGTACTAGTGCCGACATTGTGCATGCTCTGTTGGCTGTGTCTATGTGCCTGTGGTTCTGTCAGTGTGATCATGTGATGTATCTGACCCCAGGAATGTGTCAATAAAGTTTCCCCTTCCTGGGACAATGAATTCACGGTGTTCTTATTTCAATTTCCAGGAGTGTAGTTTACTCAACGTCTTCAGTAATCTATTCTGTTTATTTAAGGTTTTGTTAGCTCCTGCTATTTTTTTCCGTCCGCTGCTCCTTCCAGCGAAAAATTTCTTTCTGGGTGCCGTGGCATATTTCTCACTAACCGGTCTCTTATCTGGGAATTATCGTCCATAGACTCCTTTCCTAAAATATTCTTTCATTTTATACTTTTCCTGTGCACTGAATTTTTGACATTACTCGATAGCACTATGTTTCAAACGCTTCCAGTTTCTCTACATAGTTTGTACGATGGTAATTTATTACTTGCATGTTATACTGTGCTACAGATGTACACTTACTAAAACTTCCTCCTTCTTTCCATATCAGTATCAAATTCAGAAGATATTTTATTGTATAAATATTTCTTCGCCTATGCCAGTCGACTTCTGGTAACTTCCTTGCTTTGGTCGACCAACGTAATCTTGCTTCCACAACTATGTAGTTCCCAGTTCTTTTCAGCAAGTCTTTTGCCTCTCGTCACATTAGTTTTTACTTTGTTTACCCTTAAGTGAAACCTATGGTGTCCACTCCTCTCCTCCGGCCAGAGGCGCTGTGTCGTCTGAGTACTTTAGCACTGGAATCTGTTCCCGGTACAGTTTTATTCCCTTTTCTTTGTAATCAATATATATTAGCTGGGGTACCCGGCTTCGCTCAGAGAGGTGATATGAGATAGTATGCTAGTTGGAATAAAAGGATATACTTTAATGTATAAAAGGTAGAAAAATTTATTGAAAAGATATTCTGATTATTTACATTACTTGTTTATAAACAGTATTTTTCATTTTGTTATCTGGCGTAAAAATGTTCAAATTTTTCGAATTTCTTACTCTAGAGCAGGCTACGTATACTTGGGAAGCAGGAGTGTTTGAGGTTGATGCTACAATATTTTAAAATTTGTCCTCGCGCTTTGTTTTGCAACTGTAGGCTAATTTATTTGGTAACTGCAGTCTTTAAAATTGGTATGTCAGTTCAGTAGAGATTAGTGGTATTCTGAGGATAAATAATGTGTGTCCTTTGTACTTTCCAGTCAGAAATTCGGCTCCGATGACATTCGTTAGCTGTTTGAGGATAATCTTTGTTCCATTGCATAATTTTGGTGAGTTGACATTTCTGAGTAGTATGACCCGAGTTCGAATTTTTTAAGTCGAAGGCAGTGTAATGACATTCTTGGTACTAGCAAAGAGTTTAGATGTTCCGTAGGAAACTGACACTGTCTTCAACGTTTACCATCGTGTCGATCGATTTGTATATTCTCTCTTCACCGGGAACTTTTTTTTTAATATTAAAGTTGATATCGTCGATAATACAATTTTTATTTGCCATAATTGCCCTTTCGAATAGGCACTCCAGATTGGTACAATAGCAAACAACGTTTGGGTAAATTTAGTCGATGAGTTCGTTTCCAACAGTGGTTGTGTTGCAGATGTGATTGTTGAGTTTCATGAGGCCGGTTGTCTCGTCAGTAAGCTATGTGCCTTCGTCTATTTGTAAAATCTGTTGAGCATAATGTGCTGTTGTTTCATCTTTCGAAGGTTCACCTCTCAAATTTTTTGTTAGTCTCAGCATTTGTATGTACTGTCAGAGATGTGCCATTTTTAAGCACGCATTGATCTCGTCTGCTAGTGTCAACTTGGGGATAACTGGAAGTGTTTGTCGAAATACTCCCGAGAGTAGGAGTAGAGCTCCTCCCGTCACGTCATAGTTTCCTCGCAAGTCTTTTAATTTTCTGTCGATGGCTACGAATGCATTTTTGTGTGCCATTATGCAGTCGTCCCAGAATATTCTAGAGTTTCTCCGGTCACGTAATGTAAAAATTCCTGAGGAGTTGCTTCCAGTGGTGTAATCGTATTCCTCCATTCATGCAACGGAAACCTGGTGTTTCTCTACTGCATTTTTTCGCCTTGCAAATTTGTCAGACGATATCCATTTTTGCCATTGGGTCGTGTTTGTGTTGTTATATTATTTCGTCGGCTCGTAATAGAGAGCTTAATGTGTTAGGTTGTACTGTTTACGTGTCCTCGTCCGTTCTTCGTGGCTTGCTTGAGTTCGCAGTTTTTTTATTAAAAGATTGTGTCACAATTCTTGATTCTTCAGACCGATCATTTCTTTGTTCCTCCATTTCTCTGCTTCCAACGGTGTTCATTCTCGTTCGTTTGGAATTTAAATGAGCATCGCGCTCTTCGTTTGTTTCGTTTTTGCGTGTTGTTTTAGTTTTCTCCGTTTTGCCTCAGAAGTGGCCAGATCTCCTCCTCTTTTACGTTTGGGCCTTGTCTAAATTATAAATTAACAAATAGACTAGGTAAACGTTACACACTTTTCATACTTTATTTTCAATTTATATTCAGCCACTCTATCACTTTCACTACTCACACTTCACTATTTTTTTACTCACTCAGTGCTCTAGTTTTTAAATCCCATCGTCACTGATAAGAAACTGACGTTCGAGCCCAAGACGGGTCTTGCTTTACATACCCCTATCAATGGGTAGCCCCACTAATGGCGAAATGCAGAACACACCAAAAAGGCTTCGAATGGTACACAATTTACCAGAACATTCCACAACATTCGAGAGTGTTCTGGAAAGCTCTACAATGATCTGGGATGTTGTGGGATGGTCCTGAACATTTTCGATTCTTCCAGAACGTTCCAGACCAATCATGAACATTCCAGAACATCCCAGCATCAACCTCAAAGACAACTGCTTCCCTCACGGTCAACTATACGTAGCTTCCTCTCGAGTAGGAAATTTGAAATTTTTTACAGATACACCCTGGATACCAAAATAAAAAATGTGGTTTATAAACGAGTATTCTAAATAGAATGTATTTGCAATAAAAATTTCTTACCTCTTATACTTTGTCAAGTACAGTAAACAGTTACAAAAATTTTTTCAATAATTTTTTTCCTTGTATACTTTAAAGTTTATCCTTTTATTCCAGCTACCACACAGTCTCATATTAACTCCCTGAGCGAAGCCGTGTATCCCAGCTAGTCATCAAATAAATGTAATTGGAAGCTTACAAATCTTCAAATCAGATACGCCTGGCCAGTAATATCTTTTGAATCTGACAAAGATAGTGAGATGAATGTTTCATGTGCATCGATAATTAGAGGCTATACACACATTAGTTGGGGAGAATAGAGTGAAACCTCATAAGCTCCTTTCATGTATCAATCTGGCTTTCACAGGATGTAATAGAAGGGATTCTTGGAAAAGATAAATCATTGTGTGGACGGGAAATTAAGCTCTGCGCTTCCCGAATTGCGTACCGTGTCCTATTAATTACTGCACCAACTCGTTCATTATTGTAACCACGTACATGGTTTTTTTATAGCCAAACTCTATCCAGGATACCTAATCTTTATTCACCCTTTACTTAATTAGTTGTTGAGTAAATTAAATTCGTACTCACTACACAGATTTTTTCTTCACTCTTCTGAAACATATTCTTCTCTGTCGGATATAAATTATTATTTTCTTCATCTAGTCACTACAGCTCTCCACATTAAATATTTTTACGGATTTTATGCTATCGAGTTTTCATTTTCAATCGTTGCTAACCGTTTCTGATGATAACCGAAGGCTATCCATTTGACCCTGAAGAGATAATATGATATTTTATCATACTGGGGCAAAGTTAACACAAATGTACATTTTTCTTTGAAAAAAACCAGTTGCGTATCAGGCGGAATTCTACCCTGTGAACGTACTGCAGATCGTTAGAGCATTAGTGCGATGCATTTAAACTGAAGTGAGAGACGTGCAATAACCATTTATGAATGGTACAGTCGTTGGCACGTTTAAATAGAGGACGACTGAAGCCGCCCAAAACAGAGGTATTTGTAATTTTGTGGTGGCCAGGTCCTTTGCAAGTAAGTTTGATAACTCATTCTGAATGCAATGTAATTGTAAGACTGGCGTGAAGATTATTGAATTGAATACCGAAAGACTCAGAGACCTACTGGAAGTATCTACGAATGCAGCTATTGTTACATGTACCGGAACAATTAAAATTTAATAAACGTTAATTTCAAAAATTAAAATTTTGTCGTATCGTTCTCTAAGTCCAATTAATTTCATTTTACGCGTTAATTCTGAATTCTTTAATTACATTGGTCAGATTAAAAACAGCACACCGGCATCCGTCCTTCACGCACGATGTAATTAGCTTTTTGCTCGCATATAATTTGTTTCAGTTAGCAGCGATTGCACAGTAAAATGAGTTTATTTGGCAAGCGGACTTTCGTTCTCGTTAATCAGTACATCGGCAGAGACAATTAACGTTCGATTCGACTGTCTTTATTCAGCTGATAATTGTGACTATTTCATTCTGTTTCATAATATGCATTTATTTTTATCCGCTCTTGATTTCGGGGTCAGCCCTCGCGTATCACCTTAGCATGGTAACAGAATTAGACATAATAATGTATATTGCCTTGTAAGTTTTGTAATTATATTAAATTGCACGCATCGAGATCTACCGAACTGTTATGATTTTTCGAGCTGAGGATGTATTAGATATTCAATATCTCTTTAAAAAATTGCGTTCATTGCAGCTATATTTTCAGTCGGATTCATCTAACGCGAAAGCATTTTCTAGATTGGAATGGTCGTGGTGAAATCAGCCTCTAAAATGGCGTCAGCTTAATTAACACATTTTGCTATTTTTCAACCTGCTGTTCTAAAAACTAAAAATCGTGGAACAACCGTAAAGCCCTAATTGTAAACTTTTCAATTTTGATAACCAGAAAGACATATTTACTGCAGTAAGGCCTATTTTACGGCAGCTGTTGGTTTGCATCCCCGACGTCTTGGAAAACTTGATAACCACCAACTAATTTTGATACGGTTCTTCAAATCGAGGGATGGGGTGTGTTTCTAACATATTCCGTACGCTGAAATTGTCCTTCTTTACATGTAATGTTCTATTTGATATCTTAATGTAGCCAATGGGCGTATCTCAGTCACTCGCTGAAGACAGGTTCAATAACTACTTTGAATAAAGGAAAGTATTTTACAAACAATCTATGATTGGAAACCGTATGTGGTGTGTTTGAAAAGAATGGGAATGAGCTTGACTTCGTGAAGCACATCAGAGACCCAATGCGACCAAACAGTCAAACTTTCCACACAGATTTTATAAAAAAATACGGGAGGCAGAATAAAGAGAACATTTCGTATATGAAATCGGACGACTACTTCTTGCTCTCGCAAGGGCAACAACAATTATTCTTACTGTGCGAAATAACTTTTGTATACCTCGTGATTGCCAAAACCATGCACACGTTCGGAAATTTTAAAGCCTAATGACACTAATCCATGAATCGCTTTCGACCATCCGTTGTTCCTACCTTAAGTGTGTGAGATGACTTATGATATTCTCATAACAAACTGAAATGCCGTAAAATGTCGCCACAAAGAAACAACTGATGTGTCACCTGGAGACATGGGATGTGCAGAGTACAGAAACAGCCTGGCAGTATTTGAAGAGAGAAAAACTTTGTTGCATGATGCCTAGATCTATACTCTTCAAAAGAATTAGCTGAACGCATTAAAGTCCGGTATGTTAAGTCTATTTTGATACAGGTGGTACCTGCGGTCTTATTGCATGACCTGAGATCTTCGATTTCAGTGTGGGCAACAATTAAAATCATTAGCCACCTACTGACTGTGTTATGCATTACAGTGCCAGGTGACCTCTCAGAAGAGAGTCAGTACCGGTACCCCACTGTTTTCTTGTGAGGTACACTTGTGGCAGTTGTCATTTGTAGGCTTTGTATTCAAGCAAGCACATGAAATTGCACTTCTTAATGCGGTGCAGGTTACGAGGACGTTCTGTTCTATTAAAAAAGGATGGACCTTCGGTCGTGTTGCTGCCGACGTCAGTGCCTCTCAATGTGTCATCCGTGGGTTGTGGACACGCCACATGGAGACAGGTCAGTACACAAGGCGATTTAGACAGGAACCCCGACGCATTAAACACCCACTTGAAGAGAGATACCTGCGTTGCGGTGTCGTACGGATACCGCCAGAGCACTGGAAGACGGTCCCAGAAGGGCCACTGGAGCCGCTGCTTCCTATCAGACTGTAATGAACAGGTGTCGAGAAAGGATCTCACGATCCAGAAGTCTTGCTGGAGTATCCCGCCTGACACGACAACATCTTGCAGCTCGACTTCACTTCTGCTGTTCCCATGTCAACTGGCGAAAAGTGTTATTCACAGAGAAGTCCAGATTTCCTCTGACGCAAGGTGATGGCATTGTTCGAGTGCGGAGACCCGCTGTGAGCGTTACCTGCCAAATGTTGTCCAGAAAATCGACAGATTTCCAAAGTTCTGTGATGCTGCGGGGAGGCTTCAGTCTGGCCAGCCGTACGTATCATGTCGTTGTCCATGGTCGCCTTACTGCAAGACAGTACACCGAACAGATGCTGTTGGACCATGTTGTGGCTGTAGCAGACGATGGTGGCCTTGAATTTCTTCTAACGCCAGGGCCTTTGTGGCGGTCGTCAGAAAGGACGTCTTGCGAAGTCTGAATATTGAAATAGTGGAATACCCAACGACCCTAAATAACGAAAAGTGTGAGGTTATCCATATGAGTGCTAAAAGGAATCCGTTAAGCTTCGGTTACACGAGAAATCGGTCAAATATAAAGGCCCTACATTCAACTAAATACCTAGGAATTACAGTTACGAAAACTTAAATTGGAAGGAACAGATAGAAAATGTTGTGGGGAAGGCTAACCAAAGACTGCGTTTTATTGGCAGGACAGTTAGAAAAAGTAACAGATCTACTAAGGAGACTGACTACACTACGCTTGTCCGTCCTCTTTCAGAATACTGCTGCCGCGGTGTGGGGTCCTTGCCAGACAGGACTGACGGAGTAAATCGAAAACGTTTAAGGAAGGGCAGCACGTTTTGTATTACCGCGAAATATGGGACAGAGTGTCACTGAAATGAAACAGGATTTGGGCTGGACATCATTAAAGGAAAGGCGTTTTTCGTTCCGACGGAATCTTCTCACGAAATTCCAATCACCAGCTTTCTTTTCCGAATGCGAAAATATTTTGTTGACACCGACCTACATAAGGAGAAACGATCACCACGATAAAATAATGGAAATCAGAGCTCGTGCGTAAGGATATAGGTGTTCGTTCTTTCCGCGCGCTATACGAGATTGGTAATAATAGAGAATTGTGAAGGTGATTCGATGATACTTTTGCCAGACTCCTAAATGTGATTTGCAGAGTATCCATGTAGATGAAAATGTAGATGAGTCCTGACAGTGTGACATGCTTGACAGACGTGTTCGTTATCGACTTGTTACACCACAGAATCTCCAAGAACTCTCATGGAATCCCATTGAAGAATGGGAATTGATACCAAAGGTGATCTCCGTTGACTACGGAGCATGGCACGTAGGTGTCAGGCAGCGATAAAAGCCCACGGAGGGCATAAGCGTTATTGAAGCTCTCAGAGTTCTATGAAAAGCGCCCAGGATGAATGTTTCCTCTTTGTTTGCTACACCAGTCGGACATTTCAGTTACTTTTATGCAAAAGACCGACGATATAACGATTTTTTGTTAATACATAATTTGTAGAAAACGAAGGTATTATTTGGTAACATATCCACTCCTCAGTTATTGCTGAACTAAGAGTGGTAGATGCCCAAAATCATGTTGCTATAATTATTTTGAACTGTGTATTTTCGTCTTTGCAATTCTGTATGCTATGCTTTGCATGTAGTCACACAAAACGATGCTGAAACCTTTCCTGGTAAACACCAGAACAGCATTTTGTGAAGTGTTACGATGTCGTTCTGGTTTATATTTTATATTGACAAATATTGGGTGAACAGTGGGACGTCAGCGTAGGGAGTACTTTGAAACAGAGTAACGTTACACTGGTTGTATAAGACAGCTTATGTTATGCATCACTCAAACATTAAAACTGTGCATGACTAGAATGACATGTTTGATAGCCATTCAGTGCCTGTTAAAGCACTACAGTAGTTTGCATGACACATGACACAAGTCAAAATCCTATATACCGACGAGGCCAAGAATTCCACTGTAACTGGGCGTACATTCATAGACAAAACAGCAAATATTTGTGGCAGCTACAAATTGTCTGTAAAATGTCTGCTGTAACGCTATACTTAATAAACATTTTGAAACCACTAAAGGATGCAGAAAGGTGTACTGACGGCACCATTATCATCGTAACTGATTCCCGTACTGCAGTCATGACCTAGAATATGCATTTCGCTCAGCAACTTAAAAAATATGTGGTCTGTGATATTGTGCGTGAAGATAGTAAGCTGCGAAAACAGTACACAAAAAAATTACTAATCTGAGAGAAAAGCTGTGACATTACAGGCCAACCAGCAATTCATATATATTTCCATCAGTTGGGTTGTGCCCATCCTGATACAGATATCTTTAAGTGGTCAAACACGAATATCGACTCTACCAGCTTATTTCTCTGATCCTTTACTTGTTCCACAATTTCTTCTAGCAAGAAACATGCATTGACTCGCAACAAATAAATCTGCCAGAGGCTGATTACATGGGCACTTCCACCTTCTTGAGAATAATGTACAGGAGTTTTCACTCGTTGATGTTCTCAGCGAACTGGTAAATTCGTGACGGGCTTTGCCTCCATTCCTTATTGAATGCTTTTCCGAGGTCTACAAAACGTAATTCTGGATTCCATTATCAAGCGTAGCGTCAGAACTGTCTCTCTGGTGCCTTTACCTTTCCGAAAGTCCAACCGATCGTCATCTAACAAATCCTAAATTTTCTTTTCCATTCTTCTGCATATTATTCTCATCATCACGTTGCATTCGTAAATTGTTAATTTGATTGTGTGATAGTTGTCACAATTACCTACTCTTGGCATCTATGGGACTGTGTGCATGACATTTTCCCGAACGCCGAATAGTAAGTCTCCAGGCTCATACAGGGTGTTCCCGTGAGAGCGTGCAAAAACGTAATAGGATATAGAGAATGCTCCAATGAACAGCCAGGATACTACGTAAAGCTAAACCACATAGTAGTCATTTGTCTCAAGGTGAAAGGAAGGCGTCACGGAAGATTAATCCGGACAGGAATATTATTGTACTTACTGCTGATAAGGGTAATGCTACCGTCGTGATGAAAAGTGAGGGCTACCGTAGGAGAATCAGTGACGTTTTGGATTCTAACACTTATAAAAAGCGTCAAAAGGATCCTACAGCGAAAGAGTTAGGAGCTACCAATGGATTAATATAACAGTCTATCATTCCTACAGAGGATTAAAAAATATTTATCTAAAATGGAAGCTTTCCCTCCTAGATTATATGGGCTACCGAAGATACATAAGCCTAATGTCCCACTGAGACCGATAATGAGTCCTATTGGATGGCCTACTCAAGAGTTGGCTAGACATCTCGCCTCCTTGCTACAACCGCATATTGGTAAAACTGATTATAGCATTAAAAATTCTGTGCACTGTATCGAAAAATTGTAGGACGTTACTGTCGCTCCAGTTGATATCTTGTTATTTTTGACGTGATATCGCTGTTTACCATGGTTCCTGTTTACGAAGCTCTTTCATACATAGCTGATATGTTTCCCACTGACTTAGTAGCTCTGTTTCGACAATCCCTGTCCACGACTTATTTCCAATATAATAATGAGTTTTACGAAGAAACCGAAGGAGTGGCTACAGGCAGCCTTCTGAGTCCAGCGGTTTCAAATACATTCATGACATTTTTCGAACAGCAGGCGCTGCAGTCTGCCAGTAAGAGCCCTTTGAAGTGGTATTGGTATGTGGATGACGCTTTTGTTGTATGGAATCACGGTGAAGAGGAATTGTATGGTTTGTTGATGCACCTAAATAGTATTAACCCAACGATACAACTTACTATGGTGAATGAGAGCCATGAGCAAATTAATGTTTTGGATGTATCAGTAAGTAAACGGGCAGATGGGAGACTAGGGCATAAAGCGTATAGAAAAGATACACAAAACGACTGTTACCGCCATAAGGATTCGAACTATCATCCCAGGCCGAAGAGCGGTGTCATTAAAACATTGGTGGACAGAGCTAATAATCTGTGAGCCAGTTTATTTGCAAGATGAACTAAATCATTTGCGAACGGATTTTAAGAAAAATGGATACACTGACAACGAGATAGATCGAGCACTTCATCCCAGAAAAAAAGTGTCTGACAACATTCAGCAACAACAACGGACCGTACTGGGAAAGTTTTGGCCAAGTTTAAAGATGTTTAGATCCACCGAGAAGATTATTGAGAGTTTAAGATCAAAAGAAGACGCACGACACCGCTTAGCAACAGCTCGGGTGTATAAAATTCTGTGGGAAGGCTTATATTGGAACAATGAAAAGGAGTGTCAATACCCCCTTAACCGAACTCAAAAGGAACTGTCGACTACGACTTGCCGACGAATCAGCTGTAGCAAAACATGTTTTTAAAATCAGCGATAATAAAATAAAATTTAGTTAGACGAGCGTGCTAGCCAGGACATCGCATTATTATGCACGTACGTATAAGGAAGCTATAGAGATTCAGAAACACGGTCGACTTTGCACCAACGATGTGACAATGGATTACCTTCAATCGAGAATAATGACGTTAGTCAGAGATAGACTTACAGTCGACCCCACGTGATGTATGGTGGTGCCCTCTATGCACTCCATATAAACAGGACCTCTACGGTCTGGCAGTTTTAGTTTCACTAATCCCCCAGGAGAGTGTGTTTACTTATTTTACAGGTTCCCATCAGCAAGGACGAACAAGAAGACAGGTAATATCTATTCTCTCCCCGTTAGGAATAACAGGAATGACAGTTCTGTCTAAACTGCAGCATCTCGAGCTAAGGACAAGCTCGTTTTATAGCGTCAGCCTGACAGCCAGTCGTTGACTCACCTCGGAACCTCCCAGTTAACAACGAAATGTCAGGAAGAAGTAGTTTTACAGATCGACCACGGCCTCTCAGCCCGGAAGTTTTAATTACCGAAGACGGCGGCCGTGGAAGCCTACACGTTATGATTAGGAAGTGTATGGTTCCTCTGGATCCTAGTGCAACTAAAATATTTTTCATACCTGTTGTAATTAAATTTCTGAGGTACTCTGGTTGTATGAAAGTCCATTTAAACAGTTCTATTGAAATTTCAGTGTGCTGTCGCCATCAAATGGAGCATTTGTCTATTATGTTCCCCTTTCTTACCCTTCTTTTCCATTCTTCGTCCAGCTTCAAATGCATCATCATTTTAAGTCACTGCAGAAATGAGCGTGCAGGTTAAAGTGACTGAAACCTTTTTGCCTAAGTGACTGCCTAAAACGCCTGATGTTCAGGTGATATTCATAAATGATCGCAGGATTACTCTTTCTTATTTTTACACTACTCTTCCGACATTTAAATTTTCTATTATAAAATTTTAGATGTTTTCCTCCCGAGAAGTGTGTAAAGATAGGTTTTTGATTGATCTCATAATGCACATTTGTGTCTACTCGGTAACCTTAAACACTTTCTGGGTACAAACAAACACAAATCTGATGCTAAGATCTTAGTGTTTGTCTCGTGTAACCTGCAATTTGCCTTGTCAGATCAGTTGCCGTTGATTCATCGCCATCGATCTATTCATATCCTCTTTTGTACGTTGAACAGAAGTGAAGACGAGACAGATCCTCGTGGCAGGCTAACGGTCTATGTCGGACGTCGTATTGTATTTGGGCCATGTCTGACGCTGAATTGATTTGAGACTGTATCCATTGCAGATGTAGAGCGAACATTTAACGAAGCCAAGAAATCATCAATTTATGTGTTGAAGTCGTTAGAGATTCTTTGTTAAGGGATTTTGTTAAATCTGTGAAAATTACCGATAAATATTTTCTCTTAGGCATGTGGGAATAACAATTGTCGTTTCACAATCATGTTTGTGCTCATTTCTCCTCTAAAAACTAATTATTACGCCGATAAATTGCTCCACCTTTTACCCATTACGCTATACACTATTCTACATTTAATCATTCGTCCTAATAATACGTGTGGGAACGCTCTCAACGTATCGATCTACGGTACTCTGCCATAGATTCATACCTGTCTCAATTCGCTACTTAACGTATTGTGCCCGTTCGGTGTGGCTGTGCGGTTCTAGGCGCTTCAGTCTGGAACCGCGTGACCGCTACGGTCGCAGGTTTGAATCCGGCCTCGGGCATGGATGTGTGTGATGTCCTTAGGTTAGTTAGATTTAAGTAGTTCTAAGTTCTAGGGGACTGATGACCACAGATGTTAAGTCCCATAGTGCTCAGAGCCATTTGAACCATTTTCGAACTTAATGTATTGTCGCTAATGCTATAGCCGGAATTGTGGTACACTGTTCCCATATCCCATTCAAGATGAAGAACCGCCTTAATTAATTTTAATGTTGCGCTTAATGTGGCGCTGGTTTGAAACTTTCTGGCAGATTACAATGAGAGGCACCCACATGCCTTGCTCATACTGTGGCATCAAGCAGTCAGGCCTGCAAGATGAGTGGTCTGCCAAGCGAGTGGATTCATTCTTATTTATCGAGTAACATGAACCCTAGTACTCACACTTAAGTTTCCAGTTATCCTCCTATATGATTAATACGCAACGGCAACACGCTTCTGACTATCAGTAATTTACAGAACTCTGACTGGATACTACGCACTGGCAATACCACATTTTCTTTTTGTCTTTTATTTAACGGCTTTTATCGACACGTGACCACCGCACTGAATATGAATGGCGCACACATTATAAATTCGGGACATTATTACAACATACAATTCGAAGGAAAAGCCACTAATATTTTTCTATTCACTATCTTATTTATTCCGATAAATTCTCTAACCTAAACACACAAATTCTATAACCTACAACAATAACACATAAGAAATTCCGCCCAGTGGGCATGGCTTTACAATGGTGAATCCCTATATTATGGTCTCGTAATTACTTTTAACGCTACAGAGCACTTTCTGGATAGGATGGTGGATCTTTTATTATACCTCACACTTCGACTCTCACAATCATCATCACTAAACTCTCCTCCAGACCGAGCGGTACCGAAGGAACAAGCATAACCCACTAATCTTTTGAAACTACCTCGCTACTCTCCCATGCAAACCACACATACCCAAATTACATGACATACACCACACTACAACATGAAATACTACACAGAGAATGGTCACAACATTATCACTTTCAGCTTTCCCACTTCAATTAATATTTATCCCAGTTTCACACGACACTGCCCACTTCGTAATTCTACTTTCTTACTATGAGCTCTGGAGATATTTGCACGTCTTCCTGTGCAATGCAAGCCAAGTGGCGTTGCTGGATAGACGGCCGACTCACCTTGCTTCTCTCTCAGAGTTTGAATCAAGCGTCACACGGAATCATATCACGCAAAGTAATATTAACAAACATCACACACGCGAGTCCTCAAATGATACCATGACGAGTACTTCTCTTTATCCTTTGTGTCATACACAGATTGAGACTCACACAGTACTCACCACATGGAAGTACTCGTCTCTAATTTCAAGTCCTGCACACGCCATTTTTTAAATATTTCAACTTATGGTACACACGCTATTTCTTAAGTATTTCAACTTATTGTACACACGCTAGTAATTCAGCTTAACTTAAGCACACAGAAGTATTTCAACTTAATGCTACACGTGGTTTCATTGTGACTGTTGGTCACTTCCGAAGATTCCTACAATCCCTTTAATATTACCTGCCTGACATTTAATTCTCCCCACAAAAGTTCCTGAAATAGAGAAATTATTATTTCAAACTACTCTTAAATATTCCACATGCATACCATGTCTCCACTCTTTCATCATTACGAAGCACAACTAAAACAGGTCTTAACAGCACAAGATCCAGCGGCAGAGTGCCGAAACATGGCCGTTCTCTAGATCCTCACCCATCTCTGTCGAGGTGGGGGAAGCACCTTGTTATCGTATTGGTCAGCCACATTTCAGGCGCTCAAAGCTCTGGTAAATTTCATCTCTGTGGTCCCACCAAAGGTGGCCAAATGATCGACTCAAAGATGATCATATATTCACATTCACTATCTGCGGTTAGCAGACGACCATACATTCATTCATTTCACAGATCTCACCAAACTGGATGTAGGGATTTACTTTGTGGTAGTGCACATGTGATCCATTAAATAAATAAATTGTCATTCTTTCCCACACTGGTATCCGGCTTCGCTGTATTAATTGAAATTGAGTTATTTTAGAAAAAAAATGTGTTCTTCTGACAAAATTAATGAAGTATGTTGTACCTATTTTCAATGTCGGGCGGTACTGTACCCTTTCACCACCGGCTACCCATGCAGAAAAAAATGGCACGGTACTATCCTTGCAATGCGAGGGTAGTTCCAAACATTTTTTTTTTAAGAAAGCTGTATTAGAACAAACGCAGCAAGTCATCAAAATAACCAGGAGGAGACCTTAGCCCCTGGTGACCTCAAATAGACAATCAAATGCTGTTACTTTACCAAAGTATTGACACAGTTGTTGCATTATTGTACTCTCCACAATCCGGAGTAACGTACACATACAAATTTACAACAATCCAAATGACAAATAAAACATCACATCATACAAATAAAAAATAATGGTGAGATAAAAATTTGCTTAGTTACTGGGATCTTCGTTATTTTTTATGAGTAATCCAAACTTCACTAATTCTGTGACAAATAAGAAAAATACTAATTGTACTCATGAAATTTTAAGTAGCTCATCGTCCAAACACAGAACAAGTAATCTGACATTCATAAATTGCGTTGTAATAATCTTTACACGGCAATGTCTAAATACAAAACAAAATCAACATAAGAAAAAAATTTCGTACACTAGTTACACGTAGAAGTCAGGCTCCATATCAATACACGCAATAAATAGTTAGCAATAAGTGCTTGAATCCACCAGTAGCTCTCGTATCTTACTCTACTGCTCATTTCTCTATTGTTACATATTTAGATGACAAGAACTTGCATTTCGACTAGCCTTCGTTACACTTTAATGTGAAATATCACCACTGTGATAATGAAAATAAGTGGCTTCAGTCAACACACTAACAAGATCATTACTGTCCACGACATCAAAATGCATCAGTTAATTCCGATATTTGTTGTGCAATGCAAACTCTTGTCCCCTGTCATAACCTTACTGATCAATGCAACAAGAGCCGCTACGTTAGTATTACGCCACTGGCTAATAATTAAAGCATCATTGCACCAAATATTCTAATAAACATGGTACGTGAACTTGATAACCCAGAACAAACAAAAAAGAAACACTAACTATTCTAAACACAAATGTTAATAAAATACAATTACACTTGCTGTCCCTTCAGGAATGAAACACATAAAAAAACATTTACACAATTACAAATACATTATTCCCTATCTTGCGAGTCACACGGAATCATTTCATTCTGTGATTTTCTTGGGGTCTAAAAAGTTGCTGACAGGTTCCCTAGAAACACTGTCTCAGTGTCAAAGCTCTCCCATGGTTACCCGGACGAAAGTCTTTAAGTCACTCAAATCGGCATTTTGAACACGCACTGAACAGTAAACTGTATCTCACATTAAACACAAATGTCATAGTCACTCGCAGCGTACCATCCACACGAATCTGGTCGTCCAGAAATGGCCCTACAACTACTATTACCCACGGGTCTGTCCTTTCAGTTCATGGTGTAACTAAAAGTCGTAAGTTCCAACAAACAGCACTTATTCCCGCACCAATTATAGAAATGTCTCCTACTACAGACGAAAATGTCAATGTCCCACTCTAGTTTCTTGCGTTCATACAATAATTAGTCACCAAACGACAACTGTCCTCTTTAAGTATACCAAGTGTCCCACATGCAATTCACAAAGCACACTTAACCAGTCACTGCCAAAGGTTTATGGATCCCACCGTTCAGTGGTCAAGACAAAACAAAAGAATCGTCCTGTCTGCTAAGGAGAAAATCTTTTCCACCACTCACAACATGGAAACACCAGTCCTTCACTTTCCACCTTATGGAAAGTCGCAGTCATCTTGTTTCACGGCTCCACAGTCCAGTACTAGTTAATAGCTGCTGGTAAAAAATGCTCGCCGGACTCTGCGCCGCGTCGTTCATTCTGCCGTGGCGCCGCCGTTGAGCAGACGAAACCACCCGCTGTTGCCTCCGCGGGATACTTTCCCCAGTCGTAAGGGTGGTGGAACTTATGAATGGCCAGTGGCACGTGCGTGTCGCCCCAGGCCGTTGACCTGCTGTAGTGGGCGCGTGGAGTGTACCCCGTCCGGCAGTGGAGTGGGGAGTGCCGTGGCTCTGTCGCCCATCGCCATGGCTACGTCAGCTCGGCCCGCTAGCAGTATGGGCGTTACGACGCCCAATCAATCAGACCCTTCCATGCATCTCGCAACATTACAGACAAAAGGATATATTTAAATACTCATTGATTACATGTATGATCTATTAGATACATTAATAATAACAGAATCTTTGTTCTAAAAAACATAGAACTATACACCCTAGTTTTCTACACATACATCAACATTTATCCCTTTTCTATATACAGCCCACACTTGCGCTATTGATTGTACCTGTCGTCCCTCATACAAAACATGAAAGTGTAAAAAAAAAAGGAATAATAAACAATCTATACAACTCATAATTACAATATAAAATGGTAGACTACTCTAACATCCTATCACAATAAACATTTTAGAAACTGGTGACTCTAAATCTACAACATACAATGCACCTTTGTGCTTGTGACAGACTGAAATTAGTATCTCTTTATATATTTTACCTTTTTTTATTATATATAACAACATTTCTAGGACACGCGTGTACCATCCACATGATGTCAGTTCCTGACCTGCCATCGAGGTTCATCCAAATCAAACAATACACAATAATGTTTTAGTTACAGATCGGTAGCATCCCCTTTACAGGAGTGTGCGCATTGATCACACTACTCTACGACTCTCACTCACCAGACATCACATTTTCCTTCTCATTCAATCCATTAATACACTAACAGAATAGGTCTAGAAGTCAGCTAACCTTAACACCACCACACTCACGACAACATACCATACCTTTGCTCCCTTATACTCAACCACATAACACATGAAGCTGTTTTGGAGATAGCTTTCCAGTCTCCGAATTCGTCCTTTCAGTCTGGCACCTCTCTCCATCGGCTTACCTCTGCATTCGCTTTACCGACTATTCCTCCTGCTAAATATCACTTTAGAATTGCGACATTTCATCTAAGAACAAAAATACACAAATTATTCAACCTGCATAATAACTGTACACATTCTTGGTACCGTTTTGATTAGTTATACTGGTACCAGGCTTCAACAACAACAACAACAAATATTATTTTTGCCAAATCGCAAATGTTATGCTAAGAATTAGATCTACACTTATATTACATCTTACGTCAGTATTCCACAACGTTCACCATCTGGATCTCATACTCCCCTTATGTCCTTTCACATTGTGCAGTTGTCCTCATCTCTTCATTCGTATTTCGGCTCTCCGTCCGTCCATTACTCCATCATTTCCTGGTCTTCCTTCGCCATTGGCATCAATCTCTATTGCAGCATACACAGGCCTCTCTGTAACATACATCTAAGACATCTCCACATTATTAATTCTACTCACCTTTATTTACCACTGTTTCATCACGTCGAATCTCTATTTATTAATCACACTGCTTCACGTCGCTTCTCTCCTTAAAGATCACCTTTATCCACTACTATTTATCACGTCGCTTCTCTATCTACCATCTTTATCCACTCATTAATCATCACGTCGTTTCTGCTTGATCCTTATTCATATGACAAAAAATACGTACATACACCACTCTGTCGACTCCTGTTCATGACTCATCCGACCAGTCTATTCCGTCATACTTCCTGACATCCCGCCTAAAAATTTTTATGTTCGATTTGACCCTGCACAACGCTACACACCACAAATAAATACGCTGACTATCTACCATAAATCGCCTACTTTAGATCTATCCTTAACTTTTCCATAATTTGATGTTAGAAATGTGATGAAGCCCACGAGATTGTTTTCCCTTGATCGTCTCAATCAGTACAGCAATTTCATGTACAATCCGCCTCACTCTGAATGGTCCACTATACACCGTAAAGAATTTGCTAGTTAGGAATCTGTGCATCTTTGATAATCGATGAGTTTTAATTAGAACCTTGTCTCCTACTGCCAATTCGATCTTACGGATCTTTCCTTTCTGCTTCTCCTGCCTTTCCTTAGCTGCTTTCTTAATACGCTCTATCGCAACCTTGACAATTTCTGTGTGCCTCTGCTTTCCTGATCGCGGAAAATCTACCAGCTCCCTGACTCGATCCGGTGGTGGTTCATTCTTTAGTACCGTAATTGGTGATAAACCAGTTGCTCCATGTGGTAGCTCATTGAGGATGTCCTGAAAATCTTTGAGAAAAATACTCCAACTTCTGTGTTGCCTATGGCAATAGATCTTACACAATTTTCCCAGTTCTTTTACCACTATTTCACTGGGGTTACTTGCAGCATGGTATCAGGATATGAACACCGGTTTTATCCTTCTTCTCTTCAGTGTGGTTAGCCATTGTCTGGATCTATACTGCGGTCCATTGTCAGCTATGAACTTTTCTACAGTTCCTACTTCTCGCAAAAAGTTTTTAACGATCGCTGCTGCCACTGTCCATCCCGTCGCACGTTTCAATGCGGTAAAAGTCGCATACTTCGACACCAATTACACTGCTACTAAAACATATCTATATCCCTGCACTGACTTAGGTAGCGGGCCAAACAAATCTGTTGCTCCGAATTCCCTCAGTCTACCTGGCACTATCGGAAAAAGCGGTGCTTTGCATGAGATAGTTAACGATTTTACCTTCTGGCACAATTTGCAACTACCAAGCACGTTCTTGATCCTCCTCTCCATACTAATGAAATAAACTGATCCCCTTAACTTCTTACAGCATTTCCTTGCCCCGTAATGCCCGTAACTTAGGTGCGTGTACCAGATCAACTTGTTGACTATTTCATTTGGTATACACAACACCCAGTCCTGTGTGTTCGGATTTCTACGGTAGAAAAGGACCCCGTTCTGAATTGTATAAAAGCGCGCTATATTGGAATCTAAGTTCGCTCTAACTCTGTCCTTCACCATTCTTCATGACGCGTCTTTGTCCTGCTCTTTCGCGATATTTGTGAGTACCGCTCCTATGTATTTCTCGAACGGCACGCCCTGCATATACAATATATCATATCTGTTCTCGTTTACCTCCTCATCAAAGCATTGACCATGCCCTACTGGGTTCCTTGACAACGCATCTTCCACTATATTCTGTGGCCCAGGAATATACATGACCGAAAACTGAAACTCCTGTAAATAGAGTGCCCACCTAGCGAGTCGTCTATGGTTAAGTTTGGCCGACATCAGAAACTGTAGTGACTTGTGGTCAGTATAGATTTTAGTATGCCTTCCATAGAAATAGTATCTAAACTTACTAAAACCCCATACTATTGCCAAAGCTTCAAGCTCAGTTACCGTGTAATTTCTCTCAGCTTTGCTAAGCACTCGGCTCGCAAATGCAATAGGTTGTTGTATTACTTCTCCTCGTTGCTCTTGCTCTTGTAACAATGTTACCCCAAGTCCACTACGGGAACTGTCCGTGGCCATACAAAACTCTTTCCCTAGGTCTGGATGCCCGAGAAGAGGTGCCGATAGCAGTGCCTTCTTTAACGCCTCATACTCTTCCTGTGCAACAGGGTCCCAATTCCATACCGTTTTCATTCCAGTCAGCTGACATAGTCTGGGTGTCGCTGCACCCCCAATCTTAATGAACCTCCTGTAAAAATTGATTAATCCTAAATAACCCCGTAGCTGACGTTTTGTTCTTGGCACCGGAAAATTTCTGATTGCTTCGAGTTTGTCTGGATTTGGACTTATTCCCTCTGGTGTCACAATGTGACCTAGAAACTCGATTTCTTTCCGTCCAAATTCTGACTTTCCCAAATTCACGGTCACCCCATGTCTCTCCAGTGCACCGATCAATATGCCTAACGTTCTATTGTGGTCTTCCCAGTTTCTTTCTGCCATCAGGACATCATCCACGTACTGTGTTACCTTGTCTTTTATTCCATTAGGAATGACAGTATTTAGCGCTCTGATAAATGCCGCGGATGATACATTTAACCCAAATGGTAGTTTCCGGAATTGATACGATTTCCCGTAGCACAAGAAAGCAGTGTATTTTCTACACCCCCTATCTAACTCCACCTGCCGGAAACTCATTCTCAAATCAACTGAGCTGAGAACTCTGATCCCGTGGAACTTTTGTAGCAATTCGTCAAGTGTCAGCGGCCGATCTGTCTCTGGCTCTATTATCTTATTGCGTCCAAAACTAATCTAATTGACCCATCCTTTTTTTCAACACAAACTAAAGGGCTGTTGTACGGACTGGATGCTGGTTCGATAATCCCTTGTTGTAGCATGCTTTCGATCTCAGCTTCCACTCTTTCTTTGTACACAACAGGTATCGGGTACACTTGGGCCCTGAACTGTTTATGTGGCTAAACCTTGAATCTATACACAAAATTTCTTATTGTACCCGCAGCATGTTTAAATACCTTTCTATTCTCGTATAAAATTTTCTGCAATTCCCCGTAGACCGTGGTCCCTCGTAAATGCCAGATTTTCTCCCTGACCTCCTCCTCCAAACATTTATGAATTTCCTTCTTCTCTTGTTCGAACCCCGTATTCTGTGCCTGTCTACCGGACTTTACCGCCAGACGTAATGCTAAGTGTGCGTTATCTTTACCATGTAAGCAATCGTCGAATCTCAATGTAATTTCCTCCGAATCTCGTTTCAACTCCATCGAACCATTTCTCATGTTAACGACTGCTTTATATTGGTTCAAAAAATTAACGCCTAATATCCCTTCAACAGTTAGAGATGACACAATCATGAACACTGTACTAAACCTCTTCGCCTGGCACACAAAGTCTACCTGCGCTTGTAACTTCACCTCAATTCCCTTTCCTGTAATTGCCCCTCTCACTGTTGTCCTTTGCAATGGCAACGTTGGCCATGGTTTTGTAAGACTACAACACTTAAACACATCTTCCCTCAAAACACTCATTACACTGCCTGTGTCGATGACACAAGGTACGATTATATTATTTATTTCTACGCTAATTATTGGGTGGACTTCACTCCCCACATCTCCTACCTCCTCTAACAGATTCTCCCTTAGTTTTCCGTAATCGATACACCTAATATTTACATCATTAATAGTCCTGGTTTGTACCCGTCTATCAAGTAGTCACCTTCTTGTCCCTCCGTCATTGTGACAATGATTGTCCTGTCGTGAACCCAATAACTGTCTATCCTCTCTTCGCCCATCATTTTCATTTTGCCTTCTTCTTCCATCTCTGTCCCACCTTCTGTTTTCCCTGTTTGCTGGTCGATATCCCCATGAATTCTGCCCCCTATTTCCTCGCCATCTTCCATTTCCGTCATTCCTCTGATTCCATGCTCTCCTGTCATTCTGATAGTTTCTACCGTTCCTATCCTCAACTCTGTCTGACCTATGAGACATGTCGCCGTTCACAATGTTGCTCTCATTACCCAGTTCCTGTAAGAAGTGCTGAAATGACGCAGAATCGTTCAAGCCTCTGCCTGCTATCACTATATCTCTGCGCAATCTCACTGGCAACTTCGTTATACAGATCCTAATGAGCTCCCCAGTTTCGTATGGCACATCCAAATACCTGTTTCGTCTCAGCAATTCCTGATAGCACGACACTGGATCTCTTATATCACCTTCGTTACAATTTGGCATCATCAATATGCTTTGCTTAACCTGGTCCTGCTTTCTTTTCTACCAGAATTCATTTAAAAACTTGTCACAAAACATCTTGTAGCTACTACAGTCTTTAATAACTTCATGCATTTTCGCTCTAGCCTCGTCCCTCAAATGGTTACACACAAACTTCATTTTGAGGAGCGGTCCCCACGATGAAGGTAATGAATCTTGAAATTGAGATAGCCACAGGCATGGATGTTGGTAATTATCAGGATCCGGAAAACAAGTGTACGTTTGTACCGACACGAAGTGCCTCCTACATTCTTCTTCCGCATTTATGTTTTCCGACCTTGGACTATACCCAGTTGAGTTTGCCACCTGTTTTATCCGACACAGCCGTTCTTCCAACTGTCTGAGTTCGTCTTCCTCTTTCTGCCTATTTTCGTTTTTCGAATTTATCTGACTCTCCCTCTGCAGTCTACCTGAAGGTGTTTCACCTTCGCTTCTGCATGCTAATTGCAACTGTGCTAGTTCTTCCCTATGTTTCCTATTTGTTTCTAATTGTGCCTCTTTAAACTGTAATAGTGATTGTATGTCCTCCTGGCCGGCATAAACCTCTCGCTGCGTACTGTCAGAGCCCGTTTCGCCTCTTATACTGATCTTTTCTGCATCTGCACTAATCGTATTCATTCTGGCCACTACCTCCGCAACTTCGTCCCTGTGTTTATTTAGCGCCATTTCCTGCCGTGTGACTTGAGCTTCCACGCTGTCTAATGCCCCTTGTTTATCTGCAAGTAAGTCCTCCACTATCTCTTTGATTCGCTCATTCGGCCACACGCACCTA
Source organism: Schistocerca americana (assembly GCF_021461395.2). Taxonomy (NCBI): domain Eukaryota; kingdom Metazoa; phylum Arthropoda; class Insecta; order Orthoptera; family Acrididae; genus Schistocerca; species Schistocerca americana. The sequence goes on along the minus strand of NC_060123.1, from coordinate 398,191,060 downwards.
TGTTCTGTAATATCGCTCTCTATTGCACTTATTCGTACCTCAAAATTATTGGTTTTTTCTTTCACGGCATCACATACTTGCTTCACCGCACCCAGATTCTTCTCCCCCTCATCTAACCGATTATTAACTGCGGACAGACGCTCATCGATAACTGTGTGTAGCTTCCTCATTGCCTCTTTATTTCCCTTATCCATTGCCTCCAATCTTTCCTTATTTGCTTCCAATCTTTCCTTACTCTCCCTATCTCTCTCCTTAGTCTCCCTATCTCTCTCCTTATTATCTCTATCCATCGCTTCCAATCTTTCCTTAGTTGCTTCAAATCTTTCCTTATTCTCCCTATCTCTCTCCTTATTATCTCTATCAAATCTTTCCTTATTCTCCCTATCTCTCTCCTTGATATCTCTATCCATTCTCTGTAAAAACTGCAGTAGCACACTGTCATTTGCTACCATTGGTGCGCTCACTTCGTTCGCCTGAGAAACCGTAGCTTCGATAAGGGCAGCTGCACTTTCACTGCATACCTGACCTAGTCCCAGCTCGCCCGCGTCGTCGGGAAAAGCCCGCGTTTGTGGACAAAGCCCGCCGCATAAAGGATCACCCAGCAGCGGTCCACTAAACAATTCACCCCCTTCTGAGTGTTTGTCTTTCCCCCTCATTAACCCATGGTCAACAGCTACTTCCTGCTGCACTGGTACGTTCACCCCAGAATCACTATTCTCCATGGTGACTACACTTTTCGACTGCGACCTAGTTACTACGGACATTACGCAAAAAAAATTATGCAACGATCTTCCAGCCTCGGACGATATAGCAATTAATTACATAAAAAAAATAAAAGATCCTCACCAATACAGAAAGAAATTGCAAACAGAAAAAATTTTACTTCTTAGCGCTATCACCATACATTCCATCAAAAATAAAAAAATCTTAACAGCAAACCTTAACAGCAAAATATCCTGGCAAAAAAAATATCCTGGCAAAAAATATCCTGACAAAGGAATCCTGGCAGGGTCGAAATTATGAGAGGCACCCACATGCCTTGCTCATACTGTGGCATCAAGCAGTCAGGCCTGCAAGATGAGTGGTCTGCCAAGCGAGTGGATTCATTCTTATTTATCGAGTAACATGAACCCTAGTACTCACACTTAAGTTTCCAGTTATCCTCCTATATGATTAATACGCAACAGAAACACGCATCTGACTATCAGTAATTTACATAACTCTGACTGGACACTACGCACTGGCAATACCACATTTTCTTTTTGTCTTTTATTTAACGGCTTTTATCGACACGTGACCACCGCACTGAATATGAATGGCGCACGCATTATAAATTCGGGACATTATTACAACATACAATTCGAAGGAAAAGTCACCAATATTTTTCTTTTCACTATCTTATTTATTCCGATAAATTCTTTAACCTAAACACACAAATTCTATAACCTACAACAACAACACATAAGAAATTCCGCCCAGTGGGCATGGCTTTACAATGGTGAATCCCTATATTATGGTCTCGTAATTACTTTTAACGCTACAGTGCACTTTCTGGATAGGATGGTGGATCTTTTATTATACCTCACACTTCGACTCTCACAATCATCATCACTAAACTCTCCTCCAGACCGAGCGGTACCGAAGGAACAAGCATAACCCACTAATGTTTTGAAACTACCTCGCTACTCTCCCATGCAAACCACACATACCCAAATTACATGACATACACCACACTACAACATGAAATACTACACAGAGAATGGTCACAACATTATCGCTTTCAGCTTTCCCACTTCAATTAATATTTATCCCAGTTTCACAAGACACTGCCCCACTTTGTAATTCTACTTTCCTACTATTAACTCTGGAGATATTTGCACGTCTTCCTGTGCAATGCAAGCCAAGTGGCGTTGCTGGATAGACGGCCGACTCACCTTGCTTCTCTCTCAGAGTTTGAATCAAGCGTCACACGGAATCATATCACGCAAAGTAATATTAACAAACATCACACACGCGAGTCCTCAACTGATACCATGACGAGTACTTCTCTTTATCCTTTGTGTCATACACAGATTGAGACTCACACAGTACTCACCACATGGAAGTACTCGTCTCTAATTTCAAGTCCTGCACACGCCATTTCTTAAATATTTCAACTTATGGTACACACGCTATTTCTTAAGTATTTCAACTTATTGTACACACGCTAGTAATTCAGCTTAACTTAAGCACACGGAAGTATTTCAACTTAATGCTACACGTGGTTTCATTGTGACTGTTGGTCACTTCCGAAGATTCCTACAATCCCTTTAATATTACCTGCCTGACATTTAATTCTCCCCACAAAAGTTCCTGAAATAGAGAAATTATTATTTCAAACTACTCTTAAATATTCCACATGCATAACATGTCTCCACTCTTTCATCATTAAGAAGCACAACTAAAACAGGTCTTAACAGCACAAGATCCAGCGGCAGAGTGCCGAAACATGGCCGTTCTCTAGGTCCTCTCCCATCTCTGTCGAGGTGGGGGAAGCACCTTGCTATCGTATTGGTCAGCCACATTTCAGGCGCTCAAAGTTCTGGTAAATTTCATCTCTTTGGTCCCACCAAAGGTGGCCAAATGATCGACTCAAAGATGATCATATATTCACATTCACTATCTGTGGTTAGCAGACGAACATACATTCATTCATTTCACAGATCTCACCAAACTGGATGTAGGGATTTACTTTGTGGTAGTGCACATGTGATCCATTAAATAAATAAATTGTCATTCTTTCCCACACTGGTATCCGGCTTCACTGTATTTATTGAAATTGAGTTATTTTACCAAAAAAATGTGTTCTTCTGACAAAAATAATGAAGTATGTTGTACCTATTTTCAATGTCGGGCGGTACTGTACCCTTTCAACAATTGGGTGCCTGACGAGGACTCGAACGGCGATCATTTGCCTCTTGTGGGGAAATTATCAACTGAGATAATCAGGCACAACTCATTAAACGTCCATACAGGTTTACTTCCGCCAGAATACATATGAAGAGACTAGACACGAAGAATCAATGTGCAAAGAAATGGGGTGCGGAAATACTGAGGCATGAAGAGATACGCTTGAAGATTTCTGAGGCTATAGATGGCACAATAAGGAAGAACTCAGTAAGCAGTTCAACTCAAGAAGAATGGACATCTCTGAAAAGGGCAGTCACAGGAGTCGGAAAGAAAAACATAGGTACAAAGAAGGTAAATTCAAAGGAACCATAGGTGACAGAAGAAATACTTTAGCGGATGTACAAAAGAAGAAAGTACAAAACTGTTCAGGGATATTCAGTAATACAGAAATACAAGTCACTTAGGAATGAAATAAATATGAAGTGCAGAAAAGCTAAAATGAAATGGCTGCATGAAAAATGTGAAGAATTAGAAAAAGAAATGATTGTCGAAAAGACTGACTCAGCGTATAGAAAAGTGAAAACAACGTTCGGTGCAATTAAAAGCAAGGGCTATAACATGAAGGGTTCAGCGGGAATTCCCCTATTAAACGCAGAGGAGATGACGGACAGTTGGAAAGAGTACAGGGAAGGCCTCTTTGAAGGAGAGGACTTGTTTGGTGTGATAGAAGAAGAAATAGGAGTCGATAGGGAAAAGATAGCGAGTCGAGTATTAGAATTTGAAAAAGCGTTGAAAGAGTTAAGATCAAATAAGGCATAAGGGATATATAACTCTTCATCGGAGGTTCTAAAATTGTTTGAGGAAGATGCAACAAATCGATCCACATTGGTTTGTAGACTGTGTGAGACTTGCGATATACCAGCACACTTTCGAAAACACACCATTTACACGACTGCGAAGATTACAAAAGCCGACAAGTGCGAGCATCATCACTAAATCAGCTTAACGGCTCATGCTCCCGACTTGCTGTCAAGAATAATATACAGAAGAATGGAGAAGAATAATGTGGATCACTTAGATGACAATGTTTGGCTTTAGTGAAGATAACGGCTCCAAAGAGGCAGTTCTGACGCTGCAGTTGATAACAGCAGCAAACCTGAAAAAAAATCAAGATAGGTTATAGGATTTGTCGACCTGATAAAAGCGTTCGACAGTGTCAATGGTGCAAGATGTTCGAAATTATGAGAAAATTGGACTAAGCTAAAAGAAAAGACAGGTAAAGTACAGTAAGTACAAGACACAAGAGGGAAAAATAAGGGTGGAAGACCAAGAACGAAGTGCTCGGATTAAGAAGAGATGTAATTCGCCCCTATTGTTCAGTCTATTCAACGAAGAAACGATAACGGAAATAAAAGGAGGGTTCAAGAGTGGCATTAAAATTCAAGGTGATAAGACTCGATGATGAAACTGCTGTCCTGAGTGAAAGTGAAGAAGACTTACAAGCTGTGTGTTGAATGGAGCGTACAGAATATGGATTGAGAGTAAATCGGAGAAAGGCGAAAGTAACGCTAAGTAGTGCACGATGTTCTTCTTGTAATAATGTTTTGTCCATCTTCGTTAGCCTATAAAGCTGCGAAAGTTTGTGAACTTCATACTGTCTTTCTTGTGGTTAAGGATTCAACTACGAACAGCCAGTTTTGCCGTTAATCCCTCAATTCCGTCCCAAAGGGAGAAGCAATAGTGATTAGTCCGCCACTCAGCAAGGCTCCTAAGTTTCTGCCAAAGAAGGGCAGAGAAACAAAGACATTTAGTTGTGAATCTTATCCTGCTAAAATTCACAAAACTGTGAGATAAAAATTGCACAAAGCTGTGAGATAAAAAATTACACAAAAATCAATTTTACAGTCAGTAAGTGCACGACTAACCCGGTGGCGTAAGAGAGTCAGACGATATTCCAAAATCTCGCTCAGCACTCATAGCCCGTAGCTTGGGTGGCTTTCCCAGATCAATTTAAGGTTGATTCCCCGCCTTGATAGGCAACATGCGTCTTATGTTAAGTTTTTCATCTCGACTTCCTCTACGCCACTGTGTTACGTTGTAAGCAGTTAACACCTCGTATTTTCCTATTTGCGACTACCAGCTCGTTATATTTTGCCTACATCGACGTAGCGTCATCCACTCTTGCTAGCCTCCTTAGATAACCGTACGTTAGGAACTCTGTCCACTAAGGGAAGTGATTTGGCAATAATCAAAATGGCTCTGAGCACTATGGGACTTAACATCTATGGTCATCAGTCCCCTAGAACTTAGAACTAATTAAACCTAACTAACCTAAGGACTGCACACAACACCCAGCCATCACGAGGCAGAGAAAATCCCTGACCCCGCCGGGAATCGAACCCGGGAACCCGGGCGTGGGAAGCGAGAACGCTACCGCACGACCACGAGATGCGGGCAGGCAATAATCAGAATGGCTGGACATGTACGATCATATTGTTTATTTAGATATATTTACTTACATCATTGCTGTGCCACTGTAGACTTCTATAAGCTCATACCATGTGTTATCTTGTGAAGATCCAGTTTGATCCCGGGATAGTCACACGTCACCAATGGCGCTAACTACCGTTGTTTGGCACTAGATTAGAAGGATCGTTATTCTTTATCGTCCTAGATTTCTACTGAAATATGTCCTTTGTATATTATGTTGGTATAAATTAGTTGTACATCTACATACGTACTCCGCAAGCCATTGTACGGTGCATGATAGAGGGTGTATCGTACCAGTGTTATTTATTTCCTATCTCATTTAGTTCCGTTATCGCCTGTCCGTTCTTTTACCCTTCTTCTATACAGGAATTACCTGCCGTTTTTCCAGTTGCTTGGGACTTTGAACTAGGCGCCATAATTGCAAGCTAAATAATGGGTCAATGTCACAGAGACCTCTATGTAGAACCAAAATGGGATTCCATCCGGACCTGGCGACTTGTTTGTTTTCAACTGTTTCACTTGTTTTTATACACCAGGGATGTTTATTGGTGTGTCATCCATACGCGAGATATGTGAGTGTGACACAACAATACTCGCACATTTACTATTAATACAAGTTTTCTAAATGTGTCCCACAGGATTTCGCGAGAATTACAGGGTGGCACACGAAATGTGTTACCATTTTGTTTTTGAATATAAACTTTATTGTCAATACAATTTGAAAGGAACGTATACTACAATGAAGATCCGTCCATGGAGATTGGTTCTATTTCAGCACATGCTCAGTATGTCCACCATTTCGTTTCCTAACTTCCTTCAAACGAACACTGAAGTTACTGATTACCCTACGACACATGTCTTCCGTAATTTAACTGCAAGCTTGAAGAATAATTCTTTTGAGCTCCATTAAATCACGTGGACGTTTGGGGAAAATTTTTTCCTTTAGGTACCCCCAAAGATAAAAGTCACATGGACTGAGGTCTGGACTATTGGGGGGCCAATTTTGTCCGTCATTGAAGTGACCTGGAAACCTGAGTGAAATGATCCGCATGTCGAAATGCTCGTGTAAAAACTCCAACACAGTGTTTGCACTATGTGATCTTGCTCCATCTTGCATGAACCACTGCGTGTTGAAGGGCAAGGCAGTAGCAAGAAGCTGTGGAATGAAGCTATTGCGAAGCATGCTCAAATAACGTTCGCTGTTCACAGTTACTTCAAAGAAAAAGGGTCCAATAAGTCCGTGACTGGAAATTGCTGCCCTCGCTGTAATCCTCGGAGCAATTTGTTGTCGTTCATGAAGCACTTGTAGGTTTTCAGTGGCCCAAAAGCGTAAATTGTGTTTGTTAACCACACCGTCTAAATGTAAATGCGCCTCGTCTGAAAACCAAACGTTGTTGAGAGCTTCTTCTCTATCCTCCGCCCACTGAGCAAACAGTAGTCCCTGCTGCTTGCGTTCTTCAGTGAGCTTCTGTGCACAGGTCATCTTGAATGGGTACATATGGAGGTCACTTTTAAGAATGCGTTGAACGGAGCGTCTGGATATTCTCAGTTGCACTGCTGCCTTTCTACACGATTTCCCGGGACTTCTCTGTACAGCAACTCGTACCGCTTCAATATTCGCCGGTGAACAAACAGGCTTAGGCCGAGATCGCTTCGCTTCCAATACAGTTCTCTCTTGTAGAAATTTATCGTACAACCTGTGGATGGTCTTCTTGCAAGGGACCCATCGTGTGTTAAACTGTTGTCGAAAACGGCTCTGAGTCACAACAAGACTTTTCGTTTCATGAAAAAGTAACACAATTGCCGATCGTTGCTGTGTCGTCAGTCTCCCATTGTCAGCCATTGCTGCTTACTAGTCTCCTAGCGGCAGTATCGTGAATTACACGTCATTTCGTAACTCGTTTGTTTTTCCAAGCTCTGCTGGTACTGCTGTAGAGATCCCTGCGGGATATCTAATGTGCGCCGTAAATTGTGAAAGAAACAATTGGTAACACATTTCGAGCGCCACCCTGCGCCACTCTGTACCGAAGATTCTCATGTAGTTTCCTCAAGAATTTCTGTTAGATTTTCATATAGGCTGCACTGACATTTTGGAGAGCTGCATCAAACAAGTCTCAGGACTGAAGACCACAACAAACAACATAAACTCGTTCAATGTTTTTTGTCATTCCTATTTTGTAAGGACTACAAAAACTGTAATAATATTCTAGAATTGGTCACATCATCGTTTTGTACTCGTATACTTGTTCCTTTACGAATGGGTTGCATTTCCACATGTGCCTTAAACTATGCTGTCGCACGGAAAGTTTTTAAATTTTTCGATTATAGAACCTGTCTGTCAGAAAAGGTGTGACGGTATCTTTGTACATTGAATTTATTCATCGGTCTCATTAATTTGAACAAAGGAGGGAATACTGAGTTTCTCAGTAAGAGAGTGGGGATGATATAAATAAAATATTTATTCAAAGGATTCACACACATAATAAGCTTGCTAATAGTAGGACTAGCATTACTCTGCTTCATTTAACACACACATGTAGAACAGAAGACCTAGAAATGCAAAATTGTCGTTACGTGATTGAAAATTTGACGATTTCATGGAGAATTTACTGCGGCGAAATTGCTGGGTGGTTGAATGTAACTTGCAGGCCAGCTGCTCGACTAACAGCTTGCACACGTCCGCACATGGCTGGCCACGCAATACAAACACAACGAGAAAAGCATCAAACTCAGTCCGAACCAGCTGGGAACTAGTTGGCAGTGAAATTTTAACAAAATTGAGAACCGAAGTGAATACAATAACCCATTATTCAAACGCTACGCAACATGCAGAAATTAACCTGCTCCACGTCGGTTGTTTAATGAAGGAAACTCGTTAGACATTTAGAAATATTCCACGAAAAAGCCGGTAAAAAGTTTAGATTCGATTTGATTCAGTTTAATTAATCAGACCGTGCAGAACCTATTCGATAACATGATCGACGAAGGACAACGTCTAATGCCACGTGCAGGTGGGCATGAAGAGGAAACAGGTAACTATCAGAAATTACTTCCACTACTCATTCAAAAAGGGTTAATGAAGATCATTGAAATGACTGACATGAGAGAGGAAACACGTTGGGTTGATTTAAAACCAGGAGATGAACACAGATTAAGACCAAGTGGAAACAATCAACAAAGGAAAGTAGGTTAAAGAATGCAAAACCAAGATCCGAAACACTGTAATGTGGCATGATGATTAGTGAAACGGATGTACGAAAGGAACACATTGTACGAGCGTGAATGATGCTGCATGGCATCACAAAATCACACCTCAACGCACGTGGTAGCAATCACAAAGAACGGTGTTATAATTCAACAGACTAAACAGTCGCAAAAGAAAAAGAAAGGAATAACATTACTTCAACAACCTCCACCTGGAAAAAACTAAGAAATCGCTTAACTGCAGCTACCTAGCCTCACAAGCTAATATAATGAATTCACAGCGCTGATGTAACGCACCGGATTGCAGTGGAGAGTGGTGCGCCGAAGCTCCAGTAGCGCACCAAAACATTCAACCATCACTCTGAATCATGTGACACCTACCAACCTCTGTTATAGAACTAAAGACTTTTGACTTATCTAGCCGAAGATCCCTACAGAACCAAAGATGTCCTGGTTTTTTACACACAGTGCCAAGCGCCAGAATTCTGATGGCTGTTAACTGATTGCTATGCTATTGCTAATTCTGAAAAATATAAACGAGCAGGATAACTTGTATACAGCAGTAATTCCTTTTATTTATACAAAGTGCCATTCTTTCAGAAGAAAATGGTGGATTAACCTTTCGTCTATTGAAAGGCGCCTGCTCAAATCTTGACAGATGCGTTTCGCCATTCTAAGAAATCTCTCTTCCGTTCCCATTCCCTTATACTGATCTTTAATGATTGCTCCATTTCATACACACTGATCAGGCAGAACATCAGTCCACCTACACAATAGTCATTATGTCGACGATTGGCACGGATAACAGCGGCGATGCTTCGTGGCGTGGAAGCAATGAAGCCTTGGTAGATCGATGGTGGGAGCTGGCACTACATCTGTAGAAATGGTCATCTAATTCCCGTAAGTACTTCGGAGGGGAGTATAAGCTCTGACGCCACGTTGATTCACATTCCAGATGTGTTCGGTGGAATTCAGATTTGGTGAGTTGGTGGGTCAGCACATCAACTGGAACTCTCCACTGTGTGACTCGAATCACTCCGTCGCACTCCTGACTTTGTGACACTGTGCATTATCTTTCTGAAAAACGCCATTGCCGTTGGGAAACATGATCACCGTGCGGGGTGTACGTGGTCTGAAGCCAGTGTACGACAGTTCTTGGCCACCATGGTGCCTTGCACGAGCTCCACTGGGCACATGGATGCCCACGTGAAAGTTCCCCAGAACATAATGGAGACGCCGACAGCTTGTCTCAGTTCCGCAGTATAGATGTCAAGGAGGTGGCGCAGTGGTAGCACACTGGACTCGCATTCGGGAGGACGACGGTTCAATCCCGTCTCCAGCCATCCTGATTTAGGTTTTCCGTGATTTCCCTAAATCGTTTCAGGCAAATGCCGGGATGGTTCCTTTGAAAGGGCACGGCCGATTTCCTTCCCAATCCTTCCCTAACCTGAGCTTGCGCTCCGTCTCTAATGACCTCGTTGTCGACGGGACGTTAAACACTAACCTAACCTAAGATGTCAAGGAGCTGTTCGTCTGGTAGACGACGGATTCATGCCCTCCCTTCGGCATAATGAAAAAGGTATAGGGATTCATCAGAGCATGCAACACTCTGCCTCTGTGCCAACGTCCAATGCCGATGGTCATGTTCCCATTTCAGTCGGAGTTACCGATGTCGTGGAGCTGACATTGGCACAAGCAAGAGTCGTCGGCTGCGGAGGCCCATTGTTAAGAAACTTCGGTGCACTATGTCTTCAAGACACCTTGTACTCTGCCGAACATTAAAGTCAAATATTACTTCCGCCACAGTTCCCCGACGTCGTGTTTTTCCAGTCTACGCTGTCTGCGACGTCCGACGTCTGTAACGATGGGTGGCCGCACAACCCCACGACGTCTGGTCGTAGTTTCACCACGTGTTTCGCGAAGTGTTCAAGACACCCACCACATCACGCATCGATCGCCGAGCCTTCGCGCCTTCACAGCCTGCCCTCGCTTGAACTCAGGTAGGTCGCACGCCTTCCCGATTCTACGGACAGCTCACCTACTGATACTACATGCACGGTGCGTGTGTCTGTCATGCATGGCCAGGAGACGCTACTTTCGACTGGATGGATATATATCGATAGTAGATCGGTGGTCATAATGTTCTGGCTGATCAGTTCTTGTTAGTATTCCTAAACACTTTTGTGACGTGTCATACCTCACAAGGTCCTCATCACTAATCTTGTAATAAAATACTGTCTGCATTATTCCCTTAGTTACAACCACTATCTTATATCTTACATTTATCCATGTCTAAAGGAAGTGTCATTATAGTCTGCCATTTCTGTCTTTCCTTATAACGCCCAAGTGTACTGTATATAGAAGCAGCATCACCGAAAATGTTTTTTATTGCTGATGAGCCTATCTTATTATCTGTTTGTGTATATGGAAGACATTAGAGTTCCTACTACACTTCCTTTGGACGCACTCGATGTTCCTTTCGCTTTCATAGAACATTTGTCGTGCACTATACCTTACTGTGTTCTCTTAGTGAAATACTCATCGATCAAGAACACGTTTGCGAAGATACTATGGACGATCCTACGTTGACTGGTCGTCAGCAGCATCAGACACCTTCCAGAAAATAAGCGTGACGGAATGTATCTGTTCACAAGACCGAAGTTTTGCTGGACGTGTCATGTGCATATAACAGGTTCCGTTTCAACCCTTACCCTCACCCCCCCTCTCAAGGGTCATATTTTTTTAGCTTAGAAAATACTTTACGATCTTGAAAGGGGCTGACGTAAGCGATATTCTCCTGAAATCTGCCCACCCGAACTTTTTATTATAAACAAGAATGATCTGCGTTTACAATGGCGCGGGGCTGTACCAATACGTAGCTAAAGGATCTTCTTTTCTTCAGATTTATTCCTAATGTTTAATGTATTAACGCGCTCTCTCACTGTGATTAACTATCGGAAATAAAAATTCTACAAACGTTATTTGATTTCCTGTAGCCATCGATTAACGGGAGCTGTGGGTGACACGACTTGGTCACAGATAAACTCCCTGTGGTCCTTCGGAGTGTTCACGGTTATCTGCGTTGTGCGCCACAACCAGTGGATTTACGACGTGTAGTTGGTTTATGGCTTGCACTTTGTGTAGTTCCCGCTCGTGTAAAGGTGTACTGCGCGGCACCGCTTCCTGTCTACGCGAACAATGCGATGCATGTCCCTCGTTCACACGTCCTCTGGCTTACGTTGGGATCTTAGCAGGCCATTTCGGGCAGTGCATACAATACATTTGTTGAAGTGGGTTCGCAGTTCTGCTCACGTTTCATACTCTTGCCGTAGTTATTTATTTTATTTTCAGTTATTTTAAGTCCAGTGGGTATGTTTATGAATAAATTTTCTGCTGCCAGTGCCAATTTTCTTTTATGTACATCTTACAGTGCGTATTCCGGGAAATCATTTCCATTTTCAATTGCCTGTTTCCCTGTGTACTATGCTATTTTTTCGTAACGTTTTTGATGTATGAGGTTTTGCATTGTTCTGTTGACTTTACTGTAATATACCCAGTGAAGACGCGCTATTTTTAGTTGATCATCGATTTTTATATATAATTAGTGGTGAAATATGGAAGCACTTGTACTTACAGTTTTATTATGGTCTAGCTACGCTTCTTCATTTGATATTGGATTTTCCCATCAAATCTTCAGCATTCCTTTGTGATATGACATTTCAAAAGTTATTCTCGTCATATCTGTAAAGCTTATTGTCCACATTCACTTCCGTATCTGACTACATAGCAAATATTTGCAAAAAAGGCATCCAAATATTTAACATTCGTTGTCAAAATATTTCTCTTCTTCAGAGACGCTTTTGTTGACATTGTTGCCTTGCAGTTTACAGTCTCTTTACTTAAGTCATTTTGACTTTGCTGTCCAAATAGTAAAAATCATTAACTGCCCCTAGCATCTTATTTCCTAATCTAGTTTTACTATAATTCGCTGTACTTGTTTTACTTTTGTTGTTGTTCGTCTTTTCATTACACTGTTAAGTCATCGATGGAAGTAGCATCATCAATATACCTTGAAATTTGCGTTTCCCTTTCAAAACCTCGCATTGATTTCCTATACTTCTTGAACAAAATAGCTATTGAAAAATCTGGGGGATAAGTAACAATTCTCTTTCAATGTTTCTCACTACGCTTCCATTTCATCTAATTCCTCTTCCCTTTACACATTGATAACTTTAACTCAGGTTCTCTTGTGCAGCTCTTCTATGTATTGTTTAACCTTCCAGTGTTTCCTTCTTTGCTTTAGCGAAGTTTGATATTCGTATAACTGCTTCTCTTTTTCAGAAACTTTCTTTTATAGCTTGCGTCTATCTTTTCGATAGATGCATCATATCCATGTGATACCTTATCAACGCAAATTTACTCTCTGCATCAATGGAGATCTGTGATTCAATGACAACAATATTGATGATGGCGCTTTGCTTACAGTTGATAAATCAGTCGGGAAGCAAAGAAATGTATCGGATAACGCAGTAGCTTAGTTCACAAATCACAAATTACCATAAAGAACTGGTTCATTAGGCTAACAAGAAATGTTTAATGTTAGGAAGAACTACGCTTATAGCTAGTACTATTGTTGTTTATTAAAACACAACCGGTTTCGCACAACTTTAAAAGACCATAGGCATACCCGTCGTTACTAGTCAGAATGTATTATTCAGAGAATATCGTCAATACTACGGCGAGAAAAATGAGAAAGGTAAAGAAGAGGTCTGGTATTCTTTAAAATTCACTTGCATCATTGTGACAGGAGGGCAACTCGGTGCAGGGCAAGGGAAAAGCGTTCCGCACGAATGACAAAGATAGATTTTTTATACACATGGAGATGCGGCTTTAAGCCGCGAAACCGGCTGTGTTTTAATAAACAACAGTTTTACCAGATGTAGGGGGAGTTATTCCTAACATCATACCTTTCAAAAGTTGTGGATGCCCGGCGTATAAAATAGTTTGTAACAAAACATGACTAGGTTTGCCTGAAACATTCAACATATTAATCATTGACACTGAATGCAGGAAAATATGGCCAGAGATAGTGCAGCAAATTCCCGGTTTCAATCACTTTCGGTGAAAGAGGAAAAAGATGGAGTAGGTTCAGAAGATGGGCCCAGAGGAGCCGTTGTAAACTAAACGAAGGTCTGGGGTGCAGACGTTAATCAAAACTCCCATAGTAGCTGCTTTTGCTGTCTGAGGTGTTTCTGTCGCTGTTGTTCTTTCCACTGATTCATATGTGATTATTGTACCGTAACTCGAATTTTTTGTGTTTATCTCCACCTGCTATGGACACAGTTTCAGGAAAGGTCTATCTGATTTTTGCTTTTTGCGCAGACTTGCGTAATTCCTCCGTTCACTGTCCAGAACAAACATAAAAATTTACTTGAACACTTCAGGGATGCAATGGGATAACGTACGACGGACCAGTGGTACAAAAATTGTCGTTAAGTTGTAGTAATACAGTCAGTGGCAATATCTCTTTACCAGACGTGGTGCCAATGAGATTTTACAGAGATACTACGAAAGAACTCAATTTTCTTGTAGCAGTTATTTATCGTAGCTCTTTAGAGAAAGAAGGATTACCAAGCGAATGGAATAAGTGCAAGTCGTTCCCGTTTTAATGATCATAGAAGATATCAGCATAATTATAGGCAAATGTAGCTGATATCAATATCAACGTAAGTATAGGTAAATTACCTGATATCAATCTGTAGTAGAATTATGGAAATCTTCAATGTTTTGGAGAACCAGGATCTTCATAACTACCAACATAGATTCCATAAGCCGAAATCTAGCGAAATGCATCTCGCTCTGTTCGCTCATCGAATCCAGTGCCGTAGACAGAGGCGTTCACTTTGATGTCGTGTTCCTTGGCTTACAGAAGATAATCGATACAATTCCACACTGTGATTTGTGAATAAAATACGAGATAATCGTGTATTGGATTATATTTGCGACTGCGCTCAAGACTTCTTAGCAGATAGAATGCGATACGTTCTTTTTTACTGGAAGAAGTCGACAGATGTGTGAGGTGTGCCAAATTAAAAGGAGACAAATGATATTTGTTAATAAAGTTCAATAACAGTGTTCTACTTACAGTTCATGTGGAAAAGTACAACTCCACATAATTGCCATTGACACTGATACACTGATCCCAGCGCTTAGGAAGGGAGTAATTGGCTTCCGAGTAGGAACTCTTGGGTCGCTCACGAATCCAGTTTTCCATAGTGTCCTGTACTTCGTTGTCACAGGAGAACTTAGCAGGATTGAGACATTGTTTTAAGGGGCCGAGTCACATGGGTAAATTTCGTGGCTGTAAGGAGGATGGTACAGGACCTCTCATCGAAATTCTTGATGGTGTTCGAGAGTTTTTTGGCCACATGTGCCCTAGTGTTCTGGAGGAGCACTGTCCCATTAGAGAGTTCCACTGCAGTTGTTCTTGATGGCCTGTTTGAGCGTACACAATCTCTTGCAATACTGCTCAACGTTAATCGTATGATAGCTAGTAGATGAGTGGAGATCCGTAGGAGTAAAGTGGGCATTTTATGGGTAAGAGGGGGTCTGGGATGCTGCCATTCTATGCTCATCCGTTAGGAGGCAAAGTCCAGGCTGTGACACGATGTTTCATCACATATTATAATCTGAGCAATGAAATCCGTTCCTTGCTCCGCGTATCTAACAAGTTCGGTAAGGCAATCATCCATTCTCGCCATATTCTGATTCTCTGACAGATGCCTGGACACCCATTGTGCACAAAGTTTGCCTTAACGAAGTTTCTCGTGGAATGTGTGACGTACAGTTTCTTTGCTTTTCGACGGTCCAGTATCAATGTTACATGTGCTGATCCGAATCATACGTATGAGGTCCTCCACAGCCGAGTCTTGACGCTGATGGTGACAACGTGCGCCAGGCCAAGTCCTTGATGCGTCAAGCGACATCTCGCTGACACCACAAGAATATTGTACACCGCTCAAGACATTGCTGTCTTTAATCTCTTTCATCCTGGTATAGATTTGTAAAATATGCTAAGCTTCGACGCGAAGAAATTGGATAACTGCTCCCAGTGATTGGGAGGAAGCCATTATGCAACAAACTTCGTGAACAATTCCAGAAATGAGGAAATTGCTGCGAGCTCTTAACTCCGCTTCTGCAACTGGGGAAACCACGTCATCTCTGGCAAACACATTCACCCGCTGGGATTACACAGGGTGGTCCATTGATAGTGCCCGGGCCAAATATCTCACGAAATAAGCATCAAACGAAAAAACTACAAAGATTGAAACTCGTCTAGCTTGAAGGGGAAAACCAGATGGCGCCATAGTTGGCCCGCTGGATGGCGCTGCCATAGGTCAAACGGATATCAACAGCGTTTTTTTAAAATAGGAACCCTCATTTTTATTACAAATCCGTGAAGTACATAAAGAAATATGAATGTTTTAGTTGGACCACTTTTTTCGCTTTGTGATAGATGGCGCTGTAATAATCACAAACGTATAAGTACGTGGTATCACGTAACATTCCGCCAGTGCGGACAGTATTTGCTTGCTGATACATTATCCGTGTTAAAATGGACCGTTTACAAATTGCGGAAAAGGTCGATATCGCGTTGATGTATGGCTATTGTGATCAAAATGTCCAACGGGCGTATGCTACGTATGCTGCTCGGTATCCTGGAAATTATCCAAGTCTCCAAACAGTTCGGCGGATAGTTACGTTATTTAAGGAAACAGGAAGTGTTCAGCCACACGTGAAACGTCAACCACGACCTGCAACAAATGATGATGCCCTAGTAGGTATCTTAGCTGCTGTGGGGATAATCTGCACATCAGTAGCAGACAAATTGCGCGAGAATCGGGAATCTCAAAAACGTCGTTGTTCAGAATGCTACATCAACACCAATTGCACCCGTACCATATTTCTATGCACCAGGAATTGCATGGCGACGACTTTGAACGTCTTGTACAATTCTGCCACTGGGAACAAGAGAAAGTACGGGACGATGACAGATTTTTTGCACGCGTTCTATTTAGCGACAAAGCGTCATTCACCAACAGCGGTAACGTAAACCAGCATAATATGCACTATTGGGCAACGGAAAATCCACGAAGGCTGCGAGAAGTGGAACATCAGCGACCTTGGTGGGTTAATGTATGGTGCGGCATTAAGGGAGGAAGGATAATTGGCCACCATTTTATCGATGGCAATCTAAATGGTGCAATGTATGCTGATTTCCTACGTAATGTTCTACCGATGTTATTACAAGATGTTTCACTGCATGACAGAATGGTAATGTACTTCCACCATGATGGATATCCGGCACATAGCTCACGTGCGGTTGAAGCGGTATTGAAGAGCATATTTCATGACAGGTGGACTGATCGTCGAAGCACCATACCAGGGCCCGCACGTTCACCGGATCTGACGTCTCAGGAGTTCTTTCTGTGGGGAAAGTTGAAGAATATTTGCCATCGTGGTCCACCGACAACGCCTGACGACATGCGTCAGCGCATCGTCAATGCATATACGAACATTACGGAAGGCGAACTACTCGCTGTTGAGAGGAATGTCGTTACTCGTATTACCAAATGCATTGAGGTTGACGGACATCATTTTGAGCATTCATTGCATTAATGTGATATTTGCAGGTAATCACGCTGTAACAGCATGAGTTCTCAGAAATGATAAGTACACAAAGGTACAAATATCAAATTGAAACAACCGAAATAAGATGTTCAAACCTACCTACGTTTTGAATTTTAATTTAAAAATTCTACCTGTTGCCAATTATTCGTCTAAAATTGTGAGCCATATGTTTGTGACTATTACAGCGCCATCTATCACAAAGCGAAAAAAGTGGTGCAACTAAAACATTCATATTTCTTTACTTATTACACAAATATACAATAAAAAATGGGGCTTCCTGTTTAAAAAAAACGCTGTTGATATCCGTTTGAGCAATGGCAGCTCCATCTAGCGGGCCAACCATAGCGCCATCTGGTTTTCCCCTTTCAAGCTAGACAAGTTTCGTTCTTTGTAGTTTTCTCGTTTGACGCTTACTTCGCGAGATGTTTGGCCCGGTCACTATCAATGGTCCACCCTGTATGCAGCACTGCTACAGCGATGGTCTTCTTTCTTAAAGGCGTACTTTATAGAAGTAAATCCGGTAGTACTCCTAGGCGGTGTTAAATGTCCATTACTGTTTGCACAGAATATAAATGATATACTGAAAACTGATGGAAGCTCCACGAGGTTGTTAGTTATCAACTGCAAGAAGGACGTAGTGGAGGAAGGAAAAACTCGCGGAGGATATGATTGGTGCAGGAAATGGAAGTTACCGCTGGGAATAAATGAATTTGACTATTACATGCAAATAGAAAAAGAGATCCATGTGGGAAAATCAGTTGCCAGATAAGATTCATTGGTAGGATCTTAGGGCAATGTAAATAAACGAAAAAAGTGCCTTATAAAATACACGCTAAGCCAAGAGATGGGACGCATCACGAAGGAATTATCTGAATGGGACTGAAATTGGCTGGTGTGATGTACTGGTACAAACAAATGTTTAGAATTTCAGAAAAAATTGATAATTCTTTTTTTCAGTAGAAACAGCTTCACATATTGACCATGTCTACAACTCATTGGTCCACTGCAGGCGCTTCTGCAAGCAGTTCTTCGGCTAGAAATTGACAGAGATGCTGTATGTCCTCGTAAGGGATATCGTGCCAAATCCTGTCTACTTGGTGCACTGCAGCGTCAAAATAGGGAGCTGGTAGGTAGAAACTGCCCATAATGCTCCAAGTGTTCTCAATTGGGGAGGGATCTGGCGATTACGCTAGTCAAGCACGAAGTCAAGGAGTAGAAACTCTCCTCGTGTGCAGGCAGGCATTATCTCTCTGAAATGAAAGCCTAATAAGGACTGCAATGAAGGTCAACTAAATGGGGCGTAGAATATCGTTGACGTACCGCTGTGGGGTCTTGCTATGAGAAGAAATGGTATCCCAGAATTTGGCACTCCTGGATGTTGGGACATAAGGCGGGCGGCGATAGTAAAGTTGGTATCTCACCACGTCCCCTGACGCGTCTTCAGCCTAGAATCACGTTAGCTGGTGTAGAATTGTCTTCAGCGAACACCTATGACTAATGATGACGTGCCTGGAGACGTCCCGAACGAAGGTGGAATACCAACTCACCTGTAGCCTGCCTTATGGCGCAACAACCGGGAGTGATGGTCAGGGGTAATACTTCAACTCAAACCAGAATCCTCCTGGTTATCGTCCGCAACGTCCTACCAGCACACAGTAAAGTCGATGACATTTTGCGTCCCACTCAGTTGCCCTTCATGGCAAGCCATCTTCGGCTTACATTTCCACTGCTTGCCTTCGTGCTTGCCAAACTCTATCTTGGCTGTCATGGTCTCTGGATCTCTCCCAAAATGAGACCGTTTGGACTATTATGGGTACAGCCCTCTAATCATCTCGGAATTTTGACTATCTAACGCGCCATTTTGACAGAATTTTGCACGCTATGCCTCAGGACGACATAAAAGTATATCCATCGATGCCAAGCCGAATAACTGCTTGCAGGACCAAAGGTGGACGAACTCGAAACTTTTTCCATTGGAAAGATCATCCATTTTTCCTGAAATTATGAGCATTCTCTTTTGTCTGTTTATGTACATTACATCTACCGATTTCCCGTCCATTCAGTTATTCCTCCGTAGTGCGTTTTTATCTTAGAGAGTATTTGTAAGATCGTCATCGGGCTGGATTGCTTATTCAGTAGGATTAGTAGATGAATAATATAATATTCAGTTAAGAGCAGATCGTTTCGATCTGAGACACTAGAGCAAGTGCTCAATAATACTGTCCCTGCCGAAACTGAAGAGTGATCAGTCATATCACCCTCAGAGGAGAACTTTCAGGCTCTTAGATCAGAAAGAAGAGTCATTAAAGTATTATTAGTAATCTGCAGGACTATCAGTGGTAAGATCCCAGAACTATTCTCTCTTATTGAAGGTAATATTGCCCACATAGTATCAGGATCAGGAATTTGGTGGGAATCAAAGTAACAACTGTGAAATCCTGAATTTCAATCGCAATGTGTATCGGAAGGCAGGCTCGGCACAAGCGGGGACGAAGTATTTATTCCCACAAAGAGCTCCATAACATATACTGAGGTTATTACAGATTGTGTGTGTGAATTACTTTGGGGAAATATAAAAATGAAAAGTCGGTCAAACATGTTTTTGCCGAAAGTCTAAAGATGACACTGTGCCCGGTCAGTATCATTGGGCCTTCAGTGTTTGTTCGAACGGTGTTCGTTTGGTTTTGACAGCTATGGAATGGCTGTGTAATGCAGTTAAAACTGGTGCCCGAGAAAGGGACTCCTGTGAGACTGTTATGAGTATCTTGTCATAAGATCATTGCAGTAGATAGAGGACGGACATATGAGGATAATGTCTTACATGTCATACTAAGCAACAGGTCCCAATATTTCGAATGAATTATAAATATGGTATCAGTGATCCTGAGACTATTGTAGCATCATTGACTATGAATATTTCAAGGAATGCTAAGAAAGTCAGGAAAATATGTTTGGTTAGGAAGAGCGACGCCATAAAAACTGTAGAACATTTAAGTAGTCAACATGACATATGCAGCCTGGAGAGAGATGATGTGGAACACAGAGGGGTAAATCTTAAAAGCATTGTGGAATACGCTTAGGCAAGTACTTGCTGAGCAAGGCTGTGTGATTCGGAAAAGTCTCATCGTCTGTTAGAGACTTGCTGCTAAACGAAACCGAGTTTCATTTCCAAATTAAACAAAGTAGTAGCCTAGTAGAGAAACAAAAGCTGAATGAAGCAAAAAGAAGAGAAAGAAAACTACGCGAGATGCATTCAGGAAATCTGAGACTAAAATTTTGCCAAGCGTAATAACTAAAAATCTTAAGAAGGTTTGGTCATACGTAAGTCGAAATTTCAATCGCTCAGTAACCATATTAGCACCGAAACAGATGTCAGACAGAAGGCTGAAATATTGAATTCAGTCTTCTCAAATTGCTTCACCGTAGAAGCTTTAAATCACTGCACGAACGCCGAAGTTGTAGAGATAAGCGACCGCAAAACAGAAAATCAGTGAAAAGGTAAAAAGAACACATGAGATGCCTATGGATCTATACAGAGATAATGCGAAAGTTCTCCCTATCTAGCTGTAGTGCCTCGTTGGCCCATGGAAAAACGAAGGTTACCTAGCGATCTTCCCGCCTGCAAGGAGGATCATCGAGTGATTGTGCACAGTAAAAGCACGTCGCTGACGTCAGTCTGCAGTGTAATTATGGAACATGTTCTGTGATCACGCGTTATGATAATTTCGACTTTTGGAGAACGAAACATCTGTCCTATGAATGTCAACATCCTTTCTGCAGACACAGATCAGATCACATCGGATTGGGTTCGCTCTGTGGCTTCCAGAGCGCCTTGAAGAGAGATGCTCAAGGTGGTTCCACTTCCTTAACTTCTGGAAGGTATTCGACGTACGCGTAGTTCTGCAGTGACGTTCAGTGAAAAATCTACGGATCTAAAGGGACTGTGACGATTTCTTTGTTTGAATCCGAGACTTCCTTGCAAATAGTTCTCAAAATGTTGTCGTTAACAGAACAAAACCCACAAATGTACAGGTAATTTCTAAAGTACCCCAGTCGAGTGTTACAGGAATGACTACTCGTGCACCGTCTGGCAGCTGACCCTGAACGTAAATGAACGTACTGCGCATAATGAGAGGAAAGGCTGCACTACTGTTCGAGGACAGTGTTAGCGACAAGTCGCTGGAAAATCTTAGGAGCGCATAGGAGTTTGTGTCGGTCCTTGAAGTTTGCTCGGATATCCCAAGTGTTACGGCAACTGCTCGCGATAAACTGGAAATCTTAGTTCGAGTCCAGGTCCGGCTTCACATGTTGCTTTTGGTGGTATATCTGTATCTATTACAGTTAACCTGACTTTCGGGAAGAAATTTTTGTTACGAGGGCATCGGCGGTTTTTCGGGCGCTATCGGTATGTTCAATGTACGACCTAATCTGTTTGGTTGACTCGTGATGAGTTCATGGACGTCAGTCATCAGCGTCGCTTTAAAGCCTATACACTTAATACAGAACTGGTAAACTATTTTGAGTAAATAGGCTTGTTTAAAAAACTTCCTGGCAGATTAAAACTGTGTGCCGGACCGAGACTCGAACTCGGGACCTTTGCCTTTCGCGGGCAACTGCTCTACCAACTGAGCTACCCAAGCACGACTCGCCCCGTCCTCACAGCTTTACTTCTGCCAGTACCTCGTCTCCTACCTTGGCTTGTTTAATTCTTCAGTCTTAATACTGGTTTGATCCGGCACTCCGTGTACTCTATCCTCTGCAAGACCTCTTCATCTCCGAATAACTGCTGTGATTTACATCCTTCTGAATCTGCATACTGTATTAATCTCTTGGTATCCCTCTACAATTTTTGCCTCCCACACTTCCCACCAGAACGAAATTGGTGACCCTTGATACCTCAGAATGTATCTTATATGAGAATCTCTTTTTCTAACCAGATCTAAAAATTTCTTTTCTCCCCGAAACCATTTAGTACCTCCAAAAATAATTATTTTGTCTCCCCACCTAATCTTCAGGATTCTTCTGTAGCACCACATTTCCAAAGCTTCTATTCTCTTCTTGTGTAAGCACAATGTCATAGGCAGACTTCACAGTTTTTATTTCTCCTCTCTGAACTTTAATTTCGATACCCAATTTTTCCTTTTTCCCTCTACTACGTGCTCACAGATTCGAAACCATTGGCAATAAGTTACAACAATGTATCACTCCCTTCTCAACCACTGCTCCACTTTCGTGGCTTCTGGCTACTGCAAAAGCTGTAAATAGCGTTTCGCACCCTGTATTTCACCCCTGCTACCCTCAGAATGTCAAATACAGTATTCCAGACAACGCTCTCAAAAGCTGTCTTTGCGTCTAAAAATGCTATAAACGTAGGTTTCCGTTTCCGTAACCTATTATCTAAGATAAGTCGTACGGTCAG
Source organism: Schistocerca americana (assembly GCF_021461395.2). Lineage (NCBI taxonomy): Eukaryota > Metazoa > Arthropoda > Insecta > Orthoptera > Acrididae > Schistocerca > Schistocerca americana. Next base: position 398,168,367 of record NC_060123.1, on the reverse strand, counting down.
TATGGCCTCACATATTGCAACTGATCTTCTCGGTTTCTATCAGTTCTTCCATTTTTGTATAAAGGATTCGTGTGTGTATTTTGCAATCATGACTTATTAAATTGATAATTCGGTAATTTATACGCCTAGCAGCATCTTCGTACTTTGGAATCGGAATTGTTACGTTCTTCCTGAAGTCTGAGGGCATTTCACCTGTCTCATACACCTTCCACACCAGATGGAAGAGTTTTATGGTAGCTAATATATATACACTCCTGGAAATGGAAAAAAGAACACATTGACACCGGTGTGTCAGACCCACCATACTTGCTCCGGACACTGCGAGAGGGCTGTACAAGCAATGATCACACGCACGGCACAGCGGACACACCAGGAACCGCGGTCTTTAACACTGGTAGCATGCTGCGACAGCGTGGACGTGAACCGTATGTGCAGTTGACGGACTTTGAGCGAGGGCGTATAGTGGGCATGCGGGAGGCCGGGTGGACGTACCGCCGAATTGCTCAACACGTGGGGCGTGAGGTCTCCACAGTACATCGATGTTATCGCCAGTGGTCGGCGGAAGGTGCACATGCCCGTCGACCTGGGACCGGACCGCAGCGACGCACGGATGCACGCCAAGACCGTAGGATCCTACGCAGTGCCGTAGGGGACCGCACCGCCACTTCCCAGCAAATTAGGGACACTGTTGCTCCTGGGGTATCGGCGAGGACCATTCGCAACCGTCTCCATGAAGCTGGGCTACGGTCCCGCACACCGTTAGGCCGTCTTCCGCTCACGCCCCAACATCGTGCAGCCCGCCTCCAGTGGTGTCGCGACAGGCGTGAATGGAGGGACGAATGGAGACGTGTCGTCTTCAGCGATGGGAGTCCCTTCTGCCTTGGTGCCAATGATGGTCGTATGCGTGTTTGGCGCCGTGCAGGTGAGCGCCACAATCAGGACTGCATACGACCGAGGCACACAGGGCCAACACCCGGCATCATGGTGTGGGGAGCGATCTCCTACACTGGCCGTACTCCACTGGTGATCGTCGAGGGGTCACTGAATAGTGCACGGTACATCCAAACCGTCGTCGAACCCATCGTTCTACCATTCCTAGACCGGCAAGGGAACTTGCTGTTCCAACAGGACAATGCACGTCCGCATGTATCCCGTGCCACCCAACGTGTTCTAGAAGGTGTAAGTCAACTACCCTGGCCAGCAAGATCTCCGGATATGTCCCCCATTGAGCATGTTTGGGACTGGATGAAGCGTCGTCTCACGCGGTCTGCATGTCCAGCACGAACGCTGGTCCAACTGAGGCGCCAGGTGGAAATGGCATGGCAAGCCGTTCCACAGGACTACATCCAGCATCTCTACAATCGTCTCCATGGGAGAATAGCAGCCTGCATTGCTGCGAAAGGTGGATATACACTGTACTAGTGCCGACATTGTGCATGCCCTGTTCCCTGTGTCTATGTGCCTGTGGTTCTGTCAGTGTGATCATGTGATGTATCTGACCCCAGGAATGTGTCAATAAAGTTTCCCCTTCCTGGGACAATGAATTCACGGTGTTCTTATTTCAATTTCCAGGAGTGTATAATCGTTAGTTCCCCATTAAGGAGAGCGTTAAAACACAATCAATATTCACAATGACAATATGATACATAAATTGGTACATTTCAAATTCATGGCACTTTCTTCTGTCTCTTTCTTTTCTCTTCCCAAAAACCTCTCATGAATTCACTGTGTTTCTTCTTCCTCTCTTCTGTCCACTTCTTTCCCGATTTCTTCTCTTTTGGTGTTTCTTAGAATTTCTGTTTGTTGATTTTTTCTCTGTGTTTTCCTCTGTTTGATATTTCTTCTGTGGAGATGTTTAGATTTTTGAGGTCTTCCATGGTTTCCTTTACCCAGTTAGTTTTCACCTTATTAGTCACCACTATGTTAAAAATCTTCTTGTTCAGCCTATTTTCATTCATCCTATGAATGTGCCCATAGAATTTTGCCCTTCTTTTTCTGATGTTGTCTATAATTGTCTCTGCCTGTTTGTACAATTCCTTTGTTGGTCTCTTTATCCAGATCCCCTGTCTCTGAACTGGCCCATAGATCTTTCTCAGATTTTTCCTCTCTTGCTTTTCCATTTCCTCGATTTTAGTTATTCCTCTGATTACTGTTGTTTCTGAGGCATACAAGGCCTCAGGTAAGACTATTGTTTTGTAATGTCTTAATTTGGCATTGACGGAAATAATTCTTTTATTGTAATGGTTCCATGTAAGTCTGTATGCTTTTTGTAGTTTTGTAACCCTTTCTTCATTGGCTGTTGAATTCAGTCCTGTTTTCTGTATAATCTCTCCCAGGTATTTGAAACTTTCTACTTGTGTTATCTTTCCGTACTTTGTTATCAATGGGCTTCTGTCTGTAGATTTTGTGTCCACGTACTGGGTTTCTTCATATGATATTTGTAGTCCTGTTCTGGCTGCGATTTCATGCAATATCTCTAGGGCTTCTCTGGCTTCTTTTATATATATATATATATATATATATATATATATATATATATATATATATAAAATCTCTATTGAGTAGTATTCACACATATGTGAATGATGGTATCAGACTAAGGATTCAGAATGAAAACAGTTAAATAATAATTAAGGTTTGAGCGGGAATACTGTTGGATAAAGGAACAATTACGAATGCAGTTTGTGTAACTGCACATTAATTTACGAAAGTCAAAAGTACTAAAAAATCCCATAGTATATTTCCCGTTTTCAGTCGCAACGTTCGTTATCCTAACTAATCTGTGTGAAAACATGCAGCAAGTTTATCGTACGCGAATACAATTATCAACTACAGTCAATATTTATAATTGACTGCTGTCTCAAATGCCGTAATCAAGTTTAAAAAAATGGTTCAAATGGCTCTGAGCACTATGGGACTTAACATCTGAGGTCATCAGTCCCCTAGAACTTAGAACTACTTAAACCTAACTAACCTAAGGACATCACACACATCCATGCCCGACGCAGGATTCGAACCTGCGACCGTAGCGGCCACGCGGTTCCAAACTGACGCGCCTAGAACCGCTCGGCCGCACCGGTCAGCAATCAAGTTTAAAGTATATATCAGAGTATTGGTCTCGGCATAGCTACTTGACAGTGGCACGCTGTAAAAATTTACTGTTGGGACCCTGTATAGCTCACGCACTCTTCGGCTGCACTGATCCTTAGACAAAAGTACAATGATCACACAGTAGGAAAAGATGACCATAAACCAATGAAGACAAGCATCTTAGAGACCACCCTCAAATGCTTTATGTGACGTCACACATAACTGAGTCAATATGTCACTTCAATAACGGCCACTATTCATATCTAATGCTAACTGTGCATACATATAAATACTATATAGCACAGTTAAATTTGTAGCCTGCATTTAGTGACGCATTATAATAACAACATAGTAGTAAACAAAAAGCCTACCTATATCAGGTGCCTAGAAATATTATTATCTTTATATATAAAAGAAAGTCGTGTTAGTTACACTATTTTTAACTCAAGAACGGCAGGACCGATTTGGCTGAAAATTGGTGGAGAGGTAGCTTAGAACCAGGAGACGGACGTAGGATACTTTTTATCCCGTTCGACCATTATAAAACGTGGTATAACAAAATCGCTCTGGCATTGAATAACAAAACGCAAATGTCAGCTAAACGTCACTATAAAACGTGGTATAACAAAAACGCATCTGACATTGAATAACAAAACGCAAATGACAGCTAAACGTCTATGGTTAAGTATCAGTATATATCATTAATTGAAAATTTAAAGAAATAATTTGTATTTTCTTTGAATCATCGTTAACAATGCCACGACCACGACGATCGAATATTTCTCGACAAAGCCGTAATGCAAGAAGGATACAAAATATTGCGAATTAAAGTACTGAAGAAGAACAACGAATTGCCGGTGAAGGGCGCCACGTTAGTATGGCTCGGCTTCGTGCTTCTTAATCACAAGAGCAAAGTGAGGCAGCCAGTGAAACGGCTCTGTTGGCAATGCATTCTTTGGCGGAATAAACCATGAACAAATGATTTAAAAAAATGTAAACTTTTGAATTGAGTAACCTCTTTTTTAAGTTGGTTGAAAATGACAACATGTTTTGTTTAAAAAAAGCATTTTCTCATATGTAAGAGTAATTGTAAATATTGTCACATCAAAAAAATATACTGTTGAAAAATAAGAGTCCCACGTCTTATCCATATTAAGCATAATGTTTGAGGTCATTCACTCCAAATTGCACTACCTCATCTGATCACTGATAATTATAAAGGAGTGAAGATAAATTATTTAAAGTCGGTTCCCAGTCATTTGTCCAATTTCATCTACACCAACAACTCATGATAGTTTCCTGGTAATAAGGAGTGAAATTGGTCTTTTATTGTAAAACAAATCCAAACAATGTAAAATGTCTTGAAATTTTGTGGTTTAAATCTGGAATATCCATGTTTTTCTCATGGTCAATTATATGCGGCCTGGTCACGGGTCGGAAGACCATCTGCGTTGTTTGTTCTTCCGCCTGATAATAAAACAAAAAATGTCGTGTATCACAAGGTACTTAACTGATGAGTGGAAGCTATGCACCAAAAAACATAAAGAATAAAGAATCATTAAAATAATTTTATTTATTTGTATTTCCTAATACAAAAATTGAACTTAAAATCCTAAATCTGATTATTTATTGGCTTTAAGGCGGAACAGAGTTCGCCGGGTCAGGTAGTAATATTATAAATTAATATGGTCAATTTGAAGGACGAGTATTCCTTTGCTCTTTAATAGGAATGATTTTTATTTTTACATTTTGCTGAATACAGTACACGTCTCCATCGCAGTTTTATAGTACTTCATGAATGGCAATTTATATAACTAATCAACCAAACCTATCAAATAGCAAATTGTAGGCACTCATGCACTATATTAGATAAGGATCTAAGAAACTTATGCTGCCCTCATACCACTTGTAATTACGAAGGATTTATTGTATTGACACATTTGCAAACAAATGTTTTTAGATAATAATAATTGTTATCCCTTATAAATACCATGATTTGAAAAGTAGATTGTTGTGGTGTTTAATAACATCGTCAAGCTTCATTTCAGACTTTGTATACTCGTATCGTTATAGTGATACAGTCTTTATTGATTTAATAACCTATCGTATTGAAAACAATTTGAAATTGATTAATACTGTTATTCATCTTGCGTTTCATTCACCTTCGCCGCCAGTGAGTCCTCTACACCCTTCAGCCGAGCCCACACGCTGCGGCCCTGCATTCCCGCGCACAGTTACCACCCTACCTGTTTTCCTCCCGGGATGGCCAGCGGCAGCAGTCTGTCAAAGGACTCACCATTGACTCTCACTCCGCTAGTTGGCTTCTCGTAATTTATTTATTTATTTATTTAACCTGACCAGATTAGGGCCATCAGGCCCTCTCTTACATCGGACCAGTGTTTCACACATGCAGCATTTCACACATCAGAGTTACATCATGAACATAGTTTAAATGAGAAAATTAGCTTACTCTAGTGACAATATGAATAAAGAGTAGTGACTAAGACCTAATAAAGTAAATGCGGAAGTATTTTTACAACAGTTGCTATACATACAGATTATGATAAAAGCAATAATAATAACAGTAAAACAAAAAATCAAATAATAATGATGAATATGACTAAGACCTAATAAAGTAAATGCTGGCAGTATTTTTACATCAGGTGCTATACATACAGATTATGGTGAAAGCAATAATAATAACAGTAAAAAAAAATCAAATAATAATGACAAACATGAGAAAGAGTGGCAATAATAATGAAGGTTTGTGCAGATGTACATTAATATATTGGTGTGTAAAGTAGATGTTTACTAGTATAGCGAGTTTTGGGTAAGGGAGTTTTAAGGAGGGGGAGAGAGGGAAGTAATGAGGTGAAGTGCACTCATGTACAGAGGAAGGCATTACTGTTGCTTAAGTAGATACGTCATTAACTGTTTTTTGAAGCCGGTCATGTTTTTAAGTTCTCTAACATAACGAGGGAGGTTATTCCAGAGTCGGGTTCCCGCTACTGTAAAGGACTTGGAGAAGGTGACTGAGCGATGCAGTGGAACGGAGAGGATTTTATTATGATGGGAACGTGTGTTTCTGTCATGTTGTTCCGACATGAGTGTTAGGGAAGAGGAGAGATATAAGGGGGAAGTGTACATTTATAAGGCAGTAGATGAGACAGAGTGTATGGAAATCTCTGCGTTTGTCTGCACGCAGCCAGGACAATTTTGCATATGCTGGTGAAATGTGATCAAAAAGTCGAACGTCACAGATATATCGGACGCAGGCATTCGTGACCAGTTCTAGACGTCGGGAATTTTCCTGAGAGAGGCCTTGTAGGATAATATCGCTGTAGTCAATGATTGGGAGTATAAGCGTTTGTACTAATTTCTTTTTCAGATCGAAAGGGAAGAGTTTTTTATATTTTTGTAGGACATGAAGGGATGCTGATGCTTTTTTGCACACTGCATTTACGTGCTCTGTCCAATTTAGATTTTCATCAATTATTACTCCCAAACTCTTTGCTGATGGCGAGAAGTTAATATTTGTTCCATTTATGATAAGAGGTGGTACGGATTCCCGATGTTTTGGGCTAATGAGCTTAGAGTGACCAACAAGTACCGCTTGGGTTTTAGATGGGTTTAGTTTTAGACCTATGTCCTGTGCCCAGTTTGACAGCGCATCGAGGTCAGTATTGAAATTTTCAATAGCTTTCTTGAGATTGCTTGGTTTCGCACTTAGATACAACTGAAGGTCATCAGCATACATATGGTATTTGCAATAGGTCAGGACCGATAACACATCATTGACATAAAGAGAGAAGAGTATAGGACCTAATACTGAGCCTTGGGGAACGCCTGACACTACCTGCCGCCATTGTGATTTTATATCCCCAGACAGGACGCGTTGCTGACGAGACATCATGTATGAGCGAAACCATTGCATTGCGCTTTGTGAGAAATTTAGACCGCTAAGTTTGGCTAGTAAGATGTCGAAGTCGACAGTATCAAATGCTTTGCTGAAATCTAAGAAGCAAATAATAGTCGCTTCTTGTCTGTCCATGGCAAGTTTCAGGCCATCTGTCACCTTTATCAGAGCGGATGTTGTGCTTCGATGTTTACGGAAACCTGATTGGTATTCGTCTAGTAGGTTGTTAGTAGTTAGGTAGTTGGTGAGCTGGTCATGAACTATATATTCTAAGGCCTTTGATAGTGCAGGAAGAAGGCAGATGGGGCGGTAGTCAGAGGCTGCTGTGGCGATGTCCTTTTTAGGCAGTGGCTTAATTTGTCCCAGTTTCCAGGCCTCAGGGAAAACACTTGTGATTAATGAATCGTTGAAAATGTCTGTTATAGAGGGCAGTAGTTGGTCAATAATAAGTTTTACCATCTGGATAGTGATACCATCATGTCCAGTAGATGCTGATCTAATCCGCATTATGGCTTTCTTGACAGTACTGCAAGTGACGTGCTGTAGATAGAATTTTTCTTTGCTACAGTCGTTCATCCCAATGAAGTAATCAATGATTCTCTGTTTTTTTTTTTGCGGATTAATTTTGGTTGCAGGTAATGTGAAGAATCGGTTTAGTTCTTCAGCTGGGACCATTTGATTTTCTGCAACTTTTATTTTGCCTAAACCGAGACTACGGAGATTTTTCCACAGGATAGCTGGTCTACATCTATTGTCAGCTAATGTACGGGCATGTCTGAGCTTAGCGTTTCTCACCGCTTGACTGACTTTGTTTCGTTTCTGCTTGTATACAGCGTGATTTTCAGGTGTAGGGTGTATCTTGTATGCTCGATGTGCAGCATCTCTGAGATTCATGAGCTGTTTTAGTTCATCAGTCAGCCAAGGTGCAGGTTGCCTTTTTACTTTTCTGGTCTTTATTGGAGCATATTTGTCATATAGCTGAGTAATTTTGTTAGTGAAATCGTGGAGTTTGTCGTTTATGTCCATGAGGGGAGTAGAGGTCATCCCCCAAACTATTTTTTGTGCCTCAGTTTCGAGTTCAGGGAAATTTATGCGTTTGAGGTCTCGGTATGTAGACAGTTTTTGTTTCTTTCTAGGGCATTCTAGTGAATATGTCATGGAAATGATGTCATGGGCAGACATGCCAGGCGCAGATATTTGAGAGGTGCGGATTATTCTGTTCGGAGATTTCGTTGCGAATATATCTATGAACGTGTGACTGGTAGTCGTGTGATGAGTAGGTGCCAGCTGAAGTAGCGTCATATTTGAGGAAGAAAGACCCTCTTAAATTTCCCAGTGGTAGGACTATTGCACAGAAAATTAATGTTAGTGTCACCAGCTATAATTACATGTTCATATGACGATTCGAGACTAGAGAGGACAGTTTCGAAGCAGGCGAACCCACCTACTTTAGGAGGTTTGTAAAGGACACATATTAAGCACTTTCTGTTAAGTGATTTGATCTCTATGAACATATATTCCACTTGTTTATCTACATTGTTGTCGGATGTATGTAGTACTGTAGGTGACAAATCAGAGCGTATGTACGCCCCTACTCCGCCCCCTCGTCTGTTGCATCTGTCGTGCCTGAGAAAGATATAGCCATCTAGGTTTACGGAAGTTGTAGCAATACTTGGTTTGAGCCAAGTTTCTGACAAAAGTATTACGTGTATATCAGCAGCTTGAAATATATATTTGAACTCGTCGAAGTGAGCTGGCAGAGACTGGACATTTGCATGTGCAATATGCAGCTTGGTGCGTTCGGGTGTTGATTGCCCGAGGAGGCTGCCGACCGATGTTTGCGGGTCGTGGTTGGCGGTGACAAGAGGGTCTGGCATGAGGAATGCGGAAAGCGTGTGAAGGAGAGGCGGGTGAGGGAGTGTCCTCCCAGTTCTGTGCAGTGAAAGCGGCCGGGAGGGGGTAGGTCCCCGGGGAGACAACGGGATCTGCGGCCAAGGTCAGCGAGGTCTGCAACGGTTATGGAAGTAGCAGTGGGCTGGCAGGGGAAGGAATTTCGCTAAATACAACGGGAGTAATCTGCACGTTATGACATAGTGTGATATTAATTGCACTTATGAGGATAACAACTAAAGTATGATGGTGGGTTGCTAATTAAGGATGGAAGTGAGACTACCTAATGCAATAATTAACAAAATTACATGAGAAAAACAATTAAAAATGAAAATAGTTATGTGGAGAAACGAAGAGTTGATAATACAAATAATAACAAATATTACACGAGAAAAAATAATTAGAGATAAAAAAAATAGTTATTTAGAGAAACGAACAATTTGATGATACATTAGTTACGATATGGTTGACAGTGTAAACAATATAAACATACAGGTTAGTGGCAGCAAGATTAGACATGATTTAGCTTCTAAAGCACAGGCTTTCGAGTTCATTAACACTGCAAATTGTTTTCTTTCCGTTTTCGGTCTTAACCATTATCCTGCCGTCATTTGTCCATACGTTATGTAGCCCAAATTTCGAAATCGCGCTCTTCAAAATGTTTAGTCTTTCAGAGGTCAGATCCTCGCGTACTGTCAGACCCGACTTCGCGAGATTCTTCTTTGCTCTGAAGATTTCAGATCTCTTCCTATACGACATAAATTTCACTATTATAGGCCTTGGTTTTGTAGAACCTGGCGACTTACGACCCACTCTATGACTTCTGTCAATGTCACTCAGAGTCACCTGCACGCCTAGCTTTTCTTGGACAAGGTTTATCACAAGCTCATCTGTGTTCTCTCTGCTGCTCTCTGGAATGCCGAACAGTCTGAGATTATTGCGTCTCTGATATTGTTCGAGCTCGTCCGTCTTCTCGATCAATTTCTGTTCGAGCAGTCGTGCTTTCTCCTCACTTGCTTTTAACGATGTGTCCAGTGCACGGATCTCGCTCGCATTCGCCTCCAGAGTTTTCTGTATTTTGTCCGTCACTGCTGCAGTGACAGCATCAGTGATGGTTTGAACAACGAGCCCGAGCGTCTCCTTAGCCTGCAGCGCGGCACTCACCTCACCTCAGCCTTCACGAGTGCGGCGATGTCATCGATGGCGGGCGGAGCGGCCGCAGCTCCCGGTGTAGACTCCACCCCTGCGCTGTCGCCGGCCTGGCCGTTGGCTGCACTGCTCGTTGTTCGGCGATTTTCCATTTTTAGTACGATTCCGTGCAATTGGTGCTCAGTATGTGATGTAAAATACGACACTCGGCAGTAGATATACGGCTTTAGTATATGTAGACTAGCCTAACTGCTTAAAACACCTCCAGATTTCACGTAAACTTGCGAGCCAAGCTAACGCACGTCACTCACTCGCCGCCATGTTGCTTACACGTACAGTAATTACTGTAAGGCACCAGGGAATTACCATCCTGCTCCACATAAAGTGGAAACAAACATAAAACAAATAGTAGGAAAAGCCGATGCCATATTTTGATATTTGGAGAAAAGAAAGTGTAATTCTTTCACAAAAGAGGTGGATTACGGAGCATTCCATTTACCGACTACTCAGTACCGTTCATCTGCCTTTGTCCCTTACCAAATTGGTTCAACAGAAAAGATAGATAAGAGCCAACGGAAAACGATGAGTTTCTTACGTTCTCGTTCACTCGGTGCGATGGCATTACGGAGGTGCTCAACACGTTCCATTGACAAATGTTACAAGAGAGTCGTTACACATCACATGAAACTTACTGTTGACATTTTCAGAGCGCACATTGCAAGAAGTGTTGGGCAACATATTATTTCCTCCTACGTCTCGCGGAATGACCAGCATGGGAAACTGAGAAACAATGGAGCTCATTCATGGTTTTGCTGTCAGTTATTCTTCTTACGTGCCATGGAACAAGAAAGATGGGAAAGATGAGGTAATTTGAAGTTTCCTACGGATTTCAAAATAGTAGATGTTGATGTAGAGAAGATTTTTCGATTGTTCTTACCACGCAACTTTGGCGAATGGGACAGGTAAGGTTATGATAATGGTACCAGAAATATACTTTGCCACACAACGTAAATTAGTTATTCAAGTAAGTATGTCGTTGTAGGTTGTGAGGTGTCGGTTGAGCTACCCTAAGCAGCTAGAAGTCCGATCCCCCGTGATCGACGGGGAAGGAAAGCTCCCCATACATCATACCAGTTGAAGAGAAAGAACGTCACACAATGGATAATGTGTTATTGAAACAAAATTACTCGGGATGGACCGATTAAACATGAAAGTATATGTTGCGCACCACATGGGCGTATATTAATGAAGGGGCTCATTGAACTTCAGAGGAACCTAGCGGTCACTATAAAAATTTGGTTTATTATTATGAAACATTAAACAATGAATTAATCAATACATTAGCCCTTTCGCGGCTGCGAGGGCCGAGCATCCTGCCTGCCCAACCGGCTTACGGGGGCGAGAGTACAGTGCACCTGGCCCGCAGTCGCCTGACTAAACGACCGCTGCTGGCACTGTCGGCTAAGCGCTCGTTCGTGCGTGCTTAGAACCATTCTTCGACATTATTTTCATAATATCTGTACCAGACTGTAACCTCACAGTGGTTGCAATTTTTGATAACCACGGATGATAAATTCTGTTTTAATTTTGCCCTGAGCTGCGAAAAAGGTACTTTAGAAAAATGCTAAGGACTTTTGTATTCCTTGTTGAAAAAAATCTGTAACTTGAGATTTCAGTACCAATATATTGCCTTACAACTCACCGAAACCTCATAAATATTACGTACCAAGTTATATAATTTTAATGGGAGGAGTTCCTTGCAGAGATGCCCAAAACTCGGACAACCTTTATCATTTTTTTTTTCCTCGGGTCATCAGTCCTCTGACAGATTTAATGCATCCCACCATGAATTCCTCTCCTATGCAAATCTTAATTTTTTTGGGTCGTTAGTTCGTTAACTGGGTTGACGCGGCCCGCCACGAATTCCTCTCTTGTGTTAACCATTTCATTTCAGGGACGCACTTGCAACTTACGTCCACAATTATTTGCTTGATGTGTTCCAGTCTCTGTCTTCCTCTACATTTCTTACTCTCTACAGCTCGTTCTAGCACCATGGAAGTTATTCCATGACGTATTAACTGATGTTCTATCACACTGTCATTGATTTCTACATATTCGTTTCCTCGTCGATTCAGCGGATAACCTCCTTTTTCCTTATCTTATCAGTCCACCTCAACATTTTACTGTAGCTCTGCATCTCAAATGCTTCGATTCTCTTCTGTTCCTGTTTTCGCACAGTGCATGTTTCTCTACCATACAATGCTGTTCTCATATCGTACATTATCAGAAATTTCTTCCTCAAACTAAGGCCTATGTTTGATACTAGTAGACTTCTCTTGGGCAGGAATGCCCATTTTGCCAGTGGTAATCTGCTTTTTACGTCCTTCTTGTTCCCTCTATCACGATTTATTTTGTTGCATAGGTAGAAGAATTCCTTAACTTCATCTACCTGATGATACCCATTTATGATGTCATTTTTATCACTGGCTTATTTCTGCCACATCTCATTCAGTTATTACTACAGTCCTAAATAAAAAAGCGATTATTGAATTTTAAAAGCAGATTGGCTCATATAGCTTGAGGCAGAATATAACTCGTTTTGTGGCAGGCTTAATAGCTCGGTAATAAATCAAACCCTAAAACCGATTCTTCATAACAAAAAAATCCGCACTAAAATTCTACCTGCTTTGCTGTTTTGTCTTTCAGTTTGTCACGTTTAGTACGGTTTAATTTTATGGTTTCCCATCCTAAATTTTGACGCAGGATTTGGACAGCCGCCAGGGCCACATTAAGGCTACCGCAATTACCACAGTCGGGGGGGGGGGGGGCAGAGCTCAAGGGGGGAGGGGGAGGAGGGGAGGGGGCTGCACCATAAACCCTGTCAATATTTGTTCTTATTTAATAAAGTCTGGATCCCAGTTAAGAAAAAAAGAATTCTTCGGATTCAGAATGTTAACAGGCTCCATTCCGGCTTGTCCCGTTGTGGAGATCACCTTCATTGTTGATTCTATTTTTTCGTAAGCCAGACCACGGTAGGCGTTCCAACAGTGAACCGACAAAATTAGGTATTTCCATTTCTGTCTCAGTCGGTCGCCGGCCTGTGCGGAAATACCAGAAACGTTTGATGTCGCTGATCTGCATTGTACGCCTTGCCTGCTAGACAACGTGAGTTTTGCAGGCCAGCAAGCCGTTTGGGATTTCCACTGCTAATCCAGCGAAGGGCGCGTTCAACTAAAGGGTCCTAATGTTTCCAGTATTATGGTTCAGCAACTCAGTAAGGTGTGAAGTACGAAGGCACTCTGTGATCTGGACCTGATGCTATAGGACGCTGTGATTTGTCTTATGCTAGAATGTAGAATGAATAGCAAATGCTTGTCAGATGCTTAAAAAAATATATGTGTATGTATGTGTATGTGTGAGCCGTTGCGGCAAAATCGAATTGACAATATTTCAGTGAATATACAGTGTGTTGTGAAAGAACATAGTGTGAATAAAGCTTTATCAGTTGATAATGCTGAATAATCGTTTGTTTCGTGCAACTAATAACTAGTGGCTGATGAAACTGCTCCACTAGTGGAAATAGTTAATAATAATGTTACTGTGGAAGAAACCGCAGCATGCTAAGATCTTCATGATGAAAGAAAATCATCTAAAGAAGGTAATGGCTTTAAAGTTGTCAATGATCTTAGCAATCGGGGACCCTGGCCAGATAACAAAATGGTAACTTAAGGATAAGAGTAATTAAAGAAGATCAGCGAGACATTAATGAAAAAATATCATATTTTTGCCGGAAAGCGACAAAAGAAGCTATTTTACTGTTTTTCATTGCTTCTGTCGTCTTGCAAATGACGAAAAAGCTAAGTGAACGTGGCTTCTTTGTTCTCAAACAAAAGTTGCATGTATTACTTTTGTTGAAAGCTGGCGATATCACAAGAAATCGTTTGATAGACAGATAAAGTTTTTCAAAAGTTCTTCTTAACCATGAACTGTCCCAAAATCATATTATTGAAACGTGCAATAAGAAAGAGCTTTCGCAGGGAATTAAAGACTTGAAATTAATTGATCAGGCAGTTCAGGACCAGACTTATGAGGAAGAAAAATAGTGGAGATCGGTTTTGTTAATGTTATTTCTCACAGTATGTTTTTTTGCTGAAAGAAATCTTCCATTAATAGGCGCTCATGAAATATTGGGAAGTCCAGGAAATGGAAACTTTTTATGGCAAGTAGAATTAATGGTAAGTTCGATCGTGTATTAAATGATCATAATAATTGTGTGGCTAAACCTGGAAGGCTGGCTATTTACTTAAATAAGGACATACAAAATGAAATCATTACCACAATTTCTCATGAAATTGTTGGACTGTACACCAGATTTAAGTCGAAAGGAATAATTGAGCGTGGTTTTAAGAACGGTAGATGTTTTTCCAAACCAGTTGTAATTGAAGAATTCTTGTTTATTTATTTATTTTTTGAAGTGAATGACATTATTGGGAAAGATCTTCCTGAATTGTTACTTCAGATAGTACATAACTTTGGCTTACCGCTTGCAGATTGTAGAGGACAATCTTACGACAATGGGAGGAACATTAAGGGTAGGAAGAGTGGAATTCAACCTCGTATTATCAAAGAAAATCCAAGAGCTCATAGCTTAAACATGGTTGGTAGAGATGCATTTCAACCTTCTGTAACTGCGCAATTTTTTTTTTTTTTTTTTGGTGTAGTTCAGAGATAGTTCACATTAGTTTCTCTCTCTGTGAAGCGCTGAGAACCACTCAAGAATCACGTCAACGTGACTCTGAAGCCACTATATGGTGCAAGATGAGAGGCTAGGACTGAAATTGCTCGGTTTGCAAGATCTCAGCTTCATAACATAAGACTTGCATTAACAGAGTTAAAGAAACACAGGTAAAAATGATCCACTGTGTTTCAATGAAGTATCTAGTCTCGTGAAAGAAATCTCAAAGTTTCTCCTTTGTGTACTGTGATATGGCATAATGTCTTCTGTCATGTCATGAATCCATTCCAAGGGAAGAGGACAGCTTAAAATTCGCAGTATCTTGCAAAAATTGTGGCCCCCTATGCTTCCACAAACTGCGAACATTTGTTTACAAATGCTTCAGCACACCCTCGAAATGAACTTTGCAAGACGTTTACTGAACTGTAACAATTGCGTTAAGAATAATTTCCTGCATGTCGGTGCCTGTAGCTTCTGCAGAAAGTAGCTTTGCAAGTTAAGAATAATTAAAAGTTTGTCTCAGATCTTCAATGAGTAACTAGCTGCTAAGAGGCCTTGCCATAAGAGGCGTGGAAGGACAGATTACACGTTCACTCGAGATGGAGAAATTGGTGAAGGTCTCCGCTGCTCAAAAAGCAAGAAAACTGAGCAATTTTTAAAATAATGTTTCTATTATTTTGTAGGCTTTACCGTTTCATTTATCGTTAGACAGAATCTGTTGACTTATATGCCTAATTTTGCATAGTTACAGCGGAGCATTTAAAAGTTATTACTACCAAGTTAACTGGGCTTCGCTCGCACCTGTTGTGAACTATTATTAAAGTGAGGTCACCAGTGACAAAAGATCACAAAAACAAAATTTAAGAATGCATATAAATACAGTTTATTTCTACGACAGCTCTGACTAACCGATCAATGTTTCATATAATCTGGAAAGCCAGTACTGAATCAGTGCTTATTAAAAAATAAAAATCACGAACAAAAGCTTAGTCGTTACAACCGCTGCAATATATGTAATAATCTGTGATTCCCTCAAGTTGTATGGAATACTGTAAATAAGATTTTCCTAGTACATTTCAAAATCGACATATAATTACTTGCTGTTAAATTTGTGAGCGAAAGACAAACATTATATCAGCCATTATGATTCCGAATGTACTTTTCGAGGATTATTTTGCAAGCGACGTTGCAGAAATCAAATTATTTCCAAATATTAAAACTATTTCGACAGAGGTAAAAATGGGATTTCTAAAAGTTTTTGAGAAGTATTTAATAATTTATTACAAAAGGTACAATTAAAACCCGTTTAGAACTCGTTTAGTATTATTGTTATGTCAGAAACACCTATTTTTCCAGTTCTGTTTTGTCTTGGTTTTAGCGGAGTGTTCGTTCATTTTCAATGCGTATTAGTGTATTTTTGTTTCATATTTTCCCTGTTCAAGTGCGCATTTTGGATATTTTTGTGCCTATTTCAATGCATAAGTATTTACATTTAACACGGAAAACCCAGCTGACGACCTAGTCGGGGCAGCAACACCGTTAGTTTACATTTTCAAAAAGGATGAATATAGATATCTTGTGTAATCTACACTACCATATGTTCTTACAACTCGAGGTTAACACGCTAACATTCCATGCAAAAAATAAGTAAAAGCGTTTTTACCAACGGATAGAACTTACCCGTGACTGGGCATACCATGCGAAATTATGGGTAAGTTAGTACTTTATAAACTATTGGCTCGTTTGTCAAAGATTCAAAGAGGCCTCAACCCAAGAATTTCATCGAAACTGAGCTGCAAACACACACACACACACACACACACACACACACACACACACACACACACACAAATTCGAAAATCACACAACATGTTAAGAAAATTACATTCCAGAAAGAGTGAGGCTCAAAAATTCTTTAAACCGGACTTCACTGGCACTGGATGAGTTAAAAGCTTTTTCTCTCTTTATCTTTTTTTATTTTTATATCTTTTACTTTCATTTTCTTCAAACATACACAGTTACTTAAATAACCTAAAGCTTAATTAGTGTGCGATATGTTTCAAAAAATGGCGCCATGCAAAGAGCAACAATACACTTTTCGCACCTTATGAATGTCATCTTTCAATGTGAATTAGCAATACATACTAAACAGCGCCTGTGGGGATCTCCTTTTTCTCTGCCACCCCTAGGAATCTTGGGTAATGCCCTTCTTTATTTTGCAGTCGAAATGGAATTTCTTGTCTTGGTGTCCATGCAATCTCAGTTTTACAAGTTTCTCCATGAAACTTATCTAGGAACTGGCGGATTAATTCCAAGTGGAATTTCGCCAGTTTCGTTTTTTCTGTTAGTTTTTTTTTATATTTCAGATATTCTTTTTGCCTTCAGAAGACGCTGAAGGCAGTAAAATGTTCCGTGCTACTATGCTCTGTTGGAATGGATTCCACCTTAATACCCAGTGGTTTGTCCCCATCTGCGGAGGACATTTCGGAGGCGGATAGTAGCTTGTTTGAATGTCCATAACAGACCCTGGCTGGCTACTGACTACGGCAAAATTCCACTTCCGCGTGCCGGCCACGGTGGCCGAGCGGTTCTAGGCGCTTCAGTCCGGGACCGCGGGACTGCTACGGTCGCAGGTTCAAATCCTGCCTCGGGCATGGATGTGTGTGATGTCCTTAGGTTAGTCAGGTTTAAGTAGTTCAAAAGTTCTAGGGGACTGATGACCACAGAAGTTAAGTCCCAAAGTGCTCAGAGCCATTTGAACCATTTTTTGAACCACTTCGGGGTGCTTTCGCGCTGTGACGAGACGTATATGTTCGAATGAGCGAACGCAGTGGGCCGTTGTCGCCCGTTATCGTCGACTGTTGGTATCACCCCATGGTGGAAGACGGGTACACAGCGTCTTCAGCACCGGAATCCAGATGTCACTCAATTTCATAAACCTCCTTTCTGTTGAAATTCCTGTGGTGTTTCACAATCTCCATGGCCACTCTGAATAACCGTTTATCATAACCGCTTCTGGATGCCAGTAGATGATGAGTCCTATCAAAATGAATATGGTGGTCCCCTGCCTGCAAAGCATATTCCGCAACGGCTGATGTGTCAATTTCCACTATTCTGCAATTGCCTTTGTGCTCCTCTAGTCATTTTTGACCGTTGTTTCTGCAATACCCACGTACGCCTCCCCACAATTACACTTAATCCTATAAATTTCCGACCAAGCGAGGTACCGCAGTGTTTAGCACACTGGACTAGCTTTCGGGAGGACGACGGTTCAATCCCGTCTCCAGCCATCCTGATTTAGGTTTTCCGTGATTTCCCTAAATCGTTTCAGGCAAATGCCGGGATGGTTCCTTTGAAAAGGCACGGCCGATTTCCTTCCCCATCCTTCCCTAACCCGAGCTTGCGCTCCGTCTCTAATGACCTCGTTGTCGACGGGACGTTAAAAAACACTAACCTAACCCTATAAATTTCCGTTTTTTCCAGCGGTTGGCGAGCATGCTTGGCCGATTTTAGGTGATATTGTATCTTCCGGGTGGGTTTGTATATTACCGTGATGTTCCGATTTTTCAAGATTTTTCCTATGTGGTCAATAACGTCCTTAATGAACAACAGGAAAACTTTCGATTTCACCGGCGATTGAGCATTGCTTTGATTTCAAAGCGATTGTCTTAACGCTCCTTTCACCCCAGCGAACGAATAACCATTCTTGAGCAGTGCATTGGCGAGATGTTTTAATTCTGGCTTTTAAAGGAAAATCCATTCGATCACGACATAAAAGTCTGGAATATTTTATACACTGTGACATTTCCGGCCGTGAAAGTTTACATTTTACTAGCACAGTCTACCCATCGAGTTGCAGCACCTGAAGGAAACCTTCCGCAAGAATGAGTACTCAGAGACACAGATAAGACACGTTCTCCAGTCGAGCAAGAAGAAGAAGAAATAAGATTCAGAAGAAAATATAAAGCATGTACGTTCCTCCGCCTATTGGGCAGAGTGCCATGACAATGGAGACGAGTAACATCAAAACCATTTTCCGCTGATTGGCTAAAATCAAAAATATGCTTGGCTCAATGAAAGACAATGTAGGACTACGGACATCTGGAGTCTACAGCATCAGTTTCGTGTATGGCAAGCAACATACCAGCCAGTCGCAACGGTGTATTTCGCAGCGCTGCTCAGAACATGTGAGAAGCGTTCTCCATCTGCAATGTCAGAGGAGAGACTCAACAAAGTTCATATGTTTGATTTTGAACAGGCAGAGGTGCTATGCAAGATTAAAGAGTTCTAGGACTCGATCATCAAAGATGCAGTGGAGATACGGGCCTATGATGATCTTGTCAACCAGGATAGCAGTTCCCAACTGCGTGGGATCTACGGCTGGCGAGAATACTTCAAGAATGCTCTGATGTGAAAGCGGCGAAGGCAGTTTATGGAATTGATAGGTAGCACGAAGATGCGACGCCAGGACCCTTCAACAGCCCATGAGTCCGTCCTTTCGGCCCCCCTCCCTCCCTCCCCCCACCCGCCTTTCCACAACGCCGTCTGCGATTTTCCCCCACCACCGTCCGCAACACCGCTTCCGGAGGCGTGAGATGGAGCCTATGGTCCACCGTCTATAAAGATACGAACGGAACAGGAACCCGACACCTCGTCTGAAGATGGCGAGTAAGAAACGTTAGCAAAGTTGACGTAGAATGACCCATTGACTCGGCTGATAACCCGAGAAGATCCATCACTGAAAGCCTGCGTTACCATATAATTCCAGTTATTAAACTGGCGAAAAGCGTGCTACAGTTTAATGTGGAATCCAAAGCACGTGTGTTTCCAGGCGAATTCTCATACCATTGTGAGATGAATGCCAAATTAACAGATACTAAAGTGGAATCAAAGACGTGGGTGGAAACTGGCATTTTTGCATATAAGAAGATGAAAGTACACTACTGGCCATTAAAATTGCTACACCAAGAAGAAATGCAGATGATAAAAGGGTATTCATTGGACAAATATATTGTAAAATGAACTGACATGTGATTGCATTTTCATGCAATTTGGGTGCATAGATCCTGAGGAATAAGTGCACAGAACAACCACCTCTGGCCGTAATAACGGCCTTGATACGCTTGGGCATTGACTCAAACAGAGCTTGGATGGCGTGTACAGGTACAGCTGCCCATGCAGCTTCAACACTATGCCACAGTTCATCAAGAGTAGAGACTGGCGTATTGTGACGAGCCAGTTGCCCGGCCACCATTAACCAGACGTTTTCAATTGGTGAGAGATCTGGAGAATTTGCTGGCCAGGGCAACAGTCGAACAGTTTCTGTATCCAGAAAGGCCCGTACAGGACCTGCAACATGCGGTCGTGGATTATCCTGCTGAAATGTAGGGTTTCGCAGGGATCGAATGAACGTTAGAGCCACGAGTCGTAAAACATCTGATATGTAACGTCCACTGTTCAAAGTGCCGACAATGTGAACAAGAGGCGACCGAGACGTGTAACCAATGGCACCCCATCACTCTGAGTGATACGCCAGTATGGCGATGACGAATACACGCTTCCAATGTGCGTTCACCACGATGTCACCAATCACGGCCAGGTTCGTTGTTGAGTGCACCATCGCAGGCGCTCCTGTCTGTGATGCAGCGTCAAGAGTAACCGCAGCCATGGTCTCCGAGCTGATAGTCCATGCTGCTGCAAATGTAGTCGAACTGTTCGTGCAGATGGTAGTTGTCTTGCAAACGTCCCCAACTGTTGACTCATGGATCGAGACATGGCTGCACGATTCGTTACAGCCATGCGGATAAGATGCCTGTCATCTCGACTGCTAGTGGTACGAGGCCGTTGGGATCCAGCACGGCGTTCCGTATTATCCTCCGGAACCCACCGATTCCATATTCTCCTAAAGTCATTGGATCTCGACCAACGAGAGTAGCAATGTCGCGATAGAATAAACCGCAATAACGATAGGCTACAACCGACCTTTCTCAAAGTCTGAAACGTGATGGTATGCATTTCTCCCCGTTGCACGAGGCATCACAACAACGTTTCAGCAGGCAACGCCGGTCAACTGCTGTTTGTGTATCGGCTGGAACTTTCCTCATGTCAGCACGTTGTAGGTGTCGCCACCGGCGCCAACCTTGTGTGAATGCTCTGAAAAGCTTATCATTTGCATATCACAGCTTCTTCTTCCTGTCGGTTTTATTTTGCGGCTGTAGCACGTCATCTTCGTGGTGTAGCTATTTTAATGGCCAATAGTGTAATTAACTCGGTAAATTTTCGCTGTGGATGCGATTTATTTACCAATACTTAGGAGACAGAGTTTATCTTTTCATTCAGGTGTATCCATACTGTCAATGATTTCAAACGTCTTTAACTTTTATGATGCACTATACGACAAAATGAATTACAGTCATGAAGAAACGCTAACATTATCGTCTGGTGGGCATTGGTCAACCTTCCTCTGAAAATAATTTTCAAGAATCTCTCAATGGATTATGGCAATTGCATGTGACTGTTTAGCTGACCTCCCGTAAACGAATTTTAGGACAGAATCTGCTTTAAAAAAACGTTGGAAGAAATTTACTGACCCGAGAAACACTAGTAGGCAGTTTATTTTCCTCCTTGTCTTATTATTGCCAGCCGGGCATTAACTGTATGGAAAGAAATAAAGAAGATCTATTACAGACTCATCCCTCTGTGAAGCCAACATAAACTTTATTAATAAAGAAAATGAATTCCCTGTATGATTCCACAATCATTGTGGAATATAACCGTCTAGACCATTTAACATATTTATTTATCTTTTATTATGCCGGTTTTGCTACCCTCGTTGTCAGATCAGTGCTTAGAATTTGCAAAACAAAGTTCAGAGTCAGTACCAGAAACCTGTGCCTGATTGTGGCGTCAACTCAACTCTCTTAACTCACTGGTTAGCGATAGGTCTTTGATTCTGCAGCTGCATCTTGTTTTGCAAGTTCTAAGGTTTCACCTGATGACAGCAGCAGCCAAAACGGAGTAACAGATAAATAGATGCATTAAGTGACTTAGCTGTATTTATTCCCAAAACAATGTCATTGTTTTTCAGATTTTTCCAAACGAGAACAATCTCTGACTGTGTGAGAAAGTGTCTTTAGGGGAAAATATTGTTTTAAACAACTTCCCATTAGTTTGGGGAGTTGACTTCAATTACTGTGTTTGTAAAATACGAGGGCCATAGTCATTTCCTGCTGTGTGGATGCACGCTACAAGAATTGGCTTTTCTTGTTGATGGCAGGAAGAAGTTCTTTCTACTGTGACTACGGCCAACAGTTTAAACTACAGCGAAGGGAGCTACGCAGGGGCCGAAGAACCCCCGAACAAAATAATGGCTCCCACTTTCCAACGCGTGCTCTTTTTGTTCCGCTTCGTTCTTATGCCTGGAAGAGAAATCTCATTTCTCTTTTAGAGCTTGCAATTTCAGGTACGCGCCGCGTAATCCACACTGGTTTATTACAGGACCACCCCTCTCAGTCGCTCGCGAAGTTGGTTCACCTGGAGATTGGCTGGCTGCGGAAGTCCCTAGACTCAATAGCTGTGAGAACCAAATGTGAGACGGCGCACACAACTCTGTTCTCTCTGACGCGTGAAGTAGTACAATCCAGTACTTTCTCGACTTTTTTCACTCCAAAAGAAATTGATTCTGAAATTGTGTTGTATCATGAAAGGAATTCAGCTATCATGGAAAAGCATGTTTCTTATTTCGAGCATTGCACGTGCTATATAACATACCCAAACGAAAAAATCTATTACTAGTAGTAACAGTAACGACAGATATTTTTCTCATGAAATCAGACCGACTATCTGACAGTGTGATTAAATAGTTTTGCTTCCTAGGATGTTTCACCGAATATCATTCAGTCATGTTGTAAGGTGCTGGACGTACAGTGGGGTTGCCTCAGGAGAACCGAGATATGACTAATCCAGCGCTACAGTTAAACGAGTAACTGCAGATCTTTAAGAGGCAACATACTTTCGCTTTAAAATGCCGTACTAAAAAGACTTCTAACTGGGTCAGAAAATAGTAGATACATCATTTGTTAAAAGGTATCCTACCCGTCTACTGGAAGAAAATTAGTACCCCCGTTTAGAGGTTTCCAGTTCACTCAAGATCTATTGTTGCAACACTCCAATGCAGTAGATGATACGATTACATTTTCTGATCAGTAGCACAAGTAAAATGCAAAAGAAAATTGAGGATTAGAAGACGATCAGTTTGACTTTAGGAATGGAAACGGCGCCTAAGAGGCAATTCTGACGTTGCAGTTTATAATGGAAGCAAGACTGATGGAAATTAACACAGGTTCATGGGATTTGTTGACCTGGAATAAGCATTCGATAGTATAAAATGGAACAATATGCACGAAATTCTGAGAAAAATGGAGGTATGTTATATGGAGAGAAGGGTAATATACATTATGCACAAGAGCCAAGAGGGTTAGTTGGTTGGTTTGGGGAAGGAGACCAGACAGCGAGGTCATCGGTCTCATCGGATTAGGGAAGGACGGGGAAGGAAGTCGGCCGTGCCCTTTGAAAGGAACACCCCGGCATTTGCCTGGAGCGATGTAGGGAAATCACGGAAAACCTAAATCAGGATGGCCGGACGCGGGATTGAACCGTCGTCCTCCCGAATGCGAGTCCAGTGTCTAACCACTGCGCCACCTCGCTCGGTAGCCAAGAGGGAATAATAAGACTAGAAGATCAAGAACGAAGTTCTCGCATTAAAAAGGGTGTAAGACAGGTATGTAGTCTTTCTCCTCTACTGTTCCATTTGTACACTGAAGAAGCAATGGTGGAACCAATAGAAAGGTTCAGGAGTGGAATTTAAATTTAAGGTAAAAAGATGTCAGTGAGAAGATTCGCTGATGACGTTGTTGTCCTTAGTGAAAGGCCAGCCGGAGTGGCTGAGCGGTTCTAGGCGCTACAGTCTGGAACCGCGCGACCGCTACGGTCACAGGTTCGAATCCTGCCTCGGGCATGGATGTGTTGATGTCCTTAGGTTAGTTAGGTTTAAGTAGTTCTAAGTTCTAGGGGACTGATGACCTCAGAAGTTAAGTCCCATAGTGCTCAGAGCCAAGCCAAGCCTTAGTGAAAGACAAGAAGAATAACAGCATCTGATAAATGGAATCAACACTCTAATGGTTATAGAATAAAGATCGAGAGTAAACTGACGAAAGCCGAAAGTAATGGGAACAAGCAGAGATGATAACAATGAGAAAATTAACATCAGGATTGATGATCACGGAGTAGATGAAGTTATGGAATGCTACTGCCTAGGGAGCAAAATAACCAATGACGGATGGAGAAAGGAGGACATCAAAAGCAGATTAGCACTGACAAAAATGGAATTCGTGGCCAAGAGAGCGAACATAGGCTTTAATTTGAGGAAGAAATTTCTGAGAATGTACGTTTGGAGCACAGCATTGTATAGTAGTGAAATATGAACTGTGGGAAGATTGGGACAGAAGAGAGAGTAAGCATTTGAGACGTGGTGCTGCACACGAGTGTTGAAAATTAGGTGGATTGATAAGGTAAGGAATGAGGAGGTTCTGGGCAGAATCGGTGAGGAAAGGAATATGCCGAAAACACCGACAAGTAGAAATGACAGGATGATAAGTCATCTGTTAAGACATCAGGGCATGACTTCCGTGATACTTGCGGGAACTGTAGAGGGCAAAAAATGTAGAGGAAGACAGAGAGTGAACTACGTCCAGCAATTACCTGAGAACGTAGGTTGCAAGTATTACTCTGGGATGAAGAGTTTGGCACAGGAGAGAAATTCGTGGCGGGCCACATCAAAGCAGTCAGGAGGCTGATGACTCAAAAAAGAAAAAAAAAAAGAAGCGCAAGCAGTTCTGAGGTACCAGGTATCGACCCATGCTGAAACATCCATTTTACTATGTCGTGTAGCCTCCACGGGGGGCAAAACAGGTGCTGATACTGGCATCAAGTCGATGGTACAGATAGCGAATATTGTCCTGGGATACGATACGTCACACGTGGTCGACCTGTTACGTAGTTCTGTAGGAGTTGTCGGCTGACGTGTTGCGCGAGTCACTTCTTGTCCCATCATATCGCACACGTGCTCGATTGGAAACAAGTCCGGTGATCGTGCTGGCGAGGGAAGTTGCTGCAGTATGTGGGCGAGCAAGATCCTGTTGGAACCACACATCAATTTATTATTGCAAGAACGCCAAAAGAACGGTTATAACAACATTCTGCCCCAACCGAGTGCTGGTTAACGCCCCTTCAGAAACACAAAGGTGAACGAGAGATGTAGGTTATCGCACACCAGACCATAACGCCTGGGTTGGGGCCAGTGTGTGTTGGATGAACACACTCTAGGAGACAGCACTCACCAGATCTACGTCGTACGCACGAACGACCATCACTTGGGTGCAGGCAGAATCTGCTTCCATCGGTGAAGACCAAGGCGTGCCATTCCATCTGCCGAGTGATCTTCTGACGGCACCAGTCAAGCCGTGCACACCAATGCTGTGGCATGAGAGGAAGACAGGTTCAAATGGTTCAAATGGCTCTGAGGACTATACGACTTAACTTCTGAGGTCATCAGTCCCCTAGAACTTAGAACTACTTAAACCTAACTGACCTAAGGACATCACACAAATCCATGCCCGAGGCAGGATTCGAAACTGCGATCGTAGCGGTCGCGCGGCTCCAGCCTGTAGCACCTAGAACCGCCGGCAGGAAGACAGGCTAGAGGTGTGTGTGGAAGCAGAGCCACTATTCATAACCGTTTCGCCAACAGTTCGTGTTGAGTCATCTGGGCTCAAAAGCCCTCTTATTTTTGCAATAGTGTCTGTACAATCTCCCACTGCTGCCCATACAACACCATGATTCTTGTGGGCGCCTGTGCTGCCTAGACGTCCACAACATCATCTACGGATTTGAGAATGTTCTCGCGTACTCTGGTACTAGAACTGTTGAACAACTGACGCCGCACGCCCAACTAGTCGTCCAGTTTTCCGAAACGGACAATCCCGCCAATCGCAATCCCACAGTTTATCCGCTTGCAGACTCACTCCATTGGCTTTAGGAGGCACGAGCGCATCTCCATGGCGTGATTGCCTGCTTGCTTCACGTGTATAGATTACACTGAACCACCTGACTGTGAACATTCCATATTAAAGGGTAGACACATTTGGCGATCTGGCAACAATGCCAGTACTTTATCTGTTGGTGGACGACGTTGAAACTATTACTAGTAAACTACTGCCCCCCAGGTGGCTTATTCCTTCATCGCATCAAAATCGATGTCGTTTTTTCAGGCGTACGCTTTTTTCCGTCATTGTAGCAGAATACATTCAAAAGTGGATGTATTCGTCAGCGGAGAGTACCCGCAATATTAACATACACAAAGCTAATTATTTCAGTCAGAGAATCGGCTCTCGTTATTTCTAAATTACCAGTTACTTCATAATCCTTTTGGAACTCGAAAGTGGTCTTCAACTTAAAGTTTCCAGTGTGCACAAGGTTAAGTGCGCAGAATATGATAAATACTATATAGGCCAGACTGGCCGAAATTAGGAAATCTGGTATAAGGAAAATAGTGGTCAAAGTAATCGTACAGCGCTTGGGGTGCACGTGAAAGGTAGCAAACATGAACTTAGAGCAACAGATGAATTATCGGCGATATTAAACACAGCTCAAGAAAAGTTATTATCTCGATGTGCTGGAGGAACTGGAGTTTACGCCAACCTGATAAAATCTCCAAAAAAAAAAAAAACGCTACAATATGAAGAAACTGATTTTCAGCACAATAATAATAATGAAATAATCTAGCTTTACTTTCAGATGGGATAGAACGCTGTACCACACATGAGTAACAGCGGCACACATCACGATACTGGTGACGAATTTTACACGACGGAGCAAACTTCAGCGCGGCGCTGTTTTCGGTCAAGTGTATACAGAGCACCCTCGGCGATCGGCTATTGGAAACAAGACAACATAGATTTAAAGTTATTTAATGTCCTCCCAGTAATACAAATAAGTTTATTAGGCTAGGCGGTCCTCGTTGGCTTGTATGTATTGACTTGAAATCTTTTATGTATTAATTATTTCAGTATTGTATCTTAACCCGCAAGCAAGGCATACTGCAGTGCTATATCCGATATGCATCACTCATAAATTTTCAGTGTAAAAATTACATTTCAGCCAGATGGCGAGGCTAAAACTCCTTACCAGTGTTTTATGTACATACTGAGATACCTTCACATATCGTGTTTTGCCGGAGTAACTCGAAGTGAAAAGTCATTAGAAGACTCCTGCAGAAATATTAACTCTCCACAACCGTCGATAATTGCGAAAATGTTGCCATAACAGGATTTTCTGCGCGAATTGACCTCTTGATTTGTTACCATAAATTCTCGGTGAGACTAATCTCGGATCATCTTGGTGGTCAAACTATTCACTCGAACTGTGAAGACTGTTCACCAGTCGCCAATAACTGAAGACCAGTGACATGGAGCATTTCAACCATAAAAATTACATTGTTAAAACTTTGAACATAGCTGCTAAGGTTCAGTGACCGTGTCAGAATTATATTGTAACAAATAAGCCCTCGGTCCCAAACATTAAGTCAAAATTGACCTGGTTTCGACGCTGCTATGAGCGTCGTCTTCACAATTAGATTAACTGTATTAAAACATTAGGTTGAGAGGCACCCACATGCCTTGCTCATACTGTGGCATCAAGCAGTCAGGCCTGCAAGATGAGGGGATTCGTTCTTATTTATCGAGTAACATGAACTCTCGTACTCACAATTAAGTTACAAATTATCCTCCCGTATGAATAATACGCAACGGAAACGCACATCTGACTTCAGTAATTTACAGATCTTTGACAGTTCACTACGCACTGGCAATACCACATTTTCTTTTTTTTTTAACGGCTTTTATCAACACGTGGCCATCGCACTGAACATGAAAGGCGCACACATTATGAATTCTGGATATCATGACAACATACAGTTCGAAGGAAAAGGCCACCAATCTTTTTCTTTTCACTATCTTATTTATTCCGATAAGTTCTATAACCTAAACACACAAATTCTATAACCTACAACAATAACACATGAGAAATTCCGCTCAGTGGGCATGGCTTTACATTGGTGAATCTCTATATTATGGTCTCTTAATTATTTAACGCTACAGTGCACTTTCTGGATAGGATGGTGGATCATTTATTATTTCTCACACTTCGACTCTCACAATCATCATCACGAAACTTTCCTCCAGACCGAGCAGTACGAAAGGAACACGCATAACCCACTACCTCTGCAACTACCTAGCTACTCTCCCATGCAAACCACACATACCCAAATTACATGACATACACCACACTACAACATGAAATACGACACAATAAATAGTCACAACACTATCACTTTCAGCTTTTCCACTTCAATTAATATTTATCCCAGTTTCACACGACACTGCCCCACTTCGTAATTCTACTTTCCTACTATGAACTCTGGAGATATATGCACGTCTTCCTGTGCAATTCAAGCCAAGTGGCGTTGCTGGATAGACGGCTGACTCACCTTGCTTCTCTCTCAGAGTATTATAGTTTGAATCAAGCGTCACACGGAAACATATCTCGCAAAGTAATATTAAGAACATATTCATCACACACACGAGTCCTCAACTGATACCATGGACGAGTACTTCTCTTTATCCTTTGTCTCATACACAGATTGAGACTCACACAGTACTCCCCACGTGGAAGTACTCGCCTCTAATTTCAAGTCCTGTACACGCTATTTCTTAAGTATTTCATCTTATAGTACACGCGCTAGTAATTCAGCTTAACTTAAGCACACGGAAGTATTTCAACTTATTGCTACACGTGGTTTCATTGTGACCGTTGGTCACTTCCGAAGATTACTACGATCCCATTAATATTACGTGCCTGACATTTAATTCTCCCCACAAAAGTTCCTGAAATAGAGAAATTATTATTTCAAACTACTCTTAAATATTCCACATGCATACCATGTCTCCACTCTTTTGTCTTTACGGAGCACAACTAAGACAGGTCTTAACAGCACAAGATCCAGCGGAAGTGTGCTGAAACATGGCCGTTCTTCAGGTCCTCTCGCACCTCTGTCGAAGTGGGGAAGCACCTTGCTACCGTATTGGTCAGCCACATTTCAGGTGCTCAAAGCTCAGGTAAATTTCATCTCTTTGGTCCCACCAAAGGTGGCCAAAGGATCGTCTCAAAGATGATCATATATTCACATTCACTATCTGTGGTTAGCAGACGACCATACATTCATTCATTTCACAGATCTCACCAAACTGGATGTAGGGATTTATTTTGAGGGAGTGCACATGTGATCAATTAAATAAATAAATTGTCATTCTTTCCCACACTGGTATCCGGCTTCGCTGTATTAATTGAAATTGAGTTATTATTAGAAAAAATATGTTGTTCAGTCAAGAATAATGAAGTATGTTGTACCTATTTTCAATGTCGGGTGGTACTGTACCCTTTCAAGGTATATAGTACATTAATAAAATTAAAGATTGTACTGGCTCGAAAAGATGCAGTACTTACAAGTCACATATTAAAAAAGATCTTGGCCGGAAAGGCGACGTCATGAACACTTGTCAGATGGCGAGCCGCTAAGGGCTGCTCGTACTGTGGACAGGGGTTGCAACAAGACTGAGGTGCCCACTTTAGAAAGTGTGGGCAAGTAAACATGGTGTTGCTACGAGCGCCCTCTAGTAGCCGCAGAAACAACTAGGCTACTGTGTACATGCTAAAATGATATCAAGGGCGATACTTTAATAAATAAACACCATAAATTTCCTACTTCAATAGCTGTTCTGCTGTGTAGAGTAACACCATGCATACAAATACACAAGCATTTTGCTTGTCATGCACACCATGTATGGTTATAGGTTTATGCCTGTGAGTGGAAAAATTCAATTCTGCATAAAAAAAATCTGTGCTATTTGTAAAAACAGATAAATATTATTATTTCGAGAAAGAAACATATATGTAGCACTACTTTTGGAATGTAATTGTTCTATAGCAGTAGAAATATACCTGTGACACACATATTGGCAGCACAGGAGTAGGGTGTGATAGTATGCACAACATGGAAAATACAATGTGTGCGATCTCTTTAGCTGATGTCTTGAGTCTTCTAAGCGTTCTGCTAGTAAAACGGAGAACTACTGTGGCATATAGGAATACACATAAGTTTAAATGAGAAACCTGGAAGATAAGTAGGCACTTTGGATATTCTGTATAGTTTACTTTATATTAGAGGTATACAGTCGCACATCCTACGTCACGGTTGGGAAAATAATGCTGTATAATTAAATTTGCACAAAGGATGTAGCTGATTTTTGCTAAAGTGAGACTCCACACACCAAGTTTCTGATTAGAGACATTTAACACCCAGCTCTTAATGTGATGTCTATGACAACACTGTAATCATAAAACTTTCTTCGAAAAGACTTGTCAACGTTAAAGAATCGTTGTAGTGTAGAAACATAGAATTGTCAGACAACAGTCTGCACGTCACATCCGTTGATTTACGTAGACCGCCTTCCAAGGTGACAGTGCTATTATTAAAACATTTGGACACGTGTCACACAATTACTTAACATCTCTTAACAAGTACTTTGCGATGTGCGAAGAGCACGTCAGAGTCGACTTTTACCTAGAAACGATTCTAGGCTGCAGCGGGAGATATAGCCCGAAAAATTTCAGATTCCATTACGACACAAGCTCTCCATACCACAACAATAACTATTTGTTGCGGACACCCAATTCTTAGACTCCTTTAGAGCTCCCACTTTACTAGTAGTATATTGATTAATTGATCTACATCTACATCTACACAGATACTCGGAAAATCACATTTAAATGCCTGGCAGAGGATTCATCGAACCACCTACACAATTCTATATTATTCCAGTCTCGTATAGCACGTGGAAAGAACGAACACCTATATCTTTCCCTACGAGCCCTGATTTCCCTTATTTTATCGTAATGATCGTTTCACCCTATGTAGTTTGGTCTCAACAAAATATTTTCGCATTCGGAGGAGAGAGTTGGTGATTGGAATTTCGTGAGAAGATTCCGCCGCAACGAAAAACACCTTTATTTTAATGATGTCCAGCCCACATGCTGTATCATTTCTGTGATACTCTCTCTCACATGTCGTGATAATACAAAATGAGCTGACCTTCTTTGAACTTTTTCGATGTACTCCGTCAGACCTATCTGGTAAGGATCCCACACCGCGCAGCAGTATTCTAAAAGAGGAAGGACAAGCGTAGTGTAGGCAGTCTCCTTAGTAGATCTGTTACATTTTCTAAGTGTCCTGCCAATAGAACGCAGCATTCCTTAGCCTTCTCCACAACATTTTCTATGTGTTCCTTCCAATTTAATTTCTTCATAACAGTAATACCTAGGTATTTAGTAGAATTTACGGATTTTAGATTAGACTGATTTATCGTGTAACCGAAGTATAACGAATTTCTTTTAGCACTCATGTGGATGACCTAACACTTTTCGTTATTTATGGTCAACTGCCAATTTTAGCACCATTCAGATATCTTTTCTAAATAGTTTTGCAATTTGATTCGATCTTCTGATGACTTTATTAGTCGATAAACGACAGCGTCATCTGAAAACAACCTAAGACGGCTGCTCAGATTGCCTCCCAAATCGTTTATAAAGATAAGGAACAGCAAAGGGCCTATGACACTACCTTGGGGAACGCCAGAAATCACTTGTGTGTTACTCGATGACGTTACGTCAATTACTACGAACTGTGTGACCTCTCTGACAGGAAATCACAGATTCAGTCACATAACTCAGACGATATTCCATAAGCACGCAATTTCACTACAAGCCGCTTGTGTGGTACAGTGTCAAAAGCCTTCCGGAAATCCAGAATTACGGAATCGATCTGAAATTCCCTGTCAATAGCACTCAGCACACCACGTGAATAAAGAGGTAGTTGTGTTTCAGAGGAACGATGTTTTATAAACCCATGTTGACTGTGTGTCAATCGACAGTTCTCTTCGAGGTAATTCATAATGTTTGAACCCAATATATGTTGCAAAATCCTGCTGCATATCGACGTTAACGATATAGGCCTGTAATTTAGTGGATTACTCCTACTATCTTTCTTGAATATTGGTGTCACTTGTGTAACTTTCCAGTTTTTGGGTACGGATCTTTCGTCGAGCGAACGGTTTTATTTGATTGTTAAGTATGGAGCTAATGCATCAGCATACTCTGAAAGGAACCTAACTGGTATACAGTCTGGACCAGAAGACACACTTTAATTAAGTGATTTAAGTTGCTTCACAACTCCGAGAATATTTACTTCTACGTTACTCATGTTGGCAGCTGTTCTCGATTCGAATTCTGGGATATTTACTTCGTCTTCTTTTGCGAAGGCATTTCGGCAGGCTGTGCTTAGTAACTCTGCTTTAGGAGCACTGTCTTCGATAGTATCTCCATTGCTATCGCGCAGTGAAGACATTGACTGTTTCTCAAGGCTAACATACTTCACATACGTCCAAAATCTCTTTGGATTTTCTGCCAGGTTTCGAGACAATGTTTCGTTGTGGAAACTGTTATAAGCATCTCGCATTGCAGCCCGCGCTAAATTTCGAGCTTCTGTAAAGGATCCCCAATCTTGAGGATTTTGCGTCTTTTTAAATTTGGTATGTTTGTTTCGTTGTTCTGCAACAGTGTTCTAACCCACTCTGTGTACCAAGGAGGACCAGCTCCGTCGTTTGTAAATATATTTGGTATAAATCTCTCAATTGTTGCTGATACTATTTCTTTGAATTTAATCCGCATCTGGTCTACACTTAATTACTAATTTGGAATGAGTGGAGATTGTCTCTCAGGAAGGCGTCGAGTAAATTTTTTATCTCCTTTCTGGAATAGGTCTACATTTCGTTTATATTTCGAGGATTTAGGGATTACAATATGCAGACTTGCTACGACAACCCTGTGTTCACTAATCCCTGTATCGGTTTTGATGCTCTTTATTAACTCAGGATTATTTGTTGCTAAGAGGTCACGTGTGGTTTCACAAACGTTGACAATTCGCGTGGGCTCATTAACTAACTGCTCGAAATAATTTTTAGAGAATGCGTTTAGCACAATTTAGGATGATATTTTATGCGTATCTCTGGAATTAAACATGTATTTTCGCCAACATATCTAGGGTAAATTAAAATCACCACCAAATATTATCGTATGAGTCGGGTACGAGTTTGAAAGTCGGGTACGAGTTTGAAATCAAACTCAAGTTTTCTTTGAACCTTCAGCAACAATATCATCTGAATTGGGAGGTCACTAAAAGGAACCTATTATTATTTTATTCCGGTTGCCAACAACGACCTCTGCCCATACTAAGTCACAGGAAGTATCCACTTCAATTTTGCGGCAAGTTAAACTACTTCTAACAGCAACAAACACGCCACCGCCAACCGTGTTTAGCCTATCCTTTAGGAACACCGTTAGGTTCTTCGTAAAAATTTCGGCTGAGCTTATATCCGGCTTTAGCCAGCTTTCAGTGCCTATACCGATTTTAACATCAGTGCTTTCTATTAGCGCTTGGAGCTCTGGTACTTTCCCAACACAGCTACGACATTTTACAACTGTTATACCAATGGTTCCTGTATCTATGTTCTTCCTGTGTTCGGCCTGCACCCTTTGTGACTGAAGCCCACCTTGTGTTTTCCCGAGACCGTCTATCCCTAAGAACCGCCCAGTGCAAGCCACACAGCCCCTGCTACCCATGTAGCTGCCTCCTGCGTATAGTGGACACCTGACCTATTCAGCGGAACCCGAAACCCAACCACCCTTTGGCGCAAGTCGAGGAATCTGCAGCCTACACGGTCGCAGAACCGTCTGAGCCTATGATTCAGACCCTCCACTCGGCTCTGTACCAGACCTCCGCAATCGGTCCTGTCAACTATGCTGCAAATGGTCATTTCTGCTTTCATCTTGCAAGCAACAGTGGCAGCCTTTACCGCTTCTGTTAGCCGCTCGAAACCAGAGAGAATCTCTCCTGATCCAAAGTGACACACATCATTAGTACCGACGTGAGCCACCACCTGCAGCTGGCTGCACCCTGTGCTCTTCATCGCATCTGGGAGGACCCTTTCCACATCTGGAATGACTCCACCCAGTATGCACATGGAGTGCACATTGGTTTTCTTTCCCTTCTTGTCAGCCAAGTCCCTAAGGGGCCCCATAACGCGCCTAACGTTGGAGCTCCCAACTACCAATACTCCCACCCCCTGCGATTGCCCGGATCCTGCAGGCTGAGTGGTTTCCTCTGAAACAGGACAGGTGACAGCATCTCGCTCAGCGACAGTGTCAGCCACAGATAGCGCCTGGAACCTGTTTGTCAGACAAACCGGGGAGGCCTTACGTGCGGCCGCCTGGGATGTCTTCCGCCGCCTGCTTTGTCCCGGGGCGACCTCCCACTCAACCACGGGTGAGGGGCCAACCTCAGTGCGAGCTGAAACTGGATTGGCAACCGGTGAGGACGACTCTGACGCGCTGGACGTCCGTTGGATCCCCACGGCCGGTCCACAATAGTGGTGCTCATCCACTGCAGCCTCAAGCTGTGTAACCGAAGCCATCGCAGCCTGAAGCGCAGAGCGAAGTGTTACCAACTCGACTCGCATCCGCACACAACAATCTCAGTCCCTGTGCATACAAAAGACTGTGGAAAGCTAAACTATGCAGATAAACGGACTACTGGCAGGTGCTGCGCTACTCAACTCTAGACGAAAACGCAGGAACTGTGTCTAATAATACGCAGATATTCAAAAACCTAATTACCGAAGCATTCAGGTGAAACTAAATAATTCACCGCTAATTAGGAAGTTGTAATATGTCACAAAATCGGTTTACTTTCCTACGCAAACGAAAACGCGAGAACTGTGGCTATTAGATGTTAAATTTACACTCAGAAACTTAAGAAACTAAACTATTAAACCACACAGATGGTATAATGAAATTCGCTCCTGGTTAGGAACTCGCAAATGTCACAAAAGCGGTTACTTCCCTGTTGCCGCGTCTGTCTCGGCCGGCTGCTACTGCCTGACTGACTGCCTGACTAGCGCCAACAAGCGGTCACTAGCTTTCAAAACAAGCAAACAAACGACTGTCGTCACTCGCTACGGAAATCTACTATAGACCCTGACGAAAGGGCAGGAACCGTGTCTAATAATACACAGATATTCAAAACCTAACTACCGAAGCACTCAGGCGAAACTAAATAATTCGCCCCTGATTATGAACTTACAATATGTCACAAAATCGGTTTACCTTCCTACGCAAATGAAAACGCGGTCGGCTACTACTGCGTAACTGCGTTACTGTTACACCTAAACATCATGTACATACTCATTACGTGTTACAGGACTGGTCACACCACTATTCTCAGACATGCTTGCAGCAGATACGAACTTGCATTACTAGAAACAGAGGATGTAAAATTTCACTGAAAAATGCCGACAGTTTTGTACGTCCTCGTATGAATACAGCGAAGCCAGAAGCTACACTGGCGTAAGTGCGAAGAAGAAAGCCGAAAGGCGAAGGTAAAGAGGAACAAAATTTCGTCCAAAATTATTCCCGGTACCATCAGATATGCAACAGATACAGCTGAAGACTCTTTGTCGTATTTCGCATGCCTTTTCTATCTTCGCTAATTTGCCGATGGTTCAGAGCGCCAGAAAAAAATATAGGGAGAAATAAAAATTCACTGTTATAAATAGTTCTAGTATAAATCTTTCTAACATATGTACAAAACACCTAAACACAACAGACACTTTACTGATAACAGCGGTGAGAGGGGGAGGGGAAAGGCAGAGAGAGTCTTGGTGCTCATCGAAAACATGTATGAATCGTCAGCTACGCCCTTAGCACAGTGTATTGTGTAACTGTCACAGACAAGTTCACAAACGAGACCCTCAAACAACTCTTTACTCGTTTACCCCGTCCCTTTCTCCTTTTTCTCGTCACTTTTCTCCTTTTGGAGTTTCCTATGGACATAGTGCACTGTGGCACTACGCAGCCCAGGGATTGGTAACTGTCTCACTGATAACACTCACGTCAGTACACTGGTAGGTTGTCCACAGCCATGTGAGTCTCATTCCACTGGCCTATGATGCAAACTTTGCTGTAACAACTAAGACACCGACAGCCAGAACCAAAGTCCAACAACAGAAACCAGGCCGCAGTTACCAGCCAACGCCCTGCCATCTTAGCAGTATCAGAAGACCTGGGTTCCACAGTAAGGAAGTCTCCGTGAGGGACGCTTTGCCACGATAGACCAGGCCATAGACATTACTATAGACATTTGTAAGCGGCGTTTCGAAACTATCACCACATAGAAATGGGATACAAATTTCAGTAACCAGAATCCGATACAACCAAGGCGCCGACTGGCCCACGGCTTCGACGGTGTCGCCAAAACCACAGAATGACAACAGCTATGGACAACAATGAAGATGGTAACAACAGCTAAGGACAGAACGGCAAGTCCAAAGAGTGAATGAAACCGAGAGTCTAGACATAGAAAGATCGGGAACCAAACAACGATGGGTGCAACGAGTGATTCAAAAGCCCATTCGGAACACGACTGTCTTCTGAGCCCCTGACAGGCCGGCGCGGGGGCGTGCCTGTGCATAGCGCTGTGGCGGAGGCAGCAGCGCTCGCAGGTTATGGGGGAGCCGCCTAGCGGCTGTCGTCTATGTGCATGTCTTCGGGCAGGCTATCCAAATTGTCAGACCAGGATACGAGGACCCTCCCTCGACCCTCTCCCGCCTCCTTCCTAAATGGACACATAGGGCCTGAAGAGCCTTGGCTAATGTTTTGGGAGGTAGACACGTGATATTCCATAATTGAAAGCCTGCTGTGAGGAGGAATGAAGGAGTTCGGGCACTATGCTGGGGACTGCAGAGTTGTGAAAGACTGTGTAACAGACGGAGGATGTGGTGACATCTCGACCTCCAAACCTGTGCTTGCAGGAGCTGCCGATAGCGTCCTCGAGCACGAATGGTACCCCTGAGGCGCAGGGATGTGTGAGGGCAGCGACTCCAACTCAGAGTGATCTACTGCTGGAGGGGTAGGCTGAAGGCAGGGACAGAGTTGGTTCACGTGCTGATGCTCTAAGCCTTTTTGGGGTGTAAACCACTGTAAGGCGCCGCCCATTTGTCGCAACTGCTGTAGCTGGCATCCATGAGGGTTTCACCCATAGGAATGCGCCCAAA
Organism: Schistocerca americana; assembly: GCF_021461395.2. Classification (NCBI taxonomy): domain Eukaryota; kingdom Metazoa; phylum Arthropoda; class Insecta; order Orthoptera; family Acrididae; genus Schistocerca; species Schistocerca americana. The sequence continues at coordinate 398,131,250 of NC_060123.1, read as the reverse complement.
CAGCCGAACCCAGAGGGTACTGTCTAACATGTCAGGTCTGGGGTACCTTCGGTTGGGGTGCTACAAGGTGGAGGAGGGTGCGTTGCTGTCGGCAATGGAGGAGTTCTGTTGGGTGGCGGTTATGGACAGGGGGGAACCTGTAGGTATTCAGGAACCTCATGTGTGCCACTGTCGTTGTAGATGTACTCATGACCCTCAACAGCTGTTGCTTAAATGTGCGCACCAGCTGCTCTGCTTTGGCAATGGAGGAGGGATGATATGGAGGGCTACACAGGTGTTTGATGATATTAGCAGCGCAGAACTGCTCTAACGTCCATTGTCAGTTGTAATGGTGCAGAAAAACCCTTCATTCGCAAGAATCTGCAGAAGGGCATTGATCATAGCAACTGAGGTGGTGGACGCCATACTGACCACATAGGTATAGTTTGAATAAGCGTCCACAACAATAAGCTACATCAAGCGCAGGAAGGGGCCACGAAAATCTAAGATGAATGTGACCCCAAGGGCGATGGGGAGTAGGCTAGGAGGCGAAACACTAAGGTGGAGCAGACTGAAGGCAAGCACAGGAAGAACAGCAGCATGCCATAGTTTCCACATACTTGTTCAGTTCTGGCCAGAGCAAGAGCTTTATCCATGACACACATGAGTGCCTGTGATGTAAGGGTACAAAGACGTGAGTGCTTAAGGTAATTGTGATAACAGAGTGGGTAACCCTCTCCGCATCCAGCAGCAGCACACTGGAGACAATGGACAAACAATGACTGATGCAAGCCCAGATCTGAAGCTCGAGAGCGGCTGGCTTCGAAACATAAGCTGACCACCCATGGAATACATAGAGTATGACACGCTGCAAGATAGGGTAATGGCGAGTGTCCACCACACCATGAGTAGAATGGGAAAACGGTAATCGGAAAGCAATCCAAGATGTGAGTTGTTCCACGTGGATGTGAAAACACGTGAGTTCCACCTGGTCAAATGGGGGCTTGCTCCTGAGGGTAAAGGTGAGAGGGCATCCACTTTTGCGTGTTGTGCAGCAGACTTGTACGTGATGGTGTAATTGTAGGAGCTAAGGGAAACAGCCCAACGCTGTAGACTTTGGGCTGTCTGCTCTGGAAGCTGTTAGTGTGGTCCAAAGAGTGCTACTGACGTTTTATGGTCTCCACCGAGGGAGAAACAGGTCCCAAACAGGTAAACATGGGTTTTCTTCATGGCAAAGGTGATCGCCAAAGCCTGTTTCTCGATTTGGGAGTAACTGCGTTGGACAGACCTCAGCGTTTTTGATACATGGGCGATGGGTTGCTCTTTATGATCATCATTACAGTGTGCTAGCATTGCACCAGTGCCATATGGAGAAGCGTCCGCAGCCAAAACAAGATGACGTGGCAGGGAAATGGGGGTAAGGTAGGGCGCTGGAGGTAATATGTGCCTCAGCTTTGTGAAGGCCTGCTCACAGGCCGCTGACTACTGAAACGGAAGGACTCTCTTCTGCAACTGGTTGAGAGGCTTCATGATGCATGCTGTTTGTGGAAGGAGCGTAGAATAACAGTTCACTTTTCCCAAAACGGCCCACAACTCTTGGACATTTTATGGATGCGGGAGAGGGTCATTAGCAGAAAGATTATGGTCAGTGGGCTGAATCCCATCTTTGGTGGGCAAGTGGCCAAGGTAGCCCACATGTTCCTGGAGAAACTGGCATTTGTGCAAACAATGCTTGAGCCCTGCATCACACAACATGGTAGAGAGGATACATAGGTTATGAAGATGGTCCTGGAGCATAGTACCCATAACAATTAAGTCATGAAAGTAATTGGCACAAGCTGGGATGGACGTGGTTGAATGTTCCAGGTATCTCTGGAAGGTCGCCGGAGCAAAAGAGATTACAAAAGGCAAACACTTGTATTTATGTAAGTCAAAAGTCCTATTGATCACAACAATACATTGTGACTCCTCGTCTGGTGGAATCTGTAAGTAAGCATCAGCAAGGCCTATTTTAGAAAAATATTCACCAAAACATTCACCAAAAGTTGGCTGCGAGGGATTAGCCGAGCGGTCTAGGGCGCTGCAGTCATAGACTGTGTGGCTGGTCCCGGCGGAGGTTCAAGTCCTCCCTCGGGCATGAGTGTGTGTGTTTGTCCTTAGGATAATTTAGGTTAAGTAGTGTGTAAGCTTAGGGACTAATGACCTTAGCAGATAAGTCCCATAAGATTTCACACACAAATAAACATTTTGAACCAAAAGTAGGTTTTCACCGGAGCTTGGTCGTTGACTTAAAATCTTCACAAACCAGGAGCGAAATAATCGACTTCAGGACCACAACCAGGGGTGTGGCCCAAGTACTTGCTTTGACCCCAGTGTTGTGAAGACGGACGAGTTCTAGCCGTCTGTAAGGAGACGGGAAGAGGACGTACTCGGCAGAAACGACGCACTGCAAGATGTGAAGAAATATGTGCCTCAAAATTTGTGGCGCACCCCAGGCGAGGACTAAACACAGACGCGAGAGAGGCACTAAGGTGCTGGAGACGACATGAACTTCGTCTGTGACGGAGAACGCAAACAGTGAGAAAGCATCAAGGCTGAAAATGTTTCCAGCTTAATCTTGAATGTTGCCTTAGTGGTGAATTGACCTCTGAGGTGAATAGAACTGACACCATACGCAACCAGCAAATTTCCTTTACTTCACGTATATGGTCACAAATTTCTTGTCGTCAGATTACCGGTTCAAAAATGGTTCAAATGGCTCTGAGCACTATGGGACTCAACTGCTGAGGTCATTAGTCCCCTAGAACTTAGAACTAGTTAAACCTAACTAACCTAAGGACATCACAAACATCCATGCCCGAGGCAGGATTCGAACCTGCGACCGTAGCGGTCTTGCGGTTCCAGACTGCAGCGCCTTTAACCGCACGGCCACTTCGGCCGGCCAGATTACCGGTTTCGGTCTCTAATGACCATGTTCAGATCTGCAGCAAAAATATGAGAAAAACACAGATACACTAGCAGATTGTCTACAGCTTAAAACAATAAAATAGACCAAAATAAAAAGTATTACTGTCATACATGTGCATGTTTACTTCACCAGCATAGATCTCAAGTTAAGATTCACAAAGATGGAAATCCGGTTCGTCCGATTGTGAGCAATATGTGGTCACCATGCTTTAACTAAATAAGTTTCTTAACAGTAAATTTAAATCGATTTATAGATCGATAATTATTCTGGTGTCAGAAACAGATTTAAGCTAGCAAATGCAATCAAGGATATACATATACCACATAATGCGGCATCAGCATCTTTGGATTTAAAAAACCTCTACAGTAATGTCCGAGTGAAATATGGTGAAAAAGCAGCATCTGATGAGGTGTCCACGTGGCAGTGGGTTGTGTCAATGCTGGGGGTGATATGGCTAGACCGCCACTAGGTGAGAGGTCTATCACGAGGCGGACCTGGGAATCATTAGAGGACGAAGAGTAAGATCATTCCTGCATACAGAGCTTTGTACAGGATGCACAACATTCGGTATCACTCTCAGTGGTTATCGGTAGCTTGTAGCAGGAGGCACAATGCGCTTGGTACTTAGCTTGTTGGGTGTTGTCAGTATCAGCACAGCCGCCAGCTTCCCAGGATGCCTGTAGAGAGGCCAGTGTCACATTGCCATGCAAAGGGGCAGCGTGTGAGTTGCCTAGCTCAAACCTACCCTGCCTGTTCATCTCCTCCAATCTGCTGATGACACCCGTCCTGGCCCTTTATCTTACCCTTCAAAGGTTCCAATGTACCCTCCAAAACCTCTTTGCCTACTTTACCACTTCATACAACCAGTGGTTCCTTTTTATCAACCCCTCCAAGACCCAGGCAATCATCATAGACCGCACCACTCACTCCTTCCATCTCCATTTATGTTTGTTCTATCCACCTCACTCCTACTCCAAAATACCTTGGCCTCACCCTTGACTACCATCTTACCTGGATGCCCCATCTCCTTACAGTCCAACATAAAGCCCACAGAAGACTCTGCCTCCTGAAACTCCTGTCCTGCTGGCATAGAGACAGCATCCTAACACCACCCTTCACACCTAGAAATCCTTGATCCACTCCATCATTTGTTATGCCAGTGTCACTTGGATTTCCATCCATCCCAGATTGTATGAAGCCCTCAAAATCCTGGAGTGCCATTCAATCTGTCTCACTTTCCGTATCTGCCTTCCATCCCCCACACACATCCTCCATGACTTCATCCCTTTCCCTGATCTTCTTCTTTTCCTTTAACTCATCCACACCCTGTATATTGCCTGTTGACTCGATCCGCCTTCCTCTTCACACTCAGCCTGCTGCCACGCCTTTACTGTTGAGTCCTGCCCTCCGTCCAACTCCACACCCTCCATCTCCTTACCCAATGCAACTTCCAGCACCTACGCCTCCTAGACGATGAGCTTCACCCTGACATCTACCCCTCCTACCGACTCTTAACACCAGCTTCCTCCCCCCTACTCCTCGAGGCTCTCTCAGCCCTCCCCTCCACTTCACCTGCGCAGTTTCCCCGTCCTATACCCCCTCCCTCTCCCGTGCCCCCATCCTGTGTCTCCACACTCCCTCCTGCCTTGTTTTCCCTCTTCATCTCCCTCCCTGCCCATCTCCTGCCTCTTGGTGCGCCCCCCTGACCCCCATTTTCCTCTTCCTCCAACTCTCCCCAGCCCCCTACACCCCACTGCACCTCTGTCCCCTCTTTTTCCCTCCTCTCCAGCCTTCAGCTCTCAGCAGGTCCCTACCAGCGGTTTTTATTCATTAGTGCTCTGTCTTTTCCAGTGGTTCTTGAAGTGTCTCACTTTATGTGATTTTTATGCTGTGGCCGACATTTTAATTATGGTTTGACTCCAGTGTGTTTTAAGCGCACAACGAATTGCTACCTGTGTTCTATTAACTTTATGTCGACTTTTCAACTGTCCCCCAATGAATGTCCCCTTATTAGCGTATATTTTAACTCCCATCATCTCCATTTACTGTGTTTCTTATGTAACCCTTTTTACCCCTTTTTTATGTAAGAGTTCTCCTTTTCATGTATTTTTGTAAAGCCACTTGGCTGAAGAGCAGCGGAATGTGCTGCTGCCAGCCCACCCCTGCCCATACGGGGCAGGGGCATGAAATTACAATAAAGAAAAAAAAGAATCTTACACTTTATAAGCCCATTATAGACTTACTGGCTGTATACCCTTTTTCTTTATATCGGACACTTAATCATTGAAGAATATGTATACGCCTACAGTAGCGATATCTGGTGAACATGCAACACAAACATTTTGTGTCTACAGTACGACAGTTTGTTTTGAAGAGTAGTGCTGCTGACAAGTTTATTCTTGTATATACTATTATTTGTATATATTTGAAGATGCTGACGCTGAACTTGTTTAGCTATTATCGATGCCACTATGGTTCCAGTATATTATGACATGTTTTTATAAAACAGATATGAGTCTTCATATTTAAATCGCACAAATGCACATGTATCTCAGTAATACTTCTCATTATGTCCTCTTTTATTGTTTTAAGCTGTAGACAATCTGCTAGTGTATTTGTGTTTTCCCATATATTCTTGCAGATCTGAAGATGGTCATTATAGACTGAAACCAATAGCCTGATGACAAAAGAATTGTAACCATAGACGTGAAGTAAAGGAATATGCAACCACTTGCGAGAGGGCGGGGCGAACGCCAGGTACCCAGACGAGCGTACGTCGGGAGAGTGACCATGTAAATCGTCGCTCTCGTGTCGGCTTGGAAACGACCGTCCTGACGAGCAATCGTGAGCTTAATAAACAACTTGGAGCGCGTAAGGATGGCCCTGGAGACTGTTGGCCCGAAATTCATGCTCTGTCCCAAGATGAAAATTAGGAGAGGGTTTACACTATCCTGACGGTTGATGGCAGACAGTTCGGAGATGTTCATCCCTCTCATAACGGTGCGCCCAATGATCAGGCCAGTCTGCCCGTTGGTGCGTCACAGAACAGTGAGGAAATGATGGCAGACTTCGCAGTTGCGCCAACGTGTAGGACTGGCTGCTCAGAGGTCACTGGCACGTCAGAAAGTGATGAACTATGGTGCCGAGATCGGGAAGAAGGCTTGCGAGAATTTTCTCCCCAGGGCGGTGATTGGACCGCAATTATATGGTGGCGGACTATAAGACGCTTGTTTGCTGCCTGCGCGATCTCGAAAGAGTGCATAGTTTTCAGTACGTCGGCGAAGGAAGGCAGCAGTGCGAACTTCTGGATCGGGAGCCAATTTTCCCATTACATCACTCATCAGGGAATCGGCGTACGAGGATTTGCATGACGGCTTGGCGCAGTTAAAGTCAGAAGGACCACTCAGACCTTGCAAATCCGTCACCCACGAACGATAAGACTGGCATGCTTGCTTGTGATACTGATGGAATTCAAGGCGCGATGCGGCTACGTCGGACAGTTGTCAATAATAGGTCGACCGCGACGAACATATTTCCTTGGAAGTGAGTGCAACCGGGTTTGAGAGGTGAGCAAACTTATTAAGTAAGAAATATGTCTCATGGGAAGCCCAGAAGACATTTGAAACCCGAAAAGCGGCGAAGTGTTACTTCAGCCGATGGAAAAGAATGTCCCAATCGTTCTTGGTGTCTTTAAACGTTGGAGATGCGGGTGGACGGGACTCTGCCCGAGAGTTGGCCACTGTTGGGACGGGTTGTGAACCGTGCACCTGCAACCTGTCTGACAGCAGCTCAATTTCCTGACTCAAAACGTCCATTTGCTGCTGGAACTGCTGATGGAACTGCTATTTCAAGAGCAGCTGTCGCTGATGCTGTTACTGTTCCAAGAGCTGTACAAGTTTCGCGTCCATAGTGCACCGTGGGCCTTTCACCTCGAAGGCAATTCTAGTAACCGGAATCCGACATGACCAAGAGACACACGCCGATTGGTCGAGGGTGTCGACGGTAAGTCCCAAAAATTTAAATCAAATCTGAGTTGTGTGAATGCAGGTCTACTGATCTAAATATAGAAGTACTCGAAGCAGTAAAATTCAACATGTAAAAAAATAAAATTCTCCTAAACGCAATAAAATTAACAACAATTTCCATCCGATACACACATTTTTAACTTCAATGACAATAGCTTCGCACAGATTAGCGTGAACTAAATAGGAAGACTCCTCCGTCTAATGTAACTCACGAGCACGGACGCGCGAGGTGGCGCTTAGGGGGGAATGTCATGTATTTTAGTCCAAAAAAATCTATTTATCAAAAATATTATTTTCTTGATCTACACAGTTTAATCTAAGCTGCATGTGAATTTTGTCGCGATAGCAGCTTTAGAAATGCCTTTAAATTGCTGAACTGATTAACTCTGCACTGGCGACCATTCCCATATTTTTCGACATTTGGGAAACAGCTTGCATCAGCCGAAATTTTGTCAGTGCGAACGGTATTTTCTTTCAGTATCTTCGGCTGACATCTATATCTCCGGCTGGCATCTATATCTTTGCCTAAAAACTTTCTTGCATGTGTTTTATCTACGTTTTGACAATAGTAACACATATTAGTAGGTGGAAGGCTGGATTTGCAAACCTTTACGTGGAAGTCAAGATTTATGCATATTGGGCAGTGGAAAAACTGTAGTTTCATGAAATCGGTATACCATCAAAAAAGAGGAAGCAGATCAAAATGAAGAACATAAGCTCTCACCTTCAGTATCGAAGCTTGGGACAGGAGAACTGTGCAGTTGCGTGAATGATGTTGATATGAATTCCACTGGATTCAGACTTATTGATTTATAATTTCTCTTCCAGTTAAATACAGAATGCATGATTGTTGTCGAAGAAAGAAGATTGGGGATAGCTTGTGATTTTAAATTAATTTGTAATTCATGTGGTTATGAATTTTTAATTTCCTCCTCCAAAAAAACTGACACTGGTAGCTATGAAAGCAATTTTAGGTTAGCATGTGCTCTGAGATGCCTTGGATAGGACAGGAAAGGAGGTAATTTATTGCGCGGTTTCCTGAAGATGTCTCCACCTCGTGCAAGGTTTGAAAAAATAAATAAAGAAATGACTGATGTTGTATGCGATACTGCCAAAGTTTATCTGAAGAAAGCAATGAAGGAATTGGTGGAAATAAATCAAAAAGAAATAGATCCTGGGGTAGATATTCATGACAGTGAGTCTCCTACAAATGTTACTGAGTGTGTCTGTAGATGGGACCCGGATGAAAGGGGGTCACACATCTCTGTATGGAAATGCATCTCTTACTGGTATCGGCTAAGGTAGAGTTTTAGAAGCAGAAATTATGTTAAAATACTGCCACCAGCGTTCAACAAGGAAAATATCCAACAATGAAGACAGTGAGAAACCGTGGCAAGAAAAGTATGCAGTAGCATGCTCTAAAATTGCAGTGGCTCAAGTGGAAGCATGGAGGATGTTCTCCAGATCTGAGGACCAATATGGTGCTAGATATACTAAATACCTTGGTGATGGTGACTCCTTTTCGTTCAAAGCTGTAACAGATAAAAATCCGTACAATACAACAATAGAAAAGTTTGAATGTGTTTGTCATATCCAAAAGAGGTATAGTGGTAGGCTTCGTCGCTTGCTGAAAGAGAAGACAGGTAAAGTACTTGAGGATGGAAAAGCACTAGGAGTGAAAGGCAGGTTTACTCTGAATGAAACCGATCCTCTATAGTTATTTTATAGAAGAGCTATCAGAAAAAACACACATAATTTGGAGGCACTGAGGCGTGCTGTGTGGGCAGTTTTTTTCCACAAACTATCCACTGACCAAACACCAGTGCACAATCTGTGTCCGAAAGACGATTGGTGTAAGGTCAACAAGATAAATGAGACGTATTCACATAAACACTCATTACCAGAAACTGTTATCAACGCAATTAATCCCACATTCAGGTTTCTCGTAAACCCTGATTTATTGAGGAAGTGTTTTCAGGGAAAGACACAAAATGTAAATGAAATCCTCAATAATTTAATTTGTATTAGATGCTCAAAAAATACATTCTGTGGACTTGAAGTACTGAAAATAGATGTCTATGATGCAGTTATATATTACAGTAACGGAAATAATGGCAGAACTGAAATGCTGTGAAGAGTTAGTATAAATCCTGGTGTGTGTACAACAAAAGCATTTTACACCATCGACGAGAGCAGGGTCAAGAAAGCTGACAGATCAGTGTCTTACCTGAAAATACAGGCCAGGTAGATTCGAAGATGAAGAGAAACCTGGAGGATGAAGAGTATCTCTATGGGGGATTTTAAAACTGAGGTAAGATTATTACATGTAGAAGTATGAGAAGAAAATCTTTGAACCTCATTTTCTCTCTTTTACATTTCTTATGTTATTAGAAATCTTTTCTCAAAAAGAATATGTGCTAAAGCTATGAAATTTTCAGAAACTGTTCACAAAATGTTGCTGTCTCCCTGTAACTAAAAAATACGAGATCCTGTAATTACATTCTCATTTTTAGGTAACTGTATGTAGAAAAGAAATTTTGCTTGTCGAAAATTAAAAACTTTGTTCTTGATACAGCTTCTACCATAGATTAGTAACTGTAGTTCAGTGGTCTTATAACCTTCTCAGGACACTTCAATACATTTTTCAGATCAATTGCATGATTAGAATTTGAATTATGGCGTTTTATAAAAAGACAATAAAAAATTAAGAATTCAGATTCCTGGAAAATATTAAGCCTGCATATTTTATTACATTTTCCCGTTAAAACACAGCTCTTTCGCTTTACACATGCAAAATTTTAGATTTTTACATTAATAAATATAGCTGTAATGATTTCTTAAAGAAATGTTTACATTTTCCCCTACATCCCCCCTTATCTCTCTTGCAACAATCCACTATATGAGGATAAGAAAGATACTTCGCGTCATACAAAAATGTATATAGCACTGGCAATTACGAATCTATCTTCATGAGAAACATTTTATAGTCTTTGTACGTCAGAATTCACTCGAAGTCATACTTCAATAAATTGGGAAGTTATAACACAAGGTGTCCATAAAAGAATGCCTCAGTTTGAATGGTATATTATAACAACTTAATTTAGGTTATTTACGACATATAATAGTTAAAATTGCAGGTAAACTAATGGAGTTTTTCTTACAAATGTTTAATATGAGTGCCTTCGATTATAAGGCGCAGAGAAATAGATTACTTACGACATATAATACTTAGAATTGAAGGTAAACTAATGTAGTTTTTCTTACAAATGTTTAATATGACTGCCTTCGGTTGTATGGCGCAAATAAAACCTACAATCAAATTGATCCCACACTGTGGTAAACAAGTCTGGAATAAGGGAGGCTATAGTCTCTTCCATCCCATTTCTCAACTCTGGAAAATCATTAGGTGGTGGCGGAACGTACATATCTTTTGGAAAGCCGGACGGGAAAAAAACCGCATGGTGCGTGGCCGAGTGAACGTGGAAGTGAGAGGAAAATCGGTCTGTTGACCATTGCGACCATTCCAATGGTGAGGGACTTCGACGTTCAACCACTCTCGTACAAAGAGGTGTCAATGGGGAGAGGCTTAATTTTGTTGCCAAATAAAGTTTTTATCTTCACCTTCTAACTGGCAGAAGAGCCGTTCTTGCAGTAGTAGGTGTTCGGAAATTCCCGTAACAAACTTCTAGGGTTGTAAAGAGGAGTGAGTACATAATACTGGAAACGTTATCAAGTGACGATACAGAGAGTCAAATTTACAGGTGCCGGCGCCTCTAAATGTATGTACATACAGAGTGATTCTTTGATGATTTTACAGATTTTCTAGGATGATGGAGCAGGACAAATGTTTCAATTTGAGGTAAGAGTCCCTGCATCGGAAACGAACGAATTGAAAGCTATAAGCGAAAACAGTTGTGATACATCTGACAGTGGAGTACATGTACCGGTACTGTTGTTGCTAAGATTGTAGGTCAGACAACTTTCAGACATGGTAGTATGGACCAAAACAAGGAAAAAGTGTCCAGTAAACATGGGCTCTAAAATGCATAGCTAAGGAGCTATTGGCACTATTTCATCTTCAATACCGTGAAACATATGTCCGCTTTTGAACAAGTGCCCGTAGCGTCGTTGGAGGACGTTTTCCGACATGGCCTCCTATTCAAAATATTATGCACTCACTCCCCTCTAAAAGTCGTAGAAGCTTGTAACGGAAATTTCTGAACACCCTGTGTATCCAGATAAGTCATTCATGTTACGACAGTTTCAGAGAAAATACTGTCCGTAGACGTTTAGTTTTGGCCAATCCTTCATGTTTTAAAAGTTCATGAATATGTTCAGGCACCCGGATACGAACGTTGTAGGTATATACCTTCTCACTAAAACGAGAGGTTTCCTCGTCACTAAACATCACACGATCAAGAAAGTCATCTTCCCACCGCAACATTTTACTTGCACATTTATAAGGTAGGTGCATGATAGTCATATGTCTTTGAAGCGTGTATCGGCTGTCAGCGGTATAGACGGATGTGTAAACTATTTATTGAAACCTTACATACTACCTTCTTTGGCAGCTGAAGATCAAGACCTGCTTTCAGAGCAGAATTCTTAGGACCACGAAGGTAAGATGCTGTGAGTCGGTCAATGTCCTCTTCAGATACTTTTGATCATCCTGTACTCTCCCTTTACACACATATCAGATCGTTTCGATCTGACTATACCACTGGTTGATTTTTGCCACATGGTGGACCACAATTCAATTTGAAACGCATGTTGATGTTACTGATTCAGTCTTCACAAATTGCAAAATTCAGAACACTTCAAGCTCAGCAGTAGTCATTTTACGTATGTGGAGTTGTAACTGGGAAAAAACAAAGCAGTACTCGTGTATGCGCATATTTGAAACTGACTGAGTTACCCTTTCATTGTGTCCTTGAACCAAGGCTTTATAACGCTTACAGTTTATACTATCAAAATTTATATCTGTGACATCCTTTTATGGGCGCCCTGTTTTTTAAAATGGAGCTGTTTCTACTTTCGCCTCTGAAAATGGACTCGAAGTTCCTCTCCAGAACTGTCTATAATTACAAACATGAAAATTTCTGCAGTGTCAACGCATTGGGAAATAAATGTGGTGCTGACATGTCTGCTCTATTGTTAAACCAAAAGGTGTGATAATCTACGATGATTTACTGGTTTTCTATTACAAATCCACGCGTTAATTAATAATTTGTAAACTAATGAAATTCATTAACCAAATTTTGCAGAACGATTTTCCTTTATTAAAATAAATTTACCATCAAAATTTTTTGTCAGAAACTTTTACAGTTTAATGCAAATCAAAATCATGAGGAAACGCGAATTCTTCATTAACTAAAAATTGTAATAGCTTAAAATTCGAATGCGTTACAACCAAATTTGCGTGATAATATTTCACCACTTTTAGTTGTATTTTAATGAACAGTAATTTTATCGAAAAGGTTCTGCGCAACAGCTGTCACACCTGATCCATTCACAAGCAAGGGGAATGCTGTGGTACTCACCTTATCTTTCGGCTCAGAAGCTGAATCATAGCCTTGCTAGAACATTACACGCTCACTTTTCTCACCACACACCTTCAGTACTACACAATCATCTGGCAGCTAAAACTTGACAAGGAATGGGCTATTGACGAATTCCATCAAGACAGTGCTTTGGTGAGTGCGCCAGCTACTTTAAGACAATGCGATGCTACAAGTGAATGACGAATAGCACGAAACATTGAGAAACATATTTCTTACAGTGTTGCCTTGTGCAGTAGTTCAATTATCCCGACTATGACGCAAATACATCAAGCATTCTGTTAATATATGTTAGTGTAAATGCGGCTGAAAGCGTCAGCAACCAACCTTTCTTCGTTCTCGAATTTGTTTCAGGTGATGAAAGCATAATTAGCTTCCTTGGGAAGAAGTCGTTTTTCATGGGGTTCTGAGTTGTTCAGAGGCACTAGACTGAAGTATTCAGCACCTGGGTCCAGAGGATGTCATTATGAAAGAAAGCTAAGGAACTGTAAACAAATGGGAAAGACGATATTTTCTATTTTTACACCTTGAGAGTCATAAAAGCTAGATATAGAACACAATTTGTCATTTGGAAAATTTGTCGGAGAATACTGACCAAGACGGCAGAACTACGTCGTAAAGAGCGACCAGCGGGTGAGTGTCATGAGACTCCCTTAGAACATTAAATGTATTATCCGTGAAACGAATAGAACTTCTTTCCATAAAAGAATTTACTACTTCTGAAAACTGATTTCATGATATACGTTCTTCTCTACTGCAAAACTGAGATAAACCCGATTAACATGGAGTGCATTTCTCGTCGACTTCTTCGAAGCTGTGGTGCAATGATGACGGAATCGTAAAAGTCACGTAAATCATCGGCGTATTGGAGGTATTCGCAGCGTAAAGAAAAAATGAAATGCATTTCAATTTTACGGATCTTTCTAGTCGACGATCTTCACCACTCTTACAAATTGCCTCAGACGTAGAATTCTAAACCAGCCCTGACATACCTTAGCACTAATAAAGTATTGAATATAAAGCATTCATTTCGATATGCATTTCAAATACCAAATGTACGGGGTGATTTTGCTAAATGAGAACAAATTGCAGTTAACGATCCACGAGAGGGTGAGGTGCGTAAAAGGCCACATAGACATAACGTTGGAAATGCGTTCCAAGGGAGGTACAACCACCTGAAAGCGGAGATAAAAGATGTTTGACAGTGTAGGTTTCAGCAGTGCAGTAGGCAGTCGGACTTGGGATTTGTTCACAATTATACATTGTGTTGTCCAGTACTTATGCATAATTTACTAAAGTATTTTCGCGTCATAGAATTTCTGTGGACGATTTCGAGATTTTGCTTTGTTATTTATAGCTGAATTTTAACTCGTTCCTCTTCCGTTATACATGTGGTACCGTGCTCCACAATACCAGCCATACTACATTCGTTAATACTTGCTCCATAGATCATGAATACGACATTTCATAGTGACGTGGAACGTGTCAGTTTAACATTAATTTCCTTTACACGATTAATTATTTGGTACAATTACTACTTCATACAAAAAGAACTCATCTTCTGATTAAAAGGAGTTGTAATTCAGAAAGTCTTTTAATTTGTATTCAAATGCTGGTTTACTATCTGTCAGGCAATTAATGCAATGTGGTAAATGACCAAAGAATTTTGTGGGAGAATGATTGACTTCTGTCTGTGCCAATGCCAGATTTAACAAAAATAGTGAAGATCATCCTTTCTTCTAACGTTGCAACTTTGTACTTTGCCTATTATTTGGAACTGGAATAGGTTACTAATGATAAATTTCGTAAGTGAATATATTTATTTTGAATATACTGTGAATATTCCTAGTTCCGTACATAAATGCCTCCAAGTGGTATTGCGTGGGCTTCAGCTATTATATGGATTACGCACTTTTGTGCAACGAATATTCTCTTGATGATGAATTACCATAATATATGATTCCATATATAAGCATAATAGGCTAATTTACGTGTATGGGTGTCACCAAAATTTGCAATAACTCTAATAGCATAAGTAGCTGAACTGTAACAGTTCAGTAGATCATCAATGGGTTTCTTCCAAATAAGTTTCTTATCAATGCACACACCCAGAAATTTGGAATATTCTGACTTAGCAACAGACTTCTCCTCAAACTCTATATTTATCAATGGTGTTATGCCATTTACTGTACAGAACTGTGTATGATGTGTTTCTCAAAACTTAGTGAGACTCCATTTGCTGAGAACCACTTAATAATCTTCTGAAAGACATTATTCACAATTTCCTGGGCTAATTATTACTTGTTTGGTGTGATTATTATACTTGTATTATCAACAAAATGGAACTAGCTTCGCATCTTCATGAATACAGAGTGGCAAGTCATTAATACATATTAAGAAGAGCATGTGATAAAAGGCTGAACCCCATGGGATACCATTCCTTATACCTCCCCAGTTACAGGATTCAGATGATTTTTGCATGTTATATGTACTGTTAATTTCAAGCTTCTGAATTCTTCTCGTTAAATAAGAATTCCACCATTTGTGCAATGTCTTATTCGTACTACAATACTTAAGCTTATCTACAAGAACTTCATGGGTTACACAGTTGAAAGACTGTGAGAGCTCATAAAGAATCCCAGTGGGTGGTGTTCAGCTATTCAGAGCATTTAATATTTGACCAGTGAAAGCATATAAAGCATTTTCTGCTAAAAATCCTTTCTGAATACCAAACAGACATTTTTTAGTACTTGATTTTTACATTGGATTTCGTCAGAACTTTTAACACAATGCAGTAGTTTTATAATATTTGTTTCTGGATCATTAGTTCTAGCTATTCGATACATTTCCTTGTCCTGCTTTCAAGATATATATACCATTAGAAATCCCAACGTTCCTTAGGGAAACTGTTTTCATAGATGTTCGCCTAAGTATCACTAAATGGGTTAAATTTTAAATTAGTAACAGGTTCCCTGTCTATCGCAAGCATTACCTAAAATTTTTAAGTGCACTGTTTGACAGGACTGTTTTGCATTAGGACATGGAGCTACTTCATATACTGTAACCAACCGTATTTCATTATCAGAAAGACCATTCTTAATGAGTAAAGTGTTTACTTGTTAAAATTTGTCTTAATCTATAAAAACATTATCTATCAGTGTGCTGCTTTCCTGTTCTACCAGAGTAAGAAAATCAATAACTGAAGCCAAACTCTTTCGAAAAATCTATACTGGAATCCTCATAAAAACAATAATTAGCTTCTCTCTGTCTGACAGACAGCACAACAAAGAAACCAAGTTTTTTAGAAACAGCTGAAAACAACACAAAGAGGACCTATACATAGCCACAATTATAAAAGTACCATTATTTAGTTTGCGCTCACATGGACATGCTACCACATGTTGCCCTACAGAAATTATTTTTGTTTCTAAATTTTTCACTCTGTGATAAATTTTGACATATACTACAAATCTTCGTCCCTCCACAGTGTCTCTAATTACACGTGCCGAATGGTTATATCCACCTACACCTACCTTTCACATCGGTATCTGTGACTACATGATGTTCAGACAAGCCGAGTACATCTACACTCCTGGAAATGGAAAAAAGAACACATTGACACCGGTGTGTCAGACCCACCATACTTGCTCCGGACACTGCGAGAGGGCTGTACAAGCAATGATCACACGCACGGCACAGCGGACACACCAGGAACCGCGGTGTTGGCCGTCGAATGGCGCTAGCTGCGCAGCATTTGTGCACCGCCGCCGTCAGTGTCAGCCAGTTTGCCGTGGCATACGGAGCTCCATCGCAGTCTTTAACACTGGTAGCATGCCGCGACAGCGTAGACGTGAACCGTATGTGCAGTTGACGGACTTTGAGCGAGGGCGTATAGTGGGCATGCGGGAGGCCGGGTGGACGTACCGCCGAATTGCTCAACACGTGGGGCGTGAGGTCTCCACAGTACATCGATGTTGTCGCCAGTGGTCGGCGGAAGGTGCACGTGCCCGTCGACCTGGGACCGGACCGCAGTGACGCACGGATGCACGCCAAGACCGTAGGATCCTACGCAGTGCCGTAGGGGACCGCACCGCCACTTCCCAGCAAATTAGGGACACTGTTGCTCCTGGGGTATCGGCGAGGACCATTCGCAACCGTCTCCATGAAGCTGGGCTACGGTCCCGCACACCATTAGGCCGTCTTCCGCTCACGCCCCAACATCGTGCAGCCTGCCTCCAGTGGTGTCGCGACAGGCGTGAATGGAGGGACGAATGAAGACGTGTCGTATTTAGCGATGAGAGTCGCTTCTGCCTTGGTGCCAATGATGGTCGTATGCGTGTTTGGCGCCGTGCAGGTGAGCGCCACAATCAGGACTACATACGACCGAGGCACACAGGGCCAACACCCAGCATCATGGTGTGGGGAGCAATCTCCTACACTGGCCGTACACCTCTGGTGATCGTCGAGGGGACACTGAATAGTGCACGGTACATCCAAACCGTCATCGAACCCATCATTCTACCATTCCTAGACCGGCAAGGGAACTTGCTGTTCCAACAGGACAATGCACTTCCGCATGTATCCCGTCCCACCCAACGTGCTCTAGAAGGTGTAAGTCAACTACCCTGGCCAGCAAGATCTCCGGATCTGTCCCCCATTGAGCATGTTTGGGACTGGATGAAGCGTCGTCTCACGCGGTCTGCACGTCCAGCACGAGCGCTGGTCCAACTGAGGCGCCAGGTGGAAATGGCATGGCAAGCCGTTCCACAGGACTACATCCAGCATCTCTACGATCGTCTCCATGGGAGAATAGCAGCCTGCATTGCTGCGAAAGGTGGATATACACTGTACTAGTGCCGACATTGTGCATGCTCTGTTGCCTGTGTCTATGTGCCTGTGGTTCTGTTAGTGTGATCATGTGATGTATCTGACCCCAGGAATGTGTCAATAAAGTTTCCCCTTCCTGGGACAATGAATTCACGGTGTTCTTATTTCAATTTCCAGGAGTGTATATTGGCCACAGTTTCTAAATCTTCTAAACAAACAAGAAACTCCTGTACTTCGTTTTTTAATCCCCTGTTATTCTGATGCAGTATACAAACATTATTTTCACTATACTTTTATGAGAATTTTGTGGCGTATTAACATTATTTTTCACCGACCTTTTATGAGAACCTTATGATATTTTAACATCTCTATTTCATGGCTGTCTGAGCTTCTCATTACGCTTAATTTCATACATTGTTGAATCATTGCCTGAAAAAGAAGTACTCCCATCAATTTCAGTGCTCCCCCCCCCCCCCCCCCTTAAGGATTTTACTGTCAGCCAGGTCAACTTAACCTTCTCTTTTCTACGGAGATTCATGTCATGGCTTGTGAAGACCCACCTACAATTGTTATCAACAGGAACTAAACCTATGACTTACAAAGTAGTTGCCCGAAGTAGCTGATGTAACTCAATATTGAACCTCCTGACAGAACTCCGCCACACACCGTCAGGTGGCATGCGGAGTATGGATGTAGATGTAGATGACTGTTTAATTGGGGCCGATCATACCGCATGAAAGCAGGAACCAAGCCAACATTTGTATGGTTCGTTGCAGATGCTGTTTTTTGCCAGGTCACACTCACTATTGTAGCCCTGATCGCTATCAGTACTGCCTGAAGGTATATCCACCATCAAAACATGGCCCTGTTTTCTAAAAGCCTTGCATAATGATGCTACATCCTGTGTCACTTAACTACATGCACTGGGCTATGACCTGGTACTTGTCACATATTTTTTCCCGCAAGACTGGCTCACACCTCTCCCATTACTCTGCCTCACAACAGAACATTCCTTCTATTTTCTACTTTTGTTGAAACCATTGGTTTCCTGCTGAAAGTCTTTTGAGTTTTAAGTACTCTTACTTCTGCATTAGCCTCTTAACTGAGATAAGAAGGCAAACTGTTGGTTGTGCCACTGATAAAACTGTCAGACACTGTTCTCTTTCTGTGGCCTGTAGTCCTTATTACCATTCAAGACGTGTCTTCGCCTTCTTCCCCCTTAACCTAATAGCATCAAAAGTCTGACAGATAGCCATATAGCATTTAAAAGGAAATTAAATGAATTTCTTAATGCCAACTCCTTCTACTCATTAGATGAATTTTTGCATATAGTAAGTCGGTAAATTCCCCCAATCCCCACAAAAAAAATTAAAAATATTAAATGTCACGTAACATTTTTTGTAATTTAATATTTTTTTTTTTATTTTTTTTATTTTTTTTTGTCATCAGTCTACTGACTGGTTTGATGCGGCCCGCCACGAATTCCTTTCCTGTGCTAACCTCTTCATCTCAGAGTAGCACTTGCAACCTACGTCCTCAATTATTTGCTTGGCGTATTCCAATCTCTGTCTTCCTCTACAGTTTTTGCCCTCTACAGCTCCCTCTAGTACCATGGAAGTCATTCCCTCTGGTCTTAGCAGATGTCATATCCTCCCGTCCCTTCTCCTTATCAGTGTTTTCCACATCCTTTCCTCTCCGATTCTGCGTAGAACCCCCTCATTCCTTACCTTATCAGTCCACCCAATTTTCAACATTCGTCTATAGCAGCACATCTCAAATGCTTCGATTCTGTTCTGTTCCGGTTTTCCCACAGACCATGTTTCACTACCATACAACGCTGTACTCCAGACGTACATCCTCAGAAATTTCTTCCTCAAATTAAGGCCGGTATTTGATATTAGTAGACATCTCTTGGCCAGAAATGCCTTTTTTGCCATAGCGAGTCTGCTTTTGATGTCTTCCTTGCTCCGTCCGTCATTGGTTATTTTACTGCCTAGGTAGCAGAATTCCTTAACTTCATTGACTTCGTGACCATCAATCATGATGTTAAGTTTTTCGCTGTTCTCATTTCTACTACTTCTCATTACCTTCGTCTTTCTCCGATTTACTCTCAAACCATACTGTGTACTCATTAGACTGTTCATTCCGTTCAGCAGATCATTTAATTCTTTTTCACTTTCACTCAGGATAGCAATGTCATCAGCGAATAGTATCATTGATATCCTTTCACCTTGTATTTTAATTCCACTGCTGAACCTTTCTTTTATTTCCATCATTGCTTCCTCGATGTACAGGTTGAAGAGTAGGGGCGAAAGGCTACAGCCTTGTCTTACACCCTTCTTAATACGAGCACTTCGTTCTTGATCGGCCACTCTTATTATTCCCTCTTGGTTGTTGTACATATTGTATATGACCCGTCTCTCCCTATAGCTTTTTCCAGGTCGACAAGTCCTATGAAAGTGTCCTGATTTTCTTTAGCCTTGCTTCCATTATTAGCCGTAACGCCAGAATTGCTTCTCTCGTCCCTTTACTTTTCGTAAAGCCAAACATCGTCACCTAGCGCATTCTCAATTTTCTTTTCCATTCTTCTGTATATTATTCTTGTAAGCAGCTTCGATGCATGAGCTGTTAAGCTGATTGTGCGATGATTCTCGCACTTGTCAGCTCTTGCCGTCTTCGGAATTGTGTGGATGATGTCGCCAGACTCATATATTCTACACACCAGCGTGAATAGTCGTTTTGTTGCCACTTCCCCCAATGATCTTAGAAATTCTGATGGAATGTTATCAATCCCTTCTGCCTTAATTGACCGTAAGTCCTCCAAAGCTCTTTTAAATTCCGATTCTAATACTGGATCCCCTATGTCTTCTAAATTGACTCCTGTTTCTTCTTCTATCACATCAGACAAATCTTCACCCTCATAGAGGCTTTCAATGTATTCTTTCCACATATCTGCTCTCTCCTCTGCATTTAACAGTGGAATTCCCGTTGCACTCTTAATGTTACCACCGTTGCTTTTAATGTCACCAAAGGTTGTTTTGACTTTCCTGTATGCTGAGTCTGTCCTTCCGACAATCATATCTTTTTCGATGTCTTCAAATTTTTCCTGCAGCCATTTCGTCTTAGCTTCCCTGCCCTTCGTATTTATTTCATTCCTCAGCGCCTTGTATTTCTGTATTCCTGATTTTCCCGGAACATGTTTGTACTTCCTCCTTTCATCAATCAACTGAAGTATTTCTTCTGTTACCCATGGTTCCTTGGCAGCTACCTTCTTTGTACCTATGTTTTCCTTCCCAACCTCTGTGATGGCCCTTTTTAGAGATGTCCATTCCTCTTCAACTGTACTGCCTACTGCGCTATTCCTTATTGCTGTATCTATAGCGTTAGAGAACTTCAAACGTATCTCGTCATTCCTTTGTACTTCTGTATCCCACTTCTTTGCGTATTGATTCTTCCTGACTAATGTCTTGAACTTCATCGCTACTATATTGTGATCTGAGTCTATATCTGCTCCTGGGTATGCCTTACAATCCAGTATCTGATTTCGTAATCTCTGTCTGACCATGATGTAATCTAATTGAAATCTTCCCGTATCTCCCGGCCTTTTCCAAGTATACCTCCTCCTCTTGTGATTCTTGAACAGGGTATTCGCTATTACTAGCTGAAACTTGTTACATAACTCAATTAGTCTTTCTCCTCTTTCATTCCTTGTCCCAAGCCCATATTCTCGTGTAATCTTTTCTTCTACTCCTTCCCCTACAACTGCATTCCAGTCGCCCATGACTATTAGATTTTCGTCCCCCTTTACATTCTGCATTACCCTTTCAATATCCTCATACGCTTTCTCTATCTGTTCATCTTCAGCTTGCGACGTCGGCATGTATACCTGAACTATCGTTGTCGGTGTTGGTCTGCTGTCCATTCTGATTAGAACAACCCGGTCACTGAACTGTTCACAGTAGCACACCCTCTGCCCTGCCTTCCTATTCATAACGAATCCTACACCTGTTATACCATTTTCTGCTGCTGTTGATATTACCCGATACTCATGTGACCAGAAATCCTTGTCTTCCTTCCACTTCACTTCACTGACCCTTACTATATCTAGTTTGAGCCTTTGCATTTCCCTTTTCAGATTTTCTAGTTCCCGTACCACGTTCAAGCTTCTGACATTCCACGCCCCGACTCGTAGAACGTTATCCTTTCGTTGATTATTCAATCTTTTTCTCATGGTAACCTCCCCCTTGGCAGTCCCCTCCCGCAGATCTGAATGGGGGACTAATCCGGAATCTTTTGCCAATGGAGAGATCATCATGACACTTCTTCAATTACAGGCCACATGTCCTGTGGACACACGTTACGTGTGGTTTCCATTGCCTTCTGCATCCTCATGTTGTTGATCATTGCTGATTCTTCCGCCTTTAGGGGCAATTTCCCACCCCTAGGACAAGAAAGTGCCCTGAACCTCCATCCGCTCTTCCGCCCTCTTTGACAAGGCCGTTGGCAGAATGATGCTGACTTCTTATGCCGGAAGTCTTCTGCCGCCAATGCTGATTATTTATCAAAATTTGGGCAGTGGCGGGGATCGAACCCGGAACCGAAGACGTTTTGATTATGAATCAAAGACGCTACCCCTAGACCACGGGTACTTCCCGTAAAGATACCTTTTATTAACATGACACGTTCCACATCATTAAGAAGTGTCGTATTCATTATCTATGGAACAAGTACTAATCTAATCTAATCTAATCTTAAAAGTTCCTTAACAGCACAATACAATTCATACTTAAGAGATCTTATCTTCCATTCCTGTTAAGTTACATACTTTGCAGTACCATGGAATGGACCCATTTGCTTTCCAAATTCCCAGGGCACTACATACCGCCTCCTCCGCCTCCACCTAATGTAACCGTCTGCCCCTACAGTTCTACAGAAACCAAGAACTAACTACCCTATGGAAGTTCAAAGTCATCTCGTCCATGGTTGTTTACAATCTTCTTACGAAATTTATTTAGGCAATAAAAGTATTATTCTGCTATCTACAGATCACAAGAGCCAATAAAGTTACTTGTACATGAATGTATGTGCACGTTATTAATATTGTTGTATAACGTGTTAAAAAAGAGTTAAACCTCAAAATGTGTATCCCCGAAAAATTAGGCATCAGGTCACGTATGCGCAATATGAACTTTACGCGTTTTTAAAAGAAGTATAAGAACTTAAAATCTTTTAAGTCTACAAATAGAAACACCTACGCAATCGGCGTAAATTTGTATGAAAACCTACACTTTAAGTACTCGCAATCGGCCTTTAGAATTTTTTTTCAGAAATAGATTGAAAAAAGCGAAACGTTCAATAGATAACATGAAGTAGGTTCTAATTACATTCCTTATGATGTATATTAACATAATTGACAGTTAGTACAGAATTAACTACTTACCTTTACGAGCTCAATATTCAAGGGTGTGCGCTCTGTGTCATGGCTGCCAAGCAGTTTTGTAGTCAGAGATATTGATTCATTGTGAGTTAGGTGCCAGCTTCATTTAATAATAATAAATACACAAAGTATAATTAATATAAAAGTAAATTGTATAACATACAATTGATATAAATTCTGTTGCATTCAGTTTAGAAGATTATTTCTTTTCTGGCCACCATAACGCAAAACTGTGAACACATCCAATGATGCATTGCATATAACATTATACAGGGTGTTACAAAATGGTACGACCAAACTTTCAGGAAATATGTCATGTGGACATGTGTCCGGAAACGCTTAATTTCCATGTTAGAGCTCATTTCAGTTTCGTCAGTATGTTCTTCCACCTACGCTCAATGGAGCACGTTATCATGATTTCACACTGGATACGCTACCTGTGCTGCTAGAACATGTGCCTTTACAAGTACGACGCAACATGTGGTTTATGCACGACGGAGCTCCTGCACATTTCAGTCGAAGTGTTCGTACGTTTCTCAGCAACAGATTCGGTGACTGATGGATTGGTAGAGGTGGACTAATTCCAAGGCCTCCACGCTCTCCCGACCTCAACCCTCTTGACTTTCATTTATGGGGGCATTTGAAAGCTCTTGTCTACGCAACCCCGGTACCTAATGCAGAGACTCTTCGTGCTCATATTGTGGACGGCTGTGATACAATACGCCATTCTCCAGGGCTGCATCAGCGCATCAGGGATTCCATGCGACGGAGGGTGGATGCATGTATCCTCGCTAACGGAGGACATTTTGAACATTTCCTGTAACAAAGTGTTTGAAGTCACGATGGTACGTCCTGTTGCTGTGTGTTTCCATTCCATGATGAATGTGATTTGAAGTGAAGTAATAAAATGAGCTCTAACATGGGAAGTAAGCGTTTCCGGACACATGTCCACATAACATATTTTCTTTCTTTGTGTGTGAGGAATGTTTCCTGAAAGTTTGGCCGTACATTTTTGTAACACCCTGTATATTGCGTTATTCTATATCTTCTGTAGGACCGATGCATCTGGGGCATGTAGTCTGATACTGTTTCGGCATAAACAGAAGTAAAGATGGTTCAAACGGCTCTCCACTATGGGACTCAACATCTTAGGTCATAAGTCCCCCAGAACTTAGAACTACTTAAATCTAACTAACCTAAGGACATCACACACACTCATGCCCGAGTCAGGATTCGAACCTGCGACCGTAGCAGTCCCGCGGTTCCGGACTGCAGCGCCAGAACCGCACGGCCACCGCTGCCGGCCAGAAGTAAAGAAGCAGCTTCATATATATAAGACCGAGGAAGAGATGATGAGACCAGAACAGGACTTTGGCCTAAACCTGGAGCGGTAGAGGGAAAATATAATGTCAGTCAAAAGTTTCATAAAATGTTGCAGGAAACCGCGAATACAAAACGTGAATATATAACACGTAGCGTAGACACCTTGTATTTCCGGCTATGTCTACGTGATCTTTTTTGCTCTTTATCGTCTCAGGAATCGTCTACGGTAATTCGTCCCTATTTAGCAATGTCAGAGTGTACATTAAGTGAGCACTGACGCAATTAGTTTGTAATTTTAGATGACTCAATAGTGCGAGTTATTTGTCATTTCTTTCATTTGGACGTCTTGTGGATTGGAATCCAACGTCTTTTAATACCAAGATGTAAACTACAAAGGATATCAGGAAAATACATTATCACTGCACACTATTCGGTGAAGACGACATCAATCGCCGAAAGAACGTAGGGTATTAGTCGGGTGCTTGTTGAAAGGGAGCGAGTGCTGTATGACGGTTCTAATATGTGAATAACCGAAAGTTGATATACTGATCTGAACAGACGTTTGAAGTGCTGCGTGGTTAAAATTTGTGTAGGAAGGTTCTAAAGAAATGCTTGAATGTTGCTGTCTAGGAACTAGAGAGATAAGCAAGATGCACGCCAGACTTTTACAGTCGTGGACTGCACAAGGTAAAATGACTTTCACGTATGACCAGAAAAATAACCATGAAAGACTATGCTTGGACAACAGCTCTATATGGATCCGAAACATGGACATTGGAGAAGACAGGAGCTGGAGTACAGGAGACTTTTGAAAACCATACGGAGTGAGGGAACAAAGAATGAAGACGATTAGCAACAAGGCTACGAAAAGAACGACGCAATGAAATGAAAGGATTGAATGGCTGGACACGTATCACAACTTGAGTCGATGCTGGATACTGCAGCTTTCGTCCCCTGCTTCATCCCTGATGCATGGAATTTCGAACAACCCATACTTAAACGATGGCAGCATTGTAAGAACCACATTCTATTCAGATTCCAATTTCTTGTCCTTAGCAATATTGGCTGGGCGATAATGAATCAGTGAATCAATCTGGTCATGTATCACACCCTTAGGGGATGAATTTCCATATCTGATCGAGAAATCAACTAACAATTATTGTCATAGATATAGCTTCAAAATTTCCTTAACATCAACATAAAAAAAATTCGTCCCCTGTTTCACCCCTTCTTAAATGACGCCTGTAGTATAAAATCATCAAATTTCTAGTTTCTATCTTTAGCGGTTCTGGCTGGTCGATGATGAGTCAGTCAGTCAGCACATTACCTTTTACATATGTATAGATTGGCCGCTACTGTAGCTCTTCACTCTGTTTCACTTCTTACCTGCATGTTAGTAAGTTCTCGCCTTATATAGAATCACTACAATGCAGCGGAGAAATTCTCAGACTGGACCAGAACCCACCGTCAGATGTCACACATGTACGAGGGTAGGAACATTAGTAGTTGAAACTATTTATTTACAGCTCGTGCAAAACAGTTACGTGTTTTAAAGTCTTACTGACCTTCAATGTAGTCACCAGTATTGTGTATAATCTGTTGCCAGCGACGTGTCTCTGATCTGGTCGTAGGTTGTGTTCCAAAAATGAACAGCATAGAGACAGAAGTGATGACACTTTCTGCAGCACCTGGACAATGCTCAAGCACGTACAATGCAAGCTGTTACTGATCTTCAAATAACTTACGGGTTTGCTGCCGGGTGACGTCGTCGAACACCGCCGATATTTCGACAGGAGCACACCCTGCCATTCTCAAGGAACAAATGCAAGGAAGGAAAAATTTACAGGCAAATTTAATACCTCGGTTCATAGAGGAGAAACAAGGAAGACACCACACACAGAACAAGTGTCAACACAGCCAAAGATAACCAACATCAGAAATATCTATGATTACTATTAATCAACAGGTGAGGTAGCACTAATTCTGTCCCTCCGTTTTTTGATGAGAGACAGAGCCGGATTCCAAGCAGCATTTAAACAAAATCCACCATCTCTGTTAATAAGGTTGCTTGATAGTCTGATTTCAACAGCTTCCTTAATAACACTCTCCCAAAAGCTTGACGTGCAAACCAGAATCTCCGTGTTGTTGTATTCCATGGGATGACCGGTGTCAAGGCAATGTTCTGCAATAGCGGATTTGCTCGGCTGTTGTAAGCGTGTGTGACGCTTACGTTCAATACACCGGTCTTCCAAGGTCCTGATTGTCTGACCAATATATGACATGCCACAACTGCAAGGAATCCGATAGACCGCAGCCTTACGCAAACCAAGATCACCTTTTACCGACGCCAACAGGGCCTTAATCTTAGAAGGTGGTCGAAAAACACATTTAACACCATATTTCCGCAAAATATGGCCAATCCCGTTGGAAATGCTTCCTGCGTAAGGCAAAAAGGCTGTAGACTTAGGTGCCACTTCGTTGTTATCGTCACTCACCCGTTGCACAGAAGGCTGATGGCGCAACGCACGTTTGATCTGCCTCTCACTATAATCATTCTGACGAAAGGTGACTTCGAGATGTGCTAGCTCAGCTGCCAAACTTTCAGGGTCTGAGATAACGTGGGTCCTGTGAACCAAGGTGCGAAGTACTCCTTCACGCGGAGCTGGATGGTGACAACTATCAGCTCGCAGATACAAGACAGTGTGGGTGGGCTTCCTATAAACAGAATGTCCCAACGCACCATCAGTCTTCCTTTTGACCAACACATCAAGGAAGGGAAGGCATCCATTCTTTTCTACCTCCATAGTGAACTGAATATTCGGGTGGATTGAATTCAAATGTTCCAAAAACTGGTTTAAATTCTCACTACCATGAGGCCACGCAACAAACGTATCGTCTACATATTTGAAAAAACACGCAGGTCTCAAGGTCGCTGACTCCAATGCCAAAGTCCTCCATAAACAAATTGGCCACAATAGGTGACAACGGGCTTCCCATTGCAACTCCATCAGTCTGTTCGTAGTACTGACCATTAAATAAAAAGTATGTGGAAGCCAATACATGTCGAAACAAATTTGTTAACTCGACACCAAACTTAACCTCAATTAGCTGCAACGAATCGGAGGGAGGAACGCGAGTGAAAAGAGAAACCACATCAAAACTGACTAAAATATCAGAGTCATTCAAACGCAATCCCTGCAATCGACGTAAGAAATCTGCAGAGTTCTTAATGTTGTGTTCACACCTACCTACTAGTGGGCTCAACAAACTAGCAAGATGTTTAGCTACACGATATGTCGGAGCACCAATATTAGAAACAATAGGCCTCAACGGGACAGCCTCTTTATGGACCTTAGGGAGACCATATAATCTAGATGGTACAGCACAGTAAGAATTAAGACTCTTGATAGTCTCCTGTGGCAAAGAACTTTCCTTCAGGAGGTTATTTCTCTTTCTCTCAACACTCTTTGTAGGGTCAGCACCGATTTTGCGATACGCCGAATCAGAAAGTAGACACTGCATCTTTTGAATGTAATCGTGCTTGTTCAACAAAACGGTGGCGTTACCCTTGTCCGCAGGTAAAATAACAATATCAGGATCCATTCTAAGTGAACGTAAAGCAGCCGCCTCAGCTGCTGTAATGTTACACTTGGGTGGACGGGCCCCAGTCAACACACGACAAGCTTCCCTCCTAACCTCTTCCGCAGCCTCGGAAGGTAGTTTATAAACAGCCTGTTCGATAGAACTAATAAAATCAATGACCTTTCGTCAAAATGATTATAGTGAGAGGCAGACCAAACGCGCTTTGCGCCATCAGCCCTCTGTGCAACGGGTGAGTGACGATAACAACGAAGTGGCACCAAAGTCTACGGCCTTTTTGACTTACGCAGGAAGCATTTCCAACGGGATTGGCCGTATTTTGCGGAAATATGATGTGAAATATGTTTTTAGGCCACCTTCTATGATTAAGGCCCTGTTGGCGTCCGTAAAAGATGATCTTGATTTGCGTAGGCTGGGGCCTATAGGACTCCTTGCAGTTGTGGCATGTCATATATTGGTCAGACAATCAGGACCTTGGAAGACCGGTGTATTGAACATAAGCGTCACACACGCTTACAACAGCCGAGCAAATCCGCTATTGCAGAACCTTGCCTTGACAGCGGTCATCCTATGGAATACAAGAACACGGAGATTCTGGCTTACACGACAAGCTATTGGGATAGTGTTATTAAGGAAGCTGTTGAAATCAGACTATCAAGCAACCTTATTAACAGAGATGGTGGATTTTGTTTAAATGCTGCTTGGAATCCGGCTCTGTCTCTCATCAAAAAGCAGAGGGTCAGAATTAGTGCTACCTCACCTGTTGATTATCAGTAACAATCGATATTTCTGATGTTGCTTACCTTTGGCTGTGTTGACACTTGTTCTGTGTGTGTTTTCTTCCTTGTTTCTCCTCTATGAACCGAGGTATTAAATTTGCCTGTAAATTTTTCCTTCCTTGCATTTGTGCCTTGAGAATGGCAGGGTGTGCTCCTGTCGAAATATCGGCGGTGTTCGACGACGTCACCCGGCAGCAAACCCGTAAGTTATGTGAACATTCGATTCGCCGGGAAAAGTTAATGTCTCAGATTGTTACTGATCTGTTTGACTGATGGGTCTGCTAAGTGCTTACCACCTACTGCACTCCCCTGACTTAAGTCCTCGCAAGCTCAACTCGATTTCTAAACTGAAGGAAGCACTTCACGGCAATCGCTTCGGAACTGCTACAAATTCGTCGGGCAATATACCGCGCCGCTCGAACTGTCAACTAAACTGGCACTGTTTGGAGCATCCTACGACTTCCACATCGCTGGCATCGGGTTATACACAATGCCGGTGTCTGCTTTGATGGTCAGTAAAAGAAATTCGTATCTATTTTGTACGAGCTGTAAATAAATAGTTGCCACTATTAATGTTCCAACTCTCGTAGCAATTGTTTGCGGCAGAACGTCTTGCTAAACGTTATTTCTAATGCAGCCTATACTTTTATAATGGAACAGTAGGTGACTTTTCGAAAAAAAGAATATTATTTTCGTATGTCTGACGAAGAAGAAGCTCGAAAAATACTCACTTCTTAGTTTTGAAATTGTTGAGTGAGGTCATTAGCGCAACATTTGTATAGTTTAAGTCAGACTTTAAGTAACTGCAACAAATGAACTTGGACGATGGCCTTCAGTTGTCAGAAGTTATTGGCATGCTATCAAAAGCTGTTACGATTTAAAGCAAGATTTTCTCGAAAGCTGTGAAGCAACAGCAAATACTTTTCAACATTATTGCTGCGCTTATCACAAATTAATGTGAGCAAAATTCAGGAAGCCACAAGATCAGTTGGTTGCTCGAACTGAGGATAAGATTGTGAAATTTGATTTTAAATAATCATTTCACAAATTAATATGATCAGCGCCCTGTTATAATTTTAAATAAACCAAAGGAAGTACCTTAACTCTTACTGTTGTAGTGTGGAACAATTAATGCCAGTTTTTAGAAGAAGCTTCGCGTTTCGCTATATCTGGTTCTACAGATATCGCTCTCACATTCATTTCCACTGTGACTGTGTGTTCAAGGAAAAGCGGCACATATCCTTTTCCATCCATCAACACCCACATTTATCGTACACACTGAGCAAGATTAACAGTCCAGTCCAATGTTCACATGCAGTCTCTTACCTCGTACGCAGCAGCTGCTCTAGAGTGTAGAGTGCCTGCTCACTGGCACGGAACTCATGCTGTAGGCACAAGCCAAGCTTAGTACGGCACCTTATCAATAGGTTACCCAAAGGACTAGGACAACGTTCAATTGTTACAATAACTGTCTACCGTGCGTGCGAAAAGAAATCTCAGGTTTTACAATGTTTTCTGTAGCATAAACATGCCACAGCGGAAATGAGGTGCGACAGAGATAGATGCAAACAGGCAAGTGTGTTATATGCTGTGAAGCCAAACATGGCCGTCAGGTCTTACGAAGCATTGCAGCTGTGTGTGGTATAGTAACAGCTGATGCTGCAGTATGCTAGCGGAACGACAGAAGGCCTCACTTGCCACCATGGGAATGTTTAGCCAGTTCCTGCCTTAAAACCTAAAAGACCATAGTCTGGAATGTATAAGTACTCAGCCACTCGTGTAGATCACAATATCACAGCCTACACCACGAGCCTGCGTAAACTGCAGCAACATCCTGGAACACAGTTTGGGGTCCGCTGTTCGATCACTGGACGGGGTAGCCTGCCCAGAGTCAAAGGAGCGGCAGCCAGAAGAACAGAGAGCCACCTGCGCATTGGAGGGAAGTGAGACCACTTCCGTGATATCGCCAGCTGCACAGCCGAGCTGCCATCACAGTCGCAGCTGGAGACGTCGCTGACGGTGGCATTTGAGTGACGCCACGCTCGGCCACGATCTTTGATATTTTATTTTTATTTATTTACATGTCAAGTTCCGTAGGACCAAATTGAGGAGCAAATCTCCAAGGTCATGGAACGTGTGAGTACATGAACTTACAACATAAAAGTAACAACACATAAAAATAAATGTTCATAAACCTGAAAAAAGTCTGTCCATAAGTTTAAGTAAATGCTATCAGCAATACAAAAGAATCAGCTTCATTTTTCAAGGAACTCCTCGACAGAATAGAAGGAGTGACCCATGAGGAAACTCTTCAGTTTCGATTTGAAAGCGCGTGGATTACTGCTAAGATTTTTGAATTCGAGTGGCAGCTTATTGAAAATGGATGCAGCAGTATACAGCACACCTTTTTGCACTAGAGTTAAGGAAGTCCGCTCCAAATGGATGTTTGATTTCTGCCGAGTATTAAACGAGTGAAAGCCGCTTATTCTTGGGAATAAAGTAATATTGGTAACAAGAAACGACAATAAGGAATATACGTATTGAGAGGCCAATGTCAAAATACTTAGACTCGTGAACAGAGGTCGACAAGAGGTTCGCGAACTCACACCACTTATTGCCCGAACCGCCCGTTTCTGAGCCAAAAATATCCTTCTAGAATGGGAAGAGTTACCCCAAAACATAATACCATACGGCATAAGTGAATGAAAATAAGCAAAGTAGACTAATTTACGTGTCGAAGTATCACTCACTTTTGATACCGTTCGAATAGTAAAAATGGCAGTATTTAGTTTTTAAAACAAGGTCCTGAACGTGGGCTTTCCACGACAGCTATCTATCTGAACACATAGAAATTTGAACTGTTCAGTTTCACTAATCATATGCCCGTTTTGTGAGATTAAAACGTCAGGTTTTGTTGAATTGTGTGTTAGAAACTGTAAAAACTGAGTCTTACTGTGATTTAACGTTAGTTTATCTTCTACAAGCCATGAACTGAGGTCATGTATTGCACTATTTGAAACCGAGTCAATGTTGCACACAACATCCTTTACTACCAAGCTAATGTCATCAGCAAACAGAAATATTTTAGAGTTACCCATAATACTAGAGGGCATATCATTTATATAAATAAGGAACAGGAGCAGCCCCAACACGGATCCCTGGGGCACCCCCCACTTGAGAGTACCCTACTCAGATCCCACATCACAGCCGTTATCAACATTGTGAATAATGACTTTTTGCTGCCTGTTAGTAAAGTAAGAGGTGAACCAATTGTGAGCTACCCCCCTTATTCCGTAATGGTCCAACTTCTGGAGCAATATTGTGAGATCAACACAGTCAAATGCTTTAGTTAAATCAAAAAATACGCCAAGCGTTCGAAACCCTTTGTTTAGACCATCCAGTACCTCACAGAGAAAAGGGAATATAGCATTTTCAGTTGTTATACGACTTCTAAAGCCGAACTGTACATTTGATAGCAAATCGTGTGATATAAAATGATCAATTAACCTTGCATACACAGCCTTTTCGATAACTTATCCAAGCACTGATGACATAGAAATAGGTCTAAAATTATCTACATTATCCCTTTCTCCCTTTTTACAAAGCGGCTTTACTACTTACTACTTTAACCGCTCAGAAAACTAACCATTCCTAAAGGAAAAATGACAAATATGGCTAAATACAGGGCTAACAGTGCAGCACAGTACTTTAATATTCTGCTAGACACTCCATCATAACCATGAGAGTCCTTAGTCTTTAGTGATTTAATTATTGACTCTAACTCCCTCTTGTCTGTATCACAGAGAAGTATTTCAGACATCAATCTCAGAAAGGCATTTACTAAGAAATTTATATGATTTCCTGTAGAAACTAAATTTTTATTTAACCCAGCAGCAATGCTCAGAAAACGATTGTTAAATACCGCACATATACCTGATTTATTAGTAACAGAAATATTATTACTGCGAACTGACTTTATATCATCACCTTGTGCTGCTGACCAGACACTTCCTTCACAACTGACCATATGGCTTTAATTTTATCCTGTGAATTAGCCATTTTATTAGTATACCACATACTCTTTGCCTTCCTAACAACATTTTAAGCACCTCACAATACTGTTTGTAATGGGCTACTGTAGCTAGATTGTGGCTACTTCTAACATTTTGATATAATTCCCGCTTTGTTCTACAAGATATCCTTATCCCACCAGTCAGCCAACCGGGCTGTCCATTACTGTTAGTACGCCGTTTAGAAAGTTCTAATGGCAAGCAACTCTCAAAGAGCATGAGAAATGTGTTATGGAAAGCATTGTATTTATCATCTATATTATCGGCACTATAAACATCTTGCCACTCTTGTTCCTTGACAAGTTTTAAAAAACTCTCTATTGCTGTTGGATTAACTTTCCTACATAGTTTGTAATTAAATATGACATTGGTTTGAGTACAAAAGCCTTTTAGTGTTAAAATTTGTGCATCATGGTCTGAAAGGCCATTCACCCTTTGTGTTGTCAGGAATGCATCAGAGGCAACTAGACACCTCCACTAAGCTGTTCCTGGTGTACTATGGCCAAGGGCCAGAATAAAGGAGTTAATAAAACTGATCTACTGTATACTGAAGTCTCTTTTTACTCTCCACGAGTGACAATCCATGTTCAGCTAACATTGGTGGCATATCATTGACATAGCCTTCTTAGAACAACGTCTAAAGCTACAGTCTACGCTATAGTACTTTGATTATGGAGGGAGGGTTTGATGGTCATAAAGTAGATTTTATTGTGAGTAGAGAACCAGTGGATTTGTCTACTTATTGAGGTGATGGAAGTTTTAATTGGTTAGGGCCTGTTACATGCCCACAGTGTAACCGCAAGAGCCACTCAGAGCCATGTATGGAATAAGTTACGGTAAAATGTTACACACGTAATTGTTAGAGGCATAAGGTTAGGCAATTTTGGGAGTCAAGACGGCTCCTGATTAGACGTAAGAATTAATGGATTTAGTCTTCTTGTCGTGTGAATGTTATTTTGCAAAAGAGTGTGTCAAGGACAAATCTTCGACAGAACCAAACACATGGTGTGTCAGAGCTGGAATCAGTACGCATATTGTTAGAAAAGGTAGTGTAATCAACAGTGGATGGTACAGAACTGCATGGATTGCTAGAAGCTCAGTCATCACCAGGGGATGCTGATTTGTCAGTCGCAAGTTTAATTGCTCCTCTTCCTGCTAAGGCGGCAGAGGATGTTCAGGCCTTGTAGGAGGCCTTGGAAACCTGGCTGAGTTGGGAGGTTGAACTGGTAAGGAATTATTGAGTGTTGCAAAACTGAGACTAACAGAAGAAGCCAAAGTTATACCGGGTATACAGAAGCTCTTAAGGGGGCCTCAATATTCGAAGAATTTAAAGAAGCTTAATTCCGAGATATACAAAACGAAATACTGCTATACACTATAGGGAACCATTAGGGGTAATATCTAAGAGACATACAGAAACTACTGAAAAATTTTCGGATAGAATGACGAAAATTAATAGATATACATACGAATTACGACAGGAAATTATTGTGCAAGAAGCTGAGCAGAGGGCACTCGATGCTTTTTTAAGGTTATTGAATGCAGAAATGACAAGACATGTACTGAAAGGGGTCCAACGGATTTGCACTCAGCAGTGCAGTTAGCTATAGAGTGTGAGGACATCGTTTTGTCGACTGGAATACAAGCTGCACAGACAGCGTTTGCAACTAATATAAAATGTTCCATGTGTGGGCGAATAGATCTTGTAACGAGACAGTGTCGTCAACCATGGAGTAGGGTGAATAAAGTAAGAGGAAGTAATAGTTTTAGAAGTAGCGGACAGGGAAAAGATAAGGTATTAAACGCCAACAGGAACTTCAGGTCCACCTACGGTCACTCCCAGTAAAGCTTGATGCCATTCAATCGTATGCAGAGGTGGATTGTGAGATAAGAGGAATAGTAGGAAAAAAGTGGCTTTCAGGACATTATTGAACACATGGGCGCATGTGCCGGTCGCCAGTAGTGATCTGGTGATACGTAAGCACAGTACAGATTTTGTGGAGTCGGGGATAAAGATGTCACCATTAGGATTGGGGATTGGTGGACATAGTCTTTTAGCTAAATACCGTTCAGTTTAAACGAAGTGTACCGGTTATGCCACATATGAGTGCGGAACGTGACATGATTCTAGGATAGCTTTCGTCTCTCAGCATTGTGCCATAATTGATCTTCGGTATCATAAGATAGAACTTGACCGAAAAGTGTTTCAGGTAGCTGAAGCCGTAGCCAGTGTAATGATGTCTCGAGGTGAGTCTGTTGCGAAAGACGAACGGATTAACTGCGAACGACTTGATTTGGATGACTGTGTACCTAAGGCTACCGGGATATCACTTTGGGTCCATGATGAGTCCAGCTTGCTGGTGAGAATTTTGTGCATGGTGGAACCGCTAGAAGAGAATGAAGTATTAGATCAGATGGGTTGCTTATTTAAAAGAAGTATAGCATGCATACAAGAAAAAAGGGTATCTGTTTTTAAAGAGAATTTTAGTGCAGGCGACATAGAATTAACAAAGCGTTTGTTAATCGCTAATATGGATATCCTGGATGAACGAGAATGAGATTCAATGGATGTTAGTCACAGAAACGTCCGAACGCAATTGAAACTGGTTTAGGACGGAAAGTGAAGTACGTAGAGGGAAGCAGTAGGGAATGGATGGAAAAATTACTTTGGCAATTTAAAGATTCTTTTCTCCAAACAGACAATTGCAAGCTTCACATATTACACAGGACTGCATACCAATGGGAAATGTATCACCAGTCTACCGGAAACCATACATAATACTTAAATACTTACTTACTTACAACCAATTTTGGGTGAACTTACCGATCAACAGATGAAAGATGGAATAAGTGAAGAAAGCAATATTGCATGGTGGTGGAGCGGAGGGGGGGAGGGGAGATGCAAGAAAAATCTATGAATGGAAAACGAAAATATTGTTTTCGTTGTGATTACAGACATCTAACTGCAAAAATCATAACACACATCAACGCTCTGCCAACCCTCACAGACATTTTGGACCATTTAAGGTAATGCAAAAATTTTTCAACAATTGATCTGAAGAGTAGTTATCACCAAATAAAGGTTTCATCCCAGGATCGACACAAAACAGAGTTTTCTGTACCCTGGGGACTCTGCCAATTCAAAAGAATGCCATTCGGATTAAAAAATTCACCTACAACGTTTCAGAGATTGTTGGACAGAGTACTTAGAGGTTTAAAATCACAGCATTGCTTGGTGTTTCTTCATTATGTAAACGTCTGTGGGAGTGATACGGATCAGCACATACAGCTATTAAGGGAAGTATTCCTAAGGTTAAGAGCAGCGAAAATAACACTGAGTACAGAAAATTGTAATTATGTGATTGAAAGGTTGAAATACCTATGCCACATCGTAAGTAAAGATGGGGTTAAGACAGACCAAGAACTAATTAAAACTGTACGTGAATTTCCTGTACAGAACTTGTAAAAGATAAAATCATTGTTAGGAGTCACGAACTACTACTGCCAGTTCATAAACGGATTTTCGGATATTGCTGGACTGTTGACTGAGCTGTTATTGACAGGTACTCAATTTGTGTGGTCAGAAGAGTGCCAGTTTAGCTTCTAAGGAGCTAAAAGAAGCTTTTCGAGTCCGATATGGGTATTTTTGGACTTAAATAGAGAATTTTTTTCATCATGTTATGCATCAAACCATGCACTTGGCTGTGTGCTGTCATAAGAGGTAGAAGGCATAGAACATCCAATAGCTCACACATCATGACAACTAAATTCTGCAGAAAGAAATTATTCTACAATGGAGAAAGATATGCTAAGCTTTATTTATTGAATGATATATTTCAAACGTTATCAGTATGGTAAAAAGCTTAGAGTAATAACATATCATGTGGCATTAATATTGCTCTTGGTATTAAAGGATCCTTTCAGTAGGCTGAGATGATGGGCAGTAAGACAAAGTAAATTAGATTTCGAAGTCATGCATAAACCTAGGAAGAAGCTCAGAAATGCAGATGGTTTGAGTGTAAAAGTAGCAGTATTAAACATGGGTGGTAATGAGCATAATGAATGGCTAACAGCATGGAGAGCTGATGAAGAATGTTAGCAACATTTTAAGCAGTCACAGATCTGTATACAGGATGTGTTGCTATGTAGAGAAACCTAGTTGGGGCATTGGTACTAGCAAAGCTAAGGAACAGAGTGCTACAAGAAGTTCATTGTCATATTTTAGTGGGCCATGGAGGTTGCAGATCTCCAACAAAAGTGTAGCAGGAAGATATTGGTGGAGAAATAGGCAGATAGATGTAAGCCAGCATGTGTGGAATTGCATATAGTGCGCACAGAGAGCGGATTTGTGTCGAACAAGAGTACCATGGCAGAGGTTACGTGAAGCATTAGAGCCATTTGAATTCATGGGGATTGATGTTTTAGATCTATTCAGCAAAACACCTGCAGGAATTTTATGTACTCACAATGATAGATCATTTTTCAAGATACATAGAAACAGTCGTGATGCCAAACCAGCAGACAGCAGCAGTGGTACAAGCTCTTGTTAATGCATGGTTACTGAAGGTTGGAGTGTCTAGAATCACACACGACTACTGCGACAACTGACTGGGGAAGTAATGAGGTATACCAGAGCTACAGAAGAGGCAGTTAACCAGAGTGTCTGGGAACTACAAACCGAAACAGAAGTTTTAGACAGGAAAGTAGTAATGACAAAATGGTTGCAATCCTTAGAAGATAGTGTTCGGGTAGCTCAAGGTAATGTATCAGAACTACAGGAGGCTATGCTGCAGGGTGCATCAGGTCAGCTAGGGGTAAACTTATTGTCACCAGAGCAGTATTTGGAGGGTCTAAGGAAAGTACAGAAGGAGCTACCGCCAGAGTTGGGGTTGGTTTAGAATCTGAACACAAAATATTGCCTTTTTATTTCAAGATAGCTACAGGATCAATGATAACTAATGGGGTGACAGGTCCATTTCCATTTCTATACCAGCAGCAAGGAAACAAGCATATTTCGAGTGCTCCACAGTTCAAGTGTATCCTGTTGGGTGGGGGCTATTGAAGAAATTTCTAAGAGTTAAACAGCAGCGGCTGTTACTAATTGAAAAATACAAGGGGATATGTAGAAATGATGGAAGAAAAGTTACAAAAATGCTAATGAGGTGAAAGCACAGTCTGTCCGAATATGGTAATAAGAGCGGCAGGATTCCTGTACAGTGAAATTGCTAGTGGGACGAAAGAATGCGATAAAGAAATGATCCAGCCGGAATTGTACTTTCAGCAGGTCAAGGCGCATTGGTTGTACACTACGTTTGACAAGATGGTAGCAGAGGCCAGTTATTTTGAGCAAGGGACGCTTACGTCAGTCAAGAGGCTAGAATGAAACAAGTGCGATTTGATATTAAATGGGACACCGGACAGCGTACGAGATAATGTGGCCTACTTTTCATCTGTCCATCGCGATTTTAAGGACAACTCATCTGAATATTTCGCAGCCTCTTTTGTATTGGCCAGAGCAGCCCCTGGAAGTGATATCTGCCGCAGATCAAACATTCTTAAATCAAAATCTAGGACTAGAATTAATGCAGTCCATAAACATGTTTCTGAACCAGTAGGACGGACAAGTCTCCCTGTAAACCTTATCCAGCAAGTAAATTTATATCGGTAAAATAAGTACCAGAAAGAGACGATATTGACTATTGACATACCAACAATTGCAGTGATACTTGCTCTGTTGAGCGTAGTTCTTGTTTAGGTACGTAGAGGAAGAAATACAAGGCTGAGTTAAGACCCAGTTTTCATTCATATTCCAGTGGATTGGATACCCTGAGCATAAAAGCATTAGAAGGAAGATGAACGCACTAGGGCGTAGTATTAAGGACAGATGATTCATTTTAGTTTGTAAATTTGGAATAGGAAGTGAGAAGTTATTGAGCAAAGGGCCTGGTAATGAAATAAGTTCCACAGTGTTTGGGTTAAGGAGGAGGGCAAGTGGGCCTATAGGAAAGTATAAGATTAAGTGGCAGGATTATGGAAACACATTGTTAAAATAATTCTTAAGAGGTGAAACAAGGCCTGAAGGGCCGGTCGCCAGGATCTCTAGTGAAAAGGATAATTTAGTCGGGTCGACCCATAGGACTTTGATAAAAACGAGAGAAATGCGGCGTATCGACCGAATGCTGTCAAAAAGTACGCCAGAGCAAAAGTGAGCTGCGACAGAGACAGCTGCTGGCAGGCGAGAGTGTTACGCGTTGATAAGCAAAACACGGCCGACAAGCCTTGCGAAGTTGAGCCAGATGGGTACAGTATAACAAGAGCTGACGCTGCTTATACACTACTGGAAGGACGGAAGCCTTTCCTCACTTTCCGCCATGGGAGTGTTTAGAGTACATGTCTCACGTCCTAAACGAACATAGTCTGGACCGTATTAGTACTCAGCCATTCCTGTACTAAAAATTCTCGTGTCTGTATCGAAGGCTACAACATGAGCCTGCGATACCCAGAATGACACCCTGGAATGCAATACCGGGTCTGATGTTCGACCAAGGAACGGGGCAACCCGCCCTGAGTCACGAGAGAAGCTGCTACTGGAGCACAGAGCCATTCTTTCGCTGGAGTGAGACCACGAACACCGCTGCGACATCCTCAACTGCGCTGCTGCGCTGTCATCATAGTCGCAGTTGGAGATGTTGCTGACAGTGGCGTTCGAGTGACGTCACTCTCGGCTCCGCTCTTTGCACTGTTAGCAAGTCCTGACATCTATTGTTTCCATTAAAGGCAACTCCAAACCTCCGCCAAGCTGTTGCCGATATGCTATGGCCGAGTTCCGGAATAAAGAAGTTGATTAAACAGATCTAATGTCGTCTTGATGTCTCATTTCACTGACAATCCATGTGTCAGCTAACATTTTTTACATACCCTTTAGGTATTCACACTTTTGTACAGGGTTATTCAAAAGTACAACCAGAGTTTCAGAAGACATCTGCACAAAAACTATAACACATACACTCCTGGAAATTGAAATAAGAACACCGTGAATTCATTGTCCCAGGAAGGGGAAACTTTATTGACACATTCCTGGGGTCAGATACATCACATGATCACACTGACAGAACCACAGGCACATAGACACAGGCAACAGAGCATGCACAATGTCGGCACTAGTACAGTGTATATCCGCCTTTCGCAGCAATGCAGGCTGCTATTCTCCCATGGAGACGATCGTAGAGATGCTGGATGTAGTCCTGTGGAACGGCTTGCCATGCCATTTCCACCTGGCGCCTCAGTTGGACCAGCGTTCGTGCTGGACGTGCAGACCGCGTGAGACAACGCTTCATCCAGTCCCAAACATGCTCAATGGGGGACAGATCCGGAGATCTTGCTGGCTAGGGTAGTTGACTTACACCTTCTAGAGCACGTTGGGTGGCACGGGATACATGCAGACGTGCATTGTCCTGTTGGAACAGCAAGTTCCCTTGCCGGTCTAGGAATGGTAGAACGATGGGTTCGATGACGGTTTGGATGTACCGTGCACTATTCAGTGTCCCCTCGACGATCACCAGTGGTGTACGGCCAGTGTAGGAGATCGCTCCCCACACCATGATGCCGGGTGTTGGCCCTGTGTGCCTCGATCGTATGCAGTCCTGATTGTGGCGCTCACCTGCACGGCGCCAAACACGCATACGACCATCATTGACACCAAGGCAGAAGCGACTCTCATCGCTGAAGACGACACGTCTCCATTCGTCCCTCCATTCACGCCTGTCGCGA
Organism: Schistocerca americana; assembly: GCF_021461395.2. Classification (NCBI taxonomy): domain Eukaryota; kingdom Metazoa; phylum Arthropoda; class Insecta; order Orthoptera; family Acrididae; genus Schistocerca; species Schistocerca americana. The sequence goes on along the minus strand of NC_060123.1, from coordinate 398,090,914 downwards.
CACCACTGGAGGCGGGCTGCACGATGTTGGGGCGTGAGCGGAAGACGGCCTAACGGTGTGCGGGACCGTAGCCCAGCTTCATGGAGACGGTTGCGAATGGTCCTCGCCGATTCCCCAGGAGCAACAGTGTCCCTAATTTGCTGGGAAGTGGCGGTGCGGTCCCCTACGGCACGGGCACGTGCACCTTCCGCCGACCACTGGCGACAACATCGATGTACTGTGGAGACCTCACGCCCCACGTGTTGAGCAATTCGGCGGTACGTCCACCCGGCCTCCCGCATGCCCACTATACGCCCTCGCTCAAAGTCCGTCAACTGCACATACGGTTCACGTCCACGCTGTCGCGGCATGCTACCAGTGTTAAAGACTGCGATGGAGCTCCGTATGCCACGGCAAACTGGCTGACACTGACGGCGGCGGTGCACAAATGCTGCGCAGCTAGCGCCATTCGACGGCCAACACTGCGGTTCCGGGTGTGTCCGCTGTGCCGTGCGTGTGATCATTGCTTGTACAGCCCTCTCGCAGTGTCCGGAGCAAGTATGGTGGGTCTGACACACCGGTGTCAATGTGTTCTTTTTCCCATTTCCAGGAGTGTACATTAATAAGATACATGTTTGCAGATAGAGTATCTCTCCAAGTCTGGTCTGTAGCTGCACGTAGGGGCAGCCGTGTCGTAGGCAAATCATTCGCTCCATATTGTCGCATCGAATTGGTTTGCGTCTCCAGACAGGCAAAACAATGGTCAGGTATCCAAAGTGGACGTCTGTCATTGCATCTTGCCGTGAACTTAAATTACACTCTAGGATGAAAAAAAAAAAAGAAAATAACACACCTTGAAGGAGTTACTGTAATGCGACGAAAATCGGTAGATGTGTTTTCTACTCCACAATTCGAAGTGAGACTCATCACTGAAGACAGTACTACTCCAGTCAGTGATGTTCCAGGCCAAAGTTGTGAATATAAAAAGGTGAGTGCAGCCAGCAGAGGCGTAAAAACACACAGGCATCATATTCAAATAGGCCGAAAGCACCCATAGCGCCTTAAAATGAGAATAAATTCTGGACTTGTCCTGGATTAAGCAAGAAAAAATCCCACTCATGCAGTTACTTCACTATGTAAATATTTTTCAAGATATACAAATAGATGTTTCCTCTTGCTGAATTGTATACACTGCTATACTATGATTATTTCCCCACATACTCGAAGACAAAAACAGATAATCACGGAAAACTAGTTCGTGTAATGTACATGAGCAGACAAATGATTATAACTTCAGAAAAACTGGATGTTTTATTCAACAGAAATAGCTACACAAACTGAACAAGTCAATAACACGATTGTCTACATCTGACCCTCACGCAAGGAGCTATTCGGCTTGGCACTGATTGACTGAGTTGGGTGTCCTCCTGAAGGATATCACTTCAAATTCTGCCCAATTGGCGCGTTAGTTTGTCAAAAGCCCGAACGGGTTAGAGGGCCCTGCCCACAATGTTCTAAACGTTCTTAGCTGGGGAGGGTCTGGCAACTTTCTGGCCAAGGAATTGTTTGGCAAGCACGAAGGCAAGCAGCAGAAACTCTCACCGTGTGCGGGAGGACATTTTCTTGCTGAAATATAAACCCTGGATGGCTTGCCTTGAAGGACAACAGAATGGAGCGTAAAGTATCATCCATGTACCGCCGTGTTGTAAGGGTGCAGCGGATGGTGACGAAAGTGGCCCTGGTATGAAATGAAATGAGAACCGGAACCTGGCTGTCTGGCCGTATGTAGGCGAGAGTCAGGTTGTGATCCCACTACTGACTGGGGCGACTCAAGGCACGTCTTCGCTAGTCATCAGAGCTCAGTTCGAAGCGGCACTTATCACTAAAGACAACTGTACTCTATTCAATCAGATTCCAGGGCGAAAAAACGTCTGGAGATACCTCAGAGAGCAATGGGAAACCAACGTTAACCTCATCTCCCATACGGCCCGACAACCAGGAGGTCTGGGGTGTCATTTCATTTCATAGAGGCACCCCTAGGACATAGAGGTACGTGGACGATATTCTACGCCCTGTTTTGTTGCCGACAAATTTCAGCGAGGTAATTCCCTCCTGCACTCGGCGAGAGTTCTATTGCTTGTCTTCAAACTTGCCAAACCCAACATTGGTCACTAAAAAGTGTCAGCGCGTAAATCATTCAACGAAACGTCATCGATATGGGCTTTCGGAGTCGAAGGTCCACTCGCGTATCCCTGATGACTGCACGACACAAAGCTTTAAGCCTCGCCTGGGCCCATCAACACCGACATTGGACTGTTGATGAGGAAAATTGTTGCCTGGTGGAACGACTCTCATTTCCAATTGCATCGAGACGATGGACGGATACCGGTATGGAGACAACCTCATGAGTCCATGGACCCTGCATGTCAGCAGGGGACTGTTGAGGCTGGTGGAGGCTCTGTAAAGGTGTGGGGTGTGTGCAGTTGCAGTGATATGCGACCCCTGATATAGATACTACTCTGACAGGTATCTATTCACGTCCATTGTGCATCCCGATGGACTTGGACAATGCGACACCCCATACGTCCAGAATTGCTACAGAGTGGCTCCAGGAACACTCTTCTGAGTTTAAACTCTCCAGACATAAACATTATTGAGTATATCTCAGATGCCTTGCAACGTACTGTTCAGAAGTGACCTCCACCACGTCGTACTCATGAATTTAAGGATAGCTCTGCAGGATTCATGGTGTCAGTTCCCTCCAGCACAAATTCGGACATTTGTCGAGTTCATGCCACGTCGCTTTGCAGCATTTCTGAGTGTTCGTGAGGTCCCTAAACGTAATTAGATGGATGTACCATTTCTTTGGTTCTTTAGTGTATATTCAAAGAATACCTATAACAGGTTCACTTACGTGAATGATACTAACAAACATAACCATACGTGCGTTTAGTAGTGATGTTACGTCGCTGGTGGGTTTAAACACCGTGCAATGCTTCTCTTAATAGACGGATATAGTTGCTGTTCAGGTAACTACATCTAGGTATACTGAATGGTCAGAGAAAGTCTGAAAAGTTTGTAAGGGTGTTATAGAGGTGGGTTTTCCTCGAAAATGATTGTTAAGAAAAAATTAGTTACATAGCGTTTCCGTGCTGCGCTGAGTTTCAAGCATCCTGTCAGAGACGGTGTTGCCAAACGCGTTCTTTGTGTGGTTTCCTCGAGCTGAAGAAACGTTACCTTTTCTTGCCTACTTAAACTTATCGTTTCCGAAAAAGGTACATTTTTACCGCTAATGAGCGGCAAGTGGTAACTAAGGGACCCACAAACTTCCGCGCATGATCGCATTTTAATGCGTGCAAGTGTTTGAATTTACGTGCTAAAGAACTCGGAAATGGCGAAATGAATCGAAATTATTACCAGTTATTTCACGGAACTAACTCCCCTGTAACACCCTAAAAAACACTTTAGATTATTTGTTACCGCTGTGTATACTCCGCATCCTACAATACGGTATATGGCTGAAGGAACATCTACCAACATTACCGATTTCTTACCCATTCCATTTGAAAATTGATGGAGGGCGGAATATTGCCCAAAAGCATCTATACATTCTGTAATCCCTCTTATCGTTTTATCATTATCCCCAGGTGAACGCTGGTATCAGAATAATGATCACATAGAAATGTTCGAGTACACGTTCTTAAAAATTACCCGATATGTTTTCGCAAAACAACGTTGTAAAACAATGCGATCAATGAGTAACAAAATACTGTCACCTGTATCTCCCATACTTGAGTCTACCAGCAGAAGTTTAAGTGTACCACAACAGGCGTGGCCGTCTTCTTAGGTTCGCTGAAGACGTATTTAGTGACCAGTCAGAGTTAACAGTTGCAATCTACTATTCAAAAGTGGGCAAGGAGAAACATATTCCATTCTGTTCGCCGAAGTCAGGTTATTTCTTTAATCTAACTCATTATCGTGAACCAAACCTTCATTTTTCATTCTTGTCTTTACGAATAATAGCATAATAGAGTTTTGGCAGGGGTATGACGCCAAAATGCAAACTTTGTCGCCTTTACAGTTCATATATCCCATTACTTTATGGAAAATTAAGTTTTATTAAAAGCAAGGCGATATTCAACGCAATCCAAACTAAACTGTTTTACCAACAAAATCCCAAAGTGAAGATTGACATAACAAAAATTCAGTAAAAGGATTTAAAAGATAGAGTGTGAGATATTGCATAATAAATATAGAGAAAAGAATCTTAGTTGTCGGCCATTTCGATAAACTGAGGAAATAAATGGAAATCGAACTCAATTCACTTGAAATATTGGGCAGTATTGTGAGACTTGGAATTCCATCAATATCTCCCAGGCTTTCTGTTACTTGCCAGAGTCATTTTCTTAATGGAAGTAAAGTGTAAGGCAAACAGCAGCGCAAGAAGGAATTACTCCGAAGAAAATTCTGCCCATAGCGAAAGTCTAAAGTAAAATATTTCTGTTCCAATTAGTTGCTCATCTATCTAAAGCTCCTGGGGTCCCCGAAATATGACGTCACGAGAGAGCAATTTACTAATCTGTAATCTACTGCGTCAGCATTCAGTATTGAGATATTAAAGATTCTGTTGCTATCTGATAAATTACTGTGCAATTGTACATTTATTGGGATAAAATTCGTTTTTTTTCTGTTCGTAACGTATTAATCGAAGCGACATTTTCTCCATGTTTCTGTCATTGTATCAATGTGTTATAAATGTACATGAAAAAGCTTCCTCTCAGACGCAGCGATGAAAAAAGATTAAGAAATCTCAAGGAAAGTGATTCAAGAGACCCCTGACGTATTCGCTGTAGCCTTCAGTTTTCGTCTACACCTGTGTAATACTGACTTCCGCCGCACATACTCAATACAGTCTTCACATAACATACAGTTATTTACAAAGGTTGACTTTGCATATGATTTCACTCCTGAAGCTATGCCAACGAAGCGGACTGATCCACTAATACACGTTAACCTATCAGTCTAGCCACTGGCTTATTTGCGTACGCTAGGAAGCAAGGATACTGTAAAAAAAATTTAAAAAAGTAAATGAGAAACGTTCAACAGCCTTTCAAATTCATGGAAGAACAATTACGGGTTAGATTACGTTTACAGGTACGGTAGCTGTTGAAATCCACTCTCATAGTGTTTATCATTTTTCAGATAGGGACATGAAACTGATGACTCAGTTTAAGAAAATCAGCCACCTTTCCTTTGCACCACGTTTGGTTAACTTGGTTGTAATAAAACAATAGTGCCGTTGTAGATAAAACAGAAATATTCGCAAATCAGGATAATATTCGATATATCATTTGAAATTTTGAGACCTTGTAGCCAGTCACAATCCAAAATTTTTTCAACAAGCGTATTGAAAGGTAGTTTATGATGATATGAGCCTTAGTTCATGGTGTAACGGCACTACAAATCACAGCAAGGATTGTGGGTGTGGTGGACACAAAATAAACTCATTCATTGTTTATCACAGGAATTGAAGATTTTCAACGCTTTTCTACATGGCATGATCCAGAAACATTTCTTCAGCGGTACGTGCGAAGCGCAAATTGTTAGGACTCTGTTACTAAACGACGACACGTTTCAGAACGTCGTTGCCGTCCAATTTCTGACGTATTGAGATGAAGGATTGCTACTATAAACTTCTTTCTAATAACCTAAGAGTTTTTTTTTTAGTTTCATCATTCTTCCGACCGGTTTTATGCGCATAATGTACACTGAGATATCTTCGCAACACCGGATAAATTGTCCAGAGTATCCAAAGTTCCATTTAAAAATGACACTAGAACTCTTCAGATAAGATTGGTGCAAACAGTCACATCTGTCTTTACATAGTAAAACTAGTTTCCCTAACTCAACAAAAACCACAACATCACTGTCAATCAGTAACACGTCCACTGAAGTTTCGTTGTCAGACGGGACACAGGCCTCAAACAACTCACAGGAACAAAGCTCACTGTCTTTATGTCGATAATGGCGATTTCACTCAATGCCGAAGAATACTGTCCAGAACAGTCACTAGTTAGCATGAGACAAAATAATCGCTACAAAACGCAACACATAATGTTGTAAATCAATTACTTGTATATAATAATATTTTCAAATGGTTCAAATGGCTCTGAGCACTATGGGACTTAACATCTATGGTCATCAGTCCCCTAGAACTTAGAACTACTTAAACCTAACTAACCTAAGGACATCACACAACACCCAGTCATCACGAGGCAGAGAAAATCTCTGACCCCGCCGGGAATCGAACCCGGGAACCCGAGCGCGGGAAGCGAGAACGCTACCGCACGACCCCAAGCTGCGGACAATAATATTTTAAAAATTGTTGTACGATCTGAAGATTAAAAAAAACTTGAACAATAGACTAATAAAGGACAAAAGAACAGGAAAAGAGATAGGATATCCTATTCAGAAAAAATAGTCCACGAAACTCACTTAACGCTAAGACACAGAAATCAGAAAGTTGCAAAAATTGGAATTACCTACAGAATAAAAAAAGAAAAACTATGCAGCTTTTCCTACAAGTACTGACAACCGACAAGAAAATGAAGCATTGTATTGTATTTTATTGTATGTTAACTGGGGACCTAGAAACGACGGAGAGGCTCCGTCTCCGCTGCAGCCGCAGTGGTCCTCAGCCCCACGGCGACTACCGCAGTCCACTTCACCCCTCCACCGCCCTACTCCGAACCCAGGGTTATAAAATCAAGCATGGTGAAAGTAACCATAAATAAATCACATAGTTAAGTCCCTACATCCGGAACGGAAGATCACTCATTTTAGAACACCAGTTCATGGCAGACAATGGTGACATATTATCAACACATATCATAGGAAACAAATTACATAACTTAAATTACTACTATTTACACAAAACATGACGTACGTTTAAAACAGCACACAGAATTACTTATAGAACATTTTTAAATCCTTAAGAGGGTAGTCACCCTTTATTTTCAATGTCTTTGGGAATGCCACCAGATATGCACCTGGATGTGGTTGTTTTGTAATAACATATGGTACATGGTATATTTTTTCCCACTTCTTGGTCTTCTTCTCGGTAAGTGAAGCACTTGAATGAGATCTCGATAGTACCAAATCTCCAACATTGTATATTGTCTTCTCTTTAATCCCTCATCTGTCTCTTCTTTCTCATAAGGGCTTTCATTTCCATGTTGAGGTAAGCATCAAGAATTTTTTCTCCATAAGATCCTATTTCGGGATATATTTGGTAATGCTTGCACCCACTCATTACTTTCTTCGGTATTTAGCAGCAATTTTTATGGAGTGTAACCAGTAGTTGTATGCAGTAGGTTATTTACGATTGTAGTGAAGTCTTCCAACAGATCAATCTACTTGGTTTGCTTCGTTGAGCAATACGATCTCATAAAACGATTTAACTCTCTAAACACACGTTCGATGGGACTTGCTACGTAACTGTAACATGACGTTTTGACATGTGTAATATTTGCTTCCCGTAAAGCCTTCTTCCAAGTATAACACCTCAAAATCGTTGCATTATCTGTTAGAATCATTCTTGGCTCCCCAACAGATGGAATAAAATCAGGAAACAATTTACTGATAACGGATTTGATTGTGGCTGATTGAATTGGGTACAACATTACATACTTAGCTATGTATCCAAAATCCAACTATGTATTTATCACCTCATCTTGCCCTCGGAACTGGCCCGCAGATGTCCGCAGAGATTAGATCTAAGGGCTTATGTGGAATGATGGAGTGGATTTCATCTTGTATACCTTTGTTACAAGGCTTAGTCAGCTGACAAACTTCGCATTTCCTCAAAACCTGATGAGCTCTTCTCCTGATATTCGGAAACTAACAATAGCTACCTATCTAGATTCCACATTTAAGTACGCCAAAATGTCCCCAAACATAATGAGTGCGCAGTATAAGCTTTTCCACATAATCTTCTTGTATACATACACAACACTTATCACAAGTATCAGAATTTCTGTGGAACAAAAAATTATCAACTACTTTAAAAAATCTGTGGAGGTGCCCTTGGCTGACTCAGTTTATTCAGAATTATAGACCACTGATCATCTCGTTGCTGGAGGACAGATAGGTTACTACACATGTATAAATAATATCTCCTGAATTCCAAATCTTTCATCAGCAAGATCCTATGTTGCTTCTCCTCATCTTTCACACCAATAATGTTCTCCAAACTTTCAGGTAGTCTAGATATTGTTGAATTCTGTAAGTGAGGTAGAGAGAACAGCTATATCGTTCCTCACAAAGATAGCACTGCCATATTGTCTATGGGGTCGCTCAACTGCCAGTTTCATCCCAAGGATTTTTGGTCTTCTCATGGTGTCATCTCGATGGGTTTCTTGTATACATAAAATATCACACCTAGATTCCTTGGCAATATGTTGCAGGAGTTCTTCTTTGGCAACAGACAATCCTTCTATGTTGATTGATACAACAATATTGAAATACTGTCTGTAGAACTGAATGGTTGTATTGTGTCGTCAATTTACAAACCCCCAGGAGCAGACTTCCAATTTTCACCTACAGACAACTACACCAATCAACAAGCTCACTTTATTGTTGGAGATTTCAATAGTCATAGCAGTGTTTGGGGTTATGCTGAGGACGACAGTAATGGTGAAGCAGTTTTGACTTGGGCTGATACCAACCATCTTAATCTTGTCCATGATAATAAACTCCCACCATCTTTTAACAGTGGGCGTTGGAAACGTGGGTATAACCCCGACTTAATTTTTGTTAGCGAGAACATAGCTCACCAATGCAGAAAAACTGTTCTAAATCCGATACCAAACACTCAACACCGCCCCATAGGCTGCCAAGTGTTTGCAGCCATTACTCCTAGAATCACATCATTCCGAAGGCGATACAATTTCAAGAAAGCAGACTGGCAGAAGTTTGCTGATCTCCTTGACTCAGAAGTTTCACGCATAGAACCCTCAGTTTCCAACTATGATGAGTTTGTAGAAGCCGTGAAAAGATGCTCAAGACTCTCAACTCCCAGAGGCTGTCGAGTTAACTACATACCTGGCTTGACAGAAGAATCCGTGAAGCATCTACATAACTATATCCAACTTTTCAATGATAATCCTTACAGCATTGAAACCTTAACTGCTGGCCAAAATTTATCCTCAGCCTTAGCCAAATCCAAAAAAGAACGATGGATAGAGCTACTCGAGAACCTTGATATGTCTAAAAGCAGTCAGAAAGCCTGGCAGTTGCTGCGACGCCTGAACAACGACCCTGTCCACAATCATGGCCATGCGAACATTGCACCAGATCAAATTGCTCATCATCTAGTTCAGAATGGAAGGGTCAATTGTTCTAAAGATAGAACAAAACTCAAAAGAGAACCTGAACGTGAAAACAACCATATATCAAATGACTTCATCTTACAAGAACTCAGAACCGCAATTCAGAAATGCAAAAATGGTAAAGCGCCTGGTCTAGACGACCTAATGATTGAGCAAATTAAACATTTTGGTCCCATCACGGAAAGATGGCTTCTGCAATTCTATAATGGTTGTCTGAAGCGGAAACAGATCCCTGCCATCTGGAGGAAAACTAAAGTTATTCCCTTACTAAAACCTGGAAAGGGTGCAGCTGATCCCAAGAACTACCGACCGATTTCGCTCCTTTGCCATTTGTATAAAATCTATGAAAGAATGTTGCTAAATAGACTCACTCCCATTGTTGAAAAACAACTCATACCTCAACAAGCAGGTTTCCGACCTGGAAAGAATTGTACAGCACAAGTCCTTAATCTGACTGAACATATTGAAGAGGGATATGAAAAAGGATACATTTCCGGGGCTGTCTTCGTGGATCTCACAGCAGCATATGACACCATTCAACATCGACAATTATTGCACAAAGTCTACTACATCACTAGAGACATTAATTTCACCAGAACTGTGCAGACACTTTTGGAAAACCGGCGATTCTATGTGGAGTTCCAAGGAAGAAAGAGTAGATGGAGAAGTCAAAGGAATGGCTTGCCTCAGGGTAGTGTCCTTTCCCCCATATTGTTCAACATATTTACAAATGACCAGCCTCAACCTTCTCTTACAAAGAGTTTCATCTATGCAGATGATCTTGCCTTAGTCACACAAGCCAGAGATTTTGACACAGTAGAAAACCAGCTTACTGTTGCTCTCAAGGACCTATCTGAGTACTACAGAGTCAATAACTTAAGACCGAACCCTGCTAAAACTCAAGTTTGTGCTTTCCACCTACGCAATCGAGAGGCCTATAGAAAACTTACAGTGTTTTGGGAAGATCAAGAGCTTGAACATTGTTTCTACCCCAAATATCTGGGTGTCACCTTAGATCGAACGTTGACCTACAGAAAACACTGCACTAACACCAAGCAGAAAGTTGCTGCTCGTAACAACATCCTGCGGAAGCTCACTGGCAGCGTTTGGGGTGCAGATCCCAAACTACTAAGAACATCAGCCTTGGCCTTGTGTTATTCCGCAGCTGAATACGCATGTCCTGTATGGTACAAGTCATCTCATGCAAAGCAGGTTGATGTGGCCCTGAACGAAACCTGCAGGACAGTAACGGGATGCCTCAAAGCTACACCTATTGATAAACTCCATAAACTAGCAGGTATTGCTCCTCCAGACATAAGGCGTGAAGTCGCAGCCAAACTTGAGAGACATAAAGCAGATCATAACACCGATCACCTGCTACATGGATACCAGCTACCAATTAGTAGACTCAAATCTAGGAGGAGCTTCATGAGAACTACTACACCCCTCACCGGTCGGACTGGAGCAGCCAGACTATCTCAGTGGACAGCAAAATCTGACAGTAACGATTGGATGACTCCTTCTGAGACCCTTCCTCCTGGTGGAAATCAAGTCTGGACAGTGTGGAAGTCTCTAAATCGGCTCAGGAGTGGCGTCGGACGAACTAAGGACAATCTGTTTAAATGGGGCTTCATGAAGGAATCTTCCACCTTGTGTGACTGCGGAGAAGAACAGACAACCAAACATTTAATTAACTGTCCTAGATGTCCTGTATCATGTTCCACACAAGAGCTTGTTGATGTTTCAGACAATGCTGCTGCCGTTGCACAATTTTGGGCTAATACCGTTTAGTTTGTTCTTTTATGATTTGACCTGATTTGTTATATTGTATATATTGTAAATATTGTTGTAATGTTTTTGACTCGAAATAAATAAAATAAGGTAGTCTAGATAAAGCCTCAGCTATCTGGTTATGTTGTCCCTTTATGTATACAACTCTGAAATTATATTCTTGTAAAGCGTGAGAGACGAGCGTGAAGTAGTTTGCATTGTTGAAGAATGTGAGAGCTTCTTGACTGCAGTACACGGTTGTGCATGCTCCAAACAAGTAACTGTGGAATTTTCGAAACACCCACTCAACCACCAAAGCTTCCAATTCTGTGGTTATGTAGTAGCACGCGCGGCATGATAACACGCAACTTTCGTAGCTATGGGGCAGAACGTTGGCTGATTATTGATATCCTTGATTTGAAACAAACAGCACCTTAACCAATGCTCGATGAATCAGTCATCAAACCAAACTCCAAATTCATCTCCTGGTGGTGTAACAATTTTGCATCCGTAAGAGTGTCTTTGATGAGCCGGAATGCAACGTCACACTGATACGTCCACCTCCACGCTACGTTTTTTCGTAGAATCTGGTGTAAGGGATCTGCATTCATCACTTGTTTGTTTAAAAATCACCCATAGGAGGTCGTCATTCCTATGAAAGGTTTTAACTGTTTCTTGTTTGATGGTGTGGGTAAATTATTGATAGCGCTCACCTTCGCTGAATCCGGCATTATTCCCCTGTTGTCTATTATATGTCCGAGGAATCGGATCCGTTCAAGTAAAATATGATACTTTTGTAGACTGGCTGTCACGCCTGCTTTACTAAATCCATTTACGACTCTGGCCAAGAGGTTAATGTGTTCTTCCCAAGAAGATGTAGCAGTGAGAATATCGTCGACAAAAAGTGTAAGTTGACTACGCAGTTCAGGTTTATGGACAACCAATAAAGTACTACAGTATGGGCTTGTGGATGGCTCAATCAATTTCCAATCCTACATTCGTTGCAATTCTTCATCGACGCATCGTCGAAGTCGCCAAGGTACAGGAGAAAAATCTTGGCAATATCTACTATGTGGGTACACCTCTAAATTACACACATAGCCTTTCACTATACCCAGTTTTTCAAATCGATATTCTGTTGCAATACGTCTGCCACTTGTTTTCGTTGCCGATCGTCCAAACAGTTAGATTCAGACGTCTGTTCAGATACAACATCGGTTAATGTGCATACTTGACAAACCTCTTCTGCATTTTATCCCTGGCTCTTCTTAAACACCTTACAAACTTAAGTGTTGAACCTCGACAATATTTTCCGTGGCTACAGTCATTTCTGATCAGCTCCACACACACATTCTTATCATCAATCTTAAAAGAGGCACAGCCCCCAGAGAAGTCGAATTTTACGACAGTCTCCAGAGCACTGGCAATGCCAAAAGTACAGTTCTCTATTAATTTATTTATTACTGGCAACTGCGTTAAGTCGCTACATTTCCTATTCTTAATTCAATAACGGTCTGTATCTTTATCTTATGTGCCCTAGTACCGATTGCTCCTGTATCTTCACAATTACTCACGGGAAAGACTGGTAGTTTCCGATGCCCTGTCAACCTCTCAAACAGTGCTGCGGGGATTGCATTCACATTTGCACCTGTATCAAGAATTAGTTTAATGGTAGGGCCATAGGCTTCTGAAGGTATAGGAACGGTCATACGCTTGACTGTGCAATGCTGGACGTCATGCGTAAGTGCATCTACTAGTCTCTGTCCGTCATTACGCTGGAACATGACAACTCTCTTGCCAGAGCCCCTTACATCACACCCTACCGATTCTCCCTGGCACGATCTGGTCGTCTTTAGTTTAACGGCTGGGTTCTGGGTTCGTCAGTGACATCCGTAATCACTAGCGCTTGCTCTCTCCAGTTATTTATATTCGGAGATTGCTGGTTAATATTTTGTGGTTGGCAGTTCTGATTATTCCTGTGCAATTGATGATTATTCTATGTTGGTTGTGGTCATTTTGATTCGTGGTTTGCATCGGTTTGAATGTTCGCTCGCTAGGTTTATTTTTAGTCCAGCGAGATTGGAACTGCACCGCACTGGTATTAAATCGTTGGCCGACGTTCAGCTGTTGTTTATTATGCTGAGCTTCGAAGCCTGAGCACTGCCACGCTCTACCATTATTATTACCGCTCGGTATTCAGTGATATGCGAAGTTCTAGATTGAATAATCAACGAAAGGATAACGTTCTACGAGTCGGGGCGTGGAATGTCAGAAGCTTGAACGTGGTAGGGAAACTAGAAAATCTGAAAAGGGAAATGCAAAGGCTCAATCTAGATATAGTAGGGGTCAGTGAAGTGAAGTGGAAGGAAGGCAAGGATTTCTGGTCACATGAGTATCGGGTAATATCAACAGCAGCAGAAAATGGTATAACAGGTGTAGGATTCGTTATGAATAGGAAGGTAGGGCAGCGGGTGTGTTACTGTGAACAGTACAATGACCGGGTTGTTCTAATCAGAATCGACAGCAGACCAACACCGACAACGATAGTTCAGGTATACATGCCGACGTCGCAAGCTGAAGATGAACAGATAGAGAAAGTGTATGAGGATATTGAAAGGGTAATGCAGTATGTAAAGGGGGACGAAAATCTAATAGTCGTGAGCGACTGGAATGCAGTTGTAGGGGAAGGAGTAGAAGAAAAGGTTACACGAGAATATGGGCTTGGGACAAGGAATGAAAGAGGAGAAAGACTAATTGAGTTATGTAACAAGTTTCAGCTAGTAATAGCGAATACCCTGTTCAAGAATCACAAGAGGAGCAGGTATACTTGGAAAAGGCCGGGAGATACGGGAAGATTTCAATTAGATTACATCATGGTCAGACAGAGATTTCGAAATCAGATACTGGATTGTAAGGCGTATCCAGGAGCAGATATAGACTCAGATCACAATATAGTAGTGATGAAGAGTAGGCTGAAGTTCAAGACATTAGTCAGAAAGAATCAATACGCAAAGAAGTGGGATACGGAAGTACTAAGGAATGACGAGATACGTTTGAAGTTCTCTAACGTTATAGATACAGCAATAAGGAATAGCGCAGTAGGCAGTACAGTTGAAGGGGAATGGACATCTCTAAAAAGGACCATCACAGAAGTTGGGAAGGAAAACATAGGTACAAAGAAGGTAGCTGCGAAGAAGCCATGGGTGACAGAAGAAATACTTCAGTTGGTTGATGAAAGGAGGAAGTACAAACATGTTCCGGGAAAATCAGGAATACAGAAATACAAGTCGCTGAGGAATGAAATAAATACGAAGTGCAGGGAAGCTAAGACGAAATGGCTGCAGGAAAAATGTGAAGACATCGAAAAAGATATGATTGTCGGAAGGACAGACTCAGCATACAGGAAAGTCAAAACAACCCTTGGTGACATTAAAAGCAACGGTGGTAACATTAAGAGTGCAACGGGAATTCCGCTGTTAAATGATAGGGGATCCAGTATTAGAATCGGAATTTAAAAGAGCTTTGGAGGACTTACGGTCAAATAAGGCAAAAGGGATAGATAACATTCCATCAGAATTTCTAAAATCATTGGGGGAAGTGGCAACAAAACGACTATTCACGTTGGTGTGTAGAATATATGAGTCTGGCGACATACCATCTGACTTTCGGAAAAGCATCGTCCACACAATTCCGAAGACCGCAAGAGCTGACAAGTGCGAGAATTATCGCACAATCAGCTTGACAGCTCATGCATCGATGCTGATTACAAGAATAATATACAGAAGAATGGAAAAGAAAATTGAGAATGCGCTAGGTGACGATCTGTTCGGCTTCAGGAAAAGTAAAGGGACGAGAGAGGCAATCCTGACGTTACGGCTAATAATGGAAGCAAGGCTAAAGAAAAATCAAGACACTTTCATAGGATTTGTCGACCTGTAAAAAGCTTTCGACAATATAAAATGGTGCAAGCTGTTCGAGATTCTGAAAAAAGTAGGGGTAAGCTATAGGGAGAGACGGGTCATATACAATATGTACAACAACCAAGAGGGAATAATAAGAGTGGACGATCAAGAACGAAGTGTTCATATTAAGAAGGGTGTAAGACAAGACTGTAGACTTTCGCCCCTACTCTTCAATCTGTACATCGAGGAAGCAATGATGGAAACGAAAGAAAGGTTCAAGAGTGTAATAAACATACAAGGTGAAAGGATATTAATGATACGATTCGCTGATGACATTGCTATCCTGAGTGAAAGTGAAGAATAATTAAATGACCTGCTGAACGGAATGAACAGTCTAAATTAGTACACAGTATGATTTGAGAGTAAATCGGAGATAGACGAAGGTAATGAGAAGTAGTAGAAATGAGAACAGCGGGAAACTTAACATCAGGATTGATGGTCACGAAGTCAATGAAGTTAAGGAATTCTGCTACCTAGGCAGTAAAAGAACCAATGACGGACGGAGCAAGGAGGACATCAAAAGCAGACTCGCTATGGCAAAAAAGGCATTTCTGGCCAAGAGAAGTCTACTAATATCAAATACCGGCCTTAATTTGAGGAAGAAATTTCTGAGAATGTACGTCTGGAGTACAGCATTGTATGGTAGTGAGAAATGGACTGTGGGAAAACCGGAACAGAAGAGAATCGAAGCATTTGAGATGTGGTGCTATAGACGAATATTGAAAATTACGTGGACTGATAAGGTAAGGAATGAGGAGGTTCTACGCAGAATCGGAGAGGAAAGGAATATGTGGAAAACACTGATAAGGAGAAGGAACAGGATGATAGGACATCTGCTAAGACATGAGGGAATGACTTCCATGGTACTAGAGGGAGCTGTAGAGGGCAAAAACTGTAGAGGAAGACAGAGATTGGAATATTTCAAGCAAATAATTGAGGACGTAGGTTGCAAGTGCTACTCTGAGATGAAGAGGTTAGCACAGGAAAGGAATTCGTGGCGGGCCGCATCAAACCAGTCAGTAGACTGATGACAAAAAAAAAAAAGTTTACTCTAATCGACGACCCATTCCCATGATTCGTAGCTCTTAAGTCTTCTTTTAATAGGTCGATGGTGACGACAGCGAGAGAGTCTTCGACATTGTCTTCGGAGGCATACGTGAGTTTTTCGCGTATCTCGACACGTAACTTTGCCTTAATACTTTTCAAAATACCCACCTGTGGGCCTGGAGTGCCCCAATATATATTTTTATTTGGGTACTTCTCAAAGAACCGACGCAAGTTTCCACTCTTGACTGAAAATGGTTCTGAATTATAAACCTCTTTTCAGTCTTTTCGGTCGTCCTTGAATTGTCTTGGGCCAATAACCACTCAAGAACGCTCGCTCAATATCCGTGCACCATAAACTACCTTCCCCTTGTACGTAGCCAGCGACAAAAGAAATCTTTTGCGCATTAGTCCATGCACGGGGTAAAACTCCTCTGAACCCGCGAATTAAAACGACGGGGTTAACAGTTTTCTTCTGCGGACAGAAGGCTTGGAACTGCCGGTACCTTACGAGCTTCTCCTCCATTAACATTTGGGCGTACACATCGTTGAGTGCCAATAAATAGGGTCAGACACCACATGTGTACTTTTTATCGTAGGCGTCGGACTCCTCATCACTGACGCCTACTAATTCATCACATTTTGCTGCGTTTCGTCGAAAAATGTGACACGTGTCTCAGACCCACTTGCTCTTATTTCGTTTATTTTGCTAAATGCTTAAATGCTCCACTTCGCATTTCAAACTCTCAAAATTCCGTTTGGTTGGCAACGACTCAACCATACCACTAATATCTTGCACAGTTAACCTGATATTTGCTTCTTCAGTCACTAGTGCCTCCTTCCTCTTAGGAGACCGCCTTGTTTGGCATAGACTTGACTTTTCTACTGCTACAGTATGAACCGTTGTGGGAATTTTGTCTTGTTCCGCTGCCACTGATTCTTGTGCGGAAGATGTCCTAGACTGTTCAGTTGATACAGATTACATTTTAGCAGACGTCGATTGTTGATTTGCAGTTAACGTCTCCACCGCTTGGGATGTACTAAGTAAAAGATCTTTAATGTTAAGCTCCTCAGTCCTAGCTGTGGTCATTACAGCTACTGAACTGTCTGTGGAAGGGACCTAGTCAACTGACTGAATATGGTCCGTTGTATTCTGTTCCCGTTCCATTCTCAACTGGGTGCGCGTCCTCAACCACTAAACAGAAAAAATCTTCACACGACCCACGTAGTTTCAAAACACACACAGAAAATGACTACAAATCCACACATGAAATTTTTTAGTTATACATCTATAACTAATAGAAATAGGAGCCCGCCCGGTTGGCCGTGCGGTCTAACGCACGGCTTTCCGGGCGGGAAGGAGCGCCTGGTCCCCGGCACGAATCCGCCCGGCGGATTTGTGTCGAGGTCCGGTGAGCCGGCCAGTCTGTGGATGGTTTTTAGGCGGTTTTCCATCTGCCTCGGCGAATGCGGTCTGGTTCCCCTTATTTCGTCTCAGTTACACTGTGTCGGCGATTGCTGCGCAAACAAGTTCTCCACGTACGCGTACACCACCATAACTCTACCAAGCAAACATAGAGGCTACACTCGTCTGGTGTGAGACGTTCCCTGAGGGGTCCACCGGGGGCCGAACCGCACAATAACCCTGGGTTCGGTGTGGGGCGGTGGAGGGGTGAAGTGGACTGCGGTAGTCGTCGTGGGGTTGTGGACCACTGTGGCTCCATCGTTTCTAGGTCCCCGGTTAACATACAATACAATACAATACAATAGAAGTAGGAAGACTCTACAGAAAAGGACAGTATTAGAGTGCAGATGGGTAAACTTGCTGTTTCTTGCCTGTGGTCTGGACATCCGGGTAGTCTGTTGAGATGAACCATACAGCATCAGTCTGCCGGTCTCTCTGTCCCCGTTGTGGTCTCGAACAATAGCAGGGTATGTAAAACAGAAGCACACGTTATTGTACACCTGTGACCAATAGCACACATACAAAATCCTAACAAGTTCCCTAATTTCCCAAGCACTTCTGTCAATTGGTCGTCTCTCTATAATGAACTGCTACATCGTAAAAAAAAATTAATTAACGTGACCTTTGATATTGACAAGGGTAAGACAGGTACTGCATTTAAACTGTCTTCTGACCTTTTTTTGTGCTTAGATGCATTCATGTTAAATTTTTTATCTGTCTAAGATAAGAACCTGTGAAAAAATTTTGACTATAGATGAATACGTTTCCTTCGTGGCTGCTTTAAGGAGAGAACAGGTTAGGTACAGGATGAGTTGGCGGACGGAGGTTTCCGGTTCTCAGAGAACGCCAGGTAAAGTCGGAGAAAACTGCTACAACTCGCGATGAAGAATCCGTCTCTCTTGGCAGCTTTAGTACTCACAGTCGTCGCAAGAGTTTCTGGAAACACTTCCGGAATGAGAAGGCTGAAGAACAGTGGCAGTGTGATATCTTCTGACTAACAAACTGAGCCGGCCGGAGTGACCGAGCGGTTCTAGGCGCTACAGTTTGGAACCGCGCGACCGCTACGGTCACAGGTTTGAATCCTGCCTCGGGCATGGATGTGTGTGATGTTCTTAGGTTATTTAGGTTTAAGTAGTTCTAAGTTCTAGGGGACTGATGACCACAGCAGTTGAGTCCCATAGTGCTCAGAGCCATTTGAACCATTGCCTAACAAACTGGTCACTTAGAGGACGTCTTGAACATACAAGCTGACGGCCAAATATTGCAGATTCGCCCAATACTGTTAATTTGCGAAGAAATCACTACACACTGTATTGCCAAACATACTAATCGTTTTATGGAAGTCCGGGGATCCAACATCGAATAAAAGTTGATAGACGATATTTACCTTCTTTTGCACAAGAGAAATCTTATAAATAATTACAATTACCTCCCCTCTGCATTTCAAATTACGTCTATATGCAAACTTACCTGAACACCCCCCCCCCCCAAAAAAAAACCTCCAGTAGCCATTCCTTATCTTACGGTATCGCACCATCTCTGGTACTCGCAGCCGGAATAACACAATAATATTACTGTACATTGCGTAGGGACATTACAATGGAATCTCACATGTGATAGTGGCTACGAAGTGAAACTGCATGAGAACGTGAGGGTAACTATAATCAAGGTAGTGATCGATGACATCTGACCACCAAAGAAGTATACCGCCATGTCCGCGCACCAGGCACATCGCCGCTCTCCTACATGCCGCCTGAAATCCCTGCAGTCCGTTGGCATCTTCCTGCATCGTTGGTTGGAGATCAGCAGCAGCGGAACTAGGGAATTACGGACCCATGTGTAGGTTGGTGTTACCACCACAAAACAAAAGACTGGGCGTGACCAGAAAGCATGGACTGGTGATGATGGCGCCTCCTTGTTTTCAGTTATTAATTGTGGCTCTGCAGTGCATTAGGTGACCACTGCCGGTGATCGTTGCGGGGCCTGGGAAGAGGTTCTTCCAAAGTTCTGGAGAGGCGTAGTGGTGTTATTCCTGGCGTTATGGAGCAGGTGGAGGGGTAATTGCCATCGGATATAACTTGTGGGCATGGCAGGAAGTGATTGAGGGACAGACATCCTGCGTCTCAAGTGTTACCTCTCGTGTGACATTATCACGCTGCTAGTTTTCAACATCATTGTTACCTGTGAATAAATAATACATTATTATGTCTTCTCATATAATGTCGCTAATATTTTAAAGTGGGTTCAACATAATTAAAATAGCAGCTCAACCGAAAACAAACACGTGCAAGGATCGAGCCTGTGTTGTAAATACACATCATTCACAATTTGACAAAGTTTATTACATTCGTATACACTGTGGAATGCAATTTCCAGGTCGATAAATCCTATGAATGTGTCCTGTTTTTCTTTGCACTTGTTTCCATTATTAACTGTAACGTCAGAATTGCTTCCCTGGTGCCATTATCTTTCCTAGAGCGAAACTAATTGTCATCTAACACATCCACATTTTTGTATTATTCTGTATTTTATTTCTGTCGGCACCTTGAATGCTGTTAAGCTGATTACACGATAATTTTCGTACTTGTCAGCTCTTGCAATCTTAGGAATTGTTTGGATGAAGTTTTTACGAAAGTCATATGGTATATCGACAGTCTCATTAAGTCTACACACCAACGTGAATAGTCGTTTTGTATCTACTTCCACAATTTTAGATTTGGTGGAATGATGTCCATCCCTTCTGAGTTATTCGATCTTAAGTCTTCCGAACGTCTTTTAAACTGAGATTCTATTATTGAATCCCGTATTTCTTCTATATAGACTCATGTTTCATCTGCTATCACGTCATCAGACAAGACCTCTGCAATGTACACTTTCCACTTATCCGCTCTTTCCCCTGCATTTGAAAGTGGAATTCCCATTGCACGTATAATGTTACCAACCTTGCATTCAGTTGCTCCGAAGGTTGTTTTGACTTTTATACAGCCTTCCACAGTCACTTCTTCCCTGCAATTCACGTTTATTTCATTCCCAGGTGACGTGTATTTCTGTGTTCCTTAATGTCCTTGAACATTTTTGTACTTCCTTCTTTCATAAATCAGCTGAAGTACTTCTTCTGTTACACATGGATTCTTCGCAGTTACCTCCTTTATAGCTATATATTTCTGTCCAACTACTGTGATTTCCCTTTTTAGAGATATTCATTTCTCTTCAGCTGAACTGCCTGCTAAGCTACTCCTTATCTCAAGTTTATCTCTTCATTTCTTAGTACTTTCTTATCCCACTTCTTTGCGCATTGGTTCTTCCTGACTAGTCTCTTACACTTCAGCATACTCTTTACCACTACTAAATTGTGTCCTGTGTCTATATCTGCTCGTGGGTACGCCTTGCATTCCAGTATCTTATTTCGGAATCTCTGTCTGACCATGATGCAATCTAACTGAAATTACCCGCATAATCAACTTCATAAACCACGCATCCAAGATGCTGACAATAACAATACTAATATGAATGGAAAAGAAAGTTAATAACATGTTAGCTAACGATCTTTTGGCTTTCGGAAAGGTAAAGGCACCAGAGAGAGAATTCTGACTTTGCAGTTAATAATGGAAGCAAGAGAAAGAAAAATCAAGACACGTTCATCCGAGTTGTCGTACTCTAAAAAGCGTTCGACAGTGTCAAATAATGCAAGATGTTTGAAATTCTGAGAAAAATAGGGATAGCCCATAGCGATTAATTCGAAGAAGAAATTTATGAGAATGTACGTCTGAAGCACAGCATTGTATGGTACTGAAAAATGGACAGATGGTCACTGGGAAAGAAAACAAGCAAATTATTTGAGATGTGATGTTACAGTAGCATGCTGAAAGTTAGGTGGACTGATAAGATAAGAAATAAGGGATCTCTCTCGGAGAACCGGCGAGTAAAGAAAGATAAAGAAAACACTGACAATAAGAAGGAAGCCGATGGGATGATCTCAGGAGTACCTATTGTGCTACTACAAGAAGCAGTTCAGCGTAAAAACTGTAGAGGAAGACAGAGATTGGAATACACCCTGCAAATAGTTGAGGACGTATGTTGCAAGTGCTACTCTAAGACCAAGGGGTTGGAATTCGTTGCGGCTCAAGTCAAATAAGTCAGAAGACGGATGAAAAAAAGAAAAAAGTGTGCTTGTACACAATTAGTCAGCCACCAATTCGCTATTCCCTGGACAGTGGCACTTGTGGTCAGATAAATATATTTTAACAGTACCTCTTAAGACACAGACTGCCCTAACAGGTTTCAGTAGTGTACTCGTAATAGTGACCGTGTGAAAATATGTGAGAATGAGTGAGCGATGAAACGTTATGTAATGTACTTATATATTTTGACATGTCTTCGTTTTAAATGCCACGCGGTTTGAAGCGCCATGTCACGATTTGCACGGCCCTCGCCCCGGCGTTTCGAGTCCTCCGTCGGGCATGGGTGTGAGTCTTGTCCTTAGTATAAGTCAGTTGAAGTAGTGGGTAAGTCTAGGGACGAATGACCTCAGCAGTTTCGTCCCTTAGGAAAACGCACACTTCTGAACATTTCGTTTTATATATTAGAACCACATACATTGCTGGATTTCCTGCGGTTGCCGGTGGTCACATACAGTGTACTATAAAGAAATCACAACAACAAACATTAAAGTTGAAAGCAATGATCGAGTTTAAAAGGTAAATTTAAACAAAGACCTGAAAGTATGGTATAAATCTGACATCCGAAAGATAATTTAAATGCATTGAGTTTATTCCTTGAGAAAGAGTTTAATATGAACTTAATAACTGTGAATTACGACCCAAAAACCGAGACCACTTGCACGCTTGTGTTGCAGTTATGATTAACTGATATTCTCTGTGCATCTCTCCCGCATGTCGTAGACTTGTACGGCGGCAAAATTACTTCATTCTTGTTGTTGTTGTGGTCTTCAATCCAGAGACTGGTTCGATCGACCTCTCCATGCTACTCTATCCTGCGCAAGCTCCTTTTTCTCCCAGTACCTATTGCAACCTACATCCTTATGAATCTGCTAAGTGTATTATTCATCTCCTGGTCTTCCTCTAAAATTTTTACCCTCCAGGCTAACCCTCCAACGCTAAATTGGTGATCCCTTGATGCCTCAGAACATGTCCTACCAACCGATCCATTCTTCTAGTCAAGTAGTGCCACAAATTCCTCTTCTCCCAATTCTGTTAATACCTCCTCCTTAGTTATGTGATCTACCCATCTAATCTTCTGCATTCTTCTGTAGTCTGGTACCGCGCGCCGCGGAATTTGAATCCGCGCCAGACGTCATGGACATCGAAGACCCATAGAGGTCTCTGCACCATCGCGCCATAAGCTGTAGCGGCGCGCGCCTCCTGGTCCACTTATAGTGTGAGGTCGCCACAGTGGAACTCGTGGTCCCAGTGGCCGATAGCGGCGCCCCCGATAGCATACTTAAGCGACTGCCTCGCGCTCAGCCAGATCACCCTTGACCGCCGCCTCTCTTGGACCCCCCCAACTCCGGACAATACACGCCAAGGCATGCTCTGGACTCCGTCACCTCAAGCTCCTTTCTGGCCGCACATGGGGTCTGGACCCCACCACCATCCTCCACACCTATAAATCCCTTATCCGCCCTATCCTCTGCTATGCTTATCCCGCCTGGATTTCCGCCCCTGCTATCTTTTACAAATCCCTTCAAATCCTAGAATGGCATGCACTGTGCCTCGCCTATCGCATCTGTCTCCCCTCCCCCAAGCGGATTATTCCGTTCCTACAACTCCCTCTTTTCCTTGAACGGATACAGATCCTCTACACCTCCCGCAAACTTGATCCCCCTTACCCACTTGTCTCTCCCATCCTCTCCCACCCCATCCGCATCTGCGCCTGCATTCCCACATCCCACCTGCTCTCCATCTCTCCACTCTCCATACCCTCGCCCAAGGTGGCTTCCACCAACTCCCCCTCCCTCATTATGCCCTCATCCCCTCCATCTACCCCTCCAACCAACTTTGATCCTCCCCTCCCGCACCCTGTGTTTTTGTCCTGAGGGTACCCTCTCACCCTTCTCTCCCTCCTCCCTTCCTCCTTCCCTCTTCGCCTGGGCTTCACCAACCCCCCTCCCTTCTCTCCTCCCCCTCCCTTCTCCATTGCCACTGGCATCTACACACTCCCCTCTCCCTCCTGCCCCCTTTTTTCCCCTTTTGGCAGGTCCCTGGACTCGCACACGAATAGTGAACTCTCGCGCGCCGGAGATCATCGCCTAGTGTTTGTGTGTGTCGTTGTGTTCGTGTTCAAGAGTACCAGAGTTACTGGTTTGTGCTCCAACGTTCGCATGTGCCATCTGTCCTCTGTGTGCGTGTCCACATGTCTCAACAATTTTATTTTGGACTCTGCGCCCGTGAATGGCTCCGTGTGTTTTACTTTTGAATGTCTACGTTTGTACATCCACCCTGTCTGTTCTGCGATTGTCTTCTTTTGTCTCAATAGTTTTCTCTGTGGCCAAAGAGCGGCGTAATGTGCCGCTGCTGATCTACCTGTATCAAGTGTGAAATTACCAATAAAAAAAAAAGCTCAGCCGGTCGTGTCCGTCCTCTCCCATTGTGTTGTTGTTCGCGGGCTGCTCCTTGAGTCCCGCCGCATTTCCATCACTACTACCCCGCGACCGTTCCGGTCGCTGTTACAACATTTTTGCCGACAAGGTAAACGGCGGTCGTTGTTGGTATGGAGGCGAAAATGGTGTGTCTGCTGGAGCAACAGTAGCAGCTCATGCAGCAGCAGCAGCTCCAGTTAGACATCTCTCAAATGTCGCTGCAGTTGCTAACGGCCAAAGTCGATGCCCAGGACGTGTTACCGCAACAGCTTCTGAGTCCCCGGATGTCCGATTTTTTCCTGCGTACGCCGTCGTTTCCACCCTTTAATGACGAAAAAGAGGACTGGGAAACCTACTTACATCGGCTGAAGCAATATTTCACGGGTTTTCAAGTCACGGACGACTCCTTGCAGCGGTCTTTGTTTTTGTCTTGGGCCTCTACGGACAGGTTCTTTCTTCTCCGCAAGTTGGCACCGTTGTCCGACCCTGTGGCTCTCTCTTTCCAGGAGATCTGCCTTTTGCTGACAAACTATTATTCCCAACGCTACCATGTGGTCACCCCTCTCGGCTGGAGTTCCACCAGCACCATAAACAACCTGGTCAATCATATCGTTCCTGGGTCACAGACTTGCAGGCTCTCAGCTGTCGATGCGATTTTACGTGCACCAATTAGCAGTGTAACCACCACATCCCTGATCCGGGATGTGGTGGTTTAGCTGGCTCCCGATCCTGAAGTCCGTACTGCGGCGCTGAAACTAGACAACACGTCCTTGGAAGAGATTCTCCGCATTGCTCATTCCTTTGAAATTGCTCAAGCGGCTAACGAGCGTCTAAAGGCGCGACCGCAGGTGGCGGCGATCGCGGCATCACGACAGGTTTCGCCCTTGTGACGTCGACGTGGCCCGGCCGACAGAGGCCGGTCCTGTCGGGACTCCTCGTTGT
Organism: Schistocerca americana; assembly: GCF_021461395.2. Classification (NCBI taxonomy): domain Eukaryota; kingdom Metazoa; phylum Arthropoda; class Insecta; order Orthoptera; family Acrididae; genus Schistocerca; species Schistocerca americana. The sequence continues at coordinate 398,065,765 of NC_060123.1, read as the reverse complement.
CCGATGTCTCTATGGCATCGGCGCCTTCGGTCGCCTCTCATCGCAGGTCGCCTGGCCTACTTCCGTCTTGCCCACAGTGCTTTACTACCCATTCGCGGGCTGATTGTTCCCACCAATGGAAAATGTACACGCTGTGTCACAAGGAGGGCCACATACAGTCAGTTTGTTGTAGTCGCTCGACTCTATCCAGTCCTGCCCCTCCTGGGCCTCAAGATACTGTCCATGCTCTGCAATAGGTGGTCCCACAGGATGACCCATCAGGGCGGAAGCTTTTCCTCAAGCTCCGCATTTTTACAGAGGATGTCAGTTTTCAGCTCGACTCTGGGGCCAGCATCTCCCTGATAAATATGGCGACTTATACGCGGCTGGGCTCTCCTGCGTTGTCGCCTCCGTCTCGTTGTTTAGTCGCCTATGGCGACTGTTCCATTCCCCTTCGTGGGCAGTTCGTTGTCCAGGCGACATACAAGTGGCTTCCACGGCTCCTTAACCTCTTTGTCGTTGACCATCCATCGGCTTTGAATATTTTTGGCCTGGATGCGTTTCAGCTGTTTGGCTTTTCAGTTTCCGACAAAGTTAAGGTCGTTTCTACGACTGTTCCCTTTCAGGACTTGGACGATCTGTGCTCCGCTTTTGTGTCATTGTTTGCACCGAATCTCGGATGTGCTTCCCGCTTTCAGGCGCACATCACCCTACGGCCAGATGCACAGCCTCGCTTTTTCCAGGCCCTGCCCCTTCCAGTGGCCTTACAGCCAGTGGTCAAGCAGGAATTTGATCGGTTCCAGGCCACTGGCGTGCTGGAACCTGTAACTTACAGTGCCTGGGCGACACCACCGGTGGTCATATGGAAACTCAATGGGTCCCTTCGGCTGTGTGGGGACTTCAGCGCTACAGTCAATGCTTAGTCCCTCATAGACACTTACCCCATTCCCCAAAAGGAAGACCTTCTTGCCAAGCTTCCTGGGGGAGAGTATTTTCCAAGATCGACTTGGCTGAGGCATACCACCAGTTGCCCTTGGATGCCGATTCTCAGAAAATCACACCTTTCGGATTTTATAAGTACAAGTGCCTTCCCTTTGGAGTCTCTTCGGCGCTGTTTTTTTTTCCAGTGCTTCCTGGAGCAGCTTACACAGACTATCCCTGCATGTGTGAATTATCTGGATTACATCTTAGTCAATGGGCGTTCCAACCAGGAACATTTGCAAAACCTCAGCGCCTAATTTCACGCTCTGCAGTCTGCTGGTCTCCCCTGTCGGCTGGACAAGTGTTGTTTTTTTTCAACCAGAAGTGGAATACTTAGGCCACTGGCTTAGCAAAGATGGGATTCGCCCTTTGGGTCGTAATGTCACGGCCACTGAGGCCCTTCCTCGTCCCAAGGACTTATCTGAACTGCAGGTGATTTTGGGCAAGGTTACTTATTACTCAAAGTTCTTGCCACAGGCTGCCTCCATTGCTCAACCCCTTAATCACTTGCATCGCAAAGGGTTACCTTTTGTTTGGACTCCTGCCTGTGTCCAGGCTTTTCTCCATTTAAATGCGATGCTGAAGTTCGCCCTTTGCGTGAGTACCTTCTCTCCGAACTGCCCCTTGGTTGTGGCAGCTGATGCGTCGGCATACGCCGTCCTCACGCACCGGGATGCCGATGACTCCGAACAGCCCATCGCTTATGTCTCTAAGACATTGACCCCAGCACAACAGAACTACTCCCAGATTGAGAAGGAGGCCCTGGCGATCGCGTTCGCCGTCCAAAAATTTCACACCTATCTCTTTCGGGCAAAGTTCACCCTCCTGATGGATCATAAACCCTTGGTTACACTTTTGAGGCCCCACTCTCACCTTCCTGAGCGGACGGCTCAACGTCTCCAGCGCTGTTCATTGTTTTTATGTAATTACGCTTACACCATCTGGTATAAGCCCACCACCCAGCATGCTAATGCGGACACTTTGTAACATCTCCCAGCAGGCCCCAATCCTGCCTTTGACCAACAGGAGGTTCTCTGCTTTCACATTGATTCTGCCCACCGGGATGCACTGGACAGTCTTCAAGGCTGCTGGCATTGCTGCGGCTACCTGCCGCAACGCTGTCTTGTGGCAGGTTCTCAACTACATGGTCCACTGGTGGCCATCCTATGTTACTCGTCGGATGCAGTCCAATTTCAGCCCCTGGCACCGCCTGTCCCACAGGCTCTCCATGGTCGATGATGTCCTTTTGTTGGCCACAGTCGGATGCCCACCGGGTGGTCATCCCTCTGGAATTGCAGCTTCGGGTCCTCAGTTTCTAACACTGGGGTATGTCCTGTATGAAAGTTATAGCTCACCGGCACGTGTATTCGCCTGGCATCGATGGCGATATTGAACGCCTGGTCCGTGGGTGTGCTGTCTGTGTGCGCCAAAAGGCAAGCCCCCCTGAGTCGTTTGCACCCTGGCCTGTGCTCCCTGGCTATGGGATCGAATCCATATCGATTTTGTGGGCCCGTTTTTGGGTTTCATGTGGTTTCTCATCGTTGATGCCTACTCCAAATACCTATATGTTGTCCTAATAGCATCCACCACTACAGAGGCTACACTGACGGCTCTGGCCCAGGTTCTCGCCATTGAGGGCCTGCCCCACACGTTGGTCTCTGATAATGGTCCCCAATTAACAGCATCCTCCTTCCGTAACTTCTGTCAGGCCAACGGTATCAAATATATCTGTAGCCCCCCATTCCACCCTTTCTCCAATTGCGCGGCAGAGAAGCTTGTCAGCACTTTTAAACACTAGTTGACTAAGGCGGTCGACACACCCCGAAACATGTCGACCCTCACCCTGTTTTGAGCACCCATCGCACTATGCTCATTGACGGATGCAGAGCTCCTTCATGGACGACAGCCGCGGACAGTGCTCCATTTGCTGATGCCGTCCTCCTCCCGCCCCCACACCCGGCCCTCGCAACGTTATGCCCCTGGCACGGCGATGTGGGCCCACGAGTATGGGCGCAAGCAGGGTTGGACACCCGCCACGGTCGTCGTGGCCCATGGACAGCGTGTGACGTCGGTATAGACGTCGAAAGGGTTGGAGCGCCACCATCATAATCAGCTCCGCTCTCGTGCTGCTTCGGGACTCGCACCGCCGCCTCTTTCCCTACCTCCTTCGATTACGGACGTGGTCCTCGAGACACCATCCCAGTCCGCGGTTGCCGTCTCCCTGCGGGCCTGCCGCTAGCTTTCTCCTCCTCCGGCTGGATAGGCGGCTCCCTCCCCTGCCCTGAACTCTGGATCGGCTGTCATGGATACCTCTCCGCCAATTGCGGTTGATACGCGCAGTTCCGCTACCCACTGCCGCCCACCTCGGCACCGTCAGGGTCATTTCCGCCCCTACGCGCAAGTTTCAGGAGGGAGGGATCTGGTACAGCGCACCGCAGAATTTGAATCCGCGCCCGACGTCATGGACGTCGAAGACCCATAGAGGTCTCAGCACCATCGCGCCCAAAGCTGTGGCGGCGCGCGCCTCCTGGTCCACTTTTAGTGTGAGTGCGCCTCAGTGGAACACGTGGTCCCAGCGACCGATAGCGGCGCTCCCGGTAGCATACTTAAGCGCCTGCCTCGCGCTCAGCCAGCAGTCTAACATCGCTTGCGTCTCAGGACATATCGCCTCAGTCAGCGTATTGACTTGGGTGTTTCTATTCCAGTGGACGTGGTTGTCTTGTTTCGTTCGTTACTCTGTTGCCTGTTCTTGTTGTGTTGTAAGGTCCTCCGTTGGTCGTATCCGTCCTCTTCCATTGTGTAGTTGCTCGCGGGCCGCTCCGTGGGTCCCGCCGCGTTTTCGTCACTACTAGCCCGCGACCGTTACACCACATTTCGGAAGGTTATATTCTTTTCTTGTCTAAACTGTTTATCGTCCATGTTTCACTTCAATACATGGCTAAACTCCATACAAATACTTTCAGAAACGACTTCCTGACACTGTATACTCGATGTTAACTAATTTCTCTTCTTCAGAAACGTTTCCTTGCCATTGTCAGTCTACCTTTTATATCCTCTCTACTTTGACCATCATCAGGTATTTTGGTCCCCAAAAAGGAAAACGCATTTACTACTTTAAGTGTCTCATTCCCTAATCTAATTCCCTCAGCATCACCCGGTTTACTTCGAGTACGTTCCATTATCCTCGTTTTGCTTTTGTTGGTGTCCATCTCATATCCTTTCAAGACACTGTCCGTTCCGTTCAGCTGCTCTTTCTGGTCCTTTGCTGTCTCTGACAGAATTACAATGCCATCGGTGAACCTCAAAGTTTTTATTTCTTCTCCATGGATTTTAATATCCTACTCCCAGTTTTTCTTTTGTTCCCGTTACTGCTCGCTCAATATACAGATTAAATAACAATTGTAAATAGCCTTTGGCTCCCTGTACTTTTCCCCTGCCACCTCCAGAATTTGAAGTAGAATATTCCAATCAACATTGTCAAAAGCTTTCTCTTAAGTCAACAAATGCTAGAAACGCAGGTTTACCTTTCTTTAATCTATCTTCTAAGATAAGACGTAGGGTCGGTATTCCCTCACGTGTTCCAACATTTCTACGGAATCCAAACAGATCTCCCCCGAGGTTGGCTTTTACCAGTTTTTCCATTCGTCTGTAAAGAATTTGTGTTAGTATCTTGGAGCTGTGACTTATTAAACTGATAGTTCGGTAATTTTCACATCTGCTAACACCTGCTTTCTTTGGGATTGGAATTATTATATTCTTCTTGAAGTCTGCGGGTATTTCGCCTGTCTCATGTATGTCGCTCACCAGATGGTAGAGTTTTGTCAGGGCTGGCTCTCCCAGGGCTATCAGTAGCTCTAATGGAATGTTGTCTGCTCCCAGGGCCTTGTTTCGACTCAGGTCTTTCAGTGCTCTATCAAACTCTTCACGCAGTATCATATCTCCCATTTCATCTTCATCTACATCCTCTTCCATTTCCACAATATGGTCGTCTAGTACGTCGCCCTTGTATAGGCCCTCTATATACTCCTTCCACCTTTCTGCTTTCCCTTCTTTGCTTAGAACTGGGTTTCCACCAGGGCTCCTGATATTCATTTAAGTGGTTCTCTTTTCCCCAAAGGTCTCTTTAATTTTACTGTACACAGTATCTACATCATCCCTAGCGATATATGCCTCTACATCCTTACATTTGTCCTTTAGCCATCGCTGCTTAGCCGTTTTGCCCTTCCTGTCGATCTTATTTTTGAGACGTTTGAACTTCTTTTTGCCTGCTTCAATTAGTGCATTTTTATATTTTCTCCTTTCATCAATAAAATTCAATATATCTTCTGTTACCCAAGGATTTCTACTATCCCCCGTCCCCTCGTCTTATTACCCACTTGATCCTCTGCTGCCTTTACTATTTCATCGCTCAAAGCTACCCATTCTTCTTCTTCTGTATTTCTTTCCCCTATTCTTGTCAAACGTTGCCTAGTGCCCTCCCTGAAACTCTCTACAACCTCTGGTTCTGCCAGTTTATCCAGGTCCCGTCTCCTTAAATTCCCACCTTTTTGCAGTTTCTTCAGTTTTAATCTATAGTTCATAACCAGTAGATTGTGGTCAGAGTCCACATTTGCCTCTATAAATGCCTTACAATCTAAAACCTGGTTCCTGTATCTCTGTATTACCATTATGTAAACTTTCTGAAACCTTCCAGTATCTCCAGGCTTCGCCCATGTGTGAAGCCTTCTTTCATGATTCTTGAACTAAGTGTTAGCTATGATTAAGCTACGCTCTGAGCAAAAGTCTACCAGGCGGCGTCCTCTTTCATTCCTTACCCTCATTTCATATTGACCTACTACGTTTCCTTCTCTTCCTTTTCCTACTATCGAATTCCAGTCAGCCATGCCTGTTAAATTTTCGTTTTCCTTCACTTTCTTTTATCTCATCAAACATTTCATCAATCTCTTCGTCATCTGCGGAGGTAGATGGCATACAAACTTGTACTACTGCGGTAAGCGTGGGCTTCGTATCTATCTTGGCCACAATAATGCGTTCACTATGCTGTTTCTGGTAGCTTACCCGCACTCCTATTTTTTTTATTCATTATTAAACCAACTCTTGCATTACCCCCATTTGATTTTGTATTTACAACCCTATATTCACCTGACCAGAAGACTTGTTCCTCCTGCCACCAAACTTCACTGATTCCCACTATATCTAACTTTAACCTATCCATTTCCCTTTTTAAATTTTCTAACCTACCCGCCCGATTTAGGGACCCGATATTCCACGCTCCGATCGGAAGAACGCCAGTTTTCTTTCTTCTGATAACCACGTTCTCCTGAGTAGTCCCCGCCTGGAGACCGGAATGGGGAACTATTTTACCTCCTGAATATTTTACCCAAGAGGTCATCATCATTATTTAACCATACACTAAAGCTTCATGCCTTCGGGAAGATTTGCAACTGTAGTTTCCCCTTGCTTTCAGCCGTTTGCAGTACTAGCACATAAAGGCCGCTTTAGTTAGTGTTATAAGATCAGATCAGTCAATCAGCCAGACTGTTTCCCCTGCTACTACAGAAAAGGCTGCTGCCCATCTTCAGGGACCACACGTTTGTCTGACTTCTCAACAGATACCCCTCCGTTGTGGTTTCAACTACGGTACGGCTATCTGTATCGCTGAGTCACGCAAGCCTCCCCACCAACGGCAAGGTCCATGGTTCATGGCTTGAGAACTTACTTCATATGTGGAAATAAATTAAATTAAGATACCACCACAAGCAATGAACGAAGGTACGCTGCAAGAGGGAATGACTGCGACCAGGGAAACGACAGAGCAAGTGTTACAGAAAATTATTCTCGGGGTATATAAAACAACATTATCAATAACTTTGAATAAAAATTTATATTGAAACTGAAAGAGTAGCAAAGCATTTGGGTTCCAGAGTGAGGTATTAATTTAATTAAACATGGGCAGTAGTTGAAAGCTGGCGAAATGTGTTCTTCAACCAGAAGCTACACTTCTATTCCAATTAAAAAAAAAAAAAAACTGCAAAACAGTCGTGTGTGTCTATCTGTCTGAACACACTAATCTCCAAACCTAGCATAGGAACTCTCATGCGGCTTTCACATGTGACATGAGTGTAACTTCATTTCATCAGAATCGGATCTCGGAAGAAATATCGTGATTTAAACTTTTATCTACGAGGGCAGTTCAATAAGTAATGCAACACATTTTTTTTCTCGGCCAATTTTGGTTGAAAAAACCGGAAATTTCTTGTGGAATATTTTCAAACTTCCCGCTTCGTCTCGTATAGTTTCATTGACTTCCGACAGGTGGCAGCGCTGTACGGAGTTGTTAAAATGGCGTCTGTAACGGATGTGGGTTGCAAACAACGGGCAGTGATCGAGTTTCTTTTGGCGGAAAAGCAGGGCATCTCAGATATTCATAGGCGCTTGCAGAATGTCTACGGTGATCTGGCAGTGGACAAAAGCACGGTGAGTCATTGGGCAAAGCGTGTGTCATCATCGCCGCAAGGTCAAGCAAGACTGTCTGATCTCCCGCGTGCGGGCCGGCCGTGCACAGCTGTGACTCCTGCAATGGCGGAGCGTGGGAACACACTCGTTCGAGATGATCGACGGATCGCCATCAAACAACTCAGTGCTCAACTTGACATCTCTGTTGGTAGTGCTGTCACAATTGTTCACCAGTTGGGATATTCAAAGGTTTGTTCCCGCTGGGTCCCTCGTTGTCTAACCGAACACCATAAAGAGCAAAGGAGAACCATCTGCGCGGAATTGCTTGCTCGTCATGTGGCTGAGGGTGACAATTTCTTGTCAAAGATTGTTACAGGCGATGAAACATGGGTTCATCACTTCGAACCTGAAACAAAACGGCAATCAATGGAGTGGCGCCACACCCACTCCCCTACCAAGAAAAAGTTTAAAGCCATACCCTCAGCCGGTAAAGTCATGGTTACAGTCTTCTGGGACGCTGAAGGGGTTATTCTGTTCGATGTCCTTCCCCATGGTCAAACGATCAACTCTGAAGTGTATTGTGCTACTCTTCAGAAATTGAAGAAACGACTTCAGCGTGTTCGTAGGCACAAAAATCTGAACGAACTTCTCCTTGTTCATGACAACGCAAGACCTCACACAAGTCTTCGCACCCGAGAGGAGCTCACAAAACTTCAGTGGACTGTTCTCCCTCATACACCCTACAGCCCCGATCTCGCACCGTCGGATTTCCATATGTTTGGCCCAATGAAGGACGCAATCCGTGGGAGGCACTACGAGGATGATGAAGAAGTTATTGATGCAGTACGACGTTGGCTCCGACATCGACCAGTGGAATGGTACCGTGCAGGCATACAGGCCCTCATTTCAAGGTGGCGTAAGGCCGTAGCATTGAATGGAGATTACGTTGAAAAATAGTGTTGTGTAGCTAAAAGATTGGGGAATAACCTGGTGTATTTCAATTCTGAATAAAACAACCCCTGTTTCAGAAAAAAAATGTGTTGCATTACTTATTGAACTGCCCTCATAATACTGTCGTATCTGTCTGTTGGTCTGTTTGAACTTTGTAATCTCCAAACCTACTACACGAAATTTCGTTGGGTTTCTGCAGGTAGTTCTAGAGTAGCCTGGAGCAATGTATAGACTTCATTTCATCAAAATCGGAACACGGGAAAAAATTGTATCGTAATTAAAAATTTTATGTAAAATCGTCGTGACAGTTTTGTTGTTCCGATGCAGTAGGCCAAAGAACCAACTGATAGCGCTATTTGTTTTTTTTTAACTTTATGACATATGTATTTTGGGAAGTTTATGTCAGTGACCGAATTAAGCGCCGCAGCCTAATCTTTGCGAACAAAAACTAACACTGAATTTGCTTGGCGGATTTACTAATTTGGCTTTGTGTATTAAAATTTACCGGCATTACTTTGCTTCCTTCGATGGATTTTATTTAAATTATTTTCTAGGAAAAACGGATTTACTAAGTTTCCTTTGTGACGTTGGCGCCTGCTAAATACATTTTGATTTCGTTTTGTTTACGAATAGTCGAGTCTTTCTGAATACACCCGGGCAGATAAAAGACTGAGGACTAATCGGTCTCAAGAACCCAATGAAAGTCGTGAGGTAAGACTACTTGCTGTGAATGTCAGGCCTCAACTTGCTCTTTGCAAACACCTATTGACTTGAGGTGCAACGTAGGTCAGATTGAGGGCATCATGCATTATCTCGCTACTCAAAAGCATTCGCTCACAGAAACTTAAAAGTGCTTCACTTCAACGTAACATCATAGAAGCGGAAATGTTAACTGGAAGTGACACAGGTGAACGAGTTTTTACACCACAATTCACACTTATTCCTAAACATTTACCGTTCCTTTCTCAAATCGTACATCGTCAAACCTTGTATAAAAAGAAGCATTGGAAGTCAAAAATAAGTGCCACACATTCTAAGTGTCGGACACAGCTGTAAATAGATACCAGAAGAATTCTGGGTTTCTAAACTACTATACAACGTACTAAACAATACTCACAGCCACAAAAACTAAAAGAGGAATCACAAAGAAGGTTTGAGGCATTCTAGACAAAAAATGTGAGAAACAAGGACGCCTGTAAGGACGGTGAATTATCCGTCGGTCGCTATACAAGCTACAATTACAGTCCAGGCTTTACTAACAGCAACTAAGCACGAACTACCAACTATAAGCAAGCCAGTTTATGGCGTTACTTAACCCGATCACTAGCACAACTAATACATCTACATTTACACTAATACTCCGCAAATCACACGTAAGTGCCTGGCAGGGGGTTCATCAAACCGCCTTCACAATAATTGTCTATTATTCCACTTTCGAACAGCGAACGAAAAAACGAACACCTATATCTTACCGAGCAAGCTCTGATTTACATTATTTTATTATGATGATCGTTTCTCCCAGTGTACGTTGGCGTGAGCAAAATATTTTCGCATTTGGAGGAAAAATTCGGTGATTGAACTTTCGTGAGAAGATTCCGCCGCAACGTAAAATGCCTTTGTTATAATGGTATCCACTGCAAACCCTGCATCGTGTCAGTGACACTCTGTCATATATTTCGCGATAACACTAAACGTGCTGCTCTTCTATGAGTTTCCTCAGTGAGCTCTATTGATTCTATCTGGCAAGGACCCCAGACAGCGAATGAAAATGACTAAGGAAGATACTGGGTCTGCGAAACACGCACAAGTTCTCCTACATAGCCCCGACTACAAAAAGTCTGTAGTGACTGCTAGTTCGTATCGCAAGATAACGCAACATTTATATCCTCTAAGGAACTGAGAAATACCTTACTGGCCATTAAAATTGCTACAACACGAAGATGATGTGCTACAGACGCGAAATTTAACCGACAGGAAGAAGATGCTCTGATATGCAAATGATTAGCTTTTCAGAGCATTCACAGAAGGTTGGCGCCGGTGGCGACACCTACAACGTGCTGACATGAGGAAATTTTCCAACCGATTTCTCACACACAAACAGCAGTTGACCGGCGTTGCCTGGTGAAACGTTGTTATGATGCCTCGTGTAAGGACGAGAAATGCGTACCATCACGTTTCCGACTTTGATAAAGGTCGGATTGCGCCTATCGCGATTGTGGTTTATCGTATTGCGACATTGCTGCTAGCGTAGGTCGAGATCCAGTGACTGTTAGTGGAATATGGAATCGGTGGGTTCAGGAGGGCAATACGGAACGCCGTGCTGGATCCCAACGGCCTCGTATCACTAGCAGTATAGATGACAGGCATCTTATCCCCATGGCTGTAACGGATCGTGCAGCCACGTCTCGATCCCTGAGTCAACAGATGGGGACGTTTGCAAGACAACTACCATCTGCACGAACAGTTCGACGACGTTTGCGGCAGCGTGGACCATCAGCTCGGAGACCGTGGCTGCGGTTACCCTTGACGTTGTATCACAGACAGGAGCGCCTGCGATGGTGTACTCAACGACGAACTTGGGTGCACGAATGGTAAAACGTCATATTTTCGGATGAGTCCAGGTTCTCTTTACAGCATCATGATGGTCGCATCCGTGTTTGGCGACATCGCAGTGTACGCACATTCGAAGCGTGTATTCATCATCGCCATACTGGCGTATTACCCGGCGTGATGGTATGGGGTGCCATTCGTTACACGTCTCGATCACCTCTTGTTCGCATTGACGGCACTTTGAATAGTGGATGTTACATTTCAGACGTGTTACCATCCGTGGCTCTACCCTTCATTCGATCCCTGCGAAACCCTACATTTCAGCATTATAATGCACGACCACATGTTGCAGGTGCTGTATGGGCCTTTCTGGATACAGAAAATGTTCGACTGCTGCCCTGGCCAACACATTCTCTAGATCTCTCACCAACTGAAAACGTCTGGTCAATGGTGGCCGGGCAACTGGCTTGTCACAATACGCCAGTCACTACTCGTGATGAACTGTGGTATCGTGTTGAAGCTGCATGGGAAGCTGTACCTGTAAACGACATCCAAGGCGTATTAAGGCCGTTATTACGGCCAGAAATGGTTGTTCTGGGTACTGATTTCTCAGTATCTATGCACCCAAATTACGTGAAAATGTAATCACATGTCAGTTCTAGTATAATATATTTGTCCAATGAATACCCGTTGATCATCTGCATTTCTTCTTTGTGTAGCAATTTTAATGGCCAGTAGTGTAGGTTGAGAGACTTTCGAAACATACGTAAAAGTTATGAAAGTTTTTATTACTAAATCTGCTACTCACATCGTGATGTATGCTGTGTTCTCCAATCACCTTTCCACTACCGCACTACATGTTCACACAGGACGAAGCGAGCTACGTACCTCAGCTCAAGTACGAAAGACATTCCAGCACTACACAGGTCGTTTGTGGAGAGATAAATGTGCGTTTCATCGCCACCCTTCGATATGTTAACGCAAATGATAAACACAGACAGTTGAGTTACAGCAAACACATGTCTCCTTTTGGTCGGGTGATTCCATTTCCAAATTCCTTAGTTAACGCAAGCAACTACAGACGGGAGCATCACCGCGGAAGCTTGCCAGCGATTGCGCTTTTCCAGCATCCGCCCCCGGTATGCGGTGTGTAGGGTTGTCTGCGGCACTCCACGGCATCCACTCGCCTGCAGCACGACGCCGCCGCTGTACAAAGCACAATGGGCGACTTGGAGGGGCGGCACGCCCCAGGAGCTGGCCTTATCTCGGGCACGCACCGCTAGCCAGGCCCGCAGGGGGCCGCATTCAGGCCTCGCCCGACGCCGGCCATCTCTCCGCGCCGGACACCTGTCTCACTACCTGTGCTCTGGGCGCCACCAACTATTAGCTAAAAGCTGCAGGTATCGTGTTCCTAGCAACAGTGACTTACTTTAGATAGCTCCTCAAAGCTTAGTTCACAAAACGTTACCCATTCTTGTTACGCACAAGTCGCTTATCAAAATCTTCCAAAATGACACATAATGAGCTAAATTATTACGGAATAGAAACTGAAGTGGAATGATTCATTAGTGGAAAGGAAACGACGTTTGAAGAAGAACTTGTCATCTACTGTATCGACAACAATTTGAAAACCGACCCGGTGAAAACTCAAGCGTCTCCTTCTCACTTACGCTGTAGGGAGGCAAGAAGAGAGTTGAAAGTCACCTGGAAAAAATGCAATACCTAGGGTTAAAGTTGGATCGTGCCTTAACGTACAAACAACGATGCATACATACCTCACAGAAGGTACGCACCCGGAACAATTTTATCCGCAAGCTGACAAACACCACATGGGGAGCGAAGCCTAGCTTTCTCTGCACATCTGCACTGCTTTCCTCTTCTGCTGAGTACGCTGTACCAGTATCGAGGAACTCTCTACATGTTGACCAAGTTGATGTGGCTCTTTATTAGACAGGTCGCATAATCACAGGGTGTATGAGACCAACCACTGTCAGCATGATCTGCCCGCTCGTGGGTGTAGCATCTCCAGATGTGAGAAGACAGGTAGCAGCAGAGAATAAAAAGCAGAAGCGAGAAACAGATCCAAGGCATTCTCTGTTCGGAACTGACATCTATCTATCATGGCTGAAAACCATAAGAAGCTTCCTACTCACAACTGCACCAGTTCCTAGTTCAGAAGAAGCGCGCCGGACTCATCTGCGGAGAATGAAGTCTCCAGGAGGATTATGGACAGCAAAAGAGGAGCTACCATCAGACTGCCATCTCCAAAACGGAATCTGGAAAACCCTAACCAGGTTGAGAACAGATGTGACAAAGTGTACGACAAATTTGAACAAGTTTGTTATCAGTTATTATGGATGTTGTGAATGTACGGCAAGGCAGGACTATGGAAACTTGTTTGTCTACCGGTATCTGAACGATCCCTCTGACATGGAAATCCTGTTTGCAAGGAATAACTGTCCCATTCTGGTAGCTGAACATTGGAATTATAAAGTGTGAAATTCTCTATAGTTAATTCGAGATTGAACCTTTAACTATATTGGACTTTAGTGTTCGTCGGACTCGGATAAATAAATAAAAAAGGGGAAAGACTTCTGAATCGGATGAAATAATAACAAAAACAGCATGTGGCTGAATGGTCTTCCAGTTGGACGGCACATAGGGAATTTGTATGTGATTAATCTATCCCTGTCATCAAATCGGGGATAAGGAACTAAAGTTAAAGGTGGAATCCGAGCAACGTGTCGTTGCTCCCAACCCATCACATCCTTGAGACATGGCGCCTAAATTATAGGCAAATCGAAACTTTCCGTACTCCGACCCGAATTCGATCTGCGATCACTCTCGGTTTCTGGACACAAAATTTGCCACTAGACCTCTATGCCCTAACCTGAGCAGTTATATGTGAGACTCTAAAGAGCTAATACTACCGAACTGGCTCATCTTGCAGCAGTCGCATATCGTCGATCGGCAGAAGTATGAAAGAACTAAGATGGATTTCGTAAACAGGGATCTTGAGAAACAAATCTCACTCTGTTCGCCCTTGAAATCCAGAGCGCCGTAGACAAAATTTCCCATGTACATACTGTGTTCTTTAATTTTCGGCAGTCGTTTGGGACAGTTGCGTTCTGTCGTTTACTCAACAAAATAGTAGCTTACCGAGTATCGGACACGAATTGCAATTTGATTCAAAATTTCTTAAGAGACAGAAAACAAATTGATGCAAGTAAAACTAATAAATTTTTTTGCAAACTATGTTGTTGTCTATAGGGATGATGCAATACGAGGAGACTGCAGCGAAGTGCAGAATGAACTAGAGAACGCCAGTGATTGCTGCAGGGGCGGGCAGTTGACTACTCAGGACATGAATGAATGTAATATATTGTGCGAAAAATTTGCTGTTCGATTTTGCTGTTGGTGACAACACTGGAAACATCATCAACTCGTGCGACCGCTACGGTCGCAGGATCTAATCCTGCCTCGAGCATGGATGTGTGTGATGTCTTAGGTTAGTTACGTTTAAGTAGTTCTAAGTTCTAGGGGACTGATGACCTCAGAAGTTAAGTCCCATAGTGCTCAGAGCCATCATCAATTGTAAGGAAGCATGGGAATACAGCAATCAGACACAACACCTTTGCTTTTTTTTTTTTTACTATTGCTGCATATCCACATTTCAGTTATAAGTATCCATCTTCAGTGCACTTGAGTCAGTTACAATCCAACAAACTCTTAGCAGTACATGAGGACAACCACAGTTTCCTCCTGCCTGTACACTTGTAAATTTATATGGTGACGTGTAGTGCTGGGAGTTTGTTGGATTATAACTCACTCAAATTGAATGAAGGCGGCTACTTCATACTGAAATTTGGATGTGCAACAATAATAAAAACCCAACGGGATTGCGATTGACTGCAGTATTCATACAGTTCCTTACAATAATATAAAGTCGCTGATGACAACGGTTCCGTATGGAGTTAAAATTGGTGGAGTATCGACTGCAAAATACGTAGGAATAGAAAGCAGAGGATGAAATACATTAATTGACATCATTCCATCACAAATATACACTATGTCATCAAAAGTATCTGGACACGCCCAGAAACATACGTTTTTCTTATTAGCTGCATTGTGCTGCCACTTAGTGCCAGGTACTCCATATCAGCGACCTCAGTAGTCATTAAACATCTTGAGAGAGCAGAACATGGTCAGGTGATTGGAAGTCACTTGTGCCATACGTCTGTACGTGAGAGCGGCTGCTTCTAAGCCACACATCACGCCGGTAAATGCCAAATGACGCCTCGCTTGGTGTAAGGAGCGTAAACATTGGACGATTGAACAGTGAAAAAACGTTGTGTGGAGTGACGAATCACGCTAACAATGTGGCGATCCGGCAGTATGTGTGTCTTGTGAATGACCGGTGAACGTCATCTGCGAGCGTGTATAGTGCCAACAGTAAAATCCAGAGGCGGTGTTGTTATGGCGTGGTCGTGTTTTTCATGGGGGCGGGGGGGGGGGGGGGGGCGAGGGGCTTGCACTTCTTGTTGTTTTGCGTCGCACTATCACAGCACAGGCCTACATGGATATTTTAAGCATCTCCTTGCTTCGCAGAGTTGAAGAGTAATTCGGGGATGGCGACTGCAGCTTTCAACACGATCGAGCACCTGTTCATAATGCACGGCCTGTGGCGGAGTGGTTACATTACAATAACATCCATGTAGTGGACTGGCCTGCACAGAGTCCTGAGAGAAATCCTACAGAACACCTTTGGGATGTTTTGGATCGCCGACGTCGTGCCGAGTCTCACCGACCGACATCGATACCTCTCCTCAGTGCAGCACGCCGTGAAGAATGGGCTGCCATTCACCAAGAAACCTTACAACACCTGATTGAACGTATGCCTCCGAGAGTGGAAGCTGTCATCAAGGCTAACGGTTGGCCAACACCATATTCAATTCCAGCATTACCGATGGAGGGCGCCACGAACTTGCAACTCATTTTCAGCCAAATGTCCAGATACGTTTGACACATTGTATATGGCCTTCTCTATTGTTACCTTAAAAACAGTCTCCAGGTCTAAATATATCTATCACTTTTGAAATGCTACACGAAAGCTTTCTTTGTTGTTGCGTTTCGTTCATTGTATCAAATATTCACCCATTCATATTAAGGAAGAGGAAAAATAACGCAGAGTTAAATCTTGTAAGTAAGTGCGGAAGGTAGGCAACAACTGTCATAATGAAGATCGTATGCGATTGTGGACTGTCATGGTGGAACACCTAGTCCTTTGTGTCACATATCTGTGGATGTTATCTCCTCAAGTTCTCTTTCAGACGTCCTACAGTATCGCAATATCTTTACCGACCGTCTGTCCAGGATTAATGTACTCTTCGTCAAAAGTATGCTAACGAATTAAAAATGATCAACAAGGACTTAACGCTGCTTTTGATTTGTCGACTTTTTTTTCTTTCCTGTCAATTGTGACAATTGATTCTTAGTTTCAGAGCAACCCACAAACCCACCATTCGCCACCGGTGACAACATTTGAAATAAACGTTCATCTCGAAGCACTTTCAGTCTTCCACAGAATGTTTCTTCTGATTATGTTGAGAAATTCGTGGCACAATCTTTATTACAGCCTTCCTCGCCCTCAGTTCTGTTTATGGAATTCCTTCAGATGCACAATTATGTATTCTTGAAGTGTTGCAGCGGGCTTGCATTGGATTTCTACATCTTGCAGGGACAGGTCCCTCCATTTTTTTCTACATTGCTGATGTGAAATGAAACTACCATATCCATTTATTGGTCTGGAGACACCGTTCAGGGTGGTTCGGCCGTCTGGTGCATGTCTTTGTATTTCACGCTACGTCGGCGACTTCCGCATCAAGGAGGATGTGATGAAGGTGTTAGAGTATCTGGCATGATGCCAGTTGACGGCCAGCGGAGCAGCCTGTTGTGTAGCGAAACGCACTCGCGCTTAGGAAACGGAAGGATTTGTGCCAGTAACTGTGACTCGCTGCCGAACGCGTTTCAACAGTGGAGAGTGTGCCTCCAATCGTACCTGTGTTCGCTTGCCGGTACACATAGTGACGTGCGCATTCTTTGCGGATCATCCAAATTACAAACCAACATGTCAATTAACAAAGTCATCTGCTGCGCACTGACAGATTTGAAATTTTATGGAGCCTTTCTAACTAAAAATAGCTGACTGTTGTGCTGGTCTCAGTTTCATACCAGAAAGAATTTCCGAGCTACTGTTTATAAGTTCCCATTTTAATCAATATTCAGTCAGTTTAATACATTCTTGAAACTGAATTAGAGGATGACTTACACCCAGTACCTGATCAAAAAATAGCTAAACCATATTTGTCTGGAACCGAATAAGTTACGATATGTTTCAGTTATCAAGTAACAGTGACTCTTTTCGTTTGTTTCACACATTTATTTTCTTTTGTTCCATTGCCAGAGTGATAATGAGGTATAATTTATGATGACTGAATTTGTGAATCATATTGCGTAGTCGGGCAGTGAATCACATGCGCGACATGAAGTGTTTTTAGTATCTAGCTTAATGATCGTAGAAGCAAAAATCATTGTTTCTGTCCTTAAGGCATGTAAAGATGAGATTATTTTCAGATTACTTAGTTTTCGGGAAATACTGATTCTGGGAACTGATTTACGTGATTTTGGAATTGTGTTTATTGTGTTCGCTCATGGAAGAAGATCGCCGAGCTGCTCCTGAAAAGCGATGAAACCGATTGGCTACAGTGTGTTTCAGACAGTCATGAGAGATAATGAAGGAAAGAGATTATGAAGGAAAGATGAATCTGGTGCTTGACAGTTAGGGAGTCAAAGTCAGACATCGTAATGTGTGGAATTATGTTTATGTTTTTATATGTGTTGCTTTCAATGAGAAAGGGAATGGTTCGAATAATGGTAAGAATAAGAATAAACAACGTTTCCAGAACTTTTCTGAAATATTGTAGAATAGTGTGCGATCGAAAGGACCTAAAAAGCTCTGCAGGGCTTGCTATGTTGCTATAACTCCGAATTGCTGATTACGAAATATGGATGAATTGTGCAGTGTTGACTGAACATATAAAAACTGGTAACATTGTTGTACACTGAAAACATTTGCTGATTGTCAAAAGCTGTTGATCTTTGGAAAACAGGTAGTGAGTTCAACAGTAATGTTGGCTACTATTTAGCCAATATATTATGTGCGTGAACATGATAACGTAAACTGTGTGCAAATATGTGTTTTTACTTGAAGAAACGTCTTTTGGGACGCAAATAATAGCAGTTCATGTTCTATTAAACTGAGAATATATGACAAACATTTAGTCAAAAATCTGTTTCATTTAGTAGCTTCAATTGACTTACGATAAACAACCCACTTTGCACGTGGAAACAAACGATATATGCAACCTCCAGAACGTGTTATGCAAACTGCTAACACACTTAATGCAGCCCATCTATTAAACAGCTTTTCCAGGTTGAGCTACAGGCTACGTCACTTCATGCCAGGTTATAGCTCTAAAGGAACTAATGGGGGTAAAACAAAATGTTGAATTAAATTGTTTTAAGAATTCCAAATTGCGTTTTTTTTGTTGAAATTCTCATCAGTGCAGACGTATACAAATTTTGAAGATTCCGCCCTAGTTATTATTTCCTCTTCATGTGTTACACTTAACACTGGTGTAGTACCTCTAGATGTCTAGAACTGAGTATGGTGTAACTTCTTGAAACTGAGAGTGGTGCCACCCCCCCAAAACCACGCAATACTACTTTTAAGAGCAATGTTTACTATTTACACTGTTGTTGTGGGTGTATTTTGACTGATTACGATACTAGCGCAATCCACCGAAAGAACTAATTCTGCTCTTTGTAACCAAAAGGTCGTTTTCATAAATGAGAAACAATAGTGGACCTAAAGTTCAGCCTTATGGAACTCCATAAGTGATTTCTCCCCAGTCATACAAATCTCTCCTGCTCACGTTGAATTATTAAGCACAACTTTCTGTATTCTTTTATTTAAATATGATGTTAGTCACTGGTTGGCTATGCAGTCAATTACACAAAACCTCAATTTATCTAGAAGAATATGATGATTCACACAATGAAATGCCTTAGACGGGTCATAGAAAATACCAACTGGGGCCATTTTGTTATTTAATGCTCGTAAAATATTTGTGAGTAAACATTTAAATGCCACTCTCAGTTTAGAAACTCTTCTGAAATCCAAACTGCGATTTACTGAGGATGTTATTGCTTAGGTGGGATACTACCCTAAACAGAGAATGTAGCTCATTTATAAAGGGACTGCGTGTAGAACGAGCGTGTGACCCATTATTGAATTACTGAGTACTTGTGTATTGTCTGGCATCCTGACTGGTTCAGATTAAGGGAACACGGCGAAGCAGTTCAGAAGTATGCCGCTAGATTCGTTACTGATAATTTAGATTAACAGGGAAGTGTTAGGAGTGTCCTTAGCGAACTCAAATAGCAATCCCTGAAAAGAAAAGTAAAACACGGGCACTTTCGTGGGGCGTCAAAGATATCTCCGCATTACGGAAGGCCAGGGTATGTCAGATTCTGTTGCAATATGGCAAGACATATACTGGACATCGTTTAAAATCGATGTCGAGAAAACCAGAGGCACACTAACGTACGCAACAAGTCGGCCGTCTCAGAGCACTCTATGCCCGAGAATCGTGCTATGTCATGCGATCGTACTAAGATTTTAGCCCAAACTTAGAAATACCGGGGCAGCGTCGTTAAGAGAGTCTCATCAGTTGGGACCGAGGCCATAGTCTCAGCGTGGCTTGCTAACTGGCACTGAGTCTAATTAAGGAGACAATCAAGAAACACAGTGATCTGGCGGCCAGGATTGTCGGAGCCACACCTATACTACCACGACGTCAACGGGCTCGGGAAGGGGGCGGGGGTTTATCAGTCGACCACGAGTGACCAGAAAATTTCGTCAGCGCACCTGACGCTGGCGAAATCTCTGATCGAAATTTTGTGCCACATGGGCACCATGAACCGGCAGTACATCCATTGACTGTTCGATCAACTTTAGGGAACGCTTAGAGAGCTGGTATTTGCGACAGTGCGCAGAACGATTCTACTGCAACAATTGTACATCTCACGTAAAGACTGCACAGACAAGATAAGAGAACCTGGACTCATACTGAAGCATATAGGCTGTCGTTCCATCGATTTGTGAGTAGAAAAGGAAGGCGAATTAGTACCAGTGGTGAAAGGTATACTCCAAACCCTATACCGTATGGTGGGCTGCGGGGTATGTGTGTAGATGTAGATAATTAAATCCATCTTCTCTGTCGCTAGTAAAATCCAACATTTCTGTTCCCGCGTTTGACAATCCGCGCTTGCACATCAAACTGCTTCGTAACTCGCCCTAGACTGTAACCCCGCCAGAAGTAGCGAGAGACAACCAGTAATGCTGCATACGTCATTTGTAAGGAATATTTATGCAATTTCAGTAATCACTGCATTGTTGCCTGCAGAATATATACGTTATTAATAGAGGGCGTCAGCAAGTTTGTGAACGATATCTACATTGCAAGCAGGTAAAGAGGCACTGTTATGTCCCAGAAGAATCTGCAGCTGTCAGTATTAGTACATTTTTCTTAAGATAATCGATCGCTATTCAGATGCGGATATCCCATTGAAACACTAATGTTCTGAGGCTTGAGGTACATCACTGAATATTATTCATGTTTACAAAACATGGCTGTGAATCAGTTAACAATACCTTTTTCCGTTCTGGTGTAGGTCATCATCATTTTCCAGTTCTGCTATGGTACTTTAGAATATTTACTCTTCCATGCTGTAGGACTACAGGAATCCAACTATATCGCTTACATGTGTTTTGAAAGGCAGCCTTGCAGCACTTGTCGTAAACACAACTTTCACGCTGCTTCCGCCAGTGTACGAGAGAACAAAAACCCCATATGGGCGCAGATAAATTTCCATTAACGCCGCGTTCACAGTTTCCGCCCTGCGTTGGCGAGATAGCTCCGGGGCGCAGAATTCCACGGACGGAGAAAGGCCGGATGTTTCCGAGATGAGCTCTGGAGGGCCGCGCAGCGCGCGTAAACTACTTTGCATCCCAAGGAGCCTCCGCGGCTCGCCCCAGATACGGGACGCAACTTTCGCCGCCGAAGCAGCGCCGAACTGCACCCCAGCCGCCAACATTCACAATCAAATAAAAGAGAAAAATGCGCGCAGTCTTTGCGAAATTCTTGACGCGCTAGCTCACCAGCTCTTTGCTCTACAAAGGAGAAATATTAGCCCACCGTGTCGCTGTACTCACGGCGAAGCGAAACTACACTCGCGAGGCTTGTAAAATATTTTTCTCGTATTTCGAGGGAGAAGTATAGCCGACACAGTCGCAGAAATGTCTCAGAATTTAAAGGAAACGTCTTCTCTTTTATTATAACGGATCAATTTCAATTAGTAATGCTTTGTTTTTTTCGTTTCTGACATTTTTAATAAATACCAGGTGATCAAAAAGTCAGTATAAATTTGACAACTTAATAAACCATGGAATAATGTAGATAGAGAGGTAAAAATTGACACACATGCTTGGAATGACATGGGGTTTTATTAGAACTGAAAAAAAGTATTGCTAGACGCGTGAAAGATCTCTTGTGCGCTTCGTTTGGTGATGATAGTATGCTCAGCCGCCACTTTCGTCATGCTTGGCCTCCCAGGTCCCCAGACCTCAGTCCGTGCGATTATTGGCTTTGGGGTTACCTGAAGTCGCAAGTGTATCGTGATCGACTGACATCTCTAGGGATCCTGAAAGACAGCTTCCGACGCCAATGCCTCACCATAACTCCGGACATGCTCTACAGTGCTGTTCACAACATTATTCCTCGACTACAGCTGTTGTTGAGGAACGATGGTGGACATATTGAGCATTTCCTGTAAAGAACATCATCTTTGCTTTGTCTTACTTTGTTATGCTAATTATTGCTATTCTGATCAGCTGAAGCGCCATCTGTCGGACATTTTTTGAACTTTTTTTTGTTCTAATAAAACCCCATTTCATTCCTAGCATGTGTGTCAATTTGTACCTCCCTATCTACATTATTCCGTGATTTATTCAGTTTTCAAATTTATACTGACTTTTTGATCACCTGGTATATACGTGGTGTCTGTTACTTTCAAACGTATCCGAAAGAACAGACACCACATACAGGGTGTTTCAAAAATGACCGGTATATTTGAAACGGCAATAAAAACTAAACGAGCAGCGATAGAAATACACCGTTTGTTGCAATATGCCTGGGACAACAGTACATTTTCAGGCGGACAAACTTTCGAAATTACAGTAGTTACAATTTTCAACAACAGATGGCGCTGCAAGTGATGTGAAACATATAGAAGACAACGCAGTCTGTGGGTGCGCCATTCTGTACGTCGTCTTTCTGCTGTAAGTGTGTGCTGTTCACAACGTGCAAGTGTGCTGTAGACAACATGGTTTATTCCTTAGAACAGAGGATTTTTCTGGTGTTGGAATTCCACCGCCTAGAACACAGTGTTGTTGCAACAAGACGAAGTTTTCAACGGAGGTTTAATGTAACCAAAGGACCGAAAACCGATACAATAAAGGATCTGTTTGAAAAATTTCAACGGACTGGGAACATGACGGATGAACGTGCTGGAAAGGTAGGGCGACCGCGTACGGCAACCACAGAGGGCAACGCACAGCTAGTGCAGCAGGTGATCCAACAGCGGCCTCGGGTTTCCGTTCGCCGTGTTGCAGATGCGGTACAAATGACGCCAACGTCCACATATCGTCTCATGCGCCAGACTTTACACCTCTATCCATACAAAATTCAAACGCGGCAACCCCTCAGCGCCGCTACCATTGCTGCACGAGAGACATTCGCTAACGATATAGTGCACAGGATTGATGACGGCGATATACATGTGGGCAGCATTTGGTTTACTGACGTAGCTTATTTTTACCTGGACAGCTTCGTCAATAAACAGAACTGGCGCATATGGGGAACCGAAAAGCCCCATGTTGCAGTCCCATCGTCCCTGCATCCTCAAAAAGAACTGGTGTGGGCCGCCATTTCTTCCAAAGGAATCATTGGCCCATTTTTCAGATCCGAAACGATCACTGCATCACGCTATCTGGACATTCTTCGTGAATTTGTGGTGGTACAAACTGCCTTAGACGACACTGCGAACACCTCGTGGTTTATGCGAGATGGTGCCCGGCCACATCGCACAGCCGACGTCTTTAATTTCCTGAATGAATATTTCGATGATCGTGTGATTGCTTTGGGCTATCCGAAACTTACAGGAGGCGGCGTGGATTGGCCTCCCTATTCGTCAGACATGAACCCCTGTGACTTCTTTCTGTGGGGACACTTGAAAGACCAGGTGTACCGCCAGAATCCAGAAACAATTGAACAGCTGAAGCAGTACATCTCATCTGCATGTGAAGCCATTCCGCCAGACACGTTGTCAAAGGTTTCGGGTGATTTCATTCAGAGACTACGCCATTTTATTGCTACGCATGGTGGATATGTGGAAAATATCGTACTATAGAGTTTCCCAGACCGCAGCGCCACCTGTTGTTGAAAATTGTAACTACTGTAATTTCGAAAGTTGGTCTGCCTGAAAATGTACTGTTGTCCCAAGCATATTGCAACAAACGGTGTATTTCTATCGCTGCTCGTTTAGTTTTTATTGCCGTTTCAGATATACCGGTCATTTTTGAAACACCCTGTAGATATAATCTAAGGCGGAGATGGCCAATAATCTCTTCAGTACGGCTGCACACCAGGCTCGAACTCTTACGGGAATCTGCGAAATGTCGAAAGTAATGAGAATAATGGGCAGAGTGTGTGGATAAATTGAGAATTTGGGTCTGACGGGAGGCATGCTAGGGTAGTCTCTGCAAGTACGATGAACACGGTGTCCGGGTAGATTAGCGCTCATGTACGCATGGCTCAGCGGTTCGAGCATCTGCCTAGTAAGCAGGAGACTCGAGTTCGAATCCCGGTCGGGAAGAAATTTGTAACTCTCCAAACAGATTTCAGTCAACGCCCACTAGCAGCCCAGCTCTGTAATTCCTTTGTGCCTCGATTCATTGAGCCGGCACGGTAGGTCAGCGTGTTCGGTCAGAGGGCTGGCTACAAAATGAGTGAACTGTTCAACGAAGAACTTGAAGAGGTGTCTTGTGATGCCCGCCCAGACTAAATAAAGAGAACGGTAACAAACAAAATGAAGAATTAAAGTAAAAAATGTTGTAAGAGCACCTTCCTAGTAAGCAGGAGACACGGGTTCGAGTCCCGGTCCTCCACAAATTTTCAACCTTCCCCTTGATTTAAATAAGTGCCAACTCGTAGCTTCTGCCTGGAACTCCTTTGTGTCTTATTTATAATAAAATAAAGAAGTTCAGCTTGGCCCCATATGTCAGCTCATGTTTACGTTATTTCAACGAAATTTAGAGATAGTCATTAAGCTACGAAATGTCTTTAGAACTTCTGATTTTTCTACTTTCACATATAAATTTTTCAAAGCTTGACATGTTGACTCTAAATAAATCCTATTCAGCTGACTATTGTTCTAATACTTCGTATTGCTTTCTATTGTGGCATTTGTCTTCATAAAGATTATCAGCCACATTCAGTTGCTGGACATCTTCAGGCCAATTCTGCTTGCAGAGCACCCAGTAAGTTTTGTATGTTGTATCCAGCCGCCAGTGATTTATGGAGGCTGCGATCCCAAATTAAACTGATGGAGTGCGGTGCAAATACAATTCCAATATTTGAACGAAACTAGTTATCATTATAAAGGTTACTGCTACAGTTTACTACTGCAAATGTATAAAATAAGTACATAAACATTCTTGCCACTGAAGGTGCGTCGCTATATCGTTCATGTGCCGTGCATGCGCGGTATCTGTGGTGGTCAACTATCAATTCTATGTGGCCTGTGTTTGTTTCCGGCTCATTTTATAGTGCATGTTTACCTATGGAATTAACATAGCCTGCTGCGCATGTTCTCAACATTAACCGAGGCTAGTTACGTGAGTTTAGTGAGAACGCTCCTTGTCTACAATACGCAGTAACAGCGAAACTTGCAGAGTACACGTATTTGCCTTCTTTTAGATAAATTTCTGCACGTTTGAGTTTTAGTAACAGCTATGGTGCAGTATTATATATTAAAAGAGGGCCAGTTACTTTTCGTAGGTACACAACTATTGTATAATTGTAAATGTCGTATTGATATGAGGCTCTTTAAGTGTAGATAAATATGGAGACGCAGTATTATAAAGTCTTGTATTGCAGAGATAGTCACAGCGATTTTATGGCCATGTGTTTACAAATGCTAGATAAATTTGCACGTGTGTTTGAGTAAACTGCCGTTCAGTGTATAAATATTGCTGCTACGTTCATATGTAGATAACATATGTACATGACAGTCTGACGTTCTCAAGCTTTAGTACCTATCTAAGTATTTCTCCACGAGTCACTTTCCTGTACAGTACCGTTGTAACGTAATTAATTAGAACAGATTGGACAATATGAATCAGTGCAACAGGAAACATAAAAAAATTTGCTGGTTGTCACTTCTTTTATTACTTCAAAATTCGTGCATTTTTATTTATGTATCTATTTGCTTTTTTTGTATAGAATGTAGTTTTACTTTACTGATAAGATGGTGTAAAAATTTGACACATATTTTACTTGCCTATAAAAAGAAGAAGGCTAAGTAAGGAAAAACTGAAAATAATGATGGACACGCTGGTGGTGCAAAATGTTCAGCGAATTCAGTGTAAAAATTTCGTAGTTCCAAATGCGTTGTTTTTTCGTGACACTTCGATTCCATCTACAGTCTCATTGTAACATGATTAATTAGAACAGAAATTTAGTAGTGTGAACATGTGCAATACAAGACGTAAGAAATATTGTTGGCTGCCAATTCTTATCCTCTTACGGAAATAACGAACATCAAGGGGGATCGGAGCTATGATACTATGGCGAAAAAGCAATATATCATTGCTCTTCACATTTTTAAGAAAACGTCAGGTCCTGGTATCAAATGTTCAGATGTATGTAAAATGTGCACCAAAAGCTTCGCGTTACCTCTGATGGTGACCTATCTGTAGCAGCGAAGTAATAACACCAAAAATACGATAAATGCTGAACGGGCTAAAATGCGCCCTCCCGAAATCGCGTGAATTGAGCTACAGGGGATACTGCGCGCGTAAGCAGCGGCGGACGTGGATATAGGGCTTCCTTCGGCCAGTTGTGGGCAAGCGACTTTCTGTCAGCGGTGGACAGTAGGAGGTCCGTGTTTACCGACGACGTGTCTGCGCCCATATCGTGCACTATATGGTAAACTCTTTTGACAGACGGCAGTAATTTTGCTCCTGAAATGTGTGTAAATCATCGTATACTGATTCCTTTCGCATCAAATTGATGTTTGTCATTCCTCTTACCTTCTGCACTGAGCTGAAGACACTCGTTTGTGTTTTAATACTTTTCTGTGTCTTACTGGACACATATTCGCAGTCTGTGGTGAACGTGCATTACACTGTAGATTTTGTTCTCTCAAATCATGCTATAGATTATTTACCATGAATCCTTTATGTCGTCCTCGCCAGCCTTTTTCAAAGTGTCTTGCATTTTATTAGTGTTATATATATTTACTCTTAAGGTTGACTGTAGACTACCTGCCTGACACACTGTCTAGTGTTATTTATTTTATGAAAATAGTCTTTATCCAGTGTTTGCCAGCCTCTAATTGACTGATGTTTATGGAATTTTATTAAAATACTTTAGCGCTTAACACCTGCAAAATTGGCTTTACTCTTTAGTCTTCTGTATTTTCTTAGATTATTTTTAACGCTTTCAGTGCTTGTCAAACACATTTTGTGCATTGGTTTTATACTTAACTAGAATAATCTTTATTTTTTATTTATGTGTGTGTGTTACAGGACACATCATCCGTTACTTAATGCATTATTTATCAGGAACCTCTATGTATGATGTGGTCGTTCATTTGCTCCACATAGCTATGCACCAAACATTCACACTTTTTTTTGTTGAGTCAGTAGTCTACTGACTGGTTTGATAGAGCTTCCCACGAATTCCTCTCCTGTCTGTGCCAAGGTTTTCATTATTTGCTGGATGCATTACAATGTCTGTCTTCCTCTACAATTTTTACCATCTACGGCTCCCTCTAGTACCATGGAGGTTATCCCCTGATGTTTTAACACATGTCGTATCATCCTGTCGATCCTTCTTTACAGTGTTTCACATATATATCTTTCCTCGCCGATTCCTGGAAGTATCTTCTCACTCCCAAATAGACACAGCATAATACTAGGTTTGGATGATTTCTCTTGTAGATATGGAACAATATTCACATTCAGATAAAGGTTTCAGGCATACCTTAATGGTCACAGGTACTTATCGAAATTCACTGGGGGCGCTACCTGTGAAGACAAAGATAGGAAAGAGAGTTGTGCATGTGTTTTAACAATTTCTGCAGATGAGGATTACTCAATGTCCTGATAATCTTCATACCGAACATGGCGTTACAATAAGCATTTCAAACTGATAATGGATCGATGTGAAATAAACTACTACACAGAATTTTCCCCACTTGAAAGCGAGCAATTGAACAAGAGAAATGGCTCTGAGCACTATGGGACTTAACAGCTGTGGTCATCAGTCCCCTAGAACTTAGAACTACTTAAACCTAACTAACCTAAGAACATCACACACATCCATGCCCGAGGCAGGATTCGAACCTGCGACCGTAGCAGTCGCGCGGTTCCGGACTGCGCGCCTAGAACCGCGAGACCACCGCGGCCGGCTCGAACAAGATAATAAAAAACTGTGCGTATATAAAATTTAAGTTTTGAGGGTTCTGCAAATGGCTGGACATTCTCCCACAAGTAATTGAGCAGTACAATGAAACTAGGCATCGTATGAGTGAAATAAGTTGACTACGTACAGCATACCATCGTATTAAAAAAGGTGGGTCCACACAAACAGAAATTCCATGTAGGTGCCTCAGTGGTTATTTAGAAATACAAAACTGCATTGGAAAAGTCTTACCTGTCGAACTTGTCAACAGAGATATTCAAAAATTCTAAAGTGCAGTGCACAAACCCGAGATCGTATATCTCAAGGACAGGAAAAGTGAAGATATTGCTGGGAGCTCTTACACAAAGACATTACAGAGAAGTTCTGAACTAGGAGTGTTTCTCATAAAGTGTTTCATAAGACACCGAGGAAATACACTCCTGGAAATTGAAATAAGAACACCGTGAATTCATTGTCCCAGGAAGGGGAAACTTTATTGACACATTCCTGGGGTCAGATACATCACATGATCACACTGACAGAACCACAGGCACGTAGACACAGGCAACAGAGCATGCACAATGTCGGCACTAGTACAGTGTATATCCACCTTTCACAGCAATGCAGGCTGCTATTCTCCCATGGAGACGATCGTAGAGATGCTGGATGTAGTCCTGTGGAACGGCTTGCCATGCCATTTCCACCTGGCGCCTCAGTTGGACCAGCGTTCGTGCTGGACGTGCAGACCGCGTGAGACGACGCTTCATCCAGTCCCAAACATGCTCAATGGGGGACAGATCCGGAGATCTTGCTGGCCAGGGTAGTTGACTTACACCTTCTAGAGCACGTTGGGTGGCACGGGATACATGCGGACGTGCATTGTCCTGTTGGAACAGCAAGTTCCCTTGCCGGTCTGGGAATGGTAGAACGATGGGTTCGATGACGGTTTGGATGTACCGTGCACTATTCAGTGTCCCCTCGACGATCACCAGTGATGTACGGCCAGTGTAGGAGATCGCTCCCCACACCATGATGCCGGGTGTTGGCCCTGTGTGCCTCGGTCGTATGCAGTCCTGATTGTGGCGCTCACCTGCACGGCGCCAAACACGCATACGACCATCATTGGCACCAAGGCAGAAGCGACTCTCATCGCTGAAGACGACACGTCTCCATTCGTCCCTCCATTCACGCCTGTCGCGACACCACTGGAGGCGGGCTGCACGATGTTGGGGCGTGAGCGGAAGACGGCCTAACGGCGTGCGGGACCGTAGCCCAGCTTCATGGAGACGGTTGCGAATGGTCCTCGCCGATACCCCAGGAGCAACAGTGTCCCTAATTTGCTGGGAAGTGGCGGTGCGGTCCCCTACGGCACTGCGTAGGATCCTACGGTCTTGGCGTGCATCCGTGCGTCGCTGCGGTCCGGTCCCAGGTCGACGGGCACGTGCACCTTCCGCCGACCACTGGCGACAACATCGATGTACTGTGGAGACCTCACGCCCCACGTGTTGAGCAATTCGGCGGTACGTCCACCCGGCCTCCCGCATGCCCACTATACGCCCTCGCTCAAAGTCCGTCAACTGCACATACGGTTCACGTCCACGCTGTCGCGGCATGCTACCAGTGTTAAAGACTGCGATGGAGCTCCGTATGCCACGGCAAACTGGCTGACACTGACGGCGGCGGTGCACAAATGCTGCGCAGCTAGCGCCATTCGACGGCCAACACCGCGGTTCCTGGTGTGTCCGCTGTGCCGTGCGTGTGATCATTGCTTGTACAGCCCTCTCGCAGTGTCCGGAGCAAGTATGGTGGGTCTGACACACCGGTGTCAATGTGTTCCTTTTTCCGTTTCCTGGAGTGTAGAAATAAGGCTTTATTAAGTGGTTTGGCTTCCCATCAGATCACGACAGGTGGATGAACATTCACAATGTGATATATAAACGGGGCACATAAACCCTAAACCTTATAGTAGCATGACATGGGTGCTAGGAAGCACATCTGAGATGGTTGTGATATTCTCGATATATTATCGGGTTCACTGCACATCCCTGGATACAGGTGGAGTGGATTGGGAATGAAGCTGAGATAACATCCAGCTCATAGTGATAAGGAAATTAATATGCCAGAGAGTGCCTGAAAGGATACTAGACAATGCCTGCAAGGAAACTTGTTACGAATAAAGATCGCCACATTGCCGATCGAATGCTAGATGATAAACCCGAGCAAAGATGATAAATCCGAGCAAAGGTGCAGAAGAAAGAACATAAGCTTAGAACAATTTATTGAATCATTACGACATTTTATTGAATCATTAGTAGTTGATAAGCAACGCATGCCAAACTTAACTCTGCTGTTGTCTCTGGGTCAATATGACCGAAAAAAGATTTTTTGCTGCATAACTTTTGATATTAAAAAAGTATTGCTCCAAATTTGATGCCTCCGATTTTCTAAACATTCTAAATACGTCAGATCTCAAATTTAAAAAAAATACATTTCTCATCTTGCTAAAACGTAATTTGTTACAGTTGTGTTTCTCGGGTCACTGTGACCTGGAGGACTTAAAATGCATAGAAGCTACAAAGATAATAGTTAAGTTTTATTTCTACATCCCTGAAATGTATGCATAGTGGGTTTTTATGAAAATGTAAGCCGGCCGATGTGCCTGAGTGTTTCTAGGCGCTTCAGTCTGGAGCCGCACAACTGCTACGATCGCAGGTTCGAATCCTGCCTCGGGCATGGATGTGTGTGAGGTCCTTAGGTTAGTTAGGTTTAAGTAGTTCTAAGTTCTAGGGGACTGATGACCTCAGATGTTGAGTTCCATAGTGCTCACAGCCATTTGAGCCATTTTTATGACAATGTAAATATGTGATTCCTTATTGTTGAAATGTGAGGGGGTTATATACAACAATGCAAATAACTGATTACATTCTAATTATCACAGCACATTGTTGCCAGCAGTTACATATTATTAACTCTTGTTTGCCGGTGCAGTCCATGTGTCTACTGTAGTAATTTCTGTGTGGTTATCACGACAATATAAGTTCTTTCTGATGAGTTATTGGAAGCATTAGCAAATGTATCTGAGAGCGAGGAAAATATTTATGAAGAAGAAAATCATCCCAAAGGTGGTAACGTTCATCCTTCATCAGATTCAGTAGAAATTTCAGACAATGATACCTCAAATGATGGTGCAAGCTGTCCAGCTGATACAGTCTAAAGACAAAAAAGTCACTGCGAGCTTAGAGTATTTTCCGCAAATTGGAGCGCATCTAGTGCAAACATTATAAAACTTATCCCTGGTCCGACTAAATACGCTATCGCCAGATTAAGTGACACAAAATCATCTTTTCAAGTTAGGATGAACGATAATATTCACAGTATTGTTGTACGAAATTACACTGGAAGCCTGGTTGGTGTGTATATATCATATGGTGAATCAACGTGGAGTCTGTAGGATCCAGAAACAGGTGGAGCCATCTTAGCTGCCATAATGTCACCGAAACGGTTTTTTTGCCTCTCACATGTGTTATGTTTTGATGACAACTGTGATCGAAGTACAAGAAGAGTAAATGACAAGTAGGCATCCGTTAAATTCTGTGGGGTAAGTGGGTGGAAATAATTTCAGAACTATGTAATCCCGGCACAAATGTAACTATTGATGAACAACTGTGGCTTTCCGACAAATTTGTCAATTCAAACAGTATATACCGAGCGAATCCTCGAAATATTGGGGTAAAATATGTACATTGTGTAATAGTACTACTTCTTGTGTTTTGAAGACACAAATCTGCACAGGAATATTACCTGGACAAGTACCTAAGAAAATTCTGAGTATGAGGTTTGTCGTAGATCTGAGCTAAATAGACAAATGTCACATGTCACAATTTCTACACATCAAATCTGTTAGGCTAAGGACTGCCCAAAAGACATCTTACAATGGTGGGGACGGTCAGAAAGGATAAGCCTGAAGTCCCTAATAATATATTAAGCAAACATGATGTTCACACTTCAAAATTTTTTGTTACTAAGGATACCACAGTCGTATTTTACATTCCAAGGAAGTACAAAAAGGTTGTCGTGATGAGCACATTGCAAAACAGTGAGGAAATAAGCAACAGAGAAAACAAGGAACCAAAAATGATATTGGACTACAATGCAAGTAGCGGAGCGTCCATTGGATCAGCTTATTGGCTCCTAAACATGCAAAAGGAAAACCTCCGCTGGCCATTGATCAATTTCTACATTATTATTGATACTTCTGTCTACAATGCTTTCGTCCTGCGGACAGAAATAAATCCACGGTGGAAAAGATGTTATTTACAAAAGAAGAATACTCCTCGTTGAATTGGGAAGACTCCTAGTTGCTCCTTACATTGAAGCTAGAAAAACGCTGCCACCAACGAAGCCAGCAGCCATAGTTAGAAGAATACAAATGGGAAGCCCATCAACACCAAGCTCCAGCGGCGACAAACGTGACAGATGCAAAATCTGTCCATCAAGACGTGAAAACAAGACACCAATGAAGTGTTCGCATTGTAGAAAACATGTTTCCAAAGGTCACCTTGGATACCACTGCCCAATCTGTGGAGTTCTAAGTAAAACTCTTTTCTATCTTTCTCTGAGACTGACAGTTTGTGTCCCAAGTAAAACCCAATTGCGCAATAGCCCATTGAGGCGCTGAACTTACATAATTGTTGAGACTGTTAACATGTAATGCTACAAAATTTGTTTACATTGTGAATGATAACCTCCATTTAAAATTAAGGTAAGATTCAACAATTTATAATCATCATGCCTTTAACTACCATACCAGGTCATTATGACTCAAAAGAGCATATGTGTTTTAGAAATGTAGCATGGTTAAATAGGGTTCTGGGAAAAATTTAAAAAAGTGCAGACGAAGCTCATTGTGCACTAAGGAACCAGAAGGAAAAAAAGTCATATCTCCAGGAATACGTCAGAAAACTCAAAACACCAAAATTTCATGGCGTGTTTACGTAGAATACTTTGCCAAAGACGAAAGTGAGAGTGTCAATTTAGATTTTGCAAACGAATGTGGCACTCACTTGGCTGTGTATGATAAAAAACCTGACGTAACATCCACTGCTTTGGCTTATACGGTGATTTCAGATCCTCTGAAGAATCCTGTGGATACCTTACGAACAGGAACGACGAGTTTTACTATTTGCAACGCTACCAAGACTTCGATTCATATCTCTGTGGTCAGTTGTGCCTTATGCTTCACCTGATAATTGCATAGCACAAGCAACATGCACATCACAGCATTAGTTGAGCTTTATGTAAGATGTCAAAAATTTTTACGTTAGCAGAAAATTTTTTGATATTAAGAGGAAATTACTTTCTCCCAATAGATCCAAGTAATGGGGAGTGGGGTGTTGCAGTGACAAGTCTGGAAACAAACAATATACCTAATACCGCCAAGACAAACAGTGAACTACATCTATGCAGTGGTAAATACGTTCATTATTGACAATTTGATTAGATAAATATTATAAAAATGGATATTTGTGTATTTACAAGTGTGTGTGTGTGTGTGTGTGTGTGCGTGTGTGTGTGTGTGTGTGTGTGTGTGTGTGTGTGTGTGTGTGTGTGCGTGTGTGTGATGCGTGTGGGTGTTGTGTGTGTGTGTTCCACATTTCTTCCAAAAAACTACAGTGATTTCAAACTTCGCACGCAGGTCTTTTGCTGTCGGCAACAATTGCAATGGGTACTTCAGGAGATATAGCGTCATAAATGATTAGACGACTGAAATACTGCTGCACCATGCATAATGTTTAACTGTATTACTTCTGTGCTACTGACATTATTCGCAATGAATTACGCAGGCAGTATCGACATATGTCACTAACAACCTACTACATTATATCATGGTGTCACAAATAGTTCAAGAGAAATGACGTCATAAACACTGATAAGCGTGAAAAACTGCTGCAGGGCACGACGTTTAACTTTATTACTTATTTTCCACTAATTCAGTTTGCAATACGTTTTGCATACAATATCCGTATATGCCGCTGAATGTACCTACAAAATTGTGACGTTTTGTGACACATACGTCAGGAGATATGTCATAAACACTTAGATCCATGAAAAATTGCCATCACACAATGATGTTTCAGTTTATTACTTTTTTATTCCCTCTGTGGCTCTCTGTCCTTTCATTACTTCGTTCATGGCGCACATGAGGCCCTCCGCTATTGCAGTCCCTTCTTCCTACCCAGGCTGCAGTTTGTTCCTCGTGGCATTCTCTACCTCTGCTCACTCCTCTCCTTCTGCCCCCTCCTTCCCCTCTCTCCATGTTCTTAATTATGTCGACCTGGCTATCCACCTGGTTTTCCGTATTCCTTGCGATTTTGTTCCCCTTGCCTGTTCGCTCTCATCCATCCTTTTTGGTGTTTTCCGTCCCCCTGTGGTGTCTGATCTCCATTTCTAAATATTCTCTCCATCATGTGAGACATTTGGGGAAGAATTCCCTCCCTAGCATCTATGATTTGGATACCTCCGCCCTGCTTTACCTCTTCCTCCACTGCCATAAACCCCTCTGTTCTGCTAGGACACCAGTGTTTGCAACCAGCCATGTAGTGGGGCTGTTACACACCCATCTGGCTGAGCCACCTTACAACACAGGAATCACACTTCTGATGCCTGAGCTGTTGCCTCCCCATGTATGCCTAGAAGTCATTGCTTGTCGTTCAGGAGTATCAGAACTTCTGAACAGCCACCTTCCCAGATGGCCCTTGCTGTGACTTGGTGAAGCCCATGGGGAGAGCCTAAGGTTAAGGTTATGTGTTGTCAGTGTGATGTGATGCTGTACTTGTGGCTGTTGATGATGTGCTTTCGGTGGTTACGTTTCAGATGCATGTCTTCTCGATGAACAGTGGACCCCCTCTATAGTAAATTTGGACACCCACTTCATGAGGGGAACCCCTGCACTCCGCCACCTGCATTTGTTGATTATAGCAACCATCACTCTCCACGCTCATCAGATTTCCTGGCTTATAACAAAGAAAAAGAAGATACAGGAGTATGTCCCTTGATCTGGTTCATCAGAAATGTTAAAGACTTCGCCATGTGTCAATGATTTCTACTTTTGTTCCTGTTATGTCCTTTTCCCTTCTCCATCTTCCTTAACCCAGTCTCATCCGTTCCTCTCCCCATCCACTGAAGTACCCATGACCTCCCCTCCAGCTGCCACCCCATCCTCCCCACCAAAGAAGTGTTTCCCTTCTTTGGGGCCTGCCAGTAATGGAGCTCCATCCTGGGACTCCAAGAGGCCTGCTACCATAACCGGGATGCACAGCCTGAGCACCCCAAGGACATACACTCTCCTTCGCTTCCAGACTTTGCAGAACCCTGCTTTCCCTCTCTGCCCTGTCCTCCTCAACCTATGTAGGAGAAAAAGCCTCCTCTCCCTCTGTGCCCTGCTCTCCTCAACCTATGGAGAAGAAGAAGAAACACAAGTCCCAGGACAAGGCCCTCATGGTGCCCCTCTAGATGCCATCTGTTTTACTGGCTGCAGCCTTTTTGCCTCCCATTCCCTGCTTGACAGGCCCCATACGCCATCAGCCATTTCTGTGGTGGATCATAGCCAAACCCACAACTACAAGTGATCCTGTCGTGCCTTGCAACATCTTAAGTGGCATACTCCTCCGGTGGTGTTATTATCTTTCAACCTCTATACACCAAAGCGTATTACCAAATCAAATGGAGGAAGTGGGTTTGCTAGAAATACTTTGTCTCCTCTCTAGGTTCCTCTGTCCCGTCGTCATCCCCTCCGAGGTTGTCACTGGCAGTCTTCCATTTCAGGCATTGCTCTTCTAAGTGGCCTCTGTACAGATCCATTAGCTCTTGTGGAACACCTTGTGACTCATTTTGGATCGGTTTCGGCATCCAGCACCCTTTGCACCCCCCTCCCCCACCCCTTTCAGAAAGAGTGGGGTGAAGCTTCCTATTTATGTTTTACCTCTTATTAGGTGCAATCCTGCAATGACTCTTATACTGAATGGGAGCCTATTCTGGCCCTCTCTCCCCTCGATTAAGCTCCTGGCCCAGTTTCCATCCATTACCTATTGTTTCAACACCTCGGTCCTCCACAATGACAATACCTTTCGTTGTAGTGGGCTCTATAGCAAAATCCCCCCTTAATAGAGAGAATGTACTGTACTTACTGCACTTAAGCCTAACAGGAATTCATTGTCCGTTGATAATTACCGGCCAATCTGCTTGACCAATGGCCCCTGCAAGTTACTGGAACAGGTGGTGGCTCATTGGGTCATTTTGGTCCTTGAATCTGGGGACCTTTTGGGTTGGCGCTGTGCTCATCTCTCTCTGTAAGCCCAAGGAAATGGCGTTCCATATGGCTCCATATTAAGTGTCCTTCTGTTTCTCATTTCTATTTATGGGCTTGTGGCCTCTGCCAGACTGTTGGTCATACCTGCCTGGATGATTTCTGTATTTGGACTAGCTCCCACTCAGTGGCCTCCACAGAATGATAACCTCAAGGTGCCATCTCGTCCAGCTTTCAGTTCTCTCCACCTTAGTCAATGATACATTTCTATCACGATACTTTGCTCTGTCCTGATGCGGAGCTCTAATTCGACACCTAACATTAACCATGGCTCTCCGGTTCCATTTCTTGGGTCTCCATTTTGACGAAAACTCTATGTCCTTTACTTCTTTGCACACCTCTTGGGTCACAGATAGTTCAACCCTCTTTCACCTTTAGCATGCAATTGTTCTGTCTCATCTGGACTATGCTTGTTAAGTTAATTAATCAGCTGCTCCATCCACACTGCTCGTCTTGGAACTGGTTCACCACTGTGACTTCCATTTTCGCACCAGTGCCTTTCGAACTATACCTGTTTCCTGGTGGACACTTGGACCCTCCCCTTTCTATTCAGCAGCCACAACTCCAGCCTGACCAGCTCCTTGGTCCCAGATCATGATGGATCTCTTCTGAGGTGCGAAAGCCTCCATCTCTCCCATGGTGTTCCATTGTTTGTTCTGAATGCTCTTATGTGAGTTCCAGGAGCGATTCTTTTTACACCAATAGCTCTAAATTCACCCATCATGTGGAATATGCTTTCAGGAATTCCTCAGGCGTGGTAACCCATCTCTTGCCTGACACATATGGGGTGGTGACCATGTATCGAGTCCTACACTACATTAAATGATCCTCATTCAGCCAAGTTTTGTTACGTACAGATTCAATGAGTGGCCTTCAGGCTATCGGTCGGAGTTTTTCCCGTCACCGCTTGCTCTCTGTCATCCACGACTTTCTGGCTTATATTGGTGATGCTGCTTCTTCGATCGTACAGACCGATCTGCCTCTTAAACACTCTCGCAAAGCTACAGGGAAGGCTCCTGTCTAGCCGGTTACCATCACACAGACGCCTCCTTGGCCTAAGGCCCAATCATTTCGGCTTCAGGGAAGGTAGATCACTAGAAGACGCCGTCAACCGAGAACTGACAGTAACAAATAGCATCGGCGAAATATATGTAGCTGCATTACTAATCGACATAACTGAGGCTCTTGATAGCATGTGATAGCTGTCCCTCTTTGCCAGGTTAAGGGAAATGAGGATATTAGCTTTCCTCTACAATAGCCTCCTCGACAACTGCAGAGCAGATGGCGGAGTGGAGGGCTGGTACACGCAAGGTTGTCAAGAGAATAACAAAGGGATGTCAACAGGGCTCGATTGCAGACCAGTATTATAGGATATCGCAATCGAGCCCTTACTGAATAACTTGGTCGGTGACGACAGGGTAAAAGGTGATGTGACGTATTGAAATGAACTGCTCTAAAAATAGCGCCCAACAAAACTATGGTTACTGCTCCTAAGGGCACTACAGAGGAACCCAGTTCCAAAATTAAATAATACTAGGATACAGAGGAGGCGAGCCACATGTTATTTAGGACTTTAGCTTGATGAAAAACAAACTTCCAACTATCATACCAAACAGACAATTGACAAAGCCTCCAAGATTATGCAAAAGCTAGCAAGACTCAACACAAAACAGTGCAAATTACTTATTAAGGCAATAAGGACCTACCACATTACGATATTTGAATCCATGATATGCTTCACCACAAATGCTTGGGTTGACACACTAAACATACAGACCAACTGCAAGACGAGGTCAACGTAGTGTATTCCTGAGTATGAGTGGATCCTTCAACACATCACTAGAGGCATGTGGGGGTGGGAACTTGCCCTATAGACACAAGAATAGTTATAAAGGAACACTTTACGTGCGCAAGAGGGACAGGCTCGACAAAGTCATCGAAATTCTAGGAATCAACATTATGAACAAAACACAAATGAAACAATGGCTGATTCGAACGTGGCAGAGAGAGTGGGACGCAACCGACTAGGGTCGCCGAGTGCACTATTTCTTTCCTGACCCATGCGAAGGATTACAACTAAAACATGTGACCCGAGTTGGGGGATGGTCAATTTCCTCACAGGCCACAGGCTGTAGCTGGTACACTTAAACCATATGGGACTAAATAAGGATGAAATATGAATTTGCGGAGAAGCTGGGACGCCAGAACATATTACACTGCTATGCAACACGATAGCACATGTGAGACCTATACAGAACGACAGTGACATCGTCAGAATAATACGTAATCCTGGTGACTGGGGCAAAATAAATAGCATGGTCGACATTGTATTGAACACACTGCATGAAGAGCACAAGCGTCAAAACCCATATGGAAGGACGCCTAGAGAAGCACAAACAACACAACGAACCACATGAAAGGACATAAGCATGACCACAGATTCCGTAACAGAGGAAGGAACCAACAAACTAAGTGAACATGACACAAGAGGGATCAACACGTAAGGGACTCAAACCAACAACACATGGCACTGCATGCCATAACACGGTCACAAACGTACACAACAAGCAGTTGCAATCATGATAAAACATCGATACCACATATCAAGACTCTAGTAATAACATAATGTCGCTGGGAAGGAGTAGCCTCGAAGAACTTTTATTCTGAGGCTCTTCCTCCCCGAAGACATACTGCAAACTGTTTAAAGTATACTCCACACAATCAGTAATTTATTATTCGTCTTATTATGTGTAGACAGAAGTATATTCTCTTCTCTATGTACAGCTGCTATCAATGAATTTTATATACCAAATGTATATCCTGCATAAAAAACGTATAAAAATAAAATATAATGTATTAAGTTACTTAAGGAATATTGAATTCAAGTACCAACGAAATAAATTCTGTTTCTACTAAAAAATTTAAAAACATAAGCAAGTAAAGCTAAAGTTCGTGTATTCCACATATCAATTGCTCACTCAGTATCCAGTCTTATAATACGAGGTGTATGTATCTAAGCTATCACATACGATATATCACAACTACTGACAATAACAGAAACAAACAGCTACTGAATATCATGTAGTGTCCTGACATGCAATACTCCAAATAATATGTGAATATACAAGAACAAAATAGACATACATAAACACAAACTATTTCAGATGACAATAGCTCGAGGTTCAACAGAGACCTTGCATGGGGGCTTAATTAAATATAATGCAAATAATTTTAATTTTTAGTAGCTGACTGTCCGGATTACGCAGTCTCGTAACCGGTTGGCCCTGACTAGTATTAGTACGCAATCTGACTGCATAGAATAAAATAGTACAGCTATCAACATCCTCTCAGCAAAGCACTAACCACCACAACTTCTGAACAAGCACTGCCAGTGGAGGCGGTGGAATAAAATTCTTTGGCGCAATCTCTGGCGCTGTGACTCAGTGTAGCCACCTTTCAACTTTCTCTCCTGAAATAGGTAGAAGTAGTCTGTTATCAAACCAACTAGCTACTTAGACTGCATTACACATCCAAATATAGTGTATCACTTCCCACTATATATTGTAACTTATTTTCATCACACTCATTGCATTACATATTTTTATTTTTCTGTGACATTTGCCTTATGCAAATCGTATTCTGATGATTTAGGCAGAAACAAATTATATCAGACCACTTTAACAATTGTTAAACATTGAGTTCTCTGTAACCTTGGAAATTTGTTATATGTATTATGTTCTCTCTGTAATTATTTTAAATATTAAAATCTGTACACCAATAAGACAGAAATAATAAGAAGTCTTTGCTGTTAGATTAGAAGCATCCAACTTACCTTAAATTTTAAGGCAGTGGTTTACTCTGTACCGTTAATCAATTCAATGAGTCTTTGAATACTTTCCTTTGGGTTCCTAGCCTTGTCCATATCCTGGGCAGAGACATTGCTGATCATGTAGCTGGGAGGCTTCCAACAAATAGCTTTCACGCAGTCAAAGAGATTCCCACCATGTGGAACTCTTCCCTCTGCCTCTCCTGGTGGGAATCGATCACACTCTGCCATCTTTGTATACGCCGTGTTAGGTTGACCCATGGTTTTTTTAATTTACAATGATCCACCACCGCCACCCTCCCCCACCCCCACGATTTGCAGTCGTGAGGCTTTGCTCATGGTGATCCACATTTTGCTGGACTGTCCCCGACTTTCTTCCCTTCACAATAAATGTGGCCTCGGGCCTTATTTGTCTAAGGTGTTAGCAGGCGACCCTCACATGGTTATGTCTGTTCTCGAATTTCTTCACGAAAACGTTTTGTCCTCTCCGGTTTAAGCCCTTGAATTTTGCTCTGAAATTTGAGTCCCTCAGTTAGCGTTGGCATTGGTTATAGAGGCCTTGACCTAGCGTCCACATCAGCCAGGTTCTCTCTCCTTTTCCAGACATTTTGCCTGGTCTATTCTGTGGTGTTGTGTTCCCTTCCCTTGTTTCTCTTTTCTCCATTGTATTGTGATACCGGTATGGTGTGGGTATCGGGACAGGTCGATGGCGATGCTGGTGTCCCACTGTGCATAGAGTTTCTGGGGCACCCTTGCTCACCCTGTTTCCACCCACCCCCCTCATTTCCTCTTCCTGCTGCCATACCAACTCTTTTCCCAATTTGTTTGCCTTTTAAACCTTCCCCTTGATTGGACTATGCTGTCTGTATTGTTCCTCTATTGATATCTGCCATCTTAAATCATGGGAGTGTTGACCTGACCTCACTGTTTGTCTTCTTTTCCAGTCAACCAACCAACCAACTTCTATGCTACTAACTCTATTCACAACACATTTCGCAGGCAGTATCCACATACGCCGCTAAACTCACCTGCAAAAGTATATCATGATATCACAGATAGCTGAGGAGATATGATTTCACTAACACTGAGATACGTGAAAACATGCTTCAGCATACATGAAGTTTCAAGATATTTATTCTGTATTACTAAGGCACTCCTACAGTCCAGGCAACATGAGAAGGTTCCTGACAACTGGCAGCGCTGTTGATAGCTTTCAACTGTGATGTGCAAATGGCTGAAGGTAAAAACGGTACCTGTCTATAGAGTTATGAAGGGACATTGGCATAGGGTCATCTGCGAAATCACATGTAGATGCGTGAAACAACTCCGCACAGCATAAAGCAACTGTCAGGGATCATGTTTATTAGTTTGCATACTGCTCTTACACATTTGTATATAATGCAATAATGCAACTTCTTTGTATGACTGTTTCATAATTTTAGGAGTGTTTTCACAAATACATGGAAATGAAAATTTCTCGATGCTACAAACGCAGTTCGTGTTTTTGTTTTCGTTTCTGATATAAAATTGGAATAATGAACACTCAGCAAGCGGATTTGTGAGCTATTTTGTGCATTAATATATATATATATATATATATATATATATATATATATATATATATATGAGTTACATCTAACGCAGAGGTATAAACAATGGAAGATGCAGTAGACTTTAGCCCTGAAAGTTTAGTAGTACCGTTATTAGGTTTTTCGAGGAGACAACTGTTGAACAATAATAACTACAAAATTTATAAGCTGAATCAAAAAGTGAATATTCTACCTGTTAGCAAAATCCATGTTGAGAGTAAGTAATACTACAAAGAATTCATACCCTAATGATAGACTAATTGACACAATCCACATACGTTTACCTACAGTGGGCCCTGGTACCAAAATTCTTCAGGTTCCTAGCAATCCAGTATACGTCACAGTGGCTGTTCAGACATTAGCCCATCTGAAACTGAACATCATCAGAACAGCAATTTAATCTATTTCTTTAGTGAGGAAATTATAGCATACCTTCACTGAAGCAACAGCTTGGGTATTGGCACGATTCACACAGCCATCAGCAGACCAGTTCACAGTGGAAGCAGAATTTGGTAACATGTGATAATTATGAGTTTCAGAAATCGATACGATTGAAACCTCAGAATGAAGCCACGCAGTATTACAACTCCAGCTCGATAGGACTATCAAATAATTCGTCAGAACCACTTCTCCCACAAACATTTTGCTTTAAGAGCTTTTAATAATAACAGTGAGATAATAATTCTTATTCAGCATCAAATTAAGTTACCACTTCCAAGCATCGGCTATATTTGGAGCAGAAGATTTGTGACCACAAAGGAGGACGGAACCATTCCATCAACTACAACACTGCGGCTTGTAAATAATGTAGTGCTCGATCGAACGAGAAATGGTGCAATCAAATTGACCCACAAAACACACACACACACACACACACACACACACACACACACACACACACACACACACACAAAATTCACCCACAAAACACACACGCATTCAAGAGATTCACTGCATGTAGCAAAGCTGGACAAGCACTAAACATACATACACATTCGTATTTCAAGTTGCGTTCTAAATTGGTTGTGCCGCAGTACTGATAAAGCGTCCTGTCTTGAAGTAGAAGAATCACACTTGTGGACTTGTGGACTGTTCATGCTGCTATTTCAGTATCAGGTAATAGGTAATACTCTTATGTTGCATTGTGGACTGTTGCAGCCGTTGTGATGGTTCAGGAAACAGTGGTCAGGGAACACTTCCAATAGGTCAGTTAGCGCTGTAATAATAACAAAGCACCAAATATAACGACACACACTCACCTAATAATAATAATTAATTTTGTTAAATACTTACTAACATGTATTGCTACCCATTGTCTCCGAGGTCCCAATCAGGCGATTCATAATTAAATCATTAATTTACAACTGATATTTTTACGACAGAATGTACGTATATATAAATGTACTGCCAGAAGAGAGGTGTTTAAATTAATTTATTGTCTTAATTTCAGGCAGCCAATTATTTACGCACCTCTGCATTTTGGTCTATTGTACTAATTTTATGGCCAATTTATAGCCTATTTCTACATCCAGTTTACCAATTCTCTGGTCTATTTGTCAATATCAGCCATCATTTACGGACAATTAACGACGGTTGCCCAGAAAGTAATATACCGTAATTTTTGTCTCAGCCGAAAATAATGCTACGAATGCTAAACGCTACGTAAGTATTATGTGAAGTCGCCCGAATGAGCGCACCATGTGTCCGTCCCTTCCGACAGCGCAGCTGGAGGACAGTTTCAAAATGACATTTGTAGCTGAAGTACGTTACAAGCAACGTGCCGTCATTGTATTTCTACTGTAGAGGAAGACACTGTGGGGAACATTCACAAACGCTTGTACAAACCCTATGGAGCATTTGCTGTCGAAAGAAGTACAGTTAGCCACTGGGCACGGAGGCTGAAGTTATCAAAAGGCGGTTCGGCGGAGCTCCACGATTTGCAGCAGTCGGGAAGACCATCCACGGCTGTCACACACGACACACCTGACCTAGCCCCCTCGGACTTCCACTTGTTTGGGCCATTAACGGATGCCACTCGTGGAAGACATTTTGAGGGCGATGAGGAGGCAATTCACACAGTAAAGCACTGGCTCCGTCATCTGGACAAGGATTCGTACCGATAGGGCATACACGCCCTTGTTTCTCGCTGGAGGGAGGCCATAGAACGGGATGGAGATCACGTGAAAACATAGGGCGTATAGATAAAACACCATTCTTTCGTGTGGGTAATTTTAATTATGTTCAATAAAGAACTGTTGAAGAAAAAAATGCAGTGCATTACCTTCTGGGTAACCCTCGTAATTACAGTTCCCTACTGGTCGTCCTGATCCTCAATGTATACACGTGCAATTGCTCTAAATGAATACGGGTTGAGAAATTATTGTCAGTAAGCAATATGTAATATTTTTATTTTTAAATAAATGATGAAAACTCTTGTTTTTTCATTTAAGACCCGCAGGTCATTTCACTGTAGAGCATAGATCACAAATGATCCCCATTGGCCATGAGAATGATGACGTCGACATAACTGACCGACCTCCTTCCCTTCCCTCCTCCATACCTTATATCCCAACTCCCTCCCCCTCCTCTCGCACCCTCGCCACTAGAGGTGTCCTCGGATATGACATGGCTATTGCACTAGCTGTAATAAAAAAACCAGTGACATCCTAGTCCTGACCAATTAAAACTCAAAGTGTGGTTCAAACCTAAGCATTCGCGTTCCTTTCCAAGTTGTCTTACCTACTGAGCTATTAAGCTACGCTTCAGGACCTCTCTGTATATCTCACTGGAGTAACGCTCTTGAGAGAAGGGACGACGAGTTAGCGGAAGTGCTGGAGAGGTTTCTGTGATCTGGAAACGTTGAAGGCGGTGCTGGCACACTGAATCAGAAATGCGAACCGTGCAACATAGCTCTATAGAAAACACTAATGCTCCAGAATGGTAAAGGTACAGCTTTGATTCTCAATCTGGCAAACATTTCAAATGTGCGAGAAAAATTCATAATTACTTTTCCTCCATTTCTGTACAGCATGTAAGTAGGCTGTTTAGGTTTTTATATAGGTAACGCCACGTAGCGCTCTGTATGTAAATCACTGGCTGTGCTGTGTGCAGTCTGTGGCTAGTTTGCATTGTTGTCTGCCATTGTAGTGTTGGGCAGTTGGAGGTGAGCCGCCAGCAGTGGTGGATGTGGGGAGAGAAATGGCGGAGTTTTGAAATTTGTAAGACTGGATGTCATGAACTGCTATATACATTATGACTTTTTGAACA
This sequence comes from Schistocerca americana, assembly GCF_021461395.2. Lineage (NCBI taxonomy): Eukaryota > Metazoa > Arthropoda > Insecta > Orthoptera > Acrididae > Schistocerca > Schistocerca americana. The sequence continues at coordinate 398,020,933 of NC_060123.1, read as the reverse complement.
CTAATGAGGTAAATACATTTGTTTGTTCTCTATCAAAATCTTTCATTTGCTACCTATGCCTATCAGTAGTTAGTGCCTTCAGTAGTTTGAATCTTTTATTTAGCTGGCAGTAGTGGCGCTCGCTGTATTACAGTAGCTTGAGTAACGAAGATTTTTGTAAGGTAAGTGATTTGTGAAAGGTATAGTGCTATGTTAATGTGTTCTCTTATTGTTGCTCTTCAAATTGTGCTTTTCTGTGTTATCGTGTGAAATATTGTGACAATAATGGCGTGTGAAAAACGTAATACTAGGCTCCAAAGTAAACTGAGAAATGACAGTGAAGACGAAAGCAGTGTGTTAGCGACACCGTGTAATGAATTAACTAATGTTCAAAGTAGTAATTTGGTACTTGTACATAAGGAAATGGAGCGGGCTGCAAATAATGGTGTAGGCAGTGAAACAATTAGTGAACAGGGAAGTATTATGGATCGATCGGTCGGCAACAGCTTGCCTCAGGAATCCGAAATGACAGGACACAATTTTGCAGATACTGTAGACTCAGATTTTGCGTCCTCACAGTTTTCTCAAATAAGTGAAGACATATTTTCTGCTTGTCAAAACGTGAATGTTGCCGGAGCAAATGCACTGCCGAAAAGCGCAGAGGAACAGATTCCAGACACTAATGCATTATTATTACAGCTAATGCAACAAATGGAACAAAATCAGAGACAAACTCAACAAAAGCTTCAAACCTTAGACACAATGGAACAACACCAGAGACAAACACAGCAACAGTTAGACACAATGGAACAAAATCAGAGACAAACACAGCAAAAGCATCAAAAGTTAGACAGAATGGAACAAAATCAGAGACAAACACAGCAAAAGCTTCAAAAGTTAGACACCACACTTGAACAAACACGTGAAGATTTAACTACTGAGTTACATAACATTGAATCGAAATGTCATAAAGTCTGTAATGAAGTAAAAACACAAATTTGTGAGCATTTTCAACCTATTTTTTGCGGCATGAAAATGCATTACAGAGTCACGAAGCAGCCATAAAAGAACTGCAAACCATTGTTCATGAAAATCACGACACCTTGCAAGCTAAAATTGACTCAGTTGCATCTACCGATTCGGTTACGCAATTTGCAAAAACTCGGGGAAACTTAAAGCACACAGTAGATACTCTGAAACTTGGTTCAGAAAAACACACTGAGGAAATAAGTACACTAACGGAGAAAGTAGCCGAACTTTCGGATCAGTTCACTAACTTATCTACATAGGTAGATGATGATCTGAATGACACAAGACCTGTAGCCATCACTGACACAGAAGAGTATGAACAAATTAAGAAATTCAAACAAAATCAGAACCAAATTAATACGCAACACAAAAGAGAAATCCGGGAAGTACAAGATCAGTTGGCACAAGTAATACAAAAATTACATATTTCAGAGGACACTCGCGCTCCAACACGGGAAGAGGGACTTAGAAATACGGAACAACCACAAAATAATAACACAGGACACTTCGGAAATTATGAAAGAAATTGGCCAGGCACACCTAATTTTGAGATGGAACCGCCGAAACGACGTAACAATGACCGACATGCGACTCACCGACATGATGATTTTGACTATAAGCTGTTCATTACTACAAGTAAATTCAAAATATTTAAGAATTCTGGCAACGACATTCATCCACAAGCGTGGCTCCATCAATTCTCTCATTGTTTTCCTCCCAACTGGTCATTAGAGCACAGATTAGAATTTATGTGTGGCTATTTAGCGAATGAACCAGCTGTAAGAATGCGATCGGTCATTCACGATTGTCACAGTGAAGGAGAATTTTACCATGCCTTCCTCTCAGCATATTGGTCTCAAGCTACACAAGACCGAGTAAAACATAGCATCATAATGATGAAACACTTTGAACAATCTGAATTTTCCAGTCTTGTCAAATATTTTGAAGACATGTTGGATAAGAATCAATATCTTTCAAACCCATACAGCCCTTCAGAACTCATCCGCATTTGCTTAATGAAATTGCCTGAACATTTACGATATATTATTTTGGCAGGACGTTGCAAAGACGACATTGAAGCTTTTCAGGGACTCTTACAAGAATTAGAAGTTGACACAGACAGTCGCAGGATGCGAAAACAGGAAAATAATCACTACAGGTCACATCCGTCACAATTCCGCGACGAAAGAAATAATAACTGGACACGACAAGGCAATTCGCACAACGCAAATCGTGGCCAAAACAGACACCATCCGTATGACAACCGTTGGCAGAATGATAGTTACAGAGAAAGATCGCTTTTCCATAGTAATGAATGTGCCAGAGACAACCATAGAAACAGACAATATGGGAACCAATTATCAAGGGAGGCAGAATAACTTCAGACGCAGCGGTCCACCACGCAGTTACTATTCCGGGAGAAATTCTCCACCACATGACCGACAAACAAGAAACTATTTAAACTACCGACAAATCTACAGACCTGAATTCCATCAGAACTGGCGAGCTTCAAACAGGGCAGGGCCTTCTCGTCAAGGTGAATTTGTAGAAGTTAGGTCTCCTAATCCCAACAGCGACGCGCGCCAACAAAGGAACAGACAATGACTCGCACCGCAGGCAGCCGCGTGCGCCGGCTGGTTCAGAGAAAAATAACATAGACGCTAACCTTGAGAAAAATTTTAGCATTCCTCACCGACGTATACCGCATGATAATTCCGTTCAAGTTGAACCTCTGTGTACTAGGAAGAGCAAAGGGTTACAGCACATTTCACATGTAAAACCATTTATTGAGAGATAATCTGCTTTTTAACTTTGTCTTTGCCATATAACTTTTCACTTTACATTGCTAGTATGCTTTGTCAGACTTAGAATCTGTTAACATGCAACAATGTTTGAAGTTAAATATCCAGTCATGAATCAAGAGAACTTATTTAAACAGAAATTACGAATGCGTTGTTATTGTGAACAGACGACACAGTGTTATTGTGTGTGTACATTCTTGCTTGTTAGTTGCACGATTATGTAACGTCTATAAGGCTCACATACTTAGAACATTTACCAGTACTGCTAATGAGACTTTAATGCAACATTGATTATTGAAAGTCAGATTGCGTTGCGCTAAAAAATATTGTGGATCAGTTTAAGCACAGTCATGTATAATTGTTCAAAGGGGACGTTTCATATATGAACAATTATACATGACTGTGCTTAAACTGACACACAATATTTTTTAGCGCAACGCTATCTGACTTTCAATAATCCCTGCAAAAGAATGGCCCTGACTAGCATTAGACTATACCTTTCACAAATCACTTACGTCACAAAAATCTTCGTTACTCAAGCTACTGCAATACAGCGAGCGCCACTACTGCCAGCTAAATGAAAGATTCAAACTACTGAAGGCACTAACTACTGATAGGCATAGTTAGCAAATGAAAGATTTTGATAGAGAACAAACAATGTATTTACCTCAATAGTGTTCAAAAGTCACAATGTATATAGCAGTTCATGACATCCAGTCTTACAAATTTCAAAACTCCGCCATTTGTCTCCCCACATCCACCACTGCTGGCGGCTCACCTCCGACTGCCCAAGACTACAATGGCAGACGACAATGCAAACTAGCCACAGACTGCACACAGCACAGCCAGTGATTTACATACAGAGCGCTACGTGGCGTTACCTATATTAAAACCTAAACAGCCTACTTACAAGCAATGAGAACAAAAACAGTAACAAGCCACACGTTTGTATTAAATTAGTTGTTTCACAGTTAGTAGCTTCGGGCTCAAACCCATTGTCAGACTGCAGTTAGGATTTCTAGTACAAAATTTCCGAGAACTGTGTTGTGAAAAATTGTGACTTTATTTGCTCATGACAAAAATGTGAAATTTCTGTCAAAAACCTTCGCTGCCACTGACTGTGTGACTCTAGTCGAAAGCAACAGAGGTTTCGTTGCTTAAAATCTTAAGAGGTGATAATGTATTAGAAGAGAGAGCCGCTGTTGCTAATTGCATGCTGATTGTAGTTAAGAAACTGCTTAATTTATGTTAATTATAGCGACTAGTGTGAAAGTCGTAGCAGGTGTATTATGTGTAAACCAAGAGAGCAACGAGAATTCACTCAAAAAATAACTTATCAGACAATGGGAAAAGGAATTGTATGTTTGAAGGCTGTAGGAGAGTTTGGTATAGGTGATTTTGGTGGTTGCACCAGATGGGACGCATTTAGTGTGCTTCATCTGCTTGGGCGCACCGATAGATTCGCCTTGTTTCACTTTTTGTCGCTGATGAGGCAGTGCCGACGGCTGGCCACCCTCCAGTGGGGTGGACGCGAGTGTGTGGCCCGCAACGACGCGACGCGGCCGCCCGCTGTCAGCCGGCAGTAAAAATTGATCCTCCGGAACGATCGGCGCCACTCGGCGACCGCTACAAAACTTGTCCACAGGCTACTAGGCTGCCGTCTGACGTCCACTAACCTTCACCAGCGGGAGGCCTCTCTGCTGCGCTCTGGTCCGGAGAAATCGCAGCGGCTGTAACGTTTACTGCGGCGAGGAGAACATCAACTGAATTTAGAGGAACCTGTTCCTTTTCCCGTCTTTGAGTACCCCAAACCACGGAAGACCATCCTGAATCATAGACGAATTTCGTTAATCATACAAATATTCCACATGGTGTACATTAATAATAATAATAATAATAATAATAATAATAGCAAAACTAATACGCTTGAATGTATATCATAAATCAAGCAAATATATTGTAGTAAACATGACCCACCGAACGATTTATACTGCGAGATAATTAAAAATGTTTGGTTATGGACCGCTAGTGTATCCTAATTAGTACAAATATTATTTAGTTGAAAACTGACATTTTGAGATCGAGTCTGCGTTCCTTCAAAGAAAAAACAACAACCAGCCACTAGTAATAATGATATTTATGTAAGTAAATAGCACTGGAGACGATCTAGATTCGACAGAATGCTGCTCACAAGATCATTTGTTTGAAGTATACGTAAATTTTTCGTTCTGTTCCCTCTTATGGTGAAATATTCTTGGGATGCTGGAGCTCTGCGGTAGAAAACGATGTCAGAAACGACTGATTTAAACATAACTGTCCTTAGAATGAAATTTTCACTCTACAGTGGAGTGTGCGCTGATATGAAACTTCCTGGCAGATTAGAACTGTGTGGCGGACCGAGACTCGAACTCGGGACTTTTGCCTTCCGCGGGCAAGTGCATCTGAGCTACCCAGGCACAACTCACGGCCCGTCCTCACATCTTTAATTCCGCCAGTACCTTGTCTCCTACCTTCCAAACTTCACAGAAGCTCTCCTGCGAACCTTGCAGAACTATCACTCGTGGAATAAAGAGTACTAAGGAGACATGGCTTAGCCACAGCCTTGGGGATGTTTATAGAATGGAATTTTCACTCTGCAGCGGAGTGCGTGCTGATATGAAACTCCATGGCAGATTAAAACTGTGTACCGGACCGAGACTCCGCAATATTCCTTCTTCCAGCAATGCTAGTTCTGCAAGGTTCGCAGGAGAGTTTCTGTGAAGTTTGGAAGGTAGGAGACGAGGTACTCGCGGAATTAAAGCTGTGAGGACGGGGCGTGAGTCGTGCTTGGGTAGCTCAGTTGGTAGAGCACTTGCCCGTGGAAGGCAAAGGTCCCGAGTTCGATTCTCGGTCCGGCACGCAGTTTTAATCTGCCAGGAAGTTTCATAACTGTCCTTCATAATGATCGAATACAAAGTAAGCGAGTATTTGTTGTCAGCTGATGGTAGACATGAGCAACTTGTAATCGGTGCAGTATAGTCAAGTTTATGTTTGTATATATTGCTTCTACATTTGACAGGCCAATGTCACTTCATGGCTGTGTGAAATATATACGATCTGAAGTTACTAGCAACACCAGTTCAAGATATTCTTGAAAGATTTTAAAGCATAATATACGGGCGGGAGCCCCTATGACCTAGAGTTAGTGTCCCTGATTAGTAATCAAAACGTCATCGGTCTAAGGATCGTAACCAGCCACAGTTCTGAATAAAAATCATCAGTAAGGGAGGCTGATGACTTCCAGCATAAGAAGTCACCCTCATCTTGGCAACGGCTTTGTCAAGAGGGAGAAGGAGGAGGAGGCAGAGTTTCACGGCATTCTCTTGGCCTTGTGGTGTGAAATTGCTTCTAAAGGCGGAAGAATCAGCAATGATCAACGGCATGGGTATGCACAAGGTAATGGAAATCATTTCATTAAAGACACGCAATTTGTACCCACACGACATGTGGCAGTTAATTGAAAAGTGTCATGATGATCTCTCGATTGCCAGAAGATTCTGAAATAGTCCCCCATTCTTATCTCCAGGATGAAACTCCTAAGGGAGAGGCGAGAAAAAGAATGAATAACGAACGAGAGGATAACTTTCTACCAGTCAGTGCGTGTAATGTCAGAAACATGAGTGAGGTAGGGAGGCTAGAAAATGTGAAAAGGGAAATGCGAAGACTCAGTCTAGATATATTGGGGATCATCGAAGTGAAGAGGACAGAAGACTAAGATTTCTGGTCAGATGAGTATAGGGTCATATCAACAGCAGCAGAAAATGGCACAAGGGGAGTAGCATTCTTCATGAATAGGAAGGTAGAACAGAGAGTGACAGTTCAGTTATAGTGCTGTTCTCATCAGAACCAACAGCGAACAACACCGACAACCATAGTTCAGGTATAGAAGCCGACGTCGCAAGCCGAAGATGAAGATACAGATAAAGTTCATGAGGATATTGAACGGGTAATTCAGCACGTAAAGACAGATGAAAATCCTACAGTCATGGGGGACTGGAATACGGTTGTAGGGGATGGACTATAACGAAGGGTTGCTAGAGAATATGGGTTGGTACTAGGAATGAGGAAAATGACTAATTGAGTTTTGCAATAAATTTCAGCTAGTAGAACGAATACTCCGTTGAAGAATCACAACACGAGAAGGTATAATGGGAAGAGGCAGGGAGATATAATAAGATTTCAGTTGGATTACATCATGATCTGGCAAAGATTTCGAAATGAGATCCTGGACTGTAAGGCATATTAAGGTGTAGATATAGACTCAGACCACAATTTAGTAATAATGAAGAATATGGCCGGCCGCCGTGGCCGAGTGGTTCTAGGCGCTTCAGTCCGGAACCGCGCTGCTGCTACAGTCGCAGGTTCGAATCCTGCCTCGGGCATGGACGTGTGTGATGTCCTTAGGTTAGTTAGGTTTAAGTAGTTCTAAATTATAGGGGACCTCAGATGTTAAGTCCCATAGTGCTTAGAGCCATTTGAAACTTTTGAAGAATACGCTGAGGTATAAGAGACTACTCAGGAAGAATAAATGTACAGTGAAGTGGGGTAACGAAGTACTGAGGAATGAAGTGATACTCTTGACGTTCTCTGAGGTGAGGTAGATCCTACGATAACGAGAAGCCCAGGAGGCAGTTCAGCTGAAGAGGGGTAGAAATCTCTAAAAAGGGCAATCACATACGTTGGAAACATAAACATAGTTACAAAGAACGCAACTGCTGAGAAACCAAGGGTGACGGAAGAAATTTTCAGCTGATCGATGAAAGAAGGAAATACAAAAATGTTCTGGGAAATTCTCGGACACAAAAATGTAAGTTACAGAGGAATGAAATAAATATAATGTGCAGTGGAGCTAAGGCGCATTAGCTGCTTGGAAAAAGACATCGGAAATGAAATGATTGTTAGAAGGATAGATTCATCTTATAGGAAAGTCAAAAGGACCTTCTTTGAAATTAAGGGCAAGGGTAGTAACATGAAGAGTGCAATGGGAATTCCACTGTTAAATGCGAAGGTGAAAGCGGATGGATGGGACGGGTACATTGAAGGCCTCAAGGAGTTGAAAGACTTACGTATCTGATGAGATAGAAGAAGAAACGGGAGCGGATATTGAAGGAATAGGGGATCCAAACTTAGAAAGAGAATTTAAAAGAGCTTTAGACGAATAAGGAAGAAGGGCTCGATAACATTCCATCAGAATTTGTAAATCATGGGGAGAAGTGGCAACAAAGCGGCATTTCACGTTGGTGCGTAGAAATTATGAGGCTGGCGATATACCACCTGACTTTCGGACAAACATCGTCCACGCAATTCCGAAGACTGCAAGATCCGACAAGTGCAAGAATTATCGCACAATCAGTTTAAGAGCTGATGCAATCAAATTGCTGACAAGCATAATGTAGACAAGAATGGAAAATTTCAGAACAAAGACACACATGTCGGTAAAAACTGACGAAATAATACCCTTGTGAATTACTCTTCCATAGAAATTATAATAAGAACTTTAGGTCCAAATTTCATCTGTTCAAAAATTTCTGATTCAATTAGAAAAAATGGCTCTGAGCACTATGGGACTTAACATCTATGGTCATCAGTCCCCTAGAACTTAGAACTACTTAAACCTAACTAACCTAAGGACATCACACAACACCCAGCCATCACGAGGCAGAGAAAATCCCTGACCCCGCCGGGAATCGAACCCGGGAACCCGGGCGTGGGAAGCGAGAACGCTACCGCACGACCACGAGATGCGGGCTGATTCAATTAGAGTTGCAGTAAAAAATTCAAAGTTTCTTGTGACATTCATACTGTCTGAATACTCTCTCTGGTTAATTTTTGGGCTGTAACAGTGTTCACAGTGCGGATTTCCTACATTCAAAATAGAACCGTATAACTCCTCTTCGTTCTCTTTGCCAGTAATATTTTTTGTCGCTAACGAACACCTGTCACTGAGGTCAGACGATGTGTAGTTTTCGCTCGCAAGTAATGGAGGCAATTAGTGATATCTTAATCTAGTGGTTGAAATATGTTCGTCATGGCAGGAGAAACTTGTACTTAATTTTATTGTCAATTCAAATTATTGTTAATAGTGATTCGTAATATCTATGACCTGAAGGAGACGTAAGGACAAAGAATTTGTTCACACAAAACAATAAGTGCATGACGCACGAAAAATGTTACACCTTCCATTCCAGTTTTTCCAACTACGATGGTTCTATCACGAGCATTCTGTTTAAGACATTGACCTTTTCGCACATGTTCCAGGGTTTCGGGTTATCTGTGAGAAGACGTAAGTATCACATGTAACAGTGTACCATCTGGGTTGATCAGTTCGGCAATAATAACTGGAAGCATTCAACCACTTTAACCGTACTTAAGACACTTCAACAACGCGTTTGGAGAGGCACCCAGAGGTCATGCTTAATAAGCTATGTGATTAGTGTGAGTGTTGACAGCATTATGATGAGACCAATGTCGCCCGAAAAGTCCCTGAAATGTGTTAAGCACTGTTAAACTATTTGAAAGCTGCCCAATATTATTGATGATGTATAGCAACCGTTAACTCAAATCCGGAAAGTGCAGGCACCGCCTACATAGTCACCATTGGATGTTCTTCACCTATTACTGAAAACATCTACATCTACTTGATTACTCTGCAATTCACATTTAAGTGCTTGGCAGAGGGTTCATTGAACCACAATCATACTATCTCTCTACCATTCCACTCCCGAACAGCGCGCGGGAAAAACGAACACCTAAACCTTTCTGTTCGAGCTCTGATTTCTCTTATTTTATTTTGATGATCATTCCTACCTATGTAGACTGAGCTCAACAAAATATTTTAGCATTCGGAAGAGAAAGTTGGTGACTGAAATTTCGAAAATAGATCTCGCCGCGACGAAAAAAGTCTTTGCTTTATTGACTTCCAACCCAACTCGCGTATATCTGCCACACTATCTCCCCTATTACGAGATAATACAAATCGAGCTGCCCTTTTTTGCACCCTTTCGATGTCCTCCGTCAATCCCACTTGGTAAGGATCCCACACCGCTCAGCAATATTCTAACAGAGGACAAACGAGTGTAGTGTTATTATGTATGTGGCCTTTCCAACTAAAGTTGTTCGTAATTTTAACACCCAGGTACTTAGTTGAATTGACAGCCTTGAGAGTTGTACTATTTACCGAGTAATCGAATTCCAACGGATTTCTTTCGGAACTCATGTGGATCACCTCACACTTTTCGTTATTTAGCGTCAACTGCCACCTGCCACACCATACAGCAATCTTTTCTAAATCGCTTTGCAACTGATACTGGTCTTCGGATGACCTTACTAGACGGTTGCAGCATCATCTGCGAACAACCCAAGAGAACTGCTCAGGTTGTCACCCAGGTCATTTATATAGATCAGGAACAACAGAGGTCCCAGGACGCTTCCCTGGGGAACACCTGATATCACTTCAGTTTTACTCGATGATTTGCCGTCTATTACTACGAACTGTAACTTTCCTGACATGAAATCACGAATCCAGTCGCACAACTGAGACGATACGCCATAGGCCCGCAGCTGGATTAGAAGTCGCTTGTGAGGAACGGTGTCAAAAGCTTTCCGGAAATCTAGAAATACGGAATCAACTTGAGATCCCCTGTCGATAGCGGCCATTACTTCGTGCGAATAAAGAGCTAGCTGCGTTGCATAAGAACGATGTTTTCTGAAACCATGCTGATTACGTATCAATAGATCGTTCCCTTCGAGGTGATTCATAATGTTTGGATACAGTATATGCTCCAAAACCCTACTGCAAACCGACGTCAATGATATAGGTCTGTAGTTCGATGGATTACTCCTACTACCCTTCTTAAACACTGGTGCGACCTGCGCAATTTTCCAATCTGTAGGTACAGATCTATCGGTGAGCGAGCGGTTTTATATGATTGCTAAGTAGGGAGCTATTGTATCAGCGTAATCTGAAAGGAACCTAATCGGTATACAATCTGGACCTGAAGACTTGCCCGTATCAAGCGATTTGAGTTGCTTCGCAACCCCTATGGCATCTACTTCTAAGAAAATCATGCTATTAGATGTTCTGTTTCAAGTTCTGGAATATTCCATTCGTCTTCCCTGGTGAAGGAATTTAGCGGCACAGTCGTCGGTAACAGTACCATCGGCACTTCGCAGCGAAGGTATTGACTGCTTCTTGCCGCTTGTGTACTTTACATACGACCAGAATTTCTTCGGATTTTCTACCAAATTTCGAGACAATGTTTCGTTGTGGAACCTATTAAAGGCATCTCGCATTGAAGTCCGTGCCAAATTTCGCGCGTCTGTAAATTTTAGCCAATCTTCGAGATTTTACGTTCTTCTGAACTTCGCATGCTTTTTCCGTTGCCTCTGCAACAGCGTTCGGACCTGTTTTGTGTACCATGGGGGATCAGTTCCATGTCTTACCAATTTACGAGGTATGAATCTCTCAATTGCTGTTGCTACTATATCTTTGAATTTGAGCCACATCTCGTCTACATTTGCATAGTCAGTTCGGAAGGAAGGGAGATTGTCTCTTAGGAAGGCTTCTAGTGACTTTATCCGCTTTTTTTAAATAAAATTGTTTTGCGTTTGTTTGTGATGGATTTGGAAGAAACGGTATTGAGCCTAGCTACAGCCACCTTGTGATCACTAATCCCTGTATCAGTCATGATGCTCTCTATTATCTCTGGATTGTTTGTGGCTAAGAGGTCAAGAGTGGTTTCGCAACCATTTACAATTCGCGTGGGTTCGTGGACTAACTGCTCGAAATAATTTTCGGAGAAAGCATTTAGGACAATCTCGGAAGATGTTTTCTGTCTGCCACCGGTTTTGAACAAGTATTTTTGCCAACATATCGAGGGAAGGTTGAAGTCCCCACCAACTATAACCGCATGAGTGGGGTATTTATTTGTTACGAGACTCAAATTTTCTCTGAACTGTTCATCAACTATATAATCGGAGTCAGGGGGTCGGTAGAAGGAGCCAATTATTAACTTTGTTCGGCTTTTACGTATAACCTCCACCCATACCAATTCACTTGGAGTATCTATTTCGACTTCACTACAAGATAAACCACTACTGACAGACACGAACACTCCACCACCATTTCTACCTATTCTATCTTTCCTGGACACCGTCTGAGACTTCGCAAAAATTTCTGCAGAACTTATTTCAGGCTTTAGCCAGATTTCTGTACCTATAACGATTTCAGCTTCTGCGCTTTCTATTAGCGCTTGAAGCTCAGGGACTTTCCTAGAACAACTACAACAACTTACAACAACAATTCCGACTGTTCCTTGATCCAAGCACGTCCTGTATTTGCCATGCACCCTTTGAGATTGCAGCCCACCCCGTACTTTCCCGAGGCCTTCTAACCTAAACACCTGCCCAGTCCACGCCACACAGCCTCTGCTACCCGTGTAGCCGCCACCTGAGTGTAGTGAACTCCTGACCTATTCAGCGGAACCAGAAACCCCACCACCCTATGGCGCAAGTCAAGGAATCTGCAGCCAACACGGTCGCAAAACCGTCTTAGCCTCTGATTCAGACCCTCCACCCAGCTCTACACCAAAGGTCCGCAGTCGGTTCTGTCACGATGCTGCAGATGGTGAGCTCTGCCTTCATCTCGTAAGCAAGACCGGCAGCCTTCACCAAATCAGATAGCCGCTGGAATCCAGAGAGAATTTCCTCAGATCCAAAGTGACACACGTCATTAGTGCCGACATGTGCCACCCCCTGCAGCTGGCTGCACCCTGTGCTCTTCATGGCATCTGGAAGGACCCTTTCCACATCAGGAATGACTCCACGCGGAATACACGCGGAGTGCACACTGGATTTCTTCCCCTCCTTAGCCGCCATATCCCTAAGAGGCCCCATTACGCGCCTAACATTGGAGCTCCCAACTACCACTAAGCCCACCCTCTGCTACTGCCCAGACCTTGAAGGCTGAGAATCATCCTCTGAAACAGGGCAGGCAGCTGCATCTGGCTCAGCCAGAGACAGTACCTGAAACCTGTTTGTCAGACGCACCGGGGAGGCTTTCTGATCAGCCTCCGGGGACGTCTTTCGCTGCCTGCCACGCCTTGGAACGACCTCACAATCAACCACAGGCGAGGGCTCAGCCCCACTGCGGGCAGCAACCGGGGCAACCACAGCGGCAGACCAACCTGGGGACAGACGGGATGAGGTTGACATTCCCGTGATACCCAAGTCCGGCTCCCCACAGTGGTGCCCATTGGCAACAGCCTCAAGCTGCATGACCGAAGTCAGCGCCGCCTGCAGCTGTGAGCGAAGAATTGCGAACTCAGCCCTCATCCGAACACAGCAATCGCTGTCCCTGTCCATTCTAATCAATGTTGAACAACAGTTACTGAAACACGAGTCCGTGCCTAGATAACGCAAGGAAAACACGCAAAGAATGTATGAACTAACCTGTACAAATGCCTAACGACTGCGCTACAGTCTGTCTGAATTTACAATTACAGTAACAGCGGCAGGGAGCACACTGGCTGTGACCAACCGACACTGGCCTTACAAAACAAAAACAGAAGACTACGCGAATTTACACTATTCAGGTACTAAAGCGTGTTGCAGCAACTCTCTAATACTAAAATACGCCCTAAATTTATGAATTAAACAATGCAAGTGTCTAAAAACACTCAAAGAAATTAAGAATTATACTATGTAACAAATAAGTAAGCTAGGAGTATACGACTTGCTGCTGGCAGCTGCTTATCAAATGGCGGCAGGGAGCACACTGGCTGTCCTATTAATTAGCATTTCATTTTAATAATTAGACTGACCTGCATTGCAGATGCCACACATCACTGAAACTAATGATCTCATTCTTTACATCTGTAAGAAAAGCTTCGATCACTTCAATTTCAGTTACTTCTGTTTCTGATTTTCTTGTCTGTAATCTTTTATTATTGTTCTGCATGCATTTATGACCTATTTCTAGAAGCCAATTATCCAGCGTGGAAAAGTTTTTAAGTTGTTTTGTGCTTATGTCGCTAGCAAAATCTTGTAGTCCTGGCGTTGAAAAATGTATCGCAGATGCGTGTTTCATCTTCTGAGACAATTTTACTTGTATTTTCTCTCACAGGTAATTCATAGTCAAACGTGACACTCTAGCTTGAAGAATCTCCGTAATTGTAACAATGTTCACTTTCTTCACTGCTGAAGGATTTCCAGTTTGCAATATTTTGTGTTTCAGTTGTTTCTTAAAATATGTCTGCACTTATAAAATGTTATCTTAAAGTTTATCTAACATTTAGTGCGTCACAAATCTTCCCCTGTATGCTCCGGTATTTACTTCAGCTTTCGTCTGTTGTCTATTTTCATGGCAAGCAGCGAAAGATTGGAACGACCCCACCATTCACCTGGGCCGTGAGAGTTGTATTTTTTTTTAAATAAAAAAAGAAAAGAAATCCTTCAAACGAGATTCCTCTTGAACGGATGCTGAGCCTATAATAAGACGGCCACTCTTCCCATATTAAGTTCATTATGCTCGCCACCACTAAAGCTACTGATTTCCAGGAGTATTGATGCACAACGCTGAGGATTAAAGCTGCAGTAGCAGAAGGGACAGCAAATAACGAGTACATACGGTGCTTATACAGTACAATAAGAGGATTAAATCTAGGTTTTTAAGTGATATGTGGGATTTTAGGCTGCGAGATCTAGAGAACAGAGCTCCCACCTACGCCAGAACAACGAAACTAACGTTGGTCATGGAGTCGAACTGAGCTTGCTGCCAGATAGTGGACTATCATTGCAAGCCGATTCAACACTACGCCATAATTCATTAATCTCAGTGGTTGACAGATGGTTGCGTGATAGGCTGTCGACAATACCTCAGTTATTTAATAGGCGACACATCCACAGACCATGCTGGACATGACAACATTCGAACATCCTCATTATCGAGGTAGGGCGTACTGCGCTATGTTACTGAAAAGTAGCGTCGTAGACATCATTTGTTTATTTTACGTGTCCAGAACACCATACACTAAAATCTAGTGTAAGTCAGTTGTAATAAAAATAAAAGTTTCTGTATATTTTGCCCAATAATCAGGTACACTGAGGGCTTTATTATTACCTAGCTGTAAACCTAGCAGCGTACAGCATGTGCTGAGGTTTGGACACGTCAGTAGGTGGTCGTCCGTTTTAACATTCCCACACTCACATAATGGTTCCCCATCGAAATTGCCCCATCAGGCAGCCCTGTACTTCCAATATGAAATGGTAGTCCTCGGCCTGTTTGTAGTCTTGCAGGCTGTGGAGGACATGTTACTTCCAGTCGCAAGTTCTTCCTTCAGCTCCAGGATGGAATTTGATGTTGCCTCGTTCCATGCCCGAATGCTGATCTTTTCGACAGTGACGGTGATGGGCTCTGACGCCCTAAGGAAGCTCTTTCTTGAGCGAAGCCTTCTGGACTGTTGTTGGTGCCCGTGTGAGAGTGACGATCGTCTGTTATCTGTTTCTTCCTCTCCACCTCGGCAGCTACTTGCCGCCGTGTACTGGGGGAGCTATCCCTATGATAGGATAGATCTTCCCGTGGGCCCAAAACATCCTGACATGATGCGAGATGACTCATTTACGACCACATCAATGTGTTTCACATAGGCCAAATTCTATCACACTGTCACGGGATATTCAGCTTCCGTCACTTTGAGTGTAATGGCTGTTGTTCGAAGCACTTGTGGGTCAGCAGCCCTGTTTGTGTAGGTCAGTTTACATACAATATTATTCGTAGCACAGACTTTGTTTAGTATCCAAACACTACTGTTGAAATGACACTGTCCAGCTTCACGCCTAAATATTTGGGAATGTAGCAATGTTCTAACTATCGCTCTTTCCAACTCACATGGGGTTTTATTTTCTTTTGGATTTCATATTTCTCAGGTGGAAACTGTAAACTTTCGCCTTGGCTGGGTTTGGTTTCGCGTTGTTTTGGTGGCAGCAATTCCCAAGTATATCAAGGTTGTTAGTTAATGTCGCCGGCCGGGGTGGCCGAGCGGTTCTAGGCGCTACAGTCTGGAACCGCGCCTCCGCTACGATCGCAGGTTCGAATCCTGGCTCGGGCATGGATGTGTGTGATGTCCTTAGGTTAGTTAGGTTTAAGTAGTTCTAAGTTCTAGGGAACTGATGACCTCAGAAGTTAAGTCCCATAGTGCTCAGAGCCACTTGAACCATTTTTAGTTAATGTCCTCCTCCACTTCCGCGAAGGTGCTCCCTTGGGCAGCCATAGCAGTGTTATCAGCATATATAAACTGCGGCTGCCATCGGGATGCGTTGGCTGGGCGTTGGTACACATACTGAACAACACCTGCTCTGGGCGAGACAACAGACAACCTGCAGATGGGATACGTCCAAAGAGCTTAACATGTCTGAAATCTAATGGCTGCCGTTTCAATTTCTGGATGTGCGATTCAAATATAATCGGGTCCTGCGCGTAGTAGCAGCCCACCATCACACCAGATGGTGGACCTGTGTGGCGATGAGGAACGGAAATTGGCAACTTTCGTTCTCCTCGGAGCCGTGACACTTGAAACGACTACGTGGTATTCAGTTTTATTTTTGAACGCACCGCAGACAACGGGCCTGTCTCTGCTGTCCTGTCAAGGGACTCACTAACAATGATCACTGTTCGGTCAATACGTGGTGCTCTGGACGTCGTCACACTGCCCATATGAATCTTTGACTTTCTGCAAACAAGTCCCTCATTTGACTCAACGTTTGTAACACGGTTATACCCCTTTTCATGGCCGAGCAAACAGTATGTCTGCTTAAATCTGTGAACGTGATAGACAGCCCTAAAATTTCTCTATCAAACGAAATTGTTGTGTAAAGTGATGGCAAACAACCTACAGTCTCAGTGAAAAAAAAAATATTCGAAAGACATCTGCAGACAAAGGTACCAGATCTGGGACAGTTAACCAGCATCTAAATAACCTGATATAACAACTAGTGAGGATATACCTCTGTAAAATCTATCCACAATTATACTGAGTGATTATAATGAAAATACAGATACTCACAGATGTCCAATGGGGACTGCAGTTATCATATGGCATCGAAACTTGGTGGATATATTGAATGCCAAACCGATTTACTTTGGAAGAAAACTAGTTCCAATTTTGGTCACAAGGTGCAAATATAACGTTGTGAATGCAAGAAAGACAAGTATAAATGTTTCGATTCGTAATGACTTAGGAACGGGATGTGGGCAGGAAACATCTATCACGCACGAAAGACATAATATTCGTTTAATTATTAGCCGTTTCTTACACATTTTGTTTTCAAACGAACACCGAAGACATCGGTGAGAAGTTGTACTGCGACAGATTTGCACCTGGTGGCCTAAATTCTAACTAATTTTTTCCCTGCATAGATCGGGTTTCGCTTTTATACATTAGCATGCCAACCAAGTTCGCTGCCATACGATAATTTCAGCCTACGCTGGACCTCCATGATTAGCTGCACTTCAATTACAACGACCCGGTGTCACCACGTACCGTATATAAGCCAATTGTCAACAATTGCTGAACAACTTCCAATAAGAAAATTGATGGCACGCACTCCTGATGTGTTGGGGCACGTCATACTTCTCGTCAAGGTTTTGTGAATGTGACGCAGCTTAATCATTCAGAAGATTCAATGCCAGGGTTTAAAAACGCGTGCAGACGTATGTAATAATAAAATCACCTTCAATTGCATTTGATTACCTTACAAAAAAAGTACTTTACGCAGGTATACAATGAATTGTGGCAAACTAACACACCAGACACCATCAGTTACTATAGACGTAGAAACTGCCAAATTTCTGAAAAGTACATAGGCTAATACAAGATTCCGAGCCACACAAATGATTAAGAAAGACAAATCACATTTTTATACCTTTCAAGATAATATAATCAAGGTGGTATTCATGAGATTGTTCTACTCATCGTAAACAAACGAAAATCCTTGCACAAGTCAAGATCCTGCTTATTGTGGTGTTAAATGACTCGATGTATAGTTATATTCGTCCATTTCCGCCAGAAATGGATTATGGAAAATTGCAGGATACTTAGGGTGGAGAAATTCGTAGAATTTGTCGCAGTATTTGCTGGTGTGTAAGTCATGCTTTATTTTTGAGATGGAGCACAGGAACGATTCTCATCGGTTTTTTTTTCATTTGAAAAGTTCTGTTCCATGATTAATTTTTTTGCGTTGTTAATTAGGAGAGAAAAAACTAATACGAAGATGAGTGTTCTGGTGTCGACGGTCCTTCGAATCAAAGTGTGAACTGTCCGACGTGTTTCCCGAAAAAGCTCTCTCTGCCTACCCTCAGTTAGACCAGTGTCCTATTGCCGTTGACATTTTTATTTATAATTAATGAGTTCAGCGACGCTAAATGCAGAATTGCTGTTTGTAACTCGGACGCGTGTTCGCCTGCTGTAGTTGACAACTGTCAAAACTGCTGACGCTTGTTCCGCGCAATTAAAACGTGCGCCGAGCGTGTTTTCTCGGTGTCATCAAACCAACGGTTTTATTTTTCGGCGGCCGCTTGTTTCTAGCGTAAGAGCGTGTGTTGTTTATTTGTAGTGTAATGGAACAAGTTTGGTGCGATGTCGCAATACGATTTACGCCACGTTTCAATTGTCATGTTCGGACACGATTTATCACGCATTTACGATATCATAGAATTGCATATGCACACGCGTTTCCGTCAGATACTATCCGTGTGATACCTCATTAATTATAAAAATTCTGTGATTTACTCCACGGTAAAAGATCGTTTAGCGCACAGATGACTGCTTTTTACTCGTAGGCCGCAATCTTTATTTATTTATTAAGGAATCCGTTTGACTATAGCTTCTGTCTATTTCCCCACTTTAGTACTTCTTAGGTTACATGGGGTATAGCAAAATTGTCTGCACAGTTTACCTCCGAAGGTAACACAATGGCTCCACATTAACTCTGATTGGCTATCTGCTGGGGAAGGCGTCGACGTCAGTAGTGTTGATTCACTTTAAAAAATTATAAGTTGTCTAATACTATTTTTACACCTTTTCTTCTTCTCACATCGTGATTTTACATAGTTTATGATGCTATTCCAACAATTTTTCTGCATTTATAATGATTATTATTATTCCAAGACAATTCCAGTAATGTTTATAGTCACGTGTTTGATTAACATTTGTAAATAATAGTCCCTATCGCTTGTCTGCGAATTTGAGTGTGAGATTTACAGGTCCTGTACAGTGAGCATACATGCACTCCTACGCATTTGACTTCACAACAGACGTGCATTGATGTGCACACTCAACTGCCAGTTTTGTAGGCGGCCTGTCATAGGTTTACATCTCGCAAGTAACGACTCTAAAAGTTCCATAGAACAAACGCGAGTTCTAAAGGACAAGCGTTTGCTGTTTAGAATTTCGCACTGCGATGTTACCACCCTCGAGATAATTCCTAACACACCCATTCCTGTACTGAATAAACAAGGCCTGTTGATTATAATGTTAAGCAGAATATGATACCTATGTAGCTCCAATCTGGATTTCAGAGAGTCAGCTTGCGTCGAGGCACTTCGGTAACTGAAATGTAGAACAGGTATGTATACACAAAGCCTTTTACTTTTGAAAAAGAAGATGAAGTGCGAAGAAGGGAAGAAGGAAAAGAAATGAAACCTCATGGTTTGAGAGGGTAGGTGATGGTACTTCAATAATTACATAATCGAGTCAAATTTACATACAGCTTGGTAATATCCTACGGCCTGGATGACTGGCTTGGGAAAGCTGTCACATAATTGTTGTATCGTCTCCTGAGGCAACTTCGCTCGCTACTGTTGCACCCAGTCCTGAAATATTCCGGATATTGACGCGGGCGTAGTTGACATACAAGCAGATCCTACGCATGGCCTATCGTGAAAAGATCTGGGAACCTTGCTGGTCACGGAAGTGCTTTAACATCGCACAGAAATTGCATAGTACCCGTTACCACATGTGGACTGTGGTGTCACCGCCAGACACCACACTTGCTAGGTGGTAGCCTTTAAATCGGCCGCCGTCCGTTAGTGTACGTCGGACCCGCGTGTCGCCACTGTCAGTGATTGCAGACCAAGCGCCACCACACGGCAGGTCTAGGGAGACTTACTAGCACTCGCCCCAGTTGTACAGCCGACTTTGCTAGCGGTGCTACACTGACAAATACGCTCTCATTTGCCGAGACGATAGTTAGCATAGCCTTCAGCTACGTCATTTGCTACGACCTAGCAAGGCGCCATTACCAGTTTATATTGAGCTTATTATTAATGTACCGTCCAGAGCGATGTACACCAATTATGGATTAAAGTTAAGTATTCCAGTAACAGCGTACCTTATTGGCTATATTAACTACAGTTAACCCAGACCTCACGCCAGTCTGCGTGTAATTAAACGCGTGCATTTCGGCCTCCTCTAGCAACACGGTGTTGGCTCTTCTGCCAACACAGCATGGACGATCATTGTCCTGCTGAAAAATGAGGCCACGAGACTGTCCTGTAAGAGGCAACACGCGAGGGCGCTGGATGACCGTTACCTCAGAGTTCCAAATATCACTAGCAGTTGTGGCCTGCAATCATACCCTGTGGCTCCCCAGACTAAGATCTAGAGATTTTTGGAATACTCACTATATTAACCCACAAGCACCAAATTTTTTTAATGCGATCTACATTTAATTCTGTGTTGCCTGAATGATGTAGAGAAGAGGAAAAGGAATATAAAACAGAAAAATGCAGTAACCTTGAAATAAATGATTTATTTTAATCGACCCCCAAATGGGGATCATGACACATGCCACTCTGTTTTTACATTTTCTTTTATTTTTTGTGCCAGACAACAAAACTATCAATATGAAGTCTCACACTGCGCTCAGAACTCTGTTTCCTCACATTTTTCTAGCAAATTGCACATTTTGTTTGTTACCCCAGTGTTGTGCGTTCAATCACATGACCTTTTGCCATAAGTCCTCAGTTCACTTGGAACACGTGAAAGGGATGAGTTTGGGAATGATGGACGTCCTGTGCTTTGCGGATCAGAAGCAGCAGATGATTGAGCAAGATATGCCCTGTCACCATCCTCCGGAAATGAACCATGGAACATTTTCATTACAGAGTTAGTAGATGACTTGCGCGTTGACCAACGCTACATGGAATGCATTGGTGAACCATGGGAAGTACCATTTATTACCTCGAACTCGATATTTCTGCGCATTTCAGTCCAGTTTGTCCACACACCCCATGTGTTAGTTATGTTCTTAAATAATTCTTGGCTTTGGAACTTGCACTTCTTTGTTCTCAGCTTTGCTCCATCTCTTTACTTGCCTTACTGGGTGCACTGTCTCATGGTTTGATAAGAGCTTTACACAAATGTTATCCTTCCACATTATTGCCATTATCTCCGTATTCTTGTCAAATATATAGTCATACGCTCCTCAGCTTTTTCATCACGCTGTTCTCAGATTTGATTGGACAGCTATTCATTCAGTTCTAGTTGCCCACACTCTCATTTCTGAGAGCTCTTTCATCAAATGGAAGCTCATAAAAAAGTCATCAATCTATATTTTGTGAAGTTCAAGAGTCTGTAGAAGAGAAATCTTATCCAACACAACTGATCCACGAAGTCCCAGAACTGAAACATCACTTGTATCCCTCAGTTTTCCATCATAGACTGACATATGGTAACAGAAACCTCTTTCAGAACAGCACATGACCCACTGTTTGAATCCAAATCTCACTGGTTTCCCGCGAATGAACTGTTTTGGGTTATGGTGTCCATGATATCGTACCATTAGCTCATCAGTGCTCAGGCTGACAGAAAAACTTTAAATTTCATGAAATTATTATTCAGTAAATCCATCAACGAACGAATTTTAAAAGGTTTATCCCTTCCGTCAGGTGGGATTCCGTTCAGACGTGTGTTATCATTGACACAAAGGTGGCGCTTTATTTCCAGATATCTGTTGCGACTCATGCACTGTCGTACACACCTTACATCAAAGTCCTCATCTTCATCCCAGCATAGCTTTTGCTGTGGAAGAGCATGGTATTCCGTAAAGAGTAGTATAGTATACCTATGAACTTTTTTAAGCATGCATTGGATAACTCATAGGTGTGATTATTGTTCTGTGTAGCATATTGGACACTTTCACTGACAATCAACTTCAATATCTGTTCATCAAAATTTCTTCAAAGCACTCAACCGCAGATTTTCCTTTTAATGCTGCTACCAAATTGGATTTTAGCTTTTCAATTTCTGCTGCTTTAGAATAGGCTTTAGAGTAAGTCACATCTTCTGTTGTCCATTTAGAAGTGATAATAGCTTTCACTTTCTTCTTTCGTTGGCCTGCATGTTCCTCATTTTCCTTTTCTCCATTGGCATGAATTTCCAAGGAACCTGGCACATCAGATGGAACACTATTTTCAAATATATTTTCGTCAATATCTTCACAGTCAGACATCTCATATACACCATGTGGAGGGTGCTCGGCAATGTCGATGGTCTCATTCACGTCACCATCATCATCAAACGAAGCCATGAAGTTCGGGTCATTTACAATTTCTTCTATTTCCCTCATAGAAAATGCTTCATAGCAACTCACTGTACCTGAGGAGCAAATAAAAGCAAAATAAAGTTTTACGTGGAAACTGCCGTGAGCCCCAAATGGGGATCGAGGGTCCGACTAGTGTAATGCCGAAATGAAGTAGGTCTATCAAGTAAATGACCGATAAACATCTTCTGAAACCATTACAGAACATGCCTGTACACAAACACTGGAAATTATTTACATAATAACGTAACTTATGCTGTTTTGAAAATATACAATTCTTGTAAAGCTGAAAACGTAGCCTGTTCACAGAAACAAAAGTGTAAAACTCACTCGTTTGACGACAACTGACGAAACGTCAACGTAAGCGCTCGCCAAAGGTGCGAACAACAATGGGAAATTGTAGTATTCCCTGCCAGAATTATTAGAAATGCAAAATTTCCGATACAAAGACAAATCCCAAAATGGGCGTCATCACAGTGGGTTGAGTTTAGACTATAGATGCAATTTGTATGTACAGCAGTCCTTTTTATTTTTTTTTATTTCGAGATCTTTTAGAGCGTGTTGAAATAAGTGTATAAACGAGTATTATAATGACATGTCATTTATCCAATAAAGGAACGTCGACAATTAAAATCTGTGCCGGACCGGGACTTGAACCCGGATTTCCCGCTTATCGCGAGCACGACTCACATCCAGGCTCAAATTTCCATATGTCGTTATCCACATGTCTATAACCGATACTCTGACATCCACTATGTATATTCCCGTACAGAGAGACATGTTATCAGAAAGTCACTCGCCCGATGTCGGCAGATAAATAAGATGCGGCAGCGGGTGTGTTGTTCCAAAGTTCGAAGCAATGTTCCTTCGGACATGCCTGCATATCTGAAGGAATATTGCACCGTTCTTCGGAGCAGCGCAGGTACTCCAATATCGTACTACATGTCACAGTAAGACAACATCGCAAACGACAGTAACACATTCATAACCTCACATATACAGGAAGAATTTAATACAGCGCATAAATGTTTCAGCAATGACGTATGTAGCAGCACATTGTAGTACAGAAAAATCAAGAGTCTATTATGCTCTTTCCCTAACATATCCCATGGTTTGGAAGAATAGTGGAAATAGTAGTTATCAAGGACATAGTTTCTTCTCAAATTGGGTATCTCTCATGCTCACTACTGATTCAGTAACAGTAGCAATGGTGCATTTTTTATTAATTTTAATTGTTTGTTGGTAGAATGTTAATGGTACTCATATTTGAAGTGAGTTTTTAAATTTCACCTTCTCTCTATATTCAGCCTGTTGTTAATTTAAATTTATTTTATGTTACGATTGTCGTAATATATAAAAGACACAGACACGTAACCTTTACAGCACAAATATTTAGTTTGCCTTGCTACATTTGCATGGGTAATTATTTGGTAAGTCACTATCTACCTGAAACAAGAGAGAAGGCTGCTTTCACTAACTGCCATATGTACCGTACCTTTACGACTTTCCTTGTCGTCTATTGTATTGAGGCTTTAAGACATTATGTGTATTTGCTTTAATCTAACACACACACACACACACACACATTCCTTGGAAAAGTAATTGTTTTCCAAAGCTGCGCTACACGTTAAATAACTGACTGCTGCTGGGGGACTTCACCATATTTCACATCTTGACTGCTTACTGGTTACTTCCACATACAACAAAATCAGTACAGTGCAGCAAACAGGCAATGAGGCAGGAGCTAGCACTCACATTTGTAATTTCTACTTGCACTAACTCTTCTTGGCTAAAACTTTTGTAAAAGTTCTTGTTTTAATGCATTCTGTGGTTTTAGATAAGAATTGTATCTGATTTTACTGAGAATCGTATTTGATTATCTTTGACGAAGCAGAAGCACAGGAATTGACAATACAGGTTCCGGGTGCTTCGCGTCAAAAGGGAATAAGTGAAAACAGGCGACACCACCACGACAACACGCTGTCTCAAACTGTCTTCATTTATAGTGACTTGCTGGCCTAACACGGTGTGGCAACGCTGCCCTAGTCACCATATAGTCCCGATCTGGCAACAGATGACTTCTTTTTGTTTCCTATAATAAATAGCAATGTAAGAAGCCAACATTTTGGGACGGTAGGTGCCATGAAAGCCGCCGCGACGAGGTGTCTGAAGGAGATTTCCCGACAACGTGCTGCTGAAAGTCTAAAACAGCTGACAGAATCACTGAAAAAATGTATTTACGTCCAAGAGTGCTATTTTAAAGAATACTGAAGATTTTATCCTTTATTTTAAATAAATTGCTGCTTGCGGATTTACTTTTTTTCCAGACACACGCTGTAAACCACTTTTGCAAATGTTGGTTAAGATGGTGGATATAAAGTTATCCTTTAAACATTTCCAACTAATAAATATGCCCCAAGCTGTTTGAAGTTAAGAGAATATAATCAAAATCTGTTACTTTATCAGCAATATTTCCAAGAAAACTATGAATCACAGGCAATAGCTAGTTTGCTTTTGCTTTCCAATCAATATTTTAAGCATTAATAATGCAATTCTCAAATTTTGATATGATAAAATAAGACGGTAACGTGATCGAGAAGTTACTCAGACAGAGGTTAAGCTTATGAGATCTTATTGTAGCTAATCGTTTCACTAATTATCTTGAGCAGCACGCTCTAACAGTTTTCAATGAATAAAGGGAATGACCTTGCGTGTTACTGACATAGTACCGGGTGACTAACGCCTGTTCTTCTGAGATGCTCAGTTTTGCGCAACCTTGATTCTACACCATCCGGCTGTCACAGTCTTCTTTCGTCCAGCTGTTGTGACTAGAAGCCAGTTTATCGGAGTCTGTACATATAATCTTCCTTCAACCCGAGACCATAATTACTGGAACCGAGCAAGGTTAACAATACATACCATTATACACACATGGTCTCTTCCTCCATACACGTCCTGTCACTGTCGCTGCTACATCTGAATTTCCGATGTAATGGCTCGCACCAATCATAACTTGGCGACGTAACGGCAAGTTCCTCGAGGGACAACGCTTAACATCTGCAACACATTTGACTTTCCACGATGTGATCAGAAATCTAAAAGCCTTACCATATTTTAGATCTTTAGAACACTGTACTTATACTCTTAAGAAAAACGTAAATGTACAATGAAGGCACAGTCGTGGACAAAACGAGCGAGACCCCTCGCCTTTTCGTTATGCTGATCCCTACAGCTTTACAGTCTGTAACACAGCATAACAGGCAAGGCGATGAAGTGCTACCAACATACTATGCACAGAACTGAAATTGAAAAAACTATCCGAACTTTGTCAGACTGTTTTCAATCATGTCTAAAACTATATTAATGTTGATTAGTGTGTTAAACACAACACGTAAATATAAGATATAAATGGAAGAAGAAACGCTAATTAGTATGAACTGTACTAATAAAACGAATTTCAGCTTATCGAGATAACATAACTGTTTTAGTAAGACAAAGTACCCAGATCTTTACGAATTAACAAAATATTATGCGCATTCGGCCGGAAAACGGTCTGTGCCAACGTTCAGACCAATCATACTGGATTACCGTTGCTGACCTACCATGAAAGTGTGCAAATTTAGCAATGCGTGAAGATTCATAACGAAATTCAGTTCACCGAGACGTGTAACCAATGGCCAGCAAATTAGACAGTAACAAGTATAACATTCTACAAGATTTTCATATTTACATCCACAGGGCGCCGGTACAGAATAAAGGTAGCAATAAAGCGCACTGGGGGCGCGAGAATTTCTTAAAATTGCTTTAAAGGTCTCTGCCTCCATTTAGATTAGAACCGAAAACAAACCAGACCTCCCTTGCAATAGCAAACACCTTTCACAACGGTAGCAGACAACCCAGGCAGGTAGCCCTCTATTACCCCAGACGGCAATTTCGCAATGAAAGTGGAAAAACGATCTGCAGTTTCTGTTGTATAGAACTTTCTGAACTCAAAAACATGAATTTTCTACCTTTATGTCACCGCTTATGTGACAATCAGTCGGAATGTTTATCGAAATAACAAAATACTGTTATTAGCGAGTGAATTTAGTAGGATTATTCTGCATCACCCCAGGAAATAAACGGCTACATAGCTGCCAAACGTATTCTGCGATGTTTCGAATTCTCCATTATACTCGCCACAGACAGAAAACGTTCATTAGCCGAACTCTTTCTTAAGGTAACTAGCAGTGCGAATGCTCGCACTTCTAAAACGCGGTGGAATTAATACTGGGATCTGAATTACCACGTGTATAGGCAAATGGCTTTTATTTGCGTTGCTGTAAACGTGATTTGGATCGAAAGCGTAGCTACGATTAATATGCTGATGTATCGTCTGCAACTAGAACATTTTGAATAAAGAGTAGGGGGAATTATTTATGAGGCCCTCATCTTCAATAACTGACCTAGCTATTTTCGTTATTAGGATTTAGTCACCTAAACCGGTAAAAATGGAACCCTACTAAAATACGGTTCAAATGGCTGTGAGCACTATGGGACTTAACGTCTAAGGTCATCAGTCGACTAGAACGGAGAATTACTTAAACCTAAGTAACCTAAGGACATCACACACATCCATGCCCGAGGCAGGATTCGATCCTGCGACCGTAGCGGTCACGCGGTTCCAGACTGAAGCGCCTAGAACCGCTCGGCCACACCGGCCGACAAACCCTACTAGTCTCGCTTTCTAGACCGTCTGTCTGTCTACTCAACCCTTATAACCCGCTTACCTCGAGTACGGGTAGACATAATAAGCGGAAATGTATCGTTCTTCCTGCGGTGTACGGTCGCTTGGTGGCGTAAAAAAATGAGCTTCTATGTCAACGCAATCTAATGATACGGCCGTTTATGTAAAGTAAATTTACGCGAAAGGTCCAAAAAATCTCTAAGAACTAGGCGACTAAACTGCTTAGGTCATGAGTCATCTAGACCTAGAACTACTTAAACCTACCTAGCCGAAGGAGACCGAGCGAGGTGGCACAGTGGTAGCACACTGGACTCGCATTCGGGAGGACGACGGTTCAATCCCGTCTCCAGCCATCCTGATTTAGGTTTTCCGTGATTTCCCTAAATCGGTTCAGGCAAATGCCGGGATGGTTCCTTTGAAAGGGCACGGCCGACTTCCTTCCCAATCCTTCCTAACCCGAGCTTGCGCTCCGTCTCTAATGACCTCGTTGTTGACGGGACGTTAAACACTAAGCTAACCTAACTAGCCATCCGGAGTGGCCGCGCGGTTAAAGGCACTTCAGTCTGGAACCGCACGACCGCTACGGTCGCAGGTTCGAATCCTGCCTCGGGCGTGGGTGTGTGTGATGTCCTTAGGTTATTTAGGTTTAAGTAGTTCTAAGTTCTAGGGGACTTATGACCACAGTAGTTGAGTCCCATAGTGCTCAGAGCCATTTGAACCATTTTTTTAACCTAACTAACTAACCTAAGGACGTCACACACATCCATGCCCGATGTAGGATTCCAACCTGCGACTGAAGCAGCAGTGCGGTTCGTGACAAGCGCCTGGAACCACTCGGCCACCACACCCGGGAAAACCCTTTTCACCTCATGTATAATGGTAATATATACTACCTCGTGAGAATAAACTGTATTCGCCAGCAACTCAGATCGATTGATCACGGAACTTTTACGAAGTTACACTCAAATTTATTTCGAAATCGTCTGCAATATGCACTTATAAACACCCTAGTAACGTCGTATGCGATATCCACTTCTAAAGACGCTGGCAGATACTGCAGTACCATAACAAGTAGTTAAGAATTTATTGTAATTGGACCATGCATGACAGTTCTTTTCAGTACCAATTTAACGCACCTAGGTGTTTGTCTGTGGCTGAAAATAATCAAGAAATAATAAATAAACAGCAAACAACTTCGATGTTCGCAATTACAACATAATTTCGTTGTTACATATACGTGACTACATCTACAGTATTTCATTGCAATCCAGACTTACGAGCCTGGCAGGGGGTTCATCGAACCACCTTCGGACTATTCTCTACCGTCCCACTCATTAACAGCGTTCGGGAAAAAGGGCCGCTTAAATCTTTTCTTACGAGTCCTGAATTACATTATTACTCTGGTCATTTCTTCTTGTGTAAGTTCCCGAGGAAATAATGTTTTGGCATTCACAACAGATGTTAGTTATTGAAATTTCGTGAAACGATCTTTGCGGCAACGAAAAACCCTTTTATTTTGATGAATGTCACCCCAACTCGCTTATCAAATCTGGGACTCACTCTCTCCTATTTCGTGACATTACAAATCGTGCTACCGCTCCTTGGACGCTTTTGGCGTGCACCGTCAATCACGTCTGTCAAGGATCCTATACAATTATTCTGTACCGGCGCCATGTGGATGTAAATATGAAAATCTTGTAGAATTTCATACTTGATAGTGCCTACTTTTTCCGCTTCTGTCAATAACTGAATTGAATTACGTGTACCACTGAATGATTTTTAACTGAATTTCGTTATGAATCTTCACGCATTGCTAAATTTGCACACTTTCATGGTAGATCACCAACGGTAATCCAGTTTGACTGGTCTGAACGTTGACACTGACCATTTCGCGGTCGAATGCGCATAATATTTTGTTAATTCGTGACGATATGGGGTACTTTGTCTTACTAAAATAGTTATGTTATCTCGACAAGCTGAAATTCGTTTTTATTAGTACATTTCATTCTAATAAGCGTTTCTTTTTTCATTTATATCTTATATTTACGTGTTGTGTTTAACACACTAATCAACATTAATATAGTTTTACACATGATTGAGAACAGTCTGACAAAGTTCGGATAGTTGTTCAATTTCACTCCTGTGTATAGTATGTTGGTAGCACTTCGTCGCCTTGCCTGTTATGCTGTGTTGCAGACTGTAAAGCTGTGCGGATCAGCATAAAGAAAATGGGAGGGGTCTCGCTCGTTTTGTTCACGACTGTACATTCATCCTAAATACACTCTAAGACCAAATAAGACACACCACGGAGGAGTTTCTCGAATGGGACGGAACTCAGTACATGTGATGTACGTGTACACACAAACAAATGATTACAGTTTCAGAAAAATAGTGCGATTTATTAAAGTCAAAAAGCTTCACAAATGGAGCAAGTGAATAACACGATGGCTCTCGTCTGCTCCTCATGCAAGCATTTATTCGGTTTGATAGTGAATGATAGAGTTGTAGGACGTCTTCCTCAGAGATATCCTGTCACATTCTGCTGAACTCACGCGTTTTATTGGTTGGGGCGCCTTTCCCATAATGCTCCAATCGTTCTGAATTTGGAGGAGACCCGACGAGATTTCTGGCTAAGGTAGGGTTTGGCAAGCACGAGGACAAGCAATACAAACTCTAGACGTGTGCTTGCGGGCATTGCCTTCCCGAAATGTAAGACCAGGATGGCTTCCCACGAAGAGCAACAAACCGTGGCGTAGAATATCGTCAACAGATCACTGTGCTGTAATGTTCCGCCGACGACAACTAAAGAGAGCCTACTATGAAAATAAATGGCACCCCAGTCCATCATCCCCAGCAGACGGCCGGACGGCGGGTGTCAGTCAGGTTGGTATCCCACCGCTCTCCGAACCACTTCCAGACACGTCTTCGCTGGTCTTCTGAGCTCAGTTCAAAGCGGGACTCATAACTGAACACACTTATACTCCAGTCAATGAGATTATTGGCTGAAGACTTGCTGGAGACTTCTTGGACAACTGTGCAATACCAGCCTCAGTGTCGCCCGCCATATGGCCGACACTAGGAATGATGGTCAGAGGTGCCATTTCTTTCCACTGCAGGATCTCTTGGGTGTTATTCGCGGCATCATTAAAGCACGGACGTAAGTCGACGATATTCTACACTCCGTTTTGTAGCCCCTCATAGTAAGCCATCTTGAGCTTACTTTTCAGCAAGATAATGTCCGCCACACACGGGCCAAATTTGTACTGCTTGTCTTTTGTGCTTGCCAAACCCTGTCTTGGCCAGTGCTGTCCCCAATTGAGGACGTTTGGAGCATAAGGGATAGGGCTCTCCAACAGAATTTTACAGAATTTGGATCGCTATCTCTCAGGAGGACATCTCACAACTCCATCAATCAATGCCAAATTGGATGACTGGTTGCATATGGCCCTGATGTGGTCCAACTCGTTGTTGACTAACTCCATTTGTGAAGCCCATTTTCTTGAATAAATTGTACACTTTTTCTGAAACTTTAAACATTTTTTGTCTCCAGATATGCCTGACATCTACCGTTTCCGTCCTATTCGGATAATTCGTTGGTGGTGCGTTGTTTCTTTCCCTTTTTGCTTTCACATTCAAGGAACATATATTAGACGTTCAGCTGCGTGAATAACAGTTGCCGGCTTTGTGGCCGTGCGGTTCTAGGTGCTTCAGTCCGGAACTGTGCGACTGCAACGGTCGCAGGTTCGAATCCTGCCGCGGGCATGGATGTGTGTGATGTCCTTAGGTTAGTTAGGTTTCGGTAGTTCTAAGTTCTAGGGGACTGATGACCTCAGATGTTAAGTGCCATAGTGCTCAGAGTCATTTGAATAACAGTTGTAAAAATGACTTTAAGTGTAGTATCCGTGAGTGCGTTATGGTGCCATCACGTTACAGCTTCTGCGTATATTTTCTTAAAAATTTGTAAATTTAAATTTTGGAAAGCGATGATTATCTGTAAATAATAATTTCTACGAGTCGGGCTACGGAATTTCAAAAGCTTGAACGTCGTAGAGAAGCTAGAAAAACTGAAAAGGGAAATGCTAGGGCTCAATGTAGATATAGTGGGTGCCAGTGAATTGAAATGGAAAGAAGACAAGGATTTCTGGTCGAATGAGTATGGGGTAACACCAACGGCAGCAGAAAATGATATAACAGGAGTAGGATTCGTTATGAATGCGAAGGTAGGGCAGAGAGTGTGTTACTGTGAACAGTTCAGTGATAGGGTTGTTCTCATCAGAATCGAAAGCAAACCTAAATCGACAACGATAGTTCAGGCATACATACCGACGTCACAGGCTGAAGATGAAGAGATGGAAAAAACATATGAGAATACTGAAAGGGTACTACAGTACGTAAACGCAGACGAAAGTTTTATACTGTTGGGAGACTGCAATGCAGTTGCGGAGGGAGAAGCAGAAGAAAAAGTTACAGCAGAATTTGGGCTTGGGACGAGGATTGAGAGAGGAGAAAGACTAACTGAGTTCTGTAACAAATTTCAGCTGGTAATAGCGAATATTCTGTTCAAGGATAGCAAGAGGAGAAGGTATAATTGGCCCGTGATTCTGGAAAATTTCAGGTAGATTACATCATGATCAGATACCGGATTGTAAGGCGTATCCAGGAGCAGACATAGATTACAACGTATTAGTGATGAAAAGCAGACTGTAGTTTAAGAGATTAGTCAGGAAGACTCAGTACGCATAGAAGTGAGATACGGAAGTACTAAGGAATGAGGAGATACGCTTGAAGTTCTCTGAGGCTATAGATAGGGCAATAAGGAGTAGCCCAGTAGGCAGTTGAGTTGAAGAGGAATGGACGCCTCTAAAAAGGGCAATCATAGAAGTAGGGAAGAAGAACATAGGTACAAAGAAGATAAAAGAGAATAAAGTATGGGAAAGAAGAAATACTTCAGTTTATCAATGAGAGAAGAAGTACAAAAATGTTCAGGAAAATTCAGGAACACTGAAATACAAGTCCCTGACGAATCAAACAAATAGAAAGTCATGGAAGCTAAGACGAAATTGCTGCCAGAAAAATGTGAAGAAATCGAAGAAAGAAATGATTGTCGGAAGGACAGACTCAGCAGACAGGAAAGTGAAAACAATCTTCGGTGAGCCGGCTGGGGTGGCCGAGCGGTTCTAGGCGCTACAGTCTGGTACCGCGCGACCGCTACGATCGCAGGTTCGAATCCTGCCTCGGGCATGGATGTGTGTGATGTCCTTAGGTTAGTTAGGTTTAAGTAGTTCTTACTGTTCTAGGGGACTGATGACCTCAGAAGTTAAGTCCCATAGTGCTCAGAGCCATTTGAACCAATCTTCGGTGAAATTAAAAACAAGTGTGGTAACGATAAGAGTGCAACGGTAATGTCACTGTTAAACGCAGAAAAGAAAGCATATAGGTTGACAGATATACTGAAACCCTTTACGAGCGGAAAACATTTGTCTCATGTGATAGAAGAAGAAACAGGAGTTGATTTAGAAGAGATGGGGCTCCAGTATTAGAATCAGAATGTAAGAGAGCTTTGGAGGTCTTCAGATGAAATAAGAGAGAAGGTATAGATAACATTGCATCAGAATTTCTAAAATCATTCGGGGCCTGGCAAGAAAACCACTATTCAGGTTCGTGTGTAGGTTCTATACGTCTGACGACATAGCATCTGACTTTCGGAAAAATATCATGCACACGATTCCGAAGACTGCAAGAGCGGACT
Source organism: Schistocerca americana (assembly GCF_021461395.2). Lineage (NCBI taxonomy): Eukaryota > Metazoa > Arthropoda > Insecta > Orthoptera > Acrididae > Schistocerca > Schistocerca americana. The sequence continues at coordinate 397,988,013 of NC_060123.1, read as the reverse complement.
AGTTCGAGAATTATTGCACAATGAACTTAGCAGCTCATGCATCCAAGTTGGTGACAAGAATAATATACAGAAGAATGGAAAATAAAACTTAGGATATGCTAGATGCCGAACAGTTTGGCTTTAGGAAAGTTAAAGGCAGGAGACAGGCTATTCTCGCGTTGCGGTTGATAATGGAAGCAAGACTGAAGAAAAATCAAGACACGTTCATAGGATTTATCGACCTGGGAAAAGCATTCGACAATGTAAAATCGGCAAAATGTTCGAAATGCTGATTAAAATGAGGTAAACTGTAGCGACAGAAGGGTAATATACAACGAACGCTCCGATTCAAAAGCGCTTAAGACAGTGATGTACTCATTCGACCGTACTGTTCAATTTCTGCATCGAAGAAGCAGTGATGTAAATAAAAGGAAGGTTCAAGAGTGGAATTAAAATTCAAGGTGAAAGTATATCAATGGTACCATTGTCTGATGACGTTGCTATTCTGAGTGAAAGTGAAGAAGAATTACACGATCTGCTGAATGGAATGAACAATCTAATGAGTGCACAGTACGGACTGACAGTAAATCGAAGAAAGACGAAAGGATTAAAAAGTAGCAAAAAAGCGATCATGGTGAATCTTGACATCAGGACAGATGGTCACGAAGTAGATGAAGTTAAGAATTCTGCTACCTGGGCAGCATAATAACCAGCGACAGACGGAACAAGAAGGATATCAAAAGCAGATTAGCACTGGCAAAATGGCATTCGTGGTCAGGAGAATTCTGCTAGAATAAAACATAGCAATTAAATTGAGAAAGAAATTTCTGAGAATGTACGTTTGAAGCACAGTATTGTGGTGAAACATGGACTGCGGGAAAACCAGAAGACGAGAAAATCGAAGATGATTGGCACTACAGACGAATGTTGAAATTTGGGTGGACTGATAACATAATGAATGAGTAGATTCCGAGTAGAATCGGAGAGTAAAGGAATATGTGGAGAAGACTGAAAAGGAGTAGGGACAATATGCTAGGACATCCATTAGGTGATGATAGAATAACTTCCTTGGTACCACAGGGAGCTATAGAGGGTAAAAAGTATAGAGGCAGACAAATATTGGAATACAACCAGCAAATAATTGAGGATGTAGGCTGCAAGAGCTACTCTGAGAAGAAGGGATTGGCACAGGAGAGGAACTCGTGGCAGACCGCATCAAACCAATCAGAAGACTGACGTCTCGGAAAGAATTATTAATGTCTCTTTATTTCGTAAATAATTGTACATATGTGCTCGGCCTTCGGATTGACGGTAAACACCGTAGAAATGAGATTAGGGGGGGGGGGGGGGGGGCAGCTGCACCAACGTCAGGCGGGCACGGATAGCTTCGCAGCCCACGGAGGGGAAGGAAAGCAGTGTCACTCCGTGTGCATGCCAGGGGGAGTCATTCCGGATGTGTAAGGGGTACTTCAGGATGCCATGAAGAGTACAGGGTGCAGCCAACTGCAGGTGGGACTCATGTCGGTACCAGTGACATGTGTCGCTTTGGATTGGGGGCTAGCGGAGATGATAAAGACTGCCAATCTTGCTTCCCAGATTATAGCGGAGCTCACGATTTGCAGCATCGTCGATAGAATCGCCTGTGGTCCTTTGGTGCAGAGCCGAGTGGAGGGTCCGACCGTGTAGACTGCAGATTCCTTGACTTCCGCCAAAGGGTGGTGGGTTTCCGGGTACGGCTTAATAGCTCAGGAGTCCACTACATACAGCAGGCGGCTACACGGGTAACGGGGGCTGTGTGGAAGGGACTGGGTGGTTTTTTAGGTTAGAGGGTCTCAGGAAACCACAGAGAGGGCGTCTTTCTAAAATGGGGCAGCCAAAACACAGTAAGGTAGTTGTAAATTGTCGTAGCTGTGTTGGGAAAGAACCAGAGCTTCAAGCCCTAGTAAAAAGCACTGAAGCTCAGATCGTTATAGGTACAGAAATCTGGCTAAGGCCGGAAAAAAGTTCAGCTGAAATTTTTTCAAACGATCTAACAGTGCTCAGAAAGGACAGATTAAATACAGTTGGTGGTGGAGTATTTATTGCTATCAGAATTTGTTTGCCTTGTAGTGAAATTGAAGAAGATGGTTCCTGAGAAATAGTATGGTTAGAGGTTATACCTGACAATCGGACTAAACTATGAATTGGATTGTTTTACCGACCCCCGACTCAAAAGATATAGTTGCTGAAATATTCTAAGAAAACTTGTGTCCCATTTCAAATAGGTACCCAACTCATACAATTACAGTCGATGGTGACTTCAATCTAGCCTCAATATGTTGGAAAAGTTATACGTTTAAAGCCAGCGGCAGGCATAAATCATCATCCGAAATTGTACTGAACGCTTTCTCAGAAAATTATTTTGAACAATTCGTTCATGAGCCCACGCGAAGCGTAAATGGTTACGAAAGCATACTTCACCCCTTAGCAACAAATAATGAGCAACAAAAAGTGAGTATCGTGAAGAGTACAGGGATTAGCGACAACAAGGCTGTTGCTGTTAGGCTGAATATCGTAACACCTACAAGCATCAAAAAGAAACGCAAAGTATATCTATTTAAAAAAGCTGATATAAATGCTCTTAACACATTTTTAAGAGAGTCTTCCTATTGAACTGATAATGTAAATTGAGAAATGTTTTCAAAGAGGTAGTATCGACAGCAATTGAGAGATACATACCACATAAATTAATAAGTGATGGTGCTCATCCCGCATGTTACGCAAAACGGATCAGATCACTGTTGCAGAAGCAGCGAAAACAGCATGCCTAATTTAAAATAACGGAAAATTCCCAAGACTGGCAAAGTTTGGCAGAAGTTCGTAATATTCAATGTGAGATGCTTTCAATAATTTCCACAACGATATTCTGTCAGAAAACACAAAGAGATTCTGGTCATACATAAAGGACACCAGTGGCAAGACGCAATCAATACCTTCACTGTGCGATAACAACGGTGAAGTCACTGATGACAGTGCCACTAAAGCAGAGTTACTAAACACGGTTTTCCGAAATTCCTTCACCAACGAAGACGAGGTAACTATTCCTGAATTCCAATCAAGAACAACTGCCAACGTAAGAAACATAGAAGTACATATCCTCGGTGTAACAAAGCAGCTTAAATCAATAAAGCCAAGGCCTCCGGTCTAGATTGTATACTAGGCAGGTTCCTCTAAGAGTATGTTAATACAATAGCTCCTTATTTAGCAGTTATATGCAACGGCTCACTCAGAAAGATCCGTACCTAAAGACTGGAAAATTGCTCAAGTCACATCAATACCCAAAAAAGGTAGTAGGAGTAATCCGCTGAATTACAGTCCCATATCACTAACGTCGATTTGCCGAAGGGTTTTAGAAAATATACTGTATTTGAACACTATTCGAACACTATGAAGTACCTCGGAGAAAACGAATTATTGACACACAGTCAGCTCGGTTTCAGAAAATATCGTTCTTGTGAAACACAACTAGCTCTTTGTAGACATGAAATAATAAGTGCTATCGACGGGGATATCAAATTGATTCCATATTTTTAGATTTCCAGAAGTCTTTCGACACCGTTGGTCACAAGCGTCTTCTAACCACACTGCGTGCCTATGGAATACCGCCTCAGTTGTGCGACTGAATTCGTGATTTCCTGTCAGAAAGGTCACAGTTCGTAGTAATAGACGAGAAGCTATCGCGTAAAACAGAAGTAATATCCGGTGTGTTACAGGCCCTCTATTGCTCCTGATCTATATGACGACATACGAGTAGCCGTCTTAAATTGTTTGCAGCTTTGTTACACCGAGGATATGTACTTCTATGTTTCTTACGTTGGCAGTTGTTCTTGATTGGAATTCAGGAATAATTACTTCGTCTTCGTTGGTGAAGGAATTTCGGAAAACCGTGTTTAGTAACTCTGCTTTAGTGGCACTGTCATCAGTGACTTCACCGTTGTTATCGCGCAGTGAAGGTATTGATTGCGTCTTGCCACTGGTGTCCTTTGTGTATGACCAGAATCTCTTTGTGTTTTCTGACAGAATATCGTTGTGGAAATTATTGAAAGCATCTCACATTGAATATTACGAACTTCTGCCAAACTTTGCCAGTCTTGGGAATTTTCCGTTATTTTAAATTAGGCATGCTGTTTTCGCTGCTTCTGCAACAGTGATCTGATCCGTTTTGCGTAACATGCGGGATGAGCACCATCACTTATTAATTTATGTGGTATGTATCTCTCAATTGCTGTCGATACTACCTCTTTGAAAACATTTCTCAATTTACATTATCAGTTCAATAGGAAGACTCTCTTAAAAAGGTGTTAAGAGCATTTATATCAGCTTTTTTAAATAGATATACTTTGCGTTTCTTTTTGATGCTTGTAGGTGTTACGATATTCAGCCTAACAGCAACAGCCTTGTTGTTGCTAATCCCTGTAGTCTTCACGATACTCACTATTTGTTGCTCATTATTTGTTGCAAAGGGGTGAAGTATGCTTTCGTAACCATTTACGCTTCGCGTGGGCTCATGAACGAATTGTTCAAAATAATTTTCTGAGAAAGCGTTCAGTATAATTTCGGATGATGATTTATGCCTGCCGCTGGCTTTAAACGTATAACTTTTCCAACATATTGAGGCTAGATTGAAGTCACCATCGACTGTAATTGTATGAGTTGGGTACCTATTTGAAATGGGACACAAGTTTTCTTAGAATTGTTCAGCAACTATATTTTTTGAGTCGGTGGGTCGGTAAAACAATCCAATTCATAGTTTAGTCCGATTGTCAGGTATAACCTCTACCCATACTAATTCTCAGGAACCATCTTCTTCAATTTCACTACAAGGCAAACAAATTCTGATAGCAATAAATACTCCACCACCAACTGTATTTAATCTATCCTTTCTGAGCACTGTTAGATCGTTTGAAAAAATTTCAGCTGAACTTTTTTCCGGCCTTAGCCAGATTTCTGTACCTATAACTATCTGAGCTTCAGTGCTTTTTACTAGGGCTTGAAGCTCTGGTTCTTTCCCAACACAGCTACGACAATTTACAACTACCTTACTGTGTTTTGGCTGCCCCATTTTAGAAAGACGCCCTCTCTGTGGTTTCCTGAGACCCTCTAACCTAAAAAACTATCCAGTCCCTTCCACACAGCCCCCGTTACCCGTGTAGCCGCCTGCTGTATGTAGTGGACTCCTGAGCTATTAAGCCGTACCCGGAAACCCACCACCCTTTGGCGGAAGTCAAGGAATCTGCAGTCTACACGGTCGGACCCTCCACTCGGCTCTGCACCAAAGGACCACAGGCGGTTCTATCGACGATGCTGCAAACCGTGAGCTCCGCTATAATCTGGGAAGCAAGATTGGCAGTCTTTATCATCTCCGCTAGCCCCCAATCCAAAGCGACACATGTCACTGGTACCGACATGAGTCCCACCTGCAGTTGGCTGCACCCTGTACTCTTCATGGCATCCTGAAGTACCCCTTACACATCCGGAATGACTCCCCCTGGCATGCACACGGAGTGACACTGCTTTCCTTCCCCTCCGTGGGCTGCGAAGTTATCCGTGCCCGCCTGACGTTGGTGCAGCTGCCCCCCCCCCCCCCCCCTAATCTCATTTCTACGGTGTTTACCGTCAATCCGAAGGCCGAGCACATATGTACAATTATTTACGAAATAAAGAGACATTAATAATTCTTTCTGAGACGTCAGTCTTCTGATTGGTTTGATGCGGTCTGCCACGAGTTCCTCTCCTGTGCCAATCCCTTCTTCTCAGAGTAGCTCTTGCAGCCTACATCCTCAATTATTTGTTGGTTGTATTCCAATATTTATCTGCCTCTATACTTTTTACCCTCTACAGCTCCCTGTGGTACCAAGGAAGTTATTCTATCATCACCTAATGGATGTCCTAGTATTTACCGTCTTGTAAAGTCATCAGATGACCAAAACAAATTGCAAAATGATTTAGGTGAGATATCTGTATGGTGTGAAAAGTGGCACCTGATCCTGAATAAAGGAAAGTGTGAAGTAATTCACACGACTACTAAAAGCAATCCTCTAAATTTCGATTACGTGATAAGTGACACAAATCTGAAGCCTGTAAATTCAATTAAATACTTCGGAATTACTATTACAAATAACATAAACTCGAACGATCATATAGATAATGTTGTGGATAGAGCAAAACAAAGACTGTGATTCATTGGCAGAACACTTAGAAAGCGCAACAGTTCTACTAAAGAGACTGCTTACTCCACGCTTGTGCGCCCTATTCTGGAGTGCTGCTGTGCGGTGTGGGATCCGCATCAGGTGGCACTGACGGATGACATCGAAGAAGTACAAAGAAGGGCAGTTCGTTATTTATTATCGTGAAATAGAGGAAATAGTGCCACAGATATGAAACGTGGATTGTAGTGCTAATCATTAAACAAAGGCGCTTTTCGTTGCGACGGGATCTTCTCGTAAAGTTTCAGTCACCAGTTTCCTCTTCCGATAGCGAAAACATTCTGTTGGTACCCACCTACAATGGGGACATAATCAAAACGATAAAGTAAGAGAAATCAGGGCTCGCACAGAAAAATTATAGTGCTCGTTTTTTCCCGTGCGCCGTTCGAGACTGGAACAGTAGAGAGACAGCTTGAAGGTGGTTCATTAAAACCTCTTCCAGGGTCATTGTTGTGAATAGCGGAGCAATCACATAGATATAGATGTAAATGTATGTGTTGAGAGGCCACACAGACGTGTGGTTCCTTTAGAGGGGCAGCACCCTTTTCAGTACTTGCAGGGGGCAACGGTCTGAATGATTGACTGATCAGGTCTTGTAACATTAACCAAAACGGCCTTGCTGTGCTCGTACTGCGAACGGCTGGAAGCAAGGGGAAACTACAGCCGTAATTTTTCCCGTGGTCATGCAGCTTTACTGTGTGGTTAAATGATGATGGCGTCGTCTTGCGTAAAATATTACGGAGGTAAAATAGTCCCCTATTCTGATCTCCGGCTACTGGAGGACGTCGTCAACAGGAGAAACAAAACTGGCGTTTTACGTATCGGGAAGTGGAATGTCAAATCTCTTAATTCGGCAGGTAGGTAAGAAAATTTAAAAGGGGAAATGGATAGGTTAAAGTTAGATACAATGGAAATTAGTAAAGTTCGGAGGCAGGAGGAACAAGACTTCTCGTCAGTTAAATGAAGGGTTATAAATACAAAATCAAATAACGGTAAAGCAGAAGTAGGTTTAATAATGAATAAAGAATTGAAACGCTGATAAGCTACTACGAACAGCATAGTGAACGCATTATTGTAGAAAAGGTAGACACGAAGCCCACACCTAACTCCACAGTACAAGTTCATATGTCAACTAGCTCCGGAGATGATGAAGAGATTGAAGAAATGTATGATGCGGTAAAGAAATTATTCAGACAGTTAAGGGAGACGAAAATATAATAGTTATTGGGGACTGGAACACGTTAGTAGAAAAAGGAAAAGGAAAAGTAGTGGGTGAATATGGACAGAGCATAACTTAATCATAGCTAACATTTGGTTCAAGAATCATGAAATAAGGCTGTATAGGTGCAAGAGGCCGAGAGATACTGGAAGGTTCCACATGCTATGTAATGGTAAGACAGAGATTTAGGAACCAGGTGTTAAACTGCAAGACATTTCCAGGGGCAGATGTGAACTCTGACGGCAATTTATTGTTTATGAACTGTAGATTAAAACTGAAAACACTGCAAAAAAATAGAAATTTAAGAAGATGGGACCTGGATAGACTTCATGTACCACAGGTTGTGGAGAGTTTCAGAGAGAGCATTAGGGAACGGATGAAAAGAACAGGAGAAAGAAGTACACTAGAAGAATAATGGGTAGCTTTGAGAGATGAAACAGTGAAGGCAGCAGAGGATCAAGTAGGTAAAAAGTCGAGGGCTAGTAGAAATCCTTGGGTAACAGAAGAGATATTGAATTTAAGTGATGAAAGAAGAAGATATAAAAATGCGGTAAATGAAGCACGCGGAAAGGAATACGTACGTCTCAAAAATGAGACTTAGAGGAAGTGCAAAATGACTAAGCAGGGATGGCTAGAGGACAAGTGTGAGTATGTAGAAGCATATATCACTAGAGGTAAGATGGATACTGCCTACAAGAAAATTGAAGAGATCTTTGGAGAAAAGAGAACCACTTGTATGAATATCAAGGGCTCAGATAGAAAACTAGTTCTAAGCAAAGAAGGGAAGGCAGAAATGTGGAAGGAGTATATACAGAGTCTATAGAAGGAGATGTACTTCAGGACAATATTACGGAGACGAAGGGGGACGTAGATGAAGATGAAATGGGAGATATGATACTGCATGAAGAGTGTGACAGAGCACTGATAGACCTAAGTCCAAACAAGGCCCCAGGAGTAGACAAAATTCCATTAGAACTATTGATAGCCTTGGGGGAGCCAGCCATGACAAAGCTCTACCATCTGCTGACCTAAATCTATGAGACGGGTGATATACCGTAAGACATAGAGAAGTATGAAATAATTCAAATCCCAAAGAACGTAGGTGTTGACAGGTGTGAAAATTACCGAACTATCAGTTTAATAAGTCACGGCTGCAAAGTATTAACACGAATTATTTACAGACGAATGGAAAAACTGGTTAAAGCCGACCTCGGGGAAGATCTGTTTGGATTCCATATAAATTTTGGAACACGCGAGGCAGTACTGACCTTACGACGTATCTTAGTAGATAAATTAAGGAAAGGCAAACCTACGTCTCTAGCATTTGTAGACTTAGAGAAATCTTTTGTCCAAGTTGACAGGAATACTCTTTTTCAAATTCTGAAGGTGGCAGGTGTAAAATACAGGGAGGCAAAGGCTATTTACAATTTGTAGAGAAATCATATGGCAGTTATAAGAGTCGAGGGGCATGAAAGGGACGCAGTGATTGAGAAGGGAGTGAGATAGGGTTGTATTCTATCTCCGATGTTATTCAATCTGTACACTGATCAAGCAGTAAAGGAAAGAAAAGAAAAATTCGGAGTAGGAATTAAAATCCATGGAGAAGAAATAAAAACTTCGTGAAACTTCCTGGCAGATTAAAACTGTGTGCCGGACCGAGACACGAACTCGAGACCTTTGCCTTTTGCGGGCAAGTGCTCTACCAACTGAGCTACCCAAGCACGACTCTCGCCCCGTCCTCACAGCTTTACTTCTGCCAGTACCTCGTCTCCTACCTTCCAAACTTTACAGAAGCTCTCATTCTGGAAAAACTTTGTGGTTTGCCGACGACGCTGTAATTCTGTCAGAGACAGCAACGGACCTGGAATAGCAGCTGAGTGAAATGGACAGTGTCTTGAAAGGAGGAGATAAGATGAATATCAATAAAGGTAAAACGAGTATAATGAAATGTAGTTGAATTAAATCAGGTAATGCTGAGGGGATTAGATTAGGAAATGAGACTCTAAAAGTAGTAAATGAATTTAGCTACTTGGGGAGCAATATGGTCGAAGTAGAGAGGATATAAAATGTAGACTGGCTACGCAAGGAAAGCATTTCTGACTAAGAGAAATATGTTTACATCAAGTATAGAGTTAACTGTCAGAAAGACTTTTCTGACACCGTTCGTATGTAGTGTAGCCTTGTATGGAAGTGAAACATGGACGATAAACGGTGTAGACTAGAAGGTAATAGAAGCTTTTGAAATGTAATGCTAAAGAAGAATCCTGAAGAATGGATGGGTAGTTCACGTAACTTTTGAGGAGGTACTGAATATAATCGTGGAGAAGAGGAATTTGTGGTACAACTTGACTAGAAGGACGGATCGGTTGGTGGGACACGTTCTCAGGCATCAAGGGATATCAATTTAATATTGGAGGGAAGCATGGTGGGCAAAAATCGTAGATGGATATTAAGCAGATTCAGAAAGATGTCGGCTGTAGTAGTTATTCGTAGATGAAGAGGCTTGTAAAGGACAGAGTAGCATGGAGAGCTGCATTAAACCAGTCTCCAGACTGAAGACCACAACAACAAAAAGCCTATGTTAGTCAGTTTTTATATTAGAAGCTAGGCAATATAATGTTTTAGATAAAATCCATTTAAATGAAGCTGAAATGCAATTTTTTTCGTTATCGCAAACTGAAAAAGTAAAATATTAGGACCTGTTACTGAAAAGAACAGATTAAATAATAATAATACAAGGATCTATATATATTCAACATTCTACGATTTTCCGGGGTATTTCTGCTTTTACAAAAATCACAGACAAACTTATTATCATCATCACTCACTCCAGCATATTGGTCATGGGCCCAGTTTTCACAATTCATAATCCAACCTTCGCCACGAACGGAATGTAAATATTCTTAATAGCAGTAAATAGACTGTTGGTTACCATCGTCATCAGCTACAACTTCCTCTTCATCATTCTTTGAATTCTTTTGGACATTGAACGTTTCAGTTTCTTAGGTGTTCCTCTTCTCTCCTGCGAAGACCCATTGGATTTGTTTGCACGTTCTTGTTGACTGTTAGGTCTAGGTTACGTTTTTTCTGTTGATGATCCTTCTTTCTTTTTTCCTCCACTAAAGGAATTTTATACAGACTACTGGTCAGTACTATAACAGCACGCTATTCGCCCTATTCTCCGTCGTCCCTGCTTCGCCCAAACTCCCGAAATCCTAAATGAAAGTATTTCAGTTTTAGTTTTATCCACATTAAAAATCCTGTGGGAAGGACATAGCTGATCAGAATGCACTTCCGAAAGAATTTTAAAAAGTTTGATTGAATGCACTGACTCTTGCGACTGATGCAGATCCTGGAGATCGGAGGGAGAGCTCTGGTTGCCGATGTCGCATTTGTCACTGGTAACTGAAATACTAGAACTTTGTTCCCATATTAAAGATATGTTTAACTAGTTCTTCGTCTTGGTATTGTGTGACTATAGGTTTATAATTTTCCAAAAGTTTTTTGTGTGGCACAGATGATGTTTTTTTTCCCGTTGCCCTTCTTTTTAGTACCACTTTAGATACACTAAGCTTTCTGCTTGTTGTTTTTACAAGCACATTATTTTCAACTGCCTTCATGGCGTTGTCAATATTTTCAGTTCTAAGAGCAGTTTTGGAACGCAATTTTTCACCATTCTTGAATATGAAAATTGAAACGCTTAAGTAAATAATATCGCACAACTAAATACGCAAATAAACATATTGATAAAATCATAAAAATAATAAATCATACATGAAAATGAACAAGTACACATAATAGTTAAATAACAAGTAAAGTGCCGCTGAATGAATGAATGGCTCAATAAATAAAAGAACTTACCTCTAAATGAATAAAAACACATAAGTGTGAACACCTGAAAATTTAGAAGTGGATAATACGATCGCTACTGGGTAAATGAACCCCCCCCCCCTTTCGCTATCATTTTGTCACAGACTCTTGTCTTACAGGGAACACAAGGTTACGGTAGTACATCTCGCATGTTCAGAACAAAATGTAGGCAACTTCCCTGTTTTCTTCCTTCATCATCTATGTATTTGTGACTAGCTGCAGAGGCACAAAATGTGACATAGCTAATTACGGATTTAGAACTTACCTCAGATCGACAGTGCATAGAACGATGTCTGCTACTGTAATTTTTATGGAAAAACACAAACTATGTCACAGCTGTAGCCTTAGTCTCATGTGAAGACTTAATTCACGAATTCTCCATTAGATAGTACCACTAACTGGGCAGAAATTAAGCGTGATCGTTTTGCTCCGAGTGGTCTTCTTTCCCTGGTCTCTCGTACTGGTTATGCGTCCTGTTCTAACAGCATGTTAGACACGTTAATTCTACTGTAACGTCCACAACTCCTCGCCTGTCACTCGTCATTACAGAACACTAACTCACGTCCAAGCAACTTTAATAATAACACTCTGAAGCCATAATACACCCACAACAGACTTTCTGCAATATTACACAGCAGTTGTTGCAACACAATAGACTATGAATACGTAAATCTGCTCCACTCATATAGTGGCTTTGTGACTCACGGAGAACAGTATGTTAGATTCATTTTTATCAACCGTCGCTGTCATTACCTCACAGTTCATAACGGACAAATTTGTTATTACTATACGTCTGTCCAGCCACGCTGGTTCTGTTACGTTTTGATATGCAGTACCAATGTTCGTGTATGGTCGAGCAAGTGATTGATATGGCTCAAGACTCCTCACGACTGCGAGAGGCAAATTATCTCTGCCTCGTGATAAAAAATCTCTGTGGATAGACTGTGGAACATTACGTGTACAATGGATTTACTTACTTCTAATTGAGAACTGCGGAGTGTACGATATGAGTGAAATTGTAATTAGCAGCATTGTTGTAAGCTGCCATTTTAATGCTAAATGTAATTTGATGAATTATGATAACATTTCTTATCAGCCAAGAGAATGCTGAGTACTGATGTGTAGCAAGGAAAATCGTTTATGGAAAATTGAAGATTCATGAATGAAAAAGGTACGATCAGTTCTACGTTTATTTTAACTTCTGCCTTGTTTGTGACTCGGAACATTATTTGATGTGTCGTAACTCGTAGGGAACTATGCATCCTGAGAAATCAGTAAATTCTGCACTACGGTCTTTTATGCTCTGTTTTAAGAGATTCAGTTCTGGACTTTATAGAAACTAATACACAAGTTGGACACTGATTTCCATGCTGCAGACTGAGTGCGTCGTAGCATTCAAGATGGCTTCCCTGCGGCGTACGGTTGTGCCTCTGATTATTTTAAGAATTTTCAGAGTCGACGATCGCCGGAATTTTGCTGAGCTAAAGAGATTTTATTTCAGGTGTAAAAATTAATTTTATATCTGCAAGAGTGGGAGATAATTGTGTAAAAATATTGGGGAAGCTACTTCTCCGGCCCTGAAGTTGTAATTAGCAGCATTGTTGTAAGCTGCCATTTTAATGCTAAATGTAATTTGATGAATTATGATAACATTTCTTATCAGCCAAGAGAATGCTGAGTACTGATGTGTAGCAAGGAAAATCGTTTATGGAAAATTGAAGATTCATGAATGAAAAAGGTACGATCAGTTCTACGTTTATTTTAACTTCTGCCTTGTTTGTGACTCGGAACATTATTTGATGTGTCGTAACTCGTAGGGAACTATGCATCCTGAGAAATCAGTAAATTCTGCACTACGGTCTTTTATGCTCTGTTTTAAGAGATTCAGTTCTGGACTTTATAGAAACTAATACACAAGTTGGACACTGATTTCCATGCTGCAGACTGAGTGCGTCGTAGCATTCAAGATGGCTTCCCTGCGGCGTACGGTTGTGCCTCTGATTATTTTAAGAATTTTCAGAGTCGACGATCGCCGGAATTTTGCTGAGCTAAAGAGATTTTATTTCAGGTGTAAAAATTAATTTTATATCTGCAAGAGTGGGAGATAATTGTGTAAAAATATTGGGGAAGCTACTTCTCCGGCCCTGAAGTTTCCATTCAAGTAACTAGATATCATTCGGTTATAATAATTTGGCTTCAAACGTCCGAGCGGGAGGGAAGTTAAAACACCACTGTTGCCTTCGTGTCGCAGACCACCTGGGCCATGTCTGAACTATCGGCACACAACACCCTATTCGAAAGCATAATGCAACCAGAAACCAGTTAAGCAACCATCGAAATCGTTCGGACACCGGGATGAATATTTTCTTTACTTAGCCAATGCAGCTCTTGACATTCCTTACCGGTACCAAGGAGGACATTTTCTTTACTTAGCCAGTACAACTCTTGATATGCAGAATAAAACTGTGGAATGAGACAGTTCTACTGGTGGAATCTAAATGCAAATATTTTTGCTTCTTGGTCAGTTGACAAAAGCGATTCGATTCCTGGCGGGGTCAGGGATTTTCTCTGCCTCGTGATGACTGGGTGTTGTGTGATGTCCTTAGGTTAGTTAGGTTTAAGTTGTTCTAAGTTCAAGGGGACTGATGACCATAGATGTCAAGTCCCATAGTGCTCAGAGCCATTTGAACCATTTGATAAAAGCAATGTTCGTGACTGGAATACCTCGATTCTCCAATTTTTCCATGAATATTAGGTTTGTGCATAAGTTCGTAGCGCTTTTCTTTTGCATGATGGTATACCCGTTACTATGGGCTTGTTTGTCGACTGTATTAATTTGTATTGTTTTGCTTTTTTTTCATGTCCATCCTTTCAGCAGGAGGTCTCTGGAACGACGGCCGTTTACTATCGTGACAAAAAATAAAAACTCCTACAGCCATACTTATGATTTTATTTTAGTTTGTCGCTACTAGTTTCGGGGCTTCATTGCGTCATCTTCAGGCGTGTCAGCACTCCAACCATTAAGAGTTGGCAGTTGGCAGGCTGACACGCCTGAAGATGACGCAATAAAGCGTCGAAACTGGTAGCGACAAACTAAAATTAAATCATAAGGACGGCTGTAGGTGTTTTTTTTTTGTCACGGTATTAATTTGTGGTTCAGTGTTGCTGTTAGAGTTTACATATTGTCATGATGTCATTTTTAGATAATGAGTGGAACTGTGGACGCTAGAAAATGGAATGCCAAGTGGGGAATTGGGAGCATTTCCGAGTTATTCTTCTGTTTGAGTTCAGTAGAGGGCTGATAGCAGCGGAGGCAGCCAGAAACGGTTGAGGCGTGTGTGGGGATAATCCCATGGGACAGAGTACGGCAAGAAAATTGTATTCTCGTTTTAAGGAGGATAGTTTTGACATTGGTGACCCTCCACGTTCAGGAAGACCTACGGAATGCGGATTAATGCACAACGATCCACTCCACTGTGCTGGCGAATGTGATGAACTGCGTTCATTCCACCATTGTGCGACATTTATATGCAGGTTCAAAAATCAGGTTTTTCGATACCGCATATTCTAAGACAAAACTAGAAGAATCAGCGGGTGGCCATATGTGAATCTCTGGTGGTTCGTCACTGGCTAGTGAGCGACACCGACCATTTTTATTCTGTATCGTTACTGGTGACGAGAAATAGTCTCTTTATGCTAACATAAGAAAAAGAAAGGAATGGTTGAGCCCAAACAAAGCAGCAACTGACCGTATAAAGATCTCCGCGCATCTACAAAAGATAATATTATGCAGCTGATGGAACAGCTACGGTGTGGTGTACTTCGAATTCCTTCCCCGAGGTGTAACCTTCACTGCTCACAGTTACTGTCAACAATTGAGGCGTAATGCAGAACAACGACCAGGATGCTACTCCACAACTGTGCCCGTCCGCATTCTGCTAGACTGTCAAAAACACCTGACCTTGCACATTCAGATTTTCTCCTTTTCCGCTCTCAATCGAACAACGTTCAAGAAACTTCATTTCTGTATGAAAATGTGCTCCGAACATTGTTTGACGAGTTCTTCGCCTAAAATCACGCGAATCGAAAAGTTATCCTGGAGTTGGCAGACTGATAAAAATATTGAAGAAAAATATATTGATAAAAATAGTGAAGGAGAATGTATTATCGATGACTGTCGTCACTGTTATGGGTATATGTTGTGTTTATGGAACTCATGGAAAAACGCTACGAACTTACGCACCAACCCAATATCTAGAATTCGTTATTTTGTGATACTATTCAGTTTATCGGGGAGGTGACTAGGATATTGGTAAGTAGTGGCGGTATGTCATAGATTCCCGGCATTTAAAATACCTACTTGTTAGCATCGGTTCCACTTTTGTTAACTATAACAGTCCTCACCCCATAGTCCATAAAGGATAAATGTAGTGTCACTTGAAATACAGTTGTTGATGTCGTATTGCTGAGCAACTGGAACGTGCCCGAGTTGTTGACACACAACACTATTCGAATGTGGCATGTGGCTCGAAACAAGTTATTAGAAGAGCAAAGGAAGTATAAGGATAAGATTATATCCACCTAATAGCACTATCGAAATCTTGCGAGGACTGGGATGAATATTTTCTTTACTGAACCAACAGAACTCCTGACATCCGGATTAAAGCAGTGGAATAATACAGTTCCACTGGTGCGATCTAGATGACACTATTTTTGCTTCTTGGTCAGTTGATAAAAGCGACGTTCGTTACTGGGATACACAGATTCCGCGAACCCCCCCCCCCCCCCATTTTTCCATAAATATAATGTAACTTGTTATTTTGCGGTGTTAGTTTCTCGTGGAGGCAGTGGATGTTGGTTATGTATGCTATGTACCTGATTGTCGAAGGTCAATCGTAGATTCCTACCAGGTTAAATTCCGTCCTTCCACATACCTACTTGTTTGCATCGATCCCAGTTTTTGACGCAGCCTCCACAAGCGGTTTCTTCTATCTTGTGCTCCGCGCAGCTGTCGCTACAAGGACCAAGACAGAGATATATCTGAATCAACTAAACCGCAGTTAAGGAACTGCAAATAGAATACAGCAACTATCCACTCGTTAAAGGCTTATGAAGGCTTTTCGTAATGCTGTAAGTGCATAGCAAATTTCAAAACCTTGGTGAAGCAAATTGAAGTAGGGTTTTTATTTGGTGCTCTGTTATGTAAACCTTTCATGGGTGAAAATTTCTGAATAACGTTATCCCACATGATGGGACGATAGAAATTTATTTAATCTAAGTTTCTTCATTCTAGATCCCACTTACAATTTAAGAATAAAAATTAAAATAAAAAACAAACAGAAGATCCACCAGCGGACATCGTTGATATGAGAGTTAGACTTGCATACTAATAAAAAAAAATAAGGAAAGATGAGGTGTGTCGTTCCGTGGACGACAAAGTTATTAGACTGGTCACAGGCATTCGAGCGAGGGATGTCCCACTTTTAGGCTGCATCGAGTACGCCAAACGGCAGAAAAGATTACTCTGGATTGTATCGGATATTGCATCATGGAGTTTGTCACAAACTTTGGTGTAGGAAGGGATGAATATGTGGAACACTTTTACCAGTTTATTTTGTACATCGTTGAAAGGTACCGGGAAAAGCGAAGAATTCCCAGCAAAAACAATGGGGAAGAGATTGCATGTCTTTCCTCCAAGGGAGATACATAATGCAAAATATATGTACGTTGTTTGAAGGGTAAGTCTGAAAAGATGAAATTCGTACCAGGAATATGAAGATTAACTTCCATATTAAAACGAGTTATTAAAGATAGAATGAGGAATATTCACAATCTGTTGGATAGTACTATCCGCACACACTGATAGCAAGGACGATGAAAGGTGATACATCATTTCCTCCTTTTGATACACTTGGCAGCGTTACCGTTGACTTGCTTTTATGACAGTGCCACTGGACGCTGTATCTAGTCAATCGAGCGATAATGATGCCGTGGAAGTACCGGCCGGCCATTCAGTAGAGCGGTGCTGCGTGTTCCACGTAACGCCCTCGTCGCATCCCATCCATCATTCACCAGCCGCCTACATCTGTGCCACCACAGACTGCAAGTTCGGTCATTTCTGCACGTCATCACTGTCACGTGATGTACAGATCGATGTTGGACGATACCACTCTCTGTATATAGACTTCCGATTTGGATTTAAATTGTGCTCTTGTAATAAGGTGGCCTTAAAGGGAGAACACTGGTGTGAAATCCATACTGATATCAAGGCACAAAGTGGCCCCCATTTTATATCAGTGGGGAAAGTTGAAAAAAATGTGCTGGACCGAGATTCGAATCCACGTCTCCTTCTTACTAGGCGGATGCGCTGACCACCACGCCATCAAGACACAGTGGGCACCTCAGCCACACGGAAATCCAAATTCTCATCTTATACCACATACTACTGATGTAGTGCCCCTGACCATTAGCATCATTAATGGCTGCATCTGGCCGATTCCCGTAAAAGTTCGAGCATGGTGTTCATCTACACTGGAAGGTTCACTGGCCGTCTTCACCTTAATTTTGTACATGTGTAAGGCGAAGATGACCGACGATCCAGTCAGGCAGGTGCAGATAAAGCTTGAACTAGAGCTTAAGGGAAGTGGCGCGGTGTCGTGAGTGGGACTAAAGAACAGAGGAACTATAACGGTAGCGCATGGTGTAGTTTTAGAATCTGGATCTGATGGGAGGTGTACTCGTATATGTGCGATTGTTGTAATCACTGTGTCTGGATGGCGTAGTGTTCAACTCATCTGCCTAGTAAGCAGGAGGTCAAGGTTCGAATCCCATTCCAGCACAAATTTTTAACTCGCCCCGTTGATATAAATCAATCCACACTGGCATCTAATATCCTTATTTTCTTTGTGTATTGATTCATAGCGGCCGCAGGATCAAAATGGTGTTCAAAATGGTGTCTGTTCTTTTTGACATGTCAGAAACAATAAACACCACATATCCATACTTAATATTATACTGTAAATACGAAAATAGCTCTGTCAAATTGCGGACGAATTTTGATAAAATTTAATATGGGGATAGCTTGATCCATGTGGAACAGAATAGGTTACTTCAGAAAGGAAAAAAGAAGAATCGACCCCTAATAGAATAAAGTAGGGTATAAAACATCATTTTGACATCAGTATACCACGTTAAAAATTATTGACTGGTTGCAAAATGTACATCTTTTATAATGTATAGATGTCCATGCCCCTTCGCATGCTCGCTGAACATGCAACGTAGATGTGGGAGAGCGCACATCATGAGCTGTAGTTACTCGAACGGGCTCTAGAATGCAGGCAGCTGTCGTTCGTTATTGCACGTACTTACTCAAGACCATTTATCATAACAGGAGCACTGATATGTGGGCGCAGCCAAGGGTTACAGCTAGCATCTCTACGTTAGTGAAATCAGCATCATGTGTTGTAATGCCTGAGGCCTTCTTAGTTGCTGTGTTACGAAGTGTCCTAACCCACATTGTGTGACTTTTTGTATGTGTAACTGCTTTCATGTGCTGCATCTCTAGAGAATAAGAAATAACGGATGAAGATGTTTGCAAATAAAATATGTTTACATCACTCCGGCCTCAGTATGGGGAAAAGAATATAAAAGCAGATAATGACACAACAGGTGAGCTTGTCCAGTCCACAGTACACGTGCTTGGGTCTTTTCAGGGTTTGCCTGTGACTCAAGACAATGACGCATTTCTGAGAATAAATGCAAATGTGCCCGATAAGATTTATCAACCAGTAGGACACCATGGAGTCAGCAGATTTTGAGAGACATACTGCCAACTAACCTTTAGTCTGCTATGCTCATAGAAGCAAAGTAGCTTTGGCCAATCAGTGGTTTCTGTTGTGGTTAAAGAGGGGCTCTACAGGAGCGATAGAAATTGCTAACAAGCGATTCTATTAGTGAGATTACCAATTTAAGATGGCGAAACAAACCTAAACAAACATCCAGAGCACAGTTTGCAGAAAGAAGTGATGGAGTAATTGCTCAAGAACTTTGTCCTGAATGTAAGCAATAATTATAAGACAGAAAGTGATAATATTTGTTCAACACGACACCGACCTCACATACAACTCAGTTACCTCTAACAGATGCTGCTTTTCTCTGACACACAGCTTGTAAACGGGGTGAAGATCAACTCCCCTTGGTAATTACATTCCCGAAGAACTACCACAAAATATAATTAACAAATAATACCTGGAATGAGATCAATGTGATCATTATTAAATCAGAGAGATTATCATCTTTCCTTTCAGCTCTTATTGCCCAATGAAAAGTAGTCAGTTATTTCTGAACACGTTTTATAAAGGATAACTGTAGTTAGTTTAATTCAGGTTCATATTAGAATTAATGACAGCAGGAGAAAATTTGTTATCTGTGTGTAATTTGCTGCCATGAATAAAATTTAGCTGAGAACGCTGATGATTTACATACTTATTATTATCTTACATGGAAAGGAATTTATCCAGAGTATCACAAAGTAAGAAGATAATGTGCTCTTATCTCGATAAAACAGACTTCCTCGTAAACCAACATTTTAACTTACGTGAGCTGCAGTTGATAGCAATTGAGGAAATTTGGATGCTATGTGCTGAAGAAATATGCATAAGGAAAAGCATTTAATAAATTAACTGCCGCTATATGTTTACCCGCTGCTTGCATTTTTTTAACACTCAGTCATGAGAACTAATAACTCCAGTATGGTTAACGAGTAAATCTGTAACTGATAGTGAATACTACTAAATCGGCCATAGTCGAAGTTCTGTACAACAATAACATGAATGAAATCCAGTATTCTAATTAATAAGAGCCTTCTGGCAACTCCGCAGCCATAGATACGGCTCGTGAGTTGCAGATTACTAAGATATAATATTCAGGGGTAAGCTACAGGGAGAGACAGATAGTATACGATATGTACAAGAGCCAAGATGGAATAATAAGAGTGGACGACCAAGAACGTAGAGCTCAGATTAAAATGGGTGTCCGGTAGGGATATAGTCATTCACCCCTTCTGTTCAATCTGTACATCGAAGAAGCAGTGATGGAAATAAAAGATAGGTTCACGAGTGGAACTAAAACTCAAGATGAAAAGATATCAGTGATATGATTCGCTGATGACATTGCTGTCCTGAGTGAAAGAGAAGAAGAATTACACGATTCTCTGAATGGGATGAACAATCTAATGAATATGGATTGAGAGCAAATCGAAGAAAGACGAAAGTAATGAGATGTAACAGAAATGGGAACAGTGAGAAATTAATAGCAGGATTGATGCTCACTAAGTAGATGAAGTTAAGGAATTCTGAATTCTGCTACCTAGGCAGCAAAATAAGCAATAACGGGGGGAGCAAGGGGGACATCAACAGCAGACTTGCACTGGCAAGAAGGTTATCCTGGCCAAGAGAAATCTACTTGTATCAAACATAGTTCGAGGCAAAAACTTCTGAGATTGTACGTCTGGAGTACAGTATTGTTGGTAGTGAAGCATGGACTCTGTGAAAACCGGAATAGAAGAGAAACGAAGCATTTGAGACTGGTACTACATACGAATGTTGAAAATTAGGTGGTCTGATTAGGTAAGGAATGTGGAGCTTCTTCGCAGAATCGGAGAGGAAAGGAATGTGTGGAAAACACTGAGATGAAGAAGTGATAGAATCATAGGACATTGTTGAGACATCAGCGAATGACTTCCATGGCACTAGAGGGAGCTATAGAGGGCAAAAACTGAAGAGGAAGACCGAGATTAGAATACATTCAGCAAATAATTGAGGACGTAGGTGGCAAGTGCTACTCTAAGATGAAGAGGTTGGCAGAGGAGAGGAATTCGTGGCGGGCTGCATCAAACCAGTCAGAAAACTGATAACCCAATAAAAGAAAGAAAGCCCTTCCTGGTTAAAGCTTAGCATCTTTAATTACTGAAGTAGCTAGGCGCGATCTGAGCAACTGCTTAGATTTTCAAAAATAATCCATAGCCTTTTGATCTAAGAAATATCTTTTATTTTGTGAACTTCCCCCTCAAAAGATTTGAAAGAGGTTCAGGGTACATAATACCATTTCGATGGGGAACTGCCACTAACTTCTAAACAATCATTCACAATGCGATGGACGCCACGGCACTAAAAACAGAAAAAGTGTATGATTACGAGATGCGGTTGTCTAAAATTCATTATAAACTCTTCCTACGTGAAAGTACTGAACTAGTCTCTAAGTGACATCTTCGAAAGGCTTGAGCAGAAAATAGGATAGAAGCTCGCTTTCAAATGTTTTGTTTTTCACATTTCTGTAAAACGTAGCATTCGATGTCTTTTTCAGAGTAACTTCAGCACTTTTGATTTATTCAACATTCCTTATCGAAGCTAATACGTCAGTGTAAAAATGACTACAACTACAAATAAATTACTTACGCCTCATAACAACAACAGTTTGGCAACAGAAAATATAGGAAGTCATCCTTTCACGACGGAGAACAGGGTCACTGTGTCGAAATTACGTGATTATTGGGTACATTCTACTAGTAGATTGACGATGACATGATTTGAGACTTGTATGTGAAATAAAGGCTACGTTGTAAATTGAATCTTCGTAGATACAAGGCAAAAGCAACCACCCTGTAAGTTTTATCTTTTAATATGAATATAATTCAGAAACTAGTTAATTTTTTAGACGCATTGCGTAACATGTGTGTATTTGTGTGTGTGTGTGTGTCTAAATTTCTTGTTCCTAATTTCGAATAGTGGCACAGCATGAAGATACTTTAGACTATTATAACCACACTACTGAGATTTGTTCAAGAAAAATCCAGCAAACAATAAATCATTTACCTGAAAACGTATTTGCCTTTCACCTAACCTGATATTACTCGCTATCGGTACACCAACAACTACCTATTTTTTCTTCGATATACCCCATTTTCTCTTAGCCTAGTATTAAGCGCCGCCTTAAATTACGCGTCAAAATACTCCTATGATTGAATGCATAATCCTCTCACACAAACTAGATTACAATGTTATATCATATGAAGAGACACACTGTTTAATATACGCAAGGTATCTGACAATATTTACGACCCAGCAGGATACGGCACGGCGTTTGCGTATTCTGAGTGATGAACTGCCACACTTAAAGCGTAGATTTTTCTAAACTGGAAAGGCAACTGAAAGAGACAGAAGAACCGATTACGGACAACAGCATTATAATGGATTTCAACTGGAGAGGGTATGATACGGCCTGAATGAGTATTGGCAACGTAACAAAATAGTAATCACCTACATAAGAGTAGTAAACAACTAAAATTTGATAGTAAAGGTATGACTCTATAGCTTTTTCTACTTTGTCTGTTTACGCTGCGCCGTACGGCGAACAGTATCTTGCCACCGGAAGTGCACCTTCTATCGGCAAGAAATGTTCCCGGGACGTAGCTCAATATCTCGTTGGCTGGGTGGACGCGCCATCGTACACCAACGACCGACCAATTTCTGGCCGCCGGTCGCCCACGCAGAGAGCTGAGTAAGAGTTTCTCCGATCCTGAGGCAATATCGGCTGCGCCGGAAGCCAGTGGGAGCGGAAAACTGCTGCTAGAAACCACTGACACAGATAGATCGCTGCAGGCTGCGTATGTACACCTATAGTGCACCTTTTCTACAATTTCCTCACGCACGGCACCAACAGAGAAACTCGTACTCTAATCATTCGTCGTATATATTACTGCATATCTTACGAAACGGCAGAATTAAGCGTAATGTAAGAAGAGGTCGTGTTTCAACTTCGACAAACTCTACTGTACCGACAGAACAAAAATTGCAGCACCAAGATGGACTTGTGCAGAATAAACGAAAGTCGGTAGACGCGTGTCTACATCTGAAAGATGACGCTGCAAATCAGCTCTGCTTTAACAACAAGCTCTTACGGTCGTGAGCGTTAGTTATCTTTTAGATTGGTCGTGGTGAGTTCGTGTAAGTCAAGGATGCTTTACTGCTGCAAAGACGCCATTATTTACACCTAATTGAGTTTAAACGAGGATTTATAGCGGGGTTACGAGAAGTTGGATGTTCCTGCTGCGATATTCCAGAAAGACTAGGCAGAATGTAGCCACTGTACATGAGTGTTGGCAGCGATGTCACAAAAATGCACAGTCGCAGAATGACATCCGGATGGCTCTGGCGCAACGACCTAAATCTGCAGCAGCAATTTCAACACCTGTAGACACCAAATCGACATAACGAACTGTTACAAATAGGTCACTTGTGACTTCAGAGGTATCAAACGAGAGCTCATTGGAGGGCAGGGTTGTGGTCTGTTGCGGTTCTGCCTAGGTTCCAGTGGTTACTGTGGGTTGGTTAAAAGGATGCCAGTTAAGGTCCAGAAACCAACCTGTCTACGTGATAGACATGCACCTGAAGTTATGGTTTGCGGTGCGTTTTTTATGACAGCAGGAGCGCTCTCATGGTTATCCCACGCACCCTGATCGCAAAATTGTACGTCTGGTGATTCCATCTGTTGTTCTGCCATTCATGAACAGTATTCCAGAGGGTGTTTTATAATAGGACAACGCTCCCCCACATACCGCTGTTGTAACCAACATGCTCTTCTAGGTGTCGATATATTTCCTTGGCATGCTTGATTACCAGATCTGTCTCCAATCGAGCACCCATGGGACACCATCAAACAACTCCAGCGTCACCCACAAACAGCATTAACCGTTCCTGTAATGACCGAACAAGTGCAACAGGCGTGGAACACCATCTCACAAACCGGCATCCGGCATCTGTACAACAAAATACACGCACGTTTGCATGCTTGCATTCAATAGTCTGGCGGTTACAACGATTATTAATGTACCACCATTTCACGTTTGCAATGGCTTACCTTGCGCTTGCATTAACCTGTGAGCTTGCAGTATTAATCACTTAAATACGTTACCTAGGCAAATGTATTCCTAAAATTTCGTTACTCTTCATTAATTAGTTTTTGGTTTTGCGACTTTTTTTTATATTTATTTATTTATTTATTTATTTATTTATTTATTTATTTTTTTTTTTTTTTTTTTTTTGCGGCAGTATATTTTCGCGTTTGTGTATTATTCATAGGATTCCTAACACAAGATTCTCAGTAATACGTTACGTTCCTAAATTATTGCAAAGTATGAAATTTACATGAGTAGGTTCCGTCTCACTGCTTGGCAGTTTTATCGAACTTGTATCATTTTTGTGTGATACGTTATCCGAAAATAAATAGGTTTAGTTAGAATATTCTGGAAGGTTTTTTCATGCGTAACACAATGCAGTGGATACTCTTGCTTTACGTCAGCTACAGCGCATCCAGTAAGCATCCACTTCTTTAATCACGAATTTTCTATACTTAATTGGTTGAAACTAGTTTTAAAATACGACTGGAAAAAATCGCAGGTCATTCCTGTTTTTAAGAAAGGCCATAAGACAGATACACATAATTATATACCTATATCATTGACGTCAAACTATTGTAGAATTATGGAACATGTTTTATGCTCAAGAATTATGACGTTCTTGGAAAATGAACAGCTCCTCTACAAAAATCAACATGGAATCCGCAAACAGAGATTCTGCCAAACCAAGCTCGCACTGTTCCTCCATGAGATGCACAGTGCAGTGGACAACAGCGCTTAGGTTAATGTCGTTTTCCTTGATTTCAGTAAATCATTTGACACCGTCCCACATTGCCCTTTCATGAAAAAAAAAGAAAAACTAGCTTACGGAGTATCGGAGCCGACAAGTGACTGGATTCAACACTTTCTTGCAGACAGAACTCAACACGCCGCTCTAAACGGTACTAAACCGACAGATGTAAAGGTAATTTCAGGAGTATCACAGGAAGTGTGACAGGACCGTTGCTGAGCGACCTCAAGTGTAATGATCATGTAAAACAGATAGTGGAAAAAACAGACACAAGACTCGGATTCATCGGAAGAATCTTCAGGAAATGTAACTCACCCACGAAGGAAGTGGCTTATAAGGCACTTGTTCGCCCGATTCTTGAGTATTGTTCATCTATCTGGGATCCCTATGAGGTAGGACTGATAGAGAAGATAGAGAAGATCCAACGAATAGTGGCGCGTTTCGTCACAGGATCGTTTAGCTGGCGAGAGAGCGTTACGGTGATGCTACACTAACTCCACTTGCAGACGTTACAAGAGAGACGTTGTGCATCACGGAGAGATTTACTATTGAAATTTAGGGACAGCACTTTTCAGGAGAAGTCACACAACATGTTACTTCCCACCACATGCGTCTCGCGTATTGACCATGAGGAGAAAATTCGTAAAATTAGAGCCAATACACAGGTTTACCGACAATCGTTCTCCCCACGCACTATTCGCGAGTGGAACAGGGTTGGAGGGATCAGATAGTGGTACCGAAAGTATCCCCGCCACAAACCATTAGATGGCTTGCGGAGTACGATTTAGATGTAGATGTAGAAGTTGTTCGCTCGTAGTTGCAACTCCGACATACACTGCTAAACCAAAACGTTATGACCACTGTCCACCGCGCGGTTGGATACCGTCTGGTGACATTGTGGTCATGTGACGCGCTATGAAAAGTATGTATGCGCAGTAGAGACAGATGGAGGAAGATGCGGCCTGCTAGTGAAGGAATCCATTGAGATAAGCGACGTTGTCAAAGGACAAGTTATTATTACTCAAAGCCTGTGAACGAGTATTTCGAAAACGATGAAACTGGCATAATGTTCACGTGTCGCTGTCGTCAGCACCAGCGGAAAGATATAGACGGATAATGAAACTACCACTAGGGGTTATATGGTTACATGTCCACGAATCTTCAGAAACGCGGCGTTCGGAGGCTTGCTGTACAGCAGGAATGATGGTGATGTGTGGGATGTCTGCCGAAAGAGCACAGTGTTGGTGCAATTTCAGAGCACACAGTTATTCGTATATTGTTGAACAGCAGACCACCCCTACTGTTCACATGTCGAACCAACGACATTAAGATTGGAGTTGCACGGGACAATCGGGATTTGGCTGACAATCAATGGAAATCTGTCGGCTCTTAGGGTGAATCACATTTTTTCTACACCAGATCGGTAGGGGTCTCCACAAACGCCGTCCATGATATGAACGGCGGCTCGAAACGTGCAGCGCACCACGGACGCAGGCTGGTAGGATTGGTAGGTGCAGAATTATGCTACAGGAGAAATTCTACTGCTCTTGCGTTGGTCCTGTGGTAGTAATCGAAGACACGCTGACAACTGCGAACCACCTGCATCCATTCATGCTTGTTGTCTTCTCTGACAGCATTGTCATCTTTCAGCAGCGTAATCGTCCGTGTCTCGCAGCCAGAACTGTGATTGGCTGCAGCTGTTTGACGAGCATTATAGTGAAGCCATGTGCATATCTTGGCGACCAATTCATCTGACGTAAATCCTATGGAACCCTTCTGGGTCGCTAACGGGTGCCAAGAATGCGCACGCAGATCCGTAATTTGCACGAATTACATGACCCGTGCACAGATATCTAATGCCACGTACCTCCGCAAACCTACCAACAAACTTTTTAGTCCGTGATACGCAGCGACGGACAAACAAGCTATTAAGCTGGTGGTAATATTGTTTTGCCTCATCAGTGTAGTTAATACGATGTAACGAGTGCAGAGAAAGCTATCATTCCTGTAAAAGGTTTTACGAAGAGCGAGGTTGAAACTTGCAACCATTGTAAACAGCACGACCTGAAGCCACAATACGGTGCTTTAAGGCTTTTCTCATCACCACAGTCCAGTAATATTGAGCTGGAACTCGTTACCCGAAGATATTTACACGACCGTGCCTGCCAATGGCTGGCAGAAGCAGAGGGGTCATGGTAATCGTGTATCAAAGGTGGTACCACTATTTGGCTTCAGAAAACACAAGAGGCGAACAGCCAAATTTTGAACTTCAAGACATGTCTACTACCTAGTGATCTGCTTTTGTTAGCAGCTCTGCTTGCAGTGGACTCGAATAAGAAACTAAGCGATCTTATGGTAATATATGTCCAATCAATTCTTAGCTTCTTTGTACGCTTAGGACACATTGCCGACAGTTGAACATTGCCCTTGAACGTTAGTCTTTTTCGGTCTCCCAGGTTTCAGACGGGTTGTGAAATACAGTGTTTTCACAATCTCCGTTGGTTCCGATGGAAATCCGCTTTTTAGAGTGACAGAGACGACACTGCAAGTTTCACAGCAAAAATGTAACCACGTTGAACTGAGAAGAAACGTCGTTCGGCAGAGGCCTAATCAGACAGGCTATGTGAATTTACGTCCTCCTGAGGGATACAGATTTTGGCGACAAGAAACTATGGAAAACTGTGGAAGAATGGTCGTAGTCGTACTAGCACTTTTAATTGGAGGAGAAGCGTCAAAATATGAGGAAGTTGTGAGGTATCTTCTCTGATCCACGGGAAGACAAAACTACAGCACCATTGTTGAAGTCGTGGGAGACTGACGTGAGCTGCACAACAGCCCCCATGACGTCCACATCTTTAAAGGGGCATTGTACGTGAAATTCGTTGAAATTTGACATTTTCTGTTTTCTGCTCCATAATGTACTTAGACTTTCCTGAATATTTCGGTATATAATACATTAAAATCAGACAATTGTGAGACCATCACATAATATTTTGAATGTTGACGTGTGACTGTCAAACTTCGCAGCTACGCATATACTGCCACAGTTGAGCAGTCATATCTTGGGAACTACACAGTCTAGAAGGCTGTGAATTGCTTTGTTTCGTACCTGCTGCTACGTCTCAGAAGTTGGCATTAAAAACGAAGCTGGGTAACACAAAACTGTCTGATGGCAAGAAAATAAAATGTGCTGAAGACTAACGGACATAGTAGAGTCTAATGCTGTAAAACTTTTAATGGTGGGAACTATGAAAGACTTAAGGTTCTGGAGAAGTTAGGGGTAAGATATGGAAAGAACACAGCTAAAGCACTGTGGGTACGGGATGAACTTCGTGTACGAGAAGCAGAGTTAGCTGCTTAGCCTTTGACAGAAGATGCAAGAAAGAAGAAGAGGAGGCAAGCGCTGGGCTGTTGTGACGCTGAAGAAGACACAGACTTTGGACCAGGGCAATTCTAGTGCATAAAAGACGCAGAAATGTAAGTCTGTATAATAATTTGCAATTAAAAAAGTTTTAAACCTCAATATCAATGAACTACATTTATTGCAATTAATGACCCATTTTCTACAGACGTAATAATGGTAGAGACATGAAATTTTGATAGCATGCCAAGAGTGAGATTCAACACATATGGAACTAGAATAATTAAAATATCCTGAGTTGTTTTACTTTTATGTTCACTTATTTACAAAATTCTGTCAAAAAGTTGAGTGTTTGAAAAAAAAAAGATACTATGTCCTACAGTACAATTTTAGTAATAATTATAGTTCAGTGTATCTAGAAAGGTGCATTCAGTAATTATGGTAAATTGTACGTTGGTGTCTTAAAAATTTTCCAAGATAATGGGTCACAAATTTCGAAATTTAACATTGGCAGCATAGGACATACGTGTCACAGAGGAGTAAGCCCACACACAAATGTCGCAGTTCTTGCTCCCATTTCGCCGTTAGTTTCGATAACATACGTGCAATTGGTCTTGCCTCTAATATATACCTACCTCACGGGGCTTAAACGCACAGTGTTTGATTAGATCATCAGATGATTGCAGTAATGGCACTACATGGCTAAAAACGGTAAGAAATCCAGTTACTAAAATATATTACCTTATTCGCTCTTTACAATTACAGCTTGTTATTGTGATAGTTGAAGTAGTGTGCAAAATGTACACATGCTGCTTCGTACCAGTACACTACCATTGAGAATGAAAGTTAACCTGTTTTGGGACGCCACAATGAAAGTTAACACTTTTGGGAGCCATATAAAAAATAATTGATTGAGAATATATGCAAAATCTAGTTTACTGGAAACATTTATTTTCCAAAAACAAAGACAGACATAATCTGTGCTAAACACGCTATGATATAATATTATAAACGTTGTGGTTTAAGACCACAGTGGACAACGATCCTGGGTAGCAGAAGTGAGTCAAGTACACTGGCCCTAAAAATGTGGATAACACAGTCTGAATTAATCTGACACTGAACAGACTTTGACTGTTCAAATCTACAGAAGTTTATACTGGTGCAGCTGAGGGCAAGTGACTATTGGGATAGCCGGCCGCGGTGGTCTAGCGGTTCTAGGCGCTCAGTCCGGAACCGCGCGACTGCTACGGTCGCAGGTTCGAATCCTGCCTCGGGCATGGATGTGTGTCATGTCCTTAGGTTAGTAAGGTTTAAGTCGTTCTAAGTTCTAGGGGACTGATGACCACAGATGTTAAGTCCCATAGTGCTCAGAGCCATTTGACTATTGGGATTTGTACACCCTGACAAGGCCGGAGCAGCAGTACGTTACCCTGTTTACTACGTGCAGCGATGAAACTAGCAGCTGGCGAGATGTGTGCGGCGGAAATGAGGCGTAAGGCGACACCTGTGAATCGATCGCGGCCACGAAGGAAATGCAAAATCTCACGATCTAGCGATCAGCCAGACAGACCGCAATTTACTCTCTACCAGAGCCGAGAAATCAGGGTAGATTTCAGTGCGTGTCACACCCATTCGCAGGTCATAGCAAGGACCAATTTGGCTCACTCATACGACAGAGCACACAAGGATACCAAATGTCAAGTCTGGTAAACCAAAAACGAATAAGTGTGCCCTCGGCAAACGAGTAGTTCAAGACATTTGAAGTCACACTGCCGGTACAGTAAGAACTTCACCACAGGCTCCCCAGTCTAACTACTCGCAAGTGAAGTCAATCTTAGGACACGTCCCAAGTACCAACCACATATGCCAGAGCTTCGACCAGAAGCTTCCAGACCGAAGTCCAGAGCCCGAGTCCCTTGCACTTTACCGCAAAGTGCACGAACGATACCACCTTCACCCCGTCTTGAGCCAATCACAGGGCTTTACGTGCTCTAAATGCCCCCTTCTACACGACAGCACAAATTCATGTCAAACCAGCGCAAGAGTGGAGAAACCTGCATCTCTGAAAAAAAAACGAAACTGGCAATTACGGGCTTTTTGTAAGTTTTTGCTGTGGGAGAAGATGTTTTTCTCTGAAGTCAAGTCGCTTCCCATGGCAACAATTGAACAGATACAGTCTTAAAGATCTTTATCTAAATTGCCTGCTCCTTGGAGCATGTTAGTCGTAGCTATGTAGGTATAGCGGCATTGTCGTACTGAAGACCTGTCTCGACTAGGAAATGCTGCCCTGTGCGGCTGTGGGCCTGTCCGGTAAGATTTAGTGAGGGATGGGTTCACCGCCACTTGCTTTCAACTTCTAACATGCTATTTTTATCAACTAAGAACCATAAAAATACCTCATACTTTTAGCAGCCTACCAGGCTCCATCAGCACCTGCTCAGGCCATTAACTTTCTAGAGTGTCGCTCAAGTTGTGTAACATTGTAACAAAATCTTTATTAAAAATAGTTGAGAGAGTAACTTGTCCTCTCTCACTGCCATCTACCTGCCGTTGATTTCTACGTGGGTAGTGTCTCACTTCAATATTGGTTAGATGTCACACAAACCAGAGGAGATCATTGAAAATAGTAGGAGAATCTCATCCTTATAACCGCTATATATGTGTGAAAAAAGGTAGCTTTGCCCATCAGGATTGCCCATGGGTAAAACACATCCCAGCTTGACCTCATGCATTCCAGGGGTCAGTCAATCACATGAAGCAGTAAGCCAGCAAGAGTACATGAAAGGTTTGTTGTGAATAATATAAATTATGTTAGACCCCGGGGTCATTGCTACATCGCAGACATCCGATAAGCATTTGATAGGTGGTTAAAAGGCCTTGCAGCAAAAAAGTATACCCATTCACACCATACCATGAGGTCAGAGATGTCTAATGTCCCTTATCATTTACAATGTCCTGGGGTATGAACTGATCTTTGCTCATTGATTTCAATCATCATTTGATCTCAATCATCAGACACATACATTCTGAAATTCACAATGAACAAGGAAATCACGTGCATAATCTGTTTGTCTTATTACCTGAGTTGTGTTATTTGTGTATTATGCTCAACGAAATGAAAACAAATATAGGCATATAACCACAGCATTAATAAATGTGCAGAACGACATAAGAAACACAATCAAGACTGTTTAATTGATACATACAAAAACATAAAAAAGTATTACATAAGGGTCCCTGGGCAGACAAATTTTACAATTGAAAATGTCACACGAATTAAAAATATGGCACTTATGCGCTCACACAAACTGTGACTAGGGGGACAGAAGAACTGCAAACTATGCCAACGTGGAATGGCCTCTCACATAGCGCATGACGTGGCGGACGTGGTGGCAGACGTCTCTGGTGTTTCCTCTTGTGTCAAGGCAACATTTGGCCACTCGCAGCAACCGGCATCTTTGCAGCTTACAGACTGCAGCTGGACCCTTGGCGTCATCCCGGTCAGGCAGCAGTTAGCCATCAGCGACTGGTGTGACAGCATTGCATTTGACATGCAATCTGCCCCCTGGCATAGAATCCCATTCAGCATTAGTGGCACGTGGGGCAGCCCTGCTCTCCCTGTTCTCCTCTGCATCGGGACGAACCTGCCGGTGTGGGAGATCGGATTAGCTCGCCTCTTGTCGACCGGTAGATTGTGGTGCGACTCGACTCGCTTATCCCTCATGTAGCGGTCCGGAGGGTCGTCGGCCGCTAGGGGGTGGCTGCTGGCGTGTGGCGGCGTCCGGCTGTCTGCACTGGCTCTTGATGTCGTGCTGCTTGCACCTGTAGTCGACCCCATGCATGACGTAAGCGCGTCAGCTGGCAGCAGCCCGTTCTGTTGCAGTGGGGGTTCTTCCCTCCCACCTGGGATTACGCAGCTGAGAGTCATTATAGCTCATCACTCCATTCGCCCTAGCTGTCTGGAGTGGGCCGTGACGTCCGGTCTGTCGTGTGTTGCAGAGTCTGCACAATCCTCAAGAACGGCCAATCGCCAAATTCTCTCACAAATGTAATTACATTGATAAAATTCAGTTACATAAAAAGAGAATACTGATGGATAGAAAAGTTTTTATTTACTTAATATAATTATTTATGTATTTTACTGCTAAGGACGCAAATCCAAAAATAAATTTAATGTCTACAGGGCCCTGTTAACGTTGTTGTATGGACGTAAATTACGTGGTGTGAGGTGTCTTTGTTTGTGTGTGCGCGTTGTTTTGTTAGTTTTTGGTTAGTTCAACTCCTGCCATACACACTAATTTTTCTATGCTAGCGCTACCTCTATACCCCCACCAAACGTGCAGACTACTACCAATTCTAAATACTAACTTATTGTACTACCCTATTCCTTTTCTAATACTACCAAAGCGGATTTCCATGCATTGTTTTCCTTTTATACTCCTCTTTTATTTTTCGATGTCCGTCGGTGTTGTCTGCTGACGCTGAAGTGGCCAGGAAGTGCGTCTACTGACTCAGGTGCTGGTGATTTGCCTAAAAACTTTGAAGTGGCATTTTATGACTGTGTACTCGTAATTGTAGATATTACAATGATGCCTCCCGTCTCCTCTGTCAGGATCCCTGCTGCTGGAATGAAACAGAAGCATCTGCATTACATACATATAAACATTTTTCTAATTCAAGTCTCATCTATGGTCCATTATTTCGTTTCTGCTTCATGTTTCCTAGTCTGGGTTTCATCACTCTACCATGACTTGCACTTGTCCATGCTAATTCCCCATGCACAATATTTCGCTGGCGGCGCTCACGTAGCGCTGGCAAAATTCCACCACGAGACAGGCTACATCGCATGACAGGCGATGGCTCAAACACACCGAGTCTTAGCATCGAAACGCGCCCAAAGTTGTGGACTGCTAACACCATACGAAACACATCCGAAAATCGAGACGCACGTGCTCTATGGCACGATTTACCGTCTAGACACTACGAAAAATATAAAGTGACTTACATCCGTCCCTCGGACAGTGTACAAGAAACCACGGAAAGTAAACAGAAGCAATTTCATCTACCATAGTGTGAGGGCTCTTCTACGAGTGGAAATCGGACAACAATTGTGAGGCCCAAAGAAATAATAGTAGTATCAGTTCTTTGGAGTACTCAGTATTGCAACGTGCCTGGTTTGGTATACCACAAAATGTGCCAGCTGGTGATTACACATAACTGGCAACGGAATTTTCATTCAATCTGACACCTTCCAGTAAATCTTGGCGTGAATATATCACAAATACGCAATTCATTTCACCACGTTCAACAAGGATTCATGCTGGCTAATGGTTCAAATGGCTCTGAGCGCTATGGGACTCAACTGCTGAGGTCATTAGTCCCCTAGAACTTAGAACTAGTTAAACCTAACTAACCTAAGGACATAACAAACATCCATGCCCGAGGCAGGATTCGAACCTGCGACCGTAGCGGTCTTGCGGTTCCAGACTGCAGCGCCTTTAACCGCAAGGCCACTCTACCATGCTGACAACTAATGGAAATGGCAAACAAGCAAAATAAATCCAAAGTACAACAAGTGGAAAACTACGCTAAACAACACAATATTAGCATTAAATTACGTTAAACTGTTCATCCCTGGAGACTATTTACGTACTGCACCTTCTCTGATCTATAAATCTACTATGTACACTTATTATACGACTGGCATCAGTTTCTCTGTGTGACCCCTGCGATGGGTTAGGTGGCCTCAGTTTCACATATTCGCTACGTTGGGCATTCCATTGACCTTGACCGTTGTAGGTTCTACTATTGCTTTGCTGTTGGTCCCTAGAATCCTGTTGGCCCTGGTTCGAGTTCTGTTGCTCTCTCTAGTTTCCGTTTCGTCGGTAGTTGTTGTTGAAGTTATGATTATAATTTCCTCACCTTCTTCTGTTAACCCATGGTGGCTGGTTATTCCCATTGAAGTCAGAATTTTGGTTTCGATTCGATCGATATTTTCCCTCATTTCGTCCATCGTCATTCCTCTCTGGCAAATCTGGCCAGTTACGGTCATTATTTCTACTTCTTTCCCGCGAGCTGTTAATTTCATTTACATACTCGAGTTCGCACAGTGCACTCTTGAAAGATTTTATTGAATCGCTGCATCTACAGATGAACAGTTGCTGGTAACGTAAAGGTAATTTATTGTAGCAGTGCCTCATAATTTCCTTGGGACTGTGCGGGTTGATCCAAGAATCGGTTCTTCTTGACCAGGGATTCGAAGAATTTGACAGGACTGTCGAATACTGACGCTTCCAACTCCTTTCCTCTCATGCTCTTCTGTTTTATCCTCTCCTGTGTTTATTGGACCAATATGTGCTAAGGAATGCATCCTTAAATTCTTGGTAGGAGTGACAAATCCCCGCAACTCCGAGCATATGTTCTGCAATCGACCCTTCTAAGAAACCAAAGATAAACCGGAGCTGGTACTTCAGTGGCCAAGATTCTGGTAGTACGTGATCGTACTGTGCCACCCAGGTCTTTGGAAGTAATGCATTGTTTGCTTCCTTGTACACTTGAAATTTCTGGATGGACAAGAAAAGTTTGTGGTCGAAAGGTTCGACGTATCCTCCGTACGAATTTTCTCTCTCGTCTGCAGCGCGTGATTTCATGTATCCGTGCTCCAACGATCCTAGTGCTCTGGTATGGTATCCCCTCGTGTTTTCAGTTTCACGTAACAACCTTTGTGACCTCTGTAGACGTGTGCGATTGTTTTCAGGCTCGGTCTTTGACATGCTACGTTTTACCGACGGAGCATTTCCTATCACGCGTTTCGCCGCGTCAGAAGAATATTCCTGATGCATTCGCCCACATGCATTGGGTGTGTCCTCATATAGCGGTTTGGAGAGTCGCAAAACATTTTCTTCACTTCTGTGACGCTCTTGATGGCGCTCTACCGGAAGAGATTGTGTTTGCAATTGCGCGATCCGCTCATGTGCCTGCCGAACGTCCTTAGCCAACTCGTATTGTTGCGCGGCGGCTCAGGTTTGCTGATTTTTAACTTCAGAGATTTCGGCCTGTTTGATTTCTATCTGTTCAATTCGCTTCGCAGCCTCCCTCATATCTTCCTGCGTTTCTTTAACTACCTTTTTGCCTTGTTTTTGGAGAGTTGAAAGTGCCTTTTTTTGTCTTACACACCTCAGTTCCTGCCAGTTTAACTTGTTCTTTGGTCACTGACGCGTCCTTTCGTGCTACTTGCGCTACCAATCGCACTATTTTGGCACCGTGCTTCGCCTGGTATGCGACCTCACGCGTTTCTATTGTCGTTTTCTTAACATTCTCTATCACTGTTTGGATCCTTGCGATCACTTTCTTATAACTAATTTGTGTCTTTCCTCCTCTTCCTGCCGTATCTTTTTCTCTGCATCTTGTCTCTTCCTTTCCGTCTCTTACCATTTCCTTTCTGCCTCTTGTCTGTTCTTTTCTGCCTCTTGCATGAATTACATGAGAGCCTCCAACTGATATCCACCGCTAACACCTAGATGAACGGGACTCCGCCATTCTATGACGTTTCAGTCTTGATCCTGGCCTGCCAGTTTCACTGATGGTGCGTTCGTTCCAACAACGCCTACATTTCGTTCTGCTGCTGTCTCCCGTTCATTTTCGTCACCTGACTGAGACTTGACGTCATACTCGGAAGGTTCTGCGTTTGACATTTCGGCCCAATTTGCAACTGCATTTACCTGAGAATTCTGCATAATATCTGCCTGGTTACCGCTAAAAGTCTGACGTGGATCCATGGTTAACAAAACAGAATTACTTCAGTTACTCAGTAGCAAACGTGCCTTGCTTCTTATAAGCATGCACTCTAATTCTGACCCAAACTAATTTAAAAACTACACGTTCCTGTGCCACACAGATTGTACTCTAAATTACGGTCCCGTGAGCTGCTGATTCCTAGTTCCTGACAACGAATTCAAATAACAGCACGCTTGTCTATGCTAACAAACAAAAATCACAATCTATCCTAATAAAATACGCAAAACGTCGATTGCTGTCAGAAACAAACAATCAAGTGACACAGTAGTCACAACAAAAACATGAAAATACACACATACATTAATTAAATATTAGTACTATGTCTAGGCGCCAGCAACGCGAATATACTCTACCCAGTGCACCATATTAAACATGGGGAACAGAAACTTCACTATGCAACACAATCTACGATCTGACAGTCACACAAGGTGCCATCAATTCAAAATTCTGTTCAAGGGACGTTATATTGAGTGAATACGCTAATCAACACAATCTGACGGTCACAGAAGGTGCCATCAATCCGAGGTCCTAGCAGGGGACCCCACAATGTAAGTTAACACTTCTGGGGACTGTATAAAAAATGATTGATTATGAATATACGCAAAATGTAGTTTCCTGACAACATTTATTTTCCAAAAACAAAGACAGACATGATCGGTGCTAAACATGTTTTGATAGAATATTGTAAACAACTAACCGGTGGTTTAAGGCCACAATAGACAAGGATCCTGGGTGGCAGAAGTGAGTCAAGTACACTGGCCCTAAAAATGTGGAAAACGCAATCTCAATTGATCTGACGCTGAGCAGACTTTGACGGTTCAAATCTATATTGGTGCAGCTGAGAGCAAGTGTTTATTGGGATTTGTACGTCCTGACAAGGCCGGAGCAGCTGTACGTTACCCTGTTTGCTTCGTGCAGCGATGTAAGTTGCAGCTGGCGAGATGTGTGCAGCGGAGGCGAGGTGTAAGGTGGACCCGTGAATCGATCGCGGCCAGGAAATAAATGCAAAATCTCACGATCTAGTGATCAGGCAGACGGATCGCAATTTACTCTCTACCAGAGCCCTGAAATCACAGTAGATATTAGTGTGTGACACTCCCGTTCGCTGGTCGTATCTAGAACCAATTTGGCTCACTCATACGAAAAAGAGCACAAGTATATACAAAACATCAAGTCTGGTAAACCAAAAACGAATAAGTGTGCCCTCGGCAAACGAGTAGTCCGAGACGTTTGAAGTCACACTGTCAGTACCGTAAGAACTTCACCACAGGTTCCCCGGTCTAACTACTCGCAAGTGAAGTCAGTCTTAGGACGGGTCCCAAGTACCAACCACACATGCCAGAGCTACGATCAGAAGTTGCTCCAAACCTAAGTCCAGAGCTCGAGTCCCTCGCACTTTCCCAGATAAGAAATTCCGTTTTTCCGCAAGGTGCACGAACGATACCGCCTTCACCCCGTCTTGAGCCAATCACTGGGCTTTAGATGCTCTAAATCTCCCCTCCTACACGACAGCACAAACTCATGTCGAACCAGCCTAAGAATTAAGAAACCTTCGTCTCTGGAAAAATAAAGAAACCGCCAATTACTGGCTTTTTTAATTTTTTGCAGTGGGAGATGATGTTTTTCTCTGGCGTCGCACTACTTCCCACGACAACAAGCGAACAGATACAATCTTAAAAATCTTTATCTAAATTGCCTGTGCCTTGGAGCAAGTTAGTCCTAGCTATGAGGAGTCATAAAGAATCTATCACTAAACGTTTCTCAGAAGCCAGAGTTTCCTGTACGACCGAGTAGGCCGATGGAAGTGTGTCAGAGGCCTATTTGCGGTATCGGTGAACACGAAATCTAGTGAATTTTTAATAGGCGTGGCACTTCACACAATGCTCGGTTTATGACTTTACTGTGTAGACGGGTAACTTCAGTCCATTTCCCGCAGACCAGCCTCCGGCATTGTCCTGCTAGAGATCTGTCTCGACTAGGGGATGCTCTGTCTGCCCTGTGTGGCTGTGGGCCTGTCCAGCAAGATTTGCTGAGGAATTCGCTCGAGGCCACTTGCTTCCTAAAAATACATTATGCTTT
The DNA here is from genome assembly GCF_021461395.2 of Schistocerca americana. Classification (NCBI taxonomy): domain Eukaryota; kingdom Metazoa; phylum Arthropoda; class Insecta; order Orthoptera; family Acrididae; genus Schistocerca; species Schistocerca americana. The sequence goes on along the minus strand of NC_060123.1, from coordinate 397,949,760 downwards.
TAGCGCCCTACAGGCTCCATCAACGCCTGTTCTGGCCATTAACTTTCTAGAGCCTCGCTCCAGTTGCGTAACGTCGTAAAAAAATCTTTAGGAAAAATAGGTGGGAGAGTAACTTTTCCTATCTCAACATCTTAATAAAATTACTCATCTACTATCCACATTTCCCAAATCACTTTCACTATCGTGATAAACAGTCTTGAACATGTTGTCCTTCAGATCTTCTTTCCATCTGTACGAGAATGTTGTCTTGCTGGGATGCCCTTATGCTGACATGTAACTGAATGCGTCGTGAACTATTTGATGGCCTTCATGGATAATGCCGCTCCGATATCACTCCAGGTGGACTTGTTCCTTAGTGTTTCTTTGGATCCAGAGTCGTAATTCCTGATAAAAATAATATTTCTTTATTTTTAAAGATTTGATGGGTACGTTGCATTTGGATTGCGAGTGATGAGTCTGGCCCACAAGAGGAAAAAATCTCATTCGTAGCTTCTCCCTGATGAAATTTTAAATATTGTTATTGGCTGAAGCCTTTTCGATCCAGAATCGTAATTCTTGATAAAAACAATCTTTCTTTTTTAAAAATTTTGATAGATACGCGGCATATGGGTTACGACTGGTGAGTCTGGCCCACAAGAGGAAGAAATCTCATTCGTAGCTTCTCCCTGATGTTAGATAAAAATTCAGAAGAATTCGTATGTTCACCCGCCAGTGAGGGGCGCACCCTATTCATTTTGCCGCAGATTTAGCATGTGATATTGTGTTATGTTTTCCGTAATCGTCTTCCATACACTGGACATACTTTCATTTGTCTTTGACAATGGGTTGCTCTTTTTCTAGGCCTTTTCTTTCCCCGATTTTCCAGGTATAACGGACATATTCCCAGATTTACCAGAACAGAATAGTTAAGTGTCGTACATTCGGTGCCTTTTTCGGTAGCACATCTCGGTGCTCACTACTGAGTAATGAAGCTCGCTTCACAAGTAATAATCCTGTGTCTATTATGTACACTGCTTTGCAAAAATTAAAGACGAGCTAGTTGAAGTAAGAACATATTAACTATTCGGCGGAAATGAATGAAACTGCGGGAGTGTGTTGCCAGAGGTCTCCAGGAAATCATATGGCGTGCCGTCAGCATGACTACAGCGCCAAATGAAGCCGGTCTCGCAACTCGAGGCTGTTGAAGGAACAATAAAGGCAGTGAGTATCAATCGGTGAGCAGTTATGGCGCACTGTTATGCATTTCTTCGTTACAACATGGTCCGTACACAACATATCTGGAAGACTTCAAACGTGGAACAATCATCGGGAAACTGGAAGAAGAACGAAGTGTGACGAGTGTACACAAGAGTTTGGTATTTCGCACAACAGTAGTTTCCGTGCACGAGTAGTGTTTGGAATCACAGGAACTGCTGCGCGAGGGAGATTAGGTGGTTGACCACGGTCAACTGAAGCAGTGACATTGTACAGGGAGTATGTGAAACAGCAGGTGCAACTGCAACGACACTCATTAGGACTAATAGGCATGTAACCTTCAGAGTAGCATGGTGGCTTCACGGGGCTGGTCTCAGCAACCCGTACACTGTGTTCCGTTGACACTCCCACATCGGCGGCACTATTTGGGATTGTGCCATATGATCTGAACCAACGAGGAGAGGTATGGCGTTCTATTATTGAATGGGAGAAGATTCAGTCTGAGTAGTGATTCTGGCCGTAGCCTCACAAAGCGAAAGGACGTAAAAGGTAATGCACCAAGGAACATTATCGAACGTGATCGTTTTGTTGATCCGAGTAGTGTGGGGAGACATTATGTTGCACGGGAATACTGCTCTCCAAATCTTTCAACACAGTACACTCACCGTTCAACTTTATTGTGACACTGTACGTCTTTCTCAAGCGCATCTTTTTAGTGGTGCATACTGCCCTACATTCGTTTTTATGGATGAAAATGCGCGATCCCATCGAACAACGCAATTGGAGCACTTCTTTGAACACGAATATATACGACGATTGGAGAGACCTGCCCCATCCTCCAACTTAAGTCCTATCAAGCAGGTGTGGGATTCGTTGGGGAGACGTATTGCAGGACATCCACATGCACCAACGATCATCAAGCAGTTGTCAACCTCTCTGGTAGAGGAATGGGATGCCCTGTCAGGAGAACTCCTTACCAATTTGATCAATCTTATGACCATCATGGGTGCATGTTGTACAGCATGCTTTGCTGTTCTTTCTGAGTACACAATCTATTAACAATGATATCCCGACTTTTTAATGTTCATGGCTTCATCATAAATCTCTGTGAATTTATTGTATTTATAGTCTTTCATTAAAGATGTCACTTTTGTCCGTGCCATTGTGTATTTCTCTCACTTACCTTCTGAACCAAGCTGTGAGACTCGTGTTTGTTTTATGAACTGTAGCAGTACGTTCTATGTATGGTCCAAGTTTCATCGAACTATGTTACTTTGTAATGGCACATCTGTGTATATAAGTAGATGTAGACTCCTACAGCAAGCTACATCCCTGGACGGCCCACAGCTGAAACTTGTCGAAACCGATCACAATAACCTCTTAAATAACAAGCCACGAGGTAAAAGTGATTTCAGTCTGACATATGCCTTTGAAAACAACGATGGCATTTCGTCCAGTAAATGACCTCTTGACGCCATTCGGAATCTCACATTCTACCAGAAGTCTTCAGTCTTACGACTACTGTTCATACTTTGAAACGTCGACGAAGAAATAGCAACACCAAAAATTAATTAAAGTATACTAAAGAAATTTCATTAATTCATTTGTCTAGGTAACATATCTGAGTGATTAACATCGCAAGATCACAGGTTAATGCAAGCGCGAGATAAGCCATTGCGAATGTGAAATGCTGGTATATTAATAACCGGTGCCAGATCCAGATATCTTTATGTTGGGGAAGAGTTTTGAGGAACATCCTACCCCATATAGGATGATGCAGATCAACTTACACGCTTATTTGTGACTGCAAAAGTAATAAAGCTAGCTCTTTCACTTCATTAGAAAAACTGAAGCATACTACAGGGAAATAATTCACCGATGCAATCGGTATTTCACAAAGGAGTGCACAGAACTATGTTGTAAACACACCACAACGCAAAATACACTATTCAATCATAAGTGTCTGGCCACCTACTAGCGGACAAGAATATGGGCCACGTCCACGGTTCGCCTTTATGATGGCTTGAATTCTATAGGGGACAATTTCAATGACATGTCTGAATGTCTATGGATCTATGGCAGCCAGACAAGCTCCAAATCAAAGAAGGTAGTGTTGTTGCATGTTGAGGAATGGAGTAAAATCAATATTCTAGATAACCCCCATGGTGTTCCATTGGGTTCGTGTTGGGACTTCGGAAAGCCAATCCCTGTCAGGAACGTTATTGTCCGCAAACCATTGCCTCATAAATCGTGCGTTATTGCAGAGTGGTAATTGATGCATGTCAGTCCAGTGCTAGTCTGATACATCTCAAATGTCATTGATATTGATTTATAATCGTGACCACAGGCGTCTTAGCAATAGGATTGCACGTTTCACTGAGAGGACAGCAGCAGTCATGCAGTCCGCTTGCGGCCAAGTCTCTAGAGAAAGCTATGCAGACGCTGCCCAGTGCCAGCACTGTCACCGTCGTAGTTGCTGTTGCTGTAGCTGGCCTCTTTTTCTTGTCAGTTATTTGTAACGAGTCTTCATACTTTTGGAAACATACTGGTTAAGTAAACTTCCCGTTTGCTGTGTTACGTGTTCACCAATCATTTCTACTTCTGTTCAGCTTTCCTACGACTACACTCGCCACACCATTCTGTAGTCCACGTGTCCAAATCGTTGTGTATGACGTCCTGCACAACCACTACTATCTGAACTCAGTTAATGATTTTAATTAATAATGTCAGTTATTTACAGGATTAAACCACGTACTATTTCATTCCCTCTTTATTTATGACTGTGTTGCATGTAATTTTTTCTGAAGATTAGCTGGGTACGTTATGAACATGGATGGGCTCAGTGGCCAAGGCAGTGACATGGTATTCGAGCCGACGCCCCTGAGAGTTGCAGCCCAACTATCAGAGGAAAGGGCGAGGGGTTGAGACGAGCTGACCGCTCAGAACAGGTAGTGACAGCAACCTGGTCATTGTCAGTGCTGACGTCTGTGAAACACATTCTTTGCAGTTTTTCGCATCATGCGCCCTGTGCGGTATGGCGCCCATGGCTATATTAATGGAAATCGTAAAACGTAGCATGAAGAACACTTACATATGCAGAGAGTGTCACTTTCTAGAAGTAATGCCATCTGACCAAAACACACTCCAAACAAACCTTGTTTTGCGCCAGTGAGTCGCTTTCCACGACTGGTGGGAGAGAGAAGTCAATGCCAGATAAAGACTTAGGTATTCCTTGAGACGTGACAGACCTGCATTGTGGAAATGGCTTTTCTCCTCCGTTTCCACAATGCAAGTAATGCACTGAGCCAACTTCTGAGCGGCGTGAGGGTGAACAACCTCTGGCCCATAGGGTTGTAGGGGTTGGATGATCTAAAGCCGCAGCAGAGTACGAGGACTAAGGAGTCGGCTAGTTATAAAATCGTTGATATGGAGACTGGCGTATTGGCAGAAGTAGCAAACATAGCTGAGGAGTATGAAAGTGAGGACTGTTTATCAACTGCATTCGTGGATGGGTAAAGATTGGCTAATGTTGTGAAGCTTTTCGTAGGAGGGAAGACAATTGTTAAAAAATATCTGGCAAGCATTTTACAGAGCCTTTTTCATAGGTGCACTGGAACTGCGTGGGATTTTAGAGAAGAGAAAGAACTCTGTGTTGAAGACAACGCACTTCGGTGTGGGACACAGTGGAATAGACTTCGTCTGGGGAGTTTGAAAGCAACACTTGGTCTAGAGATTTCGTCTGAAGAATAGATAGAGGGAGGGTGTGTTGCCATCCCCGCCAGATCATGCCACACCCTACGCTTCACTCAACTGTGTCGAATATGGCGAAAAACCAGAGGTTGTGTGAGCAGGGTATGAAAATTAACGTGTATTTCTACTTGTGTTGTTCAGATTAGCCACATTTCCCGAATCCAATACTTCTCTTAAGTCCCTAAAGGCTTATTCATGACTCAGAATGTTGGTTGCATGAGTAGTTTTTAATTCTTCCGTCGAATTCAGGCAATCACTGTCTGACCACCATAGCTCATGCACAGAGTATGGTCTTGTCCCATTCACCTCAACTAACAAGTTTAACTAGATCATTCATGTATTAGATTAATATGACGACGTCCAATAAGTAATGCTACACAGTTTCTTGTTTTGAAGGCAGGCTGGTTTTATTCAGGATTCCAATACACCATATTATTCCACATTCCTTTCCACATTACGTTTGCACAATGCGACGGCCTTACGCCACCTTGCTGAGAGGGCCTGAATGCCTGCTCTGTATCGCTCCACTGATAGACGTCAGAGCCAACGTTTGCTCCATCAATAACCTCCCATTCATCCATGATGGATGAAGAAGGACAGTCCAAAGAAGTTTTTTGAGCTACTGTCTGGTGCGCAGACTTGTGTATGCCTTGTTATGGAGAAGTTCGTTTGTATTTTTTGGAGACAAACACATTGAAGTCGTTTCTTCAGTTCCCTGAGCGTACACCAATACACTTCAGAGTTGATCGTTGCACCATCAAACAGAATAACCCTTTCAGAGTCTCAGAAGATCGTCCCTATAATTTTACCGGCTCACGGTGTGGCTTTGATCATTTTCTTCATAGAAGAGGTGGTGTAGCGCTGCTCCATGTATTGCCGTTTTGTTCCCGGTTCGAACAGATGAGCTCGTGTTTTATCGACTGTAACTATGTTCGACAAAAATTATCAAGATCAGACTCGTAACGCGCTAACGATTCCACACAGGTGGTCCTTCGTCGCTCTTCATGGTCTTCTGTTAGGCAGCGACGAACATAGATGGCACACAACTTTGAGAACCCCAACTGGTTGTCGGGTTTGCCAACATTAACAACAGAGACGTACAATTGACTGTGTCCTATCGATCCCCTCGAATGAGAGTGTCCGCACGTTCCAACATCTAAAGAGTCACAGCTGTGGGAGGCCGGCTGGCACGAGGAAGATCGGACAGGTTTGGGCGACCTTGTCTTCGTGATAGCAGATGTCTCACCCAACGACTCACTGTGATTTTTATCACTGTCAGGTATCAGTAGATATTCTGAAGCCGCCTATGAATATCTACGATGCTCTGGTTTCCCTCCAAAGGAAACTCAATGACAGCTCTCTGCTGTGACAGCACCTCCGTCGCAGACGCCAATTTGAACGCTAAGTCTAGCGGCGCCAGCTATCAAACTTCGAGAAACTATAGAAGCTGAAGAGGGAATATACCACACTGTCCCACAACGAAATCCACACATTTTCTACCGGAATTTTGACGAGAAAAAGCGTATTGCATTACTTACTGAACACCTCTCGTACTGTCCCAAGTAAGTTAATTTTCTTGCTCTCTGCGTTCTTGTGCTCGAACAGAGCCTGTACGTAACATAAGGTTCTGCTTTCTGGCCAATCGGACCCCATAAATCGGCGTTATCTGATGTAATTTGGGGGGGGGGGGGGGGGGGGCAAGTGGTCAGCACACTGCTCTCGTGGTCGTCGTCGGGTTTCTTGACACCGGAACTGCAACTAATCGATGGAGTAGATCTTCAGCCAGCCCCACGAGAATGCCCCTCCCCCCCCTCCCCTGCCCACTCCCTCCCCAACCAGTACCAGTCACTCCACCAAGGAAATTCCAGGAAGCAAACGCGATTCGTCTGCATTTGCAGCCAGCCACGCATACCCCTCAGCTACCGAGGTGGACGAACAGTCCCTGTAATAATTTGATATTTTTGTATTTCAGCAGAAAACTTTTTAGTAAACTGTGGTTAATGTGGACCAGTGTTTCTTTTCGTAGATTGATGAATTCCCAGTTCGTCACCTTTTGTCAAGCATAACACAATGTCTCGTATTTCCTAGGACCACCCCTGTCTTGTTAGGTACCTGTTGCCTGATCTCATTTTTGGATAAAAGCATAGGGCCCGATCGGAAGTGATCTTACTGTCGTCAAGTCCAAATGATGTGCAAAATTCTGGCATTCACAGGTGTATGTCAAAGCTCAACTGTCCTCACGTAACAGAAACAATCGTAGTCTCTGAAATGTTTCTTTGCTGTTAACAGTACAGACTGTTGTAAAATGCCTTCACATTAAACTCATTCAGCATTTTCTGAGCGCAACGAGGGAACCACACCGAAACAACAAGATACACCCCCACGCCATTAAACAGCACCTCCGTACTTCACGTCTTGTAACTTCCTACGCACAATAAATGTGTTTGCATGACTGGTAGTTGCACTTTGGAACACACGACTGATCCCTTCCACCGATTTCATAGAATTTTTTACAAGCACCCTTAACAATATTCGATGCTTCATGTCCGTCTGTACAAGAGCGCTGGCAGGTCTACATTTAGTTGTGGTTGTTTCTTCGCGTTTCTATTTCACAGTCACATCACCAACCGTCTACTTGGGCAAAATTATAATTGTTGAACTGTCTTATATGCATACATTATTCAGATCATCTTCTATTTCAAGGCAATGTTCGAAGTCACAATACCTCCCGCTTCCTTTTATACTGTCTGCTCCATATATCGTGAGATCTAGCGGTCAATCCCACGTTACATACAGGCGTCCGGATACCTTTGATCAGACGGTGTATATACAGCTCTTATGTTTCCAGGGGAGTACGTACATCCTATACCTACAGTGCTAAATGTGCAATTTTGGTGGCCCTTATTGGTGAACCTTTGACGGGTAGAGATCTGAAATTCTTGGTATGCGGGTCCAAATGAAGTTACCCAAAGACTCATTCGGTTTTGCGTTTGACCCTGGAGACATTTGGGAAGAAGGTCAGTATGAGCTAACTCTCTTTATACTGGTTTAATAGCTTCAATAACTGCAGATGGTATTGTATTTTGATGTCTAAATAACTCTTTTCTACCCGCTGCATCAGCTTATCGGAACTTGCACTACGAATCAGCACCAGGTGGGCAAAGACCGTGTATAGGTGTAACATCAGTGGATAATTTTTGGAAGAATGTAGCCAACACTGCTCTTTTCATGCTTTGTTGGTCATGTATATCGTTTGTTAGTCTTTCCATCTGATAACTTCTCTTTTCCTTTTGCCTGCTTCAGTTTTGGAAGGCGAGTTCCCGTCCGTTTTTGAACGTGGCCCATACATTCAATCTTTAAAATCTAATGTTCACTTACGGTTGACTTTCCACTACTGATTGGAAAGCCTTCGAATCACCATCGCCCAAGAATTCAGTGTAGAACACACCTCTCTCCTACTGTGAGCGTCTGAACACAGAAACAACTGCAGCAGCCTCCATACCTCCACTAGTTCCCTCATAATTATTAGCACAATTTGATTTATGGCTTCCACTTATTCGATTGTCAGCTGATTTACAGTGATGACATTATTTCGCTGGTACTGGTACTTCGACGTCTAAACGTTTAGCTGTTGCTAGTGACAGCTGCAACTGCATTTTTAGTAGTGTGGCCTGTCTTCTTCTGTGTACCATCACCTGCCACAGTTAGGTCCGTTGTGTTATTTAATTCTACGGTTTCTTGAGCAGCAACTTTTATACAAGGAACAGCAAGAGATTTACACATTCACCAATTACTTTGGTTTACTTAATTATCTGGTTGGTGGGTTTGGCAAGTTTAGCGTCACACATAATGCTTGAGCTGCAGTCAGTCCATTACCTATGCACCTCACTCCGTACAATAATCTAAATTGCTCTCAAACAAGTCATTCGTGCACTTTTGATAACTCCAATATGACATAGAGAGCCTCCAAACTTTGGACTGAATAATATGTTTGGTAGCAAGTCCAGTCCTTCCAGACGTGTCCTCACAGACACTAATTTGCCCACCAAAAACCTTATAGGAGGCAGGATCTAGTAAAACTTGTCCTAACACACACTAATCTAATAAAACATAACGTACACTACTTACACCATTTTCTTTGTCAATAAAGAAATTCTCATGGTTTCCAAGTTTTCTCTTCGAAGGACTAGTGAGCGTGTTCTTACCATGTGTCTGTGATTCAACGTATGCTGATCTCCATAGAAACGTCACTTCTCAAAACAACCCTTTCTTTTCATCACGTCAAAAAGAGGTATAATAACGTGTAATAACGCACCAAACATCTATGGCTACAGATCAAAACCAATAAAACATTAAAACCACAAAGTAACTCCAAAAATGCATGCGCAATGCCATCTTTTGTGTTTACATACTGCATCCAAACTCTTTAAACGAATTTAACATGAATTTAAGGAATAAATAGCTAAAAACCACAGCCTTTTAGATTGAATAATTCCAGAGGTAGAGATACTTAAGGAAGTCAGTGAAGTAGGACCGGATTTTTTTATATTTGCACTATTAACTTTTAAATAATAAAAACTACACGTCCAACTAGAATTAATCGACTGATGATGCATCAAGTTATTCAGGAGAGATCGAATATTATTGAAACATAATAATCGGAAAATATCACTTGTCGACCTATCTCACCACACGTACTTCCCTCAGTTTCTCTAGTATATTACAACATTACGAAGACATATTTATTCAGCTGCCTGTGTGTTTTCTCCATTCTGGAGGAGACTCTGTTTTCATATCGTTACATTGTAATGTGGATTGTGATTATCTTACACACTTTTAATGAAAATGTCGTTTCTGCCCTCAGTCTTTGGAATTAGCTGTATTTATGTGGTTCTTCGAATTCTATTTCATCTTTAGCTACGATAGCATGAAATCACCCAATCACTCCAATGCTGGACGTAGGCTCGTTTGGCGAGAAGTGGGAATACATATCGCACCTAATAATATTGTCAAACACGATAGTTTTGTGGCGTGGAGAGGCGCGATGTTGCATCTTTGAACATGGTACACCCACTTACATGTATTACTTAGAAACTGTATTCCTTCTCCTTTCCCTGTCATGGGTACATTCTGCCTTTACCTCATTGGTAGGGATGACAAGGCGCGGCCGCGTCTAAGAGCACAGGCGGAGGAGCTCTTGGAACGAGATGTTATTCGGCGAATGGACAGACTGTTCCCCCCGATGTAAACCCCATCCAGCACGTGTGGGATGCGTTGGGTAGACGCATTGCAACACGCCCACATACAGCAACGACCAGCCAGCAGATGTCAGCCCCGATGGTAGAGGAATAAAAAGCCCAACTACAGAACTCCTTACTAACCGTGAGGCCTGCGTGGGGGCACGTTACAGATCATAGATCGCGGTAACTTCAGTTTAAATATTTTCTCTGAATAAAAGTGTCACTTCTGTTTGTCTCATTGCGTATTTCTTTCAGTTACTTTCTGTGTTACATTGTAGCAGTTTCTCCTGTTGAGGCGTAGCGCCGTATACCGATCCTGCCTTGGAGGCGGTTAAGTGGAAGATGTGTCTCAGAGCTGGATAGTGACAAATGGTGACGAGAGACTGGACGCGCACGTAGTTTATGTATCAGCCGATAGAGGACAATATTGGATAGGGGGACTGTGATTTTAGTTTCGATTGTGCCCACTAGAGTGCTCTAAAGTAATAGAATGTTTTTCATAAACGGTTCTATTATTTTCATAAAGTTTTATTATGTCTTTTTGTGTATGAAAAATGTTATAAATGTGTTTTAGCAGTATGAATGATGCGTGAGTGTGGTTTAAGGTTAATATGAAGATAATTGTTTAACGAGTTATGTAGTGGGGTTTAGTGTGGGAACATTTCGAAGAAGTACGGATATGGACAAAGGGGATTTTTGTAGATTAGATTTGTAAAGTAAGTTTATGGTAAAGGGAAAGTTAATTCAGGTATAAATAAAAATGGTAAATAACTTTATGCATAAACAAAATTTCAGCATATAAGAAAATTACGTCGGTAAAAAGTGCAGTTGTTAGGTTTACTATTTTGCGATTGGTTATTGATGAAAAGCGCGGATTGACGCGGGAGAATGGTGTTTTACTATTGGCTGTTGAGTAAACTGACCAATGGTAGAGCAACATTCTTCGCTCGCCTTCCTCTGCTGGTAGAGAAGACGTAGAGTATTCTAGAGAAGAGTGGGAGCCTAGCCATGAAACAGTTCGGACGTGTGTAGTAGTAGTTCCAATGGAAACGATAAGTTGCCCGATCTAGCAGTGTTTCATACATCAAAAGTGTGGTAAAGTGACGGCAAAATTATTCCGATGGGCGAGTAGAAATTTCGGAATTTTTAAGTGAATTTTGTGACGAGAAAAGACACACATTCCACGTGGTGTATTGAGCAGGTCGGTGGCCAAAAACTGTGACTGCATTTGGTACCGACTGGCTTAATATTTGGCGAGCATTCTCAATCAAAAACAATCAGTATTTTTGTAGCTATTAAGTTTTCGGGAAATGCAACACCATAAACTTGTTAACGAGAGTGAAAGGGATTGTGAGTGACTGTGTTAAGACTAGCATGGGCTTGGCAGTGACACTTGTTCACCTAAGTTTCAGAATATATTAATAGAAGACAAAATTTCCAACCTTTCATTTCGTGTGAAAACTTTCTGCCGAAGCGTGGATTAGTGACTTTAATTGCATCCTGGTTCACGTCGAAGTACAGTAGGTTTCACTCGGCTTCCCTATTGATGATATGCTGAGACAATGTTCGCAGGTAGGTGCAGGTTCGTCGTAATGGGACGTAAAGAACCGCGCCGCCGCACTGTGTATGGTCCAAGTTTCGTTGAGCTACAATGCTTGCCGGAGAGAGATCGTACGAAAGTCCTTTCGTCCTTAAGATTTGCACCCCCAGTGTATATGTCGTATTGCTTAGAAATTTTTTATTTCATTATTGTGTTATACTCTCGGCAGACTGTTGTTGACTTATCATTATCTATCGCAAGCTATACTGATTCTGTTGCGTTTGTGTGAAAATACTTATGTTGCTCACAAATTCTTTTACCAAACAAGACCATTTCTGCACAACCTCCAGTCTAAACGTCATAAAAACCTCACTCGTCCCAAACACTACGTTACAATTGCTTTTCGTGTATTTCTTTGCTGAAAAACCTTCGCATCCGATATGTGTCATAATTGTCCGTACTGTGACTAATGCGGTGTGAATATCTGTTAACTCTAGAGGCCTCTTCCAATGCGATCGTTTTTGAGGGAAAACACAGTCAAAAATGGTTCAAATGGGTCTTAACATCTGACGTCATAAGTCCCCTAGACTTAGAACTACTTAAACCTATCTAACCTAAGGACATCACATACATCCATGCCCGAGGCAGGATTCGAACCTGCGACTGTAGCAGCAGCGCGGCCCCGGACTGAAGCGCCTAGAACCGCTCGATCACAGCGGGCAGCAAAACATTGTCACTAAGCTCCCATAAAACCTCGATATTTCTGACTTCCCTGCCTAGGCCATTTTGCTAGGTGTAAATGGCAGTAATGTACTGCTTGGCTCTTCTTGGAACATGCAGTCTCCCAATTTGAAATTTGGAACTCTGTGTGCTGCACAATGGTTCTGCTGTAGCAGCAGCAACGGGACATTTTTGGTAAAAATCTCGCTCTTACTAAACCAACTCTTGACTAAACGCGCTGCTTCTCTTTGGATCTTGGAAACCACCTCGATTATTCCTACCTGACTAGATTTCCAAACTGACGACGTATGCGGGTGAATTTGCAGTTCTTCATGACCTTTTTAAGAATCTGGAATCAGTTAGTTTATAGTAAGAGTTCCGAATTAAATCGCAGATGCAAAGATGATTTTGTAGTTGTCACAATTTTCGTTGATCGATCGACAATCGTGAAATATTAATATATCTTTGCGTCTGTCTATGTCACCGCGTCATCCCCGAGTAACCTCATGGAAGCTGCGCAAACACTGTCTCCACTTACGCGTACACCGTAATTACTGAGCCACGCAAACATTTGGGGTTACTCTCGTCTGGTACGAGACGTTCCCAGTAGCGTCCACTGGGGGCCGAACCGCGCAATAACCTGGATTCGGTGTGGGGCGGCAGTGGGGTGGGTGGATTGCTCCACAGCAGTTGTGGCGTCACGAACCACTGAGGGCTACAGCGGGACGAAGCCTCTCCGTCGTTTCTAGGTCCCCAGTTTAGTACACAATACACACCGCACATAACCTCATGCAGCCGTAGTCATCATCCACCAGTGTATTTATATACTTCACTGAATATTAACGAACCTGTTACACACTATTTGTGTATGTCGAAAATAACGTTGTGGGTATTTTCTCCTAGTCATAAGAACGTGCAAAAGAGTTACCCGAAACAGTGCGAAGGTTGTGACTATCATTATGTGTGAAGCAAAAAGAGTTCTTGTTACTAATTACCATCGGGAGACAAAATCTGATGAATGCTCTATGGCTGTGTTGCGAAAGATCGCAAATTTTTTTATTGCGACAATTTATTTACTCAAAAACGTGCACTGGCAATGAGAAGATCGAAAAAGCTGGCTTAAACGCACAGTATTTGATATCACCCGATGGTTGCAATATCGGCACTACGTAATCGGCATCGAGTGTATTACAAATGGAGTAAAAGAAGGACTGGGGAAAGCTTGTGAACTAATATGAAGTATGCATTGTTCCAACATCCATCCTATTTACAATATTTGTCTCCTTCAGCTTTCTAGTATGAATTGATCAGTCGAATGAAGTCTTATATGCAGTTATAAATAGTTATTTTCCAGATATTCCACAATCAGATTTCGGGGGTGGAATAATCTCCCTGAAAAACCTTTAGGTAAAATTTATTATAATAAGGGATATATTAGTCCGCTAAGAAGCAGTCATTCCCTGACAGAACAAAACTAAATTCCAGTTTGTGTTAGTAAAGATTCCTACAGATAGTTTTGCATTTCAGGTATTTACAGTATAAATGAACATAAATGCCATTTCTAACCAATGCAGATTATGAGCTGTACATATTGAACGCAACTAAAGAGAATTTATCCAAGCCAAAGATCAAAATTCCACGTGGTTGCGGCGAAAGGAGACATGCCTCAAAAGATTACCTTTTTTGACACTTAGATTGTCGAGACACACAACAATCATGATGTAAATTTATTAGGGCACTCTCATGTTGGAGGATAATCGTTCAGTGAAATATTACGGTTCTCGGAAGGCCATTTAGGAATAGCGTATTTTATTTCTGCCTCTTGGTTTTGACACACTTATGCTTTAAAAAAAACGAATTATGAAATATAAGATTTATTACAAAATTTGTTCTGATTTGCCCGTTTCTTGATATCGCATAGACAGTTATTTTTTGAGCTCTTGAAATAACACGGGCGCTGCAGTCAGTTGCAGTGGTAGTTTGACGCGTGGGATGGCTTCCAGGGCGACAGGTGGCACGTAGTTATCCAGTTCCCACGCAGAGGCGTTATGCAAACGACTTGCGGAGACTGACGACCGCATTCTGAATAGCAGATATGCGGAGGGCTAGTCCCATCAGAAACCAATTTGAGGAAATTCCTTTAACAAAACAACGTTGAAAGGTATGCCAGTTAAATACTAAAACAGTTGTAACAAATATCAGCAAAAATTTCAGAGTGAATAATGCAAATATGTCTCATACAGTCCTTGCAGCTGCAGAGACTACAGTGATATTGGTGAGAATGAACAATTAGTTTAATGTTCAAAAGACTGCCAAAATTTCAGAACTCAAGAAAAAGCCATCAAATTACAGAATAAGTAACTGAATATGACTATGCAAAATTTAAATTGTAAATGCTGTCTGTGGGATGTGAATGTTGGACACAGCCAGCTAGAGCACTACTCGTGTTATGTCAGAATTCCATTTCCAGTCCTGAAATCAATAATATGTTCATTAAGACAACAGTGAGTTGCAGTTGATGTCTGTGATCTCATTTTATTATTTTCTGTACAATACAGTCTAGAGTCGTTTTGATTTGACTGATAATACTGGTTTCTGCCAAACTAGACCATCTTCAAATAAAAACTAGAATAAAGAAAAACAAAACTTTAGTTATCCGTGATGGCTGAAGTTATTTATAGGAAAATAAGAAAGTAATGTACAGATAAATGCACGTAAAATCAAGGATATTATTTGCGAAACACATTCCTTCTTCGGTATGTTGATCCGCAAAGATTTAACCTCAGTTACAAATCTCCTAAGAGCCAGATGAGTCAGTAACGATGAACAATATTAGAATGTAGATGGCAATGAACACCTCACATTAAAGATACATGGCACGTATCCGCAGGACATGTGGTGAATAACTGAAAACGATCATGATGTCTTCACTGGAAAAATATTTCAAATTAGTCCCCAATTCCAATCTCTAGGAAGGAACGGCAAGGGGCAAATAAATAATGAAAGTTGACTAACTAATGATGTAACGTACTTCAAGTCAGAGCACTGCTTGACAGAAGTTTGAATGTAGTATGGAAGCGACGTAATCTCGTCAACATTATTTCTTTCCAGAGATTAAGTATCTAGTCATCTGTTCAGTTCTCTATCATCCATCCACTACCTGGTCTCTCCTTCCAGTCAACTGATAACTCATTTCATTCTATTTTTTTCTATTATGTAGGCATTAACTGTTTTTTTAAACCTGGCTTTGTTGTCACATTCCTCATTTTATCCATTTTTTACTGCCCCTTACATATCACATGAGCTTCATCTCGTCTTCCTAGATACGTGATTTTCCTTTCTTTGTTATTCTTCATGATTTGGAACTATACACGAAAACAGGTACAGCCATAACTTTACAGAGTTTGATTTGTGTTTTTCGTTTTTCTTACCAAAGTTCTTCCTGTTCTTCCGCAGATAGCTTGAATTTTATTAACCTTCTTCTCAGAGTCTTTGTCATAGTTAAAACTAAAGTCACATCCTACATAATTAAAGTGGGATCCTTATTCTAATTTTTTTATTATTGTTATTTTCGATATGACGGATCCTTTCCTTTGAAAGGCGTTATCATTATTGCATTTGCCGATGTAGTTAAACTGCAGTATATTGCATTTATATGCTCATCATCGTATAATAAAATATTTAATGTATGATACAATCTGTTTTAATTCTTAACTCTGTTTCATCACTACGCTTCATGACTAGGTCATCAATATACGATTTCAATAAAGTGTATGATAAACTAAAAAACACATTATTTTATTAAAATTTCATCAACCTTTTTCGAACCTGACTTAAGTATTTTCGTGTATAAGAAGGTTAATAAAAAAAAGACGTGACTGTTTTTTAAAAGCTATATATATTTTCAAATTGTTTACGAAACAACCTCATCCCCTTCCGAATACCCTCCATTACAAGTAATACGTTTCTCCTACTGTTGCTTCCAATGTGCAAAACATTTTTCGTAATCATCTTTAGAAACAACTGACAGTCATCCCTCCTATTTTCCATGACTTTTTCAATGTTATCAAATCGGTGTCCTTTCATGGCCCTTTTCATGTAAGGAAACAATAAAACATCGCACGGAGCCAGGTCAGGCGAGTGAAGTGCATGGGCAGCGGAACCATGCCATTTTTGGCCAAAAACGGCCTAACAGAAAAGGCTGTGTGTGCAGGTGCGTTGTCGTGGTGGAAGAACCAGTCTCCTGTATGCCACAAATGAACACTGTTGCGCAATTTTCTTAAAACTTCAAAATATAAGGTTTGATTGACGATCTGACCTAGGGAAACAAACTATGAATTAACTTAGCCCTTGGCATCAAAAAATGCAAATCACCATTGTTGTGATGCTATATTTCACTTGATGACATTTTCTTGGAGAGGGTGACGATGACGTGTTCCATTGGCTCTTTGTTGCTTTGTTTTCAAGTCGTAACCAGAGCACCATGTCTCATCACCAGTAATCACATTTGACAGAAAATCTGGATGAGTTTCAGGCTATTGTTTCAAAGCACGACATGTTCCAACTCGACGTTCCTTTTGACTGTCAGTCAAAACGCGAGGAACAAACTTGACAGGAACACTTTTAATTAATAACTTTTCAGTTAAAATTCGCTGAACCGAACTCCCAAATAACCAACTAATCTCTGACAGCTGATCGATTGTCAGTCAACCATCTATGAGCTCTGAATTCAATATTCTCGTCGATTCGGGCAGTTATCGGACGTCCAGAACGAGATTTCTTATCAGTTGACATGCCATTTTTAAATCGAGCAAACAACTCGTGCACTTAAGTTTTTCCCATAGAGTCATCTTGGTAAGCTGTTTTCAACATCGAAAAAGTTTCAGACCATTTTAACCGAGTAGGAAACAAAATTTCTCAGCTGCACATCGTTCACATAAACTTGCCATACACGCAAAGGCTCAATCTGAAAATAGTAGGGTTCAAAGAAAATTGTATAATCGAAGCAGGGTTAATTATGAAGAAGGCAGGACAGAGGGTGTGTTGCTGTGAACAGTTCATTGATGGGGTTGTTCTTGTCAGAATCGATAGCAAACCAACAATGATGACTCGCCAGATGAAGATGAAAAGATAGAGAAAGAGAAAGAATATGAGAATATTGAAAGGGTAGTATAATACGTAAAGGGAGATGAAAACCTAATAATCATGGGGAACTGGAACGCAGTAGTAGGAGAGGAGAAGGAGTAGGAGAAAAGGTTGCAGGGGAATATGGGCTAAGAACAAGGAATGAGAGAGGAGGAAGACTAATCGAGTTCTGTAATAAATTTCAGTTTGTAATAGTGAATACTCTGTTCAAGAATCACAAGCGCAGGAGGTATACTTGGGAAAGGCCAGGTGATACGGGTAGATGTTAGTTAGATTACATGGCATTCAAAGAGGGATTTCAAAATCGGGTACTTGATTGTAAGGCGTATCCAGTAGCAGATCACAGTGTAGTAGTGATGAAGAGTAGGCAGAAATTCAAGAGATTATTCAGGAAGAATCAATCAGCAAAGAAGAAGGATACAGAAGTACTAAGGGATGACGAGACACGTTTGAACTGTAAGGCTGTAGATACAGCAACAAGAAATAGCTCAGTAGGCAGTAAAGTTAAAGAAGAATGGACATTTCTAAAAAGAGCACTGAAAGATGTTGGGAAAAAAAAATAAGTACAAAGAAGGTAACTGCAAAGGAACCATGGGTAAGAGAAGAAATACTCAGTTGATTTATGAAAGAAGAAAGTCCAAAAATGTTCAGAGAAATTCAGGAATACAGAAATACAAGTCGCTGAGGAATGAAATAAAATGGAAGTGCGGGGAACCTAAGACGAAATGCCTTCATGAAAAATATGAAGAAATCGAAAAAGAAATGACTAGTGGAAGAACTGACTGAGCATATAGGAAACTCAAAGCAACCTTCAGTGAAATTAGAAGCAAGAGCGGTTACATTAAGAGTGCAACTGGAATTCCACTGTTAAATGCAGAAGGGACAGCGGATAGTTCAGGTATACATGCCGACGTCGCAAGCTGAAGATGAAGAGATACAGAAAGCTTGAATGGTTCAAATGGCTTTGAGAACCATAGGACTTAACATCTGAGGTCATCAGTCTCCTACAACTTAGAACTACCTATACCTAACTAACCTTACGACATCAAACACATCCATGCCCGAGGCAGGATTCGAACCTGCGACCGTAGCAGTCTCGCGGTTCCGGACTGAAGCGCCTAGTACCGCTCGGCCACAGCAGCCGACGATACAGAAAGCATACGAGGTTACTGAAAGCCTAATAAATACGTAAAGGGAGATGAAAATGTAACAGTCATGGGGGACTGGAATGCAGTAGTAGGGGAAGGAGTAGAGGAAAAGTATACACGATAAAATAGGCGTCTCTGATGTGATAGAAGAAGAAAGAGAAGTCGATTTAGAAGAGATAGGGGTCCAGTATTAGAATCAAAATTTAAGCTGTAGTGAACTTAAGATCAAATAAGGCCGAAGGGATAGATAACATTCCATCAGAATTTCTAAAATCACTAGGGGACGTGGCAACAAAGGGACTACTCACGTTGATGTGTACCATGTATGAGTCTGGCGAACATACCACCTTACTTCCGTAAAAATACCATCCACACAATTCCTAAGAATACAAGAGCTGACAAGTAGTGAGAATTATCGCACAGTCAACTTAACAGCTCATGCATCCAGAGTTGCTGATAAGAATAATATACAGAAGAATGGAGAAAAAAATCTGAAGATGTGTAGGTTGACGATCAGTTCGGCTGTACGAAAGGCAAAGGTGCCAGAGAGGCTATTCTGACGTTGCGATTGGTGATAGAACAAAAACTAAAGAAAGATCAAGATATGTTCATAGTATTTGTCGACCTGTAAGAAGGGTTCGACAAAGTCAAATGATGCAAAATTTTCGAAATTCTGAGAAAAGTACGGTTAATCTATAGAGAGAGTAGGGTAATATACAATATGTACGACAGCCAAGAGACAGTAATAAGAGTCTACGACCAAGAACAAAGTGCTCGGATTAAAAAAGGTGAGAGACAGGGATGTAGTCTTTCGCCCCTACTGCTCAACCTGTATATCAAAGAACAAATTATGGAAATAAAAGAAAGGTTCGGGAATGGAATTGAAACTCAAGGTGAAACGATTTCAATGATACAATTCGCTGATGACATTGCTATCATGAGTGAAAGAAGAATTAAATATGCTGAATGGATTGAACAGTCTCATGAGTACAGAATACGGACTGAGAGTAAATCGAAGAAAGACGAAAGGAATGAAAAGTAGCAGAAATGCTTACAGGGAAAACTTAACATCGGGTTTAGTGCTCACGAAGTGGATGAAGTTAAGGAAGTCTGCTACATAGGCAGCAAAATAACAAATTATGGTCGGAGCAGGAAGGACATCTGAAGGAGACTAGCTCTAGAAAAAAGGACATTTCTGGCCAAAAGAAGTCTGCAAGTATTAAACATAAACCTTAATTTGAGGAAGAAATTTCTGAGAATGTACTCTGGAACACCGCATTGCGTGGTAGTGAAACACGGACTGTGGGAAAACCGGAACAGAAGAGAATAGAGGCTACAGGCGAATGTTGAAAATTGGGTGGACTGATAAGGTAACGAATGAGGTGGTTCTGGCAGAATCGGAGAGGAAAGGAATATATGGAAAACACTCACGAGGTGAAAAGACAGGATGATAGGACATCTGTTAAGCCATCGGGGAATGACTTTCATGGTCCTAGAGGGACCTGTAGAGGGCAAAAACTGTAGAGGAAGACAGAGATTGTAATACATCCCGCAAATAATCGAGGATGTACGTTTCAAGTGCTGCTTTCAGATGAAGAGGTTGGTACATGAAAGGAATTTGTAGCGGGTTGCCAGTCAGAAGACTGATGATTAAAAACAATTAATAATAAATAAATAAATAAAATTTTAAAAAATACCCCTAGAAGCAGAAACGCGTACTGCGTAAGCTCCAGTTACGGCAATGTTATTCAGTAATTTGTTTTTAAGTAATTTGTTTTATTGTGAATGTATTACATTTCACAAATGTCGTTCCCTGAAGCCTGATCTTTTTTCTGAAATTACTGCGTAAGCGACAGTTTGCAGTCTTTGCTTAAGAAATATCCCCAAAATTTATATCCTACATTTTGTAAACTTATTCCTCCACAAAGTTCCGTGTCTTTGCTATTGCCTTTCTGGATTTAGCTTTGTTCTATTCATCAGATACGAAACAGGTCTTCCAACACATGTTTTTTAAAAATGGAGGAAGTAAAATTTTGAAATCATTCCTCCTTAATTCAGCATTAATTCTATCTAGGCCAGTCGATTTTCTTTTGTTTTGTTACATTTAGGCCTGTTTGGTCTTCAGAATGTAAATGTCGTGTGGCTAGGGCCCCCCGTCCGGTACACAGTTCGCCTGGTGCAAGTCTTTCGATTTGACGCCACTTCGACGACTTTCGCGTCGATGGGGATGAAATGATGATGATTAGGACAACACAACACCTAGTCTCTGAGCGGAGAAAATATCCGACCCAGCCGGGGTGCAACCCGGGCCCCGAGAAATGACATTCTGTCGCGCTGACCACTCAACTACCGGGGGCGGACGCCTTCAGAATCATTATCAGGTTTTGTATAATAACCTTCTACACTACCATTATCATATGGCTCATTTGTGTAATGTTCTATCCATTGATCTGCTGTTAATAGCTAAAATGCTGTATGCTGTCTTCTGTGAATGTCATGTTCAAGTTTAGCAATGAATCTTCCCAGAATTCACTATGGTACCTTATTATTACTCTTTTGTTTTTCTTTTATATCTTTTCTGTTTGTATGTTTCCCAGTTTCATCTCCCTATGTTTGTAAATAGGGATTACATGCATTTAGATCTTGTTTAATATTGTTGGCTATTTCTGCATTCCATATTTTCAGACACCTCATCAGGTTTGCTACTATAATTTTCCCTAACAACTCATTAGCAATTTTCAACATTGCTGATTTTAATCTTTTCCAATCCTCTTCAACTTTGTCTTCAGTTTCAACCTTCGCAGTCCACATCTGAGTCTTCATTGATACAAATTCCTTATATTTTATTGCTATAAAAGGTGAACATAAAATTAAAAATTTATCTCTTTTCGTTTTCTTTGCATTACTTCATCTTTCCCACATTTCAATCTTTTAAGTGAGCAAGAAGTGGTGACTACAGCCGATTTCTTTACCTCTAACTAGAATTTTTTTTTCAAAATAATGACCTGATTTCAAAACTCGATATTTATTGACAAAAACATACTAAAACACGAGATGAATTGCAAAATATTCAACAAAATTTTCAAGTTTTAACAATACTATCACAAATGCTCTGTGTTCACCAGCAGCCGCACGAACATCAACTAGGCAATAGCTATTTACTACAGAAATTTTGGCGATTGTTATTCTGTTCTTCACATCTCCTGCGTCACGGGATAAAGGGAACACGAACACCCTTTCCTACACATATTTCCACAGAAAAAAATCGTATGGGGTCATGTCCGCTAAGAATTCAGCACAGTGTTTTGGTGTCCCGTCCGCCCTATCCAGCGTTCAGACTGACTGTAATTGAGAAACTGACATACGTTGCTGTGGTGGAGCTCCATCCTGTTGGAAAATAAAGTCGTCGGAATCTGACTGAAGTTGTGGAAAAAGCCAGCTCTGCAGCATTTGAAGATAGCCCATTCCAATAATAGTGATTCCCTAAAAAAGGAAGCGGCTGTACACTTTTCACGAGAAATATCACAAAAACTTTCACTTTAGGTGTGTCTCTTTCGTGCTCAGTAAAGTCATGAGGGTTCTAGAGTCCCCATATGCGCACTTTAAGTCTGTTTACTTTAGCGCTAACATGAAATGTTGCTTTATCACTAAAAACTGACTGTGGTAAAAATGTTTCATCTTCTATGTCATCTAGCAGATCACTGACGAAGTGAACCCGTTTCCTTTTATCACCAACGCAAAGAGATTGCTCTAACTGTAGTCTGTATGGTTTATAGACCTAACGACATCTTACCATTCGCCAGACAGTCGTATGAAGCGTTGCCAGTTCTCTGCTTCTGCGACGAGTAGGCTTTTTTGACTACGCTCAAACGTTTACCGAATTATTTGTACCACGTCGGCAGAAGTGCGCATCGACCTGGACTCCTTCTTGCACAAGAATCCCCTTCAAATTGGATAAACCAACGACGAATTCTTTTGGGTGAACGCGGATCAATGCCAAAACGCCGAAGAAAAGCACAATGGACCGAAATCACTGACTCACTCCAGAAAGGCAGTTCTGAAATTGCGATTCATGAGCAAAGCTTCAGAACCTTCAAGACACATTTGTTGAAGTTGTCGACCAGGAGAAATCCTTCGACAGTGTAAGTTGTTACAATATGTTCGAACTTCTTAAACTGATATATGTAAGCCGTACGGAAAGGCTGATATATGCAGTATGTACAAGAACATGATGGGAATATTAAGAATGGAAGACAAAGTTCTCTTTTTAACAAGGTTATAAAACAGGGTTCCAACATTTCTTGCCCTCCGTTGAATCTACGAATCGATGAAGCAGTGATGTATAAAGAAGGATTCAAGAGGCGGGTTGAAGCTCAGGGTGAATATATGTGAATTATATGTTTCACTAAAGACATTGTATCCTCAGTACGATAAAGGATGAGGAGGTTTCTCAGAGAAACGGCGATGACTGGAACTTATGGAAAATACTAACAAGAAGTAGAGGCAGAATGATACGACATGTTAAGACATCAGGTAACAACTTCCATGATAGCATAGGGAGCTGTAGAGGGTAAAAACCTAATGGAAAGTCATAGGCTGGAAGACGTCTACAAGTAGTTGAGGACGTATGGTGCTAGAGGTTGCTGACATGAAGAGGGCCACACAGAAGACGAATTCGTGGCGGATTGCATCGAACTAGTCACAAGAGTGATTAATGAAAAATTAAAATAAAATAACACACAGAGCGCAGCGTAGCAGGTTAGGTAGCACGGTGCTACCAAGGTATCGCCAACTCAAACGTGTTACAAGTTTATCTGACATGAATTAAAAAATGATATGCCAACTAGGCCAATGTTAGGAGTTGACAAAAACGAATTTTAAACAAAAACTGACTAGAAGGTCAGTTTTCTTCTGCCGTAACACATGGAAGTAAAATATTCATCCACGAGACTCACAGTCATTAGTAACAACTTTCTACGCATTGTGCCTTTTTCTTTAGTAATACGATGCGTACCTCGTGAACTCATTTTCAGTTCTTTCCATATCATTTTTCTCTCACTGGTTTCAAGCCCTTCACATTCCTCTCAGCATCCCTGTTATCGTAGACTGTGTGAACGAAGTCAGCAATTAGATCTGAGACGGTGCAGGTCAGACATATTAGTAACACATTGAAATTATATGGTGCTTACATCACATTCTGATCCGTGAATTAGATGAAGGGAAGGAAACAGTGGCTAGTGCTGAAAATTTCTATCACCTTCATTACCTACACGAATGATGACACAGGAATGATGACACTGTGAGTACATTCTTGATGGCATAATCGTATTGAAAGACTGGGGCCCTATCCGAAACGGCTTTCGCCTGTCCAGTCCATAAGATGGGCTTGTTCAAACATGCGGAGACTCCAGAGCGTGTGAGTGGCCACTGTTCTCGATTTACAAAGTGTCATGACGCACACCGTCCTACGGAGGAAACTTCTGTATCGACCCCAGTTCCCACCAATACACAAATTAACTAATCTTTGCTCAACCAGCACGCCTGTTGGACCCGTCGTGGAAGCACATTTCCAATAACTGTACAAGAGGGCTCCAGCTGGGATTCTGTTAACAGTCGCCCTAGGCTCCGGAGACCTATAATTTTCGGGCTGCCTACCAGTTCTGTCAGGCGCTAGGATAAGGTAGCGAGTAGCTGGCAGTTTTCTAGAAAATTAAAATTTCATTCTTAATTCTGTCTTTATTAGTTTCAACCCTTGCACCTGAAGCAGCAACTAAAAAAATTACTTTGAATGGAAGAGAAATAGAAGATAGCTGTGATGAAATTGATGACAATTTCGTTGACAAATACACAGTTAATACATTTACCTACGAGGTATAGTAGATCAATATCGATACAATAGTTCTAACTGCACTCAAAAAAAGAAATAAATAAATACAGCCTTTAGTCTCAGATTGCAATGGTTTTAGTTTTATTAATAATGAGTCTAGTGTGGGGACGCATTATGGACACGAATTTTATAATTTCTGAAATGAAAGTAGCGAATTTCAATTAACCCGAACATTTTATGTCATTTCCATATGTCAGTATCCACAAATGTAAATATTGCCAATTGATTGTCAGTCTTAGAAGCCGTATGTCATCGATTCAAAAATCGGTATCTTTTTACAAGGTACGACGATTAACGGGTCCATTATGATAGAATGTTGACTCCTAATAATGACACATACAACTAAATGAAATGAGAACTGCTACTCCTGGCCTTAGCTGGCGCACAACGCTACCATTTAGTAAAGATAAAAAGCTCAGAAACTATAAATGAAAACATTTCATACGTACTGCGCTAATATTTCGATGTAATGTGTACCATAAATCATGGACGTATTGGCACATGCTGTCTTATTAGCAGTAAACTAATTATAAGGACTCAAATACGAATAAAATTTATTGAACTGTACCAACAGGTCGTTGTTTAAAGTTCCTACAAAAACCTCGAAAAGTACTTGACCGATTTACTTCAGAATTGTACATTATACTACAACGAACATTCGAACACATTGGGCTAAATGTTTTATTAATACATAAATGTATAACTAAAATATAAGTGGAGTTTGTTGTTACCAAATACAACGAAGGACTCACAACGATTTCCTTTAGATTTTTACATGATACTCTAACGACCTAATGATGGACGTAGGCTAGGTCATTATAAAACGTATATATAAAGGTGGAGAGTTGTTACCAAAAGCCTCGAAAAATTCTTGACTGATTTACTTCAAATATTTACACGAAACTCTAATCAAAATACGTATAGACGTAGGCTATATACACTCCTGGAAATGGAAAAAAGAACACATTGACACCGGTGTGTCAGACCCACCATACTTGCTCCGGACACTGCGAGAGGGCTGTACAAGCAGTGATCACACGCACGGCACAGCGGACACACCAGGAACCGCGGTATTGGCCGTCGAATGCCGCTAGCTGCGCAGCATTTGTGCACCGCCGCCGTCAGTGTCAGCCAGTTTGCCGTGGCATACGGAGCTCCATCGCAGTCTTTAACACTGGTAGCATGCCGCGACAGCGTGGACGTGAACCGTATGTGCAGTTGACGGACTTTGAGCGAGGGCGTATAGTGGGCATGCGGGAGGCCGGGTGGACGTACCGCCGAATTGCTCAACACGTGGGGCGTGAGGTCTCCACAGTACATCGATGTTGTCGCCAGTGGTCGGCGGAAGGTGCACGTGCCCGTCGACCTGGGACCGGACCGCAGCGACGCACGGATGCACGCCAAGACCGTAGGATCCTACGCAGTGCCGCAGGGGACCGCACCGCCACTTCCCAGCAAATTAGGGACACTGTTGCTCCTGGGGTATCGGCGAGGACCATTCGCAACCGTCTCCATGAAGCTGGGCTACGGTCCCGCACACCGTTAGGCCGTCTTCCGCTCACGCCCCAACATCGTGCAGCCCGCCTCCAGTGGTGTCGCGACAGGCGCGAATGGAGGGACGAATGGAGACGTGTCGTCTTCAGCGATGAGAGTCGCTTCTGCCTTGGTGCCAATGATGGTCGTATGCGTGTTTGGCGCCGTGCAGGTGAGCGCCACAATCACGACTGCATACGACCGAGGCACACAGGGCCAACACCCGGCATCATGGTGTGGGGAGCGATCTCCTACACTGGCCGTACACCACTGGTGATCGTCGAGGGGACACTGAATAGTGCACGGTACATCCAAACCGTCATCGAATCCATCGTTCTACCATTCCTAGACCGGCAAGGGACTTGCAGTTCCAACAGGACAATGCACGTCCGCATGTATCCCGTGCCACCCAACGTGCTCTAGAAGGTGTAAGTCAACTACCCTGGCCAGCAAGATCTCCGGATCTGTCCCCCATTGAGCATGTTTGGGACTGGATGAAGCGTCGTCTCACGCGGTCTGCACGTCCAGCACGAACGCTGGTCCAACTGAGGCGCCAGGTGGAAATGGCATGGCAAGCCGTTCCACAGGACTACATCCAGCATCTCTACGATCGTCTCCATGGGAGAATAGCAGCCTGCATTGCTGCGAAAGGTGGATATACACTGTACTAGTGCCGACATTGTGCATGCTCTGTTGCCTGTGTCTATGTGCCTGTGGTTCTGTCAGTGTGATCATGTGATGTATCTGACCCCAGGAATGTGTCCATAAAGTTTCCCCTTCCTGGGACAATGAATTCACGGTGTTCTTATTTCAATTTCCAGGAGTGTATATTTTTAGTGAATGTAATGTATAAATATGTATTCAATATACAGAAGGGGTAAGTCTGCTTAACAATATCTCGAAAGGTTCTTAGCCAACTTATTCTAAATTTTTATCAGACGCCCTAAATAGTGGGGCTTGGCCAGTGTCAACCCAGAGTATCCAAAATGGCGGTCGTAGCGCAAGTACTTGACATCACATGACTTCAGCTGATGACACCAGTACCATTATCCAGGATGGCGGAATTTGACAGGAAAGTGCCACGCGGCCCCCCCCCCCCCCCCCCTGGCGAGAAGTTTGAATTTTGGGGGAAAATAGGTCAATTGGACTACCTCTACTAACCCAAGAAAATGGTGAGGAAGAAAGGGCACTTAAGCTAATCTAAGTCACCCAACCGCCACCTCTTCCTAGGAATTGGGGGAAGAGGATTCGGCCTGTGCTGGACATAAGTCTTTATTTAATCAGTTATAGGCAGTACCACCATCAAGTGTGTTCGTCATGGGGTCCTGCCACGTCATCCTCTTGGAATTTCGAATTTAGCTCTAAGAACTTACTCCTGCAGCATAGGGGAGTTAGTATGGTGTTGCCCCCACTTGAGGCTGCTCATGATGTCCTTCAACTCGAATATAATTTGCTTATATTACTTTAAATTTGTTTAAATTTATTTTCACCTACAGCATTAATTCGGTGTTACCACCACAAGAGGCTGATATATCAGTGCTTGTTGAGCTGCCGGTGTTCAGTTAGCATGATTTTGGTGCCAGATAGGGGGTTTTTAATAGCCGTATTACATGCACTCATTCAGCTGAGGAGTTTATCCACAGCTCACTGTGTGACGAATCTAAGCGAGCATTAATGCTTGAATATAAAAACAGGAAGAATACAGTCCTGCAAATAAATGCTTTGCATTAAAGATGCATTACATAATGCATGGAAACATCTGTCTCTCCTGGAATTGTCTGTCATGTCTAAAACCTACATATAAGCTCCCACCACACAAGAGACAACTATCTCTGATCCACCAGACCAAAGAACTGACCTAGTTCACGAGATCAACACTAAAGGGCGCCTTGATAGGTCATGTGATAGTGCAGTGCAGTCCATAGGAGCATGAGGACGTCATTTGTTTTTCTCAGCTGCAAGTTTCCACCAGCCTCCTTATCCCCCAGCGGTCTGAACGGGGAAAACTGCCGAGAAATGGAATCAGCCTGTTCTGGGCTGCTGGAGAGTATATATTTCTTTACTCGATTGTATCCAGTCACCTCCACATTTGGAGAACGTTTGCTCTGTTTTCTGTATGTCTGTGTATATGCATGTGTCACAGATATTGTTAGATATGTGTAGAGCGCTGTCTGATATACTTTGATGATATATGTGTTCGAAAATTAACAATGAAAGGACGTGCTGTACAGCCATATGGCCACATTAGCAATGATACTCGCAAAGGGGGGAGGGGTGGCGTAGCTATGATACTGAAATTGTGAAACATGCTGCCACATGATTGGTAGGTGTTGAAATTACTGTAAAATTGCTAAAACTGTTCACACTATTAACTGTGATACTTAATATTTCAGTACATGGGCGGTGTCTTTTCCATCCCATCTGTCCACTGGCACTCTGTTGTTTACCACATAATGATTGACTGACAATGCTTGTTTGAGTTGGAGAAAGAGTTTTGCGGAGGGGCGACACTTTCTGGAGATGGCTAGCATCGAAACAGTGATAGCGTACATGCCTGCAATATGACGAATCAGTCGAAATGGAATGCAGAGCCATCAGCTATTCTGTCACTGTGACTTTTTTTTTTTTGGTCATCAGTCTACTGACTGGTTTGATGCGGCCCGCCACGAATTCCTTTCCTGTGCTAACCCCTTCATCTAAGAGTAGCACTTGCAACATACGTCCTCAATTATTTGCTTGACGTATTCCAATCTCAGTCTTCCTCTATAGTTTTTGCCATCTACAGCTCCCTCTAGTACCATGGAAGTCATTCCCTCATGTCTTAGCAGATGTCCTATCATCCTGTCCCTTCTCCTTTCCACATATTCCTTTCCTCTCCGATTCTGCGTAGAACCTCCTCATTCCTTACCTTATCAGTCCACCTAATTTTCAACATTCGTCTATAGCACCACATCTCAAATGCTTCGATTCTCTTCTGTTCCGGTTTTCCCACAGTCCATGTTTCACTACCATACAATGCTGTACTCCAGACGTACATCCTCAGAAATTTCTTCCTCAAATTAAGGCCGGTATTTGATATTAGTAGACTTCTCTTGGCCAGAAATGCCTTTTTTGCCATAGCGAGTCTGCTTTTGATGTCCTCCTTGCTCCGTCCGTCATTGGTTATTTTACTGCCTAGGTAGCAGAATTCCTTAACTTCATTCACTTCGTGACCATCAATCCTGATGTTAAGTTTCTCGCTGTTCTAATTTCTACTACTTCTCATTACCTTCGTCTTTCTCCGATTTACTCTCAAACCATACTGTGTACTCGTTAGACTGTTCATTTCAATCAGCAGATCATTTAATTCTTCTTCACTTTCACTCAGGATAACACTGTCATCAGCGAATCGTATAATTGATATCCTTTCACCTTGTATTTTAATTCCACTCCTGAACCTTTCTTTTATTTCCATCATTGCTTCCTAGATGTACAGATTGAAGAGTAGGGGCGAAAGGCTACAGCCTTGTCTTACACCCTTCTTAATACGAGCACTAATAAATGTTGTTGATTACCACATAATGATTGACTGACAACGCTTTTTTGAGTTGGAGAAAGAGTTTTGTGGGGGGGCGTCACTTTCTGGGGATGGGTAGCATCGAACAGTGATAGCCTACATGCCTGCAATATGAGGAATCAGTCGAAATGGAATGCAGAGCCATCAGCTATTCTCCCACTGTGACATATAAGTTTAAATGTAGAGTGTGTCTCTTTCGCGCTCAGTAAAGTCGTGAGGGTTCTGGAGTCCCCATATGCGCACGTTGCGTAGAGTTCGTGAATAACCTGGGGTTGAGGTTTGGACACTCCCCTCAACGATGCAAAACTCCTCCAATTTCCTTATGTTGTAACAGACTTCTATTTAAAATCATCCATTGTGTGTGGTATGTTATG
Organism: Schistocerca americana; assembly: GCF_021461395.2. Classification (NCBI taxonomy): domain Eukaryota; kingdom Metazoa; phylum Arthropoda; class Insecta; order Orthoptera; family Acrididae; genus Schistocerca; species Schistocerca americana. Next base: position 397,919,673 of record NC_060123.1, on the reverse strand, counting down.
GTAGCAGCAGTAGCAACACGATGTACACCGTGCGACGTCTAGTTTCCTGCGAGAGGCCGTGGATCAGAGCATGTTAATGTTAGTTTAGAACTTGACACAGACCTCGAAGTCATGGCACAAAAACAAAATGTTTGGTAGTGTACAAAGCGTGTTAGAGCAGAAAAAAAACAATGTTTCAAACAACGAGTGAGGGACACTGGGAGTGTCTCTTGCGACTTACACTATAGTTTGCGGAATACGATCATCCTCCTACAGTGCGGGTGATGAAACTTTAAACTAACTGGTCTTTGCAGTTGATCAATACCTGTATATTTAATAGGATCGTCACATGTGTCCAGAGCCTGTTTTCGATATGTGGGAGAAGAGAGATGGGATAAAAATCCTATCGAGTTCTCTATTGGATGAAGTTAGTGAAGCTTTTACAGTTCGTAATTTTTCTGTGTTGGGTGGTACAGAATGATGAAGATAGCATGTTGGGAAGATAGATGTGAATGGACGTGGATCTGTAGTACTTGTATGTATTTTGGGGGCTCACCACAGTGCAGTAGCCAAAATCCTTGTCCTTCTTCAGTTCCCATTTCCATTGAATGGTCAAAACACAGTCCTGTCGCAGTAACGCAGCTTAGCCTGTTTCTACATGGGTTGCAGAAGGTGGTGGATACATTTTCCCCGACGTCTATTCAGTTCCGACTTAAATTGGAACGATCACATGCATAAAGCTGGAAAATGGCAGCAGTTGCTAGATGCATTGGGGGCTACCTGAAACGAGGTTGGAATTTAACTATAGCACATAGGTTCAAGAAAGGTGACTCGTTTTGAGATATGAGACTGCCAGCAATATGATTCACTAGTTTGCTGTAATCAATAAAGGACTTCTCCATAGGATCCTAGGCGGGTATGTGCTTGAATGGGAGGACTTGATTCCAAATCCCAGACATCACTGTTGGTTATCCTTCTCAATGAAGCATCGCCTATAGCCTAGTCGATATATCACCGAACTTCTGTCAAGGCATCAAGACAGAATACGTTACAAATACTGGAGAAATATCTATGCGGCGGTGCCTTGAGGGGGTTGAAAATACCGGTTTCATACCATGTTCCTTAGCCGAATCATTTTCTAAATAGGGTAATTTTGTTACAAGCTTGCACCATTGATGTCGTGTACCTGCACTGCTGGTCTGATACTGTATACTCCAGCGATCACTGTCTGTATTTAGTGTTATGGTACTTGTCTGCACAAAAACCACCTCATTCAGAAGTAATGCTGCACGTCGATTTGTAAGGCGGGCATAGCTTTTAACATGGATACTTTTTTGCACCTGTAAACCAAGACCACTTGTGACTGCTGTGTTTTTTAACATCTCACTGTTTGTAAGACGATTACGCCTCTCTTTCTGGGACACAGTGGTACCACTTTCAAGAAAATGTATTAGACATGTTCACCCATGGTTGATTTTCGATCAGTATTATTCCGTATCGCCGGCAATCAGTTACTAATGCAGTATGATACTTCGTAGTAGTGGATGTGCGATAGATTCGCATTGATCATGAGGCTTAAAATGTATGTTTGGTTAAGAAATGTGCAAAGGAGGTGACTATGTCCAGTCTCAAGGAAGGTATGGATGTGATTTGTAGTACTGTGATGGTGAAGGGGCGCATATGTGAAGTCATAAGAATGGTACAGATATTTCTATTGCCAGAGCTACAGCCGTCATCAGTGTGTATTCCTGATACTTCACTCACTGTCGAATGTCATTCATCTGAAACCACAATCGTAAGATTTAATTGTAAGCATAGCGATCAAATATATATGTGGCCGTTTTTGTAGGATGATTGTGTCTATGCATGGCCTGTGGTGGGAATGATTCACGTTTCCCGCTAACGGCAGGGACCATCCAATTGCAGGGGGCTGTTGCAACGTGGGAATGTAGTTGACTTAATCGAGTAGTCCTCTAGACGACCGAATAGCGAACTAATACTTAGTATGTATTGGACAGCTTTCGGGATCAAGTGGAAATTTGACAAGATTCAATATGGACATGTGTTTATGTTGGGCTATTATTCCCTACCATGTAAATTGTTCTGTTGACTGCTTCTTCGCATTTCAATTCTTTATTTAGTTGAGAGAAGATCGATTGTGGTGGGTGCATCTAGGAGGTGGAAGACACATTTGCTGGTTCTCTAGACATGAGGAAGAACTTATCTGACTTTGTAAATTATAGGGAATGATTTGCAATCTGCTACATCACTGACATCTGTATTCGCGAGTGGAAACATTGGATTTCTTTATTTTCTTTTTCGAGTTTCCACATGAATGTCTTCACAGATGTGACACGTTTCTCAGTCAAACGTGAAAAATCTATACTGATTTTGCTCATAAAACTAAATCAAACTTTACTTTGTCTATTTCCTTGGAAAGAGGAGATTTATTATGGTCAGGGCGTTTTCTTCATTAGTTGCTTTATTATAGGATTCAAGTTGATCTTAAACAAACAATCGAGTGCAGAAGAGCTGGTTAGTTGTCTACAACACTGTGGTCCCTGCTCAACCATACTCAGTTACAAAAACAAAGTATTTTCCACTCAGAACGACAGGTGTTGACGCCTGTGACAGTGGTGCCTCGTAGCCATTAGGGATGGACACGTCACTATACTTTTAGATGAACATGGTGCATTTGGGGGAAATCTGTCCCGTTATCTCTGTACCAGCTATTGTATTGGGGAAGTGCGTGATCCTATCGATGCAGATGCTGGTTGGCTGGGAATTTCGCCTTGGCGCCAGCTACCATGGACACGTTGCATTTCAATGAGGCATTCGGCTGGGGCGCTGCGCAGTATGTGGCCGCATGGGCCGCGAGTCTGTCGGTTTAATATCCCCATCCGGTAGTTCGTGATTGTATACGGATAAGAACACATTCTTTTAGGACGATGATTTCAACCAGTACTATGATGGCTTTTTCCTATCAGCTGTGATAGCGTGTATTGGCTTCAGTTAGGGTGATTTTTAGTGGGAGTGTGTAGTGAACTCTGACATCAAACAGGGGTGGTTGCTATATGCTTGCAGGTAATAAACTTTTTTTAAACTCATCTCTATCCAACACCAGGATCTAGTCAGTTGAACGTTTTTCCCAATGTCTTGAAGGTGTATGGTAAGGTTTGAGTGTTTCTGTCGCTGGTTTCGAGTGGTATAATTTGTTTTCCCAGCAGGATATGACTAGATATGTTGAAGCATTAATCCTTGCGGCGATTCTTTACACAGTGATCTGTGGATGAACTCCTCGGCTGAATGAGTGCATGTAATATAGCTATTAAAACCCTCCTGTCTCACACAAACATCTCGATAACTGAACATCGACAGCTGAACAAATACTGATATCTCAGCCTCTTGTGGTGGTAACACCGAATTAATTCTGTAGGTAGATAATAATTTTAAAGTAATTTAAACATATTATATTCGATATTGAAGGACATCATGAGCAGCCTCTAGTGGGGGCCACACCATACAATTCCACTCAGCTGCAGGAGCAAGCTCTTAGAGCAAAGTTCGGAATTCCAAGAGGATGACGCAGCAGGACCCCATGGCAAACACACCAGATGGTGCTACTGCCTATAATTGTTTAAATAAAGACTTATGTAGAGTTCTGTTCCACCAGTTCCTAGGAAGAGGTGGCGGTCGGATGACTTAGGTTAGTGGAGATAGCTCAAGTTCTCTTTCCTTTCTTAGGTTAGTAGAGGTAGCCCAATTGACATAACTTCCCTCCAGAATTGAAAATTCCCGCGAGAGGGTCGTGCCACCTTCCCGCGAAAAGGGGTAAGGGAAGTCGTGTGATCAGCTGACGTCACGGCAGCCATCTTGAATGACGTCAATAGGGTCATCAGCTGATGTCACGTGACGTCACATTCTTGCGTCACGACCGTTATCTTGGACCATGGGACTTTGGGGTGACACTGGCTTAGCCCCCCTACTGCTGCAATGACCATTCATACGGACATAGCTATTACATATATTTAAATTGAGGGTTGGAACTTAAATAGTGGCAACTATTTATTCAAAACTGATAGAAAAGGTTACATGTTTGTACCTGTTACTGTCCTTCAAAGTACTCACCAGTGTTGTGTAGAAACCCGTTGCCAGCGATGTGTAAGACGCAGTGTTTCGTTAGCTGAGACTGGCCTGATGATGGTGCGAATGGGACGGTCCACTGCCTGTCAAATCTCTGGAATATTCCTGAAGCGAAAGCCTAAAAGTAGTTCCTTCATCTTTGGGATCAAATTAAAGTCACAAGACTTAAGTCGTATTAGTGTTCGTATTTGGGGCATCACTTGCGATCAGCTCTACAATAAATGATAATTAATTGAAACCCTTAGCTGCCGACAGGTGCTGTTAATATACCTCGATGGGGACAGCTGAGAATGTGTGCCCCGACCGGGACTTCACCCTGGGATCTCCTGATTACACGGCAGATGCTCCATCCATCTGAGCCACCGAGGACACAGATGAATACTGCGACTGCAGGGACTTATCAAATGGTTCAAATGGCTCTGAGCACTATGTGACTTAACATCTGTGGTCATCAGTCTTCTAGAACTTAGAACTACTTAAACCTAACTAACCTAAGGACATCACACACATCCATGCCCGAGGCAGGATTCGAACCTGCGTAGCGGTCACGCGGTTCCAGACTCAAGCGCCTAGAACCGCACGGTCACACCGGCCGGCAGGGACTTATCCCTTGCACGCTTCCCGTGACACCCACATTACCAACTGTGCACAATCTACATACTTAATGTCCCTAACAGATATTTGCCCATCCACTCATTACTCGCGCACACTAAGGTGACGATTCCCGTAAGAGTTCGGGCAACCTGTGCGCATTCGCACAGACGAAGGTCGATGGCTGGGTAGCCTTAAACTGTACAGGGTGGTCCACTGATAGTGACCGGGCCAAATATCTCACTAAATAAGCATCAATCGAAAAAACTACAAAGAACGAAACTCGCCTAGCTTGAAGGGGGAAACCAGATGGGGCTATGGTTGGCCCGTTAGATGGCGCTGCCATAGGGCAAACGGAAACCAACTGCCTCTATTTAATAGGAAGCCCCATTTTTTGTTACATATTCGTCTAGTCCGTAAAGAAATACGAATGTTTTAGTTGTACCACTTTTCTCGCTTTGTGACAAATGGCGCTGTAATAGTTGCAAACGTGTAAGTGCGTGGTATCACGCCAGTGCTGACGGTATTTGTTTCGTGATACATTACCCGTGTTCAAATGGACCGTTTATCAATTGCAGAAAAGGTCGATATCGTGCCGATGTATGGCTATAGCGATCAAAATGCCCAATGGGTGTGTGCTATGTATGCTGCTCGGTATCCTGGACGACATCATCCAAGTGTCCGGACCGTTCTCCGGATAGTTAAGTTATTTAAGGAAACAGGAAGTGTTCAGCCACATGTGAAACGTCAACCACGGCCTTCAACAAATGATGATGCCCAAGTAGGTGTTTTAGCTACTGTCGCGGCTAATCCGAACATCAGTAGCAGACAAATCGCGCGAGAATCGGGAATCTCAAAAACGTCGGTGCTGAGAATGCTACATCAACATCGTGGTGCATATTTCTATGCACCAGAAATTGCATGGCAACGACTTTGAACGTCGTATACAATTCTGCCACTGGGCACAAGAAAAATTACGGGATGATGACAGATTTTTTGCACGCGTTCTATTTAGCGACGAAGCGTCATTCACCAACAGCGGTAACGTAAACCGGCACAATATGCACTATTGGGCAACGGAAAATCCACGATGGCTGCGACAAGTGGAACATCAGCGACCTTGGCGGGTTAATGTATGTTGCGGCATTATGGGAGGTAGGATAATTGGCCCCCATTTTATCAATGGCAATCGAAATGGTGCAATGTCTGCTGATTTCCTACGCAATGTTCTACCGATGTTACTAGAAGATGTTCCACTGCACGACAGAATGACGATGTACTTCCAACATGTAGGATGTCCGGCACATAGCTCGCGTGCGGTTGAAGCGGTATTGAACAGCATATTTCATGACATGAGGATTGGTCGTCGAAGCACCATACCATGGGCCTCACGTTCACCGGATCTGACGTCCCCGGATTTCCTTCTGTGTGGGAAGTTGAAGGATATTTGCTATCGTGGTCCACCCACAACGCCTGACAACATACGTCAGCGAATTGTCAATGCATGTGCGAACATTACGGAAGGCGAACTGCTCGCTGTTGAGAGGAATGTCGTTACACGTATTGCCAAATGCATTGAGATTGACGGACATCATTTTGAGTATTTGTTGCGTTAATGTGGTATTTGCAGGTAATAACGCTGTAACAGCAAGCGTTCTCAGAAATGATAAGTTCACAAAGGTACATGTATCACAGTGGAATAACCGAAATAAAATGTTCAAACGTACCTATGTTCAGTATTTTAATTTAAAAAACCTACCTGTTAATAACTGTTGGTCTAAAATTGTGAGTCATATGTTTGTGACTATTACAGCGCCATCTATCACAAAGCGAAAAAAAGTGGTCCAACTAAAACATTCATATTTCTTTACGTACTACGCGAATATGTGATAAAGAATGGGGGTTCCTATTTAAAAAAAACCGCAGTTAATATCCGTTTGACCTATGGCAGCGCCATCTAGTGGGCCAACCATAGTGCCATCTGGTTTCCCCCTTCAAGCTAGACAAGTTTCGTTCTTTGTAGTATTTTCGTTTGGCCCTTATTTCGTGAGATATTTGGCCCGGTCACGATCAATGGACCACCCTGTATATATGAAGATAATAACTGTTCTCTTAAGAACGGATACCATTGATGACCATGCAGTTTCCCTAGAATGAATGATAATTAATTGAAACCCTCAGCTGCCGACAGATATTGTTAATATATCTCGACGGGGACACCTGAAAATATGTGCCCCGACCGGGACACGAACCAGGGATCTCGTGCTTACATGGAAGATGCTCTATACATTTCAGCCACCGTTGACTCAGATGAATAGCGTGACTGGAGGGACTTATCCATTGCAGGCTTCCCGTTAGACCCATATTCCCAACTGTCCACAATCTACATATGTTATGTACCTAATAGATATTTGCCCACCCAAGCATTACTCGCGCACACTAACGTGTCCGCATTCACACCGACGAAGGTCAATGGCTGCCTAGCCTCAAACTATATATATATAGTTACTGTTCTTGAAAGAATAGATACCACTGATGACCGTGCAGTTATCTAGAACAAATGATAGTTAATTAAATCAGACAGCTGCTGACAAGCGTTGTTCATATACCTTGATAGGGACTGCCGAAATTGTGTCCCCGACCGGGACTCGAACCCGGGATATCCTGCTTACTTGACAGATGCTCTATCCATCAGAGTTACGGAGGACACTGATGAGAATGGTCACCTTAGTGTGCGCAAGTAAGGAGTGGATGGGCAAATATCCATTAGGTACATTACGTATGTACATTGTTGTCAGTTGGGAATGTGGGTCTCACGGGAAGCGTGCAATGGATAAGTACCTGTAATCGCGCTTTTCATCCATGTCCTCGGTGCCTCAGAAGAAAAGAGCGTCTGCCATGTAAGCAGGAGATCCCGTTTTTTTTAGTCCCCGTCAGGGCACATATTTTGAGCTGTCCTTCTCGCCGTATATCAACACTACCTGTCGGCAGCTGAGAGTTTCAATTAATTATCATTTATTCTAGAGAAGCTGCACGGTCATCAATGGTATCTGTCCTTTCGAGAACAGTTACTATCTTCATATATATACTTAAAGGCTGCCCAGCCATTGACTGAAATGTTTGCCTTTGAATTCGAGTTGTTCATTTACAGCAGATAACAGTTTACTTTTGTGAAGTGAATAGATTTCTATTTCTTCTGAAATATTTAGCAGTAGTCCCTGTGGAACAGTATGTAATATTTTCAAATTGTTAGAAATGCAACCCTCCGAATGATTATAACCATCAAGATGTTGACCAAATATTGATTTGGTACGTGCAGTGCCAGTAGTATGTTCCTTAAGACGTGTGGGAAATCGCACAGGTTGCCCGAACTCTTACGAGAATCGTCACCTTAGTGTGCGCGAGTAATGAGTGGATGGGCAAATATCTATTATTTACTATCAGAAACAGTCTTGATCACAATTTATTTACTACGCTGACCGGTTTCGGCCACTACTGTTGCCACTTCAGACCAATGAGTAAGAACCTCCTTCTGGTGGTAAATCGCTACTAAAGTAGCGATAACTCTTTGGTGCGAAGATGACCACAGTAGTGGTTAAAACCGGTTACCGTAATAAATAAATTGTGATCAAGACTGTTTTTGATAGTAAATATTTGTAACACATTGACCACTGCTCACTCCCACAATGTATTCAAAAGTATTTTTTTTATGTTGCATGCCAGTATTATAAACAACTTAAAATTAATGAAAATGGAAGAAATTTAAAATTACAGTAGAACGAGCCGTAGCGTCAAAAATAAAGGGATGTGAATTAGCAATATGCAGTCCTAAAGCATTTAAGCAAATATTCTAAAAACAGATAGACAGTCATAAAATAATGTCTGACTCAATATAATTACAAAGTAAAGATAAAATATTTCCTAAAGGTCTTAATAATTTAGAAACGAAGGACAGAAGAGTGAAAATTCTAAAGCAGATTGTCGAAAAGCTTAAAGAAATGTTTGTCTTTGAATTTGAGTTGTTCATTTAAAACAGATAACGGTTTAGTTTTGTGAAGTGAATAGATTTCTACTTCTTCTAAGATATTTAGCAGTATTCCTTTTGGCACAGTATGTAATTATTTCAAATTGCTAGAAATGCAACCCCCAGAACGATTATATCCATCAAGATGTTGACCAAATATTGATTGGTACGTGCAGTACCAGTAGCATGTTCCTTAAAACGTATTAGAAAGTTACGGCCAGTTTGGCCAATATACTGTTTCTCACAGTCAGTTTGAGTAGGGATTTACCACCAGAAGGAGGTTCTTACTCATTGGTATGAAGATGACCACAGTAGTAGTCGAAACCGGTCACCGTAATAAATAAATTGTGATCGAGACCGTTTTTGATAGTAATTATTTGTAACACATTGATCACTGTTCACTCCCACATTGTATTCAAAAGTAGATATCTGTTAGGTACATTACGTATGTAGATTATGGACAGTTGGGAATGTGGGTCTCACGGGAAGCGTGCAGGGGATAAGTCCCTGTAGTCACGCTATTCATCTGTGTCCTCGGTGCCTCAGATGGATAGAGAGTCTGCCATGTAAGCAGGAGTTTCCGGTTTTGAGTCCCTGCTGGGGCACACATGTTCAGCCGTCCGCATCGACGTATATCAACACCTGTCGGCAGCTGAGGGTTTCAATTAATTATCATTATTTTAAATGTAATATGTAAAGTGAGAAGTTATCATTAATCTTGAAAGGGGTGGAAAAACGATAATCTTGTTTGAATGGGCTCCAGATTTCTTGATACTCCCTAGCGTTCGGTATAGTGTCGCGCTGGTTCGAAGAGTCACGTGACATTTCAATCGTGCAACTCTAGTGCAATGGAGATATAAGAAACTAAGAACTAACTACAGCAATGAGCTATGGCTCTGCTTAAAATTTGAAAATTTCGTAGTTCACTGCTCGTACTCCTGCTGTATTTTAACAAATTTACAATACGGGTTCTCATACGGTACAGGTATGTATGGATATACAAAAATATATTCTGACTTCTTAAGTAAAGGTAACAAGACGAAAATGTTGTCCTCCAAAAGACAGTACTTGACTGAACCCGGTATTATATCTTATTTCTTTATGAGAGGCGTTAATGATTTACCTACTAGGTTGCAAGTGAGCAATTCAGTCTCTGTTGACTTCCTAGAATAACAGATAAAAATGTTAACGAGATTTCAATCAGTTTGAAAACAAGACTTCAACATTCAGATGAAACAGTCAAGACCCTTAATCAAGAATGAAAAGTCGGACAAAAAAAATATCCTAATAAAGTGAGTGTAATTTATATCGCAAGAATAAATTACAGTGAAAAGACCCGTCTTGCAGGTAGTTCCATCAGATGTCACATTATCGCGGGACGAGCGAAAGCTCGAGAATTGGACAGATAGTAGTGTCTTGTTTAAAGATGCCGTTGTTGCGCATGATCCCTACCCTTCGAAATATTTCATCGATGTTTCACAGCTCTTTTCAATTATTAAAATCAATTAAGAGCGTGAAAAATGCGACACAGGTCCTTTTAATAACACCAACAAAACACTTGTCAGCAATCCGGTCAAGGGGTGAAGCGGAACGTCCGACTTCACAAACTGTGACGTACACTGTTCAAGCCGTGTGCCACACATATTCCGTAGAAACGTCCGACTTCACAAACTGTACACTGTTCAAGCCGTGTACCACACATATTCCGTAGATACGTCCGACTTCGCAAACTGTGACATACGTCCGACTTCACAAACTGTAACGTACACTGTTCAAGCCGTGTACCAAACATATTCCGTAGATACGTCCGACTTCACATACTGTGACATACACTGTCCAAGCCGTGTACAACTCATATAACATAGATACACAACAAAGTAGTTAGTGTACAAAATCTATGATATCCTCAAACATGACCTTACACTGCTTGGAAGTGTTATGTAGAGATTTTTTGTTAAAACCGACTGCGAGAAATCAAATGCTGTGCTGTGCTCTGCTATGAAAATGTGCCTTTCTCACACCCAGTTTTAGCAACAATAGAAGGCACTTAACTTATTAGACAAATTATTTTCCTTGTACATAGCGGTCGCTCAGCTCCAGACTGTAGCACCTAGAACCGCACGGCCACTCCGGCCGGCCATCATTTGTCAATATAAATATTTTTTTTAAATGTGTACATAACAATGTGCTATACCGTTTTCCATCTCGGATTTGGTTTTCACAGGAAAAGGAAACTCGTATGTATCGCTAATGTGCTTATGAGAATTTGGAAAACCAATAGATAAGGCACGAGGATAGAGAGAGTGGAAAGATGATATCGACTGAGAGGAGGCGAGGAAATGAACATATAGATGATGGGAATGGAGGAGTAGAACTTGGAGGAGAAGGAGGAAGAGATGAACAGTGAGGTGGGGGGGGGGGGCAGGAGTATTGATGGACAGAGAGAGGGGGGAGGAGGTGATGGATAGTAAGGTGAGGAGGAGGAGACGTACAAAGAGATCGCGATGAAGAGACTGACTAAGAGAGGGGAAGAAGGAAGAATTCCCATTCATATTTAGAACTGCGAAGCATGGCTGGGTTCGCTAGTTAAAATTATCGATAAGTATTTGTCGTTATCGAGCCTTGTAACTGGAACTATCTGAGGTCATCGGTCCCTAGTCTTACACACTACTTAAACTAAGTTATGCTATGAATAACAAACGCACCCATGCCCGAACGAGGAATCTAACCTCCGACGGAAGGGCAGCGGAATCCGTGACATGGCGCCTCTAACCATGCGGCCACTCAGCGCGGCGAGTGGTTCCCAGTTCTCGATTGAAGTCGTAATAAAGATGAAGTAATGCAGGTCGTAAAAGGTGTGAGTGCTACTCTGAGACGAAGAGGCTGGCACAAGATGGAAATTAATGGCACTCCTCATCGAACCTGCCGACGGTGTAGCCGAGTCTGGTTCTCGTATAGGTACAAACTTTGGCTGTAGAGCGGCTTTATCATTTGCGAGCTCGCCCCTTCCTCAGGAATTCAAACAACAATAGAAAAAAAGAAAGAACGGTAGCAGATCTTTAAGACGCCCAATGTTATTATTCCCGTACCCTCACTATTAGTGATTATTTTACATGTAGAAACAGAGGTAAAATTTCTGACAGGCAAGGTCGCTATTGTATAGCTTTTATTGTCATATCAGGCAACGGTAAACCACCTTACCGTCATCAGATCTGTAAAGCTTAGATCAACATATTCAAACATACTGGGATCAGACGTAAAGGGGCGTAGCACAGTTTTACGTAAACATGGACTATAACATAGAATATAACATTCCTCCCTCAGTACATTTCACTGAATCTTGATCCAATGCAAATTATACCGTCCTAAATTATAGACCGATAGTCCGTGAACATGAGAACAATAGTAAATGAGCAAGTCAGGCACAAAATAACTATTACATACAACAATGTACATACTGCACTGATTATGAGCTCTTGTTCGTATATTAGTAGAATGAAGACTACGATTCTCAAGTAAACATCATAGATGTTACAGCCAGTCAACAGATGACACTGAGGTGTTAGTTACAGACAAAAATATGTCGTGTCACATAAAGTACAAAGGTAAATGAACGATCCAAGAATGTTATGCTGGGGACATGCAATAAATAATCCAAATCAGAGTATATTACATTTATTTTGTTACAATAATATTAAATTAATTTCTATAAAATTTAAAACCACCTTAAAACCCGTTACAGGAAACGCTGTACCTTCAATTTATCGTTTAATACACAAGTATTCAGTCCAGTTATATGGCATGTTCGTGTTACAAAAATAAATGCAATATGGACGTACACGTCATCAGATGGCAACATAGTCTCAGTTGTGAGACTGGATTCATGATTTCCTCTCATAGAGGTCACAGTCCGTAGCGACAGACGGTAAATCATCGAGTAGAACAGAAGTGATATCTGGCGTTCCGCAAGGTAGTGTCATAGGCCCTCTGCTGTTGCTGATTTACGTAAATGATCTAGGTGATTATCTGGGCAGATGACGCTGCAATTTACCTTGTAGCAAAATCATCAGACGATCAATTCCAATTACAAAATTATCTAGAGAGAATTTCCGTATGGTGCGAGAAGTGGCAATTAGCACTAAACAAAGAAAAGTGCGAGGTCATCCACATGGGTACTAGAAGAAATCAGATAAATTTTGGGTATACGATAAATCGCTCAAATCTAAGGGCTGTCAGTTCGACTCAATTCCTAGCAATTACAATTACGAGAAACTTAAATTGGAAAGACCACGTAGATAATATTGTGGGGAAGGCGAAACAAAGACTGCGCTTTGTTGGCTGAACACTAAGAAGATGCGACAAACCCACTACATAGACAGTCTACATTGCACTTGTCCGTCCTCTGCTGGTATACTGCTGCTCGGTATGGGATACTTACCAGGTAAGATTGACGGAGGACATCGAAAAAGTGCAAAGACGGACAGCTCGTTTCATACTATCGCGCAATAGGGGTGAGGGTGTCGCTGATATGATACGTGAGTTGGGGTGGCAGTCACTGAAACAAAGGCCGTTTTCTTTGCTGCTACATCCATTTACGAAATTTCGATCACCAACTTTCTCTTCCGAATGCGAAAATATTTTGATGACACGCACCTACATAGAGAGAAATAATCATCATAATAAAATAAGCGAAATCAGAGCTCGAACGGAAAGATTTAGGTGTTCTTTTTTCCCACGCGCCATTCGAGAGTGTAATGGTACAGAAGTAGTATGAAAACGCTTCTATGAACCCTCTGCCAGACACTTACGTGTGAATTGCAGAGTAACCATGTAGATGTAGATGGAGATGTAGATGTAGATGTAAAGCCTCGACATCTCTGTGTAGTTAAGCAAACATGAAGGAATTCCAAGGGGAACATCAAGTGTTCCACTCATAAGTACCACAAAAAACACGTCATTACAAGTACAGCAGACGTATTTTTGTATGTAACTGCTACCAGCTGTTAGCGGATTTCTTCCTGACATCAAGCCTTTCAACAGCTGCGGTTGCTCGGAAATACAAAATAGTTTGTCAAGTTATGTTGTAAGACTAAAAAGAGCTGTAAGAGACGTCTTAGATGATCGCTTCTTAACTTTATCTGTGGATAAGATTGTCGAAGGTAAAGCACAGCGTAAGGAACTGTGATTTGCTTTATCGAGTTCAATAAATGAAGCATCAAAAACGGGTCGAAGAATGTCAGTTACCGAACGCTGCTGGTAAAATAGGGTAACCCCGCTTCCGTTCCAAGCTGCGCCTCTCGCTGATTTGCATGTCTTTGTTAGCGCGATTGCCGCGAGAGCTATGGCGCCATTAATTCCCCGTAAAGTGCCCGCGGCTGCCCGAGACCCTGGGGCAACTCCCGGCCTCGGCGCTCTTTCTTCCTCTCACACCCCTCCATCTCCCCCCCCCCCCCCCCTCCAACCCCTCTCCTTGCTCCTAAACTACCCACCCGCACCCCTCCGTCTCGACGTCCGCTATCAACCCTCTTACCAGCCATCTTAAGCACCGCAGTAATATTTCACTGAGGCGCCATTAATCCGCTCGGAGCGCCGTATCGGCAGAATCTATCTGCTAAACTACTTATCCCGGAGTTAACTCGGGAATAAACAGTCGTCTTCGAAAGGAAGTTGAGGGCTCCCCCGCGAATCTGCGGCGCCGCGGCGGGCTGGAAGAGGTGTGGTGCTAGCCCTGATGGCAGCCGGAGCTCAGATGCGATTCTGCGACTTCTGCAACTCCGCGCTCAGTTACAGTGCAAGCCGACATCAAGAGCCTTCATCATCCTGGTTGGGCTCGCCCACTAATTGGCATTATACCCTGAAGAGAACGACCTCTGTCCACCCAATGTCCTGAAAGTTGCGTATGTCAACTAGTTATCAGGGCTGCTGATAACGGTAGCTGAGCGTACACCTCGCACATGTAATGAATTTAATTTTTCGTTTATTTCCTTCAGTTTTTGCCATCTAGAAACCACTTTCACCTGTTCTTCTGTGTATTTCTCGCTCAACAAGGATATTACGAGTATTCTGCAATATCCAATTTTCTATCACTTCTTTTTTTCTTGAATATATAGTTTACGGCTTTTTATTCTTCTAAACACAAATAAACGTTTGTTTAGTATCTGTGTTGTTCGCAATCACTACATGTCGAAAGAACTCGCTGCTAGTATGACCTTGTGTAGATATGTGTGTGTGTGTGTATGTGTGTGTGTGTGTGTGTGTGTGTGTGTGTGCGTGTGTGTGTCTGTTGTGATTTACCAGAGCTCAAAGGCGAGGTTATCGTCCTAATACACAACGGGGAGTCAAATGAAAGTGAGGTCGATGGACAAATAAGTAAATAAAGGCTTTATTCTTTATTCAAAAGTAATCGGCATAATTGTTATCACATCTATCTCGCTGTGAGACAGGGCGGTCAATGCCCCCCTAGAAGAATGTTTTAGGTTGCCTACGGAACGAAGGTTGTAGCCAAGCGTGCACATCTTCGTCCAAAGCTAAGGGACGACCACGAATTTCATTCTTCTGAGCTCCAAATATCTGTAAATCACACGGGCAGAGATCGGGACTGTGTGTGGGACGCGTACGTATCTCTCAGCGAAATTCTGACGAATCATATATTATCGATAGTATTTTTAAAAGCTATAGATGAATCGAATAACTATCGATTGTTTCAGGCAGGTATTGCAACGGTAAAATGGGTTTCTAATAATTTAAATTGCTTAAAATAAAACATTACAAGATATGTAAATTTTGTTTTATAAAAAGTAAGGTATTTAAATTCTTGTCCTTTAGTTGGTTGGTTGGTTGGTATGGGGAAGGAGACCAGACAGCGCGGTCATCGGTCTCATCGGATTAGGGAAGGATGGGGAAGGAAGGCGGCCGTGCCCTTCCAGAGGAACCATCCCGGCATTTGCTTGGAGTGATTTAGGGAAATCACGGAAAACCTAAATCAGGATGGCCGGACGCGGGATTGAACCGTCGTCCTCCCGAATGCGAGTCCAGTGTCTAACCACTGCGCCACCCCGCTCGGTTGTCCTTTAGTCTGTTGTTTAAAATACAACATGAGAAGATACACGTAAGGTGTTTAAACTCTTCTCCTTTAGTCTGTTGCGTTTTATTTATCCTGCCTTGGCGAAAACCCTCTCTGCAGGAAGTGACGTCGTTCGAGACCACAAAAATGTAATGGACATTACATGTAATATACTATTATTAGATTTTACACAATATTCCAATACACAAGCACGTTTGTCTATTACAAGATTTTCCAAATATTGATGTAGGTCAACTATGGAATCACTGATTGCTGTAACGCCAACGATGTTACGCTGTTGCTAATTGAGCAAACAAAGTCGATCATCAGATTTCAAACTGTTGGATGTATCAGTAGACGTATTAGCACAGCTCATCGATGCTTTTGTTTCAGGTAGTATTCTTGTAGTCGACGCGATGATAGCAGCATACTCTTTCCGAAGTACATGTGCAACGTTCTCTGCCTCTTGAAATGCCCTGAAACAAGTGTTTTAAACCTAGGATATAATAATGACACAACCATATTAACAGTCAATTTGTTATATATTTGTGCTCTTTCATTCACTGATTTATTCAAGGAATCTAGTCACTGATTTATTCAAGGAATCTAGAACACTTTGTCCTTCATTAGTTGTTAAGGCGCCTTACAAGTCTGAAAACTTTGCAGCAATACCTCGTATAAGAGGTATAATTAAGGAAGAAGTGATGTATTACTCACGTGAGATTGCTGTTATCGTTGCTACTTCAAAATGTTCAAGAAGATCTGTTAACTCTTGCATAGCTAAGTAACTTTCTGCTGTTAGGTTAGTCAGTGCTTTTGAACTTTCTTTGACCGCAACCTCAAACTCACTTTGTACTTCCAGAATCTTTTGAGGGTGTGTCATGAACTGTTCCATCGAGTCGTCACGTTTTGTATCAGCCTCAGTTTATTTTTGTTTGCTCTTTTTTTAACATCTCGCCGTTTGTCACTGGCTAGTATACAGTTATAAGAGAGAGTCACAATAGCCTTCGTTACCAATAAAATTCTAAAAATTCTGCTTTGAAACAATCTTGTAGTGTCAAGTTGATGCAGTGGGCCGAACAGGGTGAATATTGAATCCATAAGATTTAGACAGCTTTTTTATACCTTCAGTGTTGTCTTTAACCACTACAACTGTCTTATCATGGATATTGTATTCTAGTAAGATTTGATTGATGACCTGAAAGACAAGTAATGAAACTTCTTGGGAGATTAAAACTGTGTGCCAGACCGAGATTCGAACTCGGGACCTTTGCCTTTCGCGGGCAAGCGCTCTATCAACTTTTTTTTCTTTTTTTTCCGTAAAATTAAATTAACACCTTCATTTATTCATAAACTGGCACAAGATATTTGTAACCTTATCAAGATCTGAAGATAGTTACGTAGTTTTACCGAAACCGGGTATCTACAATAGGGGTTTCGTAACTATTTCGGCTAAGGAGCTCTTCTCTTCCTAAGTAATCATCATCATTGCCATCGTCATCATTACTGAGAAAAATAATCACGGATTAGCTCAACCTTATACCTTCCTCCACCCTTCCGCAGAGTAGATGCGATCCAAATTTCCTTAACCTTCGAAAATTCGTCAGTCACGTTAAAAACTCTGTAACGGCCTCCCCCCCCCCCCCCCCCCTCACCCTCTCCCTCACACACACACTCACTCCACATAACTAAAACGTAAAACCCGAATGTCTTCTTCGGAGGAAATACGTCCTTAACATACCGAGCAATCCGCCCCCAAATCAGTCGCAGCCCCTTCTCTAAGCGTCCACAGATATCTGCAAAGCATTACACATCCTTAGCAACATAAACTATTTCTTGTGGTAGCGTTAGCTCATTTTAATAAAAAAAGGAGGAGGACCAGAAGTTACTACGGCCTTATGTACGTATAGTGCGTGGCAAACCCTGTACCACTACCAATCATTTCCTGTTCTGCTCGCAAATAGAGCGGGAGGGCCGGCCGAAGTGGCCGTGCGGTTAAAGGCGCTGCAGTCTGGAACCGCAAGGCCGCTACGGTCGCAGGTTCGAATCCTGCCTCGGGCATGGATGTTTGTGATGTCCTTAGGTTAGTTAGGTTTAACTAGTTCTAAGTTCTAGGGGACTAATGACCTCAGCAGTTGAGTCCCATAGTGCTCAGAGCCATTTCAGAGCGGGAGGAAAAAGAATATCTATATGCCTCCCTACGAGCTCTAATTTCTCCAATTTTGTTTTCGTGGTCCTTAGGCGAAGTGTACGTTCACATCAGTAGCATCGTTAAACGCCGGATCTCAAAATTTTCCGAACAGTGTTTCTTAAGAGAGTCGCCTTCCCATCATGGATTCCCATTTGAGTACTTGAAACATCTCCTTAATATTTCCGTGTTGTTCGAACCTACCGGTAATAAATCTTGTAGCCCGCCTCTGAATTGCTTCTATGTTCTTTTTTCAATCCGACCTGATTCGGATCCCAAACACTCGAGCAACACTCAAAAGTGGGCCGCACTAGCGTCCTATATGCGCTCTCATTTACTGATGTACCACATTTCCCTAAAATTGTCCCAATAGACCGAAGTCGACCATCCTCTTCCGTAGTGACTAGGGCCTCCCGTCAGGCAGACCGTTCGCCTGCTGCAAGTCTTTCGATTTGATGCCACTTCGGCGACTTGCGCGTCGATGAGGATGAAATGATGGTGATTGGGACAACGCAACACACAGTCCCTGACCGGAGAAAATCTCCGACCCAGCCGGGAATCGAACCGGAGCCCTTAGAGCTACCCATGCACGACTTACGCCCCGTCCTCACAGCTTTACTTCCGCCAGTACCTCGTCTCTTATCTTCCAAACTTTACAGAAGCTCTCCTGCTAACCATGCAAGACTAGGACTCCTGAAAGAAAGGGTATTGTGGAGACATGGCTTAGCCACAGCCTAGGGGATGCTTCCAGAATGAGATTTTCACTCTGCAGCGGAGTGTGCGCTGAGATGAAACTTCCTTTCTTTCAGGAGTGCTAGTCTTGCATGGTTAGCAGGAGAGCTTCTGCAAAGTTTGGAAGGTAGGAGACGAGGTACTGGCGGAAGTAAAGCTGTGAGGACGGGGCGTGAGTGTGCTTGGGTAGCTCAGTTCAGTCCGCCTTTAGCCGCGGAGCAGCTCGGACTTGTTTACGTCCCGGCTGCGAACGTTCGCGGAAGAAGCGGTGTTTTCACCGTCGTCACTCGCGTGTGTTACTGTTTCAATCGAACGCAATGGCACACGATTTCCGAAAAACCGCGATACAGTTCACATTCTGTACCGAGTATGCAAGACCGAAGGCATTCGAAATCGAACGTTTCTTGAGGGACGAAGCGCATCTTAATTACACGGAGATTATTTGAGTTCATTTATCAATCGTGAGCAGCACTCTTTACGTAAAGATGATTGACGACGCAGCATACGATAGGATCACTGAAGCCGCCAAACGAGGATTCCAGTTCCGACACTCCGATGGTCATATTGGCGAAGTTTTAGTCGCTCATTCTGGACTGGGAGTGCGCACGATTCGAGTCTTCGAGCTGCCTTTCGAGGTACCCGAATCATTGGTCACTGAATCACTCCAGCCATATGGCAGAGTTATTAGTCATGCGACCGAAAGCTGGGCAAGTTTTAGCACGTATCCAGTGCTCAATGGTGTCCGACAGGTGCGAATTGCCCTTACGAAACATGTGCCATCATACATAAACATCGGCGGCTGTAGAGCTATTGCCATCTATCACGGACAGCCCCGGACATGCTCCGGGTGTGGTGGTGAAGGACATCTTCAATCTGCGTGTATGCAGAGGAGACTCGTGCAACTCCCCAGCGGAGACTTCCAGAATCCGACTACACCAACGTCACTGCCGATGACTTACGTGACGGCGCTTCGCGAGGAGGTGACGCCGAGATCGGAGCGCACTATCGAACCGACGCCGAAGTTGATTGAGGCGCCTTCGGACCCCACTGAAGAAGGAATAGCTCCGAACAACCTCCAATCTCAGACACTACAGGCGGTGCAGAAAGAGGATGACAGCATCACAATAGGCATGGAAGCTGAAGTGGAACGGCCCCAGGGCGTTGTGGCGGCGGCGAGACAGCAGGAGATACAAGATTCGCCAACACCAGAGGTCGAGGTTAGGGCCCGCAAACAACGCTCGCCAAAGAGCCGCGAGAAGCGCCGACTAAACTCTGCGGACACGCTTCCTTCTCTTCTTGGGAGCCCAGATGAGTCTAATTCTATGGACCTGTTTGACTTGGAAACACAAGCTTCGGATGTCGCAGACCATATGAATTCGGACGGTGAAAAGACGTCATGTCGTTCAGACGACGCATCCGCTTGTCGCGTTCGCTGTGTTATTCAGTGGTTTGGTATTTAACTAATTTATAAATGGAAATGATAATCTTATTTTATTACATTGAGTAATTACTAAATAATATATCTACCGGCTAAAGATTTGATCAAGTTGCTAAAGAACTCCAAGTTAACTTTGTGTTAAAGTGTTGTCTGTAAGTTGTGTAAGTGTCACTAAATCACAGTTCATACAACGGATTCTATATAACTATGGATTATCATGGAAACAGTTATCTTCGGCAAAATGATCATTAAAACCACCGAATATTAGCCGCGCACAACACTGACGTATGTTACCTGAAACAATATTCTTCGCAACTCGTGCGTAATTAATTTCGGCTCCATACATTAGCTAGAAAAGTTTGTTATAACGATCGTGTTATGAGCACTGTTTTTAAAGAACCAATTTGATTCGAATCATTTTCTGATGGTGCAGGAAATTTACATTCCTGAGCTCCAGGAAGTACATGGATACATCTCCTACACCTCGCCGCACTCGAACAATGACAGTGGAACGGCGATATTGGTCCGGGAAGGGATTCCGGTTCGCGACCTTACTTATCTACCTTCGGCACGAGGACTGGCGATAACTGTTAATGGAATTCGCATTCTCAATGTTTATGCCCTTCCGGCACAGACAACAGACGGGCGCGTTCTAGATATTATTCGGAAGAGATTGTGCCCTTATTTACCGGCAGATTCGATCATTTCCTTATAGGTGGTGACTTCAATTGTGTTTTAGCCCAAAAGGACCAGACTCCACATTACAATACCTGTCGTGAATTGCATGTGCTATGTCGGGATCTGGAGTTAAGCGACACCTGGGACATGATTCATAGGTTGCGTGAGCGATATACTTTTTTTACCAGTCACTCGGCGAGCGGACTCGATCGAATATATGTTTCGGTTGGCCTACAGGGTAAGGTGGTCGACGCGGAACCATGACCTGCGGCATTTACTCGTCATCTGGCTTACATTTGTACCATATCACTCCCTAGGCAAAGTGTGTGGAGAAGCCGCGGGACATGGAAGCTCAATTCGTCACTTTTGGCGGACCTCGGACGTCGTCATAGAGTCGAGGCGGTATGGACCACGTATCAACGCCGTCTACCAACAAATACCTCCGTGCTACAATGGAGGCTCGAGTGTAATAAGCCAGCAATAAGAAGAGCTCTAATACAGTATGATCGGGATAAGACGAGATGCCAAAGAGACACTCTTGATTATTATTACACCGTACTTCGTGAGCTGTCATTCCAGGTGCCGTCTGCAGAACATCATGCGGAAGTTCATCGTGTCAAGGCACAAATCCTATCGATCACGCGACGACGATTGGGTGGCATCCCCATACGGGCAAGATCTCTCGACACCATCAATGGGGAACGCACCTCGATACACCATGTGTCGCGGGTACGTAAACGTTACTGCCGGGCACTGGTAACGATTGTGTTATTAGCACTGTTTTTAAAGAACCTATCTGATTCGAATCATTTTCATTAAAATGAGTTCGGAACCACCGGTGCACATTTATTTTTACACATTTGTATTACGTTCGGCATTTATGTCTGCAGAGTCGCGTAATTTGAATTTGCCGCTGAGATAATTGTTAAGATGGCGGCAGAAAATTGATAGAGGGTTTCTATTGTTAGACCAAATAAGTAAGTATTTGAAATGATTATTAAATTCTATAAACTATACTTTCATATTGTGCACTATTTAGACCTCATCAAGCAAACATTTGATTTGTTTCTAAGGAAAACACAGACAAAAACGCGACACAAATCGCCTTCATCAATGGCTGCGCTCGTTGCAGCGGAAAGAAATAATTAACACAGATAATGCTTACAGAGAGAGGAATTAAAGTTACAAATAATTATTCACTCATATTTATAATAATAATGAAATCTATTTTCAAGTAATAATTAACAAATAATTACAATTTCTTAAAAGACCTCAGTTTGATAAGCGTCCGCAATCTACAAAAACCACCCAACTAAAGGTAAAAACAAAGGAAGACCATCGCAGATCATAAAAGAATTTACAGTTATCATTGTGTTTGTATGACACACATCGATATGTCTAATTACATCATAGAATATTTTATAAATAATTAATATTTATAAGTTTTGACTGTTTTCTCATACGTCGAATACATAATGTTTATAACTGTTAGAGGCATAATATCCTCTCGTCGCACTCTACCCAAAAATTTATCTCGTGGATGTTACAATGCCCCTTGGGCTGAGAAAAAAAAATTAGTTTATCTACCGTATATTTTTTTTAATCATTCCACGTAATCCACGCAGATTTGCTACTCTCAAGACGCAAATGTTTAATTTCAATGTTGTTTTAGACATGATAAAATTATAGTTGAATCGAGTACTTTAAATGACTTCAGTGACTGTATTATCTCGGAAATTGCTGCGGATACTTCCCGGATTAACTTATCCCCACCCCATTTGGGTTCACTGGACTCGG
Source organism: Schistocerca americana (assembly GCF_021461395.2). Taxonomy (NCBI): domain Eukaryota; kingdom Metazoa; phylum Arthropoda; class Insecta; order Orthoptera; family Acrididae; genus Schistocerca; species Schistocerca americana. Next base: position 397,897,040 of record NC_060123.1, on the reverse strand, counting down.
AAAACCGGGAATAAAACCGTGCAAGGGGCTTCAAGAAAATACACACACTTACTTTTAACAGTCAGGCTTGACATGATTGTAATAAAATATGCTGGAAAATGCAAATTTACGACTCTGTTGTAAGCATCTGACATTATGAATGTTTTTTCATGGTGGTATATCATAATTTCCAAATTCACTCATTTATCGAATGTCATGAGAATTTGCTGCTGACGTTGTAAGACCGCCCTCGTGTCGAGCCGTTGGACTGCAGACAGGTAGATTCTGCTGCTGGATCGCCCCTGGCCGAGTCGGTGGGGAATCGGTTGCCGTCGGCTGCATCGTGGTTTGGATCTGCTGCTGGCTGGAAGTCGCGCTGCAGTAGGTCTTGTTTCCCACGTGCCTCAGTTTAAGACGGGTACATGAAATGTCAAAATATAAACATCAGTGACAAGATAATTACTATTCTCATCCTGTGGAAAAGTTTATTAGTGTCCATTTCACTTGCATTCACACGGCTGGAATTAGACTGTTTTTGGAGTATGTTCTGTATTTTGACACTGTTCAACACAATGTAGTGATTCACATGTAAGTTTATCACAATATGCACATTTTGAACACTGTACCGTTAATTATACAAGTGTCCGTAGTGTGCTTCGTTTACTTAAGCGGAATGTAAATATTTTCGCGACGCGCTGCGTATTCAACGTTGCATTATTGTTTTGCCGCGCGGCTGGCTGTACAGTCTGTCACATTAAATGTGGCACTCGGAGACGCTTCATATCAAACTACAAAGTGTCATCAGTTCAAATTAATTATTAATACTGTCAACAGTACTCAACGTTCATAGCGTTGCTGCTAACTTTGACACTCCAAGAGCGCTCATAAAGTTACGTGATCACAGCTTTTATCACTGTTCATCATTATTCACAATGTAAATCACAGTTCCTCACGCGTCCACTAGTTCCTGCGATACACGTCTCACTTTTCTGATTGCTGTCGGTCGTTTTCCAGAGTACTTAACAGACAATCTATATGCAAATGACACTTTTCAAGTAATGAGGTCTGGTACACTTGCACATAAGTTCATATTACCATGACTGAATAACAAAATTTAAAATTTTACACTGTCACATAAACATGAGACAATATAAAACTTTCAGAATCTGCTACAATATCTTGACCATGAGATCATTACTGAACTGTCTAGATAACAGTACATTTCCATTTTTATTACAAATACATACATTTATATATTTGTATTTTATTTATTTGTTATTCGGATTGTTATTTACCATGTTTTTAGGACAGATGTCCATGTTCGGTTTATCTAACCGGAATGTTGCTCATAAGAGCATTTTAAATGACTTTGTATTAAAACCGTGTACGTAAATCAGTACACATTCAGATTTCGCTTCACTAGTGGTGAAAGCAGTTTATTTTATTTTTTATTTATTTATTTATGTTTTCTCAGTCACACAGCTCACACACCACCAACACTCACTGCGTGTGTGGGACTACATGACTCGATCTTATGAAAATATTTTTGTTATATGCATTCTTACACACGAACAAATATATTATTTAAGCATTTTAATCATTTCTATCCTACGTATAGAAAGGTAAAATTCCTCACATTTAATGAAATAACACTCGAGTGTTTATCAAGTTATGTATCCCTTTTAAAGTAAAAATACATTTATTATGCGGATTCTCTACTCCTTGTTCAAATAATTCAAGAACATTACAGTGTAATACTTGACATAAAAGCTTATAAACTAGTACATACATAATATTATCAAATCAATACTGATAATTATTTTACCATAAACATTATATTTACAGTTATGGGGTAGTGCACTTGCACTTCTGAATGGTCCTTTGTATATTCACTTCGTTTTTCTTAGTCCAGGGGACCGAGTAAGATGCTCTGCAATAGGTCTTGTGCGGATATACTTTCATATTATACTGGTAATCTTTTATGATTCCAGGGCGTTCAATGAATAGTTCGAAGTATCCGGATAATAATTCTGTTAATTGTCTCGCTTCTGAAGCACTAATGCAAGTTGCCTCCTGTACTTTCTCTTCTACTGTTGTGACGATGTCACTCATGTTGCTGGGCGCATCGTTATTTCCCTTTTTGTGACACCTCTGTGGGTGCTTGTGATCCATCACTAACAACTTCTGTTTACTGACAGAAAGATTCATTTTTGTCATCAGCGGAAGGTTCGCACCGAACTCCCGATTCAGCATTAATGTTATGGGTCGCTGTTGTTACTTAAGTGCACATGTCCCGCGGTCGAGAACAATTACAGCTTCCCTTTCGCGAAGGAACTCAAGACCCAGAAGCACCGGTACTGACAAGTTATCCATTAGTAGGAACGTGCATAACAAGCGATCATTTCCCAAGGAAACTTCCACCTGTGTCTGGTATTTTATACTCTGTGCCTTTTTTCTCAATACCCCTATAACCTTACAATTTGCAACCGGCAAATCGGCGATCTCCTTATCTCCGATACCTTCTTGAAAAACTGCGTGTTCATAACTGATACATTCGCACCTGTGTCAAGCAGAATAGTAGTTGTTACACCATTTACAGATCCGGTGACACTTGTTTGGATATTTTCCCTTTGTGGCTTATCAGAGACAGCAGGTTCCTAATATAGCTCATCTTCGATCCTGTTGCCATCCTGATACCGTATCATGTTTATTTTTTGTTCCTTCGACCTATTGCCTTCATTGTTGGCCTCGGTCACCTGGCGAAGGCCTACAGGGACCGAAATTAGTTTGTTGGCTTCTGAGTGTTTTGTTTTGTTTTCGAAGGTACCTCCACTATTCTAACATTTTGTGAGTTTTCAGTCGGAGGAGGCCTGCTTGGATCTCACCACGGTGGATAGTGATTGCTTGGTATAGGTATAGCCAGTACATAATTTACTGGTTGACCTGAATTGATAGAATTTCGCTGCGGCTGCCAATGACTTGGCCCTGGCTGTCGCCAATATTCTCTGTCACCCCGCATATTTTTAGGCTTGTCTTTATATGGACTGTCTGACCTGTTGTCATTTTGTCTCTTTCGGTTGATATTGTTATTGTTTGGGTTTTCATTGTGGTACGGCCTCTGATTACCATTCAGTTGTTGGTGTTCTTCGGCCTTTTGATAATTACTGTTATTATTAGGATAACCAAAATTTTGGTTGTAGGGATTCCTACTACTATTATTATTATTGTATTTTCCGTTACTATAAGCTTTACTTTTATTTTTCTTTGGACTACCTTCGCCCCTATTTCCGTTATTTCCATTCCATGAATTTTTTTTATTAGGACTACTATTATTGCTGATCATGTCAGAATTGTTTCTGGCGTCTTCTTGCACTAGATCCAGAGAATCAATTACAGACAGAAATTCTTTCACATCGGTGTCTGTAACATTAAATAATTTGTTCTCTAATATGTATGGGTAATCTAGCTTTTAACACTCACAGTAAGTCTCTGGTGGTTACTGGCTCATCCCTGTACCGGGTCATGTTAATATATTCTTCAAAGTACTTTCTTAAGGAACCTGATTTCGGATTGTACATTTCTGCATTGTAAACAATTTTACGGATTCGCTCTTGAGTAGACGCTGACCAGAATTGATCAAGGAACGTCTTCTCAAAGTCGTGGAAAATCTTGCAAGTTTCTGCTGCATTTAATGCCCAGAGCGACGCATCATCAGAGATATGTGAAACCACAAACTGTATTTTCTGTTCTTCCGACCATGATTTTGGAAGAAAACTTTTGAAGTTTCGAATGAAAACTACTGGATGTATCTTTTTCTTGCTTTCTTCGTTAAATATTTGAAACTGTCTATGCTTAATCAGGCTTTCCTCATGCATCAAAGTAGTTAAGTGCATGGAATTGCCGTCATTCGCAGGTGGTGTGGTTACTTTATTACAAGTACATTCTATTCCAGTATTATTATTCCTCGGTGTCTCATATTGCTCTGGTAATATCGGTTGATTACCAAATTTTGGCCTTCCTTCTGGTGCACTAAAATTCGCCGTTAGATTATCTGCGATCTTTTCCCTGTCAGTACCAGTGTTGTCATTACTGCATACTGTCAGATTTACAAAGTTTTGATTTTCAGAGCTCAGCACCCTGGCTACTTCTGTTCGGACTTGCTTTCGGATTTCCGAGGGAATGTCCTCCTGCATTGTTTCCACAGCGGTAGCCAAGGCTTTGAATTCGTTCTCTAGTCTATCTACTTCAGTTTGAAGACTATTGACCTGAACTGGAATGTTTGCTAACGGTACAATAGTGGTTTCTACTGCATCGATCTCCTGCTTAAAATAGGTAGTAACGATCGACCAACACTTGATTTATCCTACGGACGATATCTTTATCTCTTTCCAGAAAAATATTTTTTATATTTTCCACTAATTTCTTTTCCTTTTCTTGGTCCCTGAGCTCCTGTTGCTGTTTTTCTATAAGCTTTTCCTGTCTACGTTTTCCTATTCCTGCTGACGTTGTCTTTCACGCTCCTGCTCTTTAAGCTCACGTTCTTTTTCACGCTTCTGTTCTTTAATAGTAAACCTTTCAAATATCGCAGTTAGCGTATCCTGTGTGGACATAGCTTGAGCGTTGCTAACTTCTGCCCCTGGCCCAGAAGAAATTTTGTTATTAATTCCCATTTGGTTGAATCCAGGAGTGTCTGTTTGTTTTGGCAACTCCTCGGCTTTACTATCACTTGGGACATCAGTTTCTAAACTATCATTCATAATTAAATTTTCTAATAATTCGACAGAAATATGCGTAGATTGTTCTACCTGAGACTCTGATGTCATTTCTGCATCAGTATGCTCATTCGGTTTATTTTTCTTTTGTTTAACCATTCTATCACCAATATAGCAGAACAAATATATAAATCACTGACGAGCTCCAGTTGACACAAAATGATCTTATAACTAACACATATACACTAATAACACTCAAAAATATTATTCTCGCAGCCAGAATATTCAATTATTACTTCGGTAGGAAGATGTGAATGTTCATGAAACAAGTAAATAAACAATGAATAATAGTTTGTTTTGGTACTCTGTACCTGTAATAGATCACAATTTCAATTATTAAAATGAATAAATGGGCATTGGTGGCCCCACGTTGGGCACCAGTGTGGCGTTCGCTGTGTTATTCAGTGGTTTAGTATTTAACTAATTTGTAAATGGAAATGATAATCTTATTTTATTACATTGAGTAATTACTAAATAATTTTTCTACCAGCTAAAGATTTGATCAAGTTGCTAAAGAACACCAGGTTAACGTTGTGTTAAAGTGTTGTCTGTAAGTTGTGTAAGTGTCAGTAAATCACAGTTCTTACAACGGATTCTATACAACTATGGATTATCATGGAAACAGTTATCTTCAGCAAAATAATCATTAAAACCACCGAATATCAGCCACGCACAAGACCGACGTATGTTACCTGAAACAATATTCTTCGCAACTAGTGCGTAATTAATTTCTGCTCCATACATCAGCTAGAAAAGTTTGTTATAACGATCGTGTTATGAGCACTGTTTTTAAAGAACCAATTTGATTCGAATCATTTTCATTAAAATGAGTTCGGAACCACCGGTGCACATTTATTTTTACACATTTGTATGACGTTCGGCATTTATGTCTGCAGAGTTGCGTAATTTGAATTTGCCGCAGAGATAATTGTTAAGATTGCGGCAGACAATTGATTGAGGCTTTCTACTGTTAGACCAAATAAGTAAGTATTTGAAATGATTATAAAATTCTACAAACTATACTTTAATATTGTGCACTACTTAGAACTCATCAAGCAAACATTTGATTTGTTTCTAAGGAAAACACAGACAAAAACGCGATACAAATCGCTGTCATCAATGGCTGCGCTCGTTGCAGCGGAAAGAAATAATTAACACAGATAATGCTTACTGAGAGAGGAATTAAAGTTACAAATAATTATTCACTCATATTTATAATAATAATGAAATCTATTTTCAAGTAATAATTAACAAATAATTACAATTTCTTAAAAGACCTCAGTTTGATAAGCGTCCGCAATCTACAAAAACCACCCAACTAAAGGTAAAAACAAAGGAAGACCATCGCAGATCATAAAAGAATTTACAGTTATCATTGTGTTTGTATGACACACATCGATATGTCTAATTACATCATAGAATATTTTATAAATAATTAATATTTATAAGTTTTGACTGTTTTCTCATACGTCGAATACATAATGTTTATAACTGTTAGAGGCATAATATCCTCTCGTCGCACTCTACCCAAAAATTTATCTCGTGGATGTTACAATGCCCCTTGGGCTGAGAAAAAAAAATTAGTTTATCTACCGTATATTTTTTTTATCAGTCCACGTAATCCACGCAGATTTGCTACTCTCAAGATGCAAATGTTTAGTTACAATGTTGTTTTAGACATGATAAAATTATATGTTGAATCGAGTACTTTAAATGACTTCAGTGACTGTATTATCTCGGAAATTGCTGCGGATACTTCCCGGACTAACTTATCCCCACCCCATTTGGGTTCACTGGACTCGGAAAACCGGGAATAAAACCGTTCAAGGGGCTTCAAAAAAATACACACACTTACTTTTAACAGTCAGGCTTGACATGATTGTAATAAAATATGCTGGAAAATGCAAATTTACGACTCTGTTGTAAGCATCTGACATTATGAATGTTTTTTCATGGTGGTATATCATAATTTCCAAATTCACTCATTTATCGAATGTCATGAGAATTTGCTGCTGACGTTGTAAGACCGCCCTCGTGTCGAGCCGTTGGACTGCAGACAGGTAGATTCTGCTGCTGGATCGCCCCTGGCCGAGTCGGTGGGGAATCGGTTGCTCAAATGGCTCTGAGCACTATGGGACTTAACTTCTGTGGTCATCAGTCCCCTAGAACTTAGAACTACCTAAACCTAACTAACCTAAGGACATCACACACATCCATGCCCGAGGCAGGATTCGAACCTGCGACCGTAGCAGTCCCGCGGTTCCGGACTGCGCGCCTAGAACCACTAGACCACCGCGGCCGGCGAATCGGTTGCCGTCGGCTGCTGTTAATTGTCTCGCTTCTGAAGCACTAATGCAAGTTGCCTCCTGTACTTTCTCTTCTACTGTTGTGACGATGTCACTCATGTTGCTGGGCGCATCGTTATTTCCCTTTTTGTGACACCTCTGTGGGTGCTTGTGATCCATCACTAACAACTTCTGTTTACTGACAGAAAGATTCATTTTTGTCATCAGCGGAAGGTTCGCACCGAACTCCCGATTCAGCATTAATGTTATGGGTCGCTGTTGTTACTTAAGTGCACATGTCCCACGGTCGAGGACAATTACAGCTTCCCTTTCGCGAAGGAACTCAAGACCCAGAAGCACCGGTACTGACAAGTTATCCATTAGTAGCAACGTGCATAACAAGCGATCATTTCCCAAGGAAACTTCCACCTGTGTCTGGTATTTTATACTCTGTGTCTTTTTTCTCAATACCCCTATAACCTTACAATTTGCAACGGGCAAATCGGCGATCTCCTTATCTCCGATACCTTCTTGAAAAACTGCGTGTTCATAACTGATACATTCGCACCTGTGTCAAGCAGAATAGTAGCTGTTACACCATTTACAGCTCCGGTGACACTTGTTTGGATATTTTCCCTTTGTGGCTTATCAGAGACAGCAGGTTCCTAATATAGCTCATCTTCGATCCTGTTGCCATCCTGATACTATATCATGTTTATTTTTTGTTCCTTCGACCTATTGCCTTCATTGTTTGCCTCGGCCATCTGGTGAAGGCCTACAGGGGCCGAAATTAGTTTGTTGGCTTCTGAGTGTTTTGTTTTGTTTTCGAAGGTACCTCCACTATTCTAACATTTTGTGAGTTTTCAGTAGGAGGAGGTCTGCTTGGATCTCACCACGGTGGATATTGATTGCTTGGTATAGGTATAGCCTGTACATAATTTACTGGTTGACCTGAATTGATAGAGTTTCGCTGCGGCTTTCAATGACTTGGCCCTGGCTGTCGCCAATATTCTCTGTCATCCCGCATGTTATTAGGCTTGTCTTTACATGGACTGTCTGACCTGTTGTCATCTCGTCTCTTTCGGTTGCTATTGTTATTGTTTGGGTTTTCATTGTGGTGTAGGGAAGCAGCCTACTCACACTGTAGTAAATTCACATCAGTTTCCATTGTGTGCCAGCCAGTCTGCTGTAACTAGCTCTGACGTCATAAATGTTGCGCAATACCTTAAAAATCAAGCAAATGACCTAAAACTTTTCTAGCATGTCAGGAATAATACTGAATTAATGTGTGTTAAATATCAGTTCGATAACTTCAGCCATTTTCGAAAATTGGACGTTTTTCTGAAAAAATCATTGGCGCAACAGAAAAGAGCTAGAGACTTCAAAATTTATATTTAGATTCATCTTTCATAATGATTTAATAAAAACAGTACTTTGGATTTCACATATTAAGATTTTAGTGGAAATTCATGATTTTGTGGTTTTCGTATCAAAACTGAAGGAAGCAAGATAGATTAAGTAGGTTAATAAATAAGGCTAGGATGTTTAGATTTAAATAGGTTGGAGGTCCGCTATGACTATGAAGATGTGAAAAGTTTCTTTTGAATACCTATAAAATTATAGCGATAGCGGATCTCAAAAGGGGCAGTTCAGAGCTCATCTACTGCGTGCAGTGTAATTAGATTAATTCTCTCGCCCAGAATATTCAACTTAGCCACGTCAAAATTTTGTTATCAATACTTACCTGCGTGCTGAATGCACGTTTAAATTAAGAGCTTCATCGGCCATAAGCAAAAGAAGCTATAAATTATTATGTAACTTGAAGTGGTGCGTTACTAGCCCAGCGGCTAGTCGAGAGAGCCGAAAAGATCAGGCGTTCCCTTCGCCGTCCGCACCGCGGCTTTATATATAAGGACGCTACGCGAGGAAGCAAGGCCCCAATTCTCTCCAGACGCAGAATGACACGCCATCTGTGTCGGTAGTCGCGTCGCATCAGTGTATCTGCTACAAACAGCCTCGGGTGCCGTATTAAGTTACTAGAGATACGCGGAACCATAAAAACATTTTATGTGAAGTGTTAATTCTGGAATGATTTTCATTATCTAGCTTCAGTTTGCGTATTGTCGTATTTTCACGTGCCGTCGCGAGACAGACATTCTACCAAATATTTAGCGTGGCGTTTGATGAAATATTTTCATCAAATTATGGCGAGCATTCTTTTTAATATTTAATTCGGACATTTATAGTTGCATCAGCGCATTAGACTCTGAACTGCTCTGTTAGTTAGGTTGTAGGGATACTTGTGTTTTTTATCAGTGAATTTCAGAATATACTCAACTATTTTGGAAAACCGTTTTTGATTAGAAATCCCGGACAATCTCCTAATTCCTCAGAGCTATAAGCTGCAGCTATAATGGTATCTCAATTGAAGTGGGCACTAGGATCTCTAAATACTGGCTCCATGTTTTATTAAATCACTTTCTGGGTGCCAAGAAGTAAATAGAGAGCCAGTGTTGAGAACGGCGAAAGACAGCATTAACAACATTCTAAAAGCCAGAAACTGATTCAACTTGCAAGCGTTTGTTACAGCAAATTTATTTTTACAAACTTACACACGCCGCCCCACATATGGTGCATCGGCCGGGAAATATCAACTAAGTGAAAGTGATTTTTACGTATTCGGATTCGCGAGTGAAATGCGACACGCAACTGAGTATTAAACAGTGAAAGTGTTACGTGTGTATGTGGACGACGCAATTGGATTAACAACGCATCTAACTGAGTCTAGCGGTGCTGCCGGCATCGCGAGAAGCCAGTTTCGCCTCACCGCAATCGTCCGCTGGAGCAGTCGGCGCAGAGCCTGCAATTGCGGGCCACGAAAACACACAACAGCCGTCGGAGAGCCGTCTGCAGTTCAACGTGCCACGTCGCATCAGGAATCCTGGTACGCCGCGCCGGCAACGCCATACGTCGTGCAGAAGGAACTAAGTTAAGTGAAAAGCTGTTAAAATTTTTACTAACCTGCACTAAAAGACTGTCGGCGATGGAACCGCCAAAAGAAACTGAAGTTAAACTTGTATCAGAACCTATGTCTGTTGAGGGAACTGTAAATCCAGGCAACGGTTCAAGTGTAAATATGCATGAAAGTAGTAATGGTAAAGTGAAATATGAAGTATTGTCTCCTGACAGTAGTGTGCGAAGGGGCAATGATTCAATAATAGAGACCCCTGTAGTAAAGCGGAAAGTAGAAATTGTAAACTTATTGGATGATAGTTTCTCTGATGAATTAAAAATGAAACAGTCATCAGAGATGGTAGAGTTTAAGAATGAGAAGTTAGATATGACTAATCAATCAGACGTTTCATTTAGTTTTGATGATTCTGGTATTGGAGCTAGTTTTTTGTCACCTGAGTGTGATAAAAAGCCAGCTCGTGAGCAACCCAAAGATGCTGGGGCTGTTGATTTAAATGTTATATTACAAGCAATAGCTGCCAGCAATGCTGAATTAAAGTCTGAAATAACTGAGGTCAAAAGCAGTAATGCTGAAATGTCAGCCAGTAATGCTAGAATGAATGCTGAATTAAAGTCAGAAATTGTGGCCAGCCAAACAAATTTTAATAAACGATTGGAGGTAATGGACGATACCTTCAAGGCTGGTTGCAATAAGTTGAAAGAGGATCTAGACAGTTTGAATTATAAAATTGATTACAATCATGAAGATATTAAGAAAAAGGTTGCTCAACAGTTTTCTGAAATGTATAAAACAGTTAAATCCGAAGTTGCTGAGGTTCGCAAAGACTTCCAAATGGAAGATGCGAAGCTGGAGCACAAGTTAACAGAAAAGATCGAGGCGGAATCTGAATTGTGCTCAGATAGATTTAAAGATGTTAATATTAAAGTCAACATATGTCAAGCAGAAGTAGAAGCCATCAAAACTGGCACTACTCATATTGTACAAAGAGTAGATAATGTTGAAATGAAAGTAGAAAATATCAGTACTAACATTGCTAACATTGAGAGTAAAGTAGCTTCAGTAACTTCTGGTAATGGTAGTATACAACAAGTTGTAGCTGCTGCAAATGCCGCTTTTATCGGGTGTCGGCAGTTCTTGCGGTTTGATCCAGATAAAAATATCCACCCGCTAGATTTCTGGAACGATTTTGAAGATGTGATTCCACCAAATTGGTCTGAACGAGAGAAAATCTCGTTTATTAGAAGCCGTTTAGCAGGTGACGCCATGCGTTGGTCAGCTGATGTTATGTTAAAGTGTAAAACATTAGCGGAATTTAAAACAGCTTTTATTAATGAGTATTGGTCTAGCAATAAGCAAAATGAAGTGTTGAGAGAATTTTGGAGTGGGAAACGCTTCAATGCACGCACGGACTCAATTAAAGAGTTTGCTAGGTCATCGATTTCACGTTTGTCACATTTGGCGGAAAAGCTAAAACCAGAAATGATTATACTAGGTCTTGAAGCCAAACTGCCATGGTATTGGCAAACTAGAATTATATCTGCCCCTAGAGACAATCTGGATCGTTTCATTGATTATTTGGAACGTGTAGAACGTGTTGCTGCCAATGAGGAGCAAGCACGTAATAACCGAAATGCCAATAACAATAATAGTAATTTTAGGAACGAGCAAAGTGGCAATGTAAACATTAGAACAGTAGGTGTTCGCCGTCCTAAGAGAGATAGGAATTGGGGAAATAATTATCAGAACCAACAATGGCGTCCAAGGGATAATAATTTTGTTCCAAACAGAGATATGCATGTAAACAACAGTACGGAAAGTAATGCTGTGCCAGTCAACTATAATGAAACTAAAGGAAACAGCAGTAGGCCGAGGCAGGAAAACTAGTTCCCGTCTATGAGGACACTGGCGCTCACCAGGCGGTTACTTTTCCTAAGCCATTAGTTAAGGGAACTGGTAAGACAGATCAGAACACTCAAACTGAACAGGTGGATGAAGAGTCCGTAGCACCTAAGAATACAGCAGAAATATTAGGTCACTCACAGTATTTGATAGATACCGTGTTAGAGACGATTTCTAAGTGGGAAGAGAAAGAGAAGGCGCAGCAGTGTAACGATAGGGACGAGCTACAAAATACTGAATTGACAGGTGAAGAAGCAGAAGAAATTCATGCTTATATTTACAATGAGGATGATGTGCTCTTATCTAAAGTGCCTGTGCAGGATATTGATAATGTACTAATAGATTTAGGACAGGAGGTAAGTGAGAATGTAGAGGGTAGGCTGTTGAGGGTCGATGAACCCAGTAGCTGTGACCAGTTGTCACTGGAGAAGGAACCCGACGAAAATAGTAAAAGTGGTTTAGCTGTAACTAGTGTTATGCCCGGTCTGGAGGCGCAGAATCGCTCAGACTACAGTAATTTGGGTCATGTTCAGCAAACTAAATGTAATGAAGTCGTGCGGTGTTTCGATTTAAAATTAATAGACCGACTGGAAAAGGCAGCTGAAAATGTAATTCAGGAAACCCCTACACACTGTGACCTAAATGTAATGAAGACAGATGTCGATCACTTTAGTTGGAGACAAATCCAAAAGGAACTACTAGATGAATGTGAGGAACCACCTGTACAACCTAGAATAAGCCACCCTATAATAATAGTGAATATGTTGGGTATCAATGTACATTGTCTCTTAGACAGTGGAAGTGAGGTGAGTGCAATATCTCAGTCCTTCTTTGATGCATTACCTGGTAAAGACAAGCTTACAGTAATGAGGGTATCAGGACTAAGAATAATTGGTGCTACTGGCAAGGTGTCAAAAACGGTAGAGCAAGAAGCTTTACTGCCCTTTAACATTAATGGTAATTTAATTGATCATCCATGTATAATTGTAAACAATCTCAGTATTGAGGTTTTAATTGGCATAGATTACTTGTCAAAATATCAGAGTGTTGTTGACTTTGAAAGAAGCCAGTTAAAAATGGTCTTGCCAATAGCTGGAGTAATTATAGTACCTTTTAGTGATAAACATGTAGTAACTGATCATGAAACTTGGGAGCTGCCTATACGAGTTCTGAAAAATAGGAGGTATTGGGACGAAGGTGTTAATCTTGGTACAAGTAAGCTAAACACAGAAGAAGAAGAAAAAGCAATTATTTTAGACAAGATGGAAGCTAAATTGCAGGAAATCGATAAAATTTCCGCCAATCAGAAGGAAGAACTGAGACAGGTTCTAAAAAGGTATCATAAAGTATTTTCAGATCGACGTGGCGTGGTCAAAGGTAAGGAAAGAATGCTGTAGGGAGGAGGTTGTTCTGTAACCTCTACACAGTGTGGCAGCTGTGCAGTCCCAGCTGTGTGAGATCTTCTTTCCCTTTCAGGTCTCACTCACTCTTCCTCTTTCCTATCCACTAAAATTTTCGACCTTTTTCTTTCCAAATACTAAAATTTTCCGTTGTGACTATCAAGCCAGCATTAAGCTAATGAATGCTGTAGGGAGGAGGTTGTTCTGTAACCTCTACACAGTGTGGCAGCTGTGCAGTCCCAGCTGTGTGAGATCTTTTTTCCCATTTCAGATCTCACTCATTCTTCCTCTTTCCTATCCACTAAAATTTTCGACCTTTTCTTTCCAGACATGAAAATTTTCTGTCATGGCTATCAAGCCATGAGTTATGTAACCATTCTATCTACCGATTAGTGAAGAAAAATACCTAATGTGGCAAACCTAATAGTGACAAACAATAGAGGAGTATGACGTAATTAAGATATAAAATGTATTTGAGTAACAAGTATGTGTAGTACCCTGGTAATATAATAAGTACAAAGTGTTGTTTTATTGGAAATGGTCCCACAATAATATTTTAAAGAGATATACTAATTCATGTACAAGCAGGATCTGAAGTGGTAGTGAAACCTAGTGTATGCATTAGAGCTAACTAAGAAATAGTAAAAGAGATTGCTTAGTGTTATGAAAAATATGCAGATAAGTTGTAAGATTAAACTCACCTGGTGTAGCAAGGAAAGGCAGTGTAATAGAATTGAGCAGTGTTTGTGGTTGAGACGTGAAGGACACGTCCCTGAAGTATTTATAAGGTTGGAGCTGGCCATTATTTTAGTGTAGAGTGTGACAGGATACACCTACACGTATTGAGTTTATGAGTTGGAGGCGTGAATGCGACCATAGGTACCCTTATGTTAGATGAGACAGAGCAGCTCATGGTGTCCTATAGGTTTAAGGAATTTAGCATTACGCTCGTCCATAATTACTTGATGCACTTTAGTGGTAGGTCGAGAGAGACTACCTGTGGATTCAGCGTCCGATCGAGTGGAAATGGATTGCCACGTGAGCAAACTAATCAGCTGCAATACACTATGAATATGAGATAAATGTGCTTTCCTATGCTTTAAATTTAAATGGAGTGAGTATTACTTAAGTTCATACACTAGCAAAGTAAGTAAGTACGTAATGGCAGACGTAAAACATTATTTTAGCTCCGCATAAATACACTTCAAAGTAAGTAAGTACGTAATTGCAGATGTGGAACTGACAACGGCAGAGGACCAATAAGTGGATTTAGTAGTCAACTAAACGTAGTGTGTTTTGAACACTCAAAACTGTACTATTACCAAAAGTTACTCACATGTACTAAGAAGCTGAGAAAACAACCACTAATCATACTCATACTATCTCTAAGAATAAAGTAACCAAAGATGAGTCAGTTAAGTAAATAAGATGCAGATTTGTCAGGAATTGGTTCAGTGTTCCGGCCCAGAAATAATAAATTCAGATTAAATATGATTCATGATTGTATGCCTTGAGCATAGATTATCTCTAGTACATGACTTAAGGCGTTTTGAGCCATTTGTTTAACGATTTTATGACAGTTAAGTAACCGCGAGAGTAATACTGAAAAAGCTCTGTTAACTTTGTTCCAGCAAAATATTGGAAGAGAAAATGTATATATCCCCATTTCATTGTGACCCACCCTTAGATATTAAGTGAACAGAGTCTGAGGCACTCTTTTTGTTTGTTCTACAGGACAAACCAGATAATGGCAGCCTGGTAGCTGCGTGAAAGCGTGGAGTGACTTGGACACAACTCACAGTGAGCCCTCCCCTTTCCCCCATGTAATTTAGAGAGAAGTGAAGGACGCACACCATAGCAACTTCCCCTTCTCTACCCCTGTGAACGGAAGTGTAGGACGCCAGCCAAAGCGGCTACAACCACGCGTGTAAAAATTATTTGTGAACTTTTCTTTCAGGTTTAGAACAGACTGCTAAGAGATAATCATCTGTTTATGTGTCATGTTATTTTCTTTGAATTTGTGTATGTAAAAATGTATTTCATGTATTTAATGGATTTAAGATTTTCATAATTTTTCAATTTGTATGTGTTTGTCTAAGGCAATATGTATGCCAAAATATTTCATTGACTTTGCTTAAAATTTTGAGTAATGACATTGGTTAAAAGGCAGTGAACATGCCTACAATTTAAATAATTAATGTAGGTAATCAGTTTTCTTTAATGTTTCTACAGGTTTATATTTCAATTTTGATTTTCATAGGGAGTTAAACTGTACTCTTGCTTCCCTTTTTGTAATTAAATTTTTTTTTATTCATTAACATTCATAAACAAAAAATTTAAGTAGAGGGTGATGTAGGGAAGCAGCCTACTCACACTGTAGTAAATTCACATCAGTTTCCATTGTGTGCCAGCCAGTCTGCTGTAACTAGCTCTGACGTCATAAATGTTGCGCAATACCTTAAAAATCAAGCAAATGACCTAAAACTTTTCTAGCATGTCAGGAATAATACTAAATTAATGTGTGTTAAATATCAGTTCGATAACTTCAGCCATTTTCGAAAATTGGACGTTTTTCTGAAAAAATCATTGGCGCAACAGAAAAGAGCTAGAGACTTCAAAATTTATATTTAGATTCATCTTTCATAATGATTTGATAAAAACAGTACTTTGGATTTCACATATTAAGATTTTAGTGGAAATTCATGATTTTGTGGTTTTCGTATCAAAACTGAAGGAAGCAAGATAGATTAAGTAGGTTAATAAATAAGGCTAGGATGTTTAGATTTAAATAGGTTGGAGGTCCGCTATGACTATGAAGATGTGAAAAGTTTCTTTTGAATACCTATAAAATTATAGCGATAACGGATCTCAAAAGGGGCAGTTCAGAGCTCATCTACTGCGTGCAGTGTAATTAGATTAATTCTCTCGCCCAGAATATTTAACTTAGCCACGTCAAAATTTTATTATCAATACTTACCTGCGTGCTGAATGCACGTTTAGATTAAGAGCTTCATCGGCCATAAGCAAAAGAAGCTATAAATTATTATGTAACTTGAAGTGGTGCGTTACTAGCCCAGCGGCTAGTCGAGAGAACCGAAAAGATCAGGCGTTCCCTTCGCCGTCCGCACCGCGGCTTTATATATAAGGACGCTACGCGAGGAAGCAAGGCCCCAGTTCTCTCCAGACGCTGAATGACACGCCATCTGTGTCGGTAGTCGCGTCGCATCAGTGTATCTGCTACAAACAGCCTCGGGTGCCGTATTAAGTTACTAGAGATACGCGGAACCATGAAAACATTTTATGTGAAGTGTTAATTCTGGAATGATTTTCATTATCTAGCTTCAGTTTGCGTGTTGTCGTATTTTCACGTGCCGTCGCGAGACAGACATTCTACCAAATATTTAGCGTGGCGTTTGATGAAATATTTTCATCAAATTATGGCGAGCATTCTTTTTAATATTTAATTCGGACATTTATAGTTGCATCAGCGCATTAGACTCTGAACTGCTCTGTTAGTTAGGTTGTAGGGATACTTGTGTTTTTTATCAGTGAATTTCAGAATATACTCAACTATTTTGGAAAACCGTTTTTGATTAGAAATCCCGGACAATCTCCTAATTCCTCAGAGCTATAAGCTGCAGCTATAATGGTATCTCAATTGAAGTGGGCACTAGGATCTCTAAATACTGGCTCCATGTTTTATTAAATCACTTTCTGGGTGCCAAGAAGTAAATAGAGAGCCAGTGTTGAGAACGGCGAAAGACAGCATTAACAACATTCTAAAAGCCAGAAACTGATTCAACTTGCAAGCGTTTGTTACAGCAAATTTATTTTTACAAACTTACACACGCCGCCCCACAGTGGTACGGCCTCTGATTACCATTCGGTTGTTGGTGTTCTTCGGCCTTTTGATAATTACTGTTATTTTTATTAGGATAACCAAAATTTTGGTTGTAGGGATTCCTACTACTACTATTATTATTGTATTTTCCGTTACTATAAGCTTTACTTTTATTTTTCTTTGGACTACCTTCGCCCCTATTTCCATTATTTCCATTCCATGAATTTTTTTTATTAGGACTACTATTATCGCTGATCACGTCAGAATATTTTCTGGCGTCTTCTTGCACTAGATCCAGAGAATCAATTACAGACAGAAATTCTTTCACATCGGTGTCTGTAACATCAAATAATTTTTCTCTAATATGTATTGGTAATCTAGCTTTTAACACTCGCAGTAAGTCTCTGGTGGTTACTGGCTCATCCCTGTACCGGGTCATGTTAATATATTTTTCAAAGTACTTTCTTAAGGAACCTGACTTCGGATTGTACATTTCTGCATTGTAAACAATTTTACGGATTCGCTCTTGAGAAGACGCTGACCAGAATTGATCAAGGAACGTCTTCTCAAAGTCGTGGAAAATCTTGCAAGTTTCTGCTGCATTTAATGCCCAGAGCGACGCATCATCAGAAATATGTGAAACCACAAACTGTATTTTCTGTTCTTCCGACCATGATTTTGGAAGAAAACTTTTGAAGTTTCGAATGAAAACTACTGGATGTATCTTTTTCTTGCTTTCTTCGTTAAATATTTGAAACTGTCTATGCTTAATCAGGCTTTCCTCATGCATCAAAGTAGTTACGTGCATGAAATTGCTATCATTCGCAGGTGGTGTGGTTACTTTATTACAAGTACATTCTATTCCAGTATTATTATTCCTCGGTGTCTCATATTGCTCTGGTAATATCGGTTGATTACCAAAATTTGGCCTTCCTTCTGGTGCACTAAAATTCGCCGTTAGATTATCTGCGATCTTTTCCCTGTCAGTACCAGTGTTGTCATTACTGCATACTGTCAGATTTACAAAGTTTTGATTTTCAGAGCTCAGCACCCTGGCTACTTCTGTTCGGACTTGCTTTCGGATTTCCGAGGGAATGTCCTCCTGCATTGTTTCCACAGCGGTAGCCAAGGCTTTGAATTCGTTCTCTAGTCTATCTACTTCAGTTTGAAGACTATTGACCTGAACTGGAATGTTTGTTAACGGTACAATAGTGGTTTCTACTGCATCGATCTCCTGCTTAAAATAGGTAGTAACGATCGACCAACACTTGATTTATCCTACGGACGATATCTTTATCTCTTTCCAGAAAAATATTTTTTATATTTTCCACTAATTTCTTTTCCTTTTCTTGGTCCCTGAGCTCCTGTTGCTGTTTTTCTATAAGCTTTTCCTGTCTACGTTTTCCTATTCCTGCTGACGTTGTCTTTCACGCTCCTGCTCTATAAGCTCACGTTCTTTTTCACGCTTCTGTTCTTTAATAGTAAACCTTTCAAATATCGCAGTTAGCGTATCCTGTGTGGACATAGCTTGAGCGTTGCTAACTTCTGCCCCTGGCCCAGAAGAAATTTTGTTATTAATTCCCATTTGGTTGAATCCAGGAGTGTCTGTTTGTTTTGGCAACTCCTCGGCTTTACTATCACTTGGGACATCAGTTTCTAAACTATCATTCATAATAAAATTTTCTAATAATTCGACAGAAATATGCGTAGATTGTTCTACCTGAGACTCTGATGTCATCTCTGCATCAGTATGCTCATTCGGTTTATTTTTCTTTTGTTTAACCATTCTATCACCAATATAGCAGAACAAATATATAAATCACTGCCAAGCACCAGTTGACTCAAAATGGTCTGATAACTAACACATATACACAAATAACACTCAAAAATATTATTCTCGCAGCCAGAATATTCAATTATTACTTCGGTAGGAAGATGTGAATGTTCATGAAACAAGTAAATAAACAATGATTATTAGTTTGATTTGGTACTTCGTACCTGCAATAGATCACGTTGTGCGCCAGTGTGGCGTTCGCTGTGTTATTCAGTGGTTTGGTATTTAACTAATTTGTAAATGGAAATGATAATCTTATTTTATTACATTGAGTAATTACTAAATAATTTTTCTACCGGCTAAAGATTTGATCAAGATGCTAAAGAACTCCAAGTTAACGTTGTGTTAAAGTGTTGTCTGTAAGTTTACACAAGTGTCACTAAATCACGGTTCATACAACGGATTCTATGTAACTATGGATTATCATGGAAACAGTTATCTTCGGCAAAATGATCATTAAAACCACGGAATATCAGTCGCGCACAACACTGACGTATGTTACCTGAAACAATATTCTTCGCAACTCGCTCGTAATTAATTTCAACTCCATACGTCAGCTAGAAAAGTTTGTTATAAGGATCGTGCTATGAGCACTGTTTTTAAAGAACCAATCTGATTCGAATTATTTTCATTAAAATGAGTTCGGGACCACCGGTGCACATTTATTTCTACACTTTTTTATTACCTTCCGCATTTATGTCTGCAAGATGGCGTAATTTGAATTTGCCACTGAGATATTTGTCAAGATGGCGACAAACAATTGATGGAGACTTTCTATTGTTAGAGCAAATAGGTTAAGTATTTGAAATTCTTATTATACTTTACTTTCGTATTGTCCATTATGTAGACTAATTCTCGCCATGCAAACCTTTGGATTTTTTGTAAGGAAAACAGATAAAAACGCGATACAAATCGCTATCATCAATGGTTGGGCTCCTTGCAGCGGAAAGAAATAATTATCACAGATAGTGCTTATTGAGAGAGGAATTAAAGTTACAAATAATTATTCACTCATATTTATAATAATAATGAACACTATTTTCAAGTAATAATTAACAAATAATTACAATTTCTTAAAAGACCTCAGTTTGATACGCGTCCGCAATCTACAAAAGCCAACCAACAAAAGGTAAAAACAAAGGAAGACAATCGCAGATCATAAAAGAAATTTACAATTATCATTGTCTTTGTATGACGCACATCGACATCTCTAATTACATCATAGAATATTATATAAATAATTAATATTTAAAGTTTTCACTGTTTTTTCATACGTCGAATACGTAATGTTTATAACTGTTAGAGGCATAATTTCCTCTCGTCGCACTGTAGCCCAAAATTTATCTCGTGAATGTTACACGCTCAGGGGCCTGTTACCCCTTCTGCGGCGGAGTCTAATGCTGCGAAAGAACAACAGATGTCACACATCAGTCCCGCACTGGAAAATTTAGAGCACCCCAATAATATCAGTTGGTATGAGCAGGACGACGAAATCACCGATGCGGATCATTCTATTGGTGGGGACTTGCATCCGTCTGCATCTCATGGCACCTAATGCCGCGGGGACACGTCCGTTGGGTGTCCCTCTGCGGATGTGCAAAGGGACTATCGATATGGTGAAACTATGCCATTTTAACATCATGTGGAGATGACAGCTACTCGACCCCCAGGCATACAGTATAGGGACAGTGAATGTAAATACCATTAGATCGCCCGTGAAACAGCAATTGTTTAGGGACATGATATACGCTTCGGATGTGGATATACTGATGGTGCAGGAAATTTACGTTCCTGAGTTCCAGGAAGTACATGGATACATCTCCTACACCTCGCCACACTCGAACAACGACAATGGAACGGCGATATTGGTCCGGGACGGGATTCCGGTTCGCGACCTGACTTATCTACCTTCGGCACGAGGACTGGCGATAACTGTTAATGGAATTCGCATTCTCAATGTTTATGCCCTTCCGGCACAGACAACAGACGGGCGCGTGCGAGATATTATTCGGAAGAGATTGTGCCCTTATTTACCGGCAGATTCGATCATTTCCTTATAGGTGGTGACTTCAATTGTGTTTTAGCCCAAAAGGAATTTTGGTCTTATGTCAAAGCGGTAGGTGGATCAAAACAAAATGTCCAGACACTCTGTGACCAAAATGGTACTGAAACAGAAGATGACAGACTAAGGGCCGAAATACTAAATGTCTTTTTCCAAAGTTGTTTCACAGAGGAAGATTGCACTGTAGTTCCTTCTCTAGATTGTCGCACAGATGACAAAATGGTAGATATCGAAATAGACGACAGAGGGATAGAGAAACAATTAAAATCGCTCAAAAGAGGAGAGGCCTCTGGACCTGTTGGGATACCAGTTCAATTTTACACAGAGTACGCGAAGGAACTTGCCCCCCCCTCTTGCAGCGGTGTACCGTAGGTCTCTAGAAGAGCGTAGCGTTCCAAAGGATTGGAAAAGGGCACAGGTCATCCCCGTTTTCAAGAAGTGACGTCGAGCAGATGTGCAGAACTATAGACCTATATCTCTAACGTCGATCAGTTGTAGAATTTTGGAACACGTATTGTGATCGAGTATAATGACTTTTCTGGAGACTTGAAATCTACTCTGTAGGAATCAGCATGGGTTTCGAAAAAGACAGTCATGTGAAACCCAGCTCGCGCTATTCGTCCACGAGACTCAGAGGGCCATAGACACGGGTTCACAGGTAGATGCTGTGTTTCTTGACTTCCGCAAGGCGTTCGATACAGTTCCCCACAGTCGTTTAATGAACAAAGTAAGAGCATATGGACTATCAGACCAATTGTGTGATTGGGTTGAGGAGTTCCTAGATAACAGGACGCAGCATGTCATTCTCAATGGAGAGAAGTCTTCCGAAGTAAGAGTGATTTCAGGTGTGCCGCAGGGGAGTGTCATAGGACCTTTGCTATTCACAATATACATAAATGACCTTGTGGATGACATCGGAAGTTCACTGAGGCTTTTTGCAGATGATGCTGTGGTGTATCGAGAGGTTGTAACAAGGGATAATTGTACTGAAATGCAAGAGGATCTGCAGCAAATTGACGTATGGTGCAGGGAATGGTAATTGAATCTAAATGTAGACAAGTGTAATGTGCTGCGAATACACAGAAAGATAGATCCTTAATCATTTAGCTACAAAATAGCAGGTCAGCAACTGGAAGCAGTTAATACCATAAATTATCTGGGAGTACGCATTAGGAGTGATTTGAAATGGAATGGTCATATAATGTTGATCGTCGGTAATGCAGATGCCAGACTGAGATTCATTGGAAGAATCCTAAGGAAATGCAATCCGAAAACAAAGGAAGTAGGTTACAGTACGCTTGTTCGCCCACTGCTTGAATACTGCTCAGCAGTGTGGGATCCGTACCAGATAGGGTTGATAGAAGATATAGAGAAGATCCAACGGAGAGCAGCGCGCTTCGTTACAGGATCATTTAGTAATCGCGAAAGCGTTACGGAGATGGTAGATAAACTTCAGTGGAAGACTCTGCAGGAGAGACGCTCAGTAGCTCGGTACGGGCTTTTGTTAAAGTTTCGAGAACATACCTTCACCGAGGATTCAAGCAGTATATAGCTCCCTCCTACGTATATCTCGCGAAGAGACCATGAGGATAGTCAGAGAGATTGGAGCCCACACAGAAGCATACCGACAATCCTTCTTTCCACGAACAATACGAGACTAAAATTGAAGGGAGAACCGATAGAGGTACTCAAGGTACCCTCCGCCACACACCGTCAGGTGGCTTTCGGAGTATGGATGTAGATGTAGATGTAGATGTAGACTCCACATTACAATACCTGTCGTGAATTGCATGTGCTATGTCGGGATCTGGAGTTAAACGACACCTGGGACATGATTCATATGAACCATGAGGGACACACCTTTTTTACCAGTCACTCGGCGAGCGGACTCGATCGAATATATGTTTCGGTTGGCCTACAGGGTAAGGTGGTCGACGCGGAACCATGACCTGCGGCATTTACTGATCATCTGGCTTACATCTGTACCATGTCACTCCCTAGGCAAAGTGTGTGGAGAAGCCGCGGGACATGGAAGCTCAATTAGTCACTTTTGGCGGACCCCGAATGTCGTCAGAGAGTCGAGGCGGTATGGACCACATGTCGACGCCGTCTACCAACGTATACCTCCGTGCTTCAATGGTGGCTCGAGTGTACCAAGCCGGCAATAAGAAGAGCTCTAATACAGTATGGTCGGGATATGACGAGATGCCAAAGAGACACTCTTGATTATTGTTACACCGTACTTCGTGAGCTGTCATTCCAGGTGCCGTCTGCAGAACTTCATGCGGAAGTTCATCGTGTCAAGGCACAAATCCTATCGATCACGCGACGACGATTGGGTGGCAAGATCTCTCGACACCATCAATGGGGAACGTACCTCGATGCACCATGTGTAGCGGGAACGTAAATGTTACTGCCGCGCACTGGTTACAGTGCTCCACAGTTTGTATGGCCGTCAATTGACAACACAACAGGACATTGTAAATGATTTTTTAGAGCATTTCCGCCACCTCTATGCCGGTACAACGACGGACCGTCGGGTGGGGGAAGAGATACTGCAACATCTGCAAACGACACTGACAGAGACGGATAAGGCAGCGCTTATGGAGCCACTCACAGAAGACGATATAAACGTGGCACTCACAAAAGAAGCGGCCCATAGATCACCAGGGCCAGATGGGATTACGCTAGAGTTTTATCGAGAATTCTTGGACATGATGATGCTACAGTTGGTGTCGATGTACAATGAGGCGTTGCATGACATGCGCCTACCGTCGGATTTTGTGACGGGCTTTCTTCTTCCCATCCCGAAGATGGCGGGGAGTCGCAGTGTTAATCAATATCGGCCCCTCACTATGCTAAACACCGACTATAAAACCTTTGCACGACTACTAGCGTCTCGTCTCAAGCTGGCGATATCCAGGACAATATCCCCTGAATAGGCTTGCCTAGGGGTGCGAAGCAACATCTCCTCGGCGCTAAGTGAATACCGTGACGTTATTGCCCTTGCGGAAACGTGTAAAATTCGAGCAGCGATGATATCTGTGGACTTCGATCGTGCGTTTGGCAGGATAAACCATGACTTCTTGTCGTCAGCCATGAGCCGAATGGCGATTCCACCTGTTTTCATCTCCATCGTTATGAGGCTAATACGAGGGGCTACATCGAAGGTGATTGTAAGTGTTCGGGTTCAAAAATGGTTCAAATGGCTCTGAGCACTATGGGACTCAACTGCTGAGATCATTAGTCCCATAGAACTTAGAACTAGTTAAACCTAACTAACCTAAGGACATCACAAACATCCATGCCCGAGGCAGGATTCGAACCTGCGACCGGAGCGGTCTTGCGGTTCCAGACTGCAGCGCCTTTAACCGCACGGCCACTTCGGCCGGCTAAGTGTTCGGGAAGCGGGTTCGATTCCTCTCAACAGCTCCGTCCGAAAAGGATGCTCACTCTCCTTGATGCTGCTTGCGGTAGCACTTGAGCCGCTGATGTGTGTTATGAGGCGCTCACTTACTGGGATAGCGCTTAATAAGAACTCTTTCGTTTGTCGCGCATATGTGGACGACCTGATCCTTTTTGTCAGATGAGGACATGAAGTGCGTCAGGCTGTTGAACATCTAGACTCTTACGAGACGGCGGCAGGCAGTGTCGTTAAAATGACGAAATCCAAAATGATGCACATTGGACGGGGTCTGGAAGACATACCGGGACCGTTTCAGACGATGGAATCGCTGAGATGTCTGGGGATCACATTTACCCGTTCACTACGGCGGTCAGCGGCGGCGAGTTATCGGCGGTTTCTGTAGAATGTTCGTCTGACGATACGCAACAACTCACTGAGAGCCTTTGACATGATCCAACGTGTGGCATACACTAACGTTCACATAGCGTCACGACTGCCCCATTTAGCGCAGATCCTACCAATACCGAAGGATTTTGCAGACCGCCTCATGGCTGCCTTTGGTTACTATGTTAGTACTGGGCTGTTATTTAAGATCAAATATGACACGTTAACGCTACAGTTACGGAACTGTGGCCTCAACCTCACAAACGTGCGAAACAAAGCTCTGGCGCTTTACATGCGAGCGATGATACGAAATTGGCAACAACGTAAGCATACCATGACGTCAGCTCTGATAGAAGTACTTGTTCCGCCTTCGTACGAACCCCGTATTGCGGTGGGCAATATTTCGCCTTCTCTTGCACACATTGCCTCATTTCTTGTTGATTACAGTTATGTTGGTCTGAAAGTGCCTTCGACGAGAATACCCACGACTCGGGAGATCTATAGGTGCTTGATGGATCAACATGGCCGCAACATAATGAAATTCAAATATCCGTCGAGAACGTGGAACCACATTTGGTGTGCAGTGCATACTCCATTACTGTCAACAGCAGCGAGATCGATGTGGTATATTCTTATAAACCGCAAACTTGTGACCAGGAGTCGATTACATACAATTCATATGGTCGATTCTCCTCTTTGGATAAACTGTGGACTGTTAGCAACGGAAGAACATGGTTTAGTGTGTGGCGCAGCGAGGGACGTCTGGACGCTGACGCGTCGAATACTAGCCTTCCTTCGGCGCACTAACTACACAGGAATCACATCGGATGTACTTTTTCTACCGGACAAGACCTTTTTCCCCAAACAAAAGACGTATGCGGTCAATTGGATCGCTGGACATGCGACGATATATTTGTATTCGTACGATGTTAAGTCCGTGGTGGATTATTGGATATATTTACAAGAACAACACGAGCTCATGCGGAGTCATACGAAATACAGGATTTACTTTTCCAATTTTTTTGGAAGTGTTTTTCACAATCCGCCCGACAGCTGGGGTGTCCCAGAACTGAGAAGACTCCTGCAGCAGAACGACTAGGGACAGTACTGTGACGTTCAAATAAATTGGCACATGGCACACTGAGAAGAAAACTGGCCCCCTTCCTGTTGGGGCCAGTTATGACTGGATTATGTTCACGTGAAAAAAAAAAAAACACCACGATGGTAAACACCGAAACCGCCTCAGATAATGGTCCTTCGCATGGTCGACGCAGGAGAAATAAATGCCGCCCACAATGGCAGAAATGGTCAACATTATATGGCTTTCTGCCAGATTTATGATGCAACACCACGTGCTGCAGGGATTGTGATGCAGATGATAACTTCATTTTCACTCCCGCCCGTGACTAGGATTGTCATTTACTTTATTCATGTTGCAAAAAAATAAAAAAAAAAATAAAGAAGTGAAAAGAAAAAAAGAAAAAAAAGAGAGAGAGAGCGGCCTTTACGTTTATTTTATATTCCAAAATGGGTCTGAGCACGATGGGACTTAACATCTTAGGTCATCAGTCCTCTAGAACTTAGTACTTAAACCTAACTAACCTAAGGACATCACACACATCCATGCCCGAGGCAGGATTCGAACCTGCGACCGTAGCAGTCCCGCGGTTCCGGACTGCAGCGCCTAGAACCGCATGGCCACCGCGGCCGGCGATTTTATATTTTATGGTTTCCAAATTGTTTTTGCTGTCTCGGTACTTTACTTATCAAAAAAAATGGCTCTGAGCACTATGGGACATCAGTCCCCTAGAACTTAGAACTACTTAAACCTAACTAACCTAAGGACATCACACACATCAATGCCCGAGGCAGGATTCGAACCTGCGACCGTAGCAGTCGCGCGGCTTCGGACTGCAGCGCCTAGAACCTCGTGGCCACCGCGGTCGGCTTTCCTTATCCCTAGGACAGCACAATTGTACACGAATAAAGATTGTTTGTTTCCCCTGCCTTCCTGTAAAAAAAAAATAAAAAAAAATGATCGCCTTGTTGGACCATAAAGCGGTTCCTCCGCGATTTTATTTTCCTTTTTTCTTAAAAAACAAAAATAGCAGTCTATGGCGCTGCACTCGTGGACTTTGAAAAATTAAAAAAAAAGTCGCGTCAAAATATCAAACATAAAAAAGTGGTCAGCGCGATAGAATGTCAATCCTAAAGCCACGAAAAAAAAAGAGTTGGTAGAGCACTTGCCCGCGAAAGGCAAAGGTCCCGCGTTCGAGTCTTGGTCCGGCACACAGTTTTAATCTTCCAGGAAGTTTCATACCAGCCCACAATTCACTGCAGACTGAAAATCTCATTCTGGAGACAAGTAATGTTAAAATGACCTGCCAGTATGTCCGAAATCTTGCATAATATTATCAAAAAAAATTTTTTCAGCGTTTTGTTATCTGAAAAATTACTTTCATATATTTAAAAAAATTATTCTCGTAAAAATTGGGCCAATATATTACTTTTTGATGCTGCATTGAGCTTCAGCGTCTTTGAAGAACGAGGAAGGCAGGAAGAGGAAGAAGAAGAAGAAGAGGAAGGTCACCAAAAGGAATAGGGATGCGAGAGGGGAAGCGTGTACTGGTCCGCCACGCAATGCTACCTTAGGCGTGCATGCTTGCTGATGAGCTGCAGAAGATACGTCATAAACTGCACATGGGAATAACAAGATTGAAACTGCGTTGAACTGATCAAGAGTGGCTTCTTCACTCATTATGTTTTTTCTCAGTTGAGTTGACACTCAGTACAAAACAAACGAGCCATCACTCTACGCAGTGCTACAGCCGCTACATTCGCAGTGCTACAGCCGCTACATTGCTGAGGTCGGCAGCACTTGTGATCTTAGTGCAGTCGACATAACGCGTGTAGTTTGTAATTTTGTTGCGTGTTTCGCCTTTCGTCGGGGGAAGCTCAAGGAGCGGTACAAATAGCTCGATACGGTATTAATGAAGGATAAGGAAAGGCGCAGCAAGAGAGAGCAGTGCTGGCACCTTCACCCATCGTGCAGACGTATTCCTATAATATACCCGCGCCGCTCAAGATTTGAGGCTTCACTGTAGTGGCGATTCAACAGCTTCCGTTACACGATAACTGAGAGTTTTACATTACCACTGGGAAGTTCTGATTCGGTTAGTGAGACTTCCTATGGTTAGTCTTTTTTGGCAGATATACGTATTAATATTGACGCTGTTTTTTAATCGGTAAAAGTTTTATTTCTGTTCCGATCCGCTAACAATGGAAGAACTTCGGCATAAATGGTCATAAAAGCAAGTTGTTTACTCGTATATACTCGAAAAACAGCAAAACAATCGTTGTAACGCCACTGTCAGCTGATTTTGCTATGCTGAATTAATTTTGGTTCAGACGGTGTTGGGGTTCGCGTTCGTTTGTCACATGTTATTCTGCTGTCGAACAAACACTCAAGTGAAAACTATGGGCCCGGAAGTACCAATGTTTTGTGAAAGCGCATTATGTAGACACCACTGTTCAAATGTATTGCTTATTTGTAGTAATGAATAAGAAAATATATTAAGGATGTAGATGAAGTTGAAATGGGAGATATCATACTGCGTGAAGAGTTTGATAGAGCACTGAAAGACCTAAGTCGAAACAAGGCCCAGGGAGTAGACAACATTCCATTAGAACTACTGACAGCCTTAGGAGAGCCAGTCCTGACAAAACTCTACCATCTGGTGAGCAAAATGTATGAGACAGGCGAAATACCCTCAGACTTCAAGAAGAATATAATAATTCCAATCCCAAAGAAAGCAGGCGTTGACATATGTGAAAATTACCGAACTATCAGTTTAATAAGTCACGGCTGCAAAATACTAACGCGAATTCTTTACAGACGAATGGAAAAACTAGTAGAAGCCGACCTCGGGGAAGATCAATTTGGATTCCGTAGAAATATGTGAACACGTGAGGCAATACTGACCCTACGACTTATTTTAGAAGCTAGATTAAGAAAAGGCAAACCTACATTTCTAGCATTTGTAGACTTAGAGAAAGCTTTTGAAAATGTTGACTGGAATACTCTCTTTCAAAATCTGAAAGTGGTAGGTGTAAAATATAGGGAGTGAAAGGCTATTTACAATTTGTGCAGAAACCAGATGGCAGTTATAAGAGTCGAGGGACATGAAAGCGAAGCAGTGATTGGGAAGGGAGTGAGACAGGGTTGTAGCCTCTCCCCGATGTTGTTCAATCTGTATATTGAGTAAGCAGTAAAAGAAACAAAAGAGAAATTTGGAGTAGGTATTAAAACTCACGGAGAAGAAATAAAAACTTTATGGTTCGCCGATGACATTGTAATTCTGTCAGAGACAGCAAAGGACTTGGAACAGTAGTTGAACGGAATGGACAGTGTCTTGAAAGGAGGATATAAGATGAACATCAACAAAAGCAAAACGAGGATCATGGAATGTAGTCGAATTAAGTCGGGTGATGCTGATGGAATTAGATTAGGAAATGAGACACTTAAAGCAGTAAAGGAGTTTTGCTATTTGGGGAGCAAAATAACTGATGATGGTCAAAGTACAGAGGATATCAAATGTAGACTGGCAATGGCAAGGAAATCGTTTCTGAAGAAGAGAAATTTGTTAACTTCAAGTATAGATTTAAGTGTCAGGAAGTCGTTTCTGAAAGTATTTGTATGGAATGTAGCCATGTATGGAAGTGAAACATGGACGATAAATAGTTTGGACAAGAAGAGAATAGAAGCTTTCGAAATGTGGCGCTACAGAAGAATGCTGAAGATTAGATGGATAAATCACATAACTAATGAGGAGGTACTGAATAGAATTGGGGAGAAGAGGAGTTTGTGGCACAACTTGACTAGAAGAAGGGATCGATTGGTAGGACATGTTCTGAGGCATCAAGGGATCACCAATTTAGTATTGGAGGGCAGCGTGGAGGGTAAAAATCGTATAAGGAGACCAAGAGATGAATACACTAAGCAGATTGAGAAGGATGTAGGCTGCAGTACGTACTGGGAGATGAAGAAGCTTGCACAGGATAGAGTAGCATGGAGAGCTGCATCAAACCAGTCTCAGGACTGAAGACCACAACAACAACAACATTAAACCTGTTGTAACGCAATTATCCAATGATTTGTGACGGTTGGCAGTGTCCGTAAACAGAACGCAAATCACACGACGGCTTTTCAACAAAAGTGGTGAGGGGGAGTGGGGTCGGGGAGTGGAAGGGTGAAATTGCCAGGAAACACCTTACAAGTTACCCTGACTTCAGTTACAACGACATGTACCGATCACAAGAATGAAACGAAACTCAGCATGGCATTGACGAGTTAAAGAAAGAGACATTTTAAAAGATGGTAGTTACAATGTGTATAAATTCTCCGTTGTGATGACCTGCAGTTTTTATCACTTTTTAAAAAGGGTGAAACTACCTTTCCGTCAATAATAAATTGACAAGTCAATGGCAGTCCGCCTTCAGTCTCGTTGCTTTTCCACATCTCCGTTGTAACTCATTAAAAATTAAATTTTGTGAAGCCTTTCTGTAATTATTTTTTATCTCTTCCTATAATTTTGAGATTAGTAAACATTTAAGTGTAGTTTTATCTGGTAACTCATATTTCCTGCGTAATGCATAAACAAATTTTTTCAAACCCTGATGGTCGGAAGTTTTGTACAGCAGCATATCGATATTAATTACTTTAAACTGGCATCGTACAACTGAATCTGTTAAAATAATTTATTATAGAGCTTCTCGATTCTTTTTTTGCATCTCTTCTCTGCATTTAGACAGCTTTTTTGTACCTTCAGCGTTGTCAGTAATCACTACAACTGTCTTGCCACGGATATTTTATTCTAGTAAGATCTGAATGATGACCTGAAAGACAAGTTGATCCCTCACCTTTCAGTTCTATTACTAATTTGTGATTCGTAATTTTCCACCATGCTTTCTTTTTAGTAGTCTCTTAAATTCCTGATCATGTTTATTATTTTTAATGCAGATGGTGCACGCTACAAACTTGCTATTACCCCCCATTTTCTTGAAAAAAATTCGACGCAAATGGTTGATTTTTTCGGTTCATTTTCAAAATAATAACAAAAAGCTCTATTTACGCACCTCTTACATAAACATAACAATATTGCAAGCCCAGAGTTTTCTTGGCGAACTGAGACTATCAGCAACGTGCAGAAAGTACTCAGTTTCATTTCGGAACCATTCAGAACAGTTCTCGGGTTCTGTGCTCTTTCTCTCACTGCTACAAACGACGGCTATTCAAAAGTTTTGGCACTATAGCTGCATGATAAAGAATAATTCTGTTGTTTGGTGTTTAAATAACGAATTGAGTGACGAAGAAGCCATTGTTGGCACATTGGGGACACCTCCTATGATACCCTGCAGAGCTAGAAGCTTTGTAGGCAGAATTCTTCCTCATGACGCTCGAAAAATTATTAATCAGGTTCCAGAATTATGTAAACCCGAAAAAATAAAAAAATATTAAAAATGGTGAGCATATACACCAGCTGCACAAGTTTGAAACAAGGGGTTTCGGCATTAACTGGCAAGAGCTTAATATCTACAGGATTTGGAATTTTTCAAAAAGCATTTCTGGACATTCACAGTCAACTCTTGGCAAGAAGAGAATAGTTTTGTCTCACATCCACTGAAACATTCACATTTCGCCCGAATTGCTTATGAACATTCACTGCAATGCTGTGAAAGCAGATAGCATGTAAATACAGCTGTGTATTTTAATGATTATGTCCAGCCACCATACAAATAAAAAAAATTTACACTCCATGGGTTGTGCTGTTACTATACTCAGTTTTGCAGGAGCTGGTATGTCCTTGAAGGAACTGTTGTGGATTGGCAAGAGCGCCAACCCACTATGAGAGGAAGCCGAAAGGCACGCGTTTTAGCTCACACAGGCCAGCGTGAGGTCTGGAAAAGGTCAAGGACATTAGACTAGCAAAAAACGAACGTAGCTGCTGGAATACTTAACTTTAATCCATAATTGGTGAACATCGCTCTTGACGGTACATGTTTTACAGCATCAATAGTAACTGGTAATGGCGCTTTGCTGGGTCATAGCAAATGACGTAGCTGAAGGCTATGCTAACTATCGTCTCGGCAAATGAGAGCGTAATTTGTCAGTGAACCATCGCTAGCAAAGTCGGCTGATAGTGGCGACATGCGGGTCCGACGTATACTAACGGACCGCGGCCGATTTAAAGGCTACCACCTAGCAAGTGTGGTGTCTGGCGGTGACACCACATTCCTTTCCCACAAATCGGCGGACGGTTGTGGCATAAGGCTTCCGCCCGCCGTGGGGAGAACCCCATGTTAACGTATGCAACGAGGTGGGGAGCCTAACAGGCGAGGCTGTGCCACCCACACCCTGCCATTCGGACCGAGGGGAGCTAGGAAACGCCTGGAAACCTGCTCCAGGGTGCACGCCAACATGTGGTGTATGCGCCCGTAGAGAGACAGGAGGGGCCGAAGGGTCGACCTCCATCGGGCCGGGGCACCCGACGGGCGAAGACGACATATGGTCTGGAGCGGGCAAGAGTTCCGTGGCGGAGGACAACTGGTCACGGGAAGCGATCGGCGGCGCGTGACCCAGGGAGTCTCCCGGCGGTTGCAGCAACGCGTCCACGGTGGGCGTCGCCGGCGGGAGAACAGGCGGCGGCGACGGCGGTGGCGGAGCGTCGCCATGGGGCAAAATGGATGGCAGCGTCGGGAACACCTGGGGCTGAGGCGAGCCGGTAGATGGGTCCCCAGGGCGCTGAGCGAACGGCACAGTCGCTGAAAGCAGACGGGGAGCGGCAGATCCCATGCGACGACAGAGGTGCAGCTGATTGAGATGCCGACGAACCTCACCAGAGGCCCCCCAATCCAGATACATAGCGCGGCCGAGGCAGTGAAGAATCCGCCCTGCGAGCCAACGCCGTGAACCTCGATAGTTGCGATAGTAGAGAACGTCGCCTGGAGCAAAAGCAGGTGTCTGCCGCTGCACAGGAACCTGATGCGGAGGATGTAGCAAAGACATCAAGGTTCGATGATGACGACCATGGAGCAACTCAGCTGGCGAGCGACCATCTTGGGGCTGAGAGCGATATGAGGACAAAAAGAGCAATAACGCGTTCTCCAGAGAATGCGACGCTTTCAACTTCAACATCTGTGACTTGAAAGTCCTGACCAAACGTTCAGCGGCACCGTTTGACTGTGGCGAAAACGGCGCGGACGTCAGATGTTGAATACCATTGGCCTTGCAGAATGACGGAAATTCTGCGGACATGACTTGTGGGCCATTGTCGGGAACAATAGTCTGTGGAAGACCTTCTATGTAAAAGATAGCGGATAACACTTGGATGGTGGCAGATGACGTCGTGGAAGACATCCGGACAACAAAAGGAAAATTACTGATTGAATCTACCACAACCAACCATCGAGCTTTCCAGAATGGACCAGCAAAATCGATGTGTAAGCGTTGCCAAGGGGAAGTGGCTTTTGCCAATGCAAAGAATTTCCACGGTGGTGCGGATTGTTGTTCGGCACACACCATGCCAGAAGAGCACATATTCGTAATCGCGGCATCGATTCCAAACCAAGTACAGTGCTGACGAGCAAGTTGTTTCGTTCTCACTATACCCCAATGTCCTTGGTGGAGAAGCCGTAAGACAGAGGACTGTAACGAATGTGGGGCCACGACCCTGGACTGATCATTATCAGAACGCAACAGCAAAACACCACGTCGTACAAAAAGTCTCTCCTTGTGAGCAAAAAATCGGCGAACCAACGGATCCCCGATCCGTGACTTTGACAAGGGCCATTGAGTAGCAACGAAACGCAGAACGGTAGCCAGGACAGGGTCGGCAGCTGTGGCTGTAGCTACACGACGAAAATCAATTTGAAACGAGGCGACCACGTCATCGGTTTCCGCCTCAATGAACATGCAAGCAAATTCGGAGGAATCGAATGCCCTATCCTCAGCAATAGGCAAGCGGGACAACGCATCAGCGTTTCCGTGCTTAGCAGTGGACTGATACAAGATATCGTAGCGGTACTGCGAGAGGAAAATAGACCAGCGAATGAATTTCTGCGCTGTACGTGGAGGTACAGGCTTGTTCGGATGAAAAAGCCATGTCAAAGGTTTGTGGTCTGTGATGATGGTAAAGTGACGACCGTACAAGAAATCATGAAACTTAGTAACACCAAATACGAGAGCCAATGCTTCTTTCTCGATCTGTGAATAATTTCTTTGCGCAGACGAGAGCAATTTGGACGCAAAGGCAATAGGGCGATCGTGTGAACCATCTTTGCGCACAAGCACAGCACCGATCACGAAATACGATTCCTCCACCATCAACAAAAGGTGCTTCCGGGGATCGAATGACGTAAGGCAAGTATTGGAAAGCAACGCCAACTGGCGAAATGCGCGTTCGCATTCCGTCTTCCAGACGAACGGAACACCCTTACGGCGTAAGAGATGAAGCGGAGCTGAAATCGAAGAAGCATGTGGCACATATCTGTTATAGTAATTTAATTTTCCCAGCACACTCTGTAGCTGCTTCAAATTCTGCGGCGAAGGCAAGTCTTGTATGGCACAGAGGTGCTCTGAACTGGGATGTATGCCTTGCGCATTGAGTACATGGCCCAGGTAGGGTAAGTCCCGAGCAAAAAACACACATTTGTCCTTCCACAAGCGAAGACCATTTTGTCGCAAGACCTGAAATAATGTTCTGAGATTGGCTAAATGTTCTTCTTCCGTCTTTCCGGAGATCACAACATCGTCCAGATATGAAACTTCCTGGCAGATTAAAACTGTGTGCCCGACCGAGACTCGAACTCGGGACCTTTGCCTTTCGCGGGCAAGTGCTCTACCATCTGAGCTACCGAAGCACGACTCACGCCCGGCACTCACAGCTTTACTTCTGCCAGTACCTCGTCTCCTACCTTCCAAACTTTACAGAAGCTCTCCTGCGAGCCTTGCAGAACTAGCACTCCTGAAAGAAAGGATATTGCGGAGACATGGCTTAGCCACAGCCTGGGGGACGTTTCCAGAATGAGATTTTCACTCTGCAGCGGAGCGCACACTCCGCTGCAGAGTGAAAATCTCATTCTGGAATAGTCCAGATAGTTTGCTGCAGTAGGGACCGACGCACAAACAGTTTGTAGATATTGCTGAAACAATGCAGGGGCGGATGCACACCCGAATGGCAGTCGTTTGAATCGATACAAACCAAGGTGCGTGTTAACCACCAAAACGCACTGGGATTCTTCGTACACCGGTATTTGCAAGTACGCATCTGCTAGGTCCAACTTCGAAAATTATTTACCCAGGCACAGTTTGTCAAACAGATCTTCTGGGCGGGGTAAAGGAAAAGTTGCAGTCACTAGTTGTGGATCACTGTTGCCTTGAAGTCTACGCAAAGTCTCAATTTTTCGGAAGGTTTTTGCAAAATTACTAAGGGTGATGCCCAGGGAGAAGCCTGCACATGTTCAATTACACCTTGTGATTCCAAATCGTGTAATGTTTTTGCGACCTCATCATGCAATGCGTGGGGAACATTGCACGCTCTGAAAAATTTCGGTTGCGCATTTACTTTTAGTTCCAAATGTGCTTATAGTTCTTAGCGCAACCAAGTCCCAGTGCAAAAATGTCTGCAAACTCTTCACATAGACGAGAAACACTGTCTGAAGGCACAGTCTGGTTCACTGATAGGACCTGATTGACTATAGACAAGTTAAACAACTGAAACAAATCGAAACCAATGAAGTTCACTGCAGAAGAAGAACGAAGGACGTACAATGACGAGTTTTGTTTGTGCCTTGTATGTTGCAAGAAGGCTGCACTGTCCTAACACAGGGATATGCTGACCAGAATAGCTACTTAGCTTAACATTTGCGGCACGCAACGGAGGTGTGCCCAGCTGTTTGTACGTATCTTGATTGATCAGTGAAACTGCAGCTCCGGTATCAAGCTGGAATGGTATCACTTTGCCGTTAATGTCCAAGTCTACAAAAAGTTTAATGTCCTGCTGACGACAAGAGCGACTGTCTTGCGCAACATGAACTGACACTGGCACAAAATCACTTGTGACATGACGGGATTTCCGTCGATGTCGACGCACACTATTTGTGGGACGAACACAGTCACTGTTAGAGAGAGTGGCACTGGGAGGAGTGGCATTGACTATATGAATTTCCAGGAGCAGTTTCGCAAGCCTTAGTATCCTTGGTTCGAATCCGATTCCAGCGCGAAGCAAAGGGTCTGGAATGGTTTTGAGCTTCTGAGTGGAGCCTTTTCTGGCAAACACTCTGAACATGTCTTTTATTACAGAAAAAGCAAATAGCCTGGCGTGATGGGCAATTCTCACGCGAACGTCTAGTAGCACACCGCAGGCATGATGTTAGCACTGCATTTGCTTACCTGCGCGGCACACGTGGCTGAGAGCCTGGTGGCAGCTGTGGGGATGGGTGCGAGGGCTGTTTACTGTTCCGTGCAGCGCGCCAGGTGGGCTGGTTAATGTGACACACGGCTGGTGAAGTTTCAAATGATTCCTGAGCAAAGTCAAGTGTGTCCTGCCGATCCAATATATCCATCACTTGTTGAAGAGAGGGATTGACTAGTTTCAAAATCTGTTCCCGTATACGAACATCAGAAACGTTCTGTGCAATTGCATCACGTACCATAGTATCTGAATAAGGGAGGCCACATTGACACTCCAAAGCACAATCCCTGGTAAGGCCTTGCAAAGTTGCAACCCACTCCCGATTATTCTGACTTGCCGTACGTTTTGTACAAAAGAAGGTATACCTTTTCGCAACTACATTCACTGATTCTTTGAAATATGCACCTAATGCAGACAAAATTTCGTCGTAGGACAGAGTTGCTATTTCGCGTCGGGGAAATAATTTCACTACCACACGGTACGTTTGGACGACTATGGAGGAAAGGAGAAAAGGCTGTCGCTCATTACCTCGAATTCTGTAGGCGGCGAGATGGAATCCAAATTGGCGTGACCACTCCGTCCAGCTTTCCAGTGCAGCATCAAAAGGACGAAAAGTTGGTGCAACAGTGTGTTGTGGCTGCGGTAGCGGGGGAGCGGCGGCTGCAGCATCGTTTTGCATTGCACGTTGACCCTGGACGAGCTGTCCAAGGGCATCCAGTAAGGCCTGCGTCTGCTGATTCTGTAAGCGATAAAATTCGGACAGTACATCTGGAGATGGTGGCGAAGCCATTACACAAGTAAATCAGGGCACTATAGTTATGAACACGAATTGGCCTCGTCGCCAAAATGTTGTGGATTGACAAGAGCGCCAACCCACTATGAGAGGAAGCCGAAAGGCACGCGTTTTAGCTCACGCAGGCTGGCGTGAGGTCTGGAAAAGGTCAAGGAAATTGTTGTTGTTGTTGTGGTCTTCAGTCCTGAGACTGGTTTGATGCAGCTCTCCATGCTACTCTATCCTGTGCAAGCTTTTTCATCTCCCAGTACCTACTGCAACCTACATCCTTTTGAATCTGCTTGGTGTATTCATCTCTTCGTCTAGCAAAAAACGTACGTAGCTGCTGGAATACTTAACTTTAATCCACAATTGGTGAACATCGCTCTTGACGGTACATATTTTACAGCATCAATAGTAACTGGTAATGGCGCTTTGCTAGGTCGTAGCAAATGACGTAGCTGAAGGCTATGCTAACTATCGTCTCGGCAAATGAGAGCGTAATTTGTCAGTGAACCATAGCTAGCAAAGTCGGCTGTACAACTGGGGCGAGTGCTAGGAAGTCTCTCTAGATGTGCCGTGTGGCGGCGCTCGGTCTGCAATCACTGATAGTGGCGACACGCGGGTCCGACGTATACTAATGGACCGCGGCCGATTTAAAGGCTACCACCTAGCAAGTGTGGTGTCTGGCGGTGACACCACAGGAACAAGCTCCGCTAATCGACCACAACACGGGAAACTAACACGTGAATGATACTTGTACTTCGACATAAGCAGAAGTGACGCATGGGCGTTAGAATTGCGTCAGTGTTTTGTGTTTTCGAATCTTCTTACACAGTAACACGTACTAGTGAAAACACTTGTATGTACAATGAGGACTCAGAAAGAGGAGAGGACAGTGGTAGGTGGGTTTAATTAATGACGACAATAATTGAATTTATTTTAAAATACATTATACACTGCCATCAAAACCACTTATCAAATCATTAAAAAGGGGTTTTTTCCTCTACTAACTGCGTTGTAATACAAGAGTCTTACTTACATTTTTATTCCTGGCTACAAGTAAGTAAGGTCACACATTTGAAGATGAAAATCAATATAATGCACATTCGCGAATCCATGTTATTTACGTGTGTAGTTTTTACCATAAACATGTGATCGGCACGAGATGTGCACGACCGCGGGTTGCCATCACTGGAAGACAAACAAGAAAATACCTTCTTTCACGACCCCTCCCCCACAGCGAACAATCTATTAACAACATTAGTTTATAAACAATGTAGACTGTCTAAGGCGCTACTGTATTTGTTGTTCATTACATACCTCCACAAATCTACTATCCCTCTGCACTCTAGACGTGAAGGTAATAGGAACCGACAATTTTCAGGCGCCAGTTCTGAAAGACCGGCCGCGGTGGCCGTGCGGTTCTAAGCGCTTCAGTCCGGAACCGCGAGACTGCTACGGTCGCAGGTTCGAATCCTGCCTCGGGCCTGGATGTGTGTGATGTCCTTAGGTTAGTTAGGTTTAGGTAGTTCTAAGTTCTAGGGGACTGATGACCTCAGATGTTAAGTCCCATAGTGCTCAGACCCAAACAGTTCAGAAAGAATTACATTATAAACGGTAGGACTATCGATAGTTCAACCAGCCTACCGGTATTTGATATAGTGCAGATACTAGCGATTAACTAATAGTTTATTGATGTTTAACAAGCAAAATACTCAAAACAACCATGGCACCACGTGAACGGCCACACATATCGCCCAATGAGATTTCCATATTTTTGGGGCCCAGAAGAAAAATATAGCTCGTGCAGGATATGGTGGGCTATGCACAGTGTCCAGTTTTCGTCCAAAGCGCTGGGCGAGTTCATTAGTTGGTCCTGAAGGGGAGGCAGATAATTGTTTTCCATCTTTCGGTCGGTCAGCGATGGCAGAATCGAGGGGCGCACACCGCAATCTTTCTCAAACGAATTTACAGAAACTATTCGGAAAAGGACATAAGGACAGATATTGTTACAATTGCCTGCGCCTTTAGCCCAGACACATACAGACTCATATTCACCGACTTTACGGTGATTATTAATTCTAAGACAAAGAGGCATTGTAGAGATAAAATACGAAGCTCCCATATCTCTGTTAAGACTTGAGCGATATGATAGGTACGATAGGCAATAACATCTCTATCATTAAATGCTTCAAGTCCAACTTTAGACACTTTGTCTCCTGGGTACCGTACTATTGCTACGGTCACCCATCCCTTGCCAGCTTTATTCTTTCCATTATTTTGTAGAGTGAAATTAAAAACTCCTCCACAAAAACAGAAGGGTCGTGCAAAAAAACCTGCCCATTAACGGTATTAACATTAATATCAATGTTGTCAATAGCTTTATAAACTGTCTGGCGTGAGCGCTTCCTCCACCTCAAGTAGTATCGCGGCATCTCTGTGGCTACGTGCTGCTGCTCGTGCGGCTGCTCGACGACTGACGCCGTCTTGCTTTACTTACAGTCTTATATGTCATGTTCATGATGATGTGCCCATGATTTCGTTAATGATCATAGTTATAATGATAAAGCCTGCAATGAAAAAGAGAGGTCGCTATGATTATCCGTTTGACGCATATTACATGTTGATGCGTACAGAATATAGCTAACATTTCAAAATTGTTTTTAGACTTGGCCAGAGATACCACTCTGTTACCAATCTTGAGGAAACTGGTATGACGTCATGCACTCATTTGCCGGCCGCCGTGATCGAGCGGTTCTAGGCGCTTCAGCCTGAAACCGCGCTGTTGCCACGGGCGCAGGTTCGAATTCTGCCTCAGGCATGGATGTGTGTGTTGTCCTTAGGTTAGTTAGGTTCAAGTAGTTCTATGTCTAGGGGACTGATGACCTCAGATGTTAACTTCCATAGTGCTTAGAGCCATTTGAACCATTCTGAGCCGGCCGGAGTGGCCGTGCGGTTAAAGGCGCTGCAGTCTGGAACCGCAAGACCGCTACGGTCGCAGGTTCGAATCCTGCCTTGGGCATGGATGTTTGTGATGTCCTTAGTTAGGTTTAACTAGTTCTAAGTTCTAGGGGACTAATGACCTCAGCAGTTGAGTCCCATAGTGCTCAGAGCCATTTGAACCATTCTGAATACACCCATTTGCTATCACGCCGTGCTAGCGATAAAGCCAGAGTGAAATATCCACAAAATTTCTCAGATTTCATATACGGTTTCAGATATCGAAGTGAGAATTAGGCAACTACAGACTTTTCCGCTGAAAGAATGTAATCTTTAAGGACCATCGATAACTGGTGAAACGAGGAATGGTATGGGTTTTGGAATAACGTAAGTGAAGACTTTACACTTTTTTTGTACTGAGGATGTGCTTTTTGTTAAGCTACTGGCTTGACTTGATGAACTTAATAAACAATTATTACAGAATCTCTCGCAATTTTGTCTGCACAAAATGTTAGTGAAGTGATACAGTGTAAACTCCGTTGTGTTTTGGCAAAAGAATCAGATTTTCACATGGCAACCAGAGAAATGTGCGGGTTTTTTTAAAATTCGCCATCCATGACGCTTCTCTAAAAGTTAAAAATGGTTAATAAGCCAGGCGGAATTCTTTTTAGATACTAACGAAAGCAGAGGTGACAGTAGATCTTTCTGAATGGTCACCATGCAGGTGGCGGGGGCCCCATTTTATATTTACAAAAACTGTGAGCGTAGGCTTCAGCGTAGGACGGCACCTCCTCTCCAGCGCTCTGTACGACCAACACCGACTCAAAGGAAGGACTCGGCGTTTGTTGGTGACGTCACGTCAGCTAGGCACGGCGAACGCCAAGTCTGTTGCAGGCAGAAACGCCTGGGCGTGCTTATCACTATAAATCTCTTATTTTTGGACCAAATGTTTGGTATTGTTTTGGATTCTGCAGTTTTATTTCGATGAAAGATTTTCTTACTATCGTAAAGCTGCAAATGAAGATCATAGTTCTGTATTACTGAATCCTGTCGAAACAAACGTAGATCAGTATGAGGAGATGCTTTGCCCCGTTGCAAGCTTCGGAAATTTTGCATTCAAGTAACTATATTTACTTGATCCATTTTGTTATCGAAACTTACCCCAACCCCCTTACAATTAAGTCGTTTCTTTTATTTATTTATTTATATTCGTTTGACATTGTCACTGGAAATATGAACTAATTTACATTTGTAAATGTCCAACTGTTGCCAGTCATTAGATTACAGTCGCTTTCAACGAAAGGAATTCTAAACAGGAAACTAAATAGCTGCCGGCCGGAGTGGCCGTGCGGTTCTAGGCGCTACAGTCTGCAGCCGAGCGACCGCTACGGTCGCAGGTTCGAATCCTGCCTCAGGCATGGATGTGTGTGATGTCCTTAGGTTAGTTAGGTTTAATTAGTTCTAAGTTCTAGGCGACTGATGACCTCAGAAGTTAAGTCGCATGGTGCTCAGAGCCATTTGAACCATTTTGAACAAATAGCTTCGTACATCGAAAATACTGCTGAGCTTAAACTTTTTTAAACATGCACATTAGGAAGCATAAATATTCCCCTCTTGCAACTGAAAGGAGAAACTTTACAAGATCAAAAAATTTTATTTGATAAAACAAGTATGTCTCTTTTGCCTCTTCTTCTGTCTCCCACCCCCTCCCCCAACGTATACAATCGCAAGATATTTCATTAATATTGAGTGCTCCTCGCCCCATAGTCAACCAAGATACCTAAAGAAGAGCACAGTTTCTTGTAAAAGCAACCCTGTACAAACGTAACTTCCTCATATTTACAAATAAGGTAAAGAAGCACGAATTCTGTTGCTGCTGGACCATGAAGTTGTTTTTGTATGTCAATCCTTAAAACAGGTGGAAATTTGAGTTCAGGAGTACACTATTTGTTAAGAAGTGTAATGAATTGCACAGTTAATTGATAGCAGAAATCTCTCAGAACAATGTGTGTTGGTCAACTACCGCCAATAGTTTCAAATTTTCCTGTGTCAGAGAGGGAGACACCACTATTATGAGTATGCCTGCAACAGACCTGGCGGTCGCCGTGCCTAGCTGACGTGACGTCACGAACAAGCGCCGAGGCCTTCATTTGAGTCGGTGTTGGTACGACTCCCCTCCACTGCCCCTCTCCGCGCGCTTCACCAGCCGACTGCGTATCTAGCGGCCACGGCATTTTGCACGCACTGTATTCGTGACCGTCGATTTACTTCGGTCGAAGAGGTGTACGCCTGGGTAAAATCAAGATTCTATAGTCTAAAGGCGCTTTGTCTCATCGTATAATAAAAACATTGTTGAAGAACTGTCGTAATAAAAATACGATCACAATTCTGCCTACGCACACTAGAGATGGGTCGAACTCGTTCATTCCCGTGAACTACTTCATTCATTTCACTCTTTGCCGTGAAGCGTTCTAATGAAGTAGTTCATTCATGAAGTGTGGAAGCCTGGCGAAGTTTCCCAGTTCGCCGCTCAGCCGTGGCTACGACTCTACGCCCGCTTCGGCTCGCTCGTACAATAAAGCTTTGTAATACTTCATAATTTTACCAACAGATGGCCGAACTATTCAGTAACGTGCACGCAACGTTTTACGCTCTTACAGCGTCTGAGTTAAATAGAGCATGGTCTAAGGGGACAAAGGAAAGATAAACAGAGAAGCCTGTCACATATAAAGAAGGTATTATATTTAATGTTGCTCAACATTTTCTCATGAAGCACCCAAAAAAGTCTTT
The DNA here is from genome assembly GCF_021461395.2 of Schistocerca americana. Classification (NCBI taxonomy): domain Eukaryota; kingdom Metazoa; phylum Arthropoda; class Insecta; order Orthoptera; family Acrididae; genus Schistocerca; species Schistocerca americana. The sequence continues at coordinate 397,854,228 of NC_060123.1, read as the reverse complement.
ATCTGACAAATGAAACATTATTTGTTGTATTCATGGACTGAAAACTAGGGCTACCAACGAAATGCAGTCCAATTTTATGTTCCTTTTAAAATTTAATCCAAAAAACAATGAGTATATTTACCACTGTCACAAAGTCTATATACCTACGTTAAGTAATTATTCAGAAGTTTTCCTGTAGATTTTATTTTTGTTGAGAATAATAACCCTCCTTCAAAACGTAAACTGTCACCCGTAGTCATTGGTACGGTTTCAGGTAAAATCCCTCTTCAGTGTTATTAACAAACCTTTTATTTTCATGTTGGCTGTGCGTGCTCACACAGCCAGCCTCTTCGTTTATATCTATAATATCCATGTGGCTGCAAGCGCTGCCAACGGTAGGCTACCCGTTGACGCGAAGTTTAACTACACAAATAGTCACCGGTAATGACGTCAGCACTGCAGGAAGCAACTGACGCTGCATTCCCCGCTAACCACCCCAACCGTCGTAAACCTATCGTTCCCCACAAACACCGCGCGATTCGTCGACAGGCAGTAGAGGGAGAGGATCGAAGTGATTCCCGGCGGGGTCAGGGATTTTCTCTGCCTCGTGATGACTGGGTGTTGTATGATGTCCTTAGGTTAGTTAGGTTTAAGTAGTTCTAAGTTCTAGGGGACTGATGACCTAAGATGTTGTCCCATAGTGCTCAGAGCCATTTGAGAGGGAGAGGAGAAGAGAGTGAGTGAACTAGAAAAAAGTGTGCTATCTGTGAAGAGTTTGAAGTACCAGTTCATTGAAATTGAGTGGTTAGTTCACATTTTACTGGAGTGAAGTTTTCATTTGAACGACTCATTCACGAGCTCCCCATCACTAATGCACACGAGAGATAGAGTTGTTGCTGTTGTTGTGGTTATTGTTGTTGCTCATTGTCCTGAAATAAAACGGGATATGTAGGTCTGCTGGACAGATACGTGGTACAATTTTGCTGGCAAAGCGGGGTGCCAGCCATAACAAGTATTCGGGTTCAATTCCGCCGCTATGAACGGGAATCCCCGGCGAGTGTCCCCCGTGGGAAGGGCTCCGGCGTGTAACTGTTGCGAGAACTGCTAGCCGCGCCGTTAACGGGCTGGCGATTTATGGCGACTGGCGCGGCGGGTGAGTCGTCTGCCGCGGGTTCTGCCATCTGATCCCCGCCCACCGTCGCCCAATCCGAGCACGCGCGCTTTTACTGTCGCGGCCGTTGTCGTCGCCAGCGAAATAAAATATATACGAGCGGACACGAGGTATAAAAATATTTCTTCCCCCGTCTTCAGCGCCTTGTGCGCTTATGGCGTTTCTGATCTGCTGTGTTAGTAACAGAACGCTTGCTACTGAACCTCAGTGCTACCGAAGTCTCTGGTGATTTCGAAACCGATTTCGAAGAAAAGCTTTTTCTGGGTCGAGGAACGTCTGACACATTCTGTTATCTGTTTCTTTGAAGAACTCCACCTTACAAAACGTATAACGACTGTACTACAGTCATCCGATTTCAATATTTAAAGCCACTACAGATATCTTCAGATGTGGGGTAAACACGATTAGTGATACACCAATGGACTTAGCATTTAAAATACTATTAATCGTTCCAGACTAGCGCTAAATGTTTATTTGTTTATATTAAATTTTCGTTGCACTATCTTAGAGCGTGACGAGCTGTGTCAGAGAGGGAGACACCACTATTATGAGTATGCCTGCAACAGACCTGGCGTTCGCCGTGCCTAGCTGACGTGACGTCACGAACAAGCGCCGAGGCCTTCATTTGAGTCGGTGTTGGTACGACTCCCCTCCATTGCCCCTCTCCGCAGCTTAAAAATGAAGCACGTAATATGTTCTGTAACTGTCGGATGACGTACGGAACATTGCAGTGAACACAACAAACTGTGGAAAGTAACAAAAATAACATTTTATAATGGCTATACCACTACCGACAACGGGACTCTGAGTGGTGAAAAGTGAAGAAAGAAGACCAAGTGGCATACAGTCCACTGCAGTGAATGTTCTGAGATGTGTGAAAGGTTACAATGGTTCAAATGGCTCTGAGCACTATGGGACTTAACTTCTGAGCTCATCAGTCCTCTAGAAATTAGAACTACTTAAACCTAACTAACCTAAGGACATCACACACATCCATGCCCAAGGCAGGATTCGAACCTGCGACTGTAGCGGTCGCGCGGTTCCTGACTGTAGCGCCTAGAACCGCTTGGCCACACCGGCCGGCTGAAAGGTTACAGTCTGAGCTTTCCGCTAAGACATGATTACAACGACGCCGTAACGGGAATTTATTAAATTAACGAATTAATAAAAACAAATGTGATTAAAGATGCTGGAACTTATCGACAAGATCCCTAAAGATCAACAAAACAAACAAGTAGGAAAACGTTGCCCTGGGAGACTACAGAGGAGATGGAAGGCGATAGAATAGAAACTCTCAAAGAAATGTCGACCTCCTCGTCATTGTGAAATAAAAATGATACGCAAAAATTCTCATTATTCTTATTATTAACGAACTGTTTTCCGTTTGTTTTATGTCCACTGGGTTGTAGATTCACAAACACGTTCCATTCACAACATACTTGCAATAAACACAAAGTAGTCAACAATGATGTTGTACAGCCCCTCTTCATTCACTGGTTCGAGGAGGAGGTATGTTATATTCCATGCTACAGTCCATGATTACGTAAAACTGTATTACGCCAATTTACATCTGATCCCTGTATGCTTCAATATGTTGATCTAAGCTTTACCGATCTGATGACGCTAAGGTAGTTTACCGTTGCCTGACATGACAATAAAAGCTATACATTAGCAATCTTGTCTGTCTGAAGCTTTACCTCTGTTTCTACGTGTAAAATAATCACTAATAGTAAGGGTACGGGAATAATTACATTGGCCGTCTTCATGATCTGCTACCGGTCTTTCTTTTTTCTATTGTTGTTTGAATTCCTTAGGAAGGGGTGAGCTCGTAAATCATAAAAACGCTCTTCAGCCAAAGTTTGTTCCTATACGATAGCCAGAAGAAGAAAAATGTTTTTCGAAATATGCTGTAAGGCCGGCCGGTGTGGCCAAGTGGTTCGAGGCGCTTGAGTCTGGAACCGCGCGACCGCTACGGTCGCAGGTTCGAATCCTGCCTCGGGCATGGATGTGTGTGATGTCCTTAGGTTTAAGTAGTTCTAAGTTCTAGGGGACTGATGACCTCAGATGTTAAGTCCATAGTGCTCAGAGCCATTTGAACCATTTTTATGCTGTAAAGGACAATTTTTTTAGACGATTTAAAATTACAGATAATGCGGAAACACAGATGATAATGGAAACGCTGCTATGGTATGATTATAATGCTTTTATTGCAACAAAATGAACAAGTTCATGATGGAAACACATGACTATAATACCTTCAGGAGGTGCAGGAAGCGAAAAGAGATGGTGACGGGGAAGAAAAAGATAGGATGAAACCGGAAGGATTGTGTGGAGTGTTCTAATTACGCTAGGAGAAGAGGTTGTATCATGGGACTTATTTCAGCGTTTGGGGTCGGAGATTGAAATTCCGGCATGAGAGGATGGATAGGGCTTGCTAAGGACCCCGATTTCTGCCCTCATGTGCGGGAGTGTCGGTAGCTGGAAGTGGCTGGATGGACGCCAGGTGGCGCCAGGGTAGCAGTCTTCAAATGCTCAATGTTCTTTTTACTTCTTGCCACATCCCAGCGCAGGGTCGCGGCGACTCGGCCAGGGAGTTCGATTGCCAAGGATTGCTGACCGAGCGCAGCGTCCGCTTGCCGTGGCCTTGGTGACGCAACCATCTCGGCCAGCGGTGTTTTTCCACGTTCAGCGGCCACTGCAATGCCCCTCGTGCAGCGGCGGCTCGATCCTCGTCCCAAGTCCCCTCCGTGTCAGAAGGCAGCTGACCGGTGACGTTGCGGGCAGTGGGTAACTGCTTCCAAGCTGGTGGTCGGAGAGCTGTTACCCTGGCCAGCCTTCGGCCAGCTGTAGCGGCGGCTCCAGGCTTCAGGGCAAAACGGCGTGGCACAGTTGCGAACTTCGATCCTAGATCAGCATCCCATATGGTGACCAGGCGACACAGCCTTCGTGGTGGTTCAACTGAGATACAAACTGATACTCTTCCTAACTGCACGTGTTTGGTGTGTGCTACGCATTTTGGCACACGCATTAAACAGTTTGGCGGCTCCCTTTGTGGTGTAAGAAGTATGCGCTGTATGCGCTGCATGCAACAGGCAAGACTTAGGAGAGTCTCTGACCAGAGTGCAGTATGTAGTTAGTTGTTGCTTGTCGCTAGTCGACAGTAGTCTGCGTGAGTCGGCAGTAGTCGGCGGTAGTCTGCGCGTGTCTTCTCGTGTTGGCAGTCTGCCCTGGTCGGGACTCTGGAGGATGAGTATTATTGTTTAAGGTAAAGAAGCAGCCTTGCGCATATCTAGTAATGTATGTGAATTGACATTCCAATTTTTTTAAAAATGCCACAATAATAATTTTTATAATATAAAGTATTTTTTTAAAAAAAAGCATTCATTTTAATTTAAAGATTTTATTCAATGAATAATTAATTCCTTTTACGAGTCACAAAGCATAGGCCAGCATTGCACGGAGCTGTGCCGAAATTTTTTTAGGTAAGAGCAGATATATTTGCAGTTTTTATTGAGGTAAGAATTTTTCCCCACAGAAATATTTAAATTAAAATGTACCATGAACCAAGTGTAACCTCCCACGGAAATAATAATTAAATGAATTTTAAATATTGTAACCTCTGAACAAAATTGGCTCCCATTTATAATCTCTGTGCAGAAATGCATTCACATTTACTGTACCCACAAAATTCATTTCTCATTTAATGTTAAGTTCGAAACAGAAAAATTCCTAAACACCAAAACAATAAAAAAATTCAGTAACCTGGTAAATTTTATGACGACAGCAGCGCTGCGCCTCGGCCCTGCATTCTGAATAAAAAAAAGCAAAAATTCTTACCTAAATAAAAACTGCGAATATATCTGCTCTTACATAAAAAATTTTCGGCACAGCTCCGTGCAATGCTGGCCTATACATTTGTGATTCGTGAAAGGAATGATCATGCATTGGATAAATTCTTTAAATTGAAATGAATGCTTTTTTTTTAATTACTTTATATTATAAGAATTATTATTGTGGCATTTTTAAAAAAAATTGGAATGACAATTCACATACATTACTAGATATGCGCAAGGCTGCTTCTTTACCTTAAACAATAATACTCATCGTCCAGAGTCCCGACCAGAGCAGACTGCCGACACTCGCAGACACGCGCCAACTACTCAAGACTACAGAGGACTAATGCCGACTAGCGACAAGCAACAACTAACTACATACTGCTCTCTGGTCAGAGACTCTCCTAAGTCTTGCCTGTTGCAGGCAGCGCATACATCGCATACCTCTTACAGTGGAAAGGCTTGTGGCGGCTTGCTGCTTGAGAATTGCTGCATTAACTACGTCCACACAGTACCTGGTTGGCCTGCCTCGCAACACTGCGAGGACTGTGTTACGTTTCGTGAAGCACAACAGTTGTGCTCGCACGTGGCTGGCGCTGCTGCAATCTTCCTTTTAACTTCGTACACTTATGACGAAACACGGTTCGTGCGCTACAGGCATTAATGTGTATGTAAAGGATGCAGTAGGGTTCCTGGACGGTGGATCGGATATTAGGTGCATGGGCTGGATTTAACAATTAATGGATACGAAAATGCCCCAAGAAGAGAAGAACGGGTCCTAGGCAGGTGAGTGCTGGCTTGTACATGGTGGCTGGAATGGGCGAACGTCGCCCCAAGGAAATTCTAGGAAAACACTCACATGGAACTACTCGACCCCAACGTTGTTCAACAGCATTCACCTTTCAATTGCCAACACAAATATATAATTGCTGCAACCGTTCAGAAAACAACAATTTAATTATGCAATAAATCAATTACTAGAAGGTTATTTTAAACCAAATTAATCCAGAATTTGTGTTACGTCTCAAGACTGCGTAAATGACTATAATTAATAGCATCAAAATTCACTGGTTGGGTAATGTCCAGAAAAAAATGTACATTAAAAATTTAAAAAAAAATGAAATTTACTTGCATGGGGAAACCAGACCCTTAAGAACAACTAGTTGAATAAAAAATTGCACCCATTAAGAAAATTAACTGGATGCAAATAAGAAGAACAATTAAGAATTAGTTGCGAAGACACAAAATCAGAAACTTAAAAAAATGGGATAACCTACAAAATCAAAAACACAATGTGCAAATTATTCTACACGTACTGACAACCGATAAGAAAATCAAGCATGGTGAAAGTAACCATAAATAAATTGCGTAGTTATATTCCTACATCTGGATTTAAAGTTCACTCATTTTAGAATACCAACTCATGGCACACAATGGCGACATACTCTCAACACATATCAAAACAAATTGCCTAACTTAAATAACTACTATTTACAGATAATACAGTTACACATATCATGACATACATGTAAAAAATACCCTGAATTATATATAGAACGTTTTTAAATTCTTATGAGGGTACACACCCTTTATTTTCAATGTGGTTGGACATGCCAACAGGTATGCACCTGGATGTGCCAGTTTTATGATGACATATGGTTCATGGCATATTCTTTGCCACTTCTTGGTCCTCTTTTCAAGAAGTGAATATCTTGAATAAGATCTCAATAGCACCAAACCTCCAACAATATAATACTGTCTTCTCTTAAACCCTTCGTTGTATCTCTACTTTGTCGTAAGACCTTTGTCTTTCATGATGACGTAAGCATCACGAATTTCTTTTCTTCCCATGAGATCCTATTTCGGGGAATCTTCGGTAATGCTTGAATCCATTCATTAATTTCTTCGGTATTTAGCAGTAATTCTTCCGGAGTATAACCAGTAGTTGTATGAGGTAGGTTATTTACGATTGTAGTGAAGTCTTGCAACAAAAAAATACACTTGGTTTGCTTCGTTGAGCAGTAGGGTCTCATAAAACGAAGAGTGTGTTTAGCAATACAGTGCATAGTGACTCCTTCGCGGATTAGCAATACTGGGCGAGTCTGTTACTATCACGAACCGAACGAAGCGCAATATTTCGCCGTGAGATTGTTGTTCAAGAGGTTCCCTAAGCGACTAGTTTGTCAGTCAGAAAATATCATACTGCATCTGTTGTTCCACCTTTTCATTCCGAAAGTGTCTCCAGAAAATCTTACGGCGACTGTGAGTATTTTAGCTGCCACGAGAGACGGTATCTTCATGGCGAGTTGTAGCAGTATTCTCCGACTTTGCCCGGCATTCTTTGAGAACCGTAGAAACGGAAACCTCCGACCGCCAATTCATCCGGTACCTATATCACTCTCTTTACAGCTGCCACGAAGTAAACGTGTTCATCTAGAGTCAAATTTTTTCACAGTTTTTTGTATTCGACACGACGTAGCAGCTCATGGTAACTTTCATTCACTTCTGTAAAATTCAAACACATCTTCGTCTAAGATGCGTTTATCTGTTTCGATTATTACCTTTCTAACGGTATTTAACCCTTCTTAGTGGCCTACTATCATTTCACGTGTTTCATTTGTTTTCGGAATTTCAATTATATTTGTGTGACAGCCTTTTGACTTAATAAAACTCCCATTGTTTCGCTGCCGGCAGCCTTAATCAGGTTTACCCTTACAGTATCTACATTAATAGTAGCTGAAACGACGTAGTTTTAAGAGATCTTTTCTTAGTCACACACCTAGAAAAATGTTAGTGAAATTGACTCTTCTGTAAATAAAATGTCTAGATAGCTTAATAAATTTCTTTCTTACGCCTTCTAGTATAAAAAAATTATGGCTGCGAAAACATGGTTCAGTGTCAGTACTAAAAACCTATGCTTAATGAGGGTATCAACTTACAAAGGGCTCTGGCAACGGACCCACACCTGAAATGTCTTAATTTGCGGAACACGTCATGGATATGATATGAAGGGGATTGTGTGCCGCTTCCCCTCCTCCCCATATGGCGCTCAGACACTTGTCAACAGTCCTGTCGAGCTCATCTTGGGTGACATCGAGCGATAATGAGCACCTTTGACCATAGTCCAACCTCTGTGAATTGTTCGTGGCGATGGACCTGGATACATCCCTGATACTGGAGTTGTTTATTCATATGGGTAACTCTTAACTTTGTGGGTCAATGGCGTATTTTTGTTTTCTCATTATGCGAAGGTATGTCAAAGGCATTTACTGTGGAAAAACATTGCAGTTAGTCTCATCTCTCTACATAACCTCTCTAAACCTCTTTATGCTTGTCGCATCTCTCCTGCACGCAAGAGGTTTTGTGGCCTCTTGTACGGCCGCTCTGGCACCTTCACAGTCTCGTCATCCTGCAAACACTTGGGTTCTTGCTGGTGTTCCTTCATCGGACTAAGTAGATGAAAGTCACTGGAACTAGGTCAGGATAGTAGGGTGGGTACTCCGGCGGCTTACAACCAAGATGCTGAATTTAAAGGATTGTTTTCCCCGCTGCATTACGATGGCCATTATCTTCAGGCTAAAAGACTTTTAGAAAGTGTGCTTTTCCTCTTCGGTTTGATCTTGGTTCCAGATTTCGCAGGGGGTCACATTAGCTATCACTGTTGACTATTTGACAACATGTCATATAATAACGTCATATTCAACTTTTTTTTCAAAAACTTAGCTTTTGAACTTTCTTGTGAAAGAAAATTTGACTGCTTCTTCACGATGCTACCTGCTTACTTGACATAATGACTTGTAGTGTTGGATCCACGTCTCATCGTCGATTACTATGCGACTGTCAAAGATTTCTCTTTCGTCTGTAATAGACCGTAGGTGTGATTTCGACGTTTCCAAACATTCTTTTTCATTTTCCGTCTGCCAGTTAGCGCAGTACCTAACGAACACGAATTTTGGGCGAATGGTGAACAGTGACCAATGTGCAACTCATACGGAATACCGCCAGTTAAGGCACGACGGCCACCATGACTTACTCACTCAGATGTCTCGATGTCCTAGTTGATTTTCCAGGTGGATACCCTACCCGGATGCTCTCCGTTGCAGACAGGTACACATCCCTTTTCAAAGCGATTTGTTAACTCATACATTTATCGTTAAGTAAGGAAGTACTGCACCTACATTCTGCGAATGCTCTTCCCACCATTAATGTTTTCATCCCTCACCTTATTTGTTCTTTGGTTCATAAGAACACGGAGCACTCATAATAAAGTGCTCTGAACACAATAGGAACAGAGCTATTCGCTGAACCAACATGGCTGACCGAGAACGACAATGAGTTCATGGCAGGTGGTTGCAGTCAGCGCTGTCACGCTGCGAAGCAGAAAAAAATGCCTTCAACTATTGGGCTATCCTAGTGTATATCCACACGGGGAATAAATCGTTAGAGGACACGGGTCAAAGACCAAATAACGGCTTAAAACTGGTGGGAAGACTATGGGCACGTCTGAGGAGACTGATTATTTTTCAAGAATATCTGTCAGCTGATCATGTGGCAGAAAACGGACATTAGCATTGTTCGCATTCGATCCGTTATTGTACTTTCTGAACCTCACAGGGAGATGGTCGATGATTTTGCAGTCTGTTTCCCAACTGACTCCACGAGGAATGAAGTTTAGCAGACAAACACAATATAACATCCGGCTGATAGATCCATCTCAAAGTATTCTGCCGAACATTGTAGGCTAACCCTTATAGTAGAAGCAACAATGTAGGTCTGCAGTCGAGGACGGACTCATGACTCGGCAGAGGTTCAAATGGCGACCTGCAAAAGACAGCATAAAACCTTACGAGTGCCTTTCGAGCTAAGTGGTGCATTAGTTCAGATACTATGATCACACTGTGGGCCGAGGCTCAAATTCCAGTGGGGCCTTCCTGAATTCTGTTTCTCGCCGATTCTCTAAGTTTGATGAGGAATATTCGGAGATAGTTTATTTGAAAGCCACACGGCTAATTTTCATTTCCGCCCTCGATCAAATTCGAACTTGGGCTTCGTCTCAACTGAGTTTGTCGGTTACGGAACGCTGAAAACTGTTGTACTCCCTTAGAGCGACTTAGCTTTGAACAGATAATGTACAACTCTGTTCGTTAAAACTTTCCTCATAGCTGTTTCAGCGTCGATCCGTATACCGTCTGCGTTACACCCTGGTGTGCTACTGACTAGTTAATCCAATACACTGGTGATCCTGCGGTCAAATGGTTGAGGGCAGACACGTAATACGAGTCAAAGGTTATGAAACAAACATCAGGTAAGTCACAGTAATGTTATAGGCTAGACTTCAGGTTTATAGTTTACGTAACTGGTTTATTCAGCAATATTTAGCTTCCTATTGAATGGTGGTCCTTCATTAAATAAAATATTATGTTCATCTGGTAAGAAAGTCCCATTTGCAATTTACCTAGCAGCACACGAGTGATGGTAGACTCCACTTAATGTATTCAGATTACTGCTTTTATACACTAGTTCTTTTAACTCCACGCTCAGATGTGTAGACGAAAGTGCACGTGTAACAAAGTGTAGCACCATGCTCCGACAGCCGAAATTACAATCACAAGTCTGTACTCAGAATCTCTCACTTGGCTGCACTCCCGACTGCGAGTAAGACAAGGCTCCCATGGACGTAACCAAACATCCACTCATACGTTAAAAACCAAACCCACCCCTCTCTCTCCGGATGCCGTACTATAACTCCTTTGCATTTTCCAGCGGCTCCCAAGAGCACATCTCCAACCACCACGTCCACCGACGTCATCCAGTTTTTGGCAATGGGATCTCAAGTAGCTTCCCAAATAACGGCTTTTTACAACGGTTCGACACAACGTGTCCAATATGGAATGAAAATTAACCAGAAATGTAAATTTAAATGGAAGTGGACCATCATTCTTACAGTAATAATTCTACAGTAACTTTAAGTATTTTGCACGAAACATTACTTGATACTGTGTCTACTGACACCAATTACTGTATCTTTAAACATAGATATATGTCTTATCTAGATAAGGGTGTGCGTTTATCTCACTTCCAATCAAATATTGGCAGTGAGGTCAATATATTAAATTAATTTGTTATGCTATTAACACTGTACCTCTTCATTTGCAAGTGTGCGTGAAGTACTTTGTTGCATAACGCACTTAAAAATGGTTCAAAGCCTCTAAGCACTATGGGACTTAACATCTGACGTCATCAGTCCCCTAGACTTTACAACTACGTAAAACTAACTAACCTAAGGACATCACACACATCCATGCCCGAGGCAGGATTCGAACCTGCGGCCGCAGCAGCCGCGTGGTTTCAGACTGAAGCGCCTAGCACTGCTCAGCCGGCGCGGCAGGCATAACACACTTAATGCAAACGCTTATCAACATAGTATATTTAATAGTATTGTAATTTGCGTTGCTACTCATGATACAGGCTACTGTGCGATGGCATTATCCGATATTATGTCTAGCTACTAAGGCAGCCTAGTTTGTTATTTATAGTATGTAGAAGTTTACAGTGTAGAGTCTAGCTGCGCTTGTAACGACAGCTGGTGACTGTGTAAATCGATGGCATTTCTTGGACACACGTTTAACTCTTGACCTTACTGCATATATATTCCTTGTCTCCTTCTAAATTATTAGACTGTTCGTTCTGCTTAGAGCCGTGGTATTTCCAGACAAAACAGTTTCGGACTGCTGTAGATAACAGCGGCCCTCTCGGCGTTTACCTATTGGTGCTTACCATTTGAGACCAGATGCTCATTCCTGCTGATCCCTCCTTTGTCCGTAGGCTCTCGTCACGCTGATCTCGGTGGAACCCATTACCGTTTACCCAGACTCAGTTCATATGCACATAGCGCACTGAACAGTTTTCTATCGTAATTCCACATTGGACGCGTTTCCCGAAAGGGAATCGTCCCTGGTGTCTATCAAGGAACCTTTCCTGAGCCGCGCGTAGTGGCCGCGAGGTTTGAGGCGAGTCGGCACGGTAGCACAGCGTGTTCGGTCAGAGGGTTAGTTGCCCTCTGTAATAAAGGAAACTGATGAAATGGATCAACGAAGAACTTAAACAAGCGTCATGGTACGTCCGCTCCGAACAAATAGAACAAACAATAACAAAAAAATTAGATAAAAATAAGGCGTCATGTCACGGATAGTGCGGCCCCTCCCGCCGGAGGTTCGAGTCCTCCCTTGGGCATGGGTGTGTGCGTTGTGCTTAGCAGAAGTTAATTTAAGTTAGTTAAAGTAGTGTGTAAGTCTAGAGACCGATGACTTCAGCAGTTTGGTCCCTTAGGAATTCACAGATTTTTTTTAACCTTTCCTCATTTCCCAGGCTTTAATAAATGTTGACGGTAGCTTGAGTCTTGAGGCTTTGTCTCCAGCTTTGTTACGTCTCACTACCGTCCTTGTGAATATCGCAGGTGAAATTATGCATAATTGAAGAACTTATGAGCCACATGACGCTCTTCTAATTTTCATAGCGAAAGATATGTGTGTATTTAGAAAAGCAGAGATTACTCCAATAAGCAATGACAGTCAAAGCCTAATACTTTAAGGATATGCAAAATGCGTAACTCCAACGCCACATAAAATCAATTTGGAAACGCTGTCTGATTTGCGAAGTTAAATGTAAATAATTATACACACCCACACTTCCAAAAATTTAGAGCAACGGGAAGAAATGACATTGTATTTGTCGAACATTGCATTGTGAGTGTTGAGTCTAAAATCACTGAACAAATCAAACTGAACACGTTACGAACTCTGCTCGTAGCATTCTGAGGTGTAGTGAAGGTGTTTCCTAGATTTTTTGATTCCCAGTTTGGTGGGCAAAAGTGACCTGAGTGAGCAACTAAATCCTAATTCTCATTCCTACATCTCATCCTTACAGTAAGTGAGATTCCGTAGCACAAAATTTGTCGAACAGCAGCCAGCAATCCTATCTTTACAAGCACCTGAAAATTGGTATCATGCGCAGAATATTTAATATGGTCACCTTCAGTGACTGATTTCCGTTACACCCTCAACGTATGTGGACAATAGTCGATTTCACAGGTTGTACTACGTCTCACACTCAAATACTGAGCACAGAGAATGATAAGGTTCATGGTGCAAAGTAGAACTAGTAGAAGAGGATTAACATGCAATGCATTATCCGTTAGTGCAAGAAAATAACTTTACAGCCCCGCAGGGATAGTCAAAACTGCAGTTACCAGATTTAGATTTCCGTATTGATAGTAGCAGCAAAATCGAGTCGTCAACTCTGGTTTATGGGGAGAATTTAGGAAAGTGTGGTTCACCTGGAAGGCAGACCGCAGACACGACACTAGTGCGACCCATTGTTGAGTGCTGTAGGAGTGTTTGGGACCTGCACCAGGCCAGATTGAGAGAAGATATCGATGCAATACGGAGTCGGGCCCCTAGATTTGTTACTGGTAGGTTCGAATAAGGCGCTAACATTACGGAGATGCTTTTGGAACTCAAATAGAAGTGCCTGGAATGAAGGCGGCGTTCTTTTCGACGAGCACTGTTGAGAAAATTTAGAGAACCAGAGTTTGAGGTTGACTGCAGAACGATTCTGCTACCGCTAACTTGCAGTTCTCGTAAGAATGACGAAGATAATATTAGAAAGATTAGGGCTCTTTCGGAGAGATATAAACAATCGTTTTTACCTTGCACTGTTTGCGAGTGGGCCAAGAAAGAAAATGTCTAGTAATGGTAAAGGGTAGCCTCTGCTAGGCACCATACGGCGGCTGGCGTAGTTTGTAGGTAAAAGGCGAGGAAGACAATTTGGGCAACAATTAGCGAATAGCTCCCATTGATGGAAAGCAAAACTAACTCATGAAGATTTAAAACTGCCACAGTGTCCATACATAGAGGTTGATACAGTGTTTGGATCAAATAGTGGGAACTGATTATAGTAACGGTGAATGTTGCGATCCGTGAGAAATCAGTTATAATGGGAAGTGTTGTGGGTTGGCAGGAGAGCCAACACCGTGTTACTAGAGGAAGCCGAAAGGCACGCGTTTTAGCTCACGCAGGCTGGCGTGAGGTCTGGAACAGGACAAGGAAATTAGAATTTAGAAAAAAACGGACGTAGCTGGTGGAATACTTACCTTTAATCCATTAATGGTGAACGTCGCTCTTGACGGTACATGATGCAGTATCAATAGTAACTGGTAATGGCGCCTTGCTAGGTCGTAGCAAATGACGTAGCTGAAGACTATGCTAACTATAGTCTCTGCAAACGAGAGCGTATTTTGTCAGTGAACCATCGCTAGCAAAGTCGGTTTTACAACTGGGGTGAGTGCTAGGAAGTGTCTCTAGACCTGCCGTGTGGCGGGACTCGGTCTGCAATCACTGATAGTGGCGACACGCGGGACCGACGTATACTAACGGACCGCGGCCGATTTAAAGGCTACCACCTAGCAAGTGTGGTGTCTGGGGGTGACACCACAGGAAGAGATGAATGTGCCGCATAAACAGCCATCTTTTAAATGAATGATAATGTCTGCCGTTCTGCTACAACATTATGCTGGGACAGCTGCTTTGAAAGCAACGTCATTACACTTTCTAAAGATGTTTCCTATTATTATTGGTAATGATAAAAGGAGAGAATTCACCCAAGAAGAGTTCGAAAAACTATTTCATAATATACCTGTTAGCTTAGCACAATTGCCATGAGGCCATTCCTTAGTTTAGAGTGGAAGATTAACTTGTACTAGACTTCTATTAAACAAAATAACTGTTTGCTCCATATCTTTCTGTATTGAGATCTTGTAGTTGGGGCTTATTAACGTCGGTGGACTGAAAGAGCCGACCGAATGGGATTATTATATATAATAAAATGTCGTCAAACATGTTGTTTCCGTGGGAACCTAAAAGATGCGATGTATTCTGTGTAAGGAAGTGGTTACGACGTAAACACAAGCAACGGACCTCTCTTCGAAATTTACTGTACATCGTTAATTTTATATGAATGCAGAGAAATGTCCCATCAAAGAATCTCTGCAATAAATCCAAGCATAAAATATCTTTTATTGAACACGAGACAAAAATTTTTCCTTGCGTTATTTGAATCAACCCATAGCAAATAAACGACAGCTTATGACGTTGTAACTGCACATAAACTGCAACGGCATTTATGCTTAACATATATGGAACTCAGGGTTGGATTTTACGGCAGAAAAAAGAAAATGTAAGTAGACTGACGATCTTCCAAAACAACAGTAAACTTCGGCCAGTGGATTTATTAGAGTACAGTTAACTATGGTCAGTGCACTTATTATCGTAACTAGAATTCTGAAACTTAGTGAGATGCGACGGCCTATAAAAATTTTTCGTCATGTGAGCGATATTTACTTTTTTTTTTTTTCGGGACAGAGTGCTATCTTAGTACGTAACGAGCTACAATCGGCATGAATTTGTTACTGGGCTACTGTTTTAGGGGACTGTACTACCAATGCAAGTAGTACCTCTAGACCCTCATGTAGTGAAACCAATTAATAACCCAGGAAACAAGCAACGCAAGGTAACTCTGCAAAACAGCAAGTCTTTAGTTCAGTAGATCACGGTTACATAAAAGTTGCGCAACTGATGAAGGCAAACCGACGTTCTCCAATTGAATGTCAATCACAGTAAAAATTACTCGTAAAATAGTATTAAAATTTCCAGAGTGTAACAATGACTGTTTTGTAGCTATGACAATGTGTAATGGGAATTTTAGCCCCGATTTTTAATCACTGTGCTTAGATTTGGCAATGAATAACTGGAGATAGCATTTCTCCAAGTCTTTCAAATAATGGCGTGGTTCCAAGTGACTTAATCTGTTTTACAGGGAGCAATACGAAATACTGAACACAGAAACACAATGCTTAGTGCATGGATATACGCCATAGGGAACTGGCCTCAGGAATTCTGCTTTCAGCAGCTGGTGACACAACTTACCTTCACATTTAAAAATCCGCCTAAAAAAAGATATTTAGTACTATTAATCTGGGAAAACCACGTGAAATCCGAATTACTTCATCATCTGAATTATTTGTCATCATTAACAGGCAAAATGGGGTGTCCTGCAACATTTGTGCACAAGACAGCATCAAACAAAAGTTGCTCTTGGACCCGAAAAATTACAGGGAAATGAAAACACATCCAAAAAAAAGTTTTGCATTACCTCAGTTCCTAGAGTTCCGGAACATTTATAGAAAATTGGAACAGAGATCAACATAAACATCATTTCCGTCCATTTTATTTGTTCATGAAAACCACACAATCGATGTTGTACCACCAAATAGCGAGACCTTCAGAGTTGGTGGTCCAGATTGCTGTATACACCGGTACTTCTAATAAAGAGTAGCACGTCCTCTTGCATTGATGAATGCCTCTATTCGTCGTGACATACTATCCACAAGTTCATCAAGTCAATGTTGGTCCAGATTGTCCCACTCCTCAACGCAGTAGATCCCTCAGAGTGGTTGGTGGGTCACATCGTCCATACACAACCCTTTTCAATCTATCCCAGGCACGTTCGATAGGGTTCATATATGGAGAACATGCTGGCCACTCTAGTCGAGCGATGTCGTTATCCTGAAGGAAGTCATTCACGAGATGTGCACGATGGGAGCGCGAATTGTCGTCTATTCTATTTCTAAACGCCAGATATTTGAAATTTAGCTCAAAGGTGTCTACAACATCTTTCTGTAATGGTGCAAAAGCGTGACACGCTGTAACGTCACGCTAGGGCTCGACGACGCTTCGAACAGCAAGACTTCGACACGTGTGAGAGACAAAGCCAGAGATCAGAACATTACGCGACGTGTAAGGTGTGCTAATGACGTGACATTGGTACTAATTCTCACCACAATTCTGCTCAACGCCACCGTGGCTTTGCCATGCGATGGGAAGGTCCTCACACCCCTTCTTTTCATTACCATGGGCGTCATAACCATGAAGCCCAGCGTTTAAATCAAGTGGTTTTGTTATGGATGAACAAGGAAAACATTTCAGATACACGAACACTCAGAATCTAAACGTAAAGGCCTTAGGAAAAGGCAAAAAGGGCGTCGGTGAAATCACTCCTTCACTTGCAGCGTTTTTTTTTCCACATATTTTGCGGTCGACAACGACACTTCGCAAAGCGATGAGGAGGAGGATGCGGTTGTTGACAATCTTTGACACTACTGACAACCGTGCACGCTTCAACGATTTCTGAGGAAGTTGGGGGCTTCCATGCCCCAGTACGTAATGGTACCACTTTGAAGGGCATCACGACCGCAATTTCTGCTCTGGTTTGCTAGTTAGAATTACTAGGGACCGTCCACAGCCATTTAACGAAATTTGAAAAGTGATTCGAAGCAGCAAAAGGTGCTCATGCATTCTCAGCCCTCCTGTTTCTCACCACCCTGTGGAGTCATTATCAGGTTCAAGAAAAAATGGTTCAAATGGCTCTGAGCACTATGGGACTTAACATCTTTGGTCATCAGTCCCCTAGAACTTAGAACTACTTAAACCTAACTAACCTAAGGACATCACACACATCCATGCCCAAGGTAGGATTCGAACCTGCAACCGTAGCAGTCGCGCGGTACCAGACTGAGCGCCTTAACCGCTAGACCACCGCGGCCGGCCATTATCAGCGGGTGCGACATTGTCACTTGCATGAATAAAATGGCAAAGGGTTGCTCTAAGAGCCGCGTTTCAGCATCTGTCTCGATTGTGCCCGCCAACCTGTACTGATCGTATTAAAAACGTACGTGCACTAAAAAAACTTATCAATTAGTCCTAGGTGGCTGCAGGCAGGTAACCCCTTGACACCACTTCGATCCCAGATATCTGCTAGGACTACTTCATAAATTATCTAATTATAGATCCGTTACTAAAATTCTCAATAAATGTCTTGCTGAAAAGAGGTGGGGGTGGGGGTGGGAGAGCCTTTGCCGAGTTATTCACCCATGTGTCAATGCCGCACGTCCACGCAGTCACGCTCCGGGGGGGGCCAAACACAAGAGCTGAAAATCCATAAGCATCTTTTACTGCTTCGTCGAATGGTTGTGAACGGTCACTGGCGGTTCCAACCTGAACAAGAAAACGCAGTCACACGTAGTCACACTGTAGTCTAAAGGTGTAGGCTCGCGTTCGAAGGGGATGGAGCACTACAGTGTCCTTAGAGCAGCGTTGAAACGTCCGTGGGTGTCAGCAGTGTCAAAGGTTGTCAAGAACGACGTCGTGTTCTCATTGTTTTGCGAAGTGTCGGTTTGGACCGACAAATGAGTGGGCATCAACGCTCCAAGGAAAAGGGTGGTTTAGGTCAAGATCGCACTAATATTTCTTTATTTACCGATTTCAGCTGATGTTGAAGCCATCTTCAGAATTTTTGTCCCTCTACGGCTCCTTGTTTTCTCGCCATACCACGTTCGTTCACTGTCAAGTGCGATCGTGGTAAGAGCATGAGAAAACCGAGAAGCCGCTAGCACCAGCCATAGGGCGCCAAAAATTCTGAAAATGGCTTTAACATAAGCCGAAACCGGTAAATAAATGTTATTGATATCTCGACTGCTGTTTTCAGCCTAAATATAGCAACGGGTCGCTGTCCTCCATGGACAATGTTGTCTAAATTTATGATGGGATAGTTATGTTGACGCCCTGTATGCCACCTCTGAGGGCTCTTTTGTCGTTTCTGAACGGCGGTGTGTTTGAAATCTTTCCCACATCCGCCCACATAAAACCGCGTGGTTCCAACGACGGACATCCCAGTGCTGACCTCCATCGCACAGGCATCCAAGGGAGGGGTGGAATGTGAATAAGAGGGGGTTTGTCGACATTCACGTAAGGTAACACGTCCAAGGTGGCGTTGGGCGGAATATGGTGAAATTTGGTGCCAGTTTGACGTTATTAATCCGCTTTACGGGTCACATGACCTTCTGACCTCTGACCTTTCTTTCGCATGTGTCGGCACCTTGCTGCTCGAAGCGTCGTTGAGCCCGAGGGTGACGCTGCAGGGCTCCAGTGTTGCTCCATTTCAGAGGAAGGTTGTGGTCAACCTTTGAGTCAAATTCCCTATCTGCGTCGCAAAGGCGAACATTGCGGGGTTTCTAAAATATAATCTTTTAATAGTATTGCGCAGTGTAGGTAGATGTGGAACGTACGTCAAGGCTTTCAGTAATCATACGTGCTAAAATCGATGTGCACGACAACAAAATACAACAAAATACAGCACGACCTCATTTGTAGGAGTGGCTCAAATGGTTCAAATGGCTCTGAGCTCTATGGGACTCAACTTCTGAGGTCATTAGTCCCCTAGAACTTAGAACTAGTTAAACCTAACTAACCTAAGGACATCACACACATCCATGCCCGAGGCAGGATTTGAACCTGCGACCGTAGCAGTCTCGCGGTTCCAGACTGCAGTCCCTAGAACCGCACGGCCACTTCGGCCGGCTGTAGGAGTGAATAACGTGATTGAAAGCGTAATACTTCGAACTGTATGACGAAAACTTTATCAGGTAAACATCTTCAACGTCACGAGAAATAAAGACTGTGAATTTTCGTAAGATCTCGGCCTTAAGGAACGGCTCGCCTACGCAAATCATCACAAGTTCGTCACGTGAAATAAATGAAAATCACTTCAAGTATCATATGCGTAAACTGACTACAACACCTTGCCTATTGGCAACCAATTGTAGTAAATTGGAAGTTCCCACCAAATCTATTGACCGCTGTTGCTGTCGCCGGATACGCTCGTTTAAACCCCCATTCATGACTCCATTAATTCTCATTACACATGAGCACCGACCGCTAGGTATCTGATTCGCTGAGTATGCGAAAGTAATCAGAGATAATATGCTTCTGCTGCAATGTCTCAAAGAGACACAAACCAAAATATCTGCACCGTAAATCGATACTGGTTGCAGAACGTCTTCGGTAAATGTTAGCCAATATCACTTTGTGAGTTACTGAAAGCCACCTAAATGAGGAGCTGAAATTACCATATAACAGAAACGTTACATGTTTTACAACTTGCGATTAATTTTTGGCACAAAATGTTGTATATTTCACTATAAATTAATTCGGAAACATTGTCGTGTGGTGACACAAATCGACATCTGGTAATAAGAGCATGGCTATAATAAGGTTTTGAGAACTTCTTTGATACAACCTATGTGCTGATGTGCTGGGGATCCATGTCATAAAATCTCAGTTATATCAGTTCTTATAAATTGCCTACGTCACAACAAAGCAGTGTGAGCATTGATTTTTGTTTTAATGCGGCAAGTTTAACTACTTCGCAGAATTAGTTACAGCAGACTCCCCGTTTTAAGTACGTTAAAATCTTCTTTCTTAAATGGACTTGGTCTCGTGAAAGTATGAACATTCATTTCAAATTCAAACATATTGCTTATCAGAGTAGCTTTTTCCAAAGAACTAGCAGCCTTAGGAAAAATACTAATATTCATTAATACATCACAGAACAATGACGAATTCAGAAAAAAAAATTGGGAAGAAACCACACTGCAAATTTTGAGTCTCATCTCATTTCAGAGATACAAAAGTTGTGTTACAAGATACGATATAAATGTTCTAATAACAAACTTCCCTGTGATTTTTCAGCTTTCCTTGCAAATTTCATGAGGAAATGCCTCACCGGTGTACAGCTGGATGACAGTACCGATGGGCACAATGTCCTGGAAGCGACGACATTGCCATCAGAAGGTGTGCTGATGAACTAACCGCTTGGGGACCAGCATGGCGCTTTTATTTCTATCTCCCCTCACCCCCGCCCCCCATCTCCGACTTCCTGTTCTGTCCGCCACCCACACCATCTCGTCATCCATTCCTCCCACCACCTTGTTGGTCTGAGCTACATTCGAACCGTGGTATGTGTGCCAGCGGCAGGCACGCGTCAGACTGTAAGGTAGCTCATGGAAGACTGACAAGATTGGTGTTAGTACTACAGGAGTATGGTTTCCAGCTTATCTCTATACCAGTTCAGGAAATATTGTGACATATCTTGTGTAGGCTGCCATTGGGATTGAGTGACATCACAATAACTAACACAAAACCACAAGAGATGAAAATTTTGTATATGTATGAAGTTAAGTTTGAAGAACAAAAATGTAAGTCAAAGCGTACGTACGGATGATAATGCTAAGAATGGTTATGTGGAGATGGGAGGATAAAACTGAGGTGAAACTGCAAAAATATTATTTTGTACACAGTAGTATTTTGCGTCGAAGGACTGACCCTGACTCCAATGATTAGAAGGTATGTTGCCCAGAAAATAAGGAGATAGATTAGTTTTTATCTATACATTTAAGTTATGGTCAGTCTAGGGATAAGATGTGTCCTGAGAAGCTCAGGGATCTTGCACATTGAACAACAGGGAGAAAAGAGTTAGAAGGTAGTTGGAAGTATGTGGTAAGTGTCAGTAAGCTTATTTATAGGAGGAAGTTTTGCGTAGATTCACAGTCGACCTGTATGGCCCACTACCATGATCGGAAGGAATATTTTGTATATACGTTTATAATGATAGACTGATAAGGGACCTCAGTTTCGTTCTAAAATTTGGAATTAAGCATTAGAGTATTCGGAATTATGTCAATTTGTATTTCTAAGTGTCATGCTTCCTCTCATTCTTATGGAAGAATTAGGGGAGAATGAAATAGACTTTTCAGAACGTATTGTTTTAAAATTACTTCCAGCTGGTATTGGTATACCCAAGACTCTGAAGAGTTGATGAACGAGTTAACCCTTTCAATAACAGTAATATCTCCAGTGGAAATGTTAATGGCAATAAACCAACAAACTTATTTGCAGAATCACTATCCTCCTTCCTACTGACGAACTCAAAATAAATGGAAAAAGCAATCTGGTGTTTCAAAGAATAAATACTAAGGCAGACCAAGGAAAATTAAGAAATCAAAAAGAGAACAGACAGGTAAATGTGAGCCTGGGTGATACTGTACTACCTAAGACTGCACAGAAGTTTTCCTAAATCAATGTAAAGACAAAAACTTTCTGTGGGATATATGAACGACCCCAAACAGTAAAACATTTTGCTCACCTTAATGCATGAGAGATTGCAAAAACAAGATTAAACCGAAGTAAAGGGGTATAAAACACTGTAGTTTTAAAAAGACTTTGCAGTAGTTAACAGCATAGCCTTAGTGTGGTTGTGCTTTACGAAGAGTGTAGTTGACAACTACAAGGCCCTGACGTTCTGATGATATTTCTTCTACTTAATCTATCGCTACGGTCGCAGGTTCGAATCCTGCCTCGGGCATGGATGTGTGTGATGTCCTTAGGTTAGTTAGGTTTAAGTAGTTCTAAGTTCTAAGGGACTTATGACCACAGCAGTTGAGTCCCATAGTGCTCAGAGCCATTTGAACCATTTTACTTAATCTATCACCAGATAATCTACTATTCTACAAGTCTTTCGAAGTGTGAAGCTAGTTTATCTCTAACAAATTAAGAATAACGCAATACTCTAGAGATATGCATGAATACGGAACGGGACACAAAGTAAAAAATAAGGTAAGTCGTAACACGAAAAGACTTTCCAAATAACAACTAACAGGTTCAGGACAAAGGATATTAGAAGAGGTGCAAAGAACAATTTGAAGGATGGATAGTATGGATAATAGGCCTTAGAGAAGCATTGTGACCCATTGTGAACAACCTGCCAACTAACTATGTTAAATTACGAAAGGTATACAGACATACACTAGAGAAAAATGAATTAACACAACTATGTTATGTAAATGATGAGTGTGATGAAATGGGTAACAAAATACGATCTGGGATCAACAGAAGAAAAGTTAAGTCTTTCCGTCGAATGAGGAACCAGCATGAGAAAAGATTTTTAAGAGGTGGAGGAAATTTAAGAATGTAAGGGATAAACGATGAAGTAGATTATGATTCTGCCAAAAGCAGCAATTAAGTTAAAGGAAGAAGGTACTAAGATTACTCAGTAGAGTACGAGTAACTACTGCATTAAAAGTATTGTTGGAAAGATAAGGGAATTAGGTAGCATGTAATCCTGAAAATAATGAATTGATAATGAATTAAAACGGCAAATTGGCTGGTAAGCACACACGAAAAAAAGAGTGTATTTGGATGACTCCAGAAACCAAAGGTGTCAAGTATAAAAGGTTATTAACGCGCTTGCAGGCGCGACGTCGCTGGCAGTTACAACAGTGCCTGACACTAGACATCACTTGCCCGCCAGTCTGGTGTGAAACACGGATCACTATGCACAAAGCAGTCAACATGTTACGGGCTAGTATCACGTTTGGGCTAACAAATGGAAAGGTTTCTCTCAGCAGGGCTTCCGACCCTTAGAACGCCAGATGGAGGCGAAGCGTAAAAATAAACGAGAAACACAGAATATATGTCATGAGCAGAGCTAGCTGCTTGTGCTTTATGTCCCACTGACTTTAGACTATAGACAGTTCATTATTTTTCAATATTAATGTCACAGGGTTAATGTCGTCTGTTGCACCGTATAATACTAAATGAATTGTCTGCCAGGAACGGCAGGATGGAGAGACCATCACTGGAATATCGCAGTTCTATCGAGTCAAGGGGTCAATTCAAGACGCCAAATCTTGGAAGCTTAGTTAGGCTTTGGCTCAAATGGTTCAAATGGCTCTGAGCACTATGGGACTAAACTTCTGAGGTCATCAGTCCCCTAGAACTTAGAACTACTTAAACCTAACTAACCTAAGGACAGCACACACATCCATGCCCGAGGCAGGATTCGAACCTGCGACCGCAGCAGTCGCACGGTTCCGGACTGCGCGCCTAGAACCACTAGACCACCGCGGCCGGCAGTTAGGCTTTGTATTTTGTGTTTCAGTAAATGAGAGTGTGAATATAACATGGGCAACAATGCATAGAGAAATGAAAAATGGTGGTATAATATATAAGACTTTACGGCACTGCGGTACCATGAGTAGGATAAATATTTCTGAAAGGTAACTTAAATCTTCTTAAAATAAGTAATAATATTACTTACGGTGTGGTAACAGATAAGATATTACTAGTACTGAAATCCATCAACCAAAATTAAAGCCATAGTCAAACGAGGAAGCACATAATCATCCCAACTGAAAACATTAAGAAAGGACTGTAACTCATCATATACGAAATATTTTATTGTATGTGACTATTTCCGATTTTGAAATAAAATTAAGTTGGTATGTGTAACATTTGTTGCAAATTTATTTTAGTTAAATGGTAATATTATGCACTATGTAGCAATCCCAAGTCTTGGTGAGCTATTAATAGATGGATGTAGCCTATTGGCGAGTTACAGTCTCAATATCCACATGACTGACGGAAGCCGATCCTTATAAGATAGCGAGAATGTTCCTGGCCCTTGTTTGGTCAAACGATTTAAGGCAGCAGCTCTGATTTCAGCCGGCCTGGGTGGCCGAGCGGTTCTAGGCGCTGCAGTCTGGAACCGCGCGACCGCTATGGTCGCAGGTTCGAATCCTGCCTCGGGCATGGATGTGTGTGATGTCCTTAGGTTAGTTAGGTTTGAGTAGTTCTAAGTTCTAGGGGACTGATGACCTGAGAAGTTAAGTCCCATAGTGATCAGAGCCATTTGAACCTCTGATTTCATTGCCGGAGAGAGTGAGGTGTGGTCTGTCCTGGTGAGCGGTTCAATATGTGATGGTCTTAGTCGGTTGTGCCTCATATGTTACTTGTTTCGATTCCGAGTGTTAGCTGCGTCAAAAGAGTGCATTATTATAGTAGCGTGGCGGTGATTATCGCGTGCGGTCTCGCATGTAACGCCACTGCTAAGTGAAATAACTTCGAAATTATTAGCTTTATTATAATTCCAGTCTTGGATCATAATATTTATTATTCATTTTGGTTGGTAATAACCATCTTCACAAATGAGTAGAAACGTGTTGCATCATATGTATCACAAGTTTCAACTTAGCTCGAAGAAGGACGTTACCAACCGACATTAGTAATTTGATTACAAACCAATATTGTTATCCAAGACTGGAACTGTAATAAAGCAAATATTTTCCTGGATCACTGGAAACTTCTTCGTGACAATGTCTCAATTTGTAAACTTCGGAAATAATAGCAACTGGGTCTTCTCTCTGTCGTCCTCTGTTTCGATACCATTATGGCCAGTGAGAGACTAGGCAGATGGTTCGATCCGTTTACTGGTTTAACGCCAGTCCAATACTATTTTGAGTTTTCTGTCAGATCAATAGAGATGATGCTACTTTCAAATTCATTGAAAGCTTATTGCATAGCTCTCATTATGCTAATTTTTTCTTCGTTGAGTTTCTGTTTGTCTGTGGGTTTTGGATGATTAAACCTACAGTGGAGCTGTTTTTGTTCTGACTGTTGGATCACGGTGGATCCTTACCATCCCTCGCAATTGAGAAACACATGTACGGAACTAAGGTGTCGCCTCCGTCGATTTGAAGGACGTGGCCTTGAAGCTGGTTGCAAACAACTGACAGTACACGTTGTGGCTGTATGCTATATTTCCAGTTCTCACCTGACATTTTCTAAGGCTGATGATGTCTCGTTCACTACAGAATATCCCTCGGTCGTGGTTCCGTTTAAGAACTGGCCTTACAATGATGACGATTATATTAAAATGAGGATCTACTTCTTAGGAAATAACACTTCAATATAATTTTAGGGATGCCTTGTTTTCTTTCATTCTGTAAAGATTGCCACAGCACTGAATCATTGCACCATATTATTATACAACCTGTCTCGGGTGTAAATCGTTGCCATACCAATCCAATAATGCTTTACAGTACTTCATCATAAATAATCTGAGCACTGAATCAAGTTATACACAGTACAGACCACATTTCTAAGTTATTTCACTGAGAAAAATCGTAGTTGGGTTCCTTCCGTAAATCGTCGCATAAACGTCAAAATCACAAGTACACAGTAGGAAAAAAAAAAAAAAAAAAAGAATTCTAACTGGGACAGAAATCTGTTTTTTTATGTACATGTACACACAAAAAAATGATTACTGTTTCAGGAAAACTTGATGATATTTTCATGAAAAGAGTTTCACAAACTGAGCAAGTCAATAATGTGTTCGTCCATCTCTGTCCCTTATGCAAGCAGTTATTCGGCTTGGCGTTGATTGATAGAGTTGTCGGATGTCCTCCTGAGGGATATCACGCCGTATTATGTCCCACTGGCTTGTTTGATCGTTTAATTATACTATTCTTGGAGGGCCCATAATGCTCCAAGAGTTCTCAATTACTACACAGTATGCATACACAGCTGATAGCATAAAACAAGAACACTTCAATTCTAAGTGTACTAATGCTAGCACAAAACAAGAACACTTCAGTTTTGAGCGAACAAATGCAGCCTCAAACTGAAAAATTTGAAAGTCAGAGTAAAATTAGGAACAGGCTAAGTTTACTAAAAGGCTATCTGAAAACTTTTTATTGGCTTGAGTATTTTAACCTAAAACTACCTTAGGTGCAATCAAGGAAATGCTTCAGGACCAGTACCGTTATGAGCGTATACAGTGTGGTCCATTGTTAGTGACCGGGCAAAATATCCCACGAAGTTAGCATAAAACGAAAAAATAAGAAGAACAAATCTTTTCGAGCTTGACGGGGAAAACAGATGGCGCTATGGATGGCCTACTTGATGGTCAAATTGATAGAAACTGCGTTTTTTTAAATAGATACCCTCATTTTTTATTACACATTGCTATAGTACTTAAATAAATAGTAATGTTCGATTTGGAACATTTGTCCCGTTTTGTGATGGATGGCGCTGTAATATTCTCACAAATATAGCAACGCATCCGATGGCACTATGTGCAAATTCATTACTTAAATTAGGTATGATGATATGATTGTCCAGTCATAATAATTACGCAGAAAATATAATTTTGTTAAAATGGAACGTTTAACAGTCGCAGGAAAGGTAGGTACGGTGTATATTTATGGCTATTGTGATCAAAATGCCCAACAAGCTTCTGCAATGTATGTTGATCGTTATCCTGACAGACAGCATCCAAGCGTCCGGACCTTTCGTCGGATAGTTAATGTACTCGTATTTAAAGAAACCGGAAGTGTTCAGCCAAAGAAGAAGACGCAACCAAGAGCTGCAACAAATGAAGATGCTCAAATAGGTGTTTTAGCTGCAGTTGAGGCTAATCCGAAAATCAGCAGCAGACAAACTGAGTGCGAGTCGGGAATTTCAAAAACCTCGGTTCTAAGATTCTACATCATCATACATTTCACCCTTACCATGTTTCTATGCACCAGGAATTGCATGACCATGATTTTGAACGTCGTGTAAATTTTTGCCACTGAGTACAAAAAAATAACGAGACGATAACAGTTTTTTTTTTCAAGAGTTCTATTTGGTGATGAAGCGTCTTTCACAAACAGAGGTAAAGTAAACCGGTATAATATGCAGTATTGGGCAATGACAAGTGGAACATCAGCAAACCTGGCGGGATAATGTATGGTGTGGAATTATGGGAGGACATCTAATTGGCCCTTATTTTATCGATGTCAGTTTAAATGGTACAATGTATGCTGATTTCTTAGTTCATGTTTGACCGATTCTACAAGATGTTTCACTTCGTCACAGAATGGCGCTTTGTGACCACCGACAACGACAACGACAACGCCTGAAAACATGCTTCAGCTCATTGTCAACGCATATGCGACAATTACTGAAGGTAATCTACTCGCCGTTGAAAGGAATTTCGTTACGCGTATTGCCAAATGCATTGAAGTTGAAGGAAATAATTTTGAGCATTTATTACATTAACGAGGTTGTAACGGTTGCTCACATAGTCACAGCATGCATTCCGATAGCTTATAATAAGATCACAAAAGTAAATGTATCACACTGGAACAACAGAAGTAAGGCCCAATCGTAACTACTTTTTATGTTTTGATTTAAAAAAACCACATTGTTACCAATTGTTCATCTAAATGGGTGAGACATAATGTAAGTGTTGGAATATTACAGCACCATCTATCACAAAGCGAAACAAATGTTCCAATTCAAACATTTATATTTATTTACGTACTATATGAACACGTAATAAAAATTGGAGTATCTATTTAAAAAAATACAGATTCTGTCAATTTGAGCTATGGCAGCGCCATCTAACAGGCCAACCATAGCGCCATCAATTTTCCTCCGTCACGCTGGAACAGAATTGCTCTTCTTATTTTCTCGTTTATTGCTGATTTCGTGAGATATTTGGCACGGTCACTATCAATGGATCATCCTGTACAGATGATCTGCTGGATAGCTTTGTCAGTTGCCCGAGTCTCTTCCTGGATGATGCTGCCGTATGCGAAGCAGTAGCAACGCAATACAATTGGTGCGAAATGCAGTATAACCTGTAGAAGATCGACGCCTGGTACAGCGATTGGTAGCTGACCCTTCTCATAATAAGTGTGAGGTCCTGTGCATGAACAGACTGTATATAAGGAAGATATGAGAACGGACTCACATAATCACGATAAATAATCTTAACATCGGTCTGTTGCTGAATTTTGTAACACATTCTGAATTCGAATGTAGTAAAATTCCTTGAGACAGCAAAGCTTCCCCCCACAAATCAGCAAGAATTTAAAAAGCATCGCCTATGCGAAATTCAATGTCTTCTTTGCTCGGATGATATTCTGCGGACCATGATATAGGGCAACAGACAGATTCCATATTCCTGGATTTTCTAGAAGCGTTTGACAGGTTGCCTCGCTGTAAACTGTTGTCAAAGGTTCGGAATTACGGATTACGTTCCCAGATGTGTCAGTGGCCCGAAAACTCCTTAAGCAATAGGGCGATGTAGGTTTTCCTAGATTGCGAGCGTTCTTTAGAATCAGGAATGTCGTACGGAATGCCCCAGGGAAGTGCGAGAGGATCGCTCTCATTCCCTCTACACATGAATGTTCTAATAGCCAGGGTGAGCAGCTACATACGGATGTATGCTCATGTGGCTGTGGTTGAAGGGTAGGTTCGTCGTTCAGTGGTTGTGTGAAGATACAGGATGACACACAGAATTTCTAGTAGGTGTGATGAATGGCACCTCGCTCTAAATGTAGAAAACTGTACATTATCGCGGATGAGTAGGAAAAACAATTCTTTAACGTTCGAATGCAGAATAGTGGTGCACTACTTGACACAGTCACATCGATTAATTATCTAGGCGTATCTTTGCAAAGGCATGTGAAATGAAACGATCACATCAGTTTCGTAATAGGGAAAGACTCCGTTTTATTGGTAGAAATTTGGGGAAGTGTAGCTTAAGTACAAATGAGTGGACAGATAAAACACTATTACCACCAATTCTTGAGTACTGCTCGAGAGTTTGGGGTCCTCACCACATCGGAGTAAAGGAATACGTTGAAGCAATTCAGAGGCAGGCTGCAAATTTGTTATTGGTAGGGTTGAACAGCACAATAGTATTACAGAGACAAGGCTGCTCTTATGATAGTTGGTAGGGGAGGGGTGGGGGGGAGAGCTAGGCCTGGTGGTATGGAGTATTTTTAATGTTTTGAGAGACCAGCAGTCACTTGTAAGTAGCCATAAACTCTTCCTGCTCCGAGCGTGTTAAAAATCTGAGAAATACTGACTTTAAATCATTCTCTTTTTAGAGGAAATATCTGACAACACTTCTTATTCCTTTTGCTGAGATGTAGGAGGGTGTGGGGAGGGAAGGGTGCCCTCGGGAGGGAAGGGTGCCCTCTCGCCCACGGATTTGGGCGCCCTTGTATGGAGATGCTTCATGAACTCAAATGGGAGTCGATAGAGGAATGACAATGTTCTTTTCACCAGAGACTATTGGGGAAATGTAGAGAATTGGCAGTTGAGGCTGACTGCAGAAAGATTCTACTGCCGCCAACGTACATTTAGCGTAAAGACCACGAACAAAAGATGAAATTAATAGAGCTCGTACAGAGGCTAATAGACAGTCGACTTTCCTTCGTTCTGTTTGCGAGTGGAACAGGAGAGGAAATAACTAGTATCCATACAAGGTACCTTTCGCCACGAACCGTGCAGTGCTTTGCGGAGTATGTATGTAGATCCAGATGTACGCAAACCAATGAGTATAACTAAACGGCTGAAACAATCACTTGACCCAACTACATATTGCTTAATTAATGGTTTCCATGTGCAAAAATGTTTTCATGTTCACTATTTCATATTATTATTGACCTAACTGAAAAATTTAATATGCTCTCATAATCTACTCATTAAGAGGTATAATCATACTTTAAGAGTTTAACACAATAAGTAAATTATAATGATGGAAAATGTCTATATGTCTTCCGGCAGAATAACTCGCAGCGCATTTATTACCCTCACATTATTCATCCACTATTTGAGAATGACAGCACTTAGCGTCTTCTAACAAATTTTATATATAATTTAAAACGTTTCGGACCTTTTTGCCACTGACATCCCAGACAAATAATTACAGAAAAAAGTTGTAGCACTTAATATATTTTGGCTGTCCATCAGTAAAACATTACCATCAGACATGACTATTTAATTTATTATTTGTTTACTACTAACTGTATTTGGAGCAGATTTTGCACGTAGTACACGCATATATCGCAGGAAGTACCAGCAAAATTATTTCATTCTCTGACATATAGTCTGGTGATACTTGAAAGACTATCTGTTCATAAAACGTAGCGCAAATTCATCTGCCTCTTTATGCGTGAGAACTGGATTCTTTACTAGATCGCTGGTGGGCTTTACTGACTATTACGCGTATTTGTTTATACAACTAGCCGAACAAGTACTGGAGCAAATAACATGCATTAAAATGGACTACGTGCATAGATTGATTTAAAGTGGAACGATAACATAAAATTTGTCGCAATAAAGACAGATACCAGACTGACGTTCATTGGGAGATTCCTCGAGTTTTGTGATCCACCGATGATGGTGGGGCCTCACAAAAACCTTGTTTGATCGGCCTTTTACTACCGCTCGTCAGTCTGGGGCCCGTACCAGATACGACTGATATAACAAAAACTAAAGAAGGCCGCTTTCTGTCATAGTTTCGTTTAGTTTGGGAAAAAGTGTCTCAGAGATGGTCATCCAATACCAAAGGAAGAGGTGACAAGTGTTGTGCGTCACGGTTTGGCTTACTGTTAAAACCCAGTGAACAAACTCTCCTAGAAAATTGGAACAATATATTATTTCCTCCCATGTGCATCTCACCAAAAAATATAAAGAAAGCAAATTTAGAAATTCGATTCCACACGGAGGTTTACCAACAATCGATCTGTCCACACACTACTCGCGATTGGAACAGGAAGGAGGGAGGCGACAGTGTACACAAAGTACGCTCAAGCCCACACCCTAAGGTTGACTGCTGACTGTAGATACGGAGGTAGTTACTGAAGAATTTATTCACTTTCTCCAGTGAGCGATTGCAAATAACTGTTCGATCCTACGAGATTTTTCCGGACACCAAGACATCAGAATCCTGGGAAGCGTGGAAGATGATATAATTGGCGCGACGTTTCCTCGCCATAGTAAACCACTCGTAGAAAGAGTGGCTGGGACTGATGGAAAGTCTGTGAAACGTTCGGTCTGACCAAGCCAGACCCATGATGCTTTGGAATTTCCATTCAATAA
The DNA here is from genome assembly GCF_021461395.2 of Schistocerca americana. NCBI lineage: Eukaryota > Metazoa > Arthropoda > Insecta > Orthoptera > Acrididae > Schistocerca > Schistocerca americana. The sequence goes on along the minus strand of NC_060123.1, from coordinate 397,822,576 downwards.
ACCACATTTTAATGGCACGTCACAGCTTTAAATTGAAATGGAGCCTGATTTAACTGGAGACAGATGTATTTATTTGAATTTTTTGTTGATGAGATTTTAGCCAAAATTCTTCCTCAAAGAATACATTCATTTAATGCAAAGTTATCAGAAAGTGAATACCGCATCATTCGTAAAGTTATTCATAAAGCTAGTACGCACGCAAGTGCCTATGTGTGCATGCTTGTATGTTTGCGTGCGTGTATGTGTGTTAACATACGCATACTTACAGTGCTGTTGTTTACTTATTTCAGTCAAAAGCTACAAATTCTAATCATTTTAACTACATTCATAGCCAAGTATTGACACGTGGGCGTTAAAGGTTGCGAGATTGTGTACACAGAAACATCCATTCATCCGTAAAATGAAGTTAGTTTCGTTTCGTGTAGCAATGTACTGTTTCGTTTATTGAATCAGACGCCTTCGGTAATGCAACTGCTACTTAAGAATAAAGTCATGAATTGACCGAAGGTAATCTACGGAACGACCTTACCGGAAGAAGAGACAGGTTAACTAGAGATCTGCTACTGCATCCAGGAATACACTGATAAGTCAAAACATAATGACCACTGCTAACAGAGACGTCGGATGCCGCCTAGTGTCGTTGCGGACACGTGGCGCGATAACAAGAGTATGTAAGCGGAGCAGACACGGACTAGAGATCACCCTAGCGAAGATATGGTCTGCTAATGGGGAAATCCATTGAGATAAGCGATGTTGATAAACAACATATTATTATTATTACGCAGAATCTGTGAACAAGTATCTCAAAAATGGCCAGGCTGGTAGAACGTTCACGCGCTACAGTTGTGAGCACCTGCGGAAGGAGGTACAAGGACAGTGAAAGTACCACTAGGCGCTAAATGGATGGACGTCCACGACTCTTCACGGAACGTGGGGTTCGTCGGCTTGTATACTCTATATAGTAGGATAGATGGTGATTTATGGCATCTATGCGAAAGAGCACAATGCTGGTGCACACACAGGTGTTTCACAGCACACCGTTGATCATACATTGTTGAACATGGAGTTCCGCAGCAACCATCCCTACGTATTCCCAACAATATAGTCAATCACGCAATCACGATTGCTGTGGGCACGGGACAATCGGGATTCGACAGCCATCCATGGAAAAGTGTCGGTTCTTCGGATGAACCATATTTTTCCTACGGTAGGTCGCTGGTCGCCTCCAGAAACTTCATCATCGAGTTGAACGGTGGCTCGAAAAGTGTAGCGCACCACGGACACAGACTGGAGGAAGCAGTATTATGCTGTGAGAGAGATTCTCTTGCGCTTGCATGGGACCTGTGATAGTAACCTAAGACAGCTGCGAACTTCCTGCATCCCTTCATGCTTGATGTCTTCCCGTAAGCCGATGTCACCTTCCAGCAGTATAATTGTCTGCCCTGCATACTTAATGTCTTCCCCTAAGACGATGTCACATTCCAGAAGTATAATTGTCTGTGTCTCGGTGCCAGACCCGTGCTAGAGTGGTTTGGGGAGCGTTACAGTGTACTCACGTTGAAATCTGAATCCTGTGGAACCCATCTGGATCGCTATCGGACGCCGCTATTTACGTGCCTTACATAACCCGTGCGTAGACATGTAATGCCACGTACCTCCACAAACATACCAAAAAACTGTCGAATTCCTGATGTACAGATTAGTGATAAATTTTGCCCCGGAGGGGAGCAAACTGGCTATTACACAGGTGGTCATAGTGTTTTGGCTCATCAGTGTATTTAATCTGCCTGTCGAGAGACCAATGGAGATTACTTGTAAGCGACCTTTCTGGCAAATTAAGCCTGTGTGCCGGTCTGGGACTCGAATAAGGGACCATTGAATAATTCAATCAGTGGAACACCAGCGCGCTGAAGGCAACGGCTTCATTTTCGATTCCCGGTCCGGCACACTGTTTTAATCTATCAAGAAGTTTGAACAAAGCGCACACTTCACTGCCGAGTGAAAATTCGTTCTGGAAGGAGTAGATCTGTAATCCTCCTGCACGTAATCCATGGATATGTTGCCCTCGATCTCAGAACCATAGACAGAAGCGATACTAATTAATGAACGCTACAAAATGGTTCAAATAGCTCTGAGCACTATGGGACTTAACATCTGTGGTCATGAGTCCCCTAGAACTTAGAACTACTTAAACCTAACTAACCTAAGGAAATCACAAACATCCATGCCCGAAGCACGATTCGAACCTGCGACCGAGCGGTCACGCGGTTCCAGACTGAAACGCCTAGAACCGCACGGCCACACCGGCCGGCTGAACGCTACAAAACTCCATTCAGTGTTCTGTTGCATTCTGGCTTCACACGTTGCAAGTCTCTTATGACTGTCGTGCGGTAACAGCCTTAAACGATAAATGGCAACTTGAGATCTAAATCTGGCCTGCACAAATCTGTTCACAATGAATCGGTGCCACTCTACCTGTAATCTCGGCTTGGATTCAAGACGTTGTCATCCGTCTGTTTGGCAATGACGGTGTGTGAAGTTGCAGTGTTGCCCAACTATGAATAATTTTACACTTCATGCGTCTCTTTTCCTCTTTATTCTTACCTTTGGGGCCGGCCGAAGTGGTCGAGCGGTTCTAGGCGCTACAGTCTGGAACCGCGCGACCGCTACGGTCGCAGGTTCGAATCCTGCCTTGGGCATGGATGTGTGTGATGTCCTTAGTTAGGTTTAATTAGTTCTAAGTTCTAGGGGACTGATGACCTCAGCAGTTAAGTCCCATAGTGCTCAGAACCATTTTCTTACCTTTGGGCGTCCAACTTCCTGTTGCCTTATAACGGACCCAAAAAAATCAGCCAGTTTCGAAGCAAACTCAGGGGGTTTGCATTCCTGTGGCAACTTCCTCTGGTATAGCGCGGTCCATTATACTTCGAGAGCTGGCGCAAGTTGAAGCCTTTGTGTATAGCACATGCAAAATGCTGTGGCAGCCAGTTACGCAGTCTGCTGGGGAGAACGTTGTGGAGGAAATTCCAAGCGCTGGAGGAGAAGTGCTGTTCTAAACTGAGGCCTACACTCACATTTTTGGTAAATTTTACGTGGGGCCCCTCCACGCCCACACTTGCATGTGACCATTCAAGAAGAGCTGTCCGTCTTCTTTGCTTAGAATCTGAAAAGAATTCCTCCGAAAATGCACCGATCTATTTTCGCCTGGTTTTTTAACCATTTATAACTGTCAGAGAAGAGTCATGAGTGGGGAATTTTGAGTAAAACCTACACATTTCTATTGTTGCCATGTTAAAATTTGCTTTTGTCCGAAACTCAGCGGAGTTAACACAGTCTCACCTCACAAAATGTTGTACAATCGCAACTACGAGAGATTTCTGAAACAGTGGGTTATTAAGTGAACAACTGAGGAAAAGTAAGACCAGTGTCTTACGGAGAAAATAAAAGTGTAATGACTTCACTTATGTCGTTCGAAAACCCATGGCATTTCTCGTTTCACCAACTATCGATTGCCCTGAAAAATTACATTCTTTCATCAGAAAAATCTGCAGTTAGTGGAATAACACAGTAGATAAAGAAGTTTTGGATAATAACCATATGGCAAAATACTCTCCTCTTTGTGTGCTGTCATTTGCCAAGATCTCATTTCGATAACTCAAACCGTGTGTGAGATATGAGGAATGTTATGGATATTTCACTGTAGCTTTAGCGCAGGTACGGTAAGATCGAAAATAAGCGCACTACGTCAGATAAATTATCTCGAGATTGGTGACAGATACAGACCTCCAGCGAAGTACATAGAAAAATTCGACATTAGCTAAATTTCATACGCAGCAACATACTATGTGATATGCACCAGACGCAAAATCATAGCGACCCTTAATTTTCATAGTAAACTTTTTCTAACTTCGCGCAGTGTCTTAATTCCACGTGAATACTGCAATAACCATTCCCTTTCATGAAATAATCATAATAAACCTGACATTTAAAGGTACAAGTAAAGCTAAAATTAATTTTTTTACCGAATAATTTCCGTGAAATAGTTTGAGAAAGATTTCAGAGCTTGCGCGTCGATTCTGTCATCGCCCACCGGCCGATATGTGGCAAATGCCTGTCGGCTTCCACTTCTGAACCAACGAATGAACTGGCCCCACTCTTTTGGACGAAAGCAGGTCACTGCACATGTTGCGCGACCTGTAGCTGTAGGTAGCTTGTCCGCTACTGGCGTCACAGGGATGTTGCAGTTGGCAAGCAAACCACCTGCCTAGAAACATTTCCAGTACCCCTTTAGGCAGCACCACTCTATGGAACAGACTTCTCCCAGCATCATCTCCCGCAACGCTAATGTTGTTATCCCAAGCCGCTAGGCTACGCCATTCCGCCACCCACTATATTGTCAATATTGGTATTTCAGCAACAAGCGTAATAATCTTCTATCACTTAAATATTTGTTTTGAAGGTATAAATAAGGTGCAAATGTTTTCTCATCAGCATAACTGTATTTTACATTTTTGTCAATCGTATATAGAGCTTAGACTTAATGGTAACGTTGTGACCACTCGGGAAGTGTGGCTAGAACATTGCGACTGTTGATGTTACTGCAGCTCTAATGTTTATCATGTGTATGAATATTATTTCCAAGAATCTTCTACATAGATGTTGTGGTGTTTAAAGATAACTGTGTGTTTCCGTTCTTGAGAGGGCAGTTTTACATGCGATCTCTGTCTAACACAATCTGGGCTTTGAGAACTAACTTGTTACATGGTTTCTAGATTGTAGAGTGCGAGTACAAATGAGAAGTTTTAATAATTCACAGGTATTTTCCACCTGTCTGATGAAGAGAACACTACTTAAAAGAGAGTAGGACGACAGTTACCAGTTTGCAATATTGTGTAAAATGTTAATACTGGGAATCGACACTTAAGAGAGCATATAAAATGGATATTTATAAAAACACCGATTGCTTACGTGGCTGTGACGTTACAAAACACATTATTCTAATTTTCATACTTGTTCTTGGATGAAAGTGGGAGTTATGGTCCTAAATCACAGCCGGCCATTGTGGCCGTGCGGTTCTAGACGCTTCAGTCTGGAAACGCGTGACCGCTACGGTCGCAGGTTCGAATCCTGCCTCGGGCATGGATGTGTGTGATGTCCTTAGGATAGTTAGGTTTAATTAGTTCTAAGTTCTAGGCGACTGATAACCTCAGAAGTGAAGTCGCATAGTGCTCAGAGCCATTTGAACCATTTGAACCTAAATCACATGAGTACCAATGTGAAGTAGCATGAATCTTCAGCTGTTCACTGTTTGAGACTGGCATTTTTCCATACTGTTGATGTTGCTGAACAGCTGGGTAGTGCGTATACGAGGACTATTCAGAAAGTAAGGAACGTTTTGACATTAAAAAATACCACGTACAAGAAATACGTTTTATTATACACATCTGAAAGAGCGACAAACATACTACTCTTCCACATAGTCACCAAATACATTGAGGCACTTATCATAGCGGTGGACAAGCTTTGAAAGACCTTCGTCGTAAAATTCTGCCGCCTGAGACTTAAAGCAGTGAGTCACATCCGCCTGGAGTTCCGCGTCGTCATCAAAGAGCTGCCGTTGCAAGCCAGTTCTTCATCTTGGGAAACAAGTGGTAGTCGCTTGATGCAAGATCGGGGCTGTAGGGCGGATGAGGGAAAATTTCCCTTTTGAATGAATTAAGGTTTGCCGTGTGAGGTCGGGCATCGTCGTGCAAAAACAAAATTTTGGACACCAGCTTTTCTCGGTGTTTGTTTTTAACTGCTCTTCTAAGGATGTGCAAAGTTTGACGGTAACGGCCAGAATTTATAGTTGCTTCACGTTCGAGAAAATCAATAAGAAGCACACCGTGTCTATCCCAAAACACTGTCTCCATCAACTTCCTTGCTGAAAAGGTTTGCAAATATTTTCTTGGTTTTTGGAGGGACCTTGTGTGCTCCTACTCCATGGACTGTAATTTTGTCTCGCAGTTGACATGTTACAGCCAAGGCTCATCACCGGTTACAGTTCAATCCAGTAATGAATCACCATGTTTGTGGAAAGCCTCCAGAAATTCCAACGGATCCCCCTTTGGTTTACTTTATGGTGCTCTGTAAGCATTTCGGGCACCCATCGTGCACAAAATTTGTGGTAGCCTAGCTTTTGAGTGACAATTTCAAACAACGAAGTCCGTGAAACTTGTAGAAAAGACAGCAAAAGCTCCGTTATTGTGAAGCGACGGTTTTCATGAGTCGTTTCATCAACTTTAGGGACAAGATCGTCAGTCATAATGCTCGGGCGTCCACTCTTCTCTTCATCATCAACGTTGGGTCGGCCACTTTCAAACCGAATGCACCATTTCCGGACGGAACATTCACTCATTACGTTGTTTCTGTACACTGCGCACAGTTCACGATAAATTAACATAGCTTTAAGGTTTTTTGCCAACAAAAACTGTATCATTGACCGTACCTCACAACTGGTGGGATTTTCCACTGCAGTGCACATTTCAAATTCGAATATCGAAAAAACCAGACGCGCAGAGACGTTCCCGCAGTCATGGATGGATGCCGACTGAGCTGACGAGCACGCACAGACCAAAATATAGGCGATCGGCGAGCGCCTAGCGGCGTCAGAGGGAAACGTTCCCTACTTTCTGAATAGCCCTCGTAGAAGGAAACTTGCGGGGTGCAACGAAACAGGTACTTGTATTAGGTACATGTTAAATATTTTAATAAACTGTATACTCCTCTGTGATTTCTTTGAACTGGTCTTACGGCATCGTAATGAAACTTAATCGTCCTCAAAGATTGGTGTAATCAGAGGGCTGATTAGTTTTGCCGTTGAACTGGAAGCAACACTAAACGATCATATGGATAAGGCAACTATTTTCAAAGGAACTCGCAAAACATTCAAAACGCATTTCAGTTCTACTGGAAATGCTACTAACTGCGTAATTATAATACTTTTTCTAGGTCGTCGATAGAAAGAAGCAAGTTCTTTGATAGAGATATTTTTCTGTCACAGATATATCTCCAACTTACCGCAGGATAATAAACTGGATTTAACAAATTGAATTTTGTCACCTTCATACACCATTTATTTTAGGGGTGTTTACATCTTAACAAATGGCGGGAAGCCAGACAGGAGATAAAGAATTTTCTCCCATGTAAGCGTCTCATATAAAAATGCAACACTGGAACTTCTGTGTAACACTCAACTTCATACATCTCCGGCTACCACTGTTATTTGTCAGTCGAGCTGCTCTGAGACCTTCTGACCCATCCATACTATTCTCGACAAACTTATGTCGTGAATGCATCTCGTCACTTCTTGTTCTACAGTCAGAAAAGTATCTCTGTGAGTTTCGTCTGTACGGTGCACCGCTATTCCGCATGCTAATGATTCGACTTTTTTCAAAATCGGAAATATTGTGGTATACTGCCCGTGCACATTCGCTGGACAACTGCGCCTAAATACTCCCAATGTGGTTAGACAACATTAACAATATGATCAGTTGCCATTATAATACGTAACCAGAACTGGACGAAGAAATGTTCACCCTGTCAGTTATTCATCACGTACGAATACTTTAACTCATCTGTAGCGATGAGAATTTTCTGTCTTCGAAATTAGGTCGCATAAGGGTGAAATTTTATGCAACATACCCTACAGTTCTGGAAATAAGTGATTACCGGCGTGTTAGCTTTCAGTCCAGGTGTGCAGACTGTAACGCTTTCATTTCCGTCACTGTACCAAACTTCAGCGGCAATAATTAAACTGGAAAAGATATGCGGGGAGGCCATTCTAAACTGAATAAAATAACTATAATAAGTAGAACCAGATAATCAGGTTTAAGCTGATACCAAGTCGCGTAAGACATTAGAGTCGACAGATGTAATTTTCACTGGTAACTTCTGCGAAGCTGTAAGCAGCGAAAAAAAAAGAGCGGGTTTAAGTCCCTTGCCGCCTTCGTATAATTATACTACTTTCGGTGTTAAACTGATAAACGGAAAACGAGTTAATGAAACAAATTGTAATGTTCCCTAGGTGACCCCCAGGAAAGAAAAAACTAAAATAGTTTCTAAAGCTAACTCGTCTAATTTATATTTGAAGTTCAGTTTGGCGGAGTGTTCCGCATATTTGATGGTGTAAATAAATTTAGCGTCACGCTGGTGGGCGAGCCGACGGCTCTCGAATTTCGATCCCCTGAGACCAAGTTGTAATCCGGTTAGATCCGTCTGCACGAGAAGTTGCGGGCAATTTCGACGCCGCTTATTTGCGTCCGAAGATAAATAATGACGCCTTTGGTGGCCTGTCTTATTTGATTAGACAGCCGAGAAATTCGTCCTCAAAAATGGGCAACTGTCGGTACGGATGCTAAAGTGAGAGTGGTGGGGTGTGGGGGCGTGGGGATCTCTCGACATCAAACGATCGGTGGACAAATTTGAGGACGTTCGAGCGGCATTAAGTAGCAGCGCACTTCAAAGGTCGGGGGAGAGGGGATGGTTAACATCATGTCACTATTCCAGTCGACTGGGAGGCAAGCTGTTAACGCCAAAGTGCCCTCGCTAAGTAGAGCGAGAAAGTCTGCCACTCGACAAGGCCAGATCATTCGTGAAGTGCTATCGAGGGCGACAAGGTACAGCAAGCAAATGATCGAAGAAACACATCTCCGTGGACAAAATGACATGACATCTCTCTTTGACTGTGGATAAATGCAATATAATGCCTATAAGAAAGAGAAAAAACACTATAGTACCTTATTACAGACCAGTGAAAAAGATATTGAGCACATCGCATCGTATTTAATGACAATATTGAGATGTAGAACGTTTAGAGATTATCGCAAAAAACACTATTAGGGTAAGCAAATGGAAGACATAGATTTGTTCGGTAGATTATGGAAAAGCTCAGTGCGTTTGTAAAGTAAATCGCTTACAAGATCCAAGTGCGACCGGTTCTAGAATATTGTTCAAGTGTTTGGAGTCCTTTTCAAGTAGATGCGAAATCAGACATCGAAGAATTCAAGGAAATACAACTAAAATCGTAACAACCGATAGGGAAGTATAAGAGAACTGGTCGGGGAACTTAAATGGGAACCTCTGGGAGATAAACACAGTTCTCACGAAACCGTGTTGCTTAATGTTAAGTCAAATGTATTCGAAAATGATGGTGTGACCATTATGCTGTCACTAACACAATGATCATGAGAGTACAGTAACAGAGGTTATTGCTCGTACAGACATTTAAACTGAGATGACTACAGTCATTGGATATCTCCTAATGTCGCCTCGGACCTCTTTTTTCTCGGCGTAGTTCAGGAACTTTAACGTGGTATGGATTCAACAAGTCGCTGGAAGTCCCCTGCAAAAAATCCGTGAAAAGCTGCCTCTATAGCAGTCAGTAATTGCGAAAACGTTGCCGGTGCAGGATTTGGTACACGAAATGACCAGTCAATTATGTCCCATGCCACATAAATGATCGATGGGATTTATGTCGGGCGATCTGGGCACAATTTTAGTTTCATCGAACAATATTTTATGTTTGTTCGTGAGACTGTGCTCCGCAATTGCCGATTTCTACAATTCTCTATTGTTAATGTGGCGTTGGTGTTCTGCACAGGAAGGGAGACTGCCTTTCTTAGACGTTTTAGTACAACGACAGGCAGACGGGCGTCTTGGTCACTCTGTGTACCGTAAGCCGACGCATACCGATTTATACCTGAACGTACAGAGTTTCCACCATCATGCTCAGAAGAGAGCCGTTTTGAACACGTTGGTATATAGAGCCAAAACTGTTTCTGACGAGGACCACTTAAGGTCCGAGATTAACTACCTGAAGAACGTGTTCCGAAACAATGGCTGTGGTGTCACCGCCAGACACCACACTTGCTAGGTGGTAGCCTTTAAATCGGCCGCGGTCCGTTAGTATACGTCGGTCCCGCGTGTCGCCACTATCAGTGATTGCAGACCGAGCGCCGCCACACGGCAGGTCTAGAGAGACTTCCTAGCACTCGCCCCAGTTGTGCAGCCGACTTTGCTAGCGATGGTTCACTGACAAAATACGCTCTCACTTGCCGAGACGATAGTTAGCATAGCCTTCAGCTACGTCATTTGCTACGACCTAGCAAGGCGCCATTACCAGTTACTATTGATGCTGTAAAACACGTATCGTCAAGAGCGATGTTCACCAATTATGGATTAAAGTTAAGTATTCCAGCAGCTACGTACGTTTTTTGTTCGTCTCATTTCCTTGACCTGTTCCAGACCTCACGCCAGCCTGCGTGAGCTGAAACGCTGCCTTTCGGCTTCCTCTCATAGTGGGTTGGCTGTCTTACCAATCCACAACAATGGCTATGGTGCACGCGATATAAAGGCAGCGTTCTCCGAAAGAAGGAAACATGAAAATGCTGCAACCTCACAGGAAGAAACACCGATTGCGGTTCTTCCTTTTTGTGGCGCGATTTCCAGCAAAATAGGAAGAGTCCTGCGTAGACGTGGTATACGACCGATTTTTCGTCCTCCTAAGAAAATTAAGGACTTGATGCCCCCTGTTAAGGACAATCTCGGCCCCAGGGTCCCTGGAGTTTATAATATACTCTGTGAGTGTGGAAGCAATTATATAGGTCAGACGATTCGTACCGTTTCCGACCGCTGTGCAGAACACCAACGCCACATTAAATATAGAGAATTGGAGAAATCGGCAATTGCGGAGCACAGTCTCACGAACAAACATAAAATATTGTTCGATGAAACTAAATTTCTGTCCCATTCCTCCACGTACTGGGATTCTGTTATTAAGGAGGCTGTGGAAATAAGGATGGGCCATAAGAACTTTAACCGCGATAGCGGATACCATCTGAGCTGTGCGTGAAAACGAGCGCTTGATGCAGAGAAGCAGCAGACACATTCCTTCCAAGGTTTACGTTCAAACGGAAGCGGTGGCGCCACCGGTGCACACAGTGACACCGTCTGAGACAGCAGCACGTAATCGGCGACCAATTAGAAGCCGTCTTCGGGCTATATAGAGGCCACCATAGCAGCAGTGGAGACAGTCAGTTCCTGACGATGACGATGGAGATAATCGTCGAAAGCTCGAGATTTTATCTAGAACTGACGCGGCAAGAATACCGAGAATGTTTTATACATCGTAGTGTACTAGCTGTTCTGGAGTAAATATACCATCAGATATGTATTTTCAATCTTTTCATATAAATTTTAACTGTTAATTTATCAAATAATCATTTTAAACAATGCCGAGGATTGTTCGGGATTGTTAAGAAAGTATAAATAGTTACAGCCCTGTTGGCAAAGTAGGTCAGTACTTTGTGTGATTTTGGACAGAGAGCATGTAACTTATTATGCATAATTTATTTCATTATTGTAAGTATGTTACAACTTATTTCAGATTTGTCAAGACACCTTTATTTTGGAACTATAATATATATTAAATGAAATACTATACTTGATTAAATATTGTTTTTACTTTATAGCAAAAACCTTCAGTTACTGTTCCGGGACATCTGCTCCGACAGATTTTATCTAGAACTGACGCGGCAAGAATGATGAGTAAAAACAACCCCTAAGAATGTTATAGACCACAGGAGAGGCGCTGCAGGCGATGTCGTGGTCTTATCAAAGGCACTCGCGTCGCTCGTCTGCTGCCATAGCCCACTAACGCCAAATTTCGCAACACTGTCGTAACGGATACGTTAGTCGTACGTCCCCCATTGATAACGGGTGCGGTTATTTCACTCAGTGTTATTTGTCTGTTAGTACTGGCAATTATATGCAAACGACGATGCTCTTGACCGTTAAGTGACTTCCGTTGGCCACTGCATTATGTATGGTAAGAGGCAATGCCTAAAATTGACTATTTTCGGAAGATTCTTGACACTGTTGATCTCAGAATATTTAATTCCCTAACGCTTTGTGAAATGGAGTGTCCCATGTGTTTCCTTCCAACATTCTGCGTTCTGTTAATTACCGTCGTGCGGCCATACACCCGCCGGAGACCTTTTCACGCGAATCACCTGAGTAATAATGACAGCTCCACCAATGCACTGCTCTCTTGTGCCTTGTATACGGGATACTACCATCTATATGTCCATATCACTGTACCATGAGTTGTGTCACTTCAGTGTAGACAATATTGTCCCCGCTCACCATGAGAATGTTGTACGCCCGTGTGGAAACTATTTGACACTATCAGAGAACTAATAGTTTATACATCAGTTTGTTGACAACACCTCAACAGATCGCACGTCATCACATATAGATCTTGTCTCTAAAATGTGCGGTCGATTTCATTATCTTTTCTGCATGAACGAAGGTAGGAACTCGAAGTGAATTTTGTTTTATACATCGAAACTAAACACTTACATTGGCGCCAGTTGTTAGTTGCTGGTTCGCGTGGTTTCCGGTAAGCTGATGCAAATAGCTAGCTAGCTCAATCGCTCTTTCATTAGCCACTGTCCGTCGAGTGGAGATTTTGATAACACATGAACAAAAGTTGTCTTGTGTTCACATTTACAACGGGTGCAGTTGAGATTCAACTGGGCGGTGTGATTTTCACTGAATGTAAGACACCATACTCTCACAGCGTAAGGTGTGTACAGATTTCGCGTTACATCTAAGGTTATCTTATATCACAGTATGTGTTTCTGGTGGTGATTTGCGAAAGGCGCCCATAGGAAAAGCAGTGAATGTAGTAATTCCATACATACTATCAAAACTACGGAACAGTCTGTATGTTTCTGTTGCGTACATTGGAGGAAACATTCCACATTTACGGAAATTAAATGAAAACTCTGATCGTAAATATAGCTGTGAAAAGTATCCAAAGTTGTATGAGCTTGCACGTAAAAGATATACCCACTTAAAATAGGATGTTTCTTTTCAAGAGAACATATTTTAAGTCCTATATGTAAGACACGGCTGTTTCACGCCTGATCTATAAATCCGATGAATCCTTTGCACAGGCTGTAGCATGGCAGCCTTAGACACAGAAAGGAAATTTTAAAATTAAATAAGAAATCCTCCTGAAACGTATATGAACTGCTTGTGGAACGTATATTACGAGTTGGTATTGATTTCTAATCTATCAGGTTGTGTGTATGAGTTTAGGAATTTACTTGTTAACCCAGGAGCTAGAATCTTTTTGGTCACGGTACTTACTTAAGCAGTATCGGTAATATAATGAAATTTATATTTTAAATTACTCAGAAATCCGTGCAAAACAACAGAGATTTTTCCAATAAACAGACGGATTTTTAGCCCTATTCTGGCTGCTCCGGTGTACCCAGAGACCAAAAAAAATGTAGCTGTTAAAATGAGAAAAAATCTCCTGCATTTAGAGTTTACCTTTACAGGATTTAAGATTGTGCACATAATTGCAACAATCGAAAATACAAGCAGCCATTTAGTTATTAATTCGGATATTGATACGGATGATGGACGTACTGTGTACGGCGCAGTGAAGGAGCCGCAAAGCTTGCAATACACACACACGAATTCAGATCTTACAGGGCGTGTGGAAAAGTAATTACTCCGAATGCTTTGTGTGAAAACTCTTGAAGTTGTTGAAATAAACCACACTTTGTTAACTTTCTACATCATTACTCTTCGTGTATACATATTTATCTCTCCAGATGGTCACCCTGGCTACTAACAAATTTGTCCCAAAGAGAGACCAGCTTGTTGATACCGTCATTCTAGAATATTTGACTTTGTCAACTGAGCCACGACCTCACTTCCAATTAAAGCGCTTCATCACTATCAAAGTAAAGTCCTCGAAGGGGTGCTTTAAGTTCTGGAAACAGATGAAAATCTGATGGTGTCTGTTGGTGTAGAGGAAGGTCGATGACAGTGAACGCAAGGTGTCGGTTGTTGCCGATGTCGCACATTACAAATCTCGGTACAATCATCACCGTACACGGCTTTCAGACATCCACTGATTTCAATTGGAGGCGGCTATAATCTCCGTTACAGCCTGTTTCTCACGCAACAACATAATTATGTTACACTCCGCCATATTGCACGTTAGAACTCGAATCTCTCTAGCGGCAGAGAGTTGCAGCTTGTGCCGGCGAGGTGGGGAAGTTGACATCGTAATATGAATGAATGACATGTAAAACCTCAAGCGATACTGACAACAGGATAAAAAAAATCGGATGCACTACTTATCATCACGAGTTCGTACGTGTAGGGGCATTCAGTACAGCTATTGCCATAATGACTGAATTTTCTCACGCTGAGAAACTATATGGAGCGATCTGTTCCACTTGGCAAAAACTTTCTAAAGCCAAGGTCACGTAAATGTTTCTTTGCAAGTAAAGGGTTTCAGCAGACTTTGCTTACATCTTCAAGTCTTAAAAAAATTATGTCATAAAATGTGTTCGATTTGGACCTCAAGCCAAGTTGTCACGTAGATAAAACATAGCAGATTATATAAAGGTTTATCATAAATAAAACATTTAAAATGAAAAAAAAACACCTTGTGTGCATGGCCATGTTCATATACGTAACACTCACAGATGACTTTTACTTCGTAAAAAGCACTGTACATAATGAAATAGGATCAGATCGTCCTCTTCATCCAGAAGGTAGCATACACACTCATATAAGACGTAACACCCCTTTTTTTTCGTGAACGGTTACACATATCGAAACGTGGTTTTCGGCGAATGTTAGACCGTCAAGTGGGACGTATGTTTTTGTTTCATTAATGTTATTAGCGCTGTCATCGACGGATATACTGAACGAAGTAACTTTTTTCAAATAAAAATATATTTTTTATAACTGCATTCGATAGCTCTTAAGAAAACAATAACATTTATAAAGAATATCAACACTCTTGCTTGTTTACTTGCCTGCACTGCTGCCGCTCATTTCTGGTTCAGCATTCGTTGCATGCAGACATGTACACCAATGAGGAGAAGTCGGATATACTACTTTTGTATGACAAATGTGCAAGAAATGCGGTAAAAACAGTACAGCAGTATAGGGATATCTCTCTGGATAACCAATGTCCAACGCACCAGGCAGTTGCTGGATTTATTAAGACGCTAGTGCGGACAGGCTGCCTGAACGTCAAAAAGAGGACAAGAAAGAAGACTGCAGCTGACACAGAGCATGAAGAAACTGCTCTGGCTACGACGCTAAGTAATCCACACAGTGGCACGAGACATATTGCTAAGGAATGTGGAATCAGCTAGACGTGGTGTCATTCGCATCCTGCATCGACAGAATTTCCATCCCTTCATCTATAATTACATCAGTCTCTCCACGACCCTGACTTCGAACACTGTATAGGATTTTGTTTGTTTGTCCTCCAGTAACTAAGAGACGACCCTATGTTTTACCAACTTGTAAGGTGGCAGAATAAATGAAGGTCAATTTAGCACTTATATACACTACTGGCCATTAAAATTGCTACACCAAGAAGAAATGCAGACGATGAACGGGTATTCATTGGACAAATATATTATACTAGAACTGACATGTGATTACATTTTCACGCAGTTTGGGTGCATAGATCCTCAGAAACCCAGTACCCAGAACAACCACCTCTGGCCGTAATAACGGCCTTGATACGCCTGGGCATTGAGTCAAACAGAGCTTGGATGGCGCGTGCAGGTACAGCTGCGCATGCAGCTTCAACACGATACCACAGTTCATCAAGACTAGTGACTCACGTTTTGTGACGAGCCAGTTGCTCGGCAACCGTTGTCCAGACGTTTCCAGTTGGTGAGAGATCTGGAAAATGTGCTGGCCAGGGCAGCAATCGAACATTTTCTGTATCCAGAAGGGCCCGTACAGGACCTGCAACATGCGGTCGTGCATAATCCTGCTGAAATGTAGGATTTCGCAGGGATCGGATGATGGGTAGAGCCACGGGTCGTAACACATCTGAAATGTAACATCCACCGTTCAAAGTGCCGTCAATGCGAACAAGAGGTGACCGAGACGTGTAACCAATGGCACCCCATACCATCACGCCGGGTGGTACGCCAGTACGGCGATGATGAATACACGCTTCCAATGTGCGTTCACCGCGATGTCGCCAAACACGGATGCGACCATCATGAAGCTGTAAACAGAACCTGGATTCATCAGAAAAAATTACGTTTTGCCATTCGTGCATCCAGGTTCGTCGTTGTGTACGCCATCGCATTCGCTCCTGTCTCTGATGCGGCTTCAAGGGCAACCGCAGCCATGGTCTCCGAGCTGATAGTCCATGCTGCTGCAAACGCCGTCGAACTGTTCGTGCAGATGGTTGTTGTCTTGCAAACGTCCCCATCTGTTGACTCAGGGTTCGAGACGTGGCTGCACGATCCGTTACAGCCATGCAGATAAGATGCCTGTCATCTGAACTGCTAGTGATATGAGGCCGTTGGGATCCAGCACGACGTTCCGTATTACCCTACTGAACTCACCGATTTCGTATTCTGCTAACAGTCATTGGATCTCGACCAGCGCGAGCGGCAGTGTCGCAATACGATAAACCGCAATCGCGATAGGCTGCAATCCGACCTTTATCAAAGTCGGAAACGTGATGGTAGGCATTTCTCCTCCTTACACGAGGCATCACAACAACGTTTCACCAGGCAACGCCGGTCAACTGCTGATTGTGTATGAGAAATCGGTTGGAAACTTTCTTCATGTCAGCACGTTGTAAGTGTCGCCACCGGCGCAAACCTTGTGTGAATAGTCTGAAATGCTAATCATTTGCATATCACAGCGTCTTCTTCCTGTCGGCTAAATTTCGCGTCTGTAGCACTTCATCTTCGTGCTGTAGCAATTTTAATGGCCAGTAGTGTATGAGTTATACATTGTAATGGGAAGGTGAATATGACACCTGACTTACTTAGGCGGTAATGAGCAGATTTGCCTATAAGTATGTAATGCAAAAGGGATGATAGTCAGTCAATGGTATTAACAAACTGTTCCTAAATAATGCATGTCAATGATCAGAAGCAGAAACAAGTAGCGAGAGGAAACGTTTTGTGAGGAAGCAAGCACAGGCAGAAGCGGAGACCACACCACGGGAGGCACCATGTAAAACTCTTAGAGGGCGTGCCGCTGCAGGAGTCATCGACCGGACAGGCGACACATACTCGAGAGCAAGTAACGGGCCACCAGAAGTAGGACAAAAAGACGTTTTAGAAAACTGCGTTTCAGAATTCCAAATAGATACGAACAAAACCAGTATTGCAGTTGATCACGTGAACAGCAAATGGTACACATGTGATTTACGCATGTAACTTTTATGCATCTGGAGCAGGCACAAAAAATTCTGACCCGGTGGAAACAAATTGGGAAGGAGTAAAGTGCCGAGATTTCGACGCAATTCAATGGTAGGGTCCTTGCGATTGGCAGAGAGAATTTCCACTAAATAAGAGGAACGCTCCTATTGGTCGAAACAAGCCGTGACGTGGAGAACGAAAGAACCCAGGTGGAGAGACAGTTCGGCGAGGAGAAAGACAAGAGCAGAATGTTCATGGACTCTTCTCTGTACTGGCGTCAAGTGCAGAACGGGGCGCATAGCACTCTGTATGACGCAGAGGAGAAATTTGAGTGAACACTTCGTTCACTGTGGCTGACATTCAGCGGATGATGCTGTAGTATACAGAGAAGTTGCAGCATTAGAAAATTGTTGCGAAATGCAGGAAGATCTGCTGCGGATAGGCACTTGGTGCAGGGAGTGGCAACTGACCCTTAACATAGACAAATGTAGTGTATTGCGAATACATCTTTATTGTATGATTATATGATAGCGGAACAAACACTGGTAGCAGTTACTTTTGTAAAATATCTGCGAGTGTGCGTGCGGAACGATTTGAAGTGAAATGATCATATAAAATTAATTGTTGGTAAGGCGGGTACCAGATTGAGATTCATTGGAAGAGTCCTTAGAAAATGTAGTCCATCAACAAAGGAGGTGGCTTACAAAACACTCGTTCGACCTATACTTGAGTATTGCTCATCATGTAACCTCCCCACCGCAATTTTTAAAAGAAAATATAGCAATACTTAATAGAAAAGAAAATAACGATACTAATTAGAAATGCTGATGGACATGGCTCTATGCGTAACCTGCCTACAACCAAATGTACTGACAATGGCAACAAATGTGAAATTCGCAATCTGACTCAATTATAAATCCTTCAAAAAATTAGAGTCCATTCAGTGACAAGAAAATTCAATTAAACCGAAATATCGGTTTTTGGCCCTGTGTAAAAACAATCAGAATTAAAGTCTTACCTCAGAATAAATGGATGTCACATATCTGCTCTTGTTGTTGCGCACCACTTGGAGGAACTACATTGCAAATAATAATATTCTCCTTTTTTTTGTAATTCTAGTGAAATTTTTCTTCAAAAAGAAGTGGAATGAAATGGGAAGTGCAACGAGATCTTTAGTTCAAAAAAATTAAAGTTTTGAGAAAATGCTTTTGAAATAAAAAATTATTATTGGGAGACTTGTTGGAGAATAATTACAATAAATAAAATTTTTCATTATCTAATGATTATATTAATTAACAGTATACCTTATTCCTCATCTTGACCATTGTTGCCGACCGCCTACATCACACAACCGCACTGGGCTGCTACTACTGACCGACCGCTCTGCATGACGACTACAGACCGAGTACTGCTCTCAACTAGACAGAGCTACAGACTCGCAACGACTGACTGACTGCTACTCTGCATAGCGACAACTAACTCGCAAAGACTACTACTGACTGAGAACCGCTCGCAACACTCGCGCGGTCAAGCGCATACTCTCTGGTCACAGATGCTACAATGCCTCGCCATCGCTGCTGCGTTACATACGTGTTTCATAACCCTCCACTCGGGGGGCAAAAATTTGGCAGCGATGGTGAGTCATTTGGACTTGCCAAGCGCGGCAAAATTTTTCTTCAATTAACAAAATCCTACAACTTACAGAATATTTAAATGTTGTGCACACGCACTAAGTACAAAATATATCAGACAAGGACAAAATGTGAATACTAAACATAGTAGCAAATCAGAAAAAAGTATATACAAACTTTTTGACAGATAAAGTGCACAGGCACTGAAAAAATTCTTTAGCATATGCAGAACAAATAAACAGACTGGCAAGAATAATTAGATGTAGTACATAAAGTAAATGTTGTGCACACGCACTAAGTACAAAATATATCAGACAAAGACAAAATGTGAATACTAAACATAGTAGCAAATCAGAAAAAAGTATATACAAACTTTTTGACAGATAAAGTGCACAGGCACTGAAAAAATTCTTTAGCATATGCAGAACAAATAAACAGACTGGCAAGAATAATTAGATGTAGTACATAAAGTAAATGTTGTGCACACGCACTAAGTACAAAATATATCAGACAAAGACAAAATGTGAATACTAAACATAGTAGCAAATCAGAAAAAAGTATATACAAACTTTTTGACAGATAAAGTGCACAGGCACTGAAAAAATTCTTTAGCATATGCAGAACAAATAAACAGACTGGCAAGAATAATTAGATGTAGTACATAAAGTAAATGTTGTGCACACGCACTAAGTACAAAATATATCAGACAAAGACAAAATGTGAGTACAAAACATAGTAGCAAATCAGAAAAGTATATACAAACTTTTTGACAGATAACAAAGTGCACAGGCACTGAAAAAATTCTTTAGCATATTCAGAACAAATAAACAGACTGGCAAAAAATATTATGTTGACAAGTGTACATGCACTGAAAAATGTCTTTAGCATTTTCACAACAAATAAACATAATGGCAAAAAAAATTCATGTCCAAAGTGCACATGCACTGAAAAATGTCTTTAGTATTTTCACAACAAATAAACATAATGGCAAACATCATGTCGACCAGTGACATAAGTGTACTCACACTGGAGTTTAGCGAATCGAAAAATGTATAACCTATGAACATAAATGATGTTACCAAAAAAAAATTTTTTCTTTATGTGACAAGAATCAGGATAGGAAAGGGAAGGATTGCATCATGGTTGTAGCACTTTAGATTGCACACAGCTGCTCTGAAAGTCCATATCTTTCCACAGTAGTACAACACCAAGTGACACAACTTGAAGTTCTTTTCCCATCAGAATTTATCAGTGTAGCCAAGACACTGAACTGTCGTAGTAATGTTCCATGTTTTCATTTTGGCAGTACATTAGGTACACCAAACAGTGGGACCATAATAATGTCTTCATCGCTCATGGTGGTGGACAGCATGTCGTGTCAACACCACACTCTTACAAGGCACACCAACGTAGAATTAGTGCAAAACCAAATATAGTGCTCCATGATCACTGGGATAAACAGGACAAATGGACATTGCAGTAATTCAGGGTAGTCAGCTTATGAGGTGAAGGACATCAAGTCACATAATATTGACAATTACAGTCTTCATTGATAGTTCGTGGCATTCATAGCCCAGTTATTGAACATTTCTGTACCAAGTATGTAGTATTACAGAAAAATGTTCATTAATTGTTTTACATAGAATCAGTAGCATTCTTTTCCTGGTTACAAAATATTATGAAATAATCGCATTCTTTTCAGTTACAGAGTATAATTAAGAATCATTAATCTTCTCCTAATTACAGTTAATTAATCATTTGTCATTCCAATCTATTAAGAAACATTAGCCTTCTTCTAATTACAAAGCATTATTAAACAATCACATTTATTTCCAATTACAAAGTATGAACATTGAAAACAAGAGTTAATTAATGGCATAATTAATAACAATTTCGTTGATTGACATTAATTATTGGCACTCAGTGGCCATCAAGTATTGAATAGAATAAAACATAGTTCATCATTCAGTATTATTCAGATCATTACAAAGTCATTATTAAAAATCAGTTAATTACAGTCAAATCATTAGTAATCACAGGCATTACAATAAACAGTGGCAGTTATTAGCTAGTGACAAAGCATTATTTTGAATATAGTCTCATTAAGAGGTCATTACTCGAGTGACATGCTATTCAGAGTTGATCAGTATTATTCAGAATTATCATAAACTAGTGACATTATGTGGGACTGGTAATACATTTTTTTGGTAGCAATGCATTGCGTTGGGATCGATAATTAATTGCTGAGGCATAATACTTTTTGCTTTTGACCTATTGCTGCAAATGAGGATAGGTAACGTCATTCGTCATGAGTCAGCTGTAGCAAGATTATGTAACAAGGCAGTACATGTGATCACATTTATAAATGATAAACACAAATGGGTAAAAAATATAAAAATGCAAGTACTAGAACAGGTATAATAAGTAACAGGTTTAGTAAGTGTCATGAAAAACTTCTCCTGGAAAAAATACAAAAACGGATTATTGACCTGAAAGAAGAAACGCACACTATGCTGAAAAGTAGTGAACTTCGAATTAACAAGTAGTGAAATGTGTATAAAATGTGTTCCATAGCTGTCCTTTCCAAAACTTTCAGTCATCCTACTATGCAATGTAACACCTGCTGTCAAAGCAAACTGCAACAAACACTTAAATAACTATGTAGCATAAATACATTACTTCAACATTATCCTCATCTGTAAAAAAAACTTCATTATCCATATCATCATAACTTCACCATTATCATCACCTGTAAAGAAAAACTTCATTATTCATAATACCATATCCTTCATCATTATTCATCAGTATTCATTATCATCTGCAAAAAATCACTTCATTACTCATTACATAACTATTCCTTATCTCTAGCATATTTCATCACTAAAATTAAGATGTGTAGTTCTCTCTGACAGCCTGCATCAATCACCTTGTATTCTGAAAGAAAAAATTAGTTAAGACTGCTATTCTGTGATGAGTATAGTATAGTCTTGTTAATGCTTGTTAATCCTGATCCCTTTACTCTTCCTCATAAAGTTATTGCATCTCCTTTCGTTTATTCCGTAGGTGAAATTCCCATTTATGTTAAATTTATTTCTTAGAATCATCATTCCTTTCTGAAATTGATGAACAAAGATTAATGTCTTGCATTTAAATCCTATACCCACTAAATAATGACTGGTTTATGGTGACACAATTAACCATACAGCATAACATGACAGAAAACGTAATATGTCCAAGACATCGACAGTGTTCGGATGCGAAAAAATGTACACAGAATAATACAATGCAGTAGCAAAAAAAATGTGAAACAGTCACGATGTTGAGATGTCATAAGGCAAAAAAAATGTCAAAGTCGACTGGTGTGTGTTATATCTTAACTATTTCATAGTGCCTACAAACAAAACTGGAGTACAGTCATATACACAAAAATGGAAAATGTGCACGGTCTGATGTGTAACGACAAGAAAAGCGACCTGCTAACCTTACCTTGCCGGGCACTTGCCAAAAAAAAAAAATACGATAATCATCAATAAGTAGTCACATAAATATAATTGCAGAAATAGTCGTAAATGTGTAAATTCATATGGAAAAATATGCACGGTCTGATGTGTAACGACAAGAAGAGCGACCTGCTAACCTTACCTTGCCGGGCACTTGCCAAGAAAAAAAATACGATAATCATCAATAATTAGTCACATAAATATAATTGCAGAAATAGTCGTAAATGTGTAAATTCATCTGGAAAAATATGCACGGTCTGATGTGTAACGACAAGAAGAGCGACCTGCTAACCTTACCTTGCCGGGCACTTGCCAAGAAAAAAAAATACGATAATCATCAATAATTAGTCAGGTGAATTAATTGCATTAGTAACTGGCATCATAGTGTGTTGAATCATACAGTGGTTTCACTCAATAAACGGTTTAATGTTTGAGATATGGTGATTGCCTTTCGATTTTCTGGTTCTCAAAGTTTCGACGTGTACAACATTGGGGTGAGGGATGCTGCGAATCCGATACGGACCTGCGTATAGAAGTTCAAATTTACTGCACTTACCTTTTAATTTGCTGGATAAATAGTGTGTACGTACTAATATCTTCTGTCCAACGTGAAAGTCGCGGCGTGTACAAACCTGTTTTTGCTGTCTTCTCCGGCGCTCTGCGGCACGTTTGATGTTGTTCAGCGCAATGTCAATTATTTCGTGGTGTCGTAGGCGACGATTTTTGGGGAATTCTATTAATTCTTTAATTTTGTTCGGTGGTTCAACGTTTTTCAGTATAACAGTCGGAGATAGCATAGTGGATTCATTTGGAATGGAATTAATTACATCTTGGAATGAGAGTATGTGTGTATCCCAATCAATATGTCTTTTGTGGCAGTATATTCTGCACAGCTTACCAATTTCCTTCATTAATCTTTCACAAGGGTTCGAAGAAGCGTGGTACTTGGATATATAGATCGGAGAAATGTTTCTAGCTCGTAACATGCGTGTCCATACACTACTACGAAATTGAGATCCATTATCAGAAATTACTTTCATTACATGCCCTACATGAAATAGAAAATGTTTTACAAATGCTTTCGAAACAGTTTTAGCAGTAGCTTTGCGTAACGGAGTGAAAGTAACAAATTTTGAAGTGAGCTCAACAGCGACAAAAATGTAGCAAAAACCTCTGTTAGTTCTCGGAATCGGACCAAAAATATCTACTGCGGCCATGTGTCTTAATTTCACAGGTATAATGGGATATAAAGGAGGAATATGTGAAGTGGTGTCTGATTTAGCTTTCTGGCAAATTTTACAAGACGCTAAAACTCGGCGTATACGTTTTTCCATGTTGGTAAAATAACAGTTCTGTCTCAGTATAAGAAAACATTTTCGTGCTCCGTAATGTGCGTAACTTAAATGAGTGTACCAAATTAGTTTGTTAACCAGTTCGTCAGGAATGCATAATAACCAAATGTTGCTGTCAGGATGAGAGCGGCGAAACAGAATGTCATTGCGTACAGTGTAGTGGTTCCTAATCGTAACATTTTTCCTATCTTGCCAAAGGTGTTTAATTTCTTTCCACACATTGTCCTTATTTTGTTCTTGTGCTATGTCCTGTAATGACGATGAAATAAAATTTTCAAATGCAACCTGCTGAATGTACATGACACTGAAATTTGCTTTGCAGAAGTTGGTTGCTACGTCTTGCTGATTGTTACTGAGAGAACGCGATAGTGCGTCTGCTATAACATTTTGTGTACCGGGAATGTGAACTATTGTAAAATTAAATTCCTGTAAATATAGTTTCCATCTGCTTAACCTGTCGTGAGTGAATTTAGCTGAAAGTAAAAATTGTATCGCTCTATGGTCTGTGTAGACGGTGGTATGTCTGCCGTAAAGAAAGTGCCTAAATCTCGTGAAAGCCCATACAACACATAATGTTTCAAGTTCTGTGACGGAATAATTTCGTTCAGCAGGTGACAAAATGCGACTTGCAAATGCGATGTTTTTAATTACTGTAGAACCATCTTCTTCAATTTCCTGAAAAATGTGTACACCTAAAGCGGTGTTAGAGCTGTCAGTGGCAATGGAAAAATTTCTGGTGAGATCTGGGTGCGATAAAAGTAGAGCATTCAATAAAGCATGTTTCAAATAACATTCTCGTGAACAAAATTCTGCGTGTCAAAAGTAATGTTTGCGTTACTGTAGTATGCAATCTGTGCTGTATCTGGTTAAATTCTATCGTTCGTCCTGTTATTTACGGGAGGATGCTGTGGCATATCCACTATATGAACTGTTCTGTTATTTCTTACTGACGTGTTACGCTATGGATGACACCTATTGTCTGTTCCATTCATGATTATTTGTTGTTGCTGATGTTGTTGCTGCTCATAAGATCGACTGTTATTAAATGTATGCTGAAAATTGTGCTCATCATTCTTTTTACGTCTGTCCTGATAGTAATTTCTATACGGCGCATTGCGATGCGAGTTGAAATAGTGTGTTGTCTGTACGTAGTTATTTCTTTGCTGCCATGCGTTACTATTTGTTGGAGCTAGGACTAGACGTGCACGCGGCGAAACATTAAAGTTTGGTTGACCTTGCAGACTGCATTGTTGGTTACGTATGCTAAGCGGCTGACTTTCATGCTATTGTGGTGGAAAACGTCTATTGTTACCAAAAAATGCGTTTGCTGTTAATTTTACACTTACTGATGATTACGATTTTTATCTGTTATTTAAGTTCTCGTGATTCTGGAGTGCCTAGTGAAAATTGTCACATTCGCTAAAAATTTGTCACATCGGGTTTTCTTTACATATTCTTAATCCTAGAAAGAGCTATAGTTAAAGAGCAGTTTTGATAGATATAAAGGATAGTAGAAGAGAAGGCAGCAGTGCAGAAAACTAAAGATGAAACAGCACTACTACAGCTCGGGGCCCTATGCTCGCTACGGCACATATTCATTAAAGCGTAATGAATCCCCTGAGGTCCATTACGCACTGCAAATAAATTTCAGCTTTTGTGTTATAGGCAATGGCGGTAAAATTCCAAAAGTAAATCGCTGTATTCTTGCTAATTCCAGTTTCTGCATAATACGTAATGCTGATGAAAATACAATAGCAAATTGTCGCCTCTGGTTCAAAGCTAGTTTCTGCATTACGGGTAATAGCGGTGAATGTACAAAGATAAATTGTCGTATACAGTGCAAATCGTGTACCTGTACGCTGTCATTATTAAATTCCTTACATTTTCTTACAAATGCAAATTGCTCGAAATCTACGTTCTCGTCACTGAATTTGAGAACACGTTCAGGTTTGTGTGAAAGTCTATTCGTCTGTGTCGTTTCGTACTTCAAGTTACGTAGCTTTTCAGATTTTAAGTCGCGTGGCTTTTCGGATTTTACGTCTCGTAGTCTCTGTAAATTACTCACATTATACGCGCTGCGTGACTCTGACACATGTTCATAAAGTGGCGTCTGTTGTGGTATGTTATTAACTGACATGTTTTTCATCTCTGTTACTTCTTGTTGTAAATTTGATAACTTCCGACGTAACGTGTTGTTAGATGAATCGATTTCATTAATTGTCAGCTGTAAATTTTGAAATTCAGGTGTTTGGATAAAAGAAACCGGTGCAGTATCGTCTGATTTATTGTCATTAGTATTTTCGATAACATCAATACGACTGGCCAATTCATCACATTTTTCAGTCAGTATTTTAACCTGATCATCGGTTTTAGAATCAGACGCATTAATCTGTTTTTGCAACTTGCGCGTAGTTTCGCTCAGTTTTTTAACATCAGCTTTGATGACATCGCAATCCTGTGTTAGATCTAGTTGTTCGAATCTATCTGTCACTGTTTGAATATTTACTGTGTGTGTATCCGTTTTTGCTTTAAGATCAGAAATTTCATCCCGTAATTCCGCGTTCAATTGTTCTATGGTATTAATTTTGTCGGACACTGTAGTAATATTATTGTCTACATACGTCTTCGCTTTCGCGAATATTTTACGTTTGTCCTCTTGTCTCTGTGCAGTGATTGTTTCCATGACTTGTCGTTTTACTTTGTTTTGATCTTGAATAAATCTGCGGAAACGCGTATCACTGTTCTGTATGTGCTGACTAAAGCGCTCGTTAATCTGAGTGTTCTGCTGTTCGAATTTCGCTTCTATCTTTGCGTCCATAGTGCGCGAAAGTTCTACCGTCATTGCTTTAAACTCGTCCCTTAATTGTGCAGCTTTTTCAGAGCATTGTTTAGCGACTCCGCTAATTTCGTCTCTGAGTGTTTCTGTTGCGACTGTTTGCATTTCTCTTAATTCTTGCGCAACAGATTTAATTTCTTCGCTATTTTTTTGTGAACACGCCTCAATTTCCGCGCGCAACTGTTCCTTAGTGTCATGGCACTGCGCGGCAACGGCTGTAATTTGTTCACTAATTTGTTTGAAATTTTCGTCATTATTGTCAAGTTTTTCATTTAAGTGTTTGTTATCTTCCCTAAGTTGTTTAAAATCTTCACTCTGTTGTCTGAAATTTTCCCGCAAAAATGCCATAATTGGATCCGAGCCAAAATTACCATTTCTATTATCTGTACTGTTCAATAGTGGATCTGGAATTGTTTCACTTTCTGTAACCATTTGGTCATTCTGAAATTTACAAAAAGGTTTGTCAGTCAAATGTATACTATCAGTCATTGTTTCGGAATTAAATACATCTGTCCTACTTTGTGTGATCTGTTCATTTTCATTAGACAGATTTGACTGTACATTACTTGAATTTTCCAAATCGGGTGTGTTAAGCTCTACAGCGCTCATTACCATAGAGCATTCTGCGTCATCAATTGTCGTCAAGTTAACAGACGAGACAATTGAGTTCGTTTGTTCATCATTAAGGTGAAAGTCATCATTAGTGGTTGGAATGCACTGATTGTTAGTGAACGCAGGATTGTCATCATTACGTTGCGTATCACAATTACTATCGGTCACGTTGTTTAAGTCGGTAATTTCATTCACAATACTTCGCGATACACTATTCACAGTCTTTCGCGGCATTTTTACAATAGTCAAAATTTTTCACAAAGCAAATAAGCACAAAGCAAAAGCAACACACAAATACAACAAAGCAGCAAATTGCCGTTGACCTGTAGAAAGAAAGTCACAATATTATTAAAAGCGTTGCGCCAAATCCTAATTATCTAAGCAAATAAGAGCAGATATCTGACTGTCGCTCAAAAGACTCTTAACGAAATACGATCCTGGACTGGGTGTCGCCAAGTGTAACCTCCCCACCGCAATTTTTAAAAGAAAATATAGCAATACTTAATAGAAAAGAAAATAACGATACTAATTAGAAATGCTGATGGACATGGCTCTATGCGTAACCTGCCTACAATCAAATGTACTGACAATGGCAACAAATGTGAAATTCGCAATCTGACTCAATTATAAATCCTTCAAAAAATTAGAGTCCATTCAGTGACAAGAAAATTCAATTAAACCGAAATATCGGTTTTTGGCCCTGTGTAAAAACAATCAGAATTAAAGTCTTACCTCAGAATAAATGGATGTCACATATCTGCTCTTGTTGTTGCGCACCACTTGGAGGAACTACATTGCAAATAATAATATTCTCCTTTTTTTTGTAATTCTAGTGAAATTTTTCTTCAAAAAGAAGTGGAATGAAATGGGAAGTGCAACGAGATCTTTAGTTCAAAAAAATTAAAGTTTTGAGAAAATGCTTTTGAAATAAAAAATTATTATTGGGAGACTTGTTGGAGAATAATTACAATAAATAAAATTTTTCATTATCTAATGATTATATTAATTAACAGTATACCTTATTCCTCATCTTGACCATTGTTGCCGACCGCCTACATCACACAACCGCACTGGGCTGCTACTACTGACCGACCGCTCTGCATGACGACTACAGACCGAGTACTGCTCTCAACTAGACAGAGCTACAGACTCGCAACGACTGACTGACTGCTACTCTGCATAGCGACAACTAACTCGCAAAGACTACTACTGACTGAGAACCGCTCGCAACACTCGCGCGGTCAAGCGCATACTCTCTGGTCACAGATGCTACAATGCCTCGCCATCGCTGCTGCGTTACATACGTGTTTCATAACCCTCCACTCGGGGGGCAAAAATTTGGCAGCGATGGTGAGTCATTTGGACTTGCCAAGCGCGGCAAAATTTTTCTTCAATTAACAAAATCCTACAACTTACAGAATATTTAAATGTTGTGCACACGCACTAAGTACAAAATATATCAGACAAGGACAAAATGTGAATACTAAACATAGTAGCAAATCAGAAAAAAGTATATACAAACTTTTTGACAGATAAAGTGCACAGGCACTGAAAAAATTCTTTAGCATATGCAGAACAAATAAACAGACTGGCAAGAATAATTAGATGTAGTACATAAAGTAAATGTTGTGCACACGCACTAAGTACAAAATATATCAGACAAAGACAAAATGTGAATACTAAACATAGTAGTAAATCAGAAAAAAGTATATACAAACTTTTTGACAGATAAAGTGCACAGGCACTGAAAAAATTCTTTAGCATATGCAGAACAAATAAACAGACTGGCAAGAATAATTAGATGTAGTACATAAAGTAAATGTTGTGCACACGCACTAAGTACAAAATATATCAGACAAAGACAAAATGTGAATACTAAACATAGTAGCAAATCAGAAAAAAGTATATACAAACTTTTTGACAGATAAAGTGCACAGGCACTGAAAAAATTCTTTAGCATATGCAGAACAAATAAACAGACTGGCAAGAATAATTAGATGTAGTACATAAAGTAAATGTTGTGCACACGCACTAAGTACAAAATATATCAGACAAAGACAAAATGTGAGTACAAAACATAGTAGCAAATCAGAAAAGTATATACAAACTTTTTGACAGATAACAAAGTGCACAGGCACTGAAAAAATTCTTTAGCATATTCAGAACAAATAAACAGACTGGCAAAAAATATTATGTTGACAAGTGTACATGCACTGAAAAATGTCTTTAGCATTTTCACAACAAATAAACATAATGGCAAAAAAAATTCATGTCCAAAGTGCACATGCACTGAAAAATGTCTTTAGTATTTTCACAACAAATAAACATAATGGCAAACATCATGTCGACCAGTGACATAAGTGTACTCACACTGGAGTTTAGCGAATCGAAAAATGTATAACCTATGAACATAAATGATGTTACCAAAAAAAAATTTTTTCTTTATGTGACAAGAATCAGGATAGGAAAGGGAAGGATTGCATCATGGTTGTAGCACTTTAGATTGCACACAGCTGCTCTGAAAGTCCATATCTTTCCACAGTAGTACAACACCAAGTGACACAACTTGAAGTTCTTTTCCCATCAGAATTTATCAGTGTAGCCAAGACACTGAACTGTCGTAGTAATGTTCCATGTTTTCATTTTGGCAGTACATTAGGTACACCAAACAGTGGGACCATAATAATGTCTTCATCGCTCATGGTGGTGGACAGCATGTCGTGTCAACACCACACTCTTACAAGGCACACCAACGTAGAATTAGTGCAAAACCAAATATAGTGCTCCATGATCACTGGGATAAACAGGACAAATGGACATTGCAGTAATTCAGGGTAGTCAGCTTATGAGGTGAAGGACATCAAGTCACATAATATTGACAATTACAGTCTTCATTGATAGTTCGTGGCATTCATAGCCCAGTTATTGAACATTTCTGTACCAAGTATGTAGTATTACAGAAAAATGTTCATTAATTGTTTTACATAGAATCAGTAGCATTCTTTTCCTGGTTACAAAATATTATGAAATAATCGCATTCTTTTCAGTTACAGAGTATAATTAAGAATCATTAATCTTCTCCTAATTACAGTTAATTAATCATTTGTCATTCCAATCTATTAAGAAACATTAGCCTTCTTCTAATTACAAAGCATTATTAAACAATCACATTTATTTCCAATTACAAAGTATGAACATTGAAAACAAGAGTTAATTAATGGCATAATTAATAACAATTTCGTTGATTGACATTAATTATTGGCACTCAGTGGCCATCAAGTATTGAATAGAATAAAACATAGTTCATCATTCAGTATTATTCAGATCATTACAAAGTCATTATTAAAAATCAGTTAATTACAGTCAAATCATTAGTAATCACAGGCATTACAATAAACAGTGGCAGTTATTAGCTAGTGACAAAGCATTATTTTGAATATAGTCTCATTAAGAGGTCATTACTCGAGTGACATGCTATTCAGAGTTGATCAGTATTATTCAGAATTATCATAAACTAGTGACATTATGTGGGACTGGTAATACATTTTTTTGGTAGCAATGCATTGCGTTGGGATCGATAATTAATTGCTGAGGCATAATACTTTTTGCTTTTGACCTATTGCTGCAAATGAGGATAGGTAACGTCATTCGTCATGAGTCAGCTGTAGCAAGATTATGTAACAAGGCAGTACATGTGATCACATTTATAAATGATAAACACAAATGGGTAAAAAATATAAAAATGCAAGTACTAGAACAGGTATAATAAGTAACAGGTTTAGTAAGTGTCATGAAAAACTTCTCCTGGAAAAAATACAAAAACGGATTATTGACCTGAAAGAAGAAACGCACACTATGCTGAAAAGTAGTGAACTTCGAATTAACAAGTAGTGAAATGTGTATAAAATGTGTTCCATAGCTGTCCTTTCCAAAACTTTCAGTCATCCTACTATGCAATGTAACACCTGCTGTCAAAGCAAACTGCAACAAACACTTAAATAACTATGTAGCATAAATACATTACTTCAACATTATCCTCATCTGTAAAAAAAACTTCATTATCCATATCATCATAACTTCACCATTATCATCACCTGTAAAGAAAAACTTCATTATTCATAATACCATATCCTTCATCATTATTCATCAGTATTCATTATCATCTGCAAAAAATCACTTCATTACTCATTACATAACTATTCCTTATCTCTAGCATATTTCATCACTAAAATTAAGATGTGTAGTTCTCTCTGACAGCCTGCATCAATCACCTTGTATTCTGAAAGAAAAAATTAGTTAAGACTGCTATTCTGTGATGAGTATAGTATAGTCTTGTTAATGCTTGTTAATCCTGATCCCTTTACTCTTCCTCATAAAGTTATTGCATCTCCTTTCGTTTATTCCGTAGGTGAAATTCCCATTTATGTTAAATTTATTTCTTAGAATCATCATTCCTTTCTGAAATTGATGAACAAAGATTAATGTCTTGCATTTAAATCCTATACCCACTAAATAATGACTGGTTTATGGTGACACAATTAACCATACAGCATAACATGACAGAAAACGTAATATGTCCAAGACATCGACAGTGTTCGGATGCGAAAAAATGTACACAGAATAATACAATGCAGTAGCAAAAAAAATGTGAAACAGTCACGATGTTGAGATGTCATAAGGCAAAAAAAATGTCAAAGTCGACTGGTGTGTGTTATATCTTAACTATTTCATAGTGCCTACAAACAAAACTGGAGTACAGTCATATACACAAAAATGGAAAATGTGCACGGTCTGATGTGTAACGACAAGAAAAGCGACCTGCTAACCTTACCTTGCCGGGCACTTGCCAAAAAAAAAAAAATACGATAATCATCAATAAGTAGTCACATAAATATAATTGCAGAAATAGTCGTAAATGTGTAAATTCATATGGAAAAATATGCACGGTCTGATGTGTAACGACAAGAAGAGCGACCTGCTAACCTTACCTTGCCGGGCACTTGCCAAGAAAAAAAATACGATAATCATCAATAATTAGTCACATAAATATAATTGCAGAAATAGTCGTAAATGTGTAAATTCATCTGGAAAAATATGCACGGTCTGATGTGTAACGACAAGAAGAGCGACCTGCTAACCTTACCTTGCCGGGCACTTGCCAAGAAAAAAAAATACGATAATCATCAATAATTAGTCAGGTGAATTAATTGCATTAGTAACTGGCATCATAGTGTGTTGAATCATACAGTGGTTTCACTCAATAAACGGTTTAATGTTTGAGATATGGTGATTGCCTTTCGATTTTCTGGTTCTCAAAGTTTCGACGTGTACAACATTGGGGTGAGGGATGCTGCGAATCCGATACGGACCTGCGTATAGAAGTTCAAATTTACTGCACTTACCTTTTAATTTGCTGGATAAATAGTGTGTACGTACTAATATCTTCTGTCCAACGTGAAAGTCGCGGCGTGTACAAACCTGTTTTTGCTGTCTTCTCCGGCGCTCTGCGGCACGTTTGATGTTGTTCAGCGCAATGTCAATTATTTCGTGGTGTCGTAGGCGACGATTTTTGGGGAATTCTATTAATTCTTTAATTTTGTTCGGTGGTTCAACGTTTTTCAGTATAACAGTCGGAGATAGCATAGTGGATTCATTTGGAATGGAATTAATTACATCTTGGAATGAGAGTATGTGTGTATCCCAATCAATATGTCTTTTGTGGCAGTATATTCTGCACAGCTTACCAATTTCCTTCATTAATCTTTCACAAGGGTTCGAAGAAGCGTGGTACTTGGATATATAGATCGGAGAAATGTTTCTAGCTCGTAACATGCGTGTCCATACACTACTACGAAATTGAGATCCATTATCAGAAATTACTTTCATTACATGCCCTACATGAAATAGAAAATGTTTTACAAATGCTTTCGAAACAGTTTTAGCAGTAGCTTTGCGTAACGGAGTGAAAGTAACAAATTTTGAAGTGAGCTCAACAGCGACAAAAATGTAGCAAAAACCTCTGTTAGTTCTCGGAATCGGACCAAAAATATCTACTGCGGCCATGTGTCTTAATTTCACAGGTATAATGGGATATAAAGGAGGAATATGTGAAGTGGTGTCTGATTTAGCTTTCTGGCAAATTTTACAAGACGCTAAAACTCGGCGTATACGTTTTTCCATGTTGGTAAAATAACAGTTCTGTCTCAGTATAAGAAAACATTTTCGTGCTCCGTAATGTGCGTAACTTAAATGAGTGTACCAAATTAGTTTGTTAACCAGTTCGTCAGGAATGCATAATAACCAAATGTTGCTGTCAGGATGAGAGCGGCGAAACAGAATGTCATTGCGTACAGTGTAGTGGTTCCTAATCGTAACATTTTTCCTATCTTGCCAAAGGTGTTTAATTTCTTTCCACACATTGTCCTTATTTTGTTCTTGTGCTATGTCCTGTAATGACGATGAAATAAAATTTTCAAATGCAACCTGCTGAATGTACATGACACTGAAATTTGCTTTGCAGAAGTTGGTTGCTACGTCTTGCTGATTGTTACTGAGAGAACGCGATAGTGCGTCTGCTATAACATTTTGTGTACCGGGAATGTGAACTATTGTAAAATTAAATTCCTGTAAATATAGTTTCCATCTGCTTAACCTGTCGTGAGTGAATTTAGCTGAAAGTAAAAATTGTATCGCTCTATGGTCTGTGTAGACGGTGGTATGTCTGCCGTAAAGAAAGTGCCTAAATCTCGTGAAAGCCCATACAACACATAATGTTTCAAGTTCTGTGACGGAATAATTTCGTTCAGCAGGTGACAAAATGCGACTTGCAAATGCGATGTTTTTAATTACTGTAGAACCATCTTCTTCAATTTCCTGAAAAATGTGTACACCTAAAGCGGTGTTAGAGCTGTCAGTGGCAATGGAAAAATTTCTGGTGAGATCTGGGTGCGATAAAAGTAGAGCATTCAATAAAGCATGTTTCAAATAACATTCTCGTGAACAAAATTCTGCGTGTCAAAAGTAATGTTTGCGTTACTGTAGTATGCAATCTGTGCTGTATCTGGTTAAATTCTATCGTTCGTCCTGTTATTTACGGGAGGATGCTGTGGCATATCCACTATATGAACTGTTCTGTTATTTCTTACTGACGTGTTACGCTATGGATGACACCTATTGTCTGTTCCATTCATGATTATTTGTTGTTGCTGATGTTGTTGCTGCTCATAAGATCGACTGTTATTAAATGTATGCTGAAAATTGTGCTCATCATTCTTTTTACGTCTGTCCTGATAGTAATTTCTATACGGCGCATTGCGATGCGAGTTGAAATAGTGTGTTGTCTGTACGTAGTTATTTCTTTGCTGCCATGCGTTACTATTTGTTGGAGCTAGGACTAGACGTGCACGCGGCGAAACATTAAAGTTTGGTTGACCTTGCAGACTGCATTGTTGGTTACGTATGCTAAGCGGCTGACTTTCATGCTATTGTGGTGGAAAACGTCTATTGTTACCAAAAAATGCGTTTGCTGTTAATTTTACACTTACTGATGATTACGATTTTTATCTGTTATTTAAGTTCTCGTGATTCTGGAGTGCCTAGTGAAAATTGTCACATTCGCTAAAAATTTGTCACATCGGGTTTTCTTTACATATTCTTAATCCTAGAAAGAGCTATAGTTAAAGAGCAGTTTTGATAGATATAAAGGATAGTAGAAGAGAAGGCAGCAGTGCAGAAAACTAAAGATGAAACAGCACTACTACAGCTCGGGGCCCTATGCTCGCTACGGCACATATTCATTAAAGCGTAATGAATCCCCTGAGGTCCATTACGCACTGCAAATAAATTTCAGCTTTTGTGTTATAGGCAATGGCGGTAAAATTCCAAAAGTAAATCGCTGTATTCTTGCTAATTCCAGTTTCTGCATAATACGTAATGCTGATGAAAATACAATAGCAAATTGTCGCCTCTGGTTCAAAGCTAGTTTCTGCATTACGGGTAATAGCGGTGAATGTACAAAGATAAATTGTCGTATACAGTGCAAATCGTGTACCTGTACGCTGTCATTATTAAATTCCTTACATTTTCTTACAAATGCAAATTGCTCGAAATCTACGTTCTCGTCACTGAATTTGAGAACACGTTCAGGTTTGTGTGAAAGTCTATTCGTCTGTGTCGTTTCGTACTTCAAGTTACGTAGCTTTTCAGATTTTAAGTCGCGTGGCTTTTCGGATTTTACGTCTCGTAGTCTCTGTAAATTACTCACATTATACGCGCTGCGTGACTCTGACACATGTTCATAAAGTGGCGTCTGTTGTGGTATGTTATTAACTGACATGTTTTTCATCTCTGTTACTTCTTGTTGTAAATTTGATAACTTCCGACGTAACGTGTTGTTAGATGAATCGATTTCATTAATTGTCAGCTGTAAATTTTGAAATTCAGGTGTTTGGATAAAAGAAACCGGTGCAGTATCGTCTGATTTATTGTCATTAGTATTTTCGATAACATCAATACGACTGGCCAATTCATCACATTTTTCAGTCAGTATTTTAACCTGATCATCGGTTTTAGAATCAGACGCATTAATCTGTTTTTGCA
This sequence comes from Schistocerca americana, assembly GCF_021461395.2. NCBI lineage: Eukaryota > Metazoa > Arthropoda > Insecta > Orthoptera > Acrididae > Schistocerca > Schistocerca americana. The sequence continues at coordinate 397,786,783 of NC_060123.1, read as the reverse complement.
ACTTGCGCGTAGTTTCGCTCAGTTTTTTAACATCAGCTTTGATGACATCGCAATCCTGTGTTAGATCTAGTTGTTCGAATCTATCTGTCACTGTTTGAATATTTACTGTGTGTGTATCCGTTTTTGCTTTAAGATCAGAAATTTCATCCCGTAATTCCGCGTTCAATTGTTCTATGGTATTAATTTTGTCGGACACTGTAGTAATATTATTGTCTACATACGTCTTCGCTTTCGCGAATATTTTACGTTTGTCCTCTTGTCTCTGTGCAGTGATTGTTTCCATGACTTGTCGTTTTACTTTGTTTTGATCTTGAATAAATCTGCGGAAACGCGTATCACTGTTCTGTATGTGCTGACTAAAGCGCTCGTTAATCTGAGTGTTCTGCTGTTCGAATTTCGCTTCTATCTTTGCGTCCATAGTGCGCGAAAGTTCTACCGTCATTGCTTTAAACTCGTCCCTTAATTGTGCAGCTTTTTCAGAGCATTGTTTAGCGACTCCGCTAATTTCGTCTCTGAGTGTTTCTGTTGCGACTGTTTGCATTTCTCTTAATTCTTGCGCAACAGATTTAATTTCTTCGCTATTTTTTTGTGAACACGCCTCAATTTCCGCGCGCAACTGTTCCTTAGTGTCATGGCACTGCGCGGCAACGGCTGTAATTTGTTCACTAATTTGTTTGAAATTTTCGTCATTATTGTCAAGTTTTTCATTTAAGTGTTTGTTATCTTCCCTAAGTTGTTTAAAATCTTCACTCTGTTGTCTGAAATTTTCCCGCAAAAATGCCATAATTGGATCCGAGCCAAAATTACCATTTCTATTATCTGTACTGTTCAATAGTGGATCTGGAATTGTTTCACTTTCTGTAACCATTTGGTCATTCTGAAATTTACAAAAAGGTTTGTCAGTCAAATGTATACTATCAGTCATTGTTTCGGAATTAAATACATCTGTCCTACTTTGTGTGATCTGTTCATTTTCATTAGACAGATTTGACTGTACATTACTTGAATTTTCCAAATCGGGTGTGTTAAGCTCTACAGCGCTCATTACCATAGAGCATTCTGCGTCATCAATTGTCGTCAAGTTAACAGACGAGACAATTGAGTTCGTTTGTTCATCATTAAGGTGAAAGTCATCATTAGTGGTTGGAATGCACTGATTGTTAGTGAACGCAGGATTGTCATCATTACGTTGCGTATCACAATTACTATCGGTCACGTTGTTTAAGTCGGTAATTTCATTCACAATACTTCGCGATACACTATTCACAGTCTTTCGCGGCATTTTTACAATAGTCAAAATTTTTCACAAAGCAAATAAGCACAAAGCAAAAGCAACACACAAATACAACAAAGCAGCAAATTGCCGTTGACCTGTAGAAAGAAAGTCACAATATTATTAAAAGCGTTGCGCCAAATCCTAATTATCTAAGCAAATAAGAGCAGATATCTGACTGTCGCTCAAAAGACTCTTAACGAAATACGATCCTGGACTGGGTGTCGCCAAGTGTAACCTCCCCACCGCAATTTTTAAAAGAAAATATAGCAATACTTAATAGAAAAGAAAATAACGATACTAATTAGAAATGCTGATGGACATGGCTCTATGCGTAACCTGCCTACAATCAAATGTACTGACAATGGCAACAAATGTGAAATTCGCAATCTGACTCAATTATAAATCCTTCAAAAAATTAGAGTCCATTCAGTGACAAGAAAATTCAATTAAACCGAAATATCGGTTTTTGGCCCTGTGTAAAAACAATCAGAATTAAAGTCTTACCTCAGAATAAATGGATGTCACATATCTGCTCTTGTTGTTGCGCACCACTTGGAGGAACTACATTGCAAATAATAATATTCTCCTTTTTTTTGTAATTCTAGTGAAATTTTTCTTCAAAAAGAAGTGGAATGAAATGGGAAGTGCAACGAGATCTTTAGTTCAAAAAAATTAAAGTTTTGAGAAAATGCTTTTGAAATAAAAAATTATTATTGGGAGACTTGTTGGAGAATAATTACAATAAATAAAATTTTTCATTATCTAATGATTATATTAATTAACAGTATACCTTATTCCTCATCTTGACCATTGTTGCCGACCGCCTACATCACACAACCGCACTGGGCTGCTACTACTGACCGACCGCTCTGCATGACGACTACAGACCGAGTACTGCTCTCAACTAGACAGAGCTACAGACTCGCAACGACTGACTGACTGCTACTCTGCATAGCGACAACTAACTCGCAAAGACTACTACTGACTGAGAACCGCTCGCAACACTCGCGCGGTCAAGCGCATACTCTCTGGTCACAGATGCTACAATGCCTCGCCATCGCTGCTGCGTTACATACGTGTTTCAATCAGTGTGGGATCCGTACCTGATCGGGTTGACGGAGGAGATAGAGAAGATCCAAAGAAGATCGGTGCGTTTCGTCACAGGGTTATTTGGTAACTGTGATAGCGTTTCGGAGATGTTTAGCAAACTCAAGTGGCAGACTCTGCAAGAGAGGCGCTCTGCATCGCGGTGTAGCTTGCTGTCCAGGTTTCGAGAGGGTGCGTTTCTGGGTGAGGTACCGAATGTATTGCTTCCCCCTACTTATACCTCCCGAGGAGATCACGAATGTAAAATTAGAGAGATTCGAGCACGCACGGAGGCTTTCAGACAGTCGTTCTTCCCGCGAACCATACGCGACTGGAACAGAAAAGGGAGGTAATGACAGTGGCACGTAAAGTGCCCTCCGCCACACACCGTTGGGTGGCTTGCGGAGTATAAATGTAGAAATGTTGATGTAGATGTAGTTAATTACTCTTGTGAGGACAGAGAGGGCATTTCAATATGCATGTTTAGGATTATTTCACTCTCTGAGGACGAGATGCGTTCGTTTGACAACTGTCGGAGCATTGTCACATTGTAAACTGTGTAAAAGCGTACATTTCTCTGATAAGATTGCAACATTAAACCAAAAATATTTGCACCTTACACACTTGTCGTTCTACCTCAAAACTTTACAAACTTAGGCTCTTTATCGAAGAAGAGCAGTTACTCACCACACCAATGTAAATTTGTATAACATGTACTACTGGGCAGCTGAAAATATTCACTGGGTTCGTCAGGTGCAACTTCAAAGGCCGTGAAGCTCAAATGTGCGGCATCATTCGAAATTACATTGTGGGACCTTACTTTATCTGAGTCGTTCTAAATGGACATTCGTACGCACCTGTCGGTTCTTCTGGAAGAGATACCACTGGATATTCGACAGTGTGTGACTGTAACACGACAGTTGTCCAGTTCACTCTTCCGGTGTTGCAACGCAAATACTGAATGAGAACGTTCCTGGACATTGGTTACGACGGAATTCTGTTGTCAAACGGCCTGCGGGGTCACCCGATTTGACTCCTGTCTATTTCTTTCTTTGGGGAGCACTCAAAGATGCAGTCTGTGACGAAGCCTCAACTGCAATGGATTTTATCTGTCGCCGAATCGCCATCGCACACTCTACCATATCGTCCAATGTAATAACAGCTGTTCATCGTTCTTTCGAGCGGCGATTGCAAGTGTGCTTTTCAGTTCATGGTCAGCTGTTTGAACACGTGCTTTATTGTAGGATAAAGATTTTTTTTAAAGCCACATATATGTTACGTGATTTCGGTGGTTACAAAATTAGTAATTGTTTATATCATTTACGTGTGTACGAAATGGCATTGCAATGTGAAATAAGTCGACAGCTCGTATGCACGTAGCTGGTAACACTATCAATACGCGCTTACGTTCAGCATGAAAGGGCGTTTCATTAAGAAGAATATTTATTTTGCGGTGTACTGGTGGTCACCGAATTATTTTTAATGAAATGTTTAGTTCGGCGAATGTATCCGATATGATTTAATTTAGGGCAGTCCACGTAGAGACAGTTGTCCGGCAGCGTGTATTTCACCTCCTAGTAGCACACAGCCACGTACAGTAAAAGAGTTGCTTTTTATAGCCTATAAGACCTCTTTATTTTTGAAGAATGAACAGTCCGTAGCGCAGGCGTACCTTATGGTACACAAATACGTAGCGTGGGCCGAGATTCCTGTTCAAAATGGCTCTGAGCACTATGGCACTTAACTTCTGAGGTCATCAGTCCCCTAGAACTTAGAACTACTTAAACCTAACTAACCTAAGGACATCACACACATCCACGCACGAGGCAGGATTCGAACCTGCGACCGTAGTGGTCGCACGGTTCCAGACTGTAGTGCCTAGAACCGTTCAGCCACTCCGGCCGGCGAGATTCCTGTATTGCAGTGTTTGCGCCGCTACTATGTCACTGTGATCATCTTCTCGAGAGCTATCAAATACAGTACTGCAATATCTCCGTTGCTACAAGCGCTAAAAATAATAACGAAACAAAAACATACGTGCCTTCTGACGCTCTAACATATGTCGGAAACCGCGTTTCGATATGTGTAACCGTTCAGGAAATAAAAGGGGAGTGACGACTTACGTGGCTCATTCTGTATATCGCAGCTCGGATTTATGCCGCGTTTACAGTTTCGCACTGTTACCTAGGAAACGAAATACTTCCATATTCGTTGCATGACTATTATGTAATTCAAACGAAAGTGCCTGGCAGAGAGTTCTCTACCGTTCCTCCCTCATAAAGTGCTCGGGAGAAAGAACTTTTAAATCTTTCCATGCGAGCTCTAATTTCTCCTATTTTGTTATAATGAAAATTTCTGCATATGTTGGAGGGAGGGGGTGTCAACAAATTTTTTTCGCTTTCGGAGCAGAATGAAGGAGACGGACTAGCTTAGTGTAGCAGTCTCTTTAGCTAAAATATGTGGACTAGGAAAACCAGAGGGATTATAACAATCCCTTGTGGATGGCAGATATCACTAATGTTTTACTCGATACCTTTTGGTCAACTCCTACGATCTGTGGCGTTACTGACCGAAAACCCCGATCACGATCATACAACTGAGATGATAGTCCATAGGCACGCAACATGATTAGAAGCCGAAGGTGAGAAACGGTATCGAAAGCCATATGTAAATCTAGAAACACGGAATCAGTTTGAAATTCCCTGTCAATAGCACTCACCACTTCTCGTGAACGAAGAGTTAGCTGCGTTTTTTAATAATGATACTCTCTGAATCCCTGTGTACTATGTGCCCGTTTACTGAGACATAATTCACAACTTTTCAATACCCTATGTTACCCAAACTCCACTGCATATATATGTAAGTGATATGTTTCTGTGGTTCAGTGGATTATCGTTTTTCCTTCCTTGAGTATTGGTGCGACCTGTGTAATTTTGCAGTCTTTAGGTAGGGATCTTTCGTCGAGCGAGCGGTTGCGTACTGTTACTAAGTATACTATCACAGGAACATATTTGGTGTACAATATTGACCGGAGGTCTGCCTTTATTACATGCTTTTGGTTTCTTCGCAAGGCGGAGGGCAGCAGTTTCTAAGTAACTCGTGTTGGCAGCTGTTAGTGATCGGAAATCTGAAATACTTACTCTCTCTTCTTAGACGGAGGAATTTCGGAAAGACATATTGATTGAATCTGCTTTAGTGGCACTGTCACTGGTAGCGTCACCATTGTCAGCGAGCTGTTAATATGAGCACTAATGAGAAGTCCGCAGCTCGTAGTCGTGCGGTAGCGTACTCGCTTCCCACGCCCGGGTTCCCGGGTTCGATTCCCGGCGGGGTCAGGGATTTTCTCTGCCTCGTGATGACTGGGTGTTGTGTGATGTCCTTAGGTTAGTTAGGTTTAAGTAGTTCTAAGTTCTAGGGGACTGATGACCACAGCTGTTAAGTCCCATAGTGCTCAGAGCCATTTGAACCATTTGAACTAATGAAAAACTGGACTGAGGAATTCTCAGCAAACAGAACTCAGTACGCCGCCGCTAATGGAGATGAACGTCAGGACCGAACGCTTATGCCAAGACAGTGCAATTGGACCACTACGCAAATATATCGATGAACTCCTGGTTAAAGACTTAATACCTATGAGGCAATTTATAGACCAAGTAGCTATGCGCAGGAAGCTGAGGCGGTAACAACTTACTTGTAAGTGATTGCCGGCTGGTGATAATACTGTATCAGAACGTAGTGCTAAACATTGAAGAGATGAAAAGATTGGCATTCTCTGACTAGGCGATGAGTGACCACTCACTGACATCTGTTAATATCTTCGAGCATTTTCCCGGACAGATTTAAGGTGAACCGGTCAGATAAATCCGTGTGGAAAACAAATGCTAGACGCATACACTAGAAAAATCTTGAGAAAATATAAATTACTTACGAAGGTCACATACAAAACACTCATTTGATCTATTCTTGACTATTGTACGTAATTATGGGACTTTTCTTATATTAATAGCAAGGATAGAAAGATTTAAAAGATATGTGCATGATTCGTTACAGCGTTCTTGTAGCAAGCGTGGAGTAAAACGGAGATTTTCAAAAAAAATTAGAAGGAAATGCTAGAAGATTTCGTCCGTCACGAAAGTCCTAACTAGCAACATTCCACGTATTACGAGCCCCTTTCCGAGTGAAGAAATAGTGTGACTACCATGACAACAAATAACAAAAACTTTGGCACCTACAATGTTTTCTTGTCATGCGGACGAATGCGAATGTCACTGCAAGGAGGGCAAACTAATGCCACACTACTTATTCTCCGCCACACACCGTATGGTGAATTCCAGAGTGGAAACATATATGTACGTTTGTCCGTCGTACTTCGTAGTCCACGCGACCAAAGAAGCGCATTTTAGCGACACGTTTCGTCACGGGATCGTTTAGTCGGTGCGAGAACGTTAATCAAGGCGCTCAGCAAACTCCGATGGCAGATGCGTTCGCATATCACAGAGAGGTTTACTACTGACAACCCTGGAAAGTACCTTCCGACAAGAGTTAGACCATACATTATTTCCTCCCACACACGTCTCGTGTAATGAACACATTGAGACAATTGGACAAACTGGAGCTAATACTGAGGTTTACCGGCTGTTATTCTTCACGTGCGCTATTCCAGAAGGAACAGGGAAGGGGGAACCAGATAGCAGTACCAGAAGTACTCTCCACCAAGAGGGGTGTAGTCTTGCTTGAAGGCTTTAGGAATACCATTCGCGGCTTATATTCAATGCAGAAGCACTTGCTACAAAAGCGATAGATAATCTCATACGACTACTGCGAGATTAAATAAGTAAAGATGCCAAAACTTTGTGCATATGAGTGTCTATCAAGAAGCACTTTTCCATAGGAGCGGTAGGCCACATTATTTTGCGAACTGGGTCTGTGTTTGTTAGGTAGTTAAGTGAGCAAGTAAGTAAGTAAATAAACGTAGCAGAAACTTATGTTAACGAAATACGCTGTTGGTATGTCAGGAGAAATCCTTCCCACGGATTGACAAACTCGTTTCGTATTTTGTCTCGCCAGGGAACTGACGACCCCGACTTCGGTTTATCATTCACAATGCATAGAGACGAAGCGGAACGACAGAGAGACGTGCTGTCTCATGCAGGCTTACGGCGGAATATTAACCTGTGCTGGCACATGTCTCTTCCTCGAATGATGGAACAGCCTTGAAATGAGTGGGGCGTCTGCAGCTGCTAACAGCTGTCTCTGTTCTCCGAAGAGAATTTATATCTTGTAAGTTATCAGAAGCAAATCTATCGTCACATACGCTGTTGAAAAGATGGAGATAGTAGTAACTAAGAATTCAGCTGTGTATCACTACAGAAATCTTTGATCTATGTTGTAAATGGATGTTCATACCTCTGCTACTGGAGTAATATCATTACTCAACAAGAATGATTGACGCGGAGATTTTCTCTGCTCGGGGACTGGGTTTTGTGTTGTGTTTAAGTTTGTATCGTCAAAATTCATATTACACTGCTGAGATAGCTGAATGGCCACGACCCGAAAGCCAATAAATTGGAATAAAAGAACCACTGACATATGGAGTAAATCTGAACTCCAGCGACCAAATTTCGGCGGTTGTCAGGCATATTTTCTGAACATTTTGACGTAAGGGTACGTGGTATTTGGTGGCTCGATTAATAATGTACTCATGATTTATAGATGTATTGTGATAATTACCTATGATTCTGCAAAATTGCCTCCACAACAGTGGAAAAAACGTACAACACGAAACAAAGATCAATGAAACAGTCTCCAGACGAAATACGCAATTCTGTTGTCAAAAGAGATTGACTAAAAAGTAGTCCGATGCCCCATCGTGCTGAAACTACATAAGCTAAAGGATTCTCAGCGGTAAATCTTAAGCAAATTGTTAGAGGATAAGTTGAAAATACTTTATACACATGACTGTTCAGTTTAACGCAAAGTCTGTAAGGTCCAATCACATAATCGTTGAAAATACCACCCTACATTTTCTCAGAGAAAGTCTGTTTTTTTTTTGGTCATCAGTCTACTGACTGGTTTGATGCGGTCCGCCACGAATTACTTTCCTGTGCTAACCTCTTCATCTCAGAATAGCACTTGCAACCTACATCCTCACTTATTTGCTTGACGTATTCCAATCTCTGCCTTCCTCTACAGTTTTTTTCCCTCTACAGCTCATTCCCTCGTGTCCTATCATCCTGTCCCTTCTCCTTATCAGTGTTTTCCACATATTCCTTTCCTCTCCGATTCTGCGTAGAACCTACTCATTCCTTACCTTATCAGTCCACCTAATTTTCAACATTCGTCTATAGCACCACATCTCAAATGCTTCGATTCTCTTCTGTTCCGGTTTTCCCACAGTCCAAGTTTCACTACCATACAATGCTGTACTCCAGACGTACATCCTCAGAAATTTCTTCCTCAAATTAAGGCCGGTATTTGATATTAGTAGACTTCTCTTGGCCAGAAATGCCTTTTTTGCCATAGCGAGTCTGCTTTTGATGTCCTCCTTGCTCCGTCCGTCATTGGTTATTTTACTGCCTAGGTAGCAGAATTCCTTAACTTCATTGACTTCGTGACCATCTATCCTGATGTTAAGTTTCTAGCTGTTCTCATTTCTACTACTTCTCATTACCTTCGTCTTTCTCCGATTTACTCTCAAACCATACTGTGTACTCATTAGACTGTTCATTCCGTTCAGCAGTTCATTTAATTCTTCTTCACTTTCACTCAGGATAGCAATGTCATCAGCGAATCGTATCATTGATATCCTTTCACCTTGTATTTTAATTCCACTCCTGAACCTTTCTTTTATTTCCATCATTGCTTCCTCGATGTACAGATTGAAGAGTAGGGGCGAGAGGCTACAGCCTCGACTTACACCCTTCTTAATACGAGCACTTCGTTCTTGATCGTCCACTCTTATTATTCCCTCTTGGTTGTTGTACATATTGTATATGACCCGTCTCTCCCTATAGCTTACCCATACTTTTTTCAGAATCTCGAACAGCCTGCACCATTTTATACTGTCGAACGCTTTTTCCAGGTCGACAAATCCTATGAAAGTGTCTTCATTTTTCTTTAGCCTTGCTTCCATTATTGGCCGTAACGTCAGAGTTGCCTCTCTCGTCCCTTTACTTTTCTTAAAGCCAAACTGATCGTCACCTAGCGCATTCTCAATTTTCTTTTCCATTCTTCTGTATATTATTCTTGTAAGCAGCTTCGATGCATGAGCTGTTAAGCTGATTGTGCGATAATTCTCGCACTTGTCAGCTCTTGCCGTCTTCGGAATTGTGTGGATGATGTTTTTCCGAAAGTCAGATGGTATATCGCCAGCCTCATATATTCTACACACCAACGTGAATAGTCGTTTTGTTGCCACTTCCCCCAATGATTTAGAAATTCTGATGGAATGTTATCTATCCCTTCTGCCTTATTTGACCGTAAGTCATCCAAAGCTCTTTTAAATTCCGATTCTAATACTGGATCCCCTATCTCTTCTAAATCGACTCCTGTTTCTTCTTCTATCACATCAGACAAATCTTCACCCTCAAAGAGGCTTTCAATGCATTCTTTCCATCTGTCTGCTCTCTCCTCTGCATTTAACAGTGGAATTCCCGTTGCACTCCTAATGTTACCACCGTTGCTTTTAATGTCACCAAAGGTTGTTTTAACTTTCCTGTATGCTGAGTCTGTCCTTCCGACAATCATATCTTTTTCGATGTCTTCACATTTTTCCTGCAGCCATTCCGTCTTAGCTTCCCTGCACTTCCTATTTATTTCATTCCTCAGCGACTTGTATTTCTGTATTCCCAATTTTCCCGGAACATGTTTGTACTTCCTCCTTTCATCAATGAACTGAAGTATTTCTTCTGTTACCCATGGTTTCTTCGCAGCTACCTTCTTTGTACCTACGTTTTCCTTCCCAACTTCTGTGATGGCCCTTTTTAGAGATGTCCATTCCTCTTCAACTGTACTGCCTACTGCGCTATTCCTTATTGCTGTATCTATAGCGTTAGAGAACTTCAAACGTATCTCGTCATTCCTTAGTACTTCTACTACCTAAACACCAAAATAACGAATGACAGACGGAGCAAGAAAGATATCAAAGGCAGAGTAGCACTGGCAAGAAGGGCACCCTGGCCAAGAGAAGTCTACTAGTACGCCTTAGGTAAGAAAGAAACAGTTGTATTTGTGGGGTGATGCTAGTGTTGGTAAGAGTACAAACAAGCAATCCAGTATCTGATTTCGGAATCTCTGTCTGACCATGATGTAATCTAATTGAAATCTTCCCGTAGCTCCCGGCCTTTTCCAAGTATACCTCCTCCTCTTGTGATTCTTGAACAAGGTATTCGCTATTACTAGCTGAAACTTGTTACAGATCTCAATTAGTCTTTCTCCTCTTTCATTCCTTGTCCGAAGCCCATATTCTCCTGTTCATAAGATCGATATACCAGCGTCTGTTAAGTTTTCGTCACTCTCCACATAGCTGTTACAGCTGTTAGACGAACCCTATATTGCAGACATGATATTGTTTGTAACCAACATGAATGTAACTTCCTGGCGGATTAAAATTATGTGCCGGATCGAGACTCGGGATCTTTGCCTTTCGCGGACAAGTGTTCTACCATCTGAGCTACCCAAGCACGAATCACGACTCCTCCTCACAGCTTCAAATCTGCCAGTAAGTACCTCGTCTCCTACCTTCCAAACTTCACAGAGTCTCGGTCCGGCACACAGTTTTAATCTGCCAGGAAGTTTCATATCGGCGCACACTCCGCTGCAGAGTGAAAATCTAATTCTGGAAACATGAATGTAGATAAATTCTGCTCAAAATTTGTACGAACATAACGGAAAGTCAATTCGATAGGGAGTGACTGCTGGCTGCAATGACTGCACTTCTGTGGCTGATACTAGTGCAATTCTTGATATAAAGTTCTCTAAACGTTGCTTGCTTTGTGTTCAGATCTTGTACAATGCGCCAGCAACTGGTGGTGCAGTTAATTGTCACCACTCGCATGTCACATACTCTCTTCCAGACCGGGTGTTGTGTCATATGTCGCACTCTAGGTACCTTTCATTGTTACGGAACAATCCTTTTTCTCGTAATCTTCTGTATACAAATCTAAAACTACTGTGATGTGACTTACGTTAGTGAGGGTACGTTTTGGCATGGCGTCGTTGAGCTGCCCTTCCACACCACACTAAAAACTGTGTATCACCGTTTACGTACGACTTAGACTGAAATTAGACTGGAAAAAAGAAGAGAAAAAGAGACTGAACCAAACTGTATAGATTGCAAGCATGAAGGCGGGCAGTTAACAACATGTATAGAGTTGTTGTTGTTGTTGTTGTTGTGGTCTCTCACTGGTCTCTCATTGGTCTCTCATTGGTTCTTCGGTAGCACCATATTTCAAAAGCTAATATTGTATTCTTAACTGCCTGTCGTTTACACATTTCACTTTTTCTTTTAGTCATCAGCCTGTCTTCTGATTGGTTCGAGAACTTACAACCTATATCCTCAGCTATTTGCTCGTTATATTCCAATCTCCGTGTCCCTCCACAGTTTTCACCCTCTACAGCTCCCTCCACTGTTCATATCTTACCTCATCGGTGCACCTAATTTTGAAATTCTTTCTATAGCAGCACATCTCAAACGCTTCGATTCTCTTCCGTTCCAGTTTCCCCAAAGCCCATATCTCACTACTATAGAACACTGTGCTCCAAACGTTCATTCTCAGAAATTTCTTCCTCATATTGAGGTCTTTGTTTGATGCAGTCTTCTCTTGACCAGAAACGCTCTTTTGCAAGAGTTAGTCTGCTTTTTATACCCCCTTACTCCGACCGCCAAGGCTTATTTCGCCAGTTTGAATAGCAGAATTCCTTAACTTCATCTACTTCGTGATCACCAATTCTGATGTTCAGTTTCTAACTTTGATCATGTCTGCTACTTCTCATTACTTTCGCCTGTCTTAGATTTACTCTCAATCCATACTCTGTACTCATTAGACTGTTGGGGTACAAAGAAGGAGCCTCCTAGAAGATTATGAGCCTAAAGACTGAAGACAGGCACAATCGGGCGTACCCTGGAAACGGTGAAAGATTTCACCGGCTAATTCTTCTAACACCAGATAAAGTTAAAGTCCAAAACCAAATTAACATCAAGATGCAACAGCCTTTATCAAGACCACCCCTTGTGACGATCTCGATAAATATTGAGGGATTCTCTAGTCATAAGAGTGTTTTATTAGCAGACATGTGCTATAAGCATAAATGCGACGTATTGTTGGTGCAGGAAACACACCGGGGAGCCACCAGCCACAGACCTAACATAGCAGGAATGGATATGGCCATTGAAAGACCTCACGGCAAGTATGGGAGTGCGATTTTCACCAGACCCGGGCTCAATGTAACATCAGCCGCAATGACAGAAGTAAATAACATTGAAGTACTTACCATTCGCGCCCTGAAGTTCTCTGTGACGTCTGTGTACAAACCACCTGATGTGGACTTTGTTTTACATGAACCAAACAATTTTACAAATGACCATATTAGTTTTGTCATGGGCGATTTCAACTGCCATGGTGAAGCATGTGGATATAATGAGACTGATGAGAATGGTGTACAGCTTGAATCCTGGGCTGACACTAACGACCTACAACCCATTCATGACCCAAAACAGCCAGCATCGTTCAACAGCAGAAGATGGAGAAGGGGATATAATCCTGACAACATCTTTGTGAATAGGAAGTTGGCAGCACAGTGCATGAAGCTTTTTGAAGAACCTATCCCAAGTACACGACACAGACCCATCGTTTGTGTTGTGAATGGCATGGTTAAAGCAGAGCAGGTGCCTTTCCGAAGACGGTTTAATTTTGAAAAGGCAGACTGGCAGAAATTTAAATAGCAATTGGACGAAGAGATTGAGAAAATCCCTCCTCGACCAGATGAGTATGGTAGATTTATCGATCTTGTGAAAGGGATCTCAAGGAAAAACATCCCAAGGGGTTGCCGTACCCAGTACATCCAGGGTCTGACCGGCAGCAGCAAGGTCTTACTTGACAGGTACCAAAACCTGTTCACTCACGATCCCTTCAGCGAAGATACTATGGAGGCTGGGGAGGAACTAATGCAGGCTATTGCTGAGGATAAGAGATCACGGTGGTGCACACTAGTCGAGAATCTTGACATGAAACAAAACAGCAGACGCGCATGGAAATTACTGAAAAACTTAAGTGGGGACCCAACTGACCACCAGCAGAAGAACAACGGGGTAACAGCAAATCAGATTGCTAGCCAACTTCTGAAGAATGGGAAAACCAAAGGGAAAAGAGAAAGGGAAAGAGTTATACCCCAAGAACAAAAAGATTACGGACTCCTCAATGCTTCATTCACAGCAACCGAACTGGAAGACGCCATTCAGAGTTTGAAACTGAATAAGGCCGCTGGAACTGATGACCTTAGAACGGAGCAGATAAAACAGTTTGGGCCCAAAGCTCGAAACTGGTTACTACAAATGAACACCTGTATTAAAGAGCTTAATATTCCAAAACTACGGCGGCAGGCGAGAGTGGTGGCTTTACTAAAACCTGGCAAGGAGATAAAGGACCCCAAAAGTTACAGACCAGTGTCACTTCTATGCCATCTCTATAAGATACTGGAGCGGATGATTCTCAACCGGGTGGCAGAAACTATAGATGGAAAGCTCATAAAGGTTTCAGACCAGGAAGATCTTGTTGTGGGCAAATACTTAATCTGACACAACATATAGAAGACGGGTTTGAAAAAAAAATTAATAACTGGAGCAGCTTTCCTAGATCTTACTGCTTCTTACGACACGGTAAACCACAGAAAGCTATTGCGCAAATTATATCACCTCACAGGGGACTGTAGGTTGACGATGGTTATTGGTAGTCTTCTGCAGAATCGAAGATTTTATGTCTCCCTAAATGGCAAGATCAGTAGATGGCGACTGCAGAAGAATGGCTTACCACAAGGAAGTGTACTTTGTCCCATCCTGTATAATGTGTACACTAATGACCAACCTATACCTCAAGATGCAAGACTCTTCGTATATGCTGATGATACAGCTGTGGTGGTCCAGGGGTCCAATTTTGATGCAACATCTGGAAATCTCTCTAGAGCGCTTGAAGAACTGGCTCAATACTATGACGCAAATCACCTCAAGCCAAACCCTGACAAAACCCAAGTATGTGCTTTCCACCTGCGCAATAGAGATGCTGGAGTTGAGCTCGACGTTACATGGCAAGGTAAGAAGCTAAAGCACTGTCCAACACCTAAATACCTTGGGGTTGTACTTTACAGAACGCTTTCCTTCAAGCAGCATTGCCAAAACACCAAGGCTAAAGTCTGCTCCAGGAATAACATCATCCGCAGGCTGACAAACTATGAATGGGGAGCTCAACCATCAGTACTGAGAACACCAGCACTTGCTCTGTGCGTTACTGCAGCAGACTATGCAGCGCCAGTATGGGAAGCATCTGCACATGCTAAACAGGTTGATGTAAGTGTAAATGAGACAATGCGAATTGTTACAGGCTGTCTCAGACCACCACCAACGGGTAATTTGTACCTACTTGCTGGAATTGCCCTATCCAAGATCAGAAGGCAGGTGGCAGCAGACGCTGAGAGAACAAAGAAAGAAACAGATTCTCGACACCCACTGAATGGGCACGTCACTCAGGCTCGGAGGCTTAAGTCTAGAAATAGCTTTATTGCAAGAACCAAGATCCTTCACGGTTCACAGGAAGATAATAGAGTCCGTAAATGGAAGAATGAACAAACCGCACTGCAGATAGTACCAAAAGAGCAAATGGCACCTGGAAACGAACTTCCTTATACAGTGCGGAGAACACTAAATAGGCTGAGGGCTGGTGTACCCAGATGCAAAACTAATCTGTGCAAGTGGGGACTGCTGACTAACGATGACGACGTTCTTTGCGGATGCGGAGAGGTATAAGAGGAGGCACATCTGCTCATGTGCCGACTACTGCCGGAGCCCTGCAGTTTTAGTGACCTGCTACAAGCCAACGACAAAGCCGTAGCGGTGGCTAACTATTGGAAAAATAAAATTTTATCTGGAACGGAAAAGTAAAGTAAAGTAATTAGACTGTTCAATCCAATCAACAGTTCTTCTTCACATTCACTGAAGATGTCAGTATTATCACCTATTAGTGAACATTAACAAAAACTGTGTCCATTTTTCGCGTTTATGATGCCTTGAACTCTGCTGGGTATACTTTAAATGAGGTGTCTCAATATCTGAAGGAATGTCAAATAATTCTTTGCTGAAGAACCGTAACGATAGAAGGTAGTAAAATTCGACGTTGGGGTGTGGAATGAAGTCGAAGTTGTAACTCGTCGGAAATGTGCCCAGTGACTAGTGGCCTCTCCGTTACACAGGCTGTTATCCCGTGTTATTCCTATTTCTTAGATAGGTTGGTGACGTGCCTTTTCAGGAGGAAAATAAACGTCCACATACGGCTACTGCAAGATAGCGTGCTCAAGATCATCACATCTATCGGCAATTCAACACGTATGGGAAATGATGAAGCGGTAGCTCACTCATCCTCCAGAGTCTGCATGAACCATTGCCGAATTTCAATGTAAAGTTCAAAGTATTGTGGAAAAATTTAGCGCAAGGTGCCATTCGGCACCTATAAAATGATTTACATATGAGAATACACGGCTGTGTTGCCGTAGAGTGGGGTACGTTGTGTACTGATGCGGCAGTGAGACATATCAGCAAGTCTCTGTGTATCGATATCAGAGAGTCCTGTTTTAAGTGTGTTGTGAGTAGTAATATGTGTCTGGGACGGACGTGCAGCAGTGTTAGCTGGTGATGGTGGCTGGTGTGGGCTCTCAGTCTGCAGTCGGCCTAAAAATGAAAAAGGGAACACATGGTCCATTGGAGTGTCTTGAGTAGGAGCCATGTTGTTTACTGGAATTGTGACCTTTACTGTGAGCAATGAGGGAAGCCCTGTGTCGTGCACATTGGGTGCAGGGTATTACCTTGTCTGTCTCTTCGCTGATGCGTGCATGCAGTACGGTGGATGTAGTGGCAGTATTAAATACAGGCTGTCCCCCTGTCATTACTTCGGTGCTATGAACCAAATAAGACGCCTAGATGGATGCTGCGGACTCACTGATAATGGATGTTAGCTGTCTTCAATCCATTTCCTCGCTACTGGGTGGAGGGGTACAAGCTACGCCTGTCGCTCCCTGCTGGTGTGGATGCTAAGGCTGTGAGATTAGAAAGGTGCTCAGCTGCGACTCCAAGAGGTCGATCAAGTGTTTTGTCACCCATTTGGGTCCGTTCGGCGTTGTCTTTATCTGGTATATTTGATGTCATGGTTTTCTACTATTCTGAGTAATTTTTAAAATTTCATTCTAAAAGGTTACCAACCAGGTGCAGAAATTAGTTAGCCTCTGTTGCGCTATTGGCCTGGATGTAACGATAGCTTTTAGGAGGAGGACGAAAAGACGTTCCACATTCCAGTGTGACTGTTGAAATTTTTTGACTGTGAAGGTGTTCTTAGGGAACTTGCCGGACGATGCAATTTCCAATAGCTCCATGTCGTTTGGGGTTTATCAGGAGAACCATCTTCTAAAATTTCAGTCATCTATACATTATCAGTTTACCTTTCGCTAATTACCTTAAGAATGCTCGTTATGCAGTACAGTAAACGAAGCAACGGCCAGGATCATTTGTTACTCCACCCCAATTCTGTCTAAATAAAACTATGATTACTGTGACATGCCTGAAAGCATTAATTTTTCCTTCGTCAGACGTGCCTGTTGCAAGGAAAATGCTTTTTTCGTCATTCAAACGACACTTCGCTTTACTGTGACGAAATAACGAACTGTTTCACTATTGCTAAAGCATACAGGAATTGTTATAAAACGATGTACGTGTATGACACATTTCATTTCAATAAATTAAAGTCAAGAAGGGTGGACGTCATCTGCAAAGTGACATCGACCATTGCCTTTTTTTTATTTTCCTCTGCTAGTTACCTTTTTGAGAATTACAAATACAACAGTTTAGCTATCGATATGAACTGTCACTCATTTAAATCATTAACAATACGTGACATTTTTGTATGGTTTTTTTATGTGTTTTATGTTTATGTGCACCATTCTGGAGTGTAATTAGCAATCTTCGAAAGGGAGGTAAGAAGGAAATGACAAGTATTTTGGACAGGTCAGGAAAACTGCTGGTGAATCCTGTGGATGCCTTGGGCAGTTGGAGGGAATATTTTGGAGTTGCTCAATGTAGGTGAAAATACGATCAGTTATATTTTAGATTTAGAGGTAGAGTGGGATAGGAATGATGACGGAAATAGAATCACACTTGAGGAAGTGGAGAAAATGGTCAATAGGTTGCAGTACAATAAAGCAGCCGGGGTGGATGAAATTAAGTCGGAACTCATCAAATACAGTGGAATGTCAGGTCTTAGATGGCTACACAGGATAATTGAAATGGCCTGGGAGTCGGTACAGGTTCCATCAGACTGGACAAAAGCAGTAATCACACCAATCTTTAAACATGGAAACAGAAAAGATTGTAAGAATTACAGAGGTATCTCTTTAATCAACGTTGTGGGTAAAATCTTCTCAGGTATTGTTGAAAGGAAAGTGCGAGTATTAGTTGAAGACCAATTGGATGAAAATCAGTGTGGTTTTAGGCCTCTTAGAGGTTGTCAGGACCAGATCTTTAGCTTACGGCAAATAATGGAGAAGTGTTATGAGTGGAACAGGGAATTGTGTCTATGCTTTATAGATCTAGAAAAGTCATATGACCGGGTTCCTAGGAGGAAGTTATTGTCTGTTCTACGAGATTATGGAATAGGAGGCAAACTTTTGCAAGAAATTAAAGGTCTTTACATGGATAGTCAGGCAGCAGTTAGAGTTGACGGGAAATTGAGTTCATGGTTCAGAGTAGTTTCAGGGGTAAGACAAGGCTGCAACCTGTATCCACTGTTGTTCATATTATTTATGGATCATATGTTGAAAACAATAGACTGGCTGGGTGAGATTAAGATATGTGAACACAAAATAAGTATTCTTGCATATGCGGATGACTTAGTTGTGATGGCAGATTCGATTGAAAGTTTGCAAAGTAATATTTCAGAGCTAGATCAGAAATGTAAGGACTATGGCATGAAGATAAGCATCTCCAAAACGAAAGTAATGTCAGTGGGAAAGAAATATAAACGGATTGAGTGCCAAATAGGAGGAACAAAGTTAGAACAGGTGGACGGTTTCAAGTACTTAGGATGCATATTCTCACAGGATGGCAACATAGTGAAAGAACTGGAAGCGAGGTGTAGCAAAGCTAATGCAGTAAGCGCTCAGCTACGATCTACTCTCTTCTGCAAGGAGGAAGTCAGTACCAAGACTAAGTTATCTGTGCACCGTTCAGTCTTTCGACCAACTTTGTTGTATGGGAGCGAAAGCTGGGTGGATTCAGGTTACCTTATCAACAAGGTTGAGGTTACGGATATGAAAGTAGCTACGATGATTGCAGGTACTAGTAGATGGGAACAATGGCAGGAGGGTGTCCACAATGAGGAAATCAAAGAAAAACTGGGAAGGAACTCTATACATGTAGCAGCCAGGGCGAACAGGCTTAGATGGTGGGGTCATGTTACACGCATGGGAGAAGCAAGGTTACCCAAGAGACTCATGGGTTCAGCAGTAGAGGGTAGGAGGAGTCGGGGCAGACCAAGGAGAAGGTACCTGGATTCGGTTGAGAATGATTTTGAAGTAATAGGTTTAACATCAGAAGAGGCACCAATGTTAGCACTGAATAGGGGATCATGGAGGAATTTCATAAGGGGGCTATGCTCCAGACTGAACGCTGAAAGGCATAATCAGTCTTAAATGATGATGATGATGATGATTATGTGCTTCAAATTTGCTTGAGTGATACCGGATACGAGCACTGTGGTCTCTTGTCACCGCCTATCTCGCGCTAGGCAGGAAAGACTGTACAAACAGTTGCCAAAACCGGATCCTCCTGTAACAAAAACTTGTAACTTCAACAATTTAAAAAAAATACCTGTAGTTCGCCTTAACAGCTAAAATTTTGATACTGTATTTCTTTCTTTGTTTACACGTCGGAATGGGTCATTGGAGCTTTCCCTTGTCATTGGTGTGCACTCAGTACCGCTCCAGTAGGATGTTGTGGCGTAACTGGCACTGAATGCGGACAGTCTGCCTGTCATACTTCTGTGCCGTGCACCAAATACGACGCCCTGATGGACGATGCGGACTCACCCAGGATGTAAGGTCCCGGTTTGCCATTTGTTCGCTGCTGTGTGTGAGGTACGGCTCCAAGACACATGCTGCAGCT
Source organism: Schistocerca americana (assembly GCF_021461395.2). Lineage (NCBI taxonomy): Eukaryota > Metazoa > Arthropoda > Insecta > Orthoptera > Acrididae > Schistocerca > Schistocerca americana. The sequence continues at coordinate 397,767,008 of NC_060123.1, read as the reverse complement.
GCCTCGTTCCTGTTGGTGTGGATGCTAAGCTGATAGCATCAGATTAGCTTGGTGTTCAGCTGCGGCTACAAGAGGACGATCATGTATGCGAACGACATTGTTTTGTCGCCCGTTGTGGTTCGTATGACGCTGTGTTTATTTTTTTCTTAGAGTCTTTCTTTCTATGTTTTTCTAGTTCACTGAGTTGTGCCAGTCTGGCATGCCGCGCTGGAATTCTTGTTAATGTGTTCACCTCAGTGCGTGGGGCTTTCGTACAAATGAGTTTCCCTTTCTGTAATATGAAACTTCTCTTCTTGTTCGCCCCTGTTGGTTGTAGTTACAGTTTAGCTCTGCTTGTCGTTTGTCTACCTCAGTCTGTAAATATGTGCTGCAAAGGACTTCTATGTTTTATTGAAATGATAAATTCTGAAGCTTCCCGTCATTTCATTACCGCTAAACATTTACTACTCTGGTACCGCTGATTTCTGTAACATGGTTCCATAAGTGTGAAGCTATCGATGTCAGGTTGGTACCGTTCGATTCTGTAAGGTTTAGTGCGCCAGTTGCGCTAAGGTTAATCAAATTGACGTACATCTGTTACAAATGTCTTTATTCTGTTATGGTTTTACGCGAAAACTTATTTTAAGGAATTTGTAAAAGGAATTTGTAAAATCCTTTCACGAATCACAAGCAGAAAGTATCGCTGGTTGCGAAGTCGCAGTAGCAGTAAACTTAAATATTTGTCACGGCGGTCTTTGCTCTTACATTCATCATTTGCATTCAGTTTTGTCATCATCTTTGGTGAATCATTGTGCATAATTTGCGTGAGACATCATAGCCACACCTACTTTTCTACCATATGTAAGGCCAACTATTCATTTTCTTATGCTTAAATATCTTAAAGTATATGTTGGTATGAAGCTGTGTTGTTGATATTCCTCGTCTTACGGCCAAATGTGATTTTTACTTGTAGGTTAAACTGTTGTGATCAGACAGAGTGAACTTCCTGTTGCAATTATGCCTAATATTCAGATCTGGTCTTTATCAATAAATGATGGACTGACATTTGTGCACTAGAACCTCCATCCACTCCACGACTCCCATGATCCTCGCCTTTCATTCTGAACACCTTTTACTACGACGTGTATATATATCATTTGGTGTGAATCTGTTGTGTTGAACTACGTGTCACAACAGTTTTCAGTAAAATAACTTCGAGGGTGTTGAAATCTTTCTCGGAAATATAGTTTTCAGAATAAGACATACGTATGGTAAAGGACGGTAAGAAAGCAAATGAACTGCATTTACTCGGTAACAGGCCGACGGCGTCCATGAGCCCTTGGCATCGAAACAGAAAATTACACTGGACAATCTTCGACATTTTTACGATGGAGTTCGGGTTCAACCTGCATAATCATGTGTCATGATTCTATCAGATCCACGGACGAAAAGGAGCATCGCTGTTTCTGTGTTGTGTAACTTTTCCCCAATTTGATGGTGTGATTAACTTACAAAGTACTCAGTATCTTTAAAACAATAACACGTTATCAATTATCATTACTTTAAACTAAGTACAAGTACAGCATGAGCAACTCAGGTTGATGGGGTTGGACCGATGGATGACCTCTCTGTTTGGTCCTCTCCCCCGACCAGTCTAGATGGGCTTGTACATTGTTGCGTTTCTTAATGTAGAAAAACTAGAATATAATATGAGTGCGAATTAGTTTGGATACTGCAATGATATGCGACCATAAAAGCCTTAATTGCAGTGCATATTTTGACAAAGAAATGCCAAGATATGAAAGAAGTTATAGTGCTGGAATTCATTGTTTTCGAAAAGGCTTTTGACAAAGTCCGGCACGATAAACTGGTAACCTTACTAGCACAAAGCGAATTCGACCAGCAGAATATTAGAATAACTGATACATTATACTGGCAACAGACCGTCATTATCACCTGCGATGGAGAAATGTCAGAAGACATTCCGATTACGTGAGGACTAAGGCAAGGACGTGTGTTTCCTCCTCCTATTAAACTATTATTCGGAGCCAATCATTAGAAATAGAAATTGGTATGAAAGTAAGTGGAAAAGTGAATAATATTTTACGTTATGCTGTAGACACACTAGTACTGACGTACAGACAGCAAACATAACACAGATACAGACACAAAGGAATTGATAGTGTCAACAACTTCAGTGTCAAAATGAATATTAAATAAAATAATTACATGATAGTTAGCATCATAAGGTTTCACTGTTAACACCTTACCCATTGAAAGAGTATCAAAATGTAAATACCTGCCAGCCGGCGTGGCCGAGCGGTTCTAGGCGCTTCAGTCTAGAACCACGCGACCGCTACGGTCGCAGGTTCGAATCCTGCTTCGGGCATGGATGTGCGTGATGACCTTAGGTTAGTTAGATTTAAGTAGTTCAAAGTTCTAGGGGACTGATGGCCTCAGATGTTAAGTCCCACAGTGCTCAGAGCCATTTGAAGCATTTGTAAATACCTCGGCGCTTGGGTAAATGCTAAACTGGATCAGACCCCGGAAATCACGAGTAGAGTCGACCAAGCTTGGGCAACTGTTTATAAGATGAGATTTTTTACAAACCATAATTTCAACTTGCAGGTAAGATTCCGAATGATTAAGTCTTACGTAATCGCAGTATTCTTGCATGGTATGGAAACATGACCACATAATAAGGCAACAATGAAGAATATTGAGGTAACGGGAATGTAGCTGTATCCACGAACGCTAAAAATATCCTGGAGGCTAATAGTTACCGATGAAGGAGGTCTAAGGCAAATAAATGTGTTTCAAAATCAAAAGCCTAGATTGTTTTGGCCATGTATGATAGGAGAAAAGTACAGTACTCTAACACCGATTACGGAAGAAAAAGTGCTGAATAGATCAGTAGGAAGAAGAGGAGCACCGTGGCTCGAGAATATGAGAGAGTAGTTCGGATGAACTTCCGTGCCACTGCTGCAATCTGCAAAGTCAAAAATAATGTAAGCAACGATTCTTGAAGTTTTTCCTGCGTAATGAGTATTCCACGAAGTTTCGGGATTGCACCTAGGTGGCGTTGACACCTTGCAACCGTATTTCGGTTTACAATCATTTCGCCATCTTTGGGTGAATGATTTACTTTGCCTGATGTGCAAAGTTAGTGCACGTTACAAAGAAAAATGAAGAAGATTATTTATCACTCACACCAATCTGTAGAAGTTTAGGTGGCATCTGATACGAAAGGTGTGATTTACTGGTTTATAACACTGCCACATGGGAATGAATTGCTTGATTAAGTTCGTGCTGGCAAATCTTGCGCAGCGCAACCTTAATTTGGTGCAAGGTAATTGCAGGTGGGTAATTAATTGTCACTTTGGCGCGCACGCCACGCCCGGTTCGGCGCCATCGGCCGGCCCGGGCTGTGCGCGATCTCGTCGGGCAGCGCAGAGGCAGAGGCGCGGCCGACTCCTAATGAGAAACCAGTGGAGCTGGAGCCAGCTGGCTCCGGTCTGTTTTGACAAACGGCGGCCGTTCTTTGCAAAATTACGTGGCGGATGCTCATTATTGTTCCTTCATTATCGCGAAATGATGCATGCTGCTCGACTAATGAGCGGAAGTAGGCCCTTACGCCGTAAATATCGGATTATATTAGTGACGAAAGGAGGTGCTGTAAATTCCAATCCTGAGGGACACCGTTATTTTTCTTCCTCCTTTCAGTTTTCGTCACATCATTAAAAATGAATAAAGAAGTTTCGGGTGGAAGTAAAAGAACTGATAGTCCTCGGCCAGAGCTTCGGTTTCGGCCTTCTTATTATAACGTCTCAATAATTATAGATATTCTTTTGCTTTGATAGTTTATGGCACGAACCAAATTCTCTATCTTTTACTGCAGTTCATTCGAAATTTTTAAACGGAAAATTTGTCTTTAGTTATGAGGTGACATTAAATGACACATGTAGGGGCGCCATCGCTGCTTGACACATATAAATCTCTCTATTAGTTCCCATATGGCCCTAATATGTATCAGCGAATTTTGTCTGATTCATGATGACATTAAGGCGCTCAGTCCGGAACCGCGTGACTGCTACGGTTGCAGGTTCGAATCCTGCCTCGGGCATGGTTCAAATGGTTCAAATGGCTCTGAGCACTATGGGACTTAACTAATGTGGTCATCAGTCCCCTAGAACTTAGAACTACTTAAACCTAACTAACCTAAGGACATCACACACATCCATGCCCGAGGCAGGATTCGAACCTGCGACCGTAGCAGTCGCGCGGTTCCGGACTGCGCACCTAGAACCGCTAGACCACCGCGGCCGGCCCTCGGGCATGGATGTGTATGATGTCCTTAGGTTAGTTAGGTTTAAGTAGTTCTAAGTTCTAGGGGACTGATGACCACAGATGTTAAGTCCCATAGTGCTCAGAGCCAGTTGAACCATTTTTTTTTTTTTTTTTTTTTTTATGATGACAGAAAACATGTTGTGCTCTTTTAACCACATTAATTTCAAGTCATTTAAGTTGCAGAAAACATACTACTTTTCAAAAGCTGTGACACTGTCGCGAAAAGTATTAGGACTTCGTTGTTATGAAACAGATCTGACGATGGTCATTAAAGACCGAAACCGGTAATCTGTTAACAAAAAGTTTGTGACAATAGACGTAAATTAAAGGAAACAGAATACTGCTTTTCTTTGACGAAAGCCGCTATATAACTTTGACTAGATCCTTGGAGAAACCAGCTACATTGTGGTATGTTTGAATACAAAGCCTCCTTGAACTTTTCACTGTTCAGGGCTTGCATTTATATTTTCTGTTCATTACTGGTTGTGTTGAAATTTTTTTGCTAGATATGGACATGATTTATAATATTGGAATTATGTAAGGAATATATTGAAAAAGTTGTTTCAAGAAATATTCCTTTCTATGAAAATTTGAGAAGGAATTGGAATTTTTTATCAATAAGACCGTAAATACAAAATTATGCATCTACAACTACATGAAAAGCCTGCCATTCAAACTGCCTTGCACAGGGTTCAAAAAACTTTTCAGACACTATTTTTCTACTATTCCACTCTCCAATAGCAGAGAGGTAACAAGAACACCTAATTCTTCCTGTGCGAGCTCTCATTTCACGTATTATATTACCAAAGTCATTTCACCATATGTAGGCGCAAGTCAAAAATACATTTTCGCATTCGGAGCAGAATGTTGGTGAATCATATTTCTTGAAGTGAATCGTGTAACATTACGAGTGTGTGAGCGACGTATTCGTCCACCTAGGGCTGATACTGAGGAGAGAGGCATTTCCTTGCTTGCCTGGGCTTGAGACGATGGGACGAGGTCGTCCCACTGCTGACACAGGCGAGCTCAGGTGCAGAGACAATGAGTGCCTCGCCTGAAACGGTAAAATCCCAGAACTGGGTATTTGGACAGCTGATACTCGGTTTGCATTTGTGCAGAATATGCTCCAAGAAATGGCTTAGTGCCAGACACTCTTAAAGATGGCCAACTTACAGCTCTGCGAGGTTTGACATTAACTACACATCAAATATTAATGCAAATCTGAATACATTTGCGATTTCAGAAAAATGAGGTGCATCCAGTGACACAAAAATATCACAGTACAGAACTTAATATCTCACATCGAACAAACATATTCACGATGTCCCTCTGAATTTACAAGCTTTAATTGTTTAATGTGATTTCCACAAACATTACTCTCATGACAGCATTGTCCAATAGCTATCATCTCTGAAATCTACGTATCTGTATCTATTTTTCTTCTCGATCTATTTCGTTTTTATATCTCTTTTATTACGAAAATGTTTCTGTAAACAGTGTATTCGCCGCATTTATACAGCAAGGGAACTCAGCATCAACACCCGCCATGTATTGTCACACATTTGCTGTTATTTAATGAACAGTTTACTATTTTGTCAGTAACTTTATTTCAATGTTGAATCGAAGTTCTGTTAAAAAACTGTGCTAATTTAAAAGTGGCCAGTCACAAGTATTAGCAGACATCAAAGTTCGAAATAGAACCAAAAGACACTTCTGTCAAGATGGCATAAATTACTGTTTAAATAATATTTAACGACAATTCGTTGTCCTTTATCGTGAGCGCACTTCCGATGGAATACTGGCGTATTTACTCTTGGAGAAACCTTTATTTATAATTATTGTAAATGTTTATAATATTTATTGTAAATGTTTACAACATTTATTTTCCTAAATTTTGCTATAATATGTAAGATTAGTTCGAGAAGTGGTCAATATGAGTCAAATCATCTTTAGAATCATGTATGAGTATTTTTGGTTGGGACAGCCTTCAGTCAATGGAAAAGCAGACAATAGTGGAATACTATGGGATTCAACGGAGACTGGGACATTTTGAGTGAGAGCTTTAGGAAGCGATTATAGGCATTTAACGTCGAATTCTTGAAGAAGGCAGAACTGCCTGAGGTAATGTGCATCATTCGGTTGTATAGGTAACTGATTCTTTGCGATGAATGCCCGCTGTCATGCTTCTGAAGCAACTTTATATTAGAGAGGCTTGAATGTCCTCCAGAGAAGAACTAACTTTTGCCACTTGGTTTGCGGAACTGAGAATAGGTAGAGAATGGGATACTATTCTTCGTATCATGTTTGTTAATTGGTGAATCATATTTTGAGCTGCTGAAGCTTTCGTATATTTTGGTAACGAAATGGACTTAGTTTTGCGGGTTTTTGATCACTATTTAATTTGGAGATTTCGTTACCACTCTCGTATCCCTCTCAAGGTAACTATGTTTGATGAGGGTATTTTCTATCCTCATTTTAAAAGAATACTGTGGGACCAATCTAATTTACTTGGGATGTCCTTTTTCCAATAAACATTATTCAACGTAATTCTCTGTCATCTATATCAGTTACAGATAATACAACAGAAACCTTGTCAGTAAACTAATTTTTGGTTCTTATTTTGTATTTCTATGTATTTTATTAATTCGCATTCTAGCCAATACAAAGACTATTTGACTCCAGGGTCACAGCTACTGATTTCACATTATATGGTTTTGCAGGACTATCTGTACACCGTCCTGCACAGATAGCTTGTCATCTGAAAACCAAACGTTATGAATGTTAATTTTATCAGCTAATTAACAAATACTTTAATTATAGAAAACTTGGTTTCGGTGTGGCAAAATGTTTTGCGTATATATTTTGTTATTACTTACTTGACTTTGTTCTGACTGATCCTTCTTCTTTCCTGTTCTGAGGGCACTGCACACACATATTGAATCTACTTTGTGTAATTTCGGTTTACCAACGCCTTTTCCCTTCGCAAAACGCGGTATACTCGATGTTGTTATGCGTCCTAACCCCATTGCTGTTCATTTTTGAGTTTGGCGCGGAGTTTTAATTTTGTTTACCTTTATATATATAGGCAACACAAAAAGCTAAAGGAGCCTGTATGTGAGATGAGTTAAAATGGTTCAAATGGCTCTGAGCACTATGGGACTTAACATATGAGGTCGTAAGTCCCTTAGACTTAGGACTACTTAAACCTAACTAACCTAAGGACATCACACACATCCATGCCCGAGCAGGATTCGAACCTGCGACCGTAGCCGTCGCGCAGTTCCAGACAGAAGCGCCTAGAACCGCTCGGCCACTCTGGCTGGCTACTTTTTAGGGCTCTGAGTATCTTGTTTTGAAGTTCCTGCATGCTTGTCCTATTGATTAGCAATGGTTGCATTTGAGTTCATAGGTTCTAGGCGCTTCAGTTTGGAACCGCGCGACCGCTACGGCGCAGGTTCGAATCTTGCCTCGGGCATGGATGTGTGTGATGTTCTTTGGTTAGTAAGGTTTAATTAGTTCTAAGTTCTAGGGGAGTGATGACCTCAGATGTTAAGTCCCATAGTGGTCAGAGCCATTTCAACCATTTGAGTTCATACACTCTTGATCTGTTGAATTTATCTGTGGTTGTCTCCTTGGTTCTGAGTTTTTGTGTGCTAAGTTGTATGTCCTACAGCCTATTTGAAATCCCTGTTTCTGCAATATGTTGCCGGTTCTGTGTAAAGTTTCATTATTGTAGGTGAGTATGTGTCATTTTGTTTTGTGTGTGTGTGTTGCTGCTCTCTTGTATTTTGTATGCGGTTATTGTTAGTGCGTTGTGATGTTTCATGTTGTGTAAGGTTTTGTGTGTGTGGTACGTTTGGTATTTTTTTCGTTTACAAATTTGTTGGTGAATTTCTCTGTCATATATGGCTTGTAACCATTTTCCTCTGCTATTTGTTTTATTATGGTTCGCGTCATGTGTAATTCTGTTTCCTTATGATTGTTCTGTTCAATATGAAACTTCCTTACTTGTGTGCCATTGGATGGTTCAGTGTATTGTGAATGTTAGTGCTTTTGGTTGTTGGTGTCCTCAGTATTATGAAGTCATGGATGTTGTTCCTTTTTCGTATGGTGAGATCCAGAAAATTTAGAGTGTTATCCGTTTCAGTTTCTAATGTGAGGTGAATTTTTGGAGGTAAGTTGTTTATTTCATTGTGTAACTTTTGTATGTATATATAACGGTACCGGTAAATAACATTTTTTGTTTTGTTTTATTATGTGTGTAAAGATTCCGTTCTCTTAGTTGTTTATGAATATGTTGACCAGGAGGCCACTAATTGGTGATCCCATTGGCAGTTCTTCCATGTTGGTAATAAAATTCTTTGTTGAACATCAAGTAATTTTGTGCTGTTATGGTCTTAAGTGCAGTTGCTATTTCATTAATTTGTGAGGCTGGTGCGTTCCCTTTTTGCTTTAGTCTTTGTATGATGATGTTAATTGTATCATTTATTGGTATGCAAGTGTAAATTGATGTGAAATTAAATAATATGAGGCTTTCTGTGTCTGATGTATCTATGTTCTTGTTTCTCTCTACCAGTTTCACTGTATGTTCTAGGATCCTGTTGTTTTCAGAAGTGTATATTTTCTTTAGTGATGTCTGTATGTTGGGTTGGATGGTATTATAGAGCATTTCTGAAGTTTATGCATGGGTTTAAAAGGGTATGCCAATTGTCCACCTTTGGGATTTGAGAGTGGGTGCCTTTGGATATTTTGTCATTCTTTTTATTTGGCCTTTTGGGGATATATTTAGATGTTTTTCAGCGCCTGTTGAATGTTTCTATGGTACTTTGCTCTTCTAAAAGGCAATAAAACAGCTAAAGGAGCATACACATAAACACACACATACACACACACCCACACACACACACACACACACACACGTACGCACGCACACACAAATACACAGAAAGAGAGAGAGAGAGAGAGAGATAATAGTACACAACATTCAAATTCCGTGCCAAACTCACTCGGGAACAAATGAAGGCTGACGTTCTTAGGAAACACAACAGCAGCGAGTACACCGCGTTCAGTGAAGTGAAAAGGCGTTGTTACACCGAAATTACAAAGTACATTTAATACGAGTGTGCAGTGCTCTCAGAACACAAAAGAAGAAGGATTAGTCACAATAAAACGGGAGTAATAACAAAATATGTTCACAAAACATTTTGCTGCACCAAAATTTCGTTTTCTTAAACCAAGGGATGTGTTAATTCGCTGATAAAAATCACATTCACAACGTTTTGTTTGCAGATGACAAGCTATCAGTGCAGAACACTATACAGATGGTTCTGCGAAACCACAGAATAAAAAATCAAGGTAAGAACAAAAACGAGGAAAACTGTCTTTGAGCCTAATTTTGCTGGATCAGTTGCAACCCAAAATATGACGACTTTTTACAGTTTCTCAATAAATAAAACACCTGATGACGGCACAGAGGTGCCGAAACATGTTTGGGTGACAAGAAAAAACAGTGTTTTGCATAAAAGACGGAACCTATATCCAATAATTTTAACTGGAAACACGGAAAAAATACAAGATCAGCAAATCCTAAAGATGAATATTAGTTGTGAATGGTGTTTGATATATTATTTCCATTTTATTGCAGCTACCTGGTCCTCCTACATAGCAGCTGAGTATACTGACTCCAAACTGGCAAAAACACGTTACAGTAACCCAGCAGAAGTTTTCTTAGGAACTGCAATGTTTCAAACGACTTACCCAATCCGTTACTAAAGGGCTAACAATTAACGCCGACTCCGAACTATAGTACAACTTAGTATTTTTCATGTGTGGTTTTATCATTACCACAGTTCGTAGCGACATTTTTTTGATTCTTCTGACTGGTCCGATGCGGCCCGCAACGAACTTCCTTGCGCGAGCCGCTTCATCTCAGAGCAGGACTAACACCCTACATCCTCAGTTATTTGTTGCATCTGTTCCAATATCTGTAGCCCATCTAGTATCACCGAAGTTATCTTAACACATATCCTAGCACTTTCTTTATGTAAGCGTTTTACGTATGTTCCTTTTTTCGCCGATTTTGCGAGAACCTCCTCATTGATTACCAGTCCACCTAATTCTCAACATCCTTGCAACACCTGGATATTTTTTCCGGCTTTTCCCTCGTTTCACGAATCACAACCTTACAACGCTCTGCTCCAATCGTACATTCTCAGAAATTTATTCACGAGATTATCGCCGAAGATTAAAACAAGCAGATTTCTCTTGCTTATAAATACCCTCTCTGTTCTTATGTCTCTGCTTCGTCTGTCAAGCGCTATTTTGCTGTCAAGGTAACATAATTCCTTAAGTTTGTCTGCTGTGTGGTTCCTGTAATTCTTCACTTTTACTTAATGTTAGAAATGTTAGTAACGCTTCTTATCAGTGATATTTTTTCACCCTGTAGTTCGATCTCACTCTTGAACTTTACTCTTATTTCCATCATTGCATTTTTGGTGTATGTTCTGCAGGGGTGAAACACTACATTACGTATGACTTTCTTTTTGAGCCGAGCACATAGTTTCTTGTATTACATTCTTATTGTTTCCTATTCACACATTCTCTGTAGCTGAATCCTATTTTACTCACAACTTCGAACATCTTGCATAACTGTACAGCGTCGAACGATGTTTCTGGGTAGACAAAAGATGCTATGAATGGTTCTGTATAACTCTCGAACGTTGCTTACATTATCAACCGCAACGTCAGAACAGTCTCTCTGATACTCTTACCTCGTCGCAAGCGAAACTTATTGTTATGTAAGAAATCCCATTTTTCCCCATTCTTCTGTATATTATTGCCGTCAGCCATCCTGGATGAGCGATCCTTTAAAATGATTGGGCGACAGCTCTCGCACTTAACCTGCTCCCGTTAGATTGGTGGTTGTGCAGATGATATTTTACGGGTAATTTGATGGTATGTCTCCAGACTCATATCTTCCACTCCCCAACTTCAACAGTCTCAAGGCTGTCACTTCCCCCAATGATTTCAGAAGTTCGGAGGGAGTATTATTTATCATTTTTGCCTTATTTGAGAGCAAGTCTTCCAGAGCTGTTTTAAGTGTCTTTCACATCGACTCCCATTTCTTCCTAAAACACGTGATCAGACAAGTCCTCACCCTTGTAGAACCTTCAATATAACTCTTAGGCCTCTTCTCAGCGTCCTCTGCACTTCACAGTGGATTTCTCATTGTACCCTTATTGTTGGCGCCGTTGCTTTTTGTCTCTTCCGATGATAATTTCTTTTCCGAATTCTTCACATTTTTCCAGCAGCCATTTCGCGTTAGCTTCACTTTAGTTCATATTCATTTCACTTGTAAACGACACATATTTCTGTATTCCTGAATTTCACTGAATTTTCTTTTGCTTACTTCTTTCGTTGGCCAGTTGAAGTATTTCTTCTGTTACGCTAGGTCTTCTTGCAGCTATCTCACTAGTACGTACGTTCGTTCGTGCAACTTCTGTGAATACCCTTTTTAGAGATGTTCATTCCTCTTCAACGGCACTGCCTTTTGTGTCATTCGTTGTTGCAGTATCTTCAGCGTCAGTCTTCAACACCACCTCGTCAGTCCTCGCTGCTTCAGTGTCTCACGTCGTTGCACGTTGACTCTCCAGCACGACTCTCTTAAACTTCAATCTGCTCTTCGTGGTTACTAAATTGTGATCCAAGTCTACATCTGCTGCTTGGTGTAACTTGCAGTCCAGTGTCTTATTTCGGAACCTCTGTCTGATCATGAAGTAATCTATTTGGAATCTTCCCATACCTCCAAAGTATTCCTCCTCTTCTTGTAAATTCTTAAAAGTGTACTCACTACTTCTAACTAATTTATTGTACTCTTCTATTTTCTTAAGTTTTTCTTACTGCAAAGAATACAGACCGTCATGTCCTTTACCCGTTCAGTAACACTGATAGAAAATACGAGGGCCGCTCGGAGATTGAATCTCTGATTTTTTGAAGTTTGGTCTTACACTGATCCGCCTTACCATCAGGGGAAAGTATTACAATGCGTATAAATAATGGATAAGCAGTAGTTATTATTAATAAATTTTATTTGATATTTGATTCGTGACTTGACTAGGAGACACACCTATAATTTTCACACGCCCGTTATACAGAAAATTCTGCAGTTTCTATTGCATTGTAAAGAATAACATTGCTGCGTGGCGGACAACTCTAAGCTTATCTGCTCCTTTATTTAGAAATATTCATTCAGCGGAGAAAACGTCGTAACTATTGCATAGTGTTGTTAGTTCCTGTTGCCACAACAATAATCTTCAGATCACACTACTGCCGTGGCATTAACTTATCAAGTTATAGTGTGTCCAAACAATCGAGATCAAAACTTAAAGTATCTTCAGCCAAGTAAATATTTCTAAAATAAATAATGTTATTTATGTCAGAGATTTTTGGATAATACTTCGTAGGCCAAACTATGCTTGTTGTCTGTTTTAAAGTCATAAGGGCAACAAAATGATCTTGCGTTACTAACGCTCGTGTGTGAGACTGACGTTTATTAAGTAATTATCGGTATGGTAAGTAAACTGCTTCAGTTTTCTCATAGTGTGTGCTACAGGACTTTTGTTCTCTTGGTAGCTACACAACCGCAGGGAGATCTGGTTACATCGGTGGTAGGTGCAAAGAAATGATTTGCTGTACACCGGGAATATGTGTTCCATTATATCGGAATTTTAGGCACAAATACAATTTGTAACACCAACGTGGTCTGTGTCATACTGAGCAATTACTGTGGTTGGTCCGTGAATTTTATAAGCAAGATGAACGTCAGAGATGGGATTTGGTTTCGGATTTACTTGAACATCGGATACAGGCGATTTCCTGTGATTCATTCGCGTGTAAATCTTGTACCGAAACCTACTGTATTACAATGTACTAACTGAACGAAATTCATTACATTTTGGAAATGGTATATTCGGGGAGAATCATCATCCAGTTCATAACTGCAGAGAAATGTCAAACAACTGCATAGCAGTGAAGCATGTCACGTACAATAGAAACACAGAAGATCCATTACATTTCACAGTTAATCACAAAAATGTTAACAGTAAGTTCAGAAACGAAGAAAGAAAACAGAAAGGGACGGAAGTAGATCTGTGGCAGGCTGTTTACATAAGTAACCTCATATTTGTACATAACATATGATTTTGTACAGCCAGATGTGAATACACTTAACATCACAATATTTCATTGTAACCATTCACTGCACCAGCAGGTAATTTGCTTCGTAGAGACATTAACCAAAACGTACTTTGCTGCGTATGGTTGAAGTCTCACAACTCAAACGTGGATTTGTTTACAAACATACATGCGCCATGGAGCATTCAGTAGACCAGTGCGCCGTACATGAGAAGCAGTTGTAATACGCAGTGCCAGGCAGTGGAGGGCATGCCATCTCCTCGTATCACGCAAAGTGACGTCAAATAGCATCCGTGAACCACCACCTTGCGCAGGCTGACATGGCGGTATTGTGGCATTGTATGCTCACACCTTGCAAATAATGCCAAGAAACCAGACAACAGCATCATGCGAAGAAAAAAGTAATAACTTGAAGCGCTCCCACCACTGCTCATATAAATATCATCGCACACAACATAATTTTAAACTGAAGAAAAAGATAATTTTATGCTCTATGGGAGGATTCTCAACGAATCTATTACACATTTTCACTCATAACAACACTTTCAATGAATTCCTAGAGAAGTCGAAGTTTTGAAAGTCATCACAGTTTGTTATCCTCTTACAATATACCTAAAGTTTCCCCTTCCCTTTCCACCTGGCAAGATGTACACTCTGCCCGCATCTCGTGGTCGTGCGGTAGCGTTCTCGCTTCCCACGCCCGGGTTCCCGGGTTCGATTCCCGGCGGGGTCAGGGATTTTCTCTGCCTCGTGATGGCTGGGTGTTGTGTGCTGTCCTTAGGTTAGTTAGGTTTAAGTAGTTCTGAGTTCTAGGGGACTGATGACCATAGATGTTAAGTCCCATAGTGCTCAGAGCCATTTGAACCAACCAAGATGTACACAACAAATAACACGTCAGACCACCACCTTTCGGAAACAACCACTTGCCCGGAGTCTCTCAGCTAGCGGCAGCAGCATCTGGATGGTGTTCACGCGCTTGGAACTCTTCCTGCTACTGCATCCCTTCTTTCAGCATGTTGTCCTCATCTGCCAGTAGCCTGGACAGCCAATAGGAAACTCTGCCAACCATGGAATACTTCGTTTGCGTTTGGTACTGGTGGAAACAGCTGTCGTTCTATCACCAGGTGCAAAAACATGACGTGCCACCGACACCCAGCCAGTAATTTCATGACTGTATGTTCATAGGTGAGTTACTTACCATATGCCATAACGATCGGTAAAAGTCACAAACACAGAAAATGGTCATTTGCAGTAAAATCTCTGCGAATTTCATACAGCTTTCCTCAGGACTCTTATTCAATCTGGTACTAAAATGAATATAATCACTTAGTTTTTTTCACTTATTAACTAAAGTTATCATTAAGTTTTAGCTTATAACTCAAACTAAAATAACTGCTACGTGCAGATAAATTTTTATCTTTTTCAATGTGAAATTTAGTCACCTGCAGTCTTGTAATGGGCACTGACCCACCACTAACTTCTGCCATAAACTTTTACGTTTCATTTAATGAGGCTTTCCCCTTCTCTAATAGGGGTATGCAAACGGCTGATCGCATGAGCCAGAGTAGATCAAAAAAATCTAATCAGTCATTCCTGAACTTAACTGATTAGTGCTCAACGTGTAATTTAAGTTGGTCTTACAAATGACTTACTCCGCCTACTTCCTACGTAAATTGTGAATGAACATAGTAAAATAGCCCAAACATACGAAGATAAAGAAATCAACCATCTAATTGTGAATAACTTACAGTGCACAAATGAAATTATTTCTGATTTCGGTCACCATTGGAGAAACTCTTAATTAAGTACTTTGTAATCGGAACAGTAATTATTATGTAGTTTATTTTAACAAATGTGTGCCAGTGAAATAGTTCACATATGAAAACAACAGATTCACTAAACTAAAAAAAAATTCTTCCAATGGCGTTAAATAACCATAGGAAATTCAAATTTACTGCCAGACTTGATTATCTAATGTAATAGAAAAAAGAGATAAATAACTGGTACGAAACAGCTAAATAGTGAGCTCTCTCTGTTAGAGTGAACATTCGGGAACATCAGACTATCGTTACCT
Source organism: Schistocerca americana (assembly GCF_021461395.2). Taxonomy (NCBI): domain Eukaryota; kingdom Metazoa; phylum Arthropoda; class Insecta; order Orthoptera; family Acrididae; genus Schistocerca; species Schistocerca americana. The sequence continues at coordinate 397,751,416 of NC_060123.1, read as the reverse complement.
ACACCTGCAAAACTGACTCACTTCTCAAACAGAGCTATCACTATTTTAAATAATTCTGAATTTTATATAGAAAATAAAAAATAATCAAAAACATGTGCCATTTCAAAGTCGAAAAGCGAACTACCGAACAAACAACATAAATACTTTTCTCAAAGTTTTCGAGTTTTATTGCATGCAAATTATTTTTATACTCTTTCATATTTCTTTAAAATTGTAGTGATTTTAATTGTCTTTGATTCACATATTGAACAAATAATACTGATTGACCCGTATCAACTTTGAAGCGTATTACTTTTCTAACAGACATGATTCTATGACAATAGTAAACCTGCAGGATCATGGCTCAGGCAACAATGACTAGTTTTAAAGACAAAACTGAGGAGTTAGAAACTTACGTCCCTATCGTTATTAATCTGTTATTAATGAAACTCATTACATACTCATCACAAAAGTTCCACGTCAATCCTAATATGAATATTCCTACAGATTGTCAAGGCTGTCGAAACAACGTCACCGATGTCTGCGACAATGCCCCATTAGTTTTAGTCATTATGAGAATAGTCTCGTTAATTGCAGGTTATTTTGGAGAGTCTCTTGGTGCCTTTTCGAGCTTATTTCACCAGTCCACCAAGTCACTCTAGCTGTATCTCTTGAAATATTATTTGGCTTTATATTGACTAATGTGTATATACAGATATACGCATCCACTCAGGATCGTGGTTGGTAACTGAATGCTGAGCGCACCTACTGCGACGTTAACAAAGCCATAGGTGCTAGCATCATTACAGTTTACTCTCTGACAGATACAAAAACACCTATCTATCCCTACCAACATGAGCGAATGTAAAAATAATTTACGTGAACTTACAAAGATTGTTTAAAAATAAATTTGCAAAACACTTATTTTTTTACTCATGTATAAAATTTCCAAAATTAGAGAAAAAGAAATTTTTGCTTGTTTATGCTTGAGAAAATTATGGAAAACAGGTCACGTCACTGTGATAGCGTTACAATAGATTAAAACTGCACGCTAGCATCTTATTTTCTGTAATGAAAATATTTATTTCAAATTCTTTCATCCGTACCAAAGAGCCTGTTAAGAAGAATGATCCCAACATTCACCTGACGTTATAGGAAAAGCACTGATTTATTTGTCCTTCCTTTGCCACGCAAAACATCAGTGAAAACAGAAACTTGTATCATGTTGCTCGTTATACGGCTTGTGTATTCAGCGTTGTCCCGTGAAGTAATATGCCTGCCCCTGCCTCTGTGTATACGGGCACGGGTAACGGAAACGACGGAGATTTAAACATCTTTGGTCCGGAAACCAGGCTTGGAGGGGTTCCCCTTATCCGACCTGCGAGGCGGCCGTTAAGAGATACGACACGACAGCGCTCGGCCCCGTCCTTAATCTCAGAGATTTTCCGCTTGTAATCCAGAAGTTTGCTGAAACAAGTCTCTTTTATTTAGTCTCGGTCCAGATTGCTCGCTGTGGAATAATGAATGCAAACTCTTAAGCCGCTTAAGAATGCAATGCCGCCCCAGCGGTACTTAATTCCCTGCCGCCTGCCATTTCAGGTCTCAGGGCATTTATTTTAGCGCATGCAAGCTTGACGCTGTTTAGCTGTCACTCTACTCGTAATTTTTTTCAGAAAAGTAAAAAAAACACATTGACGATTGGCACGGAAGTACAGGGCATATGTGGGAGGAGAATTTCGGGATTTATAATGAAAGCATCGGAATTCGGCGTAGTTACCACCAATTCAAAATTGCGTGAATAATAATTTTGACCCTTAAAGTAAGTAACAGCAACAGTAACATAATGTGTTTTCTGGCAAAATTGTTCCACTTTATATATATATATATATATATATATATATATATATATATATATATATATATATATATACTGAAACAATGGAACGACTTGCAGAGCGAGGCCTTCCTTTTTTTTTTTTTTTTTTTTTTTTTTGCAACACTTCTCTTTCAGAACTATGCCAATGCATTAATATGAAGGGGAATTGATGTATCTTACTAATGCCTTCCATTAACACAAAACTTTGAAAAGATGCATGGACTACGAATGAGGATGCAATTGTAGCTAAGAAAATCAAAACCGAAGATATAGATTGTACACACATTATGACTAGGGGCACAGCCATAAACCGAAAAAGTAAATTGACAGAAGCAAGATCTGAAAGAGTATGTATTGCGTATCTCACCTCAGAGAAATCCTGGACAAACGATGGTATACAATCACATGGAAAGAAGAAGTGTGGGAAGGTCGAGGAGGAGATAGTGTAGCTGGAAGTGACGACAGGTCTTAGTCTTGGATTGGCAGAAGAATAAGAAGAAGACTGTACCTTGCACTGTGATTGGCAGAAGAATAAGAAGAAGACTGTACCTCGCACTGTGATCGAGCACGTTCTAAGGCCCTGGTTCTAAAAGTAACTGGTTATTTTTATTCCGATACTTGTGGGTAATCTCCTTCCTCTTCTAAATTTATGAGAGAGACCACCATAATGTCACCTTTGGTTTAACAGCTGTATCAGATAACTGAATGTAATTTTGTATAACAAATATATGCTGCAACCATCTTGAGGCCACGAACAACAGCAAACCAACGCCGACGAAGATAGTTCCACTATGCATCTCAAGATTGCAAGCAACACATGAAGAGATGCAGAAATCATCAAGAGGATATTGAACTGGTAACTCAGTACGTAAAGGGGACTGAAAACCTAATAATCACGGGGACTGGAACTCGGTTGTAGAAGAAAGACTAATGCCTTCAGCAATAAATTTCACATACGAATTCTTCAAGAATCACAGTGAGAGGAGGTATACTTAGAAATGACCCCGACACCTGGAAAGGTTCCAGCTGATTACATATTGGCCAGACAGTTTCTGAAATCAGAAACTAGATTGCAAGGCAGCCTGAGATCGTAATTTAGTGATGGTGAAACGTAGACTGAAGTTTAAGAGAATCATCTAGAAAAAAAAAAACTGTGGAAGCAATTGGAATACTGAAGTATTGAGGAATGATTAGACGCGTTTGAGGTTCACTAAGGATATAGATATTGCGACAAGGAATACCAGAGTAGGCATTTCATCTGAAGAGTAATGTACTTCTCTAAAAAGGAGAACATCAGGTGTTGGACAGACCAACATAGGTACAAGGAAGGCAACTGTGAAGGAGCCTTGGGAAATACATCAAGTGTTGATCGTGTTAGGACAGCAACCAGCCACAAATTTACTTTGAGTTCCTTTATTGAAAGGAAACCGTTACCGGTTTCGAATCGTTGCGATTCATCATCAGACGGTTTACACGCTTTCTTTCTACATTTGGTGTGTTTTTTACAGATTAATTGTCGTGAAACGTCGGTTTCGAGTGATTGTTTCTATAACGTTCATCCAATCGATGTAAATGCATTCCCACTGCATCCTCGTTGTTGCACACGTAATAGTTCTCACTGTACACTTTAGATTTGTCACTGAGTTCATTCCAACCACGCACCACATGTTTTGGTACATGACTGAAAAAATATAAATATACTTGAGAACTGAAACAGTGGAATGACTTGCAGAGCGAGGCCTTCCTTTTTTTTTTTTTTTTTTTTTTTTTTTTTTTTTTTTTTTTTTTTTACAACAGTTCTCTTTCAGAAGTACCAAAACATGTGGTGCGTGGTTGGAATGAACTCAGTGACAAATCTAAAGTGTACAGTGAGAACTATTACGTGTGCAACAACGAGGATGCAGTGGGAATGCATTTACATCGATTGGATGAACGTTATAGAAACAATCACTCGAAACCGACGTTTCACGACAATTAATCTGTAAAAAACACACCAAATGTAGAAAGAAAGCGTGTAAACCGTCTGATGATGAATCGCAACGATTCGAAACCGGTAACGGTTTCCTTTGAATAAAGGAACTCAAAGTAAATTTGTGGCTGGTTGCTGTCCTAACACGATCAACATTTGTCTTCAAAAACAGCCACGGTCTCCAACATGTCATCATATGACAAAATTGCAATACATCAAATACTTCAACTGATATACGAAAGATGGAAGTACAAAAATGTCCAGGGACAGACAGATATACTGCAAACAGAAGTCCCCTGGGAACGTATTAAATAGGAAGTACAGCGTGGCCAAGGTTAAATGGCTGCAGAAAATATAGGGAACAATCGAAAAAGAAAATATCTTCGAGAGGACTCACACAGAGTACAGAAAAATTAAAACAACCTGCGTTGAAATTAAAGCAAAGGTGGTGACATTAGGATTGCAATGGGAATTTCAGCGTTAAACGCAGGAGAGAGAGCAGGCAAGTGGAAAGAGTACATTTTAGGTTTCTGTGAGGGGCCTTAATTTGAGGAAGAAATTTCTGGAAATGTATGCTTGGAGCACAGCTGGTAAAGCAAAGGTGGTGACATTAGGATTGCAATGGGAATTTCTGCGTTAAACGCAGGAGAGAGAGCAGACAAGTGGAAAGAGTACATTTTAGGTTTCTGTGAGGGGCCTTAATTTGAGGAAGAAATTTCTGAAAATGTATGCGTGGAGCACAGCTGTCGATGCTACTGATTCATGGGCAGTGGGAATATCGGAACAGAACGGCATTGAAGAGCAGAGATGTGGTGCTACAGGAGACTGTTGAAAAAATATTTCTAGAAATTACTGCAACCGGTCGCCTTTCGTTTTTTTTCTTCAGTTTTTATCATCCCCTTACCGGTTCATCATCAGATGGTAGAATTTGTTGATTGTCTGCAGCAGTAGGGAGTCGTGTAGCTGTGGGAAGATATAAACGAAACATGTAAGTACTGCGTGTGGCGAGAAAATGCTTGCATGTTTCGTTTAGACATCTTTCCACAGCTACACGACTCCCTGCTGCTGCAGACAATCAACAAATACGTACCATCTGATGAGGGATAGCTAGGCGGATCGAAACCGTTAATGGGATAATAAAACAAGAACAAATCAAAAGTCGACTGGCTCCAGTAATTACAAGAAAGACAGGTGCAGTCATCGTCATCCATTATGGATTACAGTTTTAGAATGTTGGAAATTACGTGGACTGATAACACAAAGAATGAAGAGGTTCTCCTCAGAATCGGCGAAGAAAGAAATCTACGGAAAACACTGACAAGAAGAAGGAAGCGAAGATGGGTTATACATCTGGGATAGCCTACATGTTGCTAGAGGTAACTACATGGGAAGACAGAGCTTGGAATACATCCAGCAAATAATTGAGGACATAGGGTACAATTGTTCTCCAAAGTGAAGAGTTCGTCTCTGGACAGGAATTCCAGTCAGAGTACATATGACTAAAAAATAATTTTGAAAAATGTTGTTTATCTGTTGGCGTGTTATTTATTGTTTATCTCTTGTTGATGTCACTATGGCTTCATTGCATTTGGACATGTTTTTAAAACAGTTCTGAAGAAGGTCATTGCTGACCGGAACCCGGTAGTCTGAGGACCCAACCAGTTTTTTATCATAGTCGGGAATAAATAAATTTATCTTTTATTGTTCTCTGAATCATATGTGCAATTTTCTCACACTACAGATTGTTCAGTTCATTGTAAAATCATTTAATAGGTTATCTGTATAGTTCTGTAAAAACTGTGTACATTTTTAAGAGGTTTAATATTTGTGGTATGCATATTATCAATAAATTGCGGATTTTAATAAGAAATTTATTCGCCTACATAGCACTAGTCACTTCCGCTTCTCAGTCAATGCAGCTCCCAACTTACGGTTCCACTGTCATTACGTCAGATACAATGTGTATCGTGTTGTGCTAGATTATTTTACTTATTGAGACAAGTGTTGCAAAATAAAACATTAAATTAATTGCTGAAGCTAAAGAAAAACGACGTAGTTTACAGTAAGAAATAGCAACTTCTATAGCAGACTCTAACTAGTTACGACCTGGTCGAAGAAAGAATATTTGGCTAGTATTAACGCAATGGTAACTTTTTAGGTGTGAGTGATAGAAAAGTAATATGACATAGTCTACACATAAGATTGATTTACCTCAGAGGCAGAATTTTGATGTTTATATCAATTAGATGAGCAATGACGCTTGGTTGAACAGACAAGAATATTCGTGTAGGAACATAATTATAAGGCAGACAATCCTGTTGGAAGAACATCCGCAACTGAGCATTATAGCAGAGGTTGAAAATATCGCTTCAGTTGTAAATTACTTTATTTTCGCATGACCGGTCTCGGAGTGATACAAGCCCATTCTCAGGTGTCGTAGCTGTGCTGTGGTCCCCGAGTGCCGCGTGTACCAGGCCCGGTGTGCTCATAAGCAGCACACAGCATTTGTTTGCATTTTCTTAAAGGCAGGGTATTTAAAATACTGTCTGCACACTAATGATATCTATTATTCTTGAGATATGTGTAGATAAAATCCAAAAACAAAGTACTTAATTTGCTGTATTCCAAGTATTGAAATAAGAATGTGAACGGAAGCTGTGCTTGATGTACGTTCTAGCCTCGTGTACGTGCTTTTGAGCACTTTCAGCTGTCAAGGTAAGTGTCTGACAATGTATTCAGTCTATACTAATACTTAAAGTGGAAAAGTTGCTAGCAAATTTCTCCAACGGTTCCTGACCAATTTACTTCAAGTTCTTACGAAATACTTCAACAAACATTCACTTCAACAAGTTGGTGCATTGTTTTTCGACATGAATGTACTGGTTTCCTGTCTAACTCAACTGGGAGAAAGAAAATCCTGTGTAGTGAAGGTGTTCTATTTGAAACTTCCTGGCATATTAAAACAGCGTGCAGGACCGAGACTCCAACTCAAGACCGGTGCCTTTCGCCGTTAATTGGTCTACCATCTGAGCTACCCAAACACGACGCACGACCAGCCCTTACAGCTTTAATTCCACCCGTACCTCGTCTCATACCTTCCAAACTTCACGCAAGCTCCCTTGAAGACTTCTCAGAATTAGCACTCCTGGAAGAAAGGATATTGAGAAAGCATGGCTTAGCCACAGCCTGGGGAATATTTTCAGAACGAAATTTTCACTCTGCATCGAAGTGTGCGTTGATATGAAACCTCCTGGCAGATTAAAACTGTGTGCCTGACCGAGACTCGAACCGAGTCCGCTGCAGAGTGAAAATTTAATTCTCATGTCCTATTTCGTTTGCTTTTTCACAGTCGGTTTGAGCTACGATAGCAGGGAATTTGAACCATTAGACAAATTGTCTGTCTTACACACTGTTTCTCTGTATATAGAATTTGAAACAAAAATAGTATATACAACACTGTGGTGTCTCGTTTTCTTTCTCAGTCAGTTTTAAGAGGAAACCTTCACATTAGGCAAGTTGTACTTTACGGTTCGGCGGCTTATGATTAAAGTACTACTACTCAATCTGAATCGTCCGAATCTAAAAACTGTGTGAAAAAATGTCTTTGAAACTACTATCCTTACAGATACAGCAGTTAGAGAGATCTCGCTCATATCCCGTACACCAGTGACACCAAACGATCCACCGATTGAATCAAGATTTAGTTTCCTGTAACAATGAAGAAAGTTCAAGGTATTGCATTGAAATACGTTTGAACTGGCTTATGACCAGAACGTTTTTAGAGTGGTCTATTTCATGAGCTCTTTCCCTAATTCCTACTCTACAATGAAACAACTATTGGTAGTTTAGGCAAAATATGCAGTCACTGTAGGGCCAAGAAATGGAAAATGAAGCTCCTGGTATGTGTTGCTCCGGAGATATTAAAGTCTTTTAGCCACAGCTAGAAGTACCAGAAAGTTTGCTGAAAGAATAAATTCCAGGGCCTTCTCCAATATCAAAACATTTTCCTTGAGTACTCCTTGATACTCTAAACGAGTTGTAGAAGACAATTACATGCCAAATTTTCCGATTGAAGGACAGGTTTAACATATAATGGGAGAAATTTATCACCTGAACCATAATTCGAGGTTTAAACTCGATGTTCGTTACGCACTGACAGTTCTCAGAGGCCTTGGAATGGTACTATGAGAAGTGAGGCTATTGAAGCTACTGTCCGCACAGGTCCAATAGCTGGAAAGGTCGCTCTCTTACCCCTTACGCCATTGACCGCAATCCGCATTACCCTATCACCTTAAGCGATTTCAATTCCCAATCAATGTTTCGTTTAGAACAATAACAAACAAGGATCAAGATCACACATTCATATACGTTGCAGTTGATTCATGTTCAGAGCGTTTTTCGCATGATCTATGTTTCCTTGTTAGGCACTGGTAATTGAGAAAACCAACTCGTCCACACAGTATCTAAAAGACGAAAACTCTTACGTATTCCAAAGTTTTATAATTATACTGTGTACAAAGAATTAAGAAATGCCTTAAAATGATAAATACTGAAAACGAAAAAAGACGAGACTTTTTCATTCATACTCTATATGATTTATTGAAATTTCAAGACCGATACTTCAGATTGACGAAAGTCCGAAATCTTTGTCCTGACACAATTTATAGTGATACTCCACATTACAATTATGTCTACTTCCCACGCATATTCAACTGATAAGCATTGCCGGGTTCTCTAGTACGATTACGCTATTACGATGCCTTTGCCTGCTTCTAGATAAAATTTTGTGCCCCTGTTATGTAACATGTCCAAGTCAGACGGATGATGGCAGTTGAGCCTAAATTATTTGCATAGTAAAGTGTGTTTCAGTAGTGGCTTATTCGAGGTGTAAGAATTCGTTTCATAAAATTTCTTGTCTGAAGCACAACTTAATAAAAATATTTAGTAACATACTCGCTGAATTTAACGGGCTGCAGTTGAAAGAGTAACCTTTTGAGAGTAAAAGTAATAGTAAAATGAAAATAGCTAGTGTAAGGAGATGTCAGTAATATAACAATCCAGAGGAGCAATACAGCTTTGAAGTGAATCGGTACTCGTTAATCGGTGGTGAAAGAAACATTTGAAATTCGTTTGGCGCAGAGTTAAGTTAGCAAATGTAGCCGTCCCATCCTGGACATATCATGGAAGCCGGTGCTTTCTCGAAAAAAAAAAAAAACCTCCCAAAGAGTTACTACAATGCAGATAGTAATGATGCGTCGTTATCCCAGCATGGACTGACCACGTTGTCACAGGTTCAAGATTTGCATCCTCTTTGCCGCAGATCATCGCCTCTGGCGCTTGTGTATCTGTGGTTTTAAACGACGGAGCGAGTACTGTATGTTCTGTCCGCCGGCTCGCTGTGAAAATGACCGGAAGGCGTACGGTCGAAATATTAGACGAAGAAGTCTATGCGGCTGCACTGGGGAAATTTGGTGAATGAAACAGATCTTTTTCTCCAGGACCGACACTTCCTTACATCGAAGACAGATGGTTTGCAACATCAGTTTCATTTAGTTGCAGTCGTTTTGTACATCACACAAATATTTCCAGTGCGAGGAGATTACTTTAAAGATAACTGGTTAACGTTTGTGGAAAGGGAGAAAGAGTTAAATTTTGTAGTAAACGATGAAAATTTTCTTCAGAACGGCGAAGATGACAGATACGTAGGTCAGGTGTGCAGTACACAAAGGAAGAAGCTACTCGAGCAGCAGAGTACTTGTGGAGTGCACATGGGGGTATTTTAGGCTAGGCGGTAGTTTGACACACTGTCATCAACAGTAGCCAGTCGATACCCATATAGGGAAAGGAGACCAGGTTCAGAGTAAAGACAGTTCGACTGTAAAAATTTTATCAGTACATTGTCGAAGTATTCCTAACCAAGTTCCCGAATTTACTGCCCTCCGGGAAAGTTCTCAACCTCAAATTATTCTTGCGACTAAGAGGCGGCTAAAACCTGGTCGAGCTGCTAGGTTTGTTGTCGGCAGATTCGATCAGTATGCATGTGTTACAGATATGCAGCGGGAGCTCAAGTGGGAAACCCTGGAGGGAAGAAGACATTCATTTCGAAGAACACTACTGTGAAAGTTTAGAGAAGCAGCACTTGGAACTGACTTCAGAATGGTCCTACTGCCGCCAGCATACATTTCACGTAGGGACCACGAGGACAAGATATGAGAAATTAAAGCTCATACCGAAGCTTACAGATAGTCGCTTTTCCCTGGCTCTAACTGTAAGTGGAACAGGGAAAGAAACGACTACTTGTGGTACAGCGTACCTTCCGCCGCACACCGTACGATGGCTTGCGGAGTATGCATGTAGATGTAGATGTACCTCTTTATGACTGTTCAATGGAGTATCCTCTGGGTCATTCATAGCATCAAAATATGTATCGACATTTCTCGTAAAGACGCATAAAGAATTTTTCAGAAAGCAAGAGAGAAGATTTTTTTTGGAAATGGTGCTGTTTGGAGTTGGTACTATGGACGACGTGGATGCAGATAAGTAAGAACATGAAACAATTCGTATAATTGATTCCAAAGGATATGTTATTTTAGGTAATGGTAAACCTAAAATTCAAATAAAACGTAGAGGTTTTCAGAGACTGCGTGCACCGGTGTCACTATATTTTTGTTGCGTTTTCTCTAAACAAAAGTATCATAAATAAAGTCTCACTTTCTCGGTGTCACCTAACACGCATAGAATCGGTGATGAATAGTGAAGCTTTGCAGAAAGTAGTTTATATTTGAACCAGAGTTAACGAGATCTGTAATACTGTGTTCCTGACTTGACAAAACAGTTGTTGCGTGGAGGTGCGCAGAAAGAGGATAGCGAGGTTCGTCTCGTGAGGCAACGCGCTGAAACCCTCGTCAGAGCACTCGTCGATATGTACGAGCCCGAGCGGTGTGACAGCTGGATGAGAGATAGAGGAACCGTGGCGGTTTGTTTACGAGCTGTGCGCCGGCAGGTACAGGAACGCGTCTCAGCGATGTATTCCTCGCGCCGCCCCAGGAGATTGGCTGCCATTACAGGGAGGATGACATCCCAGCCTTTAGAATTACTAATGCACTGGCTAATTACTTCAAGCCCCATCAAGTTTTACTCCCTGTAAAGCAGTCAGTGGATTCAGAAGTTCATCTGATCAAAAAGATATTTCACTACCAGTCTTTGAAATTAATTCTGTTAGTAAAACTGATAAGAGCTCGACAAGCTGTTAACAGATAAATCTCTGTGAGAGCTATAATAAATATATTCACTTATACCATTCAAAGGGTTCTTAAATTGACACAATCACTTGGGACCAGATTCTTATGTAAATATTATTATTTTTTGGCTTATAAGTAAAAAAACACTGTAGCTAAGTCAGAAATACCGGAAACAGTACTCTTCAACCGTATAAGAACTTCTCTTTCGCATAAAATAGATATTTTTGTATTACTTAACGTAAATAAATATTTTAAAAAATGTTGTTTAAAACCACATAAATTGTCACTTTTGTTCCGATTTTTAAATCTAGCTAAATATCTCGTTCTTTGCCATATTATGAGAACACGACTGGAATTAACTACACTACTGGCCATTAAAATTGCTATACCAAGAAACCCTCCAGATGATAAACGGGTGTTCATTGGACACTAGAACTGACACGTGATTACATTTTCACGCAATATGTGTGCATAGATCCTGAGAAATCAGTACCCAGAACAACCACCTTCGGCCGTAATGACTGCCCTGATACGCCTGGGCATTGAGTCAAACAGAGCTTGGATGACGTGTACAGGTATAGCTGCCCATGCAACTTCAACACGATACCATAGTTCATCAAGAGTAGTGACTGGCGTGTTGTGACGAGCCAGTTGCTCGGCCACCATTGACCAGACGTTTTCAATTGGTGAGAGATCTGCAGAATTTGCTGGCCACGGCAGCAGTCGAACACATTCTGTATGCAGAAAGGCCCGTGCAGGACCTAAAACATGCTGTCTTGCATTATCCTGCTAAAATGTAGGGTTTCGCAGGGATCCAATGATTGGTAGAGCCACGGATCGTAACACATCTGAAATGTAACGTCCACTCTTCAAAGTGCCGTCAGTGCGAACAAGAGGTGACAGAGACGTGTAACCAATGGCACCCCATACCATCACGCCGGGTGACACGCCAGTATGGCTACGACGAATACACGCTTCCAATGTACGTTCACCGCGATGTCGACAAACACGGATGTGACCATCATGATGCTGTAAACAGAACCTGGATTCATCCAATAAAATTAAGTTTTGCCATTCGTGCATCCAGGTTCGTCGTTGAGTACACCATCGCAGGCGCTCCTGTCTGTGATGCAGCGTCAAGGGTAACCGCAGCCATGGTCTCCGAGCTGATAGTCCATGCTGTTGCAAACGTCGTCGAACTGTTCGTGCAGATGGTTGTTGTCTTGAAAACGTCCCCGTCTGTTGACTCAGGGATCGAGATGTGGCTGCAAGATCCATTACAACTATGAGGATAAGATGCCTATCATCTCGACTGCTAGTGATACGAGTCCGTTGGGATCCAGCACGGCGTACCGTATTACCCTCCTGAACCCACCGATTCCATATTCTGCTAACAGTAATTGGATCTCGACCAATGCCAGCAGAAATGTCGCTACACGATAACCCGCAATCGCGATAGGCTACAATCCGACCTTTATCAAAGTCGGAAACGTGATGTACGCATTTGTCCTCCTTACACGAAGCATCACAACAACGTTTCACCAGGCAACGCTGGTCAACTACTTGTTTGTGAATGAGAAATCGGTTGGAAACGTTCCTCATGTCAGCACGCTGTAGGTGTCCCCACCGGCGCCAACCTTGTGTGAATGCTCTGAAAAGCTAATCATTTGCATATCACAGCATCTTCTTCCTGTCGGTTAAATTTCGAGTCTGTAGCACGTCATCTTCATGGTGTAGCAATTTGAATGGCCAGTAGTGTATATTCGTAAACTTATTGCGTAGTGAGTGACATCCATTACACGTGCAGTATCGCTGTCTGAAAGGGAAAAACCCTTATTTATGATGTGGAAGGCTGAAGCGATGAACACAATAATCTTCAGTCATTGAACTTACCTCGTTTAGAGCAGATAGTTTATACAGTAGGGTACCTTAAGGTTAGTGACTGACGATATAATGCTGAAAGTAAAGTGTTGATTCTCGTTTGGAACGATACGTTCTTAATTTTAGCTGCAACCTGACAATTGTTGGAAGAATTCTGATGTAACCAAAATGTAGGAAATCCGTAAACGCAGACCAGCGATTTGAAGCCTTGCAGCATTTAGCAGGTAGTCAACATAGAATTTCCGCTTCACGCAACACTTCTAGATGAGTTGTGTCAGGCGAAGTAGCTTCCCCTTTTCATATCCTAGTTCCCAAAACTTCCGAATATTATGCATATTGATGCAACGCTTTTCTTTCGTGCGATATTCCGTTATATAAATTGAAAAGCCCAGCGCTCAGAAATTTTCTTTCGGGATACACAAATTCTGAAATCGTGATCAGAAACATTAAGGAAACTGAATGTGCCTGTCTGTTACGGAAAAATGCTGAGAAAGCTCACAGCAGAAAACGAAAAAAAATTGTTAAAACTTGACGAATCGCAAGTGTCCTACGGTAGATGAGTGGAAAATATTATGACAGGTGTGCTATAAAATGATGAAATAGTTTCCAAGCGGCAGTTTCTATTAGCATGAAAAGAAACATCAGCATCGAAACATGTAACAGTGGTTCGGTTATTCAGTGGATCTCTGCATGTGTTATGGCTTCATGGGGTGAAGTTTGATAGCGTTTTCCTGTTAATTACGGGAGCTGCTCCATACGTGAAGAGGGCAGCCGAAGGCCTTTCTGTAATCTCCCACACATGATATATCTTTGCGTAGTGCATGTTTCACGTAGTATATATGAGCAGATATGCACTTTCTATCCTAAAGTGGACAAATTGATCTCAAATGCAAAAATCTGTTTGTGAAAGCGCTAACAAGAACGAATTTGTTCAGAACCAAAAATCTAGATCTTTCACTTTCATCTATACCTATAGTTCCTCGTTGGGGGACGTGGTTGGAAGCGGCATGTATCATGCAAACAATTTTGAAAATTCGATATTGAAGTTCCATGAAGTAAATAAGGACGACGCTTCTACAGTCGTGTAGTACACCACGCAAACAATTTTGAAAATTTGATATTGATGTTTCATTAACTGAATATAAATGACGCTTCTACTATTGGAATTTTTCAGAACTTACTCAACGGCAGTACGCTGAACTGTCATACGCATATGCAAATATGAGTGTCTTATTTCGCTCCACCAAAAACTTATAAACATCGATTCTAGCACTCTAAAATCTAAAATGTCCTTCTGTCTCTTATGATCTCGTTGTCGATAGGGTTTTCAGCTTTAATCTTCCTTCGTGAACGAAAGAAGTAAGTCAGTGTTATTCTGCCGTGATGAACCATGAATGTCATGATTCACGTATCTAGATATAAGGCTGTATGTATGAGTATTTTCGCTTTACTTGCAGGTTCTGTGTAGGAATATTTATTATTAGCATCCATGGCAGTTTTCAAGAAGACGCATGATGTCGGTACTTCATTAGTTTTTCATCCTATTGCTCTAACGTCAATCAGCTATGACCATTTTAGCCCGACGCTTGAGTTATCTCTGAACTTCAGGCTATCACTGAATAATTTTTAGTAGCGTATGATATATTCTCCGAAGTCTTCTTTTAAATCAACTATATTCAATAACTTGAACTTTTGTAAGCCTTTTAGGTGGTAGATCCTTCCATATAGATCAATAACAGGACATCTTTGACGGCTTCATGTCTCGGAGCTTCGTAAAATATTGAAACTTCCAAAGAAATAGGGCTAAACGGAAAAAATAAATTCTTCAGACAAAAAGTTTGTTTGCAAATTTTACCAACAGAATATTTATTTTCACGTTTTGCAGTAGTTTAAACATACGGTTAACAAAAATGTTGCTGCCATGATTGAAGTTACACGGTTTTCCAATAAGTCAGAAAGCGCACAACCTTCGGGATGAGAGACAATATGAAACTGTTTACTACATTTGTTGCGTTCGTACAGCTTTTCACGCCATTTTTCAGTTACAGTAACAGTGGTGTCAGGGAATGTGAAGCAAGTGGCTGTATCCTCTGGTGTTCACTGTCTGTCAAATAAAGACGTCCCTCTGACTCGCGTGCCGATGCTCTGTCTGCTTCCAGACACGCACATAAAGCCGCGCTGCTTTCATTCCCTCTCGTTCGACGGTAGCCATAAAGCATAAAGTTGGTTTCGATTTCCTAAATGATAGCATGAATTGCAGTGGGTGACACTGACAGTTATTCTGTTGGAAGATGCCATTGTCATCGGAAAGATTGTAAGCATGAAAGAATGTACTTTCTTCGCAGTTGTCGCAGAACACAGCCTTCCAAGGCCAGTGTTTGCATTATTATCGACATTTATTTTATGAATGTCAGGCCGTGGTCCAGGGAACAAATCTCTGCCGAACCGTTTCTTCTTCTAATGCTGGAAACATCATCACAGGCTTTAACAACTCTGAAAGCAGTTACAGTTTCATATAAGCTCAGCAAGCCGAACTGTTTGTAAGTATCCACGTAACGGTCGATTCGTGACGTCCTCAGACCACTGCCTAAGGCCGAGGAGTCGTGCCGACATATGTTCTTGGAGCTTGTGGTGGGGAAGAGTAGGTAATGTTTGATTTAGTTCTACGGCTCACAACTTGTCTAATTTCAACCCTTCTTCTTTCATTTTAAATTTGTTTTCGTGCTTTTGAATTTCTATTGCTTTTCTGTGTATCCTAGAACAGTAATAAGAGTTTGCCAAAACCACAGTATCAGAGAAACAAATTTACGAATTTGGTAGTTCCTTGGTCCCAGTGCATGAGATGTTGATTTATCTGCCCAGACGAGAACTGCTCTTGTGTTCTTTAAAGCGGGTGTTAATACAAGGTTTTCGATTCCACGGCGTAGTGATACAGCAACAGTATGCAGAATAAAGAGAAGAAACAGTCTTGGCTGTGATGTTCAAATTACTGTTTATTTACTCATCAATGACGGCACGTTTCGTCTAAGATATCTTCAGATAGGCTGATAAATGTTGATAAGCAAGTTATGGATATCGATGACAAAACATCCGCAAAAATAAATTGCCTTCGTCATGTACAAGAAAAGTAGTCATGGCAGATTTATCACCTCGTCATATATTAAAAGCATAACATCTGACATCTTGCCTTGACACGTAATGTTTTCCAGTGAATACGAGGCAGGATCAGGTCTGTGTAGTCTGTTACCAAACAGTGGTCGTAGGACGCATAACGACGCTTTTAGTATGTTTACTATTTGTCAGATTGTACAGGCCTGATCCTGCCCTGCATGGACCACATTACGCGTCCAGGCAAGGCCTCGAGTGTATGTTTAAATGTTATAATACTTGAGGAAAGATAAATTTGCTTCCCCTATTTTTTATTGCACATGACGAAGGAAATTTATTTTTGAGGATGTTTCATCTTCGGTACCATAGCCTGCTGATCAACATTTATCAGCCTACCTGAAGATGCTCTGAAATAGACGAAACGTGCGTCGTTGATATACATATAAAAAGCAGTTTCAACATCAAACTAAGACGATTTTCTTCTCCTTAGCGGGTTTTGATGTTTTCCTTTTCTCTTCACCGCACTTACATGGTATTTTATAAACTATTGCTGCGGCAAAGCGATAAGCGTCGGTTCTTTGCAGTGTCCAAATCACAGCGCACAGGTTTTATTGGTTTAAACATTGCATCAACACGGTGTTTTCTGAATAGTCTGTTGATGCTGTCTTGACAGGTTTACAAATGGAAGAAAAACTTTCCTTTTTGTTGGTTCTTTGGCCTGGCGTTGTGGCCGAGCGGTTCTAGGCGTTACAGTGTGGAACCGCGTGACCGCTACGGTCGCAGGTTCGAAATCTTGCCTCGGACATGGATGTGTGTGATGTCCTCATGTTAGATAGGTTTAAGCAGTGCTAAATTCTAGGGGACTGATGACCTCAGATGTTTTGTCCCATAGTGCTCAGAGCCATTTGAACCATTTGTTGGTTCTTTATTATTTGAAGCCCTAATGCTTTTAGGGTGTAGTGCTCTATTTGTTTCTTTGTTAGAGTAGCCGTTTCTTCATGAGCCAGTTCTTAAACGACTGTGTCCTTCTGAGGAGAAATGTGGTTGACAGATTATTTTAGAACTTCCCTAAAGGTTTTTAGTAACTCCTCTTTTCTACTTTCCAGGGTGACTGAAGTTTCTGTGACGGTACTTAGAGACGGAGATGGAATTTTAGATCATTTAAGTTTACACAAACCCACTCACACGGTCAGATAATTTCGCAGTAACTCCAGTCGCCATTTGTGGCACATGTTTCGAACAGCCGTTTCTGAATGGAGGCGTATTCCCAAATGATCATTGAGCTAGTGCAACAAGATACGCGATTTATCCGACCAGGCGATACGTTTTCATTGACCCACGTCTCTATCTCGATGCTCCTGTGCCCACTGTAATATTGGCAGACGATGTCGTTGTGGGAGCATCTTCAACAGCGTATACCGAACGGTGTGCTCCGTAACATTTATTTGTCGCTGCGCCAGCAACGTAATCTGTCCTGTCGTGAGACCGGTAACATATCGCTGCCTATCCACCTTTACACAGAGAGCAACTCTCCAGCCTCCAAGTTGCGTGATGAGGGGCAGGCGTCCAACACCCTGTCGTCTGCTCGTGACTTCTTCGTCCTATACCCACTTTCCCCTAGATTCTCAGGGAAGTAGCACGACGAAGCCTTACAGCCTCCTTATGTTCGAGGTGCTCGCTCAGAGGCGGTGCATTATAACCTTCTGTCCTTTGCCAAAAACGCATATCTGTATATCAGTGGATTTCCCCATTTGCGCCCAACGTCGTTACTACAGTGATTCCCATTTTGTGTCATTTCCGCTTATATACTTTCGTTAACGCGTCAAGTGCCATAACACCACCAGGAGGCTTTCATTCTTGGTGTAGACCAAGCACAAATGTATTGGCTCCTCAGTGTCTTTACCTTACGTCGCTCAGGGGGCAAGGGCAGCACAGTACAATACGTTGACAGGTATTTATGTATTTATATTAACCGTGATCTCCTTCATACTTCTACTTTTATGCTTCAGGGTACGTTTTGAAGTATTTGTGCATCTCTGGTGGTTCACCGTTGTTGGTCAGCCAGCCGGCGGTGGAGTAGTAGTTCAACCCAGTTCCATCTGCAGCTCTGTGTGCGGGTGGTGTGGGAGATGTGGGAGGACCGCGGCGGCGGTAATTGGTGCCAGTTCAGCTAACGGCGCCCGCCCCGGCGCACACGGGGCGCGGCCCACCCCAGCCCGCCCCCAGACACCCCTGTCTTTCCTCGGTAGCCACCCTAATTTGCGGTTCGGTGAAAATCGCCGTCACGATTGTACGGCCGCCTTCGATCGCCGAACCGAACCGTGCCGCGTCGGCACCACCCGGAACTGCCCCACCCGGCGATTGGCCTGTCTCGTTCCGGCCGTCTTTCCGTCTCGCTCGAGAGAGCTTCAGCCCTCGGGCCGCTAGCAGAAGACACTCTAGAGGAGACTGGAATTTAGCGTGCCTAAACAATGTTCACAGTATACCTAAAGTAGAACGTGTCACCAGAAGGCGAATCGCTTTCCAGATTCTGCTATTGAGCGTTTTATAGGTATCGGTGAAACTATTTAGTGATAATTACTAGTAGAAATAGAGCAACCAGCAACCAAGGAAAAATTCTTATTTGTGCAAAGACGTTTCACCCACACTTAACTGGCGCAGTACATCGATACATGAATGTAACGATACCGGCACTGGTCTCATTAGATCTGTAACAGATCGCCTACACACAGCAGGCAAACTTCCAACCTTCACGTTCAGTGATGGGGCATGGAATGCATTGCGATTGCGGCGGCTGCCTTTTCTTCTCTAACTACTGACCTGCCCCGGCTTCGAGCCTGTATGACAAAGTATCTACACTGAGCAACTTTAAGTGGTAATATATTACACTGCCGGGAAAAAAATTAGTGCACTCCTTTAGACGTTTCCAGATCACTCAAGATTTATTGTTACAACATTCCACATGGATTACATGAAATAATTACAAAAAATGGCTCTGAGCACTATGAGACTTTACTTCTGGGTTTATCAGTCCCCTAGAACTTAAAACTACTTAAACCTAACTAACCTAAGGACATCACACACATCCATGCGCTAGGCAGGATTCGAACCTGCGACCGTAGCGGTCGCGTGGTTCCAAACTGTAGCGCCTAGAACCGCTCGGTCACTCCGGCCGGCAAATAATTACATTTACGGATAAATAGCACAAGTGGTTCTGAGGTACCACGTTGTAACACCCCACCCGTCACTTAGCTGGTTTTGGCGTGTGTTCACCCCAACTAATTGACTAACAGATCAACAGAGAGTGCAAAACTGCCGCAATATCGGATAACGCAAAAAAGTAATATGGCCCTGTGACTCCTGATTGAACTGGTGTGGCAGTGTTGACATTAATTTATTCAGAATTGATCACTTTTAATTAAAAAGGGGTGCACATTATCGTTATATTCAGCTATTGAACACCAGATGCGAATGTTGAACATAAAATTAATTAAGAAAGTGACTTGGGATTTCAACTACTTGATTGAATACAGTTACAGTCGATTAGCACAAATTTATTTTGTAACTCCGGACTTTCAATCATCACATTACAAGACTCTCCTATCAGGCAGTGGTAATAATTTGCATTTGCGTGGAGTAAAGCACGACAACTTAAAAGTAATTCCTATTAACTGACCCATGCGTAATATGAAGTGCAAGAAGAATTCTACAATACACGGCCCATGAAATCCTCGAGGAAACTTTGCCAATGTGATCCAACAAATTAATCAGTGGCCAGAGCGAGCGCAATATCACCGAATACAGCGTGGTGGAGCAGCGTCGTTGTGTGGACGTCGGCCAACCTCGTGGTGCTGCAAAGCTGCACTTGTCTATTCACTCATAGCTATCTTGCTCAGTACATAGCTGAACCAAAACGTTCTATCTCCAAGCTCAATTGTTCCATTTGCTAAGTCCTAAACTGCAGAGATGCTCACTCTTTCTCAGGCAAGCTGAGTAAAGAACGCCATGTCTGCACTCTAGGCAAGCTGGGAACAGAAGACCTCCGACTTCTGGCAGTCCGCTTCTTCCCCTCCAGCAAAATCACTTACGCCAATTGCAGTGCAAGTTGCGTTAATTATGCATCGCTTCCCAGCGCCTACCAATGCCTGCTCTGGGAAGTGAACAAATTCCCACAAAATTTCCCTTTCTTTAGCTCCCCCCAGGCCACCCATCAAGGTTAGTGTCTGCACAAACACCAAGTTTTCCGGAATTCTGACTCCCAGGAGAGTACTTCAAATTCCTTGGCCCTACATTCCCATCAGAGGCCGGCGTATTTCAATCTGTCGCTCTTCACCTGATTTACTTCAGACTCTGCGGACCGTGAATTGAGCGTGAAGTTGCTATAGTCACAAACACGCATATTTTGACCTCTGTTGACTGCTCCACTGTAGTTTTGCGCGGCTTTCTCGCATGTTTCACAGAAAATGGGATGACGGACATTTATCAACAGGCGTACAAGTTCTCTGTCTGTTTCCCAGTACACTAGCATGGAGTCGGGGTCAACCGCCCACTCACTGTCACTCATCTTAAGGTGGCTGGAGGCCGCACACCGTTACCGCCTTCTCAGAGCTTGAGCCGCCCTAAGCTGCCTATTGTCGCTTCCCTTAGCCGCTCCCCCGGCCGGCCACGGTCAACTCTAAATACTTCCCTGGGGTAAACTAGCGTCCAGTAAATCGACTCGTTTCCACAAATTTTTCATGTCGTGTGAATTATTTTAAAACCATCACCTGACATTAATTATTTCACTACGTTCATACTATACCCTCTGGTCCGCAGCTCTTGGTCGTGTGGTAACATTCTAACTTCCCACACCCGGGTTCCCGGGTTCGATTCCCGGTGGGGTCAGGGATTTTCTCTGCCTCGTGATGACTGGGTGTTGTGTGATGTCCTTAGGTTAGTTAGGTTTAAGTAGTTCTAAGTTCTAGGGGACTGATGACCGTAGATGTTAAGTCCTATAGTGCTCAGAGCCATGCCATACTATACCCTGTACAAGATGCATTGTGCCTTGTCAGTCATTTTGTTCAGCCCTACTGTTCGCTCAACGTGAGTTACGTGATCTTTAATGACTTCATGTAAGGGGCATAGTTCTTGCCATCTTACAACGTACCCACCAGTGCTGAAACACCCATGGTAAGAGGGGTGTAGACTCCATGGGTGGAATGTAAGTGCTGACTCTGGCATCCAATCCATCGCACAGGTGGCGCATGTTCTCCTGGGATACATTATGCCACGCCTGTTCGACACATTCATGTAGTTGTGTAAGAGTTGTTAGGTGACGAGTCATACGAGTCACTTGTCGTCCCATCATATCCGAGACATGCTCTGTTGGAGACAAGTCTGGAGATCGTGGTGGACAGGAATGTTGGTACACGTCTTACAAAGCACATTGAGTTTCATGGGCAGTGCGTGGGCGAGCATTATCCTGTTGGAACAATACATCACCTTCCTGTTGAAAGAATGGCAGAAGAAAATATCTAAGAACATTCCGCTCATACGGAGCACTGGTTAGAATTCCTTACAAAGACACCAAAGGTGAACAAGCAAGAGTCTTAGCTTATCGCAACGCAGACCATAAGGCCTGCGGTGGAGCCATTATTTCTTGGACGAACGCATTCTATAAGACAGCACTCACCAATTCTACGTCCTACGTGCACTTTAAGGGCAGCCAGAATCTGCTTTCATCGCCGAAGATCACGGCGCGCCCTTCCATCTTCTGTGTGATCTTCTAACAGCACAAGTCGAGTGGAAAATGAGTTAGAGGTGTGCGTTCCAGTGTTCCCACTGCTAATAATTGGTTCGCAACAGCTTTTGTTGATACATCTGGGCTCACACGCCCACTTATCTGTGCTGGTAGCTGTACGATCTGCCACAGCTGCCATTGCAATACGGAAATCCTGCAGGCGTCTGTGCTACGTGGACGTCCAGAACCTCATCTAAGGGTGTCATAATGTCTACTTGACCACTGATACGAGCACCGTCGAACAGTTACGCAGCATGTCCATCTTCTCCGCAAAGGTCAGCCCGCCACTCGGAAGGACACAATTTGATACCTTTCAAACTCGCTCAGATGGCTGCAAGAAACACGAGTGCGTCTCCAAGCATCGTTGCCTGCTTACTTCACACACTTCCACCACATTGAGCCTTCTGCCAATAAACATTCCATATTAAAAGGTAGACATAGATAGCGCTCTGATAGCTATGCCACTATATCATCTTTGGCGGAAGTCGCTCAAACGATTATACCGTCTTCAGATCAAAATTGGCGTCGTGTTTCTAGGTTTTCTGGTAGTGTATACACACAAAACTTCCTCATGAATTGGTCTATTTATTAATGGAAATCGTTGGAAAATACCTGTGATAGTTCCTGAAACTGGCCTCCACATATAGAGCGGATTTTAATTTGTAATCTGTACAGAAAAGTATAGATTATGACCAAGCCTGGCTGGCATCTGAAGTTGAAACGGCTGTTTCCTTTACTGCTTTTCCCACCAGGTATCGCCTCTTTTCTACCAGAGCAACTCCTATCTCTCATCATTGCCACGAGATGTCATTCCAAGAGAAATTAAACATGCAGCAGATAACAGTACATATATTACACAACGTTTATTACTATTATCGTAAATTATATACAAAATTCTTCTCCTTGATTGAGCCTATATATTAGTGAAAACTGTATCAAAATCCCTATAGGAGTTGTTGATATTAGCCTTCACACATAGACAGAAAACGTAGGAGGGACTCTAATTTATACCGTACAGAAGTATGGAATACAGGGATGCCTACCAGGATTCCATTCACACCCAGGTCGAGGCCACGACCTTACCCTCCAAAGTACTGATGACGTCCCCTGCACTGCTGCCTTCCTGCACCAGACCTTGTCTGACGCCGTTGCCACCCATATCCCCACCAAAGCCATCCACCCTCACCGCCCAGCCCTGCCCTCACAGGCCGTCCTTATCCTTCGAAAATCCTGCTGCCTCTACCCCTCTTTTCTCCGTACTTACCCGCCATCGGCAATTACAAAAACACATCCGCAACCTGCTTACTGCGAAGAAACGCCGCGCATGGCGCCAGACATGTAAACAACTCAACACCTCGCTCCCAATAAACACTTCCAAGTATTGGTCTGCTTTCCACCCCCCAGTACCCTCTCCTTCTTGATGACCATCTCTTTCCTGACAACCTCAGTAAGGCCAACCACTTTGCCTCTCACCTATCTGACGTTTTTTCCAACCCAGACGACCCCCAATTTGATTAACCCCTCTTCACTGACGTCATCGACCATACGAACACCTCTGTTCCTCCTCTTGCTCCTAGCTTCCAGTACTTGGGCCACACACCACCGACTGAACTTAACACTCCCATCACTACACAGGACATCAGCCTCACACTCCACACTAAACGCAGCACTGCTCCCGGCCACGACTGCTTTACCTACCGCCACCTCAAACACTGCCCTCCCTTCTTCCTTTCCGTCCTTGTCACCCTCTGCAACGTCAGCCTTGCCACCAGCATCTACCCCGACCTGCAGAAAACCTCCCGTATCCTGATGTTCGCCCAACCCAAAAAGCCTCCATCTGATGCCTCTTCCTATTGTCCTATATGTCTCACCTCAGTGTTCAGCAGGCTCTTGGAATCCATCCTTACCAGGGCATCCATCAACACCTTCACCGAAACCACCTCCTCCCACACACCCAATGTGGCTTTCGACCTTCCTTCTCTGCCAATGACCAACTCTTAAGCCTCACTCATCTCCTCTTCCTCCAGCTTAACTCCCGTCAGTCCACCATTTTTGTCTCCCTCGACCTCGGAAAGGCCTTTGACTGTGTCTGGCATGCCGGTCTCCTGTTTAAACTCCTAACCTATGCCCTTCCTGTCAACTGCATCCGTCTCATGGCCTGCTTCCTCTCCCACTGCCCCTCCTACGTTACTATCCATTATGCATATTCCCACACCTCTACCCCTCTGCAGGTGTCCCTCAGGGCTCTGTCCTCTCCCCTCTCCACTACCTCCTGTACATGGCAGATTTATGCCTCAAACCCCCCCCCCCCCAAGTACACCTCCTGCAGTATGTCGATGACACTGCATTCCTTGCTCCTACCCTCCAACAGTCCCAACGCCTTCTGCAGAATCGCCTTGACCTTTTTGCCACATGGTGTAAGTAGTGGCTCCTGAAAATCAATCCTGCCAAGACCCAGGCAATCACTTTAGGTCGTACCATTCGCTCCTTCCAGCTCCTGGATATCTCCTTTACCATCTGCACCCATCCTGTCTGCTTCTCCCCCACCCTCACCTACCTTGGCCTCACCATTGACTGTCACCTCACCTAGACCCATTATCTCCATCCAATCCAAAGCCCACAACTGCCTCTGACTCCTCAACCTCCTCTGGCCAGACATGGGGGTTAAACCCCTCTAGCACCTTCCACACCTACAAATCCTTATCCATCCCATCCTCTGCTATGCGAGTCCTGCCTGGATATCTGCCTCGCCCCCCAAATTCTATAAGTCCCTGCAGATCCTCGAGTGCCATGCACTCCGCCTCGCCTTCTGTATATGCCTCCTGTCCTCCATGAGGATCCTCTACGACCTGATTCCTATCCCCCATCTGCTCCTTTACTCGAACATATCTGCATACTCTATACCGCCCTCCGCCTTGAGCCCCCTCGTCACCTAGTTGCTCCTCTCAACCCCCGCCCTCTGCCCTGCCTTCACTGTTGTGTCCCCCCTACCTTCCATTTCTACACCCTTCATCTCCTTTCCAAGACGGCTTCCATCAACTACCCCTCCCGGATTATGCCCTTTGTCCCTCCATTTATACCTCCTATCAACTCTGATCCTCATCTCCCCCTCCTTTCCTCTGCCCTTTCCCCAGGCTCCCTCTCCCCCCGCCTTCCATCCTGTTTTCTCCCTGCCTAACCTCTCTTTGCCTCCCTTATCCCCCCCCCACCCCCGAGTCCTTTTGCATTCCTCTCATCTGCCTTGCCTCACTCTCTGTCGCGTCTACCCCCCCCCCCCCCCTTATGGGTCCACGTCCTCCATCGGCTCCTCCCCCCCCTTTCGTTTTTTCCTCTCCTTCCCCCCTCTTCTTTGCCATCATCTGTCCAGGTTCCCCCATCTGCCCTCGGCTGTGCCATGACATATTTGTGCCAACTTTTTAGTGTTGTGTTCAAGTGAGTGTTCAGTGTTGTGCGTCTTTCGGAAGTGTTGCGAACAGAAATCATACTGTCGCTGTGTCTGAATTTTATATCTCTTGCGAACAGAAACCAGACTGACGCCGTTTTTTTTTTCATTGTCTACTATTTTTCTGCTTCCTGTGCATTTTATTCGCATCATCAACCCTTTATTTTATGTTTTAAGTTCCACAATTTTCTGCTATTTTACCATTTAAGGCACCGATTTTATCGCCAGCTTTTATTATTTATTATCTTCATCTTTTTAAAATAAATTCTGTAGGCGTACTAAGCTGCTGCCAGGCCGCTCAATAAAGAAAGCCCCAAAAGAGAGCTCACATATATAAAAATGTATAAAAATGTTGTATACGGTATATCTTCAAACAACTCATGGCACAGATATGGAGGTCATCGATACTGCCTTGGCTGTGACTGTGTTCTATAGTAATTCATAAAAGCGGTGGTGATTTCCTCTTATGGGTTGCATTGAAATTTAGACTCATACTTTGTTTCTCGATCACACAATCAAAAAACATTAATGAATTTCGATGTGACAAAACTATGGCCGACGTAATTTTGCAGCTGCAGGAGGCTGTCGCGCCCGATCACTGACATAAGAGTACCTGTAAAGACCTTTCTTGTCTTTAAAAAGCACAAATTCAGTTTCGTAGTCTCTTCATATACAAAATTGCGAATACGGTGCTGGCCATTAAACTGCAGTATCGTGTAAGCGGCAAGCAACAAATTTCTTATTTGTATAAAGCGTACTCAACGCATACACCTATAAATCACTAGAATTTCAGTGCAACGACCTAAAGTACGCGATAGTAACGTCGTCGTCATTCTGTACAAACGAGATGATTACCCAGCGTTTTGGTCAGCCAGAAATCGCTTTTGAATTATAGTCGTTTGCGAGCAGATCGTGTTAAGCCTCGAGTAAGAGGCAGAAACGCCTACCAGCACTCGCCGAAATTCGAAAGTGGCAGGATGGTGCCCTTTTGAGAGTCCTGTTTATCGTTCAGTCTTATTACTGCTTTCGTTCGTCGTGATCCGACAGAAGTTCTGTGACTATGGAACCAATTGGCTCAGGGAGGCCAAGCTGAACGCCACTCAAAATCTCAACGGCGTTACGTCACGAGCGCCCGACATTGCACTAGTAATGTTCACTGCACGACGCCGGTTCGTACAGACTAGAGTCAGCAATTCGGATTGTTTGTAGCAAGTCTACAACGGGGCAATATCTGGAGCAGGACAGATTGCCAGTAAAGCGAAGCAACAGCAGATAGTAATCCAATGGTAGTGGTGTGTCCACTAACAATGTTCGGTGTACATCATCACGATGGATATATCCTTGAGTGGAAGCTACAAGGGGAGTGAAAGTTACAACATTTCATTCAACGTTGGTAAATGGGTTTAGCACCAGGCGTGACTGCCTACGCAAGAAGATAACTTTTCGTTGGCGTATCCCGAAATTCTGGTAGCAGCCATGTTGCATCTGTTGAATGTGCCTTATATGTGGAATATGCGTGACATTATCTTTCAAAAAGATAACACAAGAACACATTTTTCCCTTGCTGATCTGACGTATGTCGACAGAGAGGATAGTCTTGGTCTGTTCCTCACCACTGAAAAAACGTCTGTCATGGTTTACCGAGAGAATTCCATGCCAAGAAGACAAAGAACGAAGTACTGGGATTAAAATTGGCTTACGACATGGATGTATCTTCTCGCACCTGCTGTTCAGTCCGTACAATGAAAAATCAATATGGATGTAAAAGAAACGTTCATTGGCTGTATTAAAATTCAGTGAGAAAGTATATCGATGCTAAGATTCGTTAGCCACCTGAACGTGAAGATGAACTACAGGATGTTTTGAGTGGAATGAACAGTCTAATTAGTACAGAATAAGAGCAAACCAAAGAAAAACGGAAGTAATTAGGAATATATATCAGATTAGCAATCAACTGAACTTCAGAATTGGGCACCACGAAGTAGATCACGTTAACGAATTCTGCCAACTTAAACGCAAAATAACACATGAGCGACGAAGTAACAAAAATTAAATCTCAGAGTAGCACAGGCACGGAGGGCATTGGTAACCAAGGGAAGTCTGCCACTGTTAAACATCAGCCTTAATCTGAAGAAGAAATTTCTGAGAATATACGCTTGTAGCACTGCATGGTAGTAAGTACAAACTGAGAGGAAACCGGAAAAGAAGGGAATTGCGAAGATTCAGATGCGGTATATAATACATTGAAGCTCCAATGAAACTGGTATGAGCATGCGTATTCAAATATAGACATGTGTAACAGACATAATACGGTGTTGCGGTCGGCAAAGCCTATATAAGACCTCAAGTGTCTGGCGTAGTTGTCAGATCGGTTACTACTGCTACAATGGCAGGTTATCAAGATTTAAGTTAGTTTGAAAGTGGTGTTATGGTTGGCACAACAGCGTGGGACACAGCAACTCCGAGAGAGCGACGAAATGGGGATTTTCCCGTACGACCATTTCATGACTGTACCGTAAATATCAAGAATCCGGCAAAACATCAAATCTCCGACATAAATGCCGCCCGAAAAAGATCGTGCAAGAACGGGACAAACGACAACTGCAGAGAATCGTTCGTGACAGAAGCGCAACCCTTCCGCAAACTGCTGCAGATTTCACTGCAGGGCCATCAACAAATATATCATCGTGCGAACCATTCAACGAAACATAATCGACATGGGCTTTCGGACCCGAAGGCCCATTGGTGTACCCTTGATGACTGCATGACACAAAGCTTTGCGCCTCGCCGGACCCGTCAACCCCGAAACTGGACTGTTGATGATTGGAAACATGTTGCCTTGTCGGACTAGTCTCGTTTCATATTGTATCGAGCGGATGGACGTGTATGGGTATGGAGACAATCTCATGAGTCCGTGGACCCTGCATGTCAGCAGCGGAGTATTAAAGCTGGTGCAGGCTCTGCAATGGTACGGGGCGTGGGCAGTTGGAGTGATATCGGTCTAGACACGAGTCTGACGGGTGACAGGTAGGTAAGCATCCTCTCTGATCACCTGCATCCGTTCATGTCCTTTGTCCTTGGGCAGTTCCAGCAGGACAATGCGACACCTCACACGTGTAGAATTGCTACGTAGTGGCTCCAGGAAAACTCTACTGAGTTTAAACACTTCCGCTGGCTATCAAACTCCCCAGAAATGAACTTTATTGACCATGTCTGGGATGGCTTGCAACGTGCTGTTCAGGAGAAATCTCCACCACCTCGTACTCTTACGGATTTATGGACA
Organism: Schistocerca americana; assembly: GCF_021461395.2. Lineage (NCBI taxonomy): Eukaryota > Metazoa > Arthropoda > Insecta > Orthoptera > Acrididae > Schistocerca > Schistocerca americana. The sequence continues at coordinate 397,722,858 of NC_060123.1, read as the reverse complement.
GCCCTCCAGAAGTCATGGTGTCAGTTACCTCCAGCACTACTTCAGGCATTACTTGAATCCATGCCAGATCGTATTGCGGCACTTCTGCTTGTTCACCGGTGCCCTCCACGAAATTAGGAAGGTGTACCAGTTTATTTGGCTCTTCAGTGAGTAAGGATGCTGAAAACTATAAGGATGCTGAAAATCATGTGGACTGATAAGGAATGAGGTGGTTCTCCTCAGAATCGGTGGAGACATGGAACATGTTAACAACCAAGGCAAGAAGAGCACTGGATGATAGGACATATATTATGACACTAGGAATAACCACTGCTGTGGTAGAGATAGCTGTAGGGCCTAAAAACTGAAGGAAAGAGGTACACAGGAGTACATCCAACGAATAATTGACGACGTAGGGCGTACGTACTACTATGAGATGGAGAGGGTAGCAGAAGACAGGAATTCGTGGTGTGGGACTTCGAATAAATCTGGAGACCAAAGACTCTAGTATGCATGAGAGTTGAAGAAGCATGGAATGACGTAACAATACCTGTCATTCGCGCTCTCAACACGTCAAAGCTGTCTGCAGCCATTACTGCTGCCAGAAAAGGAATATTTATATACTAAAATTCATATTCCGTATGTCTGTAAATCATGCATATCACACACTCCATAAGCACAATAAATAAAATTTCTGTACTTGCTATATCCCCTGTGTGTTGATCTTGTAATGGCCACCTATGTATTTCGAATACTATGTGTAATTATTGTCACCAATTTCAAAATAACCCACGAATTTTAATTTATAATCAGAGACACATTTAACGGAAAGAAATATCGTGCAGCTTTAGAAGCAGGGATTCTTCTGAAGCGTCTCTGCAACAGTAACAACTCGCGTGCGCTCGTACTTTCCGGATCCCTCATTGTTGATGTCCATGTGACGAGAGAGGGTTTAACAGCTTTGCTGCTTTCACACTCCGTGTGCAGCAACGATGCAAATTTTCTATTACGGATTGTAATTTTATTAAATCTCGTACACTTTAAGAAGTCCTCTGACTCCCTAGAGGAGCGCACCATCTATAACATAGAGGAACATGGAACGGACAGAAAAACTGAGGCACTTATACAGCAGACATTCACAGACACCAGACTCAAAATAAAATTTATGGGACGAATCTCAGAACCACTCGAAATAAACACAGGTGTAGGACAAAGGGATGGGCTCGTTTATTCAAAATGGTTCTGGAGAAAATTATAAACAATGCGAAGAACAAGTAAAAACGTGTCACTGGGGAAGACCTAGTACAAACAAAGCAATCTTAAGATGCCTGCTATTTGCAGATGTCCTGGCAACAATCAACGGCAATATGCTAGAAGAACAAGGAGCTCTGGAACACTTATAGCATATGCAGAAACAGGCCTACAGATACCATGTGAGGAAATGTATTTACGGAAAGAACGAAAACAATAGACAAGCCATCCACGCAAGATACGGATAGGTTAAAAGCGTGGAAAAATTCAAGTATCAAGCATTTTGGAAAATAGATACAAAATGTATCAAACAAGGCATCCAGCTATAAAACGGGAAATCTTCAGAAAGCGTAATATTGACGCACTGCAATAAAATTCCCGAAGCACTGGACAGATGGTATATGGATAAGAAATCAGACAATAAACTATATGGACACACAGAGAGCCTCAAAGACATTATCGGAAAACGACGACAATCATTCTGTGTACACATATATAGAATGGATAAGAACAGACTGGCCAAGACGACTTTTTAAGTAGTAAACAGCACTATGATAAAAACCAGTTGGCTGCAAGACGAAGAAGAAACCTAAAACAATCAAGAATCAGCGGGGAAATGAGACATCATTTCTGATTATTCAGGAACAAAATTATGAACAGGAATTTTGAAGTAAAAGAAGGGAAGAAAACAGGGAAAACTTGAATAAAACAATGGGTGCAACAATAAACTCAAAGAATGAAGAGGGTTTGGTAAGAGAACAAAGAGCACGAAACAAGATAAAAATTGAATAATCATGCAACATTCAAGTTCAAACAATGCCTTCAGAGCAAAAATATGTTATAATAATAGTAATAATAACAATAATGGTAATATTAATAATAATATTGCCAAGTAAAGCAGTATTTAACCAGCATCTGCAGTATTCATCATAATACGTCAGCACTTCAGTCTAAAGACTATCGAAACATTCGTTCATAGTTCCAATGAAATTAATTGCTCTGGGAACGTTTAAGAAAGGGATTGGTTTATAACAATAGGGTCTACTGTATTTGACTGAGTTGTTCTGGGGTGTTTCATCCATGAAGTGTCTTTACGTATGAATATTGAAACAAAGAAATTTTTTTATCAAACTAGGGAAGCAAAATCTATGAAAACAAGCGTTAATGTGTGTAGGAAATGTACTAATATCCGAACTGTAGGAAGTTATTGTCAATGTTCGTGTAGCACAAGAAATAATTGAGATGACTTTTCTCAGTATCAATGGTAAATGCAGTTGTTAGTGTAGAAGACTCAATTCTACTAACACGTAATGATGTTTTCTGATATGAAACGTTGCAAATTAGAAAGTGCAACGACATTAAAGCCACCTTAAAGGAGCTTTCCTATTTTCAATAAAAATAAATGAACGTTTCTTGGGCGCCTTGGCCCTAGACACTTTCGATTTCTGAGTGCCTGTCGTTATTAGAATATTGTTTTGCACGTACCTTTCGTCGTTTGCAGACGCGAAGTGCCGCTCTGCAACACGAAGCTGAAATGCTGTGTTGAAGTGCACCAAAATCTTGACGGTTACGTAGAAGGCTTTGATTATTGTGCGAGTAAGTTTAATTTCTTTTCAATTGCGAGTTTAAGCAATCTAGGATGTTTGCGTTTAAAGTATTAGACATGAAATGTAGCAAAACTAAATGTCACGCACATTAAAATCTGACCAGCTTCATTGTTCTGTTAATGAGAAGAGACTCTGGGCCTTCTGTGAGGTCACATTGAAATCTTGTTATAGAACTGATTAAAATTCTTTGAAAGCTATTTTCTATTTACACCTGAATTACTATTATTTTTTATGTAGTGAATCGTGTGAGTCTTGATTGGTGCTGATTGGTTTAGGCTAACACAAAAACTGTTTCTGCAATGTAATATTAATTCACTTTCAATTGAAACACTTAACCAGATAATTCTCAGCTTGTGAGTTTCTGGTTTTAAGCCGTGTGGCGTAATGAAAAACTTAAAATTATGTTCTCGCCCGTAACGGCGTCTTTGAAACAATATCAGCTCAGTATATGAAAACTGCAAATTATTCAGTAATAATTATGGGATGCCTTTCCCTACACTATTGAAAGCAAAACACAAGCCTACACTTTTTTAGACTTAATTATAATTATCATAAGAATGCTTCTTCTTACAATAGTAATAAGAAACACATACAATTCTCATCACGAATAGTCAATGACGTCCTTCTACAATCAAGAACAAAATGAAGAGTAGTTAGTTTTTCTCTTTCTTCCTCGTTAGAGGACTGTCTATTCATTTTAATATTTTGTCACAGGTTATCATTGAAATACATAGTTTTCGTATTAATAGTAATTTTCATTTTTCGGTTTCTGTATTATTTTAAAACATTTAACTGCAATAATCACCACACCACGTCTTTATGGCTTTTATCAATATTTTCGTTATTGCGATTGTTTTTATATCGTCGCACTAGTTTCGTAAATTTTCACAATAACGTCATGGGGATGACAGATTCTCGCCCCCCTCCCCCCAAAAAAATGGAAGTTATTTGTCACTTAGCAAACTACAAACACTACCCAGAATTTTTAGATCTAGAGTCAATTTTAAAATTTATATTATTACATGTGTTTCTTAATTAGGCACTAGTATTTTACAGGGAAAGTTGTACAAACCAACAAGTATTATCCCTCTAGTTACTTCGATTATCTTTCCTACTCCTCTGCTTCACTTGCATGTAGTCTGTTACGAAGATAACAAAGTCCACGCGTTAAAAAAAAATAAATCCCCTCTATTTAGGTTTAGTCGGGAGTGGGAAAACTCGGGAAAAAATCACCCCATGGCTTCAGAGTACGCATGAAACAAGCGTCTAATTTGCTTTAATATAAAGACAAATGCTGTAATTTCCAATGAATTTAGTTGTTATAACAAGTAACATATTATATGAGAAAATCCTATTATAGAAACGTTTCACATTTACAATACCGGTAGAAAATTCTTAGGTTGCCATCATTGAAATGTAAATTGTAGAAACAAAAAAGTCACTACTTATTTTTCATGGCGAAAAGTTCGTCTCTTTCGTTGGTGATGATACGTTGCGTCGGTCCGCAGCTATATGAAGACGGCGTGCTGCTGTGGTGTTGAGACTGCAGTCGCCCACGCGATCTGCATCGTTGTCCATCCGCTAGCCCGCTCGCGCGTCTCATCTGCAGCAGTACAGTCGTGTACATGAAATAAGTCACATACGCATTAGAATTCACTCTCATACACCCTACATCTGGAAGGAAGTTTTATTAGAACATATTATATTGTGTCCCCTACCGTGTAGTTAATGTTCGTGCATGTTTGAGAACATACTTACTTCTTCCAGTTCTTTTCGTCTACACGTAACTTAATTATTTGAAAGCGTAGCAATCCATCGCCATCTTGCACACAGCACAATTTAAGAAAGTGGGTACATTCGCCGGCCGAAGTGGCCGAGCGGTTCTAGGCGCTACAGGCTGGAACCGCGCGACCGCTACGGTCGTAGGTTCGAATCCTGCCTCGGGCATGGATGTGTGTGATGTACTTAGGTTAGTTAGGTTTAAGTAGTTCTAAGTTCTAAGGGACTGATGACCTCAGAGGTTAAGTCCCATAGTGCTCAGAGCAATTTGAACCATTTGGGTACATTCCGCACACACGCACTGTGATGCGTGTCTATGTATGTCTCTTGTACGTATTTCACCAGTCCGTGATGACAAACAACGGATGTGGTTGGGTACACACGTCTATGACAACGTGCACTGGTTTGTATCACTGATACAGATCCACCACATCAGATGATGCACTTCTCTTTCCGAAAATTGTCATATACGGTGGCCACAACATTTAATACAATTATATAACACTGTTTGTTTCACAGATTGCTACTGCATCGTTTGAAACAGAAATAGTCCTTTTACAAAATATACTAGTCCGCAGACTAAAATGAAACTCTAATCATTTAATAATGACAATAATCAACAGAAGTTTGTTCATTGGCAACCCAACGTTACACGTCATGAACATCCTTCGTAGTGTCTCGGAAAAGCATCAGCTAAGTAGCCATCTGGACGAGCCAACAGTTCAAGTTTACAATGTAGTTGCCTAGATTATTTACTCATTTAACCCTTGTTCATTTTTTGTTTTGTCATTTATTCATGGTGTGTAGGACATTAGTCCAAGTACAACCAGCTACCAGTCAATAACCGAACGGTCGCGGTCGCGAAACATTGTTTCAAATTCTTACAAGTTCCCAAGATGGGATTCTATGTAGCTTTGGAATAGTATCACGTAATCCAGATTGGTGACGAGTTCTCCCGTGTGATGCACGCCATATTTATTCGCCCAAGGTGCACTTATTCACACTTATATTTTACAAAAAAATAAAATTGTAATTGCAAAAAAATCTCTTCAACTGAAATTGTAAAATTAAAAAAAAAATTTGACCTTCAAATGATCTTATCTTTTTTTAATTAACTATCTTAACTATATCTACCAGAAAAAGCTTCTGAGTCCTGATGACTTTCTTCTGTTCATTATCAGTTAACTCTAACTCCATGAAATTATTTCTTCCAGAAAAAATGCTTTGACTTTGTGATCAATGATGTATACTAGTATGTACATCTTACGCTTTCACTTGCATACGTTTCCGTATATACACAGTAATTGTAAAAACACAAATCCTTGTGAGGACAGACTCCTTTTGTTTTTTTGTTGTTGTCTATTGTTCCCAACAGATAATTTTCATGGTGTGGTACGTCAATAAGCTTAAAGGGACCTGCGTACAATAATTGCCACATTTTGTTCACTTTTCTCAAAATTGACGTCTTCAGGTGATGCCGTACTAGTCCTAGATCGCCGACATTGTATTTTTGCACAACGCCAAGTTTCTTCCTATGACGGTTTTTTCTAAACTCTGCCTGTCTTTACAGTGTGGTATGAGCTTCTGTCAGCCTACCTTCCTTAGATAACTGGTCATTAATTTTTAACGCCAAGGCCGCATCCACTCATTTTCTTCTTCTTGGTCAAACATAAGTTCAAAAGGAGTTGCTTCCGTGGAGTCATGAGGCAAATTGTTATAGATATCTTCAAATACATACATTTGGTTTGTTGACTAGGTATATATGTTCTCATAAAGCGATTTAATTCCTGAAAGATCCTCCCTACCGGATTCGCACTGGGATGGAAGAATGCCGTAAAAATATGCTTAATTCAGTATTTTCTAGTGAAATCTTTCCACTTTTTTCCTCCAAAGTATGTTGCGTTATCCGATAACATTGCCTTAGGTTTCCCTACCGATGACATGTCATCACCCTGTAGGCGTTTTAAAATATTCGTCGCTGTTGATGTCCTCATAGGATACAGGTTTACATATTTAGTAGATATGACGTAAATGGCAAATACACACTTAGTGCCCCCCCTCCCCACCCGAGCCATCGGAAGGGGGCCTGTCACATCTACGGAGGTTATTTACAAAGATTCTTTGGATACAACAGGTTCAATTTGTATAAAGTACTTCGATTGACACCCTTGATCTTTTGACAGGTAACGCGCGGCCAATTCCTGGCACACTTTTTAACACCAAAGTAGCCCCAGGTATTATGTATATACCAGCTGGCATTTCGCACTTGATCCTCCGGTATGCATACTCTCCACCTGCCTTTCTCCTCGTCTATACGGTGAAACAGGATGCCCCCTTGAAGGAGTAAATGTTTTCTTTCCTGTCCCTCCGGATATTCCTTTAGCTTATCCCATATGCTTTTCCACGTATCATCTTTCTCCTGCAGTCTCGTTATGTGCTTGCACATCTTTATAAACTCAAGTTTACGTGTCTCATCTTTCAACAGTAGTATTTTGCATTCTGTCGACTGTTCAACAAGTTCAGCAAAATGGGGTAAACCTTGCGGCAAACGCGATAGTGCGTCCGCAATCACGTTGTCACTTCCCTTCAAATACCTAATATAAAAATCGTATTCTTGTAACAACAGTGCTGATCGGGCCAATCTCGCATGAAGCACCTTACAAGTTAATAAATAGCTCAATGCTTGGCGGTCGCAGAAAACTTTTACATGTCTGCCAAACACATAGTAATGATACTTCTTGAAATCCCACACTGCTGTCAATTCTTCAAGTTCTGTGACTGAGTGTGCTCTTTAACTATCAGAAAGGACCCTACTAGCAAATCCAATGACCCTGATTTCGGATTGTAACCCCCCTTCGTCTACTCGGAACAAGCAAGCCCCAATCCCGAAACCGAGGCGTCAGTCGCAAGACTGAAATCCTCTTTCATGTTTGGATGGTACAATAGAGGTGCATTGAGCAAACCCTCCTGTACCCTGTCAAATGCTTCCATACACTCCTTTGAGAAGTGCCAGACTACTTTCTTTTTTAGCAATGCCAATAATTCAGAATTATTTAGCCACAAAACGCCTAAAAATGGGGCCAACCCCAGAAACGCCTTTAATTGTTTCTGGGGTGGTGGATAAGGACACACTTTAATCGCCTGTAGCTTTTTGGTATCCAGAACAATCCCTTGAGGTGAGATAATGTGACCCAAGAACATAATCTCTTCTCTCCCGAACTTTGACTTCTTTAAATTTGCTGTTACACCTGCCTGTCTGAAGCACTGTAAGATTCTTTCCATTAACTGAAGATGATCTTCCCATGTGCTGGTGGCGATTAACAAATTGTCGACGTAGACAGTTACCTTTTCAAGTAAGTCTGGTCCTAATACAGTATCAAGTGCAGCAATAAAGATTCCTGCACTGACATTCAAGCCAAAAGGCAATACTCTAAACTGATAGCTTCGTCCCGCAAAGATAAAAGCTTGTATTGTCTAGATCTTTACGATAATAACATCTCCAGTAGGACGATCGAAGGTCGATTGTGGAAAGATATTTCACTCCTTGAAATCCTTGAATTTGCTCTCTAAGTTCTCTGGACGAATACGTACAGGCAATATAATTTGATTTACATCCCGGGTGTCCAGTACTAATCTTAAGCTGCCGTCAGCCTTCTGAACCAGAAGCAAGGTGATAGTGAGGTTTCGATCACCCCCCCCCCCCCCCCCCATTCTAACATCTTTTGTATTTCTTTCCAGGCAGCTTCTTTCTTTGAGTGAGGAACGGAATATGTTGCGCGACAAAACGTTTTGTGCTCCTTGACCTGTATATCATAGACGGAACCTTTTACAATGCCGGGCTTCGCCGAAAGTACAGGTACATATTGCGTTAGAGTGTGTTTCAACTGCTGCTGTTGATTCGAGTTCAAATATTCTAACTCATCCAGTTTACTTCCAGTTTCTCCTATGATGTCATTTAATTTTACATGAGTGTCCTTATTAATGTATTTAGGGTGACCAACAAACGGTTCTTCTCCCTTTAAAAACATAATTTGCGGCTCCTCATAGTTGATAGTGAGACTCCCATATTGCATCCTATCACCGACCGTGTTCCTAGCAAGGTTCAGAGTTTTTTGCCTTCCATATTGACGAAAGTTAGGTGCTTTACAACCAGGAACGAGCATTTTATGACTTCATTTCCAACGGTTACCTCCGCCTGTAACTGAAAATCTATACTTTCATTTTTCAATTTTATCGCCCCATGGATTCGACAATTCTGCACCGTGGCAATGTTTTCACCGCAGCAATATGTCCATGCATTTCCTCACTCATGACCGACATCGATGCACCAGTATCGATAATCACATTTACCGGTACACTGTTAATCGTCGCCTGAATAGCGGCTCTTTCATGCTCTTTACTTTTGACGAATTGCCTCTCGGGTTCCCTTGAGAGTTCGTCTCGTATATCCATGCCATCGTTGTATCGTAGCATGGTTGTCTGTACCCTAATTCCGCCCCCACTTAACTTCGTATCGACCAAGCATGGGGGACTTAACGCTGGTCGCTGAGCGTTTAACGGCTGTGCGGAGTTTCGTTGTTGCTCCGTCACGTGCTCTACTATATGGTGTGTACATTTTGACTTAGCTCCGGAATGAAGTTTGGCGCGTTCACCGCCCGAGCTGTTCCCGACGAAGTACTCGGTACGTTCATAATGTTGACTGGCACACTTCCATGTGTGTGGCAATGCCATTGATCATGCTATGTTTTCATATTTTTCGCCTGATAGTAATTTCTGAAGTTACCATCATTATGGTGTTTCCTAGTATAATCTTGTTTGTCGCCTTTAAAGTACAGATTATTACCGTTTCCACTTTTAGCCGAATTGCTACTATTCTGTGGGCTATGAAAGTTACTTCCCTTGTTGTATTGTAGTTCCCATTTTTACAGCTGTTTCAATGATTCGGTTTCCCATTCTTCCGTGGGCTTCCAAACCTTTATTATTCTTGACATTATCGTTATTGGAGACACTATTCGTTTCTCCTACAGCTTCTCTAGCGTCTTCCGGAATTAAATCCAGGGAATCAATCACTGACATGAATGCTTCAAGGGCAGTAGCTGGTATGTTGATTAATTTTTCTCGGACAGCAATAGGCAACTTTGCCTTTAAGACTTGCAAGACGTCTCGTGTAGAGATCAATTCAGTCCAGTACCTTTTCATACTCTGATACCGTTCGAAATATTTACATAATGTCGCTCCTGTGAACGGGAACGCGTTATGCAGATCTTAAAGTCACTCGCGTCAATCTAGAAATGTTTTTACTGAGTTTAACGAAGGCGATGTTGGCCTGGTGTACTCGACGATATCCTTTGGCTACACTATCTAAAGGATCTGAGAAATACCAAATTAAGACCAACCTGAAGATGCCTAAATAAGGCGAAACGCGTAGCTGAAAAATAAAAAAAAAGTAAAATGGCAACCAAGACTGTTTTTAACCAATACTGTTAAGCACTGGTTAGCTGTATGCCTCATCTGGATTGGAAGAATTGCTCACAAGCACACGCAAAGCGATGCACACCAGTGCAATTTACATGTAAATGTGACTTGACGTAAGTTACAGTTAAGCCAAATTCTCATAAAGTACATGCACCAGAGGAAGTTACTAGTCACTATATCAGCAAGCTAGTACACTGAGACAAATATCCTTACCTTGTAATCGTTTCTGCCACCGATCAACTTATGGTCCTAGCTCAGTTTGTTTTTGTTCAGATCAAACGTCTCTGTTCTCCTTCAGTTCACTCATACAATAGAGTTCTCGTTCAGTTCGTGGAAAATAATCATGTGCAGTATTAAATATACGTCATACATATATACATACATATACAAGTTATACAGTTTAATCACTATGTATTCTCAAGTACATTTAAGTTATATATCGGTTAAATATTCTTGGCATTCTATAACAAGAATTTGACCCCACGTTGGGCGCCAATTGTACTAATATCCGAACTGTATGATGTTATTGTAAATGTCCGTGTAGCACAAGAATTAATAAAGAAAACTTATTCTTAGTATCAATGGTAAATGCAGATGTAAATGCAGACTACTCAACTCTACTAACACGTTATCTGATATGAAACGTTGCAAATTAGAAAGTACGACACCATTAAAGCCACCTTAATGGAACTCTGCTATTTCCAATAAAAAGAAATGTACTTTTCTTGGGCGCCTTGACCCCAGACGCTTTAGATTTCTGAGGGTCTCTCGATATTAGAATATTATGTTTCAGGTAGCTTTCGTCGTTTGCAGACGCGAAGTGCCGCTCTACAGCGCGAAGCTGAAATACTGTGTTAAAGTGCACCAAAATCTTGACGGTAACGTGGAAGGCTTTGCTTATTGTGCGATTAAGATCAATTTCTTTTCAACTGCGAGTTTAAGCAATCGAGCATGTTTGCGTTTAAGGTATTAGACACAAACTGTACAAGGGTAATCACAAAAGTAAGGTATCCTCTTTTTTTAGAAGTACAGAACTCTGTTTGTGTGGCAGTTGCTCACATGGTTGTGAAGAGTGCTTCACGCGCTGTGTGTAAACATGTGCACGCCGCTCTGAGGCACTCAGTCCTGGCAGATGTTGAGAATAGAGCTCCCGTTCGATGTTACCGACAAGTGCGAATTGCGCGCTGATATTCCGTTTTTGAACGCAAAGGGCACTGCGCCGATTGAAATCCATCGCCAATTGACTGAAGTGGTGAGACGTGCATCGATTGCAAAAATGTACGTAAGTGGTGTAGAGAGTTTGCAACTGGTCGGACCGAAATTCACGACGAACAAACGAGCGGGAGACCGTCAATTTCTGAGGAGACAGCGTTGACGGCTGAGCAAAGCATGCGTGAAGATCGGCGGATCACCCTGGATGATCTCTGCACGTTGGTTCCTGAGGTTTCCCGAAGCACCGCTCACAGAATTTTAACGGAGACTTTGGACTAACGGAAGGTGTGTGCCACGCATGCTGACTGAGGACCACATGCAGCAACAAGTTGATGCTTTCCGCGCATTTCTTCACCGCCTTGCAGCAGAACAGGACAAGTTTCTGGACTCAATTGTCACGGATGACGAAACATTTGGCCGGAAAGTGATACAGCTCCGACGACGAGGTGAAAGAAGAGGTTCATAACTTTCTGAACAGCATGGCAGAGAGCTGGTATGACATGGGCATACAAAAACTGCCACAGCGTCTACAAAAATGCATTGACAGAAGTGGTGATGATGTCGGAAAATAGCTAAATGTTCAAACTGTAAACTGATGTAAACCATTGTGGAAATAAACAGGTCTATGTACTTATAAAAAAATAGGAGACCTTAATTTTGGGATTACCCTCGTAAATTTTTATCTGTATCGTACAACACTGTTTCCTATTCTTCACCGAATTTCATCGGAAAAGAATGAAACTTACAATTTTATAAAACAGGTTTCATGTCCATCTCTTCGTGTTCCCGCAAAGCTTTATATCTATCAGATAACGTACTTATTCGAAGTAAAAATTTCTCACTGGCTTCGCTATCATTTCGAGAAGTCTGAACTTTTATACTGGCTCTTTCACGTTATCTTCGTCTCATTTAAGTGTTGACTTCTCAATCTTCAAAATGGCTCTGAGCACTATGGGACTTAGCTTCTGAGGTCATCAGTCCCCTACAACTTAGAACTACATAGACCTAACTAACCTAAGGACATCACAAACATCCATGCCCGAGACAAGATTCGAACCTGCGACCGTAGCGGTCGCGCGGTTCCAGACTGTAGCGCCTAGAACCGCTCGGCCACCCCGGCCGACTTCTCAATCTTCGTATATTGAAGAAAAACCGTTAACGTTTAACTCTTTATGCTCACTTTTTTGCCTGATAAAACATAAAATTGCTTAATTCGATATAAATCGAATGTACCCCTCTGTTGGCCTAATATTCCCTTTGCTATTACTTGACCTAGACATGAACACAGGATAATACCTAAAAAAAACCGCCGTAATGTAATATTATCTGCAAACAAAACGCAACACTCGCAAAACATACAGACTAAATAACACGCAACGATAGATAGATGCCACTCAGAAACGCTCTTTTGTTTCAATTGCAAATCACGTGAGTGGTGGTGTTTCTCCGAAGTTCAAGATGCAGTGGCGCCTCTAGCACAGCTCTTGTCATATACATCAGCCTCCCCCCCCCCCCCCCCCGTATTACCCGACGTTCTCATACCCAGAAACATATACAGCAAACAGAAATTAAATGAAAGAGTCGGTGAGGCTACTGTCCGTGAAGTTACAGTGATTTGAATTTATATCAGTTCAGAATCACCAGAAATACTGAACTACATTTCAGAAACGACGTAATGTAAATTGTTCAGCTGTTAAAAGGGCTCTTTACCAACAGACCGATCTCGTTCCAATAACGTTTTCCAACAGAGCTCGGTGTAGCAGCAAATAAATACATTGGAGTACCATGACACGAACAATGAAGCACAGTTTACGGAGCAAAAGCATCGCCTGCAGAGAGAGGCAGCGAGCGTGGAAAATAAAATTTTGTAGCAGCCGCAAGTCTCATACAACTTTCCTTTACTGTAAGATGTTGCTCGTCAGACGCAAGCATTTTCAGAAATGTGGTAGCCAGCGGCCACTCATTAAATGATTCTGGCAGTCTACAGTGCCTACGTTGACGTCAAAGAGACGACTGCAGACTGTGTAGAAATATCGCACAGAATAAGTAAATGATAACAGTTGAAGAGCAGATGTAGTTTAAAAGGTTTTATAGACCCATGTGTGTATATTGGTGCTGCACACTGTCATAATGGAGAACTATTTTTATCTCTTGAATAAAATTACTTGTAGATTAGTAATAACATTGCCCAAGTTGGGCGTCCAAAAGCGTATTGAATTGAGAAATCTTTTGATCTCTTACATAAAATGACATGCAGATTGCTAACCACATTGCCTCACGCTGGGAGCCAAAACTGTAGTGAATCTTTCAGAATTCTCTGTGATATCAAAGAGCATGTTAATTACTTATGAGTTTGCCCCATTCTTTCTTTTTTTCTTTCACTGGTGCCATGTCCCGAGCTGACGCAGGGTCGGCATTGTTAAGAACGGATTTTTTCAAGGTTAGTGGAAAGGGGTGGCTGGATGCCCTTTCTGCCGCCACCCTGTACCCCCCGGGATGGAATTAGTGTACCCCTGCTGTCTGCGACTAGTGTAATTCATGGAATAGCGCGCATATGGTCAGATGTCTGCGAGTCGTATAACTGAGGCGGAACATGGGGATCAGCCCGGTATTCACCTAGCGGGATGTGGAAAACCGCCTAAAAACCTCATCCAGGCTGGCCGGCACACCGACCGACGTCGGTAACCCACCGGGCGGATTGGATCCGGGGTCGGTGCGCCTACTCGAGTACAGAAAGCAGCGCATCAGCGCTCTCGGCTAGCCTGGCGGGTCGAGTTCGCCCCATTCTGGGAGACAATTACTGGGCCACATCAATAATAGCGTGTCCTCAAACAAGAAATTTTTCCGAGATTATCGGACTGATAAGCGGGATTTTTTAGACGAATAAAACATGAAATAGCTTCTATTACATGTCTTTTTTCTGCATAAAATTACAAATCTCAGGGCCGCCTTGACTGGGCGTGGACACGACTCAGTTATTTAAGGGAAGTAAGAGGAATGAATCATCCCTCCATGCTTCGTGGTCATTTGTCCTGTGGTGATGTTGGCGGTAGACGCTGAGTCGGTACGGCACATCACCTCGTGGCAGGGGTAGCGAGTCGGCATCTCTTATTGGTATCCGTGGCCTTACGGTGAGGGCTAGGATCGGTCTCCATGTTGACAGCTTCTTATCGATTATCTCCATGCCGCTCGGCATTGGGAGGCTAAATTTGCAATGCTGCCCAATGGCTGATAGGCGTTCTATGACGACGCCTCCCCCTGCAGTGAGGAAATTGTCCATCTTGCGTGGACTGGTGTGTGAATCTGCTGGCGTTTGTGATTTTTAAGCAACCTTCTTACTGTACAGAACATTTTTTAAGCTAGCTGTGTGAATTCTTGACGGTTGTGTCTATGCTCCGTCCCAGTGTCTGCAGGCATTGCCGAGTTACCTGCGCGTTTCACATTGTCCATCAGGCTCTTCGCAAGGTGTCCTTTATTAAGTGAGGCTAGGGTATACTCCAGGCTACAGCGTGCATGTACCTGCTCTATTGTGTCCGACTTCCCCTTCATACAAGGCCGCCTGTTAACATCATGCGAAACTGGATTCCCTGCTTTCGACAGCTGTCACCTTAACGATCAGCGTAACTGACCATGCGTAACAGCCGGCCTCAGACTTTCATTGTTTCTAATGATTCTAAATCACAACGTCCGAACACTGCAACCATACGGTCTCAAACACGGTATGTGGTAATAGCACCACTGGGAGAATGAATGCGTTGAATAACAGTAGCATCTCACCCACAACCGATATAATTATATTGTAGGTTCATTTATTTTATCCTCGTAGCTACATTAGATTCATTGCAATGCATGTAATTCATTTCACGTATATTAAGTTTAGTCTATAATTGCTCGTCAAACGGTACATCGCGACACACGCAATAAAACACTTAACTTGGCATTATCTGAAAGGCAGTTAACTGAATCACTCCACTCCTCCATTACGGATTTACACGAAGGATGTTTGTTAATAAGTTCTTCGTGAAGCGATGAAACAGCTTTTCTGCGATATTGCACATTGTGTTTACCTGTACCTTTTTGCAAGTCCGCCGGCCGGTGTGGCCGAGCGCTTCTAGGCGCTTCAGTCTGGAACCGGGTGACCGCTACGGTCGCAGGTTCGAGTCCTGCCTTGGGCATGGATGTGTGTGATGTCCTTAGGTTAGTTACGTTTAAGTAGTTCTAAGTTCTAGGGGACTGATGACCACAGATGTTAAGTCCCATAGTGCTCAGAGGCATTTGAACCTTCGCATTACAGTACTTCACTGCTATCGCCAACCATGAAACGCAGGTTTCTTTCAAATCGTGAATATCTACGAAGTGTCTGCCTGCTTAGCTGGGTGGTTAGATGCTTTCTTCCAATGCAGCAGGCCCGCTCTCGATTCTCGATCGGGATTTTCTCCGCTCGTGGACTGGGTGTTGTGTTGTCCTCGTTGTCATATCATCCCCATCAGCGGCACGCAAGTCGCCTAATTTGGCGTCAACTGAAATAAGACTTCCCATTGGCGGCCGAACCTCCCCGGATGGGGCCTCCCGGTCAACAATGCCATACTCTCATTTCATATCTACAAAGTCTGAAAACAGGGACTGAAACGACTTTGTGCGGTGATTTTGAAGCGGACTGCGTATGGACTGAGGTGACAAAGTCGTGGGATAGCGATATGCCACCCATCTAACATTTATGGAACATATTAGAGAGGCCAGTTCTTGCACAAAATCCTGTACACCGGCAACACTTCCGTAATTTTGGTCGGTTACAGACGCAGCATGGCTTATTATTTCTGCAGGGGAGTTAGAATGACTTGTTGAGTCCATGTAACATCGAGTTGCTGCACTACGCCGGGCAAAATGATGTCCAACACGATATTAATCTCGTGACTTACGCTCAAGATGTGTCAAGTTACGTCACTGTTATTTAAAAAGCTTTTTTGGTAATGACGGAGTTTTCCCCTTGACGACACTGCCCCATTTCCAACAAACTTTGCAGCAAATTTTATAAAGTAGCCAATGCGACAGAGCATCTGCTTGCTTTACGTTTCATTAGTTTCAGTTAAAGCACTTCAATAAAACTATCTCAATAAAAGTCATGGAGGTGCTTTGCTATGTCACTCGAACATCAGGAACTATCTGAGATTTAGCACGTGCTGCAATATAAAATAAGAGATCGTGTTGAAAAGTAATCACTCCGAATTGAAAATGTGAAAAATCTTAAAGGTCTTTTTTTTTAAAATAAAACAAACGTTATTAACATTCTACATATTTATTCTCAATATCTACGAATTTACAGGTCTCTGCCGCTATAAGGCTCCGCATTCTAGGGTGTAACATGACGGTGTCTAACGTAACTATGCCAGTGCGTAAGAAACACTGTGCTGTAATCGAGTTTCGAATTTTAAGAGTTCGCCCACACAGCGAGCACCATCTCCTTCAGCATGATAAAACCAGACCACACACGACCGCTGTGACATCTGCTGCAATCCTATCCCTTGGGTTCAATCTGACCGATCATCCGATCTGCATCTGTTTCCAAAACTTAAATAACATCTTCGAGGAGTTCACTTTGATAGTGATGAAGAAGTGCAAGCACAGGTAAGACTGTGACTCTGTCAACAAAGTTAAACCCTCTGCAGTGACGGTATCAACAAACTGGCATTTTGTTGAGAGAAATAGGTTTGTTGCCATGGTGACTATAAATATGTTGCCATTAGGAGATATTACTGTTCAGCACTCCGTCGTAACTACTAATATAATTGTATGTAGTTGCTTAAAAGTGCAGAGCGAACGGTAGCCATTCTTCAAACTGTGCTGCTCTCCTGTTATTAATTGCGTAACATTAACTTTTTTCTTACACTTACAATGACGACAAAACCACCATATTTCAGACTGTCAAATCGATACCTAACGCTGTATATGGACAGAGTATCAACTCCGATGTAGACTGAGCTGTGTGCTGTCGTCTAGGAGAATGTTCATAAACGGTTAGTGATAGGTGACAAGAGATCTATGGAGTACAGGAAAAACGTAAGTGTGAGGGTCTGTTGTGTAGCGCTCCGGTGGGGCGCTATGTAGTAGTGTGTGATAACGATCCAGACCCCCCTGTTTTTCATCAGTATGTGATGAATGCTCACGAAGTCGCAGAACCTTCCACGTTTCCGTGCTTAATTTGCAAATATATTGATGTATTACACCTCCCCCCTCCCCATGAACCATGTACTTGGCGCTGGTGAAGAGGCTTGCGTGCCTCGGCGATACAGATAGCCGTACCGTAGGTGCAACCACAACGGAAAGGTATCTGTTGAGAGGCCAGACAAACGTGTGGTTCCTGAAGAGGGGCAGCAGCCTTTTCAGTGGTTGTAGGGGCAACAGTCTGGATGATTGACTGATCTGGCCTTTTAACACCAACCAAAACGGCCTCGCAGTGCTGGTACTGCGAACGGCGGAAAGCAAGGGGAAATTACAGCCGCAATTTTTACCGAGGGCATGCAGCGTTATTGTATGGTTAAATGACGATGGCGTCCTCTTGGGTAAAATATTCCCGAGGTAAAACAGTCTCCCACACGGATATCCGGGCGGGGAATACTGAAGAGGACGTCGTTATCAGGATAAAGAAAACTGGCTTCTCCGGATCGGAGCGTGGAATGTCAGATCCCTTAATCGGGCACGTAGGTTAGAGAATTTAAAAAGGGAAATGGATAGGTTAAAGTTAGATATAGTGGGAACTAGTGAAGTTCGGTGGCAGGAGGAACAAGACTCTTGGTCAGGTGAATACAGGGTTATAAATACAAAATCAAATTGGGGTAATGCAGTATTAAGTTTAATAATGAATAAAAAAAATAGGAGCACGGGTCAGCTACTACAAAAGAGCATAGTGAACACATTATTGTGGCCAAGATAGACACGAAGCCCATGCCTACTACAGTAGTACAAGTGTATATGCCAACTAGATCAGCAGATGACAAAGAAATTGATGAAATGTATGATGAGATAAAAGAAATTATTCAGATAGTGAAGGGAGACGAAAATTTAATAGTCATGGGTGACTGGAATTCGATAGTAGGAAAAGGAAGAGAAGGAAACGTAGCAGATGAATATGGATTGGGGTAATAAATAAAAGAGGAAGCTGCCTGGTAGAATTTTGCACAGAGCTTAACATAATCACTTGGTTGAAAATACATAAAAGAAGGTTGTATACATGGAAGAAGCCTGGAGATACTGAAAGGTATCAGATAGATTATATAATGGTAAGACAGAGATTTAGGAACCAGGTTTTAAATTTTAAGACTTTTCCAGGGGCAGATGTGGACTCTGACCACAATCTACTGGTTGATGAAAAGTGAGGAAACTGCAAAATAAGTGGGAATTTAAGGAGATGGGACCTGGGTAAACGGAAAGAACCAGAGGTTGTACAGAGTTTCAGGGAGAGTATAAGGGAACAATTGACAGGAATGGGTGAAAAAATACAGCAGAAGAAGAATGGGTAGCTTTGAGAGATGAAGTAGTGAAGGCAGCAGAGGATTAAGTAGGTAAAAAAACGAGGTCTAGTAGAAATCCCTGGGAGACAGAAGAAATATTAAAATTAAATGATGAAAGTAGAAAATATAAAAATGCAGTAAACGAAGAAGGCAAAAAGGAATACAAACGTTTCAAAAATGATATCGACAGGAAGTCGAAAATGGCTAAGCATGGATGGCTAGAGGACAAACGTAAGAGTGTAGAGGCTTATCTCACTAGGGGTAAGATAGATACTGGCTACAGTAAAATTAAAGAGACCGGAGAAAAGAGATCCACTTGTATGAATATCAAGAGCTCAGATGGAAACCCAGTTCTAAGCAAAGAAGGGAAAGCAGAAAAAAATGGTTCAAATGGCTTTGAGCGCTATGGGACTGAACATCTAAGGTCATCAGTCCCCTAGAACTTAAAACTACTTAAACCTAACAAACCTAAGCACATCACACACATCCATGCCCGAGGCAGGATTCGAACCAGCGACCGTAGCTGTCACGCGGTTCCGGACTGAAGCGCCTAGAACCGCACCGCTACCACTTCCGGCCGAAAGCAGAAAGGTGGAAGGAGTATATGTTGTGGTTGTGGTCTTCAGTCCTGAGACTGGTTTGATGCAGCTCTCCATGCTACTCTATCCTGTGAAAGCTTCTTCATCTCCCAGTACCTACTGTAGCCTACATCTTTCTGAATCTGTTTAGTGTATTCATCTCTTGGCCTCCCTCTACGATTTTTTCCCTCCACGCTGCCCTCCAATACTAAAATGGTTATCCCTCGATGCCTCAGATCATGTCCTACCAACCGATCCCTGTTTCTAGCCAAGTTGTGCCACAAGCTCCTCTTCTCCCCAATTCTATTCAATACCTCCTCATTAGTTATGTGATCAACCCACCTACTCTTCAGCATTCTTCTGTAGCACCACATTTCGAAAGCTTCTATTCTCTTCTTGTCTAAACTATTTATCGTCCATATTTCACTT
This sequence comes from Schistocerca americana, assembly GCF_021461395.2. Lineage (NCBI taxonomy): Eukaryota > Metazoa > Arthropoda > Insecta > Orthoptera > Acrididae > Schistocerca > Schistocerca americana. The sequence continues at coordinate 397,703,040 of NC_060123.1, read as the reverse complement.
CCATACATGGCTACACTCCATTCAAATAGTTTAAGAAACGACTTCCTGACATTTAAATCTATACTCGATGTCAACAAATTTCTCTTCTTCAGAAACGCTTTCCTTGCCATTGCCAGTCTACATTTTATATCCTCTTTACTTCGACCACAATCAGTTATTTTGCTCCCCAAATAGCAAAACTCCTTTACTACACATTAAGTGTCTTACTTGCTAATTAAATTCCCTCAGCATCACCCGACTCAGTTCGAATACATTCCCTTGCTGTCTCTGACAGAATTACAATGTCATCAGCGAACCTCAAAGTTTTTATTTCTTCTCCATGGATTTTAATACCTACTCCGAACTTTTCTTTTGTTTCCTTTATTGCTTGCTCAGTATACTGATTTAATAACATCGGGGATAGGCTACAAACCTGTCTCACTCCCTTCCCAACCACTGCTCCCCTTTCATACCCCTCGACTCTTATAACTGCCATCTGCTTTCTGTACAACTTGTAAACAGCCTTTCGCTCCCTGTACTTTACCCCTGCCTCCTTCAGAATTTGAAAGAGAGTTTTCCAGGTCAACATTGTCAAAAGCTTTCTCTAAGTCTACAAATACTAGAAACGTAGGTTTGCCTTTCCTTAATCTTTCCTCTAAGGTAAGTCGTAGGGTCAGTATTGCCTCACGTGTTCCAACATTTCTACGGAATCCAACCTGATCTTCCCCGAGGTCGGCTTCTACCAGTTTTTCCATTCGTCTGTAAAGAATTCGCGTTAGTATTTTGCAGCTGTGACTTATTAAACTGATAGTTCGGTAATTTTCACATCTGTCAGCACCTGCTTTCTTTGTGATTGGAATTATTATATTCTTCTTGAAGTCTGAAGTCTTCTGAAAGAGTATATAGAGGGTCTATACTAGGGCGATGTACTTGAAGACAGAATTATGGAAATGGAGGAGGATGTAGCTGAAGATGAAATAGGAGATATGATACTGTATGAAGAGTATGACAGAGCACTGAAAGACCTAAGTCGAATCAAGGGCCCGGGAGTAGACAACTTTCAATTAGAACTACTGGCAGGCTGCGGAGGGCCTGTCCTGACAAAACTCTACCACCTGGTGAACAAGATGTATGAGACAGGCGAAATACTCCCAGACGTCAAGAAGAATATAATAATTCCAATCCCAAAGAAAGCAGGTGTTGACAAATGTGAAAATTACCTAACAATCAGTTTAATAAGTCACGGCTGCGAAATACTAACGCGATTTCTTTACAGACGAATGGAAAAACTGGTAGAAGCCGACCTCGGGGAAGATCAGTTTGGATTCCGTAGAAATGATGGAATACGTGAGGCAATACTGACTCTACGACTTATCTTTGAAGAAAGATTAAGGAAAGGCAAACCTACGTTGCTAGCATTTGTAGACTTAGAGAAAGCTTTTGACAATGTTGATTGGAATACTCTCTTTCAAATTCTGAAGGTGGCAGGTGTAAAATACAGGGAGCGAAGGGCTATTTACAATTTGTACAGAATCTGGGTGGCAGCTATAAGAGTGGAGGGGTATGAAAGGGAAGCAGTGGTTGAATAGGGAGTGAGACATGGTTGTAGCCTATCCCTGATATTATTCAATCTGTACACTGAGCAAGCAGTAAAGGAAACAAAAGAAAAGTTCGGAGTAGGAATTAAAATCCATGGCGAAGAAATAAAAACTTTGATGTTCGCCGATGACATTGTAATTCTGTCAGATACTTCAAAGGACCTGGAAGAGCAGCTGCACGGAATTGACAGTGTCCTGAAAGGAGGATATAAGATGAACATCAACAAAAGCAAAACGAGGATAATGGAATCAGGTGATGCTGGCGTAGTTAGATCAGGAAATGATAAGTATAAATTAGTAATTGAGTTTTGCTATATGGGGAGCAAAATAACTGATGGTGGTCGAAGTAGAGAGGATATAAAATGTAGACTGGCAATGGCAAGGAAAGCGATTCTGAAGAAGAGAAATTTGTTTACATTGAGTATAGATTTAAGTGTCAGGAAGTCGTTTCTGAAAGTTTTTGTATGGACTGTAGCAATGTATGGAATTGAAATATGGACGATAAATAGTTTGGACAAGAAGAGAATAGAAGCCGCCGAAATGCGGTACTACAGAAGAATGCTGAAGATTAGATGGGTAGATCACATGACTAATGAGGAGGTGTTGAACAGAATTGGGGAGAAGGGGAGTTTGAGGCACAACTTGACAAGAAGAAGGGATCGGTTGGTTGGACATGTTATGAGGCACCAAGGGATCACCAATTTCGTATTGGAGGGCATCGTGGAGGGTAAAAATCGTAGAGAGAGACCAAGAGATGAATACACTAAGGAGATTCAGAAGGATGTAGGTTGGAAGTAGGTACTGGGAGATGAAGAAGCTTGCACAGGATAGAGTAGAATGGAGAGCTGCATCAAACCAGTCTCATTACTGAAGACCACAACAACAACAAAATTGCACCTTGTCTTTAATCGTTAAGGAATTGGGTAGGTTCGTTCCGCCCCCCTCCCCCCCCCCCCCCCTGTTTCCGGAGCATTCTCATATTATGTTCTTCCTAGAGCAAAAATTGTTTCCTTATAGATCTTGGAATCGTGGAACTTACGTCTATCAAGTTTTCAGTTCATAAAACAAATAAGAATAAATATAAAGAAAAAGTTATATAAAGGTAAAAATAATTAAAAAATTAAATAAAACGGCAGGTAGGTTAGAAAATTTAAAAAGGGAAATGGATAGGTTGAAGTTAGACATAGTGGGAATTAGTGAAGTTCGGTGGCAGACGATCAAGACTTTTGGTCAGGTAAATACAGGGTTATAAATACAAAATCAAATAGGGGCAATGCAGGAGTAGGTTTAATCATGAATAAAAATCTAGGAGTGCGGGTAAGCTACTACCAACAGCATAGTGAACGCATTATTGTGGCCAAGATAGACACGAAGCCCATGCCTACTACAGTAGTACAAGTTTATAAGCCAACTAACTCTGCAGATGATGAAGAAATTGATGAGATGTATAATGAGATAAAAACAATGTAGTAAGTGAAAAACTGTTTTTCCTTTCATCATACTGCGAGGGACATCAGCGAGAAAAATTTTAGTAGAGGTTTAACATTATGCTTGAAGCTTGTTGGGAGGCGCCAAGCGTTCTCGTTCTCAAATACAGTATGAACAATGTCCGAATGTTTTGCGCGCTGTCACTTGCACTGCCTCAAGAGAAACATGCAGTTTCGAACGGAGATACTTGTCTTATCGTGTTGAACTTTTAACATACAATTAAACGTCTTAATGAGCAGATGATAACAGTATTTTTAAATTCGGTCGTCTGTTGGTCCTGGAAGGCGTCACACCGACAACCTGTAAATGGCAGTGATTGTGGGCTTTAGGAACCGTGATAGTCGCTTGCATTAAATAACAAAGATTTTGCATAAATACAGCATATAAGTAATTGTGCAGTGACATTCTCCATCGGTTGTAATGATAACTGCTCCCCTCATGCCACACTTTTGATAATCGAAGATGCGTTATTAACCTCACTTCCAGGCTCACATTCTTAACTATTTGTTACTGACAATTCTGCAGTAAACTTATGACGTCGAGATAGACTACTCTTCCGGGCCCATCTCTCCTAATTATCGTTCCTTTTATTTGATTCGTTACCTCGACGACTGGCAACACGCAGCTCTGCACCCGTATTCAAAGCAACTAACTCAGGAAATGATAATAATAAAAGAAGAAATATGAGCTGGTAGGGTGTGTCAATGTCAGTATCTAACTCGTGCACCGACGAAGGGAGGGAAGGATAGGTACTCGACCGATGTAAGGGCATGAAACAATTACGGTCTGTCTGCCATTCCAGCGCTGCACATCTCGAGGGTTTCAAGTGCTGTTCAGCAGCAGGTCTGAGGGCGACACACAAGCCGGGTCTCTGAGCAGACCTGAAGAACCTGCGACTCCGTGCTTTGAAGGAGACGAGTTCCAGCTCTGTGAGCTGCCACAGCGGAGAGCCACTTCTGTCCACACTACTTGTCTCAGTTTCTATTCCGCTACACTCACAAAGAGGTCGTCAGTTGCAGCGCAATGCGGCCAAAGGCTTAATGTAGGCCTTTCTACTCCGCTGACGATAGACTGCGAAGATACAAGGACAGTACTAACCTTTAGATTTGGATAACGGTTTCTGAAAGATTTCTGGATTCACATGAGACCCCGAATTAGGGCACTTACCTTCTGGATTATGTAATGACGTACTTCTGCCTCTTTTGTTTTATTTCGTGTTCAGATTTCATGATTTCGGTGGGAGAATGAGTGACGGAAGTGGAGTGATTATTTTTTATGATGTAAGATAACGTGATTGTTACGTAAATTTCATTTTATAAGTAGTATTTTTGCAAACATTATGTATTATTTTGTACGTTTTTGTCTGTCTATTGGGATATCTGTAAGATTTTCGTATTTTCATCTGCGACTCGATTACGTTGCTTTTAATGACTAAAATATTTAACTCTTCTTTTCGCTGGTGGTAGTGGCCATATGGCGTCACATGACACAAGTTCATGATGTTTTGACGGTATTATGGGCTTATTAGCTTATTAGCACTACACCGATTCCACGAATAATGGGTATACTGTACAAGCTGTGGAAACATTACCGTTGCAATACACACTCGCTTTCATTCTTCCCTATCCATAATCTTACGAAACATTTTATTTAGATGTACTGTAGCATATGTGACTTACTAATGTTATTCCGTACATTACAGATAATCTTATTCCATTATGAGTACCGTGGCTGTAACTTGGACATTTTTTTACATAAATCTTCTACCTCGTTCTTGAAAGGTACGTTTTGTATGACCATAATTTCCAAATTCTGATTCAATTGTTCGAATTTCCTTTGCCACCTTTTCCTTTTTTGCCCAAGGTATTGAGTGTGATACTATACAGAACGCCTGGTGAGGGTATATGTCCATCTCGTACACATAATCCTTTATGACACCAGGTTTTTTTATCAAAAACATTACCATGATTCCGAAGTACTTCAGCTAATTCGTACCTTTGGTAATTACTTAGATATTCGGATTCTAGCATTTTAATTTTTATAAGTTCATTGACGTCTGACGCTCCTTGATCAGTTAACGAATATATGGGACCCTTGTTGTTGAAGTAGAGTATTTTAGTGTTCATTATTTCGTATTTTAATTTGGTTATATATTTTGTTTTGAACTTCCAGTTTCCATACTAACGGTAACTCAACAACCCGTCCCTGATTGTTTAAGGAATACACACCCTTCTCAGTGTCGAGCGTTACGTCTCGTTCAAGCATAAAATCCCATCCTATAATACATGGATAAGTTAAATTAAAAGCCAACAAGAAGGTACTAATAAGTCGTTCCCCTTGCGCTAATATTTCTACCTGTACTTGGGCCTTTATAGGTACAGAATGTGTTCGTAATCCTCCAGATAAAGTACAGTTGGCTACCGATAATATTGGAAATTTTGTTTGCCATTTAAATATTCATAAAGTCCCATATACGTCACACTAAAGGTTGAGCCAGTGTCCAACAGGATGTTAATATCTTCATCTAAGATTTTAACTTAAACCATGGCTTGCACCACTTCAATAGAATTACTACCCAATTTTCTTGGATTACCTTCTCTAACATCCAAACCATTATTAAACCTCAATATGCGTGCCTTTAAGATTTTATTGCCTTCCGTCTCTTCGTCAGTTATACCGGGAAGGCTCAGGGCAAATGGTATTAGTTTGTTGCATCTGTTTGGTGGTTAGCCGTTTCATTGAGTACCACCACCTGAACCCCAGAATTCTGACCATTCCAATCATTGTTACTGTTAGTAGAGATGTTCTCAGGCATAGACATTACAGACGTTGGTACAAATTGTCCGTTAGCTGTAATAACATTAGTGGGAGCCCCCCAAAGAATATTCGGTCCATTACCCCACTGAACACGCCTGTCTTCGCTTGAATTGCTGCCCCGACTGTACTTCGTACTTTCGTTTCTATGAAAACCGTTTGAATTGTGTCCATTCTGATTCTGCTGATTTCTGTTGCTGTATTCATCGTTAATACTACGATTTTGTCCATTACTTTCGTAATTGTTATTAGAATTATTCCGTTTATAATACTTATCTCCAGCCTGATTACTGTTATCCTGATTGTTATACTTACTATTCAGGTTTCGATTAACATAGTGACCCTTTCCATTGTCCCTCGTTTTACTATTACTGTTATTGCCACTACAACAATTATTTTGTCGAGAGTTGTAAAAATTAGTACAGAGAAATTACGTCCAGGGAATCAATAACCAAAAAAAATTGCTCAGTATCGTCATCCAGTATGTTTATTAATTTCTCACGTAACCAATTCTCATAACCTTTCAGTAACTAATAGGATTATCCCAGTATCGAGTTTTATTGATGTACTTTTCAAAGTATTTTCGTAAAGTCCCTTTTTTAGGATTGTAAAATTCCGGACTATAAATTTCATTCCTTGATCGATTTTGTTTGCTTTGTGACCAATATTTCACAATGAATAATTTTTCAAAATCTCTGCATGTTCTGCAACTTTGAGCCGCTTCCGAGGGCCACAATGAAAATTCTCCACTGGTCGTCGACACTATAAATTGTATTTTATCCAGTTCCTTCCAAGATCTGGGAAACACATTTATGAAAATTTTTATAATCACCATTGGGTGCATAAAGTTTTTGTTATTCGAAAATATTTGAAATTATTTAATTTTGAGAGTACTGTGTTCAGCCTTACAGGATGAAACAGTCCCCTTAGTATCATAAAATCGATCTTCAAGATCCGACTCATCACTACTTCTACCGTTACTATGCTAGTTCTCTCGCCACTTTCAGTTCCTAACGGGTGATTGATTTCCCTTTTTTAAATACGTGATTCTAGGTCTTGTTGTTATTGTTGTTGTGACCTTCATTCCAGAGACTAGTTTTATGCATCTCCCCATGCTACTCTATCCTGTGCAAGCTTCTTCATCTCCCAGTACCTACTGCAACCTACATCCTTCTGAATCTTTTTAGTGTATTCATCTCTTGGTCTCCCTCTGCGACTTTTACCCTCCACGCTGCCCTCCACTACTAAATTGGTGATCCCTCGATACCTCAGAATATGTCCTACCAAGGGATTCCTTATTCTTGTCAAGTTGTGCCACAAATTTCTCTTCTCCCCAATTCTATTCAATACCTCCTCATCAGTTATGAGATCTACCCATCTAATCTTCAGCATTCTTCTGTAGCACCACATTTCGAAAGCTTCTATTCCCTTCTTGTCTAAACTATTTATCGTCCATGGCCACACTCCATAAAAAAAATTTCAGAAACGGCTTCCTGACACTTAAATCTATACTCGATGTTAACAAATTTCTCTTCTTCAGACACGCTGTAGTTGCTATTGCCAGTCTAGATTTTAGATCCTCTGCACTTCGACAATCATCAGTTATTTTGCTCCCCAAATAGGAAAACTCCTTTACTATTTTAAGTGTCTCATTTCCTAATCCAATTCCCGCAGCATCACGCTATTTAATTTGCCTACTTTCTATTATCCTCGTTTAGATTTTGTTGATGTTCATCTTATATCCTCCTTTCATCACACTGTCCAGTCCGTCCAGCTCTTCCAAGTCCTTTGTAGTCTCTGACAGAATTACAATGTCATCGGCGAGCCTCAAAGTTTTTATTTCTTCTCCATGGATTTTAATACCTACTCCAAATTTTTCTTTTGTTTCCTTTACTGCTCGCTTAATATACGTATTGAACAACATCGGGGAGAGGCTACAACCCTGTCTCACTCCCTTCCCAACCGCTGCTTCCCTTTCATGCCCCTTGACTATTATAACTGCCACCTGGTGCCTGTACAAATTGTAAATGGTCTTTCGCTCCCTGTATTTTACCCCTGCCACCCTCAGAATTTGAAAGAGAATATTCCAGGCAAGATTGCCAAAAGCTTTCTCTAAGTCTATAAATGCTAGAAACGTAGGTTTGCCTTTACTTAATCTATTTCCTAAGATGCGTCATAGGGCCAGTATTGCCTCACGTGTTACAACATATCTATTGAATCCAAACTGATCTCCCCCGAGGTCGGCTTCTACCAGTTTTTCCATTCGTCTGTAACGAATTCGTGTTAGTATTTTGCAGCCGCGGCTTATTAATCTGGTAGTTCGGTAATTTTCACATTTGTCAACACCTGCTTGCTTTGGGATTGCAATTATTATATTCTTCTTGAAGTCTGAGGGTATTTCGGGTGTCTCATACATCTTGCCCACCAGATGGTAGAGTTTTGTCAGGGCTGGCTCTCCCAACGCTGTCAGTAGTTCTAATGGAATGATATCTACTCCCGGGGCCTTGTTTCGACTTAGGTCTTTCAGTGCTCTGTCAAACTCTTCACGAATCATCCCATCTCCCATTTCATCTTCATCTACATTCTCTTCCATTTCCATAATATTGTCCTTAAGAATATCGCCTTTGTATAGGTCCTCTATATACTCCTTTTTTGCTTAGAACTGTGTTTCCATCTGAGCTCTTGATATTCATACAAGTGGTTCTCTTTTCTCAAAAAGTCTCTTTAATTTTCCTATAGGCAGTATCCGTCTTACGCCTAGTGATATACGCCTCTACATCCTTACATTTGTCCTCTAGCCATCCCTGCTTAGCCATTGTGCACTTCCTGTCGATCTCATTTTTGAGACATTTGTATTCCTTTCTGCGTACTTCATTTACTACATTTTTGTATTATCTCCTTTCATCAATTAAATTCAATATCTGTTCTGTTATCCAAAGATTTCTATTAGCCCTCGTCTTTTTACCTGCTTGATCCTCTGCTGCCTTCACTATTTAATCCCTCAAAGCTACCCACTCTTCTTCTACAGTATTTCTTTCCCCCATTCTTGTGAATCGTTCCCTAATTCTCTCCCTGATACTCTCTAAAACCTCTGGTTCTCTCAGTTTATCCAGGCCCCATCTCCTTAAATTGCCACCTTTTTGCAGTTTCTTCACTTTTAATCTACAGTTCATAACCAACAGATTGTCGTCACAGTCCACATCTGCCCGTGGAAAGGTCTTACAATTTAAAACCTGGTTCCTAAATCTCTGTCTTACCGTTAAATAATCTATCTGAAACATTCCAGTATCTCCAGGCTTCTTCCATGTATACATCTTTCTTTCATGATTCTTGAACCAAGTGTTAGCTGTGATTAAGTTATGATCTGAGCAAAATTCTACTAGGCGGCTTTCTCTTTCATTCCTTACCCCCAATCCATATTATTTTACTACGTTTGCTTCTCTTCCTTTTACTGGTATCGAATTCCAGTCACCCATGATTATTAAATTTTCGCCTCCCTTCACTACCTGAATAATTTTTTTATCTCATTATACATTTCATCAATCTCTTCATCATCTGCAGAGCTAGCTGGCATATAAACTTGTACTACTGTGGTAGGCGTGGGCTTCGTATCTATCTTGGACACAATAATGCGTTAACTATGCTGTTTGTAGTAGCTTCCCTGCATTCCATTTTTTTTCATTATTAAACCTACTCCTGTAACACCCCTATTTGATTTTGTATTTGTAACCCTGTATTCACCTGACCAGATGTCTTGTTCCTCCTGCCACCGAACTTGACTATTTCCCACTATATCTAACTTCAACCTATCCATTTCCCTTTTAAAATTTTCTAAACTACCTGCCCGATTAAGGAATCTGACATTCCACGCTCCGACCTGTAGAGCACCAGTTTTCTTTCTCCTGATAACAACGTCCTCCTGAGTAGTCCCCGCCCGGAGATCCAATGGGGGACTATTTTACCTCCAGAATATTTGACCCAAGAGGACACCATCATCATTTAATCATACAATAAAGCTGCATGCCCACGGGAAAAACTGTGGCTGTAGTTTCCACTTGCTTTCAGCCGTTCGCAGTACTGTAACAACAACGACGTTGTACTATTGTACATATAAATAATATTCTTTCTACTGATTTTTCGATAAACTTGTGTAATTGATGTTCTGATTTCATTTCTTTTTTTCTTGTTTCATGCCATTGTGTTATGAAAACTGTAAATAAGGTTTAATGTGAATATCAATGTTTATGTCAAATGTCAAGCAATATTGTAATAGAACTGAAATGTAACAAATGTTGAAACTGTTGTAAGATGTTTAAAATTGTAACTGTGCGTCTGGTCTGTACGTAGGCAATGTGTTAGGATATGTACAATGCAAAACCTCGGGTGAATGCCCAGTCTATCAGGGAGCGGTAAAAGGTGGATGGCAGGCGAGCGCGGGAAAATGCACGCGGGCACTGTATGGTACAACGGGCTCAGTAGTAGATTCGGTTTGGCACTGGTTTGAGCAACACCTTCTGGAGCGATGAGGCGCTCCTGGAAGACATAGCTTCACTGAGCCTCGGGTATGCCGTTCCAACGCCCACACAGCATGGCAAAATTCCATAGGCAATAAATGGAAAAGTATTGCGACGCTAGGAAGAATTAAAGTGCCGATGCGCCAAGAGCTATAGCTGTGGTTGTATGTGTGCCCTGTGCCTCGTCATCTCGCCGCCCGCCAACCGCCGCATCGATACTAGCAGGTTGAAACTCTTAGTACTGTATTCGTATGTATCAGAGAGTGAACTGTGCAATAATAACCTAAATTTTACCAGAATTTTCCCATCCTTTAATTATCCTCACAAGTAACCTAGACAGGGTCCTTTCCAAATGTTGTGCAATCCGAGTGTTCTAAAATGAAAATTAAAATTTGTGTTAACAATAATTATTTGCAGAACTAGCTATGTTAGAATGGTGTTTAAAGAAATGTTTTGTTAATGAACCAATAAATGAATAACGGAGGTCTAACGAAGTTGAAAGATAACTTTAATATTGATATAGTAATGAAGTTTATTATTTCGAGACAGATATAAAGGTCTAGAATGAAATTTTCACTCTACAGCGGAGTGTGCGCTGTTATGAAACTTTCTGGGAGACTAAAACTGTGTGCCGGATCGAGACCAGAACTCGGGACCTTTGCCTTTCGCGGGCAAGTGCACTCCCGACTGAAACAACCCATTCTAGAAACAACTCCCAGGCTGTGGCTAAGCCATGTCTCCGCAATATCCTTTCTTTCAGGAGTGCCAGTTCTGCAAGGTTCGCAGGAGAGCTTCTGTAAAGTTTGGAAGGTAGGAAACGAGGTACTGGCGGAATTAAAGCTGTGAGAACGGGGCGTGAGTCGTGCTTGGGTAGCTCAGTTGGTAGAGCTCTGGCCCGCGAAAGGCAAAGGTCCCGTGTTCGAGTCTCGGTCCGGCACACAGATTTAATCTGCCAGGAAGTTTCAGATATAAAGGTATTTAAATGAGCAGTAAATAAGATGAAAAGAGTAGTAACTTGTATACTGGAAATCTTGAACGCATAATAAATTCAGTAATCATTTTTTTTTAATACAGCGATCATAACAGTTTCAGCCCCCCCCCCCCCCCCTTAATTCATATGAATTCTGAAGTGTTCTAAATTGGTTTGACCAGCAAAAGTTAAAGTCAATATAAAAATCAAAATTTATCAGTGTTTTATCTTTATCAAAGTAGATATTTTGTGCGGGGCACGAAAGTGCTATTTTTAGGGTAACCTATGCCCGATTTTAATCAAATTAATAGACAGTATAAAGTTTTGTAGTATACATTATAGTGTAGTGTTATGTATTCATGATTTTTCCGTATCAGTACAGAACGTGAAACTATCAGTTTAATAGATTTTCTGGTTCTACAATTCTACTATATTATGCAGTGTTACTACTTGTTGTTTTGCATGAATATCTACCAACTTGTACAGGGAAGAAACTAAGTCAATACCTAATTAGGCTGGCAACCGTATTATTATCAAATTGGTAGCATCTGCAGTGTTGCTTTTGGTCCATCCTGACGTGTAATTGCATTTCGGACTTGCTTGACGGATCATTGTTATTACAGAGTGGATGTAAGTCTGATTTTCCACCATTCAGGTACACGTGGTCGATATCTATACAAAATCCTTTCTCATAAGGTGAACCCCGCTCAGTTAACATAGTACAGGCTTTAATGAGTACTGTGTCGCGGAGGTTACAAGTGGCTTCCCGGTGACAGGAAATCCAGTTGTTGTCGGTCACAAATTAACGTGAATACCGAACAGTGGATGTTCAGTGGCACGAATTGCAGTAATATTTAGTGAAGCAAATAGCAGTGAACGTCAGGTATGGTAGTGAGGTGTAATTTGCGTTCAGTATGGACAAGAACGTAGACACAATTGATGTGCCGAGCGTAATGGAAGTTGCGACTGGCAATGACAGGAGTTTACGCGGCCAGATAACAGATGGAGTTAGCGGTAGACAATTGGCATACATACAGTACCACGAACATGTTAACGAACAGATTGAAATGTCGAGATTGCCTAGAACACGGCGAGGAATAAAACAGGAAGTAGAGGATGACTTTGTAGATGATAGTGGGTATGTGAACGAATCCACTGACATTTTTGATTCACCACAGATAAAGAAAGAACCGAAAGAAAATTTTGAAGTAGGATCGGAACGCACCGATTCCATAGAACAAGACAGTATGAATATTTTAAGCATGAACAACTTATTTGAACGATTAACCAAACAAATTGCAGAACAGAATGATCAGCTTCAAAAACAAGTCAGTAATCAGGTTAGTCAGCTTAAAACACACGTTGACGGGCAGCTTAAAACACAAAGTAATCAGCTCATAACACATGTTGGTCAGCTTAAAGCACAGATCGAAGAACAAGGAATTAAAATTAGTAAACAAATCGAACAGGTAGAACAAAAAGTGGGTAATTTAAGTTCTGCAGTAAATACTATGAAGTCTGAAATTGACACAATTAATAAAAATATGAATACTGTGCAGGGGGAAATTGACGACATTAACAGTAGGTTTGATGTTGAAATTCTCAACATCCAAGAGAAAGTAGAGCCTCTAGTTGAAACAAAAGCAGACGAAAACGTTTTCGGTCTTAAAACTGAGATCGTTAACGAATGCCAACATGGAATATCACAGTTGAAAAAGGCAGTTTCAGATACTGAAAGAGATTAAGGCGAAAAAGTGACTGGATGTGTACTAAAGTGTGAACAAAATACATCGAAAATTCAAGGCAAAATTTTCGATCTCGAGAGTAAAATCAAAGATAGGCCTTGCGTGGTCTGTAATGGCACGCCACTTACGAAGCTTTTGGAAGGTGAGGAACGCTTCGATCCCGCCAAGAAACGTAGCGGATGGCATCCGTTGGATTTCATCAAAAATTGCGAGAGGATGTTTCCTAAACACTTGTCTGGCCAGGAGAAGATAAACGTAATAATTGGCGCCTTAGCAGGTGATGCTAAGTGCTGGGGAATCAACTTGAATATCGAACTAATGACGTTCGAAGAGTTTAAACAAAAGTTTACGGAAGAATACTGGTCGGAACAATAACAGGATCATTTGTGGCACGAGTTTATCATGGCCAAACTTCATGATAACAGGGGCAGGAATTCTTTGAAAGATTTCTGCGAATATTGTTACCGAAAGTTGACACATTTAAGAGGGAGAAGATCCGAATCTGAAATCGTATGGCAGCTATATAAAAAGCTTCCAGAAGATTCGTAGAGATATGTGGGAAGCAATCATCGCAGCTTCCAAGCGTTTCTCGGAAGGGTCGAAGACGAAGACCACTGGCCCGAAAGTCGTGCCAATCATCAGAATTTTAGTAACACGAATAACTGCAATAATGACGAGAGGAATGATGGCCATGGTTTTCGCGTCAACATGATACAGAGAGGTGGAGGCAGAGGAAGAGGGGGTTATCCAGGTCGCGGTAGAGGATACACCGCGCAAAATAATATCGACGTGGGAAACTGATTTCCGCGAACGTTGCGGGCCAAACCATAGCGGACAGAAAATATCGGCCCCGATTTAAGAAACAAGATGGGAATAACAGTAAAGATATGAGACAGGTAAGGGACAGGCGTGGAACGACGCAGCGTGTTGTTGCGAAACAAGCGTCAGATGCGTGCGCAGATGATTCATCTTCGCCGCCCAGTGCGGTACATGTTAACAGGCGAGTGGAGCATCAGAGGGCAACGACCCAGCCTAGCAGATCAGCTGTTCAGAGAGAAGCCGCTAGCAAAGGCAGCAGAATTAAGTACGAACATTGCCGTAAGAGCTGGCGAATACATTACGAGTGGTAATTCCGTGGCGAAGGAAATAGTGGACGGAACAGTGGATACACAGAGAGGTGCAGTTAGCAGTGTTAGCAATGAAGTAAATGGCGAGAATGAATTAGCAGAAGTAACTGATTGGCGTGTGCAGATCGACGATCTGTACAAGGGCCTCAAGCAATGTGAGTGGCAGGATTTTAAGAAGGAATATGAGGCAAGGAGGTTAATTAGTGAAAAAGAAAATAGTAGGGACGTCGATGAGGTGACGTGGCCCGAATTTAAAGAGGAGAGCGTAAATAGCGTCGCGCAAAGTACGTGTGCTGCCGATAGGACGATGTGAAGATAGGAAGGAATTGGAGGATGAAATCCTAAGCATTGACGAGGAAGTAACTTCTGTTAACGATCCGCCTACAGTACAAGCTGTTACCGACAGGCAACGTGGGGAAGGGGCAGGTAATTACCTACGAGTAACTGAATTCCACGAGGATTACACTAAATATGAAGTAACAGTGGATGTGAGTAAAGCTGATAATGAGGTAGTTTTGCCAAAAGAGGATATTGAGTTAAAATTAATGCCTGACGAAAATGCAGAGGAAGAATTTAGTGACTGTCTCAGAAAAGCTTTCATGTTAGAACCTGAAAGCGATCCAGAATGGTCGGATTCTGACGATTGTTCAGATGACGAGTATTTCGGTACTAGTGAAAATAATGAGAATACAGGTAACTGCCATATTGTACTTACTGATAATAAAGCTTCAAAGCAAAACCCAGATGTTGAGACTGAACCCAGATGGAAAGAGCCACCTGACGACTCAATGTCTATTTTGCAATGAGCTCAAGTAAGTAAAAACTTTGAACTCCAGAAACCGAGAAAGCCACCAGATATAAATGGTTCACAGGTCAGGAACGTATCTTGGGGCAATGTCACAGTTGACCAAGGTAGGTTGTGGAAAAAACAGGAAGGGGCATGATTTAGAGCCTGGGGCAGATTTATATCGGACTTTGAGAATGTCATGAACATCTTACACAATGAGTCTACTGGGGTCCCACGGGAAGAAATTTTGTAAGGTAGCAGAAGTAAAAGTTAAATTGAGGAAAAACTAGAGTTTTCACCTTGTACAAGCTTGGGGTTGAGTCAAAAGAAAGAATTAGTCAGAAAAAGGGCAAAGCAGAAAGCTGAATCTAGATCTAAAAGACATGATAAAAACCTAAAAGTTTCAAAACTTAAAATTGGAAACTATGTTCTTTTAAAAACCCACGAAAAATCTAGTGAACTGAACCATGAAATTTCCAAATTTAAATGTATTTATAATGGACCGTATATAATACAGAACATTCCACACAATAATGCTTACTACCTGATCTACCCAAAATCCAAGAGACCTTAAGGTGTAAGAAACGTTGTGGACCTGAATCTGTATGTTCCTAGGAGTGAGTGACCTAAGTACACTCAGAAAGCAATCTGCAGTAAATGTGCTGTATCTAACGATGAAACTATTTTATTCTAAATGTAACAAATCTTTGTAAATGTATGTATACTAATGCCAGTATGCTACTGTACTTATGTAAGTTTCAGATTACCAAATGTACTGTAAATGTAAAGGTGTATGGAAAACAGGGCTGAAAAGAAAAAGCAAATGCTCCAAGCCAACTATAAGATGGGACTGCCAAAAATCAAAGTGGGCAGTATGTGAGTCATAATATAAAGGACTGCCAAACACCAGAGGGCAGATAAATAGTCAAAGGAGAATTGTAAGTGTGGTACAGGTGATGTGATAAAATAATGCGAAATAGACTGCCCAAATCTGAATAATAGGCAGTAAATATGTGTAGTGAATTTTCTAAATAGTATTGTGTGTTTATTAGTAAATAGGGAAGTGGACTGCCATTCAATGCAAGCGGCAACCAATTGTTTCATAGTGTATGTAGGTATATGTATATGCTTTGTAGTTAAGTGTTTGTGTTCTAGATTTTGATTTTATTTTTCTGATAAATTTAATAATGATGAACTCGAAAGCCTGTGCTTTAGAAGCTAAATCATGTCTAATCTTCTTGCCACTAAATCTGTATGTTTATATTGTTCACACTGTCAACCATATCTTAACTAATGTATTATAAAATTGTTCGTTTCTCTACATAACTATTTTTTTTTATCTCTAATTATTTTTTCTCGTGCAGTTTTTCTTATTATTTGTATTATCAACTTTTCGTTTCTCCACATAACTATTTTCATCTTTAATTGTTTTCTCATGTAATTTTGTTAATTATTACATAAGGTAGTCTCACTTCCATGCTTAATTAGCAACCCACCTCATAAGTAAAATTAATATCACACTCTGTCGTAACGTGCAGATTACTCCCGTTGTGTTTAGCAAAATTCCTTCCCCTGCCAGCCCACGGCTACTTCCAGAACCGTTGTAGACCTCGCTGACCTTGGCCGCAGATCCCGTTGCCTCCCCGGGGACCTACCTCCTCCCCCTCTCGGCCGCTTTCACTGCACAGAACTGGGAGGACACTCCCTCACCCCCCTCCTTCACACGCCTTCCGCATTCCTCATGCCAGACCCTCTTGTCACCACCAACCATGACCCGCAAACATCGGTCGGCAGCCTCCTCGGGCAATCAACACCCGAAGCTGCATATTACACATGCCCAGTCTCTGCCAGCTCACTTCGACGAGTTCAAATATATATTTCAAACTGCTGATATACACGTAATACTTTTGTCAGAGACTTGGCTCAATCCAAGTATTCCTACAACTTCCGTAAACCTAGATGGCTATATCTTTCTCAGGCACGACAGATGCAACAGACGAGGGGGCGGAGTAGGGGCGTACATACGCTCTGATTTGTCACCAACAGTACTGCACACATCCGACAACAATGTAGGTAAACAAGGGGAATATATGTTCATAGAGATCAAATCACTTAACAGAAAGTGCTTAATATGTGTCCTTTACAAACCTCCTAAAGTAGGTGGGTTCGCCTGCTTCGAAACTGCCCTCTCTAGTCTCGAATCGTGATATGAACATGTAATTATAGCAGGTGACACTAACATCAATTTTCTGTGCAATAGTCCTTCCACTAGGAAATTTAAGAGGATGCTTTCTTCCTCAAATATGACGCTACTTCAGCTGGCACCTACTCATCACTAGATTACCAGTCACACTTTCATAGATATATTCGCAATGAAATCTCCGAACAGAACAATCCGCACCTCTCAAATATCTGCGCCTGGCATGTCTGTCCATGACATCATTTCCACGACGTATTCACTAGAATGTCCTACAAAGAAACAAAAACTGTGTACATACCGAGCCCTCAAACGCATAAATTTGCCTGAACTCGAAACTGAGGCACAAGAAATAGTTTGGGGGGTGACCTCTACTCCCCTCATGGACATAAACGACAAACTCCAGGATTTCACTAACAAAATTACTCAACTATATGACAAATATGCTCCAATAAAGACCAGAAAAGTAAAAAGGCAACCTGCACCTTGGCTGACTGATGAACTAAAACAGCTCATGAATCTCAGAGATGCTGCACATCGAGCATACAAGATACACCATACACCTGAAAATCATGCTGTATACAAGCAGAAACGAAACAAAGTCAGTCAAGCGGTGAGAAACGCTAAGCTCAGAATGCCCGTACATTAGCTGACAATAGATGTAGACCAGCTATCCTGTGGAAAAATCTCCGTAGTCTCGGTTTAGGCAAAATAAAAGTTGCAGAAAATCAAATGGTTCCAGCTGAAGAACTAAACCGATTCTTCACATTACCTACAACCAAAATTGAACCGCAAAATCACAGAGAATCATTGATTACTACATGGGGATGAACGACTGTAGCAAAGAAAAATTCTATCTACAGCACGTCACTTGCAGTACTGTCAAGAAAGCCATAATGCAGATTAGATCAGCATCTACTGGGCATGATGGTATCACTATCCAGATGGTAAAACTTATTATTGACCAACTACTGCCCTCCATTACAGACATTTTCAACGAATCATTAATCATAAGGGCTTTCCCTGAGGCCTAGAAACTGGGACAAATTAAGCCACTGCCTAAAAAGGACATCGCCACAGCACCCTCTGACTACCGCCCCAACTGCCTTCTTCCTGCATTATCAAAGGTCTTAGAATATATAGTTCATGACCAGCACACCAACTACCCAACTACTAACAACCTACTAGACGAATACCAATCAGGTTTCCGTAAACATTGAAGCACAACATCCGCTCTCATAAAGGTGAAAGATGACCTGAAACTTGCCGTGGACAGACAAGAAGCGACTATCATTTGCTTCTTAGATTTCAGCAAAGCATTCGATACTGTCGACTTCGACATCTTACTGGCCAAACTTAGCGGTCTAAATTTCTCACCAAGTGCAGTGCAATGGTTTCGCTCATACATGACGTCTCGTCAGCAACGCGTCCTGTCTGGGAATATAAAATCACAATGGCGGCAGGTAGTGCCAGGCGTTCCCCAAGGCTCAGTATTAGATCCTATATTCTTCTCTCTGTATGTCAATGATGTGTCATCGGTTCTGACCTATTGCAAATACCATATGTATGCTGATGACCTTCAATTGTATCTTAGTGCGAACCCAAGCAATCTCAATAAAGCTATTGAAAATTTCAATACTGACCCCGATGCACTGTCAAAATAGGAACAGGACATAGGTCTGAAACACAAATTGTGCTTGTTGGTCACTCTAAGCTCATTAGCCCAAGAAATCGGGAATCCGTACCACCTATTATCCTAAATGGAACAAATATTAACTTCTCTCCCTCAGCAAACAGTTTGGGAGTAATAATAGATGAAAATCTAAATTGGACAGAGCACGTAACTGCAGTGTGCAAGAAAGCATCAGCATCCCTTCATGTCCTACAAAAATATAAAGAACTCTTCCCTTTCGATCTGAAAAAGGAATTAGTACAAACGCTTATACTCCCAATCATTGACTACAGTGATATTATCCTACAAGGCCTCTCTCAGGAAAATTCTCGACGTCTAGAACTGGTCATGAATGCCTGCGTCCGATATATCTGTGACGTTCAGCTTTTTGATCACATTTCACCAGCATATGCAAAATTGTCCTGGCTGCGTGCAGACAAACGCAGAGATTTCCATACACTCTGTCTCAGCTATTGCCTTATAAACGTACAATGTCCCCCATATCTCTCCTCGTCCCTAACGCTCATGTCGGAACAACATGACAGAAACACACGTTCCCATTATAATAAAATCCTCTCCGTTCCACTACATCGCTCAGTCACCTTCTCCAAGTCCTTTACAGTAGCGGGAACCCGACTCTGGAATAACCTCCCTCGTTATGTTAGAGAACTTAAAAACATGTCCGGCTTCAAAAAACAGTTAATGACGTATCTACTTAAGTAACAGTAATGCCTTCCTCTGTACATGAATGCACTTCACCTCATTACTTCCCTCTTTCCCCCTCCTTAAATCTCCCTTCCCCAAAACTCGCTATACTAGTAAACATCTACTTTACACACCAAGATATTATGTACATCTCCACAAACCTTCATTACTATTGCCAATCCTTCTCACGTTTGCCATTATTATTTGATTTTTTTACTGTTATTATTATTGCTTTTATCATAATCTGTATGTATAGCACCTGTTGTAAAAATACAGCCAGCATTTACTTTATTAGGTCTTAGTCATGTTTATCATTATTATTTGATTTTTTTGCTGTTATTATTATTGCTTTTATCATAATCTGTATGTATAGCACCTGTTGTAAAAATACTGCCGCATTTACTTTATTAGGTCTTAGTCACTACTCTTTATTCATATTGTCACTAGAGTAAGCTAATTTTCTCATTTTTTACTATTGTCATGATGTAACTCTGATGTGTGAAATGCTGCATGTGTGGAACACTGGTCTGATGTAAGAGAGGGCCTGATGGCCTTAATCTGATCAGGTTAAATAAATAAATAAATAAATAAATTGATATTTAAATCATGTTGTGAGAGGAGGTTGGACTGTTCCAAAGGCACTTAAGTAAACGATAGGTAAATGTTCTCGCTATATTAAAAAGTATAGACCTATATAATGTAAGTGAAAGGAAGTTTTGGATGTAAAATTTTATGATGGTACATTCACACAAAGATTCAGAACCCCTGTATAAATATAAAGTTCAGTGTTCCCATCAAATCTGCACTTATTGAAATTTACTGGAAACAGGGGCATGTATAACAACAACAACGCTGTACTATTGTACAAATAAATAATATTCTTTACTCTGATTTTTCGATAAACTTGTGTAATTGATGTTCTGATTTCACTTCTTTTTTTTCTTGTTTCATGCCACTGTGTTAAGAAAACTATAAATAAGTTTCTATGTGAATATCAATGTTTATGTCAAATGTGAAGCAATATTGTAATAGAATTGAAACGTAACAAATGTTGAAGCTGTTGTAAGATGTTTAAAATTGTAACTGTGCGTCTGGTCTATACGTAGGCAATGTGTTAGGATATGTAGAATGCAAAACCTCGAGTGAATACACGGTCTGTCAGGGAGCGGTAAAAGGCGGATGGCAGGCATACTAGTAGGTTGAAACTTTTAGTACTGTAGTCGTATGGATCAGAGAGTGAACTGTGCAATAATAACCCAAATTTTACAAGAATTTTCCCATCATTTAATTATCCTCACAACTAACCTAGACAGGGTCCTTTCCAAATGTTGTGCAATCCGAGTGTCCTAAAATTAAAATTAAAATTTGTGTTAATAATAGTTATTTGCAGAACTAGCTATGTTAGAATGGTGTTTAAAGAAATGTTTTGTTAAGCAACCAGTAAATGAATAACGAAGGTCTAACGAAGTTGAAAGATAACTTTAATATTGATATAGTAATGAAGTTTATTATTTCGAGACAGATATAAAGGTATTTAAATGAGCAGTAAATAAGATGAAGAGTAGTAACTTATATACTGGAAATCTTGAACGCATAATAAATTCAGTAATCATTTTTTTTTAATACAGCGATCATAACAGTTTTAGGGTCCTCCTCCGTAATTCCTTTGAATTCTGGAGTGTTCTAAATTGGTTTGACCAGCAAAAGTTAAAGTCAATGCAAAAGTCAAAATTTGTCAGTGTTTTACCTTTATCAAAATTGACATTTTGTTTGGGGCACGAAAGTGCTATTTCTAGGGTAACCTGTGCCCGATTTTCATCAGATTAATAGACAGTATAAAGTTTTGTAGTATACATTATAGTGTAGTGTTATGTATTCATGGTTTTTCCATATCAGTACAGAACGTGAAACTATCAGTTCAATAGAATTTCTGGTTCTAAATTTCTACTATATTATGCAGTATTGCTACTTGTTGTTTTGCATGAACTTGTACAGGGAAGAAACTCAGTTAATGCCCAGTTAGGCTGGCGACCGTATTATTATCAAATTGGTAGCATCTTCAGTGTTGTTTTTGGTCCATCCTGACGTGTAATTGCTTTTCGGACTTGCTTGATGGATCATTGTTATTACAGAGTGGGTGTAAGCCTGATTTGCCACCATTCAGGTACAAGCGGTCGATATCTATACAAAAATCCTTTCTCATAAGGTGAACCCCGCTCAGTTAACACAGTACAGACTTTAACGAGTACTGTGTCGCGGAGGTTACAGTACCAGCACAGCAAGGCCGTTTTGGTTAGTGTTACAGGGCCAGATCAATCAATCGTCGAGACTCTCGCCCCTGCAACTACTGAAAAGGCTGCTGCTTCTCTTCAGGAACCAAACGTTTGTCTGGCCTCTCAACAGATACCCTCCGCTGTGGCTGCACCTACGATTCAGCTATGTGTATCACTGAGGCACGCAAGCCTCCCCAACAACGGCAAGGTGCATGTGTCATGGGGGTTATTAACAATCTTTATTACGTCTTTCTTAAATTCTTGATCTTGATGATCTCGTTGTTTCTGTAATTCTAACATCTCCTCCCGAAAACTATTTCCGCAAATTCGCGTCGTTTCTCTTGTTCAAAAATTTCCTATCTAAAGGCTTTATTCTAAGACCACGTTGTTTATGTAGCTCTAATTCCTCCTGATTTGATTTCACTAGTAATTCAAACAGCTTGTTGATACTGATATCTACAGATGGCATATTGTTCGAAAATCGTCACTTTCGGTATCTTGATTACTCCTCATCAAACTAATTCTACTCATATTTGACATTTAAGGTTCCAACAAATCCTCTGTCCTATTAACATCTGAATTTTCCACACGGTTTTCATCCTCTCTCGCACTTTCACAAACTCCCCGGACTTGCGTCTAGATTCGATCTTAAATGGTATCCCTATTTCAGAACAACACTAAAATAATAATACATAGTAAATAAAATGTATGTCTAACTACTCATACAGTTTCTGCGTCACGAACTTGACTCAATTATCTGCGTAATTAAAATGAAATGGAATCACAATGAGGTACTGTTGAGCCAGTAATAAAATATATTTACACATGCAAGTCCGAGCCATAGTAACACAAGTCAGTTATATACTACCTGACGTACACTTTCTGACGTCTTTCAGTTCCCGGAGGTAGGCGCCTCGTTGTCGGCCTCACTTACAGATGCCCCCTTCCGTACGCAATTAGGTCGTGTCTGTTGTGACTTGGCAAGACAGCCAAGTCACTAGGAGAGGAAGCCGAAAGACACGCGTTTAAGCTCACGCAGGCTGGCGTGAGGTCTGGAACAGATAAGGGAATTTATAGTAGCAAAGAAGTAACTACTGGAATACTTAACTTTAATTCATAATTGGTGAACATCGGTCTGATGGTACATGCATCACAAGATAAATAGCAAATGATAATGGCGCCTTACTAGGTCGTAGCAAATGACGTAGCTGAAGGCTATGCTAACTATCGTCTCGGCAAATGAGAGCGTAATTTGTCAGTGAACCATCGCTAGCAAAGTCGGCTGTACAACTGGGGCGAGTGCTAGGAAGTCTCTCTAGACCTGCCGGGTAGCGGCGCTCGGTCTGCAATCACTGACAGTGGCGACACGCGGGTCCGACGTATACTAACGGACCGCGGCCGATTTAAAGGCTACCACCTAGCAAGTGTGGTGTCTGGCGGTGACACCACAGTGTCGTTGGGCGTGCGTCGTGGGTTATCGTAGTGGAGTGTATGAAACATATAATTAGAAGTTTTCAGTCACAACAATTATATTTCACCACTGTTTATCACGTAATAATTTTTTCTTAGCTTTTTTTCGAGCCACGCTTTGGACGCCAGTTGTACCCGCTTCTCGTTATAGTCCGCATCTCGTGATCTAGTGGCTAACGTGGCTGCCTCTAGACTACGAGGCCCTGGGTTCGTTTCTCGGCCGGGTTGGTAATTTTCTCTGCCTGGGGACTGTGTGTTTGTGTTGTTCTCATCATTTCATCATCATCATCATTATTCGTGACAATGGTTAGATTGGACTGTGTAAAAAATTGGACTGTGTAAAAATTGGAACTTCGTACGGGCCCTGATGAGCGCCCCACAAACCAAACTTCATCACCATAATTATTTTCGTTATATCTACATATCTGATGGAGCAGCCATGAACATCTTCACTGTAACGGCGACTAAGTTTCGTGTTTTCACAATGACAATTAATGCAGAATTTTTGTATTGTCCATTACCGTTCATTTATTGCTGTCTTACCGAAGATAAGATAGTAAATAATGTTTGTGGATGTCTTTTATTATTTCAGCTTCCTATTTTCGAGATTTCTATTTATCCGCACTGTTTCTGATTTTGTATTATTTCTATCCGATTGGAAGTGAAATGTTAAATATCTTATAAGTCACAATTTACGCTTCGTAATATTTCATAACAAACCTTCTGTCATTCAGAGATACAGTTTGCAGGTTTAATATGATTATCGTTGATTAATACACACTTTAGTTTCTTATTAACAACATTTAATAGTAATTAAATGATAATGAATGATGGCGTTTTGTACGTAAGGGAAACGAGGGTTGAGCCTACAATGACTCTCAGTAATTAAGGCAAATATAATGTACGCGATTTTTATAGTTCATCACTCAAAGATATAGCAAGGACTATGGTCCAGTACAATACTTCGATACTGTCATTCAAACTTCGTACGCTTTTACTTTCACAAAGCTAAGTGTCCAATTCCATTTTTGATAACGGTAGTTTGCCTACGTGGTATTCTTCTACTTTTTTCGTCAGTTAAGAAATGCTTTTAACTTCAATTGCCTTTAATTTAGTTTGCCGTTCATAATGAAAGAACTATCATGTGTCATTGTTGTTGTTTTACCGTACTTTAAATATTTTCTTTCTTCTCGGTGATTATGTAAAGATTAGCTGGGTGGATAATCATTGAATTGTTTATAATTCTAATACGGTTAAGTGGGCTGACCCTGTTGCTTCTCGTAAACCGAGAAGTTGTTTGTCAACAAGCTGTCGACTTAATGAGCGCGTGTCGAATACGAGTAACTGGCTTAAGCTGTTTGCACTGCTGGTGCTTCAGAGTTGTTTCATAAAGCCAAGTGCTCTTGTTTGCATTTTTTTTAAATTCTGGAAGTCATTCAAATTGTTGGTTAAGTTGGTGTCAGAGGAAGCAATCACCTATTGGCTTAATTCACAGACAGCTAAATTAAAAGGTTAAAATTAAATGGGTTTGTGACGTTTAATGCCAAGAGATAATTCTAATACTTGTAATCGCTTTTCATTGCAAACTTCCAGTGTGTGTGGGTTGGGGGGTTACGTATGTTTATTGCCATTATTAAACATCTTAGGTGAGCGCTGTGACTTCTTGTCATGCCTGATCCTAACAGGTTTATGTTACAGGTATCATAAGTTATTCAAAGCAGAAGAGCCAAGAGACGGACTGTTATAATACCAATATTGTGGCACATAAGCCCCCGCCCTTGAAAGTTAAGTCCTGTGGATTATCCCTGTTTGTCAATGGATTTGCTGGAATTGTATCTGTCGTTTAATTGAATATCTTTAGTGATAACTCGATCCAGTCCTTTGTGAAATTATGAGTTATAATTATGTGTTCCCAGGACAAAAGTCATGCTTGAAGATTCTTGGAATTCTTTGTACATATTTTTTATTGTTAATATTATTTTATTGGCAACAGGAGTTGTAAAGTTAATAATATTCTTTAGTGCTGGTTATCAGAGTTTGTTTCAGCTTTTCGGAACTGACCATCTATACTCAAGTGTTTAAAAGTTTACTAGAGACTAACAATAAATCTGTTATTAAGGTATGTTTGTAAAGTGGCTTGACGCCTTACCGCTCCTTTCCCACTCCTACCATTTCAACAGTTATCAGTGAAGTATATATACAAAAGCAGATGTACTGCTGCCCCTTTGTCTCTGCTACGCTAATAAAGGATTTTGTATTAGAATTTGCACCCATTGCTGCTGGGTTTCAATTTTTTTACCAGTGTTGTTTTAGAGATTTCTGCAGTTTCGTCCATTATTACTTAGTCACTTTAGCGTTACGGTCATTTGGAAGACTTTTATTGTTTTTATAACTTTTTCGCATGTGGCCTGTTTCATCACAAGAGACAGAACAAAAATAAAAGAAACTTACTGAAATTTTCAGGCAAAATATTCTTATCAGACTCTTTAAATTTTTCACACTTTTAAATTTTTCTCACTTTTTATGATAACCTGTTTATGGTTGTAACATAAAAGAAGTGATTGTATGAAAAATAAAAAAGATAATGGCTCATAATAAATCAGTCACGGTCTCTGCAAAAGGAATATAGTTTTTTCCAGAAGATTCGCACTCGATATATTTATTGTTTCATGCTTATCCTCATGTTTAATTATTTTATTCAGCCCTAATTTATCTGTAAAAAACTGACGACATGAGAAGCTAGAGACTGCATTTTGCATTCACCCCATCCGCGATGCAAGATACTATTAGATTCTCCGCAAATAGATGATTCTAGCCACCTGCACGAATTCGTAATCGAACGACAGATTCTCGTTTTGGACATAAACTTGCGAGCAGAAGGTACTGGAAATATTAATAGTAAAAATCCATTTTTATTATGTAGCAGAAACAC
Organism: Schistocerca americana; assembly: GCF_021461395.2. Classification (NCBI taxonomy): domain Eukaryota; kingdom Metazoa; phylum Arthropoda; class Insecta; order Orthoptera; family Acrididae; genus Schistocerca; species Schistocerca americana. The sequence goes on along the minus strand of NC_060123.1, from coordinate 397,676,769 downwards.
TGAACGAAGAAGACCATGTCTCGAGACAAAGTTCCTTTTTTCGTCAATTTTTCACATGTAGTGATATTTTAAACATTTCTCGTGAAGGAAATCTTTGGTGTGGATAAAATACTTGAAAAAACGGATTAATGTCACTCTTGACCGAAATAAAATATTTGTTTGGAATGGTTACATACGTATACCCGCGGTCTAGGGGCCGCCGGCATGGTAGCTCAGCATGTTCAGTCAGAGGGTTAGCTGCCCTCTGTAATAAAAAACTGAGTCAACGGCACAACACTGAACTTGAACGGGTGGCATGGGACATCCCCACCGAACAAATACATCGAACAAAACGAAATCAATAAAAAAATTTAAAAGAAGGGGTAGCGACTTTGATTCATAATCAAAACGTCTTCGGTCCCGGCTTCGAATCCCGCCACTGTTTAAATTTTGAGTAATAATCGGCATTGGCGGCCGAAGGCTTCAGGAATAAGAAGTCACCCCCCCCCCCCCCCTCTGCCAACGGCCTTGTCAAAGAGAACGGAGGAGCGGACAGAGGTTCAGGACCCTCTCTTATATATAGGGTGGGAAACTGCCCCAAAACGCGGAAGAGTCAGGAATGGTCAAACGCATGAGGGTCCAGAAGGCAATAGAAACCACTGCATTACAGACACGTACCGTGTATCCACACTACATGTGGCCTGTAACTGAAGAAGTGTCATGATGATCTCTCCACTGGCAAAACATTCCGGAATAGTACCCCATTCGGGTCTCCGGGAGGGGACTGGGAAACGGGGAGGTTACCATGAAAAAAATATTGAATAATCAACGGAAGGATAACGTTCTATGAATCGGGGCGTGCAATGTCAGAACACTGAAAGTGGAAGGGAAACTAGAACATCTTAAAAGGAAATGCAAAGGCTCAATCTAGATATAGTAGGGGTCAGTGAACTGAAGTGGAAAGAAGACAAAAGAGTTATGGTCAGATGAGTATAGGGTAATATGGCGGCCGTTTGCACCGTTTTACATTGTCGAACGCTTTTTCCAGGTCGACAAATCCTATGAACGTGTCTTGATTTTTCTTTCGTCCTGCTTCCGTTATTAATCGCTATATCAGAATTGCCTCTCTCGTGCCTTTACCTTTCCTAAAGCCAAATTGACTGTCATATAGAGCATCCTCAACTTTCTTTTCCTTTCTTCTGTATATTATCCTTGTAAGCAACTTGGATACATGAGCTGTTAAGGTAATTGTGCGATAATTCTCGCATTTGTTAGATCTTGCCGTCTTCGGACTTGTGTGGATGATGCTTTTCCGAAAGTCTGATGCTGTGTTGCCAGACTCATACACTCTACACACCAACGTGAATATTCTTTTTGTTGTCACTCCACCAAATGATTTTAGAAATTCTGGTAGAATGTTATCTATCACTTCTGTCTTATTTGATCTTAAGTCCTCCTCTTTTAAATTATGATTGTAATACTGGATCGCCTATCTCTTCTAAATCGACTCCTGTTTCTTCTTCTATCACATTAGACAAATCTTCCCCCTCAAAGAGGCTTTCAATGAATTCTTTCCACCTATCCGCTCTCTCCTCTGCATTTAACAGTGGAATTCCCGTTGCACTTTTAATGTTATCACCCGTGTTTTTAATTTCACCGAACGTTGTTTTAACTTTCCTCTATGCTGATTCTGTCCTTACGACAATCATTTCTTTTTCGATTTCTTCACGTTTTTGCTGTAGCCATTTCGTCTTAGCTTCCCTGCACTTCATATTTATTTCATTCCTCAGCGACTTGTATTTAGTTTCGCGAAACATTTTTGTACTTCCTCCTTTCATCGATTAATTGAAGTGTTTCTTCTGTTACCCATGATTTCTTTTCATTTCCCTTCTTTGTAACTATGTTTTCCTTCCTAACTTCTGTGATGGCCCTCTTTAGAGATGTCCATTTCTCTTCAACTGTACTGCCTACCGAGCTATTCATTATTGCTGTATCTGTAGCCTTAGAGAACGTCAAGCGTATCTCGTCATTCCTTACTATTTCCGTATCCCACTTCTTTGCGTATTGATTCTTCCTGACTAATGTGCCCCACGACTATTAGATTTTCATCCCCCTTTACATGCTGTATTACCCTTTCAGCATCCTTATACACTCTCTCTATCTCTTCATCTTCTGCGACGTCAGCATGTTTACCTGAACTATCGTTCTCGGTGTTAGTTTGTTGTCGATTCTGATAAGAACATCCCTCTCTCTGAACTGTTCACAGTAACACGCTCTCTGTCCTACCTTCGTATTCATAACGAATCCTACTCCTGTCATACCATTAGGGTGTAAGACAATGATGTAGCCTTTCACCCCTATTGTTCAGTCTGTACACCGAAGATGCAATTATGGAAATAAAAGAAAGGTTCAGGAGTGGAATTAAAATTCAAGGTGAAAGGAAATCAATGATACAATTCTCTGATGACATTGCTATCTTGAGTGAAAGTGAAGAGCAATAACACGATCTGCTGAACGGAATAAACAGTCTAATGAGTTCAGAGTAAGGACTGAGAGTAAATCGCTGAAAGACGAAGGTAGTGAGATGTAGTAGAAATGAGAACAGCGAGAAATTTAACATCAGGATTGATGGTCACGAAGAAGATGAAGTTAAGTAATTCTGCTACCTAGGCAGTAAAATAACCAATGACGGACGGAGCAAGAAGGACATTGAAAGCAAACTAGCTATGGGAAAGAAGGCATTCCAGGCCAAGAGAAGTCTACTAATATCAAATATCGGCCTTAATTTGAGGAAGAAATTTCTGAGAATGTACGTCTAGGGTACAGCATTGTGTAGCAGTGAAACATGGACTGTGGGAAACCGCAATAGAAGAGAATCGAAGCATTATAGATATGGTGCTACACACGACTGTTGTAAGTTAGGTGGACTGATAAGGAAAGAATTGAGGAGTTTCTCAGCAGAATCGGAGAGGAAAGTGTTATGTGGAAGACACTGATAAGGAGAAATGGTTCAAATGGCTCTGAGCACTATGGGACTCAACTGCTGAGGTCATTAGTCCCCCTAGAACTTAGAACTAGTTACACCTAACTAACCTAAGGACATCACACACATCCATGCCAGAGGCAGAATTCGAACCTGCGACCGTAGCGGTCTCGCGGTTCCAGACTGCAGCGCCTAGAACCGCACGGCCACTTCGGCCGGCGATAAGGAGAAGGGACAGGATGATAGGACATCTGTTAAGACATAAGAGAATGACTTCCATGGTACTAGAGGGAGCTGTGGAGGGCAAAAACTGTAGAGGAAGACAGAGATTGGAATACATCCAGCATATAATTGAGTACGTAGGTTGCAAGTGCTACTCTGAGATGAAGAGGTTAGCACAGGAGAGAAATTCGTGGCGGGCCGCATAAAACCAGTCAAGACTGATGACACAAAAAAAAGGAATGGTTACCGGTTTCGGTCAGAATGTGACCATCTTCAGTTCATTTATACAATCATGGTAGCTGGTGGCGCTGAATGGAGTAGGTGTTACGACTTCACGAACGCCATGAACAATTTAGCAAAAGCACAAATTTATTATAGAGGTATAGCTACAACTGGCTTGGCTCACTACAAAGTGAAAACTGGTACCATTTCTGCACAATACATGCGATATCTCAGCTGTTGAGACATCAGTATAACGCCATCTGATGTTGAATAAATATACTCTCGTGCTCTCTAACATACGACAGCAAATGAGTGTGTGTCTGTGTGTGCGTCTGTGTGTAAGTGAAAAATAAGGCAGCAGTCTACGCAGTAATGCTTCATTGTTACCTATCCTTTAATCGACGATCTCCAACGTTCAAATCTGTTCAGCCCTGCGGCTGCAGGAACTGTGTGTTTGAATGCTGGCATATGAAAAACGAGCGGTTTTCTCCCGCTTTTCAAAATGCCGCTTTCTCCTACTTTTACCGAGCGAGGTGGCGCAGTGATTAGCACACTGGATTCGCATTCGGGAGGACGACGGTTCAATCCCGTCTCCGGCCATCCTGATTTAGGTTTTCCGTGATTTCCCTAAATCGTTTCAGGCAAATGTCGGGATGGTTCCTTTGAAAGGGCACGGCCGATTTCCATCCCAATCCTTCCCTAACCCGAGCTTGCGCTCCGTCTCTAATGACCTCGTTGTCGACGGGACGTTAAACACTAATCACCACCACCACCACCACCATCTCCTACTTTTCAAAATGCGAGCATACACTGACCACTATGGCAACTCAGTGAATACCACACCCCGATAATTTCGGAGAAAAGTCTAGCTTGCAGATGGAGGTAACTACTGAATTGCGTATATCGCTATCCCGATGTCACCACAGACGAAAATATTCAAATGTTGCGAAATACTGCAAGGTGAATCACGCAAATGCTGTACTGAATTGACAGAGCAATCAGATCTCGGGGAATTTCAAGAAAATATGATGAAACGTATCTCTCAGTATAGCAGGAATAATATGTTTGTAACACGCAGGTGATATGGGTGTTCACAGGCTATGCAGCACAAAACTGCCGAACCTGGTAGCAACTACAACTGAAGCGAACTGAGCTTGGATGACACACGCGGATACTTCATTCCATGCTGGTGCAACTGTATACCGCTCGAAGTGGCTGGCTAGTCTCTCTACAGTTCAAGACCAGGTGTTTCTAGTGGCTGAGAGATTTGGAGAACTCACTGACCTCTGCATCATTGTCGGTCAGGACAGCAAGGACAACTTCACCTCGTTGAAAGATTTCGGGGAGGCTTTTAAGATATGGAACAACCACGTTGGGCTCGCTAAGGCTTGATTGAGTCTATCGATCTCTCGTTTCAATGCCTGTATAAGAAAATGACACAAAGTAAAAAAGCGATCGAGGAAATAACAAAATCTAAGAAATATTACGTTCTATGTCAATCAAAGATTTTACTAGTCGTCGTAAGAGGAAGCTAAATAACATCTCGAAAACAATGCCTGGATTCTGTGGTGGAGACCTTATTTTGCGAGTTCCAGATATAAAACTGAGTATTTCGCAAAGGCTGATACTGACCTCAGTATGAGCGAGGTTACGAGACGACCGCAGCTGCGTTCCGGAAGCCGTCGTAAAACCTGGATGAGGGCAGCACCGTCGCGCGACGTATAACGTCCTTCACCTCCGAAGCGGAGGGATGCAGTCGCTCGTGAACCGAAAGCGTCCTCTACCAGAGCACTCTCTGAATAGTTCTCCCCCTTTCTGACCGCACCGTATGCCTCTCCCACATCGAGCAGAACACTGAGGCAGTGAAGAGCTGGGAACTTCTATGAGTCTTCAGTTGAGTAATGTAAACAGAAAGGGGACAGTTACAAGGTGCGTAACTTGTCGAGTGTCATTACCACATCCGGTATAGCCCACGTTAGCTGTCGTTCGAAGTGCACTGTAGCGAAACTAGGTAGAGGTGGTGCAAAAGTTTTTAATATTTTTTTATCGCCATCGTCCTTATCTTCATCAATAGCCTTGCGTATTTCATAAATTTGTCGACAAACCTTCCATTAGGTTGTCCTCTCCACCTTTTCCAATCAGTAAACGATATTTTGACTTTCAGCTATCAACTTACTTGGTACCTATACGATCCCCACATCTCTCTCCATGTCCTGCACACCTCCAGATTGCTCTTCCATTCTGTTTTCTTCTCCTTCAAAGAAATTTGTGGGTTTGGTTTGTATTCCAGATAAATGTTTTCCCTTTAACTTATGTTCACAGAGCTGTTTTCCCGTTTCGTCGCGGCAATACATTGTTTCTTTACTACCTCACTACATAATGGCTTAACACGTCGAAAATAAATTGGAAAGAAAGAAAATGTCTAAATAAATAACAACCAAAATGGAAAAACGACGCATTTGTTGAAAAGACAGATGTTGTACACTTATTTCCTATTTCTTTAATGCGATGTACGCATGAAATCATAAGACACTGCCGTTCATTTTCTAACTCTTTCCGGGTTTAGTAAACCATATCAAGTGTGAAGCATTAAACAAAAAAAGAGCGGAGAAAACACTATGTTACTGATCGATATGGGAACACAGTTTTGTGAACATAAGAAAAACGTGCAGTAATTATAAAAATAACAGCTTCTTTACGTTATGTGTTTCCGTTAATTTTGGTTTACAAGTGCAAGTGTCCTTGCATGATGTCTCAACAGTTAGTTGATGCACATATCGCAAGAAATGTGTAAAGATATAACGTTGATTAATGACTAAAAGTGAATGTGGTCTAAGAAATCCATATACGTAAGCAGAACATCAGTAAAATTCTCTAGATAGCTCATTCCTTCTATTTTGTGGTTCAGTCTGTTCGATGGTAAGTTTAACTGGTTGGTTTTTAAAATTACTAGGGATTCTATTTCCTCTGTAATTTTCATTTTCTCCTCTTTCTTCGTGCGGTTTGGAGCTTGTGGTAAAAGTTGCGGGCGGGCGTTCGTTGTTGATGGGACGCATCGCAAACCAACTTGGATTACTTTCGTTAAATTTCTTTCGGGTGGTGTCGATCGTAAATGTTCAGAGCGGTGTTTGTTGATTATAAAATGCATCGCGAATGCACTTGGTTTATTTTCGTTGGATTTCGTGTGCTATTTCAATCGAATCCGAAAATTGCTCCCCGTTTCCCTACGCATGTCAGGTTGCATCTAGGAGAACCTGTGTTCTGTTTAACTCCTTGGAACAAGTAAAGAAAATTTCATTTACAGATTATTAATTTTTACGAAAATACAGACTGTGAAAACTGATTAAAGTAAATTCGGAACTGGGGATAGGTCAAGGAGGCAAATTACCGTATTTTCTACGAAAAACGTTTGAGGATTATTGGCTACAGTATGTTTGAGTCAGTCAGGACAGAGAGCGTCGCACGTTCTGGAGACGAGAGATATTTATATGCGCTCATCTCGAGGAGTCGCACTTTTAATGAGGGCGTCTTTATTTAGTTGTACTAGTAAAAATGTTGAATTTTCCTTCGTTAATAAGGAGACTGTTTCGGAGAATGATAGATATGTGGCGAATACAACGTTTCTGGAAGACTCGAGAATTTATGAGAATTTTTGTCTTTTCTTCTCATTAACTAAAACATTGTGTAAGGCATGCTGAAGCAATTCCAAACTTTAGATTACTCATTGTCAGTGAACTGTGTAGTGAACATACTAAAAGGGACAACCATCGTTGAACATTCAAAACGTTTATTGACTGTTATATTTTTAGTTATTTAAGCAGCTTGTCACCTGTGTGATTATGTTGGCCGTTATGAAGAGAATGCGCTAAGTGCATAAACGTGGATAGTACGAACAATAAACAAATATATGTTTTTACATCAGGAAGTGTGTGTTAGTACGGACTTGTTAGGGACCGCTGTATCGTTCAAATGAGAATATAATACCAACACTTTACACAAGAACTTGTTTTATTCAGTAGCAGGAGATAGGATATTTTATGCGCCCTGCTACATGTATAGTGTACTTTGTCTTTTAAACCGTCTTTACAGGTTGAACGACACTACATGTCGCTTCTGGTCAGCCCTCAGTTCTAAGGAAAATCACAGAGTTGAGGAAGGAAGGTAGGGAGATTGGGTTTAACGTCCCATCGAGGTCGTTAGAGACGGAACACAAGCTCGGATGGTGTCAAGCATTAGGAAGGAAATCGGCCGTGCCATTTCACAACAACCATCGCGGCATTTCCTGTGGCGATTTAGGTAAATCACGGAAAACCTAAAACTGGATGGCCGGACGCGGATATGAACGTCGTGCTCTCGAATGCGAGTCCAGTGCCACAGAGCTGAGTGAATGTCAATAGACAGATACTATCTGCGCTGTTGCATGCCTATCTGTCCAAAAGTATCCTGACAGTTATTATTCTGAACTCTGTTGGCGACAGTTTCAAGAAAGTGCTTGAATGTCAGTGGAGGAATAGTAGACTATTCTTTCTCATGAGCCGAAACGAGAGAAAGTTGTGATGTTGAACGCTGCGGTCTGGACTGACGTCAAAATTTAATTCTTATCTTTGCGCTTCATTGTTGACACTACATATGATGGCAGGTAATGTTGTACAGACATTCGCCAAACCTAAATTCTTCAGCCGGATTGCCAAAAGGTATAGTGTGATTCAGCGCTCCAAATCTCTCGTTTCCACTCATCCACTGTCCACTGGTGTCGTTCTGTACCCCCCTCCAAGTGCCGCTTATCACTGACTACAAATGTTTCGCTTATGAGGAGAATTTTTGTAGCAGGAAAGTTGTAACAGTTTTAAACTTGACCTGTCAACTAATATGACAAAGAATCTGTCAATTTATTCCTTGATGAAACTTGCTGTTCGCTGCAAACTTGTGGAAACAACTTGTAACACTACCGCCCTACTCGGACGTACGTTAGCTCTATAAAGCCTGTACTGTAATAAGTTCACGGGCTTCACCTTATAAACAAGGATTTTAGTACATTAGTTGACCGCGTGTACCTAATAGAAGCAAGATCGGACTTATACTCAGTCAATAACTACAGTGATGCATCAAGCAAATGTAAAGTATAATTACTCTTTCGCATGGACAAGAAGTACACACAGTAGATGTCACCTATAATTAATAATTCGGTCGCCAGCCTACTTCGGCAATGAGTGAGTTTTTCCTTGTACAAGTGGGTGCATGTACAAGCATAGTAACACGTAGTAATGAAGCGTTATATGGCAAAGTTTGAAACCGGAAAAATCCACTGAACTAAAGTTTTCTCCCTTTGTACTAATTTGGATGAACTACATTTACACAACACCACACAGCAATGATTACTACGAACTGCATTTGGTATATTGATCAGACTGAAATCGGGCATAGATTGCCCTAGCATCGACAATCTTGAAAGTACACTCACAATGTCACTATTAAGGATGGAAAAACACTAGTACACTTAGGATTAATATATAATTTAGCTTTACTGGTCAAATCTGATCAGTACATTTCAAGGTTTGAAAGAATGTGCAAGAGAAAGGGGGGGGGGGGGGGGCGCCTGAAACTGTTATGGTCGTTAAACTGAAACTATTAAGTACTGAAGGCAAATTAACACTCAAAATTATCAATGTATGGATAACTACTCTTTTGTCTTACTTCTGAATAATTTAGCTGTCATTATTTCTCTCTCAAATGAATTAAATAACATCGCTAACTCAATTAAAAAAAAACTCTCTTCCAATTTAGTCATGCTTTTGTTCTTTACCAACATTTGCAATAACACACAGCACTTTAGATTCCTTTATGGCATAGATTAATCTGCTGATAATTTTCATTAACACTAACATTAAACTTTCAGTTTAGGATACTCGGGTTGCACAATACGAGGTAAGGATCCTGTCTAGGTCAGTGATCAGGATAAGTCATGGCTAAAGCAATTCTGGTAAAAGTCACGTTATTATTGAACAGTTAGAAACAGTTTCGACACTGGTCCACACAGATACACTTCTAAAGATGAAATAAATGTTTGACCTGTGCAAGTCGGTGCGGCGGTTGGCGGGCAGCGAGATAGCGAGCAGCACGGCACACTTACAAGCTCGGCTAAGGCTCTCACTGCAGCGGCACTTTCCATCTTCTTAGCGTCGTAATCTTTCCGATTTTGTGCCTCAGAATATAGCCATGCCAAGTAGTCGTCGGAATAGGTTCATCCGAGGCTCAATGGAATCCACATTTCCTGGGTAGCCTCCTCGGTACAGTACGTGTACTTCCGACTGTTGCTCGCCTCCGACTGTTACACTGCGTCCGTCGTGCCGAACCGCGCCAGTGTGCGTTTTCCCGCCTCGCCTGCCTCCACCTTTTCCCGCTCCCCCTACAGGTAGGGTATTCACCACAGGTTTTCTACTACACATATCCTAATGCATTACCTACGTATGGACCAAGTGTATAAATTATAATTTTCACATTTTACAATAGTTTTAACATTAAATACACTTTCCTTTGATTACCACATTATTTGAAATCTAACATAAATAATAATATTCATTTCAAGAGTTGTTCACAGTCTCTTTAACGTAACGATACGAACCGAAAAAAAGGTTCAAAAAATTGCTTACATTAATTTATCTAAATTCATAAAGAAAAAAATTATTATATGTACAGTTGTCGTTACACATGCCCCTGTTTCCAGAAAATTTTCTTAAGTCCAAATTTTATGGGAACACTAAATCTTACAATTATACAGTGGTTCTGAATCTTTACTTAAATGTCCAAAAAAGATTTACACTACATATTTTCTTTTACTCACTGTATATAGGTTTACACTTTTTTAACACATCAAGAATAATTACTTGTCATTTACTCAAGTGCCTTTTGCACAGTCCAACTTCCCATCATAACATCACTACAGTAGCAATTCAATCATTTTGTCTAAATTTCTCAAAGAAATAATTTAAAATTCTGGAATACAAACATTTAACTACAAAAACAATTGCATATTTTGTATACACTATAAGATAATTTGTCGCTGCTTGCTTTGAATAGCAGTCCATTTTCTTACTCACTAAACAAAACACACACACATATATTCAGAAAATTAACTACACATATTTGCTGCCTATTATGCGGATTTGGGCAGTCCTTTCTACTTCATATTGTCACATCTCCTGGATCACATTTACAATTTTCCATCGCCTGTTTATCTGCCCTCATTAGTATTTGGCAGTCCTTCATATTATGGTTCATACACTGCCCATTTTCATTTTTGACAGTCCCATCTTTTATCTGGCTGATAGCATTTATCCTTTCTTTTCAGTCCTTTTCTCCATACATTTTTACAGTTACAGTACAATTGGTAATCTGAAACTCACATAACTACAGTAGCACAGTTTCAAGGGTATACAGACATTTACAAAGATTAGATACATTTAGAATAACTTGGGTTCAGCATAAGATACAGCACATTTACTCGTTCCTAGGAACATACAGTTTCAGGTCCACAATATTTCTTACACCTAAAGGTCTTTTGGATTTTGGGTAAATCAGGTAGTAAGCATTGTCGTGTGGAATTTTCTGTATTATATATGGTCCATTATAAATATATTTAAATTTTGAAATTTCATGGTTTAGTTCACTAGACTTTTCGTGGGTTTTTTAAAAGAACATAATCTCCAATTTTTAATTTTGAAACTTTTAAATTTTTATTGTGTCTTTTAGATCTAGATTCAGCTTTTTGCTTTGCCCTTTTTATCACCAACTCTTTCTTTTGATCCAATCCCAAACTTGTACAAGGTGGAAACTCTAATTTTTCTTCAATTAAACTTTTACTACTTCTGCCTAACAAAATTTCTTCCGGTGGAAATCCTGTAGTTTCATTACGTAATGTGTTCATGACATTCTCAAAATCCAATATACGTCTGCCCCAGACTCTAAATCATGCCCCTTCCTGTTTTTTCCACAAGATACGTTCCTGCCCTATGAACCATTTATATCTGGCGGCTTTTTCGGCTTCTGGAGTTCAAAGTCTTTGCTTACTTGAACTCGTTGCAAAATGAACACTGCGTCGTCCGGTGGCTCTTTCTTTCTTTGTTCTGTTTCAACGTCTGGATTCTGTTTTGATACGTCGTCATCGTTAGGTACAATATCGCAATTAACTGCATCCCCTTTATTTTCACTGATTTTCTCATACCCTCTTTCAGTAAAAGTATATTCATTTTCCTTTACACCTGAAAATTCATCTTCACTAGAGTCATCACTACTCTCTTCCTCTACATCAGATTCACTTAAGTACGCTACTTTTGCACAATAGGGAGAGTTAGAATATTCAATTTCGTTTGCATTTGCGTACCTTTCATCATCTGGACTATCGTCGGAATCCGACCATTCCGGATCGCTTTCAGGTTCTAACATAAAAGCTTTTCTGAGACAGGCACTAAGTTCTTCCTCTGTATTGTCGTCAGGCTTGGATTTCAATTCAATCTCCTCTTTTGGCAAAACGGCCTCATCATCAGCTTTATTTACATCTACTGTGACTTCATATTTAGTGTAATCCTCGTGGACTTTAATTACTTTCAGGAAATCATTTACCCCTTCTCCACGGTGCCTCTCGGTAGCAGCTTGTACTATTGGCGGACTGTTAGCAGAAGTTATTTCTTCGTCAATGCTGAGGATTTCATCCTCCAAATCCTTCCTATCATTAACCTTCCTCCTATCGGCAGCACGCGTGCTTTGCGCGGCGCTCTTTATTCTCCCCTCTTCAAATTTGGGCCACGTCACTTTATGGACGTCCCTACTATCTCTCTTTCCACCAACTAATCTCTTCGCTTCATACTCCCTTTTAAAATCCTCCCACTCACATTGCTTTAGGCCCTTGTACAGATCATCGATCTGCACACGCCAATCAGTTACTTCTGCTAATTCATCCTCACCTTTTATCTCATTGCAAACACTGCTAACCGCACCTCTCTGTGTATTCACAGTTTCATTTATTGTTTCCTTTGTCACGGAATTATCACTCGTAAAATTTTCATTAGCTCTGACGGCTATGTTCGTATCTACTGCTGCCGTATTACTAGCGGCTTCTTTCCGAACAGATGTTCTGCTAGGCTGGGCCGTTGCCCTCTGATGCTCCACTAGCCTGTTAACACGTAGCGCTCTGTGCGGCAGAGATGACTCATTCTGGCTCGCACCTGACGCTTGTTTCGCCACAACACGTCGCGGCGTTCCATGACTTTCCCTATCCTGTCTCATTACATTACGGTCGGTCCGATATTTTTTCTTAAATCGGGGCCTGTATGTGTTGTCCGCTTCCGTTTGGCCCGCAACGTTCGCGGTAATTAGATTCCCGCGTCGTTATTATTTTGCGCGGTATACTCTCGACCGCGACCTGAATAATTTCCTCTGCCTCTTCCTCTGCCTCTTCCTCTCTGTATTATATTGACGCGAAATCCATCGCCGTCATTTCGTTCGTCATTGTGTTGGTTATTACGGTTACCAAAGTTTTGGTAATTGGCACGACTTTCGCGCCAATGATCTTCGTCTTCGACTCTTTCGAGAAATGCTTGGAAGCTGCGATGATTGCTTCCTACATACCTCTTTGAATCCTCCGGAAGCTTTTTATATAGTTCCCAGATAATTTCCGAATCTGATCTTCTACCTCTTAAGTGTGTCAATTTTCGGTACCAATACTCACAGAAATCTTTCAAAGAATTTCTGCCCCGATTATCATGCTGTTTGGCCATGATAAACTCGCGCCATAAATGGTCCTGCTTTTGTTCAGACCAATATTCTTCCGTAAATCTTTGCCTGAATTCTTCGAACGTCATTCGTTCGGTATTTAAATTTATCCGCCAGCGCTTAGCGTCACCTGCTAAGGCGCTAATTACTACGTTTATCTTTTCCTGATCAGACAATTGCTCAGGAAATACTCTCTCGCAATTTTTGATAAAATCTAACGGATGCCACCCATTATGTTTCTTGGCTGGATCTAAGCGTTCCTCGCCTTCTAACAGCTTCGTAATTGGTGTGCCATTACAGACAACACCAGGCCTATCTTTAATTTTGCTCTCCAGATCGAAAATTCTGCCTTGAATTTTCGTAGTATTTTGTTCACAATTTTGAACACATCCGGATACTTTTTTACTTAAATCCCTTTCAGTGTCTGAAACTACCTTTTTCAATTGCGATATCCCGTGTTGACTTTCGTTTACGATCTCAGTTTTAAGACCGAAAACTTTTTCGTCTACCTTAGTTTCAACCAGAGGTTCTACTTTCTCTTGAATGTTGAGAATTTCAACATCAAATCTACTATTAATGTTTCCAATTTCCTCCTGCATAGTATCCATATTTTTGCTAATGGTATCAATTTCAAGTTTCAGTGTATTTACCACAGAACTTAAATTACCCACTTTTTGTTCTACCTGTTCTATTTGTTTACTAATTTTAATTCCCTGTCCTTCGACCTGAGCTTTAATTTGATCCACCTGTGTTTTGAGCTGCTCGTCAACGTGTGTTTTGAACTGATTAACCTGATTGCCGACTTGTTTTTGAAGTTGCTCATTTTGTGTTCTGAGTTGCTCGTCAACGTGTGTTTTGACCTGATTGACCTGACTACCGACTTGTTTTTGGAGCTGATCATTCTGTGTTTTGATCTGCTCGCTCTGTCCTGAAATTTGTTTGGTTAATTGTTCAAATAAATCGTTTATGCTTAAAATTTTCACACTGTTTTGTTCTACGGAATCGGTGTGTTCCGATCCTACTTCAAAAGTTTCTTTCGGTTCTTTCTTTATCTGTGGAGAATCAAACATGTCAGTGGATTCATTCACATACCCACTATCATCTACAAAGTCACCCTCTGCTTCCTGTTTTGTCCCTTGCTGTGTTCGAGGCGATCTCAACCTTTCAATCTGTTCATTGACGTCTTCGTGGTATTGTAAGTACGCCAATTGCCTTCCGCTAACGCCATCTGTTATCTGGCCGCGTAAACTCCGGCTACTGCCAGCCGCATTCTCCATTTCACTTGGCGCATCTACCCTGCCTGCGTTCCTGTCCATATTGAATGCCAACTATACCACACTATTATACTTGACTCACACTGCAGTTTATTTTGCTGAACTTTATTGCAATTCGTGGCACTGAACATCCACTGTTCAATCTTTAGGTTAATTTGTAACTGACAACAACTGGATGTCCTGTCACCGGGAAGCCACTTGTAACACTACCGCCCTACTCGGACGTACGTTAGCTCTATAAAGCCTGTACTGTAATAAGTTCACGGGCTTCACCTTATAAACAAGGATTTTAATACATTAGTTGACCGCGTGTACCTAATAGAAGCAAGATCGGACTTATACTCAGTCAATAACTACAGTGATGCATCAAGCAAATGTAAAGTATAATTACTCTTTCGCATGGACAAGAAGTACACACAGTAGATGTCACCTATAATTAATAATTCGGTCGCCAGCCTACTTAGGCAATGAGTGAGTTTTTCCTTGTACAAGTGGGTGCATGTACAAGCATAGTAACTCGTAGTAATGAAGCGTTATATGGCAAAGTTTGAAACCGGAAAAATCCACTGAACTAAAGTTTTCTCCCTTTGTACTAATTTGGATGAACTACATTTACACAACACCACACAGCAATGATTACTACGAACTGCATTTGGTATATTGATCAGACTGAAATCGGGCATAGATTGCCCTAGCATCGACAATCTTGAAAGTACACTCACAATGTCACTGTTAAGGATGGAAAAACACTAGTACACTTAGGATTAATATATAATTTAGCTTTACTGGTCAAATCTGATCAGTACATTTCAAGGTTTGAAAGAATGTGCAAGAGAAAGGGGGGGGGAGGGCCCTGAAACTGTTATGGTCATTAAACTGAAACTATTAAGTACTGAAGGCAAATTAACACTCAAAATTATCAATCTATGGATAACTACTCTTTTGTCTTACTTCTGAATAATTTAACTGTCATTATTTCTCTCTCAAATGAATTAAATAACATCGCTAACTCAATTAAAAAAAAAAACTCTCTTCCAATTTAGTCATGCTTTTGTTCTTTACCAACATTTGCAATAACACACAGCACTTTAGATTCCTTTATGGCATAGATTAATCTGCTGATAATTTTCAGTAACACTAACATTAAACTTTCAGTTTAGGATACTCGGGTTGCACAATACGAGGTAAGGATCCTGTCTAGGTCAGTGATCAGGATAAGTCATGGCTAAAGCAATTCTGGTAAAAGTCACGTTATTATTGAACAGTTAGAAACAGTTTCGACACTGGTCCACACAGATACACTTCTAAAGATGAATTAAATGTTTGACCTGTGCAAGTCGGTGCGGCGGTTGGCGGGCAGCGAGATAGCGGGCAGCACGGCACACATACAAGCTCGGCTAAGGCTCTCACTGCAGCGGCACTTTCCATCTTCTTAGCGTCGTAATCTTTCCGATTTTGTGCCTCAGAATATAGCCATGCCAAGTAGTCGTCGGAATCGGTTCGTCCGAGGCTCAATGGAATCCACATTTCCTGGGTAGCCTCCTCGGTACAGTACGTGTACTTCCGACTGTTGCTCGCCTCCGACTGTTACACTGCGTCCGTCGTGCCGAACCGCGCCAGTGTGCGTTTTCCCGCCTCGCCTGCCTCCACCTTTTCCCGCTCCCCCTACAGGTAGGGTATTCACCACAGGTTTTCTACTACACATATCCTAATGCATTACCTACGTATGGACCAAGTGTATAAATTACAATTTTCACATTTTACAATAGTTTTAACATTAAATACACTTTCCTTTGATTACCACATTATTTGAAATCTAACATAAATAATAATATTCATTTCAAGAGTTGTTCACAGTCTCTTTAACGTAACGATACGAACCGAAAAAAAAGTTCAAAAAATTGCTTACATTAATTTATCTAAATTCATAAAGAAAAAAATTATTATATGTACAGTTGTCGTTACAAGCTGTCCTCAGCTTTCATCTCATTTCATAAAATCGTAGGAATAGTTTTCAACCGATTTCATTTTTGCCTTATTGAACCGATGTTTTACTTTCAGTTGCTGCGCATATCTGTGTAGTAGGTTTAAGAAATCATCTTTACTCAAAGACATAAGCTAGCTACTTGAATTTATAACGTGATCGTTCAATATTGTTTCCTGTTCTTCACCGAATTCTCTCAAAAAAAATTGAAACTTATAATATTCTAAAACAAGATTCATAGGCATCTCTTCGTGAAGTTTCGTGTCTATCACTCTATCACGTAATGTACGACAACGAAGTGAGTATTACTTAGTCGCTATCTGACCACCATTTCGAGAAGTCTGACTTTGTCTACGGCTTCTTTCATGTTATTTTACTCCAATTTTTTAACTCTCTACAACGAGTCACTAAGCTGGCTGGACTGCTGGTAGCACTTTGTAACCCTCGAATGGTTCCTTCCGCTGATTTCATGTGACTGTCTGGTCCGTCAGTACGTGTCCTCATGATCTTTGTTTAGCCTTGTTTCTTCGTGTTTTCACTCCACAATCACCACACTGGAGTTTACGTAGACCGCTTTAGAAAGTTTGTAATGTCCCTGATGTATTTGCTCCTCAGATGACATCCAGTCGACGTTCACTGAGTGTAAGTAGGCTGTTTAGGTGTTTATATTGGTAACGCCACGTAGCGCTCTGTATGAAAATCACTGGCTGTGCTGTGTGCAGTCTGTGGCTGGGTGGCATTGTTGGAATAGTCGCTATTGTAGTGTTGGGCAGTTGGGTGTTAACAGCGCGTAGCGTTGCGCAGTTGGAGGTGAGCCGCCAGCAGTGGTGGATGTGGGGTGATGGTTCAAATGGCTCTGAGAACTATGGGACTCAACTGCTGTGGTCATCAGTCCCCTAGAACTTAGAACTAATTAAACCTAACTAACCTAAGGACATCACACACACCCATGCTCGAGGCAGGATTCGAAGCTGCGACCGTAGCAGCAGCGCGGCTCCTGACTGGAGCGCCTAGAACCACACGGCCACCGCGGCCGGCGATGTGGGGAGAGATATGGCGGAGTTTTGAGAGCGGTTGATCTGGACGTGTGTCCATCAGAGACAGTAAATTTGTAAGACTGGATGTCATGAACTGATATATGTATTATGACTTTTGAACACTATTAAGGTAAATACATAGTTTTTTCTCTATCAAAATCTTTCATTTGCTAACTATGCCTATCAGTAGTTAGTGACTTCAGTAGTTAGTATCATTTATTTAGCTGGCAGTATTGGCGCTCGCTGTATTGCAGTAGCTCGAGTAACGAAGATTTTTGTGAGGTAAGTGATTCATGAAAGGTACAGGTTATTGTTAGTCAGGACCATTCTTTTGTAGGGATTTTTGAAAGTCAGACTGCGTTGCGTTAAAAATATTGTGTGTCAGTTTAGTGTTGAGAAGAATAGGTAAAGAGCGAAATGTCTGAGTACGTTCAGTTCTGCTCAGCTGTTTGAAAATCAAATAATGTAAGAGGTTTATCAGCACAGTCATTCATAAATGTTTTTAAGGGGACGTTTCATGAGCTCTCCTGTTTGACCAATGCTGCTGTTACTGCATCTCTACTGACAAGACAATACTCCCCATCTCCCTTTGTAACGGCGCATCCGCCTGATTGACATCTATCGGTCAATTCCGCATTACATGGGGTTGCGTGAGTACTTTTACTCAAGGTGGTGTATTGTCTGTAATAATTCCACATGCTGCACGATTTACTCTTGGCACCGCGGACTAATCCGGTCCCGGACGACGATGAAAGGGGCACTTCCAGCCGAAGTACAGCTGCTGGTACGTGGGGGCGTGAAGGCGGCGAGTCATTAATTAGCGTGATGAATTATTTCTGAATGCAGAAAGCGCGGTTCTGCTATTCGGACCGTGTGGCGGGCGGAGCTCAAATTTTCTGCCGGTCATGAAGATTAATGACGCTCTGCGTGACGGTTGTGTTGGCGGCATGCACCTGTCGCCTGGGCGGTGGCCGGGCAGTCTGCGGGGGTGGCGGTGGTTCTCCGCGGTAATGGGTCGTCACCAATTGGAGCGAAAATGAGGAGGAAATTACAGCGCAGCACTCCGTGCGGAATGATCTGCAGATAAGACGACGCGTTCACTTTATAATCGTAAGTTATTTTACTAGGTGTGGGTATAAAATAATGGGGTTATTGCTGTAAAAATTTTCGTTTGAAAAATATAGATTCACTTGTCACTGTCAGTATATTCTTCTCCTCCATTGCAACAGCCCTTCATGCGAATTTTCCATTGATGGCAACAGTGCTGGAAATATTCTTCTGTGAGCTTCTTAATGAAGCGGGCCGCTTTCCTTTTACCGATTCAATGGACTGTAAACTTGTTCCGTTCAATGCACATTTGACATGGGGAAATAGATAAAAGTCACGTAGTACTGAGGCAGGCGAAGAAGATGGGTCAGGTAAGACTGAGATGCCGCACTTTGACAGAAATCTCTTAAAACCCAACGCGGTATGAACCGGTGCATTCCCTTTATGAAGAACCCATGTCATGGTCATCCACAATTCGAATAGTTTTTTTCTTATTTTCTCACGGAACTGAGCAAGAGCCTCAAGGTAGCAATGATTATCAACAGTTTGACCTTCAAGAATCCAGAGAAGATGCACCACTACATGAATACAACAAATAATCACCATCGTCTTGAATCTAAATTTACTGGTACGATTGTTTTTCCATCTCGGCGAAGTTGGGCCTTTCCAGTGCATGGATTCGTCACATATTATTACTCTTTCCAAGAAATAAGGATGAGTTTCAGTCGTATTCAAGGTCTCAGTAGAAACTTTTCAAGAACTACTTGTTAGATCGTGACGATTTTCGGCATTAGTTTCACAGACACTTCTCTCATGTTAAACTGGTTATGTAAAAGTCTTCTTGCACATACTGTGTCAATTCCTACAGTTTCAGAAATCTATTGAATACTCAACCGACAGTCAGATCTAATCAGATTATTTACCTTTTAGACAATTTTATGCGATTTTGATTTTTTAGGGCGTCCGAGGTGTGAGTCATTTTCAGCGTCTTCTCCTACATCTTGGGAACGCACGATCACACGATAGCTCACACTCTTGATAAACAACATGTACTTCTTTTAGTAACAGATAGATTTCAGCAGTAGTTTTTCCATGTCTCGTGTGAAATTTCACGATATTTCGGTGCTATATTATTGTACTTAACTTTTTTCCGGCAAAACATGATAACAGCTCTTTTTCAAATGAAGGTACCTATAGACACCAGAGATGACGCATTACACTCAGAAGGTTGCACACTTCACAGCTATTGGTCATTCATCTTTGGTGCATGCGTATACTCTGTGACAGCACCAGTTCCGTTATTTTGTATCTATACCTTGTATTACGGTGTGTTAGAATGAATTTAAATGTTAAGGAGAAGAAATGAAATGATTAATGTCTGTACAATGACGTTGTAACTGTCAGAGACGAGAAATAAGTGAAGAAAGATTATTTTAACTGAATGGACCGTTTCTAGATTTCAAGCTATAACATGAATATCAAAGTAAACAGTGTTCATGGGACATAGTTGAACTAAGTCAGGTGATACTCAGTGAATTATAATTTGATTTAAAAGGGTTCCGTTTCACCGCTATCGGGTTAGACTGCTTCCGCCACCAATTCACCAGTGGGAGCCTAGCATCGTTGCCTCACACTGTGTTGGAACTTCCGATCACATGCCTACTCGATCTCAGAGAGGAAGTGTTCCACATGCAAAAGTTTCTCCTACTTCAAGAGAAAGCGAAACTCTGTCCCTGTTTGGAACTTTGGATGGGCTGAGTGTAACTACTGATATATTTTACGAGAATTTCACCATTTTTACGTGATTTTTGTAGATTTTACTTGTTTACTACTTAAATCTTGACAAACTTGGTCTAAAAACGTCGTTTCCAAAAGCTTCAGGGAAAACAACACTAACTCGATGTGATACGCCACTCTGGAAACATCAATTTCTTGGCATCGTGTCTTTATAATAAATGTAGAATAGTCAGATCAATAGTTTTAAGGATACAATTTGGTAAGTTAAAGCTCTTTTGCTGGACTAAAAATTTCAGCCGTTTCTAAACCATTCTCATGACTCTTGCCCTAATTAAAATTAAGAACAGATTTTTGACATCCTTGGAAACGCTATAAAGAGTGGTCCATTGATCGTGAACGGGCCAAATATCTCACGAAATAAGCGTCAAACGAAAAAACTAAAAAGAACGAAACTTGAAGGGGGAAACCAGATGGCACTATGGTTGGCCCGCTAAATGGCGCTGCCATATGTCAAACGAATATCAACTGCGTTTTTTTAAATAGGAAGCCCCACTTTTTATTACATATTCGTGTAGTAGATAAAAAAGTATGAATGTTTGAGTCGGACCACTTTTTTAGCTTGTTGACAGATGGCACTGCAATAGTCACAAATATATGGCTCACAATTTTAGACGAACAGTTGGTAACAGGTCGGTTTTTTTCAATTAAAATACAGAACGTAGGTACGTTTGAACATTTTATTTCGGTTGTTCCAATGTGATACATGTACCATTGTGAACTTATCATTTCTGAGAACACATGCTGTTACAGCGTGATTACCTGTACATACCCCATTAATGCAATAAATGCTCAAAATGATGTCCGTCACCCTCAATGCATTTGGCAATACGTGTAACGACATTCCTCTCAACAGCTAGTAGTTCACTAGTCACCTTCCGTAATGTTCGCTCACGCAATGACAATGCGTTGACGCATGTTGTCACGGCAGCAAATATCCTTCAACTTTCCCCACAGAAAGAAATCCGGGGACGTCAGATCCGGTGAACGTGTGGGCTATGGTATGGTGTTTCGACGACCAATCCACCTGTCATGAAATATGCTATTCAATACCGTTTCAATCGCACGCGAGCTATGTGTCGGACATCCATCATGTTGGAAGTACATCGCCATTCTGTCACGCAGTGAAACATCTTGTAGTAACATCGGTAGAACATTACGCAGGAAATCAGCATACATTGTACCACTTAGATTGCCATCCATAAAATGGGGGCCAATTATCCTTCCTCCCACAATGCCACAACACACATTAACCCGCCACGGTCGCTGATGTTCCGCTTGTCGCAGCCATCGTGGATTTTCCGTTGCCGAGTAGTGCATTTGTGCCGGTTTACGTTACCGCTGTTGGTGAATGGCGCTTCGTCGATAAATAGAACGCGTGCAAAGAATCTGTCATCGTCCCGTAATTTCTCTTGTGCCCAGTGGCAGAACTGTACACGACGTTCAAAGTCGTCGCCAAGCAATTCCTGATGCATAGAAATATGGTACGGGTGCATTCGATGTTGATGTAGCATTCTCAACACCGATATTTTTGAGATTCCCGATTCTCGCGCAATTTGTCAGCTACTGGTGTGCGGATTAGCCGCAACAGCAGCGGGATCCCTACTTGGGCATCATCATTTGTTGCAGGTCGTGGTTGACGTTCACACGTGGCTGAACGCTTCCTGTTTCCTTAAATAACGTAACTATCCCGGCGAACGGTCCGGACACTTGGATGATGTCGTCCAGGATACCGAGCAGCATGCATAGCACACGCCCGTTGGCCATTTTGATCACAATAGCCATACATCAACACGATATCGTCCTTTTCCGCAATTGGTTCATTTTAACACGGGTAATGTATCACGAAGCAAATACCGTCCATACTGGCGGAATGTTACGTGATACCACGTACTTATACGTTTGCGACTATTACAGCGCCATCTATCACAAAGCGTTAAAGGTGGTCCATCTATAACATTCATATTTCTTTACGTACTACACGAATATGTAATAAAGAATGGGAGTTCGTATTTTAAAAAAACGCAGCTGTTTCCGTTTGACCTATGGCAGCGCCATCTAGCGGGCCAACTATAGCGCCATCTGGTTTCCCCTTCAAGCTAGACGAGTTTCGTTCACTGTAGTTTTTTCGTTTGATGCTTATTTCGTGAGATATTTGGCCCGGTCACTATCAATGGACCACCCTATAGATATCTACACCGCACAAGTATTTCCCATTTTTTACGTGATAACTGGAGGAGGCAGAGAATATAAGGAATTTTCTGTCGCCGCCGAGAGGGGAGTTCCGTGATGACTATCTGCAGACAGCATTTGGTTTTAAAGCCTACAGATTAGAAAATGAAGGGCTTAAAGTAGTGGAAGCGTTATAGTGTATGGGTAACGAAATAACTGACGGCGTGTAAGTAAAGAGGATATAAAATGTGGAGTAGCACTAGCAAGAAAATGTTTCGTGAAAAACAGAAACGCATTAATTTCTAATATTAATTTACAGTCTTAGTTATATTCGATCAAGTGCCGTTTTACATGCAAAACTTTAGTCTCAAACATTTTCTTCATTTGGTGTACCTTAGGCGCGCATTTTTTAAAGGGCTGTATCATGTTTCCACTTCAGGTGCCTAATTACGAAATTAATCACCTTACTACCTTTCACGCTGTGGGCGAATTCCGAAAATACTGGCCATTCTCAAGTTTTATGCTAGATATTTTCAGTTCCTACAGCACCTGGCAATGGTATTTAAGGTCGAGAGTAGCCAAATGCGCGAATGTAATAAAGTGAATGGTTGTTAATTAAGATTTCTTTATTGTCAGTTTATCCTGGTGGCCACACAACTACTGACTGATGGAAACGAATCAAAGTCCCGACGTTTATTACAAGTGTAGTAAATACAGTTCCAACTCTTATGAAGAGTAGCAAAATAAAAAACACAAGTCCACTAAAGATCACTGAGTAACAGAGTCATAAGCAAAGTAGCAAAGTAGATTCTACATTCATATTCATTTGCAGCACGTCGTCCAGGAAGTAGACCCTTGGAGACCACTGTGGAGCTGTCAATGATAAACGCACACAATTCGTAGCCAGGCCGTTGACAACACGCAGACAACTCGTTGATGAGTGGTCGTTCAGGCTCCTAAATACGCGACGAGCGGAGGGATATTGTGTCGCTCTAGTTCAGTGCACGTGACTGGTGTTGTAAAATAGTGCGCTCGCATTGGCTCCTCCTGACCTTCAGACATGACTGTGCCGAGAGAGATCACACTGCCGCTTGGATACAGCAGTTAGAAAGTCTTTTTTTCAAGTGTTTCTTTGGAAAGTAGCTACACACAGAAGTAAACCTTAAATAGAACAGACTAAAAGACAACAGAAGATTTTCAAATGTGACTATACAGAAGAATGCTCAATATTTGGTGTTCAATCGAAACTGTGCTGAAATTGGCTGGAAAACTGAGAGTTGTTGATTTGTTTATGTGGGATGTACACTCCCGTAGCGATGACTGCACAAAACAGACAGGAACAGAGAATTCCGTTAAACTAATCTTCGGACTCATTTTTACAACACCAACCACTTCTGGGTTTGCAGACTACGAGCTCACACATGATGGTAGTGGTTCGATATCCAAATGCTGAGTGCAGAAACTGTAAGAAAAAGTGTAGCTGCATATAACATGATAGATCGACTAGGTATTTTAAACACTACTTTTTACTGTTACATCTAGAGGATTCAGTTATCGCAAAATTGTTTGCATGATAAACGAATATGTCGCCGATGAATTCTTTAATTAAATAATGTAGTTTGATTTTCCATTGATTCTGCCGAAAGCATAATGGGTCTTTCAAAAACGCCATTATAAGTTTGAAAACTAATGTGTATTTATTTGTTTAACTTAGAGACGTGGCTTTTTTATTTTATAATAAAGTACTTCAAATTTTTATATGATATCTGAGCCGATCCAAAGTGACTTCCACTCGTCATGCGGCACTCATCCCAACATAAATCCATTTCTTCCCAAACTCATTGCAAACGTCAGGCATCAGGCATGACTGGTTCAATTGCGAGGTAGGTTATAGCTCTTACCTCAGGTCGAGAAGGTTGGAACAAGCACGGTGGTGAACACACACGGTGGAGAATCCCCAAAGCAAAATATCAAGAAGCGGCAGTCCCAGTGAACGTAGGGGACATGCAATTGGCTCACCTTGGCGTGTCCATTTGCCTGGAAAGTGAACATTCAGGAAATTCGTCGGAGAGGTACTGTGGTAGTGCGTCATCTTGCATAAACTGCACGATACGTTCTTGGTCCGTTAGTCTTCGTCGATTTTGTAGGACTGTTCAGCAAGCTTTCTGTCACTTGCTCTAGGACATCGTCACATCCACGGGAGCAACCTGAGGATTTGTTGCGTCTTACTAAACATTCAGTTTCAGTAAAACACTTATGCCACTCATAATTAGTAGGCATACTGGGAGAATTTTTACCATATTCCGTGCGAAAATTACGCTGAATAGTTGTTGCATACCTCCACTCTTCAAATCAAAACACGCAGCGAGCACGCTCGGAACTGGTAAATGCAGCCATCTTTGCTGCAACTGCAGCTAGCGTTTGCAGTGCCACCATTCTGTACTAGCGTACCACGTCAGTCAAAACTTGATATATTTTCCTTCAAGATAGTACCAAGACTAAGTCTGTAACTCCTATGACTAAGTTTGTAAGAATTTTCAAATGGCTCTGAGCACTATGGGACATAACAGCTAAGGTCATCAGTCCCCTAGAACGTAGAACTACTTAAACCTAACTAACCTAAGTACATCACACACATCCATGCCCGAGTCAGGATTCGAACCTGCGACCGTAGCGGTCGCGCGGTTCCAGACTGAAGCGCCTAGAACTGCTCGGCCCCACTGGCCGGCTAAGAATTTTCAGAGTCGTAAACTCATTTTTGATACACCTTATATACTTTTTGAATAATAGCAGATCGAGCTGCTTATTCATCTATCTAAAGTTAATTCATCTATCTAAAGTTAATTTCGTAGTTTACCACCAGGAATAGTTGGCAAGGGTTTTTTACTAAGCGTTTCAAGGTATGTTTCTATTGTACTTTAAATGGAAAATCATTTAGGTGCAAACGTTTTTAATTTACGAACAAACTAGCGAATCCAGCACTGTTTCGCAACTGATAAGTATGTATGGGAACTGTACATACGTCCTCATCTGGGGTGTCTGCGGGAATTGTTTCAGGTCACAAAGTTCGGCACTCCATTACAACTTCACTCACTTTGAAGGAACATCACTCGAAATTATAATGAATCTTAGAATATGTGACTGACAGAGTCTCCTTGGGTTATGTTTTGTTTCATTGTTGTGTTTAAGGTATTTTTTAATTTTATTAGCTAAACGAAACACATTCTTAGCCTTGTTTCAGGAAGTTTATTATTATTATCATTATTACTAATTATTATTTATTTCTTGTACACAGCACAATTACAGAAATTCAGAATATACTACATTTTCGTTTTTTGAGTACTGTCTGTTAACAGTATGAACTCCGAACTACTAGTTCGTGAAAGAGCATCACGCAACGGGTGGACAAAATATATGGATAGATGAAATACACAATACATTACCATGCCTAATATGACGTAGTATACCAGACAGCATTCAGAAAAGGAATTTCATGTGCCTTTTCACTACAGCTGTCCCAAATGTGTTCGTTTGACATGCATGTTATCTGACTGTACTGACACGGACAGTAAAACATGAGGAACAGCCATTACCCCAGGAGCATTGTCCTAACCTTTACTAACTGCTACCGCTATGCAGAAGCGGTGCTAAGTCGTAGCTGAAATGCTGGTTATTCTTCGTATTATACTGTCCCAGTTAATAGCTACATATAGTTAAAACGAATTATCACACGAGATAATTTTGAGACTACTCTGTCGAGCTGCCACGTAATATTCCACTTCAAAAATCACTGTATGTGCAACGGGAAATAGACCGACAATTTTTGTCGACACTTGGCGTTGCATGAAAGAGTTGTTGACCAGTACATGTTCGAGCTTAATCCAGCTACACTTTTCAAAAATGAAATTGTAAAAAGCTATAGAAACACCAGAGGAAATTCGTCTGACAACTCTTCAGAGAGACAAATGGTTCAAATGGCTCTGAGCACCATGGGACTTAACATCTGAGGTCATCAGTCCCCTAGAACTTAGAACTACTCAAACCTAACTAACCTAAGGACATCACACACATCCATGCCCGAGGCAGGATTCGAACCTACGACCGTAGCGGTCGCGCGGTTCCAGACAGAAGCGCCTAGAACCGCTCGGCCACTCTGGCCGGCTTCAGAGAGACACCCTCTATATACACTGCGCAGCACAATTAAACGGTCACTTTTTCGAAATCCCGTACTTGTATCCCTTTCGACGCGGAAGATTGTACTCAAAGGTCCAAAGGATGAGGTGGTTTCATCGACGTTCTTTATGCCACCCTCTGAGGCTCTTTCCATTCATTACTGAGTGGCGGAGTATCTGAAATGTTTCCCTTAGTCACCCATAATAAAACCGCGTAATTTCCACACTTGGCGTCGTGGTCCTGACCTCCGTTACAGAGGTGTCGAAAGAAGAGCTTAAAAGTGGGTAATTGGGGGGTTTGATGACCTCCTCATCGTGTGACATGCCCACGATAGCGTTAATCAGATTTGTGGTGCAGTTTTATGCCAATGTGACGTCACTGACGCACCTTACACGTCATATGAACTTCAGAGCTCGGACCTTTTCTTGAATCGTGGCCGAGCCAAAGCCCTTAGGTGACCGCAGGAAGTCACATTTTTGTGGCATTACAGACGAGGGCTGTAGATACCTTCGCGACAAATTTCAAACTTCTGCGCCGCAACTGGATATAATTACGGGGTTTCGAAAAAGTGACCCTTCGTGGTGGTAAGTTCCTATGGGACCAAACTGCTGAGTGACCCTTCGTGGTGGTAAGTTCCTATGGGACCAAACTGCTGAGGTCGGCCGGCCGGAGTGGCCGAGCGGTTCTAGGCGCTGCAGTCTGGAACCGCGCAAACACTACGGTCGCAGGTTCGAATCCTGCCTCGGGCATGGATGTGTGTGATGTCCTTAGGTTAGTTAGGTTTAAGTAGTTCTAAGTTCTAGGGGACTGATGACCTCAGAAGTTAAGTCCCATAGTGCTCAGAGCCATTTCTTGCTGAGGTCGTCAGTCTTACCCTTTGTGTTGCGCAGTGTATATATGTTGTGTTTATTAGGTGACTGAGAGGAACTTTACTGAAGGCTTTGATCCATTTAAGTACCATTATTTTCTGCCATCTGAGTCTCATGAAAAAACATTAAAACCAGGGTTTCAGACGAAAGGTGCTTGCAGAAGACATATTGTGTCCCACTGAGGCGTCTTCGGTATCCTCATATAAAAAGGAAGGTAGGAGACGAGGTACTGGCAGAAGTAAAGCTGTGAGTACCGGCCGTGAGTCGTGCTTCGGTAGCTCAGTTGGTAGAGCACATGCCCGCGAAAGGCAAAGGTCCCGAGTTCGAGTCTCGGTCCGGCACACAGTTTTAATCTGCCAGGAAGTTTCATATCAGCGCACACTCCGCTGCAGAGTGAAAATCTCATTCTAAAAACACATATTGATCAGTGAAGATTATGGCGCAGTTCAAGTATCCTGCGACCCTTTTTATAGACTGAGAGAACCTATTCCGTTTTATTGGTCGTGTAACATGCTACGATGTTCCATCAAACAGCGATAAACTGTAGTTAGAAAAGTGGCCAGTTTTCCTGCATGTATGAAATATAATCTAAGTGTCAAATGATTAGGTCCAATGGCCTATCCTTCATAGACTGAACTAAGCTGATTTTAATTTCAACTCTCATTTGTTTCGTATATCGTTAACTCCGTGTCTAGAGTTTATTTGAAAATTAGAAAAGAAAAGAAAAAGGAAGGAAGATCCCGTCCACATCGAGTTCATTGGAGATGGAGCACAATCTAGAAGTGATTCAGAGATGAGGAGGGGAATGGGCCGTGCCCTTTGAAAGGAACCATCCCGGCACTTGTCTG
The DNA here is from genome assembly GCF_021461395.2 of Schistocerca americana. Classification (NCBI taxonomy): domain Eukaryota; kingdom Metazoa; phylum Arthropoda; class Insecta; order Orthoptera; family Acrididae; genus Schistocerca; species Schistocerca americana. The sequence goes on along the minus strand of NC_060123.1, from coordinate 397,648,397 downwards.
GAGCGATCTGCGGAATTACTGAAAACCCAAATCGGGATGGTCGGAGGCGAATTTGATCCATTGTACTACGGATTGCGTGTTCAGTGTGATAAGTATTGCACCATATCGTTCGGTAAAAATGTATCCTTCGAATTACAACGCAAAGTGCATGAATTAAAATTTTCATGCTCCTTAGTGTCTTAGTTATCAGCTGTGAGTCTACAGGCTTTGATGGCTCCCGGCTTAGACCGTGGGGCCCGAGGTAGCAGCGAAAAGGAATATCACAAACCTGACCAGATCAAGGCCTTTAGTGCCAAAGGGAAAACGCAAACCACCGTGTTCGTGTTGGATAAGAGAGTGGATTAGGCCGCAGAATGATTTTGGAGCTTGCAAGAATCACACTGTGTAAGTCGTAATGGAAGATCCATAAGAATATTAAAATTATACGAGAATGACAGGGATGGAGATAAAAGAAATACTCCTTATAACTGGTCCCATTATGAGTAAATCCCTTCATGTTAAAGACACTAACTGTAAGATTTTTAGTGAGGTACTCTTATTCTCTTTCATATTTGGTAAAATAACAGTTACAGCAATTACGGTGAAATAACATTACACTATATTTTATCTTCGTATCCATTCACATCCAAAAGCCGAATAGAGCGGATATTTGATACATAAAGCTTTTGCGGGCTTATATTAGAACGGTTTTACTTGTACTGACTTAAGAAATCACCTGAATTTCTGTTCGTCAACAGACAGTATTATAAAAGAAACAATAAACACCTGTCATGAAAAATTATAGCTACAGCTGTATCACTTGAAATTAAATGGCAATTTTTCGAGCTCCAGAGTTACTAGTTTCAAATATAACTTCACTTGTACATCTATTTTAATTAATCTGTGTTATAAAACTGCTTTACTTGATTCATTTAACAGTGGATATTGTTTTAAATTTCTTCTGTGGAACTTCAAACTTTCTGATTGGTTTCACTGATATGGGAAGCCCTTGATTCTAGGGGCCTTAATCTTACATATGGACATACAGTCCGTTGCCGGTACATGACATGTGGAGATACACTGAAGAACCAAAGAAACTGGTACACCTGCCTTCTATCGTGTGGGGGCCCCCGCGAGAACGCAGAAGTGCCGCAACACGACGAGGCTTGGACTCGACTAATGTCTGAAGTAGTGCTGGAGGGAACTGACACCATGAATCCTGCAGGGCTGTCCATAAATTCACAAGAGTACATATCATCTGAACAGCACTTGCAAGGCATCCCAGATATGCTCAATAATGTTTATGTCTTGGGGGTTCGGTGGCCAGCGGAAGTGTTTAAACTCAAAAGTATGTTCCTGGAGCCACTCTGTAGCAGCTCTGGACGCGTTCCCACACTTATTGTCTTATATACTTGTTGCCAACCGCAGCGCCGTATTGTGCCCGTTTACATATCTCCGTATTTGAATACGTATGCCTATACCAGTTTCTTTGGCGTTGCATTGTACCGTTACTGACAATTTCTAACGTAAAGATTGTTGTCCTTTTGAGGAAGACGGGTTTAAATCCTCCGAAACCATGGTAATGGTTATTTGAAAACCACTGTTTATTGCAATTAGTTGGCTGTCTGTTGCACCTGCTGTTCTGCGGAAGTAGCCATTTCACCCTACAAACTCTGCTTCGTATCTCGGTTCCTGCGTTTCGGTAACTGTACATTCTATAACGCCGACCTTTCCTCGTACAAACGATGTTCAAATGCTAATAAGTAATGCCTCTGAATTTCTTAGGTGAAAACTCATAAGGCTTTTTAAATAAAAAAGACGTTATTAACACTCTACATGTTTACCCTTCCTGTCTACATATTTAATCCTCAACGTAGTCAATCTGGCGACCAATACATTTCTCCCAACGGGAGACCACTTAGTTCTTACCCTCGCTAGAGATCGTCTGAATTTTTTGACGGAGCAACAACGTCATGTCTGCTTGCCCCGCTTCATGACAATCAAAGTGAAGTCCACGAAGGCGCTCTTTGAGTTTTGAAACTTGAATGGTTCCAGGTCGAGAATGTATGGAGGATAATCGATGGCAGTGAACCCAAGGTGTCGGATTGTTCCAGATGTCACGGTGCTCGTGTGTTGTCTGGCATTGTCACGATGAAGGAGAGAGTGAACCATGTGTGGACTAATTCTTCGAATTCGAAACTCTATTACAGGGGCTGTTTCTCACTTACCGTCGTGCGTTTGGTTACGTTACACACTATCATCTTACACGTTACAAATCGTAGCCCTTCAGCATAGAGGACTGCATATATGTAAACTCGAAGAATGAAGATGTATAATGTTAGTAACGTTGGTTATGTTTAAAACGATTTAAGGGTTTTCATATAAAAAATTGGGAGGCACAACTTTCTGCTCGTAGGTTAGGAAATGAATATGAAAATAGTATGACGGCTTACTTTGAGGATCGGTGCAGTAACTGGCAATCAAATGTCTCTTTCTATGTACACATCAATGGAATGTTAATAAACGGAAATATGTTTGCATCTCACTCCGCGTTTACATATCTTATTTACTTTCCAGGTTGCGAAGTGAGACCTGGAAGGCTCACAGAAACAGAAATAACGTGCAAGCAGAGAAGTACATATATGTCAGTCAACTGTCTGACGCATTCTGCACAAATTTTCTGTGTACAAATCCATACCGTGTGCAGTAACTGCAATAACTGGTCGGGTCAGTGGGGTATGTTCTGATTTCTCCTGAGATTTGCAGAAGATACTGGAGGAAGTCGGTCATTCTCAGAAGTTAGCTTTCAGTGTCGAAGCCACCAGTCCTGTGTCTGCAAAGTTGAATCGTCAGAACGTTCTCGTTTGGAGCATATAACAAGCAAGCGAGTTTGTGGAACACATTCTGGAGTAACCTAAAGATAACGTCTCTTGAGTCATGGAGGTTTATGGATAATTTCTATTTGCGGAGAATTCTGTGACTGATTTGCTGTAGCAATGATTTGCGCTACAATTGCAACAAAACAGTGAAGACATCACCCGTCAGAACTGCCTGTGCATTGGATTGGACATTTTTTCCATCGTGATTCCTTTCTTCTTCACTGCCCCAAACCTGACTTAATGATTTCTTCTTATGGGGTTATATAAAGTATCGCATGGTGCTTCCTCTAATGAAACTTAATTTAGAAGAGTTGAAAGAAGGATAATAAATGCGCATGCTGATATGGAACATAAAGTGTTGGGACATGTATGGAAAGAGTATGACTATCGCACCGACGTATGTCGGGTCACAAATTGTGCTAATATTGAACATCAGTAATGTGCTATGAGCTAGGAGAGATGTTTTAGCCAATGATATGATTCAATTTTTGTATTTTTCGCACGTCATCTTCTGAAACCTGCCATCTTACTTACGAATAACCCTACAATCAAGAAAGATTGTGTAATCTTGCAAGAACTCCCTCTTTTCTTCTTCTCAGAGTTACAATGACGTATACACTTAATGTTCAAATGCAAATTGATACAAACTGGAGCGCCTTGTGAGTACACCGATGTTATTTGCATACGTCCCTTCTCATTGCAGTTCCTGGTTTATAAGCAAGCCTTACGGGGCAAATAAATGCTATACCCGCTATTCCTCCCCTCCCCCCTCCCTCCCACCCACTGCTCTCTTTGGCAGCACAGGTGGGGAAGACAGGGGTGGATGAACTCGGGAACAAATGACTGTGTTAGCCATAAGGGATTGCAAACGGAATGAACCACACACGAAACGGTCTCATGAATATTCCTGCCGCAAGCTGTTGCCGAGACAGATTACGTGTCTCTCAGCCTCTATTAAGGGAAATTTCTCCACGAGCGCAAGTTAATACCGCTGAGCAGGTACCAAATTAATCCCAGGCTGTTTGCATAATAGGCAGGAATAAGTTCTATATGAGCCCAGCATTTCGCCGCCAGTGTGTATGCGCATTCTACTTGAGGGTTTAACAATGCTTCTATGGACAATTCCTCGGAATGTTATTCCTATTTACCGCAAGGCAGGAACGTTGCTGAAACGCCGACGATAACTGTGTGAAGCGTAGTTCTGCACGCGAGACGAGAGCATTAGATAGTGGATTAAGTTACTGAAAAAGCCACAGACATTCATATTTATAGCGGGGAATAACTGACGCTGCTGAAAGCATTTCAGAAAACTCAAATGTCTTGCTCCTAGCGGAAGTAATAATACTTATTTAGAGTAGAATCATTTTGAGGTAGGACAGTAACATACTCTCTAGCGGAGAGATTTTTCATCCCACGATCGTGGTGCCAAGTCTAAATATTTATCCATACACTTTGTAGGACCATTCAAAAAGAGAGAGGGACTCAAGGAGTCTGAATCGTTTTAGTTGGTTTTTTTTTTTTTTTTTTTTTTTTTTTTGTTAGGCAAGTGTTCTCACATCCAAGTTTTCCTTCATTGTCTCACTATGTCATGAGATTTGCTTCTTGTAGGAAATGCAGCCACCATCTGCGGATCATGTAGATGCATATACGTATACTAACCTCTTCGTAGACTGTATCCATTTAGAAGAAAAACATTTCACAATATGAAATGCAGATATTGTAAATGGTACCTGGTAGTATGTAATCATTATTTATAATACTTACATCTCATTAAAGCACAATGTACATATCTAGAAATGGCCAATGGTTCAAATGGCTCTGAGCACTATGGGACTCAACTGCTGAGGTCATTAGTCCCCTAGAACTTAGAACTAGTTAAACCTAACTAACCTAAGGACATCACAAACAACCATGCCCGAGGCAGGATTCGAACCTGCGACCGTAGCAGTCTTGCGGTTCCAGACTGCAGCGCCTTGAACCGCACGGCCACTTCGGCCGGCGAAATGGCCAAAAGACAATGTTTGTTAACATGCATTAAATAACAAAATAGTACCAATTGGCATTTTCTGCAACCTATCCTGGACATGTAACTTTGTAAATCACAATATTCTCCTACATAAACTGAGGATTTTTGGGATTCATATACTGTATAGCAAACCAATGGACAACGTCATATCTAACCAAAAGAATGCAGACAAATGTACTTAGTAATTCAGCCAATGAAATAAGAAGAAATTCTTCTAACAGGAGAAATCAGATTGGGAGTTCCAAAAGGCTCATTCTTAGGCATATGCGTAAAGGGTCTTCAGTCTAATGTACAACAATCAGAATTAGTTCTTTTCAGCGGATGACACTTTTAATCAACCCAACCATAAATACAACAACAGAACAAATAGTAAAGAATATTCTTAAATGTATCATCGACAATTTTCTTCGAATGATTTCATTCTCAATTTAAAAAAGAAACAACATTTTCAGTTCTGCACATCTAGAAGTACTACGCCAGTGATAAGTATAACACATGGCGAGACAATAATAAATCGTGTGGAATCTTTTGAATTCTTTATGTGCATATTGACGGGAATTTCAACTGGAAAAAGCACATTCGGGAACTACTAAAACAACTTATTTCAGCCATATTTGCACTTCGAATCATTGAAAATCTTGGAGAGAGGCAAATCAGTAAATTGACATAGTTTGAAAATTTTCATTCAATAATGTCATATGGGATAATGTTCTCGTCTAACTCATCTTTAAGAAAGGAAGCCTTCAATGTCCAAAACATTGCTGTAATAATAATACGAGGTGCTCACCCATGATCATCATGTAGACATCTGTGCAAGGAGTTTAGCAACTTGAGTATTGCTTCACAGTATATTTATTCCGTCGCGGTGTTTGTCGTAAATAATCCACTGCAGTTCAAAAGGTGCAATAACATACATAACTGCAATACCAGACGAAACACCTGACATACATTACTGCACACTGAAGTTACCTATAGCACGAAAGGAGTGCACAATGCTGCAACCAAAATTCGGATCACTTACCCAGTGCTATAAAGTGTGTGACAGATAGCAATGTAAAACGTGAAAACAAACAGGTAAAGGTTCTCCTCGACGACTCCCTCTACCCCGTAGAAGATTTTCTATTATTGTAACGTGTATAAGAAGCTGCATAAAAATCACTAGTTAATGTGTAGCACGTAACAGTATTTCCAGACCAATTTCTGATGTGAATATAAAATGGCTTTTCCTACATTGCGATTTATTGGTAAATGGTCCACGGAACATGAAACCAACTACCTATCTTACTGGCTATTTAAGTAGATAAAAGTGAAGTATAAACGTTTAAGGAATTTTTAGATTATACTTTTACATAAATATTTCCAAATCGCATTGAGACAAGATTTTTTAAATTTCAGAAAACATACATCAAAAGAAAATTGTCCACAAAATCATAAAAGATTTGATGGTCCACAACATGTTACTGAAATCGTATTGCACTGTCGCATATTTTAGCCCGATGCATGTGGAGTAGGAGAGGACGCTGGAGCGTAGTCTCTAACAACTGCAAGAGGAAATGTTGCTGGTAATTGGAAGAATGCAGTAATATTAACTCTGAAAGTAAAAACATAATTTTGAGAAGTAAACAATTACTTTCACACGTAATATACATATTAATACACTCCTGGAAATGGAAAAAAGAACACATTGACACCGGTGTGTCAGACCCACCATACTTGCTCCGGACACTGCGAGAGGGCTGTACAAGCAATGATCACACGCACGGCACAGCGGACACACCAGGAACCGCGGTGTTGGCCGTCGAATGGCGCTAGCTGCGCAGCATTTGTGCACCGCCGCCGTCAGTGTCAGCCAGTTTGCCGTGGCATACGGAGCTCCATCGCAGTCTTTAACACTGGTAGCATGCCGCGACAGCGTGGACGTGAACCGTATGTGCAGTTGACGGACTTTGAGCGAGGGCGTATAGTGGGCATGCGGGAGGCCGGGTGGACGTACCGCCGAATTGCTCAACACGTGGGGCGTGAGGTCTCCACAGTACATCGATGTTGTCGCCAGTGGTCGGCGGAAGGTGCACGTGCCCGTCGACCTGGGACCGGACCGCAGCGACGCACGGATGCACGCCAAGACCGTAGGATCCTACGCAGTGCCGTAGGGGACCGCACTGCCACTTTCCAGCAAATTAGGGACACTGTTGCTCCTGGGGTGTCGGCGAGGACCATTCGCAACCGTCTCCACGAAGCTGGGCTACGGTCCCGCACACCGTTAGGCCGTCTTCCGCTCACGCCCCAACATCGTGCAGCCCGCCTCCAGTGGTGTCGCGACAGGCGTGAATGGAGGGACGAATGGAGACGTGTCGTCTTCAGCGATGAGAGCCGCTTCTGCCTTGGTGCCAATGATGGTCGTATGCGTGTTTGGCGCCGTGCAGGTGAGCGCCACAATCAGGACTGCATACGACCGAGGCACACAGGGCCAACATCCGGCATCATGGTGTGGGGAGCGATCTCCTACACTGGCCGTACACCACTGGTGATCGTCGAGGGGACACTGAATAGTGCACGGTACATCCAAACCGTCATCGAACCCATCGTTCTACCATTCCTAGACCGGCATGGGAACTTGCTGTTCCAACAGGACAATGCACGTCCGCATGTATCCCGTGCCACCCAACGTGCTCTAGAAGGTGTAAGTCAACTACCCTGGCCAGCAAGATCTCCGGATCTGTCCCCCATTGAGCATGTTTGGGACTGGATGAAGCGTCGTCTCACGCGGTCTGCACGTCCAGCACGAACGCTGGTCCAACTGAGGCGCCAGGTGGAAATGGCATGGCAAGCCGTTCCACAGGACTACATCCAGCATCTCTACGATCGTCTCCATGGGAGAATAGCAGCCTGCATTGCTGCGAAAGGTGGATATACACTGTACTAGTGCCGACATTGTGCATGCTCTGTTGCCTGTGTCTATGTGCCTGTGGTTCTGTCAGTGTGATCATGTGATGTATCTGACACCAGGAATGTGTCAATAATGTTTCCCCTTCCTGGGACAATGAATTCACGGTGTTCTTATTTCAATTTCCAGGAGTGTAAATTAATCTAACGTTTAATGTGCGCCACTTCTTCTACGGGCTTCTGAGGTGTACGTTGTTCTTGGCCCGCAAGGCTCAGGGGGGCCATGTACGAACTTACGCTCACTGCTTTGATGCATATTGACAGGCTGTATAATGCACGGCTAGGACTTCAAATTATGTAAACCAGATGACGCAACTCTCAACAGCTTTCGAGAAAATCGAGTTTAAAAATTTGAGACGTGCTTCTATGCATTCTATGGTCGCTAGTATTTAAGGAGTCCGCATCCTAGCGGATAATCGCTTGTCTCAAAGGCACAATGTCTCTGAATCAGATCCCATTGTCAGTAAGCGCTGTTTTTCTTCTCACTCCCACGTAATTCTAGCAACAGATATGTGTGTGGTCACCACGAAATTGTGTGATGAGCTAGGAGCGTTTACGAATGTAAACAAAGTTTGTTTTGCGATAGACGCATGAAAGGAGACATGTGCACGCATAAAGTAGGCATTCATTACATTTGCTGTTGTACTGTTTTTCATGTTCTGTGATGAGTATCGTGATTGCGCTCTGTATTTAGAGTGACAAGATTCCGAGATATGCTTCACTCTTTATTTAAATGTGAACAATGTCATAAATGTGATATTTTAATATTTATTGTGTATTTTAAAAACTGACAAGCGCGAAAGGAGTGCTACGTATGTAGACACGCCAAGTTCCACATGGTGCAATTTAGCTGTCTACATTGTTACTGGTTACAAACCTGTTTGTAATTTTATTTTTGACAAACATATGTGGAATGTGCAATACACTCTTCACAAAAATGTTAACACGGCATAAGTAATGAAAGCGCAATACGAAGTAAATCGAAAAAGTTTTTAAAGATCTGAAGATGATATTTTACCTGTCGGAACTAGTTAGTAAAAAAATAGTTCTGAAGGGCATCTTGGTTGTAAAATGTAAGTAGCCAGTTTATATGTTTGTATGTTGGCACCGCTGCGGTCGCAGGTTCGGATCCTGCCTCGGGCATGGATGTGTCTGATGTCCTTAGGTTAGTCAGGTTTAAGTAGTTCTAAGTTCTAGGGGACTGATGACCTCAGAAGTTAAGTCCCATAGTGCCCAGAGACATTTGAACCATTCTTGTATGTTGGCAGCGCGATAGACTGCTTTAATAACTCTGACAGTGCTATGCGCCCTCTGTAAGAGACTCCGTGTGGCTGGTCAGATTCGCAGTTGGAGGTGAATAGACAGCAGTGATGGCAGTTGGAGGTGAATAGCCAGCAGTGATGGAGGTGGGAAGTTTATAGTTAGCAGTGATGCAGGTTAGAGGTCTGAAGTGTTAGCGTGAGCTGACGGTCTGGACGTGTCCGTCATAGAGATTTAAAATTATTGACGAGTATATAATTTTTTGGATCTGGATGTCACTGACACTGGTATTACGATTAATCAAGGAAAACCCCCAGTTGAGAAACGGGACCAAAATTAGTTGGTTACTGTCTAGTTGCAATTTACAATTTCTTTATTGATTACTCCAACCATTAAAAGTAATTTCTTTACCACATGACCAGGAACAGATCCAAAACAAGCTAGCAGGCATGAATACCTTTTCAAAACAGTTTACAGTTAACGGCCAAGCCATTTTACTTAAAACCAGCTTTGATAAAACATTTGATAACAAATCAAAATTTTACAAGTAATGAAACAAAACACCAATTTGCATACAATTTTGCTACCGAACATATAGGGAGCCACTTCTTTTAAATTTTGGCACAACAAGATATTGAATTACAAGGGCTCGCTAACAGGGAGGCAGAACTAGCATTTTCAAAGGATGCCAAGTAGATTAAAACAATCAAAGTGTAGATACAGTCATTCACCTTTTACAATAACTAACAATTTTAAAGCCACGTACTTTAAAAGAAAACACCAATGAAAGACAAACTTAACCTTTTTAAACAGTGGCCAAAAGCAATCAGAGTAAAATACAACCATTTAACATTTTACAATAACTAACAACTTTAATACCATGTCCTGCCACCAAAATGTCCTGGGATAGAAATAATTAACCGACCGGGTGTAAGGGCGGCCATAATTGTCTCCCGAAGGATGCTCAGGCTAGAAGCGGACTAACAGACCCACAACGCCTCACATTCAGCAATCACATCGACCTCACGCGAGGCCAGGGGAGGAGGAGGAATCAAATCAGGAACCATAATCCCTGCCCAAAAATACACTTCCTCCCAGGCAGTACTAATAAGAAGTAAAAAAAAAAAACTCTCTATAATTACACCGGCGACAGGGACAACAAACCCGAACGCTGGAGGCCACAAGGCAGAAAAGACGCTGGTTGCACAAACCTAAATTCTTCAATTAACATCTAAACCTTTAACCAACTTAACTTGCAGTTTATCAGAGAAACAGCAGGTGAACCCCGATGCAAAGGTTCCTCACACCCGACCGTGTCCACGTCGCCAGCGTACCCAACTGGGCACAGTCACGCAGCCACGCGCTCTGTCACCGGAGCCCGCGTCTTCTCTGCACCCACGGCGGCGAAATACCACTCCTCAGGTTAGACGAGTTACTAGTCCATCATTCCCGCCTCCAGACGGAAAATTTAAAAACATCCGTTGCCGCTCCCACCAAGTAGTGACTCGGGACCACAGCCGTGGCACCCGGTGCTCACAGCAAGTGCTTACAGCCTTGTCCCGTCAATTCGTCCCACACGTCTCGCACCGCCAGGATAGACCACGCGGCTTCCCGGAAAAACAGCCAACTCTCCACCGCCACGCCACACCGCGGTCTCATCCTACGACACTCTCTAATTCCCGATTTTAAAAACCGACCGACCGACCGACTCGTCACCGCTAGGCAACCAACCGGCCATCCCCCCAAAGATGTTATTCCCTTACACAAGGCTAACAGGAACCAACGACTCGAAGATTGATAAGACCAGACACGCCGCCAGAGGGGAATCTCAACAAAATCGTACGCAGCATAACGATAAATATGAAAGAATCAATTAACGATGGAATGGAAGGACTCAGAACAATCTTAACAGCGCGATATACGTTGAGAGCCGACACACGGCTCAGTCACGGACGATTATGTAATTCTTGAGATGGTTGTCTCATTATTAAGGTAAAATCTGCTATGTATATTGTTTGCTCTGTAACAAAATCTTTCCTTTGCTAACCACATGCTTATTAGTAGTTACAGCCGACAGTATCTTTTATTTACCTATCTCTATTGGTGCTTGCCGTATCGCTGTAGTTCGTGTAATGAAGATTTTCTTTGTGGTAAGTGACTTATGAAATGTATGGGTTATTGTTAGGATTTCTTCGAATTCAGGGCCATTCTTTTGTGTTAATTATTTGAGCAGCCACATTGCGTATCGTTGTATATTGTGTATCATAAATGAATAGAATAACTTTGAGCTGAATTTTTCAGGGAAAATTCTGTAGGTCAGTGTTGAAATGATAAAGGCAATCAAAGAGAAAGTACGTTCAATTTCACTCATCAGTTTCAGAATTAAATTTAGAAGTTTCACCGTCTCAGTTTTTCCAGTCCAGGTAAAAATATATTAAAAGTTTCAAAAAGTACGTACAGGTCGCTCCTTTTCAGTTATATTAATAAGAAGCTTCAATTACGTTTTTTTTAACACGATGATCTAGTTTAAAGCTAAGAATTTCGTTTTTGGAAGGAGACCTACTTACTGCCACTGTGTTAACGATTATTTGTGGGTAGCTTTCCTGCCTGTTAACTGTTACTTTGAGCTAAACGGAATATTGGCTGGTCGACTTTTACTTGTGTATGTTTGTGTGTTCTACTAGTGGGCGATGCCTTGCTAGTGCGCAGACGTAGTTGGCGGGTACACAAGGAACCTCATGAATGCGAGGTTGCGAAAGGCCGGTGGTGTTTACGACGTTCAACAAAAAAATGGTTCAAATGGCTCTGAGCACTATGGGACTCAATTGCTGTGGTCATCAGTCCCCTAGAACTTAGAACTAATTAAACCTAATGAACCTAAGGACATCACACACATCCATGCCCGAGGCAGAATTCGAACCTGCGACCGTAGCAGCAGCGCGGCTTCGGACTGGAGCGCCTAGAACCGCACGACCACCGCGGCCGGCGACGTTCAACACTCCACGTATTGTCTACCATGCAACTACAATATTGGCTGTCAATGACAACAGGGGGTGAGACTGGAGGTACCCAATGGTAAGCAGAGCATGAGGCTATGGAACGTAGTAGAACTGCATAGCTGACGAGTAACAACAGTGCTACAATGCTAGTGGCGTTGGTACGAAGCAGAACAAACGCAACGATAGACAAAGCAAACATCGCATTATATCTACAACAACAGCTGCCAGAGTTGACACATCGTCAGAGAGGAACTTTCGAAAAATTGGGAAATAAGTGGCAGATGAAATATTAGCGTTTCTTCAAGATGAGCCAGTGGAATGTGTGATGTCGTATGTCATCGACAGTGCAGACGACGCACATTTGGAGTACAATGATGACGATACATGCTTAACAAGCGAAGGTGATTCTGAAACAGGCATCGAGCCTTGTAGTTCATCATCCTTTTCGGACAGGGAGCCACAAATCCCGTGTCCAGTGAAATGCGGTAATGGACTGCCGTTGTCCAAGACGTGGGTACAATACTTAATTACGTACACAGAAGATCCAGTAAAATGCGGTAATGGACTGCCGTTGTCCAAGACGTGGGTAGAATACTTAATTACGTACACAGAAGACCATCCACACACAGTAAAAATAAATAAATAAATAAATAAATATGAATAGATTTCGAAAAGTCCGCAGTAATAGCGCCGTGTTTCATGAAAGAAAAACTACTGACATTCAACGGAGGACAAGGCGCATTTGTTACAAAAACGGGTGGTAGCGCGTTTCAAGGATGCTTGATACAATGCGATACAATTTACAGGATGTGCATGCTAGTGACCTACTATGTTATACACATCAAACTGCACGAGACATAGATTATAGTGACTTCAAGGAAAGCAGTGAATGTCTGCATAACCTCCAAGACGTAAGATAATGAAATTTCAGTCGAAGCGCCAGTCGTACAATGCACAGCACACTGCGGAATCGTCCCGAAAATTTGTAGATGACGTAAACAAACTTATCTCAGAGTTCAGTAACGAATCTGTTTTCAACTCTGACCAATCGTGATCTGAAGAGGAAATGAATATGAACAGAACTCTGGAAATTAGAGATAAAAAGACAGTTCTATCAAGCTAAGCTAACACGGATACATTACATTCGTGTCATTTATGCCAATGTTAGTGTGGATGGTAAATTGTCTGGAAAATTATTTCTTGTGCTGCGAGAAGTTCGAGGTGCTCTGCCATCTAAGATTATTTCTCGTGTTCGTGATCTTGCAAGAGCAGTAGGGAATATTTACGTCAAAGCAAGCATGAGGGGAAATGGGCGTAAGAGAACTACGAGTATGGAATCAGCACTGCTTTTGGCCAATAGCTGGTCAATATAACTTGCTTTTGCTTCGTGACCGGGCTACGTATAAAAATCATACTCCTATAGAACAAACTATCTCTCTAGAAAAAAGTGTGACATTTCAGTTCATTCCATTTGATACCACTGGACAATATCAGCCTTTAGATGTTTGTTTTCTAAGTGTACTATCTGCAGCTACTCCTAAAGAAAAGCCAGTTTCACTATAAACTCCTCGACAGACGAGGTTAGTTTGGTTTAAGTAGTTCTAAGTCTAGTGGACTCATGGCCTCAGATGTTAAGTCCCATAGTGCTTAGAGGCATTTGAACCATTTTTGAGATTACCTCGATATAGTCTATCACACTTCAGTTGGCACATGTCCAAAGATGACCAACATAGTACCTTCTAGAATTATTCAAAGGACGGTTTAAAATTTGTCGACTACAGTCCACACAGTATACAGAAGAAGAAACACTCTTCACAAATTCAAATACGTGGTTTGGAACTTTAATAGTGACAAGTATTTATTTACAGCTCGTACAAAATAGATACCTGTTTCAAAGTTTTACTGACCTTCAAAGTAGTCACCCACATTGTGTATAAACCATTGCCAGCAATGTGGAAGTCGTGGGATTCTCTTAGCAGAGCCAGTTGTGTTGACAGTTAGAGCGGCGTGGAGCAGTTCTGAAGCGAATGCCGTGAAGTGTTACCTTCAGTTCAGAAATCGAGTTGAACGCACTAGGACTTACGTCAGGGGATGCGTAGGTGGTATAGAACTTAGCAGCCCCAACAGTCAAACAAATCAGTAACATCTTGCACTTTACGGGCTTGAACATTGTCCTGCAAAATGATGGTCAGATCCTGCAAAAAGTGTCATTACTTCCGTCTCTAAGCTGGTTGTAGGTTGTGTTCCAAAAATGAACAGCGTAGAGACTGAAATGATACATTCTGCAAGACCTGACTATAATTTTGCAGGACAATGCTCAAGCACGTACAGTGCAAGCTGCTACTGATTTGTTTGACTGATGGGACTGCTAAGTGCTTTGTTTGTGACTTCATCCAATTCGTCCACTTATCAACGAGTAAAAAATTCAAAGATAAAGGCAAATTTCAGTGTCGATTCTCCGACGTCAACTAATAAGAGGTGTATGCCGCTGTCTTGGAGAGCAGCTCTCCACCAGTTTTTAAACTTCCATAATCAGGACGTCATTGCCCACTTGGCGCATGTGGGTATAGATGATTATTATGAAGATACCTGCACTGAATAGCTCTAAACAATACCGAATCACGTCAAGGGTGGGCAAGTATGTGGTCGGTTTGGGAGGCGGAGAGGGCTGGAGCGGTGAAGAAGAAAGGGGGACAGGGAGCAGGAGGAAGGAAGAAAATGCTTTTTCGCCGTATCCTGGGTCTTCCCAAAGGCCGAGCACTTCAGCGACTGAGACCTTTCTGTCAGGGTAAACTCAACTCTTGACTGGTGAGCGCCAACAGTCGTCTGTGACGGTGGGTTCTGTGAATGCTTCAGCGGCCACCGTACAGGATCGGAAACGAGGGGAAAAAAGGGACTCAACTTCGAAGTGTGTTATGTCCCGATGAGATGGATATCTGTTGATGCGGAACAGTCGTTAGCTGTTATAATCTCCGGAGAACTACCACATCTCTGTTCTACAAGATTTATCTAGGCGTATGTAGCTGCCTGAGTAGACATTCCTAGGTACTGATTTGATATCCATGAAGTCTACGTTAATTTAAAACACTTTCAGCCGTTTGAGTGCACAGTTGAGCAGTATTTCAACCGACTTCCTAATATACCTCATGTGTGTAATCCGCTTGGGATATTTACTAATGCCGGAGAGATTGCAAATAGTAGACCACATCTTATGGTGAGACACGTTTAAGAAATTATCAAACGTGTATAAGACACGATGATACTAAAGATCTGCGACGTGTATGGTGTCACCGATGTAAAGAACTTAACGAAGAGAATAAAAGGTGAGCTGCAGAAGACAGCTGTCTTCATTGTATGTACTAACGCTCCTTGAATACACTGCGCCATACTTTATCCGACTTTAGCTTGGATG
This sequence comes from Schistocerca americana, assembly GCF_021461395.2. Taxonomy (NCBI): domain Eukaryota; kingdom Metazoa; phylum Arthropoda; class Insecta; order Orthoptera; family Acrididae; genus Schistocerca; species Schistocerca americana. The sequence goes on along the minus strand of NC_060123.1, from coordinate 397,632,899 downwards.
CAGTTAAAATACCCACGAATCGGCAATTAATCACTGCTCCTCCCATGTGTTTTAATTGCTCCCCGAATCAGGTTTGAGGAGACACCATCCAGTATCCGCAGAAGAGAAGGTTGGTTCAAACGGCTCCCCTAGAACTACTTAAACCTAACAAACCTAAGTACATCACACACATCCATGCCCGAGGCGGGATTCGAACCTGCGACCGTAGCAGTCGTGCGGTTCCGCACTGCAGCGCCTAGAACCGCTCGGCCGACGCAGAAGAGAAGGAAATCCGGAAGATTAAGGCATTTTTTTTTGGGGGGGGGGGGGGGGGGGGTCGCCAATCTTCTGACCGGTTTGATGCGGCGCTGCTCCAACTTCTACATCTCAGAGTAACATTTGCAGCCTACGTCCTCAATTATTTGCTGAATGTATTCCAGTCTCTGTCTACCTCTACAGTTTTTCCCCTCTACAGCTCCTTCCCGTACCACGGAAGCTATTCCCTGGTGCCTTAAAAGATGTCCTACATCCTGTCCCTTCTTCTTGTCAGTGTTTTCCACATATCATTTTCCTCTCCATTTTTTCGCAGAACCTGCGCATTTATTATCTTATCAATCCACCTAATTTTCAATATTCGTCTGTAGCAACACACTTCAAATGCTTCGATTCTCTTCTGTTCTGATTTTCCCACATTTCATGTGTCACTATTCTACAACGCTGTGCTAGACATCCATCCTCAGAAATTACTTCCTCAAAAAAAAGGCTTATGTTTTATACTAGCAAACCTCTCTTCGCCAGGAGTGCCCTTTTTACTTGTGATAGTCTGTTTTCGATGTGCTCCTTACTCCGTCCGTCATTGGTTGTTTTGTTGCGTAGGTAGCAGAATTCCTTAAGTTCACCTACATCGTGACCATCACACCCGACGTTAAGTTTCTCGCTGTTCTCATTTCTGATACTTCTCATTACTTTCGTCTTCCTTCGATTTACTCTCAGACCATTTACTGTACTCATTAGACTGTTCATTCCATTCAGCGGATCACCTGATTATTCTCCACTTTCACTCACGATAGCAATGTCATCACCAAATAATATCATTGATATCCTTTCACCTCAAATATTTAATGTCATTGCTGAACCACAGACTGAACTGCAGGGGCGAAAGACTACATCCCTGTCTTGCACCCTTCTTAATCCGAGCATTTCGTTGTCAGTCGTCCACTCTTGTCATTCCCTCTTGGCTCTCACACATACTGTATAATAGTAGTCTCTCCCCATAGCTTACCCCTATTTTTCTCAGAATTTCGAACATCTTGCACCATTTAACATTGTCGAACGCTTTTTCTAGGTCGACAAATCCTATGAACTTGTCTTGATTTCTCTTTAGTCTTGCATCCATTATCAATCGCAACGTCAGAATTGCTCTCCTGGTACCTTTGTCTTCGTAAAGGCGAACTCATTGTCATCTAATACATCCTCAAATTTCTTTTCCATTCCTCTGTATCTTATTCTTATCAGCAACAGGGACGAATGAGCTGTTAAGCTGATTGTGCGATAATTCACTCACTTGTCAGCCCTTTCAGTTTTCGGAATAGTGTGGATGATATTTTTCCGAAGGTCAGATGGTATGTCGCCTGATTCACACATCCTACACACCATGCGAATAGTCGCTTTGTTGCTACTTCACCCAATGATTTTAGGAATTTTAACGGAATGTTATCTAACCATTCTGCTTTACTTGATCTTTAGTCCTCCAAAGCTCTCTTTAATCGTGATTCTAATACAGAATCCCCTATCTCATCTAAATCGACTCCTGTTTCTTCTTCTATCGCTTCAGAAAAATCTTCCACTTCATAGAGGCTTTCAATATACCCTTTCCACCTCTCCGCTCTCTCCTCTGCATTTAACTTTAGATTTAACATTGCACTCTTGAAGTGCTTATAATTTCACCAAAGGTTGTTTCAACTTTCCTATTTGCTCCGTCAGTTCTTCCGACAGTTATTTCTCTTTCGATTTCTTCACATTTTTGATGCAGCCATTTCGTCTTAGCTTCCCTACACCTCTTATTTATTTCATTCCCCTGTTACTTGTATTTTTTTATTCCTGAATTTCCCTGAATATTTTCGTACTTCCTTCTTTTAAAAATCAACTGAAGTATTTGTTCTGTTACCCATCGTTTCTTCGCAGTTATTCTTTGTATCAAAGTTTTTCTTTCCAATCTCCGTGCCGGCCGCGGTGGTCTAGCGGTTCTAGGCGCGCAGTCCGGAACCGCGCGGCTGCTACGGTCGCAGGTTCGAATCCTGCCTCGGGCATGGATGTGTGTGATGTCCTTAGGTTAGTTAGGTTTAAGTAGTTCTAAGTTCTAGGGGACTGATGACCACAGTAGTTAAGTCCCATAGTGCTCAGAGCCATTTGAACCATTTGAACCAATCTCCGTAATTGCTCCTTTAGTGATGTCTACTCCTCTTCAACTGTACTGCCTACTGAGTTATTCCTTAATGCTCTATCTGTAATCTTAGAGAACTTCGTATCTCGCCATTCCTTAGCACTTGCGTATCCCACATCTTCGCATATTGATTCTTTCCTACTAATCTCTTTAACGTCACCCAAATCTTCATCACTGCTGCATTGTGACCTGAGTCTCTACCTTCTCCTGGGTATGCCTTACAATTGAGCATCTGATTTCGGAGTCTCTGCCTGACCATGATGTAATTTAACTGAAATCTTCCCGTTTCACTCGGTCTTTTACATGTGTACCTCTTGTGATTCTTGAACAGAGTATTTGCTATTAATAGCCGAAACATTCCAGAACTCAATTAGTGTTTCTCCTCCCTCATTCCTTGTCCCAAACTCATGTTCTCCTGTCCCTACAACTGCGTTCCAGTCCTCCATGACTATTAGACTTTCATCTCCCTATGGGTATTGTATTACCCTTTCAGTAGCTTCATACAATTTCTCTATCTCTTCATCTTCAGCCTGCGACGTCGGCTTGTATACCTGAATTATCATTGTCGCATTTGGTTTGCTGTTGATTATGATTGAAACAACCCTATTACTGAACTGTTCAAAGTAACACACTCTCTGCCCTACCTTCCCATTCATAACGAATTCTACTCCCTTTATACCATTTTCTACTGCTGTTGATATTACCCTATACCCATCTGACCAGAAATCTTTGTCTTATTTCCATTTCACTTCGCTGACCCTACTATATCTAGATTGAGCCTTGGCATTTCCCTTTTCACATTTTCTAGATTCCCTACTACATCCGAGCTCCTGACATTCCACACCCAGACTTGTTGAACGTTATCATTTCGTTGATTATTCAATCTTTTTCTCATTGCCACCTCCTCTTTGGCAGTCCCCTCCCGGACATCCGAATGGGGGCTATTCCCGATTCTTTCGCCAACGGAGGTACATTTTTTTTTCAATTATAGGGCACATGTCCTGTGGATACGCGCCATTTGTCTTTAATGCAGTGGTTTCCACTACCTTCTGCATCCTCGCGCCGCTGATCAGTGCTGATTCTTCCGCCTTCCCACCCGAAGGACAAGGTAGTGCCGTGAACCTCCGTTCGCTCCTCTGCCCTCTTTGACAAGGCCGTTGGCAGAATGAGGGTGATTTCCTATGCCGGAAGTCTTCGTCGGGCAATGCTGATTATTAATCAAAATTTACAACCCGGGACCGAGGACGTTTTGATTACTAATCAAGGACGCTACCCTTAGACGACATGTGCAAGCGACGAAGAAGGCCACACAGTCACTTACTTTTGTGATGTAATTGACTTCAGTGTTTAAGCACCTAGTGCTAAATACTAGTTGTGCTACTGATAGTTGATCAAAAGATGACAAGACCCACCTGTAAAGGTAGAGCAAACCTGCGACGCTGTTGAAACCTACAGTTGCATGTATAACAGGTTCGACAGTGTGAGAAGAACATACTTTTTAAAAATAGTAGAAATCAGACAGAAAACGCGATGCAATAAATATTTCCGTCAAATCCAGCCCTACAACAAAATATTAGCAGGGGACGACAAACAACAGATCTAGATAATCTGATACTAAAACAACAGTCCACATGACGCTGTTTCTCCCTGGGGCATCAGACGACGACCGTTCTTAAGAAGGTATGGACGTCGATGTGTTGTTTAGAGAATCAGAAAGTACAGCAAGAAACTGTCCGTCCCTCCTCCGCTACCATCTCCCATCCAGGGAGGGACGCCAGCAAGAGGGACAGAGGAGATCTTCAGCGCTATGATGGCCCCTAGTCTACAGTGGATCCTAAGTGAGTTCTGGTCACATCTGGATGATCTATGATTTCTAGTTCAGGGAAGACCAATGGTTATACGTCTGCTGGAGACACATTTTATTTTACCTGCCACCTACTCGGTTACAGCCTGCAAAAGGAGGAGGACCTCATTGGGGAGAAATGGAAAGGAAGAGTGACTATTTTTGTACCGATATATTGCAGTCTGTTATTTGTAAAGTGTATTTCGTTTACTTTCAGTTCGCTCTCTGTTTTATTAAGTCAATTACTGAACAGCAACACTGTTATTCGGGAAAAATAGCATGGAAACTATAAAAAATTAATATGCATTTCAGAATTTCGTAAAGATCCGCTTAAGCAGTGATAAATCAGAGAACTGGATCAAAATCTTTCTTTCTTTCAGACGGTTTTCAATTATTACAAGCCTCGAGGAAGTAGGTTAGATTTTTTAAATAAATTTTAACCCCAAGTCTTACTGTCTATAAAGTTGGATTACAAGAACTAAGAAATTCCCTCTAATTTTTTCAGATGAGTCTTTCAGTCTTCTGGTTTCAGCGTTATGGAAACCTTTGGATCACATGCTTTACGGAAGCTTTGAACTGAAATAACGTAAGGAGTAATAGTCTTTGATGTGTGACGTCGCTAACAAAATTTCAAGGACTAACTGTATTACATTTTATTATTAGATCTACAACATAAACGCTATCGTTTCTACGTCAATAAGCTCTGTTTTCGTTAGTGATAGTGACAGTCTCCACATCCCAAAGTCTTCGAAGACGGCAATTTTAAACCTAAATCCACGTCCATAGTCCGCAAGCCACCTGACGGTGTGTGGCGGAGGGAACAGAAGGGACTCAGGACAGTTCTCTGATTTATCACTGCTTAAGCGGATCTTTAAGGAATTCTGAATACATATTCGTTTTTGTAGTTCCCATGTTATTTTTCCAGAATAACAGTGCTGCTGTTCACTCATTGACGTAATAAAACAGAGAGCGATGATTAATATTAGTATGTCTCTGTCCACGTCCCCCTGAAAATTGAAAGGTACTGTCACATACATTTGTCTTTCAACCACGTCTCGTCTTCACTTAAAATAGTGGACGACAGTGGCAACAGATTTATAACAATTAGTGAAGTCATGCTATTCATAAAAAAAGGCATGAATATTTAGTATGATAATACAAATTTGAATTTAAAATCATTCTGTCTATCATTATGACACCGAAGCACAATGTACAAATTATGAAAGAGCTACAAACAGCGTGAGGTTGCCAAATTAACTGCTATATCACAAATGTGCCGTACAGATATAACCTATACTAGAATAAAATGTATCAAAATCTGAGATTATTGCACCATATTATAAACTTAGTTTGGGAGAATGAAATTATCTAATATCATGAAAATTATGGAGTTCCAAATGTGTTACATAAGTATGCATGTTGTGGTACTAAACAATGAACACATTTTTCTTTTGAAACTGTAAATTGAGTAGACGAAGGTTGGGTAACATTACGGAGGTGGAAAGCGAGTTGTATTGGTAGAAGTAAATGCGACTAAAGGAGGGCTTTGGGAGTAAATCAGTCGGAAGGAACATAGCAACTTCAAAGGCGTCTGCATTAATTACTAGACAATTATGAAGAACCGAATTTCACGCACTGCCGCGATTTCTGGTACTTGTAGCGACAGAAAATCCCTTTGAAGCTTAATCACAGAGAGAATATTACTTTCACGATAGCGCCTCTCCGAATACATTTTTGGGAATGCTAATTAGATTGCTTAGTGGATCAACGGATATACAAATACTGCGGCCTGTTAACTTCTTTATTACTGGTGAAAATGAAGCAGAAATCGACTGAGACCATCTGAACGTAGGAATTAATAGTAGCTTTTACACAGCTCACTGCGCCTCGGAATTAATGTTATTTGTTTCAAAGAAAGCCAGCATAAAACTCTGTCTACCCTTGTAGGGCGTGAAGAAAATTCTACACTATCTAATCCAACTGTATGTTTTTCCTAGGGAGAAAATTGTTAGCTGCATTTTCAAATGAACCGCACTGACATAGTGTCATATTACGGACACTAAGGAAATCGTAAATTGTGACGGCCTCTCGGGGCCTGGGACTCAGATTATCCCGAATGCTAGCCCAATCCCTTGTCCACTGTATGCACTGGTACACAAATGTTAAAATTTAGAAATATGTTGTGACATGTGACCAAAGAATTATCTTGGGCACGACTGTCTGGTAAAGGAGTTTCAGAAATGCACTCAGAATCGATAGGTGATTGTGAAAACGAAGTATTTTTCAAAGTATAAGAGAAACAGCACTCAAAAGTGTAGATTAATAATCAGGCTTTCCTTGTTGAAATTATTTTCCGTAAGGAATGAAAATACAAACGTTCCCCTCCGTCTTCTGGTCTTTTCTGATGTATCTCATATTCCTGCGAAATTCCATGGAAGTAACAATACTCGAGATAAACCAAATTTTGCACAAGACCTGAAACCATGCTATTGGCTTATTTTGCTACTCCGATGATTAAGCTATTAAGAAATCACGCGATAAGGGGTTTACAAATGGTCATTGGTTTTCCTGTTACTCTGACAATTAATGTGGCGACGGTGATCTCAGTACTCTCGTTGCTCTAGACTTTGGAGTCCTATATGCATAAAGACACTCGGACATTAATTAATATTTCACTTTTTACACGATGCCGCCGCTTTATTCTTGACCGGAAACGTCACGCCACACTGCGCTGTGGGGCTAACACTTTACAAGAATTTCATTTGCGTCGTTGGCCGTCACATTTATAAAATCACTTTGTTTTCTTCGAAGGACGATAACTGCATTTTTATAATGTTTGTATGTCGTCTAGCACTGGAACATATACAGGGTAGTCCATTGATACTGACCGGGCCAAATATCTCACGAAATAAGCTTGAAACGAAAAAACTACAAAGAACGAAACTCGTCTAGCTTGAAGGGGGAAACCAGATGGAGCTATATTTGGTCCGCTAGATGGCAATGCCATAGGTCAAACGGATATCAACTGCGTTTTCGTAAATAGGAACCCCCTCTTTTATGATATATTCATGTAATACGTAAAGAAATATGAATGTTTTAGTTGGACCACTTTCTTCGCTTCGTGATAGATGGCGCTGTAATAGTCACAAACATATGGCTCACAATTTTAGACGAACAGTTGGTGACAGGTAGGTTTTTAAATGAAAATACAGAACGTACGTACGTTTGAACATTTTATTTCGGTTGTTCCTATGTGATACATGTACCTTTGTAAACTTATTATTTCTGAGAACGCATGCTGTTACAGCGTGATTACCTGTAAATACCACATTAATGCAATGAATGCTCAAAACCTCAGTGCATTTGGCAGTACGTATAACGACATTCCTCTCAACAGCGAGTAGTTCGCCTTCCGTAATCTTCGCACATGCATTGACAATGCGCTGACGCATGTTGTCAGGCGTTGTCGGTGGATCACGATAGCAAATATCCTTCAACTTTCCGCACAGAAAGGAATGCGGGGACGTCATATCCGGTGAACGTTCGGGCCATGGTATGGTGTTTCGACGACCAATCCACCTGTCATGAAATATGCTATTCAATACCGCTTCAACCGCACGCGAGCTATGTGCCGGACATCCATCATGTTGGAAGTACATCGCCATTCGGTCATGCGGTGAAACATCTTGTAGTAACATCGGTAGAACATTACGTAGTAAATCAGAATTCATTCCACTATTTAGATTGCCATCGATAAAATGGGGGCCAATTCTTCTTCCTCCCATTATGCCGCACCATACATTAACCCGCCACGGTCGCTGATGTTCCACTTGTCGCAGGCATCGTGGATTTTCCGTTGCCCAATAGGGCATATTACGCCGGTTTACGTTACCGCTGTTGGTGAATGACGCTTCGTCGCTAAATAGAACGCGTGCAAAGAATGTGTCATCGTCCCGTAATTTCTCATTTTCCCAGTGGCAGAACTGTACAAGGCGTTCGAAGTCGTCGCCATGCAATTCCTGGTGCACAGAAATATGGTACGGGTGCAATCGCTGTTGATGTAGCATTCTCAACACAGACGTTTTAGAGATTTCCGATTCTCCCGCAATTTGTCTGCTACTGATGTACGGATTAGCCGCTACAGCAGCTAAATCACCTACTTCGGCATCATCATTTGTTGCAGGTCGTGGTTTACGTTTCACATGTGGCTGAACACTTCCTGTTTCCTTCAATAACGTAACTATCCAGCGAACAGTCCGGACACTTGGATGATGTCGTCCAGGATACCGAGCAGCATACACAGCACACGTCCGTTGGGCATTTTGATCACAATAGCCAACACGATGTGGACCTTTTCCGCAGTTGGTAAACGGTCCATTTTAACACGGGTAATGTATCACGAAGCAAATACCGCCTGCACTGGCGGAATGTTACATGATACCAGGTACTTATACGTTTGTGACTGTTACAGCGCCATCTATCTCAATGCGAAAAAAGTGGTCCAACTAAAACATTCACATTTCTTTACGTACCACACGAATATGTAATAAAAAATGGGGGTTCCTATGTAAAAAAACGCAGTTGATACCCGTTTGGCCTATGGCAACGCCATCTAGCGGGGCAACCATAGCGCCATCTGGTTTCCCCTTCAAGCTAGACGAATTTCGTTCCTTGTAGTTTTTTCGTTTGATGCTTATTTCGTGTGATTTTTGGCCCGGTCATTATCATTAGACCACCCTATATGTGCGCCCGTCTACTGCTACAACTGGAATCCCGGAGACAGATTTATTAGTCTGCAAGCATCCTCGTCTGTTCACGAAACAAGTTAAGTGAGACATTTTTAAACATCTCTGTAAAATATTAGTAGAGCTGATGGTTGCTCCTGTCATATCCCAGCTTAGTATCACGGCAGAAAATTTTATTAATTCCAAAAGATCCGTGTCTGGGGACATTTAAGAAAGTAGAGTTTTGTTTGCCAAAAGGAATACTCTAAATACGCATTCAAGAAATGACGGACCATTTGTATAAGTATTTGTTAACGTTTATCTCATGCCATACTTCTTTTGTAGCATACAAAATATCAGCTGAATATATCATCACATTGCTACCATTAAGAATATCTTCAACATCCGCAACGCACTCCCTTGCGTTACTACGACGGGCCTGTTCGATCTCTGGATCTCCAGCCCTTGCTGACTCACGATTTTCTGAGTTACCCACTCTTCTTTGAATGGCACAGAAGCGCTTCAAGCACCTGAACTCGTAACTCAGGTAGTCTTTTAAGTCTGCGGAATATTGTTGCGAAAATATGCTTTGAATATGGAGGCCGATATGGCAGCGAATATATTGCCAACACTTGGTATTCGGAAGTTCGGATGCTGCTGGAAATACTGAGTGCTTTTATAGGTCACTTAACAGGACGACCAAACGAAGTCTAGATATGCTTACTGTGTGAAATTTATCGTTACTTCTATATCTTCTTCAGTCTTCTCTTTCTGTGTTCCACAGTTCTGTGTCTCGTCGATGTAGCTAAAAGCGAACAAATGAACCATTGTGCTGAAGTAACTATTTTTAATAATACTCCTATGCATTATCTAAGATAGTGCATACTTACCACCATTAAAAGAGTGGACGTAACACACATTCTACTCGTTTGTTGTCAATGTTGAACTCATCTTATACTGTCTTAGACATTTCATCTCTATGCAACGGCTACATTCAAGAGTCGTTATATTCAGTTTGACATCTTTTTAAAAGAAATTTCTCTCCTATATATCGTAGATACTTCGTCTTGTTCTTGTTGTCTTCAGTCCTGAGACTCGTTTGATGCAGCTATCAATGCTACTCTATCCTGTGCAAGCCTCTTCATCTCACAGTACTTACTGCAACCCTCATCCTTCTGAATCTGCTTAGTGTATTCATATCTTGGTCTCCCTCTACGATTTTTGCCCTCCATGCTGCTCTCCAATACTAAATTGGTGATCTCTAGATGCCTCTGAACATGTCTCACCAACCGATCCCTTCTTCTACTCAAGCTGTGCCACAAACTCCCCTTCTCCCCAATTCTATTCAATACCTCCTCATTAGTAAGGTGATCAACCCATCAAATCTTCAGCATTCTTCTGTAGCACCACATTTCGACAGCTTCTATTCTCTTCTTGTCCAAACTGTTTATCGTCCATGTTTCACTTCCGTACATGGCTACACTCCATACAAATACTTTCAGAAACGACTTCCTGACTCTTAAATCTATGCTCGATGTTAACAAATTTCCCTTCTTCAGAAACGCTTTCCTTGCCATTGCCACTCTACATTTTATATACTCTTTACTTCGACCATCATCAGTTATTTGTCTCCCCAAATAGCAAAACTCCTTTACTACTTTACGTGTCTCATTTCCTAATCTAATTCCCGCAGATTCACCCTATTTAATTCGACTACATTCCATTATCCATGTTTTGCTTCTGTTGATGTTCATCTTATATCCTCCTTTCAAGACACTGTCCATTCGGTTCAACTGTTCTTTCAAGTCCTTTGCTTTCTCTGACAGAATTACAATGTCATCGGCGAACCTCAAAATTTTATTTCTGCTCCATGGATTTTAATACCTACTCCGAATTTTCCTTTTGTTTCCTCTACTGCTTGCTCAATATACAGATTGAATAACATCGGGGAGAGGCTACAACCCTGCCTCACTCCCTTCCCAACTGCTGCTTCCCTTTCATGCCCCTCGACTCTTATAACTGCCATCTGGTTTCTGTACAAATTGTAAATAGCCTTTCGCTCCCTGTATTCTACCCCCAGCCACCTTCAGAATTTGAACGAAATTATTCCAGTCAACATTGTCAAAAGCTTTCTCTAAGTCTACAAATGCTAGAAACGCATGTTTCCTTTTCCTTAATCTATTTTCTGAGATACGTCGTTGGGTCAGTATTGCCTCACGTGTTCCAGTATTTTTACGGAATCCAAACTGATCTTCCCCGATGTCGGCTTCTACCAGTTTTTCCGTTCATCTGTAAAGAATTCGCGTTAGTATTTTGCAGCCTCGACTTATTAAACTGATAGTTCGATAATTTTCACATCTGTCAACACCTACTTTCTTTGGGATTGGAATTATTATATTCTTCTTGACGACCGAGGATATTTCGCCTGTCTCATACATATTGCTCGCCAGATGGTAGAGTTTTGTCAGGACTGGCTCTCCCAAGGCTGTCAGTAGTTCTAACGGAATGTTGTCTACTCCAGGGACCTTGTTTCGACTTAGGTCTTTCAGTGCTCTGTGAAACACTTCACTCAGTGTCATATCTCCCATTTCATCTTCATCTGCATCCTCTTCCATTTCCATAATATTGTCCTCAAGTAAATCGCCGTTGTATAGACCCTCTATATACTCCTTCAACCTTTCTGCTTTCCCTTCTTTGCTTAGAACTGGGTTTCCATCTGAGCTCTAGATATTCATAGAAGTGGTCTCTTTAATTTTTCTGTAGGCAGTATGTATCTTACCATTAGGGAGATAAGCCTCTACATCCTTACATTTGTCCTCTAGCCATGCCTGCTTAGCCATTTTGCACTTCCTGTCAGTCTCATTTTTGAGACGTTTTTATTGCTTTTTGCCGGCTTCATTTACTGAATTTTTATATTTTCTCCTTTCATCAATTAAATTCAATATTTCTTTTGTTACCCAAGGAATTCCGCTAGTCCCCGTCTTTTTACCTACTTGATACCCTGCTGCCTTCACTACTTTATCCGTTAAAGCTAGCCATTCTTCTGCTGCTGTGTTTCTTTCCACCATTCCTGTCAATTATTCCCTTATGCTCTCCCTGAAACTCTGTATAACCTCTGGGTTAGTCAGTTTATCCAGGTCCCATCTCCTGAAATTCCCACCTTTTTGCAGTTTCTTCAGTTTTAATCTACAGTTCATAACCAATAGATTGTGGTCAGTGTCCTCACCTGCCCTTGGAAATGTCTTACAATTTAAAACCTGGTTCCTAAATCCCTGTCTTACCATTGTGTAATCTATCTGATACCTTCAAGATACCTTCAAGTATCTCCAGGCTTCGTCCATGTAAACAACCTTCTTTCATGATTCTTGAACCAAGTGTTAGCTATGATTAAATTACGTCTGTTCAAAATTCTACCAGGCGGCTTCGTCTTTCATTTCTTACCCCCAATAAATATTCACCTACTATGTTTCTTTCTCTCCCCTTACCCATGACTATTAAATTTTCGTCTCCCTTCACTATCTTAATAATTTCTTTTGTCTCCTCATAATTTTTATCAATTTCTTCGTCATCTGCAGAGCTAGTTGGCACAAAAACTTGTACTACTGTAGTAGGCGTGGGCTTCGTGTCTATCTTGGCAACAATAATGCATTCACTATGATGTTTGTAGTAGCTTACCCGTACTCCTATTTTTTATTCATTATTAAACCTACTCCAGCATTACCCCTATTTGATTTTGTGTTTATAACCCTGTACTCACCTGACCTAAAGTCTTGTTCCTCCTGCCACCGAACTTCAATAATTGCCTCTATATTTATCTTTAGCCTATCCATCTCACTTTTTAAATTTTCTAACCTACATGCCCGATTAATGGATCTGACATTCCACGGTCCGATCCGTAGAAAGCCAGTTTTCTTTCTCCTGATAATGACATCCTCATGAGTAGTCACCGCCCGGAGATCCGAATGGGGGACTATTTTACCTCCAGTATATTTTACCCAAGAGGACGCCATGATCATTTAACCATACAGTAAAGGTTCATGCCCTTGGGAAAAATTACGGCTATAGCTTCCTCTTGCTTTCAGCCATTTGCAGTACCAGCACAGAAAGGCCGTTTTGGTTAGTGATACAAGACCAGGTCAGTCAATGCCCCCGCAACTATTGAAAATGCTGCCCCTCTTCAGGAACCACACGTTTGTCTATCCTCTCAACAGATACCCCTTCGTTGTGGTTGCACCTACGGTACGGCTATCTGCATCGCTGAGGCACGCAAGCCTCCTCACCAACGGCTAGGTCCATGGTACAGTGCTAAATTCCCTTTTTCTAGATGATGTAACTGACTCCAGCTAACCTGTCCTTCTTATAGTAAGGGTACCTCATCCACTTGTATTCTCACTTCCTCTTTTTAGTAGCGCTTCGTTTCTTACTGTATACTTCCGCTTCGTTTGCATACAATTTTGTGTTTCTAACATAAAACCATAAAGATATTCTTCAATACCCTATCGATATATTATTTGAATTACATATTGCTCTTATATTCTGCTTGCGATACTTCCTTACTATGACCATCATGTGTAAATTTACTTTCTAGTTAAGAGTATCATTACATTTCTTCTACTACTACGTCATTGCCGTTGACGATATTAGGCAAGAATCTGTTCCCTGTCAGCTACTCGATGTCACTATACAGACGAATTTTATTCAGTTTCTACTGAAAAAGAGCTCTCAAGAAGAAATCATTTAGTGTAAAACAAAACTTTACATACTTTGACGATATTTTACACTAAGAAATGTGGGCTTGGCACAAGGAATGAGAGAGGAGGAAGGCTAACTGATCTCTGTATAAATTTCAGCTGGTAACAGCGGATACTCTGTTCAAGAATCACAACAGGAGGAGGTATACTTAGAAAAGGCCGCGTGATACGGGAAGATTTCAGTTTGATTACATCATGGTCAGACAGAGATTCCGAAATCAGATACTGGGTTGTAAAGCATACGCAGGAGCAGATGTTGACTCAGATCACAATATAGTAGTGATGAAGAGTAGGCTGAAGTTTAAGATATTAGTCAGGATGAATCAATATGCAAAGAAGTGGAATACCGAAGTAGTAAGGAATGAGTAGATACGTAGCAATAAGGAACAACTCATCAGACAGTACAGTTGAAGAGGAATGGACATATCTAAAATGAGCCATCACAGTCACTGCAAAGAAAAGCATAAGTACAAACAAGGTAACTGTGAAGAAACCATTAGTAACAGAAGAAATACATCAGTTAATCGATGAAAGGAGGAAGTACAGAAATGTTCCAGTTATCTCAGTTATACTGAAATATAAATCGCCGAGGAATGAAAAAATAGGACGTGCAGGGTAGTTAAGACGAAATGGTTGCAGGAAAAATGTGAAGAAATCGAAAAAGAAATGTTTATCGGAAGGACAGACTCAGCTTACAGGAAAGTCAAAACATCCTTCAGTGACATTAAAAGTAAGGATGGTAACATTAAGAGTGTAACAGGAATTCAACTGTTAAAAGTAGGGGAGAGGGCGGATAGGCAGAAAGAATGTATTGAAAGCCTCTATGAGGGGGAAGATTTGTCTGTGATAGAAGAAGAAACAGGAGTAAATTTAGAACTGAATGGGGATCTAGTATTAGAAGCAGAATTTCAAAGAACTTTGGAGGCCTTATGACCAAATAAGGCAGAAGGGATGGATAACATTCCATCAGAATTTCTAAAGCCATTGTGGGAAGTGGCAACAAAACGACTATTCACCTTGTTGTACAGAATGTATGAGTCTGGCGATATACCATTTGTAAACAATGATGGAGTTAAAAGAAAGGTTCAGGAGTGCAATTTAAAATCAACTTGAAAGGGTATCAATGATACGATTGCTGATGACGTCGCTATCCTGAGTGAAAGTGAAGAAGAACTACATGATCTGCTGAATGGAATGAACAATCTAATAAGTACAGAATATAGATTGAGAGTAAATCGAAGAAAGGCGAGAGTAATGAGAAATGGCAGAAATGAGAACAGCGAGAAACTTAACATCAGGATTGATGGTCACGAAGTAAATGAAGTTAAGGAATTCTGCTACGTAGTTAGTAAAATAGCCAGTAACGGACGGAGCAAGGAGGACATCAAAAGCAGACTAGCAATGGCACAAAGTGCATTCCTGGCCAAGAGAAGCCGACTAGTATCAAACATAGGCCTTAATTCGAGAAAGATATTTCTGAGAATGTGCATCTGGAGTTCAGCATTGTGTGGTAGTGAAACAGGGACTGTGGGAGAACTGGAAACGAAGAGAATCGATTAATTTGTAATGTAGTGCTACAGACGAATGTTGAAACTTAGGTGGACTGATAAGGTAAGAATTGAGGAGATTCTGCGTAGAATTAGCGAGGAAAGGAATATGTGGAAAACACTTACAAGAAGAAGGGACAGGATGATGGGACATGTGTTAAGACATGAGTGAATGACTTCCACGGTACAAGAGGGAGCTGTAGAGGGCAA
Organism: Schistocerca americana; assembly: GCF_021461395.2. NCBI lineage: Eukaryota > Metazoa > Arthropoda > Insecta > Orthoptera > Acrididae > Schistocerca > Schistocerca americana. The sequence continues at coordinate 397,617,402 of NC_060123.1, read as the reverse complement.
AAACTGTAGAGGAAGACTGACATAGGAATATATCAAGCAAATAATTGAAGACGTGGGTTGGAAGTGCCATTCTGACATTCAGAGTTTGACAAAGGTGAGGAATTCGTGGTGGGTAGCATCCAACCAGTCAGAAGACTGATGACCCAAAAAAAGGACATATCTTGGTCAAGTACGCCCTCTATGTCCGTATTATTCCGTTTTTTATGTCCTCCATATTTCGTCCGTCATGGGTTATGTTATCTGCAAGTAGCAGACTTTCTTCAGCAAATGGTTCAAATGGCTCTGAGCACCATGGGACTTAACTTCTGAGGTCATCAGTCCCCCAGAACGTAGAACTACTTAAACCTAACTAACCTAAGGACACCACACACATCCATGCCCGAGGCAGGATTCGAACCTGCCACCGTAGCGGGCGCGCGGTTCCAGACTGTAGCACCTAGAATCGCTCGGCCACCCCTGCCGGCAAACTTTCTTACCTCCGTCTATTTCGTCATCGCCAACATTTATGTTTAGCTTCTCGCTATCCTCATTCCTGGTGCTTATCGTTACTTCTTTTTCATATTCTCTACTAATCTTCCTATTTACTATACTCACGAGATCCTGCAACTCATCATCGCTTTAACGGGGATGGAAATGTTGTCAGCGAATCTCATGACTGATAATCTTTCACCCTGAATTTTTGTCTCTTTCTTGAACCTTCCTTCTATTCCCGTCAGTGCCCTTCGATTTATGAATTGGACAGCAGGGGTAAAGAACCCCTTACCTAACTCTTTTTAATCCGACTACTTCGTTGTCGGTCTTCCAGTCATGTTGTTCTCTCTCGGTTCTTGTACACCTTGTATATCACCCGTCTTTCCCAGTAGTTTACTCTTAGCTTTATCAGAATATTGGACACCTTTCACCAATTCTCTCTGTGGAACGCTTTTTCAAGATCGACAAATCCTTTAAGCGTATGTTGACTATTCTTCAAGTTTGCTTCCATTATCAAACGCTAAGTCAAACTGCCTCTCTGGGCTTTACCTTTCCTAAAGCGAAACTCATCACGTAACAGATCCTACTTTTTCTTTTCCATTATTTTCTGAATATCTTTTGAATTGCGTGGATGATAGTTTTCCGAAAGTCAGAAGGTACGTCGCCAGTCTCGTAGATTCTACACACCAGTTTGCTATTCGTTTGGTGGCATTTGTCCCGTAGATTTTAAAAATCCCGATGTAATATCGTCTATCCCTTCTGCTTCGTTTGATCTCCAGTCTTCCAAAGCTCTTTTTAATTCTGATTTTTCTAACACCTCATCAAACAAGTCGTCCCCTTAACAGAGGGCTTCGATGTACTCTTTCCTCCTTTCCGCCATTTCCTCTGCGTTTGACGGTGTCATTTCCAATGAACTATTAATGTTACTACCCTTGTAATTCCACGTGAGATTGTTTTGTCCTTCCTATACATCAACTAGGTCCTTCCATCATTCACTTCCTCTTCATTTTCTTCACATCTTTCTTGCCGCGATATTGCCTTGGCTTCCTTGCACTTCATACTTGTTTCTTTACTAAGAGATTTATATTGCTGTACTGCTGCCTTTCCTTGACCGTTTTTGTTCTTACCCCTTTCGTCGATCATTTGAAGTATGTGTTCTGTTACACAAAGTTAATTCGGTGTTATGTTCTTTGTACTTATGTCTGACTGTCCAACATCTGTGACTGTCCTTTTTATAGCTGTCCAATCCTCTTTAACTGTATGCTGAGGTATTCCTTATCGCAGTATCCACATCCTTAGCGAACTTCTAATGCCTCTCACTCCTCCTCAGTACTTCATTTCCCACTTCTTTCCACACTGAATCTTGCAGACGATTCTCTTTGATTTCAGTTCTTTCTTCATCATTACTAAATTATGATCTGAGTCTACGACTGCTCCTGGGTAAGTCTTAAAATCCAGTAATTGTTTTGGGATTCTCTGTCTGACTGTGATAAAATGTATCCGGTTTCTTCCCGTATCTCTACAAATTTTCCAAGTACACGTCCTACTCTTCTAATTTTTTAACCGTGTATTTGATTTTACGAGCTGAAGCTTATTGCAGAACTCAGTTACTGTTATTATTCTGTTATTCTTACTGCCAAGCCCATATCCTCTCTCTCTGTTCTGTTCTTCCCCCTAATACACTCTTTTAAATTACCCATGTTATTGTAAGGAGCAGTCAAATGACAATGAGACATACTGGAAAAAGCAAGTAAACTATTTATTATTCCAAAAGTAATCATCATAACTAATAATGCATTTACCCCACTGTGAGACAAGATGGGCAGTGCACTAATGGAAAACTTCTTGCAGTTTCCTGTGGAAACATGGTTGTACCCAGGCGTGCCTCTCTTCGTCGGAAGCAATGCTATGGCCAGAAATATATTTCTTCAGGGCTTCAAAATATATGGAAATCATATGGGGAGAGATGAGGACCCGTCCACGCGTTGCCAAGGTCGTTTTACTACGCTATGGAAGTTTCGGTAGGATGTCCTTATACATATTACATACATTGCGATTTATGCGTTTTTGTAGCGCTGAAGAGAGACGTTCGTGGCCGTCGTTCTGCATCAGACGAAGATGTGCACGGCTGGGTGCAATCTTGGTTCCGCAAGCAACGGCGAACATTTCTCCATGAATGCATTAAACGTCTTTCCTGACAGTGGGATAAATGCCAGAAGGAGATTTTCACTCTGCAACTGAGTGTGCGCTATTGCTAAACTTCCTGGCAGTTGAAAACTGTGTGCCAACCAGAGACTCGAACTCGGGATGTTTGCCTCTCGCGGGCGAGTGCTCTACCAATTGAGCTAACCAAGCACGACTCACGACACACCCTCACCGTTTTCCTTTCGCCAGTCTCTCACCTCATACCTTCCTAAATTCACAGAAGCTCTCCTGAGAGATTAGAAATCCTGAAAGAAAGGATATTGTGGAGACACGGCTTAGCTTCCGCCTGGGGCACATTTCCGGAAGAAATTATTCACTATGAAGCGGATTGTGCGCTGATATGAAACTTCCTACATATTAAACCGAGTCCCATACTCGAGACCTTTACAAGGTAGGAGGTGAGGTTCTGGCGGAAGTAAAGCTGTCATTGTGGACGCCCCGGCGACGAACAAATTTTCCCCAACGAGAGACCAATTCATTGATATCGTCATTGTGGAATGTCCGCCTTTATTGACAGATTCACCACCTCACCTGTGCTTGTAAATCTCACCACTATCAAAGTGAAGTCCTCGAAGGTTTTCCTTAACTGTTGGAAACAGTTTAAAATGCGATGGTGCAACTCGGGATTGTAAAGAGCGTGGACGAAGGCAGTGAACCCAAGGAGTCGGATTGTTGCACGTGTTGCAACACTCGTGTGTCACCTGTCATTGTCAAGCTGATGGACAGGGTGACCTACGTGTGGACGGACTCTTCGATTTCTTGCTTTCAGTTTCCTGGTGTACTAACAGTACCTTGCAGAGTTTATGGACGTGTCTTTAGGCATGAATTCCAAATGCACCACACCTTGATCATCCCCGAACACTTGAGCGTGACTGTTACAGATGATGGCATGAACTTTTTCATCGTCGGTGATCCTCTGTTTTATTATTTTCGGGCACAAGACGGTGAACCTAGCTTTCGTCACCCGAAACAGTTGCGCTAAAATAGTACACTGTTTTTATTATTTTGTGGATTTCATTTGAAGTCACGTTTTCTGCGGTTAGAAGCTCGCCCACAATACGCTGTTTCTCAAACACGGACATACTTACGTTACATACGCCCATTTTCTTCGCTACATGTCGGAGCCCTGTAGCGACAGTGCGTTGCAACTCGAGTCAGCGAAGTGGGAAAATCGACCGAGTAGCATGTTTGACATGTAACACTTCTACATGTATTGAGAAAAGAACGAAGTATTCGGTGCGGTTACTTTTAAACATGTCCTGTGCGGGAAACACGAAATGAGCGAACATATGGCTCGTGGACAACGTGACATATGGAGATTTGGGTCAGTCCTAGAGGTGTGCTCCGATAGCCGAAGTGGTTACGCCGACCGCTCGCGTTAATTGCGACGTTCAGGTTGGAGTTCTAGTCCGGCAAAAAAATTTTGTATCATGAAACGTCAGTTCGTGTTCGCAGATTGTGAATCAGTTTCCTAAGACTCTATATCCGTCTGGCCAAAAGTCGTTATCTTCTTTCCATTTCATAACACTATATCTAGACTGAGCATTTGCGTTTCCCTTTGCAAATTTCTTAACTTCCCTACCACGCCCAAACTTCTGATATTCCACGCACCGACTCCTAGTATGTTACCGTCTCGTTGATTATTCAGTCTTTTTCTCATGGTTACTGCCGCCTTGGCAGTCTTAACCCGTGATCCGAATGGGGACTAATCGGCAGTCTTTTGCCAGTGGATAGATTATCTTGACCCTTTATCTACTCGTATTACCGGCCAGTCATTTTTATGTCTTGCAGTCAATGTCTTTGCGTTCGGCATCCTCATGTTGCTGATAATAACTAATTATTTTATCTTTCATAGGCAGTTTGCCACCCCAAGGGCAAAAGGTTGCTCTGAAACTGTGTTCTCTGCTCTGCCCACTTTAACGCGACAGTCGGTAGAGCGAGGGTGACTCCTTATACCAGGATTCATCGACCGTAATTGCTGATGTTGCTACTGAAAATTTTAGCAGTGTCTGGGCTCGAACGGGTACGCATAACGTTTTGATTACTAGTCGAAGACTCTACACCTAAAATTGTGTGACAATTTGCATTGTGTTTTCGTAATCTTTGTCTTACTATTTTGTGCTTAATCTGAGACCTTACAGTGTTTTCAAGGCTCCTCCACGTAAACAATCTAAGGCGTAGCGATATACATCGCAAGTAAGGAATCTGACAGAAGCTTTCTTGCCACGCGCAATGCGTCATTAACCCAGACAACGGTTTCGGTCGCTAAGAGGAACATTAATTCGAACGTTAATCAGTAGCGTCCGCAAACCATGCTCTTGCACTGAGCAACGATCAAATATTAAAGACATTGCTATAAATTATTAAAAGCTTTTCTAATAACCAAATTGTTGTGGAACTTTGTTATCTGTAACACAGAACCTACGACGTTGATTGAGAAATAAATTCCTACATATTAAAACACTGATCAGCCAGAACATTGTGACCACCTACATAATAGCCGACAGGCCGGCCTTTGGCACGGATAATAGTGGGAACGCGTCGTGGCATGGAAGCAATGAGGTCTTGGTAGGACGCCGGAGAGACTTGGCACCACTACTGCGCAGACAAGTTACCTAACTCCAATAAATTCGGGGAAGGGTGGCGATGAGATCTGACGCCACGATCAGTCACGTCGCAGATATAGGATTCATATCTGGCGATTTCGGGGGCCAGCAAATGAGTTGGAACCCATCACTGTTTTCCTCAAACCACTCAGTCACACTCGTGGCATTGTGGCGTGGGGCATTATCTTGCTGGAAACTGTCACTGCCTTGGGGAAAAATGATCGTCATGCAGTGGTGTACCGTATGGTGCTTGCACAAGCACCAATGGACCCATGAATGCCCACGTGAATGTTCCCCAGGTGCATAATGGAGCCGCCGCCAGCTTGTCTCTGTCCTGCAGTACAGGTGTCAAGGCGCTGTCCCCCTGGAATAGACGGATTCGCTCTCTCTCACTGATATAATGAATAAGGTATCTGGATTCATCAGACCACGCAACGCTCTGTCACTACACCAATAATCTGTCCCAATGGTTGCGTTGCCATTTCAGTCATAGTTGCCGCATCCTTGTGTTAATATTGCATATGCATGGGTCTGCAGCTGCGGAGGCCCATCATTACGAGTGTTCAGTGCACTGTGTGTTCAGATAGACCTGTACACTGCCCGCCATTAAGCCCAATATTAGTTCCACCACAGTTCGCCGCCTGTCGTGTTTCACCAGTCTGCTCAGCCTATGACGTCCGACATCTGTAATGAGAAGTGGCCCACGAACCCCACAACGTCTGGACATGGTTTCATCTTTGTTTCACCACGTGTCGAAGACGCTCACCACAGCACTCCTCGAACACCCGACAAGCCGTGTTGTTTCCGAAATGCTCGTGCCGAGCCTCAGGGCCTTTACAATCTGCCCTCTGTCAAACTCAGATAGAACATGAGCCATCCCTATTCTACACACACTGGTACTACATGCACCATGCATGTGTCTAACTAGCAGTCATTCCTCACCAGGTGACGCTGCTATCCCCTGGGCGTGTTTGTAACTATAGCAGGTCGGTGGTCACAATTTTCTTGCTGATCAGTGTATGTATCGTGTACAAGTCAATGAAGAATATTTAGTAAATACTTGATCTTTAAATAACAGAGAAAATAATATTTTATGTAGACACTATAAATATGCGTAACAATTTCCATTTCATATTGCTATTGTCATTTCTACTGGACGATAATAATCCCGTTTGTTTTGTTATCTTTGTGAGTGAAAGGATGAAACACTGAAACTACGCATAACTGTGAGTTAGTGTGTGAATCGAATTTTGCGGCCTTGATTTGGGTCACGTGTAGAGAGCAAATGGTAATTGCACAGCATCCAGTTTTAGGCTTTTTGGAAAACACATTTTATTCCTGTCACTCAGACTATTAAAAGCGGAGTTCATTTGTTTTATTTCCTTTTTGTAATTTCTTCTATTCTGATTTCTAAACAGGTTTCGATCCAAAGAGGAAGAGTACCGGTTTAAGCGACTAGATATATGACTAATTTGCTGCTGTGCCATTCCACCAATCAGAGAAAAAATGATTCGCGCGCTTTGGCACTGTGAGAGGTATGCGCTTGAGTTGGGGGGAAGTCTGCTGTCACCTCTTGTGAGGAGAGGTCATATGGCGTAGAGATTTAGGCATTTTCAATGAAATTAATGATGGTTCTTTGGAGAATATATCAATAAGAGTTTAAGATTATCCGTTGATGATGTCTACCAAAATTTCAGTTTTCCTAATGAGAACTCACGCTTTAATTAAGAGCGAACAAATACACTACTGGTCATTAAAATTGCTACACCAATAAGAAATGCAGATGATAAAAGGGGATTCATTGGACAGATAAATTGAAAGTTTACCGTCTTACCTCCTTGCCTAGGGACGCCAAATGAAAGTTGATGCGATCAAGCCCTGAATCAAAATTGCGCAACGGATAACTGGGGAGAGGAGCTTGAGAGCGCTACCTAGAGAGCGTGTCCTTTCTGTACGATACTAGGCAAGGGGCTGGAGGGCTCACATGCTGATGTGTGGGCCCCTGCATTCTATAGCTTTTATGTTAAATAAATTCCTTTAAATTGACTTCTTTGTGATTTTTAAGGTATGTTACAGGTTGATGACAGTTGATTACCTATTTATTTTAAGCATTATCACACGACTTTACACCGATAGCAGCAATTGTTTCAGTTTACAGATATTACAAATTTTCAACTTATAGCTCTGCTATATTATATACTAATCTGCACGCACATTTCTACAGGTAAGACGGAATTGCGTTGGCCAAATGTATATCACTAAAGTCTCCCAACATTTTACATAGGACATCCACTATGTGAGGAGGATAACGGGCAAACTGGGGACCAGATACATTAACACAGGGGGTGAAATTTCCTAAATTAACGAGATCATTCATTTCCTTACACAATCCGAAGCTGAAAATAAAAGAATTAGTACAAATATTCAAATACCTCTCTTCCATGCGTGAACATTGAGAAAGACGCACTGAGGGCACGTCTGCTCACTTACCCGTCTTCTGTAACACTCCTCGAATGTGGCGGACACCCGGAGGTCTTCCTGGGCCCCGGTGGAGGGGGTGGTCGAACCACTTGGCCGTGACCAACCTCTCCACCCCAAATCGTGACACTGGAAAGTCTTTGATTTTTACCTGCCTGTGCTGTCTCTCTGATCCCCTAGCCAGGAGTAAGGTTGGCACTATTATACTGCAGAACTACTTCCCAACAAAGATTTGGCCACGCCTTACGGAAAGGTGTGAGGAGGATTAGGAAAGTTCATGTGCAGATTCACATCCACGTACAAGAAATGCATAATACACGACACATATAAATACGTATTATGAAGCCTGACACATTCCCTTCCACCCGTCCACATGGGTTCTGTTGCACCCGCGGTCGGCCGCGTCGTGTAATAAAATTGGCTGCGGAGCCGCCTCTGTTTCTATTTCCCGGTGCGAGCGAGCAGCGAAACCTGCTGCTTATAGAGCGGAAACTACTGTACTGTTTCATCACCCCATGCGTGGATGGAAAGAAATGATCCGGAATGATCTTCTCTTGGGAGGACAACTCTGGTTCATTTCTTTTACCGATCTTATGTTCTATGCTTTCGTAACAGAAAAATGGGAACAATATCAAACAGTAGTTTGTGCTATGGAAAAGGATAAAAAAAATTGCAACGTCCTGCTCTCTGGCATGAGTGAATATTCCCGCTATGAGCGGATCAAATATGCGGCCACTTGGCATAAGGCGATGGCATTTAAACGACATAGCAAGTGAATAACTTAGGAAATGTCTAAATTAACCCCCTAGGCAAAAAGGTGATGACCATTCAAAATCATTCATTTCGTGATGAAAATTTAAGTGAAAATGAACTACAGAAATGTCATTTGTAAAATCAGATGGCGCTGCCAAGCACATGTAAAATTCTAAGTGAAAAGTGCAAGATCAACAAACAAATCCAATAATGCTGAAACAATTAATGAAAGAATTTACATTAAGATGAGCCAAAGAAATGTCATTTACAAAATCAAATGATGCTAACATACACTTATAAATCTAAGTGAAAAGTGCAAAACTAACAAATAAATTAGGCATACAATTCAGTGGGCGTCCGTTTTACACTAAGGGCAAAACAAAACAAAATATTGTTGTGGAACGACAGAATACTATACCACATCAAGACGTCCGTGTCTTAGCAATCAATTATCAAAGGATTTCTCAAACACACCTTAAAGACAAAGCTAAAAGCTAAAAGTGCAAAGCTAAAAAATTCGTGTGAAACGTCAAGTTATTCGTGAAAATAGTACTTCTATAATGGAGACAAATGTTTTTTTCCAGGTAATATCACAAACATCATGAAATAGAAGAACACCTTTCAATAAAGTTATGTTCATTAAATTCTTACCAACATGGACGTGTGCAGATACACATCAACAAATTACAATAGAACTATACTAATTCACATAAAGGAACATCAAGAAACGATGACACTTATAAGAACCCAAGTTATTTGATACTAAAATTAAATGTTACCTTATTACACAAACAAAGACAAAAGCCTCTAAACTATATGGGACAACGCCCACATTGTGCACGTCACAACTAAGTTCATAACCTAGCTACACAAAGAAAATAACACTAAAGTTATCTGCATTGGTAAAAACACTATGCATAGTACAGAAACAACAACAAAAGACACATACTTCAGCTACATAATAAAATTAAAGAACCACTAACCTAACCTGTTGACAGATTCCAAATGAACATGATAAAAAACGTCAACAAAAAACTTCAAGTGAACTATCATAAAGATCAATTATCTAAACACAGCACTGTGCCACATAGCACTAAAACAAACGTACAAAATAGTGGCAAACATTAGAACAGAGAAAAGTTGTTACAAAAATCGATGGACCTTAAAATAAACAAACACAAAATGCCCTTTGCCTACTTTCATATCGTCACACGCCAATCGACAATGTACCACAGCCTAGGGGCGATGGGGAGGGCATTCTTCCAAAGATACTTGTAGGACAACCTAACTTCACATCCAAGTGCCGGTGACTCCGTGTGCCGTCTGTTTATGTGATCATGTACCTCGCGAAACACGACGTAACAGCATGGCCCACTGCTCTTGCATCTGTTCATCAGCTCCGCCACCTATGCCTATCACCAACCAGATTATCTCTGAGCAAAACTCCTCAGTTAACCTTTGTCAGTTAACTTTCAATATTACTATGACCTGAGCTATGGATCACCGATAAACTACGCGAGTTCATCATGCTCTACCTTTTCACTTGGTCATCACAATCGTATTGCCTGAGAGATCATTACTTCCTTTGTCGAACCATTCACAATGGCGCCTGTCTCAGCCCTTCTTTACTTTACGCCTACATAGCTATCCACAGAGTAAATAGTTGTTCGTAGGTACCTTAGTCTTGGCAGCAATCATATCTCGTAAACAGTTCCTTTCTCTCCTTCTTCACGACAGAGCTGTTAGAAACACATCATCATTCATCAGTCCCATAATGTCTCGACGACAACTATAATGATGACAGCTAGGGCTACCGGAGGCCTGGGTGACAATCATCCGGTCGTCATTTCCCGCTGCATATAGGTGCTTCAGCGTCATAGTCCGCTGCCTCACCTCAGGGTTTCCCAACTTAAGGCGAGCGGTGTCCGCCGATGCTTGCCGTGGGGGTGCGTCTGATGACACAGCTGTTGACTGGCGCGCCGTGGCTACGGAGGTGGCCAGCCCGCTCATCTGGGGCGAGTGACGTCAGCAGCGGCTACCACTGTGATGCCTGCTGTGAGGCGTGTCTGATGACGCAGCTGTCGGTTAGCGTGGCGTGGCCCCCTGAGACTGGACGTAGGCTGGGCTGGGGTGAGTGACGTCAGCAGAGGCTTCCCCCTGCCACTTTCCCTTTCACGCGAGGAGGGCTCGTAGCTGCCCTCAGCTGATCGCTTCGCCGTCTCCGTCCCGCCAGGTGGTGGGAGAGTGCGACAGAGACAGGGCCAGGAGGGAGCGAGACACGCGCCAGCTCCAGGTAGGTAGATCAGTCATGTCTCTCCCTCTCCACGCAGCCCCAGCCACTCTTCGTCCGCTTCACCACTCGGAGCGACTTGCACACAGACAAACACATTTTTGTAAATAAGATTTTACAAAGTACAACTTTCTCATTGTTCATTACAACTTATCCACAGGGTTTTATTTACAGTAAAATTAAAAGTATTCCTATTACAAAAATTATATCGACCCTGATTTTATAGAACTGGATGTGACAAAAACAATAATATCCAGATAAGAAAATCAAACTGTTACAAACTACAATTGCAGTACTGTGGACCACCTCATAAGTTTACAATAAAATTGAGGTACCAGTCAGAGCCTAAACAGATATTAAATCTAAACCTATTTACAACAATTTGACATCCACCGATTTACCTCACAGCTCTTACAATTAAATTGAGGTGCCAGTTTGACTTAAGTTACCTAGGCCTATTTTCTAAACACACGTTCGCCTTATCAGGGTTGATGACTGAGTCATCAGCCGATTAAGGTATTTAAGTTTCATAGGAATGGAATGGGATTGTGGTTGTCCCTCATCCTACACCGCAACTGCAAATCACTACATTGATACCGTTTCCACATTTTGTTTACAATATTGAAAGAAATTAGGCTGCTTGGTTAAATTATTCCACTAACTACTTCCAGTCCTTACAGCAAAATTTACAAGAAGAGTAACCCTCCACCAATGAAATCAAATTACAAAACATGAGAAATCTGTTCTAACCCCTCAGAACACAACACACCAAAATAGTACAACATTACATCCATTGCTACTGGCAACACAACATCTCCTTTCCGTTTTTTTTTTTTTTTTTTCGAACTGCGTCTAGATCATTCTTTCACTGCTTCTTGCCATTCGATCTGCAAACACGACTTCCTTCCACCTTACCAAACATTGCCTGGTTGTCACTCTTTAACCTCTCTTTACTTGTACTAAATTGGTACCACCTACAGAATGACGTTAGAACCTGCTAACAAAAGAAATTCACTTACATCAACATGTACACCACATGGTTTCAAAATTCAGGACACACCAAAGAATCTACATTAATAAAACATTACAGGTAACATCATCTTAAGTACTCCCTGTTCATCTTGGAATGACGTACAAATCTCCGCAGCCTCCTCACTGCTTTCCATCGACTGAGTCACGCATCCATTTGCATTCATGGCTTCTCCTAGTCCTTGCGGGTACTACCTCTGATACTTACTCTCCCTCACTCTGGAAACTTCAAGAATTAGACCCCAGGCCCCGATGGCCCACAAATCAGCGCTCTTTCTTATCTCCTGAAACACATCAAATTATTAGACATAAATTACGAACAAATGCGCAATATTCGCGCTAACTGCTACACCAAACTTAGCTTCATTCTTGAACATATTAACCAGAAACCTTCGAGTATGACCTTGTCTCGTCCCCGCACATCTAAAGGATCAGTCCCTACCGTCAACAACTACATAAACAGTCTACATGAAAATTCTTAACATATTCAGTACGTCATCCATGAAAAACAAGGGGCTACTTCCACCAGGATAATTATCCACGGAAAAGTTTTAAATTAGATATATGGTGTAATCCATGACTCTTCCTAGACCTCGGAGTCTCTATCTCATAGCTTTTCTCATGAACATTCCTCTTAACGTGGTATGGTCCAACATAAACATTAAAGAATTTGCTAGCTAGAAACTTGTGTTTCTTGGACAATCGATGTCCTTTTAGAAGAACCTTATCACCAGGTTTCAACGTCAGATGCCGTACATTCCCTTTCTGCCTTCTTTGGCGGTTCAGAGCTTCCCTCTGAATCATTCTGAACGCAGCGTTGAGAATCTACGAGACTCGACTATTTGCGCGTCTACTTTTATAGCGTCATCGAATTTCATCCTAATTTCTTCGTCATCAATTTTTATGGTGGCAAATCCACGTTGCAGATCCAAGGTGGCTTGGTACCGGCCGAGAAAATCAATCCCTAATATGGCCTCAACCGTCATATTTTCTACAACCAAGAACACAACACTAATAGTTTTCTCTTTGTACACACACTCAACTTCACTTTGCTTTTTCACTTCGATGCTTTTCCCAGGCACAGCACCTCGCACCTTCGTACGCTGTAGTGGCAACGTCGGTCACTTCACATCTCCCCCACAACAATTAAATACGTCTTCCCTTATAACAGACGCCTGACTCTCTAACATACAAGGAGTTACTACATTATTTACATCCACGCTGACAATTGGTAATTCAAATCCCGAAAACTTCTCTGGTTTTTCCAAAAGAACTTCCCTCATCTCACCATAATCTATGTACAAATCTAACTTATTATCCCCTTTATCATCAGACTCAGGAGTCGCGCTGGCCTGTCAAATTGTTTCGCTCGCCACTACTGCCGCATCGTTCTCCCTAATATCCTGTCGTGGATCTGCTGGCCTTATTTCGACATCAGGAGAGTTCGAGTAGCCCGTATGGCTCGCTCCATTACCATAATAGTTCCGCCTCCGTTGATTTCGTTCCCGGTTATTTGAAGGGCCAAAACCTCTCCCACGTCCGTTACCATTTTGCGGGTATGACACATAATGTACGTTCCTGTACCTTTGCTGATAGCCGTTATGCTCGGGGCGTTCGTGTTCATTTCTCCGCACTTCTTGCGCTTGGTTCGGCACACTTTCTTCCCCTAATTCTTGTAACAATTGCTGGAAGGCAGCCACCTCATGCATGCTCCTTCCCGCGATTGTTATATCCCTACGTAGTCTATACGGTAGTTTCGTCAGGCATATTCTGATCAACTCCGCGTCTCCATACGGCACATCCAGGTATTGGTTATCTTTGACCATTTCCTGGAAGTACCGTACAGGATTCTTCTCATTATGGTTCTGGCAATTTTCTTTCATTAAAATGTTCTATTTTATCCTATCCTGTATGCTCTTCGACCAGAACTCATTTAGAAAAGCTTTACAAAAATCTTGATACGTCACATAGTCTCTTATCGCTAATTGCATCTTGGCACTTGCTTCGTCACGAAGGTGAGTGCATACAAAGCGTATCTTCATTTTATCACCCCACGAAGTCGGCATCGTATCTTGAAATTGCCCCAACCACACACGCGGGTGTTGTGGATTATTCGAGTCAGGATTTACCGAATAATTTAGTACTGACACAAAGTGCCTGCTGCATTCCTCCTTATCTTGATCGACTTCTCGTGAACGGGCTCCCACGGTGGGGCTTGCTGCTGGCTCTCTTATTTCGCAAAGACGCTCCTCCAATTCTTTTATCTCCTCCGATTCAGTGCAGCGTCGCCTATGGGCGCCCATTGAATCATCGGCATTCATCGAATTTGCCTCTTCATTTCGCTGTGCCGTCTCATCTCTCAACAGTTTCGCTATCGCCTCCCTGTCCTGTCGATTGACATCTTCTCGTGCCTGACGGAAACTCATTAAAGACTGCACCTCCTCACTATCTTTTACTACATTATGCCCCTGTAGCGCATCTAGTCGCTTACCAAATTCGTTAATTTTCTTTTCGACACAAGTGGTCGTTACAACGCCCTCTGAAATCACGCCTTCTATGCGTTCGTTGACTGCCTCGAATCTTTTGTTAACTGTCCTTTCATTCCCCTCGACCCTCCCTTGTAGTGAATGTATTATAATTTTTTGTTCCTGAAATTGCCTATTACGTTCTTCCCTCAGATCGTCAAACCGCTTGCCTATCTCTTCAAACCTCTGTCCCATTTACTTCAGAAGAACGCTCATCCAAGCTGGCACATCACTGACATGAGCCTCACTTGGAACATCACGATTAGTTGCTTCTTCGCCTGGCGAGGCGCGTCCCCCTGTTTCACGCTCTTCGGCAGCGGCTTCGCCTAACGGTAAACTCGACCGACCCCTCTGAGGCCATTGTCCACCCTCCCCAGCACAAACCCGGATCGCTCCCAGCGTTCGGACAACGACCTCCGCTCAGGGAGGGAAAGACGCTACTGGCGGCCATTTCCTGTTAGCCTACATCACGTAACTCGACTAAATTTTCTGCCTCCATGTTCAAGTTACTCTTTGCCCGTGACCTATTTATTACGCTCATTACCTTATAGCAACCACAAAATTAGCAACCAAAACTTGCTCTACCTCTCCGATATCTCCCCTACAACTTTCACAAAATCAATGACAAATAAAAATCAACAGTATTAAAAATCTTTACACACTCGTTTCGGACAACGCGGAGTACAAGCAAAACAACGCTGATCAATCTTCAACAAAGCAACATAGAACAGTTCCTGAAAATAAAATGATTAATTATGCTAATGTACAAGAATTCCTAAAACAAGAAGGATAATTATTTTATCTGGCTGTTTTACAGAAGTGCCTAGGATTCAGCGATTAAATAATCTATCCTGGCAGGATTCGCCAGGTGAAAGTTTACCGTCTTACCTCCTTGCCTAGGGACGCCAGATGAAAGTTGATGCGATCAAGCCCTGAATCAAAATTGCGCAACGGATAACTGGGGAGAGGAGCTTGAGAGCGCTACCTAGAGAGCGTGTCCTTTCTGTACGATACTAGGCAAGGGGCCGGAGGGCTCATTCGCTGATGTGTGGGTCCCTGCATTCTATAGCTTTTATTTTAAATAAATTCCTTTAACCTGACTTCTTTGTGATGTTTAAGGTATGTTAAAGATTGATGACAGTTGATTTCCTATTTATTTTAAGCATTATCATACGACTTTACACCGATAGCAGCAATTGTTTCAGTTTACAGATATTACAAATTTTCAACTTATAGCTCGGGTGTATTATATACGATTCTGCACGCACATTTCTACAGGTAAGACGGAATTGTGTTGGCCAAATGTATGTCACTAAAGTCTCCCAACATTTTACATGGGACATCCACTATGTGAGGAGGATAACGGGCAAATACCTCTCTTCCATGCGTGAACATTGAGACAGACGCACTGAGGGCACGTCTGCTCATTTACCCGTCTTCTGTAACACTCCTCGAGTCCTCGAATATGGCTGGCACCCGGAGGTCTTCCTGGGCCCCGGTGGAGGGGGTGGTCGAACCACTTGGCCGTGACCAACCTCTCCACCCCAAATCTTGTGACACTGGAAAGTCTTTGACTTTTCCCTGCCTGTACTGTCTCTCTGATCCCCTAGCCAGAAGTAAGGTTGGCACGACTATACTACAGAGCTACTTCCCAACAAAGATTTGGCCACGCTTTACGGTAAGGTGTGAGGAGGATTAGGAAAGTTCATGTGCAGATTCACATCCACGTACAAGAAATGCATAATACACGACACATATAAATACGTATTATGAAGCCTGACACATATCTTTCCACCCGTCCACATGGGTTCTGTTGCACCCGCGGTCGGCCGCGTCGTGTAATAAAATTGGCTGCGGAGCCGCCTCTGTTTTTATTTCCCGGTGAGAGCGAGCAGCGAAACCTGCTGCTTATAGAGCGGAAACTACTGTACCGTTTCAATATTATACTACAACTGACATTTGATTACATTTTCATCCAATTTGGGTACATAGATCCTGAGAAATCAGTACCCAGAACAAACCACCTCTGGCCGTGATAACGGCCTTGATACGCCTGGGCATTGAGTCAAACAGAGCTTGGATGGCGAGTACAGGTACAGCTGCCCACACAGCTTCAAAACGATACCACAGTTCATCAAGAATAGTGACTGGCGTACTGTGACAAGCCAGTTGCTCGGCCACCACTGACCAGACGTTTTCAATTGGTGAGAGATCTGCAGAATGTTCTGCCCAGAGCAGCAGTCGAACATTTTCTGTATCCAGAAAGACCCGTACAGGACATGCAACATCTGGTCGTGCATTATCCTGCTGAAACGTAGGGTCCCGCAGGGATCGATTGAAGGGTAGAGGCACGGATCGTAACACATCTGAAATGTAACGTCCACTGTTCAAAGTGCCGTCAATGCGAACAAGAGGTGACCGAGACGCGTAACCAATGGCACCCCATACCATCACGCCGGGTGATACGCCAGTATGGCGATGACGAATACACGCTTCCAATGTGCGTTCACCGCGATGTCGGCAAACACGCATGTGACCCTCATGAAGCTGTAAACCGAACCTGGATTCATCCGAAAAAATGACGTTTTGCCATTCGTGCACCCAGGTTCATCGTTGAGGACACCATCGCAGGCGCTCCTGACTGTGATGCAGCGTCAAGGGTAACAGCAGCCATGGTCTCCGAGCTGATAGTCCATGCTGCTGCAGACGTCGTCGAACTGTTCGTGCAGATGGTTGTTGTCTTGCAAACGTCCCCATCTGTTGACTCAGAGATGGAGACGTGTCTGCACGATCCGTTACAGCCATGCGGATAAGATGTCTGTCATCTCGACTGCTAGTGATACGAGGCCGTTGGGATCCAGCACGGCGTTCGGTATTACCCTCCTGAACCCAACGATTCCATATTCTGCTAACAGTCATTGGATCTCGACCAACGCGTGCAGCAATGTCGCAAATACGATAAACCGCATTCGCGATAGGCTACAAACCGACCTTTATCAAAGTCGGAACCGTGGTGGTACGCATGTCTCCTCCTTACACGAGGCATCATAACAACGTTTCACCAGGCAACGCCGGCCAACTGCTGTTTGTGTATGAGAAATCCGTTGGAAACTTTCCTCGTGTCAACACGTTGTAGGTGTTGCCACCGGCGCCAACCTTAAGTGAATGCTCTGAAAAGCTAATGATTTGCATAACACAGCGTCTTCTTCTTGTCGGTTAAATTTCGCGTCTGTAGCACGTCATATTCGTGGTGTAACAATCTCAATGGCTAGTAGTGCAGTTCCGGCGTAACGACGAGTGGCGGCACATCGATGAAGAACAGAAGAGAAGAGAGGGCTGTGAGACGACGTCAGTCACTGGTACGCTGACTAGGACGTCACCACGACAGCAGCAGCATCCATACAAAGAGAATACAAGCACCGCGCCGCCTATTCGCGGTCGCAGTAGAAGATAAGCCGTGATACAAACGCTACAGCAGCGGTTTTATGAGGTGTATTGTTTTGCTTGCATTGAAATTGTGCATACCGAAGGACACTGATTATTTGCCTGTCGCTATTTGCTTGCGGCCCACCTTTGTGAATACGCAAAGTTAAGTATTGTCAATTTTACTTACTGTAATAAACTCCATTAACATTAATTGCTTGAATTGTTGTCTAGCGATCCGAGAAAAGAGCTATCTAGGCCCCTAATTGCTAGAGTGAGCAGGATACTACATTGGCGAAGAGTTATACGAAGAACACAGTGCCTCGCGGCCACGAAATTTTCTTTTGTCTTTTGCTGGAGCCTTAACTCTGTCTTGTCTTTTCTTGGCAGGGGTGTTTATTTGCTTTGACAGTCTCTTATTGTGTTTTTTGCTAATCAACTTTCTCAGGTGGGCGTTGCAGAAATTTTCTTCGCTTTTGTACTTATTTTTCGTGCTTGTCTCGTCCGTCTTTTGCATTTGTCTCTTCCAACATGCTCACCCCAACTACCCCACCCTCTGCTCAGTCACCACAGCTGCCAGCATCAGATGCAACGCAGCTAATGCAGATGTTTGTATCAGAGCCAGGAAATATCCTCACTGTTAAACACGGTACAGCAGCTCGTGGTGAACCAAACTACTAATGCAGCACAAGCAACTCCTATTCACAGTGCTATACCGCCTTTTCGCCAGTTTCATGAACAAGACGAGGAATGGGTCGAGTGGTTGCAGCAGTTTGACGCCCACGTAATTGTTGACAATGTACCAGGTACTGTGAAAAGCCATTACTTTTTCCCAACATTAGGTTCAAAATGGTTCAAATGAATCTGAGCACTATGGGACTTAACATCTGAGGTCATCAGTCCCCTAGAACCTAGAACTACTTAAACCTAACTAACCTGAGGACATGACACATATCGATGCCCGAGACAGGATTCGAACCTGCGACTGTAGCGGTCGCGCGGTTCCAGACTGAAGTGGCTACAACCGCTCGGCCACTTCGGCCGGCTCTCAGCATTAGAAGTGCCGAGTTTACTTGCACTGTTCCCTAACGCCAATCCCAGTGTACTTTCGTATCAACAGGTTGTAGATTCGCTAACTATTATGATCAACAAGTGAATGTGGTATCGATGCTTTAACTGCCAAAAACGGTCAGAACAAAATTATCGTGAGTATCACATTTGCCGGGAATGACGAGGAAATGCAAATTCAAACGTGCTTGTGGTGCTCTATATTCAAATGTCATGTTGCGTGATGCGATCGTGTACAATGTAACTGATGTCAAACTCAGAGAACATATTCTGAAATAATCCGATCCATCATTTCAGCAAGTAGTGAAAGTACTAGACCAGTACGATTCAGGTGTCCTGTTGGCCGATAAAGCTGAGCAGCCAACAATTCGTCGGTTTGAGCCCCTTGTTTGCGATTGGCTCATTTGGCGGTGGCAGGTGGCGTTCGCAATGCCACGTAAACAACCCTCCTCGCCATGTAAGCAGTTTGCTAAACAGGTGGCTTTACAGACAAACATAATTAAGTCATGCCCTTGGTGTTATTTACATCACAAATGCCAAGACTGCCCCTCCCGACAAGCACAGTTTTGCACTTGTGCAAGGAAGGACATATACAGTTAATATGTTTGCAACAGAACAAACATAAGAATTCGGCCCACTCACAAAAATCTAGTCACAAGCCCCATATCATTAATGCAGTATATTCTAAGTCTGCAACAGGCATTAGCAAAACTAGCAAGTGAGCAGTTTCTTCAGTGCTACGCCAGTCCAACAAACTTTTTGTTCATTAGCTTCTTTGTGGGAAACGTGTGATATTTCAGTTGGACTTGGGTACCTCTGTTACACTGCTGAATAGTCACACATATGAAATGTTAGGTTTCCCAGGCCTGTCTAAATCTAGCAAGCATCTGATGGCTTATAATGGACAAGATATTCCCGTTCTCGGAAATGTACTTTGCCTGCCATGTATCACTTACATATGCCAACAGTGACTTTTATGGAGCTAAAACCAGGCCATTGTGAGAACATATTTGGTCTTGATTCATTTGATTTGTTTGGCTTTAACATCAAGGACAATGTGTTGTCAGTGTCTGCATTAAATGTGAAAGACAGTGTAGCTAGGTTGCTGAAAGAATTCTCAGAAATCTTTTCTGAAGGTTTAGGCAAGGTTAACAATTTTTTTGCACATATTACTTTGAAAGACAATGCCCAGGTTAAATTTTTCCGGGCTAGATCTGTTCCCATTGCATTACAGGACAAAGTCGCTGCTCAGTGTATAGAATTGCGAGATAGCGCAGCTACTGCGGCCACACCAGCTAGTCAGTGGGCAAGTCCACTGGTTTTGCTCTCCAAACCGTCAGGTTGCATTCGTCACTGTGTTGACTTCAAGTCTACTTATCCATTTCCACTCCCTTTGGATCTCATGGGCAGATTAGACGCTGGCCGCTACTTTTCAAAAATTGATTTGCGTAATGCGTATCTTCTAATACCGCTCGATGAAGAATCTCAACAAGAGTGTGTGTAGTGAATACTCATTTGGGCTCGTTTAAGTATCTGCGTTTGCCTTTTGTCAGTGCTTCTGCACTTGCCATTTATCCAACAGCATTTGGAACAGCTGACTGCTGAAGTGCCAAACTGTTCAAACTATTTGGACGATATTTTAATAGCCGGTCGTACACCTGAAGATCACATTGCAAATTTGCGTGCTATGTTTCATGTGTTATCTGATTCGGAACTAAAGTGTGGACTGAACAAGTGTGCTTTTCTTAAACCTGGGTTGCAATATCTTGATCACGTCATAAACAGTCAATGTGTACATCCTCTGCAGTCGCATTTGTTAGCCATACGAGGTTTGCCAGTCCCTCGCATGTCACAGAACTGTAGTCACTCTTAGGAAAAATAAATTATTATATTTTGTTCATACCGAATGCAGCGCAAATCGTAGCTCCATTGCAACGCTTGTGTCGCATTAATGTCCCCTTTCTTTGTACAGATGAGTGCCAAGTAGCTTTCCAAAAACTTAGACGCATTGCTGAGTGATTGAGGCCTAATTCACTTTGATACTGACTTAGCAGTCGAACTGCAAGTTGACGCTTCCTGTTACTGAATCAGTGCCGTGCTTTCGCACAGAATTCGTCCTGAAGGCAGGCCTATCGCTTTCGCACCAAAAAGTTTTGTCCAGAGCTCAGTATAACTATTCACCAATAGAGAAAGAGGCTTTGGATATGGTGTGTGGTGTCCCTAAATTCCACCACTATTTGTATGGCATAAAATTCTACTTAGTAACGGATCAGAAGCCATTGCAGTCCTTGTTTCATCCAAGGAAACCGGTTCTTCTACAAACTGCCCAAAAAGTGAAAAGGTGGACTGGGTTGTTGTCTCAATACCAGTACGATATTGTGTATCGTCCGTCAGCTAAACGCGGTAATGTGGACACAATCTTCCGATTGGCCCTGATACAGACTTTGACGCTTCTGCTGCATCTTGTTGTCACATCGATGCTCAGGACTCTGAATTGATTTAATTATTTCTGATAAACTATGGAAAATTGCGTAGGTCACGGAAACAGATTTGAACACTTTGCTAACATACATTCTCACATCATGGCCTCGTTCCTTGCGTAGCCTGAAGAATTCTGTAGAGCGCCGAAAATTTGCACGTCGGCATACCCTTGCTATACAGAAAGGTGTGACTGATACTCAAAATGACAGCGGACAGTCACGTGTGTTGATCCCTAATGCTTTGCTAGAAGTAGTATTGCAATTACTTCACCAGGGACACTGGGGTATTGTTCGTACGAAACAGTTACCGCTTCGGCACTTTACTCGGCAGGGTATGGACAACCAAATAGAACAGATGACGTCACAGTGCCACGCTAGTGCGGAAAATAAGTCCTCTCCACCACAAAAATTCTCTGCTTGGTCTAAGTCACAATCACCATGGCAAAGTGTGCACATAGACTTTGCGGGACCTATTTCGAACATTCGTTGGTTGATTGTCATTCACTCATACAGAAAGTTTCCTTTTGCTGTGTAAATGAACTCGACAACGTCAAGTAGCACAATTCAGGCTTTGTCTTCTATTTTTTACCTCGAAGGTTTACCTGAAATCATAGTGTCAGACAATGGCTCTCAGTTCATGTCAAATGAATTTGAAACATTCTGTGAAAGCAATGGCATACAGCATCTAACTAGTGATCCGCTCCATCCATAGTTAAACAGCGAAGCGGAACGTTTTGTCAGAATCTTCAAACAGCAGATGGCCAAACTTCAATCGGCACACACCTGGGATCAGGCATTGCAACTGTATCTCGCCTCCTATCGTTAGCACCCACGAAATGGACCATCTCCGGCGGAATTGCTTCACGGCCGTCGCCATCGGACACTGCTCCAACTGCTACACCTTCTTCAGCATCTAGCGGCGAAGGACGGCAGCAAGTATCGCTTCGCGCCGCATGATCATGTGTTTTACAGGGTTTCTAGCGGCAGCAGACGGTGGGTGAGAGGTGAGAGATGGGGCCCCTCCACGCCCGCACCAACGTGGTTACAAAACCAAAAGTTCTACTGTCACCTGGATGCTGGGCTGTGATGTTATCCGTGCGTCTGGGTAAGACTACGCATTAACACGGTCCATCAGGTGATAGGTAGTGGACGAAACGCGAATGAGGGTAACAATTTGAAGAGCAGAGGGAACAAAGCGCTAAGGCTCGTGCCGTGGGAAAGAAAACCCTCTGCGACAGTGGGATGGGTAGTAAGAGCAGTAGTGGCTTTCTAGCTGTGATAGTTCATACAAGGTTGGGTTTGTTAGTATGGCAATTATGCATAATTACCGTGGCAAGCCATGGCGATGTATCCGACTTTGCTACAGCCGCTGCATTCTTGGAACAATCAAGATCGTTATATAGTAGTGGGAGATCGGCCATAGATCATCTCACTGTGTGGGGAGTGTGTGGAGCTTGTCTGTATGTAGTGTACGGTACGGCTTCCCTGCGTAGTGCCAGTTATTCGGCAAGCGTGTTCCAACTGGATATCCAGTAATGGTGTCTGATTAACAGGGTCTCTCCTGTACCGTTGTGTTTGCGTGTACTTGGTCATAGATGTTAGGTCTCTACAAGAATGTCTTTTGGTCTTTTATGTTTCCAGCTATGGTTGTGGTCGTAGTTCCCCAGATTCAGAATAAACGGGTTCTGCGAATGACTAGAGTTTCTGTATAGTCTTGTGGTGAGTTTGTGGATTACCTCCGTGAGAGTCTCCAGTCGGTATTCCCGGTGAAGGTCCACGATGCATGTGTATCGTGGAGCATTGCTTACGATTTTAAGTACTTTGTTTTGTGTGATCTGCAGACGGCGCAGGCGTGTGGGCGCAGCGTATCCCGAGACAGGATCTGCGTACGTCATCAGGGGTCGAATAAGTATCATGTACATGGACCTCGACCCCTTTCTGCTCAGTGTGCTACGCCTGTTGAGCATAGGGTAGAGCTGTTTGAGCCTCGCTCTTGCTCGGTTGGCCACGTGTTGTATGTGGTCCCCCCAGAGTAATTTCCGGTCCATCCAAACACCGAGGTATTTGACTTTCTCACGGAAACGTATTGGGCGTGCATGTAGAGTTATTGGTCTGCAGTAGCGGTGTTTGCACAGTTGCTTCGGTCTTCTAGTGAACAGAACGGCTTCGCACTTGTCGACGTTTACTCTAACACGCCATTTCTCTAACCAAGGCTCAGCCACTCTGAGTGCGGTCTGTAAGCGTGACGTAATGTTTGATGGTTTCCAATCTTTCGGGAGCATAGCTGTGTCATCTGCGTAGATTGCCATCGTTGTGTTGTGTGTGGTTGGTAGATGATTTATGGAGAGGTTAAACAGTAGGGGCCCTATGATGCTTCCCTGGGGTACTCCCGGGTGTATACCGTGTCGTGTTGATTGTTTTCCCTGCACGTCAGTGTTGAAACTCCTGTCTGTGAGGTATGAGTGTATGAGACGCACCAGCCAGTCGGGGAACCCCGCGTCGCTGAGTTTGCGAATGAGGCCGTTGTGCCATAGACGGTCGAAAGCCTTTTAGACGTCCAGGAACACCGCCTCTGTTGCTTTCTTCGTGTTGAAGTCATGTGTTATATGTTCAACGACCCGTAAGAGTTTTGTTGTTGTGGAGTGGTGATTCCTGAAGCCGAAAAGCTCCAGTCTCAGGATATCATTTGTTATGCAGTGCCTAGTGATGCGTTTGAGAATCACCTTCTCGGGTGACAGGTGAGATCGTCCGTCGACTTGGCGTTTACATGTAATTCATTTTAGGTCCAGAAGGTTTGCAGCGCTGACATCACAATCAACTGCTCCACTGTCAAGTACACGGTTATCCTTCTGTGCCTCTTCCCCCAATTCACAGACCACAGCAGGCCCCAGGGGGTGTCATCACGACACCGCGGGACGACCACATGGAGACGGAGCCTTTGCCTCCTCCGTCTCCTCTCATTCTTCCGATGGTGCTGGACCCACCGACGCTGCAGCAGCCGACACGACCCTCGACCTCAGGCTATTGGGCTCTGGAAATGGACGCGTGCCCTTCTGGTCGTTTTCCGCGAGAGCAAAGGCCGGATGGCAGGGTAGGAATGGCACCTTGACGTCCCTTTTTTTTGGGGGTGGGGGGGGGGGGGGGGTGCGGAAATGTCCTGACAAGCACCGGCACGCCGATGAAGGACGGAAAAGCAGAGAGGGCTGTGTGACGACGTCAGCCAATAGTACGCTGACTAGGACGTCACCAAGACAGGAGCGGGCATCTATACGAAGAGAATATGTGTTGCACCGCCTATCCGCAGCCACAGTAGAATACAGGCCGTGATACAAAAGCTACAGCAGTGACTTATATACTGAATTGTTTTGCTTGCATTGAAATTGTATATACCGAAGGACATTGATTATTTGCCTGTCACCATTTGCTTGCGACACCCTTTTGTGAAAACGCAAAGTTAAATATTGTCGCCCGCCCGATTAGCCGTGCAGTCAAACGCACTGCTTTCCGGACGGGAAGGTGTGCCGGTCCCCGACACGAATCCGCCCTGCGGATTAGTGTCGAGGTATTGTGTACCGGCCAGTCTGTGGATGGTTTTCAGGCGGTTTCCCATCTGCCTCGGTGGATGCAGGCTGGTTTCCGCCTCAGCTACACTATGTCGGTGATTGCTGCGCAAACAAGTACTCCATGTATGCGTACACCAAAATTACCCTACCACGCAATCATTGGGATTACACACGTCTGGTGTGAGACGTTCCCTGGGGTGTCCACTGGGGGCCGAACCGCACAATAACCCTGGTTTATGTGTGGGGTGGCGGTGGAGTGACTGGACTGCTGTAGCCTGTTGTGGGGTTATGTACCACTGCGGGCTACGGCGGAGAC
The DNA here is from genome assembly GCF_021461395.2 of Schistocerca americana. NCBI lineage: Eukaryota > Metazoa > Arthropoda > Insecta > Orthoptera > Acrididae > Schistocerca > Schistocerca americana. Next base: position 397,592,195 of record NC_060123.1, on the reverse strand, counting down.
GAAGCCTCTCCGTCGTTTCTAGGTCCCCAGTTCCATACAATACAATACAGTACAATAAGCATTGTCACTTTAACTTACTGTAACAAACTCCATTACTATGAACTGCTTGAAGTGTTGTCTAGTGATCCGAGAAAACACATTCTTAGAAACCCTACATTGCAGGATGCTACACAAATTCCATGTGGCAAACTGTGAACTCTCAGAATCAACCAATTCTAAGAAATATTTACTGACTTGTGCAAAGTGTGGCTCTCTGAGTTACAGGTCTGAGATGAATGCTTAAACTGACTACTAGTGACATGGAGACTGTTGTAAGTGTGAAAGGATTACTACAAAATGTGTTTATTTTATTTCTTTCATTTTTGGAACTGAAATGATAGCTGATTTTACCAGTTGATCCATACATGTATCCGAGACTGTTTGAGCGTTTGCCAGTAATTTGAGGATCCGCTGGCTGTGTTACGGCAGCTGCTCTCTTCATTAAAATTACATGATGGCTGTAAATACTATACTTCACTGGATAAAACTATACTCAAAGTTAATCAAGAACTGCATCAAGAATATAAAAGAAGCTGTTACTTTTGAGGAACAAAATGGATTTAAGTCAGGTTGTTTACGAACAGACAATGTTTGTAATCAAGAATATTACAGGAAATCATAGAGAATTTAATTTAGAAATTCATATTGATTTTATCAAACTCCAAAAGCTTTTGAAAATGTGAGCAGTGTTATAAATTTTGAGTTTCACTGTAATATCGAAAAGAAATATACAAATAACAAGTCGTATGTGGTACCATTACCAGTACATTATGCCATAAAGTATAAAAAGAAATCATCATCAAGTTCTATAAAGTGTTGTCGGCTCCACTAGTATCCCATGGAAGCGAAAGCTAGTAGCACTCGCGCACTAAGGGTTTCGTATGTGGGTAATTTGCACATCCCGGGAATCGAGGATCAAAATGATTTTTGCCTATTATGCATCTCGATACTGGTAAGATACCGGTCCCTTGATTTCCAAGACAGTATCAAATTCTCTACAGTAGTTCCTGAGACTAGCCCACACATACAGAAAGAAGCGAGCAAGGAACTTCAGTTTATATATGTAAAGAGACTGGATTTAATTAAAGAGCCGGCCGAAGACGCCGTGCGGTTAAAGGCGCTGCAGTCTGGAACCGCAAGACCGCTACAGTCGCAGGTTCGAACCCTGCCTCGGGCATGGATGTTTGTGATGTCCTTAGGTTAGTTAGGTTTAACTAGTTCTAAGTTCTAGGAGACTAATGACCTCAGCAGTTGAGTCCCATAGTGCTCAGAGCCTTTATTTAATTAAAGATTTTATTTATTTACAAAAACATGCATCTTACATTTTACGTTTACAAGCAGTAATATTTTCCTCTTACGCATTTGACGCATAAGGAATCAAAATTCTAACGGCAAAAAGATGTTTTTTATAAAAGGCAATTAAAATGTAACTATTTTTGGCTATTTCTCCTTTACTTGTGCTGTGAAACCTTGCTTATTCCAAATTTCATGTTTCTAGCTCAACGCGACGTACGCTAAAGGTTTTGACGAGTGTGTTTTCGAGTATCAAAATACGTTTCATTATGTTTTGAGTCATCTGTCTTCTGACTGAAATAATAGAAAAAGCGAGTTTTGTTACCTTCATATATATTGATGAAAAGCACTCTAATCATTACAATATTTCCATTCGAACAACATCTGCTGTCTAGCCCATCAAACAACTGCATACAACATGGAACAAGCACTCCTTACTACAACTTCTCGACCAGCACCCTTCACTACGACAGCTCATCAAGCACAGTTCACTACGACATCTCGACAAGCACTGTCCACTAGCACATCTCAACAAGAACTGACTACTGCCACATCTCGACAAGCACTGCCCTCCGCTACTTCTCAATAATCACTGCCTACTACGAGTTCTCAACAAGCACTGCCAGTGGAGGCGGCGGAATAAAACTCTTGGGGCAATCTCTGGCGCTGTGGCTCAGTGTAGCCACCTTTCATATGCCCTTCCTCCACGGGCCATAATTTGATGGTATTTTTGCCAGCATTGGTGGTGAAAATACCACCACAAAAATACAGACAAAATTAAAAGATAATATTAATACGTAAATATCACATAATTAGATAAAATTTTGGCTTTGCACTGACCTTTCAATGACTTAATATATAAAATACAGTAAGCAATACAAATTCTTTCATACATGTGACTTTACATAATAGTTTACACAATTCACAAAAAATCAGTTTATACAAATGTTCACATAAAATGCTTTTAATTATTCAAACAAAACAAGTAGTTGATAGTTCCAGCAGTAGCACCCAGCAATGGTCAACAGGTGCAAACACCAACAAGTGACATCATTGTAGTAAAAGCAGTTCCATCAGTAGCACCCAGCAATGTTGAACAGGTGCAGAGACCAACAAGTGACATCTTTTCAGTAGAAGCAGTCCATTAGTGGCACCCAGCATTGTGCAGACACCAACAAGTGACATTATCTCAGTAGAAGCAGTCCGTCAGTGGCACCCAGCAATGTTGAGCAGGTGCAAACAGCAACAAGTGATATTATTTCAGTAGAATCAGTTCATCAGTGGCACCCAGTAATGTTGAGCAGGTGCAGACACCAAAAAGTGACATCATTTCAGTAGTAGCAGTCCATCAGTGGCACCCAGCAATGTTGAACAGGTGCCGACACCAACAGGTGACGTTATTCAATAAAAGCAGTCCATCAGTGGCACCCAGCAATGTTGAACAGGTGCAGACACCAAGTGACATTATGTCAGTAGAAGCAGTTCATCAGTGGCACATAGCAATGATGAGCAGGTCCAGACAGCAGTCCATAATATTCACTATCACTGATCACACAGTTCATCAGCAGAAATTAAACATTTCTAAGTGGCACCCATTATGTTGAAAAAGTGCAGGTAACAGTCCATAATATTCACTATCACTAATCACACAGTTCATGAGCAGAAATTAATCATTTCTAAGTGGCACGCATTATGTTGAACAAGTGCAGGTAAGAACAACAGTTTGAATGCACACACAATTGCTTTTACAAAATTATTATCAATGCTCTTACACTAAACATACAGTTTATAACAAACACACAAGTCATGTCAGATATTTGTCATATTAACTATTATAAATACACAAATATCAGTAAACCTATAATATTTATGGGTGTCAGTGCAAGCCACGACAAACAAGTAAAGTAATATGTAGGAGATAGGTTGGGACTAATTATTTGGGATTAGGAAAGGAAAACACACAAAACACACTCATCCATCTTTCATCCACATTAAGTACTACTGTGTAATTGAATAGTGTTAACTGTGTAAATGCAATTCTGTCAAAATTAGATGTTCATCATGTGTATCAAGTAGTAGTGGCAGCAATGTATAACAGTCAATAATAGTTAGTCAACGTCATAGTCATCGTGTCAAGACCAATGTTTGCCAAGCCAGATCAAAATGTACGGTTGCTGAACAACTGTCAGTGTGCCAAGACATGCAAATGCTTCCTCTCTCAAAAAAACGTATATACTGCTCAGTGATTTAACAAAGTGTGTGTGTAGACAATCTTCCTTCTACTTGAGTGTTTTAGTCTGCCATCTTCATCCTCCTTGTTTCATAAAACCAACAAAAAAAAAATATACTCCACACTTAATTTACCTCTTATTCACCAAAAATCCAATAATCATTAGCATCACATAATCTTAATACTTCAATAATACCTCTTACGTCGATACATATAAACCTTATCATCAATATCATTTACCTTACCTCTTGTCCACCAAAACTCCAATAATCATCAACTTCACATAATCTCAATACCTCAATAATACCTCTTCAATACATCGATACATATAAACCTTATTACCAATATCATTTCACTTCCATAACAACTCTTTCCTCTAGTCAGTCTCCTCGAACAAGTACAGATAAAATCCTAATGCAAACCTCATCATCCCATACAATCCGAAGACACACTGTCAACACACAACCTCTGTGTAATCCATCTGACCCAAATCTTCTACTCATTATAAATTATAAGATACATTTTGGTTACCTTGTTCATCATTAAATAAAAGAAATGCATACATGACCTCTAACAGCCTTTAGTTCGAATAACTCTCAGTAATTAAGTACGATTACGTTGTGTGAATGATCATAATACTTCACAGTGTGTACACCACTTCAAGAATTATGGCAAACAGAAGCAAACATGTGGCGTATGTCTTGTGTCAAGTGTCTCTTGCTATTTCAATTGCTGACGAAGAATGCACTGTAATAACTGTCAATGGTCTAAACCTAGTATTGGTATGTCATGTCGCTAGCTTCCTTCCTATTAGCATAAATTTATACAGCTTCCATAAAACCTCCAGCTCATGGCAGTTCATTTTTTTATCTTAAAATATAAGGCACTGAGCGTAAGCAAAACATGCAATAGCGAGTAAATATACCAGTAGAGAACAGAATGTCAACAAGTGGATGCGGCACAATTCCTACAACGAGGCTCCGCCAAGCGAATAATCTATAATTAATACCATAGTGTGACGTACACTCTATGTTCGTACACCAGCATTTCTATATATCAAATTAAAGAGTAGTTATGATAACAAAACAGAAATGTGTAAATATGCAATCCATAAGCAAGGCAGCAAATATGTTATCTAACATAATAAACAGGTCATTAGCATCATATCAGCATAAGCAAATAAATGTTCATATGTAATCTTAATAAGTAAACATGAAGGCGCAAGCAGATAAATCACAAAGTATAACTTACACACATAACCATAATCAGCACAATTAATAAGGTGACAATTATAATTTAAATAAATAAGCACAGCAGGCACATAATTAAAAAATATGATGTCAGTGAAAAAGTATAATATACACAAATAACAACACTGTTCATTAATCAATCATTGTCAAATTCAGTTCATGTACGCAAGCACGTCGCTTCACAAGTAAATTCATAGAACATAAAATTAGCACAAAGTATGAATCACGTAATCGCGAGCAGCAAATTACGTCTAAAGTACGTACCTAAGTGGAAATATGTTACCTGAAAAATAAACTCAATTAATAGTTACCTTTTTAGTATATTAGTTTCTTCTTCGAAATTACATTCTTCCTGAAATTTTCTCGATAGCAAGTCGTCTTAACGTCGGACACGCACAGAATTTACCTGAAGTTCTTAATTATTTTATAGAACCATATCCTGAAAAATACTGAACGTCAATAACATAATTCATCAAGTCACTATAGGTTTATACTGAATTTAATCGGAGAAATTAGACTGTGTATTTGTTTACGGCGCTCGATCAGCTGCAGGCGCGTGACGTAGGAAGTAATTGTTTGCTGTCAACGACTGCCTTGTGCGGCGCGCAGACTCGACTGTTGCTTTGAGTATGTGCCGCCGCCAAAACACAGCGCGGTATCCTTGTATTCTCTGCATGTTTACATGTAGCTGTTATTCTCGAAAGTATGTCATTCCAAAAAAATTTTAACGTTAGATATGTGATGTATTCCCTTAGAGCGTCGAGATTTAAGAGTTTCTACTTCGACAGTGTTATCATGAATAATTTTGCGAATTCTATATGGACTGTTATAAAGCAGAAAAAATTTGCGACACAAGCCTTTTCCTTTGTGAGACAAAAGATGAGACTTAATTAACTCCTTTTGACCAACTGACAAGATTTTTAAACGACCAGGACGCTTAGCTGATTTCTCTCTTCTAGCAGCCGCAGATGCAATATGTTGTAGAGCCAGATTGACAACTTCAGAATGCCGCAGTTTCCGTGTAGGCGGAAAGGGAACAATTTCAGAAATGCGATTTGTCGGGGCTTTGTTTTTTAATATCAGACCGGCGGTAAAGAAGTTGAGTCATTAGGGAGTTCATTCAGAATGTTTTGAAACTATGAAGATACTGATCCCACGTTCTGTGATTCTGATGACAATAAAGTCGACACAATTTATTGATTTCCTTCATCCATCTCTCTGAAGCGTTAGATTGAGGGTGAAAAAGTGAAATGAAAATTAGTTTAATCTTACGACGCCGTAGAGTACGAAGCCAAATTTTAGAACGAAACTGTGATCCATTATCTGATATAACCTTATCAACATGACCCACTTCTTTAAGAAAATGTTTGATGAAAGCATTAGATACTGAACGAGCTGTTGCTTTGCGTAAAGGTGTAAAACACACATATTTTGATGTCAATTCCACTGCTACCAAAATGTCCGCAAAACCATTAGTAGAACGAACCACTGGACCGAACAAATCGACTGCAACCATCTCCTTTAATTTCTCTGGAATGATAGGAAACAACGGTGCTCTGTGAGAAATAGTCGGCGGCTTAGCCTTTTGACATAATTTCCATTTGGCAAGAACAGATCGTAAACGTTTTTCCGTATTACTTAAGTAGCAAGTTTCTCGTAATTTATGAAAGCATTTTCTGGGACCAAAGTGTGCATAACTGAGATGTGTACACCAAATCAGTTTATTAACCCACTCATCAGGAACACAAACTAACCAAACAGAGTTGTCAACCGATTTTCGTTTAAAAAGAACTTTCCAGATAGATCGCAAAAACGAGGTGTGGCCAAATCGTCCAATCTAACAAAGCGTCTAGGAAAATTAGAGACACCAAGGAAACTACGAACATCACGTTTTGTGCTAGGAACAGCATAATTACGAATAGCGTCTAGTTTCTCTGGATCAGGAAGAATACTTTCTGTAGAAATAATGTGACCGAGAAATATCACCTGAGAACGACCAAATTACGATTTTTCTAAGTTCACTGTAATGCCAACTCTTGCAAAGATACGTAATAATGAATCCAAAATTTTGTTATGCTCACTCCAAGATCGTTTAGCAATAAGAATATCGTCAACATATGAAGTAATATTGTCACGAAGATAAACAGGTAAAATTTTGTTTAAACTACGAATGAATGCTGCTGAAGGTACAGTAAGTCCAAACGGTAATTTCCGAAATCACTTTTGGGTAAATAGTCATATCCGGTTATTGTTTACTTACTCTCTAGATAGATTGATAGTCGAAGAGTTGTTTTGACAGATGCAAAGAATAGTAAAAGAGTAGGCAGCGGTGCAGAAAACTAAAAGGGAAATAGCACCACTACAGCTCGGGGCCCTATGCACGCTGCAGCACATATTCACTTAGTGTAGTGAATCCCCTGAGGACATTAATAGCCGCACATAATTTCCAGTTTGTGACTTAGTGGCCAATTTGGTGGAAGTGCGTACATAAATTGATCTAACCATGCACATGGGTGTATGTCATTCTTAGAATTGCGAAAGATCTTAAATTTCCGAACAGTCAAGAAGTGTTTATAGTCAAAGTTTTCTCCTCGTGGCGACAAAGACCTACCTCGTCTGTCCCAGTCCGAATGTCGATTATTGTCAGGTTCTCGCGCCTGGCGCTCTCTTGTTGCATCCCGTAAATGAAACAAATTATTTTCTTCAAACCCCTCTGCTATCTGTGATTCCAAATTTCCTTTGCTGTCTTTCCCTACAATTTCGCCTTCGATTTGTTTGACTTGCTTTCATAATGCCTCAACTTCCTTTTTAACGCGTTCATTAAATTTTCCCTGATTTTCAACATGCTTATTTATGTTCTGGTACTCTTCGGTTTCTGCAAATGGCAATGGTGCTGTATCATCTGAATCTCTGTCCCCATTTAAACTAAGATTTGTCAATTTGTCTGAAATCTCCTCAACTCTTTCCGATAAATCACCTATTTGTTCTTTCTGTTTATTTACGTCTTCCGTAAGTGTCGCGACTCGGGTTTCAGTATTAACACATTTAGTAGTTAACTGTTCATACTGTTGTGTTAGGTTATTTAATCTGTCATTTGGTACGGATTCCTCATTCTCTCAAATATTTCTTCCTTATCTTTTGCACGTTGTAAATTTAACTCTGAAAATTTCTGTACTATCACGCGATCTCTTTCTTCCTGTTCTCTATCCTGTTCCCTTTGTCTAATCTCTACTGCCACTAATCTATTATTGTGAGCATTCAAAAACGGTTGTACTTCTTCTCTGATTTCTTTCTTTAATTCATCTTTCATATTTTTGAAACATGTCCCCATTCGTGAATCTAACCGTGTTTCCAAAGTTCCCATATCAGTTTTTAATTCAGATCGCAAAGTTTCCATCTCTGTTTTAATTGTTCCTATCTCTGTTTTAAATTCAGATCGTATCTGTGATCCCACTGTTTTTAATTCAGATCCCAAATTTAATATTACACCCATCAACTGCTCCATATTAAATGGTTCAAAACTTTTTTCGCCTCTAACATTTCCCGCAAAACCAACGTCTTCCGTCAAAGCTGTAAAGCTATTTGTGTTCGATACTATTCCAGAATTTTCTGTCGTTAATCTCGGATTCTGAAAATTTTTTGATTGAGAAAAATTTTGAAATGGTTCCGGACTATTTTCCCGACTTATTAAATTGTTTTCCACTTCATTATTCATGATACTGTTTTCCTCTGTTGGCGAGTTCGCCATGTTAACAATTTCGTCATTCTCACTATCCATCATTTATGCCTTTTTCATCGATCGCGTAATCATTTACAAAACATACAAAACTCGTCACTGTACGAAATTTACACACAATGACTCTTTATCTCCAACAATACCATTTACACGAAATGTTTCCTTCAAACACGATTAACGAACAATTGAAATAATTGCACTAAATTGTCAAACCCATAGACAAGGCAACAAAAATTAAATTTTGAAAAATACCATTAGAAGAATGCCAATTACCAAATCTACACATGCAATATAGACTACAATTACTAAACTACAAATTACCACAACAATACTATTGTCTACTATTTTTACAATCAGAAGAATTCCAAGGGACGATCCGAAGCAGCGGTCGCCACGTGCATGGGGGCTTAATTAAATATATATGAAATGCAAATTCCTTTTAAATTTTTGATTTACTAGCTGTCTGTCCGATTACGCAGTCTCGTAAACGGTTGGCCCTGACTAGTATTTGTACGCAATCTGGCTGCATAGAACCACAACAAAGAATGAAATGAAAATTTCCGATAACACAATTAATTAATTAAGTCCCCAGCAACTATAAAACCTACGAAACCAAAACACAAGTGTAATTGTTCTGTGTGTGGGAGCGTGATTCAACGTACACATCTGGCACGGCTCTTCTTCGACAAGACAAGAAATTTTAAATATCATTTATACTGAAGTAATTAAAAAAAATACAACTACTATAATTGCGCAAGAAAACCAGAATTACACTCTAATACAAGAACACAAGCCAGATGCTTTGTTGACTGAACCTGTAATGACGCATTATTTAAGACACTGAAATAATTAAAAAAAAGCGAGTTTTGTTACCATCATATATATTGATGAAAAGCACTCTAATCATTACAATATTTCCATTCGAACAACATCTGCAGTCTAGCCCATCAAACAACTGCATAAAACATGGAACAAGCACTCCTTACTACAACTTCTCGACCAGCACCCTTCACTACGACATATCGTCAAACACAGTTCACTACGACATCTCGACAAGCACTGTCCACTAGCACATCTCAACAAGAACTGACTACTGCCACATCTCGACAAGCACTGCCCTCCGCTACTTCTCAATAATCACTGCCTACTACGAGTTCTCAACAAGCACTGCCAGTGGAGGCGGCGGAATAAAACTCTTTGGCGCAATCTCTGGCGCTGTGGCTCAGTGTAGCCACCTTTCAAATAATAAGAGTGGACGATCAAGGACGAAGTGCTCGTATTAAGAAGGGTGTAAGACCAGGCTGTAGCCTTTCGCCCCTACTCTTCAATCTGTACATCGAGGAAGCAATGATGGAAATAAAAGAAAGGTTCAGGAGTGGAATTAAAATACAAGGTGAAAGGATATCAATGATACGATTCGCTGATGACATTGCTATCCTGAGTTAAAGTGAAGAAGAATTAAATGATCTGCTGAACGGAACGAACAGTCTAATGAGTACACAGTATGGGTTGCGAGTAAATCGGAGAAAGACGAAGGTAATGAGAAGTAGTAGAAATGAGAACAGCGAGAAACTTAACATCAGGATTGATGGTCACGAAGTCAATGAAGTAAAGGAATTCTGCTACCTAGGCAGTAAAATAACCAATGATGGACGGAGCAAGGAGAACATCGAAAGCAGACTCGCTATGGCAATAAAGGCATTTCTGGCCAAGAGAAGTCTACTAATATCAAATAGCGACCTTAATTTGAGGAAGAAATTTCTGAGGATGTACGTCTGGAGTACAGCATTGTATGGTAGTGAAACATGGGCTGTGGGAAAACCGGAACAGAAGAGAATCGAAGCATACGAGATGTGGTGCTATAGACGAATGTTGAAAATTAGGTGGACTGATAAGGTAAGGAATGAGGAGTTTCTATGCAGAATCGGAGAGGAATGGAATGTGTGGAAATCACTGATAAGGAGAAGGGACAGGATGATAGGACATCTGCTAAGACATGAGGGAATTACTTCCATGGTACTAGAGGGAGCTGTAGAGGGCAAAAACTGTAGAGAAAGGCAGAGATTGGAATACGTCAACCAAATAATTGAGGACGTAGGTTGCAAGTGCTACTCTGAGATGAAGAGGTTAGAACAGGAAAGGAATTCGTGGCGGGCCGCATCAAACCAGTCAGAAGACTGATGACAAAAAAAAAAGGTAGTAGAATTCCTTGACTTCATCTACTTCTTGACCGTCAGGTGTGCCACTGGTTATTTTTCCGCCAAGGCAGATCAGTTCCTTAACTTCATCTACTGCGATACCACCAACCATGATGTTTCCAGAAGGAGATTTTCACTCTGCAGCAGAGCGTGCGCTGATATGAAACTTCCTGTCAAATTAAATCTGTGTGCCGGACCGAGACTCGAACTCGGGACCTTTGCCTTTCGCGGGCAAGTGCTCTACAAACTGAGCTACCCAAGCTCGCCTCACGCCCCGTCCTCACAGGTTTACTTGTGCCAGTACTTCTTCTCCTACCTTCCAGACTTTACAGAAGCTCTCCTGCAGTTCTGCAAGATTCGCAGGAGAGCTTCTATGAAGTTTGGACGGTAGGAGACGAGGTACTGGCACAAGTAAACCTGTGATGACGGGGCGTGAGTCGAGCTTGGGTAGCTCAGTTGGTAGAGCACTTGCCCGCGAAAGGCAAAGGTCCCCAGTTCGAGTCTCGGTCCGGCACACAGTTTTAATCTGCCAGGAAGTTTCAATCATGATTTTATGTTTCTCGCTGTCTTCATTTCTGCTACTTCTCATTTCTCTCGTCTTTCTTCGATTTACTCGCGCTCCATATTCTATATTCATTAGATTGTTCATTCCATTCAGCAGATCATGTAATTCTTCTTCGCTTTCACTGAGTATAGCAATATCAGGGAATCGTATCATTAAAGTCCATTCACCTAAAATTTCAATCCCATTACTGAACCTTTTTTTAATTTCCATCAATGCTTCTTCGATGTACAGAGCGAGGGACTACGCGCCTGTCTTACACGGTTTTTAACACGAGAACGTCGTTCTTCGTTGTTGGCCATATTGAATATCATCTGTCTCTCCCTATAGCTTACCCCCATTTTTCTCAGAATTTCGAACATTTTGCACCATTCAATATTGTCGAACGCTTTTTCCAGGTCGACAAATCCTATGAACGTGTCTTGATTTTTCTTTAGCCTTGCTTCCATTATTAACTACAACATCATAATTGTCTCTCTCGCCCTTTATCTTTTCTAAAGGCAAACTGATCGTCATCTAGCACATCCCCAATTTTCTTTTCCATTCTTCGGTATGATATTCTTGTTAGCAAATTCGGTACATGAGCTGTTGAGCTGATTGCGCGATAATTCTCGCTCTTGTCAGTTCTTGCAGTCTTAGAGTTGTGTTGATGATACTTTTATGAAAGGCAGATGGCATGTCGCCAGACTCATATATTCTACACACCAACGTGAATAGTCATTTTGTTGCCACTTCCCAAAATGACTTCAGAAATTCTGATGGAATGTTATTTATCCCTTCTGCCTTACTTGATCATAAGTCCTCCAAAGCTCTTTTAAATTCTGATTCTAGTACTGGATCCCCTTTCTCTTCTAAATTGACTCCTGTTTCTTCTTCTGTCACAGACACATCTTCCCCCTCATAGATGCTTTCAATGCATTCTTTCAACCTATCCGCTCTCTCCTCTGTATTTAACAGTGTAATTTTCGTTGCACTCTTAATGTTACCACCCTTGCTTTTAATGTCACCGAAGGTTGTTTTGACTTTCCTGTATGCTGAGTCTGTCCTTGCGACAATCATATCTTTTTCGATGTCTTCACATTTTTCCTGCAGTCATTTCGTCTTAGCTTCCCTGCACTTCCTTGTATTCCCTGAATTTCCCTGAACATTTTTGTACTTCCTTCTTTCATCGACCACATGAAGTATTTCTTCTGTTACCCATCGTTGCTTCGAAGTTACCTTCTTTCCAGCTTGTGTGATTGCCCTTTTTAGAGATTTCCATTCCTCTTCAACTGTACTGCCTACTGAGCTGTTCCTTAACTGTGTGTCGTTAGAGAACTTCAAGAGAATCTCGTCATCCCTTAGTAGATCTCTATCCCACTTCTTTGCGTACTGAGTAAAACTTCACCCTAGTCTTCACCACTACTATATTGTGACGTGATTCTATACCTGCTTCGGGGTACGGCTTACAATTCAGTATCTGATTCTGGAATCTCCGTCTGACCATGATATAGTCTGCCTAAAACCTTCTCGTTTCACTCGGCCTTTCCCAGGCATACGTCCTCCTCGTGTGGTTCTTGAACAAGTACTCACTAGTACTAGCTGAAATTTATCACAGAACTCAATTAGTCTTTCTCCTGTCTCATTCCTTGTCTCAAGACCATATTCTCCTGTAACTATTTCTTCCGCTCCTTTCCCTACAACTGCAGTCAAATCGCCCGTCACTAGTAGATTTTTATCTCCCTTTACGTACTGTATTAGCCTTTCAATATCCTCATATACTTTGTGTATATATTCACTGTCAGCTTGCGATTTTTGCCTGTATACTGCAGCATCGTTGTCGATGTTGGTTTGCTGTCGATTCTGATAAGAATAACCCCATCAGTTAACTGTTCACATTAACACACTGTCTGCCCTGCCTTCCTATTGATAATGAATCCCACTGTATACCCATATGACCAGAAGTCGTTGTCTTCGATCCATTTCACTGAACTGACACCTACCATACCTGGATTGAGCATTTGCATTTCCCTTTTTAGATTTGCTTCCTTCCCTATCACATTCAAGGTTCCGACATTCCACACCGCTACTCACAGAACGTTATTCTTTCGTCGGTTATTCAATCTTTTTCTCATTGTCACCTTCACCTTGGCACCCACCTCCCGGAGACCCAAATAAGGGACTATTCCGGAATTTCTTGCCATTGGAGAGATCATTATGGCTTTTTTTCAATTATAGAACTCCTATCCTGTGGATTCACGTCATTTGCTCTGAATGCACTGGTTTCCTTTGCCTTCTTCATCCTCATGCCGTCCATCATTGCGGATTCTTCCGCCGTTAGGCGCAGTTTTCCAACCCAAGGACAAGACAGTGCCCTTAACGTCTGTCTGCTCTTCCATCCTCTCTAACAAGGCCGTTGGGAGAAAGAGGGTGACTACTTATGCCTGAAGCCTGCAGCCGCTAAAGCTAGTTATTAACCAGAATTTAAGCAGGGGCGGATTCCGAACTATGACGGAGGACCGTTTGATGAGTAATGAAAAAAAAAAAAACAAAAAATGGCTCTGAGCACTATGGGACGTAACTGCTAAGGTCATCAGTCCCTTGGAACTTAGTAACACTTAAACGTAACTAACCTAAGGACATCACACACATCCATGCCCAAGGCAGGATTCGAACCTGCGACCGTAGCGGTCGCGCGGTTCCAGACTGTAGCGCCTAGAACCGCTCGGCCACATCGGACTGGACTTAGACGCTTAAATGTTTTACACCCCCAAAGAAACGTAGATCTTAGTATGTGAATGAAATTTGAACTTGATACGTCAATCTGTTCCTGATAAAAAAGTTACTTAACAGACGGACGGAAAGACTGACAGACAGGCAACAAAACGATCCTGTAAATGTTCTGGTTTTACCGACTAAGCCACGGAACTCTAACAAAAACACGAAAATAAATCTGAAGCAGCAAAGATGAAGTTCGTATGGAGGTGGAAGGGCTGATGGTCAGAAATGAAAATATTAGAATTAAATATGTTCAACATGAATGATAAAATTCAAAAGAATATTGAGAATAGGAGATAATACCTCGTTAGAACACCACGTCACAGAATTCCGAGGAAGATTGTGAACAGGCCGAGTAGGAAAAGCTATACACGAATACTTCGGAAATGTTGGGAATTATTTGATTTTTTTGTGTTCTAACAGGCAATAGCCAAATATTTTTAAGCAAGTTGGTGATGACATAATAGCTGTTAGGTATAGATTAATATGATATGTGTCTTTGTCACATTGTGTGAGCGCATTCGATGTTTTCCACGTAATGGATCTACACTCAGCAATCACAGGATTCTGCAAAGGAAGTGCACTAACCCGTTTCGTGCTGGGGCTGACCTACTCTCGGCTCTGTGCATCTGTAAACAGAGCTCGGTAATTAAAAACAAAGGCCTGTGCTCTCATGCACCCACGTAGTGCCGTAATGGCGTACCCCCCCCCCCCCCCCCCCCCTGCCCGCCCGCCCACTCTACCAGCTCACAGTACACGTTCAGCACGGAAGCTAATGAGGTACACAAGGATATACAGAACGGCCTCCCGTATTCTCTTGGGAGTGGGCTCGCTGCAGTACTGTATCAGATTACCGGTCGACTCTCTGTGCATGTGTAAACAGCTGCATGCAGGCAGGCGCATGGTTAAGAGCGGTGGCGCGCACCACACTGGCACACTCCTGTCCCACCGGCTGGTCGCTAGCTGCGCGTGTTGCTAGGACAAATTCGCCGTAAGCTCTCGCGGCGGGCACGCGTCCGAAGAAATGTTTCAAAGTCGATTTATGACCACGGTTAGCCCGGCCGCCCACTCTCGCCATGGACTTAATTTACCTCCCTGCCGACCGGCCAATTTAATTACTCCTGCATCGCTCAGTGGCCGAGCCCGGAAAAGAGCCCGTCCGATCTGCGGCCAGTTGAGAGGTAGTCGGGCACCCGGGGGGGGGGGGGGGGGTGTAGGGGCGATAGGGGGTCAGTGGTAGGAGAGGGAAAGGGGAACTCCCTCGAATACCAATTTACAAGGTTCTGGAAAATTAAACGCCGAGCTCCATTCCCACCGAGTCCGTGTAAACCCTGCTACCTGACAGAGCTCTTAATGAACCGGTTTAATTCGGTAACTATAACCTCGCGCAATTTATTCTACCGCCGATGGTTCGCCCGGATGTTTCAAGTTAATTCGGTTCGCCGGACTTGTTCTCCGAGTTTTAAATGTGCCGAATGTAAATCACATCGGCACGGATTCCTCATCGGTTTAAATTTTATTGTTTCCCATCTCCCTCTCTTCCTGATATTGACAGAAGCTCGGAAAATTTAGCGACTTGCAAATGAACAGTGAAAAATGTAAGTTCAGTCCTGTCTTAAACAAAAGGTGCATAAGTCACACTTGCGCTGAATAAATCGTTTAAAATCGGCATTCTTATCTGCCTGCTACCACATAAGTACTGAAATATTTCTCGGTGTTCCTTAACGTTTAAGCTTTTACAAATATTGTCTAACGCACATTTTTGTCCTCTGGCTGTAGTTATAACTTGCACTCAAATTCGCTCTACAGTTCTATCTGTCATTTGACGTCACATGAACACTTTATTATATTCCAGAGTGAGATGTTCACTCTGCAGCGGAGTTTGAGCTGATATGAAACTTCCTGGAAGATTAAAACTGTGTGCCGAACCGAGACTGGAAGGCAAAGGTCCAGAGTTCGAGTCTCGGTCCGGCACACAGTTTTAATCTGCAGGAAGTTTCACTTTATTATGTTATTTACCTTATGTTTCCCTTTAAGCAAATTTAACGTCTCCAATGTCTTATGTTTGAGCTTACTACTGAGGAATTAGGATCGTTACGAATATATTTGTACAAGGTTTTATTCTTTAATAATTCTCCAACGGTGTAGTGGGTGTAGGTTTCCTTACGTTATACTAAATTTCATGTTTATTATATAGACAAAGGTTGTGAACTCTTAATACTTCTTATAGACTACTTTACCATGCATATCACGTAGAGTGCGTAAAATAAGAGCGAGGTCGACATTTCGCACACATGGTGAAACATATCACCGTATTTCTTTCACAGCCGAATAAAGGGGACATTTCTCCTTCATGCAATGTGCACAGAGCATTAGTTTAGATATAACTCTTGACTGAGACACACAAGAAACATGAGTGCAGCTTGAGCGTGGCGTTTTGTAGCCACCCCAAAGGTCCGAAAATGAGTCATGCTGCGACGTCTAAATATATGGGACATCAAAGTCATTTATACAAAAGTGGGTAACACGCTATAAGTTTTTTGAAAACGTGGATGGCTTTGAAAAACATGGCTCAATCGGTAAACTGACTTCAAAGTCGGGAAACCCATGCCGAGCACTGCGTCAAGCGCAAGCAAAATTTACTTTGAAAGAGCTGCCAGTGCAAATTCCACGCAAGGAGGAGAACTTGGTTTCAAGCATGCCTCGTAGATTCCAAATAATTATAGACGCTGTTGGTGACAGTACGAATTATTTACTGCAATTGCATTTTTCTTTTGTTGGTATATGATGTACGTATATGTTTTAGTTTAATTTCAGACACATTTTTTATTGATTAACCCGACCACAATCTTAACTAACAGACTGTATAGTATTTACTTTAAAATATAGCTCCGTGTTAGGTTGAAAACAGTGTTCAAAAACTAGTATGTCTATACTTGATGTTGCCGGCCGGAATGGCCGTGCGGTTCTAGGCGCTACAGTCTGGAGCCGAGCGACCGCTACGGTCGCAGGTTCGAATCCTGCCTCGGGCATGGATGCGTATGATGTGATTAGGTTAGTTAGGTTTAATTAGTTCAAAGTTCTAGGCGACTGATGACCTCAGAAGTTAAGTCGCGTAGTGCTCAGAGCAATTTATACTTGATGTTACCTTAGTATGAATCATAATTCCATACTAGAAACTATGCAATCACTGTTTTGCAATGAGATCAACTTTAGGCAGTAGTGAAATACAGATCGTTAAAGTAATTATGGAAACGTTGTGGCAAAACAATTCTTAGATGGCAGTAATAAATGATTAACAGGGGAAATTAGTGTCAGGTGTGATTTCAAAACCATCGCTCTACGAGTTTTAATTCTGGAAAGCCGTAAACCAGGTTACTCATTTAATTACCGACCTTCACATACAATTGCAACGAGAGGCTTCAATTTTGTTTTCACCTTTTTCATACCATGCCGGTATTTTATTTCAGTTCTATTACACGATTACTGTGCTAAGTGTTTTAGCAAATTTTAGCTTGTAACGAAAGGTGTCCTCAATATTTTCTCCATTGAAACGTTACTTGCTGTAGCAGCTGCGCCACTAATCCGTATCTTCATTTCATGAGGTTATTCTTCTGTCCTTGCCTGTTCTTTCTGACGATTATTAAATTCGTGCTCTATTGTTCAGCACAGTACAGAATTACTGCGTTACAAAGCTTCCAGCTGCAATCGTGTAACACATTCTACATGTAATATTTATTTTTTCAACTCAGGCCAGTGTTCGCATAACGGAATGTGTCGGCTAACAATGTCAACATCTGGAATAGAGCGCCGCATACTGGCGGGACGGATGTACCTTCGTCAGACAGAGGGAAGTTAATTATCAATACTGATTAATGAAATTTCTACGAAATACTGACAAAACGCATTTATATACAAATATTCTTTATCCATAATGTTTATGACATTGTTAGCCTCGACGTATCAGAGTTTACTGCAATATGAACCACATACAACGCTGGAAGTTATAGTAATTGTTAGCTGGTCCATGAGCTGTGCATTCTAAAACGCCGCAGCTCATGTGGAGCGGTCAGTAGGAGCCCATTAGTAAAAGCAGTATGCAAACAATATGCTAGTGAATGATCCCTCAGGTGAATCCAAAAGCGTCTCCTTTCCGACAATTATTAATGTGATCATCCCAGTCATATACCAGCTTGTTTCTATGAAATGAGGTTATTTATGCACAGTAATAATGATTACTATACTTGTCTTGATGATGACAGAAGGTCTTGGCTTATACATTAAGTTTATGTTTTCGTATTTGGCAAAAACACAGGCCAAGGGAGAGATAAAAAGTAATTGCTCCGAATTTTTTGTGTGAAAACTCTTAAATTTTTTAAAAATAAAACTAAGTTAATTAACATTACACATCTTTATTCCTCATGTCTAGATATGTATTTCTCAATACAGTCACGCTTGAGACAAACTCATTTCTACCAACAAACGACCAGTTTGTTGATACCGTTGCCGTAGAATGTTTGACTTTTTGACGTAGCCACAACCTCACCCTTTCTTGCACCGCTTTATCACTACCGAACTGAAGTCCTCGAAGGTGTTCACTGTATTCTGGAAACAGAAGAAAATCGGATGGTCGATGGTCAAATGACAGGCTTGCAGTACCGCCGAACATATTCCTAACAGCGTTGGGGGCTTCTCTGGCCCATCGATGCTGAAAATAGTATGGACCCACCATTTACGGATTATGTTGGACCACTGCCTCGTATCAAAGGAGCGCATAAATATGTTTTATAGCTATGGACACTTTAAATTCCCAGCTGCGTGGTAACTGCAGATGTCAGAAATGACGATCTGAGAAGAATATTTCCTCTGATTAAACCTCCCAAGGTATTTAGCTAGAGATAACGCTCTAGCGTTTGTGTCGACGGTGTTCCGTAAATTTCTTTTTCAATGTGCCACCAGCATACCATATTACCCTAAGCCATCTTTCACTGAGAGGGTTAACCTAAAGCCAATGTTGATTACCTTTCATGCCAAAGCCCACACCAAATGGGATCCCTTCTCTCCCTCGTCGTACTTAGCGCTAAATACCTTAACCACGATGGTCAGAAGACAACTACAGCTGATCAGATGTTACCTTATTCCATACATTCACCACTGTCCGATCTCAGGTTGGTTAATGAGCTGTTGCCAGAAAAGGTTACTCTCAAGGCTATGTAGGACAACCAGAGGAGGGCTTCGCATGCCCACTGGAAAGAAGTGGCACAGTACAACAGAGGACGGTGTACTGGGAACTTTAAGATTGGGGCATTCGTGTTTATTGAGGATTTCGGGTAATGTGACAAGTTTAGGATATTGTCATTCCGTTTTGTAGGGCACTAGCGGAAGATCGAGGTGCTGACTCCAATCACTCTACTCGTCATGAACGCTTCCACTGGATGGAGCCACAGTGTACATCTGAATGTCGTTAAAGCTGGTGGCCCTGAATATAAGTAGTCTTTTTTGCAATTGTAAACCTCGCCCCGTAGAACTTTGCCTCTTCGAAGAATGTCCGCCACTAGGAGGCATCAACGTCCCTCACAGAGTCCTCTTAGCAGGTGGACACGCGAAGCAGTGGTGAAATCTGGAGTGTGCCCTAACTCCTTGGGGGAAGAGCGCCCAGGGTCATCCTGCTGTTTTGAGCCGAGCCACACGTGGGCAACCAGATGGAGTTAGTCGTCCGTCTCGAACAGCGCATACACGAAGTCTTTCGTGTGGGCAACGGACATGCAGATGGAATACGCCCCATGGCGCGAACAGAGCACTGGCACAGGGAAGACAGCAGTTCAACCTCTTCCCGCGTGCCGAGTAGTGGATACGAAACCATATGAGGAACATCTCACACAAGAGGGAAGCTCTACCTATGTGAATCTACTAGCAGCAGCAGATCCCTGCCAAAAGACTATACCGGCTGTGTGTGTTATGAATTCCTTACATTGTGACTGTGCTGCGGTAGCGTCTCAGTCACACTGAAATCATTGTATCGTGGCATCTAGTCGGGTGGGCATGTACGTGATTAATCTCTGTTTATGTAAAATGTATCATTGTCCTGGCCACATTCAAGATCCTGTTTTTTCAGTTGCATTTGACAAAGTCTGTAAATTCGAAAAGTTCAAGACGAAAAGCTTCCTTTCTGTGATATCGCTCATAAGGAACTCCTTGAGTACAAGGTCGCAAGTTCAGTGTTTAGTAAGGCTCATTTGAAAGTGTTATTTTCACAAATATGACAGGACAATGTTGTTAGCTGCTAATAAATCACTATGTGCATATATCAGCCTACATGGGATTTATAAGTTACCCTTCAAAAATGGACGTCGCCTACATTCAAGAAATGTTCAGAACAAACCATTAACTTCCAGCTTGAACACGGAATGAATAACGGCTCGTCACAGTGATCACAAAGGCTTGCGCCATCAAGATCTAAGGTGAGCTCCTTAGGAGTTAGAAACGGTTCAGGACGTTCAGCTAGGCATCCTCTCTTAAAGTATGCATAGAAGATCAAATTGGTGTAATAGAGCGGTGAGAACTGATGGAATGCCATGGCATGCAATCGAATGCGAAACAGTATGTCGTGGAGTTTAGCTTGAAAGTAACTACCCTATAAGGCGTAACTGCAGACAGTGCGATAATATGTTTTATAGACAAGAAAAAAAAGAAACATCCAGAGGCTGAATCTATCCAGTGATTGCTTGTGGTATGAATTGATATGGCACACACTTCTCATGAGTGATAGTTTGGTCTAAGTGAGTACGACGTTTATACGCAAACCATGAATCAATCGGAAGCAAATTATTTTGACCAGCTGTTGGTCAAAAACAGTGCTCATACCATAATTGTAGTTCTCTTAGGCTACATTTCCCACTCTTGCTTGCTGTGACGTAAATATTCCCTACTATCCTTCCGAGATCAGGCATCGAGAAGCAATCGTATGGGGCAGAGCAAGTCCAACTTCTCACAGTATAATAAATAGCTTTCCAGCCATCTCACCATTCAGGTTAAAAGTCGGCATATTGTATAAGAATACTTTAAGGTATTGATAATAACTGATCTTGATACAAATCTTGTGGTACCTCTACTTTCCAGACTTCCTTTCATACACATTTATCCTTAAAATTTGGATTGTCAGAGCTGAAAACAAATTCTTCACTGTATTGTGGGATAAGTTTGTTTTCTCATCTGCGAATATTCAGCACGAATCCGCTGATGCTTTGTTTGAAAGTTCGTCATCATATGCCTTCAAATTCTGTTGCACTATTTGAAGTTAAGCAATCGTCCACTCATCCCACTGAAACCACTGTAACAGATGTCTCCCGCAATTTTATGTGCATAATGTAGTAGTCACCATCATGCAAATCCTGTAAATCGTATCGTGCGTCCTTGAAATGTGAAAACACCAGTTTTTGTAACAGGTGCGCTATTTCCTCCCTTGAATATCTGTACATGGTCTTCTGCACTTCACACTCAAATTGCTACAAATTTATTCGAAATATGATCATAGTTTACTGTGTTTTTACTGTGCTGCGGTTGATCTTCCATGTACATATTACGTTTACTACACGCTACTTGGTTAACGATTGTCCGTTAATACGTTCCTCTGGAGACGGGATTTGTGGCAGCCTGTCCGCCAAGGGTGATGAACTACATAGCTCGACACCTGTTTGAGTATCACTTTCACCTCTTAAGCACGTATCGTCATCATTGTACTACTCATGTACGGTTTCCACACAGTCGATGTTATTCAATATCACACACTCCACTGACTCATGTTGCAGAAACGTTAATATTTCATCTGCCACTTCTTTCTACCTCTGTGAAATTTCTCGGCCGGTCGCTGTGGCCGAGCGGTTTTAGGCCCATCAGTCCGGAACCGCTCTGCTGCTACGATCGCAGATTCGAATCCTGCCTCGGGCATGGATGTGTCTGGTGTCCGTAGGTTAGTTAGGTTTAAGTAGTTCTAAGTCTCAGATGTTAAGTCCCATAGTGCTTAGAGCCAATTGAACTATTTGAAATTTCTTGGTTTCCTTTCTGACGAAATTTCTTATTCGGAAAATGTTGTTGGAGGTATAATGCGATGTTTACTTTGTTTATCGTTGCCTTTGCTCTGCTTTGTATCAACACCACTAACACAGTAGCACTGTTGTCAGTTACTCGTGGACTAAGCAGTTCAACTACGGTCCGTAGCCTCATGCTGTGTTCACCATTGGATAACTTCAGTATCGCCCCCCTGTTGCCATCAGCAGCCTATATTTTGGTTGCATGGTAGACAAGCATCATTGGCCTTTTGTATCCTCGCAATCAAGGGATTCCTTGTCAGTCTCTTGTTATGGATACTGATCAACGCATTTCTTTTATTTTTTCTGTGTTTAATAATGAACTTTGGGAGATCATTTAAAATGTGTTATTATTCGAAAATTATCTGCCACGTCAATATTACATGGTACCACTTTCATAATTTGTTCTGCTAACAGAGCGCAGCTTGTTGGAAGATAAACCACCCTAAACTAAAAGTCTGTCCTGTATTTGGAAGTTTTACTGACGTTTTGGATGGTTATTAGTTATACAAAAATTTTAGAGGGGTTTGTTATTTCAAAGAAAAATTTGTAAATTTTATTATCTTAAAATTAATCTACCTTTTCCTTAACTGTTAACTGGGCAGGTCGCCCCATAGTTTTAAAGTTTTGGATTTATTTTCGAGATACCCTCTTCATGTGTATTAGAAGTGTGCGTGTGAATAACCTGACGTGTGTGTACTGTGGAGGGTCCCGACTAGTGGGAGAACGGCGTTTGAGTACCGTTTCCAGAGGTTTCAGATTGATTGCTTATAACTCGACATTATGCAGTTCGCTATTATGTTCTTGGCACTGTTATCTTGCTGAAATTGTGTTCTACACCGGGAGATAAAATAAATTGTGTTGCTATTACGAATGATGTTCCGTTTCCTTTGCCCATTCGTTCCACTCCCCGAGCAACCACTGATTGCTGGTTACATACCAGACGGTACCTCTTCATTATTCAGCTCCGGTTTCGCGGAAGTGGCGTAAATTTTAAGTAGTTGGTTCAGAAAATTTACACTGGTCGTTTGTTTACATACAGTTGCATATAGCCCTAATTTTTGTAAAAATGTTTTCTTACTAATGTATTATATTTATCACGAGTGAAATGTGACTTACTTAACATAGAAATATTAGGTCTGGGCTTTGGTGTGATGGTTACTGTTGTTTTCTCTACGTGGATGAGTTGTTCAATGGTTTTTTAAGGATATACAGGGTGAATCAGCTAAAACTATTACCCAAATATTTCTGAAATGCAAAGTACTGTTGATGTGGGTTTTTCACAGAACGTGTTGGTAGCAGGGTCTTGCATTGTTAGCCAATCAACGGATTGTAATAATACTTAGAAAGTGTATTTTTATGCAGAGATACACTTTTGTAAAGGGCCCAATGCCCGTTGACATTCACAAACTAAAAATAGGGTAAATTAGAACATATGTGGCGTTTGTTGTAGGATTCTAGTGCTAATTGCTTACGAGATATAGTATTTTGAAAACTTCCCAAGCCGACACTTATATTTCAGCTTCCTCTACAGAAAAAAGTCTACAGAGGTCAAATCCGAAGAACAGGCTGGCAAAGGTACAGGTCCTCTGTGTCCACTCCAACGATTTGGAAACAGTTTGTGAAGACATGCTGTAGTATTGGACAGCCATCACGTTGGTTCCACAGGTTCCTCCTAGTCCACAGAGGAACGTCTTCTGGCACCCGTATAGGATGATCTGTTAGAAGGCTGCGATATCTGTGCTCGTTCAGTGTTCCTGCTACGAAAGACGATTTTTTGAGCTGATGACTCACTATCCAACACCACTCGCTTACACTCCATGGACGCTGATGTTCCACATGACAAAGCCAACTCGGATTGTCGACAGACCAATAATGCATGTTTGGTAAATGTGGCTTCAACACTAAAGAAGACACATGATATGTTCAGCTTATCCTGTCTTAATGCCCTAGTATAGAAGTTAACACGATTCGTAAAATCGCTTCCATTTAGCCCTTACGGCAAGATGTGTGACTGGGATGGAATCTATGTCGATGGAGAATGCGTAGGACACTTGCTTGACTCACGCAACTTGGTCGAGTGATTGCACAAGAACTAACGGTCGGATCAACTGGAACAGCAGCAAGAACATTAATTTCTCCCTTTTCTGTCGTGATTTGTATCCTTCTGTTAAGTTATCTACTTGTCATTATGTAAACGTAACACTACCACTTTCACGTAACTCGCTGAAGAGGTTGATAAATAACCGCCGAGATTGTTGACCTGTATTGGGATATCTTGCCGCATACGTTGTATAAGAACGAATGGCATTCGTTCAACATGTCGACTTTTTCTGCAGTGGTAAATCTCATCGTCCACTCACGATATACTGCTTGAACTGACACACACAAACTGGCTACCAAGTCGCAATGCACTCCATGAACACACAATCACACTATAATCAAAAACCTAACAAAGTCGTATCTATCAACTGCGCAAACTGAAAAAGTTCAAATGTGTGTGAAATCATATGGGACGTAACTCCTGAGGTCATCAGTCCCTAAGGTTACACACTACTTCATCATCATCATCATTATCATTTAGGACTGATTATGCCATTCAGCGTTCAGTCTGGAGCATAGTTCCCTTATAAAATTCCTCCATGATCCCCTATTCAGTGCTAACATTGGTGCCTCTTCTGATGTTAAGCCTATTACTTCAAAATCATTCTTAACCGAATCCAGGTACCTTCTCCTTGGTCTATCCCTCCTACCCTCTACTGCTGAACCCATGAGTCTCTTGGGTAACCTTGCTTCTCCCATGCGTTTAACATGACCCCACCATCTAAGCATATTCGCCCTGGGTGCTATCTCTATAGAGTTCATTCGCAGTTTTCCTTTGATTTCCTCATTGTGGACACCCTCCTGCCATTGTTCCCATCTACTAGTACCTGCAATCATCCTAGCTACTTTCATCTCCGTAACCTCAACCTTATTGATAAGGTAACCTGAATCCACCCAGCTTTCGCTCCAAATACAACAAAGTTGGTAGAAAGATTGAACGGTGCACAGATAACTTAGTCTTGGTACTGACTTCCTTCTTGCAGAAGAGAGTAGATCGTAGCTGAGCGCTCACTGCATTAGCTTTGCTACACCTCGCTTCCAGTTCTTTCACTATGTTCCTATCCTGTGAGATTAAGCATCCTAAGTACTTGGAACCATCCACCTGTTCTTTGTTCCTCCTATCTGGCACTCAATCCGTTTATATCTCTTTCGCACTGACATTACTTTCGTTTTGGAGATGCTAATCTTCATACCATAGTCCTTACGTTTCTGATCTAGCTCTGAAATATTACTTTGCAAACTTTCAATCGAATCTCCCAATCATCCGCATATGCGAGACTGCTTATTTTGTGTTCACACATCTTAATCTCACCCAGTCAGTCTATTGTTTTCAACATATGATCCATAAATAATATGAGCAACAGTGGAGACAGGTTGCAGCCTTGTCTTACCCCTGAAACTACTCTGAACCATGAACTCAATTTACCGTCAACTCTAACTGCTGCCTGACTATCCATGTAAAGACCTTTAATTGCTTGCAAAAGTTTGCCTCCTATTCCATAATCTCGTAGAACAGACAATAAATTCCTCCTAGGAACCCGGTCATATGCCTTTTTTTAGCTCTATAAAGCATAGATACAGTTCCCTGTTCCATTCGTAACACTTCTCCATTATTTGCCGTAAGCTAAAGCTCTGGTCCTGACAACCTCTAACAGGCCTAAACCCACACTCATTTTCATCCAATTTGTCCTCAACTAATACTCGCACATTCCTTTCAGCAATACCTGAGAAGATTTTACCCATAACGCTGATTAAAGAGATACCTCTGTAGTTGTTATAATCTTTTCTGTTTCCATGTTTAAAGATTGGTGTGATTACTGCTTTCGTCCAGTCTGATGGAACCTGTCCCTACTTCCACGCCATTTCAATTACCCTGTGTAGCCATTTAAGACCTGACATTCCACTGTATTTGATGACTTCCGACTTAATTTCATCCACCTCAGCCGCTTTATTGCACTGCAATCTATTGACCATTTTCTCCGCTTCCTCAAACGTCATTCTCATCATTCCTATCCCATTGTACATCGAAATCTGAAACATTACTGATCGTATATTCGCCTTCATTGAGCAACTCTTCGAAATATTCCCTCCATCTGCCCAAGGCATCAACAGGATTCACCAGCAGTGTTCCTGACCTGTCCAACTTACTTGTCATTTCCTTCTTACCTCCCTTTCGAAGACTGCTAATTACACTCCAGAATGGTTTTCCGGCAGCTTGATCCAAAGTCTCCAAACTATTTCCAAAGTATTCCCAAGATTTCTTCTTGGATGCTGCAATTATCTGTTTGGCTTCGTTTCTTTCTTCAACATAACTTTCTCTGTCTACCTGAGTTCTAGTATGTAGCTATTCTTGAGACGCCTTCTTCTTCCTTTTACAGGCTGCCTTGACTGTGTCATTCCACAAAGCTGTTTGCTTCATCGTACCTTTAGACACTACTGTTCCAAGACATTCTTTAGCCACTTCTAGTGCCCCGTCCCTGTACCTTGTCCATTCATTTTTCAATGACTGTAACTGACTACATTCAACTAATTGGTACCTTTCTGAGATCACTGTTATGTACTTGTGCCTGATTTCCGTATCCTGAAGTTTCTCCACTTTTATACTCCCACATATGGACCTGACCTCCTGCACTTTCAGCCTCACAATACCAGTTTCACTGCAGATTAAATAGTGATCAGTGTCACTAAAGAATCCCCTGAATACACGTGTGTCCATCACAGCCTTCCTGAATTCCTGATCTGTTATTATATAGTCAATGACAGATCTGGTTCCCCTGCCTTCCCAAGTATACCGGTGAATGTTCGTATTTTTTTGAAAAAGGAGTTTGAGATTATTAAGCCCATACTAGCACAGAAATCCAAGAGTTGTTTCCCGTTCCTGTTGGCCTCTATATCCTCTCCAAATTTACCCATAACCTTTTCGTACCCTTCTGTTCGATTTCCAACCCTGGCTTTAAAGTCACCCATGAGCAGAACACTGTCCTTGTCCTTTACTCTAACAACTACATCACTGAGTGCGTCATAAAAACTATTCATCTAATCTTGATCTGTACCTTCACAATGCGAATATACTGACACAATCCTAAATTTCTTGCTAGACATGGTCAAATCTATCCACATCAGTCGTTCATTTATATACCTTATTGCAACTACGCTGGGTTCCATTTCTTTCCTGATATAAAGCTCTACACCCCATTGTGCTATTCCTGCTTTGACTCCTGACGGGTAGACCTTGTATTCTCCCACTCCCTCCTCTTTCTCACCCCTTACCCGAATGTCACTTAGCTAAAACGTCCAACCCCATCTTACATGCAGACTCCGCCAGCTCTATCTTCTTCCCAGAGTAGCTCCCATTGATGTTTATAGCTCCCCATCTCGTTACCATTCGTTTGCCGAATCGTATCTTAGGAGTCCCTGGTTTGTCACACTACTTAACCTAAAATATCCTAAGGACAAACACACACACATCCATGCCCGTGGGAGGACACGAACCTCCGCCGGGACCAGCCGCACAGTCCATGACGCAAACTGAATGGCACAAAATTGTCGGTCTGGGAACTTTTCAAAGTACGATATCTCGTAAATGACTTGCACTATAATTCCACAATAAACATCATTGGAGTTCTCATTTACCCTACCTTTAGTTGGTTGGTTTGTGGGACTGAAGGGACCAGACTACTAGGGCCATCGGTTCCTCTGCTTTTTTTGGTCATCAGTCTACTGACTGGTTTGATGCAGCCCGCCACGAATTCCGTTCCTGTGCTAACCTCTTCATCTCAGAGTAGCACTTGAAACCTACGTCCTCAATTATTTGCTAAACGTATTCCAATCTCTGTCTTCCTCTACAGTTTTTGCCCTCTACAGCTCCCTCTAGTACCATGGAAGTCATTCCCTCATGTCTTAGTAGATGTCCTATCATCCTGTCCCTTCTCCTTATCAGTGTTTCCCACATATTCCTTTCCTCTCCGATTCTGCATAGAAACTCCTCATTCCTTACCTTATCAGTCCACCTAATTTTCAACATTCGTCTATAGCACCACATCTCACATGCTTCGATTCTCTTCTGTTCCGGTTTTCCCACAGTCCATGTTTCACTACCATACAATGCTGTACTCCAGACGTACATCTTCAGAAATTTCTTCCTCAAATTAAGGCCGGTATTTGATATTAGTAGACTTCTCTTGGCCAGAAATGCCTTTTTTGCCGTAGCGAGTCTGCTTTTGATGTCCTCCTTGCTCCGTCCGTCATTGGTTATTTTACTGCCTAGGTAGCAGAATTCCTTAACTTCATTGACTTCGTGACCATCAATCCTGATGTTCAGTTTCTCGCTGTTCTCATTTCTACCACTTCTCATTACCTTCGTCTTTCTCCGATTTACTCGCAACCCATATTGTGTACTCATTAGACCGTTCATTCCGTTCAGCAGATCGTTTAATTCTTCTTCACTTTCACTCAGGATAGCAATGTCATCAGCGAATTGTATCATTGATATCCTTTCACCTTGTATTTTAATTTCACTCCTGAACCTTTCTTTTATTTCCATCATTGCTTCCTCGATGTACAGATTGAAGAGTAGGGGCGAAAGGCTACAGCCTTGTCTTACATCCTTCTTAATACGAGCACTTCGTTCTTGATCGTCCACTCTTATTATTCCTTCTTGGTTGTTGTACATATTGTATATGACCCGTCTCTCCCTATAGCTTACCCCTACTTTTTTCAGAATCTCGAACAGCTTGCACCATTTTATATTGTCGAACGCTTTTTCCAGGTCGACAAATCCAATGAAAGTGTCTTCATTTTTCTTTAGCCTTGCTTCCATTATTAGCCGTAACGTCAGAATTGCCTCTCTCGTCCCTTTACTTTTCCTAAAGCCAAACTGATCGTCACCTAGCGCATTCTCAATTTTCTTTTCCATTCTTCTGTATATTATTCTTGTAAGCAGCATGAGCTGTTAAGCTGATTGTGCGATAATTCTCGCACTTGTCAGCTCTTGCCGTCTTCGGAATTGTGTGGATGATGCTTTTTCCGAGAGTCAGATGGTATTACGCCAGACTCATATATTCTACACACCAACGTGAATAGTCGTTTTGTTGCCACTTCCCCCAATGATTTTAGAAATTCTGATGGAATGTTATCTATCCCTTCTGCCTTATTTGACCGTAAGTCCTCCAAAGCTCTTTTAAATTCCGATTCTAATACTGGATCCCCTATCTCTTCTAAATCGACTCCTGCTTCTTCTTCTATCACATCAGACAAATCTTCCCCTTCATAGAGGCTTTCATTGTATTCTTTCCACCTATCTGCTCTCTCCTCTGTATTTAACAGTGGAATTCCCGTTGCACTCTTAATGTTACCACCGTTGCTTTTAATGTCACCAAAGGCTGTTTTGACTTTCCTGTATGCTGAGTCTGTCCTTCCGACAATCATATCTTTTTCGACGTCTTCACATTTTTCATGCAGCCATTTCGTCTTAGCTTCCCTGCACTTCCTATTTACTTCATTCCTCCATGACTTGTATTTCTGTATTCCTGATTTTACCGGAACATGTTTGTACTTCCTCCTTTCATCAATCAACTGAAGTATTTCTTCTGTTACCCATGGTTTCTTCGCAGCTACCTTCTTTGTACTCATGTTTTCTTTCCCAACTTCTGTGATGGCCCTTTTTAGAGATTTCCATTCCTCTTCCACTGTACTGCCTACTGCACTATTCCTTATTGCTGTATCTATAGCGTTAGAGAACTTCAAACGTATCTCGTCATTCCTTAGTACTTCCGTATCCCACTTCTTTGCGTATTGATTCTTCCTGACTAACGTCTTGAACTTCAGCCTACTCTTCATCACTACTATATTGTGATCTGAGTCTATATCTGCTCCTGGGTACGCCTTACAGTCCAGTATCTGATTTCGGAATCTCTGTCTGACCATGATGTAATCTAATTGAAATCTTCCCGTATCTCCCGGCCTTTTCCAAGTATACCTCCTCCTCTTGTGATTCTTGAACAGGGTATTCGCTATTACTTGCTGAAACTTGTTACAGAACTCAATTAGTCCTTCTCCTCTTTCATTCCTTGTCCCAAGCCCATATTCTCCTGTAACCTTTTCTTCTAATCCTTCCCCTACAACTGCATTCCAGTCGCCCATGACTATTAGATTTTCGTCCCCCTTTACATACTCCATTACCCTTTCAGTATCCTCATACACTTTCTCTATCTGTTCATCTTCAGCTTGCGACGTCGGCAGGTATACCTGAACTATCGTTGTCGGTGTTGGTCTGATGTCGATTCTGATTAGAACAACCCGGTCACTGAACTGTTCACAGTAACACACCCACTGCCCTACCTTCCTATTAATAACGAATCCTACACCTGTTATACCATTTTCTGCAGCTGTTGATATTACCCGATACTTATCTAACCAGAAATCGTTGTCTTTCTTCCACTTCACTTCACTGACCCCTACTATATCTAGGTTGAGCCTTTGCATTTCCCTTTTCAGATTTTCTAGTTTCGCTATCACGTTCAAGCTTCTGACATTCCACGCCCCGACTCGTAGAACGTTATCCTTTCCTTGATTATTCAATCTTTTTCTCATGGTAACCTCCCCCTTGGCAGTCCCCACCGAGACATCCGATTGGGGGACTATTCCGGAATCTTTTGATAATGGAGAGATCATCATGACACTTCTTCAATTACAGGCCACATGTCCTGTGGATACACGTTACGTGTCTTTAATGCAGTGGTTTCCATTGCCTTCTGCATCCTCATGTCGTTGATCATTGCTGATTCTTCCGCCTTTAGGGGCAATTTCCCACCCCTAGGACAAGAGAGTGCCCTGAACCTCTATCCGCTCCTCCGCCCTCTTTGACAAGGCCGTTGGCAGAATGAGGCTGACTTCTTATGCCGGAAGTCTTCGGCCGCCAATACTGATTATTTATCAAAATTTAGTCAGTGGCAGGGATCGAACCCGGGACCGAAGACATTTTGATTATGAATCAATCACGCTACCCCTAGACCACTCTGCTATCAGTCTTTTAATGTCAATATACATTGTTAAATTTAAAAATGTATATGTCTGAGTAAAAATACGCTTCCTGATAACAGATAACTATTTGGCGGAGTGGGGGGGGGGGGGGGGGGGGGATGGAAGGCTCTTTCTTGAGTGATGAATTTTTAGTGGTTACAAGGATAAGAACAGCACTATTTTAGAGTAAAAGCTTTAAAAGAGGATAGGATTGTATCAAACCTGAATTTTGCAAAGGAAACCAAACAACGTAATTCTGGCATACTGCATCAGCAAAAACAGCCTTTCGTTAAAATTTTTGAGCAGCCAGCAGAAATTGTATTTCCACCCGATTTTAAGGCATTCACTGTGAAATCCCAACCATCTTTATTACATCAAAATATTACGGGACTAATACGTAAAATTAATGAACTACTTATTGGCATGGATGAATCAGTCTTCAGTACATTTAATATAAACTGCCTCCCTAAACATCGTGTGATCAGTTGTACAGACATGTTAAGTGTTGCAGGATTTTGATTATCATCTCACTTTTGTAGAGGAGAAATGGAGGATAGGAGGAGCTCTCACAATGATTAGGAGTTGTTATAAATTTAAGAACACAGACCTTCATAAATTTTGTCGATATCAGCATGTGGAAGCATGTGCAACAGAAGTAGAGTTTCATTACAAATGATTCATAATATTAATTGTATTCCGGGTACTAGCAGGAAAATTGAATCTGTTCGCAAACCACCTTGAAGCTCTAACGGTCTGTTTACCGACAAAAAGAAACACAGAAACAGTGGTTTGCTTGTGACATAACGCAGATTTTCTTAAAAACTTTCGCAGTAAGAATTTGTTATTCATTAACCTTATCATTCAAATGAAGTCCTACCGTAAACTTGCCAACAAGGGCCGCTATTTCCTCACGGACAGCCACTGCAGATACCTTTATAGACGTCTAACGAACAAAATTATATTACAAGCACAATGGACGATGGCTTCTCAGGCCACAACAATCTGAGTTCAAGAGGCTAGTTAGTAAGCCAAAAACTGATTGCTTTAGAACACTCTGAAATGTGACAAGAGGGCATGGGAATTTCTGAGTGATGGCTACTGATCTCACACAAGCAAGAACCGTTAAAAATGTATTTCCCGCACCATCCAGCCGGTACACGCCATTAATAAGTACACGTAACAATTAATGCCATCAAGATTATGTATCTTCAATGAATAAGCAGGAAACGTCTGTTTTACAACTTAGTAGTCTGGTATAAACATTTCTGAAACACTCTATTAATTTGAACCAACCCCGGAATAGGAATTTATTTAAAGGGGTTAATTAAGAATAGTATTTAAAAATTTTCCAAGTAAATACAATTTTAAGAAAATTTAAAAAACTACGAATTTTTTTTAAAAATGAAAGAAAAATCACTAACTCTTACAAGATCTCGAAAACAACGGCATCATCACCAATTAATATTTCGTAAGCAGGGAACCATTAAAGAAGATGAATCAATTTAAACACATTTAGAAATGACATGAATAATACCTGACATATACCGGCTCATCAACGGACACGCACAATCGGTATTCCCCTGGCCCTGTCTTATGCTTCCACAAGGCGTTCGCTGTACATACAGTCAGCTACGCCACAGAACTGATCTCGTGATAGCAGCGACATATAAACTTCCTAAAACAGAAAAATCAGTGTTAAGCGTTTGGCACTTTGAGAAACTACCAGACACAACTAAACATCCACTGAAAGAAACTTGCCTTAAAGAAATGCACTAACGGCATAAACGGTAACCAACCGACTTTGTAATGGTACCACCTGTAGAAGCCGGAATAACAGCTCAACAGTGGTCTCTGCTAACCCTTGCCAAACGCAATTTTATTTTTAGGCAAATACTGAATGACATAAGTAACCTTTACTACAACGGATCACTGTAACCTGATATTACCGTGCCCAAGGAGGCTAACTGTCTACCAAATAACGTCCGTGTGGATACAGCCGGCTAGTCCACGAGCAACAGGAAATAGAAAGGCAGCCTCATTAACAAGGGCTTGCTCACACAGAAAGAGGACCATTACTTTCCTGTGATACTCTGTCGCATTTTGCCAGTGCACTGACCGCACACCAGCTCTTACACACGTCCCTCTGTACTACCCTTACCGCAACGGCACACATGTGTCTCCGTCCGTGCAACAACAGTCTCACACTCGGCACCAAACTCCTCAAGAGCGCGGGAAACTCCCTCTGATTCCGGAACATAACGACCTCTATATGCATACTTTGGCCATGTGTATCAATATCGGTGTGTCACACTCTTCAACGATATGGACAAAAGCGATATATACAGGGCTCATGGCATGAATGATACAAAACTTTTATTATTAATGTACCCCTTACATGTAAAATACGTTCTCCCAAAATTAACCCAGGTTAGACCAAACTCTGCAGTGAAGGTACGGATTACTCAACACATAAAAGTATCTTGTAAAAGAAGAAGTAAACTGTATCTCTCATTCATAATGAGGTCTAACGTTGATGCTATAGTACATTAACAGACATAGTGCAAAACATTATACATTGTAATACCGACATCAAAGCAAATACGTTGCTGGGAAACGATAATCACATCAAATAACGAAATAAAGACAATATGGGATATATCGAAGGAGGAGAGTCATAGAAACAGACATAAACGGGGCCGGATAGCATGAAGTATAAATGATAAATTGGCAGCAGATGTATGGAGGGTGTAAAACTTTTTAACAGGCATTTCATAACTATTACTGAGACGGTGGGTGTCGAAGTGGAGTACCTCAGACTAGTGTTACACTCAGCTTCACTATAATATCAGTCTTGCTGCCCAAATAGAAGTAATGTCCACCATAACACTTTTAAAATAAAAAAAAATTCAACACAATTAAAGAGTGTGCTTCTCCATTTAGTAACATATTAAGCTATCGATGTAACCCATCGTTTATTAGTGGAACAAGGAACATTTCCTCAATGGTTGAAATATACTGAAGTTAAGCCTTTGTTTAAGAAAAGAAACAAATAAATACTATCAAATTTCCACCCAGTTTCACTTTTTCCAGTATTCTCAAAAAGCTTAGGAGAGGTAATACACAACCGGCTTCTCATTCATCTGAGAGCAAATGATATACTGTCGAATTCGCATTTCGGATTTCTAAAGTATTCTGATATTGTGAAGGCTATCTATACAGTGAAAATGTACTTATTTCACTGGACAATAAATTTCAGGTTACTGATATATTTCTATCTCTCAAATGAATCTGTAAATCACAATATTCTTTTAAGTGAATTAGATAATTACAGTGTAACAGGAAATGCTACAAAATGGTTCAAATGCTGTATCTCTGACAGAAAACAATAGGTGTAATTAGGAAAGGGACTTGTATTAAGCTATCAGATATCATCAGACTGGCAACTAATTACATCTGGTGTCCAACAGTGTTTCATTTTCCCCTTACTCTTTCTCGTTTATATCAATGACCTTTAATCGGCAACATTACCAAATGCAAAGTTTCTTTTATTTGGGGATGACACAAACATTACACCAAACAGTAAATCAAGTATTGTCTCCAACAGATTGGTTACTGAAATTTTCATATATGCTAATAAATGGCTTCTAGCAAATTTTTTGGCTCTAAACTTTGTATTTTAGAGTTTGTAAGAGGTTTCCCACCAGTCTGTGCCTAGAAGATGTCGACCAACAGATACAAGAAGTGGTCAAGGTTAAATTCTTATGTTTACAGCCTGATAATAAGCTCAAATGGGAGGCGCAAACCACATAACTGCTGATCCTCCTAAAGAAATCTTCATTTGCAATATATAGCGTCCCCAGTGCTATATTACGAAAACACTTTAAAAAACGGTATTTATAAAGAAGAGACTTTTAAAAATTTAATAATATGTATTTTTATCATTTCTCTGTGTAAGTTTCGAGGGCAAAGAAATATAACAAAATGATCTAAAGAGACAAGATATGCTCTTTTGTTAATTTTTTAGTCGTTTCACTTCTTCTCTTGTCTTGATTGCGAGTAGACGGACATCTTGCGTGTGCTGGCAAATTTAAGCATATTTGTATGAATTATGCAGATAATATATCGATTTAATATTATTGCGCACTTTTAATTTGTAAGAGGTGATCCCGATTTCATTTCCGCCTTCCTTGAATTAACCTGCATTCAAGAAAATTTACAGTTCAACAATCGCAGCGGCCGATGAAGCCAACGACGCCATTACGTGGCGATATTAACTTATAAAAAATTAGCGGAAGCGAAAAACTCGCCCGCTATTAACATAATATTCATTTTTCTCCACAGCTGCACGAAGTTGCAGAAATACGTAGCTTTGAGATTCTTATTTTCAGTACCATAGCCGAGAGCCAGAGCCAGGACTCCGACTACAATACAATGGTTAACGGAGGCAAGAAAAAATACTCTCGCGCGTGTGTGGGCCGTAATTGTAATTAACAACTAAAGATTTTTTGCTTTAAAGTGAACTGACTAGCCGAGGAAATTAATATGAAAAGTTTATTCCCTTGTTCAACTTACATGCTCATGTCTTAAGATTCAGCGTGTCTAACTTTCATTAACGTAACAAATAATTTAAGATTAATATTGTTAAAAAAGAGAACTTCACAAAAGCATTTAATTGTCAATCAAAATTGAACGAAATATCATTTTTAGTAAGGCCCACCACGTAAGTCGCCAACAATCAACATAATAATAATCCATTAAATTACGACGGCCGACGGACGCGAGAAATGCTAATATTGTCAGACATAGGTGATATACAAAAGAAAAAGCCGGCATATTATGCTCAATTTTATTTTATATTGTAATATGAGATCATGCGTACACTGCTGCAGATAGCAGCTATAAATATTATCGTGGAAGAGATGCTAAGGTACGGAATGGAATACATTACACTTCAGGAAATCAGGTGGAAGGGAAGCAGTGAGATTCAGATACAAAATTTCTCCCCATATTATTCAGGAAAAGATTAAACACAGTGCGAGCATGGGGATAGGTTTATAGTCTTCAAGGATATACGTAGATCTGTTATTGCTTTCACTCTACATAATGAAGGAATATGTACCCTACGTATGAAAAGCAAGTTGTACAGTGTGACGTTCGTGAATATACACACGCCAATGGAAGAATCAAACGAAGATTAGTATATGGTTTCTATGATCAGCTACAGGAGGTTTGCGATATTACATCTACATATGACACCAAAATCGTCCTTGGTGAATATAGTGCTAAACTGGGCAAGGACAGGGTTCCAGAAGTGCGTAAGGAGAGTCTGCACCATGAAACTCAGGTTGCTCAGTTTCCTTTTGCGAACAAGTTGAAGACAGTAAGAACCTGTTTCCCAAGCAAAAATATCTACAAAGAGACCTGTAAAATGACAGAAAAGTGCAGTAAACCAAGTAGGCCATTTATTGTCATCTAACATGGACAATGTGCGCAGCTCCCGAGGAGCTAATTCTGATTCTGACCGTAACTTAAGCCGTCGGCACACGGGCCGTGCTGTCGAACGTCAACGCTGTGCGTGCTTAGTTCAACGTGCTGCTGAACGCTCAGAAACAATGCAACTTGTGCTTGCGGAACGTGGGCCCCAACGTGGTATACGCGATCACAATGCACACCAGCGGCAGTTGCGGGATGTTTCTAGTTCGGAAATCACACTGTTGACTAAACGGGCGCCCGTAAAATTCCCACGTTAGCTCTATTAAAACGCACATTTCCTCCATCTTCCACGAAAAGGAAATCACTATGTCCAATCAATAAGGACACAGGCTCATAAAAGTTCCATTACAAACAGTGCGATACAAATTTGCAATACTTCTCCACATAAGATAAACATTATTTCACCATTCCCACATTTTAGTAAAACCCTAAAGTCAACCTGACTTGATCACTGATCTTACCCAGTAGGAGAATCTTTGAAACATGTGAATTACGAAGCATAAAAGAAAAAGGAGCAAAATATCTTTTTACAAGTAGCGCAAGTTGTCCTATAGATTAAATCAATGAAACAAAGTCACCCTTCAAAAAAGAGATCAACTATTTACATAACATCAAATATTATAGTATATACTTATATTAAACTAATAATAAAGTGTCAGAACCTAATAAAAACGTAAACGTTAGGAAAAAAATTTGGAAGTATAGAGTCGCAAACCAAGCGCATACTTGGTATTACATACGAATTCCGCTAAACCAACAACACGCTTTTAACACTCAATCATAGCCTGTTAACACTTGCTGAAAACCTCAATCGTAGCTATGTTACTAATTGAAATTTAATTATAACAAATTGTACCAAGAACAATGCGTTTTTGGTGAATCACCAGTGTGCCGCTGCCTATACTATCATAATACGCAAGTTACAATAATTCTTTTGCCGAGAATACGACGATTCTCATTATTTTATTGGAACGAATCACACAGATAGAAACGGGTTTTCCAGTGATTCTGAATTTGCTGGTGCCCAGAAACGACATATATGCGTATAGGCTTGAAATGAATGCCATTATGGCGCCTCACAACTCTGTACTGGAGGGAGATTGCGTGCTTGTGGCGTAGGTGGCGTTGTGCCATCTCACTGGTCAACGATCAGACCCTCGCTGAGAATATCTGACATGCTGGATATTGCTCTGCACGTTCGGAAAGTCTCCCGAACGTGCTGTTCCACGCTACGACGTCAGAAACTCGGCACGCTCAACGTTAGGTTGCACAATCCGTGTGCCGACGGCTTTAGGAACAAATAGCAACTGAAAAATAAGTTTGTTGTTTAAGAAATCAGAACAGATCGAGACTGTGTAAGCTTTCTATAAGAAATTGTCTATATGTGAGAGAAAACAGAATATATATTGATTTCAAAAACTTTCGCCTCAAGTAATGTTTACTTTAGATATTATATTCGACTTCTGAGCAAAAGTGATTGTGGTTGGCCCTGTGTTGCACATGTGAATAGTTCAGTGAAATGTAACTTTAAACTTCATGAAATTCAAAATTTGAAACAAAGAAAATCAATCTCATTAAATGACAAAAGAAATTAATTGCGGGCCAAGTAAAATTATATAACCCAAACTCAGAACAGAATCACATTATGAACTATGCGTGATATGGAGTTCAATGTTAGACTAAAAGAAGCC
Source organism: Schistocerca americana (assembly GCF_021461395.2). Taxonomy (NCBI): domain Eukaryota; kingdom Metazoa; phylum Arthropoda; class Insecta; order Orthoptera; family Acrididae; genus Schistocerca; species Schistocerca americana. The sequence continues at coordinate 397,553,736 of NC_060123.1, read as the reverse complement.
ACAAAATTATATTACAGAGCTAGGAAGAAAACATCTGTTTGAAATTACCAATACTGTTCACCGAAAATTAATCTGCGTTCTTGGATGACACTTTTCAATCCCTACTACATACTGTTTGTTCTAAAATGAAAGATGAGATCTGCCCTTACCACTTGCTCAGCCTGTTGTTTTTGTATCTGGAGTACTGACGCTATCGAAAGAAAATACAAATGAGCAGATGCAGCAGCTACAGATAAATAGTCTACTCTAAATTTTGTTGCTTGCCAGAAACAATCTGTTTACTGCGTGTGGCGTGAGGTGGAATGCACTCACGACAGGATATTTAGAACATTACTTTGAATCATGGAGATGGGTTTTACTTTAAAAAAAATTTTTTTTAAGGAAGTCAGACTCAAATTATTGACAAAAAGACTGCACAGCATAAGAAGACTCAAACAATTACAAAATTCTCTCATTCCAAAGAAACAAAATTCCTCCAAAGTCTTCTCCAACAACATAAAGAGAAAAAATATGTATAAATAAGTTTTCATCTCCATAATAAAGTATTCCAGATAGCTACTGCCAGATTCAGAGAGAAAACATCTCATTCTGGGAAAAACTCAACTACTATGTCTCAAATAAGAACACACTAGCGCTGCACAAAAAACCGATTAGCATCTCAGCCAGAGATAGAACTAAACACGGCTCGTATTCACAACTCACAGAGTATGCTCATTCATCTTTGTCCCAGTACAGTGCAGGTTAATTATTTACAATGGCAGAAAAATAAGAGAATTTTATAACAGGAGTTACAAACAAAAGATAGTGAAGACCATATAGACAAAGAACGGAACCCTGCTGTAAATACCATTTTCACAACAGCAAGCCAAATACTAACAGGAAGAGGAATAAGGAGACGCAGAAATTGAGACTGGTATGATGATGAATGTAGACAGGCAGTGGAACTGGAAAAGGAAACAAAACTGAAGAGCTTACAGAAAAACACAAGATCAAGTCAGGCATTCTATAAAGAAAAGAAACTAGAGACAGCAACAGTATGTAGGAGAAAAAAAAGAATAAACCAAAACGGGAAAGCTAGAGAGGATGGAAGAGCACTACAAAGGAATGAGAGCAGTTAATTTTATAGGAATATTAAAGAAGGAACTCAAGAATGTGGACCGGAAATAACGGAATGTAATAAAGACGGATATTTCCTGACTTGCAAAAAAGATGTTCTGCGTAGATGGAGAGAATATTTAAATTCTGAAAGACAACCCTTTCAGGAATGAGCAGCCATTCTATCACTCTGCAGATCCAGAGATAAAAGAACCCACGTTAGAGGAAGGACAGAAGATAGTCAACAAAATTACAAAACACCAGGTCTTGATGAAATTACCGAACTGTTGATAAATTGACCAACTTATAATGTTGATATGGAACCAGATAAGAGTACCGAAAGAGTGGGCCTTCGATGTAATTCAACCAATACATAAGAAAGAAGACGAGACCTGTCCGAATTACCGGGGAATTACATTGCTGAATGTGACCTACGAGATTCTCTCTAGCATTATCTACGGCAGGTTTGCTCTAAACGCAGATGAGATTCTGTGAGAATACCAGTGTGAATTTCGGCGTAATAGATCAACAGCAGATCAGATATTTGTGCTGAAGCAAATAAAAGCCGTTTGAGTATAATATTGAGCTTCGTAACCTCTACGTAGGCATCGAGCAGGCCTACTAAAGTTTTCATAAGGCAGAGATGCTATTGGCTCGTATACCATCGAAGAATGTTTCCTTTACTCAAGCAACATTAGCTGGTTCCAAGTGTGCAGTGCGAGTGTATAGAGAATTGATAAAAGAGTCAGGAGAGGGGACGTCCTCTCTACTATGCTTTTCAGTCTTACTACTGAAGCAGGCCTTCGGAAGCTTCAGATATCTGGTTACATTGGCACAAAGTCATCTCCTATATGTGCCTGTGCTGATAATGTAGTAATTATCAGCAGAAGAAGAATCCACTAGAGTGAAACATTTATAAGCTGAAAAAGCTCCACATCTCCTATCATTGAAATAAACACCAAGTACATGAATTTCAGTTGGAAGGAAAACAATAACTTGGATAAACTATCGGCAGCAGGTTTCGATTCTGAACATGTGCAGAAGTTGAAGTACCTGGGATCTAATATCAACAGGACAAATTCGATATGAACTGAAATAAAACTGTGCTCCCTAAGCGGCACAGGATGCTTCCACATGTTTAAAAATTGTTGGCCTCCAGGTTACTAAACAGAAAGCAGAAACTGCAAATTTATAGTGCCATTATCAGGCCAGTTGTAACCTCTGGATGAGTAACATGGAAACTAAGAATTACTAACGAGCCGCAGCTCAGGATATTTGAACGCAGCGTTCTGCACAAGATGTATGGGGTAGTTCAGGATAACAATGGTTTCTGAAGATCTAGAATAAACATTGAGCTGGGTCACCTCACAGAATAGATACTGGAAGAACAACCAGAAAAGTTTTTGAATGGAGGGCAATAGGAAGAAGACAGAGAGGAAGGGCACGAAGGCTGTGGATTGATAATGTCCAAAAAATATAAAACCTCTCAGAATCGGAGGATGGCGGAGAATCGTGTTACAGTGTATGGGCTCGAGAAAAATTGTTAAAGAGGCTGATATCGAATCAGGGCTGTAACACCACGAGAAGAAGTAGGCCATATGGGATTATTTTTTGAGGTAACTCGTCAGGCCAGTATTTTGGTTTCAAAAACGTGTCATTTATTTATGGTGTGAAAGCAAGAACATACTGCAGAGTCCTGTTTAGGGAACAGGGATATAAACTATTGCTTCCAAATATATTTTTCAATGAAATTTCTCATTAAAAATATAATCTCTTTTTCAAACCAGCAGGTTACTTCACGAAATAAGTGCTAAAAATAAGAGAAATCGTCACAAACATTATAGTCATTTACTTTGATCCAAAAGTGTCCGTTTCAGTAATCCACATTTCCAATAACTTGCCGACAGGTATTGAAACTTTAATTACCAATGATGTATAGCTTAAGAGGAGACTATAGCATTTATTTGTGGCCAAAGCTTTCTACTCCACTGATGAGTTTCTTAGTATAACTAGCTGGTAACTCTGTGTTTTACTAATAATATCAAATAATAAATACAGTGGTACAATTGACTTCTGTGCAAATTCACTGCAGTAATGCGATCATTGTAAATAAGTGACGTAAAATAAGTTTTCAATTTGGTATTCATTGCCTTTTACATGAAATTTTTTTTAAAAATCTTAACTCATTCTATCTCCACGACGATTACTCCTGCCGGCATCTGTTGAGTTACATTTCCATATTTGTATTTGATTGTAAATGTTCATCATATATTCTTGTTTTTCTGAGATGATCTACATCCTGCAATATCTTCTGCTCAGTATGGATCGAGTGGAACGAAAAGTCCATTTAATCTTACCAAGTAATACACCTGCAGCTCTATAAAACTTGTACCATACATAGAAAAAACTACTGTAATATAATGCAGAAGGTAATTGAAATAAATTCACAATGAGACGAATAAAAATGACACTTTCATTAAAAGACAATAGTTGCACTGACGTCATCGCCATTTATGATGGTCCCCTGGACATTAATAATGGAAGGACATGGTTCTTAGTAGAGTGTGTGATCACCAAGGATGGATTAGCATGCTGTGCAGCGTGCTTCCTTGCTGGCTAAAACGTTGGTAACTTCTTGTGGAAGGGCATCCCATTTGTCTACCAGCGCGTTTGACAACTGCTAGATGGTTGTTGGTGCATGTATGCGTGCTGCAAAACTTCTCCCCGACGCATATTACACGTGATCAATGGGATTTAAATTGGGGGATTATGAATGCCAGTTCACTTGTCGATTGTCCTGAGAGCTCCTCCATCCTTGCATTTCGAGATCACTGCGCATTGGCATCCATGAAAATGAAGCTAGGGCAAAATGCATCCCTGTAAGGAGCGCATGTGAGGGAATGCAGTGTCACAATAACGAATACCGGTCAGTGCATCGTGTTCAAGATCTGGTGGTCAGTACGCCCATGTAACATTATGCCTCCCCACACCACAACACTTGGACCACAAAAATGATCATGTTCGTCAATACATCTGGGTACGTGTTCCCATCTCTCACCAGATTAGGGTGCGGAATGAACCCAGAAACGATGTCGGACATGATCGGTTTCGTGGTCTAGGTGTTAAGGGGTTGGGGGAAATAATGTTGCATGGAAGTGCCAATCTTTGTGGGAAAACTTAGAGATTTGACTCTCAACGCTGTTCGAGCTTAGAGGCGACATCAAGTGGGCTGAAGTGTGAATGGGAATTGGGACTGAGGAGGAATGTGTGCTGTGGAGGTCCGCGCAATTCTGCAACGCCAACTGATTAGCGTATCTGCCTGCTGAGCAGGATACCCAAGTTCGAATCCCGGACTTGGAACAAGTTTTCATTCGTCGCTCCTGTCTGCATACACACATCATTAACCCAAAGGACGTACACACGCAGACAACCAGTCCACTCTTTTCTTTGTCCTATGTCTTTTTTATCTCGCCACAAGCAGCTCTATGTAATTAAACTGTAATCATAAATCGTCTAGCGTAATGTTACTACGTGTATTAGCCAAGCGTCGGGAATTCGCATTGTACCAAAGCGACGCAAATAACTGGAAGTTTTGCGCAAGTGACGATAGGTACATATTCTGTATCAAGCTATTAACGTCTCTGATATGTGCTGCAATTTCCTGAATGTTTCGAATACCTCTAGAGCGACTGGCTCTTCCCACCTTTGTTCATGACACACACGAGAAGTACCACTGGATCTACACTCCTGGAAATGGAAAAAAGAACACATTGACACCGGTGTGTCAGACCCACCATACTTGCTCCGGACACTGCGAGAGGGCTGTACAAGCAATGATCACACGCACGGCACAGCGGACACACCAGGAACCGCGGTGTTGGCCGTCGAATGGCGCTAGCTGCGCAGCATTTGTGCACCGCCGCCGTCAGTGTCAGCCAGTTTGCCGTGGTATTCGGAGCTCCATCGCAGTCTCTAACACTGGTAGCATGCCGCGACAGCGTGGACGTGAACCGTATGTGCAGTTGACGGACTTTGAGCGAGGGCGTACAGTGGGCATGCGGGAGGCCGGGTGGACGTACCGCCGAATTGCTCAACACGTGGGGCGTGAGGTCTCCACAGTACATCGATGTTGTCGCCAGTGGTCGGCGGAAGGTGCACGTGCCCGTCGACCTGGGACCGGACCGCAGCGACGCACGGATGCACGCCAAGACCGTAGGATCCTACGCAGTGCCGTAGGGGACCGCACCGCCACTTCCCAGCAAATTAGGGACACTGTTGCTCCTGGGGTATCGGCGAGGACCATTCGCAACCGTCTCCATGAAGCTGGGCTACGGTCCCGCACACCGTTAGGCCGTCTTCCGCTCACGCCCCAACATCGTGCAGCCCGCCTCCAGTGGTGTCGCGACAGGCGTGAATGGAGGGACGAATGGAGACGTGTCGTCTTCAGCGATGAGAGTCGCTTCTGCCTTGGTGCCACTGATGGTCGTATGCGTGTTTGGCGCCGTGCAGGTGAGTGCCACAATCAGGACTGCATACGACCGAGGCACACAGGGCCAACACCCGGCATCATGGTGTGGGGAGCGATCTCCTACACTGGCCGTACACCACTGGTGATCGTCGAGGGGACACTGAATAGTGCACGGTACATCCAAACCGTCATCGAACCCATCGTTCTACCATTCCGAGACCGGCAAGGGATCTTGCTGTTCCAACAGGACAATGCACGTCCGCATGTATCCCGTGCCACCAACGTGCTCTAGAAGGTGTAAGTCAACTATCCTGGCCAGCAAGATCTCCGGATCTGTCCCCCATTGAGCATGTTTGGGACTGGATGAAGCGTCGTCTCACGCGGTCTGCACGTCCAGCACGAACGCTGGTCCAACTGAGGCGCCAGGTGGAAATGGCATGGCAAGCCGTTCCACAGGACTACATCCAGCATCTCTACGATCGTCTCCATGGGAGAATAGCAGCCTGCATTGCTGCGAAAGGTGGATATACACTGCACTAGTGCCGACATTGTGCATGCTCTGTTGCCTGTGTCTATGTGCCTGTGGTTCTGTCAGTGTGATCATGTGATGTATCTGACCCCAGGAATGTGTCAATAAAGTTTCCCCTTCCTGGGACAATGAATTCACGGTGTTCTTATTTCAATTTCCAGGAGTGTAGTTATAGACGCAAATATACTTGCGAAAATTAATCACTTGTTCTATAGTATCTGTGACGTGACACAAACAACATTTGGAGGTAACAAGCTAGATGCGCTTGGAAGTGAATTCGGAAATACTGTTTTTGTAAAATACGCGTCATTAGTTGTTTACGTAACTTTGTGGATGCGTGCGAGAGACGAAATCGAGTGAAGTAAAAGAAAATATTTCCGTTGATATGTAGCATCAGAACACTTCAGTAACCTATTGTGTTTATTATTTACATATACAAGGTGTCACAGGAAGAATGGTCGATGTCCAAGGATATGACAGGAACGATCACTCGAAACAAAAACGTCCAGTAAATATGGGCTCTAAAATGGGTACCTTAACAGCTATGAGCACTCGTTCAGTGGATCAGATGTGTCTGACACTAGCGAAGATGAACAAGTGCTCACAGATCTTGATGTATGAATTTTAGAGCACATGTACAATGGACATTTTTTCTTCGTTTGGTCCGTACTACCACCTCTAAAAGTATGGAAAGCAAAGACATTGCAGTATCGGAGATAAAGAAGAGCTCATAACTATTAAGGAATGCATTTTAGAACCCAGGCTTACTTTTTGCTTCTAATGATCGTTCCTGTCTCATCCCTGATTTTGACCATTCCTCATGGGACATCTTGTACGTTAATTTATTACAAGATTCCTATAATTAATGTAGATATCAGACCTCAACACTATTTTAAGTAAAATGGAAATGCCATGTCGCTAGGGCCTCCCGTCGGGTATACCGCTCGCCTGGTCCACGTCTTTCGAGTTGACGCCACTTCGGCGACTTGCGAGTCGATGGGGATGAAATGACGATAATAAGGACAACACAACATCCGCTCCCTCAGTGGAGAAAATCTCCGACCCAGCCGGGAATCGAACCCGGGACGTTAGGTACGACATTCCATCGTGCTGACAACTCAGGTAGCAGGGCCGGACGCTAAGTGATTACAATTCACTTTTGCTACGATGAAATTCTAATGGACTGCTAATACTCTGATGCTTTTATTTTGTTTGAAGTGGATCCCAGAGGTTTTTTTCCGCGAATTCAAAATAGATATATCAAAGCTCGTGTACCACTGGAGAAGAGAGATTGTGACTATTTCAAAACCCCCCGTAATAAACAGACTGATCTAACAAAATTCAGATCCGGAGGTGTAGAGACAAGTTGCAAGCAGGGAAAACGCATAACAAATAAAAATAGAGATTACTTTCAGCCACTATAGAAGGAGAACTACTGTGCAAGAAGCATGAGGATCCAACAAGATCGGTTCCAAACTCTACCCAAATTGATACAACAGGTCACTGACGTCAGGTTACAGGCAAAAGTCAAAGATGGAAAAGACCAAATAGTAAAGGACAGAAAGTTTATTCTCTAGTTTTGACACAGATGAACGTTAGACCTACGATACATCAATACTGTTCCGAATAATTTCACGAATACGGTTATATTGTATTATGTGCAGCTATTTAAAATGTGTGTCAACATGCGTTTTTCGTTTTCGCTCTTGTACTCCTCTCAATATATAGTTTGAAATATTAAATGAAAATCTTTTACTAAACAAAATGTTGTAAGTGTTCAATTTATCAAATGCCTGTCGTTGCAAATACGTGACTTATCCAGTTATATTGAAACGTCCCCTTTGAACAATTATACAAGACTGTGCTTAAACTGACACACAATATTTTGTTAGCGCAACGCAATCTGACTTTCAAAATTCCCTACAAAAGAATGGCCCTGACTAACATTAAACTATACCTTTCACAAATCCCTTACCTCACAAAAATCTTCGCTGCTCAAGCTACTGCAATACATCGAGCGCCACTACTGCCAGCTAAATAAAAGATTCAAACTATGGAAGGCACTAACTACTGATAGGGATAGTTAGCAAATGAAAGATATTAATAGAGAACAAACAATGTATTTACCTTGATATCATCATATATAAAAATAGCAGTTCATGACAAATTTCAAAACTCCGCCATCTCTCTCCCCACATCCGCCACTGCTGGCGGCTCACCTCCAACTGCGCAACGCTACGCGCTGTTCACATCCAGCTGCCGCTGCCCAACACTACAATGGCAGACAACAATGCAAACTACCCACAGACTGCACACAGCACAGCCAGTGATTTTTCATACAGAGGTGGCGTTACCAATAAAAAAACCTAAGCAGCCTACTTACAATATCTGAGGGGAGTAACATGTATTAGAATTATCCAGTTCTTGTCGGGTGTTCAGCCAAATCAAACTGTCACCTGTATACAATATTTCGGGTCCACCCGGCCGCCATTATCAGTTGAGAAAAGCTAAGCCACTCTTGCCGATAACTTATTCAAACCGTGAACGACGGAACCTTTATATGCACTAAAAATATGAAAGTGCATGGGCTAAGGTAATGCACTAGCGCTGAATCGTTGCTGCTGCTCCCTGGAGCAAGAAGAGTTGCAGCGCCTCCAATGGTGAATACTGTCGAAAAACGATATGTTGAAAATTAGTACTCATAGCCGCCCGACTCAGATGCTATTGTTTATTCATATTTGACGAAACAGGATTCCAAGTTTTACTTATCTGGTATTCATTATCACGCTTAATGGTATTATCTATTAGTCTGATTTCGACAGATTCTTTTAAAACACAATCCCAGTAACGCGAGGCGTTTGCAGGTACTTGTTTCTCACTGCATAGCATCCTATGTCCCTCTGTAAGACAGTGATCAGCCACCGCAGGTTTGTCAGCTTGTAATAAAGGTGATGGTGTGCGACACATCTCTCACTGACGGCACGAATAGTTTGGTCGACGTATATTTTACCGCATTCACAGGGTATTTTGTAAACGCCAGGCTTCCTCAAACCCAAATCATTCTCAACAGGGCACAGCAGTGCTCTAATCTTAGCTGGCGGACGAAATACACGTCTGATTTCATGTTTCTTACAAACCCTACCTATCAGGGCAGATGCGTTCCCAGCTTGTGGGAGGAAAGAAACAGAACAAAAAGTGTCTTCAGCTGGTTTAGGCAATGGTCCAAAATCAAAAGCACGTCAAATCTGTCTGTCTGTATAGCCATTATCACTACATATGTCACTAAGATGTTGCAGCTCTAGATCAAAAGAGATTATACTATTTCGGATGCAGAGAATTAATCATAAGAGCTGCAACATGATATGAAACATAGTTTCGTAAATAGATCCAATTAGTGGCAAGGAAATGAAAATTAAATTATTTGAGTCTTTTAATATGACTTTCAGTGACTCAAAGGACAAGTAATGAATTTAGAACGTGAAACATCGAAGTAAAATGTCAAATAAATCACAAACAGTGAACTTACAATTTCAGTTACCAATAAATATAATTTTGACTTGATTGCCATTCATTTTTGGTAGGAAGCGCGCTGAACTAACTCAACTGCCTTTTCTCTACCCCAAAAGATCAGGCTTTTTTTCTGCTGAAGTCATCGGTCGACACTACTTAATCCAACTTAAACTAACTTACGCTAAGGACAACACACAAACGCATGCCCAAGGGAGGACTCGAACCTCCGACGGGAAAAAACCGAGCGAATCCTAGCAAGGCGCCTAAGACCGCGCGTTACTCTGCCGGGCACATCAGTTACTTGTAAAAATGTGTATCTGTCCGGAAACAATCAGATTTCAGAGTGATGAACAGTAAATGTTACCAGTAATTTTTTTTTTTGAAATATCGAAATATTTTTGTACAGCTACTCAGACAATTAAAATTCTCTCAGTAATAAATATATCACATATGTAATAATTTTTCTCTCCAAAAGATACGTCTTTACGTATCAACAGTTGCATGACGGGATCAAATTATAATCGTCTTCATCTTATCGAGCACTAGCGAGTAAAGACGGGAAGAGTAGCAGGGATTACCACTCCTGCTGCCATTTACATTATTGGCCTACTAAACATACGCGACGAGACAATTAATTTTTCTCTAAACTAAGGTATGCAAAGCTTTACTTTGAGAATGGTAACGTACTTTCAGGTCAATAGTGCGTAAATCACATCACTGCGTAAGGCAATAGAGACAGTTATGGTAACACTCCTACCGCAAGTGCATAAAATAATTAATGACTACGAAAAAGCTTTTTTCCATCAGTGTGTTGGATCAAGAGGAATTGGTGAGAAAATCACAAATCCGAAATTTTTGGTTGGTTGTGCTTTTGAAAATGTTTATTCATTCATACTAGTAAGCACCGTCTGGATTAGTTTCAAAATGGCGAGTGACAATGCCGTATACTGAAACAAATGTCAACAAATGTGACGACTGGCTCGACAGAGACATGATAAACAGCTACTTGAGATTCGTTACATTGAGAAACCACGAGCAGAATTCAGCGAGTTGAGTGGCAGACTTTGTGTCCTGCACAGAACAAGAGGAATTTATGATATTGAGCAATTTAAATTTGTGAACGCATGACTGGTATTGTAAGTAGGTTTAGGTTTTTGTGTTGGTAACGCCACGTAGTGCTCTGTATGAAAATCACTGACTATGCTTGTGCAGACTGTGGTGGGTTTGCATTGTTGGAATATTTGCTATTGTAGTGTTGGGCAGTTGGATGTGAACAGCGCATAGCGTTGCGCAGTTGGAGGTGAGCCGCCAGCAGTGGTAGATGTGGGGACATAGATGGCAGAATTTTGCGAGCGGACGATCTGGACGTGTGTCCATCAGAAAGAGTAAATTTGTAATACTGAATATCATGAACTGATATATATATGATGACTTTTGAACATTATTAAGGTAAGTACATTGCTTGTTCTCTATCAAAATCTTTAATCTGCTAACTATGCCTATCAGTAGTTAGTGCCTTCAGTGGTTAGAATCTTTTAATTGGCTGTAAGCATTAGCGCTCGCTGTATTGCAGTAGTTCGAGTAACGAAGATTTTTGTGAGGTAAGTGATTCATGAAAGGTATAGCTTATTGTAAGTCAGGGCCATTCTTTTGTAGGGATTATTGAAAGTCAGATTGTGTTGTGATAAAAATATTGTGTGTCAGTTTAGTGTTGATCAGAATAAGTAAAGAGGGAAATGTCTGAGTACGTTCAGTTCCGCTCAGCTGTTTGAAAATCAAATAACGTAGAGGTTTACCAGCCCAATCATTTAATATTTTTCAAACGAGATGTTTCTGTATTTTACTTAAAATAATGTCGTTTGGGTATAGATTGTGGTCGTCTAAAGTGGTGTGATAGCTAGTTGATAGAGGGAACCAAAAGAGTGGGTTTGTTAGCGTAGAAAGGGACTGTATTCACTTTGTGAAAAACTAAGCTTTTTACGACTCAATTTAGTGCTTTTACTACTGATCTAAAACCATCGTTTGACTTATGAAGTGGTCAGCAATGAACCAGTTGAGGAACGACTTTGTATAATTTCTGGTGCATTGTTTCCTTGTCCAATAGGTGTATCAGCTAAAAGTCTCATATCACTGTCGGCTAATGAACAAATTAGGGAATTAGGTTTGTGATTGGATTGAGGTTTCTAGCAAATAAAACACAGCGTGTCATTTTTAACAAAGAGAAATCTTCCGACTGTTTTACTTCGGATGGTCTTCGGACTACCTTAAGTGAGTGTTATAGGACCTTTACTGAACTGAGGGATAACGTCAGCAACCCAGAAATGGTGTTCTCGGATGACGCCGTAGTATCGCCGTAGTATATATAGTCGTCAAAATGCTAGAAATTTGTTATGTTACGCAGGAAAATCGGTTTTAACAGGTACTAACAGTTAACTTATAACATAAAATAATGTAGCGTGCTATGTAAGAAACAGGTGGAACGTCCATATAAGATTACATATTCGCCAAACTATCACTGGAAGGAGACTCATCTATTACATGTTTCGAACTATAGGGTGCGCAATTATTTAAAGTGGAACGATCACGTATCATAAGCCGTAGGAGAAGCAGACTACAGACTGGGAATCATTGAAACAATAGGACTTACAGAGGAAATAGAGAAGATCCAGAGCATGTTTTGTCATAGGTTCGTTTCATAAGAGCGAAGGCGTCACAGCTCATCGAGAACCAGTGGCTGAAACTAAACGAGATGTGTCGGATGTGACAAATAAACTTTGACTGAAAAATTAGAAGAATTTCGCTTAAGATTACTTGACTAGGAAGGAAAAAGAAACAGATGATAGGATAGAATATGCAAGATCCCACTACAAGTGCCATTAACAATGAGAAGACATTTGTAGTAGATTTCGTGCCACTCGCGTCTACGAGGCATACTGATTTCTAAACCGAGTGAGTGACTGTAGGGAATCATCTCCGAATGTCCGTGAAGTCGCTGCCTTAAGTCTTCTATTCTGTCCCATTCTAATTTCTATACAATTCTAATTTAATCTACATCCTTGTAGCAGTCTGTGTGAGTGGTTAGTGTATCTCATTCATATACGATCTCGTGATCTAGCGGTACTATTAAACTCCAACTATTGCACGTTTCATGTTCCTGTATAGGGCACACACTGGCATAGATGATGTGATGATGATGTTGGTTTGTGGGGCCCTCAACATCATTGTCATCACCGCTCCTACAAGTTCCAAATCTTTCCATTTCCAGTCTCGGCACTTGCCGGACAATGACGAGAGGTTGAAGACAACACAAACACCCAGTCCCCGGGCGGAGACCCTGGAATAGGCATAACTAGTAATAGTCTACAATTGTTATGTCTTGGTGCCTTCTGATTTAGGAGCTGCTAGCCACCAATAGGAGCTCCATATAATGAGTAGCTGTCAGGCCCCACCGCTAGGTTAATTAACATCGTTACTCAGAAATGCCGTGTGATTACGTGAGCCGAAATTAGCGCCACCCTCTGGCAGGATCTTACGCCGACCCAGACACGTCTTCTATCTCTGATCTGTAGTTCGAGTAGACGTCTGCACTGTACGATGCTACACGTTCGTACTCACAAGCGTCGATCTACATACTGCATCCTCCCCTGTGTCCCTCGCGAAAAGACCATAAAACTAAAATTAGAGAGATTCTAGCTCACACGCAGGAGCACCCACAATCTCTTTACCCTCGTAACATTCACTAATGGAACCGGAACTTGATAAGTGAAATAGGATCAGAGTGTGCCCACCGTCACACGGCACTGGGGGCTTGCGCAGTGTAGAAGCAACTATCTGTGGAACGACATTAGTATAGGAGCTGCGACATATTAATTTCCTGTCAGAGAACATAGGGAGGCTCATAAAATTACATCTATAGCGGCATAGAAAGTAGATTCCGTTCGGATGCTGAAAGTGGTCGTATCTTGATCGTGGCGTGATTACGTTAACAAATGAACAACGGTGATGGAAATTTTTCCAGTTCTACGTCTACATATACATTTACTCTCCTCAAGACACCCAACAATGTGTGGCGGGGGCGCTTTACGTGCCACTGTCATTACCTCCCTTTCCTGTTCCAGTCACGTTTGGTTCGCGGGAAGAACTGAAACGTCCCCCTATGAAACGTCTCCTTAGAAAAAATTTATGAATGACTGTGCTGATAAACCTCTTACATTATTTGATTTTCAAACAGCTGAGCAGAACTGAACATACTCACACATTTCGCTCTTTACCTATTCTGATGAACACGAAACCGACAGACAATATTTTCAGTGCAACGCAATCTGACTTTCAAAAATCCCTACAAAAGAACGGCCCTGACTAACAATAATCTATACCTTCCATGAATCACTTACCTCGCAAAAATCTTCGTTACTCGAACTACTGCAATACAGCGAGCGCTACTACTGCCAGTTAAATAAAAGATTCAAACTACTGAAGGCACTAACTACTGATAGGCATAGTTAGCAAATGAAAGATTTTGATAGAGAAGAAACAATGTATTTACCTTAATAGTGTTCAAAAGTCATAATATACATAGCAGTTCATGGCATCCAGTCTTACAAATTTACTGTCTCTGATGGACAGACATTCAGATCATCCGCTCTCAAAACTCCGCCATTTCTCTCCCCATATCCACCACTGCTGGCGGCTCACCTCCAACTGCGCAGCGCTACGCGTTGTTGACAGACAACTGATCAATGCTACAATAGCATATACTCCAACAATGCAAACCAACCACAGCCTTCACATAGCAATCAGTGATTTTCATATAGAGGGCTACGTGGCGTTACCAACATAAAAACCTAAACAGCCTACTTACAGAACGACTGCCGAAAAGCCTTCGTGCGCGTTCGAATCTCTCTAATTTTACATTCGTGATCTCCTCGGGGGGTATAAGTAGGTTCAGAGCAGGATGTGGAAACTTCCAAGCAGGCGCATTATTAGGACGATTCGACTGCTGATTTCATATGCGTTCCACGTAAATATACTACATGGTATAACAACTTCTGGACAGTTTGCACTAGCATTAATTATTGTGACGCCTAAGCGTCAAGGACTTCGTTCTTGCAACGCCATGTCTGCACTTGCTGTTCTACATTTCAAGTGTTTAGAAGTAACAGAGAAAACGGCAAGAAAATTCATAATCCTACAGCTCACTCATAGATCATAATCTTGGTCACTTTATTTCAGTTTCTTAGTAGAGGTCCTGACTCCTTCCGAACTGCTCTCAGCCTCATGTCTATCCTCTGGACACTCTGATGACGTACTGCTTCGACGCAGCGTTCGATATGATATTTTAGTACCTTTTATGCCCTAGTAGACACTCTTATAAATCATTTTTACTCGAAAGGCAAATGTGTATGCTGTAAAATCACAAAGAAACTATCAAAAGTCAATATTGCACACAAAAAGCAAGATTCGGAGCGAGAGGTCTTTTTCGTTCACGTAATGGCGGTTGCTGTCACCAAGCTAACGTAGTATGATTTTGAAATTCTTCTAACTATACTCAGACACGTATTGTCGTTGCTGGCACCAAGATAACATGTTACTGTTTCGCAATGCTTGTAATTAGACAGTACATGGGCGATCGCGGCGGCGGAGGTAGGCCGTATCGGGTGATCCCAGGTGCTAGGGGCAAAGCTCGGTATTTCGGAGAAGAATTTATTTTCGGGGATTAGACTCTTTGTCTATATTTTAGGAATCAGATAGCACCTTTTAAGCCAATAAACGAAAAATGGTTTTTTACACGTTAGGTGAAATCGCTTACGTTCCAGTAGGATTCCGAGATTTCTCTGTAATACTTTCTTTTATACCCTGAATGAAGAAACATTGCCAGAGTTAACTGCTTTTCAATTCACGACAGCAAATATTGATTATACTGCAAAATCTCGACTTGCTTTCGGTTTAATACTACTACGCACCTCGCAGAAACACTTACGTGGCAGTTTCCCGGAACGAGCGTCGCATGTTGCCGCTTCTTCCTGAGGTAGTACTGTTTATCAGTTGACGCAGAGCAGGAAGAGAATCGGACAGTGTTTGCCGTCGCGTCCGGCGCTGTCGGCAAACACTTCGCCCCACTATGTACTCGGCGCGCCTACGCCGCCGATCAAACACTTTGCGCGGCCACGCGTCTCCACCCGGTTTTCCATTTTTGTGTTATTTCGTCGATAACAAAAGCGGCATTGTCCCTCCCCTGCAGCGTTGAGAGGAAATTCAATCTCCAGATGCCGACATTGTATTTATTGATTGTATTTTCGGGAGCCTTGTTCGCTCTCCGATGAGAGAGCAAGTTGAATTGGAACGCAAGACAGATACTCGATACGCACTGCGTGCGGCGAATGGTAATGAACTTAGCTCTCGGAATCTCCGCTGTGTATGTAAATTCGTCGCGTCGCAACTACGTTTCACGCTTTAACGATTTAAAAACTAGAAATACAATTTTCCTTACGAATTGCTCAGCTATTTCTCTCAATTTTCTCGTATCCAAGCAGTATGTTAGGTTTCACATATTGCACTAGCTGAACGAGTTCACCAACTTAATTTAGATGTTATATTCAGCGAAACAACTATAATGTACGTTCCGAAACCGGTGTCGTTCATTTGCAGTGTTTCAGATACGCGATAATTTGAAACATTAATAAAAAGTAAACTATCGTCAGTAAACGAATTTTTCGTACTTCAGTCCGTCGAAAGTGCTATCAGCACAAATTAATGTGACGTGAAAAAAAAATGCTGTAACATTGCCATTGTTTGTTGGAGGACTGCAATGCTAATTTTTCAGTGAAAACATAATAGCTGCTTCAAGACATTTTCAAAAACATAAATGGTGCAAGGCATGTATACATTACATTTCTGTGTAACGAAGAAAGTCTTCGTCACTGATGGATTTATGTCAGATTACATTTCGTAGAAATTCCCAGCAAGGAATTTGTTAAAAAAAATAATGAAACTGAGTTCTATAGTGCCATCTCAGAAGGCGATGTACCGGAGGATCAAAAAGTCTGTATAAATTTGAAAATTGAATAAATCACGAAATAATGTAGATAGAGAGGTACAAATTGACACACATGGTTAGAATAACATGGGGTTTTATTAGAAACAAAAAAATACAAAAGTTCAAAAAATGTCCGACAGATAGCGCTTCATCTGATCAGAATAGCAGTAATTAGCATAACAAAGTATGACAAAGCAAAGATGATTTTCTTTACAGGAAATGCTCAATATGTCCCCCATCATTTCTCAACAATAGCCGTAGTCGAGGAACAGCACTGTAAAGCATTTCCGGAGTTATGATGAAGCATTGGCGTCGGATGTTGTCTTTCAGCATCCCTAGAGATGTCGGTCGATCACGATACACTTGCAACTTCAGGTGACCCCAAAGCGAATAATCGCACGGACTGAGGTCTGGGGACCTGGGAGGCCAAGCATGACGAGAGTGGCGGCTGAGCACACGATCATCAGCAAACGAAGCGCGCAAGAGATGTTTCACGTGTTTAGCAATATGGGGTGGAGCGCCATCCTGCATAAACATCGTACGTTCCAGCAGGTGTTTATCAGCCAGGCTGGGGATGCTGCGATTCTGTAACATATCGGCGTACCTCTCACCCGTCGCGGTAGCTGTGCAGCGTCATCTGTCGGACATTTTGTGAACGTTGTTTTTTTTTCTAATAAAACCCCATGTCATTCCAAGAATGTGCGTCAATTTTTACCTCCCTATCTACATTATTCCGTGGTTTATTAAGTTTTATAATTTATACTGACTTTTTCATCACCCGGTATTTGCTGTAGATTTCGTGCTGGGGATGATATCGATAGTATGGTTCGCTGATGACGTTTGTGTACTCAGTGCAAGTGACAAAAAAGAACTGTTGAATGGAATAGACAGTCCCACACGTAAAGAATATGGAGTGAGAGTAAACCGAGGAAATACGAAAATAGTGAGGAATAGTAGAAAGGAGCTTAACTATAAACGTAGCATCAAAACTCAGGGCAATGAAGTAGGTGACGTTAAGGAATTCTGCTGTCATGGAAACGAAATAATAAATGACAATCGAAAATAAAAAGACCTAAAACCATACTGGAATGGGCGAAACGTGCAATCCTTAGCGAGAGGAGTCTGGTGATATCAAACATTGGCCTTAATTCGAGAAAGAAATTTAGAGAATTTGCGCTTGGAGCACAGCATCGTATGACAGTGTATGACGCTCTTTGGAAAAGAAGAAAAAAAGAAAACCGAAGCGTTTGAGAAGCGGTGTTACAGTGGAATTTTAAAAATCAGGTGGACCGATGAGATAAGGAATGGAGAGCTTCTGTACAAAATCAGCAAAGAAAGCAACACATGAAAAACTTTGGCAAGGCGAAGGGACAGATTGATGGGACATGTGTTACGACATCAGGGAACAACCAGGAGCTGCAGGGGATGACCAAGGTTGGAATACATTCTACAAGTGGTTAAGGATGTAGAATGCAACTGCTGCTCTGACATAAAGATGACGCCGCAATAGAGGAGTTTGTGGGTGGGCTCATCAAACCAGTCAAAAGACAGATGACCAGAAAGAAAACATGTATCAGAGGCTTAATAAGTTCGTCTTCATGCCAAACGTCCTGAAGCGAATGTTTCCCTAATCGCCGTGAATGGACATGTCGTTTTTGATGTAGAGTGACCGATGGGGAGATGGAGTTGAATCCACAGAGGAATGTTCTCGCCAAAGGTGGGCAGCGGATCTGGTTAAACAGAGTTCGAGCAAAGGCCAGTGTAGAAGAGGGAAAATCATTTGCTGTGTAGGTACCCAGCTCTAAAGGAATGATGTTCAGACTGCTGGATCTGCATTGTTCATTTATTAGTGTCATGACTAGCCGTTAGGCGCCGTTGCTGGTGCGCCGGCGTAGGGTTAAAACACAGTCAGTGTAGATTACAGTGGCAGACGGACAAAAGCTGCTGCTCTCCGTAACAATGCATCAAGGTACACGGAGATGTGCTTTTTCCATAACGAGGTTGAAGAACATGATTTGGAAGATCGAATTAACGGGCGAATTGGAAATCGCTCTTTGGAAAGACCGATGGGCAACTGCGCTTGCAATTATTGAAGGGGTTACTGTTCTCGTGGCTGAGAATGCTGGACAATGTGTGATCCTAAAGCAGCACACGAGCCGTTGTAAGGCATCCGGATTTTGACGGACCTTACATAAACTTTACCCATAAATACATTATGATACACTATCAGACCCTCAGAAAATAATAATTACATTATATCAACAAAAGGAAGCTGCAGTTAATCCCATGTGCCCAAAAACTAACAAAACAATCTCTACCAATATATGGACAGTGGCGTGAAATAAACAAGTTAAAACGAAACGAATTTTGGAGAAGAACCGAGCAGGTGGCTAATGATATCGTAAAACTCCCATTAGCAAGAGAACGGCTAGTTTCAGCGCAGAAAGGGATAAGACCAGAACAATAAATTATTCGTTTTAGCGTAAATAAGGCCCCTGAAAGCAACAGTTGATAAATTATATGTAGAATAAAAAAGAGAATAGCTGTTCTGTCTTTCTTGAATAGACCTCAAACTTTCAGTTTTATTAACTCATATGTTCTAGGTACTTGACAGCAGCATTTCTAATGATTTTGTTACGATCTGCGCCTGATATTAGCTGCCTTACAGAGCCAGGGTCATATTTATTTAGAATGTCAGTTTGACGCCCTGGGCTCGAGAAGACGGTTTAGAGATTTTGTTCATTTGTGCGCTAAGTGGTAAGCTAACTTTGCACAAATTAGTACACTCACTGTGCGGATACAAAGGTCTGACCTACGACACCGTGTAACGACTGCATCCGTGTATCGTTCCCGTTTTAATCCGAGCATCTCGTTCCTAGTCTTCCCATCTTACTGTTTCCTCTGTTTCTTGTACATATCGTATATTATAAGTCATACCCCATATGTTACTAATACTTTTCTCCGAATTTCGAACGCCTTGGGCCATTTCGTATTGTCGGACGCTTTTTCCAGGTCGACAAATCCTGTTAGCTTGTCTCGATTTCCTTCAGCCTTGCTTCTATTATCAAGCGCAACGTCAGAAATATCCCTTTCATGCATTCAACTTCCCTACACTGTAAGTGATCCTCAATTTTTCTCTTAATTCTTCTGTATATTAGTCTTGTCAACAGCTTAGATGCATGGATTTCGCATTAATTATCGCATTTATCTGCAATTTTTATCGTTGGAATTGTGTAGATGATATTTTATCGAAAGTCTGATAACATAAAGCCTGTCTCATAGATTCTACACAACAATCTGCATAGTCGTTTGGTTCCATTTATCCCAATGATTTTAGAAATTCCGATGAACTGTTATCTATTCCTTCTGTCTTATTTGATCTCAGAACCTCCAATAATCGTTTAAATTCTGACTCTACTACCGCATCCCCTCTGTTTTCCACATCGTCACCAATGATTTATTCCATCACGTCATCAGCCAAGTCATCCATCTCCCCCGCCCCATCCACGCCACCACAGAGGTATTCTGTGTACTCTTTCCACCTATCCGCTCTCTCTTCTGTGTATAACAGTGGAATTCCATACCACTCTTATTGTTAACTCCCTTGCCTTTAATTTCACCGAAGGTTGCTTTGACTTTTCTATATGCTGAGTCAGTCATCCCGACGATGACTGCTTTCTCGATTTCTTCACAAATTTCCTGCGGCTATTTCGCCTTGGTTGCCTTGCATTTCCTATTTATTTCATTCGTCTGGGATTTCCCCTGAACATTTTTGTACTTCCTCATTTCTTCGCCGGCCGCGGTGGTCTCGCGGTTCTAGGCGCTCAGTCCGGAGCCGCGCGACCGCTACGGTCGCAGGTTCGAATCCTGCCTCGGGCATGGATGTGTGTGATGTCCTTAGGTTAGTTAGGTTTAAGTATTTCTAAGTTCTAGGGGACTGATGACCAAAGATGTTAAGTCCCGTAGTGCTCAGAGCCATTCAAACCATTTTTGAACCTCCTTTCTTCGATTTGTTGAAGTATTTGATCCGTTACCGAAGGTAAGAAGGGAAATCAGAAAGGTGGAAGGAGTATATAGATGGTCTATACGAGGGCAATGTTCTTGAGGACAATATTATAGAAATGAAAGAGAATGTAGATGAAGATGAAATGGGAGATATAAAACTGCGTGAAGAGTTTGACAGTGCACTGGAAGACCTAAGTCGAAACAAGGCCCCTGGAGTAGACAACATTCCATTAGGACTACTGACAGCCTTGGGAAAGCCAGGCCTAACAAAACTCCACCATCTGGTCAGCAAAATGTATGAGACAGGCGAAATACCCTCAGACATAAAGAAAAATATAATAATTCCAATCCCAAAGAATGCAGGTGTTTACAGATGCGCAAATTACCAAACTATAAGATTAATAAGCCATGGCTGCAAAATCCTAACACGAATTCTTTGCAGACGAATGGAAAAACTGGTAGAAGCTGACCTCGGGGAAGATAAGTTTGGATTCCGTAGAAATGTTGGAACACGTGAGGCAATACTGACCCTACGACTTATCTTAGAAAATAGATTAAGGAAAGGCAAACCTACGTTTCTAGCATTTGTAGACTTAGAGAAAGCTTTTTACAATGTTAACTGGAAAACACTCTTTCAAGTTCTGGAAGTGGCAGGGGTAAAATACAGGGAGCGAAAGGCTATTTACAATTTGTACAGAAACCAGATGGCAGATATAAGCGTCGAGGGGCATGAAAGGGAAGCAGTGGTTGGGAAGGGAGTGAGACAGGGTTGTAGCCTATCCCCGATGTTATTCAATCTGTATATTGAGGAAGCGGTAAAGGAAACAAAAGAAAAATTCGGAGTCGGAATTAAAATCCATGGAGAAGGAATAAAAACTTTGAGGTTCGCCGATGACATCGTAATTCTGTCAGAGACAGCAAAGGACTTGGAAGAGCAGTTGAATGGAATGGACAGTGTCTTGAAAGGAGGATATAAGATGAACATCAACAAAAGCTAAACGAGAAACATGGAATGTGAAGTAAGATGGCGTCAGTAACAGCATTGTGTGACAGTTTCTCTCAAGAAAACAGTAATTTTAAAGTAATCATGTGTGTAATCTGTAATTCAAATGTGCAAAATGGTTTCAGACTTTGCTTAGAATCACAAGTATGGATACATTCTGCGTGTGTGAGATTCATTAATGCAAAAACTGTGTTTTCGTGTGAATGTGATCAGGGAAGTTGTAACGGATTTAACGCCATGTTAGTCGCTTACGCTACCGGACGCGAAATTAATGTGTTACAAAGTGTGTTGTATGAATTGCAAAGTGCTAAAAAAACAATAAAAGTCCTAAAAGCAAAGCTTCGTGAATGTGAATTGAATGGAGTATCATCACTTAACACAAACTCCGAAATCTACAGCACATCTATTCTTCCAAAAACGAGCGAAAATTTTAAAAAATACGAACTAAAAGCAACTAAAAAGATCGCTATACAAAACAGATACAATGCTCGGGAAATATGTGACGAGATAACATCCTGCGGAGAGAGTGTGGAAGCAGTAAGTGTCGTGAGAACTGAAAGTAAACAAGCCTCCGAGAAGTTCGTTACACCTAACATACAAGCAACTGTTAACAGAAACCTCGAGCGAAAACTTTACAACTCAGCCTATAATGTGCTCAAAACGTTAAAATCTGTTAATAATATAATACATAGAGACTGTGAAAAGAAAGAAGATCGTATAATAGACTGCAAAACTTCGGAAGACTTGAGCACAACAAATAATGCTTTTACTTTACATATACTTGCCGACAGTCTCGGAAAAAGACTGGCAGAAACCCTATATAACTCAGGATGCAGTGTTACTAGCGTAATAAAACCTGATGCTCCACTGAAAGAGATCGTCAACAACTGCGAAAATCTGAGTATCAAGATAAAGAAAAATGATTGTGTTCTAATCCTAGGGGGCGGAGTAGACGTCCGCTGCAATGATGTATTATCAGCAAGACGAGCGCTAAGAGAGACGCTCGAAAAGCTCAAAAATGTACATGTGATGGTAACCAGCATTCCATACGATTTTTTTAAGAAATCTCGTGTTAACGAAGAAATAAAAAAAACTAACAGACTGCTTCACAAAATAACAACGTGCTACCCAAATTCAACATTTGTCCAGCTAGATTTCAGAAAACATCATTTCATAAACAGTGGAGGTCTCCTAAATAGAGCAGGACAACTGTATGTCTGTGCTCAAATTATGAAAACAATAAATAATTTCAATGATCAACACAAGCTGCCTGGTATCCTCACCATAGCAGTAACTGAGCAAATGGAAATTTGCAAGGAAACGTCTAAGATGAGAGAGATACCTAACATATGGGTACCAGTATCTGAAGGAGTGGTAGAATATGGGGTACCAGCAGAAATGTCAGGAACATCCAGCAGAGTTGAAGAGGAAACAATTTCTTCAGATGAGAAAGCCTACAAACCTAGTGTAAACTCATGTGCACCTGAAACCTCCAAGGATGAAGCTATCAGCACATTCGACACACTCAATGCTTCATGCTCACTTGTAACTAGGACTGCAACCACACCAACAGCCAAGAACCATTCAATTAGATCCAGAAACTCATCAGCTGCTCTGCAGACATCTCAAAGGAAGAGCCTCAGGATAAGAAGAGCTGCTGTGCGTAGTGACTATTTTTTATGGGACCTTCGCAATTTGAAGAAGAAGAAAAGGCAAAATCTTTACAGTGTCAGCAACAAGAAAGTGCAAAGGTAAACAGTGCAGCAAATCCACTACATAAAACTTTAACAGTTGTATACCAAAATGTGCAAGGACTACAAAGTAAATTAGCTGAAATAGAAGTTCTATTAACTGACTATCTAAAAGACATTAACATACTATCCATAAGTGAGCACTGGGTAAAAGAAATGCAAGCGTCTAGCATAATTATTCCAAATTTTGAAATGATTAGCAAATTTTGTAGAATCAACCATAAAGGGGGTGGGACATGTATTTATGTTAGGACAGGGGTAGAATCAAAAGAAATTAAATGTAAACTAAAATGCATAGAAAAAGATTTTGAATACAGTATATCTGAGCTATCCAAATTAAAAATTACTATTGTGTGTTTGTACCGATCACCACTGGGCAACTTTGCCATTTTTGTGGAAAACCTTGAGGGACTGCTGAATGAACTTAAACATAATGTAATTGTTCCTGGTGATTTTAATGTTAACTTTAAGAATGATTGTAGTAAACAACAGCAACTGTGCAATCTGTTTTTGTGTCATAATATGAAGGCAACTGTAAATGAAGTTACCAGATGCGGAAATATGTCTGAAACTATAATAGATCAAGTATTTATAAACAAGGACAAGTGTGAATATAACACTGAAGTAATTGACACTGGTTTCTCGGATCACAAGGGTATCAAATTGAGTTTAAATGTCACATCTTACAAGGACCCTGTTATCAATAACAATTACAGAGAAAGGAGATTTATAATTGATGACAGCATAAGAATTTTTAATTACATTCTGGAAAATAACAAGTGGGGTAGTGAATCAAGTGGTGATGTCAACAGATAGTTTGACTCATTCCTTGAAAGCTACAAACACTGCTTCGATGTTGCCTTTCCTATAAAAAGAGTCAAAACTAAACATAAAACCAAAACATGGGTTACACAGGGGATTAGAAAGTCATCAGACACTCTCAGAAAGTTAAATAAATCAGCCAGGAAGAATGTAGTACTGAAAGCACATGTGAAATGTTATAGAAGCCTGTGCAAGAAAGTAATAATTGCAGCTAAGAAGCTTGATAATGATACCTATATTGAGAAAGGTAACAACAAAATGAAGTCAACTTGGGAGGTAATAAATAAAAATATAGGTAGACACAAAAGAAAAGATAACAGCTTTGTCATTAAAAGTGGGAGTAAAACTGTTAAGGACCCACTTCAGATTGCCAACATATTTAATGAACATTTCACAAATATAGCCATAAATTTAATTAAAACTAAATGCAAATCCAATAGCAAGGTAAAAATCCCCATGAATAACATGTCAATGTTCCTTTATCCAGTAACTGATTTAGAGGTACTAAATGCTTTAAATAAGTTAAAAAATAAAATGTCATGTGGGTGTGATGGGATTCCTGACAAAGTCATTAAGCAAATTGCAAGAAACATAGCCTCGCATCTCACTGAAATTATAAATGAATCTTTTAAGACAGGGGTATTCCCATCAAAACTTAAAATGTCTACTATAAAGCCACTTTACAAGAATGGTGATAAATATGATGTTAGTAACTTTAGGCCTTTATCAATGTTGTCAGGTTTCTCAAAAATAATAGAAAGGATAATGTATCAGAGACTATACAAATTTCTTATTAAGAATGGAATATTGGTTAATGCGCAAAATGGTCTCCGTAAAAATAAATCAACTGAAACAGCTATCTTCAATTTTTTGCAACTTGTTCTAAATTCCATAAACAGAAAGGAATTAAACTGTGGATTGTTTTTAGACTTATCAAAGGCCTTTGATGTCATCGACCATAAGTTACTGCTTAGGAAGTTATATGCCTATGGGATACGTGGAATTGCCCACAAATGGTTTGAATTATATCTGTCAGACAGGTATCAGAAGGTGGAGATAAGCCAGGCAGATAGGACATATTCATCAAGATTCGAGATAGTTTTGTATGGAGTACCCCAGGGATCTGTATTAGGGCCATTACTGTTTTTAATATTTATCAATGACCTACCAAGTCAACTATCTGAATCAGAGGCAGTACTGTTTGCTGATGATACAAGTTTGTTTGTTAAATCAAATAGTGAAGCTGACTTACAGAAAAAAGTCACATTAGCAACAGACGAAGCAGACAGATGGTTTAATGAAAACAGACTCATTGTGAATGCCAAAAAAACAACGTGGATCAACTTCAGACATATTACAAATAAAATAAAAACTAACCTTACAGTAGAACTGGGTAAGTGTAAGATTGAACAAGCATCATATACTAAATTCTTGGGAGTATGGTTTGATGAACACTTAAGATGGGAAAAGCATGTAATACCATTGAACAAAATACTAAGTCAAACATGTTATATACTTAGAATGCTTAAAAGCTCATGTAATATTAAAACAGTGTTATGTGTTTATTTCTCATTCATGCACAGTTTATAAAGATACGGCGTACAGTTTTGGGGGAACATCAGTCTAACAAAACACTCATTTAGACTACAAAAGAAGGCAGTCAGAATAATAAAAGGTATAGGATATAGAGACCCTTGTAGGCAAGCTTTCAAAGAATTAAAAATCATGACACTACCATCTTTATACATATATGAAAGCATATGTTTCTTAAAAGAACACGAGGAATTTTCTACATTAAACAGAGAATTTCACAACTACGAAACAAGGAATAGGAATGATTTCCACAGAGAAATTCATAAAACAGCTATGTATCACAAAAGTGTACTATACCAACCCAAAATCCTCTACAGTGCTCTCCCCAAAGAACTAAAAATAATACCAAAACTGTACATATTTAAAAGAGAATTAAAAAACATGTTATTGAGCAATAGTTTTTACAGTATTGAAGAGTTTTTGAATCGTTGACAATAAAAGCGCAGTTAATATTTCCCTGACATAATAAATATGTGTAACTGCTCACATTTAAATACTTGCTGTTTCTATGAAAGTGTGAAACTGTTAATGTAAGAATGTAAATAATCTTTGATGTGAGAATCACTACCTTTTTTTTTTGTACGTTGTTATCCTACTTGTATATTTTTATGTTAATGTTCTAAAAGTTCTATTAAAATTGTAATGTCTAACTGACAAGTATATTCAATTACAAATTTTCATGTACATGTATTTTAAATTGTAATGTTTATTGACAAGTCCTATATCATTTCGATGATGTACTACAAGGACGCTAATAAATTGAATTGAATTGAATTGGAATGTAGTCGAATTAAATCGGTTGAGGCTGCGGGAATTAGATTAGGAAATGAGACACTTAAAGTAGTATATGAGTTTTACTATTTGGGGAGCAAAATAACTGATGATGGTCGAAGTAGAAAGGATAAAAAATGTAGACTGGCAATGGCAAGGAAAGAGTTTCTGAAGAAGAGAATTTTAATAACATCGAGTACAAATTTAAGTGTCAGGAAATCGTTTCTGAAAGTATTTGTATGGAGTGTAGCCATGCAAGGAAGCCAAACATGGACGATAAATAGTTTAGACAAGAAGAGAATAGAAGCTTTCGAAATGTGGTGCTACAGAAGAATGCTCAAGATTAGATGGATAGATCACATAACTAATGATGAGGTATTGAATAGAATTGGAGAGAAGAGAAATTTGTGGCACAACTTGACTAGAAGAAGGGATCGGTTGGTAGGGTGTATTCTGAGGCATCAAGGTATCACCAATTTAGTATTGGAGGGCAGCATGGAGGGTAAAAATCGTAGAGGGAGACCAAGAGATGAATACACTAAACAGATTCAGAAGGATGTAGGTTGCAGTAGGTACTCCGAGATGAAGAAGCTTGCACAGGATAGAGTAGCAGGGAGAGCTGCATCAAACCAGTCTCAGGGTTGAAGACCACAACAACAATAACCGAAAGGCCCTTTGTAGATAATTTCCGTGTAGCTAAATTTGTGTGTCCAACTTCTGTGATTGCCCTTTCTAGAGATATTCTCTTCAACCGATCTGCCTACTCTGGTATTCCATATCGTAGTATCCACATTCTTAACGGACTTCAAATGGGGCTCCTGAGTACTTCAGTATCCCACCTCCTTCCACATTGATTCTTCTGGACAATTCTTTTAAGCTTCAGTCTACACCTCATCATTACTAAACTTTGATTTGGGTGTGCAGCTGCATTTGGGTGCGCTCTACACTTCAATATCTGATTTCGAAATCTCTGACCACGACGTAATCCGGCTGGAACCATTCCGTGACTCTGGATCTTTTCCCAGTATACCTCGTCCTGTTACGATTCTTGAGCAGAGTATTCGCTCTTACCGTATGAAATTTATTGCAGGACTCAATTAGCCTTTCCCGTCTCTCATTCCTACTGCTAAGCTCATACTCTCCCGTAACCTACATTTGTACTTCTTCCCCTACAACCGCGTTCTAATCCCCAGTGATTATTAGACAGTCATTTCTCTATACATACTGAAATACCCGTTCAGTACCTATATTTACTTTTTCCGGCTCTTCGTGTGCTGCTCGCGACGTAGGCATGTGCACTAGAACCAATGTTGTCGGCGTTGGTTTGCTGCCGAATCTGATGAGAACAACCCTGTCACTGAAACGTTCACTCTCTGCACTGCTTTCCTATCATAACCAATCCTCCTTCTGCTATACCACTTTCTTTTGGTGTTGATATTGCCCTGTATTCACCTGACAATAAATTCTTATCTTCTTTCTATTTCACTTCACCAACTCCCATTAACCCTAGATTGAGGGTTTGCGTTTTCCTTTTTAGAAACTACTCATTTTCTATTCTCGAATTTATACTATGTTATCCATTTGTTGATTATTCCATTTTTTTCTCCAGGTCACCTTCCTCTTGCAATCGCGGCACGAATATCCGAATGGGGAATTAATCAGGAATCTTTTGCCATTGAAGAGTTCAGCCCGCATCTCGTGGTCGTGCGGTAGCGTTCTCGCTTCCCACGGCCGGGTTCCCGGGTTCGATTCCCGGCGGGGTCAGGGATTTTCTCTGCCTCGTGATGGCTGGGTGTTGTGTGATGTCCTTAGGTTAGTTAGGTTTAAGTAGTTCTAAGTTCTAGGGGACTTATGACCACAGCAGTTGAGTCCCATAGTGCTCAGAGCAATTTGAATTTTTTTTTGAAGAGTTCATCATCACACTTTTTCCATTACAGGCCATATGTCCTATGGATACACACTACGTGTCTTTGCAGCAGTGTTTTGTATTGCCTTCTCCATCCTCATGCCGTTGACCATTGCTGTTTCTACCCCTTTTAGCGACAATTTACCACTCCAACGGCAAGAAAGTACCCTGAACATCTGTCCGTTCCTCCGATTTTTTTTTACTTATGCTGGAAGTTTTTGGAAACCATTACTGATACTTTTATTGAAAAATTAAGCTGTGGTTAGTATTTTTTTGTGGGAAATGGATAAGTTAGTGGGGTGGCGGAGGCTAGGTGGGCAGGAGGATTTGAACCCGGGTCACGGATTTTTGTTACTTGTAGTGAAATACGCTACCCCGAGTCCATGCATGAAAACTTTGTGCGACTCCCGAAAGAGTAGCGCAGAACTATTTCATGTTGAATCTAATCAGTGATCAAATGCAACACAAGTGCAGGCAACATGCTACTCCATGAAGATACATGTAAGAATTCCTGCATAAAGGCTAATACGCGAGGCAGAAATTAAAATATCTGAAAAAGGTGTGAACCTGTGGATTGTAGAAGCTGGAATGCTTCAGCTAATCAGTATAATTTACAAATAAATTGTGTACATGGTTTTGACATGGTGGCTACGAATAGATACCGAATCAGTGTATGTAACACTACTTCTGCAGAACGTAATTATGAGAATCACAAGAGAAATAGCATTGCAAATCCATTTAAAACTTCGTTCCGAGTGGCAAAACTTGCTTGCAAGTCACTTACGTTACAGATCCCTAGCACAGGGGAGGATACATAGCACCCTGTGTTCTAAAGCAATGGAAAGTATGAGCAAAGTATTCTGCACGTGAAATCCGCATGTAGAAGACAATGCGAAAAACACACGATTCTACATAATTTGAACAATATCACGGAACTCAAACGTACAAACGTATGGTAACTCTTACTCCTGCGGTTTGCTGCATCTCACCATCACCCCGAATACTGCTGCTCGAATGCTTCCATATGAAACACATGACAAATACATGAAATACTTGGTGGTACAGCGTGCTGACCAGGAGGAGGACAAGCCGAGAGAGTCTTTTGTTTCAAAGCATGATAGAACCCAAACAAATTCTGTTGCCTAACGTCCCAGTTGGTTGGCTGTGTTCAAGGCGTTAACATAAACCCTCATATTGTCCGTTTAGATGAGTCCCCTAGCAGTCGTAGGCAGCTCGGGATTAGCTGTCTGTGGAACAAGTGACTCACTCATACCGAGCGTGGTGCAGCTCTGCGATGCATGAAAGGCGCTGCGTTACGAAATGGACGCGTTTCACATGTCGAATTGCACTTATAGGTAGTCTAGTTCTTCCGATTGTCTGGAATTTTGTCAAAGCAGCGGACGAGGAAATGGGTGATGTAGCTATTTGAGAAAAGACTACAGATAGATTTTCTAATACAGTTTGGTTGTCGTACAGAGAAGCAGATATTTTGAAGTTTTCGTAGACTCATGAATTATTCTTGCTAAAGTACTTTGTCTGTTTTTACTTATGTGAAAATGGACATCAATGTGGCAGAATTTTGGATGAACACTCCGTAAGTAAGTAGCAACATGTGGCTTGTGTTGGCGTTTCTAAGTCACAGATTAAGGAATATCTGATCTGGGCAATCATTTAAAGCGGTGCCACAAAGATGACTAAAATGATAAGGAACCAAAAAATAGGGAAGTCTCAAGGTTAAAAAAGGAAGTCATTTGAATGAAAATTTCTGAAGATAATTTTGTGCAAACGTATCGACGTCTTAGTGATGTCACGGTTGTTGCATCTTGATCAATACGACAGCAAATCCAACGCATGTGAGGTGGGAAAAGCTGCCGTTAAACCTTCGTTATTGTCCTGAGGTTTCAGATGCGCCAGTTGATAAATTTCTCAACGTTGTCATGAGATGGCGCATAATTTGTACTTGAACACTTCCGTATCTTACTTTTACGAGCTTTAGTGGAGTTGTAGTTAACATCAGTTTAACGTCGTTTGCAAAGGAAGACAGTCATGGTTTCGTCGCTGGGGTTTATCAAAACCTACTACAGTGAGATCTATCTGTTTCCACAAATATAGTTTGATGTTGTAAGACAACTTATGTTACATGCACACTGTGGATTGATTATATATAAAACAGTTGTTCAGTTAATAGTTTTCAATTTTTATAACATCTCAGAAATGTCTGACGTCGGAAATTTCCCTGGTGTAATCAATTTTCATCTAAATCCTTAAATGAGACAAAAATGGAAATGTAACCCAGATTCCAATGAAACAGCCCCTAAAAACCATCATCACAGAGCAGGTGCGTGGTATGTCCTAGATTCAAAGATAATTGTGCCTAGAACACATTGTTCCAACGTAAGAAAGGTTTTCCAGGAATGAAGAAAACACTGACCATCGCTATTTCCAAATCTTACATGCAGCCAAACTATAAATTCCAGTTCAAATTAGTGTGATATAAATATACTTATCATTTTCTTATTTTTGACAATGTGACCACTGTCATTCAGAATTAAAGAAATTTTAGAACTTTAGAAATTGATGCCTTTATGAAAAAGTTAACATTTTTTACAGTTGTTGTGGGTATGTTTTCGAAGTTCATTAATAATATTTATTTCAATATTTAGAAGAAAGCTTCTTTCATTTCCAGCAAAGAAATTTTATATGGGATTTCTCACACCCGATCACGCTAATAATGTGAAATTAATAGATCGCAGTAACAGAGGGTTGGCCGTCTCTGGTTTCAACTCTGAGTTTAACGGTGGAACGTGTTTTACGGTTGGCAGTGCGACAGTCGTTAATGAGGAGCCTTCATATGTGGTCGATCGCGAATTTAATGCAGAGAGAGACAAGTAGACTACTGAATTTCACGGCCACGTGTCGGATGAACATTGAATATTAATTCCAGTGTAGAGGATGTCGTCCAAGAGTAAAACATTCGTCAGAGTTTTGTTAGGATCTACTTTGTGGTTATGGTTCAGTAACAATTTTCGGCAAAGGGTGCCAATCCACTGTGCATAATGAACATCATCCGCACCATCTTTAAATAATACAAGTGGAATGTGCATGAGTGATGAGGGGGATAGCCATTATAAGTCTTACAACTTCTAACACACGTCGTATGCAGGGTGTAACAAAAATACACAGCACAAATTTCAGGACAAAATCCTCACACGTAGGTGAAGAAATTACGTTATTTGAACATGGATCAGAAAACGCTATGTTTCCATGTTACAACTCGTTTCCTCCAACTCATTAATCATCGGAAACGCACACGAAGGGAATGTTAGATTGAAGGGGAACCTGCTCTCTTGGTGACGCCTGGTTACATTGTGCACCGACAGTGTTTTGTTTTACATGTCCGTGTTGCGATGCGACGAACGTCATTCCTTGTTTACACGTAACATCAACAGTTTCAGCGATAAGTACGGCCGTTGTAAGAATATTAGCTATTACGTAGAGTTAAACAGTGGCTTGGCACTTTCAGTGGCAGTATACACAAATGCAGAGATGCCAGACGCCCATACGATATATGGATGAGCTGAGACAACGGCGCTCGCGCTCTAAGTTTGTACCTAGAGAGATTTCCAGGACGAATGTGCCCCAGCAGAAAACTTTTGAAGCCACTGATCGTCATCCTAGCAATCATGGGGTATTTAAGCCTGATACTCGCCACCAAGGAAGGCCTACAAGGGCGAGGACATCGCAACAGGAGGAGGAAATTCTCAACGCAGCTCATGACGAATCCAGTGTCAGTGCAAGACATGTAGCTGAATCACTGAATGTTGACCACCTGACCTAAACCCACAGGACTTTTATCTGTAAAGTTCCTGAAAGCCCTTGTGTATGGAATCCCAGAACAAGACGTCCATGGTCACAGTCTCCGTGCCCGTATTATAGAAGGATAAGAAACCATAAGCAAACTCCAGAGATGCATCAGCGCATCCGTGAGGTACGACGATGGTGGTTCAAAGCATGTATGAGTGCCAACGAAAGGCGTATTGGCCGTCTCCTGTGAGAAAGAGTTGCTTGCAATATGCAGGTGCGTTCTGTTGGTGTGTGTTTCCCATAATTAATGAGATGATTAAATGAGTTACAACATGGAAATAAAGGGTTTCCGCCGTTCATCGATCATTACACGAGGACCAGCTGTATCCATACCATTTACAGCATATGCAGCGACTATCAGCAGCTGAGTTTGCTACAAGCGTACTCTACTGTGAATGGTTTATTCAGTAAAGGGTCAAGCCTAATTTTAGTGCAACGGTGCTATTCACAGATGAGACGTCGTTCCAACGAGGGTAATTGTAAATTTTCATGATTGATATGTGTGGGCAGAAATCAATCTTCACGCAACTGTTAAAGCAAGCCATCAACAAAGATTTTCCGTCAGTACTGTGGTGTCGCGGAATAGTAAAGAGTTAAAAATGTGGAATATGCCAAGAACCAGAGGCAGTAGGTTAGCCAAGAGGTAAGAAGATTGCACATGTATGGACGAGCCACCAGGAGGAGCAGGGAAGAAGACTTGGTGGGATAGAGTACACTCCGCACTACGAGAACGCCTCTCGCGCC
Source organism: Schistocerca americana (assembly GCF_021461395.2). NCBI lineage: Eukaryota > Metazoa > Arthropoda > Insecta > Orthoptera > Acrididae > Schistocerca > Schistocerca americana. The sequence continues at coordinate 397,520,639 of NC_060123.1, read as the reverse complement.
GACAGCGCCGGGTCTCCAACCCGGAGCCTCCACACGCAGCTGCCTGCTGTCCGCAGCCGAGCCGGCCGCCCAGCCGGGCGCCGCCAGCCACACGCTGCCGAAGTAAGGGCATTCCTCCGCTACGTCACAGCACGCGGCGCTGCACTAGCAAGACTGGTGCAGCCCGGGGCTGGTGTCATCGCTACGAGTCAGCGAGGACCGGGGAAGGTCGTTGATATCACCAACCTCTGCCAGCCTGTGTTACGCGGGCCACATTGTATTCGACAGAAATAAAGGTGTCATGAATTAATAATGTTTCTTTGGCGTTTGTAATGCGTCCACAGCGTCCTAGCATCCTGATAACTGGAGAGGTCACCGCTCGGCCTCCAGTCCACCGTAGGCGACCAGGACCACCGGGGCGCCTACAGATTTGGTGTCAGAAGTCCTCGCGCCCACGCCTTACGGATTTGGTATCAGAAGTGTTCGAGCCGCCCACTACAGCACTGGCCTACAGATTTGGTGTCAGAAGTCCTCGCACTCACCGCCTACGGATTTGGTGTTCGAACCGCCACTGCAGGATGACACCACAGAGTTGCGGTCAGAACTGTCGACTCTACGCAGCCTTGTGGTAAGTGCATGAGGCGATTTTTGTTAATAACTATGGATGCACGTTTTTTTTTTGGGAGTGCACTTTGTGAGACCTGCGGAAACAGCAGATTTATCTGAGTTTAAGGGAAACAGTTGGGAAACGTACTTGGTACCAGTCAGATGTACTGTGTGTAATTTAACGGGACATGGGGAGCCATGCACGAAGTTTGTACCAGTAGAATGTACAGTTTGTAGACGGTTTGGTCACACATCGCACAATTGTAGAGAGTGTCACTGGGCAATAACAAGGCAGAAGGATTAATTTTGTTTAGTTGTGCATTGTGAGTCTTGTTTGTCTTCTTGTGTGTAGTGCTCAACTGTGACAAAGGAGTTGAGTAGCTAGTGCAGTCATTGTTCTGAGGAGCAAATTCAGTAGACAGTAAGTTGTTGGTAATTTGCATAAATCATGCCGGAAACAAGATCCGTTAGTACTTAAGTGAGTATAGCTGCTCTGACGGAGCAAGTCTCAAAACTGTTAGAAGAAAATGCGCAGCATAAGTTACGTCATGTAGAATTAATGACGAAAATGGAGACCTTGCGTTCGGTGCAAGAGTCGCAAATGGGTTCAAGCGAGTGCAAGTCAGTAGCAATGTCCAACCTTGAAATATATCCTTCCGTAACTAACCTGTTCACGCCTTTCTCGGGTAAAACAACAGAGGATGTGACAACGTTCATTATCGATGTTTTGGCAACAGCTGCAATGAACAATTGGTCGGACGTATCAATGTTACGTATGGCAAATTTGCGACTTGCAGGGGAAGCAAAGACGTTCTTGATGTACCATGAGACGCTTAGTAAGGCGAGCACGTTTGAAGAATTGGCAGATGGGTTACGACAAAGATATCGTAAGCAGAATAGTGCAAGATTTTTTAGGGAGAAGTTAGCTAATTTGACACAGAAGGTCAATGAGGCAGTGGAGTCTTTTTCAGATAGGATACGGAAAATTAATTCGCAGACCTATGAATTATCAGGTAATCCTGATGCGGATCGTGTATTACTACGAGAGGCAGAAAACAGAGCCCTCGATGTATTCCTCAGGGGAATTCCCGCAGAATTTTCTCGTAGGGTTAGGATGGAGAATCCTGGGGATTTAGCTGCAGCACTGCGTATTGCAACGCATCTGCAGGAGATAGACATTGCAAAAAGGGTTCGCAATGATAAACGCATCTTTGCGACAGAGAGGAATTGTTACCGTTGTGGGAGGAAAGGTCACGGGAAGGTTCAATGCAGACAGCCGCAGTGCTATGCTTGTAAACGCTACGGGCACAAGGCGAATGAGTGTCGTAGTAAGCAGAATGGTAACAGGAATAAGCAGGAAAAAGCGTGAAACGGGAACAGGAGTGTTTCATCCGTCGGAAGACAGTCCCGGTAAGCAGAATTAAGGTGAAAACTAGTACAGAGACGGATTGTTGCTTGATGGGTGTTGTAAGGAATAACAGATGTAAGTTTGTGATTGATACAGAGGCACATGTATCTGTTGCTAGTCTAGACCTCGTGGGTAGGAGAAGACTAGGTTCTCCTAGGTACAGATTGCGTGGAGTAGGGTATAATGAGTTGCAATCATTTGGTACAACACAGCTCGTTTTTAAGATTGGAACTTTAGAGTTCAGAGACCAAATGAAAGTGTTGCAAACCGTGGGACAGGGGTATTCTGTGATTCTCGGACTGGACTTCCTCGATAAACACCATGCCAAAATTACTATTTCACAGCGTACAGTTGAACTTAGTGGAAACTTGTTTTCAACGGGTACAACAGCTGTAAATGTTTCTACGTCGCGAGGTGCATCCGTTGCTAAGATGTCACCAATTGAACCGCGTACAAGGGCATTTAAGATGATTACGCATGTCAAAGTGCCTTTGGGTACAGGGAAGTTAGTTTGGTTGTCAGTAGGTACCGATGTACCACAGCAGAGACTATGTGTGGTGGAGCCACTGCAGAGCAATGAAGCATTGGATGAAATGCATTGTTTTATTGGGAGGAGCGTTGCCCGTGTAACGCATATAAATGGGGAACTGATGATTCCGGTCAGTGTAGATAATTTTGGGGCAGGTGAAGTGGATCTCCCAAAGGGTTTAGTGGTAGCAAGTAGGGGAATACTCGACGATGAGGATATAGGTGAATCCCAAGGGGATTATAACGTCAGGCAAACCGTCAAGGCATCTGTACTAAGCGATAAGATTCGTCATTTGGAGAATGGAGATCGGAAAGCTATGGTAGCTTTGTTATTAGAGTATTTAGATTTATTTAATTCAGAAGATCCATTACCAGCAACTCCTATTACACAGCACCATATACCGACTGCCGATAGTCCGCCGGTCTATAGAAAACCATACAGGATTGTGAAACACCTACAACCACTAGTGGAAAAATTTATTAATCAACAGCTAAGGGACGGTTTTAGAGAGAACAGTGAAAGCCCGTGGTCTGCCAACATAGTGGTAGTTCCTAAGAAGTCATTGGACGGTTTTAAAAAGTATAGGTTTTATTGTGACTATCGTTTTTTTGAACGCACGAACTGTAACAGATGCGTATCCAATACCGAACATCACGGAAACATTGGACAACCTAGGTCGGTGTAAATATTTTTCGCCACTAAATCTAAAGAGTGGGTACCATCAGATAGAAGTAAGTGCCGAGGATAGACCGAAGACAAGCCTTGGTCACTTTCAGCATCGCAGAACGCCATTTGGGTTGAAAAACGCTCCTGCTACTTTCCAGCGTCTGTTAGATGGTGTGCTTCGGGGACTGAAACCGAAGATTGCTATGGTACACCTCGATGATATTGTTACTTTTCCGCGTAATATAGAGGAGCTTGTGGAACGACTGAACGAAGTATTTAGTAGGTTGGTTGGTTGTTTTGGGGAAGGAGATCAGACAGCGAGGTCATCGGTCTCATCGGATTAGGGAAGGACGGGGAAGGAAGTCGGCCATGCCCTTTGAAAGGAACCATCCCGGTATTTGCTGGAGCGATTTAGGGAAATCACGGAAAACCTAAATCAGGATGGCCGGACGCGGGATTGAACCGTCGTTCTCCCGAATGCGAGTCCAGTGTCGTATTTAGTAGGCTTAGAGCTTCAAATCTTACGCTGAATGTCGAGAAATGTCAGTTTGCTCAGACGCACGTGACTTATCTTGGGCATATTATCAGTCAGGATGGGGTAAGAAAGGATCCTCGTCTAACGTCGGCTGTGTGGTTTCCCAGTACCACAAACCACTAAACAAGTTCAGCAATCTGTCGGTTTATGTAATTACTACAGACGATTTGTAGAGGGATTCGCGGAAATTGCACATCCATTAAAGAGATTGTTAAAGAAAGGTGTTAAGTTTGAATGGACAGCACAGTGTCAGAAGGCATTCGAGAAGCTCAAACAGATACTAACATCAGACCCAGTGTTGATACTAGCTAATTTCGAACAAGAGTTCATACTATCTTGTGATGCTAGTAATATTGCTGTAGGTTGTATTCTTTCTCAGAGGGTTAATGAACAGGAACATCCAGTGGCTTATGCTTCCAGGCAACTGAATAAGGTAGAGAAGAATTATTCAACTACAGAGAAAGAAATGTTAGCAGTGATTTACGGTACCTCGTATTTTCGGTGTTATTCATATGGACGTAAGTTCAAGGTGATTACAGATCACACAGCATTTAAGTGGTTGTTGGGGTTGAAAGATAATTCGAGTCGTTTAACGAGATGGACACTAAAACTAAGTGAATTTGACTACGAGGTAATTCACAAACCAGGGGTAAAACATACAAATGCAGATGCGCTTAGTAGAAAAATAGCAGCTGTACAAGTTGTGGGCATAAGTGAGAAGGAGCGGATAAAGGCGCAAGCCACCGACAGAGAGTGTCAATTGTTCCGTACACAACCGCAGTTTGAAATGCAGGATGAGTTGCTTTGCAGGAAGACGAAGTGCGGACTACGCGTCGTAGTACCGGAGTCGCTGAGAGGAGTGTTGAAACAAGCGCACGGCCATGTTTTGTCGGGTCATAGTGGTAAAAGAACGACTGATAGACGGGTAGCTGAAAGGTTTTGGTGGAAGACACGTCACAATGATGTAGAGCAGTATGTGCAAAACTGTATACCGTGTGCGCAGAGAGCAGATTTAAGTCATCAGAAAATTCAGTTACAGAGACTACCTGAAGCGGATCGTCCGTTCGCTTTCATCGGATTAGACGTAATCGGAGCATTTAACAACACCCAAGCGGGTAATCGATACGTATTAACAATATTAGATAATTTTTCCCGATACCTATTAATGGTAGTTATTCCAGATCAAAAGGCAAGCACTGTTGCGCAGGCCTTAGTAAATAACTGGTTGCTGAAGTATGGTGTGCCTGATACTATAATTACAGATAAGGGTAGTATCTTTATGTCCGAGCTGATGAAGCAGTTATGCCGTTTATTGAAAGTTAAGAAATTGCGGACAAGCCCATTTCATTCTCAGTCGAATGGACAAACAGAACGGGTTCATAGGACGTTAGTTAAGATGATTAGTCATTACGTAAATTCAGAATACACGGATTAGGACGTTTATTTAAATCTGTTGACAAGCGCATATAACGCGGAAGTTCATACAGGAAAGGGGCTCTCTCCGTATGAGGTAATTTATGGTCGGAAAATGCCATCACCATTTGATGTGCTCAAACCTCAGGTAGGTTCACAGGATGAGTCAGTGAAGAATTTCGCCAAGAAATTGAGAGAGATTTGGCAAAGGGTACGGCGTGCTAACACTAAAGCTTAGGAGAAACAAGAGAGTAATGGGCAAAGAACAGGTAAACTGCCGCAATACAGAAATGGTCAGTGGGTATTGTTGGCTAATCCTTATGTTCCGAAGGGTAAAACGAAGAAGTTTTTGACGAAATATTCTGGACCATATCAGGTAAATGAAATAGTGTCTCCAGTGAACGTAAAGTCGCAGTTACCAACCAAGTCGTCAGTAGTTCATGTGAGTAGAATTAAGCCGTTGAAGGGCGCAGTGGATGCGTTATCGCAGATTCCTCCAGCAGTAACAAAGGGTGTGAGGGTGTTGTTGTTGTTGTCGTGGTCTTTAGCCCTAAGACTGGTTTGATGCAGCTCTCCATGCTACCCTATCCTGTGCAAGCTTCTTCATCTCCCAGTACCTACTGCAACCCACATCCATCTGAATCTGCTTAGTGTATTCATCTCTTGGTCTTCCTCTACGATTTTTACCCTCCACGATGCACTCCAATGCTAAATTTGTGATCCCTTGATGCCTAGAGCATGTCCTACCAACCGGTCCCTTCTTCTTGTCAAGTTGTGCCACAAACTCCTCTTCTCCCCAATTCTCTTCAATACTTCATCATTAGTTATGTGATCTACCCATCTAATCTTCAGCATTCTTGTGTAGCACCACATTTCGAAAGCTTCTATTCTCTTCTTGTCCAAACTATTTATCGTCCACGGTTCACTTCCACACATGGCTACACTCCATACAAATACTTTCAGAAACGACTTTCTGACACTTAAATCTATACTTGATGTTAACAAATTTCTCTTCTTCAGAAACGCTTTCCTTGCCATTGCCAGTCTACATTTTATATCTTATCTACTTCGACCATCATCAGTTATTTTGCTCCCCCAAATAGCAAAACTCCTTTACTACTGTAGGTGTCTCATTTCCTAATCTAATTCCCTCAGCATCACCCGACTTAATTCGACTACATTCCATTATCCTCGTTTTGCTTTTGCTGATGTTCATCTTATATCCTCCTTTCAAGACACTGTCCATTCCGTTCAACTGCTCTTCCAAGTCCTTTGCTGTCTCTGATAGAATTACAATGTCATCGGCCAACCCAAAAGATTTTATTTCTTCTCCAAGGATTTTAATAACTAATCCGAATTTTCTTTTGTTTCCTTTACTGCTTGCTCAATATACAGATTGAATAACATCGGGGAGAGGCTACAACCCTGTCTCACTCCCTTCCCAACCACTGCTTCCGTTTCATGCCCCCCGACTCTTACAACTGCCATCTGGTTTCTGTACAAATTGTAAATAGCCTTTCGCTCCCTGTAGAATTTGAAAGAGAGTATTCCAATCAACATTGTCAAAAGTCTACAAATGCTAGAAACGTAGGTTTGCCTTTCCTTAATCTTTCTTCTAAGATAAGTCATATGGTCAGTATTGCCTCACGTGTTCCAACGTTTCTACGGAAATCAAACTGATCTTCCCCGAGGTCGGCTTCTACCAGTTTTTCCATTCGTCTACAAAGAATTCGCGTTAGTATTTTCCAGCTGTGACTTATAAAACTGATAGTTCTGTAATTTTCACATCTGTCAACACCTGCTTTCTTTGGGATTGCAATTATTATAATCTTGTTGAAGTCTGAGAGTAGGCCTGTCTCATACATCTTGCTCACCAGATGGTAGAGTTTTGTCAGGACTGGCTCTCCCGAGGCCGTCAGTAGTTCTAATGGAATGTTGTCTACTCCCGGGGCCTTGTTTCGACTCAGGTCTTTCAGTGCTCTGTCAAACTCTTCACGCAGTATCGTATCTCCCATTTCATCTTCATCTACATCCTCTTCCATTTCCCTAATATTGTCCTCGAGTACATCGCCCTTGTATAGACCCTCTATAAACTCCTTCCACCTTTCTGCTTTCCCTTCTTTGCTTAGAACTGGGTTTCCATCTGAGCTCTTGATATTCATACAAGTAGTTCTCTTTTCTCCAAAGGTCTCTTTAATTTTCCTGTAGGCAGTATCTATCTTACCCCTAGTGAGATAAGCCTCTACATCCTTACATGTGTCCTCTAACCATCCGCCGGCCGAAGTGGACGTGCGGTTAAAGGCGCTGCAGTCTGGAACCGCAAGACCGCTACGGTCGCCGGTTCGAATCCTGCCTCGGGCATGGATGTTTGTGATGTGCTTAGGTTAGTTAGGTTTAACTAGTTCTAAGTTCTAGGGGACTAATGACCTCAGCAGTTGAGTCCCTTAGTGCTCAGAGCCATTTGAACCATTCTAGCCATCCCTGCTTAGCCATTTTGCACTTCGTGTCGATCTCATTTTTGAGACGTCTGTATTCCTTTTTGCCTGCTTCATTTACTGCATTTTTATATTTTCTCCTTTCATCTATTAAGTTCAATATTTCTTCTGTTACCCAAGGAGTTCTACTATCCCTCGTTTTTTTGCCTACTTGATTCTCTGCTGCCTTTACTACTTCATCCCTCAGAGCTACCCATTCTTCTTCTACTGTACTTCTTTCCCCCATTCCTGTCAATTGTTCCCTAATGCTCTCTCTGAAACTCTGTACTACCTCTGGTTCTTTCAGTTTATCCAGGTCCCATCTCCTTAAATTCCCACCTTTTTGCAGTTTCTGCAGTTTTAATCTACAGTTCATAACCAATAGATTGTGTTCAGAGTCCACATCTGCCCCTGGAAATGTCTTACAATTTAAAACCTGGTTCCTAAATCTCTTTCTTACCATTATATAATCTATCTGATACCTTCTAGTATCTCCAGGATTCTTCCATGTATACAACCTTCTTTCATGATTCTTGAACCAAGTGTTAGCTATGATTAAGTAATGCTCTGTGCAAAACTCTACCAGACGGCTTCCTCTTTAATTTCTTAGCCCCAATCCATGTTCACCTACTATGTTTCCTTCTCTCCCTTTTCCTGCTCTCGAATTCCAGTCACATATGACTATTAAATTTTCGTCTCCCTTCACTACCTGAATAGTTTCTTTTACCTCTTCACACATTTCTTCAATTTCTTCATCATCTGCAGAGCTAGTTGGCATATAAACTTGTACTACTGTAGCAGGTGTGGGCTTCGTGTCTATCTTGGCCACAATAATGCGTTCACTATGCTGTTTGTAGTAGCTTACCCGCAAACCTATTTTTTTGTCATTATTAAACCTACTCCTGCATTACCCCTATTTGATTTTGTGTTTATAACCCTGTATTCACCTGACCAAAAGTCTTGTTCCTCCTGCCATCGAACTTCGCTAATTCCCACTATATCTAACTTTAACCTATCCATCTCCATTTTTAAATTTTCTAATCTACCTGTCCGGTTAAGGTATTTGACGTTCCACGCTCCGATCCGTAGACGCCAGTTTTCTTTATCCTGATAACGACGTCCTGTTGAGTAGTCCCCGCCCAGAGATCCGAATGGGGGACTATTTTACTTCCGGAATATTGACCCAAGAGGGTAAAGCTGCATGCCCTCAGGAAAAATTACGGCCGTAGTTTCGCCTTGCTTTCAGCCGTTCGCAGTACCAGCACAGCAAGGCCGTTTTGGTTAATGTTGCAAGGCCCGGTCAGTCAATCATCCACACTGTTGCCCCTGCAACTACTGAAAAAGCTGCTGCCCCTCTTCAGGAACCACACGTTTGTCTGGCCTCTCAACAGATACCCCTCCATTGTGGTTTCACCTACGGAACGGCTATCTGTATCGCTGAGGCACGCACGCCTCGCCACCAACGGCAAGGTCCATGGTTCATGGGGAAGGGTGTGAGGGTACCGAAGCTAAAAGAACAGCAGAGGAACGTTCCTTACGCACATAGGTCTAGGGATAAGTAGATTAAGTGTCCGTGCGGTGGAACATGTCGTATTTATTGTTATTAGGTAATAGGGTATATGTAGTTTTTGTCATGTGTGTGTTTTAGACGTGGTAAGTAAGGAAGCGATTGACATGGCTTCCTTTTCCATCAGGTGCTGCGCCAGGGTGTGGCCCGGGAAACGTTTCGTCAGTCTGGTACTGCTACACTGTTGCAGACGAGAGGTGGTGTAGGTGCAACCACTAGATAAGGGAATTTTGTTTGCAAGACAATTAGATGTGGTATTGTCAAGGCGCAGGTGGACAATTGTGTTCTCTTATAATATATGAGGAGTGGGGAATGATGTACGGACACTACAGGATAGGTTTACGGCGCTACAGGTGGCTACGGAGAAGGAGGAGTTGTGTCAAGACATACGAAACGAGTATCAGGAATTGAAGCTCTCATACAAAAATCTGAGAAGGCAGCTGCAACAAGTAACGGAAGTGGTCCCGCAAACGCTCGTTCGCAGAAAACGAGGGTGGTTGGATGCAGGGGGAAAATTGCTGAAAACAGTGTTTGGAACCAAGGACGAGGAAGATATAAGCAGCTTAAATAGTACGGTGGGGGGAGGTGCAGGAGTTGGCGGAGGAGACAAAGTCGAAAGTGGATTGGCACACGACACGTATAGGAAACATGGAGCAGGGGATATTGAATGTCACTAGAAGAGTGCGGGAGGTGACGTCAGAACTAGAACGGTATGCAGCAAGTACCAGGAAAGTGGTGAATGGGAATATAGGGGCTATACAGGGGATATTGAGCCGAATAGAAGGTAAAATACAAGTAGCAACTTTATTGAGGTTATTAGCAGACAGGGTGGATGATACGCGTGTCGAATTGGAAGCGTTATATGAAGCTATGCATCACGCAGTACATGGGCAATTGAGTGCCACTTTGTTAGGTTTAGATCAGATGCTGAAGGCGTTGCTGAAAGCGCAGAAAGAGTTCTCGAAAGGATTGCATCATGTCGTGCCTCCGGTGAAGCGAAATTTACCGTTATTCTATCGCGTGTCTAAAGTGAGAGTAATTATGGATCAGGCGAGTATACACATAGAAATGCAAATACCAGTGATGGGTATCAATTCGCGGTACCAGTGTTATACAGTACACCAGTATCCAATTAGAGAGGGTGCACTTGGGAATTGGGCGCAAGTGCAAACTCGGGAAGTGTTGTTAGTGTCAAGATGGAGGAGTGCTCATGTGGTAATGTCTACGGAAGATTTGATAGACTTTTTTAGGGGAAGTGTTTTTATTTGTCCAGCAAAGGAGGTGGCAACCCACAAATATTCGTGTGAGATGCAGTTGTTCTTGGGGAATAAGGGAACCTTAGAATGCTAAAAGAAGGTGTTACTTCCGAGACGGAAATTTCAGAAAGTTGGGGAACATTGGATTTACTCTGTGTTCGAACTAGAGTCCGTAGTTGCCACTTGTTACAGAAATGGTAGATTGACAGATATATCAAAGCTTGAATTGTAGGGAAGTGGGTTATTGATTAATGGCACTGGATGTGAAATAGAGGGGAAGCATTTTCACCTACCACCTACTTTCATGGGTACAACAATGATTAACGTGACACAGCCCATCTTGCATTATCCAGAGGAACCACCACACATATTGCCTCGCCAGAACCTAACGTTTATTAACGAGTCCTCGGATCCCACTTTGCTACAATCTTTAGATAGCCTGATTATCTCAGAAAAAGTGCAGATCTCAGTTAATCAAATACTGCAGCACGTGCAGCAATATCGGGAGAAATGTAAGCAAAACACAATTATATTTGGTGTGTAAACGACTAGGGTAATCACAGTTCTAGAGTTTATTTGTGCAACTTACTTTTGTATACGGAAAAAGATGTCTCGTTCTGAAATAACAACCATACATCAAATACCTATGGGATGGATCGGCAGTAGTGGAAAGTAATGTAAATAGATAACCAATAATAAGATTGGAATCAGTATTAAGTGTAATTAGATTATTAGCGGATGAAAAAAGTTTGACAGTGTTGAAGGAGTAGTTGTAAGATACCTGTAGAGTATAAGGGAGTATGGCGTGCACAAGCAATAAGTCCATGGTTGTAAAATTCTGGACGAATTTTCTTAAAGGAGGGGGACGTGTAGTGTCGCAGAATAGTAAAGAGTTGGAAACGTGGAATATTGTCAAAGTTTCGTTGCCTATGCCGAGAGCCAGAGGCAGTAGGTTAGCCAAGAGGTAAGAGGATTGCACATGTATGGAATGTGTCGTCATGAAGGGGCAATGGCCTGGTTACACACAACAGGCGAGAGAGAATTGCTTAGCACGAGGGTTTGTGTTGGATGGAGACTTTCGTAGAGTGCAACACAGAGGTATAGCGTCAGCTGTACTGCATTTCACAACTTCGCGTAAGTCTGCCGTAACAACACGTAACTCTGTCGCAAGAACACCAAAGGGGCGAGTACGACAGATGAGTCAGCAGTGTAAGTGGAACAAATGCGTTCATTACAAACGACCATGACGTCAGGACGTCGCTCGTGCTTCCTTTAAATACGCCAGCTTTGATAGCAACAAGGCACTCACAGTTAAACTTACAGGGAGATGTGTACTGGGTCTCTGCGTAGCGCTCAGCTCGGTGATCGACATGTTAATCTTTATACAGGGCAGGGCAGCCCATCCAGCAGCAGACGTGAGGGAACAGTCCTTTCTGCTCCCGCTTCAATCATCAACCCAGGATAAGCAGACACCGCGGCCGACTCGCTCGCCGCCAATGGTGACCACATCAGTGAGCCATCGTCGAGACTGTGTGGGGCCTAGGCCCTGTGCATCTGCCGTCACAACCGGGTGAGCCGACGACGCTGGTGGATTGCAGCCCGTTCCGCCCGTCCATCGCGGACGAGTTACCAGGAGGATCAGGGAAGAAGACGCTCCGCACTACGAGACACTCCGCACTACGAGAATGCCTCTCGTGCCGACAGCGCCGGGTCTCCAAACCGGAGCCTCCACGCACAGCTGCCTGCTGTCCGCAGCCGAGCCGGCCGCCCAGCCAGGCGCCGCCAGCCACACGCGGCCGAAGCAAGCGGCGCTGCGCTAGCAAGACTGGTGCGGCCCGGAGTTGGTGTCATCGCTATGAGTCAGCGAGGACTCGGGGAAGGTCGTTGATATCACCAAGCTCAGCCAGCCTGTGTTATGCGGGCCACATTGTACTCGACAGGAATAAAGGTGTTATGAATTAATAATGTTTCTTTGGCGTTTCTGACACGTCCACGGTCATTTCCTAGCATCCTGACAACTGGAGAGGTCACCGCTCGGCCTCCATTCCACCGTAGGCGACCGGGACCACCGGGGCGCCTACAGATTTAGTGTCTGAAGTCCTCACGCCCACCGCTTACGGTGGTATTAGAAGTATTCGAACTGCCCACTACAGCACTGGCCTACAGTATTTGGGCTGACATTGTTGGTGACTGTTTAGTAGGACCTAACTTTCTTCCACCCAGGCTCAACAGACAGTTATCATAATTTTGTAGAGAATGTTCTACCTGATCTGTTAAAGATGTACCTTCAGCTGTGTGACAAAAGACGTACTTCATGCACGACAGAGCCCCTTCTGATTTTAGTGTCTGATGTCCGTTGGCTTCTGAATGACAGATTGCGCGACAGATGGCTAATTAGAGATTGTCCAATCGCATGGCCTCCATGCCGTCCGGACCTGAACTCACTGGGATTTTATTTGTGGGGGCATTTGAAAGCTTTTTCTAAGACTGCAAAACCAAACGCAGTACACCATTGATACATCAGTGCATCTGAGATTAACTATGACTGCTGGTTAATGCATATATCAGTGTACTTGGTTGGCGTATGGAAAAACACCTGTGAGAAAGAGTTGCACGTGATGTTCGTATGTGTTTTGCATTATTAATGAGTTGGATAAAATGAGTTGTAACACGGAAATAAAGCGTTTCCAGACCCATGTTCGTGTAACGTAACTTCTTCGTCTCAGTTTGAGGAATGTATATTGAAATTTGTGCCGTACATTTGTGTTACACCTTGTACAAAGAACGTAAAAAAAATGTTACAAACTTCGAGGGTTCGCAGAGGCAGTCTTGAGAAACAAATTGAAAATAACAACCCATGTTCGGACACTATTCTACAACTACGGAGCATCGAAATATAAAGGAAACGAGCTGTCACTATGTAGGAAAGGCGAGTTGTTACGCTGTAGCCTCTGCCAACCATGCGCTTATTGGTCTCCACAGACTTTTGCAGAGCGTCGACGCTTTAGACGTCATCTACGCCCTGAATGTTGGCATTGCTCTCGTAGCATTGCTAGAAACACCTGTCCTAAGAAAGAGAACAATGTGGGCCAAAAATTATTACTGAAAGAAAACAATTCAGTTATTTGACTCTGAAAGAACCGGTTAGTGGCGAATCTCGCAATCATCTGAGGACTGTCTACGACAGTTTCGTTACACTGCTGCATTTGGTGACTCCACTAACTTCGAAGCAGGACATATTTTACTAAAGTAAGACTGGTTGCCACTTTAAGATTTTTGGGAACTCCAAGAAACTGCACATTTCTTAAATACAGTACTGTCGCTTGGTTCAAATGGTTCAAATGGCTCTGAGAACTATGCGACTTAACTTCTGAGGTCATCAGTCGCCTAGAACCTAGAACTACTTAAACTTAACTAACCTAAGGACATCACACACATCCATGCCCGGGGCAGGATTCGAACCTGCGACCGTAGCGGCCGCTCGGCTCCAGACTGCAGCGCCTAGAACCTCACGGCCACTCCGGCCGGCCTACTGCCGCTTCTCAACAGGTACTTTCGGAAGTAATCCCTGAAACTCACGAACCGATACAAAAGGAGATAACTTCCTGAGAATGTAAATCATTATATTTGGAAATTATTTCACTTGCAAAGACGTTTTATTGTTTGTCAGTATTCATAACTACAAGGAACTAATTCACTATGTAAGCATTGTATTCGGATTCCTTTTCTTACGTTTCACGCTCTGCAGCAGAACTGCTCGTATATGAAATAACCGAGGGACCTGTTGAAATGCACGTAATGAACTTTAACTCGCTGTCGATGACCGTGCGGCGAACTTCCTAATTTTACACACACACACACACAAAAAAAAGAAGTATTTCGTATCTGCAGGACAACAGCCTGCCCATATATCTCAACTGGTACTTTTTATAATTTTTATCCTTTTTTCAGTTGAAAGCAATGAGTGTGCCACGTTGATTAATCGCGCCTGGTTTCTTATGATACGTGTAGTACGTCTTTTCCTGCACGTAATGCGGCGTGTTGTCTTCACCGTTTTTCAGATACCTGCAACTGTTTTTAGTTTCTCTACAAGGTTTTGTAGTGCCTGATTTCTGGTGCAATTCGAGCAATACTGCTTCTCAGAATCATCCCACAAATATTTTAAGTTCTTGTAGAGTTGTAAGAGCTCCATAGTAACTCGACGCTTAATAGCAATACTGACTTTTACAATGCACGTACGCGCGACTCTCTCACGGTAAAGTTCAATGCACCACTGATGAGCATTACCATACAGCAGCGCTACAGACGAGCTGATGCAGTCAGGTGGTTAGGCGATCGAGTGGCACGACCACTCGACGAGGATCCGACAGGAGATCTGTCAACTGACACAGCTACACACAGCTTGACAACGCATCTGATCCTACCATATCCGCGCGACCGCCTGACCAAATTAGGTCGTCTGTAGGCCGCTGAATACCGTCGGGTCCACTGCCGGGAGTTAGGCGTATGGGTAGTTAGCTTCACCACTCACGTTTGCTGTCGGTCGTTTGGTTAGCGGAATATTATTGCATTACAAATTTGACCCTCTGAAGTATCGTCAAATGGCCTTTTCGGCATTGGTTCCCATCCTCTACTTTTTTTTTCTGACGCCCAACACAACCACTTAAATTGAAATTATTTTGCTGATCCTGTGTATGTACATAATTTAACGTTTGTCGAACAATGAAACGGTCAATAAGATAAGCTACATAATTTGCTTATTGCCTTTCTGAACATTTGAATTATTGTTGTGGGATGAAAGCCTCCATTTATCTTGCTTATTGCAATGTATTCAGAAATCAATTTTAATTTACGTTACTTAAATTCATTGTATCCATTTTGTGATTTAAATTAACAGTTTATGTGTATATGATATGTGAAAAATCGCTTTCTTCAGTTCAGCTGTGATATACGTACTCTGCATTCCATCTATGAAGAAGATGTATGTGACGAAATGAGCCTACTCAAATCTATTTTCAATGTAAGGGATACAAATTCTCCTTCATAAACACAATATTTTTACGTATTCAAAGTAAACGAAAGCGACCATCATCAGTAATACATCGTAAAAAAAAAAACAGAAATACCAAAAATCTTCCAGTTTTCCATTGCTTGCTAAGGTCATACAAACTTATAAATCTATTTAAACAACCAGCTGTATAACTTTCCTTTAATAGAAACAATAGACTACAAAATCTAATTGGTCACTATAGTAAACCCAGCAGACATTGGAATCAAAATCTGGCTTACATTATCTCATGTTCTCTCGTATATATGACAAACAGGATGAAACTTTGTCACCTGTTATAGAGATTATATGGATGTCATACGACTGGATGAAACAAATCCAGCTTTGTGTCTCACTGACTGTGATATCAATGGCAACTGTTCTTTGTTTCTTGCTACTGACAAAGTGTTACAGATGGATCTCCTCGAATTGTAAGAGATTTAAGCTCAAAACTAAACTCACCCCAAAAAATCCTTAACGAACGAAGTAAATCAACACAAAATATTTTCTTCAAGAAGATCCAAGAATTCCTTGCACCGAAAAAGACAGTAATGAACAAGAATCAACCTCCTTTATTTTCTCATATTCATTTATCAATTACGTCACTCTGTTTATTTGTAACTGTTTTTCTCTTCATTATTTCATTTTGCCGTGGCTCCACTGAAGAAAAGTGTAACGCAAACGGTACTGGCTCATCCATTCTTTGATTAGATAGTTAACATTTCACTCCATTTGTTTATCTTTTGTGTAGCTTTATGGTCCATATTATGTACATTGTCAACGTACGAACACAGCTGCACCTTGTTCAATGAGATGCATTGTATGTACTTGTAAGTGTTTATGCAGTAATAAAATGCGTCATAAGTCAATAATCATTACGGGGTAAAGTGGGATACGTGGGATCTTCATATTCTTTGTACTTTTATTCATTCTTTGTTTACTGTCAATGATTCTGAAATGTAGTACACCTACGCACCTTAAATGAAACATTTACTACTATAATCGTGCCTACTACAATCTGATAGGTTAACTAAGGTGCTTGATTAAATCCAAGGATAGTGATCTTCCTATATTTCCACATCTTAATACCAGCTAGTTTTTGTATTTCATTGTTTGAATACACTATTTTTCGACTTGAGATATTTTATGTGAAGTACTGGCATGCAAGTACTCACTCTTCTACTACTTTGTCTATATAATCCGTTTATATAGTATGCACAATTATATGGGCTTTTTGTGTACTGACTTTTATGTGGCGAATGTTGCCACTCTGCAAAAGTAGCTGCGCTACCTGATTTGCCTAATACAGAAGGTTAGTTTTCAACATGCTCTGCTGAAATGTGTTTTCGTGATAATAATGCATTTCTCAGAACTCCGTATAGTTTATTATTATCATCGGCAATGGACAAAAAGCCGCCTTCAGGTAAGTAAGTACACATAACAATAAATGTGTAGCATCACCCCGATATATCGTACAGGAGTATTGTTACTGTGACTACTCCCATACTTGTCGGAAGGTCATCCCTGATGTTTGCAAATATAAACAGAGTTACCATGAGCACCCTCTACGGGTAGAGCACCGCCATGAAGGACAATCGCGACTAATGATCGGTTCCACTTCACCACGTTAAACGCAGATGTCTTGTCAACCAGGAAAGTTGCTCGGCCTGTTCACCGGAGTCAAAGTGTTGTGGTGCACACATGGAATCGGTTGCAGTTGATAGGTAGTGTTGAGGGATTACGCCGTGCAGGCCATTTATACGAGCTTTGAGTAAAAGGAGCCAGCCGCTGTGGACGAGTGGTTCTAGGCGCTTCAGTCCGAAAGCGCGCTGCTGCTACGTCGCAGGTTCGAATCCTGCCTCAGGCATGGATGTGTGTGACGTCCTCAGGTTAGTTAGGTTTTGGTAGTTCTAAGTCTGGGGGACTGGTGACCTCAAATGTTAAGTCCCATAGTGCTTAGAGCCATTTGAACCACTTTGAGTCAAAGGAACCGTGAGCTGAGTGCTCCAGAACTGAATTCGGCGTTCAAGGATGTTGCAGGAAGTTACGTATTGCATTAAAGTGTTGGGACACGATTAGATGCTGCCAAACTCTATTCTCGGCGAACATGGCGAGAATTACGTCGTACACCACAACACCATGGATTCCGTTACTGATGGGCAAGAAAACACGCAAACGGACGCCCCATGATTGGCGTCAGGAGTTGTTTATGGAAGAAACTCGGATCTTTCTATACACTGATAATCGTAGACAATGTATTTGGAGACAACCCGTAAATATCCATCGCCTCCAGCTTTGTGTCCTAGATGTGCAACAGGATGTGGTGGAGTGTTGTTACACTCCACCGTATACCTCTCGCGGTTGTTGACGGCAGTCTCACTGCTCTGCAGTACAGGGACAAGATTTTGCCACAAATAGTGGGACTGTGTTGCTAACATTGTTATGACAATTTCATCTTGATGGATGATATTTTGCGTGTTCATCGTGCTGTTCTCGTGAACGCATTCCCACAGTGGGGTAGGATCACTAGAATGGAATGGCCTGCCTGTTTCCATGGCATGAACTCAATCTAACATGTGTGGGGTGTCATGAACTCAATCGAACATGTGTGGGGTCGATTGAAGCGGACTGTTTTAGGACGTCGACAACGACCACGGGCTCAGTGCAATTTATGAAGACTCATCATTGCAGACTGTGACAGTTAGGACAGGTCTGGCTGGTTGATCTCATGGATGGCGTGGCACGACGGATTCAAGCCTGTATCAGAGCAAGAGGTCGTTTAACCACGTATTCCTGTGCTAGTGGGTGTTAGAGCTGCACCTTTTTTAGATTGAAGTCAGCTGATAGGTATTCCTGCTTAAGGGAAGTCTCTCTAACAAAGAAACCACTTTCGACAAAGCTTAGGTAGCCGAGTAATGAGGGAATCTGCCTCCATTTTGATGTCCAGACACTTTCACACGAACTATATTAGTTTACACATCGTCTGGACATCAAAATGGAGGCAGACAGATACGAAAAAAGCCGCCTGTACTGTCGCAGTAAGTAAAAACTAAATTTACATCCATATCGACAGATAAGCTATGGTCATGGCGATACATTAAAGTGTGACACGTCTTTCTGCCATAGAACCAGCACCCAGCATTATGCTACTACCAGTAATGATGTAACTTCCCGGATCCTCCCGAAATCATCTGAAGATGAACCCGAAAGGGTTCGAAAACCGGTTCATGTAATAAAGCATTATTATTGAAAGAAGTGACTGGTTGCAGTTGTGTGTAACTTATTTACATTCAATATTCAGTCACTGGTCTAAAATTTCCGTAATGGATAAGCATAAACTTCTAACTGTTGTTATTTATAAATCCCCAGACTCCGATTTCACAACATTTTTGCTAAAGCTACAGGAGGTTCTTGGTTCACTTTATAGGAAATACAAAAAGTTTGTTGTATGTGGTGACTTCAATATTAATTGAATAAGTGATTGTGCAAGGGAAAGGATGCTGGTAGACCTCCTTAATTCATATAATCTTATGCAAAACGTACTCTTTCCAACGAGAGTGCAAGGGAACAGTAGAACAACCATAGACAACATTTTTGTTCATTCCTCATTACTAGAAGGGCATTCTGTTAGCAAAAAGGTGAATTGCCTTTCAGATCATGATGCACAAGTTTTAACTCTAAAAGATTTTTGTGCTCCAACACATGTTAAATATAATTATCAGCTTTTTAGGAAAACTGATCCAGTTGCTGTAGTGACCTTTGTAAACCTTACCAAGGAACAAGAGTGGAAAGAAGTTTATAGTGCTGATACAGTAGACGATAAATATAATGCTTTCCTCAAGACTTTTCTCGTGCTCTTTGAAAGTTGCTTTCCGTTAGAACGTTCAAAACAGGGTACTAGCACAAACAGGCAGCCTCGGTGGCTGACACTAGAGGGATAAGAATATCCTATAGAACAAAGTTGCAATTATATCAAAACGTTAGAAACAGTCAAAATCTAAATGCAGCAGCTCACTACAAACAGTACTGTAAGGTGCGTAAAAAAGTTGTTAGGAAGGCTAAAAGTATGTGGTATGCAGATAAAATTAAAACCATATGGTCTGTCGTAACGGAAGTGGCTGGTCTGCAGAGACAGGTCGAGGATATAGAATCAGTGCGTAGTGGGAATGTCCGTGTTACTGATAAGTCGCATATATGTACAGTATTTAATAATCACTTTCTGAATGTAGCAGGTGAACTAAATAGAAACCTAGTCCCAACAGGGAATCATATAGCGCTTGGAGAAAAAAGTGTTCCGAGACTGTTACCTGAAATGCTCCTCCATGATACTGACAAAAGGGAGATTGAGTTAATAATTAAATCACTAAAAACCAAAACTCTCATGGATATGATAGGGTAACTATCAGATTACTGAAGTATTGTTCTATGTATGTTAGCCCAGTACTTAGCCATATCTGTAACTTTTCTTTAGGATTGGTCGGTTTCCTGACCGATTAAAGTACTCGGTAGTGAAGCCACTTTATAAAAAGGGAGACAGGGATGATGTTGACAATTATAGACCTATTTCTATGCCATCGGTGTTTGCTAAGGTATTCGAGAAGGTTGCATATACAATGTTACTGGAGCATTTAAATTCACATAATTTGCTGTCAAATGCACAGTTTGGTTTTAGAAATGGTTTAACAAATGAAAATTCTATATTCTTTTTTCTGTGAGGTTTTGGACGGATTAAATAAAAGGTTGCGAACGCTAGGTGTTTTCTTTGATTTAACGAAGGCTTTTGACTGTGTTGACCACAAAATATTACTGCATAAACTTGACCATTATGGAGTAAGTATTGGTTGGCCTCTTACTTTAAGAACAGAAAGCAGAAGGTAATTCTCCGCAATATTGAGAGTGGTAGTGATGTTTAGTCCCAATGGGGCACTGTTAAGTGGGGTGTTCCCCAATGGTCGATGCTGGGGCCACTGCTGTTTCTTATTTATATAAATGATATGCCTTCTAGTATTACAGGTGATTCAAAAATATTACTGTTTGCTGATGACACCAGCTTGGTAGTGAAGGATCTTGTGTGTAATATTGAAACATTATCAAATAATATAGTTCATGAAATAAGTTCGTGGCTTGTGGAAAATAATTTGATGCTAAATCACAGTAAGAGTCAGTTTTTACAGTTTCTAACTCACAATTCAACAAGAACCGATATTTTGATCAGACAGAATGGGCATATTATAAGCGAGACGGAACAGTTCAAGTTCCTAGGCGTTCCGATAGATAGTAAGCTGTTGTGGAAAGCTCATGTTCAGGATCTTGTTCAGAAACTAAATGCTGCTTTATTTACCATTAGAACAGTATCTGAAATAAGTGACAGTTCAACACGAAAAGTAGTCTACTTCTCATATTTTCATACGCTTATGTCATATGGTATTAGTTTTTGGTGTAATTCTTCTGATTCAAAAGGGGTATTTTTGGCTCAAAAACGAGCTGTTCGAGCTATATTTGGTGTAAGTTCGAGAACCTCTTGTCGACCCCTATTCAATACTCTGGGAATTCTGACGTTGCCATCACAGTATATATTTCCTTTAATGTCGTTTGTTGTTAGCTTATTCCCAAGAGTTAGCAGCTTTCACTCAGTTAATACTAGGCAGAAATCAAAACTGCATGTGGAATGCACTTCCTTGACTCTTGTGCAGAAAAGAGTGCACTATTCTGCTGCAACCATTTTCAATAAGCTACCACAAGAACTCAAAAATCTTAGCAGTAGCCCAAACACTTTTAAGTCTAAACTGAAGTGTTTCCTCATGGCTCACTCCTTCTATTCTGTCGATGAGCTCCTGGAAGAGCTGAAAAATTAAGCAAATTCCAGTGTTAAATTGCTGATTTTCTTTATTTAAACTTACGAACTGTCGCCTGAATACATTTCTTATATTTCATTTTATCAATTTCTACTATCGTGTTATAATTTCATGTGTTGACTCGTTCCATGACCATGGAGACTTCTCCTTAATTTGGTCCCACGGAACAATAAATAAATAAATAAATACAAATAAAATATAAATGTTGAGCACGAATGCCGTTAAAAATGATTTCCTCGTTACACAAATCTTTATCTTCTTGATTTGGTGATCTGGACACGCTGCAAATGAATATAAACGTATGCCTCAGAGCCAGTTTTTGTTTTCTGTGGCATGAACTTCTAAATAACTGGATGATGTAAAACTTTTGTTAATGTGTGTATAAAAGATTATTGCCTTTATTTACTTCATTCTGGCAGCTACGGCCTAGTGCAAATTAACTGCTGTGGTGTTGTATAAGTATTAAATTATATAAAACTGTCGTTTTTGAAATTATTTAGTTGCGACAGGGTCCGCAACCGTTATAAACTTTTTAAAGAAATACTTTTCCTGAAACAACAGCCATTTTATTTTGCGTACCACGCTGTTTCGCCTGAGTAGCCATTCGTAAGTAAAATACTTAACGCGTTAAATACAAATGTCTTAGATAATAGCCATTTTCATGGAAAATATGTGGTTGGCAAGGCTTAAAAATCTGTTGCTAAGATATTCGCTACGCTACAAAGTATATCAGAAAACTACGCTATTTACTATAGTCAATTAGCAGTGAATCGTGTGCAGCCACAGATCTTGGCGTGTACTTCTCTTTGTACCGTACTGAGTATCTTCTCTACAGCTTTCAAGCCCAGTGAAGCTCAGACTGCCAATAAAATTGACTGTAACGCTAAACATATGTAACTCAAGCGAAACAAACATGTGTAGTTCAGGCGAAACATTTTACTTGACAATGGGTACACAGCCGAAAAGACGTACTTCGAAAAATAAACTAAAGAAACTGCGGTTGTTGGAATTTTACTTCTTTAAAACTGTCCTTTTTTACATTGTTTGAAGCCATTTAATTGTCTTTTAGCATTTGGTTCTTCTCACCAAACAATGTACACAGCTAGTACCGACTGGACAGTGTTTCTCAGTCACGTCAGATACATGACCAATCACTGAAATAAAGTAGTTCTTTACCTATTACTCACCCATAATAGCCGCGTCTTTATTGTTCCCCTGACACGATGTTTACAGTCATATATTTTATCAGTTCTGCGTAGTCATTCCGAACCGTAATCACACGCCTTTCTTATTGTCACTTCCGTCAACCTTTGTCTGTCGGGAGCTTTGGACTCCTTCTGACTGCGAACGTCGTTCGGGCTGTCACGTTGTTGTGCCTTTAGTGCGATGTCTCTACATGAGTGCCATCCCGTAAGCAAGTGAACATTATACACTAACAAAACATGTACAGCTCACTTGATAGTCTGGTTAACACAATACTTTTCTAAACGATTACTTTTTCCACGTTTCCTGTTGAAACAAACAATTAAATCGAAGCTCTGGATTTGGAGTTCTTTCAAACAGTAATTTAAATATTAAAAGTTAAGAAAATCATCTGTTCATATACATGTGGAGTGACATCCGAGGTGATTGAAAGTATGTTTCTCCTACAAGAGGATAGTATTTTCACTGTCCCTGAATATCTAGATAATCAGTAACCATAAAGTCTCATTTTTTAATCTACATTGATCTAAACTTTATTCCACATTCTTTTTACTGAGGTTATTGCACCTGAAACTTTCTTGAACATCGTTACTGTCTTGTTACCTGAGCATCCTTGATTGTAATACGAATAAATTGCTTTGATAACTGAAAAAATGGTTTTTAAAATGCTCACAGTAAATTAAGGTGCAATCGAATTACATTATCGCGTATAAAGTAATGCTTTTAATGCTGCGTTTCTTCGAACTGCATTCAGTACAGTACGTTAACGTACTTGTATTTACTGTGACCTCATTCAGACACTGTTAGACACTAAAACATTTCTTGCTGACGGGAAACAAAGTATAAATTAATGTAGGCACTGTTACTACTGAGTAAATAAGTCATGGGACAACTGCCTTTCGAAGGAAATTCTATCAATGGTACACATCACAAAGCTACAAAAGCATTTTGTGTGATGCTAATGTTTTGCCTAGGGTTATTCTATTTTTCTGTTTTCTTTATTGTGTACAGTCGTATTTTATTCTGTACGAATGTTGTAGCAAATGTGATTAGTGCAAAGCAGCTGGATTTCCATGTTTCACAGACATCGTCAGTGTATGTTTCAAATGGTTCAAATGGCTCTAAGCACTATGGAACTTAACAGTTGAGGTCATCAGTCCCCTAAATGTAGAACTACTTAAACCTAACTAACCTAAGGACATCACACACATCCATGCCCGAGGCAGGATTCGAACCTGTGACCATAGCAGCTACGTGGTTCCAGACTGAAGCGCCTAGAACCACACGGGCACAGCGACCGGCCATCGTCAGTGTAGAACGTGTTTATTCTTCTTTGAGTAAATTAATGATGCAAGTAGCTTTCATAATTAATTATTATTCTTATTATAAAAGTAAGTATTTTAATGGTTATTCGGTTTATTTTTGTCATATGATCACTGGCGTTGTTTTATGTATCAGACACGCCTCAGTTGATCACTAATAACATGGTCGTCGATAGTCTGATCTCCAGATAGCTACTAGAAATTCATTAGGAAAACCGCAGACAAAGGGTACAGAGTGAGGCGTATGATTAGCAAAAACATGAGTAGCGACACCCTTACACGGACACTGGCAATAACAAAACAGTGGAAGAAGTGAAAGAGTTCTTCAGGAAAAAATATTTTATGATGTTCTGGAAATGGTTCATGGAAGTTTTGGTCTGAAACACAGGGACGTATGAAAGCGAAACCGGGACCATCTGCAATTTGGGGAAGGAGCGGCTGGAAGAATTTGAATGCTGAATCTACGAAACCATGTAAAAAATTAACTAGGCAATTAAATTATATCGGAAGAGATACTAAGAAAATAGATGAAAAACAAGTGTTTGTCAAACTCATCCCATAGGATGAATGAGGTAGGCAGTCATTAATTGTGACATCCGAATACAGCTAAGATTACACTGGAAGTCACAAAGGTGGGTAAAATTTGTGGGAGTGAACAAAGAATAGGAATCGCCCAAGGGAATATTAAAGATGTTGAGAGATCATCAAAAAGTTCCAAGACACGGAGAAGTGACGACTTTAAAATATGGAAAAAGCATATATATGGTAATGAACTACAGTACCAAACGTCACTAAAATATTAACTTAATTACTTGTTCAGTAATAGAGAACGTCGATTACGATTTGGAACGAGAACTAATTCAAATGACGATCATGTCTGGCTCCATCAGAAGCAATTTAAAAAATCCTGAAAGAAAGAGAAAGATTTCATTATATGCATTCGTCTTCTGTTAAACATTAGATACATTACATAAATTGTGCAAAGAAATAAGTGAAATAAGGGAGACGGATGAGGTAAGCAGTGAAACATTTGAGACAAAAGCCGACACCAGAATCAAACCATTTTCTTAACTAAAGTTTCACCTCCAGTGGGAAGCAGATCGTTACGTGCAGATTAATTGACTTCTTGTAACGAGGACGTGGCGTTTCCCTAAGACATCGTTAGCAGTTAAAACACAAATCTCCTTTCAGATTGTGCTAATCAGAGACAACGACGAACACTCCACGATAAAATAAGCCTAAAGGGACGTGGAAGATCAGGTAACTTTTTCACGTCACAATTAGCGAGGGAAAACGTTTGAGGTATGTATCAAAGAAATAATTAGAAACAGTTGAAAGGAAACAAAACAGCGATTACGAAACCTACTTATCATCAAAATGAAATAAAACAACATTTAAAAAGCTGATAATACAAAGCACAGACTTACCTTTGACTAATACTTCTTTTCACAAAGTGTTCCTGTATCGACGTTATGTTCATGTTACTTAGGAGTATTCAAAAAATATTATTCGAATTTCTCGATTCTATGTACGAAACCGCTCGTACGACTGTAATATGTGTTTTTCCATTGGCCTTTGAAGATACAGCTCTCCGAATTAATGCCGGATACTTTTCCTGCATAAAAACAAGTATCCCATTTAGGAAATTATACAGTATGCACAAGAACAAAGACTGAAAAATAACAATGGGTGAACTACAGTGATGTACTCATATTCACTGACGACTGTATTGCTCTTTGTGGAAAAGAGAAGGAATAGCAGAACCTGTTGAATGGGACGACTCTTAACCCTGCTCAAAATATGAATTGAAACTATGAAAGAGGAAGAGGAAAGTATAAAGCAAATAGAAAAGTACTAAGTAGCAGCAGCAGAAATAAGATTAACGACAAACTTAGTATTAAAATCGGAGGAACACTGAGCAGATAAAGTAAGGGGCTTCTGTCTTGGAGCCAAAACAGGGCGTGCTGGACGAAGCATGGAGAATAAAAGAACCTTATTAGTATAAGCAAATAGAGAAATCCCATGAGAAATGAATGTAGTAATTATGCAAATTCTTTGTTGCAGTGGCAGTTCCAGCGGAATCTGCAGTCACGATAATGTGAAAATTTACAGAACAGTGCTGGAAAAGTGTCATCGATCTTTTCACTGAGTTTTCCTCGTTCAGGCCTTTTCAAGTTACGGAAAGTCATCGATGCTGTACTTTGCAGCGCGGGCTCCATTAAAACATAAGCATGGCAGAGCTATACGTGATTGTCATCCGTCCCTAACTTTCTCAAGAATGATCTCCACCACTACTGCGCAACGGTATCTCAACAGTTGTTTCCGTTTGTCACTCGACAAAGAAGATCATTGATGGATTACAAATTCCATATTCAGTTTTCTATGGCAGAGCTGTTGTAGTAGACTCTGAAGAACAAAACAGTACATAATCTATTAGCCCAACTGCATCAGTCGAAACAGAAAGTATAATTTTACGCTCCAGAAGAGAGGGAAAAAACGCAAAATTTGGAGGTCGAGATGATGTCTTTGAGAAACTGGAAAAGACGTAGAATCTAATAACACTTATTTTTCGAAGTTTAAAGCCTGTTTCTTTCACGAGGAGTGTTAATGACGATTATTTTTATTGATATCCATCAGTACTTTCTCAACCATTTTGTCTGCTTTCTGTTGCAGATTTTCAATTTTCGTTTCATACCACATATGGGGCTAAATACTTTTAGTAATATTATCTAGCTCTATTTCGTAACTCGATGGTTAGCATGGGTTTAATCACATTAAGAGGAAATTTTATAACGTTGAGTCAAAATTTGAAATCAGTAGCCGGCCGGAGTGGCCGACCGGTTCTAGGCGCTTCAGTCTGGAACCACGCGACCGCTACTGTCGTAAGTTCGAATGCTGCCTCGGGCATGGATATGTGGTGTCCTTAGGTTAGTGAGGTTTAAGTAGTTCTAAGATCTAGGGGCTGATGACCTCCGCTGTTAAGTCCCATAGTGCTCAGAGCCATTTGAGCCATTTGAAATCAGTACTCATTAATAACAAGAAACCCTGTACCTTACCTATACCCAAAAGATGCTTAATATTTTGATATTAAAGTAATCTATCTTGAAAATACTAACGGGATATCAATTGTTTGAGTTATAATACGTTTTACGTACTTGTTGGTAAATTTAATTCCTTGTACACGATCGTTTTCAAACTCACCGAATCAGATACATCAAAAATGAAAATATCAAAAATTATCACTCTTTTCGAAAAATTTCTGCGGACCCCGTAGTTACACCCACAGTCTGCGACAAGACTGATAAATTCACTTTAGTACAGCTGTCTGCTTGTGGATATACGACAGAACTGAAATGAGTCAGCTACCTTTCCGCTGTCTTATCCCTGGAAATGTATGAAATATATATTTAGATGCCCTTCGTGAATCTTAGGAACGCTTTTGTTCTATCGATGAAATTTTTCATAAATTTTTGTCGTACTTCCTCTGTAGTTCTGAAATTACAAGTTCAATCTCGACCTTGAGATCTTTAAGGGATCATCGTATGCTGGAGTACACACGAGATTTCAAACACCCCTCAGAAAGAAGTCACACGGTGTCACATCACGAGCTCTGGGTGACAAAATCACATCAAGGTTGTAAGAAATCACCCGTCCAGGGAACCTCTCTCGTAACAAGCTCATTGCTACAATGGATGTGTGATAGATTGCGTCATCTTGTTCAAAGCGAACGACTTCAGCATTCACACGGTCCACTTCAGGCCACAAAAACTCTAACACAAGGTATTCTAATTTTTTTTTAAATTTCTACGGTTTGTAGAAGGGACTGAGTAGAATTTATTTTGAACTGAGATCCATATCTGGAAAAGTAGCGTTTCCGTGCTACAGCTACATGTTTGCCAGGTAGGTATGGTTATGTTACGGGGTGATCACGTCAGATCGGCTGATGTCATTTGACGTCTGTCCTACTTAGTGATCTGGTTCGAGCCTCATTCACGTCTCTGTGAATGTTAGAGCAATATGGTTGGGTATGCGTTTGCAGAACGCACTAACATGATCCTTCGGTATGGCGAAGCTCACGGTAATGAAATAGCTTCTCTTCGCCTTTATCAAGATCATTTTCCACAACGTCCGACTCCACAGTATACCCTTTTATCCACAATTACGTAACTGCTTCTAGATAGTGGTACTGTCATCGCAGTGTTCCAAGGAGACGCCGCACACCGCCTAATTGGAAGGGGCGGTAATGCTTCATGTTGAATGGAACCCGTGAAGAAGTACACGAGGAATTTCGCGTGCAGTGGATGTTGCTCCCAACAGGGTCAGGTATGTTCTGCTGGAACAACGACTACATCCATACCAGCTCCAAAGGATACAGTTACTAATGCCAGCCGATTTTACACCACGCACTGAGTTTGTAAGTAGGCTGTTTATGTTTTCTCTATGTAAGTAGGCTGTTTATGTTTTCTCTATGTAAGTAGGCTGTTTAGGTTCTTTTATGGTAACGCCACCTCTGTATGAAAATCACTGGCTGTGCTGTGTGCAGTCTGTGGCTAGTTTGCATTGTTGTCTGCCATTGTAGAGGGGCAGCTGGATGTTAACAGCGCGTAGCGTTGCGCAGTTGGAGGTGAGCCGCCAGCAGTGGTGGATGTGGGGAGAGAGATGGCGGAGTTTTGAAATTTGTCATGAACTGCTATATTTATATATGATGATATCAAGGTAAATACATTGTTTGTTCTCTATTAATATCTTTCATTTGCTAACTATCCCTATCAGTAGTTAGTGCCTTCCATAGTTTGAATCTTTTATTTAGCTGGCAGTAGTGGCGCTCGCTGTATTGCAGTAGCTTGAGCAGCGAAGATTTTTGTGAGGTAAGTGATTTGTGAAAGGTATAGTTTAATGTTAGTCAGGGCCATTCTTTTGTAGGGAATTTTGAAAGTCAGATTGCGTTGCGCTAACAAAATATTGTGTGTCAGTTTAAGGACAGTCATGTATAAATTGTTCAAAGGGGAAGTTTCAAGTTCTGTACGCAGTTTATGTGCCGCTGCATCAAGGAGCTCCTAGAAGCCCCAAGGCGCATACTCTTCAGTGTTGAATGAAAATTTTGTCTTCTCAATTCTCGAAGCGACATGCCTGGACAACAAAAACCCACATTCCACGCATGTCTAGGGATCCCAGAACAGATTTTTATCATTGTATGGGCAGATATTCTGGATGATCATGTGACTGGAATGTAGAT
Source organism: Schistocerca americana (assembly GCF_021461395.2). Classification (NCBI taxonomy): domain Eukaryota; kingdom Metazoa; phylum Arthropoda; class Insecta; order Orthoptera; family Acrididae; genus Schistocerca; species Schistocerca americana. The sequence goes on along the minus strand of NC_060123.1, from coordinate 397,491,543 downwards.
TCTTCGACCCAAGCTCACGGGACCCACATACTTGACCTTTCTACAACAAGTACTGGAAGGCTACTTGGATGCTGTGTAGCTGAGCATTCGGAAGAACGTGTGGTTTCTGCATGACGGCGCATCTGCTCACTTTTCGCGTCATGTTCGGGAACACCTGGACCAACGATTTGGACTCAGATGGGCAAACCGAAGTGGTCCAGTCGCATGGCCTTCGCAGTCACCCGTTTACCTCCCCTGCACTTTCTCCTCTGGGGTCGAATAAAGAGTTTGGTTTACGTGTCTCCTGTAGAGACAGAAGACTGGTGACACGAGTTGTGGTCGTTGCAGGACTGACTGCAGACACACCTGGCGTGATACAGCTTGTGTACCAAAATATTATTCGTAGGTGCAATGTTTATACTTGACTTCGTGGTCGACACATCGAACCTTACTAGCACGGAAACGGCACGTTCGTGGACTGTGGTTCCCAATTCAAAATATTATATACTAAGTCCCCTTTACATGCCTTAGAAGTTTGTAATGGAAATCTTAGAGCACCCTGTATATTATCCACCACTGTGGACTTGCAACAGTTATCACTCAGTACGGCGACGTTTTCCGTAGAACGACAAACAGGAGGAAGCCTCGAGGGTTTACTGTCCATAAAACCGGTTTTCTGCAATAAAACTGCAACGCTATTGTTTTTCTTTAACTGGACGTAAGAAAGTTTTATTTTGATAAGAACTATCCCATAAATATATTTAAGTAGGTGAAACGTATGCTTTTAGAAATCAATATCAAATTCCTGCAGGACTTCCATTGTTTCTGCAAAAAGTAGGTAATTTTTATATGTACAAACATTTTAACACTTTCGAACCATCATCAGTACAGTTAAATGCTCTTTCATGTTTTGAGGTACGAACGAATTACACTTATGATTACTTTTGTGCAGCGAAAATTAGAACTAAGTCTTTTAAAGTAATGTAAGGTAGGTGTGAAAATAACTTTATTGTCCTCAGTAAGGCCACCCGATTTATTTTAGAAGGTTCTATCAGATCCTTCAGAGGACATCCACACCTGTTATTCACTGTCAATGGTGAAATCCACTACAGTTGTAACAATCTTTTATTTCTAAAGTGAAAGCACTACACGTTTCCAGGACATACGTCGAATCTTCAGGAGGACATCAAACTATGAGTTCACAAAGGTTTAACTAAGGTTGAAGTAGGTTAAAATATGTTATATTCTCTTGAAAGGTATGTATCAGAGATGCATTGTTCTAATGTGTTTTAACCTGTTTTAATCTTTCCTTTTTAGATATAACTAATTTTTACAATTGTAGCCGATTTTGTCATTGACATAAGAAAAATTGGAAATCTGTGGCAAAGACTATGGGACCAAACTGCTGAGGTCATCACTCCCTAGGTTAACGCACTATTTAATCTAACTTAAACTAACTTACGCTAAGGACAACACACACACCCATCCAGAGGGAGGTCTCAAACCTCGGAAGGGGGGAAGGGGGCGTCATTGACATAAGAGACGTTGTTGAGAAGTACTTGTGCTCCTGCTGTGAAACAGTACGGTTCAAGTGTCAGTCTGAAAATCTGAATTTTTTCTTGCAGCTTTACTCTTAAGAAGTGATTAACTTCTTTGACCGTCTACTCAGCGTTTCATATCCCTCCAACCCATCAATTCTAGACATGGCCTTAGGTGACTGGAGACGGAGCGCAAGCTCGGATTGTGCCAAGGATGAGGAAGAAAATCGGTCGTGCCTTTTCAAAGCAACCATCCCTACGTTTACCTGGAGCGATTATGAGAAATCACGAAAAACCTAAATCTGGATAGCCGGACGCGGGTTTGAACCGTCGTCCTCCCGAATACCCAGTGTGCTAACCACTGCCCCCCCCCCCCCCCCCCACGCCACAATCCACCGAGTGCAGTATATGGACTGGCGTTATTGGGCACCCCGTGTTCTACAAAAAACGCCATTTACTACGTATCTGGAATTTCAATTTAGAATATACTACAGCTGTTTAAAGTGACCAGATATTTTTTCGTAGCAGCTCAAAAGACATTCCAAAGCCATGCGAATTTTCAAGTTGGTCAGCTGAGAACTTCGCCCAAGTAGAGTCGTCATACCTTGAGGCTGCCTTACTTGCTTCTCCTACCCTATACTCTATAGAATGAACTATTTCTGTGAACATCTGCAAGTAAGATTACTAAAACGTTTATGTTATTCATAGGATAGTCATTATTAACTACAAGAGGGACACAAAATTTCTAATTCACCTAAAAATGTAATTACCTGAAGTGTGATGTATATGCCTCACTTAGGTCACATCGCCAAAATAGTTGCGTTCCGTTTCTCTGCGTTATCGCTCTGCCGGGCTCGATGGGGTCGTGTCCAGTGGAATGCAATTTCGGTAAATCTGTCCAGAAAGGGATTTGCGTCCGACCCAGCGATATCGTGTTGAATGTGCCGTGGCGCACATCCCGTTAAAAGCATCGAGCGGTACTTCATTTCCTCGATGAGGCCAGTATCAGCCATTGACACTAATTAAACGTATCCTCTTAATCCCACACAGTGGCGAAAAAATGTGTAATACCTTGTATATTGTTGTGGTCCAAACAAGTTAATGGTTATTTGACACCGGGCTTGTTACACGGCTATCAATTTTTATCTATTTTCATTTTTAAAGCCAGTTCAAATCGCTCGGGATTCACATGCAATATCGGAAACGGGATGCATTGATTGTGCTTTGTGACCAGTGTCACTGACTTTCATTACGCTGTGCTTCCGTTTAACGGTACGTCCACTACAGAACAAAAGAAAAAAAGATAAAAATGAGAACTTTCAATTTTTTCAGGCATGAAAACAATAGTTAGAATGTAAAATCACATGAAGATAGTCTTCATAATATCAAAGGAAAACAAGAAAGAAATAACTTTCTTGCACCCGTTAATACGTGTGTAGTTCTCACAAATCAAAATCCCAAGAACATATATTGTTAGGACTTCTTTATTCCCTCTGTTGTGATTCAGTTACGTTTTAAACATTATTATTATGAGTAGTGTCATGGGTTAAATGCAACTGTTAATTAAACGCGGCTCCCTATTTGCTATTTCCATTTTTATATGTTTTACGTAAGAGCCTTTTTTCGCTGCTGAATATACACCGACACAAATGTCTTCTTACGTCGTATGGTACTCAGAATAAAACTTCGTTTGACGCAATACGACTTTCTCTTCCATTTATTTTGTAGTAACGACAGTAGTTGAGTTACCTCAACGTTGCAAAGAGTAGGCTTTATATTACAGTATCTCGAAATCAAATGTTCATGCATAAAAGTCACGTCACCTAATTTTTGAGCCGAATGTTTTTTTTTTTTTTTTTACCAGGTGAAAACTTTGTTGTTACTTATTTTGAATATGCTGTTCATTTAAGTCTAATGTGGCTTACAGCAACTGCTGCTTAACAGATGCAGCTATGAGCTGATCGTATACACACCATCATTAATGTACGTTCACTGTCTGTATATCCTCTATAAATCATTCTGTGTAATCTTACGGAGTTCTGAATTAAATCTGATGGTTTGTGTACTGATTTCGTCACACAATATTTTGTTCACATCTGCATTACCTTATGTAATTGACTGTGATATTTGGTTTAGGTCAGCGAACTGCTTAGATTATTATTTAATGACTACTGACAACATCCACAGAAAACTCCCAATTATATTCAAATACCTCTGCTCTCCTCTGCCACTATTTTTCGTGGTCGTGCGGTAGCGTTCTCGCTTCCCACGCCCGGGTTCCCGGGTTCGATTCCCGGCGGGGTCAGGGATTTTCTCTGCCTCGTGATGGCTGGGTGTTGTGTGCTGTCCTTAGGTTAGTTAGGTTTAAGTAGTTCTAAGTTCTAGGGGACTGATGACCAAAGATGTTAAGTCCCATAGTGCTCAAAGCCATTTGAGCCACTATTTTTCCTCCTGTTTCTCTCCCCCCCCTTTCCTTTTCTCTCCCCGTAGCGAGGCAGCGGAGCGCATATGGATTGCCGTGTATTGGGCTTAAAATCATTGTCCGTACTTCTGACGGGAGATTTACCTACATAATTTCACACGATTCCTGACCTAGCGGAACAGCCAGTTAGCTTCCCCATCTTTCTCCACTTATAATGAGCTCTTTGTTGATACAACGCTAAACTTACTTCGTTTCCTTACCTTATCAGTCATATTTATCACCAAAAGATTCTTTAATGTTGATTTCTGCACACTTACTATTTACCGTTTCTCAATGGTACGTGTATCAACCCTCACCCCCCCCGCCCCCCCCAGTGCCCTCCCCCCTTCCCCTCCGCTCCGGTTGATATTCATTTCTACGTACCTCATAAACGGCTTACTCAAGCATCATTGGAGTTTCTTTTGCTGTATTATACATTAGAATGAATAACGACATCGCCGTATACACCAACGATAATACACTGAGATGTAAAATGATCTGGAATATCTCCTAATATCGTTTTGGACCTCCTTTGGTCGTACGTAGTGCAGCAACTCGGCTTGGTATGGACTTAACAAGTCGTCCCGTGCAGAAATGTTGAGCCTTGTTGCAGGTGCTGAATTTTGTGCACGAAATGACCTCTTGTTTATGTCCCACAAATGTTCAATAGGTTTCATAATGGGAGGTGTGGCTATCCACATCATTCGCTCGAATTGTCCAGAACGTTCTTCAAACCAATCGTGAACAGTTGTGGCCCAGTGACACAGGCATTGTCATCCCTTAAAATTCCATCGTTGCTTTGGAACGTGAAGTCTATGAATGGCTGAAAATGGTGTCCAAGTAGCCGAACGTAACCATTTCCAGCCAATGGTGGATTCCGTTACGCCAGAGAACCCAGTTCATTTCAAGGAAACGCAGCCCACACAGTTGTGGAGCCATCATCAGCTTGCACAGCGACTTGTTGACAACTTGGGACCATGGCTTCGTGGGGTCTGTGTTACACTCCAACTCAACCATCAGTTCTTACCATTTGAAGTCGGGACTTATCTGAACAGGCCACGGTTTTGCAATAGTCTACAGTGGAGAAGTGCTGCAGGTGACGTGCTGTTAGCAAGGACACTCGCGTCGGTCTGCTGCCAACGCCCATTAACGCCCAATTTCTCCGCACTGTCCTATTCAAAATCCGTTCGTCGTACGTCAGACATTGATTTCTGCCATTATTTCATGTAGTGTTGATCGTCTGTTGCCACTGACAACTTCAACAGACGCCGCTGCTCTCGGTCGTTAAGTGAATGGGTCACTGCGTTGTCTGTGGCGAGAGATAATGCCTTAAATTTGGTATTCTAGCACACTCTTGACATTGTCGATTTCTGAATGCTGGATTCCGTAGCAATTTCCAAAATGCAATGTCCTACGCTTATAGCTCCAACTAGCATCCGCGTTCAAAGTCTGTTAATTTTCGTCGGGCGACAATAATCACATCGTAAACCTTTTCACATGAATCATCAGAGTACAAATGACAGCTCCACCAATGCACTGCCTTTTTACACCTCATGTACGTGATACTACCGTCATCGTACGTATCGCAATCCCATGACTTTTGTCGTCTCAGTGCCTATCAGTAGCAGTGAGCTATTTCCGGCCTGTACTGGGTAATTCAACTGCCTCCGCTCGCGACGCCTTAACTACTTGCAAATTTTTCAGATTCTCTCACTTGCTACTTGAAAACATTAAACCTACTGATAAAATTAATAGAACCCTTATATAGGAAATTTAACATAGTTAAATTTTGTACTGGGATACATTTAAGAAAAACGTAGAAAATTTACCTTCAAACTCGGTTTTCTTTAATAACTCGAAGAACGTGACCTCCAGCTAAAACATATCCCAGTACAAAATTTAACTACATCCAACTTCCAACAAAAATCTCGTGTTCATTTTTTCTGTCGGACCAATAGTACACGTGTGGTGAGTGAGAGAATATGAAAATCTCGTGTGTGGTGTTTGAAAGTGTTGCAGTCTGCTTAAAACCTGTGGGTAGGGAGAACTGAATCACCCTGTACGTGATATTAAAGTTCATGAATAAAAATAGTCACACTTTCGGCTTCTGTTCCGAATTCTGTCAGCGTAATTCTTAACTTCACCCAGCACTCCATTCATTTTAAGCGAAGAACTATGAGAAAATTTATGAGCAGACATTAAATAGTAGTCACACCTACAGATGCCTTACTGGTAACATTCTGCTGACCTGAAATTTGAGCCAGAACATGATGCAACACGCTTAGTAGCGTGCTGGGCCTCCTTTGGAAAGCAGTACATCAGCATTTAAGGGTACCATGAATTCTACAAGCCCTAGGTAGGTTTCCTAAGGTATGTGGCCTCAGTTACATACGTTAAGGTCACGCAGTTGCCGAAAATATCAAGTACTGGCGGTTTGTGAACGCAGAGTTAGCGCCTAGTAGCATCCGAGATGTGTTTCATGGCATTCAGTTCAGGGTCATTTCGTGACCAAAACATCAACGTTTCACTGTCACGGTCCACAAACCACTGGACCTCCAACTGACCTTAAAAATGGAAAAATTAGTTCGATATTTAGCGAAAGTCAGACAGGACAGATCTTGTTATACGCAGGCAGACATGGCACTCAAATGAAATATAAATTTCCGGCATTCCGAGCCACGTTAAAGAATATGGATGAAGTGGCCCTTTCAAGCGATGCTCAGACGGCTGAATGTTAAGTTATATATGCCATATAGCGCATCAAAATGGTTGTGGTGCATAATTTCTTCACGCAATTAGCAGAGGATCAGAGGCAGGTCTTATAACGTTTTGAAAGAAATTTCCACCATATGACAGTTAATTATTCATTTATTGTACAAAATCATGATTTCTGCTTTGTAGCCATTCCCAAGCCCATACTGAAAGGTTAAAATGTGTCTGACATATCACAGACATGTCAAATATATTTTAACGTTTCACCATGCACTTGAAATTAGCAACAAAGCCTAAATCATGAGTGTGTACAATAAAGGAACAATTATGTCAACTGGCGGAAATTTCTTTCAAAAAGTTCTATATTACTGTGGTCCCACGAAGAAAAGATCAATAAGGTCTTATAAGGCTTAGACCAACCAATCAGACGAAGAATACACTATTTTGGGAGAATATCCTATTTGAGTGCACAATGCGAGGAAACAGGCAAATATATAAGACATAAAAACGACGTTTCAGAGCATTTCATACCTGCGGACCTATGTAGGAAACTCAGACATAAGGGAAAAGCTGTGGTAACTAAATGTAATGAAGCGGGAGTATATAGAGCAAACCGGTATATCATTTAAGAAAAGAACACTTAAATGAAGCCCTATCTGTATTAACAGCGCACTTACACAGAGCAGCGCACAGCATCACAAGTCCTTCATAAAAATACTTCGTAAAAAAGAAAAAAGCTATATTTTAAATGTATTACAGGAAGCAGAATTTTTTAGAAATAAAAAGAAAACGCACAGTTCACGTTGAACAATCAATTGCAATTAAAGTACCATAGCATTCTGGGATGGAGTGCACCCGTGGTCTAGATATAGCGTCTTTGATTAGTAGTCAAAAAGGGTTCGGAACCCGCCACCGCTTACATTTTGGTTAATAATCAACATTGGCTGCCGAAGACTTCCGGCATAAGAAGTCACCCTCATTTTGCCAACGGCCTTGTCAGAGAGGGTGGAGAACGCACAGAGCTTCAGGACTCTCTTGTCCGTGGGGCGCAAACCGGTCCCAAAACGTTGAAGGATAGGCAATTATCAACGGCAGGAGGATGTAGAGGGCAATGGAAACCACTGCATTAGAGACGCATAACGTGCGTACATAGGACACGTGGCATGTAAGTAAATATCTCCATTGGCAAAAGATTGCGGAATAATCCTCCATTTGGATCTCGGGGAGGGGAATGCCAAAGTGGAGGTTACCATGAGAAAAAGTTTTAATTACCGACGAAAGGATAACGTTCTACTGGTCGGGGCGTGGAATGTCAGAAGCTTGACTGTGGTAGGGATACTACGAAATCTGAAAAGGGAAATACAGAGGCTCAATATAAATATAGTAAAGAGGCAGTGAAGTGAAATAGAAAGAAGATGATGATTTCATATTAGATAAGTGTAGGATAATATTAACAGTAGCAGAAAATGGTACAAAGGGACTAGGATTCGTTACGAATACGAGAGTGAGCCAGAGAGTGTGTTACTTTGAACAATTCAATAATGGGGATGTTTTTATCAGGAGTGAAATAAAACCAGCACCGTTAACGGTAGTTCAGGTATACATGCCGAGATTGCAAGCTGAAGATGAAGATATAGAGAAAGTATACAAGGATATTGAAAAGGCCGAGAAATATGGGATGATTTCAGATAGATTACATCATGTCCAAAAAGAAATTCCGAAACCAGATACTGGATTGTAAGGCGTACGCAGGAGCAGATATAGACTCAGACCACAATGTAGAAGTGATGAAGAGTAGGCCAAAGTTTAAAAGATTAGTCAGGAAGACTCGATATGGAAAGGAATGGGATACAGAAGTACTAAGGAATGACGAGATACGCTTGAAGTTCTATAGGACTATAGATACAGCAATAAGGAACAACTCAATAGGCACTACATTTGAAGAGGAATCTACACCTCTAAAAAGGGCAATCACAGAAGCTGAAAAGTAAAACATTAATACAAAGAAGGTAACTGTGAAGAAAACATGGGTAAAGAAAAAAATGCTTCAGTTGATCTATGAAAGAAGGAACTACAAAAATGTGATGGGATATTCAGGAATATAGAAATACGAGTCGCTGAGGAATTAAATAAACAGGCAGCTCAGAGAATGGCTGCATGAAAAATGTGAAGCAATCGGAAAAGAAATGGTTGTTGGAAGGACTGACTCGGCCTATAGGAGAGGTCAAAACAACCTTCAGCGAAATTCATAGCAAGGATGATAACATAAAGAATCCAATGGAAATTCCGCTTTTAAATGTAGAGGAGAGAGCGGATAGGTAGAAATAGTGCGTTGAAGGCCTCTGGGGATGGGGGTGGTAGTGGGGGGGGGGAGGGGGTGAAGATTTGTCTGATGTAATACAAGAACAAACAGAGATATGGGATCCAGTATTAGAATCAGAATTTAAGACAGCTTTGGAAGACTGAAGATCAACTAAGGCAGAAAAGGTGGGTAACATTCCGTCGTAATTTACAAAATCATTGTGGAAGTGGCAACACAACAACTGTTCTCGTTGGCGTGTAGAATGTATGAGACTGGTGACATACCATCTGACTTCCGGAGAAATATCATTAACACAATTCCGAAGACTGCAAAAGCTGACAAGTGCAAGAATTATGACACGAACAGCTTAACAGTTCATATATTAAAGTTGCTAACAAGAATAGTATACAGAAGAATGGAAAAGAAAATTGAGGATGTGTTAGATGACGATCATATAGGTTTCAGAAAAGCTAAAGGCACCAGGGAGAGAATTCTGACGTTGCCATCGACTATGGAAGCAAGACTAAAGAAAAATCAAGACACGTTTATTGGGTCTGACGATAAAGAAAAAGCGTTCGACAGTGTAAAATGGTACAATATGTTCGAAAAGCTGAGAAAAGTAGGGGAAGCTATAAGGGGTGACAAATAATATACGATAGGTACAAGAGCTAAGAGGGAATAATAAGAGTGGCCGATCAAGAAGGTAGCGCTCAGGTTGTTGTTGTTGTTGTTGTTGTGGTCTTCAGTCCTGAGACTGGTTTGATGCAGCTCTCCATACTACTCTATCCTGTGCAAGCTTCTTCATCTTCCAGTACCTGCTGCAACCTACATTCTTCTGAATCTGTTTAGTGTATTCATCTCTTGGTCTCCCTCTACGATTTTTACCCTCCACGCTGCTCTCCAATACTAAATTGGTGATCCCTCGACGTCTGAGAACATGTCCTACCAACCGATCCCTTCTTCTAGTCAAGTTGTGCCACAAGCTACTCTTCTCCCCAATTCTATTCAATACCTCCTCATTAGTTATGTGATCAACCCATCTAATCTTCAGCATTCTTCTGTAGCACCAAATTTTGAAAGCTTCTATTCTCTTCTTGCCTAAGCTATTTATCGTCCGCGTTTCACTTCCATACATGGCTACACTCCATACAAATACTTTCAGAAACGACTTCCTGACACTTAAATCAATACTCGATGTTAACAAATTTCTCTTCTTAAGAAACGCTTTGCTTACCATTGCCAGTCTAAATTTTGTATCCTCTCTACTTCGACCATCATCAGTTATTTTGCACCCCAAATAGCAAAACTCCTTTACTACTGTAGGTGTCTCATTTCCTAATCTAATTCCCTCAGCATCACCCGACTTAATTCGACTACATTCCGTTATCCTCGTTTTGCTTTTGTTGATGTTCATCTTATACCCTCCTTTCAAGACACTGTCCATTCCGTTCAACTGCTCTTCCAAGTCCTTTGCTGTCTCTGACAGAATTACAATGTCATCGGCGAACCTCAAAGTTTTTATTTCTTCTCCATGGATTTTAATACCTACTTCGAATTTTTCTTTTGTTTCCATTATTGCTTGCTCAATATACAGATTGAATAATATCGGGGATAGGCTATAACCCTGTCCCACTCCCTTCCCAACCACGGCTTCCCTTTCATACCCCTCGACTCATAACTGCCATCTGGTTTCTGTACAAATTGTAAATAGCCTTTCGCTCTCTGTATTTTATCCCTGCCATCTTCAGAATTTGAAAGAGAGTATTCCAATCAACATTGTCAAAAGCTTTCCCTAACTCTACAAATGCTAGAAACGTAGGTTTGCCTTTCCTTAATCTTTCTTCTAAGATAAGTCGTAGGGTCAGTATTGCCTCACGTGTTCCAACATTTCTACGGAATCCAAACTGATCTTCGCCGACGTCGGCTTCTATCAGTTTTTCCATTCGTCTGTAAATAATTCGCGTTAGTATTTTGCTGCTGTGACTTATTAAACTGATAGTTCGGTAATTTTCACATCAGTCAACACCTGCTTTCTTTGGGATTGGGATTATTATATTCTTCTTGAAGTCTGAGAGAATTTCGCCTGTCTCATACATCTCGCTCAGCAGGTGGTAGAGTTTTGTCAGGACTGGCTCTCCCAAGGGTGGCAGTAGTTCTAATGGAATGTTGTCTACTCCCGGGGCCTTGGATTGACTCAGGTCTTTCAGTGCTCTGTCAAACTCTTCACGCAATATCATATCTCCCATTTCATCTTCATCTATATCCTCTTCCATTTCCATAATATTGTCCTCAAGTACATCGCCCTTGTATAGGCCCTCTATATACTCCTTCCACCTTTCTGCTTTCCCTTCTTTGCTTAGAACTGGGTTTCCATCAAAGCTCTTGATATTCATGCAAGTGGTTCTCTTTTCCCCAAAGGTCTCTTTAATTTTCCTGTAGGCAGTATCTATCTTACCCCGAGTGAGATAAGCCTCTACATCCTTACATTTGTCCTGTAGCCATCCCTGCTTAGCCATTTTGCACTTCCTGTCAATATCATTTTTGAGACGTTTGTATCCCTTTTTGCCTGCTTCATTTACTGCATTTTTATATTTTCTCCTTTCATCATTTAAATACAATATTTCTTCTGTTACCCAAGGGTTTCTACTAGCCCTCGTCTTTTTACCTATTTGATCCTCTGCTGCCTTCACTATTTCATCCCTCAAAGCTACCCATTCTTCTTCTACTGTACTTCTTTCCCCCATTCCTGTCAATTGTTCCCTTATGCTCTCCCTGAAACTCTGTACAATCTCTGGTTCTTTCAGTTTATCCAGGTCCCATCTCCTTAAATTCCCACCTTTTAGCAGTTTCTTCAGTTTTAATCTACAGTTCATAACCAATAGATTGTGGTCAGAGTCCACATCTGCCCCTGGAAATGTCTTACAATTTAAAACCTGGTTCCTAAATCTCTGTCTTACCATTATATAATCTATCTGATACCTTTTAGTATCTCCAGGGTTCTTCCATGTATACAGCCTTCTATTATGATTCTTAAACCAAGTATTAGGTATGATTAAATTGTGCTCTGCGCAAAATTCTTCCAGGCGGTTTCCTCTTTCATTTCTTAGCCCAATCCATATTCACCTACTATGTTTCCTTCTCTCCCTTTTCCTACTGATGAATTCCAGTCACCCATGACTATTAAAATTTCGTCTCCCTTCACTACCTGAATAATTTCTTTTATCTCATCATACATTTCATCAATTTCTTCGTCATCTGCAGAGCTAGTTGGCATATAAACTATTACTACTGTAGTAGGTGTGGGCTTCGTATCTATCTTGGCCACAATAATGCGTTCACTATGCTGCTTGTAGTAGCTTACCCGTGCACATATTTTTTATTCATTATTAAGCCTACTCCTGCATTATCCCTATATGATTTTGTATTTATAACCATGTACTCACCCGACCAGAAGCCCTGTTCCTCCTGCCACCGAACTTCACTAATTCCCACTATATCTAACTTTAACCTATCCATTTCCCTTTTCAAATTTTCTAACCTACGTGCCCGAATAAGGGATCTGACATTCCATGCTCCGATTCGTAGAACGCCAGTTTTCTTTCTCCTGATAACAACGTCCTCTTGAGTAGTCCCCGCACGGAGATCCGAATGGGGGACTATTTTACCTCCGGAATAGCTCAGGTTAAATAGCGTATAAGACAGGGATGTCGTCTTTCGCCGCTGCTGTTCAATTTGCATCTCGAAGAAGCAATGATGGGAATTAAACAAAGATCCAGGAGAGGAATTAAAGTTCAAGGTGAAAGAATATCATTGATACGATTCGCCGATGACGTTGCTATCCTGTGTGAAAGTGAAGAAGAATTACATATGGTGAATGGAATGAACAGTCTAACAAGTATTGAATATGGATTCAGAGTAAATCGAAGGTAGACGAAGGTAATCAGAAGTAGCAGAAATGAGACCAGCGAGAAACTTAACATCAGTATTGATGGTCAGGAAGTAGATGAAAGTAGGGAATTATACTACCTAGGCAGCAAAACAAATAATGACGGACGGAGAAACGTGAGCATCAAAAGCAGACTGTCCCTTGCAAGAAGGGTATTCCTGGCCAAGAGAAGTGTACCAACATCAAACATAGGCCTTAATTTGAGGAAGAAATTGAGAATGTACGTCTGGAGCACAGCGTTGTATGGTAGTGAATAATGGACTGTGGGAAAATAATAGAAGACAATCAAAGCATTTCAAGATGTTCTACAGATCGAACGTTGAAACTTAGGTGGGCTGATAAGATAAGGAATGAGGAGGTTCTGCGCATAATCGGAGAGGAAAGAAATATGATGAAAACACTGACAAGGAGAAGGGACAAGATGATAGGACATTTGTTAAGACTTCAGTGAATGACTTCCATGGAACTAGAGGGAGCTACAGAGGACAAAAACTGTAGAGCAAGACGTAAGTTGCAAGTGTTACTCGGAGATTAAGATGTTGGCACAGCAGAGGATACTGTGGTGGGAGGCATCTGGCAAGTCAGACCCAAAAAAAAGATAATTCGATCTAATTTTGATTGTTTGTACGATCAGGTATCAGTACGCTGTAAAATTCAGTATTAATCTCGTTTGCAAAGGGAGCGACCCAGCTCACCTAACCAAAATATACGACGCCACACAGTCCACAAGGTAGTTTCCGCTCCTCGAGCTTTCTTATTGACTTATGCGGCCCGCTTCTGTTCTTCCCAACACCAGGATATCTTGCCGTCACACCGGTAACAAAGTGCCACCTTATACCATTCCACACGGTAATTTGCATTGCGCCTGACTAATCACAATAGTACTGACTACTTTATAGCCAACCCGGCTTTTTTCTAAAAAGAAAACGACGTCCTCTGGTACAAAATATTTTTCTTTTAGATGTAGGCAAATGTTAAAACGAGGATCTCTAAGTGCAAGATCCAACCGTCAGCAATTCTAATGAAATTGATGTAATATAGACAATATTTACAGCATAATACATTCAGATTAGGAGCTATGGGTACACCTAGGACCTTATAACGTTATGAGCATATTTTAGATATAACCACTATTGATTTTAATAATCATAAAAACTAAGACGTTGTTTATTAATCTTTAGCAGTTAGGCTGCACCTTATGATGCGTCTTTTGGCCGCGGAACTGTGTATCCACAATACAACAATTTTACCAGGAATCAGTGGAACTCTTCTTACCATCACTGTACCACCATTCTGACATTAGACCACGGAAAATTGGGCTGCTGTTTACGGAAGACACCATGCATGAAAGGATTCAGATGACCTGCAGTAATGTTCACGTTGTCCATATCTGTCATGGTGCCTTCGTTTATTATCACAGACACAATAGAGGCAAAAGATAATGTACCGCCCGCATCCCGTGGTCGTGCGGTAGCGTTCACGCTTCCCACGCCCGGGTTCCCGGGTTCGATTCCCGGCGGGGTTAGGGATTTTCTCTGCCTCGTGATGGCTGGGTGTTGTGTGCTGTCCTTAGGTTAGTTAGGTTTAAGTAGTTCTAAGTTCTAGGGGACTGATGACCATAGCTGTTAAGTCCCATAGTGCTCAGAGCCATTTTTGATAATTTACCGCATAGCATAATACTGCTACCACGACCTATGTCTGTGTAACTGTGCATGTTTCGAGATGCCGCTCGCCTGTATGACGGCGTATGAGGACAAAGCTATCGATCTGGATGTAACAAGAAACGTAATTCATCCCACCACCAGGCAACAAATTTCCATTCATCCCCAGTCAAATCTCAAGGACCCGTACTCACTGAAATCGTAACTGACAATGTAGTTGGGTCAAAATGGGGACAGTCAAGGATTGTCCGCTGAGGAACCACGTGAACAACCTTGTACGGTGGCTGGTTTGCTCCGAAACGTGCTTGCATCGATATTGTACCATGTCGTCAGATCAGGAACAGATCGCGGTAATCCTCCATTACAGAGCCAAGAAGCCTCCGGCTCCCATGTTCCATTACTGCTGCGTCCTTCGACTACGTCCCATACGTGCTCATCCAAACGAATAGACGACCAGATTCTCCGTTGTTTTAATATAATTAACACCAGAGGAATTTATGATTTTTAAGGGTAAAGATTCGCAACATTCCTCAGTTACGTACTGTCCACGCAAATTAAGTTGGCATCTGTAATTCAATAAACATTGACTCAATACAAATTAATACACAGGTTACAAATTTGTTACCTTAATCTAGATTATAGCACATAAGATAGAACCATTCATTTTTCTAAACCGAAACAGCCTCTTGTTCGCTTGTTTTACGTAAGTGGCAATACGGATAACTGTATTCCCAACGTCAGGCTCGATGAGTATCAGTTAGTTTCCCGTAATTCAACGGTAGCGATTTTGCTTAAAAAGCAACCAGACAGTTTTAAATGCAAATTGTTTAAAACGTATTGAAATGACTATCGAAATATATCACTTAAATTAAAATTGTCAGAATGCAATTTCTTTCAAATTATTGGAATTGCTCCTCAGAATTATTTCTTTCTTCTTTCTTGCACGTTTTTCAGTACTTTAGCAAAATATTTTGCCCTATAACCAAATAGATTTTCCCTTCTGCTCACAAAGAATCTCAGAAGTGTATGGTAAATGGCGTAAAATTTCGATTCTTCATGCTAACCATATATTAATTGCCGGCCGGAGTGGCCGAGAGGTTCTAGGCCCTTCAGTCCGGAACCGTGCATTCGCTACGGTCGTAGGTTCGAATCCTGCCTCGGGCATGGATGTGTGTGATTTCCTTAGGTTAGTTAGGTTTAAGTAGTTCTTAGTTCTAGGGGACTGATGACCTGAGCAGTTAAGGACCATAGTGCCCAGAGCCATTTGAACCATATGTTAATTGTCTGGAAAATCCTGTGTAAAATACGAATTATTTAACTTGAAGTGCCTTAGCAATTTTCTTGCAGCGTTTAACGTTGCCTGCAATGTGATTTAGTGAATAATTGTGCACATTAAGAAAGGAAAACTTTTGGGTGATCCATTATAACCCAATTTTTTCCGAAGCCTTGAATATAATGCAGACTTTAAGCAATTAATTTTCTTAGGGCATATACTACACACGCACAAAAATTATGGAATCAACACATCTTCAGCGTTCCACAGTAATTATTGTTATTTTTTGTCATTAGTTAAAATCCTTTTTAATTGCAATCACAATCTGAAAATGTTGCCACAATGTTAAAGCATATGTTATAACATCCCTGTATGAAAATAATTTTAACTTTGACGCTGCAAATCATATTTTTGTTCTTTCTGTGTTAGTTCTCTTCCTAACTGTATGCAAATGCTTGTATGTAGAAGAGATTTTAAGCAGTTACCTTTCCTTGGGCATGTCCCCCAGTCGTTCAAAATTTTATGAAATGACCGTTATTTTCTGTCCCCGAGAGTAATTATTAATAGTTGTCGTCCTAAAGAATATATTTTTAATTATTTTTACTTGCAGTCGGAATGAGAAAATACGTTACAGTGTTAAAGTAGTTATTACACTATCTATGTACAAACACTGTTTTGAAATTTTGATGCTGTCAATCGTATTTCTTTTCTTTCTGTATTCTTTCTGTTCCTAGTGGATGAAAGGATGTAGCAAATATAACAGACACGTGGCAAACAACAAACAAATGCAGTGAGAGGTTTCAAGTTGGGAGTCTTATTATCTCTGATTTGCAAACAATACATCAATCGGAGCACCTGAATTTTGATCAAACAATAGAGTGCTAACGAACCTGTGCTCGTGGGATCACTAGCATGTGTCACGCAGTGCACTGATAAACGGCATATCTCGTAATAATTCTGGGAAAAAATCCCTTTGTCTACGTCGGGAGCACAGTATGGCGAGTGAATTCAGACTTACAATACACACTACTGTATTAATTCAGTTGCAGCTGATAAATTCAAGAAGCATGTCTAGTTTCTTAACAAGCACACTGGTCCAGCATGTAAGTTCTTGGAAGCAAGTATTAGTCAGGGAAAAACTCAAATAGAAGTATGAGGTTGTACATGGACGTGGTTTACCATGTAAAGTGTTCCTGTCGTTCTTGAATTCTGTTATTGTTGTAGTATACACAGTATCAAACTAAAAAAAAAGACTAAAACACATAAAAGTTATGCAAAAAGTAGCGTTTTGTAGAACGTTAAGTTTCTAAGCAAATGTGTATTTGATGGCATCCATGGATAAACCTGTCGTCATATCTAAGCTGTATCATCTCGAAAACCAATACCAAGACAACTGCTGGAGTGTGATCCCAAACTTCCTGGCGATAAGGAATATGATACTCATTCTGGGACCACCTTGTCCTGAAATTGAAAATCATATAAAGTATATTAATAATACAGGGATGATTCGGAGCTGATGCTAACGCTTATAATATGTATAATCTCAGAAAGAATATCCCGAATGGATATACACTCATATGAGCCGAAATGTTATCGTGTTGGCCAACTTACTGAATGCAATACTGGAACCATTCCGCGTGTCAAGTTGTCGACAAGACCTTGATGACTTTTCGGAGGCATGTGGAACCAGAAGTCTTCTCACAGACCGCGCAGTCCCCGTAAATTACAAGCTGGTAGTTTATTATATATTTTTATTTTTAGAGTCATTAGTCTTCTGAATAGTTAATGCGACCCGCTACAAATTTTCTTCCTGTGCCAACCTCCTCATTTCACAGTAGCACTTTTACATTGCGTCCTCAGTTATCTACTGGATATATTCCAATCTCTGTCTTCCTCCGTAGTTTTTACCCTTTACAACTTCCTCTAGTAATATGAAAGTTCTTCTTGTGCCTCCTAAAAGATGTCCTATCAGACTGTCCATTCTTCTCGTCAATGCTTTGCATATATTCCTTTCCTTGCCGATTCTGCTTGGAAACTCCACATTCCTTACCTTACAGTCCACCTAATTTTCAGGTTCTCCTTTGACCTTTTCTTCTACTCCTTCTCCTACAACTGCATTCCAGAATCACATGCGTATTAGATTTTCATCTTCCTTTACATACGGTATTACCCCATTAATATCCTCATATACTTTCCATATATCTTCATCTTCAGCTTCTGACCTCGTCATGTATACCTGAACTATCGTCGTCGGTGCCTGTTTTCTTTCGATTCTGATAGAAACATCCCTATTACTTAACTGTTCACAGTAACACACTCCCTGCCCCACTCTTCTATACGTAACGAATCCTACTCCATTTGTACTATTTTCTGCTGCCGTTCATATTATACTATACTCATCTGACCTGAAATCATCTTCTTTCTATTTCACTTCAGTGTCCCTTTACTATATCTACATTGAGCCTCTACATTTCCCTTTTCAGCCTTTCTAGTTACCCTACCACGTTCAAGCTTCGGACATTCCACGCCCCGACTCGTAGAATGTTATCCTTTCGTTGGTAATTAAAACATTTTCTCATGCTCACCTCCACTTTGGCATTCCCTTCCAGGAGGTCCGAATGGGAGGTATTCCGGAATCTTTTGCCAATGGAGACATCATCATGACACTTTCCTACTTACAGGCCATGCGTCCTGTGGATACGCGTTGTGCGTCTCTAATGCAGTGGTTCTCATTGCCTTCTACATCCTCCTGCTGTTTATAATTGCTGACTCTGCAGCCTTTAGAGAAAGTTTTCCATCCCAAGAGCAAGATAGTGTTCTGAACCTCTGTCCGCTCCTCCGCCCTCTTTGACAAGGCCGTTGGCAGAATGAGGGTGACTTCTTATGCCGGAAGTCTTCGGCAGTCAGTGTTGATTATTAATCACAATTTTAGCGGTGGCGTGTTTCGAACCCGTTTTGATTACTATTCAAAGACGCTATCCCTAGACCATGGATGCATTCCATGCCAGAATGGTACTTTAATTGCAATTGATTATTCAACGTGAACTGTGCATTTTCTTTTTATATCTAAAAATTTCTACTTCCTCTAATATTTTTAAACTATAGCTTTTTTCTTTCTTATGAAGCATTTTTCTGAAGGGCTTGTGATGCTGTGCACTGCTCCATGTAAGTGTCCTGTTCATACAGATAGGGCTTTATTTAAGTTAAATGTTCTTTTCGGAAATGATGTACCAGTTTGCTCTATATACACCCAGTTCATTGCATGTAGTTACTAAAGATTTTTTCTTATGTCTGAGTTCACTACATAGATGTGCAGATGTAAAATGCGCTGAAACGACGTTTTTATGTCTTATATATTCGCCGATTTCTTCGCATTGTGCACCCAAATAGGATATTATCTTAAAAATAGTGTATTCCCTTGTCTGATTGGTTGTTCTAAGACTTATGAGATCTTTTCTTCGTAGGGGACAACAGTAATATAGAACTTTTTGAAAGATATTTCCGCCAGTTGACTGATGTTGGTTCCTTTATTGTACACAGCCATGATTTAGGCATTGTAGCCATTGTCAAGTGCATGGTGAAACTTTAAAATTTGTTTTACATGTCTGTGATGTGTCAGGCACATTTTCACCTTTTAGTATGGGCTTGGGAAAGGCTACAAAGCAAAATCATGATTTTGTACAATAAATGAATAGTTAACTGTCAGATAGTGGAAATTTCTTTCAAAAAGTTATAAGACCTGCGTTTGATTCTCTATCAATTGTGTGAAAACATTATGCATCACAACTGTTTTCATGCGCTATATGGCATATATAACTTCATATTCAGCCGTCTGTGCTTCGTAGAAAGGGACACTTCATACATATGTCTTAACATGGCTCGGAATGCCGCGGATTTATACTTCGTTTGGGTGACACGACTGCCAGCGTATAACAAGATCTGCCGTGACTGGCTTTCGGTAAAGGGAGCTGTAGAGGGTAGAAATCACAGAGGAAGGCGAATTGGAGCCTCAGTAAAGTACTCTGATCACTTCCATGCACCACATTCCGCTGATTTATCCCAGGTTTTGGATTACATACCTCTACTACCTCATTTCCCTGTCGGTACTGGTCATCTATCATTATGTCTCCGCTCTTCCCGCCTATTCTGTGGTTCCCGTTGTCCATTTTGGTTCTGGCGGTTCCATCGATTTCGGATATTAGAAGATGAATGCCTCGGTCTCCAGATTGTCTGGTTCAGATCTCTCTGGCTGAAACTGAGCCTGTACGAAACGTACAGTATCCTTTGCTGCTGCACCAGGATTGTATCCAAGCTCCAGAAGTAAATAATAAAATGTTCTTACATCTTACATTTTCGGCCTGCTATCGAAATCTCTCTTTCTAGGGGAAAGGACACCATCACACAAATCATAATGAACTTAGCCGCTTCATATGTTGTGTCTAGAAACTGATTGTGAACAGCCGTGTATTTAAGTATTGAGTCAGTTCCGCCCTTCTGAAATCTACATATGTCTCCATCATCAGGATTCCCAACTTTACTTGATCCTGCTTGGCTTTCGAATAGTATTTGTTCAAGGATGCATACTTAAATTATTCATATGTTTTACTCTGTCCTGTGATTACTCGCACTTGTGCGGCTACCTATTTTGGATAATGCACAAAAATGAAAATTATTTTTAATGCAAATGTCCACAACAACGGCAGTGCCCCTTGAAACTGTTTTACCCAAATTTTAGTATTTAAAGCATTTGAAGGATCCGAAAAGAAAGAGTATTTTTTTTTACTGAAATGAAGTGTTTTTAGGTCTCGTCAACATCCTGATGTACTGTGCCTACCATTGCACCTGAATTTATGGGTGGGCATGCCTCCAACAGTACGATGTCTCTCTATTAGGTCTCGTAATTCTTCTTCGCCTCACCTCCTTCCTCCTTTGCTCGTGCTCATATTACTATATTTTCCATTGCCTTCAGGATTTCAGGTCCTCTTTTTTCTTTTCTAATGCAACTAATGCTTCCCTGTTCAACCGATTGCTGTAAGCATATGTTGTCTTAAATTGTAATAAGTCTTCAATTTTTTAGTGTTCTCAAGATCGCACTAATGTGTCAGAATGGTCCTAGTAGAAGACAAGTTATTACACACGGACAGCTGTAGTACGGCGGTGGGCAAAATTTCAGTTCGTTCATCCGCTTTCTTCATTTCGTCTTTCTGCGACTTGATACAATCTTTAGCAACTTTTAGCTCCTCCGTGAATTCTCCTTTTCATGTACTAATTGTTTCGAGACTCTTCACGGTAACATCAACATCTTTCCTTAACTCACTAGTAGTTTCCTCAGTTTCTTGCACTATTGTCGCTAATTTATTATCAAAACCACCTGCATGGTCCACATCCGTCTGCATTAGTTGATCCTGCAACTGTTTCACTTGATCTTAAGCTTCTCGTTTAATTTTTTGAACTGCCTGATGCCCTCTCATAGCTGGTTTTTGAACTATTCGTCATTATTATTTTCTAATTTTTTGAAGTGCTTGACACTCTGTTTAGCTCTTCTTTGAACTGTTCGTCACTCTTCGCGAACTGCTACATTGAAAAATGTTTGTAAATGCCGTTGGAACTTACGGCTATGGTTCACGATTTATGACGCTCTCCGCTTCTGTTTCGTGACTGGTGGCTTTCGTCGCCTGTGAAATCGTCACACTATCCTCAACCATGAACTCTGTTCCTCATACACGCCGTTCTGCATGTTAATGTTTCTCTTCTACATCAACTCACTTTTGTGAACTTTCTCTCTGTGGTTCGTTAAAATAAACTTCCTGAACACTTCTGTTGACTCTCCAGGTCCAGTCCACTATTTGCTGTTTCCAAATTACCAGGCAGCTCTCTCCCAACTTCGCTCTTCCCCACAGACTTCTTATTTTCAGCATACTATCAGAAAATCAGCCTTGAATATGCCTAACACTTTAACACAATCTAACATATCTCGACCAAATTAAATAAAAAAAAGTGCACAGTTCAATGAAACTCACCAGAAAATACACTGATAGACGCAGGTAAAATCCTCCGAAAGTTTTACAACAATCTACAACTGTACAACGACTGAGTAGTAACAATCACCTCTTCTTGCTGAAAGAAAGCACATGTGTTAGTTATAGACCAGCAACTTAACGATAATTTAATTTCATTACTTCAGTGATTATAAAGGTTACGAATGACGATTTTTTACACTATGCTTGCTGTTAAGGAAAGGATAAAGATTTTAGCTGAAAGTAATCTTTTGACTGCTAAATCAGGAGATCGCAAGTAACCAAAATCATGGCACATAGTGGCAGTTGTCTATATGAGGTTACTGCATAGCCACCGACAAACCCGTATGGATTTCAGTAAGGGAGACATTACAAATAATCAGGTCGTTCTCCTTAGAACCATGTGAATTTCAGTATAGTTGCTCTGCATAAAAGGTAACTTAATGACTATCACTTACTAAAGAGGGACGGCCCTTGTGTATGTGAAACATGGTTGATGTAACTCACAAATAGGGTTATAAAATAGGGAATTTCGTCAAGCCACTGAGTGAAAGAATAGCCATTATAAAAGCTGTTTATTAAAGTTTGATGTGTATTTCAAGTTAAACATAAGCATATAAGGACATGGAACCTTATGTTCATTGAGCATCAATACCACAACGTCCTCAGATGAATATAACCTTGGCAGATTTCGGGTAATTTGTAAGAAATGAATACGTTATTAAAATCAGTACAACACTGGGGCAATGACTAGCCCGAAGTACACGCACGTGTTCTGTGAGACCACGGAGTATATTTTCACATTAATACAATGTCTGAAAATTGGTCCAAAGGAGCTATCTTCTCTGCACCTTCTGTGATCATAATAGGAGTCATTTGATACGGTGTACATGTGATTTTAACAAAAACACTTCTAGTTAACTTTTTAACAACAACACTCCCAGTTAACTTTCAACAAACACCTCAGGGTATCACGGACCAGCCGTGTGCACAGGTGTCAGTTTATTGTCAGCCCCGCTTAGGTCATTCTCATGCGCCCATACATGAGGTATTGGATTTCTTTAGTGTTAAAACGGAGTTTTCTATTTTGGTACCTTGTTTTAGTATCTTGTAAGTATTGTAACTGCATCATGGCATATTATTACGAGGCAGAAGAGCCAAGAATTAGATGCCGCTGTCATTTTCAAAACAAATAAGAAAGAACAACCGAGAATAAAAGAATTCTTGAGACAGCTTTCTATTGTACTTCTGCAAGACCATTTTAAGCAAAGGGAAATGTCAAGAAATTTGCGAGAAAAGGTAACTGAAAGAACAGGCGAACTTTGTGTCATGATAAACTCTAAAGTGGAATCAACTGCGAGGTTACGAGGACGATGTGTGAACTACAAAAGCAACCACACAAGACACATACTTGTCTGTGAAAACTGTAAGAAATGCACTTGCCTTGAACATTCTCTTACTTTGTGCTTAGACTATATCGACAAAATATTCCATTGAATATGTTTGTTATTTTGAGAGCAGTTAATTTTTATGTATCTCTAAATTGTGTAAATGCTTTTGACTAAAATATAAAATTTTTCTTTTAAATTCATATATTAAAGTGATTGGTAATGACGCTACTTGATTTACTAACAATTCCCTCCATAATATACATAAAAATCCAACTTAAACGCGATGGATACTGTAAAGGCCTGTGAGACGAGCTGCGTGGACTGACATAGAGATTCTAGGCGCGTGCACCGCCTGGTTAAGCTCGCGGATGTCATGCAGTCGTTGCCGAATGTTAATCAGTGAGGAAAGGAAGAAATACAGAGAGAATCGTTCATTCACTCACTATCTTGACTGAACATTGCTGAATTCATGATTTCCAAAGGCAGTGCTCGAATTTGAAACGTTAAAGGCCTACCGTCAAGTGGAGTAAGTACATCCTGTCACTTGGTTTGTGAACGCTGCAGTCTTCACCGCAACACTGCTGCTTCTGGGATAGAACTAAGTTCCACGGAGCTCTCATCGCAAGAAGCAGAATTTTTGCTTTTGCCTGATTTGGAGCACCAATTCGGTCCGTTCTAATACTGCAACAATAACCCTTCCATACTCGTTTAAACATGATTAACCAGCCGTGTATATTTTTAATGTTGAAATTCAGATAAAAGCAGTTCCTGACTCCCACAACGTGTCGTATCTCACGACTTTCATGTCCTGTACCTACACACAGCTGTTTCTCTTCTCTCACTCCATGTTTTGTCCATATTAGTTAATGACAGCAGTTTTACTATTTCTTAACAGAGTCAACAACAAGGCATTTAACTTGGCCCCAGCCTGCTGGGTGTGGGACCCATGTTATTAAACATAAAGGTACCTGATGGTCTCCCTTCTCACGCCACTTCCGAGATTACTGTCTTCGTATTGCTTCCGGTGTAGCACTTACTATAATACTGACTTCCTTTCTTGCTTTAGACGCAACAACAACGGTACTTCTTTGTTGGAGCTTAGCCCACATGCAATACAATGTTCCACTTTTCTACGTGCGCTTCTCTGCCCCTTCAAAATGCCCGTCGTCCTCCCAGCTCGGGTGGGCTCCGTCCAACCTGTCTTCAGTAAGACTCCCACTTACTCTTGAACAGAGCTGTAGAAAATGAATTTAATAAGAAAATATAGTAATTTATGCGGCAAACACTGACATTTGCTTCAATCATTCTTGTACCTCAGTCTCTAGCTTGAGGTTAATTTGGATGGACTTGCTAATTTAGTAGAATCTAATTATGGTGTTTGACAGAATTACCAAAAGCGGTCGTATCACAATTTGAACACGTGCAGCTCGTTTGCTACACATCTCACGTCCAACAACTCATGCTGAGCATTGTAGTCTGAAACGTGTCCGCGACAGACATGTGCTCCGTTGTCATATCTGTGACAGACTGTCGTCCGTTGTCCTCTGATCTTCATCATGTGTGATGAGGCATGACCGCCCTACACCACATCACTTACTCCCGATTCTACCATACTCAGCATAGCTTTCACTGATTTTTCACGAAAGCGGTACGCAAGCAAGCCAACAGCTTCGCCAGTTTCCAGATGCTCGTTCACAGACGCCGGGCTATAAACATTTTCCATGATCAAATTCACTTACAGCTATGGATTTCCCTATTTGCGACCAATATCGTCATCAGAACTATTCCCTACTAAAAATTATTCCATTTTGGCATGATGGTACAGCAACGTTCTGTTGCTACTACTTAAAAAGGCATCTTGATGATAACCTATCCGGACGAAATGCATAGTCCTTGAGATAATAAGGAACATTGTGCAACCCATAACAGTTTTTTATATAAGAATATTTCTGCTCAGCTGCTACATGACCAGATAGCCGTGTTTGTTAAAGCGCCACTTGCCTGACAGGGAGATGCACGGGAGCCAGATAGAATTCTCAGACAGGACAATGACGAAGGTCAATGTGCTGGACCGACTGGATGAGGATTTTAGGTGGTTTCTCACATCCCACACCCCCAAAAAATGGTTCAAATGGCTCCAAGCACTATGGGACTAACATCTGAGGTCATCAGTCATCTAGAACTACTTAAATCTAACTAACCTAAGGACATCACACACATCCATGTCCGAGGCAGGATTCGAACCTGCGACCGTAGCAACAGCGCGGTTCAAGACTGAAGCACCTAGAACCGCTCGGCCACAGCGGCTGGCTCTCACATCCCATTGGGTGAATACCAGGCCCGTACACAAATCCCACCTGAGTTACACGTATCTAATACGTTTAGAAAACTTTCTCTCAATTTCACATGAATAACACTACACGCAGTTGGGCTAAACACATTCCGTTCTGGAGGGTAGTGGGTTGGGCACAGGAAGTCCATTAGTAACCATCCTGACCTATGCCGATTCGGATAAAGACGAAAAAACAAAGAAGACTTTCTACTCCGGTTATGTACACCTCTTACCGCTTCACTTTCGCTCGGCAACAACTGACGGCATTCAGTTTATCGGCAGTGGTCATAATGTTTTCGTCGATCAGTGTAAATATTGCAATATTTAGCCATCTTTGGCTACCCGAGATAGCTTCAAATTATGGACGTGTTGACAGCTTGGTGCGAATTCCAGCATCTTTTGTCGGACATGATCGTGGGACTCGTTCTGCCGAGCAGGCTCATAAAGTGTGCCGAAGCGCAGGAGTTATGCAAAATCACAAACTGGTATTCACACAGGTTTCGACGGAAAGTGTAAAAATTGTAAAATTTTCTGGCTGATGGATGAATGTGTGACACTGCAGCGCTGTTTCACCGTGGAGCTGGCAAGGTTAGTAAACAAGCGCCATTTCGATACCAAGGTGAAAAGTCATTGCGAAATTCATTCCGTGTACTCAGCTGGACAGTAACTATGCCTCGCAGCTGGCGTGTAAACAATTCACTAAGATTTCGTACTTGCGAGAGGACGTGTAGTTGGGCTCTAAGAAGACTGGAGGACATCCCACGACTCCATCAATCAATGGCAGGCCGAATAACAGCGTGGGTAATGGCCAGAGTTTTACCAACGCGCCATTGATTTGCTCAACTAGTGAAGCTCTCCCTCTTGAATAAATCGTCCAGTAGTTCCGTAATTTCAATCATTTGTTTGTCTGTACATCACATGTGCCGGGTCTCATTCGGATAATTTACATGTAATGCGCCTTTTTTGTCTTAGGGGAAAGGAAATTAAACCTACCTAGAAAAATATGATTGTAGGTAAAAGTGAAAGAACACAAGCTTAGTTCCTTAAACTTAATGTAGGGAACCGATCGTGGGCATATACGGAGTATTCCAGATTTAAATTAAAACGAATGAGGTAGGTAATTAATATCCTAAATCGTAGGTAACGAGTTACGATTTTAACCCTAAGCCATTTCAGACACGATGCCAATTTATAAATGATAGAGCGCATCAACAGTCGTCCTTTTTTGCAGGGTTTATTTGGAAAATCCACATTTCGATTAGTTCCTAGCCATTATCAGTGCTAAGAAATACAGGAAGTGCATGGTCATGAATAGAGTAGTATTCGAAAAACTGTGACTGAAGCCTGAACAACAGGGAACTGACATGCACTGAGGCCAGACTTACTGTACTTTTATTTTTTCGTGTCCGGAAACTACAATTTGTTTGCCCAGTATTGGGCAATGTCCAATGCTTCTTCTTTAGCCAGCCATAGATCGTCGAGGGTGCATCTGTGGGGGCAGGAAGGGCATTGTAGGAGATGTTCGATGTCCTGTTGAGTGCCGCAGTCGCATTTGTCGTCATATTCGTCCAACAAACCCCATTTGATCAGATTAGATTTCACAGAAGCCACCCCAGTTCTGATGTGGTTAAGCATTCTCCAGGTTTTACAATTACCAGAAACGCCGCTTGGTGGGTCCTCTCTTAGTGGATAGTAGATGGGGGGGGGGGGGGGGGGTCATATAAGGCGCAACTTCAGAAACGGCGTCTGGCTTTGATTCTGCTGGGGCCACACTCTAGGCCAAATATTGAGTGACGGGCATCAAAGGTTTGTTTTAGCTTCTCGGTATGTTCATGGGCTTTCCTGCGTGAGTCAGGGTCTGTGAAACCTGCGGCCCTGTAAAGATTTTCTATGGGGGTTGGTTTCATGCAACCTGTCACTATCCTGCATGTTTCATTCAAGCTAATATCTACATTTTTTGCGTGGGCGGATCTGCACCATACCGGGAAGGCATATTTGGCAGTTGAGAAGCACAAAGCTTGGGCTGAAGTTCTGACCACGGTAGGTTTGGCACTCCATTTGCTATTGGACAGCTTTCTTATTAGGGAATTTCGTGCTTCTACTGTTTTACGTGTTTTTTCGCAATGATATTTGTATGTCAATTTTCTGTCCAGCACGACGCCAAGGTAGGTGGGAGTATCTGTGTGTTCTAGTAATGTCCCATCCCAGGTAACATTGAGCCTGTACTTTGCCTGCCTCGAGTTCAGATGGAATGCACTCACTTGAGTTTTGGAGGGATTGCGTTTTAGAGAATTCTTTTTGTAGTAGGTTGACACTGTAGGAAGGGCGGTTTCTAGTTTCTCCTCGATGGCTTCAAACCTATTGTCTTGAATTGTTATTGCCAGATCGTCTGCATATACAGAAGTTTTGGTTTTGTCTGGAGTTGGTTGGTCATTTATATATACACTCCTGGAAATTGAAATAAGAACACCGTGAATTCATTGTCCCAGGAAGGGGAAACTTTATTGACACATTCCTGGGGTCAGATACATCACATGATCACACTGACAGAACCACAGGCACATAGACACAGGCAACAGAGCATGCACAATGTCGGCACTAGTACAGTGTATATCCACCTTTCGCAGCAATGCAGGCTGCTATTCTCCCATGGAGACGATCGTAGAGATGCTGGATGTAGTCCTGTGGAACGGCTAGCCATGCCATTTCCACCTGGCGCCTCAGTTGGACCAGCGTTCGTGCTGGACGTGCAGACCGCGTGAGACGACGCTTCATCCAGTCCCAAACATGCACAAGGGGGGACAGATCCGGAGATCTTGTTGGCCAGGGTAGTTGACTTACACCTTCTAGAGCATGTTGGGTGGCACGGGATACATGCGGACGTGCATTGTCCTGTTGGAACAGCAAGTTCCCTTGCAGGTCTAGGAATGGTAGAACGATGGGTTCGATGACGGTTTGGGTGTACCGTGCACTATTCAGTGTCTCCTCGACGATCACCAGTGGTGTGCGGCCAGTGTAGGAGATCGCTCCCCACACCATGATGCCGGGTGTTGGCCCTGTGTGCCTCGGTCGTATGCAGTCCTGATTGTGGCGCTCACCTGCACGGCGCCAAACACGCATACGACCATCATTGGCACCAAGGCAGAAGCGACTCTCATCGCTGAAGACGACACGTCTCCATTCGTCCCTCCATTCACGCCTGTCGCGACACCACTGGAGGCGGGCTGCACGATGTTGGGGCGTGAGCGGAAGACGGCCTAACGGTGTGCGGGACCGTAGCCCAGCTTCATGGAGACGGTTGCGAATGGTCCTCGCCGATACCCCAGGAGCAACAGTGTCCCTAATTTGCTGGGAAGTGGCGGTGCGGTCCCCTACGGCACTGCGTAGGATCCTACGGTCTTGGCGTGCATCCGTGCGTCGCTGCGGTTCGGTCCCAGGTCGACGGGCACGTGCACCTTCCGCCGACCACTGGCGACAACATCGATGTACTGTGGAGACCTCACGCCCCACGTGTTGAGCAATTCGGCGGTACGTCCACCCGGCCTCCCGCATGCCCACTATACGCCCTCGCTCAAAGTCCGTCAACTGCACATACGGTTCACGTCCACGCTGTCGCGGCATGCTACCAGTGTTAAAGACTGCGATGGAGCTCCGTATACCACGGCAAACTGGCTGACACTGACGGCGGCGGTGCACAAATGCTGCACAGCTAGCGCCATTCGACGGCCAACACCGCGGTTCCTAGTGTGTCCGCTGTGCCGTGCGTGTGATCATTGCTTGTACAGCCCTCTCGCAGTGTCCGGAGCAAGTATGGTGGGTCTGACACACCGGTGTCAATGTGTTCTTTTTTCCATTTCCAGGAGTGTATGTTGAATAGGGCTGGCGCGAACACGCTCCCTTGTTGTTGTGGTCTTCAGTCCTGAGACTGGTTTGATGTAGCTCTCCATGATACAGTAAAGCTGCATGCTCTCGGGAAAAATTACGGCTGTAGTTTCCCCTTGCTTTCAGCCGTTCGCAGTACCAGAACAGCAAGGCCATTTTGGTTAGTGTTACAAGGCCAGATCAGTCTATCATCCAGACTGTTGCCCCTGCAACTACTGAAGAGGCTGCTGCCCCTCCTCAGGAACCACACATTTGTCTGGCCTTGGGCGAGACCATTTTTCTGATTCCGCCATCGACTCTTTGTCCCCTCAAGCATTACGGAGAACTGTCTATTTTGGAGCAGGGATTCGATTAGGTGGTAGTCTTTCAGGGTCTCGTAGGATTTATGCGCTAGTGTCCGGTGATCTACTGTATCATAGGCGGAACTTAGATCGACTAGTGCCATCCCGGTGATTAGTTGATTCTCAAACCCATCCTCGATATGTTCCGTCAATGCCAGAATTTCACTGGTACAGGACTTTCCAGGTCTAAAACCTCCTTGGTGTGGAATTAGCTTCGAGTCAACGATCTTCTCTATTGTGTTTAGGATCAATCTTTCATAGAGCTTAAACAGGTGGCAGAGAAGGGTTATGGGTCGATAGCTCTTCGGAGACTCTGGGTCCTTCCCAGGTTTAAGGAGAGCCACCAATTTTGACTTCCTCCACAGTTTCGGGATTTGAAAGGTTCCACGGCACACGTTAAAATGTCCAAGTATCCAGTCCCTGGCGCCAAGGCCGAAGTTTTTAATCTGTTCCACGCAAATATCATCAAACCCAGCGGCTTTCCCATTCTTCATGGCATTTATGCCATTGTTCAACTCTCTCATGGTAAATGGTTTCTGGAAGTTGGTGTTTTCCGTTGGCAGTAGGCGTGTGATTTTAGTTCTCTGACGTTTGAACTTGCCGTTTAGGAGTTGGTTGGCCACCTGGTTCGGAGTTACGTTGGCAGGGGCCTTGCTTAGCCTTGGGTCACCATCCAGTTTCTTAATCAGGTTCCAGGCTATTTTACTACTGTGGGACATATCCATTCTTTCTAGGGTTGCTATCCACTTCTTCTCGCGTGCATCGCTGAGGACTGACATTAAAGCTGTGCCGCAGGTGATGGTTTCGTCGCTGAATGGGTCTTTCGCGAACAATACTTGATACTTCTCCAGAATGTTCTTTGAGGCATTTGAGAGCTCTGGGATATAGTGTTGTCTGCAGCCCCTAGGAATATAGCGTCTAGATACCTTCCGCAAAGTCTCAACAAAGATAAGATAATTATTTGGTGTTGGGTCAGACTGGCTAATTCCTCATCCAGCGCTTCGGAATATTCTGACCACTTTGCCTTTTTAAAGTTGAATCTCCTACGGAAAGGTATTTTGGTTGTTTTGATTGTTGAGTAGACTTGGATTCCAATAGGTCGATGTTGTGTCTTTGGGATTGCATCACATACTCTTTTGCAGCAGGTGTCGTAGATGCTCCGGCTGACGAAGCAAATATCGGCTTCCAAATTTTGCTGTTGAAGGAGCAGGGGAGCTTGGGGTCGTGGAGAAGTGAGAAGTTATTTTCCTCAGCCCATTGTTCTAGCAGCTGACCATTGGCGTCTGTCTCGTCGTAGCCCCAGGTGGTGCTGTGGCTGTTAAAGTCGCCCACAACGAACTGTGTCCTTTGGTCGTTGAAGCTTTCTGGCGTTGAAATGTGTAAGTTCTGGCCGGGGTGTTTATATACGGAGCATATTGTAAGTGATCCACTCTCTTGGCTAACACTTCAATGTTGTTGGTGGTTGTCTTACTCGTGGAAGAGAGCAGCATCTCGGGTCTGGTAAATATTGCGCTCCCATACCTTATGTGAGGTGCTTCTACTGCCAAGCGCATTCCTTTGATGTTGGGTCTGTTTGCTGTTTCATCTCTATGCGTTTCCTGCAGGCACAGTACGTCCAACTTTCTGATTGGTATAGTTGCGATATTACATCCTCTTTATTCTTGGTGATTCCCTCGACGTTCAGGCTGACGATCGTCAGGGTTGGCCCTGACGAGGACCTGGTTTTGTTTTTGGCTTTTGATTGCATTGGTTTTCGGTGGTGGAAGGTTTGGCCGTTGTCCGATTGGGCAACTTTTCCGGGGAGCGCCGGCAGTTTACTTTCTTCTATGTAGCATGTAAGTAAAATGCACGCGTGGAGGCACCTTCCTTGCTCCCCTGAGACCAGAAAATAGTGGTATGTAATCTAATGTAAAAGCCATATACGTTATGCAACGAGTAGTAACTTACTATAGTATCGCCTGACCATGTACTTCTGGTATTTTTTAGCGTTGACAATGGCGAGGCACTAGCCGAAATCGGGATTTGCCAAATAAAACCTGCCAAAAAGCACGACTGATTGCTGTGCTCCATAATTTATAAATCAGATCACAGTCTCTAAGTGCACCCACGTTCCTAACGAAAGGTAATCTGACGATGCCAATTTCTTAACCTTCGGAAGGTTTGGAGGTTTTAATACCACTAACATACGCAGGAAAGCACCCTGAGCCCGCATCTCGTGGTCGTGCGGTAGCGTTCTCGCTTCCCACGCCCGCGTTCCCGGGTTCGATTCACGGCGGGGTCAGGGATTTTCTCTGCCTCGTGATGGCTGGGTGTTGTGTGCTGTCCTTAGGTTAGTTAGGTTTAAGTAGTTCTAAGTTCTAGGGGACTGATGGCCATAGATATTAAGTCCCATAGTGCTCAGAGCCATTTGAACCATTTTTTTTGAAAGCACCCTGAAATGAGTCAGTCGCTTCGGTCGAGAAAGTACATGGACTTACACAGTTAGAAGATTATTGAGAAAAGCTCAATGCGAAGACGTAGTCTATTGGAAACACACCTAAAACCGTATAACTATGAGACCATGAAAGGAGAAGTAGAACGTTCTGAAAGACAAGTAAAAAGACGGTATCTATGTTTATGAGTAAACTGTTAGTAGAACGCGAAAATGAAGCTCTTTTTAATATTGAATATTGATGTTCCTTATGTATTGAAACGACCGCTACTGAACCCAAGGACTCACTGGATGGACATATAGTCGTCCGCACATAAAATACTACTTAAACTATACTGCGGTAAGAGTGTTACATCAGAATCGAAGGTTTGTTCCATCTTAATATGAGGAAGAAATTTCTGAGAATGAATATTTGGAGCACAGTACTCACTGGAATAGGCTGCACTACATTATCCGGATACCCTTTTGTTCTCGGACGCCAGACTCTTCGATGTCCAGTGGACATATAGATAATGACGAGTTTAGGCAGACCAGCTTCCTGCATTCTTTCTACATGGTTACAACAATAGATTTTACATTTATACTTTAAATTCTTGTTTCCTAATCGAAAATCTTTATCTCTTGTCTTATTCCTGTGTTTGCTATTTCGCCCTTCAGTGTGTGTTCTTTGACTGCCCTGAGAAATTTTATCTCTGCTGACGTAATTTTCCGTCTGTCAGTCTTCGATAATTTCGACGTCTCACTTCTGTATAATACTACCGAAAACGATATTGTTTTCTAGAGCTTCAGCTTACTTTCATTTCTGGTTTCATTTTTTAGAGTTCTGTGAATTTCATTGCATGGTATTTGCAAAGTTTTGTCTGTGTCGCTATCTAAAGTTGAGAGTATTTCGCACTTAAGAGAGTAAAAGGTGGACCCCTGTCCCAATATTTTGCCGCTTACCTCAGTTTTGGATCTTACGGTGTGTTTCTCAAGAAAAGACATTACTTTTGATTTGTGTGGAGACATTACCAGTCCACATTCTTCTATTATATTTTCTTGAGATGTGTAGTCTCTTCTGACTGTTGAACACTAAAAGCGCCGTCCGCACATAGAATACTATTTAAACTATACTGCGGTAAGAGTGTTACATCAGAATCGAAGAATTGTTCCCATCTTAATATGAGGAAGAAATTTCTAAGAATGAATATTTGGAACACAGTGCTGTTTGCTAGTAAAACATGGACTATGGGAAAACCGGAACAGAAGAGAATCGAAGCATTTGAGATGTGGTACTACAGAACAATATTGAAAATTAGGTGCACTGATAGGGTAAGGAACGACAAGCTTTTGCGCAGGATTGGAGAGGAAAGGAATTCGTGGAAAACACTAATGAGAAGGAAGAACAGGACGATAGGACATCTGTTAAGACATCAGGGAATAACTTCCATGGTACGAGAAGGATTCGCAGAGAGTAAAAACTGTAGAGGAAGACAGAGATTTGAATACATCCAACAAATAAATGAGAGTGTAGGCTGCAAGTCCTACTCTGAGATGAAGAGCCTGGAACCAGGAGAGGAATTCGTGGCGGGCCGCATCAAACATCGATCCAATCGAAAGATTATAAAAAATAGCTACATCACTTCGATATTAACAAGTGTTGGTGCTGTTAGTTTCTCCCCTGTGTCATTATGATCTATTTTACTGGATTATCTAGTAAACTTCTTGTGATCACAATTACCCAGAGCGTGTGTCTATTTAGGCTGTCAAATGAATTTTGAAAATCGGAGAAGGTGATCTGTTTTCCAAATTGAGTTTCCTTCTTTCTGTATCATTTGCTTCACAACGAAAATGACATCTACTCTAGAAATGGACACCTGGAAAGTTAATTTCTGGGACCTGGAATGGTAGATGAATAACTAATAAAGAAGTTGAATGAGTAAAATTGTTGAAAATAGATAAGGTGGATATAGCCTTTATCTCTGAAACAAAAATAGACGCTTAGTGGTAGAAAATATGTTGGAGAGATATAGGTCTTAGCCGTAATGTTTGCAGAAACGTCCGGGTAATGGGGTTACGTGGAGGGTCCATAACTTGCTCAGCTAAGCCGGTTTCCTGTGATACAAAGTTTCGAGAGCTAACTTCACTGTTTGGACGCTTGGCCGAAGTGCGCTAAGCACACAGTTAGCTGCCGTAGCACCAGGTTTCCACATGGCCGCGCTGATGTGACGAAGTCACGCAGGAGCACCGTTGTGGAAGTGTGGGGGCGCTGTCGGATTATACGCCACGTTGTTGGGGATAGCCGAGATAGCGATTTAGGGACAGCAGCTGGTATTTGTTCACGAAATGAAATTTCTCTGAGTGGAACTTTATGTTTGATGCGCTCAATAGAAGGTCACTTGGTTATGACAGTCATCTTTACATCTGAGGTCAGTCTCGGAAATTAAATAAAACTCTCTTTACTTACCGGAATGAACCTTTCACAAATAAAGACGCACCGTCCTGGATGTATATCCAAAAGTACCATCCCACTACTTTTTAAACTTAACAGATGAACACTTGCACGTCTAGCTGGACGAGCAGTAATGGGAGAAAGGATACGGCATAGAAATAGCTTAACTAAAATCTAGGATAATTACTTCAGATTTAATAGTCAACTGGTCCATAAGGCCTATGTAAGGCTTGAATGTGGGGTGGAGGAGCGTAACGAGGGGGGGGGGGGGTGAAGATTAGGGGAGAGGGAGTCATGAGACATGCCTGCATTTCCTAGTCGGTAGGAGGACTGCCCATGAAAGCAAAGGTTCTGGGTCGAAATCCCTGTTCAGCACACACATTCAGTCTTCTACTCTCTTTTACTCTGTAACGACGTGCATAAGTCATTGAGATATTTTATATCACTTCATTAGGTTCAGGAGACACAAGCGGTAATTTGAATTTTTATATACATGACGAAGTTGTTAACTGATCGTGTACATCTGAAGACGACAACCGGTATGTAAATCTGTAGTTACCAGGCAATCTTGACGTGGTAAATTATTACACGAGTAGAAGCAAAGTAAGTCGCCCTGGCAGTTTCTCGTGTCAGAATAACTGGTAAACCAGTAAGAGGCCTATTTTTAAATTTACGAACTCTTTTCACAGTTTTATTGTCAGTCGATTCTGTTCCTGATGAAGAACTATGGGAATGTCAGAGTGGCTTCAGATACAAAGAGGGTAATCAACAAAATACTGAAGTATAAAGATAGCCAAGAAAAATTTCGAATATAAGTAAATGCAATAAGCGTAGCATTGTCTACATAG
This sequence comes from Schistocerca americana, assembly GCF_021461395.2. Lineage (NCBI taxonomy): Eukaryota > Metazoa > Arthropoda > Insecta > Orthoptera > Acrididae > Schistocerca > Schistocerca americana. The sequence continues at coordinate 397,455,998 of NC_060123.1, read as the reverse complement.
GTAAAATGATAAGCAAAGCTTCCTTTAGGGCAGCATGTAATTAGTGTCCGTCGCACAGCTACTATGTTGGCGTATTTATCCAGATGATGACAGTTGGGTCACTGAATTGTTCTTAATTTTGCTAACGTGAATATTCTTTCGACCTTGTGTAACGCCATGCGATGTAACATACACGTAGAGGTCCGCGTTAGCCCCTGTACAAAGAAAGAAAACCGTAAAAACGAAAATCTCCTAGCAGAATCAGGACCCTTTTTATAATGAAGCCTCACCGGCGTACACTTTTCTATATCAGCTTTATTTCGAATACCTTTAATGTTCAGTTTTGGTTAAACCAGTTAATACAGCTTCCGAGAGAAAATAGACATTACTGTAATTATCAATGAAATAACGAGGAACCGATATATGGAAACAGATTTAGTCTGCGGTCATTTTCACAGAATTTGTTAAGTTAGTCAAATTATCGGCAACGATTAAAAATTCATCAGGTTCTAAACCATTCCGTTTTCTTTCACGTAGTGGCGTATGAAAACAGTTCTGCAAACAAAACATGGATGCGATTGAGACAGAATGTGAAACTTCTGTCTGAAAAAGACTTCGTCGGTTCCCTATGAGACAGAAGGTATGCATTAGGACCTTCTCCCTCCATGTAAGATGGCACCTTGCCTATTTCTTGGGTTCTTAAGCTCACTAGGAGGTAGGGTTACCGGAATCTTAAACGGTCGGACCCCCGTCCTCAAGCACCATTTAGTTTCAGCTACGATGCGGATCAACAGATGCTGTGTCATATCCGTCGCGGATGTGTTTTGCTGCAGCCTGCAGCCCTGGGTTTAGTAACAGCTTACCTTGAACAAATCTCGGAGCGCAAGCCGCTTCGTCCGTTCGGTGAAAGTGACCATCTCGGGCTGTGGCCACAGACTAATGGCGCCACCCATTAGATTCGAGCGTGACTTCCCCAAAGCCACTTGGATGTGACAACAAAAAACGAACAACGGTCTTTTTAGTCATATTACTCGAAAAAGTAATGAAAGAGGTTCATTAGATTGGTTGTATACAGTGCCAAATGTAGATGGCAATATTTTCTCTGGTAATGCACAGCTTCTGTATCACTACACTATCAATACAAGCAACTGAGGCAAAACTTAGTAGTTGCAGTAGCACTTGTATGCAGCATCCTCAACGTTTATTGCAAATTTAATCCGCAAGGACTCAGTATATTTTGTTCCGTAGAAAAAATTTTAATCTCTTACTACATTTCATCCTCTCTGGTGTGTTTATTGTTTTAATTTTCTTGTAACCGATTTACGAGTGCGCAGTATCTGTGCATAGATCACCGAACGTTTACACATCGACAGGCTGCTCGTAATATTTAGGCGCGTTGTGTCCCGTGACACAACAGTTCGATTAATAAAACCGGTAATTCATTTACAACATTGGTCAATGTGACCCCGCAGTAAAAATTCGAAAATTGACCAGTCTAGTAAAACATAACAATGGATAATGAAACAGAAAGATCGAGAGCCCATAGCACAAAAGATATGCTATGAGAGCAGGTAAAATCTTTCCTATTTTGAAGTTGCCATAGTATGCCTTTAATAGCATTCTCTCCTAGATGTTTGAACAACATAAAGAAATATCAATCGTAATGGCGATAACCAGATATAATTTTCTTTTTCGGCTGGATGAAATGGAATACCAATGAAAAAGGGATTTGTTCTATATTTGTACTAATTTTCATTATTTCAAAGCAATAAAAACACGAAATTCACACTCTATCAATATCTGGCTCCACAGTGGATGGAAGTCCAGGCAATAGTCTATCAGTATGATATCAGTGCGGCTATCTACTGTAACGAATGAGTCCTTATTAAGAGACGAAGTATGAATTTTAAGATATCATCAAACATTGCACTTCACATACATAAGCATGCAACTGATCGAAGCTACACCGTGTACCACAAACATATGCAAAGAAGGTGTCAGCAATTTAAGCAAAGTTCTTTTGATGTCATCCTGTTTATTTTACCTCAATGACTATGTATTTTCTCAAGTCAAATTGCAACACTGTCAGTGTTGTTTGTATCAGCATTTAATAAAATATAGTCGCTTCTCTCTGGTATGCTTGCTCAACCCAAATCACAATGAAATCTCTCCTAAATTCTTTTATAATTTCCTACAGCATACAATCCACAAGGCATAATTAATGCTGGATTGACCTAATGAGTTCATTTAGAATATTAAATTGGGTCATTAGTACTATCTTAATATTGTTTTACGGCATACATCACTCACATATGTGTGAATATAAAACACAAGGAAAAATCTCTACAAAACTGAAAAATTCCCAATGAGGTTGAGAAAGGTCAAGTTACTCTCTCACCTATTTTTCATATATCGAAAATTATTAAAAATTTTGCTACAACCTTATGCACTTTAAGCGAGGTTTTAGAAAGTTAACAGCCATGGCAGACGTTGATGGAGCATTGGTAGTGCGCTAAAAGCATGAGGTATTTTTAAGGTTCTTAGCTCATAGAAACAGTATGTTGGGAGTTGGAAGCAATTGGTGGCGAACCCATCCCTCAGCGAATCTTGCTAGACAGGCCCACAGGCATACAGGGCAGACAGAGCAGCCCCTCATCAAGACAAGTCTCCAGTAGAACAATGCCACAATACCTAACATTGGCGCCAGCCGATGCCTGGACTGGGGGCGATGGACTAAAGGAATGCATCTACACAGTGGAATCATAAACTGGGCATTGTGTGCAGAGCCACATCTAGTAAAAATTCACAAATTTTTGTGTTTGCTGATACTGCAAATAGGCCTGTGAACCGCTTCCATTGGCCACCACGGTTGTATAAGAAACTCCAGCGTTTGAGAAACGTTTAGAGATAGAATCTTTATCACATCTCATAGTTAGGACTAACAAACTCAGAGGCAGAGGTGATTTAGATAAAGATCTTTAAGATTGTATCTGTTCACTTGTTGGTGTGGGTAGCGACTCGACTTTGAAGCAAATCAGCTTCTCCCACCGAGAAAACTTATAAAAGCGAGTAATTAACGGTTTCCTTTTTTCCAGAGATGCAGATTTTGTATCTCTTGCCTTGGTTCGACAAGAGTTTGTGCTGTCATGTGGGAGGGGAGATTTAGCGCCTCTAAAGACCTATAATTGGCTCAAGACAGCACGAAGGCAGTGTCGTTCGTGCACTTTGTGGGAAAACGGAATTTTTTCAGAAGAGGTGCGAGACTCAGGTGAGGGACTTCGGTCTGGAAGCAACTTCTAGTCCATGCTCTGGCGTGTGTGGCTGGTGTTTGTGACCAGTCCTGACTGACTTCACTTGCAAGTAGTTTAGACAGGGGAGGCTGTGGTGAAATTCTTACTGTACCAACAGCGTGACTTCAAACGTTTCAGACTATTCGTTTGCCGAGGGCACACTTATTCGTGTTTGGTTTAAGAGTCTTGATGTTTGGAATCCTTGTGCACTCTATCGTATAAGTGTGCCAAATTGGTCCTTGGTACACCAGCGAACGGGTGTGTCATACACTGAAATCTACCGGGATTTCAGGGCTCTGGTAGAGAGTAAATTGCGATCCATCTGTGTGATCGCTCGACCGTGTGATTTTTGCATTTCTTTCGTGGCCGCAATAGATTCACAGGTAACGCCTAACGTCTCACCTGCACCACACCCATCTCGCCACCTGAAAGTTACATCGCCGCACGATGCAAACAGGGTAATGTACTGCTGCCCCAGCATTTTCAGGGTGTACAGATCTCAATCTCCACTTGCTCTCAGCTGCACCTATGTAGTGTAACCACAATAGATTTAATCAATCAAAGTCTGCTCAGTGTCAGATCAATTCAGATTGCGTTATCCACATTTTTAGGGCCAGAGTACTTGACTCACTTCTGCCACTCAGGATCTTTGTCCATTGTACTCTTAAACCAACTGTTTGTTTACGGTAATGAATAACTTGTTTAGCATAATTTATGTCTGTCTTTAGTGTGGGAAAATAAATGTTGTTAGTAAACTAAATTATGCATACATTCTCCATCATTTTATATAGTCCCCACAGGTTTAGCTTTCAAGGTTTTCGTCGTTCGCCTGATATCTTTCTCAATGAACTTGTAAGTCAACCAAATGGTAACATAATATGAAAGAAAGGAGGGGAGGGAGGTTCTATGTTACCAAGAGCAAGTCCACGAGTTCAGACACAACAAACAAGAAAACTCAAGAATACTGAATTAAATTCCCACAAGAAAAGGTTCCTAATTTCACTCATATTACTTTCAGCGATCTAGCAGTGCGGTAAATATTGCAATATTGCAGGATAGTAGTATATTACGCAGGTTTTGTCTCTGATTTCCACTGGAGTAGCCACGTGGCTAAATAACACAAAGAATACGCTCTACAATAAACTAAATTTTCATATAAATCGAACATCACTTGAATGATATCGCCTTGAGTAGGCTCTCATAGAGTGAAACGTTTCTATAACATGGACTGAACTATCTTACTATGGCACAAAGTACATCGTGGGGCCATGTGGTCTCACACAGACACGCATGCACACACACACACACATACACACACACACACACACACACACACACACACGTACACGCACTATTCATCAAGAAACCCAACAAAACCCACTAAAATTACCACACAAAACTGAAACATATTCACTCCATAGACTATTAAACCCTGGCGGTAGTACACAACATCGATATTTCGACATGATAAGTAGCACTCATATAAATGACGCCAACATATGGCCAGGTATAAGATACAATGAGAAATTTTAATTTCTTGGCGTAATTACCTAAAATTATATCGTTTTAGCTGCAGCATGAGGTGTTACACAAACTGAATCATGCCGAAAAAACCTTGTAGTACACATATGACCGTGAACTGTTGTTTCACATTACGCATTTCCTCATATTTAGGTTCAAAACTTCTTCAGTCAGATTCATCAAAATAATATTAATTAATACTTCACTGAAAGCTTTCCCTTCTAAATTGACTCTAATCCAAGCAGTGTGACCATTTTTTGACAGCAAAAGGATACTTTCTTACACCTTTTCTTACTAATCCACGAGCGGCTCACCTCAACTCCGTTCTTTCCATCTTCACAACAGTCCCCGTCTGACCAATATCCCCCCTTCCTGCTCAAACGCCCGTCTCTTCAAACCGAGTGGTGAGACTGTTCATTCTGCAGTGATGAAACTGACAGCCCATCTATGTTCCCTGTTTCCATTTGCTTACATTTGCTTACCAGGCCAAGATGGCACTACTCTACACTGTTCATACTGGCCATAGATAACCATGATTTCGATTTATATACATATTTAAGTCATTCACACTTATTATCACTCACAAACAGCAGGTTGTAAAACTGCAAGATTGAGGAAAGTAATGTGACATAATTAAAACACGGAAGAGTCGAACCTCACTAGTAATCAGGCGAAATTCTACAATAAAAACTGAGAGAAAAGTTATTGAACTCTTAATTGACGATACCAAATGTATTTAAAGAGAGAAACAACAAATGAAGAGAAGCGATATTTACGTTTCTGAAGATACTGCGGCTTCATCTTCGGAAAATACAGCGAATATGTAATGTACATCAACACTTATAGTGTGGCAACCGAATGATTATTCGAGTTGGAATTTAGAATCTACAATTCGATAAATATATAATCAAATTTCACAAGAGATAACACACACAAAAACAGAAATAGGATAGGTAGGTAAATGAGACAAATGTCGCAACATTAGTTTAGCAGCTCATCCATACATTTTGGCAACAATAATAAGAATTTGAGGCCATGTTAGACGACGATCAGATTAGTTTTAGCAAAGGTAAAGGAACCAAGAGCAATTTCTAAGACTATAGTCGATAAATAAGATAAGACTAAAGATAAGTCAAGGTATCCAGAATGAGATTTTCACTCTGCAGCGGAGTGTGCGCTGATATGAAACTTCCTGCAGAGCACTTGCCCGCGAAAGGCAAAGGGCCCGAGTTCGAGTCTCGGTCCGGCACACAGTTTTAATCTGCCAGGAAGTTTCATAAATCAAGGTACTTTCATATGTTTTTTCGACCTTGAAAAATATGTCGATAACGTAAGATCATGGAAATATGTTTAAAAATGTCACGTATGTATGATTTGTAAGGAATGACGGAAAATATGTCAGATGTAAGATTACCAAGAAGGAACAATAAGAATGGAAGAACAAGAGAGAAGTTCTCAGATTAAAGTGGACGTTAGGCGTAAATTCAGTCTTCTACTTCACGACACACTATCTGATCAATACCATCCTTACGCCTATTGAGTTACCTTAAAATGTTGTGTGTCAACCCTTCACCTCTTGACGCCCTAAACTCTGCTACGAACACCTTCAGTGAGCTGCCAGATGCATGTGGAGGACTTCTTCCTCAATAGCTGAAACAGGAGACGGAGGAATCTGGAGCAAAGTCGACGATCTGACTCATCCCAAAGGTGTTTAATAGTTTCAAGTCGGAACTCTGAGCAGACCAGGCATGCTATGCCCACAGACCACAGCCTTGCCAACGGCTTTGCCGCAGTGGTAACACCGATTCCCGTCAGATCACCGAAGTCAAGCGCTGTCGGGCTGGACTAGCACTTGGATGGGTGACCATCCGGTCTGCAGAGCACTACCGGCAGGCGGGGTGCACCCAGCCCTTGTGAGGCAAACTGAGGAGCTACTTGATTGAGAAGTAGCGGCTCCGGTCTCGGAAACTGACATACGGCCGGAAGAGCGGTGTGCTGACCACATGCCCCTCCATATTTGCATCCACAGACGCCTGTGAGCTGAGGATGACACGGCGGCCGGTCAGTACCGATGGCCTTTTCGGGGGGAGAGTTAAGCCATTGCCTTACAGACGCTGATTTATTGAAGCGTCTCCAGACCGTTCCTCTACTATACGCAGCACACAATGCTGTAAGACGTGTTCACAACCTCCGCGTTTTGCGCTTTCTTAAGGGCAGTAGGGGCAGCACGCCATAACAACGTAAAACACTCCCATTTCTGAGTATTTGAATCCAGAGTTCGGCATTGTATGGAAATATGGAAGTGCTAAGAAAATATAATAGTTTAAGATGGGATGCTCCAGAATGTCGAACATTACGAAGACACACACTATGTGATCAAAAGCATCCGGCCACCCCTAACAACATACGTATTTCATATTAGGTGCATTGTGCTGCCACCTATTGCCAGGTACTCCACATCAGCGACCTCAGTAGTCATTAGACATCGTGAGAGATCAGAATGAGGCGCTCCGCGGAACTCACGGGTGTCACTTGTGTCATACGTCTGTACTTGAAATTTGTACACCCCTAAACATTCCTAGATTCATTGTTTCCGATATGATAGGGAAGTGGAAACGTGAAGGGACACGTACAGCACAAAAGCGTAAAGGCCGACCTCGTCTGTTGACTGACAGAAACCGCCGACAGTTGAAGAGCGTCGTAAAGTGTAATCGGCAGACATCTATTCAGATCATCACACAGGAACTCCTAATTGCATCAGGATCCACTGCAAGTACTGTGACAGTTAGGCGGGGGGTGAGGAAACTTGGATTTCATGGTCGAGAGGCTGCTCATAAGCCACACATAACGCCGGTAAATGACAAGCGACGCCTCGCTTGGTGCAGGGAGTGTAAATATTGAAGGATTGAACTACGGAGAAACGTTGTGTGGTGTGACGAATCACGGTACACAATGTGGCGATCCGATGGCAGGGTCTGGTTATGGCGAACGCCCGGTGAACGTCATCTGCTAGTGTCTGTAGTGCCAACAGTAAAACTCGGAGGCGCTGCTGTTACGGCGTGGTCGTGTTTTTCAAGGAGGATTCTTGCACCCCTTGTTGTTTGGCATGGCACTATCACAGCACAGGCCTACACCGATGTTTTAAGCACCTTCTTGCCTCCTATTGTTGAAGAGAAATTCGGGGATGGCGATTGCATCTTTCAACACGATAGAGCAGCTGTTCATAATGTACGGCCTGTGGTGGAGTGGTTACACGACAGTAGCGTCCTTGTAGTGGACTGGCCTGAGCAGAGTTCTGACATGAATCCTACAAAACACCTTTGTAATGTTTTGGAACGCCGACTTCGTGACAGGTCTCACCGACTGACATCGATACCTCTCCTCAGTGCAGCACTCTGTGAAGAAGGGGTTGTAATTCCCCAAGAAACCTGATTGAACGTTTGCTTGCGAGACTGGAGGGTGTCATGAAGGCTAAGGCTGAGCCAACACCATATTCAATTCCAGCATTACCGATGGAGCGTGTCACGAACTTGTAAGTCGTTTTCAGCCAGGTGTCCGGGTACTTTTGATCACATAGTGTACATTATTAGTAGTCTAACAGATATCTTAAGACATCATAGGATACCTTCCATTGCGGATACTGCAAAGAGTAGCGGTTGTAGGTGAAGACTGGGATTAGAATATATTCATCAGATACTTGACTACGTTGTGCAGAAGTGAAAACTTTGTCACAGGAAAGGAAGCCCTGGCAAGCCACATCAATCCAGTAGGATAACAACCTCTTCCCTCACACTATTAAATAAAAAGGTTTATAGTATGATCAGGAAGAGGTGAAAATGGTTCCTGTAGGAAAGTATGTTGAATACATTTTAAAACACATCAGATTTATTTGGATAAACAAATCCCAGGACTGTGGAAATGCTTGTTATGGCTACTTAAGAGATCACTGACTGACCGTCACAGCTTGGGAGACGTTTGGACTAACTAGTGCGTAAATTTATGATAATTCGGGGGGAACATGGGCGGAAAAGCTATATGTGCCGATAGGCAAGACATGTTTTTACGTGTAAAATCTCTTAAACATTTCATCGTTAGAGAAAGATCATAGCGACGAGTGTAGGGTTAATAATCGCTCTTGGTGGTGATTTTTACATGAACTAGACGAACTGAAAAGTCAGAACGTATGCCCAGAGGGTGATACAGCCCAGTCCCGAAGTTGAAAAAGCTTGGACGTCAGTGTCTTCCTCTGGAAGGGCTTTCGACCATCGTTACCCGACCCATTCTACAGATGAACAGAAGTGGTGTCGTGGATTGAACAATAGAGTTTCCGAAGCATTCTGATTCAGTCATAGAGAAGCAGGGAAACATCACTGAAGGACTGTAAAGACATAATAAAATAAATAAACTCTTAAGCGAAACGAGGATTAGTGTGCATTAGTTATGAAATTCCCTCGTATTTCATCTTACTGTTATAAGCGAGACCAAAAGTATAAAACGTAGTTTTATTATGAGACCATTACAGTGACTCGAGACTCTGTAAAAAGCTGCAAGGATGAACATATCTGCACCTTTTTATCTCCTATTTCACTGTAACTATTTGCATCCAGTCTGTTTTGTTATTTTTATGGTAAAGTGATCTTGAATAAAACCTCAAAGAGCTCATCAGTTTTGATTCAACCACGACCAGTTTCACTGCGTTCAAGCAGCATCCTCACATGGTTTGGAGTATCACACAGGTCAGTACAATGAGACGTCCCCAACGTTTGTAGCCACAGAATCCAACCACAAGAAGAGGAATAGTCGTCAACAAATAATTACTAAGTATCCCCTGTCAAGAAAATTTCAATAAAAAGTTAGGTGTGTGACTGATAGCCACAAAGAGCTTAAAGATATCATATGAGACAACTGAAGTTTAATCATAATTACCACTTGGCTTTTGCAATGTGAGTTTCCCATTTGAGACATTTCCTAATTGTTGTTAAAGTGCACTACTATAACAGGTTTAGAATTCCAAATTTTGATATTGCTGCATCTCTTTGCCATTAGTTGAGGAAATAAGCAAGATTTTACGCAGAATCTTTGTCAAGGGGGATTTCATGACAACTGGGTACTCTTGCTATTGGTCAGTATTCACTACGAGCTGTGGGTTTCTTGAAACTGATGCTGTAGGTCAGATACAGTTCGTGGAGAATTTATATTTACTAAAGGAGCACAAGACAGTGGCCTTACCCAGGCCCTCGCTGGGCACAGCACAGGAAATATGGGCCCTTCCCCTTATTCTGCTTTTTTTAAACTAGTGTGGCAGAAAGGCACAGCATTGACTTCCTTTGGAACTTTGAAATGGATAATTTTTAATCGTGTTTCTGACACCACTTGTTACGCCTTCTGCACCACTTGTTAGCAGCAGACACAGTGGCTGCTCCAAAGAGTGAGACGGCGTGGAGTTTTACAATTATTGATTGAACTTTATTTACAATTTCTCCCTCGTCGTCACTGCCCAGACCTGCGGATCCTTCCGCCCGGCTGCTGCTGTGTAGATTCTCCGACAATGCGCGCAAGGTGCGCCGCTGTTCGCACTCAGGAGCCTGAAGCCACTAGTGCTCCGCTGGAGCCAGGATGCCCTGTGGTTGAAATGAACTCGTCGCCGTGAGGTCAGCTGCAGACGCCTGCTGCACGGACGGCTGGGAAGTCGTCAGTTGCGATGTCCGCGAGGTCCCGTCAATGGACGGACCACGCGCCGTGGGTCCGGGTTGCCATGAAGTCCAGGTGTCAGTCCCCGGCGGGGCCTGTGACCAAGACCGCGCTGCGGCCGGTCCTGGAGGAAGTTCTTGCTGTAGTTAGTCAGCCATGGTGCCGACCGAACTCGGGCTGACCTCCAGAGCTGAAGTTGACATCTGGCAGCGAATGGATGACTCCTGCGAGCTGGAACAGACTCCCAGAATCGTCACCTACGAAGATTGAACATTCGGAGACGGACCACGTCCGTCCTCAGATCCGAACTGCTTCCTAATGTCTTCTGTCTGTTACTGCCTCCGCTCCGGCAGGAGGACGTTCTTTACCCTCGGTAGTAGCTTTTGGTTATTACTCCCGCAGTAGATTGCAGCGTAACTTAGGGTGCTGGCCTCACTTCTCCCTAATGAGCACTCTCCAGGCTTTGCTTGGCGCTCGGTCTGTGTGCGTCCTTGCGTCAGTCCACTGGTAGACTGCTGCTGTCAGCAAGGCTATCTGTGCCTGCCTACTTCACGACGCCTCGGTCGCCGGCGTGCCTCTGTTTTGCTATTCTCCACTGTGTGAAGCAACATTGTCAATAAAAATTAGCTTATAAGTTACCTTTTTTGACTATGAGCTCGCTCCAATTTGAAGGACAATACTTAATCTCAACATGAAACTTCAAAATATCTGGATATTTAGGGGTCGCAGTCCATAGGAAAAAGTTATTTTCTTCTTAAAAGCATTCTAAATTTGACCAGTAAATTGCAAATTTTCGAAATTTCACTTTGGACTTCCTGGTGTCATCCTTACGTATGTCTCTACTTAGTCATGTGAGAGACTAAGAGTGAAAATATGGTTTATGTCAGGGTACCAAACCGATATCTCTCAGCAAACTATTAATTTGTTTTGAAGAGCTACCAAGTGACATGTTACTTTTAATTGATATCATCTGCCTGTATGGCCGTCAAATCTCTGCATACACGGTCGACAAATGCAATAGCAGGACTTAGTTTACATTTCTTGTATAGTAAAGTGGACTCACCAATATTAGGAACGTTGCAACAAAAAGGATATCGTAAAGTTAAGAACAAATACCAGCCACAGTAATTTTGCTTTATTTCTGTCTATGACAATAAAAGTTTTTAGTTCTAAGGCCGCAAGTTTGAGTCATGATGACCAACTTCAGGTCTGCAACAAAACTTAGGGAAACTAATACCACTAGTGGATAGTCTACACCTTAAAACGATAAAACATGAAACAATGACGGTATTACTTACATACATGCGAAAAACATGCAGTTCAAATATGACGAGACATACCTCTTTTAAAATTTGTAATACAAAGAAGCCATAGTGGCATTGTCAAAAAATACCAACAATATCAGGTTAACATCGTCGCCCATATTTAAAACATTGTGTGAACTAGGCTCCAGTGCCGGCAGCGCTACTGTTGATAATAAGCTGTGGCACAGTAGCCATAAAATATGGTTATCTCTTAAGATTGTTAGATTTCGCTACTGCAGGCGTACACACATTCGTCAATTATACAGATGCACAAAATACAGCAAAATGAAAAGAGAAATACTGCTTGTTAGGCCTTCAGTAGCAACGTCTACCGATCGTACGGCAGAAACATATTTTGTGGCTACTGTAACTCCGTTTTCATTATACATTTGACAAATTAGCTCCAAATTGTTTATTTTTTGTCGGTTATACAAGTTCTCGACGAGCCTGTTTCGGCATATTTATCATTATCAAATGTTCCAGTTGAGATTACATTTTTATGTTACTTTGTTCCACCTCTATGCACCAAGCGAGGTGGCGCAGTGGCTAGCACACTTGACTCGCATTCGGGAGGACGACGGTTCAATCACGCGTCCGGCCATCCTGATTTAGGTTTTCCGTGATTTCCCTAAATCGCTCCAGGCAAATGCCGGAATAGTTCCTTTGAAAGGGCATTGCCGACTTCCTTCCCCGTCCTTCACTAATCCGATGAGACCGATGACCTCGCTGTCTGGTCTCCTTCCCCAAAACAACCTTACCAACCAACCAACCTCCTCTATGCAATAGTACTAGGAGATTTTATCTTATACTTAAGCCAAGGTGAGGTGACGACCATAGATCATCTCGAAAGTAAACTCTTTTAGGTATTAGAAGTGATGTTAATGAATCATCTTCGAACGTAAGTTCTTTTGTTTACTGTGTTGTTAACATAGGTCTTGTATTTATTTTCTGTAGAAGAATAATAGTGATATATCGAATTATATTTTGACAATTATAAAACCATAACTACTGCAGTGTCAGAGTAATAGTACTACGAGACTTTATCCTACATTAAAATTACCTCTATATGGTGTGACATCCACAAATCGTCTTGGAGTGTAAGTACTTTTGTACTATGTCGTTACTCTTTTACAGGAAGTAAACACGTGAACTGTGTTAACAACACATTGCATAAAAGAAGTTACCCTTCCAGTATGATTTGTGCACGTCAATCAGTCTAGGCGTAAGTATAATATAAGATAAAATCTTGTAGCACTACTACTTGGACATAGAAGAAAATGATATATAAATGAAATATCAACAGGAACACTTAATCATGGCTCATATGCCGAAACGAGCTTTTCGAGAACTTTTGTAATCAACTAGAAACAAACAATTGGCGCCAGATTTTTGTCAAAAGTTTAAGTAAGATGTCATACTATGACCTTATGCAAGCTGCGGGCCCAGAAGAGAAGAAGTGGCCTAGTTTGTATTTAACATTAGCGCTGTTAACAGGATGACTCTGACGGTACTGTGGCCTTGTTTACATCATGTTTCAAATATTTGCGACAATACCACTATTGCTTCATTATATTTCTTGTCTGAAAACAGTTTGTCTCGTAATTTTGAAGTGAATTTCTTCCACGTGTATGAAGGTAATAAGTTTCATTAGGAAATATTTTGATGTTTAAAGATGCAGACCTGCGCTATTTGGATTTGATTTGCCCATGTTTTGCTGCAGATCCGAAGATGATCATGGCTGACCGAAACCCGTAGACTAAGGACCAAAAAATTTTGTAATCATCAAAAATATGCATTGTATATATTCTGGATCACTATTTTATGGGCGACTATATCGTAGCTTTTGAATTGCCAACCGATTTGTTGCCAGAGGTACCTGCATATGCATCAGTTTAAGGCGAATTATATTGTATATATTGTTTTAGTCTAATTCATCGCGTCCATACAACTGTAATGTAAACGGTCTTTGCTGTTTTTAACGTGACGTTGTCTGTAATGGAATACATTGTTAACGAGCCTGTTCATTTATCTCGTAAGGTAAGTCGCATGAAGAAGCCATAGCAAAGGAATTTTCTTCCATAATGGTGAACCACCCACCGGAAAAGCTTGAAATAAAGTTCGTGTTTAAGTACGCTCCTGATTTAACTGCCCTGAAAATACAAACAGTACATATTTGAACACTTGATGGATACGCTGTGGTATTGAAAGCTTTGCACAGCTGGCATCTTCCACTGATAGCTGCATGAGATGCAACCTGTACTGGGGAAAGATGCAACTGTGTGAAAGAAACAAAATTTGTAAACAGTTGAATACAGAACAAAGGAAACTACTTCATTCTGACTATGAAAAATACAAACAAGAAAAAGCTGCTTGTCATCAGTTATTGGTTATTGCTAGATTAAAACTTTCATTTGCTGTTCACTCTTATCTGATTCGGTTTTCACATCTATTGCTGTAGTCACTGCCATTTCCACAGTCCTCATGCTACTACTGCTTGTTTCCAATTCTTTGGATTTAGTCACAATTCTATTCTTTTTTGTCATGAAAAGAGCCCTTGCAGGCAAGAGACATATCGTCATGATCTCCATTTGTGTTTCTCAGATGGAAAGATTCCTCATTGCTTGAAGATGAACTGCTTGATGGTCACGACTCTTTCGCTCACAGAATACGGCACTCTGATTCGTTATTTTGTGCTTTGTCTCCCATCTGCATTCGTTTTGAACTGCTCATTAGAACCACTGAAAGTAGCATCTTCTTCATGGTGAAGCTAGATGCTGAAGCTTTCCAACAAAATTTACGTCACCAAAGGAGGAATTATTAGATTAGTCTCCACGTCTTCTGGATTGTCCTGGTCATTGTTCAGTTGAATTCCACGCTCTTCCATCTTACAAATTATCCCAGGATGCCGAAGCAACTTGGTCTTCTGGCATGTGTTAATCATTCTTCGCACATTCACAACCCGCTAGCAACGGATATATCCTGCACATTCCTTTGCAAGAATATATTCAACCAGTCATAGCGTGACATATTAAATTTCTTTATTGAATAATTTAGTTATTCCAGTTTGCTCCGCAAATGACTGCGACGACAGCCGAATTCATTTTTGTGGAGATGGATATCCACCATCTTGCAGTCGTCAGATACAGTCCACAAGTATGTTTTCAATTTCAACATAAGGTGTCCTGAAAAAGTTTAAAATATGAGTTACGAACAGTATTTTCTTGTTACCAAAGTTACAGTGTCTACAGTTGCTACTACGTTTTCGCTACAGTTGATTTTACGACAAATTTCTTATCTGCGTGACCTGGTCGACCTCTGCTTAAATTTTTGTTTTCCATTCTCCGTTTCAGGGATCCGTACGGTATTTGGTAGAGTCTCGATGCATCCCACAGGGACATCTTCCCAATATTGACATATTCTGCACCTGGTAGGAGATTAGCTTTAGACGATGAATTTCTGTGTGATTTACTCCCGTTTTGACGAGGTATGATAGGTTACACCAAACGCTACAGGTTTAGGCGTAAGGAACTGTATACTGTAGACATCAAGTAAAATCAATTATTACATCTCACATTTAAATACACTATGTACATATTTTAATAACAATCATAAGCAATTAAAATAAATTCATAATCTTTACAACACACAGCTTCTTCGAACTTTCCCGGCACACAGAAATACCACCTGAATGAAAATGCATAATACCCATTTGATATGAGGAAGAAGCAACCTACATTTTCTTCAATAAAGCCTCCACTAAAACTGTCTAAACGCACCATCTCGAAGCCACACAACGCGGTTTCAAAACACCCATTAAAATTACGGTTATAATCAATACATCCACGAGGAAAATCATTACCATTAACAAGAACGGAATTAGAAGCTGCATACTTAAGACTATCTTATCCAATAGATTTTCCAATTACTTCCTCTTTATCGATAAATGTAGAAAATGTCCTTCTTGTTAAGACAGCCGATTTACAGTAAGAAGAGTTGTCGTACAGCGCTGCCATCTATTCAGTATTGGCGGAAATACCAGCACGGTGGCATCCTCCACCATCTGACATCGGATTACCCTATAGTTAAGAGTATCAGCATAGTTTGGTGATTCTGAAAAGGATGTCCACTACGCTAACATTCATGTTTCATTCACGCTCTCGCTTGATCTTTGTCATTATGAATGAAGTGTAAATTTGTAAAAACGCAAACTCCTACAAAGCAAGTTTGCATTATAATGGTTTATTTACATTTCTAAACTGAATGTTGTGGTCGTTGTTTTCTTCATTCCGAAGACTAATTTGCGCTCTCGCTTGATCTTTGTCATTATGGATGAAGTGTAAATTTGTAAAAACGCAAACTCCTACAAAGCAAGTTTGCATTATAATGGTTTATTTACATTTCTAAACTGAATGTTGTGGTCGTTGTTTTCTTCATTCCGAAGACTAATTTGATCCAGCTCTTCCCATTATTCTATCCTGTGAGAGGCTCTTCATCCATGAAGTAGTACTGTAGCTATCATCCATTTGGACCGGCTTACTCTATTCATCCCTAGATATTTCCCCTACGGTTTTGATTTCCCGTGCTTCCCTTCATTACTTTTCCCTTACCTCTGAGTAAAAAAGTACGCTATTGCACGTTTAGAGTAATTTTATCCTCATTAGGAGAAATTTAATGCTTTGCAGTAGAAGTTACCTAGTGGTCGTACTTAAACCCATTTGTAGATCTAATGGTGACACAGACATGTTTTTGTTGTTTCCAGTAAAGTCTATTAATTTGTTTCGGTGCTACGAGTCCGTTAAACGAGTCGGACTTATCGGATGTTGTTGGAGTTGAATGCTGGTGTACAGGTAATAAATCGCTCCTCGCTAGTCTGACGGTTGGATTCTCTCTTTGTGCAGGGATTTCGGCTTTGAAGCACCTTTCTGTAATGGCTGATCCCCTAGGATCATTTTCTTGTTGCTATTAATTATTCAGCCCTTTTAATTACTGGAAGTAAATAAGCCTTTGAACGCGATCCCCCCATTTAACTACCCCCTTCTATGTTTGACGGGCATAATACCACTCAGTGCACTGACTTTACTGTCGCGATTAAACACTTCTCGGTAGAGAAGAGATAAAGATTTTGTTCCACGCTGACGTCTCCTGAAGACTGGGAATTAGTGAATTACGAACTGAAGCGTTATACAAACACCGTGCAGTAGGCAAACTGTGTAACGGACATAGATCTCGCTTCAAATAATGGAACAAAAAGGCAACACCAGGACAGAACTCAGTGAAGCGAGCTCAGCGGCATAATACGTACGACAGCTTTGTTAAATTTACTGACACCTTAACAGAACATAACTGAAAACTGCTTGACAGCAGGTAGTATGTTACGAGGAATGTGGTGCAAGCAGTAGAGAGAAACACATCTTTATTACATTTCATTATTATTTGAAACTAAAGAACGGTTAGTTTAAAAGGTAATACTAAGTACGAACCACAAATGAATTTTAAATCTTTTTTAACTACTGATGTAAACCTTTCATTCATGTACACCTTTCATTCCTGTGAGCTTTCTGCTAGACTAATATTGCAGTGGAATACATCGCTGTTTCCTTGTTATTAAAAAAAAAAAAAGCTGCTTAAGTATTTCATACCAGAACTCTCTCAAAACTAGAAATGGATAAAATGGAGATGAAGTGCAGTTTAAAGGAATATATAATAAATATATGGGTATGGAACAGACAAGCCAATGTAACAAAAAATTTGGTGCGTGTCATCCAGTCCACAAAATTTACGAGGTTTAAAAATTGTTTAGGTGAGCGCCGGGACAGAATCAGAGTGCATTGTGGACAGCCAGCCAAAATGATCATCTAGATTTTCGAAGTGGGAGGTAATGCACTGTACAGATATTTGTTGTGCGAAACGTAATAGAACAACGCCTAGAATTCATTTTCCACTGCACCCAAATTTCGCGGATCTTAAGGAAGCTTCTAACAGTATACAAGGTTAATTAGTTTGGAATATTGTAGTTCTATGTGGTACTCCTGAGCATCTAACTAATGTTCTCGAAAACCTGTACGTAGATTCGAGTTGCTGTATAAGAAGAGAAAATGGGAACACCGCTTTCTTTACCACTCTGACATGTGTCAAAACAAAGACGCATTTTATCACCATTCATTTTCATACTAGTCATAGATTTCGTATTAAGAACTATCGATAACTGCAAAATGGGCATATTTTGAAATTATAATCTAGGCTTACGGATTTGGATTTTGTTGTTGGCGACATTCCCTGACAGAAAAGTTACAAGCTAGATGGAATTACCAGCTCCGAAGGACTCATCATCATCATCATCATCATCATCATCATTTAAAACTGATTATGCCTTTCAGCGTTCAGTCTGCAGCATAGTCCCCCTTATAATATTCCTCCATGATCCCCTATTCAGTGCTAACATTGGTGCCTCTTCTGATGTTAAGCCTACTACTTCAAAATCATTCTTAACCGAATCCAGGTACCCCGACTCCTCCTACCCTCTACTGCTGAACCCATGAGTCTCTTGGGTAACTTTGCTTCTCCCATGCGTGTAACATGAGCCCACCCTCTAAACCTGTACGCCCTGACTACAGCTACAGCTATAGAGTTCATTCCCAGCTTTTCTTTGATTTCCTCATTGTGGACATCCTCCTTCCATTGTTCCCATCTACTAGTACCTGCAATCATCGTAGCTACTTTCATAACCGTAACCCGAGACATTTTGCTCAGATTGTCGCCAGCATCATATTTAAAGTACCAGGGAAGCAGGTTGCTAGCCTTACTTGCCCCGGATCCCATTGAGTTTTACCGCTAACGGTTGAGGGACTAACCGGTGGATTTGATAGTCTTTGCCGTCTGAGCACAAAGGTGACCACGACTCAGAATATCTCCGAGAAGCCCAGCCTTATTCCAAAGTAACTGGTACCCTGACTGTCAGGACCACTTACTTGGCCACTCATACGTTGCCCGTGGTTCATGCAAAGGACGAGAAATTAATTATTATAAGAAAAGCACAATGTCCATAAATTATGGAAACTTATTATTATAGTGCAAAAAAGGTACTACAAAATGTTCACCAATTTCCATATCTCGGCAGGCTTATTTGTAATAACGATGACTTAGATGCTAACATAAACAGCATAACTTGAGAAAACCCTCGCAGTCTTCCAACGAATGCGATTCAGATGGCAATTAGACTCCATAAGTAAGTCCACAAAGCTTCGACGGTAGTAGTCTGTCACCCTACAAATATCGCATACACATACAACACTTGCAAAATGTCAGCGAAATCACAACACAAACTCATTACTTTCATCAACGACTCTTGTTACTTAGCAATTGTAACGTAGCTAATTATTGCGAGTTGTCGGCTTGCATTAAAAACATAGCTTCCCGTGGCGCCGGGAGAAGAGATGTTCGTTCTCGCGTTCGCACAGCTGGCGCTGGCTACTAGACCGGGCGAGCGGTGTACTTGACTAACGCGTTATACTCTCTATGAATCTGACGAATTATTATTTAATATTTATGGATGTTTTTCATACTAACTGACCCGAATTCTACCGATAACAGACCCATACTGCTAAAATTTCAAATCAATAATTTCAATACCTTAGGAGATACGGGGTGTTTTAAAAGTCTCTCCGCAGTGCCGTATGATTGTTGGCCGCGCGTGCCGTATGCCGCAGTGAATATACCGAAATGAAACTCAGTGAAATAAAAGTTATTAATTTGTTCAATATTCATTTTTACTTACAAATTTTCACATTAAATGTTGAAAGTTTCCCCCCTGTTACTCAATACACAATTCAATTCGTCTAACCATGTTTCCAAACACAAACTGTATCATTTCCTCTGTAACAGAAGCAGTGAAAGTGGATAATGCAGTTTTCAATTCATCGATGGATTTTGGACGGTT
This sequence comes from Schistocerca americana, assembly GCF_021461395.2. Taxonomy (NCBI): domain Eukaryota; kingdom Metazoa; phylum Arthropoda; class Insecta; order Orthoptera; family Acrididae; genus Schistocerca; species Schistocerca americana. Next base: position 397,436,277 of record NC_060123.1, on the reverse strand, counting down.
TTTATAGACGGTTGCTTTCGCTGCACCCCAGAAGAAAAAGTTAGGTGGTGTTAGGTCGGGTGATCGTGGAGGCCAAAGTCCCGGTGAAATTATACTATCACCAAAAACATGAGCAAGCATTTACATTGAAACGCGAGCTGTATACTCGGTTGCACCATCTTGTTGAAAATTACCGTTCAGTGTTTCATTAACACAAGTTCTCGTATGAATGGGTACAGAATATCAATACAGTATCGCTGTGTGTTTATTGTTTCGTTGAAAAATATGGGACCCACAATCCGACGTCTAGAAATTGTAATCTGAACTCGTAGTTTCACAGAATGAAGTGATTCCTCATGAATACACAATGGATCTCCAGTACTCCACATATGAGAATTTTGCGTGTTCATGTACCCGGATAAATGAAACCACGCCTCATCATTGAGAAACGTTTCATTCAGAATATCCCTTCCATTATGTTCAACGAAATTTTTTGAACCATTGGCAATAATGCATTCTCTTGCCATGATCAGTATTTTTCAGTTCTTGCACAACTGTCACTTTGTACGGAAAAGTTCTAATTTTTTCCTTACAGCTGTGTGGGCCGTTCCGACACTAACATCGATTTCCTGGGAGAGTTTTCTTACTGACTTGGTCGGACTCATGGACAGTTTATCGGAAATATCGAGTAGTTTATTCTCAGACAAAACGCCAGGACGAGCACTTATCGTTGCATCTGTCACTGAACCCGTACTTTGAAATTTGTTAATCAAATCTTGCACAGTATCGCGATGTGAGTGTGTTGTCTCCGGGAAAACTGAATTAAATATTTGACGAACTGAAACTGTGTATTTACCGCCAGCTTTGAACACGTGTTAGCATTTTAGCATTTTAATGGTTAGCGTTTTAACAGTGACAAAAACGGAACAAACGAACAAGGGAACTAACTTAGACGTTCACGTCAACACGTAACGACACACACCAACGATACTACTGACGCTGGCTGAGATAAACGAAACAGTGGAATGTTGGGAGAGTCCACTTGACGGAAAGTAACCCAACCAGGCGAACAATCATAGGGTACGAGCGGCTAACATTCATATGGCACTGTGGAGAGACTTTTTGAACACGCCGTATAAATGTTTACCTCAAACTTATAATAAACCTGCTGGCATTGTTGAAATCGAGCTAGGGACTGTAATTTATTCACCTATAGCATCAACTGAAACTACAACCAAGAGGAGAGATTCATACAATCTAATTTTCTGGAATTTCCTTTAGTTTCACTGCCACACATTTCTGACGTAATTAACAGTACTTTGGAAACTTACTATTTCATTGTGTTTAAATATGTAAATGTAAGTGTGAGAATTTTGTGTAATAGGGGAATTTATTACGTATGTCCGAGTGAGCTGGATTTTCTAAAGGGCAGCCAGAAGGGCTTTGAGCATTAAATTTTTTTGTAATTTATGTTGTGAAAAGGTATCGTATTTCTAGTGTGAATTACATGTGGTAAACTGATTGGCTAACATTAGAAATACCGCGAATGTAGAAGTGCTCGAGATGATTCGATTGGCTGCTTAACATACTAGCCAACAGGAATTCAGCATTTCCGCGCGTTTGAGTTGAGCTTTGTCTCATATCTATGAGTCGATATAGTCGCTCGGGAGCCGATTTCTATTAAAGACGTATGTTCAACCGCTCTGTCCAGACTTGTACCAAAATGAAGGAATCTGCGCGTTCGATAGATTCTTGTGGATTCGATGAATAGCGACTACAGTGTTGAGTGTTTTCTGAATGTTTGATCATTGTGAGTGATTTATTTAAATAGACGTGTGAACATTTCAAGTCGTATATAAAATCCGCGTGGCTTATTTTGTGTGGATTACGAGACATTCTGGGAGCACATCTATACAAGAAGACTACTGAACGACTAGCTGTGTGAACTCGCAAGTAGCGGTGGGTTTGTGACTGTTTAGGACATTTAAAATATCGCTCGGACTAAATATCTTCTTGGTATCGCTCGGACTAAATATCTTCTTGGTGTTTTTTGGTGTGAACTTGCAACAGAGACAGTAACACTTCATAATCAGTGTCGGGATATTAAATACGGTTTGATATCCACTTTCCTTGTTTCAGAGACAATAAACCATCTAAAAGGAAATTTTTTACCTTTTTTTTCAAATGAGTCATGCAAGAGTACCGAACACTCGATAGTTCAACCAACTTTCAGCTACTGCCCGTGGACTGGAATTATGTGCCTTATTGTTGAATTTTCGTCACGCTGCTTTAACTGGCTGAATAACTATCTGCCAACGCTGAGTGAAGGGGCAGACAACATGAATCCTATCCAGGTAGATTGTTTAAAGGATGCTGAGAGAGCAATCCGTCTCGCCGCATATAGTGCATTTAGCGGCAGGGAAAAGTAAAGTTCAGTATCGAATGAACTTTCGAAGCAACAGTCTAAAACCCGTGTTAGAAAGAACCATGCGTGTGCAGATAAACTTTTGAACTGAAGCGATAGGAGGAGGACTTACACCCAATGCACAACTGTGAACAACGTTAGCGGAGGTTCAGCACACCGCAGGCAGGGAGGTCAGCCAACTTCGGGAGCGCCGCCGGAAGCAGAAGCAGTTGGCAGCCGTGGACGGTTCTGTTGGCTCCCAGAAACTGGAACGGAGCTGGCGGCTTTCGGCGGACGAACTCGCTTTAGCATTTTGCCGTACTGACAACGTGGAGGAACAGCTAATTGCTTCGTATGGTGTGTTAGTGCAGAAAGAAACATGTCAACATGAAGAAATGTGATAATTCTGTTATAAGTGAAAGGAAGGAGAGTGTAGATTTTGATGAGTGGATACCTGCATATGATAGTGGAATAGGGAATTTTAGTTTCCATGTGTTGGAAATTAAAGACAGTGGTCATCCAAAATCAGTATCTGACATTTATAGGTCAATTAATGAGCAGCACACGGAGGAAGCTGATGTTAAGTTGGCACCAGGTGTTATGAGCGAAATAAAATGGGAGTCAAGTTTGGAAGTTGACGAGAAGAACATATGTAAACCTATTCCAGATAGAAGTAGGGAACAAACACCTTGTTCTAATGTGAAATTAGCACCGTTTACTGTTACTGAAGGGAAAATAGAGCCAGCGTTGGAAGCTGGTGATGAGAAAGTTAACATTGCAACCACGTTCCAAAGCATTATGAAACAGATGGGTACTATTAGCAGTAATATTATGAAAGGAGTGAGATCTGAAATAAACAGATTAAGTAACGAAAGGACTGGGTTCTGATATAAATAATACGAGCACAAAAAAATGAACCTAGGGCTGATATGGATACTAAAATAAATGGGATAGTTTCTTAAATTAATCTCGGCTTCATAAAACAGTCAGAGCAGTTAGATAACAAACTGAAAAATTTTAAAGAGGAAATTAATGGGAAAATGGATAACAGAACTTCAGTCAGCTAGGTGAACGGTTAAGTGCTGACTTGACGAAAGTATAGGCCCAAGCAGATCATGCTGAAAAGCTACCAAAATTAAGGAGGAAAGTGACAAATGTAAGCTACTTGGAGGGATAATGTGTGCAACAATAACTGATTTAGAAACTGACTGGCCAGAAAAAAGAGTTCTTGAGTGATTTTGAGAATGTGTTGCCTAGGTCATGGAATCAGAAACAGAATTTATGCTTTGCGGTATCTAATCTTATGGGAGAAGCTCGTGTTTGGAGAAATTTAGCATGACAGCATGGAAAGCTTTAAACAGGATTTATCTTAGAAAACATATGGAAGTATTAAATAACTTCTGACCAGGTGGAAGGTTTAACCCAAAGAAAGACACTATTAAGATGTCTTCAAAGACGTGGGTAACTATTTTGACTTACATGGAACCAAGATAGCAACAGAACAAATTATAATGGCGTTAGAAAACAAGTTGCCTTTATACTGGCGAAATAAAATAATCTCTGTTCATTGGTTACTTGGAACGGCAGAGAATCTTTTGAAAGAAGATGAAAGTAATAATAAGAGATTATAGGGCTCCTACTAGGCAAAATGAAGTGCAAGTAAACAGAATAGGAGTGGAGAGGTTAAATAGTCACAGAGGAAGATCCAGAGGACGAGGTGGTTTTACTGGATATATAAATAACGACAGGAACAGGAATGACAGTTATCCAAATCAGCAATCGGCTGAGAGAGCAGAACAGCAATCCAGATTGCCAAATGAACGGAACGCTACGGCTAATGGCAGAATAGGCGAAGAGGACAACGAATAGCAGTCTATAAAGTTTCTAGCGTTTGCAGACTACCAAAACGTAGGTTAAATTGACTAGCAAAGCCCTCAGTAAGCCCGCAACCAACAACACAGTAGTGCGACGGGTACTATAAAATCGCCAGTCTAGGAACCAGATTAGCAAGGAACAGGAGTTATCTGATGAGATTGTGGAGAAAGATCTTAATCCAAAGAGCACTGCAATTACTAAAGAGGGACCTATAGGGAACTGGGAAGAAAGCACTGGATATGGATAAAGTGTTGTAGAGGAGGAAAATATACCGGCAAATGGAGTTTTAGGTAGAATAGAGAAGATTCTGTGTCATAGTGACGGAGCAGTTTCAAATGTCGAAGATGGTGTAAGCAGAGTGCTTCCTCTTCAGATAATGATGCAGCTACAGAAGTAAATGAAGCAGGGCGTTATTTTGAAAATTCTAACAACATAGAAGGAAGTGTTGCCGTCTCTGAGAGGATAAGAGAAGATGAATTTTTGGAGAAATGTTTTGTCACTAGTAGACAGATTAAATAAAACTGCCACAATTACAGAGGAAGAAGACCCCATCAATACATGTGTTATTTCCGCAAAAGGTATAGGATTCAACAGACGTGAGGTAGTGTGGGATTTGTTGGAAGAACCACATCCTGAAACGGTTGAAGAATCATCAGGACAACCGATAATATAGGTTGTTGTTTGTGGTAAAAAGTTCCTTGCTTACTTGATAGAGGTTCAGATGTATGTCCACTGTCAAAAAATTTTGTAGATGCTATTCCCAATCGGAAAGGATCAATTATTATGCGCGTCTCTAGAATAAACATTGTGGTAGCCACAGGTAAAAGTGAGAAAGCAGTAACTCACGAGATCAAGTAACCTGTAAAGATTGAAGGTGAGTATCTGTGCCAGAACGTCCTCATAATTATCGGATTGAGTGTGGAGATGTTGCTTGGAGCAGATTTTTTGTAAAAATACAAAGGCAAGGTCGATTTTGCGAATGACGAGGCTGTCGTTACCGTAGATGGAAAGTGCCTGACAGTGCCATTTGCAGGGAGAAACTAATATCCGTCACGAGACCAATTCGGTGTACCTATACGTTGTACAATGTATATGGGGAAAGGAAGGAGAAGTATGTACAGAAAGATGATGGGAACAGTAGTGACTAACTGGTCTTAGGGGGCACGCATTCTTGGCGACGTCAGGTCTTTGATGAACACCAGGCATATTTTTCAATTTCGTATTGTCAACCTACCTCTTTTTCATTCTGAACTTTTCCTATCGTTTCTTCTTCCTTGACTGTCTTGTGTATATAGTGCACATAGTGTTTTGTAGCACAAAAAGAATTATTAGCAAATCTTTGTTGAACAAATTTCAGAACAAGAAAAACTGTACTAACAACCTGACAGTGTATGAGGAATGAGTGAGGAGAATATGTGAAAGTTTTTTAGAATAAGATAATGTAAAATGTAGGTGTGGTGAAATGTGCTTTTGCCTGTTATGTAAGAGTTTCAGAACAGAGACAGTACTCTTATGACTGTCAGTTTACCAAGCCAAGAACGTTGGTAGAGAGATAAAGGTGAACATGTATATTTTGTGATCCGCCAACTGAGGAATTTATTGTAAGTGTTCAATAATTGTTCATTCATTGTGTATTTGTATTTACAGGGCATTATCTAAATCTTGTGAAGCAGCAGGTGTTAGTCTTTATATGTAAAGGTTTTCTTAAAGTTATGAAATGTGTTTACTAATATTTGAAAATATACTTGTAATAATTTATGATCAGAAGCCAAGAACGTGCACAATAAAGAAAGAATATTTAGCAGCAGTAACTTGTTTGAGTGAATTTGAGTCTGAATTATATTTTAAAGATTGCTGTTTTGGAATCTGAAGTCGGCAACTTTTGGTTAGCAAAGATTGGTTCACGTTTTACTGATTAAAAGAGATTGCTTTTCTGAAAATGAATTTATGCTGAATAATACTTTAGTGGAGTAATGTTACTGCTGGATATTTAATGTCAAGGAATCCAGAAAACAGTGTTTGTAAGTGGGAAGAAACAAATAACAGACATAACTAGCAGAAACAAGCATAATATTCTCGTGTGCAGGAAGCAAAGGAATCATTATTTAGGTTACATGTGTTTTGCAGGTACGCCCATTATGGAAACCGAATATGAGACCCACTTATAGCTGACAAATGAGCAGACGTCGATGTTTATAAAGTACCCAAGTGTGGAACTGATGTAATAATAAATGCGAAAAGAAGTTCCCGTGCTATTTCATCGAAATGTAGGCGCTGCAGATATATAATCGTTTATAGAGTCACAACACAGTGAAAAAAATATGGTGAAAATAGGAAATGGTTTCCCCTTCATACTACCGTCAAACAGGACAAGGATGAAAACAACAGCGCTTCTTGCGAGAAGCGCTCTATGAATCTGAGGAAGTACTGCTAAATATTGATCGATCTTATTATACCAAAGTTTAGGGATTACAGAACTATACTGCTAAATTTTCAAATCTATAACTTCAGTAATTTCGGAGATACAAATTTTTACCTATAACGCATAATAACCATTCTGTCATTGTAAAGCCTAGATTGGGACTGTAACTTATTCATCTATACCCTCAAAGGGAACTACAAAAAGATGATAGGTTCGTATACTCAAATTTTCTGGAATTTCCTTTAGTTTCATTGCCACAGATTTCTGACGTAATTATTAAAGCTTTGGAAAAGTTGTGACTTGGCAACACAGCCAAGCCACTAGGAGGTGAAGCCGAAAGGCACGCATTTAAGCTCACGCAAACTGGCGTGAGGTCTGGAACAGTTAAAGGATTTGAGTCCAGCAAATAAAGTACGTAGCTGTTGGAATACTTAACTTTAATCCATAATTGGTGAACATCGGTCTGACGGTACATGCATCACAAGATAAATAGCAAATGATAATGGCGCCTTGCTAGGTCGTAGCAAATGACGTAGCTGAAGGCTATGCTAACTATCGTCTCGGCAAATGAGAGCGTAATTTGTCAGTGAACCATCGCTAGCAAAGTCGGCTGTACAACTGGGGCGAGTGCTCGGGCATCTCTCCAGACCTGCCGTGTGGCGGCGCTCGGTCTGCAATCACTGATAGTGGCGACACGCGGGTCCGACGTATACTAACGGACCGCGGCCGATTTAAAGGCTACCACCTAGCAAGTGTGGTGTCTGGCGGTGACACCACAGGAAAATTATTGTTTTATTGTATTTTGGTTGTGTGAGTGTTTCGAACAGTCTGAGAGAACGAACGGAGGTCATACGTAAAGTAGGAATGTGATGTTTCATTAAACTTATGTAAATATAAGCGTGAGAAAGTTGTTGTATAATAGAGGAATTTGTGACGTATGTTCGAGTGAGCTTGATTTTGTAAAGGGCCGTCAGAAGGGCTTTGAATATTAAATTTGTTAGTAACTTATTTCATGGAAAGGAATCTTAATTGGTTTTCATTAAATTTTATTTAGTTTCGAAATTACGAAATTTCTAGTCTGAATGACTTCTGGTAAACTAATTGGCTGACATTATAAAAATACCGCGAGTATAGATGTGCTCGAGATGATCTGATTCGCTGCTTAACTTACTAGCCAAGGATCTCCTTCGCGTTTGAGAAGGGCTTTGTGCCTCAGATCTATGAGTCGATATAGTGACTCGGGCGCCGATTTCTAGTAAAGACCTACGTTAAATCGCCCTGATCTAATTTGTACCAAAAAGAAGAAGTCTGCGCATTTGATCGATTCTTGTGCCGTCGATGGAAAGCGAATACAGTGTTGAGTATTTTGTGAATGATTGAGCATCGTGTGTGGATAATTTAAGGAGAGTTTCACGTGTGAACATTTCAAGTCGTGCAGATTACGAGACATTATGGTTCAAATGGCTGCACAGAGCATAACTTAATCATAGCTAACACTTGGTTCAAGAATCATAAAAGAAGGTTGTACACCTGGAAGAATCCTGGCAATACTAAAGGGTATCAGATAGATTATATAATGGTAAGACAGAGGTTTAGGAACCAGGTTTTAAACTGTAAGACATTTCCAGGGGCAGATGTGGATTCTGACCACAATCTATTGGTTATGAACTACAGATTGAAACTGAAGAAACTTCAAAAAGGTGGGAATCTAAGGAGATGGGACCTGGATAAACTGAAAGAACCAGAGGTTGTAGAGAATTTGAGGGAGAGCATAAGGTAACAATTGCCAGGAACGGGGGAAAGAAATACAGTAGAAGAAGAATGGGTAGCTTTGAGGGATGAAGTAGTAAAGGCAGCAGAGGATCAAATAGGTAAAAAGACGAAGGCTAGAAGAAATCCTTGGGTAACGGAAGAAATATTGAATTTAATTGATGAAAGGAGAAAATATAAAAATGCAGTAAATGAAGCAAGCAAAAAGGAATACAAACGTCTCAAAAATGAGATCGACAGGAAGTGCAAAATGGCTAAGCAGGGATGGCTGGAGGACAAATGTAAGGATGTAGAGGCTTATCTCACTAGGGGTAAGATAGATACTGCCTACAGGAAAATTAAAGAAACCTTTGGAGAGAAGAGAACCACTTGTATGAATATCAAGAGCTCAGATGGCAACCCAGTTCTAAGCAAAGAAGGGAAGGCAGAAAGGTGGAAGGAGTATATAGAGGGTTTATACAAGGGCGATGTACTTGAGGACAATATTATGGAAATGGAAGAGGATGTAGATGAAGACGAAATGGGAGATAAGATACTGCGTGAAGAGTTTGACAGAGCACTGAAAGACCTGAGTCGAAACAAGGCCCCGGGAGTAGACAACATTCCATTAGAACTACTGATGGCCTTGGGAGAGCCAGTCATGACAAAACTCTACCATCTGGTGAGCAAGATGTATGAGACAGGTGAAATACCCTCAGACTTCAAGAAGAATATAATAATTCCAATCCCAAAGAAAGCAGGTGTTGACATATGTGAAAATTACCGAACTATCAGTTTAATAAGTCACAGCTGCAAAATACTAACGCGAATTCTTTACAGACGAATGGAAAAACTGGTAGAAGCGGACCTCGGGGAAGATCAGTTTGGATTCCGTAGAAATGTTGGAACAAGTGAGGCAATACTAACCTTACGACTTATCTTAGAAGAAAGATTAAGAAAAGGCAAACCTACGTTTCTAGCATTTGTAGACTTAGAGAAAGCTTTTGAAAATGTTGACTGGAATATTCTTTTTCAAATTCTGAAGGTCGCAGGAGTAAAATACAGGGAGCGAAAGGCTATTTACAATTTGTGCAGAAACCAGATGGCAGTTATAAGAGTCGAGGGGCATGAAAGGGAAGCAGTGGTTGGGAAAGGAGTGAGACAGGGTTGTAGCATCTCCCTGATGTTATTCAATCTGTGTGTTGAGCAAGCAGTAAAGGAAACAAAAGAAAAATTCGGAGTAGGTATTAAAATTCATGGAGAAGAAGTAAAAACTTTGAGGTTCGCCGATGACATTGTAATTCTGTCAGAGACAGCAAAGGACTTGGAAGAGCAGTTGAACGGAATAGACAGTGTCTTGAAAGGAGGATATAAGATGGACATCAACAAAAGCAAAACGAGGATAATGGAATGTAGTCAAATTAAATCGGGTGATGCTGAGGGAATTAAATTAGGAAATGAGACACTTAAAGTAGTAAAGGAGTTTTGCTATTTAGGGAGTAAAATAACTGATGATGGTCGAAGTAGAGAGGATATAAAATGTAGACTGGCAATGGCAAGGAAATCGTTTCTGAAGAAGAGAAATTTGTTAACACCGAGTATAGATTTAAGTGTTAGGAAGTCGTTTCTGAAAGTATTTGTATGGAGTGTAGGCATGTATGGAAGTGAAACATGGACGATAACTAGTTTGGACAAGAAGAGAATAGAAGCTTTCGAAATGTGGTGCTACAGACGAATGCTGAAGATAAGGTGGGTAGATCACGTAACTAATGAGGAGGTATTGAATAGGATTGGGGAGAAGTTTGTGGCACAACTTGACTAGAAGAAGGGATCGGTTGGTAGGACATGTTTTGAGGCATCAAGGAATCACAAATTTAGCGTTGGAGGGCAGCATGGAGGGTAAAAATCGTAGAGGGAGACCAAGAGATGAATACACTAAGCATATTCAGAAGGATGTAGGTTGCAGTAGGTACTGGGAGATGAAGAAGCTTGCACAGGATAGAGTAGCATGGAGAGCTGCATCAAACCAGTCTCAGGACTGAAGACCACAACAACAACAACAACAAAACAAGGAAAATGTCTATCGAGTTGGTATATAACATCCCGACTCTAATTATGCAATGTTATTGACTGTCTCTGTCACAAGTTCACACCAGGAAACACAAAGAAGATATTTAGCCTGACCGATATTTCAAACATCCTAAACACTCACTGACCCACGACTATTTGTGAGTTAACATAGCTAGTCGTACAGTAGTCTTCTTGTACAGAAGCGCTCGCCATAATGTCTCGTTCCCGGGTTCGATTCCCGGCGGGGTCAGGGATTTTCTCTGCCTCGCGATGGTTGGGTGTTGTGTGCTGTCCTTAGGTTAGTTAGGTTTAAGTAGTTCTAAGTTCTAGGGGACTTATGACCACGCTCCGATCCGTAGAACGCCAGTTTTCTTTCTCCTGATAACGACGTCCTCTTGAGTAGTCCCCGCCCGGAGATCCGAATGGGGGACTATTTTACCTCCGGAATATTTTACCCAAGAGGACGCCATCATCATTTAATCATACAATAAAGGTGCATGTCCTCGGGAAAAATTACGGCTGTAGTTTCCCCTTGCTTTCAGCCGTTCGCAGTACCAGCACAGCAAGGCCGTTTTGGTTAATGTAACAAGGCCAGATCAGTCAATCATCCAGACTGTTGCCCCTGAAACTACTGAAAAGGCTGCTGCCCCTCTTCAGGAACCACATGTTTGTCTGGCCTCTCAACAGATACCCCTCCGTTGAGGTTGCACCTACGGTACGGCCATCTGTATCGCTGAGGCACGCAAGCCTCCCCACCAACGGCAAGGTCCATGGTTCATGGGAGAGACAAAAAAACAAACGAAAAGGAAATTTTAGATTTTTTTTAATGAGTCGTGTAAGAATCCCGAAGACATTAACCAACTTTCAGCTACTGCCCATGGATTGGAGTTATGTGGCCTTTGCGTGATAAGTATTTAGTCGAATTTTTGTCAACATTGCTTCTGTCGGCTAAACCAGTATCTACCATCGCAGGGTGAATTGGCAGACATCCTGAAGCCTATCCAGGTAGACGGACAGATCGTTTAAAGGATAGTGAGAGAGCTACCCGCCGCGCCGCATGCTGCACATGAATTATGTTGAAGGTCAGTCATCGCGACCACATTTCAAATGACGAAGTTCTGAGAAGACGGGGGCCACGCAGCCTGCACAGAGTCGGCGCTGGAAGCAGGCTGAAGATGGAGGGACACGTTGTGCGTATGAAAGTTGGAAGAATCAGCACTGATGCGGACACTAGTGGATGACTGGGGAGGTAGAGAGTGACCTTATGACACATGAAAACAAACTTTTGTAACAGATTTTCAGAAGTTTGACATGAACAGCGAGGAAGCTGAGAACCTGGGAGCTATTCGAGTTTACTGGAGGGAAGTTGTCTCCTGGTATGCCGGTAGGAAATAAGTGTAAGCTGATTACGTTAAAAGCTACCAACAGTTATCTGCTTACTTTATAAAAGCACCGCCCCCAGTAAATTCCAAGAGGCACAATTTCTGTGGATTAATTTATGTTTACTTGTGGTTATTGATTTGTCCCAAGCTGCAGGTACACGGTTAACTATAAAGTCTGAGATGATTTTAAGTGGCTCAAAAAGTAGCTTGCGTTAATATTTGTCTTGTATCATTCAGTAATTTTATAACATGTTAATTGAACGGCAATGACATTCAAATTGAATGGCTAAAAACAGACAAAAATTAAAATTTCTGCTATTACCTCTTATATAAATGGAAGAGTGGGACTGCGGCTAATAGATGGCTTAGCAGGAAAGGGACATCCAACAGTTGTAATTTTACAGATTCATTTTATTACGCAACCAACGAGATAAGCCATCCAGTAGTTTGTGCTTACTAAAAGACCGCTACATCATACTTGTTTCCGCAGATCAGAATAGATGTGGACACTTCACCCATCTAACGAAACCTGTCAGCACAAGCACATTCAAAGGCGAAGGTGAAAGATGATCACAAACCACTGGATAACTTCTCTCGTTTCGTGTGTGTAGCGGCCTGAAGATGCTGCCAACGAAGCAGCGAAACTGGTGTCGTAAGAAAATTATTCCATAAATTTAGGCTGTTAGTTGTCTGTTTCCAATACACAAAAAAGAAAAAAAAAGAACAAAATTACACCCTATATAGCCCCACATTACGCGCCGACGCTGACGATATGTCAGTCGGTAGAATTAAAGCCTACTCTGCGTTGCGGTTTTAGTCTGTACCACGCGTCTTCGAATTGTTTGAACACATACAAATAAATATCAAACGTTTTTGTAAGATACACGCGAAGACCAGACAATTTACTTTTGTGACTGGAAATATTTGAATCGGCCTACGTTCTATCTGTGAAATAAAGGCATTTGACATGTAGAACCAAATACATTCCGTACATTAAAAGAACGTAATCCTGAGAGGTAATTACGTTCTTGTGACTGTCGTTTGGAAGATGTTCAGGAGACTGAAGAGGATGAGTCCCAATGACACGCAGCTTAAGAAGAACAAAAGTCTAACTGAGTGTAATGTTGTTTGGTCAATCCACAATACTCTGTAAAAATCAGTTCACAATACTGTGTAAAAAATAAAGAGGTTTCTGGAGAATTAATTACTACTTACTCTTTTCATCACATGATTTGACTGGATCATCGACTCATTGATCTGAGGCACAAAGCCCTACTCAAACGCGAAGGAGATCCTGAATTCCTATTGGCTAGTAAGGTAAGCAGCGAATCAGATAATCTCGAGCGCATCTATACTCGCGGTATTTTTAATGTCAGCCAATTAGTTTACCAGAAGTCATTTAGACTATAAATTTCGTAATTCGGAAACTAAATAAAATTTCGTGAAAACCAAATAAGATTCCTTTCCACAAAATAAGTCACTTATAAATTTAATACTCAAAGCCCTCCCGACTGCCCTTTACAAAATCAAGCTCACTCTGACATACGTCACAAATTCCCCTACCATACAACAACTTTCTCACACTTATATTTACATAATTTTAATGAAACATCACATTTCTACTTTACGTATGTCATCCACTCGTTCTCTCAGACTGTCCAAAACACTCACACAACCAAAACACAATGAAATAATAATTTTCCAAAGCACTATTAATTACGTCAGAAATCTGTGGCAATGGAACTAAAGGAAATTCCAGAAAATTAGTCTATACGAACCTATCATCTTGGTTGTGGTTCCCATTGAGGGTATAGATGAATAAAGTACAGTCCCTATCTAGGTTTCACAAGGCTAGCATGGTTATAATGCGTTATAGGTAAAATTTTGTATCTTCGAAATTACTGAAGTTATTGATTTGAAAATTTAGCGGTATGGTTCTGTTGTCCGTAAACTTTGGTATAGTAAGTACGACAAAGATCGATTAATATTTAGCAGTACTTCCTCAGATTCACAGAGCGCTTCTCACAAGAAGCGCTGCTGTTGGCATCCTTGTTCTGTTTGACGGTAGTATGAAGGGGAAACCATTTCCTATTTTTCACCATATTTTGTTCACTGTGGTGAGTGCCTATAAACGATTATATATTTGCAGCACCTACATTTCGATGAAATAGCACGGGAACTTCTTTTCGCATTTATTATTACATCAGTTCCACACTTGGGTACTTTATAAACATCGACGTCCGCTCGTTTGTCGGCTATAAGTGGGTCTCATATTCGGTTTCCATAATGGGCGTACCTGCAAAACACATGTAACCTAAATAATGATTCCTTTGCTTCCTGCACACGAGAATATTATGCTTGATTCTTCTTCTAGTTATGTCTGTTATTTGTTTCTCGCCACTTACAAACACTGTTTTCTGGATTCCTTGACATTAAATATCCAACAATAACATTACTTCACTAAAGTATTATTCAGCATAAATTCCTTTTCAGAAAAAAAATCTCTTTTAATCAGTAAAACATGAACCAACCTTTGATAACTAAAAATTACCCACTTCAGATTCCAAAACAGCAATCTTTAAAAGGCACTTCAGACTCAAATTCACTCAAACAAGTGACTGCTGAAAAACATTCTTTCTTTGTTGTGCATGTTCTTGGCTTTTGATCATAAATTTTTCCAAGTATATTTTCAAATATTAGTAAACACATTTCATAAGTTTTAGAAAACCTTTCCATATAAAGGCTAACACCTGCTGTTTCATAATCTTTAGATAACACCCCGTAAAAGGTAGATCAAGTGGTCCATTGTATCTCAACACACCAACACTCACCTCACCATTCATATACCAAACGGAGCGAAAATTTCGCGCACTCGTTCTTCATCGCTAGAACTCTTGCAAGGGGTCAGCACAGTACGTCCCCTTTTTTTTAGACCTTAGAGCCTGTATTTCACATTCAAGCATCTCTTCAGTTGCCATCACGAGGTTGAGTGGCCCCTTCCAGTACTCCCACCAAGGACATTACCGGCGGTTGTACCCGTGTCCTTTGTATGGCATTCAGACTCATTGACCACTGAGGTACAGATGGACACAGATTTTAGATGCTAGCAGTTAAAAAGTATCTGAAACAAATTTATGTTCTGAGCTTACTCTCAGTAAATAACGAAAGTCAAATTTTGACAGCTAGACAATACTGTGATCAAAATCACAACAAGTGGTATTTAATATATTGTAAGACAGTTGTCAGGTAAGTGCAATGGGTAAAGAGCTGCGCATACTTTTCTTTTTTGTAGTTTTATTCTGATCAGTGATACTAAGTATGAGTAGAAATTTTAATTTTCGAAAATAAACACGATGAATTGTTATGTCCTGACGAAAGGGATCTCCTATAGCTCAATTTTTCTACCCAGATGAGACAAAGATTAAATCATGAAATAACGTTATACGAGGAACCGCCACGATAACAATCGGTACCATGTAGCATACATTACTTCTTCATCCATTCAGTTCGCAGGAAGAACAAGGCGTGCCATGAGATTTGACAAAGCCGAAAGGTCAGATGTGAAGGCCTGGAGACTCAGCCCACTGTCAACTACCTACCACCGACGCGAGGACCTTGAAGATAAAATGGTCACGGAACTTGACGACTTTTTCATGGCCGCTATTCGTAACTAATGCGGTCGATCCGTATCTTTATCCCCTGGTCCGATGTTGAAGGAGTGTCTACATAAATAAATTGTCGTAGACACATTCACGTACGAGCATGAATGGTGTAGCTATCAGGAATTCTGTCAACAGGAACTACTTGTGCAGATGTCGGATTACTACGTTTAATTATCTGCATCTACGTCTATACTCTGCGAAAAATTTCATAGTTTGTGGGGATGGATTTTTCTGCTATTACTGTCAGTCCTCCCCGCCCCAAACCCCCTCCCCTATTTTTCTGTTCGTGAAAGGAGCGTAGGAAGAATTATTGTCGTACATCTCCGCAATAGCTCCTCTTTCTCGGATTTTCTCACTGTCGTAGGAGGAAGTGGTGTGTAGAGAACAGGCATTTGCAGCTGCGAAAAGCAATGTTTCATTGGCGCCAATTTAGCAAAAGGACAGCGAAGACAAGATAAAAGGAATTTGGGCTCCAGTGGAGGCCTACAGACAGTTATTGTACCCTCGCTCCATTTCCGGGTGAAATAGGAAATGAAATGATCTGTACATAGTACTCTCCGCCATTACACCATACAGAGGGGTGCTCAGGATGAACGCATATGGATGTAGATGTCCGATTTTTCCCGGGAACGCACTCATCAGAATTTCAATAGTAAATACTCATCAGAATTTCAATAGTAAACCTATTCATGGTGCGGTTTGCTGAATATCTCCGTAATGTTCTGACGCCGACTAAACGGTTTTGTGGCGAAACCCACCGCCCTTCGGTAGGTCATCTCTGTCTCTTCTTTCAGCGCCATCGGGTGATGGTCCCAGACTGATAAGCAATACCCAAGAATCGGTAAAATCGTTTTCACATGGACTGTTCGCCATGGTTCTTTTATTACTTCCCGTTTAACTAATATGCAGTGCTTCAACTGTGCCGAGTTTTCCTGAATAATACAGTTTCTTATTAGGTGTTTTTGGATTCTTGCATTCCATTAATTACTATCGTCTCTATTCCCATAGATGATCATAACTTACATGTACACGACTTATTTTTTGAAGTCTTTAATTAATCCTGTTAGGGCGGTCGAACCTGAAGTAATGACGTTCAAAAGTTTTCATATTAAGCGTTCTTTTGTTCATTTATCAGTTCGTGTTCCAGATTTAGCAGAGCAAGAGTATGTACAAAAGGAACCAAGGGTCCGCAGTCTCCAGTACTTACAATATGTAATCACAGTCCACATCACTCTGAGCTTCTACGTAGTGAAATGTGCTGATCAAACGTTTAATTCTTCAGATTTAGTGTCAAGTTTGTCAGCCGTTTTAAGTCATGTAATTTCTGATCTTTCTTCTCGTTACACAGAATTATCTACGACAGCGAACATTCTGCGGTACACCCTAGGGTCGGCATTCTTTACCTTTATTCTTTAGTTACTGGTTGGTTTAATTCCACGTGGACCTCGTTGGTTTACCTTTTCTTCTTTCAGTGAACTATAGCTCCGCCCTGCAGCGTTTTAATCAACGTTCACACTAATTATACATCAGACCCGCTGCCGTCTACTTCCGTTCCCGTCTTCTCTTTTATTATTAAGGCACGTGCTTTCACTTCGCTGGTCGTTTATTTCAGAACTTCTACCTAGTTTATGAACAAACAGCGCCTTTTTTGCCTCTGGAATGCAAAGTGATTTAATTCCACTGTGTCCGTTTCGAACATCTCCATCAACACTGCTCACTCCACTCTTCCCTTTTTCTGTTGAATTGTCTGTAAAATTACACTTCCATTGACTGAGATGTAAATTGATACGAATAGTTCCATTATTTACAATAATGTTTATGTTACATATACTTGAAGTGTTTTGTTACTCGTTAGGAACATTTAGACATCTACTGGTGTCATAGCCTCATTTGTCGCCTAAAGATGAGGATGGAGACGTGAGAATGTAATTGAAACCAAATAAATTGGTATTTAGAAATGAGACTGACTGTTGCAAGCAGTTAAAATAATTTGTGCAACATTTATCAGAAAATTGAGAACAAGCAAATAATAGGGTGAAGTTTAATATTTCACTGCAATAATTAATATAGCACATCGAGATTCATACAGGTTTAGTACGTCAATCTAACCTGACTAGCGAAGCCATAATAAGGAATGTAAAAATGATACGTTAATGAGCACCATGATCACTCAGAAACTGATGAAATTATTATACCACATGCACACAATCACACAATCGTATACTTTCCTATTTCCTTCAACGTATGATAGTCTTCTTTTGCACTCGAGATTCACAGAGTGAACAAAAAATGTTGTTCTTCATTTGAAACGATTCCCCACAGAATTCTCCGGTGTCAGATTTGAGGACTGATGTCACAAATAGTGAATATGTGTTGAGCCGCGAACTCGGTGTTTGTTTTCCTTAGGACAACCAAGAGCAATCACTTCCCGCCAAAGAATATTTTATTTTACTGATATGACTGAGGAGCTTCCTTTAGAAATTTTCTTTATCTTTGATAATAGCCTAAATATCTACTCATATGTGTAGAAAGCATTAACTCAAAACAAAACTATGTAGTGTATGTTACACTCACATCACAGAGCACATAATCAAAATTGATGTTATTGAAACATGACAGTGTGACATTGAGCTATACGCGCTTTCGATAGGTAATAAAAAGCGCTTTGCTGTTCGCCAAGCAACTTTCTAGTTGGCATACGACGAGGGCGCATGCGCGTGTCCTGGTACACTTAACACCTCCCTGGCTCGGCTCGGCTAGAGTTGTTGCTCACCACTAACCGGAGGGAGACCATCGAGCAACTGTGAGCTGCGGTTGTGTGGGTCTTTAAAGCTACAAGCAACTGCTAGAATCGAGCCGTATTTTGAGTATGTTCTGCACTGACAAACTACTCAGCTGGCAAGATGGCCTCGATTCGCCCCTTCTGTTTGTCTCTGGGTATCCTCAGACTGAGTGGAGCAACTGAAGAATATCGACTTGTTTGAAGAGACCTTATTCTGTGCTGTAGAGTGCTTGTAACTTTTGGTTAGCTGACCCCCTTGCAAAGGAGCGTTTATTGGTAGTTACAATTGTGAAATTAATTTTACGTTAGGCTTAGTGCATTTGTTGCATTTGTCACTTGTTCATTGTGTATAATTCACGAAGAGAGTGAAATATGTCTACGACATGCATTCAACGTGCAGACAAGTTCAATTGCCTTTTCTTAATTGACCCCACCGCTAATCGCATTTATAGACATATTATCAAATTCTCAGGAGACCAAATTACACTCTTTTAACAGTTTTACCGTTTGGTGTTATATATTTGCTTTTAATTTATTGATACATCCTTTATTGTTCCTCATTGGTTTACTTTGTCCACTTTAGTACAGAATTAGGGTTCTATTTGATCTTGAATTTTAATTACTTCAGTTTCAAACCTCTCATTGATGTCATTTACTTGTTCCTGCATAGTGGTAATATTACCAGTAATGATATTTATTTCGTTTTTAAGATTTTTGATTTCGTTGCATACAATGCCTACTTTTCCACCCACCTTCTCAATCTGTTTACTAATATCACTACCCTGTCCTACAATTTGCGCCTTGGTATTGTCATTTTGCGTGGCATTCTGTTGGCCCTGTACTGCAATTTGTTGCCCCTGTGCTACAATTTGTGTATTAATATTTTCGTGGAGTGCTGCAATTTGTGTTGCAAATTGCGCAGACAAAATCCTGAGCAAATCAGTCACATCTGGTGGCTTTATCACTTTTGGTTTCTACTGCATTCTCGTGTTCAAGTCGTACTTCCCTTTCAGTTTTTGGTGATTCGAACATATCCCTTGATTGATTTGCATTTTCTTCGGTAACATCATCTGTTTTGACTTGTTTATTACGCGCAACATTCATAGCTACGATCTGTTTATTTACGTCTGTGTGATATCGTACAAAATTTAATTCGCGCGTAGTGCATCAGTTGATGTGTTATATGAACTGCTACCGGCTGCATTCTGTACTCGCTTGTCTAGATTTATTTCGAGTTTCTTGTCCATTTTAGTTACTGTTAAGTACTGATAACTTTTTACTTTCAAATTTAGCTGACCCTTCACTATTCGTTCTGTCAAATAATTTGCAGGTTCGTGCCGCTGGACGTTTTATGTTCGCTTTTCTTTTGTAAAACAATTAATACTTATGCTTTTTCCAGTCAGTAGCTGTAAAAGCGAACAACGTCCTGTCACGCGCCACCACGTATAACACTACCGCTTGCTACTGTTATACTACAACCTTAAAGTTGACGGCAGATCGTATAATGAAACTATTCTGTTAATGCAATTATGGTACAAAGCAACTGAATGGTCTCATAACAAAATATTTCACTAGCAAACTATTTCTCACTGTCCTCTTAATAAAAGAAGTTACTGTTTTCATAGATAGGGGGGGTCTTTCTGTTTCTTGTTACCTAGCATAAGCACAATAGACAAACTGTGGATCCTGTTACACTATTAATATGCAATTCCAATACACAAGAGAGACAAACACTTAGCAAACATGAGTATATAACTTTCCACAAATGCAGTTCACGACTTTTACTGCAGGGAGACACAATATTGACAAATTTGTAGGACATTGACTCACCTTTTAAAATGTACAACAGGCAGCACTATGATCATTAACTAAGCAAAACTTTATAAGCCTCAGTTTTAAGAACTTTTAATTTTTAAAAGTAACAGTAAATTGTCTTTATTACCACAGACTTCTACTTTCGAGTCAATGATTAAATAGGTAACTTTGAAAGTCCACAAAACTTTAAATTGGACTGTTTCAATCACTGGGAGGCTTTCACAAAGCTACATTTACTACCTCCCACAATGTTACCAAATCCACAGTAAATCTGAATACTCCCTTCTTACCAAACATCAAACAACATTACTTAATTAGCTGTTTGGCTTTGAGGCCTTCATTTTTTCCACATCAAGGACACTCGGTAATTGTAGTTCAAACTGAGACGAACCTGAGAGGTGTTTTGATAAGGAAAAAGTCAAGGTAGAGAAATAAATTCAGTTAGAAGTTACCTTATATTTGAGCACACTAAAACAACCAATGAGCTGATCCTTCACTTTATATATTTACAATTCCTTGGTTCCTTTTCAGTGACTGCGCAACGTGGTGGCGAGTGCATGTCGGTGGATGGATTTGCAGGCTGAAATGCTGGACTCCGTCATTTCTTGGTGGCGATGATAGGTAGCAATTCCAGAATAGTTCCAGCTCTTTATCCGTCCATCCGAGGCATTGGAAAGCGGCATGAAAAGCCTCTCTCAGCACCAGCACAAAACACAACTTTTACATGAGCAGTTGACAGTTTGGTAGCTCGTCCCCGACTGACTCTTGGTTCCACCTTTCTATCCATGCCCATCGCATTTTGCGCGTGCTACACAGTTCCGTTCTTGAGGGGAACCACACCACCTTTTACTTACAAAATAACTAAGAACCCTAAGTGAAGATCAGCAGTTTACATAACAGCAACCAAACATATTATATAAAACGGAACATTTGCACATATTGGTAGTTCTACACGAATTTATTTAAATAAAATTATTCAGTTTTAAAGACAACCAAATAGATTATGTGAGAAAGACAAACCATGTCATTTTCTCATATTGTGCGTATTACAGAGATTACACTTCATTACAGAATCGAATTAATCAAACACAAATTACAGAAATTCAACGATGGGATGTTGAACAAAACAGACAGCTAAATGAATCAACAAAGAGTATGTAGTGTCTAAGCTATGGTGTTACATAGTGTGCAAATGCTGTCGTTGAAAATCAAACAAGAAGTAGATGCGTCGTTAATATGACCATGCTCATACGGAAAACTGTCGAAAGAATATGAAAATGACATAAAATCGGTGAAATTCTAGGAAAACCTGATATAATCACGAAAAATTTGTTTTGAAGTACGTGAAATTGAAGCAAATACGATAAAATAAGTGAAATCGCAAAAATACTAAGAATATTACAGAATAACTGAGATGGCGTATAATCAGAGAAAAAATACCGTGAAACGAGTACTGATTCAGATCAGCAAAACTTCGTATCACGGACTGATGCTACATACACACACATTAATGGTGGAAACACGAGACATTCTAGAGACGTGTTGTCAAGGCAGACCGGCCATGTTATCCCTCACTTGAGTAATGCAAACCAACATCGGACCACGACTTCTGCCACAAGAGGAAGATTACTACAGGCCATGGTAAACTGTGACAAGACTGTTACAGCTCCTCTGGCTTCTATTGACAGTATTTGTGTCCTCATAAGATGTCACTGTTTCTTCTTAGGCATTTTCAATTCCCGACTATCTTTTTAGAGGACTGTTGTGAACTTATAGTTTCCCAACCGAAATCGGGCTTGAACTTCGTGAAGAGAATGCGCTATACATCTCCTAAAACCTGTGTAGTTTTTGTGTCACAAAGAATCTACGTTATCTTTGTTGTGCAAGGTAGTAATTTTATCACCTTCCAGTTTGTCACCACAGTTTACTGGAGATAAACTTGCTGGGAGAACGTGTGTCATGCGCTGGAAATTTATTTCCTACATTAGAATATTAACGGCGCTGCATTCCACACGATCATTAGTCGGGAACAACACAACTTTAACATTATAGCATGTTGCAGAACTGTGTAGCCCTTGGAATGTGTTTATCTTCCACGATTATTTCTCTCTTCCAATACTTTCTTAGTATGGACACCATCCGCTGGATCAATACTTCAGAATTGTTAGCAAAAATGATTTACTTAAAAAATTGCAAACTCTTTTCTTAGGTCTCTAATAGAGGTTTTTGATTTACTGCAAACCCTATGTGGGTACGTTTGCTTGACAATTGTCCTGTTTATGCGACTAGTACAGGTTGACGTGTAATTTCACATCTCAGACACCACTGCTACATATTTGTCTGTTTCGTTATGAGATGCATTTTCCACTGCTGGCGATCGCTTTATAGGACTGATGCAAGCATAGGATAATTTCAGAACCGTAATCGGATGTGAGTACTGGGTGCTATATACCTCCGGAAAGTATACCGTGCAAGTATCATAAAGAATATATAGCTTCTTTCTGGTAAAGAAAGAAGTAGTTTTATCATCTTAAGGTTTGCCTCCATACTGAGTGGGACAGAAAACTTGAAGGGTGGATGTATGTTAGATGTTGCACATATACGACCTACACTATGGGATAAAGAGTATACAGACACCCCGAAAAGCATACGTTTTTCACCTTGGGTGCATTGTGATGCCACCTGCTGCCAGGTACTCGGTATCAGCGACCTCAGTGGTCATTAGACATAGTAAGACAGCAGAATGAGGCGCTCCGGAAAACTCACGGACTTCGAACATCGTCAAGCGATTGGGTGTCACTTGTGACATACGTGTGTACGCGAGATTTCCACTGTCATTAACATCCCTAGGTCCACTTTTTCCGAGGTGATAGTGAAGTAGAAACGTGAATGTACACGTACAGCACTAAAGTGCACAGGCCGACCTCGTCTGTTTGACATGGCCCCGCAGCCGTTAGCTGGGATAGATATCGGTGAAAACATCAGACAACGCCCGAAGGTGAATTCTTTGAATACGTGGAAGTTGTGGGGCAGGAACCGCTTCTCTAATAAAAGCCCTTTTTCTACCTTTAAAATTTTGCAACTTTATTAACTTGACTTTAAAACAGTGGGTGAACATTCGTTATTATGAACAAGTAGATCCTCAATACAGTTTGTTAGTGAAAGTTCATGAAGTATTTTAACAGATCACAGAACAGCTCTCAGAATCAGTTTACAACACATAAATCTCAAAATACCTTTTCAGGCAAAGGAAAAAAATACAAATTGCACAATGCAAGGTTAAATAAAAGATTCTAGCGCCACATGGCAATACCAAAATTTTCGTAGTTATGACCCGTGATCTCTAAAGGCAATAAAATATTGATCACAAAATTTTTAATTAAAACAACTTCAGTGCAACAAAATCTGATTACTATCAACGTCCACTAAAACCCTGTAGCCCCTACGATGCGCACCGTATCGTAAAATATTTTCCTTCCTTTTAACACTTTACACCATAAACTTCCCTACATGTGATGCATACTACCGCAAACTAATTATGACAAATAATTATGCATAAATGCTACAATGCACTAGGTATGTAAGACGTTTCCTTTCAAAATCAAAAACACAAATCAACTCCTAAGCTCAGTGGTTACATCCGTTAAAGTATATACAATTCATATCTTTTGATTTCGTCATAGTCATGCGCTGTTGTGCATCGTGCTGTCCTTCAGAATCACATGCACCATGGGAAAGATTTTCCACGATGGATAAAACGTTAACAGGCGCAACCAACTTACACAACTTGCGTACTAGGATTATACGTCGATGTGGATGCAGCTTGCAAATCTTAAAACAGTCGAGGGAGAAGATGCGGCACTACTGAACACTTCGACTACACCGCACCGCACCAAACATCACTACGATGGGGTAGACAAGAGTCAAATGAACAACTGTTGCAAGGCAACCCCAGCAAGGCAGTAAGAAAATATTTGGGGTTTTAAACTCTTGGGAGGACCACACCAAACCACAGAATGACGTCCCAAACTAATGTATGAAAATACAATCGGTTATTTCGCCATGACAAGCAGAACCATAAAATACCATAAGAAGTGAACTGAAATTAACACGAATCATAAGCGTCCGACTGAAAAGCTCCACAGTAAATCTTTCCCTTACTGCAAACACTTAACAGTACTTCCAAGATTCACTCCCCGACATTACGAGAGTGTCAAATTAGTTTTTATAACTTTAGATAACAGTTGAACACGCTGGGGCCGACTTACGTTTTTTAATAAGACAGGCAATGATTCGGTGCCTCACCTGGATCCACCTTCGATCCCAAACAGTCATTTACTTCAATGCAGCTAAATAGATGACAATGCCGATATCAACGCTCTGCTCCCAAGCAGCGCTCTAACTGGAGACTGCAGTACCGAAGCAAAGCTTACACCACACACAAGTCTGGCATCCGTACCACCGACGTGCACCATTTTAGAAGCCTTGTGCTCACCTCATGTACGAAATTTGCCGTAAGCCTTCGTTGAAATCGAAGGGCAGAGCCTAGAAATCACTTATCAGCCCTGGAATGACCACACGATCGCCCTGGGGATGTTTCGAAAACTCATCTCAGAACATTTCGTTTTGCAGGAGGGATGAGGGAAAGAATATTTTTCAACATCATAGCACTTACTCCAACGACATTTTAGCGCCCCGACCCTCTGAGAAATAT
Source organism: Schistocerca americana (assembly GCF_021461395.2). NCBI lineage: Eukaryota > Metazoa > Arthropoda > Insecta > Orthoptera > Acrididae > Schistocerca > Schistocerca americana. The sequence continues at coordinate 397,411,423 of NC_060123.1, read as the reverse complement.
AGAACAACTCTTGCGAGTTTGTAATGATTATCAGCTGACTGGCAGGGCGACCGATGGGTTGTCAGCCTGGAGCTTTACAGCCGTGATGCAGTGGTGGAGGTACGCGATGTGGCGGCAACTGTTCGATTGCAATCTGCTGACAGAGACGTCATGAGGGTGGAGATGTGGGTGCAACATCTTACACCCCCCTTTCTTCACCCTCTTACCCCAATAAAACGACAGTCTCAGCAGAATTAGTTCTGGAGAAATATACCTGAATTCTAACTAACTTAATTCCACCAGCATGGCAAGACAGCCGAGAGACAGAACGCAAGTAACATTGGAGAACTTCAGCTATTTGATATTTTATTATCAGAGGAAGTCCCTTTCTTGCCTGTGGGAAGCATACAGAGACGTCATGAAAGCTTCTGTTATGGTTGCCTGGTGAGTGTAAGCCGACTGCATGAGAAAACACTAGTTACAGTGCAACTGGACTCTCATCGTCGATTGAATCAATTAGCCTCTCAATTAAATATCATTTACGAGTCACCTGGCGGGTGAAACCAATAGCGAGAGTAATGAGGTGAAGCGGTAAACATACATTTCTTCCTTGAGGCCAGATCTTATAACGGAATTTCAGTCTCCCTCTTACACTGAGAAGAGATGATCATCGTAATAAAATTAGCTATATTATAGAATTTTTAAAGTGATGCGGAGTATAAACCTGATATTTATTACTTCTTTGTGTTGTTAGCTTGCAAGACGTTGTATGTGACAAGACGTTTGATTACTTTAAGTGAGTTCAAAAGTGAGTGTGATAGAGGTAGCGCATCCTCTTAGCACTCCGTCATGACCCAAAAATGAATTTAATATGCTAGTCCTGTGATGCAGGACACGGTAGATAGCAAAGATATTTTTCTATCTGATGAGAAACTACTTAGAGGAAGTGAAGCCTATGCCATAGTGTTGTAGAGGATTTTCACAACGAATAACGACAGCGATGTGGAAATGCGTATATGGTCTGATTTCTTCTATCAACGAAAATAACTCTTATCAAATGAAGGAATCTACATTTCACGTGAGATACAAAAGGCTTTCAGATAGATTATATAATGGTAAGACAGAGATTTAGGAACCAGGTTTTAAATTGTAAGACATTTCCAGGGGCAGATGTGGACACTGGCCACAATCTATTGGTTATGAACTGTAGATTAAAATTGAAGAAACTGCAAAAAGGTGGGAATTTAAGGAGATGGGGCCTGGATAAACTGAAAGAACCAGAGGTTGTACAGAGTTTCAGGGAGAGCATAAGGGAACAATTGACAGGAATCTGGGAAAGAAATACAGTAGAAGAAGAATGGGTAGCTTTGAGGGATGAAGTAGTAAAGGCAGCAGAGGATCAAATAGGTAAAAAGACGATCGCTAGTACAAATCCGTGGGTAACAGAAGAAATATTGAATTTAATTGATGTAAGGAGAAAATACAAAAATACAGTAATTGAAGCAGGCAAAAAGGAACACAAACGTCTCAAAAATGAGATCGACATGAAGTGCAAAATGGCTAATCAGGGATGGCTAGAGGACAAATGTAAGGATGTAGAGGCTTATCTCACTAGGGGTAAGTTAGATACCGCTTACAGACAAATTAAAGAGACCTTTCGAGAAAAGAGAGCCACTTGTATGAATATCAAGAGCTTTGATGGAAACCCAGTTCTAAGCAAAGAAGGGAAAGTAGAGAGGTGGAAGGAGTATATAGAGGATCTATACAAGGGCGATGTACTTGAGGACAATATTATGGAAATGGAAGAGAATGTAGATGAAGATGAAATGGGAGATACGATAATGCGTGAAGAGTTTGATAGAGCACTGAAAGACCTGAGTCGAAACAAGGCCCCGGGAGTAGACAACATTCCATTAGAACTACTGACAGCCTTGGGAGAGCCAGTCCTGACAAAACTCTACCATCTGGTGAGCAAGATGTATGAGACAGGCGAAATACCTTCAGACTTCAAGAAGAATATAATAATTCCAATCCCAAAGGAAGCAGGGGTGAAAATTACCGAACTATCAGTTTAAATAGTCACGGCTGCAAAATACTGACGCATATTCTTTACAGACGAATGGAAAAACTGATAGAAGTCGACCTTGGGGAAGATCGGTTTGGATTCCGTAGAAAGCTTGGAACAGGTGAGGCAATACTGACCCTACGACTTATCTTAGAAGCTAGACTAAGGAAAGGCAAACCTACGTTTCTAGCATTTGTAGACTTAGAGAAAGCTTTTGAAAATGTTGACTGGAATACTCTCTTTCAAATTCTGAAGGTCGCAGGAGTAAAATACAGGGAGCGAAAGGCTATTTACAATTCGTGCAGAAACCAGATGGCAGTTACAAGAGTCGAGGGACATGAAAGGGAAGCAGTGGTTGGGAAGGGAGTGAGACAGGGTTGTAGCCTCTCCCCGATGTTATTTAATCTGTATATTGAGCAAGCAGTAAAGGAAACAAAAGAAAAATTCAGAGTGGATATTAAAATCCATGGAGAAGAAATAAGAACTTTGAAGTTCGCCGATGACATTGTAATTCTGTCAGAGACAGCAAATGACCTGGAGGAGCAGCTGAACGGAATGGATAGTGTCTTGAAAGGAGGATATAAGATGAACATAAGCAAAAACAAAACGACGATAATGGAATGTAATCGAATTAATTCGGGTGACGCTGAGGGAATTAGATTAGGAAATGAGACAGTTAAAGTTGTAAAGGAGTTTTGCTATTTGGGGAGCAAAATAACTGATGATGGTCGAAGTAGAGAGGATATAAAATGTAGACTGGCAATGGCAAGGAAAGCGTTTCTGAAGAAGAGAGATTTGTTAACATCGAATATAGATTTAAGTGTCAGGGAGTCGTTTCTGAAAGTATTTGTATGGAGTGTAGCCATGTATGGAAGTGAAACATGGACGATAAATAGTTTAGACAAGAAGAGAATGGAAGCTTTCGAAATGTCGTGCTGCAGAAGAATGCTGAACTTTAGATGGGTAGATCACATAACTAATGAGGAGGTATTGAACAGAATTGAGGAGGAGTTTGTGGCACAACTTGACTAGAAGAAGGGATCGGTTGGTAGGACATGTTCTGAGGCATCAAGGGATCACCAATTTAGTACAGGAGGGCAGCGTGGAGGCTAAAAATCGTAGAGGGAGACCAAGAGATGGATACACTAAGCAGATTCAGAAGGATGTAGGCTGCAGTAGGTACTGGGAGATGAAGAAGCTTGCACAAGATAGAGTAGCATGGAGAGCTGCATCAAACCAGTCTCAGGACTGAAGACCACAACAACAACAACAACAATCTGAGCGCTACCTTCTTGATCGGCCACTCTTATTATTCCCTCTTAGCTCTTGTACCTATTGTATATTATTTGTCGCCCCTTATAGCTTCCAATACTTTTCTCAGCTTTTCGAACATATTGTACCATTTTACACTGTCGAACGCTTTTTCTTTATCGTCAGACCCAATAAACGTGTCTTGATTTTTCTTTAGTCTTGCTTCCATAGTTGATGGCAACGTCAGAATTCTCTCCCTGGTGCCTTTAGCTTTTCTGAAACCTATATGATCGTCATGTAACACATCCTCAATTTTCTTTTCCATTCTTCTGTATACTATTATTGTTAGCAACTTTGATATATGAACTGTTAAGCTGTTCGTGTCATAATTCTTGCACTTGTCAGCTTTTGTAGTGTTCGGAATTGTGTTAATGATATTTTTCCGGAAGTCAGATAGTATGTCACTGGTCTCATACATTCTACACAGAAGGATGTAGGCTGCAGTAGGTACTGGGAGATGAAGAAGCTTGCACAAGATAGAGTAGCATGGAGAGCTGCATCAAACCAGTCTCAGGACTGAAGACCACAACATCAACAACACAAGGGGTATCGACAAACGAACATCCCCATGTCGGATATTTTTAAACTGAGTAGTCTACGTCAGGGGTGGAGGTGCTGTCAGCCCGAGCTGCACCGCATTGTGCCATGGTCAGTGCAGCAGTAAAGAAGACTGTCTTGAGTCATGGTTTACCAGTTGCTTAGCTCTTCACGTACACAATACACACGGTAGACGGAGCTGGACTAGACCGAGGAGACTGGATGTGACTGGTCAGTTTTCTTTTTTGTCTTGAGACACCATGTTCAGCACTACATTCGTAAAAAATATCGAACAATATGTTTCCCATGTTTCTTTTGGCTACATATGAAATGAAACCCATCTATAGGTATAAGTCTGTTTTATTCCCAAATGATGCAGCTATGTGAGTCCCATATATAGGGGCAGGATGTTATGGCGCAGTTTGACAGTGGGTCACTATTCTGATATTGGTATCACCCATTTTTGTGTTCCTCCCTGTAGCTACATCCTTGTAGATCAAATGGTTCAAATGGTTCAAATGGTTCAAATGGCTCTGAGCACTATGGGACTTAACATCTGAGGACATCAGTCCCCTAGACTTAGAACTACTTAAACCTAAGGACATCACATACAGCTATGCCTGAGGCAGGATTCAAACCTGCGACCATAGCAGTCACGCGGTTCCGGACTGAAGTGCCTAGAACCGCTCGGCCACGAAGGCTGGCTCCTTGTAGATCAACAGGAGATTTCTTCCTATGTACTTCAGAGACAGAATGCTGTCCTATCACTATTACCCATCCTTCCTGTAAAGGACTATTGGTTACACTGGCTGGAGCAACTCTCTAGTGCAAGACTAATAGCGAAAATATGCTCTCCACATTTAGCAGTTATTGGCGAAATTGGGTGGCATAACCGTCTAGTGCTCAATCAATGCGAACTCAAATTGTTTAAATAAACAGTATATTACAATGTCTACAAAATACAGACTTATGTCTGTCCTATCTGGTAGCCCAGTATTTCCAAATTGGGAAGGGACAGGAGAGGGGAGTTACGTTCGCAACAGCGCCGTCTGGCCGTGATGTTGCGGATGACGTCAGATGGTCTCCAAGTCTCAAGGTGAACGCACCTAATTTGATCTTCCCGCGAATAAAACTGAATTTCCCGCCAAAATTTCGATTTCTTGCCATTTACAGGGGTGGTGGGTAGGGGTAGGAGGGAGGGGAAGGGACCCACATGCCAGCTGGAGAAAACCATTGATGTCATGATGGGTGTTGTGATGGGGTGCCCCTAAATGTACGCAGCCTGGACTAACAAACTGTCTGAGAACCCTGTTAGCCACACTACTATCGTTGTGTATAAAATCTTTGATTGAAGATATATTTAAGGAGAAAGAATCTATATTGGACGAACAAATTGTCTAGTAGGTTTCATGCCTTCCTATCGAAGTTGTAACTGTGAGAAAGAAATGGAAGGCCACACATTTTCGCAGCACATAAAGCGTTTCACTTCTCATAGTTAATTTTAACAAAAAATCTGTACATTGTCGTTTATAAAGATATATATAGTCTAAGTCCGTCTGAAAGTCTATTGCTGTATTGCGCAATAATTCGAAGAAAATCCGTCAAATACTTGTATAGACTTGTGGTAACAACCTTAAACAGCGCCCTGACTTTATACAGTAGTGTAGTTTAAGATTATACACATTTGCAGCAGAAGAACTCACTTTTAGTTTTACTCAGATTCTGCAGCTGCATTTCTAGACGACCACTAGAGCGTAATCTCCTTGAAATGGGAACGGAAGTATCTGGATTCGTGTTTCCGATCCCGTCGTCCTACATACATCGCTGAAATTGCGGAGCGAATTAAAAAGGGGGAACTGGAAAATATGCTTCGGCAGGAAGGCAGTGCGGCGGCTGCGGCAATTTTCCGGGCGATATTCTCGGACGGAGTACTCCGGTGACGAGAGGCGTTTCATTTGGGGCCGCCTGCTTCCGGGAAACCGCAGCGGCTGGTCAATCGCGTGCGAGTGAAATACTGACTGCCCGCACCGCGCCCGCGCCGCCCACGCCCCAGTGGTTCACCGCCCGCATAACACGCTGGCCTGGGCACACAGCTGCCGCAGACCACGTCTGAGCAGAGCACTCAACCCTGCCCCACCACCGCTCATCTACGTACCTGTGGTCTTCCTAACGTACTAGCCACTTCTTCTCTTTTCTCCTTTTATTTTCCTAAGCTTCCTCCTCATCCTACACCTGTTCTACAGTGGTGGAAATTAGTATACAGACTCGTGCTTATTTGTGGAAAAATCATCTTCTTTACGTGTTTGGTATTGCACGCATTTTTCCCTTACAATTTGAGTCGAAGGAAAACAAAATATACTCTGATTTTACCATTAGCGCTGGTACTCAAGATATTTGTAGAAACAAGACAACGAGGTGGAAATTGATAATAAGACACTTATGAATTTTTATCAAAATAATGTAACATTTACACTAGATAGATCGCAACTATGACCTAGCATTTAGCTCTAAATTCTGTTAGTAACTGCGAAAATGCTCTTAGGCATTGATTTTATAAGGTTAGTGATCCTAAGTGCATTTGTTAGCCGGCTGGAGTTGCCGAGCGGTTCTAGTCGCTTCAATCTGGAACCGCGCGACCGCTACGGTCGCAGGTCCGAATCCTACCTCGGGCATGGATGTGTGTGCTGTCCTTAGGTTAGTTACGTTTAAGTAGTTCTAAGTCTAGGAGACTGATGACCTCAGATGTTAAGTTCCATAGTGCTCAGAGCCATTACAACCATTTGCATTTGTTAAAGGTGGCTGATGGAGCCATTTCTTGAATGTCAATTCGGTTTTACAGAGCGTACTCTACTGCACTGACTCCTTACTTAGCATGCATTTAACGCGAATCTCTTGTCCAACGTAAAGTCCCGATCGACTGGAAAAAAGCGCAGGTGACACCTGTATATAAGAAGGGTAGAAGGAGGGGATCCTCAAAATTACAGACCAATATCCTTAACATCGGTTTGTTGCAGGATTCTCGAACATGTTCTCAGTTCGAGTATAATGAATTTCCTTGAGACAGAGAAGTTGCTTTCCATGCATCAGCACGGCTTTAGAAAGCATCGCTCCTGCGAAACGCAACTCGCTTTATTTCACATGATATCTTGGGAACCATGAATGAAGGATATCAGACGGATGCCATATCCCTTGACTTCCGGAAAGCGTTTGACTCGGTGCCCCATGCAGACTGCTAACTAAGGTACGAGCATATGGCATTGGTTCCCAAATATGTGAGTGGCTCGAAGACTTCTTAAGTAATAAAACCCAGTACGTTGTCCTCGATGGTGAGTGTTCATAGGAGGTAAGGGTATCATCTGGATTGCCCCAGGGAAGTGTGGTAGGTCCGCTGTTGTTGCTGAGATACTGAATAGGTGTGGTTGTAAGAACTATCTTTATGATGTACAGTATATTACTATCCAAAGGATCAGCGAGTTTTTCAATTATGATCGAACTTCACGTAATTCTTTACAGTATTATGCAATGTATTCCATATTTTGATCCCTAATGAGTTCCTTCGTTCTGAATAGTTACATTGCGGATGTTTTCAGATAGTGGTAACTGTATTGACCACACTCTATCGTAAACGGGCAAAATATCGACTCTTCTGACACACTATCAATATAGTCAGCGGGGTATTGCTCACATGGGAATAAAGTCTGGAATTTGAAGTATAAGAAACAAACCGACAAAAACTGGAAACTCTGTGGAAAGATAAATGCAGTCGAAAACGCAGTACATCCCCTAGAAATTACAGCGAAATAAGAAGAATTTTAGTGGAAAACCGAAGAAAACTTATACAGGTGATTAAGATCATGATGGAGGATGTCTGAGTGCCTGTATCTACTAGAATTCTGTAGTGAAACTTTCATGATATGGGGCTGCAATGTCGTCGCCCTTCCAAGAAACAGAGAGTACTAGTGATGAAACAAAAATGACTGGAATGGTCCATAAAGTACAAATAACTGGTCCTTAGATGATTGGAATAAGGTAAATAAACTATTATATCATCCTACTCCTTTTATATGATATAGAGGCTTCCAAATGTGACATGTGATTTCATTTCATGCTTCTTTCTCTGACTATACAGCTATCCAAATTCTGCAAGACAAAACGGAATTTGTGAAATGCAGGAACCACGAAAAAGTCCACGAAGACTGTGTAGTTCAACGAGTTACGCATCCTCTATCAGTAATGATTTGGTCTGTAATAAGTAACAAAGGAAATGGACGCCTATATATTGTGAAAGGGATGGGGCGTCAATATCAGTAAAAGTCAGGACAGAAAACTCAACTTCTTTCTCAGGTGAAGGAATTATGTCCCGACGACAGTTATATATTTATGAACGATTTTGAACCGTACCGCAGGTCTAAATCTAACAGTAAATACTTAAATCGATTGGCCAACGAACTCCCCAGACATGCATGAACCCATTTGAAAATGCCTGGCAAGGGCTGAAGAGGGAAATTGCAAATGAAGGTATACTCACAAACAAGATAAAACTGCTGGAAAAACTTGTCGGATCATGACACAGGACACTTGAATTGGGAAACATATGGAATAAATGCATTATTAATAAGCCAAGGAGAATTAAAGAATTGATCACTGCTAAAGGAACACATATCAAATACTGAGCATGTTCTTCATCTTCGTGGTTTAACAGTAATATTTTCTGTTTAAATTGTACTATACTTTAAAATAACATAATAAGTTCACAGGTATACGGTATTAGTGCCACATAAAATTTAAGTTAACTAAAGTGGGAGAAAAAAGTCACATAATAGAAGCACCGTGTCCATTCAGTATGTGTTATATTTTAGAACCCCACTGTAATTCGCCATTAACCCATAGACGTCACTGGAGACAGACACACCAGTATAAAGGCGGGGAGTGTTGGCCATAGGAACACAGTAACAGCAGAACAGGTCGGTCAAGAGAGCTCTGTAACTTCGAAAATGGACTAGTCACAGGGTGTCAGATGAGTAACACATCCCTCAGGAACATTTCAACCGTTTTACTGCTCTCCAAGACCAATATCGGTGACGTGATTCTGAAGTGGAAACTCAAAGGAATAATTACCTGCTAAGCCAAGATCAGACAGATAATACTTACTGACAGACAGGGACGTCGAGCATTGCACAGACTGGTTGTAAAAATCGCATGAAATACGGAAGGAATCACTAATGACTTCCAAAGTTGCTACCAGCCGTCCAGCTGGCACAATATAAGAAGTGCCATAGCTGTCTAATTCTAGTTACGTGTGGAGATACACGATGTGCGTAGCATACTGTCAGTGGAAAGCAGAGCAAGCATAACTGTCAACACACAGAAATAAAAGCGGTGCGTCACAGACTTGTCACAGTCGTATGCAATAACAGTAACATAGTCAGACGGCGTGGACATACATGGAAATGGTAGCAAGGCAAGAAACGTTTCAACCAAGTTTGGACGTTTCCAGAATTTAGGAGAACTTTCGGCAACGTCAGTGGACCAAGGTTGTGCAGGAGAAACTCATCCAGAAGTCCCTGTAAAGGAAGCGTACTGGGTGAGTCAACTATCCTTACTGGTGCATTTTATTGCAACCCGCAATGCCTCCAAATACCACATGCAAGATTTTCACATTCTCTCGCTCACTATGCACAAATTATAAGTCGTACACAAAAAATTAACAGTATTTCTATGTTGGAAATTTCACGTACTTAAATATTTCACTGGGATTCGTTTCCGTCGTAGTTTGAGGATTATTCAACAAAAACGTACAAAAGTGACCTTCAAATGCGTTTTTCTCGAACAGCTCGAAAACTGTGACTTCCAACGGAAACGTATCCCAGTACGAAATTTAACTACGTTAAATTTCCTATAAAAAATCCTACTCACTTTTTCTTCAGCACTGATAGTTTGCACGTGGAGAGCGAGAGAACATGAAGAAATTGTACGTGGTGTTTGAAGGTTTTGCAGGTTACACAAAACTCAGCAGTAGGGGCAGCTCAATGAAAGTGTACAGGCAACTAGTGGTCAGGACCAAGCCAGGCGCAGCAATTACCAGGAATCAGAAAAGCAGTACTACAGCGTAGCCTCAGAACCGCTCTGCAGTAAGGCTTGGATGCTACTGCAGTGAACTACAAACGGACGGTACACATTCGAGGGAGGACACCTGAGTTTCCGAACAGTGCGCAACAAAAATTATTATCTTGAGTTTTTTGACTATTATAAAAGAATAAGCGCTGCAGAGTGTGACTCTATAAATAGCAACGAATAATGATTTCTGTGTGTGTGTGCCAGAAAACACAGAGGGACAGGCGGCGACCAGCATTTTCCTCCTTGGGTGTAAGGTGTCATAGCGTGAGCCACAACGATTTGTAATTATTATTACCTGTGTGTCAGAACACAGAGAGGAACAAGCGCTATTCTGTTTAAAGTATTTGACGATGTTCCTTCAGAAAGAGTTGGAAGCAGAGAGTTTTCTTCCGGCTGCGAAAGGTAGGACTCAGGAACTGAGTTTTGCTGGAAACGGCTGACATGTGTAGTGTGTAATCGTTGTTGTGTAATGATACAAAGCCACTTTAAGTTACCGCTTCTAATATGGTTGAACTATTAGGAAATAAATTGTCCTTGAATTGTTTCTTTAAGTGTTAGCACCCTTATCGACTTCCTACAAAGCCGAGAACTCCTCTCCATTCCAAAATTACCTGTGCTATGAATTCTGTGAAACATTCTCTCTCCCAGTCAGTTTAAAATAACTTAGCAGACCTCAGCCCACATTGTTGTCAACTTCCTAGTTGCGCCATGGAAGGCCATACCTAAGTCGAAACTGGTGACAGGACTTGTATAGGGATGTGACATCGAGTTGAGAAGACTGCAGTACAACAGTTGAGCGGCTCCTCGTAAGCCACACCTTTTTGTTGTCGGTGCACGCTTTATGTGCCGTAAAAAGAGACGCCACTGGACAGCGGATGACTAGAAACGAGTGTTTTGAAGTGATGAGTCAAGCTGTACCCTGCGGACACCCGATGGACGGGGTCTGGATTGGCAAGTTCTAGAGAACGTTACCTGCCATCATATGTAGTTCCAGCAGCGAAGTGTGGAGGAGATTGTGTTACGGTAGTGCGGCGTTCTTCGTGTATGGGATAAGATCTCCTTATTCCGCTTAAAGGACCAACAGATGTGGAAAGATATGAATACTTTTTACAGAACTGCACATTGTGTACATTAGAGTAACAGATCGGAGACACTGATTCATTGTATCCGCATGGCAATAAACCCAGTCATAAGGCTGGTTCTATACGTCGGCAGTGATGTGGCAGGAATAGTTTGTGGAAAATAACACTTCTGAAATGAATTCAGATGTCCAGAATCCCGGCCTGAATTCAATGGAACATCTGTATGATGAATTTTAGGGTAGACTTCTTTCCAGACCTCTGCGTCCAACATCACTACCCTCTCTGGTTTTGTTTCTTGAGGAATAACGGTCTGCCGTCCCTCTACAGACTCAGATATCTCAATGAAAGTCGTGTGCAAGCCGTGATACAGGCGACGGGTCGACACTGCCAACATTAATGTCCTGTAAGAGGTGTGCGAATACTTTTAATTAGACAGTGTGTACATGGAAACAGTTTGTTTCAGTATAATGCGACATTATACTTAACAATGTCATAACGACCACTCTTAGACACTGATAATATATTACGCAGGAAAACGAAGATGGGCTTGCAGTTTAAAACTAAGTTACTTTATGTAAATTGAAGGTAGAGGCAGAAGTTTGGAAAGGAAGGAGAAGGTATTGATAATATCAGCTACATTGGGACTTCAGGTGGAATGAGAGGTGATGAGTGATAATGTGTGCCAGGCTGGGACTCGAACCCAGTAACTCCTGCTCACTAGGCACTTCCGTTAACCACTGCACAAATGCTTAGATTTCTGCATGCTTCTCAGATGACCCATATTCCCCCCTAGACCCATGACTTTTCGTCAGTCCCTGTTCATATCCTTTATGATCGCTCATTTTAGATTCCCCCTGATGGTCTACCGTAAATGTGCATCTGCACTGATGCTGTGGTTTCATAGCCCATCGAGGTTTATCAATTACGGTCATACTCAGAAAACACAGAACACCTCTAACCACTAATGATAAGAAGCTCATATTCGCAGGACTTGTACATCGGTATGTTGTGTAGAAATGATTAGCATTTGAAAGACGTCGGCCCACGGTTTAAAGATCAACATCGATATCGCGTCGCAACATCACCTACTGGTAAAATGTGACTGTGGCTCTCGTTGTCACTCTAAATATAAGGTAATGGACCAGTGTTACTTGAGCAGACGTGCAGGACACCTGCAAGACATGCGATAACCGAACAGTCAAATAAGCGAGTTTGAAAGATGGCTCATTACTGGCATGAGATAACGTGGTGCATCCGTCTTGTGAGACGAAGTGTTTCGGCAGTGCAACGGCTGTGTGGATAATGGTTCACGAAAGACTGTAGAACGTGATGAGCTGAATCAGGTCGCACCACCCAGAGCGGCCCCTCAACAAGATCGACTCCTCATCCGAATGAGCCGGCCGCTGTGGTCGAGAGGTTTTAGGCGCTTCAGTCCGGAACCACGTGGCTGCTACGGTCGCAGGGTCGAATGCTGCCTCGGGCATGGATGTGTATGATGCCCTTAGGTTAGTTACGTTTAAGTAGTTCTAAGTCTAGGGGACTGATGACCGCAGATGGTAAGTCCTATGGTGCTTAGAGCCATTTGAACCACCCGGATGACATTCCAGGAGAGATTTGCGTTCTCCTCTGTTCTGGCGAAACAGTGGAGCAGTATAACACGTCGTGCAAGGTGACAGTCCGCCGCGATTTATTACGGGTTGGGTTAGTTGCGCGTCGTCCACTTCTGAGCCTACCTTTGACGAAAGTGCCAAAACATGCTAAACGGCAATGGCGTATCGAACGACGTCACTGGGGACAGAAAGGGCATCAGATAGTGTTTTCTGATGAATCCAGGTTTTGTTTGTTTGAAAATGATGGTCGCATTTTGGTTCGCCCCTGACAGGGGGTGCGGCATCACAGTGACTGCATTTTCACGAGGTATAGAGTGCCATCTGAAGGCCTTGTGGTGTGGAGTGCTATCAGGTACAACCACAAGTCACAGTGGTGCGTGTCCAGAGGACTGTCACCAGTGTGATCTATGTGGATGACATCTTGCGACCCATAGCCAAACGCTTTCTGCTTGATGTCATAGGATCTCAGGCTTTTGCACTGGCCCGCCAAGTCACCGTACTTGTCGTCAATCGAAAATGTATGGAATATGGTGAAAGGACGGATGTACCGCTGTGACCCAAAGCCAACTACCGCAGGTTAACTTTGGAACCAGGTGAATGCAGCATGGATGGCAAGCAGGCCTCTTTATCCTTGCGTAAATACTGCGACCTACATTCATTTCTACCTGATCAATGTATTCAAGCCTTTTTATCCCCCTATAAAGCTTCCTTGCCATCCCCGCTCCCCTTCCCATACCATAGGCACACACTTCTTTTCGTAACACAACAGACGGTCCCTTGCTGTCTAGTAATGTGTGCTATCGACTTACATTTCTTTACAGAGATTTTCCGGACAATTCTTTAATGACCTCCATCGATTTGAGCGCTGTGGTTTTATTGTCCGCTGGTATTACTTAATCGTCTATGAAAGCTAAACAAGTCTTAGTAGCAGACTTAAATTTCACTATTGCTTCTGAGTTGAAGATAAACGCAAGGTCAAACTCTTTTCGCATTTCCCGATGTTGCCTTCAAATTGTGCTTGTGTTCCTTGATGGAATTAACTCCGAACATATCTTACGTGACTTGAAGGTTAGGGATTCCTCTGTACGTATTTACGTTTGCCCCTTCACCTATCCTGTGGAGTTGTAAGCTTAGTGTGTCCTCCAATCTTCCGACAATTTTCTTTCTGTGTCAGATGTCCGTGATGACTTGTCCAAGTTCCTCAAATGAATTGGTCCCTATGTGACTCAATATTGAAGCGGTGAGGACCTCTTTCCCAGATGTGCTAATTTTTGAGCCTAAGGATATTTTTGTTGATTTCTTTTTTCTTCCGTTGGTGAGATACTGTGAGTTTGTGTGTGTGCGTGTGTGTGCAGAGTAGGTGGTTTAAGACAGTTCAGTAGCTCTGGAGAGTCCAACAGTTGACGTGATTTGTCACAGCGAATGTATAGTCAAGATTCCGGAAGTGTAGGTTCCGTGGTATGTATGCAATCGTCTTTTCTCTGAGCGGTGTGTTCCGCATCTTGTCTTATTTCATGCGTCCTTTACTGTATAGTGTTGAGCACCAGCTTTCGGTTCTCGATAATGTGATGTAGATTATCAGTTTTTTTTTTTTAAACTGTCGAGTTTATGGAAAGCTGTCTATCATTTTTCCACAGCATATTCACATGCTGGGCCTTCATGAGTTTTTTATTATCTTGGTCTGGAACTCTACACATGTGACTGCCTTTCCTTCCTCCCATTCCTTTTTTGTATTAGTTTCTTGGGTCCTTTTTGATTCTTATTTCTGGAGATGTGTTCTCTTGTGGCATCTACTTTTTACGGTTAATTTAACTTTAATGCACACCAAACAGGGATCTGTGTCGACTTGTACATCATGAATTTGTTTCTGTGAATGGTATATGATGGCAATGTGATTGAAATGATATTCACCAAATAGTTGTATGGGTGACCTCTAGGTCTTCTGCTTTCGAAGATATTTCCTCAGGGAGGTCGATACCGTTTTGAAATTGTGTTGTTGACACAATGTAACGAATATAGCCCCTAAGCTGCTGTTGAACTTAAGGTCTGCGAAACTTGCAATGGTCTCTTTAATGTTCGTTTCCTCCAAGCTGTCCGTTGAAGTCGCCAAGTAGAATTTTACATCTCAGCCAGAAATTTTCGGTGTGACCTCCTCCTGTTTAGTCCAAAACTCTTATTTTTTTAGAGATTTTCTATCTATCGGTGTTTGGGGGAACGTGTGCAGTAAACAAGATGTGATTCTTATTGGTACAGCTCACGTTGTTTTTCACGATCATGTTACTTTCGCGTGCAGCTTCTTTGACTGAGTCGACATGACTGTAGTCTTGTTTGCAACAAATGCCATACCCAGGACTGTTTGGTACACCTTCCGACTAGCACGTTAGTTTTACTCTTGAAGAAACAGTATTACAGTAATATGTAGTTTTCTTGTATCGCGTTTCCTGAAGGGCTGTTATCTGTATCGCTTGTTGGCGTACATCTGGGGTTATGTAGTTTGCCTCATTGAATAAGAGTGTTGACACTGAAGTTTCCAGTATTAGATGATTTCTTTGAGAGCGGTTGCATCCTAATCTCTAGAAAATTTTATGTAATTCTTGCATCACTACTTCATTTTCTTTGTGATAGTGATAACCCAGTTCCCACAGAATCCAGTACTTCCACTGGGGGCTTAGGACCAAGGATCTTATGTTCGTGGAATATCAGATATGCAGTCGTGCCCTCTGCGAAGGCAGACGCTGAAAATATTGCCATTTGCTTCAAGTCATACACAACGGGGATTTTCTTGAAGGAATTGCCTCTTCCATTGACTTCACCGTACTGAGATCTATTTTCTCGATCTTCATTACCACTGAGATTATCACTGTCGTAATCACTGTTATAATAATAGTTGTAGAAGAGGGTCTGCCGTATTTTCCACTTCGTAGGGCGCTGGTCACACGTTAACACAGAAACGAATAAATAAGTACGTAAGACTCTCAACCTACATGTAAGTTAGGTTTTTTAGCGTTATTGATGTAACTGCTTTGCAGTTTTTATGTTTAGTCATCGGGCTTGCTGCACAGTATAGGTTGCAAAATCGCGAAACTGTGTTATAAAGTATACTGACATATTCCTCATTATAGCTTTGATTAGATCCCTGGATGTTTACTGTATGTTCCTTAGATTCACCTCCCCTTCCCCTCGATCAGGAAAAAAGAAACTTATAGAGTCGTTAGACTGGGATAACTTCACCTCTTAGCATGCACTCGGGCAGGAAGAAGGAAATAATTAGCAGTCACCTTACTGACGGGCACGTTGTTCTTCATATCAGACGAAAGTAAGCCTTATTACTGTGTAATTTGTTTCCATTGCTACACAAGCGGTATTAATACCTGGACTCATCTGTTGATACTGGTGCCAACGGTGATTCACTTTGACTTCTTTAGAAGAGTATCTGTCTTTGTTGAACACTGATCTGCAGGCAGTTACTGTTCTGTGTACTGCTTCCGACGGAAGAACATCACCCTGTACTGTTTCCGAAGTCTTCTGTAAGCCGATATTATGCATGGTGACGAACCGACCAATCGTCAGCGCTCGGCGCTGCCTTCATGGAGACTCTCAATTTACGCTGCAAAGTGAACGGCCAGGCTCTTTTTTCAAGAGAACCTGAAACCCTTTATTACGCTCATACATCCACAGATTCCACGAATTTCAAACACGTCTGGACAAGTGTAAACGTAGATTTATTACAACATTACTGTAGTCTACAGTGAGGACCACAATTTTATTGCACAATATTGGCAGACATCTAGTTCGGTCAGTGAACATCATCTATTTGATCTTGGCGTTATCTTCCGCATAACAAAGTATTCGGTAAAGGCGATGAACGTACGTATCTGCGTGATTGCGCGGCTCTCTCTCTCTCTCTCTCTCTTCCTGTGTGTGTGTGTGTGTGTGTGTGTGTGTGACAGAGAGAGAGGGAGGGAGACATGAAAGACGTGACACGTGGGTACATACTGGAATTAGGAAAACGTGGAAGGGAGGACACATCAATATAACTTTCTTTTCACACAACGTTTTTATTTAGCAATATATAACCATAAGTTTTTTGTTCGCAAAATTCTTTTGACCTTAAATCTTAAGATGAATAAGCTTTCGCAAAAGAAATCCAAACAGCAAACAATAAGACAATGATTACAAGACGGCCGGACCTGCAGTCCGCCCGTTATCGGTTGAAACAACGGTGTTTACTACCACGCTGGACACAGTCTCTCTTATTAAATGCCCTTGTGCAACTCATAAAAACTATATAAGCACCATTTATGACAAGAGTGACTCAAATACTCAAAACAGATGACGTGACTTGTAATTTGAACGCTGTATGTCGAAAGTTTCGGGGTTAAGATGCGCGCTTGTGTTTAAAAGTTAAACCGATTAAGAAACACTATGACAATGATAAGGCTTACTTCAATGTAACCAACCTTTTCATTTCAATCGGAAACCAAGATGTGACTGGATCCCAATCCATCC
Source organism: Schistocerca americana (assembly GCF_021461395.2). NCBI lineage: Eukaryota > Metazoa > Arthropoda > Insecta > Orthoptera > Acrididae > Schistocerca > Schistocerca americana. Next base: position 397,394,213 of record NC_060123.1, on the reverse strand, counting down.
CTTTTGACAATCTTATTTTATGTAAACTCCTGGTGACAGTTGCCTGTTAATATTCCAAAAGTTAAAGTGATTGTCAGTTATGAAGGACGCTCTGAAAAAACGTTTCAAAACATTACGTACGAACACTTATTAGAAGAGAACTCACTCGGCCGAACCACAAGGTCCAGTTAAAGTCTTTCAAAGACAGCAACTCACAGCTTAGTACAACAGGATGTTCGGTTATAACTAATGCAATTACAATCAACGAACTGAACCGGTTAACATCTAAATCTAACCACAAGACTCCTGTTTGTTTAAAAGCAACCTGTGCCATGGTACAATTGTACCGATAGTATTTACGACCAGGAGTTGATCCATTATAACATTAATGATGGGGTGTAAACCAGAAAGGATAGGCAATGTAATATCAGAACAAGTTTTCAAACGACCACTCGTGTCTAGTACAATACTACGGCCTATATTTACGACCAAGGCAGCCGGAGTGGACGAGCGGTTCTAGGCGCTACAGTCTGGAACCACGCGACCGCTACGGTCGCCGGTTCCAATCCTGCCTCGGGCATGGATGTGTGTGATGTCCTTAGGTTAGTTAGGTTTAATTAGTTCTAAGTTATAGGGGACTTATGACCTCAGCAATTGAGTCCCTAGTGCTCAGAGCGATTTGAACCATTTTGCGACCAAAGAGCCCACCGAATAAAACTCTGAGGGTCGGGTACAAATCAGAAAATAACATAGATAGGCAATATAGTGAAGGGTGAAATTTTTAAACCACAACTACTATTTTAGTACACTACCATGGCCTATATTTAAGAGCAAAGAGCCGACCGAGTAAAACTTTGAGGTTCGGGTACAAATCAGTGAATAATAAGGAGTGCAGATAGACAATGAAAAAAATGACCACGAGGCTTACAGAATGTTACTCCCCTTGATCAGCAAGCAGTTCCATGGATCCACTGTGCGTCGCGGCGTTTACTGAGTGGTGCCGATGACAGCCAAGGTGGAAGGGGGCAGCCAGACCACGAGCGGTCGTCCGACACGAATGTTGCCAACCAACCGACGGGATGTCGGCCTGCTGCTTATAGTCGACGCCGACCCCGGTGAAGTACTCCGGTATCTTTACTCTGCACAGGCCCTCCTTGCGTAGCTCGTGGCCTCGGCGGCTCGGACCTCGCGACCACCTCTTGTCGCAACGCTACCGCCAAACCCCAAACTTCGTGCCTCCTCCTTTCGGGCCATCGAACTCCGTATATATATCGGCAAGCAAAGACCTTCTAAGGACATAACCCACAGATACCAATTCTTCGTCATAGATGTTGGCAATGGGGCAGCAAGAGGGATAGTCGATACTACCCTTGAGCCAGTGGCGGCAGACAGAACAGCCTACTAACTCAATGACGCTACGGCTCAAGACGTGAATGAAACATTCACTGTGCAGCGGGGTGTGCGCTGATCTGAAACTTCGTTGTAGATTAAAACTGTGTTCCGGACCGAGACTCGGGACCTTTGCCTTCGTGGGCAAAAGCTCTACCAACTTTTTTTTCTCATTTTGTTCGTCATTGTTCGTTCTGTTTGCTTGGGGTGGACGTCCCATGAGTCTTGTTCAGGTTTATCATAGAACCATTAACTCAGTTTTTCTTATTACAAGGGGCAGCTAAACCTCTGAGCGAACTCGCTGAGCTACCGTGCCGGCAAAATTTATGCGAGGACGTTCCCGGGTTCGAAAACCGCCATCGCATAAATTTTGCCGACGCCGTAGCTCAGCGTGTTCGGCCAGAGAGTTAGCTGGAATCTGCAATAAAAAAAACTGAGTTATTAGACCTGTGATGAACTTGAACAAGTGTCATGGGAAGTCCGCCTGAGCCGTGTGCGGTTCGTGTTGATACCGTTCATATCTTGGCATCTTGTAATAACCATAGTAACGTCTCGTTTTCTTGGTGTGTTCACTGGCGCCACTAAGTTTGCTCGCCTTGTCTGTCCGTGAGTGGCAGCAGCAGCGCTTATCGATAGCGCATACTGTGGTACCATCTTTGGAGCAGCCTCTAATATATCCGGATCGTCGTGTGTGTCGAGCGAGTTGAGTTGCGACGGAGCAGCAGCGAGGTCCGGACAGCCAGTATTCTGCCAACCGCTGGCGACACACATGCACTTTTCGGCGGAAGGATGTGGGCACGAGAGTGCACGACCACATCAAGGACCGGATTCAGCGAGGTTTAGTTGAATGGACCATGATATTTGAGGAGTGCAACTTCAACCAATGTGTGTATGTGACCGCCCGTCGAAGTGCCCTCATGGCAATCAGTTGTCAGTCGACTATTTATACTGCGATCTTTCCCGTGCCTGACTTGAGAGGGGACGAAAGCTGATTGGTCATTCGGTCTGTCTTCCCAGCGAACGACGTGCATTTGGTCTTACAACCGCTTCTGGTTTCTCTGTGTTTGTGCCAACTTATAATTCGACCGTGTTGTTTCACAGTGACTGGTTTTAGTATTGTGAGTTGTTGGTGGAATTGTTTCACGGATCCGTGTGTATCTTGTGGTTTTAAATGAGCAGTTATTTTAATGCTCTCTGCGTACTGGATTTGGTGAGGAACTGCGAACGGACATCTGTTCGGTTGGGGCGAAGCAGCGAGCAGGTCCATGCAACGCAAGGGCAAGCCGGGGCCACTGGCGGCGTGCTGCCACTGCCGGATCGAGGAGGGGTAGCTGCGAGAGCGACGACTTCGTTGAACACCGAACCCTGGCCTTTTAAGTTGAGTGAAGAGTTAACTGCTAATGCAGTCTCGACTATTCTGAGATTTCGCCTTTGGTCGGCGGGTTGTTGCTCCCAGGGCCGCTGAGCTTTCCAGCTACGTGTGAAGTGTTTTGAGGCGGTGAAATATTGCACTCGTCTTTCTCTATTGGTTATTCATCATTGAATTTAGTATTATTCTTATTAGTGAAATGCAACCAGCGGTATTTTCTGCCTTGTGGCTGCTAACACCCCAGTTACCTTGCCCTGGAGGTTAGCGTACTTTTCCGGCAGTGTACCATTCCTCGTCATGTTGATGCTGTCCGACACGGCTTGTAGTTCTACAGCCTCTTGTACTGTACTGTGCATATCTTTTTGGGAGGTCTACCTTGGTTCTAGTATTTCCTTCGGCCTTGGAGGTTTCCTGTCTCCTCGCCAGTGCCTAAAAATGCTCCCTTGTTGTACCGGTGATCTGACGAATTGGTTAGTCGGCCGGTCGGCGTTTAAGCTGCCCCTAGTCTGAGTTGCCATCCTGTTACGTGAGTACAACTCTTGGGTATATGTCTCACCTTACCTTGTGTTTGAGTTACCTCCCCAGGCCGACCCTTGGGACACTTGTTGAGAACCGCTTGTCCTGATTCCTTATATTGTGATGTTTGTTTTAAGGATATTTATAATATTCTAATTATTGTTGGTGTTGCCTTCTGCCGAGCAGTAATTTCACTTCTTTCAACGTAAGGCCTTCAGCTGTGTTACAATAAGTTTTTTTAAAGCAAACTTGTTTTAAAAGCAAAGTATTTGTTGAAATGTGTGCTATTTGGAATTGTTCTTCTGACTTATAATTCAGGCCTTCAGCCGTTTGTTATTTGAAGTTGTGTGTGGTCTGCAGCCAAGCAATAATTTCACTTCTTTCATAATAAGGCCTTCAGCCGTGTTACAATAAGTTTTCTTAAAGCAAACTTGTTTTAAATGCAAGGTATTTGTTGAGATGTGTGCTATTTGGAATTGTTCTTCTGACTTATAATTCAGGCCTTCAGCCGTTTGTTATTTGAAGTTGTTTGTGGCCTTCAGCCGAGCAATAATTTTACTTCCGTGATAAGGCCTTCAGCGGTGTTACAGTTTGTTTTAAAACGAAGTATTCATCTTAATATGTGCTATTTGGAATTGTTCTTCTGACTTCTAATTCAGGCCTTCACCCATTTGTTGTTTGAGGTTATTGTCCTTGACCTTCGGCCCTAAATTGTGGAATTTTTTTCTGCGATAAGGCCTTCAGCCATCATACAGTCAATTGTGTCTTTTTTAAGAAATTGTTTTAAAATTTTAATTTGGTTAAATAAAGTTTACGTCTTTGTTGTCCAACCGAGAATAACTGATTACGGCCCCGTCCACAATCGTAACCTTATCCTGCCCCATCCTGAGAACCCAGCTCTCACCACCCTAGCAAACAGAATGAACAATAACGAACAAAATGAGAAATAAAAAGAAAAAAAGTGTTGGTAGAATACTTGCCCGCGAAAGGCAAAGTTCCCGAGTTCGTCTCGTTCCGGTACATAGGTTTAATCTCCCATGTGATACATGGGTTGGGGAGAAGGGGGGGGGGGGGTGTACTCTCATATCTTTTATCAAACTTACAGGTGTTTTTTAGTTCTGTGATTGTGGATCTATAATGAGGCGATATCCTTGTCGCATTTGTATGTTCTTATTTTGTACAATAGCTAACGATTTCTCCATTAGAGATTACAGTAAGCGAAACTGTTTGGTATGCTGTTTGCTCCATCTCGCTGTTCAAAACCCATAGACTCCATTGGAAATGTTCTCAGGATGTGTGTCACTTCAAGGAATCATCAAACACTTACTCTTGCAGCTTTGAAGACTACTTTGCTTGTAGGACGTCATTAATATGATATGTCTTGCACAATTAACCGATGTGATTCTTTCTGCAAACAGTAACTGAAGTCTCAGTGGACGCCCGGGATGCGACGTCGCGCGGGGTAGCCGCACGGTCATCGGGCGTCTTGTCACAGTCCCCCCCCCCCCCCCTCCCCCCGTCGGAGGTTCGAGTCTTCCCTCGTAAGTTCGTTTAGGTTCGATGGAGTAGTGTGTAGCCTTTAGCCTTAGGGACCGATGACCTCTGCAGTTTCGTCCCATAAGACCTTACCACAAATTTCCATTTCCAGGATGCGACGACAACTTAACGGACGAAGGAAGGAAGGTGCAGGACGAGTTTACGAAAGCCATTTGTTGCTTAACAGTAGTTGGTACTTCTTTATTTAGCAAGATATACTTAACACATCAGTAGCATACAAATAAATGCTAACTATCAGAGAATGATTTCAGGAGCGGTTCTAGGCGCTACAGTCTGGAACCGCGCGACCGCTACGGTCGCAGGTTCGAATCCTGCCTCGGTCATGGATGTGTGTGATGTCCTTAGGTTAAATAGGTTTAAGTAGCTCTAACTTCTAGGGGACTGATGACCTCAGAAGTTAAGTCCCACAGTGCTCAGAGCCAATGATTTCAGGGTGACAACCCAGAAATACCGAAGTTATAATAAAGTAGCCCTGACAGAACAGGAAGTTTAAGACAAGTTCACACACATTACATAAGGTAATAATATTCAAAATTTTACAAGTTCAGCATCTGACAGGCGAAAGCCCATTAGGCATTAACCCTTCCTCAAACAGGAACGGTAACAATATTTTTAAGATTATTACCAATCTGGAGAAAATGTTTGCATAAGCATTTCTTCGAACAGGAATGGCAACTATATTTTATAATTTACAGGTTCATTACTATAAAAGTTTTGGAGTGCCCTGTGGCCTTTGGGAACTAGCAATTTTTGAACGGAAAATAACAACGATTTCAGATTTTACAATCCACAGTTAAAGGACTGAAAGATATTAAAATCAAAGCAAATTTTAATGCAGTAATAACAATACAACGATGGGATGGCGGAGGCAGGGCTTGGCGAAGACGGCCTAGGGTAGTTGACACTTCGATTTAAACGCAAGTCCGAATTCCGTAAATACTGAGAACATAAATTATAGAGAGATGCCGTAGAAAGCAAGGAGGCCGCTGGGCTACCGCAAGACAGGAGGCGAACAACGCGGCGCAGACACGTACACAGCCGACGTGGACTAGCCACGACCTGTGAATCGGCGGGTAGGGATAACACGCTGGGGCCAACGGCTCCAACGCAAAGTACAGCTCGGGAAGCCGAGTGCAAACAAAGATACATTTAATTCAGGCAAGACTGAACATCAAAAGAAGTAAATTCTCAAGCGCCGCTAGAAAGATACAAATGCAAACCTCGCCCTAGACATAAACCAAAATCTGCGTGTTACAGTAATTAAAACAAAGGTGATTAACCGGTTGACCGTTTAACAGTAATGACCAAATACAACAATTAATTTGATTAAGCAGCCAACTGTTAACAAGAAGCCCAAAAAGCAAATTTACTTAAGTGAATATCAGAAGTAGCAAGAAATACCTGAGCGCTAATATTTAAACACTAGGTCACAATAGTAATAAAATAGGACAACAGTAAACAATAAATTCATTTTCTTAAGAGAACTGCTGGATCTCACCAAGATCTTCCATAGTGAGTATAAAAAGCGAGCTAACATCCATCGGGCCGCTAACGTTTGCTTAGCACGACCATGCATCATATACAATTCATGCATAAGTCGGACAAGCGAGAACTTTCCACCTTAAAGGTCAGGCTCGACCTGAGAGGTTGCTAATATGTGTGATTCCCTAGAATATATTACAACAGATTAATTTTACACCTATGCAAGAATGACAGAGATCAACGCAATGCTGAACAAATTGCAATAAAAAGTCCAACACAGTTTAAATACTCTCAGATATCCATAAAAGGAGTTTACACAGACAGGGGGGCGGACGAATTTAGTAGCTTGAGTACGGAGTGACGGAGAACAGCGGACAAACCAGCCTAGTGGGGCAAGTTCAGCAGAAGTATCTTACTCAGAAACAACGTAGGGCCGGCGGTTTTCAGACAAAATCAGCGTCATCACAACACCCACATCAGCAGACGGTCACTCCCAAATCCAGATGGTCAAACGGGCGCAACAGCGTAGAGCCCAACACTCCACACAAACACTGCCCTCTACAGATAACAACCCACTTGGACGAGTAACTGCCGACCAGATCCAATAATGGCACACTCACCGTTCGTCACACGTTTCTCTCTCGCCCAGCCCCACCATCCGTCAACAATCTCCCTCCAACTTCCTCTGACCAAAGAGGCTACTACAAGAAGACCGAAGCATCACCCTTGGCATGACAGGAAGCGGATTGTGCCAGTAAGAAAAGACATAACAATAACAACTCGGAAAACGAACCGACACGGCTCAATAACTGAATCAGAAAGAGATTAATAACGAACTAAAGCAACTGCCGAAATATATTCACTACTTGTATACCTTTCGTCAACGATTAAATATTTACTCTATAAACTACGATAAATGCACACATTCATCCACAATACGCACCACAAGTCCTTCAAACACAGTGATACGCAGACCTCAGAACCATAATGGCACTTATGTATTCGTATTACACTGAAGCGTCAAAGAAACTGGTACAGGTATTCGTATTCAAATACAGAGTATGTATTCAGGCAGAATACGGCGCTGTGGTCGACAACGCCTACATAAGACAACAAGTGACTGGCGTAATCGTCAGATCGGCTACTGCTGCTACAATGGCAGGTTATCAAGATTTAACTGAGTCGGAAAACTGTGTTAGACTCAACGCACAAGCGTTGGGACGTGGCATCTCCGAGGTAGTGCTCAAGTTGGGATTTTCCCGTACGACCATTTCACAAGTGTACCGTGAATATCAGGAATCTGGTAAAACTTCAAATCTCTGACATTGCTGCGGCCGAAAAAAGATCGTGCAAGAACCGTACCAACGACGATGGAAGAGAATCGTTCAATGTAAAAGAAGAGCAATCCTTCTGCAAATTTCTGCAAATTTTAATACTGGGCCATCAACAAGTGTCAGCGTGCGAACCATTCAACGGAACATCGTCGATATGTGTTTTCGGAGCCGAAGGCCCACTCATGAACTGTTGATGACACAAAGCTTTACGCCTCGCCTGGGCTGTTGATGAGTGGAAACATGTAGCCTGGTCGGACAAGTCTCGTTTCAAATAGTATGGAGTGGATAGATGTGAGCGGGTATGAGGACAACCGCATGAATCCTTGCATCCTGTATATCAGCAGGGGTTGTGCAAGCTGGTTGACATTTTGCAGTGGTGTTCGGCGTGTGCAATTGGAGTGGCATGGGACCACTTGCATCCATCTATGTCCACTGTGCATTCCGACAGACTTGAGCAATTCCAACTGGACAGTGCTACACCTCACACGTCCAAAAGTGCTACAGAGTGGCTCAAGGAACACTCTTCTGAGTTTAAACACTTCCGCTGGCCAGCAAACTTTCCAGCCATGAGCATTATTGAGCATATCTGGGATGTCTTACTAAGCGCTGTTCAGAAGAGATCTCTATTCTCTCGGACTCTTACGGATTTATGGACAGCTCTGCAGGATTCGTGATGTCACTTCTCTCCAGCACTATTTGAGACATTAATCGAGTCCATGCCATGTCGTGTTGTGGCACTTCTGCGTGCTCCAGGGGCAAGTGTACCAGTTTCTTTCGCACTTCAGTGTATATTCTCCATGTTTTACATCTGTCGGTAAAACTGAGTCGGTGTTCCTCCACAAGTTAAAGAGATGCCTATCTCAGATGGATTGAAGGGGGCAGTATTATTAACAATTACAGGCCTCGGAAGTGAGATTTTACTACAACAAGTATTATACACTTTAGAGCAATCGAGATGTTTAGAGGTTGTTTCAGTAAATATGTCTGCCACGTTTTCTGAGTGGTCAGCGCGGCGGTGTGTCACACCAAAGGGCCCAGGTTCAATAACTGGCTGGGTCGGACATTTTCTCCGCTCAGGGATTGGGTGTTGTGTTGTCCTCATTATCATTTCTTCATCACCAGTGGAAGGCAACGGGAAACCACCGCTGGAATCACTTCCCTGGACGCTCATGCGGTGGACCCCTCTGACGGGGCTACCCTCATGACGCAAAGCTTTTTAAGTCAGTAAATATTTTACCGACCCCTATTCCGTTTTCTCTAAATTATCCGAGGCTGAGTGGTACGTTTTATGTAAGATGTAATGGAATTTTTAAACATATGAATTGTAGTTTAGTTGTATATTTAACCTCCTTCTGTAATTTACCATACAGCTTTATTCCCTGACAGGGATCTGTGTTTTGTGTTATCCTTCTCTATAATTTTTGGTTAATCTTGACTCTCGTTGCATGATTGTGAATGCTGTGGGTACTTTCAATCATTATTGAAGTTCTAATTTGCGTAACAGACTGTTTGGCTTACTACAGGGTGCAGTTAGTATTATCACTTGTCGAAACAGATCGTAACACCCGGTATGGTTACTAGTTCAGGTTGTTATTCTTATGACCGTTTTGTGTAAATTGATAAACGTGTTCATGTTCTGTGTGTTAGGTAAAACACTGATGTAACTGAAAGAGATTAAGTGTAAGTAGGAATAGTACGTAGTTACACAGTACTGTTTATTACAAACTGTTGAAACTATTTTAATGGCGATCAGCTCTAAAGGAACCACTAGCTCCGAGGGCTGGCATTGTATTGTACTGTTGTAAAGCTTCAGTCCTAAATTTTCAGAACGCTACCGACTGACTGTGTTCACAATTAAAGCAGAAGAGGTCAAGCGGTACGAAGCAATAGCCGTGAGGGCTATTCAGTGCAACTCTGCAGTGGCACTTAGCGCTGGATACGCCGACAGCACGCAACCCAGCAGCGCGCTGGATTTATCCGACAGTGAAGCAGTTCAGCGCAGGGTTGTTTCTGCGCAGAAAGGGCTTGACAAATGCCCGTGCTTTCCGCACTATTCACGCGCAAGGAAATCTGTCAGCGTGCCGTGACAAATTGTGGCGGGACGCCCAGTGAATCCAGTGGTGAATAAGACTTGTCTCTGGAAATTAACGACCTTTAACACGGCGTTGAAATGCTACACAGACACAGACCGTTTTTAATTTACGATGAATGATGTTTTGAGTACGGTAACATTAACGTATCCGCGTTATTACTTTTTTATATTACGTATTTCTATAATAGAAATCCATTTCACACATAAATTTATAATATTTACCAATATAGTTTCATTAGTGTCAATATATGCGAAAATATTATAATGGCTATACCGTTTTCGACAGGATTGTCATTTTCAGTAGCACATGGGATGGTTCTTAGCATGACATGTACGTAATGAAATTCGCTGTTGTGAGAATCCCTGTTGTCTTAGGCCAAGCCTCATTTCACGAACTACTGAAAATATGTGGTCGAAGCCGGTATTTCCTGATAAATGTATACTGTTATCAGTTTTATTGTTATACAGTATTCTCCTTTCTGCTCCCTTCCTAACAAGTGAAACACGTGAAAACTAGTATATTATTTCCTGCACTGCATTACAGATTCAAATAAATCTTGCTTTTAGGACAAACCGTAACGTGAAGGTGCTCCTTTATTTCTCACTTTCGGTTCATTCCATGTATAGCACTTCACACTAACTTTGTTGCTTCCTAAATATTTTTAAACATGAATGAAAAATAGCCTGGCAAATTTGTCGTCCTAACCATAAATTCGCAATCCTTTGCGGTACAAATCGAACATAAGAGTAAATTTAGAAACGGTCAGTTACACGTACGCTTTCTGTCGGCTTTACAAATTATTACCCCCACACGAACATATTAAAGAGAGACATGGAAGGAATTCAGATGGGTGCTAGTATTTTGTTACCGATGAGTTCGATCGACTTGCATATATTATGGAAATGCTCCCTGAACCCAAAACAGGAATCCCTGTAAGGAAGATGACGTCCTGTTCGCGGAACGTCAGTAACAAAATATAGAGAACCTTTATTTGTGGATGATTGCAGAACGATTCTAGTGTCGGCAACGTACATTTCATGTAATGATCACGAAAACGAGAGAAACTGGTGTTCGTACGGGGGCGTCTAGTCAGCAGTTTTTCCATCGCTTTGCGAGTGAACAGGAAAGGGCACAAGATTAGTCGTGGTACAAGATACCTTCCGCTATGAATCGTGTTATGGCTTACGAAGTACAACTGTAGGTGTAGACGTACATCGATCATCTAATTGATCTGAGTTCCGTAGGCTTCAAATGATTAATGATCATTTCTTCAACGAATTCTGAAGGGGCGTCAGGAAGTTTAGCAGCTTTTCGTCGATTTTATTTAACCAATAAAGGATATGAAAAAAAAATATGAAGCAGAAAAAAGTACAAGTGGGACAAGTTCGAATGCTGATGTTTCCATTCCACATAGTTCATTACGCTAAAAATAAGAACTATATGGAATAGCCGTTAAGTGGAACTGATAGCACATTTGGTGTTTATCAGGGGTTTGAAGACGAACAGAGTTAAGGGGAAGGAGATTATTATAAGAAAGGCTGACAGTTGCACAAATAAAATAGCGAGAGACGCTGTAGCAGAAGAAAAGAAATGTGTCTAGCATGAAAGCAACCACACTTCAAAAGCAAGGACGGATTCGATATGGACTGGAACTGATGAAAGCTCTACCAAGCAATATCAATTCATGTGAAAAAACGTAAGAGGACGAGAAGAAATTAGCTACCTTTGTAAATATATAAAATTGTGGGTATTCGAATGTACTGAGAAAAAGAAGAATCGCGGAAAAGAATGGATGGTGGAAGCTTGTGGGACAGGTGACTTAAAATTACACTAACATATTAAGATTATAGTATGCGAAACATATTACTAAAGATGTTTGGTATAGTAAGAATTAACAGATAAAAGATCAGACTGTAACAGGACGATAAGGAAGACCGCATTAAACTAGTCATGAGGCAGTAGCCTTAAAAATATTGATATTACATTCGTATATTAACCCAGTACGTTATTTATAACGTCAATTCTCGTCAGCTTTTATTCTACCTCGATCTGAGTCGCTAATGGAGGTAAATTAATTTGTTCGCCCTTCCTGTCACGCCAGTTACCGATTATCCAATCAGATGAAAATTGTGTGCACCACTGTCTTACACTGTATATGGTGTGTACGAAGATATTAACCGTTTGTAGTATTTGTGAGGTTCAGATGTGTAACTTCCTAATGGAAGTTGCCGGTCAGCGCGATCGGGCCCACTCGAACAAGAAATCATGTTTTTAAGATTGTGTCTCCAAAAGGATTTTGTAAAAGATTATGTCCAGTTTCTTCCAAATTAATGTAGCAGTCATACTGAAGTTCGTTATTACTTTGTTGTGATTAATGTCATTTACATATGCGCATCAGCTGTCTGAATTTTGTATTCTAAAATTCATTTGCGTTATTAAAATTTCACAAATATTTCCAGACCCTTCGCTTACCACAAATCCAGACGTATACTCTTCAAACAACTTTACAGTACTTACTCTCGACTCTAGCAGCTTTCTGCTCAATTCCTTTTGCGCATAGAGCTAGAAAAGCTGACTTTGTAGTTGCCTCCATATGTGCTGTAATTACACGTATCACATTCTCATGATGTTTACGTATGTGCAAGACAGTAGATTTGGTGCTACGTCTAACTGGAATACAAGGTATGTTGACTTACTCAACAGCATTAAGCAATAAAAAGCCTACTTTCATCCCAAGACTTGGATGAAGGTGATATCTTATTCCAAAGGAATAATGCTCGCCCACACACTGCTCGTGAAACTTAAAGTGCTCCGCAAGACGTGCAGCAACTTCCTTGGTCATATCCAGACTTGTCTCCAATCGAGAACTTGTGGGACATGATGGGACTCGTCAACCAACAACTTTTACAGAACTACGTGAACAATTCGAGCGGGTGTGGCATAACGTATCCCAGGACAGTATTCACCATTTGTACGATCGCCTGGGTGCCAGAATTAGCAACTGCTTTGCTTCCTGTGGTGGCTGCACGATGTACTAATACGGGTATTTCAGCGTGAATAGATACCTGGTACCTCAGATCAGGGAATGTAATTATTTGAAAAAGTCCATATCACTGTTACAACAATAAATCTTGACTGAACTGGAAACCTTTAAAAGATGTAAAAATTTCTTTTTCTGGCAGTGTATTTGGCGCAACAGCTGGCAGGCTCGCTAGACTACATGAAGGGCAGTGTCCACAAGCCCAGTACTCTGCAATATTTCTCAAACGATTTCCAGGAAACTAATAGGTAAAAAAAAATATTCCCTCACTTCTCATAGCCTCATGAACAGCTTCATGAAGAACTATGTACAATTTTATTAATGGCCAGTCGTTGTGATACTTGAAAATTAACTCAATGAAGAAAATTCAAGTAGTTTTCAAGGAAAAATAGGGGTCACTATGAGATTTCGTGTCATGATTGTTAGATCATACTTTGCTACATATGCATAGATCTGTATCTATCTCCAGTCACGAGAAAATGGGTTATATGTAGAGTGCTCAGTTTCGCTCACACGCACATATTGTAATGCCACAATGCAATATTCATAACATCGCTCATAATTTGTAAATGGTTTGAGATACCGAGACGAGATTTTGGCAATTGATAATACATAAGGAGGAGAGTATTTTGTCATATGATTTATATGCACAACTTCTTTATTCACCACGATATGAAGCCATGTATACATTATTTCAATGGAATAATGTAATTTTAATGCCTTCGATAGCGGGGCAAACGAGAATTGCTGTGACTTAAGGGAAGAATTTACACTTTTAGAAATTCTTCCAATCCATCTGTGGCATACAGCAAACCAATGCTTAATAGTATTGATTAAAAACATTCTTGGTTGCAATTTTTTATTTTTTTTTTATTTTTCAACTAAGCGTTTCACCTTATTTAGCCATCTTTACGTTGATCTTAATTTGGTATTTCTTAGAAGGATCCTTTAAACAGTGTCGCCAAAGGGCATCGTCGAATACATCAGGCCAACATCGCCTTTGTTAAACTCAGTAAAAACTTCCTAGATGGACGTGAGTAACTCCAAGACCTGCATAACGCGTTCCCGTTCACAGGAGCGAGATTTTACTGAGTTTAACGAAGGCGATGTTGGCCTGATGTATTCGACGATGTCCTTTAGCTACACTGTTTAAAGGGTCCTTCAAAGAATCACCAAATTAAGATCAACCTGAAATGCCTAAATAAGGTGAAACGCGTAGCTGAAAAATAAAAAACTAAAAAATAGGAACCAAGACTGTTTTTAACCAATACAATTACACTTTAATTTGTATACCGAGACTGAGCTTTTCATAAACTACTGACCTATACTGCCCTCACTAGCTGGTTTAATAATTTCAACGTTAGTGGCATGATTATTTAAAAACATCACTACACTTTAGCGACAGACACAAATTTTAACATGGCAACATGAGAAGTTTAGGTGTAACTCTAAACTTACCATTGACGAAGTTTCTCTGAAGAAGGAAAACCACCAAGAAATCTGAGGACAGTAAATAATCCAGGCTATACTAGAAAAAAATTCTGTTAAGAGCCGCTTACAATCGCAAGTCATTACAAAAATAGATTATACTTTTAATATATCAAAAGATATTTGAGCTCAAAATTTAACGAAAGCCCTTCGAATTGGGCTAGGAGCAAAAAAATATTGTACACTAAGTGTTGTGAATTGTTTCTTTTTCTCTCAGATCATTGACATTTAGCAATAAAATAGTATTGCAAGTTTCAATCCCAGTCATTCATCATTAAAATGCTTCTGTGTTTCAGATTTTACCGAAATTTCAGTACAAGTAACGATGTATTTTTCTTGCTCTACCTTCTTTGTTTTGTACTCGTTGTCCATCTGATCCATATGATTGTTGCCTTCACTATTTCATCTCTCAAAGCTATTCATTCGTCTTTTACTGTATTTCTTTGCCCTGTTTCGGTCAATCATTGTCTGACGCTCCCTATGCAACTCTCAACAATCTCTGGTGTTTTCCATTTATCCAGGTTCCATCTTCTTAAATTCGTACTATTTTGCAGTTTCTTCAGTTTTAATCTGCGGGTCGCAACCAATAAATTACGGTCGGAGTCCACGTCTGCCATAGGAAGTGTCTTAGACCTTAAAAAGTAGTTCTGAAATCTCTGTCTTAGCAGTAAATGATCTATCTAAAACTTTCTATAATTTGCAGGTACCTTACACATATGCAGTCTTTCTTTACGGCTTAACTATGATTAAATCATGCTCCGTGCAAAATTCTACTAATACGCTTACTTTTCCACTCCTTCGTCTCTTCCCTTCCCCAGTCCATATTCTCCCAGTACTCCTTCTCTTTCTTTTCCTACAATCGAATTTGTCTACTTCAAAAACGGTTTACAAGAATGCAATGGTTTGTAGAGGTTCTCGGCGAATATGTATTTATCAGATTTGTACGTAATATGTACTTTTTGCTCATCTCAAAACACTCATAGTGATACGTACACCGTTCGTGTATCCTTATCTCGCCTGTATGTGGCGGAATGCAGCGAAACTGAACGAAGAATTTAGCAGGGAACTGCAACCGCCTGCCAGGCTGAATCTGCGCGTCGGCCAGGCGCACAGTGGCGGCGCGGCGGCTGCTGGGTTATTTTTCGCGCTGCGCTGCGCTACTTATCGGCCGACTTAATTCGCCCCGTGGGGCGGTGTGTGATTTAGGGCCGTAGCCGAGGCGTAGCGCGCTCTGAAGCCTCTGTCGCTCCTGCGCACTCCTTCATAATTGCTCGCCGCATTATCCCGCCGTATATCTGCTGGGGCCACGCCTCGCCGTTAATAGAGACCCTACGAGCTGGAACGATAAATCCACACACGGAACCTCTTTGTGAGTCCTGGAAAAACATCTCGTAAAATACATATGCATCAGTAGGGGCGTGCGATACAGGACGCATTTATATGCCATCTACTTCGTCTTGCTTTATTTTTATCTACAGGAAGTGCACAAGAATATGGAAACACTACGAACTTAATACATTACTATGTCTAACACGGTGTAGGAAAACCGACAGCATTTAAAATAGCATCCAGTCGTCCGGGATTGATAAATACATGGTTTTCAAACGAATATTACATCGTTCTTGCTGTCAAATAGTGGTAAGTCCAGTTAACGATGATGGAGGTGGATAGCGATCATGCAACCTTATCTCTTTAAAGTAGATCACGAAGGCTCAATAACATTGAGATCTGGTGACTGTGCTAGCCAGGGCAGATGCGACAGTTTACCCTCCTGCTCACAAGATCTAGAAAATGGTTCAAATGGCTCTGAGCACTATGTCACTTAACTGCTGTGGTCATCAGTCCCCTAGAACTTAGAACTACTTAAACCTAACTAACCTAAAGACATCTCACACATCAATGCCCGAGGCAGGATTCGAACCTGCGACCGTAGCAGTCGCGCTGTTACAGACTGTAGCGCCTAGAACCGATCGGCCACAGCGGCCGGCGCTCACAAAATCTCCCCTGGAAGATGTGAATCTTGTCCACAGGGTCTCTGTAGTCTTGGATCACAGTGTCACCTGGAGCAAACATTGTACCAAGGGATACGCCTGATCAGCACTAAAGTAGTAATGCAGTAATGCGATCTTGCAGAGTAACTGTGGTGCCCACGGAACATGGCCGAATAATACAGTACAGAAGAACATTAGAAATCTGCCTTGAGTGCTGCTAGAATTACTGCGGTTCTCCCCAAGTTGTGACTTGACTGACATAGAAATCCCGCTTCAATGTCGCCCACATTGTGGTTGTTGCAATGTTTGACATTTATCGATACATCCGCTATGGTGAAACACACTCTTTATTACACAGAGAATGTGGATGCCCTGAATAGTAGTAAACAGTAGACCACACCAAGGGAGCAAATCTCAGTGAAGCAAATCCGTCAATAATCCGTAGGACAGCAATAAATAATGCAGTCAAATTGAAGCCAAGTAACAGGTAATTGCGATGGAAGAGAGGTGCAGACACTAGCACAGCATGTTTCGAAGCGTCTTGTAGCGGCCCTGCAGACGAGTTGAATCTCCGTCTTGAAGTGTTACTCACCGCGGGAGGAGTCGTTGATAGCGGACGTAGAGTACTGACCTCTCTGTCGTATGACGCCACTAGGGCACCACTTCCTCCTTTACTCGGTGCGAAGGGCCGGAAATGTCGTTGTCGATGTCAAGATTACCGGTCCGGAAAAGGGGGGGGGGGAGGTGTAGGTGGGAAATCCAGCTAAAAGTCCGCTGTCCATTTATACATGTGGCATAGCTTTATCCTCTGCTGCTATATCATCTCCTGTGGTATAGTTTTATTCCCTTGCTACGCCTGAGGTGCGGTGCTGATGCTGCAGTCAGCTGGAGCTTGTGTTACAGTCCCCAGGTCCAAACTGGAAGTCAATAGCACTGAAAATGAACCCTGTTCAGTGCGGGCAAGCTCTGTTGATGCTGAACCTGTGGATGCGAATCTGCCAGGTGTCTGAAGTATCGAACCGGATCGGAGGGTGAGGATGGTTGCCTCGAAGTGTAACCACTTAATGTTCACTGTAAACATGTGTCGTCTCCAAGCAGCTCTGGTAGCTCCTGGTATACATCCTGGTACCATCCCGAAGGCGCAAGCCCACGCGAGTAGTGGGGGCGACGTCGCTGTTGGGTTGCCGTGGTCGTGTTGTAGGCCTCGGTAGTTCTCAGGTGGTCCGGTGTCAGTGACAGTGCAGTTGCTCTGCCACAAAGTGCCCCTGTGTAGGTATGGTCCTGTTGGTGGTCAGGAACTCGGGCAGGTTGCGGTTGGTAGCATCGTCCTCATTCGCACCTGAAGGGCGTGGACGATCCGCTCGGCTACACCAGTGGAGATCAGGTGGAATGGCGCATTATTTAGGTGCGTTATGCTGTTCCGAAAGCGGGAATCATGAAACATACTGTATGAATATCACTGCTTTTGTGAGGAAGAACAGCCGTGATAACAGGGTAATCTCATCGGTGGCTTTTGATGGACTGTAGGGCCTCACACAAGCAGCCGACTGTAGAAAATGTTTTGACTGGTGAAAGACTTCCTGATACTGCTGTGGCCATTCGTATGTCGCACCTCTCTTGTGTGGCTTACTAAAGAGTTTGGCCACATTTGCTATAAATCTTGAGTAATAATGTATTTTCCGATAAATGACTGAAGGTCTTTTAAGTTCACTGGAACTTGAATTATTCTATATGTTCCACATGTTGCTATGTCCGTCGAAGTCATTTATGACTCAATATGTGGCCTAAGTCGTTCACTTGCTCTTGAAGGCTTCACGCTTCTGTAGGCTGCATTTTAGTTTCCTTGGTTATAGTAGACTCTTATTAATCTATAATCAATATGACTGATTTTGTTCGGAATGTTTTGAATCAGACGCTCTACAACAACGTTAGAAAACAGCTGGTCCACTCTAAATACCAAAGGCAACCTATTGTATCTATAAAATCGAAATGGAGTTGATAACCACAAATTGGTCGGACTGTCCGTCTAGCGGTAATTGTAAATAATCCTGGGACATAAGGTTTAGAGAACTACTGTCCACCTCAGTCTTGACGAAAGCTCTTCTGACCTTGGAATGGGATTATCGACTTCTGTGCATTTGTAGTAGCTTTAAAATCACCACAAAAACTTAGGGGGGTATTCGGTTCTCGTAACAGTGCGAGATGTGTTGCCGGTTAACTGAATGTGATGTATGTGAAGATTTCTTGTTCTTCCGGATGACCTAATTCGGACTCGAGGTTATCTTGCAGTGCCATTGTCAGTGGTATAGCTGCTTCGAGTTGATTCAGAAAACTTTAGCTAAGTGGAAGATACGTATTTACTCGCATACTCTAAGCCTGGTGAGCAGGTCGTTGTGGCCGAGCTGTTCTAGGCGCTTTAATCCGGAACCGCACGACTGCTACGGTCACAGGTTCGAATCCTGCCTCGGGCATGGATGTGTGTGACGGCCTTAGGCTAGTTAGGTTTAAGTAGTTCTAAGTTCTAGGGGACTAATGACCTCAGATGTTAAGTCCCATAGTGCTCAGAGCCATATGATTTGATGTAAGCCTGGTGACAAGTCTGAAAATTCGGTGCATACCGAATCAAGACCATCGAATGGTAGGACTACTCATAATTATAATGACGATATCATCTGTTATTTTAAAACCAAGAGAAGAAAAAGCGTCCATGCTGAAAATGGTTTGTGCTTTACGTGATGGCGCATTCTGATCGAGTGCTATGGACTTATGAAGTTCAAATGCGTAGGATAGTCGATCGTTCGATTTATAATTCCTACCTGTAAAAGAGTACCATTAATGCGACAACGAGCCATTGGGAGTAGCTTGTGTTCAATGATTACGTTGCTATCTCAGAAATAATCCCACGAATGAAACATTATCGGTAGGACAGGCACGTTAGCAACAAATCTGCTATAGTACTACTAGAACAATGATTCTCAACATTTATGAGACGATTATCCCTGAGTGCAATGAGATATTAGCTAGTTACCCCTCCCCCTCCATCACCTCACCTTTATCAACATGAGAACCTAACTAATTTTTATAGTTAAAAAGAATTTTCTTTGAACAATTTTATTTTTCATGTGACAGTAGGCAAATTACATTGGTGCTTCATTAAAGCATGAACTAATGTGAGAACGATAGAATTGGTACTGGTTACCTTCAACAATCATTTGTATAGAATGATGAAACAATTGTAAGTGCGTAACGGGTGCTACTTACAATTCCTGTTCAGGATCTACACTCAGGGTTGTTACAAAATACGCTCTCTCTGCGCTGCTCCTCTCCATAGTGCCACTTGCTTCACCCATACCCTGCATCCCTGTTAAAGTCAACCAAGTTAAAATGTATGCACTATACTTACTGTTTGTAAATCGATTGATTGCTGGACTACTTACTTCTCAAATGGCAGAACTTGGAAGACTTCAGGCTGACAACACTTTGTCTAACCACTGAAAATAATAATAATAATAATAATAATAATAATGAGTTTTCATTTATTTTGTTGTGTATGATTGTGTTGATAGTTTTTATTGTTGTTTCGACTTGTGGGTTATTTGGTGGTCTATGCAAGAATGGTCTAATGTCTGTATTTGTGTCTTTGTATTCTATATATGTTAGCTGAAATTTTTCTTCTATATCTAACATCTGTGTCACTTCGTGTTCTATTTGTGCTTGTTCTGGTAGCTGTCTTAAGATTTCGTTTTCCTCTGATTGTTTAATTGGTGCGTGTTGTTCTTTGTTTGTTTGCTCTAGGATGTTTGAGTCCATTACTGTATTTTCTTCTTCTTCTGATTGCACATTATTTTGTTCCAGTATTTGTTGTACTTGTTGTTTGATGTTTTCTAATTCTGGCTGGGGTATCCTGTTATTTTTTTATTATTACACGGATCTGATCAGCTAGTCGTTGTTCTGTTAAAAATTTTAATTCTGGGTATCTGGTAACAAATGATGTGTATACTTGTGATCTGTATCCAGTTGTGTTGGTTCCTAGGTTTGTTGCTTGGTAATAACAGAACATGAGGTGTCGATTAACTTCATCTGACCATCTCATCCTCTGTCTTTGTTTTCCTTCTAGGGTGGTTGCAGGAAGCATATCCTGCAAAACACCTCTATTTGGATTTAAATCATTTTCCAGTTGGCTAGCAGTGTCGTTACCATTGTGGGCGGGCATAGGGTTCAAGCGTCGTCCCCGACCATGACGGCACTTGTCCGAGGCTTCTTTAGTTCTGTCCTGAACCAACTAATCACACTAAAGGGGGGGTTAGCCCTATTAGTGATTTGTTCTTTTCGTCGCCTTTTACGACTGGCAGAACATACCGGAGGCCTATTCTTTTCCCGGGCCTCCACGGGGATCAAGCAGACACAGCGAACCCAGCTAAATATCGCCCCATAACATGCCTACCAACAATATACAAAATATTGACTTCAGTCATTAAACAGAAATTAATGACACATACAACACAGAACAAAATTATAAATGAAGAACAAAAAGGCTGTTGCAAAGGAGCACGAGGATGTAAAGAGCAACTGACAATAGATGCAGAGGTGACATATCAAGCTAAAACTAAACAAAGGTCGCTACACTACGCATACATTGATTACCAAAAAGCTTTTGATAGTGTACCCCACTCATGGTTACTACAAATATTGGAAATATACAAAGTAGATCCTAAATTGATACAGTTCCTAAACATAGTAATGAAAAATTGGAAAACCACACTTAATATCCAAACCAATTAAAATAATATCACATCACAGCCAATACAGATTAAGCGTGGAACATACCAAGGAGACTCATTAAGTCCTTTCTGGTTCTGCCTTGCTCTGAACCCACTATCCAACATGCTAAATAATACAAATTATGGATACAATATTACTGGAACATACCCACACAAAATCACACATTTGCTATACTTGGATGATCTAAAACTACTGGCAGCAACAAATCAACAACTCAACCAATTACTAAAGATAACAGAAGGATTCAGCAATGATATAAGTATGGCTTTTGGAACAGACAAATGTAAGAAAAATAGCATAGTCAAGGGAAAACACACTAAACAAGAAGATTACATATTGGATAACCACAGCGACTGCATAGAAGCGATGGAAAAAACGGATGCCTATAAATATCTAGGTTACAGATAAAAAATAGGAATAGATAATACAAATATTAAAGAAGAGCTAAAAGAAAAATATAGACAAAGACTAACAAAAATACTGAAAACAGAATTGACAGCAAGAAAGAAGACAAAAGCTATAAATACTTATGCCATACCAATATTGACCTACTCATTTGGAGTAGTGAAATGGAGTAACACAGACCTAGAAGCACTCAATACACTTACACGATCACAATGCCACAAATATAGAATACATCACATACATTCAGCAACAGAAAGATTCACATTAAGCAGAAAGGAAGGAGGAAGGGGATTTATGGACATAGAAAACCTACATTATGGGCAGGTAGACAATTTAAGAAAATTCTTTCTAGAACGAGCAGAAACTAGCAAAATACACAAGGCAATCACTCATATAAATACATCGGCTACACCACTGCAATTTTATAACCACTTCCACAACCCTTTAGATCACATAACATCAACAGATACGAAGAAAGTAAATTGGGAAAAGAAAACACTTCATGGCAAGCACCCGTATCATCTAACACAGCCACACATCGATCAAGACGCATCCAACACATGGCTAAGAAAAGGCAATATATACAGTGAGACAGAAGGATTCATGATTGCAATACAGGATCAAACAATAAACACCAGGTATTACAGCAAGCATATTATTAAAGATCCCAATACCACAACGGATAAATGCAGACTTTGTAAACAACAAATAGAAACAGTAGATCACATCACAAGCGGATGTACAATACTAGCAAATACAGAATACCCCAGAAGACATGACAATGTCGCAAAAATAATACATCAACAGCTTGCCTTACAACATAAACTTTTAAAACAACACGTTCCTACATACAAGTATACACCACAAAATGTACTGGAGAATGATGAATACAAATTATACTGGAACAGAACCATTATAACAGATAAAACAACGCCACATAACAAACCTGACATCATACTCACCAATAAAAAGAAGAAATTAACACAACTAATCGAAATATCCACATCCAATACAACAAATATACAAAAGAAAACAGGAGAAAAAATTGAAAAATACATCCAACTGGCTGAGGAAGTCAAAGACATGTGGCATCAGGATAAAGTTGACATCATACCAATTATACTATCAACTACAGGAGTCATACCACACAATATCCACCAGTACATCAATGCAATACAGCTACATCCAAACATATATATACAACTACAGAAATCCGTAATTATTGATACATGTTCAATTACCCGAAAGTTCCTAAATGCAATATAACACATACCGTACAGTTAAAAGGAAGTGACGCTTGATCAAGGTCCGCGTTACTCCATTTTTAACCGGACCTAACGTCTGAGAAAGTGAAGGAAATAATAATAATGATAACACTGTAAGGGTTCAAATTGTTCAAATGGCTCGAAGCACTATGGGACTTAACATCTGAGGTCATCAGTCCCCTAGACTTAGAACTACTTAAACCTAACTAACCTAAGGACATCACACACATCCATGCCCGGGGCAGGATTCGAACCTGCGACCGTAGCAGAAGCACGGTTCCGGACTGAAGCGCCTAGAACCGCTCGACCACAGCGGCCGGCCGTTGTAAGGGTTGGACAGTGGCGTAGTACCAGTGACAGAGTTGCTGTTTTGTTTTACAGTCAGTTACTTCATACATTATATTGTTGTGAAGAAAATAATGAAAAAGTATTTGGTCTATTGTGGGAACGACCTACAACACGGAAATCATTTTCATCGCTTATTCAAGCGGATGTGATATATTTTACTATCATAGGTGCACGGTACAAAGTATGTATGGATTGGATGGACTACATGATAAACATGTTCAGATAGGTTCCACAAGCTGTAACCTACAGCATGAACTCTCATGTATTAGTGCTAGTATTTGGAAAAAATTGGTGACTTCTAGAATCAGTATTACTGTCTTATGAAATACTGATAATAGTAATGATCTTCCAAAAATATTTTACTTTTGTGAGCGAAACACAGTTTGAAGACTTTGTTTTTACCCCTCAGAAAATTCCATTTTACCCCTCAGGCGGTAATTACCCCCAGATTTGGAACCACTGCACTAGAACTACATTCAAACTAAAGGATTTAGATTGGTTTTCGACTTGGTAACTATTCACAACAGTACTTTCAGAGGCATGTGGTTGGCGCTGAACTGTCCATGTTGATATCTCAACAGATCAGGCAACTTCATTCATGATGTAGTCTCGGAATAGTTCGATTCTGGCTTTTTATGACGCCTCGTCATCGATTCATCTTATTGCGATTATTCCACAAAACCAACTGGAACATTTATACCACTTCACTGCTATGACTAACATGCACTGCAGATAAGCACAACACCGCAAGCTACCAGTTTTTCGAAGCGACAGCACTCGAGAGGGACCAGTGTAGTGTGCGAAGAAGGTGATACTATTTTGTTAGGTGAGCTTGAAAAAAATTGTTCGTAAACTCGTTCGCAATTTCCCTGAAATAATTCATCATTTTTGTGGTAGTGAGTGTATCTATGAGCGAATTACAATAATTCTAAAACCAAATGGACTACACGTCGAAAGAAGAACAAATGTGATATCGAAGTGTAATTAATAATCTTATGCGTCACACTTAAGAGCATACACTGTAGATGAGATTTCTCTGCTTTTCCAGATTTTATCGTGATTCTCTTGACGTAGTTCAAGGTTTACTGACAGAGTGGAGTGGCAGAGTGATCAGATAACTAAGTCGTATTCGGAAGGGCGGCGATTGTATTTCTCATGTAGCCATCCGGTCCGGGTTTCTCTGAAAGGACACAGCCGATTTACTTTGCGATCCTTCTTTTATCAGACCTCTAGTTACATCTATTGTGGTGTAATCTTTATTCCTTCCATCTCTAACAATTACTGAGTACATATGAAACGCTAAAATTTACATACTTTGAGTAACAGGACTATTATTCTATACAGTGAGGTTACAATAGTACACATTCAAGGAGAAAATATAGTGGCTTCGATTTAGAGGTTTCGATGTTGGGTGGCTAAAACAGTTTGGTTAACCGTAGAGAGATACGATTATCCTATACGTATTCCTTCAATTTCAACTAGGCTTTAGAGGTAGAAAACCACAAATTAAATGCTTTCCTGCGGTATCACAGATTATGACTGATGGGAGGAATGAGTGAAGTCTTTCCTACAAAGTGTACAATAGGCTTTCGATAATACATTTAGTTAAAGGAACATCAAGTGATGATAACCTTGGTAGATCCATTTCAAGAATATGGTGACCGTACACTTCTACCACGACGCGCGCTGAACCCAGAACCTCTGCTACCGAAGCGGGCGCGGGCTGCGTGCGCACTCCACTAACGCCCTGGCGCGCCGTAGAGACTGGGAGCGATGTCGGTCCTTGGCAGGTGGCACCTGTCATCCTTCTCTGGCCAGCGACGCAACCGCATACATCGCCTAGGGTGATAGCGGGATCTCAGGAAGTCTCTTTCACGTGCCGAGTCGCTGCCATGGTGGACCAATCGGCTTTACTTTTTACCAAGAAGCTGGTTTGCGTTGGTATCGATACGCTTTAGTTTATGGGAGATGGATATCTTTGTGCAACGAGGGATATCTTGCGTCTTCTAGGGCCCCATGTTGGTTCAGTTACTGATTATTTGTGAAGGAAATCATTTCTGCATAAACCAGCGGACTGGAATTTGTGTTAAACTGCATAGTTCACTGTGAACCAGTCGTCGTACACATCGATTTAACTACATTTAAGTCGCTCCTGGTCAGTGGGCACAAATTTTATTGAAAGAGTGTGTCATTCGCTGTTGGCCAGCAGATAGATTTCTGCAAGTTATTACGCTGTTGCGCAGCGTGGTTAACGTTAATTCTAGTCATACCATATTTTGGCACCCTTTCTTATGGTCGCTAATAACTAACAGGGTATGAAACCTCTTTGTGACTTTGGTATTTTATGCGGTAGTTGCTGATGACTTCTAACCTTTTTTGGTGAATGTTAGTGTTTTCAAGAGCGTTAAGAGACTGATAATGTTTTAAATAAATTCATTCACGGCATTAATCAGCTATTCTTCAGTTAACTGTTCAAGATTTTCCTTGAAAATAAACTAGCTTAAGAGATTAATTTGTTGTTGTTGTACTATTGCTGTTAGAGATTTAAGCAGCACACTGCAATTAGATTTTATGGGAACATGCCTAAAGTTCACCCGTGAAGATTCAGAACTTCTAAAATATGCGGAAAGAATGGAAGACTCACAGTCCATAAAATGGGTGGGCTGGGAAATAAAACTCTTCAATAATTTGAGCATGTTAATGGAATGATTAATGACAAGTGACCGCAGAAGGTGTTAGTGTGTGCCCCGAGCAAGCTAAAAGTCGAGGTAGAGCTTGACTGAGTAATAGATGAGAAGGGATTAACAGCTTTCGATTGGTCTAGAAGAGGTAATACGAGGGTAATTGTGAAGAAACAATGGGCAACAGAAGAAATACTTTAAGCGACGACAGAAGAAGGAAATATAAAAAAGTTCAGGGAAAGACAGGAATACAGCAATATCAGCCACTTAGGAATGAAATAAATAGTAAGTGCACGATAACCAAGGAGAAATGGCTCCAGGAAAAGTGTGAACAAACAGAAAAGGCAATAACGGTCGGAAGCACCGATTCATCATGCACAAAAGCCAAAACAGTGTTCGGTAATGTTAAAAGCAAGGGAGGCAGCGGTAAGAACGCAAAGGGAATTCCATTGAAAAACGTAGAGGACAGAGCGGATGAATGGAAAAAGTACTTGAAGGCCTACATGAGGGGCGGGAATTATCTGGTGACGTAATAGAAGAAAAGACAGGAGTCGATGTGGAAGAGATAAGGGATCTAGTATAACAACTATAATGCATAAGAGCCTTTGGCGACTTAGGATTAAACAATGCGGGAGGGATAGGTAACATTCAATTGGTATTTAACAAAACATTGGGGGAAGTGGTACCTAAAACATAAAAAACTTTCGGATTCGTAAATGTTTCGTCACAGATTACTAAATCTACGTCATTTCTGGCAGGCAGCACCAGCACTACATCTAGCTACACTGGGTTCACAGCATTATGTTCCTGTAACACAGCCATTTGATGATGAGCCTGCAGTGGCTCGAAAAAAAGTTCGGGGTTGAATAAATAGCAAAACGGCGACTGGTTACATATTTATTACCATATAGGTAGCCAGTATACCATACGAGAAAGAACCAAAAGGGAAAAACAAAACAGGAGGTTCGAGAAGAAAGTGCTGGGATTAAAAATGCTGTAAAACAGGGTGAGAACTGTAGGGGAAGGCAGACTGGAACACATCCAGCAACTATTTGAGGATGTAGGTTCAACTGCTAATTTGAGATGAAGACATTGGCACTGCAGGGAATTTTGTGGGGAGACGCATCGAACCAATCAGAAGGCTAATGACCCAAAACCAAAAAAAGAGATAGAGAGAGACACGGATGAAGTCTTTAGTTCTTACTTTGCAACCTATACATCGAAGTAGCAATGACGGAAAGAAAAGAAAAGGTGAAGAGTGGGATTACAGTGAAAGGGTGTCAGTGGTAAGATTCAATAATGCCACTGCTTTCCTCTGTGAAGTTGAAGAAGAATTATAGGATCTGCTGAATGGAGCGCACAATCTCATGACTACAGAATATGGTTTGAGAATAAATCGAAGAAAGACGAAAGTGATGAGAAGTAACAAGTATGACAATACCGACGAAATTAAGATAAAAATCATAACAGTCAGTTATTACAAAGTAGACGAAGTTAAGGATTTCTGGCACTTAGGAAGCAGCATAACCTTTGTTGGGCAAAGAAAGGAGTGCTAGCTCGGGCAAAAACGGCATTCGTGACAAGGGAAGTCTGCTACCATCAAATATACGCCTGATTTCAGGAAATTTATGAGACCGTTGTAACTTAAAAAATAAAGGCTCTTTACTCTGGATGCTTCGTTGTAACTGTCAGTATAGCATGAAACATACTTGATGAATATTTTCTGTTCATTAAACACTTTGTAGGTTAAAAATTCAAATAATAACTTCAATGATTTCACTTTTAAATAAACTCCGAGCAGTGTTACTTTCAACAGTGCTATTAAATGTCCTTGCAGAGCTATTGGATTGTTACGTAACATGAATCCTTTTTATCTCACACCATTGGCTACGATTGCTTTGAAACATGAGGTCTATTACTTATCTTAGTAATGTGGTTAAATGTAAATGTAGACGGTACACACACATAAAAAAGTTTCTGATCACCCTGGTTCCCAGAACCCCTGAAGATAGACGTTGTCACTGAATATTGTATCACAGACACAGCCCCCTTGACTGTTCACAGATGTCACTAAACCTTCCCAAAGGCGTAAACAACCATGCATTAGCAGCGCCTATTAGACGGAGGATGGTCTGACAGCCGATCAGCCCCAGTCGTTCCATCAGGAAGGAAGTACACGGCTCGTGTTGTTTGTAGTTCAACCATGTCAGACGGTCAATACTGCGGTTCAATCGCGTCCGCGTTGTTACTTTGGGCCAGGAAGGGCTCTGAACAAGGGAAGTGTCCAGTCGTCACGGAGTGAACGAAATCGATGTCGTTCGGTCATGGAGGAGATACAGAGAGACGGGAACTGTCGATGACATGCCTCGCTCAGGCCTCCCACAGGCTACTGCTGTAGTGGAAGACCGCTAGCTACGGATTATGGCTCTCAGGAACAATGACAGCAACGCCACCATCTTGAATAATGCTTTTCGAGCAACCCTAGGACGTCGTGTTACGACTCAAACGGTGCGCAATAGGCTGCTTGACGAGCAACTTCACTCCCGACGGAACACATGAGCCCAACAACATGCCGAATGGACCGCTCAGGATTGGCATCACGTTCTCTTCACTGATGAGTGTCGCATATGACCGAACAATCGTCGGGAGGTGTTTAGAGGCAACTCGGTCAGGCTGAACGCTTTAGATACACTGTCCAGCGAGTGCAGCATGTTGAGGTTCCTTGCTGTTTTGGGGTGGCATTATGTAGGACTGCTGGTGGTCGCAGAAGGCGCCGTAACGGCTGTACGACAAGTGAATGCCATCCTCCAGCCGATAGTACAACCATATCGCCAGCATACTGGGGAGGCATTCGTCTTCATGGACGACAATGCGCGCACAGCTTGTGAATGACTTCCTTCAGGATACCGACATCGCTCGACTAGAGTGGCGAGCGTGTTCTCCAGACATGAACTCTATCGAATATGTCTGGGATCGATGGAAATGGGCTGTTTATGGATGAAGTGACCCACGAGCCACTGTGAGGGATCCACGCCGAATCGCTGTTGAGGACGAACAGTGCCTTGGCGAACTTGTGAATAGTATGCCACGACGAATACAGACATTCATCACTGCAAGAGGACGTGCTACTGGGTATTAGAGGTACCGGTGTGTATGGCAATCTGGACCACCACCTCTGGAGGTCTTGCTGTATGGTGGTACAACATGCAGTGTGTGGTTTTCATGAGCAGTAAAAAGGGCTGAATGATGTTTATGCTTATCTCTATTCGAACCGAGGTGATGCAAATAAGTTTTTTTATGTGTATATTACATTTGGTTAGGGTCATTGAATATCACGTAAAATTTTCCCGTTCTACCTGCTACTAGGTAACGCACTCGGCATATGCAATCTGGTAAGATTGAAAATTGAAGCAAAATCAGAAAATTCTTACGACTATTATTCATCGTTTCGTTAGAAGAGAATTTATCACCTCTCCTTCTCAAAACTTGGCTCTCTGGATCGTATTTAAAAAAAATTGTTATGATGCTTCGTAAAGGCGTCCAACAATGGGAATGGTCCACATACCCTAACGTCGTACAACCCTGGGAAAGACGCTAGTTTCACACGTACAAAAGAATATTATTTTACACTTTACAATAATAAATGTATTTACAAAGAAAAAGAAAAAAATGAAATAACTAATTATTACTGACTTTGAGACAAATACTAGGAGTATATTGGTAGTGCCTTTTTTCAGTTCAGTGGTACTAGCCAGACATATGAGATATTTTATGAAAAAAAGATTTGTCACAAAGCTTTTCTAATGTCTTTGTCTTTTTCTGCGAGATCACACATACACGCTACTCAAGATTACGGCTCTGGTTCAAGTCCCCCTTCAGAGACATGAACAGTTCTTAATGTACATTTAAAGTCTTTATTAAAGCCAGTCTCACGAGATGGTACAATGTGCATTTGGAGCACAACATTCTATGTTTGTGACGCGTGGTCTATGGGAAAATCGTACCAGAAGAGAATTGAAGCACTTGACTTGTGGTGCCACAACAGACCGTTGAGTTAAAATTGAGGAGGTTCTCCGCAGAACTGGCGAAGAAAAGAACGTATGGAAAACACTGAAAAGGTAACTGGACATGTGGGACAACAGGCAATAGCGTCCATGGTACTAGAGGATGTTACAGTGGGTAAAAACTGTAGAGGAAGACAAAGATTGGAATACAGGTAACAAATAACTGAGGACTGAGGACGTAGGTTGCAAGTACGGCTGTTGATAAAATATCGTTATATCGACATTTTTTTAGAAAAAGTCGATGTATTGCGACAACGTTTTTCTCGCGCATCCATTGATACATCGATATCGAAATGACAATGTCGATTGCCTCTACTTTTATTTTACGTTAGTTTTTTATCGTAATTTTCGATACATATTTGATGTTTCTCTCTCTCTCTCTCTCTTTTTTTTTTTTTTTTTTTTGCCGCTACGTCGATATCTCATCCGTCGACATATCGATACATCGATCATTTTCTCGTTAGATTGGTGTTCGATAACTTTATTTATAAATATCGATGTATCGGAAGCTCGATCTTTAAAAAATAATATTATCAATACTAGTTGCAGGTGCTACTGTGTGATGACGATTTTGGCGCAGGAGAGGAATTCGTACAGGCTGCATCAAATGTAGAAATTTTGTTTGGATACAATGGAATTATTTACGGAATATTAGAAGTGTCTACGTTACGCGCGTCACGATAGGTACCACGCGGTATTACCTATCAGTCTGAACTTCGCCTGATTTTCACGAAGACGTGCCCCATCTCTGATTTCCTCCGTTGTGTCCTCGTAAAATGTTTTAGTGCCACGGAGTGGGTAATAACATCTAGATTCATAACCGGCAAGGCAGAAATTCATTAATGTCTTTCGGCGGGTTCGCGAGCTGCGACTTGTGCCGCTGATGGGCTTTGCGACTTGGAGACCAAAGTTTGCAGCTGCCAGCGAAGAGAGACAGAGAGAGGCGGGGCGCCAGGGACTGGGGTGGGGGAGGCCGGGGTCTGCCTAAGCCGGAAGACGCCGCCCCCGTCGCGATAGCAGCTGCCGCTGCCCTGCTGCTCCGCTGCGCTGCCCCCGGCTGGCGCCGGTGCTACCAGCAGCTAGATTGCTCGTCGCGGCACGCTAAGCCCACAGTCCCGCCGTGCCGGGCGGGCCAGCTTAATCCATTACGGGCGGCCAACGGTCTCGGCAGTGGCCCGGGCGTCCTCTGAGCAGAGGCGTCGAGACGCCGGTTGTCCGCTGTGCCTCTAACCACTCCGGACGCTTAATTAGCATCGCAGAGCTGTATAGCGAACGGATACTAATTGGCAGGCGGCACAATCGTTCCGGCGTCTGCGGTCACACTCTGCAGGCACTGCCTCTCGAGGGTCTCGCCATCAGCTCGGCTGCTACCTGTACCACGTCGGGGATTGTCGACGACCACCCGCGGTTTGCGTGCCGTACCTCCGGCGTGGAGATGAAATACAAGCACAAATTTGCGTGCTAAGTTGGGAGGAGAACTCCTGCGGAAAGAAACAATACATCCAGGACCGAACGCAGATCATACTGTGCTCAGCTTCCCTGTCCCATTAAATTGCACTGAAAGAGTTGTAAAATATCGTATGGTTCCCACGTGCCGCTACCACCAATCAAACCGAAAATACTTCTAAAGAGATAGTGTATGGACATACAGGGGATAGGCAAAATAATGTGTACACCTGTAGATACTTGGAAATCGTTTATTAATAAAGGGTAGGCCCCCCATTTGCCTGTAATACAGTTGCGAATCTTCTGGTAATACTGGCGTATAAAGATTTTATAGACCTCAGTGTAATGTTATGCCACTTTCTATCAGAGACTCTTCTAAGTCCAGTAGTGATGAGGGAGGCAGAAATCTGCTCCGGAGTCTCTGCTCAGATACCGCCCACAAGGGTTAGATAATGTTCAAGTCCGTGGATTGTGCTGGCCGGGAAAGGGCTACAGTTCAGTTCTATGCTCCTCATACCACGATTGTACTGTCCTGGGTGTGTAAATGGGTGCATTGTCATCCTGAATTGTGTCATTATTGTTGGGGAGAAATATTTGAATCATGGGGTGCACGTGATCACCTAAAATGTTCACATAGTCGTTCGTCTTTGAGTTTAATGAAGGAACCAGCAGAATACCATGATTGCGAGTTAATTTGGATTTTCAGTTGGATTTTGTGATAGTTGCATATCCCTTGAATTCTTAGATAATATTTATAGCACTCTTATGAGAATTATGTAATGCATCACTAGCTCAAGGCACTGTTCCAGAGAGATTGAAATATGCCGTTGTTGAACCTTTCTTTAAGAAAGGTGATAAGAGAGATGTCAATAACTACCAGCATGTTTCACTGCTGACATCATTTTCGAAATCTCTGAGAAGGTGATGTATTCTAGAATAGTATGGCTAGTGTCTCACCGTAGCAGCATAAATATCCTGAATCACAGTTTGGGTTGTAAAGGAATTACTCTAAATTTACATTTTGCTTTATATTTGTATCTTCAATCGAGTTTTACAAGCATTATGTAATTAAGTAGCGCCGCTGGTATTTCCTACGACCTAATTTCCTATATAAATTGATGTTTATTGAATTGATTTATTCGTTATCGCAATATATATACAGCCCTAGCGTACTTCAGTGATACCTAACTAGCCTCTCAATATAATATCCAGCTTCAATTCATACTAATTCTTCCAGATAATTCTCTTGAATGTCAGAGTACTCCTCAGTATTACTAAATTGTAATTTGTATATTTGCTGCTGGCTACACGTTACGACCTCAAACCTGATTACGAAAACTCTGCCTGCCCATGATGTAATCCAGCTGTTCCTAAAAGTGCCTCTTCCTTTTGTGTTTTTTGAACAATTATTACTAGCCGAAATTTGTTGCAGAACTAAATTAGCCTTACCTCTCTCTCACTCCTACTACCGAGGGCGTAATCTCCCGTATCTCTGTTCCTTCCTCTACTACAGCATCTCTCTGTGCATAACGAATTGCATGTGTTGTTTCCTCATACACTATCTCTATTTCTTCATCTTCCGCTTGTGACCTAGGCAAATATAAGTGGTCTGTTGGTGTTGGCGTTGGTTTGATGTTGGTTCGGATAAGGATAATCCTATCACTCGACTGCTCACAGTAGCTCACACTCTGCCGTACCATCCTATAAATGATGAATCCTACTCTAATTTCATCATTTACTGCTGCTGGTGGTATTGCATCATATTCACGTAACCAGAAATAGTTATTTTCTTTCCATTTCATATCGCTAACCCCATCTGTATCTAGACTGGGTCTTTAAATTGTTCTTTTCAGATTCTATAGCTTCCTTGCCCCATTCAGACTTCTTACATTCCCCGATTCGACACGTAGAATGATACTCTAAGGAAAGAGTAATCTTTAACAATCACTTTCGCATTGGAGTGAAAATAAGTGTTCTTTACAGTATTGCTGTATCCTCCTGATTCGTCGATGAGGCGCTTGTCAAAATCTTGACGACGAGAACAGCAGAGGTCCTCTTCTCGTTCATTACTACAAAATGAACGTTAGCGCTTCGACACTACCTGCAGTAATAAAGTATAACACTCAGACGCATGTTATATTTTGATATACAACCAGCAAAATGAAGAGTGAGAAAATGTGATTGAACTTCCGGAGGCGTAATTACATTCTGATACAGTGGTAATATGAAAGTTTATTCTCATGTTTGGGAAGCAAAGTGTTCAAATGGTTCAAATGGCTCTGAGCACTATGGGACTCAACATCTTAGGTCATAAGTCCCCTAGAACTTAGAACTACTTAAACCTAACTAACCTAAGGACATCACACACACCCATGCCCGAGGCAGGATTCGAACCTGCGACCGTAGCAGTCCCGCGGTTCCGGACTGCAGCGCCAGAACCGCTAGACCACCGCGGCCGGCAGCAAAGTGTAGAATACAAACCACTTAAATCCATAAAAAATCTTATACTGTCGAGGGTTCTCTTAAGGTGTTCCATCACTATTTATAACAAAACCTACATAAATTAACAGTGTTTAACCATTTACTCTTTATTCAGATTTATCGTGTGTGGATGCTTTAGAGTAGGGATTTTTGGGCTGCCTCTAAACATTTTTTCGTAATTATCTGACTCACACTGTTGCAAAGATTTTGAGGCCCACATTTTTACGCTTGGATTAAGTGATCCGCTGAGCCTTTAACGTTGTTACCACATGCAAATCTGAAAAAGAGCTCTCATTAGATAAGATACACGAACTGTTTAGTTTTGCGGAGTTTGTCTCCTCTGTGCACTTTCGTAAACTTGCTGTACTAGGTGCGGTATGATTTTGTAATTCGATGCTACTTGTACCATAAGCGAGAAAATTTGAATCCTTTTATTTTACTTCTGACACCCTAATATTCTCAGAAGATACTAACTAAAACAGCTAAACAGAACAAAAATTCTACTTTGGATATGAGTTTTATTTCAACTCATTTGACGTTGAGATATTTTATAGCTATTCACTTAAACTATCGCTCATGCTATGGACAACATCACATACCTATGTTCTTGAAGCATGCTATAAATTAATACGCAGAAACATTTATACATTTTCGTCTTAAATAAGTAAGAACCTAGCGTCTAGTTACTCGGATCTCCGGGCGGGGACTACTCAGGAGATCGTCGTCATCAAGAGAAACAAAACTGGCGTTCTACGGATTGGAGCGTGGAATGTCAGATCCTTAATCGGCCAGGTAAGTTAGAAAAATTGAGAAGCGAAATAGTTCGTTTAAAGTTAGATGTAGATGGAATTAGTGAAGTTCGATGGAACAGGACTTGTGGTCAGGTGGATACAGGGTCATAAATACAAAATCAGATAGGGGTAATGTAGGAGTAGGTTTAATAATAATTACAAAAATAAGAACGCGGATAAGCTAGTATTAACAGCTTAGTGAATGCATTACTGTAGCCAAGACTGACACGAAGCCCACACCCTCCACAGTAGTACAAGTTTATATGCCAACGAGCTCCACAGATGAGGAGGAGATTGAGGAAAAGTATGATGAGATGAAAGTAGTTATTCAGATAGTTAAGGGAGCCGAAAATTGAATAGTCATGGGTGACTGGACTTCGATAGTAGGAAAAGGAAGAGAACGGAGAGTAGTAGGTGAATATGGACTGTAGGGAGGAAACAAAGAGGAAGCCGCCTGGTACAATTTTGTGCATAACATTTTTTAATCGTAGCTGGCACTTGATTTGAGAATCATGGCAGAAAGTTGTACACGTGGAAGAGACGCGGAGAAACCGGAATGTTTCAGAGTGATTAGAGATTTAGGAAGCAGGTTTTAAATTGTAATGCATTTCCAAGGGCAGATGTGAACTCTGACCACAAATCATTGGTTATGAACTGCAGACTAAAATTAAAGAAACTGCAAAAAGACTGGAATCTAAGGGGATGGGACCTGGATAAAATGAAAGGACCAGAGGTTGTTGAGGGTTTCATGAGAGCGTTAGGGAACGACTGAGAAGAATAGGGGAAATAAATACAATAGAAGAAGAAT
Source organism: Schistocerca americana (assembly GCF_021461395.2). Taxonomy (NCBI): domain Eukaryota; kingdom Metazoa; phylum Arthropoda; class Insecta; order Orthoptera; family Acrididae; genus Schistocerca; species Schistocerca americana. The sequence continues at coordinate 397,358,904 of NC_060123.1, read as the reverse complement.
GGGTAGCTTTGAGAGATGAAATAATTAAGGCAGAAGAGGATCAAGTAGGTAAAAAGACGAGAGCTGGTTGAAATCCTTAAGTAACACAAGAAATATTGAATTTAATAGACGGAAGGAGAAAATATAAAAATGCAATAAATCAAGCAGGTGAAAGGGAATACAAACGTATAAACTGAGATTCTGAGGAAGTGCAAAATGGCTAAGTAGGAATGACTAGAGGAGAAATGTAAGGCTGTACACACGTATATCACTAGGAGTAAGATAGATACTGTCTACAGGAAAATTAAAGAGACCTTTGGAGAAAAGAGAACCACCTGTATGAATATCAAGAGCTCAGATCCAAAACCAGTCCTAAGCAAAGAAGGGAAAGCAGAAAGGTGGAAGGAGTACATAGAGCGTCTATAAAAGGGAGATGTAGTTGAGAGCAATACTATGGAATTGGAAGAGGACGTAGAGGAAGATGAAAAGGCAGACGTGATACTGCGTGAAAAATTTGATAAAGCACTGAAAGACCTAAGTGGGAACAAAGCCCCAGGAACAGACAACATTTCGTTAGGGCTACTGATAGCTTTGTGAGAGCTATCGACGACAAAATTCTTCCATCTGGTGAGCAAGACGTACGAGGTAGGCGGAATACCCTCAGACTTCAAGAAGAAACTAATAATCCCAATTTCAAAGGGAGCAGGTGCTGACAGATTTGAAAATTACCGAACTATCAGTTTAATAACTCACGGCTGCAAAATACTATCACTTACAGGAGAATGGAAAAACTGGTAGTAGCCGACCTAAGGGAAAATCTGTTTGGATTCCGGAGAAACGTAGGAACAAGAGAGGCAATATTGATCCTCCGACTTTTCTAAGAATATGGGTTAAGGAAAGGCAAACCTACGTTTATAGCGTTTGCAGACTTAGAAAAAGATTTTGACAATGTTGACTGCAATACATTGCAAATTCTAAATGTGGTAGGAGTAAAATATAGGGAGCAAAAGGCTGTTTTCAATTTCTACAGAAATCAGAGGGCATTGATAAGGGAAGCAGTGGTTGAGAACGGAGTGAGACAGGGTTGTAGCCTATCCCCGATGGTACTCAATCTGTATATTGAACAAGCAGTAAAGGAAAGAAGAAACTTGAGTAGGAATTCAAGTCGAGCGAGAGGAAATAAAAACTTTGAGGTTTGCCGATGACATAGCAATTTTGGCGGAGACAGCAAAGGACTTGGAAGGGCAGTGGAACGGAATGGACAGTCTCTTGAAAGGAGGAATAAGATGAACATCAACAAAAGCAAAGCTATAATGGAATGTAGACGAATGAAATAAGGTGATGCTGAGAACTATTCAATATCTTAGCTAAATATCATTCGCAGCAACGGTGTTATGTGCATCAAATGCAAAATCAATCGGACCCCATTTTTCATTACAACGCTCTCGAATTTGTTGCTTATAGGGGAAATAATCATGATAACTATGATCATTAATGTAGTGACGGGCATATCACCATGAAACTGACATATAGAGTTACAAGTTACGTACAAATCAAGCTTTTTTACCTATTGGATTCTATGAAATCGTTTGAGAAACATGGCAGGTCGTGCGCCTCGATTTTATCAACACAGTTCCACGCCAAGTCTGGCCCGCTCGGGTGACGTTACACGGCGGGCGCCTCGCACTGGTCTTAACGTGGTGATTCTTTGATAGGAGAGAAGCCAGGGCGGCAGGTATACACAAGGTGAATTTAGCGTACCCAAGTATGAACGTCTGTATGCCCGAACGATACACGAACTACGCAAAACTGAGTCATTCTCACACATTAATCCACTATGAAGCCTTATACGCAGCGGGAAGTCAGTATTTAGTAAGAGAAGGACAATTTACCAATCTGGAACTTGTGGAACAAATAATTCTCAGAACGCTATTATATATATATATATATATATATATATATATATATATATATATATATATATATATATATATATATATATATTGGCCACGACATCTTGGTAGATGATTGTTGCAGTGTCTGTGTGTTTATGGGCTGCATTTTTTCATATGACTTGTCAAGCCAATGGCAGCACGGCATCTCTTGCCGCAGTTGTCACAAGTGTATCTGGCTGCTGAGGCAGGAGCAGTGGTAGCATTGCGAAGCTTTTTCTGCCTTAATCTGTCTAACAAGCCTTCATCATGCTTCGACATTCCAGATGACATATAATCACGCCACTCTGGTCTCATGTTAGCCCGTGCCTCCCATCTGTTTGTGTCGATTCCAAAGCTCTCCATATCTCGTTTACAGGAGTCCTTGAACCTCAATACAGGACGTCCTACAGGTCTTTTGGCTACAGAGATCTCTCTAAGCATCACCTCACGTGGTAATGTGACAGGATTCATACGGTGGACGTGTCCTAGCCAGAGGAGTCGTCTCTGCTTTAAGATAGCTGAAATACTGTTGCAGTTAGTTTTAGATAGCACTGCTTCGTTGGTCACTCGGTCTTTCCACGGTACTCCGAGGATGGATCTCAGGCACCGCATGTGGAAAGCATTAAGGCGACGTTCTTGTTTGGCATAGGTAGTCTATGCTTCCGATGCATACAAAAGGATGCTGAGGACGCAAGTTTGATATACAAGAATTTTGGTGGTCAAAGAGAGTTTGTTGTTTTTCCAAACACGTGTACGACATTTAAGAACTAGATAGGTCAATGAAGTGGACGACTGAAACAAGAAGTGTATACGTAGACGGTGTAAGTAGGCTGTTTATGTTTTCTTATTGGTAACGCCACGTAGCGCTCTATATGAAAAATCACTGGCTGTGCTGTGTGCAGTCTGTGGGTAGTTTGCATTGTTGTCTGCCATTGTAGTGTTGGGCTGCGGCAGCTGGATGTGAAAAGCGCGTAGCGTTGCGCAGTTGGAGGTGAGCCGCCAGCAGTGATGGATGTGGGGAGAGAGATGGCGGAGTTTTGAAATTTGTGAGACTGTCATGAACTGCTATATATATTATGACTATTAAGGTAAATACATTGTTTGTTCTCTATTAAAATCTTTCATTTGCTAACTATGCCTATCAGTAGTTAGTGCCTTCCGTAGTTTGAATCTTTTATTTAGCTGGCAGTAGTGGCGCTCGCTGTATTGCAGTAGCTTGAGTAGCGAAGATTTTTGTGAGGTAAGTGATTTCTGAAAGGTATAGTTTAATGTTAGTCAGGGCCATTCTTTTGTAGGGATTTTTGAAAGTGAGATTGCGTTGCGCTAAAAATATTGTGTGTCAGTTTAAGCACAGTCTTGTATAATTGTTCAAAGGGGACGTTTCAACGGAGATGAAGTCGGACATCTTTCTGAATGAAGGAACTTACCTTAAGACACGCCCTCAGAAAGGACCAACGGACTTTGACACATCGATTAATACAGTTTCTTGTGAACAAGAGGATCGAAGTACGCTTTATCCAAGACATAGAAACGTATCTGGCGTCACCCCCACAGCCGATTTTAGCCTTCATTGCGGAAAGACCCCGATTCGATTCCCAGTACTTTCTCAGACTTTTTCTGAGGCAGTTGGATTTGGCAGAGGTTCCACTCAGCCATTGTGAAGCCAAATGAGGAGCAGTTTGAACAAAGAAGCAGCGTTATCATCAGGATTCATTTGCTGGCAGTAACAGCTGGAGGGCACTAAGATATGTGCCATGTCGCACGGTCATAGACCTAATGCGTGAGTGGTGTTTACTACGCTTACAACGGTATCTGGAAGAAACTGGGATACATCACACAGAGGTTTATTCCAGGATGGTTTTTAAATAAGAAAATCGATGTGTCACTCGTTTCCCGGACAGTGCAGAGCAGAATAGTCATGGGCAGAAGAACGAAGACGGCTGCAAAATATGAGAATGAAAGAATATAGGACAAAGATAAAGAAGACTTCAGATGGCCGAAACATAAAGAAACGGAAGTACATCAGAATAAATTTGTGATATCATAATCACTGCTGACAAAATCCTTTTGCATGTAGTTGTCGAACTTTTATAACATTCAGACCTAATAAAAGCAGTTATTGGTCGATACCACCCACAGTATCACATTATATGTGCAGAGGTATTTACTTTTCGTTCTGACACAACCTTTCGCTAGTACGAGAGAACAGCACACTTTCCACATTATGTAACCGGAAATACGTCCCATTGGCAAAATCACACGCATGGAAAGAATCGGGTTCTATAATTGCGCGAACTGAGCCAAAGCGAGGCATAAAACGCGATCAGATGCACCGCTGGCCCGTGCATTAGCTGCGAGAGCCGAGCCCCTGAAAAGCGCGAATCGCTGCCGTTGTGCGACGTGGCGCCCACAGGCTTTAATGCAGGGAGCTCATTAATCAGCAGGTTCCTTCAGTAATTCACGTTGTAATCAATCATACTTCCCATTAACGTATTGACTTTTTAAGAGGACACGCGGGAGTCAATGTTTTATACTCGTAAAATTACCAAAAATTAATGTTGAACGCGCTTTTCCGAAACGAAACTTTTTCAGAGAGCGCAGAAATACCTATATGGCATTGAAATTTACATTGACATGTCATTCCAGTGATGAAACGTTTGTTCGAATGCTTGAAAAACCAGTACGAATTTAGGAGACCCTCGAATTTCATACCCTGATTCTGACTACGTCCTCAGTCACAAACGAAAACCAAAAATGATAAAATGTGTTATATTGTTACTTTTGTAGTTTTAATGATGCCGTGAGACTGATGTAAAAGTTCTATCGCGAGTGGCACCATTGTCATTACAGTCACTCATAAACTATAGGAATAATTACGTTCCGTATCCCACACAGGGTGGGAGAAATTTTGATTTTGTCATTACGAAGGCATAGCTTCTTATTTTGTTTGAGTCTACATTAGGACAAAGTTTAAGCTGCTAAATTGTCATTACGCTATCTCCAATCCTTCGTCTGTTCCCTTTCCTCACTTCTGTTGTCCATTTTTATCCCATCTTTTCAGGGCTGTTTATTCTTGAAAATTTCTTAATTTCATTTTTAGGTGTTTTTGGTATTCCATTTGCCACTTCTAGGTCTTCATGCATTTCGACAAGCTAGTTGGGTTGGCCTTCGAAGGTTTCATAGCGTTTTACAATCTTTCATGTCTGTTAGGACACATGCGTTGGCTATGACCGTACAGTATTAGTTCCAATTTTGATAATTCCATCTGCAGTACTTTTTAGGAGATTACATACTTCGATGCAACTCCTTTATTTAAATATTTGTACCTTGTCGTCAGAGATATAAAAAAAGTACCTCACACACAAAGAAATAACCATATGGTCAAAGACTTTACTGCATATACTAATTCTGTATGTTTTGCAGAAAATCTCGGAACTGAAACATCATTACGTAGGAGCAAAGTGAAGTCATAAAATGTGAAGGAGGCTGAGGAGTCCGCAAGTTCTTTGTTATGTGTGTGGTGAGTCAAGGGCCAGCCAAAATACAATGAAGACCACCGTTCAATAGCACACTTCAGTGTACCTTGGCTCCAACTACTTTTATGCTACAGCGGTCTATTTCTTCCAGCTCTTCTGCTCGGTCGACGAGCCACTGCATGCAATACTTTCACAGTAAATTAGACTATTTCATATGGACGCTGCATGTAATCTTAGAAAATAGTCTGTCTGAAGATTGCAGTACAAAAAAATCAAATGGCTCTGAGCACTATGGGATTTAACATCTGAGGTCATCAGTCCCCTAGAACTTAGAACTACTTAAACTTAACTAACCTAAGGACATCACACACGTCCATGCCCGAGGCAGGATTCGAATCTGCGACCGTAGCGATTGCAGTAAAAAGACGAGCGAAATATTAAAAAGAATACCTGTATGAAAAGATTACAACTAAATGATAATGATCTCACATATCTAGGAATCATATCACTGTGACACAACAGAGGTGTTCAAAAAAGTTATAAGGGAAATTTTGTTTTGTTTTTCTGTTCTTGAAGTTACTGCAACTTTTGATGTTGGTTTACCAACAAATAGCTTTAAATTACCCAAGGGTGTGAAATTAGCAGATAGCAAAACCATGACATAAAGCGTCTATTAGAAAAATACAACCACCCAGGCCGAGAAATTTCTTTCCTGAAAGAATTACTAGCGACTGTGGACTCATCTATACAAAAAAGACTACTGACGCAAGGTACTGCGTAAGATGCACAAATACCATAGAACAAACTGAAAATGATGCAGTTGATAGGAAACATTAGTTTTAATAAGCTTTGTTCGAAAGACTTGTTACTCAGAGCATCGCCATTAGGACAAACTTTAAGTCAAATACAGCGAAACCTGAAAAAATTTACTCTGACGTTATGATGCATAAAGAGGGGATTTGTGATAACTTAATTAAATCGTGATCTGTAGTTAGCTCATATGGCATCGTGTAGATCCCGGACAACCACACAAGGAAACACAAATGTACTTCGTATTACTAAAATTGCACACATAAGTGACGTTAAGGACGGGATAAACAATGTTTTCAATTACATATTTCCTTTAACGAATGGAAATCTTGACTACTGTCGTATGTTCTCAGTCTGAGCTAAACATGCGAGGGTTTTCCAGTAACAAATACCACAAATCTCTTTCTCAGCCAGTTTTGGTTAAAAAAAATGCTGAATTTGTTGTGGAACTTCGGGGAATACTTACGCTTCAGCCCCTATAGTTTCAATAAGTTCCGAAAGGTGGCGGCGCTATAAGTAGCCTTAAAATGGCGTCTGTAACGGAGTTGCAAGCAGACAGCTGTCACTGAGATTCTTTTGACAGAAAACCAAAACATCGAAGATATCATAAGCACTCGCAAAATGCCTGCTGAGGCCTGGAGAACAAAAGCACGGTGAGTCATTGGGCGAGCTGTCTGTTGTAACCGCAAGAAGGCCGCGCAAACCTGTCTGACCTCCCGTGTGCCGGATGACCACGTACAGCTATGGCTCCCGCTATGGTGGAACGTGCGGACACTGGAACGTACGGACACTCTCACTCGAGGTGATCGACGCATCACAATCAAACACCTCGCTGCTCAACAGGACGTCTCTGTTGGTAGTGCCGAAACGCTCGTCAGCTAGTTGGGGTACTTTAACGTGGGTACTCGGTGGATTTCTCGCCACCTAAAGGACCATAAAGAGCAACAAAGTAGAATCTGCACGGAATTGCGTGATTTTTATGAGGAGGGTGATGGTGACAATTTTTTGCCGAACGTCGTCACAGCAATGAAATATGGGTTCATCACTTCAAACCGTAAACATAACGGCTATCTATAGAGTGGCACCACACCGAAGTAAAGGTTCAAAGATGCACTCTCAGCCGACAAGGCCATGGCGACAGTCTTCTGGGACTGTGAAGGGGTTGTTCTATTTGATGTCCTTCCTCAAGGTGCAACGTTAATCTCTGGAGTGTATTGTGCTACCTTCAGGACAGTGAAGAAACAATTTCAACGTGTTCGTCGCCACAAAAACGCAAACTAACTTCTTCTCCATTACATCTACATCTACACATCTACATGAGCACTCTGCTATTCACAATAATGTGCCTGGTAGAGGGTTCAATGAAACACCTTCATGCTGTCTCTCTACCGTTCCACTCTCGAACGGCACGCGGGAAAAACGAGCACATAAATTTTTCTGTGTGAGCCCTGATCCCTCTTATTTTATGTTGATGATAATTTCTCCCTATGTAGGTGGGTTGCAACGGAGTGTTTTCGCAATCGGAGAAGAAAACTGGTGTTTGAAATTTCATGACGAGGTCCCGTCGCAAAGAAAAACGCCTTTGTTTTAAAGATTGCCACTCCAATTCACTTATCTTGTCTGTGACACTATCTCCCTATTTCTCGATAATACAAAACGAGCTGCCCTTCTTTGTACTTTTTCGATGTCATCCTTCAGTCCCGCCTGATGCGGATCCCACACCGCACAGCAATACTCCAGAATAGGGCGGACAAGCGTGGTGTAAGCAGCCTCTTAGACCTGTTGCACCTTCTAAGTGTTCTGTCAATGAATCGCAGTCTTTGGTTTGCTCTACCCACAATATTATCTATGTGATCGTTCCAGTTTAGGTTGTTTGTAGTTGTAATCCCTAAGTATTTAGCTGAATTTACAGCCTTCAGATTTGTGTGACTTATCGCGTAATTGAAATTTAGTTGATTTCTTTTAGTACTCATGTGAATAACTTCTCACTTTTCTTTATTCAGTGTCAATTGCCACTTTTCGCACCATACAGATATCTTATGTAAATAATTTTGCAAGTCGTTTTGATCATCTGATGACTTTACAAGATGGTAAATGACAGCATCATCTGCAAACAATCTAAGACGGCTACTCAAATTGTCTCTTACGTAGTTAATATAGATCAGGAACAATAGAGGGCCTATAATACTTCCTTGGGGAACGCCGGATATTACTTCTGATTTACTCGATGACTTTCCGTCTTTTTACAGCGGAACAACGGAAGTTCTTACAGAAGTCTGCCCACCTCAGAGGAGCTCACAAGACATCGTTGGACTGTTTATTCTCATCCACCCTGTAACCTAGATTTCGCCCCTTTCTTGGCAATAAAGCAGGCACTCTGTGGGAATCAGTACGTCGATGACGTGGAGTTTTGATGCAGCAAGACATTGGCTGACACGTCGCACAGTAGAGTGCTACCATGTGCACATAAAGTTCCTTACAGTAAGGTGGCGCAAGGCTGTCGCACTGAACGGTGTTTATGTTGAAAAATAGGTTTCCCACCAAAAGAGAGCTAAAACTTGACAAGAATATTAGAGATAATAGGCACAATATTAACAAATTAGTACAGAAAGCAAACAAAAAGTTGACTTTGTATAATGCGATTACTTCAAAAGCAGGTCAAGGTAATAAATTTCCACTGATGAACAGGAATATAATACAAGGTACCTGAACTTTTGACTATAATAATTACAACAGCGTAAAAAAAACTGAAGGAACGTCTAACTACTAAATTTGATGGTGAGTACCATAGAGTCTTGAGAAAGAGCAGATCATTTGTGGAACAAATCTTGAATCTGAGACAGGTAATCGAGTATCAAAAACAGAAGTTCTTGCCTCTAGCCATCTGCCGCAGCTGGCGTTCTCGCACCGATCTTTTTGTTTTCCTTAGACGGACTCTGTCGTCTGGTGTCAGTGCAAGTCAGCGAGACGCCACCTTCAAGGACTTTGCGAGTTCTTGCTGAATAAAATATGACGTCGATGTCAATGTATTTCTGATTCTACGCATCCTGGCGTTTAACTTTGTCAATGTGTAACAGAACATTCTGGCGCAGTACCACTACTGAATCACAGGCTTTCTTGAAGTTACGAATGTCAATGAAAAACTTTTCTGTTTTTGATACACATTACCGGGCTCAGATTCAAGATTTGTTCCATAAATGATATGCTCTTTCTGAAGCCTCCATAGTACTCATCATTTTGTGGATTTAGCTCCTTTTCCCCTCCGTTCAGTAATGTCTTTGCGGATAAATGTACTGGTATTCCCCTGTAGTTCGCAGACTCTGGTTTATCTTCTACTTTCTGTAAGATGTATCAGTGCTGGAATCAATCCTCCTGGAAGCTGTTCTCCACAAATCTTATTTGTAATGTGTGTTAGTTCGATTATCGTATTACTTTAGCCTTCTTAAAAACCATCATAACGACCGGGAGAGCGGTGTGCTGACCCCACGCCCCTCCTATCCGCATCCTCAATGAGGATGACACAGCGGTCGGATGGTCCCGATGGGCCACTTGTGGCCTGAAGACGGAGTGCTACTACTACTACTTTGACTTCTTAAAGAGTTCTATAATGATATCACCTTTACTAGAAACTGTACTATTCTGATGCATTTATCCATTAAATATACAAAAATCTGAAGTAACCCAGAAGCAAAGAGTCAGTCTCCTTATTCAGAGAAAGCTCCGAAACTCATGATTGTTTAACAAGTAAATGTACCCATTTTGAGGATACACACTGGATTGTCACTATTCATAGTGCAGACCCTGAATTAATCTGTTGTACTGACATTATGGGTCACACCTTGTAAGAATTACAATCCACACAAAGTTCTAACGCAATGAGACTAACTAACCTGAACACTGCAGCCGAACTACCTATTTTCCAAGACTCCCTTTTTTAAAGGGATTACTTGAAAGGTGTATCACTGTTAATATGTACACGATTCTGTTTAGTTGAAATAATACTTCCGAATCAGTAGTCAAATAACCTTACTCATAAACAGCAACAACACGTATGTTATGCAATTTATCGATCATTGAAAATACTGTTCCTACAATGGTAAAAAAATCAGAAAATTACTTCTGAAGTCCTGATAGATACGTAAACGTTGTTGAGATTTTAGTCGTTTTAATATGACATTGCTGCATGAAGCAGAGTCTCTTTCTCTCATCAAAAGACAGTCACTTGTCAGTTACTGTACTAATAACAGTGTGAAGAATAGTTGATGTAATGCCTTAGCAATGTTATCTGCGCAGTAGGTCACTTATGTTTGTTAGTGCCCCCAAATAACAAAATATAGAAAATATGAAAGCAGTGTTCAAAATGTGATTTATAACTTTGGAGTCAGTTACAAATAACAGGAGTTAACCTTTCAGATGCGAGGAACTACTTCTGATGGGCGCTACCTGCTACAGCTACACACAGCATGTCACAACGCAGCTCAGTGGCAGCTGGAACAGAAAGTAACAACAGTATCTAGAATATTTCATATTACACGTATTTGTCACGTTAGTGGGCGAAACAACGGCCGAATATACAGAAAATCGAAACTTAATCATATCTTTGAGGCAGTTAGGTATTTCTCAGGCCTATCTATAATTACTGCTTGAAAAATACAGACAGATTGTCTTGAGGAGTTTGTAGTAACGCTTCACTTCCACTGGGGACATTCGAAGCCTATGTGAATCACTATTCGACGTTTGTAGATACCATATACGGGACTTCAGTTACGTATATTTGCCTCTGCACCATTCATAGTGCAGGTCGCGATATCAATGACAATCAGTCAACACATCTTATACTATATAATTGAACCTTCCTTGAAACATATGAATTTCAACATTATTTATAATACTGATTGAAGCCGAAGAAATGAATTAAAGTTTGTGCCACAGCCAAGATTGTAAACACGGTTTTCTGCTTACTAGACAGATGTGTTAACCATTGCTGACGATGTAAGAAGGGGAAAATTATCTAAAAGGGTGAAGTGAAGATTTTGTTAGGGAGGACAATGGACTGGGGTGGACTGTCCTGCTGTGGTACCTGTGCTGCCATGTCAGTGTATTGGCCAACACATACACCTAAAAAACAGGAAAACTGCGTTAGAGTCCTCCCTGTTACACAAATTTTAATTCATTTTTTTCAGCTCCTATCAGTGTCGTAAAAGTCAGTCTTTTTGTGCATCTTATGCCACACCTGAAATAATATCCTGATACATATGATATTCTGGTTTTCTCTGCTAAGATTCGTCATGTACATTTTCTGTGGTCTTTCGGTAGATATTAGCAATTTCTGTTTTCTGTGTTGTAGATGGAGTCAGTCCAAACAAATACTGCCCGGTACTTGTTCATGCGACAAATTAGCAATGATGGAAAAAGTCGGTTTGTTTGACGATATGAACAGAACGTTTCTTTATGTATCATTTTACCTGCGCATTCTTAAATAGGTACCACAAGGCCATCTAGTTCGTTATGAGTAAGTAGAGCAATACACCAGGAAAAATAAACCGTACCCCAGCAGCGACTGTATTATTACGGAGGCTGTATGGGGCTACCCACAAATTTGGCTCTGAGCACAGTGGGACTCAACATCTGAGGTCATCAGTCCCCTAGAACTTAGAACTACTTAAACCTAACTAATATAAGGAAATCGCACACATCCATGCCCGAGGCAGGATTCGAACCTGCGACCGTAGCAGTCGCGCGGTTCCAGACTTAAGCGCCTAGAACCACTCGGTCACGACGGCCGCTCGGGGCTACCCTCGACCGGTTTTTAATGAAGTCAACAACAACACGTTCCAAAGGACCGGTAAAGACCAATTTATCACTTCGTCTCTACCTGATTTGGCCTTACCTCAAGCCGGCTAACGCCACTTTGTGCCCTGCTACCACATACAGCAGTTCTCCGAAGTCGTTGTTGAAACGTTGTAAGTATTCCTGTATCTTTGTCCCTGTTAGTACATTCCGTTAAACCGGATGTCCTACTAGACTACTTTAGGACTGCTATACCGAAGGCGCTCACAAATATCAAAATGAAGAAACATTTCCATTGTAAGAAATCGACAATTCTTAGCGATGTTTGGTGTGCCATGAATCAAATGGTGAGCAAATCTTGTTTGAGCTGCCTCTAGTTACACAGCTGATAATACGTCTGACGATTTAGGTGTGGTACTGCTACATACAACTGACATAATTTCATTAATTTGGTGGTATTGTTTATGACACAAGTAAAACAGACATACGGGTTTTCCATACATCAACGAAGTTATCACCTCTATCCCGGTCCTGCTCACGTTCAATTTGATGCAATTGCAGAATTACTTGAATTCTACTCAGGATACTGAAAATCAGAACGAAGTCCACTCGTCTTATGTAAAAACAGACAGAAAAATAAAAAAAAAAAAAAAATGGTGGAGGTATCCGACAGATACTAAACTGAACATTCAATATGTACGAGAAGCTAGATTTCGGGAAATTATTCAATTCAGCTGACAAATGACACTAACGAATACTGAGCTCAGCTCAGATTACAATGGGATAATGTCGCATTAAAAGAGAATAAAACTGAAACAGCTCTCTTCTACGAATTAAAGCGGTAGGGACAATTCCCATCAACAGTATCTCCTCCTCTCCCTGTTCTGCAGTGTTTGTTTTATATTCCTAAGTCCGCCAACATTTACAATATATAATACTACAACGATTCGCACATGCCGGTTATTACCCTTACCCTTGACTGACACATTGTTGTTGCCTCTGTTGATAAGATGTCACTGACTTCCCGACCGTGGACTTTGCGACCTGTGACGTCAACGACCGCCAGTATTGTAGCCGCAGCTTTTTAGACCGTCAAAAGTTGTTACAGTTGGGGAGGCTCTGATCGGAAATGTCATGGTGCAAAATTCGTAAGTCGGAAGTGCCACGGCACATGAGGCACCTTTGAAAGAGTCGAAAATTCCATGGTCGGAGATTCCATGCAGCCCTTGTTAGATCTTCCTGTTCTCTCGTTCTTTCTTGCAAGTACCATATATACACAATACTCAGCTCCTGGATTCACTTCACAGCATCTGTTTTCAACCATCCTAAGTTACACGCTTACATGACAGGCTGAGAGACCTTCAGATACCCCAATAATTGTAAAACAAGAAACTGGTTTGGCTGCCTCAGTGCTTTGTGGAACGCACAACGCGTTTCTGGCAATAGGCGCAGTTGCAAACTGAGTCAGGCAGTTTGCATAACTCCAGGCTGATTTTCTTATAGCAGAACCACATCGTACCATCGATAATTTTTTTCTCTTTCATATTATTTGCTCTCATTCCACAAACTGATTTTCTCTGTGACAACAATTTTGGTATTTCATTCATATCAAAATCCAAACACAAACTGTAACTCTTCTGTGAAGGTCACTACAATGACACGAAAAATAGACTGGAAAAGCTTGACATCGAACTGGAAGGCTTTGGAGAAAGAATGTTGCACGTCTTAGCAACCTCCACCGCACCTCCTGATCGTTGACACCTACCACCACTTCGCTTGTGTTCTCGCATATCTTCACGAATACCTGGTCATTACTTGTAAGATTTCTGATACACTGTTGCTCTAAATGTCTCGTCGAATAAAAGATATCATCTACAATTCTAATCACGTTTTAATAAAATTAGTTTAGAAGTAGAGTTAAGTTTTTATAAGTGAATGTGCTTACGTTCATTGTTGAACAAACAGAAGGAATCGTTTTCAGTAACTGAGACAGGTAACACAGAACAATTATTGCGTGTATTCAATTATCATTTTCTGCTGTTTATTTTGTACAATCTGCGTCGTGGTACATTGACGGCGTCGTACTAAGAGTCTGCATTATTATCCTGCCGTGTTCTATATTCCTGATCTGTACAGTGCACGTGGTGTTACCTGAGATTTAGAGAAGTATGTGTTTGTTCTTTTAAGTCAGGTATTGCACACTTTACCCCACTTTACTTTACGCTATCGAGCCCAGAGGGGAGCGTGATGTCACATTTAGGGTTCTCCACGTGTTTCTGTCTTTTGCTACCTGTCTCTAATTCTCCAAGATTTCCGATTGTGGCCAGTCGTGTCTTACCCCATCCATCTATCTCTTCCCAGGTCTTCCTGCTGGTCTGCTCCTTGATGGTATCCCGTACACTGCAATTTTGGACCATCTCGTTTCTTTTTCCACCAAGTGTTCAGCCTAATGGAGTCTTATGATTTGCATCACTTCATCGATGTTAGACTCCTTGTATGGTTCTTCTAGATATGTGTTGCGATGCTTTCTCCATTCCGCCGTAACTAGGTCCCAGATTGGTTCATATGTTTCCCTGAAGACCAATCTCTCAGTTGAAAACAGTCGGTTAAGGTCTTGTCTCTGTGTGCTCCTTGGTTGACACCCGTATAGGACTGGTGACATTGTTAATCTTTTGTACACACCACAAAGAAGGCCGAAATTTTAAATTCCACATCCAAGAAATCGTTCATGCAGGACAATCGCACACACTTAGCGTCGTTTCACCATCGCACAGTGTACCGTATGGATGACATAGTAATAAGCATCCCTGGCGTAGTGAAACAACTGAAGGAGTTGAAAACAAATAAGCCGCCAGGTTCCGTTTGGAATTCCAATTTGATTTTACAATGAGTACTCTACATCATTGACCCCTCACTTAAGTTGCATTTATTGCGAATCTCTCGACCAGCGCAAAGTGCCAACGACTGTAAAAAAGCGCAGGTGACTGCTGTATATGAGAAGGGTGAAAGAACCGACCTTAAAAACTACACACCAATATCCTCAACATCAATCTGCTGCAGAATTCTAGAGCATATTCTGAGTTCTAATGTAATAAATTTGCTAGAGATCGAAAGCCCATATCCACTTAACAGCACGGCCTTAGATTTCGTTCGTGCGAAACCCGCTTGCTCTTTTCTCACATGGTATACTACGAACAGTGGATGAAGGGCAACAGACATATTTCTAGATTTTCGAAAGGCATTCGACACAGTACGCCCCTGCAGTCTGTTAACGAAGGCACGTACATACGGAATAGGCCTCGAGAACGTGACTGGCTCGAAGACTTCTTAAGTAATAGAACCCAGTATCTTGTCTTCGACGCCGATTGTTCATCGAAGACAGGAGTACGTCAGGAGTGCCCCAGGGAAGCGTAATAGGACCGTTGCTATCTTCTACACACATTAATTATCTGGCAGACAGGGTGGGCAGCACTCTGTGGTTGTTCGCTGATGATGCTGTAGTGTATAGGAAGGTGGTGACTGTAGGCTGAGACAAGATGACCTAGAAAAATTTTCTAGTTGGTGTGGTGAAGTGCACCTGGCTCTTAAAGTAGAAAGATGTAAGTTAATGTGGATCAGTAGGAAAAACAAATTTGTAACTTTGAATACAACATTAGTATGTTTGGATACAGCATTGTGCTTGACACAATCACATCGATTAAATGTCTGGACGTAAGGTTGAGAAGCGACATGAAATAGAGCGAGCATGTGAGGATTGTGGTAGGGAAGGCGAACGGCCGACTTCGGTGTATTGGGTGAATTTTAAGAAAGTATTGTACATCTGTAAAGGAGACATATTCTTGAGAACTGCTCGAGTGTCTGGGATCAACGTCAGGTTGAATTGAAATGAGACATTAATGCAATTCAGAGGCGCCCTGTTACATTTGTTACCTGGGTAAATGGATTAAAATTTGTGCCACGGCAAGGACTTCCTTTTTTTTTTTTTTTTTTTTAAAAAAAAAAAGAAAGAACTGCTTGCTATGGCGATACCTTCAACCATCAACCATCATCTGCGACTGTTAGATGAACATTCAATGTTTCCCACGGGCAAGTGCAGTACCGCTGTCTTTTTTTTTTAGAAAAAAATAAGACGATGGTCTGTGTAAAATAAAATATTTCTGGAAAACGTAGATAAATGGACTTTTTTACATAATGATGTAACAATAAAAAACATAAACTGCTTCTATCAGTACAAAACAATATCGGACCATGTCCCTCTTCTTGGGCGTTTTCCTCGCTAATCCCGTTGTACCTCGCGTCAGTTCCGGAGGTTCTCTCCACTGTCCTGGTCGTTTCCGGTTCTGAATACTTATAGGCAATAATTACATGCTACAACCCGGTACACCCCAACTTGGTGGAGGATCAAACAAGGCACTCCCTAAAACATTACCGTAATATGTTCTATATCTCGGACTAATCATAATCTGTGATCGTTGTTCCTGTAGTAAGACCCAAAAGTCTAGTACATTCTTACTGCCCTCTCCGGAAAGGTACAGCACAGTCAGACCCCGAATACAAGTCAATGCGTTTTTCTTCGTTCTGGGATAATATGTCATATTCGGGAGAAGTAGTATCCGTGGTTATATTGCTTGCGGCACCACCCGAAGGAGGAAGGTGGTCATTTTTTGGACCAACATCACACGTCCGTCGAAGGCCCGCATATCAGGCGATGTTCCTCTGCGTCTATAACATTGCACTGTGGACATAGTGGCGCATCCGGCAGATGAATTGTATGCAGCCTGGAACGAGTCACATATTTCCCATTTACAACCTGATACCACAGTGCTCGCGTCCCTGATCAAGGTGTGCGTGGTACACTGTACTCCATGCCACTGACCATGTCACTGTTGCTCTACGGCATTATTCGGCCGTCGTCAAGTCAAGATGCGATATATATCACGTGCCGTTGCCGTCCTGGTAGACAGTAGTTTCATATGTACGTAACTGTCTTCCACAAAAAAGGTTCGTATGTGGGCAAGCGATGGTGAGACGTGAGCCACCGCTACCGAAGCCAGATGAGAGGATGGAGCCAGTTCGTCTACCAAGGTGCTCGTCAGACTTGTCCGCTGTAGTGTCCGCATCTTTATCATCGTGCTTACGTAAATAGCCACTGCTTGATCGTGGACGTGGACTAGCCCAAGGCCTCCATGACTACTAGGAAGTGTGAGGATTTTGTATCCGACATTAAAAAGCAGACCTGTGCTCACAAAATATCCTTATGCCGCCAGGATTCGGCGCGCCAACACCACCGGCATAGGAAGAACTTGGACCAGGTGGGGGATGCAAGAAGCTAGATAAGTGGTGGCAAAGGTGACCCGTTGTATCATGTCCAGAGACCTTAACCTGTTACTTCTGACACTGTCATGAATTGTTTGCAGAAGATGTCTGTAGCTCAGTGCCGTCGTGCGGCGAACGTCAGCAGTGAAGATAATTACGAGGTATTTCATCTTGTTTATCGGCTGTAATGGTGCTCCTTTCCCGATGTTCAACGCTCCCACCTTTGGCATGTTCATACGACTTCCCGTAGCCATACCATACAAATTAGTCCACTGCAAGGCCCCTCTTGCCCCGTCACCCGACTTCGTTAAAAACATATGGTTATCCGCGTATGTTTTGCATATAAATTGTTGTGCCTTATCGACATTCCTTGGAGTCGATCCCGGAGCCCGCAGAGCTGCTGCCCGACGGCGATGGCATACAGTATCGTCGACAACGGCACCCTTTTCTGACCAATCGTAAGATAGTGATGGACCCCACCATGCGTCCATTGATGCGCACTCTGGATGAGGCGCTTTGGAATAGTCACATAATGACGGTGATAGAACTCTCTGGAAACTTCATTTGCGTTATCACTTCAACGAGCTAGGCGTAGCTTACCCTGTCAAAGGCGCGATCGAAGTTTATCGATACCAGTATGCCCCGGAAACGACATGTTTCCAGTGCGATCACATCTTGGTAGCCTCTGAGTGCCGTTTGTGTATTGCTATCCCCTCCTTATTGAATATGGTCGAGTGATATCACTTGGCGTAGTACGCGTTATAGCGTGCTGCAAGTGACCTGGTGTAGATCTTGTAGTCCCAATTAAGAAGGGTCAGTGACCGGTAGGCCGGTATCCCTGTCCCGCCGGATGGTTTGTGGATAGAAATGATCATTCCTTCCATGAAGGAAGGTGGAAGAAGCACATTGGGAGACATCAATTCGTGGTACATGGCAATCCACCGCGGAGTCATGAGATCTTTAAATGTACGATAAAACTCTAACGGAAACCCGTCGAGGCGCGGCGATTTGTTCGACACTCCCTTATCGAGGGGTTCTATTACGTCGTCATCTGTGACCTCCCCCGTTAACTGTCGATCGGCTGTCGCGTCGAAGCACGTGGTTAGCGTTCTTGGGACCTCATGAAAGGCTGCCTGATCGTGTTCCGCTTCTTCATGGGATGATCTTATTGTTCCACAGAGGAGTTGGCGGTATCTTTTTTGCGTTGACGTGCGGCGACCGTCCGGCAATACGACCGCCTGTATTAAAGTTCTGCGGCTACGTTGTTTTTCCCTGATAACGTGATACATCGATGGTGATTCTCCACGGACTCGTTCAAATGCCCTTGCGCGGACTGTGACACCCGCCAGATGGGGTCGCGTTACGGAAATTATTCGGGCCCGCGCTCTTTTTGTAGCAGCACTCCGATCCTGTGAATGCGCTTGTACAGAAATTTTTGCGGAGCGTCGTTAAATATAATTCTGTCGTGTGGCGCCTCCACGTCATCTGCTCTCTCTCTCTTCCGTACACAATTAACGCTCGGCGCAATGCAGGCTTAACGCATTGCGATGTCGTCGGATATGTCAGGAGGCGTCGTTCACATATGTGTCAAGTGTCCTCCATTAAGCGTTTGCACTCAAGTTCCCTGAGGTGCGCTGTATTCAATTTCCAAACACTGCAACTCCTCCCTCATTGACGACATACGGATACCGTACATATGTATGCTAAGTGATCTGGAGAGGCGACTGGCCACAATTCCGCACCGAGGATCGCAAATTCGAAATGACGCGTTACGTAAATTCGACCGAGACGACTTGCCGAGTGACTTTTGACATAGGTATATCCTCGTCTGTCGCCATGTAACGTCTCCCGTCTCTCAATGACATTCACGTCCTGTATCAATTTCCGCAGCTTCTGGTATGAATTATAGCCTGGGTGCTGATCCTTTAATGTGAGCACGCAGTTGAAGTCGCCTCCAAATATGACGTGTTCATACCGATCTAAGAACAGTGGTGCAATGTTCTATGCGTAAAATCGGGATCGATGGCGCCGTCTGTCGGACGCAGACGGTGCGTAGATGTTATCGATTTCTACTCCTAGCACTGTGAGCGCCTGTCCTCACGCTGACGGCAGGTTCACCATGTCCTCGGCTACTATGCACCACATAGAAGTATGTGGTTTTCCCTGATAACGTGATACACCGATGGTGATTCTCCACGGACTCGTTCAAATGCCCTTGCGCGGACTGTGACACCCGCCAGATGGGGTCGCGTTACGGAAATTATTTGGGCGCGCGCTCTTTTTGTAGCAGCACTCCGATCCTGTGAATGCGCTTGTACAGAAATTTTTTCGGAGCGTCGTGAAATACCGTCTGTAGTGGGTGTAATTATGTATCTTATTTATAAAGGTCGGGGAAGCTTTCGACTACACATACTTACTGCAGAAGGACGATGTCGGTGTCTGAAACATGCAGCATACCTCGTTGCAATTTGACCGGCGTTCCAGTTGTATTATTACTAATAGAGGCTGTTCGATACGCCTGCCGCTGTTCCTTAGTGCGTAAGGCGCACATGAACGCTTATGTTAACTTGCGTGCTGCTGCTCGGCGACATGCTCTCTGTGTGACGGTCTGCGTCTCATGCGTGGTTAACATCTGGTGGATTCCGCAATCGCCATTACGGCTACGTCGTCGATCTGTGGATCAGTGTCGGATTCATCGGCGCAGTTCCTGTGCTGGAGGTCCATCTTTCGTCGTGTTTCTCCGGCCGGGCTGACCGAAGGCGGAAGTGTTACTGCAGTGAGTTGAAGGATCTACCGGCGGCTCTCCGTCTTGTGGCGCTTCGGCGATCGTTGTTTGCGCTTGTGTGCATCCGTGTCCCAGTGCGGGAGTGACTCCCGGTGCTCAGTGACGAAAGCAGCTGTCGGCACAGCGGTAGGATAAATTTCCACACCTCCTATCGTTGCTTTCCCGCCGGTTAATGGCGTCTTCGGCGCCGGAATGGCAGAGCTGTGAGTCGTTTCGTCATAGGTGGCCGTCTCTGCTGCAGTCGGTCGCCGTAAACTGTCACGATGTTGGATTTGGTCATTCTTCGGGATGGGATCTGTTCGAAACGCATCCGCATACGTTAGTGTTAGCGGCGTCAGCGTGGACGTAGGCCCGGGATTGCCAATTGGAACTTACACAATCCTCCACTGCATGCATTTTGAACTGACGTGGCCTTCTTATCCGCATGCAGAAGGATTGTCCTACGTAGATGGCTATTACTCTGCATCCGCTGATGAACAAGTATGAGGGTACATGTTGCGTCAGTTCTACTCTGATTTGTCGCACCCCATTGAGAACGCGGTACGTCATAAAGTTGTACCATTTTTTCTCTACTTGGCTAAGCACTCATCCATATGGGCGTGAGGCGTCAATCACCAAGTCACACGGAACCTGGAAAGGAAGTTCAAAAATACGTATGTTTCGTAATCCCAGTCCTACGTGATCAATAGTTATCTCTCCAACAAGTCCATCAGAGTGATGAAATTTGAGTCCATGTTTAGTATCTCGAATGATTCTGTCGCACATTGCGTCGTTAATCAGTTTCACGTAGACGACAGTGCTCAGTATGGAGAGGTGTATTCCAATAAGTTCGTTGTAGTCAAGTTTAACTTCGTCTCGTAGGAACGTCGTAGGCTTTCGTTCTCGCATATTCATTCGAAAAACTAATTTTGAGAGTCGACTTTCGGTATGGATGTGCCATTAGATATCGACCCTTCGAAACGTATGTGTATTCCGAATAGGTAAATAACCCTGCGCAGGGGCGTAAACAGCACTACCGAAGGCAGACTGACTTGAACATAGCTTACTAGGCAGAAATGCTGACCATTCACCATCACAGCACTATGGATAACACTACTGCATGGACTACCTAAGTACACTCCCCTCCCCAACACAAACTTCATATCTTCAACTTATTTCCTTCCTACATCGTCACAATTGCCACGGCTCTCCGACAATAGTGATGACTTAGGGTGAAAATGAGATGAAGATATGAAGTATGTGGCCGGCCGCTGTGGCCGAGCGGTTCTAGGCGCTTCAGCCTGGAACCGCGCGACCGCTACGGTTGCAGGTTCGAATCCTGCATCGGGTATGAATGTGAGTGATGTCCTTAGGTTAGTTAGGTTTAAGTAGTTCTAAGTTCTAGGGGACTGATGATCTCAGATGTTAAGTCCCATAGTGCTCAGAGTCATTTGCACAATTTATTTTTGAAGTTCGTGTTCGGGAGGGCGTTGGACTTACGTAGTCTGTGCAGTAATGTTGGCCATAGGGTGGTGTGATGATCAGCATTCTTACCTAGTAAGCATGTTGACCTAAGTTTAAGTCCCGGCTGTAGTACAGGTTTTATTTCATTTACTCAGCTTCCATCATCATCGTAGACGACTCAAGAAGTTTACAGTACTGGCATTTGAAGATGACTAGAACGAACCTACTGTCGTCAACATACGTACATTTCATGCAGGAAACAGGAAAGGAAACGACTAGTTGTGGTACCGTGCGCCACACACCTTACCATGTTTGTTGGATTATATATGTAGATGTGGACTTAGTTTTAGTTGTTGTAATATGTTTCTACATTATATTACCTGGTTTAGCGAGTAACAGCATCTGTTTCTCCTCTGCAGTCTTGCCTTAATCACTGCTTCAGTTGATGTTGGTCCAGTAAAAATCGATCCCTGATATTTTAATTTTTTCGCATATTTATACCTGATAGAGTTCTCTCTTAGGTATTGGGGAGTTTGGAGCTTTCTTCCTATGCTCACGTATTTAGGTTTTCGGCACTAAGCTGTGGCCCGAACCTCGATCCATTGATACTTCTTTTCAATTCGTCTTTTGTGCATGTTGTTAAGGCAATGCCATCTGCATTCGCCAGATAGCTAATATTTTCATTGTTGACTTGAATAAACAGCCAGTTCCCTTTGTAGAACTTTTGCATTATCTTATCGAGTGCCGCATTGAAAAGGACTGTTGATAATCCTTCCAGTCTTAATCCTGTACCAGCATGGAAACTCTCTGTCATTTTGTTGCCTGTTTTAACCTTAGCTTTTGTGTCATTAAGGCTTATCTCTGCAACATTCTCCATATCGTATCGTATGCCAGATTCTGTCATGGTTTTCATCAGACTTGGTCTACGGATCTTATCATAAGCCTACTTGAAGACTACAAGGAAAAGGTGCAATTAGCGGCTGTATTTGTACATTTTCTAACAGATTTGTTTTATGGCGAATATGTGGTCAGTGGTTGATCGTCATGTTAGGAAACCTCCTTGGTACTCTCTAATTATTTCTCTTGATAGGGACTTCATTCTTTCTAGTAGGTGGTTGAGTACCGCTGTGTCCCTATAGTTGTCACACTAATATATACCAACTTACTTTGTTGTCGGTCTGTATATGTGGGCCAAACATTCAGGAATTTCAGAACCAGGTATGCAGAACACCTCAGAGCACTGAAAAGCAATAGCTCACACTCAACATTGGCAAACCACCTGATAGCACACAGTCAAAACCCAACAACCATTGAAACTGGCATAGTCTTCCTTAAAACTAGTAACTGTTTATACCAAAAATTAACTATAGAAGGAAACTATCACATCCAAAAATCAATAGCCCAAGGAAAGAAAGTGCTCAATGAATACATATCACTGTGTAATAAATACCCTCTTCGCCACAGTAGATGAACTATACAAATAACACCCATACCAAAACAACTCATCAAAAAAAAAAATCCGTTCTCCCTCCCTCCCTCACTTTATCTCTCTCTCTCTGTCTTTCTCTCCCTCTGTATTGAACACACACACACACACACACACACACACACACACACACACACAACCGGCCGGGGTGGCCGAACAGTTCTAGGCGCTACAGTCTGGAACCGCGCAACCACTGCGCTCGAAGGTTCGAATCCTGCCTCGGGCATGGATGTGTGTGATGTCCTTAGGTTAGTTAGGTTTAATTGGTTCTAAGTTCTAGAGGACTGATGACCTTAGAAGTTAAGTCCCATAGTGCTCAAAGCCATTTGAACACACACAGACACACACAGACACACACACACACACACAAACACACACACACACATGCAAACCAAACACTACAGATACCAAATACAGTTCAAACTCTCTCGCCTCACCTAGCCAAACGCGCTACGAGACAAATGAACACCACACGGCCGCAACAACACCTAATGGTGGCGAAAACTCTGCCTATGTTTCGAAAAATTGGAGAAAGTGCAGTGTCAAGAGACCATAGGCCACGAAATCTGCCTGTTCACTTCGCCAATGACATATGAGAAAGCACCACAATATCAGAACCGTAAGTCACACACGTAAAACGTGATATATATTCTTCTCCGATTGTAAATGCATACTAAACAGAAAAAAAGAAATTACGTTTTGCTGTTTTGCAGATGAGTAGTTGTATCTTGTGTAGCAGAATAGCTATCAAAATAAATGTCCAATAGTGTCATGTAAGGTATGTAAACTAATGCATACATCCACTCTTTTTGCCAATTACCTATAAACAGAACTTTGACATAATGTTATAAACAACACATAGTGCATCAGGTCGTTAATAAATATTTCAACTGTGAACCATGAACAAATGATGAATAATATTTTACAACAATTATTCATTCACAACTGTAAACATTATGTACCAGCAGTTTCGCTAAATGTTAATTTGTAACAACAATTTTACAGTTAAAAAATAAAAAAAGAAGATACTGAAGATAGTACCAAACAGAAAAAAAGGTGTCTCGCATAAGGCATAATTCCTCTTCCAACGACAGTCGAATTAACGTTTATAAATGTAGGTGAAATCTTGCAATAATTAAGAAAATCAAAACCTTTCCTAACTTTAAATTTCTTTAAGTAATACTTTAGAAAAAATTTAAAATATACTTTTCAAAATTTCAACTATTAAAATCATTTGAAAGGTAAGAGGAAAGAAATCTCAAAAATAGGCAATACGCTTTGACATTAGGTGTAAATAAGGCGTCTTGTGTGGAAAATGAGGCTGTTTACTCGGCAGAATTAACCCTTGACGGAGCCCCCTGCACACATCACTTATAGGTGCCACCTCCATGGATGCCAATTTGGCGACTCATCAACAAAAAAAATTGTTCAAATTGCTCTGAGCACTGTGGGACTCAACTGCTGAGGTCATAAGTCCCATAGAACTTAGAACTGCTTAAACCTAACTAACCTAAGGACATCACACACATCCATGCCCGAGGAGGATTCGAACCTGCGACCGTAGCGGTCGCGCGGTTCCAGACTGTAGCTCCTAGAACCGCTCGGCCATTCCGACCGACGACTCATCAACATAATGGTAAAAACTTTTAATATTTAAAACCACCAGGGCTTGGCATAATTAAGACATGCTTAAGTGGTTTAATTTCAGACGAAGGATTTAAGTTACCAAATATGTTTAAAAATTGATAAGAAAAGGAACCGAGGATTAAATATAGTGATCAGTTTAATTACCAAAATAACGTATGTGTTACCAGTGCGTTAATCATCAGTTGCATCAAATAACTATATCAGTACAAATAATACATCGGCAATCACCAACGGCTGAAACCACAATTTACTAAGCACACTAAATTTGATTATTTCACGAAACTGAACAACAGCAAGAGCTAGCAAACTCAAATATTGTTAAATAGCACGTAAATCCCTTGGCGCACTGCCCTTTTCAGAATGAAGTTACATAATCTAAGTTACAGAATCAAGTTACAACGGGAACACCAAAACACTCACCTTACTGAAAAAAATCTTCGTCTGCTAACCACGATGGTGATCCTCATACAGGTTTACTACAACACATGTATTTAAAACTAGTAATTGCCTATCAGTACTCAAACACTCGTGTCCTTCACTGCAGTGCAGTAGTTCTATTCCTAAAGACACCAGCACACATAGAGGCCCCTCCAGATCCGGCCACATTCCACCTACTATCAGCAATAGCTTGTTCCACAAGCTGCACCTGGAGAGCTGCCTTCAATAGGAAACGAACAGCAATTACTTTTACCGAGAACTACGGCCCACTCGTTGCAGTAAGTCAAGATAACGCTCGCTGAGTGCAGACACGGAGACGCAGTGTACTTCGTTCCGGCTGAGTCCAGCTCCGGCACACAGAATAGCGAGTCCCCACATGACACAACACACAGCTTCGCGGCGTACTGCTAGTCACTGTGGTGACTCCACTTGTACTCTCAACAGGCTAGGGCGTCCAAACTCCGACCTCACCACGCGCGCTCCTAACAACTGCACTCAGTGCATCCATCACAGGTGCTGGTCTCAGTATGTTCACTAGCGCCATCGTACTCAGCATTTAAACCAGTCGCACCAGAATGTATCTCGTAATTAGAGCTACGATACTAACGCATGATGTCGATCAAAGGTATCTGCAGACACTGAAGCACAGCCAACCGTGCCAAAGCTTACTGGTCTCCCACAAAGCATGATCAGTTTCGTTCATTGTCTTGCCACCTGAAGATACCCAAGTTCCTTAATACATTATTTTTGCAGTGGCGAATTTGGTCAACTTAATGCCCTTGTCGTTGCTCACATGATGGAAGCGGTGCTTTCCAATAATTCATTTTAAGGTTGCGTTTTGGCCTACTTCTGCATTAAGATCTCCGAAGAGGTGTTTATAATATTCACCTTATACATTGTCCAAAACAACCTCTAGTTCTTCTTAAAATATATCTGTTTTGAACCATCACTCTCTTCACTGGGGGCTTGGCAATTTACACATGGGACTTTGTATTTTTCGGTGTCTGTTATTGAAAGTGAGAGTCTGGATTGATTGATTAAAAATTTACGAGACGGATACTGAAAGACTATTTTTCAACAAAACCAGTGTTTGTTTTCTTTCGAGCCTCTATGGAACACAACATCGTTTTCAATTTATATAGACCTGGTGTCCATCAACTTTGATTCTTACACTGCCAGCAAGTCTACCCCATTTTTAATTACTCCGCTTAAATATTTTGTTGTCCATTTTGCTATCCCAGGCTGTTTAGGTTGTAGCTCAATTCATGTTTCAGGCGTTTCTTAAGTCATACATTGGAGCGTGTGGGAAACATGGAGGAACAGCTAGTGCCTGCAGGCTATCGTGCCATCTGCTTGGAGGAGCTATGAGGCGTCGGATCGATCACAGGCAGTAGCGCTCCACAGTGTATGCGTCGCATGGAATTTTGCGAGATATGCAATGTCCCACTCGACAACATTTAATTGTAATGTAAACAACCTTTTTAGTTAGAGCCAAATGGGAATGGTGGTTTAGCAACGGCATTTTCGTGCATCCCTTAGTGTAGTAAACGTCCTTGAATCGTTTCCTGAAGACACACCAGGATAGGGACATTGCCACTGCAGTTTACAGTAAATCCGATTATTTCGTACCACGTAATCATGTGCACATTTTTCCATATCCTATGTTTAAAGTAGCCCTTTACCTCCTGTGGAATTTCTGTGCATCTGGTCAGGTAAAGACAGCAACCGACCAGCCAGGTTGTTGGGCTACAACAGCTCCCCTTACTCTGACCATCGTCTCATCCCGCAACTGTCCCACACACATACTAATTCGTAGTGGCACAACTAGTACACTATCCATCTTTTGTGTGTTCTTATTGCCACAGCTGACAAACCGCCGAACGCTGTAAAATACAACTCAGCTGCTCGTTTGCAAGCTATTTGATAATTTACACCACATCGAAGTGATTGGCACAGAGTACAGTACAGGATATTTTAAATTCTATGTGTTTGTATTTAATATACTTAGACACTATTCCATAGGTTTCAACGGACCATCAGTTCTGTGATTATGAATAGTAGCTCAAAATCTGGTAATACTACAGTCTTTAACCAATGAAGATCTAAAAATTTCTTATAGATGCATATCAGGAGGATTTACAAAAGATGGTTCGATAACTTCGTTCACTTCTGGGCTTGCAATTTGACTTATAAATTTGTTACATATTTTATCCTACAAATAGAGCTTGACCGTGTTACAAAATCTATTCCAAATACGTTATCGCTGTTTATGTCCGCCCCAATAGCTAAACGGTCAACGAGTTGTAATGCCACCCACGGGGCCCGGCTTCGATTCCCGGCTGGGGTGTGAGATTTTCTCCTCATAGGGACTGGGTTCTATGCTGTCCTCATCATCATTTCATCCATATTGTCGACGCGCAAGTCGCCCAAAGTGGCGTTGCACTCAATAAGACTTGCATATGGCGGCCGATCTTCCAGCCTGGGAACTCCCTGCCAATGACGTCATACGATCATTTCCATTTCCGTCGGTGTTTACAATCACAACGTTATTTCCTTAGTAGTTTTCCTGCACATAGGGGTCTTGATTTGATGTTAGGTTGTCACATATCACCATTTTGTTGAAAGCCTTAACAAAATCTGGCGTTGTATCCATAAGGTAGTAGTCGTCTACAGATACTGTTCCACTTTATACACACTGAAGTGCCGAAAAAACTAGTATAGGCAGACGTATTCAAATACAGAGATATGTAAACAGGCAGAATACGGCGCTGCCGTCCGTAAAGCCTGTATAAGATAACAAGTGACTGGCACAGTTGTTGGCTCGGTTACTGCTGCTACAGTAGCAGGATATCAAGATTTAAGTGAGTTTGAACATTGTGTTATAGTCGATGCACGAGCGATGGGACACAGCATCTCCGAGGTAGCGATGAAGTGGGGATTTTCCCGTACAACCATTTCACGAGTGTACCGTGAATATCAGGTTTCCGGCAGAACATCAGATCTTTGACATCGTTGCTGCTGAAAAAGATCCTGCAAGAACAGGACCAAAGACAACTGACGAGAATCGTTCAGCGTGACAGAAGTGCAACCCGTCTGCAAATAGCTGCTGATTTCAGTGCTGGACCATCAACAAGTGTCAGTGTGCGAACCGTTCAACTATACATCCTCGATACGGGCTTTCGGAGCCGAAGGCCCACTCGTGTACCCTTGATGACTTCACGACATGTAGTTTTACGCCTCACCTAGGACTGTCAACACCGACATTGGACTGTTGATGACTGGAAGCTTGTTGCGTGGTCGTTTCATACTGTATCCAGCGGGTGGGCGTGTACGTGTATGGAGGCAACCTCATGAATGCATGGACCCTGCATGTCAACAGCTGACTGTTGAAGCTGGTGGAGACACTGTAATGGAATGGGGTGTGTGCAGTTGAAGTGATATGGAACTCTTGGTACGTCTAGATATGACTCTGCTAGGTGGCACGTAAGTAAGTATCCTGTCTGATCACTTGCATCCATTCATGTCCATTGTGCATTCGGACGGAATTCGGCAATTCCTGCAGGACAATGCGACAGACCACAATCCAGAATTGCTACGGAGTTGCTCCAGGATCATTATTCTGAGTTTAAACACTTTCGCTGACCACCAAAGTCCCCAGACATGAACTTTATTGAGCATATCTGGGATGCCTTGTGACATGCTGTTCAGAAGAAATCTCCACCTCCTCATACTCTTACAGATTTATGTACAGCCCTGCATGATCCATGGAGCCAGTTCCATTCAGCACTACTTCAGAAATTAGTCGGGTCCATGACACGTTGTGTTGCAGCATTTCTGCTTGATCACGTGCGCCCTACGGGATATTAGGGAGATGTACCATTTTCATTGCCTTTTCAGTGTGATATAACGTTAGAATTTTTGTATTTCCTCATAATGTTCAAAAAATAAACCCAACATGTTCACAGTGAAGTCATTGCGTAGAAAAGTAAGTGTGTTTTGCTTGAACAGCATCAATACCAAAGCGTTTTCCATTATGCATACTACCAAGATGGGCGGGGAGGGAGGGGGGGGGGGGGACTATTTTATGCCCACCTTAAAAACTTAAAGTAAAACAAATTTCTTTAGTTGTTGATAAGTTATATTAACAACACACTTTTCAAAGACGTACTGATGTTTAAGTTCGGTCCAGAATCTGTAAATGTCTTTAAGAAAACTCTTAGTAACAACAAAGCATTTTCAATAATGTGTAATACCAAGCTGGTGGTACTTTCACTTCACCACAAAAATTTTTGAAAATGTAAATTGCGTTAATTGTTCTGAAGTTTACTCGCAATATACTTTTTAAACAGATGTTGTTGTACAAGTAAGGCCTTGAGCCTGAAAATATAGGACACCACATTCATTGTGGGAAGTGACATCACTACTTGCGGGACTCAAATTTTCTGCTTAAGTGTTACTAAAAAACTTTAAAAGTAATGGGATCTGACAGAAGAGTTCATTAAAAACAATAAACATGTTTTCTAAAATTTTGAAATCTAAAATAACTGACAAAATTTCATATTTGTAAAAGATGGACATAAACTCCCGCTCTCCTCCATTGTTATTATGCGGGATAAAAAAATCTGCCATATACAAAAATGGGTTACATCCAACATCTTGTTTCTCCTTGTTAAAAAAAAACAGTCTATTACTATTATAAATTAACGTTGAACACAGATATGCAAGACATCCACACCTATTGTGTCATGTACCCACAATAACAAATCGTGGTTTCAAGTGCATCTGTCGGCCAAGACTTGTGTCCTCTTGATGTTGAAATGGGGGATAGAATCCTTTACAACTAAAAAGGGCCAGAGAACTAGTTCATCCAGTGCAGACCACCAGCTTGGGAGGTTTGTGTGGCAATTCATTGTGGCAGACAACCTGGGCAAACAGCTTGACCTCTGACATGACCTTGATGGAAGCAACATGATAACGGCCATACAATAGGGCAGAGAGGGGGGAAAGAGGGAGTAGTAATAAATTACCCTAATTACACTAATTACCATATGCAGGGAACTGGTCCGACTTCCTGGAGGCATCCCCATCGGCGCTAGAATGGATCTCAAAACTCGATATAACCTTTTAACTGACCAATATTAACATAAATTATATTTATGATTGTTATAAGATTTTAATGTCTAACACTTGATGTATTAATGTTGCATGTATAGCCATACGCTAAATAAATAAATAAACCCTAATTATTACAACTGTTTGACTGGAGGATGTGGAGAAGTATCATAAATTATCGATAAGGAGGAGATACGGGCCCTTGAATCGAGTAGAGACAAGGGGGAGGGGGCAGGGAAAGAAAAATCCATTAATCCTTGATAGTGGTGACAAGTAGTGGAGATCAGAATGACAATCATACGTCACGGCTCCAGGATCGGCAGAACCTCCACACTAATGTCACCTTTACCTACAGTGGGAGTAAACATACATTCTCTTACTCACATACTATTTCACACGTACAACACAGCAGATACACCTCACAAAGATGCAAATTTTTAATTTTCTGTCGTCTTGTTTTTGTAGTTTGTAAACAGCGACAGTGAAAGTTGCGTAGTGCAGGCTTTCACAGTGAAGATAATGGTAAAACGGAAGAAGTAAGTGAAACACACACACACACACACACACACACACACACACATATATATATATATATATATATATATATATATATATATATATATATATATATATGGATGAAGATGACAAACAGTGAAAGAGAACAACTCCAATAAGGAACATAAAAAACGAGGGAAACCACAGTATATGGTAATAAGGTACATATAAAAGACTTAGTCTGTCTTAAAAACTCAAATTGATCTATGTACAAATAGTAAAGAGCATTTTTCCTGTTTAATAGAAAGTAAATTAAAGCCCATTGATGATGCTGGAAATTCAGCGAAACACTTCTGGGAATTAGAAGAAAAGATGAAATTGTGTTTTGTTCGAAGTGGACACCTTCCAAAAACAAATTTGTTTGTGAGTAAAAACGGACAGAAGAACTTTAACCTCAAGATCTTAGATATGGGGTTATTCTTAAGTGCCTCCAGGATATAACTGCACATAACTGTAACACATACAGAAAGTAGACACATATCCGTGCATAGTGCACCTGTCCATGTTTTTAAATCACATTAAAAGTGCTCAATATGAGCACTAATTATGACGCGGCAAACGTCAATACATGCGTGCGATTAACTTACACGAGAAGGGCGGGATGACGTGAGAGCGATCTGATTTCGAAACCTGTTCTTTGGACTACCTTTCTTGAGGTGCGAACTAAATTGAAGCGGCAACACTGAGCGGAAGGTTTGTCTACATGTTATGACATTCCTGCCGTTTAGTGCAACTACGCCATGGCGTATGTTACCAATTCATACTCGAAGAGATGATGCAGCCACTGACACGACTGGTTTTCCTGTATGTCTCGTAGTTTCAGCGCAGCCATCTTATAATACCCCACACTGATTTGGTGTCCAAACACTTAATCATTACTTCAGCTTAGTTAGTGTATATGCAGCTATTGATTTAGTATAATAATCTGAAAATTTACCACCTACAAAAATGAAGACCTTTCTTGTAACTTTCCATTTTATGCAAATACTGCATCGCAGCATTTTTATACTCACACACCACACACACACACACACACACACACACACACACACACAAACACATACACACATACACACACGACAAACAAAAACTCGTGGCCCCGACTGAGTTTACAAAGCGCTTTGCAAAAATAAATTAATGACGTTAGCAAAACTCCAGCCACCAAAGGCAGCTATAATACTCCTTACAGGGTTAAAAGTTGGTTAAAAAAGTAAATTTTGTCTCACCGTCCGAAGAAAATATTGTTTACCAGCCCATGCGAGGAAAATCTCATTTTCAGGATGAGATGGAGTAAGTGGAGTAAGTAAAATGTTTGCCCTGCGAAATGGCTTCACAGCTAATCCTCAAACGTCGGCACAATCTTTTCGCGAGGCCATCCAGGGTGATGAAGATATCGTGGCGAAAAATATGGTTAGCGATGCGGTGATGGTGATGCTCTTTTAAGAACAAAGCGAGGATGTTATTCTGTTTCACTGTAACAGCTGCGCACATAGGGGGTGGGGGATGGAAGGGGGGCGCGCGTTCGCTATGCTGTTGTGATTTAATAATTCATATGGGATTCAGAGAGATTGGTACTTCCGAGGTTAACGTCCCTTAAAGACCTAGGACGTTTGCAGTGAAACACGTGTTCAGTTGGACAAGAAAGGCAGAGCAAGGAGGTTGAGGCCTTGCTGAAGAAAACATCTGGGAGTTCGCACAAAATGATTTACAGCAACCAGGGAATTAGTTGCGAAGACATTTGCTTCTCTTGAATTGCGCTGTGCAGTCTCGTTCCGTTATATGTTTACTTAATTTGTTTTGTCGTCACTAAGAATCAAACAAGTGGTCTTGCTAGAGGTGAATTTTGAATTGTGAAAGGAATAAGACACTAGCATTTCAGAGGTGATAGGGGAGAATTCTTCCTCTGAGTGCCACTTTTATCTTCGATTTTATTCTTTTGATACTCTCGACTGCACAATCATGACGATATGAAATAGTTGTTGTATTTGTAACAAAATTAATAACGTATGTATATAATTTAGGTACAGAGAACTTTCCCGGTTTAAAAGTAAATCCGACACTAATTTTGATAAGGAATAAATCGCCAATAAGACTTATTAACTGCATTAGGTGCCTGAAACTGTTTAAGGGAATAAAATTTCATCTGAGCGACTGGTTGCTGATTATTTCGTTAAATACTAATACAATTGTTGAAGACGGATAAAATACTAAAAATATAATTCTAAGTACCCAGCATTGATGCAGCCTTTCTACCACTCTTTTATGACGTGAAATAAAAGTCACGTCGTGTGTGAGGACACCAAGACAGATCATACTACCAGTGTGGTGCTTTGATGAGACGTGATAATATTTCTGTCAAACATTGTATACTTTCACAGAGAACAGTTGAGTGATATAGGACGGTGGTCATAAAAGAGCAGCCAGCAGGCCGCATACGGTCCGAATCAAGTATTCATTTTACCCGCGGTTCTCACTCTTGTTTTATAATAATATGCAGTTGCCAACTAATAGCCGAATCTGTGTGAGAGGCAAGGCGACTCACACTAAAGAAGCACCCCATGAGAATATCATTCTACTACGTCCATGTCGTTGTTCCTGGGTAACTCTAAAAGTAGGATACAGTACATTTGGAACAAAAATAGCTTATTTTGTCGTAACGAAAGAATTGGCCCACATTTTTTATCGATTTGATGCGTCTTTATCGGATAATACTAAATAAATCAGAGTTCTTCCCCAATTTTACTTTTTTTTCGATTTCAGCGCCATCTGTTAATGGTTTAAAAAATGATTCACACAAAACTTGATTACTTTTTATGGAGAACCTGAATCTGCAATAAAAATGGGGGTTTCGATTTAAGATTTAAAATTTTCCCCCGCTCCACCCAAGGGGGCAGGGGCTGGAGGTCACGTGTAGTATAATTTGATGTCTTCCTTTGTGCTTGCGAACTTGTCTTACCCACTATTTTTACCCGATCTATAGCTTTTGAGATAATCATATTCGAAATTTCAGATGGTCCACCCTGTATATAATGCTTTATGCGCTAACATCGTTAGTTAATTTCTACACAGCAATTACTAAGGAAACAACGCACACATCGTTGTTGACACAGTCCCTGTGACAGTATACACTAAAATGACAAATGCTTTCATAATGGTCGCGAACGGTAAAGTTACGACGAAATTTGCCATCAGCCAGCTAATGCAAATACCTGGGTGTAATATTCTGTAAGGATATGAAATGGAAACACTCCAAGGGACCAGTCGTATGTCAAGCCGGTGACAGATATCGGCTCGTTGATAGGACACTGGGACAATGCAGCCAGTCTACGAAGAAGTTTGCTTGCAAAACACTCGTCCAAAAGGTCCCAGAATACGGGTCAAGTGTATCGGTCCCACATCAGACGGGACTAACAGAGGATACTGAACGTAACAAAGGAGGGCGACACGATTGGTCATATGAATGTTTGCGACAGGAGACCGTCACGGAATTTCCGAAAAATCTGAACTAATGGCAGATGAAGGCTAATGGTCGGTAACGACAAAGGTATCAGTACAGTTTTTGCAATCACTCATACCTTACAAATACCTGGCTGTAACAGTTTGTAAGGATATGAAATGGTAATCTCTGCAGGATGGAATGCAGTTGGCGGATTTCCGTTCATTCGTAGTATACTGGAAAAACGTTGTCTACCACGGGAACTGCTTACTGAGCCCTCGTGCGACCAATCCGTGAATACTACTCAAGTTTATGGGACCTATGCGATATCCGATTGACATACTATATTTACTGCGTACAAAGAAAGGCAGAAAGAAAGGTGATAGGTTCGTCTGATCCACGCGAGTGCATCATGAAAATTCTGGAAAATCTGAAAAGGTACACACCTCAGAATAGAAGTCAACTATCCTCTGAAAGCCTACTTGCGAAGTTTCAAGAATGAGGAACATAGGAATACAGAACGATCCCCTCTGTAACTCTCACATAGGGATTGCGAGGACAAGATTAGACTAGTTGAAGTTCACCCAGAGGCCTTTAAGAAATCATTCTTCCAAGCTCCATTTTCGAATTCATCAGAAAGAAGCCCCACTTAAGAGGTACAATGGAAGTACATTCCTCCATGCACTTCACGATGATTAGCAAAGTATTAATGTGGATTTACACAGGTGCGCAAAACTTAATGACGAACATAACTTTCACTGTTAAGTAAAATAGCTCTATGAAACTTGGACCACACATAGAAAGAACTGCTAGAATGTAGTACAATGAAACTGAAAGAAGTACCCAAAGAGACGAAAAGAAATGAAACTTTTATTCAAAAGCAATAATCACACTGAAGACCCCGCGATTCATGATGGTGCCCTGCATATTACAAAAGGCGGGACTTAGTCCTTAATAGTTCGTGTGAACACCACGGACGGCAATGCATTCTTTGCAACGTGCTACCAGGGTTGGTAAGGAGCTCTTGTGGTTCTACCAACGTGGTTCACAATTGCAGAATTATCACAGGTGGGTGCGGACGTCTTCCCAAACCATCCCACAGGTGCTCCATGGGATTTAAATCGAAGGAACGGGTAAGCCAGTCCATTCGCTTAATATCCCCACGTCCACCTGCGCTGTTCGATGTGGACGCGCATTATCATCCATAAAAACGAATTTAGGGCCGATTGCACGCTTGAAAAGATGCACATGGGAAAGGAATACAAGGTTACAGTAACGTTGACCGAAGAGTGTGCCGTATTCAACTATTTGGGTATCAGTACGCCCCATGCAACATTTTGACACCCCACGCTGTAACAACTGGACCGCCAAACTAACACGTTTGATAACGTTCCAGAGTGAATTACATGTTCCCTCCTCTCACCTTATGATGGTGCGTCCAGCATTGTCAAGCATGATCGTTTTGGTGGTCCAGTTGTAGTGAGGAAGCGTAAAGTTGCATTGGCGTACTGACCTCCAAATATTTGAACATAGTACACTCACCGGTTAACGACATTTTGACACTGTATTCCTTCCCCATCTATGTCTTTTCAGGAGTGTATTCAGCTCTGGCTTCATTTTTACGGATGACAATGAGCGACCGTATCTACACTACTGGCCATTAAAATTCCTACACCACGAAGATGACGTGCTACAGACGCGAAATTTAACCGACAGGAAGAAGATGCTGTGATATGCAAATAATCAGCTTTTCAGAGCATTCACACAAGGTTGGCGCCGGTGGCGACACCTACAACATGCTGCCATGAGGAAAGTTTCCTACCGATTTCTCATACACAAACAGCAATTGACCGGCGTTGCCTGGTGAAACGCTCATGTGATGCCTCGTTTAAAGAGGAGAAATGCGTACCATCACGTTTCCGACTTTCATAAATGTGGGATTGTAGCCTATCGCGATTTCTCTTTGTCTAATAGCGACATTGCTGCTCACGTTGGTCGAAATCCAATAACTGTTAGCAGAATATGGAATCGGTGAGTTCAGGAGGGTAATACGGAACGCCGTGCTGGATCCCAATGGCCTCGTATCACTAGCAGTCGAGATTTCAGGCATATTATCCGCATATCTGTAACGGATCGTACAGCCACGTCTCGATCTCTGAGACAACAGATGAACACGTTCGCAAGGCAACAACCATCTGCACAGTTCGACGACGTTTGCAGCAGCATGGACTATCAGCTCAGAGACTAAAGCTGCGGTTACCCCTGACGCTGCCTCACAGACGGGAGCGCCTGCGGTGGTGTACTCAAAGACGAACCTGGGGGAGCGAATGGCAAAACGTCATTTTTTCGGATGAATCCAGATTCTGTTTACAGCATCATTACGGTCGCATCAGTGTTTGGCGACATCGCTGTGAACGCACATTGGAAGCGTGTATTCGTCATCGCCATACTGGCGTATCACCCGGCGTGAGGTATAGGGTGCCATTGGTTACACTTCTGGATCACCTCTTGTTCACATTGACCGCACTTTGAACAGTGGACGTTACATTTCAGATCTATTACGACCCGTCGCTCTACCCTTCATTCGATCCCTGCGAAAACCTACAGTTCAGCTGGATAATGCACGACCACATGTTGCAGGTCCTATACCGCCTTTCTGGATACAGAAAGTGTTCGACTGCTGCCCTGTCCAGCATATTCTCCAGATCTCTCACCAATTGAAAACGTCTGGTCAATGGTGGCCGAGCAACTGGCTCGCCACAATACACCAGTCATTACTCTCGGTGAACTGTGGTATCGTGTTGAAGCTACATGGGCAGCTGTACCTGTACACGCGATCCAAGCTCTGTTTGACTCAATGCCCAGGCCGTTATTACGGCCAGAGGTGGTTGTTCTGGGTACTGATTTCCCAGGATCTATGCACCCAAATGTAATCACATGTCAGTTCTAGTATAATATATTTGTCCAATGAATACCGGTTTATCATCTGCATTTCTTCTTGGTGTAGCAGTTTTAATGGCCAGTAGCTTAACTGTAGGTGGAGAAGCAATTCGGATGAGAATGGACTGGCCAGCCCGTTCCTCTGACTTAAATCCGATCGAGAACGTGCGTGGTATTTGCTTGAAGTAATCTATGTAAGCTGAAATCAGCATAGATAAACGACGAATCGAATTCTGTTCTTTCGCGAAAGAAGCACAGTATCTCAAAGGCAGTGGCCCTTGAGGGTATAGTTTCCCTGAAAAAGACACGACCTCTTTCATTTCATACGTTTTCTAGTACAAGACGAGCCTGCTCTCCAACGACGTCTTCGGCAACAGGACCTTCCAGCCTAATCTTCATCCTTTCACTACATATTTGATAGTTTACCGTGGAATTCGAACCAGAGTGGTCTTCGACGATTTCGGATACACGAATTATTGATAGACGTGAAAAGCATGTTGAGTGGCTCCAGGGGAAAAATCCTGTAAAGAATTCATTCAGCACGCACAATTATTGTGAGCAGATATTTAACGCAATATTGCGCATGATGAAAGAAGGTCTTTGCTATTGGCGTCTTTCAGCCAACAATGCCTTGAGACGGTCCTTTCAATATTCTATAAATGTGTTTTCCGACAGAACAGACACCATACATATGCGCAGGGTGTCCCAGCACCGTTATAACTGCTTGTGTGAAATTCCAAGCTGTACTTCCATCTCGTGGAAAGTTGTGGCGTTCAGGTTCTTGATGTTTCAGCCAACAGCCGTGTAGGAGGTCAAACTGCTAGCATCGCTGCAGCACGCTTTGTGGCTGCGAATGAAACCTTAAATATCTGACACTCTTCGCGAAATGGCTGTGGAGCACCGAAGCTACGTGAGGTTCTGTTTTAAGTTCTGTATTTATGGCCAAGAATGCGTGGCATTCGACAGGAACACCGAGTGAGAGATTCCTGGTCGCTCCTCCATGACAAAGACCCAGCTCACAAAGCGAAGGTCTTGGGCGAGTTCTTGTTTGTAAAAATGAACACAGTACTGGATTACTCCCACATTAGCCGGGTTTATCCACAGCCGACGTCTGTTTGTCCTTCAAATTGAAGTTGGTGGTGAAAGGACACAGGTACGACACAGTTAAATACATCAAAGGAAATTGGAGTGCAGTACTAAATGCAGTTTCCGAAAAGGACTACAGCGTCTCTTTCAATTTCAGCTCTGTATTTTATGCAAATGGAGGCTATTTTGAATAAATACAACGCTTTTGTGAGCATTGCACATCACTTTAATTTTTCATATCCACAGTCCTGAGGAAACTGGGAGAAACTGTGTGTAGTATATCATTAGCTTGGCTGATATTATATCCTCAATGCAGATGCACAGTAGGGTCCGAAGCTCTTGAACAAATACAGGCAACGCTGTAAGCAAATGACGTAAATGTACAAGGATGCTACTTCGTAGTGTGTGATAAGTTGGGAATTTAGGTAGGAGAGAAAATGTACTCATATAGCTGAAACAGTTAAAGTGAGAAATCCGGATCCAAGTTCGGTCTGACATGAATTTTCAATTTTCGGGATTGAATTATTTGAATTACTTCAGTTGCCCATTGTGACTGACATCAGTACCTCCCTCGAAATACTGCTACTATTGATGTTAAGACGTCTGATTCTCTGAATTTGTTTCAAAGATCTTCTCGTAAGTGGATACAATAGGCACTTTCTTAGATGTTTATAGCGGAACTCCTTTGCTAACAGCAAATTCCTAGTGATGAACAGTTCAGTACAAAATCAATCCTGAACAGACAAAAAAATCACTCAAATTCTCTGCCTGAAAAGTGAAGCTCCCGGAAGACATAGTCGGATGGGAATGCATCTTCTGCCATCTGGGAATAACTAATGGACACTCTCCAACATTCTTTGTCAATCCATTGGCAGGTGAACAACAGCAGCCGGAATAGAGAATTCCTGTCCACCGCATACGGTGCCGTTAACACCACAACACAAACGGCTGTGTTTTGAGTGCTGTCGTGACTGGGAACAATGGACTTCTGATGAATAGCGTCGCATAGTGTTTACTGATGAAATGCCGTTCTGCATTACCCCAAATGACCAACGACGGCGAGTATGACGGCAGACTCGGGAGAGCCCCGTCTCTTCCAGTGTTTTGGACAGCCGTGTTATCCCTGGCGTCATGACTTGGGGAACCATCGTGCATGACTTCAGGTGATGGCCTGTAGTGTTTGAGGGAACCGTGGTGCCACAACAGTACGTCACACGTCGCAGCATCCTGCATCATCATGTGTCATCTGTCATACAACGGTACCGTGATGTCATTTACTGTGCCAGGTGTATTTATGGACAATCTTCTTGTAGCTTAAGTACTCCTGTGGCCGGATAGATCCCACATCCGTCCCAGTAGAATATGAACGTTGCCAGGACGTCCATTCCATATCGGTGCCAGTATTTGGGATATCAAGAATCAATTACCAACAGCGGCGATAAAACTGAAAGCTAATTGGGAGGGCACCCGCTTGTACCATTGCCTTAAGCCTAAGTAACATACTGAACACTTTCTCAACAGCAATCTAAAAGTGTCAGCCAGAAGACATCATTCTGAAAACCAATGTCAGTAACCCGGGAGACCAACCTAAGTTTGACAGAATCTCCACCTGACTCTGTTTCTCTGCAGGGGAGTATGCCTGCCGCGTATGTTACAGAAAAAATGGCTCTGAGCACTATGGGACTCAACTGCTGAGGTCATTAGTCCCCTAGAACTTAGAACTAATTAAACCTAACTAACCTAAGGACATCACACACATCCATGCCCGAGGCAGGATTCTAACCTGCGACCGTAGCGGTCTTGCGGTTCCAGACTGCAGCGCCTTTAACCGCACGGCCACTTCGGCCGGCGCGTATGTTACAGCTCTGCCTATACGAGGCAAAAATTCGTCGTACTGAATGAAACTGCATGATTGACAGCTGAATGTCTGAAACTGTCAGCTACAGCCAAGGTTAACCGCTTGGCAGCTATTGCACACTTTGAAAGTCAAAAGGTTTAACTAAATCATTTACACTCACTCCATGGCTGTTAACCACCAAGATGTAGGTTCAAATCCAGGAGCAGTGTCCCTAGTTCAGCACCAGCACTCTGTCTCGACGTGACGACAAAGAGCCGGCCGCAGTGGCCGAGCTGTTCTAGGCGCTTCAGTCTCGAACCGCGCGACCGCACCGGTCGCAGGTTCGAATCCTGCCTCGGGCATGGATGTGTGTGATGTCCATAGGTTAGTTAGGTTTAAGTAGTTCGAAGTGCTAGGGGACTCATGACCTCAGAGGTTAAGTCCCATAGTGCTCAGAGCCATTTGAACCATTTATTGATGACATAGAAGAGCAAGGGTTAGATGTGACCAGCTTCAAACGTGAATTGACCCCGCTGAGTGTCTATCGCATGGAGGTACTTTTGACTGTACCTAGAGATAATTTAAAGGCGAAGATCAGGTCTTGGTAAATCCAGGTAGAATTTTCCAATGGACCGACACAATGCGAATGCGGAGGAGAGCCGGCAAGGGTTCACCTGTGCTCTGCCATTCTCCTCGTTGATCTTAGTCACGCAGTGATGAAGAGCTAATGAACATTGAAGGCGATGCAGTTGCTATTGCTCAATTCCGGACAAAAATGATTTAGTTAATTATGTTAATCGTGTAAATGGTAAATTGCGGAAGTTGTTATTGAAGTAGTATTCCTTAATACTGTAAATTCCTGTGATCTATAGTTGCGTGCAACTTCTAACGCGAGTAAATAAATACCACAGTTGTGGGTCAGTTCGTCTCAGCAGAAGACACGACAGCTTTATCGCAGCCTTCCCAATCGAATCAGTGCAGGCAGACAGGCCAGAGGGAGCGCGTCGTTATACCGAAAATTGGGCTCACACTGCCAAATTGTTCGTAAATTTGACTCTATTTTGTAATCGCTGAAAAACGATCATACACCTTCTCAACCCATGCAGTATCCTGTTCCCCTCCTTGGTCATTCGCTTTGTTTTGTCACTCAGCCTATAATTTGCTCGAACTGAGTGATGTCAGTGGAGGTATCATAACAATGTCATCTTGATGAGTAAAAGCGTCTCTCTTCCTCTATAATTTTTCAGACATTATGATCTTTCACTGTACGCATCCATCTTGTGTCTGGGTGTTTACTAATGTCATCTACTCGCCTTCCTTTATGTTATTGTCTCGGTGTTTTCTTACCACCTCCATTCGTCATTCATTCGTCTGGCTGCATATGCTCTCCATTTACATTTCATTTTCATTATTGTCATAATTACACCTAACACTCTAACACGCTAGCTGACCCATTTGTTCTCTCTCTCTCTATCTCTCTTTCTACCGATCTCTCTCTCTCTCTCTCTCTCTCTCTCTCTCTCTCTCTCTCACTCCCTCCCTCCCTCTCCTGTACGAGGCCCTCAAAATTACATATTAATATCCTTAACGTGTGCTTGCTCTAGAATTCTTGAGCATATTTGAAGTGCGTGTCGGAAAAATTTCCTTGGGATAGGTTTCTGTCCACAGATCAGCCCAGATGTTGCAAGCATCGCTCCTTCGAAATGCAGTTTGTCCTTTACTCGCGAACTATGTTTGAAGAGAAACGGGCTGATTTCATATCCTATATATCCGAAATGCATTTGACACGGTGCTACACTGCAGAATCTTAACGAATGTTTTCTGAGCATTCGGTGTAGGTTCATAGATTTGTGAGTGGCTGGGAGACTTCTTAAGTAATAGAACCCAGCTCTTTGTCCTCGACGGCGAGTCTTCATCAGAGACAACATAATGTGACAGGACCATTCTTGTTCTTTATATACACAATCTACATGATGTATAGGGTGAGAAGCAGTCTACTACTGTTTGCTAATGACACTATGCTGTAGGGGTAATTGATATCGTTGAGTGACTCTAGAACGATACAGGATTAGACGGAATTTACGTTTAGTGTGACGAAGAGCAGCTTGCTCTAAACGTATAAAAACGGAAATTAATGCGTATCAGCAGGAAAAACAGTGCTGAAATATTAGAATGCAGTATTAGTGCTGTGCTGCTGTGCACACCTATCCAGGCAGGCGCTGAAATGGAAAGAGCAAGTAAGGACGGTAACAGGGAAGGTGAATGGTCGACTTCGGCATAGTGGGAAAGTTTTAGAAAAGTGTAGTCATGTGCAAAGATTATCGCGTACAGAATACTTGTGGGAACCATTCTTGAGTACAGCCAGAGTATTTTGGCGCCCTACCACGTCAGATTAAAGGAAGATGCCGAAGCAATTCAGAGGCGTGCTGCCAGGTTCGTTAACGGTAGGTTCCTTCAACACGCGAGTGTCACGGAAATGCTTCGTGAACTCAAATGGAAATCCCTGGAGATAAGGTAACTTTCTTAACGAGAGACACTATTGAACGGCTGG
This sequence comes from Schistocerca americana, assembly GCF_021461395.2. Lineage (NCBI taxonomy): Eukaryota > Metazoa > Arthropoda > Insecta > Orthoptera > Acrididae > Schistocerca > Schistocerca americana. The sequence goes on along the minus strand of NC_060123.1, from coordinate 397,316,283 downwards.
CTGTAGAATGATTCTACTGCCGCGAAAGTACATTTCGCTTAAGAACCGTGAAGACGACATAAGAGAAATTAGGACCCATACAGAGGCATACACTGAGGTTGCAAAAGTCACTGGTTAGCGATATGCACATTGACAGATAGCGGTAGTATCCCACACACAAGGTATGAAACGGTGATTCATAGACGAAGCTGTCATTTGTACTCATGTGATTCATATGAAAAGGGTTCCGATATGATTATGGGTGCACAACGGGAATTAAGGAACTGATGGGACACTCCATTTCAGAAATCGTTAGGGAACTCAGTATAACTGGACCCACAGTGTCAAGAGTGTGCTGACGCCCATTACCTCTCACCATGGAGAACACAGTGGCCGACGGCCTTCACTTAACGACAGCGAGCAGCGGCGCTTCCGTAGAGTTATCAGTGGTAACACACAAGCAATACAGAGGGAAATAGCCGCAGATATCTATGTGAGAGTACGAGGAACGCTTCCGTTAGGCCAGGGTGGCGAAATCTGGCTTTAATGGGCTATTGCAGCAGATAACGGGCGCGAGTGCCTTTCTTAACACTACGACATCGCCTGACCTGCAGCGCCTCTCCTGGGTTCTTGACTGTATCTGTTGGACCCTAGACGATACGAAAAGCGTGGCCTAGTCATATGAGACATGATTTCAGTTGGTAAAAGCTGACGCTAGTTTTCGAGAGCGGCGCGTACCAACGAAACCCTGGACCCAGGTGGTCAAAAAGGCACTGTGCACAGTGTAGGTGGCTCCGTAATGGTGTGGACTGTGTTTGCCTGCAATTGAGTGGGTCCTCTGATTTATCTGAATATATCACTGGCTGGAGATGGTTATTTTCAGGTACATGGGGACCATTTTTAGCCATTCATGTACTACATGTTCCCTAGCAAGGATCGAATTTTTATGGATGGCAATACGCCATGTCAGAGGACCATAATTGTTCGCGACTAGTTTGAAGAACATTTTGGACAATTCGAGTGAATGATTTGGTCATCTAGAACTCCCGACATGAAACCCATCGAACATTTATGGGACATAATTGAGAGGTTAGTTTGTGCGGAAAATCGTGGAACCTGCAATACTTTAGCAATTATGGATGCCATAATGGCAGCACGGTTCAGTATTTCTGCAGGGGACCAACGATTTGTTGAGTCCATGCTAGTCGAGTTGCTGCACTACGCAGGACAAAAGGAGGTCTAACATGATGTTAGGAGGTATCCCGTGACTTTTGTCATCTCAGTGTGTATTCAGTCATTCCCTTACTCTTTTTTCCAGTGGAACAGGAAAGAAAATTGCCCTTTGTGGTACAAGGTACCCTATACCCTACACCACATGGTACTTTGCGGAGTGTATATGTGGATGTGGATGTAGATGTAGAGAAACATCACTGCTCCCATTCAAGCAATTGGAAGAATGGGACCTCGCCCCTGGTTGTCGCCATCGATGGCCGTAAGGGGCAATACAGAACATTCATTTAGCGCTGAACACAATGTGACTCCAGTCATCAGCAATTCATTCTTCCCAGTCACAGCACCACTCCAAACGCCTGTATTTCTGTTGTGAGCTACGCGTGGAACGGCAATTCTCTAGTCTGGCTGCTGCCAAGTCTACAGCCACTGGTGTGCTACATCACAGAATGTGTTGCCACAGGTGTGAAGATGTGATGTGGTTGGCGCAAAATTCGAAGATCCTCACTTGTGCTGGTCTTACATGGTCCACCGGAACCTTCACAGAGTACACTCCCTCTGACTTTGCCATGCAGTCTAACATCGGGTTGCTGTCACATCCGAATGTCAATCAAATCAATATATGGCACAATTCGACCAGCCAGTCAAGTAAATAGCCATTACGAAAAATGGTTCAAATGGCTCTGAGGTAATCAGTCGCCTAGAACTTAGAACTAATTAAACCTAACTAACCTAAGGGCATCACACACATCCATGCCCGAGGCAGGATTCGAACCTGCGACCGTAGAGTAACCATTATGAGGTCACTTTCAAACTCCAGCTGATAACACGGTTTCACACGAGCATACGGCACTTGCGCGTCCTTCTCAGTAACATCCGACGCAGTTCACACCACTTACGTGCGCCATTAGGCGTGGTAAAATAACTGAACACGTAGAAAACTAATGCACTTTGGTGGCTGTTTTATCTGTCACTCCTGCCATTTACATACCCGTCGAAGGTGTGCACGTGTACGAGGTTACATTGACATCAGACCATGTCTTCCAGATGCTTTACTTCTTTTATTAGGCAATGTATATCGTATAGCTTCTTGTTGAGTGTGTTATGGAGGCCCTACACCAATTAGTTCTCCCTCACAACGATACGTACTACTATGAATCGGCGCAGTAATTGACATCTACATAATGCGACAGTAAATTGGACAGCGGCCACCCGCAGCTTCATTCTCTGCTCGAGCACCTTTTGGATATGAATATCGCAGAGACGCAACGTTGCTCAGCAGCTGTCTCCCTAGCTGCGTTAACAGTTTTCCAGTGACTGGGGTCGAAGCAGAGTCCTCCGTTTAGCAATCTCATACGTTGATTACTACGTGATTGATGTAAATTCCCATATTTGGGGGAAGGGTTTACCAGTTTTCTAACTCGTTTTAGGTCACCCGCCTACAGTAACAGGGCACCTGTCTTGTAGATACACTTAATGCGTCTTTAAAGTCATGGTGTGCATTGCCTACTGCATCGCCATGTCGTTGACTATTGCTAATTGCTCTGCATTTTAGGTTTAGTTTCTCATCCCAAGGACAAGAGGGTTTCCTGAAACTCTTTCATCTCTCCCACCTTCTTTGAAAAGTCAGTTGGCAGAATGAGGAGGACATCTCGTGCCGGAAGTCTAGCTTCATAACTTATGGCTAAAATTAGGAGAGAGAAAGCTTAGAATTTAATATCTGGTTACAAACAAAGTCACAAGAAGCGAATGCTAGGCCAGAAAAGGGCTGAGGCGTGTTCGGTTGTGTTAAGCTGCGAAAAGAAACCTCAAAATAAATATGTACAGATGGCTATCCTGAGAGTTGAACCTAGCATCATCCGAGTACCACTCTGATGCCTTAAAAACCGATCCACCTTTCTCCTTGCATAATATTGTGTGTGGCGGTTGTGCGAATCCTTGTTACAACCGAGAAACTAATTGGTACATTTCTATACGGCATAAGAAGATTAAAAAAATTGTACAGAATTGTGTCTGCAGCTTACGTAAAAACTATCTGGAGATTAAAATCATCAAGTTTTCAGTTTAAATATCCGACATAGAATCAATGGGTGAGCCAGTGTATATTTGCTCGTATCATCTTTCACTAATGGTCGTGAAGTGTCGATAAATGCATGTAGAATTGTAATGAACAATGTGTTAAGAAATGACGACAGAGCACATTTCCGCGGAAACCACGCTCAGCATTGTCATACTTCTATATAAGGAAAGACGCTGGGAAATATATGCAGTTTCAGAGACAGTCTGCTATGAGCATACAGCATACTGCAGATACGAACGTATTTGGACAACGCTGCTGCCGTATACAAGTCGTTGGATGTGAAGAAACTGACGGGGTGGGGGTGTCGATGGTGTTTGAGAACGATACGCAAGTATCCCGTTGTGTTTGAGCACATATGAGCTCCCAGGACTCGCTGTAAACTCTTGCTCAATTACTCTGGCTTTCTCTTCTTCCGAGGCTTTCATTTAGTTGAGCACGACGACAAGCCTCTGGAAGCACAAAAGATGAGGGGGTAGCAGCGTCGAAGATGTTAGCGAACATTACGATGGTATGAGTTGGTGTCTGAGGACATACCAGGTCTCGCGATACACAGTGAACTCTTGCTTATGTACTGTCGTTTTCTTTCAGAGCCTTGAATTTATTAGAGTACGACACCGCGGTCACCGACGCCGCCGCCGCTGTGAACAAGTCGCTGGGACCACAAAAGCAGAGGAGGTGAGGGCGTCCGAGCCGTTTGCAAACGACACGAATGCACAACGTCGTGACTTACAGTTTAGGCCCTTACAAGAAGACACGTGCAGACGAACGAGGAGCAATATAACTGAACTGTACTGGATTCCATTTTAAAGCATTTGTAAATAAGACAAAATAAAATTACAACATAAGTAAACCGAGTTTTTGTTCTAACTGCTATAGCGGTTGACGTGTAGGCACAAGAGACACAAAAGCATTTCCTCTCAGGCTTATAAATACATACAACCGGTACAAGAAATCTTTTTTAGTAAAACTGAACTTGTACTAACGGCAATAGCGGTGGATGAATGGGAAATATATCAGTTTTGGACTCATAATTTTTACCAGAGACGCAAAAATAATTATCCCAAGTTGATAAAACCTACATCCCATACAGAGAAATTGATTTTTTATTTATGTTGATTACATATGTGTCACTAAATCTAGTACTGCCCTGAATATTTCCCTTAAGAATATACAAAACTACATGTGACGACAGTACCAACCGATTACTGTTGCTGAGTTGCTCTTCAACAGCATCCCTTACGAGCAAACCAGTTGCGTGTTTATCTACGTTTACGCGTACTTTCGGTACAGGGTCTACGCACTGCTCTGGTAAGAAGTAATAGCTCCATGTGGTCATAGGGTCCAGCCGCGCCCGTATTCTTTCATGCCCTGCAGCTAATTCGCTGCAAATAATATGTAGCTGTGATCTACGAATTAATAAAATACACAGAAATACAAAATAAGTGTTAAAACAAGGGTTCTGATCTGCTATCTGTAAGTTATGCGACCGAGAATTGTGTTGAATAACATTTATTCAAGAAAGGACATCTCCAATAAACAGGTAGTGGTCCTGCTATATTCAGTTAAAATACAGACAGGAAAAACCCTTATGAAATGCAGTAAAGTTACATTGAGAGCCTTACAAGAATTGTAACAAAATCCCCAACCAAATATTCGTCTGAGACTCCCGAAACTAGCAAAATCCCCAAACTAAATAGTCATCTGAGACTCCCTAAACTAAGGCCATTTCGTGACCACAATGCACGAAAGTTTCTCTGGCTCAAAATAGTTCAGATTTCAACAAGATTCACACAGTAACATAGGTGATACGAAGAATAGTAGCTCATACTGTGTCTATTATCAGTTCCGTTAATCAAGCGGAAAAAGGGTGCTGCTATGGAGCACACTGAAACCTCTCGATCTATAAATCCCGTTCAGATATATAATACCGGCTGTTCACCACCCAAAATCAAACAGCTCCACGACTGAATTGCGCCCGTCACCGCTGGCAGGTCTGACTTCTTCAAGAACTCGACCTAAAGTGTCCAGAATCGCTCCCTTGATCTCTTCAATCGAACAGCCCCGGGTTGCACTTGACTCTAGCGGTAGTCCGCCACTGTCCAAGTCTCATTGACTGAAGGCCATAACCATTAAAGATACATCGTTCTCAAGCTCTACAGACAAGATTTGACTCAATTGGCCCCGTTTCCGCACTAAACTAATATATCTTACTGTGTAACAGTATTTAAATAAAGGAATTCGGTTACATTCAGGCCATGTACAACAAATATAAGTGATAATTGGTTCATAAGTAAATAAGCCAACACTCGTGCCCAAGTGCGCTCACATTAAATGACAACGAGTTGTCGTTAGATAGTGTTAAAAACAATTGCTAAGGCCTGCTTGTCAGAAGTGTCTTTTCGCATTCTTTTGCAAAGGTGGTGTCGGTTGACACATGCGATTGACCACTTATAAATTAGCATAGATTTTTAGTAGCACTTTCAATTTACATTTAAATAAAGTATTTTCACTGCATTCATTTTCTGTATAAATGTGGAGAATACGAAGTCCTGACAAACATTTGCATAGTAAGAAGATAGGTAAGACGTCGTAAATCAAATAGATACAGGTATGTAACTTTCAGGCATGATAGCTATAGTGCCATGCTATCATCTGAGAGAGCGTTTGTTGAAATCTCATGAAGCCACAAAAGTTGTTCATTCAGAGGGTCATTGTGAAAATGTTTATTCGCTATGAGATATTATCGTCGGAAGTTTTAAAGATATTGCGATACTATTCTATCACTGGGTGCACCTCATTTTTGTGAGATCGCAAACGTATTCAGATTTGCATTAATATTTTATGTGAGTTATTGTCGAATCTAAAAGAGGTCAACTTGGCAACCTTTAAAAGTGTCTGACACTCCTCTATTTCCTTGAGCATTTTCTGCACAGAGGTAATGAGAGCATCAGCCATCCGAATTCTCAGCCCCAGGATTTAGCAGTTTCCGGCGAAGCTCTCATTGTCTCTGCACCTGTGCACACCTGGGGCTGATACATCAACTAGTCAGGCAGGTAGTGTGCCGTGGACCCGCTAGCGTTCAGCCGTGCAACAAAATTCATCTCTCCCTGTACCAGGCCTAGGTGGATGAATAATTCGCCCACAAACTCGTAACGTTACAATGTAGCTCAGAAGTATGTGCTGCCAGTAGGCAAGAAGCCTATGATTCTCGCTTACATCTGCCTCACGCATAGAGCCTGTTGTGCCTTCCCTGCAAATACCGTTCACTCTGGGATCACATTAACGTATTGTCCAACATGACGCCGAAGTGTGCTCAGTTCAGCTTCGTCGCAACGAACGATCACTGGTACACTGTATTTGGAACTTAATATGAACATTGTACTGCTGAACCTCTTACGTGAACGGCAATAGGCATGCCGCCTCCATCTTACGGGCCACGTAATTCAGTGGCGTCGACAGGGCATGCGATGACGAAGAGACACCACGGTGGAACCAGCGTTGCTGGTCACACAGAATGGTGGAGTCAGTGACACCAGCTAGTAGAACTGATGGCAGAATTACACCGCCATAACAAGAGAGATATTTTAAATGTGACGGGCATTATGGTATCAGAGGAAATGAAAATGTCAACGTTGTCGCTGAGAAGATTAATCACCATGGCGCATAAGCGTAGGACTGTTTTCCGTGAAAAGACTTTCTTAAAGAGGTACGACGGTAAATCGGACTCCTGGAATAACATGTGGCGCTTACTTACCAACAAGAGTTATGCAGATATACTGCAGAATATGCCCACACGTGAACGGCATAAATCACAGAAAATTCCTCGTCACTGATTTTTGTCTCCGCCTTAATCACGGGAGATCCATGCAGCACTTCTGTCGTGTACAATGGATTGAAATACACCTGCGTGACTGGGATGTGGAGGAGAACGCCGAATATTTATTCGGTTTTCTGAATGGTACCACGATACACTCAATTTACAACGCGCTCGCGCGTCCCTCACCAGTTCAGAAGAATGCGCTACCTATATACAGACACTGGCGACTTTTAATTACTTCTGGCTGACGTATAGTATCAGTGCTCCGTCTCTTCAAAATGAACAAAAGTTATTTGCTGAACACGGTGTGTTTGTAAATTATAAGAGGTTGTGCCATATGTTAGTTGAGCCATGTCTGGTTCATGCTATGTGCTGGTTAAAGCTTCACTGCGATTCTGTCTTTAGTCTCCCGCGTTTATCGCGATTATGCTATTATCCTCTCCTTCCGGGGTGGCAGCAGCGGTTTGTAGCGATATCCTGACCTTGGACTATCTTTGAGCTGGCACTTTTATTTTCCGGCTGGGCGGTGTCCGACCAGTCGGACGGTTACCGTGGAGCAGCGAGGAATTCTCGGCGGGGCGTAGTTTGGCCGGGGCCCGCTGGCGGTCTCTACGCGGTGTCGGAGTGTGTGGCGCTGTTCCCATTGAGAGGAGGTCAGTGGCTCACCGACCCTGGACACGAAAGTTCAGTTTTGATTTAACCTACCAGTATGTCAAGACTGTTCGCATTGTGTCGTTTGGAGTTCATTGTCGGCTGTTGGAATATTCCCGCGAGCAAGATCGTGGTTTTCAAGTTGGAAAATTCTAGTCACCCTCCGGTGGAGTTTCACTGTATTTGGTTATTTGAATTGAAGTGTACCAGCGGAATCTTCTGCGTTGTGGCCTTTAACGTTCCGGTTACCTGCCCTGGGCGTTGACGTAAATTCCAGGCAGTGTAGTTTACTTATCGTGTTGTTGCTGTTCAGCACGGCGTGTAGTTTGACAGCTCCATGTATCATTGGCTGTGGGCGCCAATATCTTCTATGTTGTTCCCTGTTGGGCCCTGGTCGGGCGAAGTGAAAGTTATCTTGACGGTGGGTTCGCTGACTGTCGGTCGGTTGGGTTGTCGTCGGAACGTGAGTGGTTGGCCCGACTGCCTGTCTCACCTAAGCGAGCGTTAGTGTTTGAGTTACATGCCGACCCTCGAACATCTGGTCGCCCTTGTGTGTACTGCCTAATTTTTTTTAATTTGTTCTTTATGTTGGTACTTGTATGGTTTCTAGCTGCTTTTGTGTTTTAAATTTCAGTTGTTTTACTCCTAAGGCCTCCGCCCTAGTTTAAAGTACTGTTTCACGTAAGCCCTTTCGCATTTAATATGTTTTTTTGATTTTTAAGTCTTCGGCCTTCAGCAGATTTGACAGTAACTGTTTACTTCAGCCTGTCTAAAGAACTGTTTTACGATAAGGCTTGCCTCTTAAATTTCTGATTATGCTTGTGTTTTAAGTTATTGGCCTTCAGCCGTTTTTAAATTAATGTGACTTTCAGCCGGTAAGTCTCAAAGATTAAAGCTGTGAGCTTAAAAAAAATTTTTGGGCCCTTGTAATGTTTGATCTAATAATAACGTTGTTTTTCAAGTGTAACTGACAGACCCTTATTTTAGCCCTTTTCCACAATTTATTATATCTGTCCTGGGAGTTAAGCAGGGCATTTCAGTAGCATCTGCCCTTTGCATTAATCCACGAGTAACGAAATAGCTGGAACCCATGATAACCGGTAATTAGTATCTGCACATAACAATATACTGTCCAAATAGAGCTACTTTCGATCTACTTTGCAATCTACCAGCAACTGAATTCGACAGTTACTGAAAACTATCGCCTCGAGACCACACAAACCTGTAAAATACACAGGCGAGTGAGCTTCCTAAACACAGACGTGTACGTTTTTTTTTTTTTTTTTCCTTCCGATTCGTCGTGCGAAGAATATTGGTAACAGATGCAAACTTCCATCCAGGATATATGAAAATCGCGCTCCGAGAAATTTGCACCCAACCATAAATCTATGAAATTTGCACCCAGTTTACCTGGAAACTACCCGCTGACTGCGTGACTGCCTGCCTGCGCCCCGAGTCCTCATTCGCCCGCAGTAGGGCGCTATGCGGCCCTGTCCGAGCTGCGTCGACCCCGTCATGCAAATGACAAACGTCAGCAAAATATCCTGCTGTCGGAAGAAGATAGCGAGCGACACCAATTTTATGCATAACGCTCCACGATATTTTCTCTTACATATGCATTTTACACCGTTTCCTCGTGTTATAAGTTTGATATCCTATTTCTCTTTTTGTGATGGATATCTACATTTACGTGTACATATACGTGACTACTTTGCATATAATAATTAAGTGCCCGGCAGAAAGCTCATCGAAGCGCTTTCACACCATTTAGCTACCGTTCTACACTCTAACAGTGCGGTATAGACGAACACCTAAGTCCTTCCGTACGATCTCTGATATATTTTATTACGATGATCATTTCTCCCTACGTAGGCGGGCGTCAACGTGTAACCTGCCCCTCACTTATCGACTTTAATGACAGTGAAAAATTAAAACGTGTGTACCTAATGGAAATTTGGGAAAAGTGATCGTCACCGAAGTTAATCTGTCGGTAAAGAGGGAGGAAGGGTTACATCTAAATGAAAGGAAAAATGCAAATGAAACTGGTGGAAATTAATTTTGAAAAAGGGTAAAGTTAACAAAAAAGTAAATGTGCGGTCGTTACGTAAACAATTAACTGTCGTTAATTAGATATTTGAGATTTGGGTAAAATTACGATCGCCAGTCCTATGGACAACTACTATAATAACTGAAAAAGAAAGGTTAATGCACATATAATTAGCACTAAAAGCATGGCAACTGAAGGTTGACACGTGTTGTGTGAAAACTAAATGTTTGTCAGAAGTAATAAATTTCGCTACACTCTAACTTAATTTAGCAAAAGAATTAACAAAACCGGAAAATTGAAAGTTGATTTAGTGACTGAAATTAATTGTGAACTTTGTTTCTGAAGCACTACTAATTTAAATAAAATAAGGTTAGTCTTGGGCTACGTCAACAATCATCTCAAAAGCAACTTGAATCTACGCAATTTAGAAATAAGAGTTTTTACTTTGAACTTGAATTAAGTGATTTTGAACAATTAACAATAGTAAAATATACACTCCTGGAATTTGAAATAAGAACACCGTGAATTCATTGTCCCAGGAAGGGGAAACTTTATTGACACATTCCTGGGGTCAGATACATCACATGATCACACTGACAGAACCACAGGCACATAGACACAGGCAACAGAGGATGCACAATGGCGGCACTAGTACAGTGTATATCCACCTTTCGCAGCAATGCAGGCTGCTATTCTCCCATGGAGACGATCGTAGAGATGCTGGATGTAGTCCTGTGGAACGGCTTGCCATGCCATTTCCACCTGGCGCCTCAGTTGGACCAGCGTTCGTGCTGGACGTGCAGACCGCGTGAGACGACGCTTCATCCAGTCCCAAACATGCTCAATGGGGGACAGATCCGGAGATCTTGCTGGCCAGGGTAGTTGACTTACACCTTCTAGAGCACGTTGGGTGGCACGGGATACATGCGGACGTGCATTGTCCTGTTGGAACAGCAAGTTCCCTTGCCGGTCTAGGAATGGTAGAACGATGGGTTCGATGACGGTTTGGATGTACCGTGCACTATTCAGTGTCCCTCGACGATCACCAGTGGTGTACGGCCAGTGTAGGAGATCGCTCCCCACACCATGATGCCGGGTGTTGGCCCTGTGTGCCTCGGTCGTATGCAGTCCTGATTGTGGCGCTCACCTGCACGGCGCCAAACACGCATACGACCATCATTGGCACCAAGGCAGAAGCGACTCTCATCGCTGCAGACGACACGTATCCATTCGTCCCTCCATTCACGCCTGTCGAGACACCACTGGAGGCGGGCTGCACGATGTTGGGGCGTGAGCGGAAGACGGCCTAACGGTGTGCGGGACCGCAGCCCAGCTTCATGGAGACGGTTGCGAATGGTCCTCGCCGATACCCCAGGAGCAACAGTGTCCCTAATTTGCTTGGAAGTGGCGGTGCGGTCACCTACTGCACTGCGTAGGATCCTACGGTCTTGGCGTGCATCCGTGCGTCGCTGCGGTCCGGTCCCAGGTCGACGGGCACGTGCACCTTCCGCCGACCACTGGCGACAACATCGATGTACTGTGGAGACCTCACGCCCCACGTGTTGAGCAATTCGGCGGTACGTCCACCCGGCCTCCCGCATGCCCACTATACGCCCTCGCTCAAAGTCCGTCAACTGCACATACGGTTCACGTCCACGCTGTTGCGGCATGCTACCAGTGTTAAAGACTGCGATGGAGCTCCGTATGCCACGGCAAACTGACTGACACTGACGGCGGCGGTGCACAAATGCTGCGCAGCTAGCGCCATTCGACGGCCAACACCGCGGTTCCTGGTGTGTCCGCTGTGCCGTGCGTGTGATCATTGCTTGTACAGCCCTCTCGCAGTGTCCGGAGCAAGTATGGTGGGCCTGACACACCGGTGTCAATGTGTTCTTTTTTCCATTTCCAGGAGTGTAGTATATATCAAGCTGAGCTGCAGTCACAGGTAAGCTAGAATATGGTAACAAAACTCACACTCTTAATTTGTGCCTGTGTAATCTAAATATAGTTCTGTTTGGTTATTGTAGCCAGCTATGAATACTTTAACTGAAATTTGAAATTAAAGCAGTGAAATGGAATGCTATTACTTAAATGCTGGCGTTTGAATTTCAACAACACTTGGGTTCATTTCGGAAAAGGAAGGGACCCTGCTTGGTAATGCAATTTGGACAATGAGCAACAAAGGTTCATGCTAAATTGCTGTATTTTAGTGATGCAAATGAACAGTTTGAAAAGCTGAGGTCTGCTATACAGTTCCAAAACTTTACATGCTTTCAGTCTTCCTTGCTGGTTGATTGAAGATTTCAAGTCATCCATCGAGGAGGTGGCGACAACCACTTATTGTCGGCCATCGCCGTTGCAGAAGCTGGATGTTGGTGCGCCTTCTTCTCGACACGGTCACCTGGTGAAACAGGCTCTTGATGTGTGCCAGCTAATGTTACCCGTCCGCGACACCATGCCAGAAACTATTGTAGCAAGTCGAGCGCAATTACATGCTGCGAAACCCCGAAAGCGGGGCAAGTCATGGGAGCTTCACTCAACACACCTGCTCCACCGCCCTACTCCAGCCAGACACTCGCGCTGCCCATGCTCCATGCGGCAGAGTTAATCCTACCCAAGATCTTAAACACTTTGGTCCCCCACACGACCTATCGATGTAACCGTTCGATAGCATAGTTTTCACTAGGCAAGACTCAGCGTAAAAATACAAATAATATTTACAAAACAAACCCATTATACATACATATATATATATATATATATATATATATATATATATATATATATATATATATATAACAATTATAATATATAAAGACACTGTCATATCTTCAGGTAACAAAATAAGGAAAACATTTATAGTACAATAGATGTCAATAGGAGGGTATGCATTTCCGGTGTTACAAAGGAAACACTTTCGCAATAGAGGGAGCAATTTCGAGATTGAAATTTCCTGAACTCGCCGGAAAGGTTTCATGACTGCCACCCCAATTCACATATCATACCCGTGACACCCTGAAACAATCCCTTATAACCCACTGTTATTGACTAGTGGATTATAGTCTAACAGTTTAGAATAGTTTGACCGTGGGAAACTGAGAAAGGCTGATCGGTTAATATTTGCACGGCAGATGTTTCGTATCAAATCCAACAAAGCTAATTAGGATGGCACGTAATCACGGTGCACAAATGAACACTTAAAAACATCAACAAATCACTCAATTAATGCCATTAACGTATTTGCTGTAGGTCAGCCCCACGGTGTTCTGTGACAGACACAGCCATTGAAGAATTGTAAACGCGGTCGACCGTCCTGCCGAAATCCGCTCAGCTTGCTTAGTAGTCAAGCCATTTCTTTCAGGAGTGCTAGTTCTGCAGGGTTCGCAGGAGAGCTTCTGTAAAGTCTGGAAAGTAGGAGATGACGTACTGGCAGAAGTACAGCAGTGAGGACGGGGTGTGACTTGTGCTTGGGTAGCTCAGATGGTAGAGAACTTGCCCGTGAAAGGCAAAGGTACCAAGTTCGAGTCTCGGTCCGGCACACAGTTTTAATCTGCCAGGAAGTTTCAGTCAAGTACTTATATTCTCGGAGTCTCAACACTGAATACTCTCTGGCGCACTGGGAGCTCGACTATCGATAGAACCTACTGCGACTTGCGTGAGGCAAAGATATATTGTTCTCAATACGTAAGGGTCGGTCGGACCCTTACAACCCTCTTCCCTATTTCACGATAATACAAAACGAGCTACCCTTCTTCGGATTTTTTCGATGTACTCCGTCAATTCCGTCTGATATGAACCTCATACCGCACAGCAATACTTACAAGAGAACGGACAAGCATAGTGTAGGCAGTTTCTCTAGAAGATCTGTTGCATTTTCTGTTCTGTTAATAAAACGCGCTCTTTAAATTGCCTTCCCCACGACGCTACCTATGTGATCTTTCCAATTTTATTAATTTGTAACTCTTATCCATAGATACTTAGTTGAACGAACAGCTTTTTGGATTTGTGTGATTTACCGTGTGACCAAAATTTAGCGGATTCCTGTTAGTACTCAATTGTACTTTTCATTATTTAGAGTCAGTTGCCACTTTTAGCACCATACTGGTGTATTGTAACAATAAGTCATTCAATAACTTTGCAGTTCGCTTTGCTACTCCACTGAAGAGCCAAGAAACTGGTACACCTGCCTAATATCGTGTAGGCCTGCCGCTATCACGCAGAAGTGCCGCAGCGTGACGTGGCATGGACTCGACTAGTGTCTGAAGTAGTGCTGCATGCAGTTGACACCATAAATCCTGCAGGGCTTCCCATAAATCCGGAAGAGTACAAGGGGATGGAGATCTCTTCTGAACAGCACGTTGCAAGGCATGCCAGATATGCTCACTAATGATCATGTCTGGAGAGTTTGGTGGCCATTGGAAGTGTTTAAACTCAGAGGAGTGCTTCAGGAGCCACTCTGTAGAAGTTCTGGACGTGTGAGGTGTCGCATTGTCCTGCTGGAATTGCCCAAGTCAGTCGTAATGCACAGTGGACATGAATGGGTGCAGGTGGTTGTGCAAGATGTTTACTTAAGTATCCCCTGTCAGTGTCGTATTTAGATGTATCAAGGACCCCACATCACACCAACTGCACACGCCCCACATCGTTACAGGACCTCCACCAGCTTGAACATCCCCCGGCTGCCATGAAGGGTTCATGGGTTGATGAGGTTGTCTCCATTCCCGTACAGGCCCATCCGCTCGATGCAATTTAATATGAGACTCGTCAGACAAGGCCACATGGTTCCAGTCATCAACAGTTCAATTCAACAGTGGTATTTTGACGGACCCAGATGAGGCGTAACACTTGTTAACGGCCCAGCACTGAAAAATGTCGCAGTTATCGGAAGGGTTGGACTTCTGTCAAGTTCAACGATTATCTTTAGTCGTTTTTTGTCCAGTTTTTTCAGGATCTTTTCCGGTCGCAGGTATGTCGGTGATTTGATGTTTACCTCCTGATATTCACAGTACTCTCGTGATATTGTCATATGGGAAAATTCCCACTTCATCGCTGCCTCGGAGATTCTGTGTTCCATCGTTTGTAGCCTATTACAACATAAGGTTCAAATTCACTTAAATCCCGATAACATGTTACCGTAGCAGCAGTAACCGATCTAACAATGTAAGATGGCGTGGTCTCCTGACCTTCATTTCTTACATATTCCGTCCTCACCATCGTATTCTGCACATCAAGATGCTTCATTCAAACCCAAACTCGATAAGGTGGAGTCAATTTTGTATGAATTGATGTAAGCGATATGAAAATCTAACAAGTGAATCGCAAGTGCACACTGAGGATGAAAAAGTCGAGGCTGGCGTACACAACATGATGGCCACAGGAATTTTAGTTCTAGGGAGGCGGCCGGCCCGCTGGGAGGTCCGTCCCTTCAGAGGGGTGGGTCAACAGCACACCTACTTCGGCAGAAATGAAGGCCCAAAGAGAGGATAGCTTTTGCCAGAGCGAAGGGATAACGACCCCAGTGTTCAACTTAAAAGCAAATTCCACTACATTGTGTGGGAGCTCCCAGAAGACTCATTTTTTCATGGACCGACTGTGTAGTTACGCAGTTCTCGCAGGAGGACAGTATACGCCTAATGGAGATGCTACCTATTTCCGCATTGGTCGATTTAAACAAAACGTCATTCCCTCGCTTAAAAGAGCAACGCTGACTGGCGGAATATTTCTGACACAAAGAGCCAGAGGAGTGAGGGAAGACAGCAACTTTTCCAGAGAAAGGGGCCGTTCCATTGTCGCTCTTGGAGGAAGAACACATAACGAGAATGAGTACACTCGTACGTGTACGCAAAGAGTGAGGAATAAGGTCTCTCCTCAGTACCTCACTGGGAGAGCACCTTGTCATTAGCGAATCGGAGTGATAGCCTATATTGAGTCGCTCGTGATTAAGTGTTGTTCACTGTGTGGGCCGCCACAATTATTGTGTGGTGTGAACATGGACAGAGTACTAGTTAAACGCCTGTGAGCGAATATTGAGTGGCATCGTGATGGACTGGTTATCTGACCGGTGTACCATGCCAATAGTTAGACTAGGTGCGGATGGGAGTCCTTGACTTCATCAAGGCATAGGGGGAGTTTGGCGAAGGTCAATCGAGATAGAAAGAGATAGATGTGTCATTTGTCAGCAGCGAGCGACGCAGGCAGCAGTCGTCGCAGCTCACGGTATTGTGTGCTACAGTGTGTGCAAGCCCCATCTGTCCTCCATAACGGTACACTCCACTACATTTCTCAAGCGACAGCCTTGACCATACCTAGAAAAGTTTGTCACATTGTGTAGGCGCTGCCCTCAGCCATTCTGCCGAGTAAATAACATTCTTAATGAAAAGGGAGAAAAGAACCTTTCCATACTTCGTACAATAATAGCGTTCCTATCCATAAGAGGTAATTTACTGTTCCAAAAAGAACCCGGAAATTTATTAATTTATAAGAAAAAGTTTCACTTGATGTATCAGAATTTTTTTGCAATAAATAATAGTTTTAGTTCGTTTAATGTTTTTCTTACACAAACTAGCAGTACTTTAGTACCTAAGTATTCCACTAGTTATGTAAAAATATAGAATATTTTGGTGTCTTTTCCTTACAGCACATGGCTCCAGAAGGTATTTGTTGTTGTATGTTTTTCAAGCAGTTGTTGTTGGTACATTAGGAGCGTCTGTCGGTCTTCTATACTAGTGTGGGGTGGAAATTGTTTCTTGCAGGAGCCAAGGTGCTTGTTGGATCAATCCTTTGCGCAACTTGACAAAATAAAACCCTCACACTAACCACAACTGTGCCAGACGCTTGTTGTCTTATAAAGGCGTAGCCGACCGCAGCATCGTATTCTGCCTGTTTATTTATATCCGTATTTGAATACGCATGCCTATAGCCGTTTGTTTGGCGCTTCAGTGTATAATGACTTTACTATACGATATATAACAGCATCATCTGCAGGGAATCTAAGAAGATTGCTCAGATTGTCTCCTAAAGCATTTTTGTAGGAACACCAAAAGGCTTCTTTGGAAACAGCTGATGACTCCCCGCCATTGATTTTGTGACAGGAATTCACACATTCAGTCGCAATACTGAGGCGATGTTCCATAGACATGCAGTTTGATTAGAAGTTGCTTGTGGGGAACGGTGTGAAAAGCCTTCTGGAAATCAATATGAGATCCACTATCGATAGCACTCATTACTTAGTGTGAATAGAGTTAGCTGTGGTTCACATGAACGATATTTTCTGAATCCGTACGGATGGTTCAAATGGTTCAAATGGCTCTGAGCACTATGGGACTTAACAGCTATGGTCATCAGTCCCCTAGAACTTAGAACTACTTAAACCTAACTAACCTAAGGACAGCACACAACACCCAGCCATCACGAGGCAGAGAAAATCCCTGACCCCGCCGGGAATCGAACCCGGGAACCCGAGCGTGGGAAGCGAGAACGCTACCGCACGACCACGAGATGCGGGCAATCCGTACGGACTATAGGTCAATCGACCATTTCCTTATTGGTAATTCATTGTGTTCAAGCACAGTATAAGTATGTTGCAGAATCCTAATGAAAATCTACATCCGTGACACGGGGCTACAATTCAGCGAATTACTCTTATTTCTTTTCTGGAGTATTAGTGTGACCTGTGCAACTTTACCTTTCTTTAGTACGGATCTGTCGTCGAGCGAGCGGTTGTATATGATCGCTAAAGATTGACTTATTGCATCAGCAAATTTTGAAACGAAATTAATTCGTATGCAGTTTGGACCAGAAGACTTGCCTTTATTAAGTGACTTGAATTGTTTCACTAAGCCAATGATATACTTCAATGTTATTCATGTTGGCAGCAGTTACTTCAGAACTAGCGTTAAACAATGGATCTAGGAATGTACTATAAACCCCTATGCAGACTATCAGTCCTGGAGGGACAGCGATGACAGCAGCCTCTGAGACATTTAAGCAATCATTCTTTGCGTGATCCATACGAGGTGTGGCTAGAAAAAAACCGGACTAGTATTGGTGAAACAATAAAACGAATGCAATAAGGCTGAAAGTCGCGTGGCCTGTCACGTGACTCTCGCTCCGCCTACTGCTCGAGTTTCATCTGCCTCCTGCACTCAGTCTGCCCGTGGCGTCTGTTTTTAGTAGTTGACGTTTTGTCTGTGCGTCGGAAAATGTTGAGTGTACAGAAAGAACAGCGTGTTAACATCAAATTTTGTTTCAAACTAGGAAAATCTGCAAGTGAAACGTTTGTAATGTTACAACAAGTGTACGGCGATGATTGTTTATCGCGAACACAAGTGTTTGAGTGGTTTAAACGATTTAAAGATGGCCGCGAAGACACCAGTGATGACACTCGCACTGGCAGACCATTGTCAGCAAAAACTGATGCAAACATTGAAAAAATCGGTAAACTTGTTCGACAAGATCGCCGTTTAACAATCAGAGCAGTGTCTGAGTTAACAGGAGTTGACAAGGAAAGTGTTAGGCAGATTCTTCATGAAAGTTTCAACATGAACAAAGTGTGTTCAAAAATGGTTCCAAAGTGTCTCACAATTGAATAGAAGGAACGCCGAAGAATGATTTGTTCTGACATCCTGGAAAACATTGAAAGTGATCCCACCTTCTTACAAAATGTTATTACTTGCGATGAATCGTGGTTTTTTACTTACGATCCCGAAACTAAACGCCAATCGATGCATTGGAAAACTCCTGGTTCTCCACGACAAAAAAAAGCACGAATGTCAAAATCGAAATTCAAGGCAATGATGATTGTTTTTTTTTGACATCAAAGGGATTGTGCACATTGATTGGGTACCAGAGGGACAAACAGTGAATCAACATTACTGCATTAGCGTCCTGGCTACCCTACGTGAGCGAGTACGGAGAAAACGGAACGATTTGTGGAGAAAAAAGTCATGGATCCTTCACCAAGACAATGCCCCAGCTCACAGTGCGTTGTCAGTGAAGACGTTTTTGGCAAAACACAACATTCCCATCTTAGATCATCCACCCTACTCACCTGATTTGGCCCCCTGTGACTTTTTTCTTTTCCCTAAAGTCAAGTCAGCTTTAAAAGGAACTAGATTTGAGACTGTTGAAGCAGTAAAAGAAAAAGCGACGGAAGTAATGTATGGACTTACCGAAAATTATCTGCAGCATTGCTATGAACAGTGGAAAATTCGTATGGAGCGGTGTAGAGACCGAGGAGGAGAGGACATTGAAGGAGATAACATGAAATTGTAAATAATTGCAAATAAATGTTTTTTCCAGCATCAGTCCGGTTTTTTTCTAGCCGCACCTCGTATATGTATGGACTCTGTGGCGCCATCCACACAGGGAAAGATGACCAGTCGTAATCGTCAATATGTAGGTGACCTAACTGCTTCGGTATAGGACGCTGTCTGGTATACTTTGGTGTTTATGACCAAATAGACGTAGTGCACAGACATGCCTCTGCATTCTCAATCTGGTATATGGTACTTGCAAAGTAGTTGAGAGGTGACTTAGCGATTATACAGTAATAGGGTAGTAATCTGCTGTGTGATTTGCTGTTGTTGAAATTACGGAACGACTGGTGAAACTGCTACAATTGGTCACGCTATCAACTGCGGTGCGCATTACAGTAGAACGTCCCATATCTTTGATATCTTTCCCATCCCATCCAACCACTGGTATACTGTTGATTACGACATAATGATTGACGGACACCACTTGGTGGAGATGGAGAGGGCCTTGGTGGATCAATGGATATCTGCTACTAGTCAGTGTGGAACAGTGGAGCACGAGATTAAATGTAAAGGTCATGACCTTCAGATTCGTCGTATTCCCAAATGCTGCCTTGCATTCCATATTTTGTTTTTTTTCACCAATAAGATAACCGTATATCTTTTTATTTCTACTACCTTGCTCGTTTGTGAGCAATACCTTCCGGCGATGGTCAAAACTGGAACAGTAATCATGTACATGACTGCTAAATGACGAAATAATGCTCTTCGGAACGAAACACCGAGATATCCATTACTCTGTCACTGTGAAAGAGGATATTAAGTCTATAGGTCATCACCTTCCGATAGCTGTTAGAAACGCTCTACATTACCACAAACTCTTCCAGGTGCCACATGTTGCGATGTCTTCCACATTTTTCTCAGTGAGAATCATTGCCTCTGTGTTTTATTTCTAACAACCTGATTGTTGCGGCAGCTGCCTAGTTAACACCACGTGACGCTCAGCTTTCTTTGAGAGCCAATAGATTGAAACGTGTTAATGTTGGTTTAGCACCTGACGCAGATTTCGAAGTCGTAGTAGAAAAACAAAGTGTATGGCGGTGTACAAAGTTGTAGTTGTACACACTGTATCAAACTGCTGATGAAGGAACAATATAGGATCCCTCTCTTGTGATTGATAGTCCGTTGGAAATGGTCATCCTCCAGTATGTTACACAGGTCTTCGCAAGAGATTTAGGCCACAATCCAATGGAACGGTACCTATGTATGTAATGTCTTTTATGTCAACACACAGACGGTAGTTGTTTCTCGATATACTGGAAGAGAGATACCCGGTAAAATCTTTATGTGGTTCTGTTGCAAGGAATGGTGCACCTGGTTAAAATTTGGATGCATACAGTTTTATCAAAACTATACAAATTTTGTTCATATAACTAATAGAAACCGCCTGTATCTATTCTTGTGGAATCATACTGTTTTTATTGTTATCGTCACAATTTCGTGCTTAAAAATATGTGTTACTGCAAGTCTTGTGTTATTTCATACTTCATAACCTGTAATTATAAAGCATACAACACTTGAGTTATAACTCATTGTGGAACCTCGAGATGATAGTGTTTTTCCCGATATGTGAGTCGATTGTGTGAAACGGACTGCTTTCAAAACTAGACCACAAGAACCTGCTCCTATAGAAAAATCAAATGCAAGTACGCAGACGGTAGTTAGTTTCAATTCATCGGAAAAGAGAGACGCGGTGAGATCTAATAGGAGCTTCTATTACAAGATGGGCTTCACGATTTCACGATTTCTTTGTAAACGCCAGTTTGATGTAAAATCGCACTGGTAAAATGGGACCTGCCAGGTGGTGCAGATGGCTCTGAGCACTGGGGACTTAACTTCTGAGGTCATCAGTCCCCTAGAACTTAGAACTACTTAAACCTAACCAACCTAAGGACATCACACGCATCCATCCCCGAGGCAGAATTCGAACCCGCGACCATAGCGATTGCGCGGTTCCAGACTGAAGCGCCTAGGACCGCTCGGCCACGACTGTGTTTTCTCTGACATGTGAGCAAATGATGTGAAAGATTGATTTCTGTAATGTTATTTCATGTGTCTGAAATGTTTTTAAAGTACAAGTGCCTGACAGTTTACTTGCAGATACTGATTTTAAAGCGAGAGACGCTCTCAGGTCGTGTACTTTGTCCAACAAGATGAAAAAAAAATTGCTTTACATAGACGTTTTTCCTTCGGAGTTTAAATACTCGCTTTTTCTTTACCCATATGACAGTTTAGAAATAACGAGAACATTCTGCAGGGAGGTCGGTGGTTTTCGCAGTAAAGTGGTGGAAATTCTTTTCCAGATTTTACACAGACATGACATTTGTAGGTAGTGTATAGCCCAACCTCTTCTGTCTGATCCTCTGTAATGGGCGTCAGTGCTGTAGTTTTTTTCACTTCGTTGGACGTCGCAAAATAATGAGATGCGGGCTGTGTCCCGCAGTCACACGCAAAATCTATAACAATTTAGCTCATAAAACTAAAAGAAAATAGTGCTAAGACAACATTTATTATCGTAGTGACTGTATTTTGCTTTTAATAGATATTCGCTTATAAGAGATACGTTGACGTTCAATGTAACCGTTATAGTGAAGTGACTTCCTCACAGAACGGCTGTCGTTGGAGGCAGGCCTTCTCTATGTGAGGTCACTGACGCAGCTGCGCCCTGAGAAGGCGGCTGCGAGTGTGTCGCTGTGGGCGGGCGGTGTGGTGCCGCCAGATTTCAGACGAACAAAGAAGTTGCACTTGCCGCGGCCCTCATTTATCTTGTATTGTTTAGTTGGCTTTACATTCGTTAGTGTTGGTGAAGGGCCAATGGCTGGCCCATCTCCTCAAGGCAGACTGCATGCCGTATATGGTGCACCCACTCAGCTGTTGGGAGGAAGACGGAATGCCACAGAGAAACGCGCGGCGCATGGTAGCAGTTGACCGTTCGCTAAAGCCATGTCTCCACCGTATCTGGACGGAGGGAAAAAAGGGGAGGGATGAAAGGAGGAGGAAGTGCCTACAGTATCGCTAGTTCCCGTCCATAATCGAGGAGAATGCATGTTGAACTGCCATCCCTCTGACCTGTTCATTACTAGTTCTGGTTTTTTTCACAATTTCGACGTGTAATTAGAACAGTGAATCATTTCCCATCAGTTACGGTTGCGTGTGTTGGCTTCAATTACCAGGGCTGCAGGGTGATGGTGGACGGATGCAGTGGAGGCCTCTGTAGCAAACACTGCCATCAAACAGCGATGGATAGAGTCCTCAACTGTATGCCTACAGGTAAAACAATTATTTAACTCCTCTCTGTCCAGCTGCAGCATCTTGTCAGCTGAACATACTTCCCACAAGAAAAGAAAATGAGTAATATCTTCCACTCCAGCTTTTATCCCTCCAGCTTGTACGTAAAGGATAGAGTTTGAGTGCATCTACCTCTAGTTTCGAATGGTATTGTGAAACTTTCCTCCCAGTTGTATAGCATCATCCATTTTTTAACTATACTGCGATTTTGGGCACATCTTGTGTAACACATGCATGTATTTGTTTATTTAAAACCCATCTTTATGACTAATTATGTAATTAAGACCAATCTTCAGTTTCAAAAAATGGTTCAAATGGCTCTGAGCACTATGGGACTTAACTGCTGTGGTCATCAGTCCCCTAGAACTTACAACTACTTAAACCTAGCTAACCTAAAGACATCACACACATCCCTGCCCGCGGCAGGATTCGAACCTGCGACCGTAGCGGTCCCGTGGATCCAGACTGTAGCGCCTAGAACCGCTTGGCCACCCCGGCCAGCTTACTTCAGTTTCCCTACGAAAATAAATAAAGTACACTAACTTAAACTTCCTCTCCTGCACCTGGAGAGTTTCCATTTTTTTTTTTTTTTTTTTTTTTTTTTGTGGGGGGGACTGCACTTCGGCTCTGCGTCTCGGAGGATCAGGGTTCGAGTCCCAGAAATAGCACTGCTATTTTTAATCTCCCGCCAATTTCCAGTTAAAGGTGGAGTGTGACGTCATCAGAGCCCTGGGATAAAATAAATTTCCACCAAAATCCGAAATTCCTGTCTAAGTTAGGTGAGGGAGGGAGAGAGGTGGGGACCCACGTGCTGGCTGAGGAAAACACATGACTTCATCTGGGTACTGGTAGGGGATAATTAATTGATCAATATAATTAAGCTGCATATTAATTATACATCAATTTTATATCAACATTGAGTTCAGAGCCCCATCAGCTGATTACTTGCATACAGCTCAAATAATAGGCGAAAATGCATAGAAATTGTGGAAAACCAGCATCGAGATAGATTAGTTATGCTTCGTTATTTTAGGTGGAGTAGGCGTTCGCGTCTTAAAATTTTGAAAGCAATAGACAAAATTTCTATTACTACCAAGGATTACGTAGGCGCCCAAGTCATCTTGCATGGGCCATCGGTGTTTTTCGCTGGAGTTTTGAACTTCGCTCTCGCTAACAAGGATACGAATGCAGAAAACTGTTGGAAAATATAAAACAATGAGGAAAAAAATGAGGGTACTTGCATGCTCACCTGGGTGTATGAAAATCATTCTATTTTTACACTGGTGTGATTCATAACTGATAATCCATACTATCCATACTCCACAGGTTTCAGTTCTGCAGAATATCCCCTTCTTCTACATGAAATTATGCATTGTAAACCATAGAAATTTGGATAAAATGTTTTGGAATTACCGAAAACCTGACAAAACTTGCTAAATTGATCTAAAATATGTAAAAATTAGAAAAATTCAATAGAGATGAGGTCATGTACATGTTTGTCTGGGTGTATGAAACAGTTGTATATGAAAATCATTTCATTCCTCCCCAGTGTGATAGAGAACTGATGATGCGAACTACCCACACTCTGTGGGTTTCAGTCCTGCTGAATAGAACCTGTTTGACACGCATTTATATATTGTAAGCTATAAAAATGAAATGAGTCCAAAGACTTGGAGGTCAGGATGACCAACACTAAGGACACCAAAACAGTGGATATCTATGGGATTACAATGTGAGGAAAGAATGCTTATGATCTCTTCGAAAACAGAACACCATGAAATCTGCTACTCCTCCTTGTGGAACTTGAGATTAAATATATAGTCATCACCTACAGACTGCTGTTTGGAAATGCTCCACAATGCTGGAAACAGTTCCAGTTCCCCTAATTGCGATGCCTTCCAAACTTTTTTTCAATAAGAAACACCACCCGTGTGTTTTAGTTCCACCAACCTGTGTGTTGCGGGAGCAGCACACTGCACACCATGCAATGTACAGCTCTGAATGAGAGCCAATGAATCGAAAAGTGTTAATGTCAGTTTAGCGCCTGATATAGATGACAAAGTCATGGTATGAGGAGAGAATGTATGGCTGTGTGGAAAGCTGTAGTCACACTGGTTGCATATGTTACACCAAAATACAGTGGATGAAACTGCTTACAAAACTACAACCTGGAAGCCTCTGTTGTGATTGATAGTCTGTGGGATATGGTCTTCTCCCAGTACAGGTGACAAAATTTTACAAAGGTCTGCGCAAGCGACTTTGACACTGGACACTAGCTCCAGTGGACCAATACACATATACTTGATGGGTTCACCACATAAGCTTATTGTCAACACGTGCACAGTATTTGTTTTTGATATATTGGAAGCGAGAGACGTGATAAAATATTATTGAGTTCTCTACCAGCTGATGTTAGTGAAATTTCCATAGTTTTTAGGTTAACTCCATCAGATGTTACAAATAACGATCGCTCCAAATTGTAATGCCACCACATGTAAGCCGATGTGGTTAGGCTGAGACAGAGCTTCCTGAGTCTTGGAACTACTCCTTGTGTAAGGTTAAATGATTGTCAAGTGCTTTGGTTTTGTTTGTAGCTTTAATAGTAAAATCTTTTATTAACACAGGTTTAATGTGTAAATTCAGTTACTTTCATACAGCTATACTGATGCTTGTTCCATGTTGTCTAGACAGATCATTCTACAATGTTAAAGATAACACCGTTGTGTTACTGAGTTGGTTAGACACATAGAAATGGTGGCTCTTACATCCAGCTGGTCAATAAGAATCTTAATACTGTCAATCATGTTTTTGTTTGGACTTACGGCTAGAATCTTCCACTGAGATCAAGAGACGTATTGACTGCATAAAATGTCATATGCAAATTTAAAATTGTAATAATAATATGAGGTCTGAACAATTGTTTATAGTGCAACATCTGAGGGACTGAATGACAGACAGACAGCGGATGGTGAGTGTGGGATGATGGTCTTCAGCACTTGCATTAAATATTATGATAGAGAGAAAGATGAATAGATATTGCGAGGCAAATTGATCAGTTTGGTAGCCATGTCTTGAAACTTGGTGTTGCGTGGCACAGCATGCAGCCGGGAGTCTCGGGCAGGAGCAAGATGAGCGAACATTTCTGGATTAAGGTGCGGGAAGCAACCCTAAACAGTCAGGCAGGGTGTGAGGGTCCTGTTGACACTCGACTGTCTTTCTTTGAAGTTGAACCATGACAAGTAGAAAATGGATGACTTTACAGTGTGCTCTGTCAATAAATTCAACTCTCTAGTTTCATATCTGCAGTGATATTAAGTCAGTAACATGTGGCTTGTGAGGTACTACAAACCATTTGTACACATTTGCTTGAAAGTTTTTGTGTGTAGAAGAGACTGTGTTCTGTTCAAGAACTAAGTCCAGCATGGAGTGTAATTTTACATTCCAGATACCAGTACTGTGGACATGACTATTTCCTCATAATCTGTCGTTGTTTCATGCCTCTTCCCTTGCTGACAATTATTTTATTGGACTGAGGCAAGCATAGTATAATTTCTGAACTGTAATCGGACGTGCACAGTGGTGAGTGTATGTCAGGTGTAGGAAATATATTTCCTGCATTGGAATATTACCAGCATTGCATTCCACACGACAAACATATCGGAAAACTCACTATTTTGACATTATGGCACCTGTAAGTGTAGAACCATGTAGCTTTAGGATTGTGTGTTTATCTCCTACAATAATTTATCTTTTTCCAAAAACTTCATGATATGGACCAAAGCTCTAGAACAAAATATCAGCATTGATAGCACAAGTAATTTTTTTCGAAATTTGATTTCTTAATTTCCCAAATGTTTGTGTGACTCTCATCCTGAGTATGTTGTATTATGATCCATTGTCTATGAGTGGTGGTTTTCTTTCAGTACAATTTTGATTGATAAGAGAAGTGTAGCATTTTCTGTCACTTGTGGTAGCATATATTGAACCGTAATCTGTGTGTCTGAAGCACCAGTGCTGTATGATTTAATTGATCTGCAAGCCCTTTCCAATGAGTGAACGAGGAATGCTGCATTTCCACCAGTTGAGAACCTCTCCAGGCTAACAGTGGTGTTACACAGAACACAGGGGAGATTGATGTGCAACTGTGGGCCCCTCTCGACCAGCACAGCTGCAGTTTCCAGCACGCTTGCAGTCAGCAGACAGCGAGTGCAATAAAGCAGGTGTTTCTTCAAATGGTTCAAATGGCTCTGAGCACTATGGGACTTCACATCTATGGTCATCAGTCCCCTAGAACTTAGAACTACTGAAACCTAACTAACCTAAGGACATCACACAACACCCAGCCATCACGAGGCAGGGAAAATCCCTGACCCCGCCGGGAATCGAACCCGGGAACCCGGGCGTGGGAAGCGAGAACGCTACCGCACGACCACGAGCTGCGGGCGCAGGTGTTTCTTTTTGCCAAACATGTTTAGTGGTGATTAGCGTATTAAGTGAGTCTTTTTCCACGAGAAATAAAATCAGCAGTAGCTATTAATCCAGACAAGTGTACAAATCAAAAGTATGTCAATATTTTCAGGACATGTTGGGGAACTGAGAGACTGTGGTATCGAGGCAGTAAAGGATTTTAACCTAACTGCACCATGATCCACCAACAGGTAAGAGTGCTCTTACTGCAACTGAGCTGTTTCCACGAGGGGTGGGAGAGAGGTGAGTAGGTAGGAAGGTTGGCGAATTTCCCAGTGGGGGAAAAGTGTTTCAGAACTGAAATGGGGAGGGGGGGAGACGCCAAAAATCCTGTCACAGTTTCTTCATTTCTTTTCCCAGAGGGAAGGAGTAGGAGGAGAAGGAGAGGTATGGGGAGAGATGGGAGTTTTTCAGACCGACAGTTTATTTCCAGGGGGTCATAAATCATCACACAGGGGGGTCATAAGCCGATGAACATAAGAATAGTTTAAGGGGTTAGGGAGGAGCATAAAATAAATACCCCTGAATACATACTATCTGCACAAACAAACCGTGCCATAATCGGCTTTTCTCCACTAATAACATAATGTCAGGTATACAGAATACATTTAGCTCGTTTATTTTTAAGCAAGAAAAATGTAAGATGTAGATAATTGCGTTAAGTAGTCGTTAAATATATTGTTCATCATTGAAAATGTGCTGTGTTAGTTTTGATGCAGAAAATTCCCATCACAATCTACCTATGGAAATGGTGTGATAACCTCATTGTGCCTCTGGTTGCCATTTGAGCTGAGAATACTGTTTGCTGGCACTGGGTTTCACTCTTTCCCTTCTTTCATCCATAACACAAATCCAACACCACACATTACAAGTACTCATCACAGTAATCCAGACGACACGGTTACAAATAACAAACAGCAGAACAGGTCAGAGGAAGGCAACAGCAAACCACCTCCACCAGCACCTTGCCTGGAATGGATCCCTGTTTGCCCTCACCTGTGCTCATTCAATGAGTATGGGAATGCTTTCACTCATCCCCAAAATGGTTACAGGAATGTATAATACAAAATGTTTGTGAATTTCTAAAGGACCAAACTGCTGAGGTAATTGGTCCCTAGACTTACACACTACTTAAACTAACTTGAACTAACTTATGCTAAGAACAACACATACACTCCCATGCCTGAGGGAGGACTCCAACTCCGGCGGGAGAGGCCGCGCAATCTGTGACACGGCGCCTCAAACCAGGTCGCTATAAAAGCATGTGCCCCGATAGTCAGTACACACATTCACACAAACATACGTACACATGCACACATACACACACACACATTCAAAATGAGAGAAGGACAGGCAGACAGGCAAAGAGATTGACAGAGTCACGGTAAACTGCAAGTAAAATATTCAGTGTGATGCCTGTCTCACTTGAGATCGACTAAGCATTCGAGTTGTAGCCGACACACTCCTCAAGTGAAAGATAATAGTCAATGACTGCATCAGTGACATAACTAGTGTGGGTGAACCTGGGGCAGCCGTCAGGTGTGTCGCCCCACAGATGAAAGCTCTTAAAATGAATGAATCCGGATATGTGTCAAGTTTTTAAATAATACAAATGAAAGTCATTCGAGTTGTTAATCATAAAATTGCTATAAATCATAGAGCACTACTTCTTTATTATCCATGACATTTTATTGTATACTGCTAGAAAAGAATCGCAACACCAAAAAATATTTAGTGTAGAGTGATGAAATATTGGGAATACATTTGCCTAGGTAACGTGCCTAAGTGATTATCATTCCATCATCACCGGTTAATGTAAGCGTGATAAGCTATTGCAAATTTGAAATGCTGGTACATTAACAAGCAGCCTGTGTAACTGTCGGGAAGTTGAATGCTAGCCTGCAAACGTGCATGCATTGTATTAAACAGGTACCGGATACCAGTTTCTGAGATGGAGTTCCATGCCTGTTGCACTTGGCTAGCCAATACAGGGACGGTTAATGTTGGATTGTCGTCTGATGATGTCCCATTTGCGCTCTGCGGGAGACGGATTTGCTGATCGAGCAGTCCAAGGAAAGGCGTCGACACTCTGCAGAGTATGCCGGGTACGACAGCGGTAAGTCAGCAAGAGTTGTCCTGTTGGAAAGTACCCCTTGGAATTCTGTTGATGAATGGCAGCATAACAGGTCGTATCACTAGGCTGACGTACAGATTTGTACAAACGAGAATGTTCTTGTTATCATGCGAAATCGCACACCAGACCATAACTTCAGTTGCAGATGCAGTGTGTCTAGGACAAAGACAGGTTGGTGGAGAACGCTCACCTGGCCTCCTTCTCCGATCGAACATACGACCGTCACTGGCACCGAGACAGAGCCAGCTTTCATCAGAAAACACAACAGATCAACACCCTGCCCGCCAATGGGTTTACACTTGACACCACTGAAGTCGCAAATGGGATTGATTTGGGTTAGTGGAATGCACACTACAGGGCGTTTGGCTACCGTTCTTAGTGTCACTGCCGTGCCAAGTGTTGCTCTAATCGCTGCTACAGATGCAATACAGTGCATCAGAGCCATACGCCGAACACGACAGTATTCTCCCTTGATAGTACCACTAGGCCGTCCACAGTCCTGTTTCTCTGCGACCGTACATTTCCATGGCCCGTGCTGCCAGCAGTTCACGTACATTATATTCCTGCCAAGTCTTTTTCTAATATCGCACAAAGAACAACCAGCTTCTCGTAGCCCCTTTACACGATAACGTTCAAACTCAGTGATGTATTGATAATGACGCCTTTCTCGCCTTAAAGGCATTCTTGACTAACATCCACTCAACAAGCCCAAACTCAATCATGACTAACGCTCACGACCATTACAGCGTGTATTTAAAGAAACCCGATTTGCGTCTTCACATCGGGGCTGCTAGCGCCACACTTATGCAGCTGGTGCGGAATTTGAATAGAAATAATGTTTCAGACGTAGGAACACGCCTACCAACTTCTGTTTGTGTCACACAATTATTTCTTGGTGTATAAGTTGTTTTTACGTCAGCGTAATATTATAAACTATACATCAGTATACATTCTTCAGAATATTAACTGCTCAAGCGAGGTACAATTACTTAAAATTTATGTCTTGCTCTAACATGTGCGAACTATGGAGCCACATCTTCATAATTAATATTTTGCGTTGCTTCATCTTCGATACTTAACATGACTAGATCGTTTAGCCTCGTGTATTTCATAGTTGAATGTAAGCAACTTTTAACTAAGATTCATTTAACCAAAGCTCCTTCCACACGAAGTAACTCATACGCAAGTCGTTATAAATAACTTTAGAGCGAGTATGCCGCTTGGAAGACAGTCAGCAAAATTCCGTTTCACGATGAATTTAAAAAATCCAAGACTTGCCCACTCAGAAACTGTAACGTCTTCTCAGCCTTGCAATCTCAAAGAGAAGTTCTGCTTCTCATCTCCCTACCGTAAAAACCAGTAAATTTTGTTTAAACATCAAATTTCACCTCCTAAGTGCTTGCCAAGACCAAAGAACAGTATTTGGCTTGACAACCTCGGAACATGAGCAGACGTTTTGAATCGACTTGGATCTGGTTCGGAGCTCAATACTGCATCGGCAAAGGCATTCCAACATGTCTGTTTGATATTCTGCTCTCTGTGTGAGACCTGCGTCGATGGCCACTTAAATAGCTATTCACATTTTTACGAAAAATTTGTCTTTGTACTGGAACGTCGTTGTCCTCTGATTTTTCCGAAGCAAGTTTCATTGCCTTTTCTAGATTATGACGTAGTTTTTGTTCAGTATTTAGACGAAGTGTCTCTATTTTTATAGTTAACTGATCAAGATTGAAGTCTTTACTTCCCAATGCAACTTGACTACAGTTTCCTCCCTGAGTACATCATCTCAAAAGCTAAGATAGCAAAGGAATTTGAAACTACATATAGCAGACATAAGATATTGTGCACATTCTGTGATATCTAAATTTTCTTTTTGATCACGTGATTCGTCAATTACAGCGAAAACACCATCCTCCAGTACTTTTACTGCAGCATAATTGGCACTCCAACGCGTTGTCGAGAGTCTCTTAATAGATGCCTTACTGTCTTTTACAAGAACTTCCCAATGGTTAGTGGAAGCATTAAAGAACTGTAAACATATTCTCTACTGTTCTGAAGAATGTCATGCAAGATACATTTCGTACAAATGAGTATTGGCCACATAAATTAATTGAATGATCAATGCATCCAACGAAACAGTCTTTAGAGATATTTGCTTACATAAAAGCCGCTCACAACAGGAACATTGTCATAACGTTGGTGACGACACATCATAACAACTAAACAGTCATCTTAAAGCTTCTTAAGAATGTCGTTTCTATGATAATCTGCTTTTCTTTCTTAGGAGAGAATCCAAGGAATACTTCTTCTACTTTCACTTTTCTGTTATCAGTTTTCACAAAACGAATAACTTCAGACATTTGGTCAATATGTAAAACGTCAGTTGTGCTATCAAATATAATACCAAAAAAATTAGCCGATTTATTTCGTTGACTAGCTTAGATTCTACGTGGTTTGCTAAAACATGTATAAATTCTTTCTGTGCATCTGGTGGCAAATATGATACATTTCGTTATTTACCATGTTCCAAGTTGAAGATATTTTCTTTCAAAACTAATCATACTTTGACTGTAGTTTGTCTAGTAGCAAGAAATTACCGTTTTTTGTAGAGCCTTTCCCTTCATCATCTCGACGAAATGCTAGGTTTGGTTTAGCTAGAAACAAAATTATTTACACTAATCTAGACAGAAGGTGCTTCTAATTCAGTTTTTCAGTATCCATTAACTGAAAGGCAACACCATCTGTTGTTTTGTGCAGTTCGGTATAGTTTCCAAAATTTTCCACTTAACAGGATTTTCTAGATGTTCATTTCTAGTTTCGTGCTTGGCCACTTTAAGATTCAGTTTCCACCACTTCTGGAAGCCAGTCATAAATAAAATTCTTTCAGTACTACTACTGGTGATACCAAGAAACGACAACAGAAGTTCTAAAGGTTATCAGTTGTAGGAGGGAAAACTTTCCAAGACACGAGAATATTTTCACCACTAGGCATTATAAAATCATTATTTTGAAAGATACTACCCATCACCTTCTGTTTTTGATCTGTACCTAGATACAGCACCAAATGGCTCTTCTCTGCTTTAGAAATGGTCACTTTCTTTTTCTTGTGATCTCGATGCGAACCTTATCAAGAACAGGAGTACTCCAGTAAGAGCCAGTTCTCAGGTCCTGAAGTGATTCGTTCATATTATTATAGAATTTGATAGTAGTAACATTACCAGAATTGTCACCGTAATGGTCGCTATAGCATGCTGACTCGTCTTTTCCATAGGTTATCATCATTTCTGTATTGTCGCTGTTGCCATCTGAAGATGACCTGACATTATCTGAATCACTCCTTGAATTAATGTGAGATTCAACATCATTTGGTAAATTTTGGTTACCATCAGTTTTTATAACATTTTTTAAGATGGTTCCAGACATGCTCTGATGCATGAGTCTTAATTTTATCTGCTGATATCCACTTTTTATTACAGATGTGTGAAATCCTCCATGCATTTTCATGCATTTTCTTTTAATTGCTGGAACATGTAAAAAAAGAAAAATAAAAAAAATTCTCAGTGGGTATAATCGACCACATATATTCAAAGTATATTTATTTGTACAGTTATAGGTATAAATTTTATAATAAATAGGCGATGTTCGTATGTAATGTGCAAATGGCATAATTTGCTTTGCATTACTTTGTGAAACAAACGTCGCGCGGGATTAGCCGAGCGGTCTTGGACGCTGCAGTCATGGACTGTGCATCTGGTCACGGTGGAGGTTCGAGTCCTCCCTCGGGCATCGGTGTGTGTGTTTGTCCAAAGGATAATTTAGGTTAAGTAGTGTGTAAGCTTAGGGACTGATGATCTCATCAGTTAAGTACCACAAGATTTCACACTCATTTGAACATTTGAAACAAATGTGTTGAAAGGCAGGGGTAATCAGATATACTTAACGTTTTGGATTTTTCAGAATAATATATGGGTGTTGCGTCACTACCGCTTCTTAATTCGTAGACAATGACCTCTTCTCAGAGCTAACTGTCCTAAAAAAAGGGTGACTGTGCCTTGGAAAATTTCATTTGTTTCGTCCAGCACAAAAATGGCTTGCCTAGCTGCTTATTTACACAGAATGAAATGAAATATTTCTTGCTACGCGTGTTCACGATGCGTAGCATTACATGCCAAAAATAATACGGTAAAGTTACAGTGTCGATTAGCATAGGCCATTCATTTTCTGAAGTTACCTAAAATGATTTATGACATTTTTGTGTTTGTGTAGCGTAAGTCACTCACATAATCGTTAACAGAAGTGATACTGTTAGCACACACGTGCAGAGCAAAGTGCGGTTAATTGATTATTAGCATATCTGTTGTGATTTATGTATGTGACTTACGCTGCCCAGACATGACGTGTCATAAATCTTTCTCGTGTAACATTTGAAAACAGATATTTATGCTAACCGAAAGCGGACTAGAATAAACTACTTTCAAAGAACGGCTGTTCTGAATTATATCGCAACCGTTGCCTGAGCGACAGCGATCATGTATACGATGTACATGTATTTGTTACAATTACAAATTATTGAACTACCCAATCCACTTACTTTAGCTGTAGTTTTGTGTGTGAGTGTGTGTGTGTGTGTGTGTGTGTGTGTGTGTGTGTGTGTGTGTGTCTGTCTGTTTGTGTGTGTGCGTGTATGTGTGTGTGTGTATGTGTATGTGAATTTCTGTGTGTGCAAAGCTCAAACAATTTTGATTAAAAGGAACAGATTGAGGTTTCTTTGAATCTATAAACAAAAGGGCCTGTACTACCTTACCTGCGACTTCATGTGCACTTAACACTTGTTGGTATAAACACCTTTTTAATTGAATACTTTTTAATATGGAGTGTAACGTGGTAAGCTCGAATCGTGACTACTGGATACTGTAGAGCTTATAATACGTCTGATTACCTTTTTTTCCGAATGACAACACGACGGTGTTGCCAGCCCGGTTAGATCAGCAATTGGCTTTGCTATGCTACATTTATGCACTAAAATAAACACAGAAATAACGGAAACATACACTAAATTAAGGAAAATATGCCAAGAATATATGAATACGAACTTAAAATGAACAAACCTGTACCTAAAACCAACACAATATAGAACTGGAGCAATAGTACTCTAAAAGTTTATTAGGCGTTTCTAAGATTACAGTAATACTAAAACAATTCTGAATTGATTTTACTTCTTTATGTTGTAGTAAATTACAAAATACTTCTGTAAAAGTTTCAGAACGGTCTTCCTTACGTCTGTCAATATAATCTTCACATCCGAAAAAGCACCCTCCGTGTGACATTATGTTACGAAGCAGAACTTCATTGTTGCATTACCACTTGCAAAATTATCCTCGAAAAGTACTTCCGGAATCCCAATACCCCATACAATGCTTTTCTTTAACTCAAAAACTCAACAGCAAGCACACATATGTCGACTTTTGTAGTGTGTTAAAAAACATTGCTTACCGTGTTTCACATTAATAGAGCGAACCACAAATTGCTACAGGTATTGCATCGGTTGCAACGAAGGAGAGTTCCATTGCGACTTCTATTTTTTAAGAAGCAAAAAGTGGCTGGTTCGCCGCTGGTTTAGCTGATGGTGTGATACATCGACCTCGTTTTACAAATAAAAGAAGCATATGGGGAGAGCTGTCGTAGAAATAAACTCGACTTAAACAGGGTGTTACAAAAAGGTACGGCCGAACTTTCTGGAAACATTCCTCACACACAAAGAAAGAAAATATGTTATGTGGACATGTGTCCGGAAACGCTTACTTTCCATGTTAGAGCTCATTTTATTACTTCTCTTCAAATCACATTAATCATGGAATGGAAACACAGAGCAACAGAACGTACCAGCGTCACTTCAAACACTTTGTTACAGGAAATGTTCAAAATGTCCTCCGTTAGCGAGGATACATACATCCACCTTCCGTCGCATGGAATCCCTGATGCGCTCATGCAGCCCTGGAGAATGGCGTATTGTATCACAGCCGTCCACAATAGGAGCATGAAGAGTCTCTACATTTGGTACCGGGTTTGCGTAGACCAGAGCTTTCAAATGCCCCCATAAATGAAAGTCAAGAGGGTTGAGGTCAGGAGAGCGTAGAGACCATGGAATTGGCCCGCCTCTACCAATCCATCGGTCACCGAATCTGTTATTGAAAAGCGTACGAACACTTCGACTGAAATGTGCAGGAGCTCCATCGTGCATGAACCACATGTTGTGTCGTACTTGTAAAGGCACATGTTCTAGCAGCACAGGTGGAGTATCCCGTATGAAATCATGATAACGTGCTCCATTGAGCGTAGGTGGAAGAACATGGGGCCCAATCAATACATCTCCAACAATGACTGCCCAAACGTTCACAGAAAATCTGTGTTGATGACGTGATTGCACAACTGCGTGCGGATTCTCGTCAGCCCACACATGTTGATTGTGAAAATCTACAATTTGATCACGTTGGAATGAAGCCTCATCCGTAAAAGGAACATTTGCACTGAAATGAGGATTGACACATTGTTGGATGAACCATTCGTTGAAGTGTACCCGTTGAGGCCAATCAGCTGGTGATAGTGTCTGCAAACGCTGTACATAGTACGGAAACAACTGGTTCTCCCGTAGCACTCTCCATACAGTGACGTGGTCAACGTTACCTTGTACAACAGCAACTTCTCTGACGCTGACATTAGGGTTATCGTCAACTGTACGAAGAATTGCCTCGTCCATTGCAGGTGTCCTCGTCGTTCTACGTCTTCTCCAGTCGCGAGTCGTAGGCTGGAGCGTTCCGTGCTCCCTAAGACGCCGATCTATTGGTTCGAACGTCTTCCTGTCGGGACACCTTCGTTCTGGAAATCTGTCTCGATACAAACGTACCGCGCCACGGCTATTGCCCCGTGCTAATCCATACATCAAATGGGCATCTGCCAACTCCGCATTTGTAAACATTGCACTGACTGCAAAACCACGTTCGTGAAGAACACTAACCTGTTGATGCTCCGTACTGATGTGCTTGATGCTAGTACTGCAGAACAATGAGTCGCATGTCAACACAAGCACCGAAGAGAACATTACCTTCCTTCAATTGGGCCAACCGGCGGTGAATCGAGGAAGTACAGTACGTACTGACGAAACTAAAATGTGCTCTAACATGGAAATTAAGCGTTTCCGATCACATGACCGCATAACATCTTTTCTTTATTTGTGTGTGAGGAATGTTTCCTGAAAGTTTGGCCGTACCTTTTTGTAACACCCTGTATACATTCTTAAATTTTGTTTTCGTCATCACTGTTGCCCACACGTTAGTAAAAGTCCAGAGTGGTTCCGAGAAGAGCCCTGCTGCCCAGGTAATAACGACTTTAACATGCACCGCTATAGACACGTGAAATTAGGTGTATAGGTTAACAGATTCCATCTAATGCTAAAACGCGGGAAACCCTGTTTAATTCTACAAACATAATTTTAAAAACTGATCACCTAAATATTCATTTCTGCTGCTTTTTGACCAACGAAGATCTTCGCCAACTTCTCCATGTTGAGCCAACGGGAATCTGTTTCTCCTCTATTATTATTGCAAAACCCCTTAACCGCTCGTTGCTCATAGAAGAATTCAGGCAGTTTTTATTGATGTTTAACTTGCAAAAGCTACAACCAAAATATTCTTAACACAGTTCTTATGTGTTGATATGCGTCTCGCAAGTTCTTTGCGAAGACTTACAGAAGAACAACTAAACATGGGTTGACAGTTGAAGCTTAGGGGCAGCAGTTTCAATTCATTTACTGCAATGTATGTCTCCTGATTTTATTTTAGGGTCTCTCAAAGCATGTGACATATTTAGCATGCTGTTGAGATCGTATTTATTTGTTACGAAGTTCTTAATTTTTGTAATAACACTGAATACATCACAATACTTACTGAGCTGCTGAAACCTTTACTTTAAAGATGGAATAGCGGTGCCTGTACAACACAGAAGATGTTTACCCTCAAGCGATTGCCTTCCATGGGTGGTTCGATCCTGCATTTCGTAACAAAACTGTTTTTTAACATTTGCAGATCAGGATTCTGTTAACTCATCAACAGTTCCCAAAGCTGGACCAATTACTCTGCTTCTCCATTAGTTAAAACTTCCGGGCTGAGAGGCCGTGGTCGATCTGTAAAACTTTTTCTTCTTGAGGTTACGATGCCAACTCGGGGCAACATCTTGCGAGTTGAGTCAACAATTGGCTTCCAGGCCGTGGAGGTCCCGATCCAAAGCGCTAAAAGAGGGCACCACAATCTGTCACTTGGGGCCGACTGAAAGTCTCCCTCTGACTAACGTCATCATTCTCGATAGAACGTAATCGGTTGTCAAAAATAGTTGGTGCAGCGTCGACCGCCATATCTTATCTAACTTTAAGCCTTCCTCTTTTCTATTAATATTATTCTGATCTTTCTGAATCTCTAAAGCTTCTCTATACGTGCGTGCATGATAATGCGATGTCCTGGCTAGCAGGCTCGTCTCACTAAATTTTATTTCGTGATCACCGTCTTTAAAAACATGTTCCACTACGGCTGATTTATCGGTATGTCCCAGTCGACGGTTCGTTTTGTGTTCGGTTAAGTAGGTACTGACACTTCTTTTCGTTTTTCCAGTATAAATCTTCCCACAACAAAGCGGAATTTTATGCACCCCAGGAGTTGCTAAGGGGTGTCGAGCATCTTTCCTCGATCTCAAACATTCACTAATATTCTTGGTGGGTCTAAGGATTGTATCAACTTGAAACCTGGCCAGAACTTTCCCAGTACTGTCCGTAATATTGCGAACAAATGGAAGAAAACTTTTCCAGTTGACAGTTGTTGTTGCTGAATCTTGTCAGACACTTTTCTTCTGGGATGGAGCGCTCGATCTATCTCGTTGTCAGAGAATCCATTTTTCTTAAAAGCCGTTCGCAAACCATTTAGCTTATCTTGCAAGTAAACTGGCTCACAGAACTTTTCTGCACCTTATCATGTTAAGACATGGTGTAAAAAAGATCTGAGGATGGTCATTACTGACTGAAACCTGTCATCGTCAAAAAAATTGATATTGCGATGAAAGACTGGAATAAAAGACATTTGACAAAAGTGTTATCCACATACCGATACCACTTCGAAGGGATCTTACTGGCAGACTGTAACGCCTGCTGTTCGAAAAACTGCATGAATATATTTGCAACCGCTGGACGCATAGGGCTGGCCATGGCCACTCCCTTCGTTTGTTCGTAAAAATTATCATACTGGAAATATGTCGTGGACAGACAATGTCGAAAGAGATCTACTCTGTCAGTGCGAAACATATCAGCTATGTATGAAGGAGCTTCGTCAAGAGGAACCACGGTAAACAGAGGTACCAAATGAAAACTGACACGTAAATCACCTGGGCTGACAGCAATCTCTTTCAATTTTTCGGAAAACTGCGTAGAGTGTTTACTGTGATAATGAGTTTTACCAATATGCGGTTGTTGCAAGGAGGTTACCGAAGATACATAAGCCTAATGTCCCACTGAGCCTACTCAAGAATTGGCGAAACATCTCGCCTACTTGCTGAAACGGCATTTTACATTGCCTGTCCACGACTTATTTCCAGTATGATAATGAGTTTTACGAACAACCCGACGGAGTGGCCATGGGCAGCCCTCTGAGTGCAGCAGTTGCAATCACATTCATCCAATTTTTCGAGCAGCAGGCGTTGCAGTCTGCCAGTAAGAGCCCTTTGAAGTGGTATCCGTATGTGGATGACACTTTTGTGGTATGTAATCACAATAAAGTGGAATTGCATGGTTTGTTGATGCACCTAAATAGTATTATTCCAAAGATACAATTTATTATGGAGAAAGAGAGTAATGGAAAACTTAATTTTTGGAATATGTAAGTAATTAAACGGGCTGATGAGAGTCTAGGGCATAAACTGTATAGAAATGATACACACACCGACCCGAACCTCCATAAGGATTCGAACCACCATCCCAAGCAAAAGAGACGTGTGATTAAATCATTGGTGGACAGAGTTAATAAGATCTGTGAGCCAGTTTACTTGCAAGAGGAGCCAAATCATTTGCGAAAAGCTTTTAAGAAAAATGGATACGTTAACCATGAGGTGGATCGAGCTCTCCATCCCAAAAGAAAAGTGTCGGACAACATTCAGCAACAACAACTGTCAGCTGTAAAAGGTTTTCTTCCAGCAATTCGCTATGTTACAGAGCGTATTGTGAAAGTTCTGGCCATGTTTCAAGTTGAAACAATCCTTAGACCCACCAAGAAGATTAATAAGTGTTTAAGATCGGGGAAAGACGCTCGACACCCCTTAGCAACTCTTGAGGTGTAAAAAATTCCGCGCAGCTGTGGGAAGGTTTTATATTGGAACAACGAAACGAAGTGTCAGTACCCATTTAACCAAACACAAAAAGAAATGGCGACTGGGACATACCGACAAATC
The DNA here is from genome assembly GCF_021461395.2 of Schistocerca americana. Classification (NCBI taxonomy): domain Eukaryota; kingdom Metazoa; phylum Arthropoda; class Insecta; order Orthoptera; family Acrididae; genus Schistocerca; species Schistocerca americana. Next base: position 397,276,794 of record NC_060123.1, on the reverse strand, counting down.
AGCGGTAGCAGTATGTGATTTTAAAGACGTTGATCATGGAATAAAATTTAGTGAGACTAGCGTGCTAGCCAGGACATGGCATTATTATGCAAGCATGTATAGAGAAGCTATAGAGATTCAGAAAGACCACAGTAATTTTAGTAGGAAGGAAGAATGCTTATAGTTAGATAAGATATGGTGGTCGACGCTGCACCAAAGATGTGACAATGGATTACCTTCAATCGAGAATGATGACGTTAGTCAGACTTACAGTCGGCCCCAAGTGAAGTATGGTGGTGGCCTGTATGCGCTCTATATAGACGGGACGTCCACCACCTGCAACCCATTCGTTGACTCACCTCGAAAGATGTTGCCCGCATTTGGCAACGAAACATCACGAAGAAGAAGTTTTACAGATCGACCACGGCCTCTCAGCCCGTAAGTCTTAAGTAACGAAGTCGCCGGCTGCAAGAGCCAACAAGTTATGATTATTCTGCTTCTTTCTGATGTTTTTCTAAACCGTTGGCTCTACATTCTTAAATAACACTAATGTTCATCTTATTAAAGTAACTGTAGTGTCTAACTGGATACCTTCTTGCTGTACTGGTTTAATGATTCTGTTGTCGTTGAGGAAGAAAGTATGCAATATCACAGCGCAGAAAGTAAATTTAAATTTTGTGATTCTTTAAAAGAGACTAGCTACTTCACAGATACACAATGGATCACGTTTACAGGTGTACTTTTTACTTCGTAGGTTTTATGTTTCTAATCTCTGATCTCACATCCCGCACACCAACAACGCTAACCGCTCGTCTTGTATCTCGCAGAGGCTTCAGAGTCACGTTTACAGGATTCTCGAGTGTTTCCCAGTGCTTCACAAAGGCGGAAATTAATGTGAACTATCTTTAAACTGTACAAAATATAATCCGATTACAGATGATTTAACTGCATCACTAATTACCAAGTTCAAGCTATGAGCACAGCAACGGATATAATGAGCACTTGGCTATTCTGCGACGGCACGACTTTGAGCAATACTTTTCTTGTCCTTCGTGGGCTTCCGTAGTCATAAGATTCCGCCTAACAATCTGTAAGCGGTATACCGAAGTAATGTACTGTCTGAACCTACAATTCTGTGACACCTTTTGCTATAGCGTCATTCGCTTCAAAAGGACAAATAAAACGTTCAGTTGCAACTGCCTGTTTAAGACATATACCAATCTTAGAAGCACTTTTATTTTTTTTTACTTAGATCTGGCATACAGTCCATAATTGTCGATTAATATTTGTTTCTCTGTATATTATAGATGCGTTCTAAGGTAAAACACGCCGTAAATAATGTACCAAACGTGCTATCCATCAAACCAAATAAATCCTAATTTCCGTGAAATACGTTAAATTCCGTCTGCAATGGTAAAATACGGCTCCCGTTAACTCAGATCAATGTAAAATCATCATACACACAAGATACACCCAACAAAATCTTAAATTAAAATAGCATTTCACACGATGATTCCAGATGTCGCAGGAGTATTATATTCTAATAGCTCAGCTAACTACCCATGGAAGAAAGGAAGTGAAACTACAGTATTTACTCATTTCACTGTGTAACTGCTAACATGGAGAATCGAAGCAGATCTCATTGTGATAGACGGTGATGGCACTGCTGTCTGACAATATCCCTGATCAATCTTCGTTTGTATCGTCGATAGACGAAGTACATTCGGATGCGATGTAGGTCGTCTACCTTAAAACGCAAATTACCTGAATAAACGAGCGACGCTGATTAATCACCCAACGTCGCACTTGATAAAACAACCGATTCGGAACGTTGTATATCGTTATTGACACCACGTCATTCAGAAATTAAAGTACGGTGCTTCGAGCGTAGATACTGCTTTTAGCGTGTCATAGCGGATATTTATTGCTTCACATTCAGTACAGTCGTAAATCAGGTGTTTTAGAGTGTATCTGTACGTTAAGCGCTACTATGGCTGGTAATAAGGGCACATGATTTAGACACTCGCACTCGCAAATATTTCCTGTACCAGAAGAGGGAAGACACGAAACTTTGAAACTTAAGAAGTATTTTCCTTATATAAAGCAGCAGCCGTTTATTAATCGGTTTGTTTCGACCATGGCGTAACACGTCAGGAGTTCGGCATTCTATGGACGTGAAATATGGACTGCAGGAAAACCGTAAAGCAAGAGAAGTGAAGAAGTCGAGCGTTATTGGAGCTTTTGAGACTAGATGTTACGGAAGGATGGCGGAAATAAGTCGATTAGATATGAAGAGGTTCTCCACAGAAGCACAAACAAACAAATGGTGTTTGCTTGTTTGTTTCTTTGTTTACAGAGGCCATTTGGATCTTCTCACGGCAGGATTTGGTTGGTTGGTTGTGGGGGAGGAGACCAGACAGCGAGGTCATCGGTCTCATCGGAGTAGGGAAGGATGGGGAAGGAAGTCGGCCGTGCCCTTTCAAAGGAACCATCCCGGCATTTGCCTGGAGCGATTTAGAGAAATCACAGAAAACCTAAATCAGGATGGCCGGACTCGGGATTGAACCGTCGTCCTCCCGAATGCGAGTCCAGTGTCTATCACGGCAGGATTTATTCACCTCGTCACACTTTCTTATATATCTGCCGCTCAAAAAATTTATATCAGCAAACCACATAATTCAAGTTACACACAAATTATTGAAGTACCTTTGGAGGCATTTCACGAATTCTTCGAGACATCATTTACCCTGCCGTTGCTTCTCCCATCATATCGTGGAACATACGTCTTTTTCGTCGCAAAAGTTTTTGTTCAACTCGTCTGATGTGATGGCTCTTTTATCTGTTCTCTTCAAAATTTTCTGATCTGTCCCTATTAAGTAACCCCCAGAAATTGAGGTTCATCCATTGTGCCTATCCCGAAACGCAGCGATATTGTTTCCCTTGTACATTCTTTCTATTTTTCTTACCCATATCTCATCCCTTCCGAATTTTCTTTATTCCATTACACATTGTTTCATCACTCTTCTGACTGGTTTGAAGTGACGCGTCATGGTTTCCTCTCCTGTTCCAATCTCTGAAATCACTCACTCTGATATCAGATAACTAATTACACCTAATATCCTTACTTAGTTGTGTAAATTTCAGTCTCTGCCTTACCCTACAATTTTTGCACTCTATGGCTTCCTCTAGTAACATGGAAGTTAATCCCTTCTATCGTGCTCAAATATGTTCAAATGTGTGTGAAATCTTATGGGACTTAACTATTAAGGTCATCAGCCCCTAAGCTTAACCTAAATTATCTTGGTATCCACGTACGCACTTTACCGTATGACCAATAAGCCTGAAACAGACATAAGCCGTTATTGCATACGATTTGTTGAGTGAGTTGGTGAATATTAAACTATGTGACATAATTGGCCGTATCTTTTTACATCATTAAATTGTTTACAGCACGAGTGAATCTTGAACATCGGTATGTGAAATAAATTTTAACTTTATACCTCTGCTCATTCCTGATAAAATGGTGTCTTAAAAAGATGGACATATACACGGACAGTATATGGCAAAAATATATTTTATATCTGATATAATTACGAATTATCAATTTTGCAATATTTTTTCCTTTACTTGTACTGTGAAACCTTGCTTTTTCCCAGATTTCACTGTTCTAGGTTAACAATAAGTAGCCTATGGATTTTGATGGGTGACTTTACGATTATCAAAAAATGCGACATAAATGAAAAATAAGCAAATGTTTTTATACCGTTCAAGAGACCGGACACCTTTGTATTTGACGGAAATTTCAACTTCATACATCCACATGTTACTAACTAAAAGGGGTCTTAAACAGATGGACTAACAGAAATTAGGCAGACGAACAATACATTTATAAGGGACCCATTTTTATCGAATCTTGTATGGAACCCCAAAACACAAACAATTTGAAAATACTGCTTATTTCTTCGGGGTTGGAATGTTTCAAATGCCTCTGAGCACCATGGGACTTAACATCTGAGGTCATCAGTCACTAGAACTTACAACTACTTAAACCTAACTAACCTAAGGTCATCACAAACATCCATGCCCGAGGCAGGATTCGAACCTGCGACAATAGCGGTCACGTGGTTCCAGACTCAAGCGCCTAGAACCGCTCAGCCACACCGGCTGGCTGGAATGTTTCAGTATAATAAGAAACTAAACTGCGCCCGAACAGACCAGGAAAGCCCAACGGTACCGATCGGCCGCCGTGTCATACTTAGGTCTCAGGCGTCATCGCATGTACATGTGGAGGTGCATGTGGTCAGCACACCGCTCTCCCGGCCGTATGTCAGTATGTCAGTTTCCGAGACCGAAGCCGCTACTTCTCAATCAAGTAGTTCCTCAATTTGCCTCACAAGGACTAAGGGCACCCCGCTTGCCAACAGCGTTCAGCAGACCGGAAGGTCACCCCGATAGCGCCTAACTTCGGTGATCTGACGGGAACCGGAGTTACCACTGCGGCAAGGCCGTTGGTCAATTTAGTGTAATATAAAGTCCAGTCACATTAATGCTACCACAGTGCGTGTTCAACGTGCAATAACCACTTACAGATGGAAGGTGGCAGCACTAAGAGTGGGGGTTACTGATGTGTTGGCAAAGGTGCCAACACCTTGTAGATAGAGGAGGCCGAAATGCACGCTATCTAACGCAGACGGGCGTGAATTCTGGAACAGGATAAGTAGTGAATGCTAATAAGAAAAGTATGCAGCTCCTCGAATACTTAACTTTATTCCATCCTTGTGGTACATCGCTCTTGATAATACAAATAAGACTATCTTCAGATACGGTTAATGGCGCCTTGCTAGGTCGTAGCCATGGACTTAGCTGAAGGCTATTCAAACTATCTGCTCGGCTAATGAGCGCTGCTTCGTCAGTGTAGTCGCTAGTAAAGTCGTCGTACAACTGGGGCGAGTGGTCGTCCGTATCTCGAGACCTGCCTTGTGGTGGCGCTCGGTCTGCGATCACACAGTGGCGACACGCGGGTCCGACATGTACTAAATGGACCGCGGCCGATTTAAGCTACCACCTAGCAAGTGTGGTGTCTGGCGGTGACACCACAGTTACATAAAGCGAATTCTGGGGACGCGGAGGGAGAGCGTCCAAAAGGGCATTATCATTGGCTGTCGGTACAACGGTAGAAGCATTTCCGAAACTGGTATGTCTGTAGACTGTTCACGTGCCGCCGAGTTTAAAGTACACCGTACTTGGAAAAATGGCGATATCCAAAAGGGGCGCCGAGGCAACTGTGTGCAGCACGGGCCATAGATGACAAGGGTGAATGACGGCAGCAGAGATGTGTACGGGTGAATAAACGTGCAACTGTTGAGCAACTCAACGCCCAGCTGAACGTTGCTGTTTGTGGGCCTACACAGCAGGCGTCTGGTCCATACGCCCTGGCTGAGTGTGCTTAATCGACGACGAGAGCTGAAATCTGCGCGCCAGTACCGCAAATGGACGTCCACTGACTGCTACAAGCGGCCTCTTGAGATGAATCAAATTTCGTCCTCCATCTGAGTGATATGTCTTAAAGCAAACACACTGCAACGATACTCGGAAAGGATCCAGGCCGGAGGAGGGCGTATTATGGTCTGGGGAAGTAATATTTCCTTAGGTTTACCTGGGTGATATCATCGTCCTGGAAGTGACAGTGGACCTTGTTTGATTTTCCTCGACATGGTAGCATCTACAGTGCAGTGTATTACAAAGCTCGAACTGTACGTGCGTGGTTCAAAGCGCACCAAAATGAGTTTATCGTACTCCCCTGGCCACCAAGCTCTCAGGATTTAAACGCAGTGGGTATAAGTGGGACAACGTCGATCGGGCTGTTCGCTGCGTGCCGGCCGTTGTGGCCGCGCCGTTCTAGGCGCTTCAGTCTGGAACCGCGCGACCACTACGGTCGCAGTTTCGTATCATGCCTGGGGCATGCATGTGTGTGATGTCCTTAGGTTAGTTAGGTTCAAGTAGTTCTAAGTTGTAGGGGACTGATGACCTCAGATGTTAAGTCCCATAGTGTTCAGAGCCATTTGAATTTTTTGTTCGCTGCATGGCCCTCAGCCGTTAAATCTACAGCATACGGACACGGCACTGGAGCCGACAGGGCTCCACATCCTTGTTAGTGCTTTCCGGGACCTCGCTGTCTCACTTCGTATACGTCAGTGCTGAAGGAAGTAGTTATTCAAGTTTTTGACGGGAGCTCGCATTAATACGGGCAGTGTAGAATCAGTATTTACTGAGTTTAGAACATGTTTTATGAGCATTACATTCAAAAATAAAATTTTCGGGACGTTATAGGAATGGAATACTTTAAAAAAATACTTATTCCTTCGGTATCATCTTCGTCGTCTAATCCTTTGCACCCAGATGGAAGAACGGTTCAAGTAGAGAAGACACGTTTTCCATGCTGCAAGGATCGTTAGTTGTCCACGATATAACTCAGAAACCAGTACAGCACAAATTATAAACACGGGGAGACACAGTGATAGTTCTGATATTATGAGCGTCTACCTGGGCTAACAAGTTATGTACCGTATTCAAGAACGTATACTTGCTTATATAAACTAGTTCCTTTGTAATTTATTTTCCTAATATTGTACTATCGCCCTTTTCCTGTCTATTGAAACAATCATCTGACACAAAGCAAAACAATAAAGAAAAGCTCCTTTTACTGGCTGTAATGAGCCAGGCGGGACCGAACGACCGCACCCGCACTGTGTTACCGTCTGCCAATGTCGTGACTGTACGCTGCATGGAGTTGCGTGTGGTCAGCACACTGGTTTCCAGGGCATTGGCTGTTTTCTTGACTTCCGAGTCGCTATTCCTCATCCAAATAGCTCTGCAATTGGATCACGAAGTCAGATTTTACCTTGCTTGCAATAAGGCCTATCGGCTGAGAGAGAGACGGTGGTTGGTCGGTACCTTTGGGCCTTTAGTAACCTGTTCACATATACGACGTGTAGAAGTATGAAACAGGAATCCCCCTATAGATGGTGCTAGCGCGAGGCGGCGTCCGCAGCGTCATCTGCTTCCTATAATGGCTGACGATGGATCTGAGCTGCACAATAACCCAGTTTCCATACGTCGGTATCTGTTCCAAAATTCCGGCCGAGGTGGCCGAGCGGTTCTAGGTGCTACAGTCTGGAACCGCGCGACCGCTACGGTCGTAGGTTCGAATCCAGCCTCGAGCATGGATGTGTGTGATGTTCTTAGGTTAGTTAGGTTTAAGTAGTTCTAAGTTCTAGGGGACTGATGACTTAAGAAGTTAAGTCCCATAGTGCTCAGAGCCATTTGAACCATTTTGTTCCAAACCCATAAACATGTAAACTTCTGTGCCCGCTAACTGCGATTTGCGGACAGCATTGGTTTTGTGTTACCATTTGAAGAAAACTTCTGCAGAATGGTATAGAATACTTGTCGAAGTTTACGGCGAACATGCTTTTGGGACAACACAGCGTTTCGAGTGGCTCAAAAAATTCGGAGTGGTATTTTGACGTGAGAAACGACAAGAACGGGAAACCACAGAAAAAGTTCGAAAACAACGACTTGCAGGCCTTATTGGATGAAGATGACACTCAATCTTAACAAGAACTCACGGAACAACTGAATGTCACGCAGAAAGCTGTTTCTCTACGGTTGAAAGCTATAGGAGAGGTGCGGAAGGGGGAAAATGTGTTCCGCATGAAGTGAATGAAAGGCAGCAAGCAATTTGAAAAACCACTTCTGAAGTGCTGCTCTACCAGATACAAAAGAAAGTCGTTTCTCCATGTAATAGCGACGGGTGATCAAATATGGCTATATTTTGAGAATCCTAGGCGTCATTGGTGAATCCAGGAAAAACAATGTAAATTCAATTCAAGAGCAAATCGTTTTGGAAAGAAGACAATTCTCCGTGTTTGGTGGAATCTGAAGTGTGGCACCCATTATGAGCTGCTAAAACCTGGTAAAATAGTTAGCACTGATCGCTACCAACAACAAATTATCGATTGAAATCGAGCATTACGTTAAAAACCACCAGAATATGGAAAAAGGCAACAAAAAGTCACATTGCTCCGTGATAATTCTTCATCACACCTAGAAAAACGGATCGGAGAAACGATCTAGGCTTTCAGTTGGGAAATACTAGGGCATGCGGCTTATTCTCCAGACTTGGCTCCGTCTGATTATTATCTATTTGCATCACCGGGACATGCTCTCCCTGAACAACGCCTCAATATGTATGAAAACGTATGAAATGACTCGCTGACTTGCTCGAATCAAAAGAAGAACTGTTTTTTCTTGGCGTGGCATTCATAGCCTGCCAGAGAGTTGGGAGAAAAGTATAAACAACAATGAAGAGTCGTAGCGCCCGCGGCCGAAACCTAGTTAAAGTTTATTTACTTATGCAACTGGAGGCTGAAATTTAATATAAGACGTGTAGTTATTGCAACCGAATTCTGGTTGCATACTTCAGCATCTGGTTTATATTTGCCAAACCATTGGCACTATTTCAAAACTCAAGTAAGAATCGGCAACAGGAGTCTGATTTCTTCTTTTTTTTTAATCTGGAAAGTAAAAACAGCGCTCTTTTCCGATCTGGGGTGGGACCGTGTTTCCCACTACCCCCCACGGACGCTGTTTTCATGTACACTAGTCATGGATTGTCTGTATGGCCGTGAGGCTGCAGCCATTGCTTGTAATGCTGTTAATAATAGGCATATGGAGTTAGATAACGTTGAATGAAAATACCAGTATTCCTTATCTCAATTGCTACTGTCAGATGGGGCCTAAATTTCGTCAGATTATAGCATGTTTATGAAACAAATGTAAGGAATGGGTGGATGATGAAATAATTGACGTAGTCTGGCCCTATTCTTGGGAGGGGGGGGGGGGGGGGGCACAGAAAAAGTCATCTGGATTTGTAAGTTCTTTAGGATGACACGTTCTAGATGCAGCCTGAGAATTCAGTTACTTGGTTCTGCAGTTACTTTTAGAAATGTGCTCTTAATTGTGGTGTGCGCATGCGACATTCTTGGAACTGAGTTACGAATAGTATCTGCCATGAGTGTGGCTCTGTCCCGTTGCTGTGAAGCCGCAGGACGAAAGCCCACAAGAGGGTGCATGAGCAGTAGTGGGTGGGGATATAAGGGCACGTCCGTTTCATCTCTCTGGCGAATAATTCGTGCAACATCGTAAAGATAGTGCTCATCTGTCTCACAGGGGAATAAAATATCAGTTTCTTTGTAACCTACAATATGCGATATATTACACTGGCACGCCACGAGGATCGTTGTACTGTTTTTTAAATTTCCGCTTCCATCCATTCATTTTATAAACTATATTCATTGATATGAGTAACCTTGGGTTTAACTATAGTGTTTGTTAGTCATCAGTGTTCCCACCGTTAAACTGCGTATTTTATAATATACTACTGTTTAAATTCATACAGTTTTGTTAATTGAGCACCTTATCACTGCCCAACCAGTTTCTTGTTGCCTCGTTAACCTTATGAGAGCAATGAGATGCCCTAATTGACAACTAAATCTGTGAAGGTATATCCGGTGATAAATAACGTATGTATGTAATATCTGGTATTGTTGCTCCTTGGGTTCCACACAGCTTTTCGCTTCATAGGCTAGTGGTTTCTTAGCGCTAGTAAATAAATATTTATCAGCTGAATGGCAGATTAGTCTCACTACTGATCAATAGACCAATAAATGTACTTGTGTAGTGTGCCAAAATTTTTTTGCTTATCACGTTCCTGGAGAGCTAACTGACCTTATATCGCTTTGAGTCATTTTTAAATAACGTATTTGATATATTAGGGTCAAGATAATGATTGGAACTACAAATTGTATTTATTTTTTTCCATCGCATATCCCCAAGCGAGAGCAGAGGTGACCATCTTCGTGTAATTGTACTTCCTTTGTGGCGAGTATGATTAGCTCCGGTGGCGAGAAACGTACCGTCCAATGGCCAGTCCGCACAAGACGACGATGGAATCACTAGTGTCACTGATATTTGATTATGGCACACTGTTAAAAAAAAAACGTGTATTGTTTTTACTGATGAAACGATTTTATGTTGTAATTCAATGAGTCTATGTTTATGTGCCGAACGCAAGGTCCGATTTATCTTGTAATAGTAATGAAAACAAAACACTTTATCACGACAAAAAAAATTCTATCCTCGTTGTGAATTTCTTGTGAAGAATAAAATTAATTTGTTACACTAGGTTTTTTACCATATATAAGACATGAATGAGATATTTTAAAATTTAAAACTGTATAAGAGGTTGGAAGTATACTGCTGCAAATCGCTAAGGATTTTATGTTATGTAAACTTTCGTGCCTAGTTAAACAAAGTTGTTGTCAAAGCAATTTTAACCAAAGATAGGTAGTGAGAATTCCGAGTTGGACATTCGTACGTACTTATTTTTAAGAAGCTACAAGCAAAGTGACTAATTAGTTATAAAATTTGTATGAAGCAAGAATCGAGAATCACACGTCGGCTGTAGTACATCATTTCTCACATTAGCTTAATTCTTCGAGATTCAAAGAAGAGCCTGTGATAATGGTTGAGAAGAATACGCCACAAACATAGCTAAGAAGAACGATTACAGCAAAAAATGTTTATAATTAGTGAACATTCCGAACGAACGCATCCTCAAACTACATTCCCCCGCTTATTGCTACTAGATTAATGCGGGTCCTGATGGCGAACTAAGAAAGCATGGAACCACTAAACTTGTTAGTTATTGAGGAGTTTACAAAGAGCACACTGATAAATTGCTGTCTGGAGTAGCTCTGAGAACAACTACAGAAAGTGAACACATTTGAACACATACTGGGGGGACGTCAGGAAGACTTAAAAAAATTGGAGGAATTATCAGACTGTGATTCCTAATATAAAAAAGGATGAACGTAAAACAGGACAGCTTGACGTTAGTGATGCACCAGAAAAAAGTTTACTTGATTGTGGCGAAACATCATCCAAACGTTTAGTAGTATGTTTACAGAAAAGTAAGCACAATACATACAAAAATGAAATTAAGAGAGTTCATTCACCCTAATATGTAAATTGCAGCTAATAGGTATTGTTAAATAGCAAATTACAGGAGAGACATTGTATGAAACTACTTCAAGTTTCGGAACAGAAACGAAACTGGAAATTGTGGAGGTATTAGTAACAAGATTTTGAATCTACCATATCTTTACGACTGAAATTAAATGACGAGAGGAATAGAAAGTTTACGTAGCACATAATTTGAGTCAAGGGTAGAGAGAATACATGTGGAAGTGAAGAAGAGTATTTGGACACAAGTGACAGTCCACACAGAGCAACAGATGGTGTACGAGAAGCCAACCAGCATTCTTCGTGAACCCGTGTGATGTCAAGTGATTGTCATCTGCCTGTATACCTGAAATGTAGGACACATGCTAAGACAACAGTCTTTATGTAAGAATGACTTGTTCCTGAATTGACTCTCCTCTTATACTGCCTCTACCACCATCTCCTGTTGCTACTATCTGGTCCACCAGTTTATATTTGAGATGTAGTCCGACCACATTATCTAGGATTTATGACCACTTCTTCCTACATAAAGGATCCACTGTTTGCTCGCTCATTCTATCGGTGAAATACAAGGAGATCCTCAGTTACAAAAAAATGGCAGCAATAAAACATACACAAACATGTAAAGCCACTGAGGGAGTTAACTAACTATTGAAACAGAATATACAGAAGGAGAAACAAAATGACATCTATTTTGCTCCATCTGAGCTGATTCCGTCCTCAATTAACGAAGTATTATAGACGTAGTTTTTGCCACACTTGCGTCACGCAACGCCGGCTAGTGGATCTCAGCTATGGTGGTTAGAGCTGCACGAACATGCAAATGCGAGGTGCATGCGACGTTAGCTATCACGAGGTCGAGTCCTTGGAAGCTTGAATTTCCCGATCATTGTCACGACCGGGCAGAGGTATGAAGTCAGACTTTAGGTGACAAAAATGGCCACATCTGTGAAAATGTTTGTGATCGTCACAAAACAAAGCCAGCAACCAATAAAGTTATCGAATAGTGAGTTGTTGTTGTTGTTGTGGTCTTCAGTCCTCAGACTGGTTTGATGCAGCTCTCCATGCTACTCGAATAGTGAGTAGCGTCCTTGTAAATATCTTAACGACGAGAATAAGTTGCTCTGTGTGAATTATAGTTCAACAGTTTGAATTTGTGAAAGGTGTTGATCTATCACAGACATAAGTAAATTAAGTTATAACAGTTAAGCGCAGTTTCTTAAAAAAACAATTAATATCAACTACCAGTGGAAGAAAAGCGTCAACGAGTGAGGTGGCTCAGTGGTTTGCACACTGAACACGCATTCTGAAGAACGAAGGTTCAAACCAGCGTCCGGCCATCCTGATTCAGTTTGGCGTGATTTCCCTAAATCGCTCCAGGCAAATGCCGGGATGGTTTCTTTGAAAGGGCACGTCTGACTTCCCTCCCCATCCTCCCCTAATCCGACGTGACCGATGACTTGCCTGTTTGGTCCCCTCCCTCAAATCAACCAACCAAGGAAGAAAAGCGCCATCAGATGAGCTGCTCAGAATTTGTGCTGCAGTAAAAACAAATTAACATAAAAGCCCTGTACATCCACTTACTAAGTATGTTATGCTCCTAATTACATAAAAACGAGAGACATTTTGAGATCGTGGTTAATATCTTGCAATGTTTTGTATACAGTTTGCATTAAGTCCTCACAATTTACTGTTGGTGAATCATCTTGCTTGTGTGATCGTAGTTTATAAAACTCTTTTGTTCCTGTCGTTTCGTCCAGCACTGTGTTGGACATCTTCTGAGCAGCTCCTGGTTCTGCTGAGTCTTGCCGACTCAAAACCCAGAAGATTCACCAACGGGTAAGACAATGGTTTGTGAAAGTCTTCACGTAGTGACTCTCATTTTTCTTTTGGTCGGTTACTATTTGTCTTGCAAATGCATTAGTTTACGTGTACCAATAGAATTAATAATTCTAGCCAAAAACTAGAAACGCTGCATAAGAGCTAGCGGAAAACAGTTCGGTTTCAGGTGTAACATTTCGAATAGCAGTTATATATACACACACTAAGACAACAAAAAAGGCGCAACACGAAGCAATTATCCGAATGGAATGGAAATCGATAGGTGTGATTTACATGTACGGACAAACAAATGATTACAGTTTCAGAAAAATTGGATGATTTTTTCGACAGTAATAGCATCATAAACTAAGCCAATAACGCACTGGTCCACCTCTGGCCTCTACTCAAGCAGTTATTCTGACAGACAGAGTTGTTGGGCGTCCTCCTGAGGGGTATCGTGTCGCATTGTGTCCAATTGCCACGTCAGATCGTCAAAATCCTGAAATGGAGAGATGACCTGGCCCATAATGCTCCAAACGTTCTCAATTGGGGAAAGACCCGATGACCTTGCTCACCAAGGCAGGGTTTGGCAAATATGAAGACAAGTAGTAGAAACTCGCACCGCGTGCGAGTGGTTGCTGAAATGTAACCCCAGGATGACTTGCCATGAAGGTCAACAAAACGGGGCGTAGATTATCGTCGACGTGCCACTATACTGTAAGAGTCTCGCGGATGACAACGAAAGGGTCCTTCCATGAACAGAAATGACACCCGAGACAATCATTCGCTTATGGGGTAGGCGACAGCCAAGTGGGTATCACACCTCTGTCCGAAGCGTCTTCAGACAAATCTTCTCCGGTCTTAGGAGCTCAGTTCGGAGCGGGACTGAAGACAGTTGTACTCCAGGCAAAGATATTCCAGGTCGGGAGGGTAGCCTACTGTATTTCCTTTTCATGGAAAAGTCCACATTTCTACATCTACACCTATATACTACAAGCCACCTTACGTTTTGTGGCGGTGGGTTTTTTGTGTACTAATGTTACTATCCACTTTTCCTGTTCCAGTCACGAATAATTCGCGGGAAGAACAATTGCGAGAGGCGTCCGTGTAAATTCAAATGTCTATAATTTTACCTTCACGATCTTTTAGTGAGATATGCATAGGAGGAAGCAATATATAGGTTGACTCTTCTATAAAGGTCCTCCCTCGGAACTGTAAAAGTAAACCATACCGTGATGCAGAACCCCTCTTTTGTACTCGTAGCTTCAGTCACTAGAGCTGGCTGAACATCTCCATGAATCTTTCATTCTTGCTAAATGATCCTGTAAAGAAAAGCGCTGCCTTTAATGAAGATCTTTCCTGTTTGCTCTTAAAAACCTATCTCGAACGGTTCTTGGACTGCCGAGCAATCATCAAGCATTAGTAGAACGACGGTGCTGTGATCTATCTACTTTGAGAACAAACTACATATCTTGAGTATTCTTCCAACGGATATCAGTCTGGCATCTTCCTTACTTACGATTACTTTCTTTTTACTCCATACAGAAAACTACTAGAAATTTAACGGCAGCGATTGTTTCCAGTGATAGTTCTGCAAACTGTGAACTATCACTTAACTCGTTTTTGGTTATCTATGAACAGTACGTTATATTTGTTTATGTCCATGCTCAACAGAAAATCTCAGCAACAAGTGTCAGCACTTTGCAGGGTTTGTGCGTTTCGCTACAGTTATCTAGCGTTGCGACTTCCTTCTATATGACAGCATCACCTGCGAAATACCAAGTGGAAATTCCGACATCGTCCACTTGGTCATTTGTATACAAGAAATATCAGGTGTAAATGCCGACATTTGTGTTGGTGACGGAGGATTGCTATACAGAACTACATTACACCACTATTTACTTCATTTGCAGACTAATAATCATAGTCATTACAAGTTGTATGTCTTTAGGTTGCCAGGTAGGTTTAATCTATTGGGAAAGATGGGTAATATACAATGTGTACCATTAGAGGCAACAAGATTGAGTGATCAAGAATGAAGTGTAAGACGGGGATGCAGTCTTTCGCCCTTTCTGTTCAACCTGTACATGAAAGAAACAATGACGGAAATAAAGGTTGAAAACCAGGATCAAAATTCAAAATGAAAGGATATCAATGATAAGGTTCGATGACAACTTTGCTATCCTCACTAAAGTAATTGCAGGATATGCTGAATGAAATGAACAGTCTAACGGGTACAGGATACGGATTGAGAGCAACGGAAATGAGATGTTCCAGAAATGACAACAGCGAGGAACTTGACGTCAGGATTGGTGAAATCAAGGAATTCTGGTATCTAGGCAGTAAAATAACCCATGACGGAAGGAACAACGAGGACATAAAAAGCAGGGTAGCACTGGCATAAAGAGCTTTCCTGGCCAGGAGATGCCTGCTAGTATCAAACACAGGCCTTAATGTGAGAAATAAATTTCTCAAAATGTACATTTGGAGCACAGCATTCGGTGGTAGTGATACATGGACTGCGGGAAAACAAGAACAGAGGAGAAGAGAAGCATTTGAGAAGTGATGCTACAGAATAATGCTGAACTGTAGGTGGATTGCGCCTGCTACGGCTGCCTGCCTCTCAAGAACGCGGCCAGACTGCATGAATTACTTCATCACCCATCTTTCCTTACATTTGTTTCATAAACACACGATAATTTGTTGAAATTTAGACCACCACCTGACAGTGGCGACTGAGAGAAACAATACTGCTGTTTTCATACACTATTATCCAAATTCATGTATCTATTATTAACAGCATTACAAGCAATGTGGTCCCGGCGGAGGTTCGAGTCCTCCCTCGGGCATGGGTGTGTGTGTTTGTCCTTAGGATAATTTAGGTTAAGTAGTGTGTAACCTTAGGGACTGATGACCTAAGTAGTTAAGTCCCATAAGATTTCACACACATTTGAACATTTGAACAAGCAATGGCTCTAATCTCATTGCTACACACACAGACATTCCACGAACATTGCACACGAAAAAGCGTTGTGGGAGGGAGTGGTAAGATTGGTTCCACTCCGATACAGAAAGAGCTCTTTATTCACTTTCCAGAAAAAAAAAGAAATCTGAGCGTTGTTGCAGATTGTTACTTCCATTTTGCCATAGTGTCAAAGTTTCAGCAAATATAAGCGATTTCTTCTCACAGCATTATTGAAACGTATATATCTCGTTCAAAAAGGCCTCTGAAGACCCATTGTTACAGACCGACAGCCGTGTCATTCAAAGCTGACAGGCTTCACTGGGTGCGGATATGGAGGGGCCCACAGCGCTCGCGGACGTTGTCAGTTTTTATGACTGGAGCCGCTACTCTTTAGTCAACTATTTCCTCAATTGGCAACATAAGGGCTGAGTGTACCCTGCTTAGCAAGAGCACTCGGCAGATGCAGACGGTCATCCATCCAAGTGTCAGCCAAAATTGACAGCGCTTAACTTCGGTAAGCTGATGGGAACTGGTAGTACCACAGCAGCAAGGCCTTTGGCAAAGCGTATATAACGACATGAAATCGAATGAAGTCATTAATTCAGTATATTTAGTGCCACTGCTACTGTTATCTGCTAATCGAAAGTCATTGCAAGAACACTACACATATGTATAGTAACGGTAACTGTCGATGTTCTCGGCATAACCACAAGTAAACTGAAAATACACAATCAGATGTGAAGATTAGTTATCCTCTTTCTTTTATGGGTAGGCATCTCTTCGACACATATTAATTCCCACATATAAGCACCCATGATTGCATAGTTGCATCTTCCTTGACATCTTATTTCTATTGACTGAATGTCTTTGCGAATGCGTTACATATGCCCTTCATTTACGCCACCCAAGTTTTCCCTCAGGAATTACAGGCGTGAATGAAGCATATGCATTTTGAGAGAAATGCCTTTTGAGAGAAATTCTACAGCCAAGTGTTCTATATCGTTCAATGAGTGATTTAACTTGTCCATCTCTTCGATTCAGTACAATAAACCCTGTTACTAAAGCGCAAAACGTATCTCAAGCTTGTCTCTCTTAGTCAGCCAGTTTTTGTGTCAGTTTAACGCTATTCAACAGTGAAAGAATATGAAACCCTTTGAAAATCCTACACACAATTTTAAGTTGCGCCAATTTAGAAAGCATTTGCTATTTGAACATCTGACTGTAGATTGAGCGCTTTCACAAGCTGTTTAACCAATTCTAGTTTTATACGTTGAATCAGTCTCAGGACCTTCTCTCTTGGCACAGGAGCCAGATTTATTACACTATGACTGCACGGAATTAGACCTTCTCTTCTAGGCCATACTGTTTGTGCATAGTGTTTGCTTGTTGCCCTACTGTCCCAGTGGCCGAGAAATCACGAGTATTTTGTGAAACAACTTTTTAAGGCCAACAGAAAACCGCACTTTAAAGTGACCATATTTGTCACAGAGCTACACTGGTCTTGCGGTTTGATTTGAAAGACCACAGGCGACTGTAAGTTTACACCCTGACATCAGTCACTTTAACTTGTAAGCCTTCCACTTGTGTACCTGGCCATCCACATGCTAAATTGATTCTGCCGTCTGGTTGTTGTTGCTAGCCTAGCTAGCACCACTTCTATTAGAATCTTAAGTAAAACTTAAATGCTGAGAAAAATTAAATGAAATGGTGGTCCTGTCATAATTATAGTCAATTATTGAGGGTTATTAATAATCCAACGCCAGATTACTCTTTTTAAAAAATGGCAAGACTTTATAACGGCTATTTTGCTGATACTGCCCGTTGTTCTCCCAGTTGTTCCTTTGCTGCTGTGGTTTTCCAGCGTCCCACTGAAATTGATTGTAGTAAAAATTATACTGATAACATTAATATATTTGATGGTGTACTTAAATGACCACATGTTGGTGGGCAACAGTGACAATAACAGAGAGAATTGCTAACAACAGATTTCCATGTATTAGATGAAAAACCTACAGTAATAGACAACCTCTGCCTATGACTTGGAAGTGGCGCCACATGATACTTTTTGTAGGAAGTAATAACCCATACCATGGTCCAGAAGTGAGGCTGTAGGTCATGAGATTAAGAGTATATTTTCATTAAATGCTAACGAACCTTCAAACTTCCAGTATTGCAGTTGTTTGTTATCTGCAATAAAACCTAATGGAGAAGTACGTGCAGTGCTGGATGCACAAGCAATTAACAAAATTTAGATAACAGTAGATATACAACCTGAGAATGTGGAGGAGGAACTGCAGAAGTTCCACAGTGTAAACTGCATACCTAGCTTAAAGGTTATATCGTCTTATTGGCAGATCCCATTACCAAATGAGTCTAGAATATACACACTTTTGTTCATGCTGGCAGGAGCTTTCAGTTTTGTGTTTTGCCCTTCTCTAAATGTGACCTATGAGGTATTTATTACTGCACTAGCTGCTGTGCTCGGACTTTATTTGATACATAAGATAACTTACATATTGATGACATTCTAATTGCTACTGTCACATAGAAAGAACGCCTGGAATTACAAGGTATTGTTTTAAACAAATTTTCGCAGAGTTTAGTGACAGCAAAGTGAAAGTCAAAGTATAGAGGAAATTAAATTTCTGGGTCATATCATTGCCCATCTGATTTTTAATGGATCACGCACCAAACGACAGTTCAAAGCATTTATTGGTTTATGTTAGTTCTTCGCCATTTTGTACCCAATAAAGTGATGAACATTCCGTCACTTTAAGCTTTTCTAAAGAAGAACATAGTTTTGTTTTTCTCAGATATTTATCAATCATATATTGATGCTACTGAAGATGCAGTTGAGTATTCCAGTATCCTATATCACCCTGACATGAGGTTAGACTATTTTATTGCCACTGACACATGCTTTTCGGAAACCAGAGCTTCCCTGATTCAGCTGCCAAAAAGACGGTAAAGTTGACACTAACATGATCAGTTTTGCAAGTATATCTTTGTCTGAATGTGAATGTGGATATTCAATTACCAAACTAGAAGTTAGAGCTTTTATTAGGGCTTTTAAGAAATTTAATTATGACGTTTAAGGTAAACATGTCAAAGTGTACTGCTATCAACAGGAACTTCGCTTTCTATTAACTTGTAAGTTACTGCAGCCTAGAATTGTTAGAGGGACGGCATTTATTCTAGAATACGACTTTGAAACACTGTAATGCATACTCTGTACAAAGTAAGAAGAATGTCATTGCTGACGCTGTAGCATGTCTCTCTCAATGAACAAATTGCAGATTACAGAACATTTCTGATGAAAGACACCAAGTCTACACAATATTTAAATTTTTGATAATATTTTTGGGAATCAGCGGTATTGTAACGTTTGTAACTTCTTTGAAAAACGGACTAGATCCCGGTGGTTATTTACTTGAAATGGCTGGTTTTTACCTTGTCTTAGCCATCTTCAGATGAGCATTGCTGGAGCTGTTTTAAGAACTGAGGCTTCCCGAATGTCCTGGATGGCGCCAACATCAGCTGAAGGTGCTTATCTGCGTATGGCCTAAGACTAGGTCAAATTCGATCATTTTAATAAAATAAACATCTCGATGTAGACAATTTTTTCACTGATTTTATGTACACAATATTATTTAGAGAGATGTAATAAGATGGCATTGCAGGAATCAGATCCTAGGTGGCACAAAGTAAAAACACTCATATCAGACAATCATCCGAGGGAATTCAATATTAAATCGTTCACAATGATGTATTGTTCCACTGATACATATATATAGTATTAACTGGAGTATATATATAATTAATGCATATGGAGACTCTTTAGTCTGGCATAATCACTACGTTTTGGATCACTATGGTGCCACTAAGTGCCTGAGGAAACTGAATTTATACTGTTAATTCCCAAGTATGCGCAAATACACTGAGCAGCTTTTAAAAACCTGCCTTGTGTGCCAGAAGGCTAAACCAGCAAGCAACTGCTGTAATACTGAGATAAACCCAACATTATTAATACAACAGGTACATTTAATACCTGTCGATACAGGACAGCACCAGCGCTGACTGCACTGGGTGGTTGTCAAATATTTACCAGCTTTCTATGATCTTTTTTTTTCTAACTGCTGTAATAAGAAGAATTAACAAACATCATATACCCACAGTTGACAAACCTGTTGCATTCCTAACACACAGTACACTAAACTTTACACGTAGGAAATGGAAAGAGTTTCTGAAAGACAGTGACAGTAAGCACATTTTAATACCTTTGTTGCACCCGCAAAGTAACCATATCGCACAAATTTTTAGAGAATTTAATCGATTTATAAGAATATATGCAAATATACTACAAAGACGATGGGTGGAGTTACAGAACCTTTTGATAAATTAGTGACCTGCCACTTTACACCATACTAAACAAATTGCTGAATTACCGAGCAGCAACAAATAAGCTAGTGACTGGATAAGACCCTTGCCACATGTGCCGAAGGAAGAAACCAGAGTACAAGAAGAGGTGAGAGACACACACTAATCGTACTGACAGAACACGCCAGAACTGAAAAGAAAACGCACTATAAAGAGTTAGGACGAGTTCAAACATACACGCTTGAAGAAACAGCTTTGCCAAGCTCACGTCCGAAATGTTTCGAACTGCATAAATGCAATAGTAAATGACAGCTGCTCTACACCAGTCCATATAATGTCATTAGTATACCTAAAACTGGCAGTTCTGTCTTTTCGAAGATGAGAGTAAATTAAATGTTTAGATGCCCACAAGGATCTGAAGAGGTATCTATACAGTTAGCCGAAAACATCATTAAAATCTTTATTACCGGTCAATTGTGAAATGTTGTGACAGATTTAAGTTTTTGTACATGTAACTACATTCTGTGGAAATTCGTTAACATTCGTATACTGATTATACTTGATCGAAGAATTATTTCTATGAAAGACCAATATGATATCTTAAGATTTATTTCCGTTATTTTGTTTGGATTAAAAACATGCACTTACGTTCTGAAATAGTAATGTTAATTTAGCTTCTTATTTACGCTAACGAGAGACTACTTGTGATGAGAAGTAAGATTTGATTGTGAAAAAGTTTTATTGTCTACATGATACTAATGTATAACCAATGTGGACAGTTTGAGCAAGACAAGCACTTTATCTGAGTAGAACGTTACTACTGTGCTGTATGGAAAAGTAAGCGACACGAGCTCTACAGTCTTAAGTGCTTTTGTGATGAAGATAATAGTTGTCTGCAAGTTTAGCTATGCAGCGCAATGCTAACTAAACTGTTATACTCCAATGACCACATATGACTGGTGGTTTTATGGCGAGTGCGGGAGAAATTTTCTTTATGTAAATGTTTTATATTGAAGCAGTGCTCGAAATGTATTTATTTTGTTCTTGTGATATTTGTGTAAGATTCCTCAAAGCCTATTTAAGGCATTATTCTGACAGCTTTATGCAGAATAAGAAACTAGTAGGGTCTGGTGGACGAAAGTTTCAGTCAAGCTGAGTGTATCTACACTGTCCAGTGATGTCCCATTTTTGAGTTTTTCTTAGTTTTGAGCAGCTGAGAAGTTGTGGTCTGTGGTGTGACATGCTGAATGCCCATGGGTTCTTCGTAGCGTCACACGGGAACACGTTAGACATTACGGCTGCACTGAACTATGTGCATCCCTTGGCAGAGAACTTAACGAATCACTGAAATAAAACCTTTTAACTTGGTATCTCTGTACTTAAAATCAAGAACGAAAATTATGTATTTTTTTGTGTTTAATGTTTCTCTTTCAGTACAACTATCATGCATTGTGCTAAACCATGACTGAACCTATTGTGTAACTGTTTCGTGATTCTTGAACCTTTTGAACACCTGAGGCTTACCCGAATGACATCGGTGATCCTACATCGCCATGTGCCAGTGCGGATGGACAACTACTTGCTTGGTTCCTAATACCTTGGCTGGTATCACTCGTCATCCTGTGTCATCACCCACCACAGTGCCCACAACAGTTGAATGTCTAGACACATAATTATTGTGACATATAGTCAGCGAAGAATCTTGAACTGTGATCTTTATTCCACATGTAAACGCCTCTTGTTAACTGTGAAACGACTACGTAGCATTTAATATCGCCAGAGAAGAAGTACTGTGAGAAAGTTACACTCAAAACAAAAGGACGTTGCAGCTTCAAACCGAGCAAAGACAAAACGTATGTAAACAAAACTACCAGTAGTTGTTTATGAACTCACGCATATATAAAGTGAAAACTTCTTACAATGTATTCTCGAATTATTATTTTCAACACGTATTAATGATATATAATTACGAGGATAACAGACAAGTAGCTGCCATCACCTCAGAAACCTGTTGAATGGCGTCGCCAAGTTAGGCGAGAAACTAGTCTCGGATAGGTCACTCAAGGGATCTGCCACCAATTTAGAAGACTACACGAAAATTCGCATGATCAGTCATAGAACCTGCCTTCACTATATCTTCATGATTAACGAATTCTGATTACATTTTCTTGCACGCATTTTTATGCATGCCATTTGGCGATTCAGATCGTTATCACCGGTACACGTTCTAGCATCACCCTAGTAATGACTAAGCATGAAAATCAGCTATGCTGAATTTAAAGTAAACCTTTTATTTATTTCATTTTCTTTATCAGAACATCTCGTCTTTCGTTATACTATTGTTGTGCTCCTCATTTCCATTAGTAAACAATTTTAATCTTTTAATCTAAGCTGGAGCAGATATATTATGGGAGTCACCTAAACGATGTTGAATTCACTGCTCCAATTACGAACGTAACTGAATTGAAGGCCGCATTGTGAGACGCATTCTAAACGTAAGCCGCAGACATTTCGATCTCTTGAGAAAAAGGCAGTTTCTCTTTTTTGTGGCAGGAAACTGTGGGCAACATACTTAAACGTCTTGTGGCAGTCTCAAGACAATTACAAAACGACGCCATTTTGCTTTTTATGCGGTTTTTGGTCCCCGGACAGTTAAAAACAGATGTAATTTTTTATCCGGTTTTTGGCCCCTGTACGATTAAAAACCAATGGCGTTTCGATTTTCATGCGGCTTTTGCCGTCAGGACAGTTGTCGTTAAGGATTGGCGTATAAAACTAACAGTGACGCAACTATTGACTACCGAACTTCGCAGTCATGTACATTGAACAGTACGGTTGGTGTAATGTGCATCTCAAACCATAGCCATCATCTTACAATTCATCTGCAATTTGTAGCTAACAGCACTTAAGAAGCTTAGAGGGCCATGTACTGACAACATGTTTTTTTCATGCTTGCCTCTGCGCCAGTACAATGCTGTTCAAATTTGACGTCATTTTGAGCTGTCGTTCACTTTCTGCAACGTTTCAACTGGAACTTCAGTTATTTACACGCTGTATATCATCGCAGGTAGTCAACATTCGTAACTGACTGTTGTCAATATTTACTCTCATGTAAGTAAAAGTCAGTAATAATGAGCAAAGAATGAAACGTGGCAACAAAGGAATCAACAGTATAGAACAGTTTCAAATGCTATGCGGATTTGTCACTGATTGAGTGTAAATTAAGGAGAAACGTATTTGTGACACAGAGATACTGGGATGCATATTAAGCAAGAGAGTGTGAGAAATTGATCTGGCAGATGCGAGACAGACATGGAACGGATTGCCTTGTCATTTGATAGGACAGAATGGTGATATAGGCGACTGATGACTTCGCCGTGTCGCGTATTGCTGTTCGCGCAAATGAAAACGAATCTCCGCGTGCTGACAGCGGCGGAGTGACAGTCTGAGCTGGCGTGGTTACCGTGCAGGATTTACAAAGTCCATTACTCGGCCAACATGACATCTGACAAAGGTGCTGCACGTATGGGCTTCCACCATAATAAACAACGAAGCCGGCACGGAGCAAGAGAAAGCAGCGACTGCGAAATCCGATCTTCTAAGGACGGCAGTCTCTGACTGGAATGTAAACGTTAAGCTGATGGGCGAGGCATGCGTGCCATCACCAAATCAGAGGCGGATGCCATAAAGTGTATGTTTCTAGTTTATTTTTGTAATTCAAGTAAAGTGATATGAGATGTATATTTTCTGTAGCTGTGTCGTACTTCGTATTCTTAGTATGGGCATTTTTTCAAGCACTAGTCTTCAACAGCCAATGTGTTCACCACAGAGATTCTGCGTAGAAGCAATGTGATCTTTGGATGCTAGTAGAACTGTCGTTGCAGAAGTATACTAAGAGAACTTAGTGAGTGAGTTAGGTATTCGTCACGCTTCTGAGCGGTTTGGTAACAGCTTCTAGAGCACAGAGATAAAGCTATAGATGATGTTGAATTTTGAAAATACGACTTTATAAAGGTTAATTTAGAAATTGAAGATTTTGAGGTACTGTTGTTGCTGCAGTGCTTCTTTGTGTATGATTTATGATGTGTATGGGAAAAACGGAGGTTTACTAGGATTTTTCTTTATGGGTTTGTATTAGTTAGCTTCATTCTTCGGCCTTGATAAAGTAACGTTGTTAGTTCAAATGACTTGCACGTTTTCCACTCCTTTACCGCTTCAATAATGAATCTTATGGCAGAGTAATATTAGTTATGTAAAGAAATTTGTGTAAAGATCACTGTATTCGTTCAGATATGAGTTTCATTACACAGAACTTGGTTCTTAAAAAGGTTACTTTCTTTTCAGTTATTTGACAAGTTCAAATTGCACCAACGTCTCCTCATGAATTTTTGTGTTGTGGTTAAATCTGCCGCTACATTGCACTCGGTGGCTAAAGTCAAAGGTTGGCATAACTGCGCGTCCCTGTGTTGCACCGCACAGGGCTTTCTTTCTTATTGAGCTGGCATGTTGCTGCGCTGCCTTTTTTATGTTCATCACTTCGAGCTGTATCGAGTTTTCGTTACCACAGGTAAGCCATGAAAATGTACTGCAGCAAGTTTTACATCAATTAAGAAACGGTAGTGTCGTTCATGGTTAGATGTTGCATTTAAAATTAACTTCAGGATCATATTAGGTACCAAAGGTTTCAGTGCAGTGTTACATTTGTGTGTGCATTATTTAACATTTGGAATTCTATGTAGTCAGTTTTCGCTCGTAAATTCACAGGGTATTTTAGCGGAAACATATTGGTTGTTTATTCTTTTCTATTTGTTTAGAGTCACGAAATTGCAAATCAAGTATTATGACGTCACCAACTGTACCGCTGTTCACGGTACTACATAATACAGGATTACACCGGATCCTTCCTTTAGTTTATAGTTCTGGTTTTCTCTGTGGTAGGAGCTAACTGCAATACCGGTACACTGGCATAGAGTCCCAGCTAGTTGGCGACTAAGAAATAACGTTTTTATCATTAATGTTCAGGACAACAACACACATGCACAAATGAAGCAAAAGAAACCACCCCAGATTTAGTTCACAACAAATAGAAGTTTTAATTCATAGAAGCTGCAATTGATCCTTTGCTTAACACTGGTGTCGTGGAAAAACCATATGGTGTTTGGCAGCGCTGCATGACTTTCTATGCAGCCAAACATTTTCTTCAATCTTCGTTGGTCAATCATGGACAGGGGACATAAGCTGATTAACTGGTTGTCAATATCAATGAAATTATCCAACAGCCGTACAACTTAAGATGTTACTTTATTTTATTTTCACGAATATGCTTCGGCATTCCACTATGCCACTTTCAGACTCCATATGCATGTCTCAAAATAAACGATAATGCTATACAGTGCCATACATCCCTGCACTTATGAATTCAGACGGTTTCACAAGTGCTTCGTTCGAGGACTTGGTAGCAAATGTATGGCATTATCACTTCTTTTGAGAGATGCGTATGTGGCCTGAAGATGGCATAGTAGAATGCCGAAACTCGCTGTCATCAAAATAAAATAAAATAAAATAAAATCTTATTTACACTGCTGTTGGATAACTGACAAACTTGGTCATGGTTGGTGTACAAAAACGCCGAAGGGGACAGCAGTCACTCGGGCGACCGTTGTAGAGGCCGTTCATCGACTTGAGGAAAATATTGAATTCGCTGTCTGCTACGTCGAGGAAGACCCGCCAGAGTATCCGTACACAACACGCCCCTTCCAGTATTCGGGGAGGCGCGCTGGCTCGGCATCGAATCCGACCGGCGGACTAACAACTAGTGCTGGTGTGCCGATCAGCATGGATGTAGTTTTAGGGCGGTTTCCTACATCTGGTTAGGCGAATGCTTGGCTGATGCCTCCTTCTCATGTAAATTATTCGCAGACATTTCGGAACATTCTCAAATGTTCACATGGGATAAAAAAAACGGTGGGGGAAAGCTGGGACGACAGGAAGGATCATCCGGTCACCCTCTGCCACTAACGCATCCAAAGACAGAGATAGGGCCAGGAACAATATTAAGAAATTTAGTGGGTGTCCACTCATCGATCACCTCATACGGAAATACAAAGGAAGTTTAAGAGCCGGTCGAAGTGGCGGTGCGGTTAAAGGCGCTGCAGTCTGGAACCGCAAGACCGCTACGGTCGCAGGTTCGAATCCTGCCTCCGGCATGGATGTTTGTGATGTTCTTAGGTTAGTTAGGTTTAACTAGTTCTAAGTTCTAGGGGACTAATGACCTCAGCAGTTGAGTCCCATAGTGCTCAGAGCCATTTGAAAGATTTTTGAAGTTTAAGAAAATATAAACTAATAGAGTAATTAAAAATATGCCCACAATCGTTCGAATGAATGGTTAAAAAACTCTGAGTACTATGCGACTTAACTTCTGTGGTCATCAGTCGCCTAGAACTTAGAACTAATTAAACCTAACTAACCTAAGGACATCACACACATCCATGCCCGAGGCAGGATTCGAACCTGCGACCGTAGCGGTCGCTCGGTTCCAGACTGTAGCGCCTAGAACCGCACAGCCACTCCGGCCGGCCGTTCGCATGAAGATTTCTTTCGTAAACTTGGTATGTACCTCCCTATGGATATATCTCTGAATCGTAATATTAGACTTTTCCATCTAAAGTGTATTTAACGCTAAAACGTTCATTTATTTCAAACTCTCTAGTCTTTAGTTTCTCCGAACAGTTCAATAGGCGACCTGCATTCTAGTATGATGTCATATGTATTATTCCTCAAATCAGCGTCCTTTTCTTTCAACACATTCTAATCGTTAAGATATAAATGAAGTACTGTCAGAAAGGTTTATTAACCGACTTCTTACACTCCATATCGATTTTCAGCTAAAACGTACTATTTGTGAAGAATTTTAACATAAAACAGACTTCTAACTATCAAAGGCAAAAGGGCTTCATGTATGGCCCGTTTCATACCTATATTTTACAAATCTAACTTCTTAATTCTCTACTAAGAGATTCCCTTTCAATGTTATCTTATTAAAATACTTTTTTGTCTGTGTTAAAGTACTAAGGTACTTATCAACTGAATAATTTCTGCCAGCACTCTCATAGATAATAATTTGACTCTGGTACATGAATGTACTTTCTGAAACGACGAACATATTTTTCAATATCGGCTTGAATTGTGATTTGCCTTATGCCACTATTGCTTAACGTGCTTGCTGTAACTGAAAATGTTTGTCGAATTAAAGTTACAGGTTATGTAGACCTACTGACAGTCCCTGATCTCTTCCCGTCGTATGAGTTGGAACAAACATTACAAACACACAACACATTCTTGGACACAGGAAATAAACTAAACTAAACTCCTCCTGAACAGACCATGAAGGCCCAACGGTACCGATAGGCAGCCGTGTCATCCTCAGCCCATTGGCGTCACTGGATGCGGAGATGGAGGGGCATGTGGTCAGCACATCGCTCTCCCGGCCGTATCTCAGTTTCTGAGATCGGCGTCGCTACTTCTCCTTCAAGTAGCTCCTCCGTTTGCCTCACGAGAGCTGAGTACACCCCGCTTGCCAACAGCGCTCGGCACATCGGATGGTCACCCATCCAAATACTAGCCCAGCCCGACAGCGCTTCACTTCGGTGATCTGACGGGAACCAGTGTTACCACTTGCAAGATCGTTGGCGTATACAGGGAAATGCATATACAAAATGTATATACAAGGTGCACTGTAAATTTGTGATTATTATTTCAGCCGTTCGGTTCATTTTTAAGGACGTTTCCTTTTCATTACTACAACTACCATTACCTAGACTACTCCAGTTACTGCAAATAATGTCATTATTTACAACTATGGAAGTATGATAGTTGCATGCGGGCCTCTGGTTGTATTAATAAAACGAAAGAAGTCAGAACAAAGATTTTATTTGGTCACACTTTCAATGTGTCTCTCGTGCAACAAAAAGTTTAACTGTAAGTATTTCTCTAAGCGCAACACAGAGAATTACGGAAAAATGAACTAAGAAAGAAACTACTTTCTCTCTCTCGTTCTCCCTATGTTTCATACACACACACACACACACACACACACACACACACACACACACACATGCATGTATGTAAGAATTGTACTGCTACTACTCTGTCACATCTTCTTATCCGTTAAGCTAAACTTTCAGTCGTATATTAGATCCAGTCTTGGACCTTAACATTGTATGGCATGTACTGTACTTACAGTAGTTATGCCCCAATTCATTACACTTGTCCTTGGTAACATAAGACATTAGTTTCATTAGAAACTTTCCTTATGTACTTATAAATGTATGTGTACAGTCCTGTTGTTATAAAAAGTGTGTTCTCGTAACTACCGAAGAGATGCAAGTATTCCATTAGCTTTTACGGCTAATTTCTTTTAAATAATTGCCACTGATGTTGCATTTGAGACTTCTTCTCTATTTTATCTTTGATATTATCAATTTATGCAGGAGCCTGAAGATGGTGCCCATGAGGCACCGAAACTGATAGCCCAATCAAATAATAAAATTACGGCTGCCGGTAGTTGTTTTCTCCCAGTGAGATAAGCTGGCCGTTTAGCACAAGGTCAGATGGGTAAGTAGCCTGAACATTGCGGGGTTAGAGATGTGAACGACGGGAGAGGGGGGGGGGGGGGACGACGTTTTATTGTTTGTTTTCCAAAATTGGCAATTCATGGACGTGTGCGACTCGTGCCGATCAGCTGTTATGGTGTACATTTTGACATGGATGTAACATAGATTCCGGAATGTGCATTACAAAGTCGTTCATCTTCAAATGCGATTGATATTTGTAACCAGAAATGTGCAGTTTCAGAAGGCTGTTATAACGCAAGGCTATGAGTAGAAGAAAGACGATATTTAAAACATTTTGCGAGCATTTGTGATCGTCTTGCATATAGAAATGGCTCTGAGCACTATGGGACTTAACATCTATGGTCATCAGTCCCCTAGAACTTAGAACTACTTAAACCTAACTAACCTAAAGACATCACACAACACCCAGCCATCACGAGGCAGAGAAAATCCCTGACCCCGCCGGGTGTCGGACCCGGGAACCCGGGCGTGGGAAGCGAGAACGCTACCGCACGACCACGAGATGCGGGCTGTATATAGAAGAATGTATTTAAATATAAGTATAGATTCTGTTATTAATCCTTTAATCACCCTTTCCCACAGACAACACGACAACAATTTCTATGGAAATTAGTCTGACAACTTCGGGTCGCTGAGGGCGGCCGTAATCCGGAACAAAACAGTCGACAATTAGTTTTCCTAATGGTGCCGACTTTTAAATAAAATAGCTTGGCCGCTGGGAGCTAACTTACGGTGCCCATTTTGTAGCTAGTCTATAAGGGGCTCATAACAAAATAATTTATGCAGGTTACCAGTTAATAATAAGACCGGTATATACGATACCCGCAGTACTTCCCGGCATTGTCAGTATCGGCTCTTCAGCAAAAATTTTTGACGACAGCTTGCCTATAGCATAACACATTCCGCTTAATCCGATAAATAAATAAATAAGAGACATGTTCCCGCAACAGAAAAATTGAAACTGATACAAAATCTGTATTTTTAACACTGTGCACCGAATAAAAATCAAATATGGAGAACTGAGAGGAGACTTAAAATCTCTAGATACGGCCACAAATTAACTTCAATAATTATTTAAATACAGTTACAAAAGCTAAATGACCTTTAATTCAATAAGGCATATTATCTGTTTGAGATAGGTATCCTAAGGGGAATTAAAGTTTTGTAAATACTATTCTTTAGGAATCAAATTGGAAATGGAATTTTATTAGCAACTAAAGACGAGACCATTGTAAGGCCAAACACTGTAACAGGTATTTTGATATTATAAGCCACACAGATCAAAGACAGGAATAAATACGTAGATTACACAACCAGATAAACAATATACAAAGTGGCATACAGTTTACAACAGAAAATGAAGTAGTTACCTGAATACCAGACCTATTAATTACATAAGCAAATATAAAGAGCAGCTCCAGTGCTTTCTGAAAAGAAACGGCTGGAGAAAAATCAAACTACCCTATAAAATAATCCGTATTAGTCACAAACCTCCAAAATACCTTCCTATTAAGACACGATGTGCTGAACGTGATCACCATAATAGTACACAACAACTGAAACAACAGTGGATAACCATCTAAACAACAGTAACAGAGAAGCATAAAATGAAGATACAAAATTACAGATTTTAGGTGCACATACATAGCATTTATTGAAGACTGAAATAAGCAAAACTTACTCTTTAACGGAGACAGCAACATGCAGTGACATATGACAACAAGCTCACGTATAAAATCGATATCGCTTTAAAAAAAGAAAGAAGTGTAGTATCTGATGGCACTGAAAAGAACTAACTGCAATAGAATAAGATGATTAGTACGGTAATCCAAAAACCCCATTAGTTAAAAAATAGCAGCTGAAATTTTAAGACACTGGAAAGACTTTTAGAAACTTTAAAGCCAGATGGAACGTAAGAGACTACCACGTCATAAAATAAGTGATACACATTTGCAAAACATTCTGATTCAAGTAAATCGTAATTAAATTAAAATAGATCTAATCAATGAAAATATAATTTTCGTACCAACTACTGGTCTGAGGCAAAAAATCTTCTACGAAACACTTTCTTCCAGGAAAGTTAGTCCTAGGGGTCCAGGCCACCTAGCAGTTAGAATGTGACAGGAGACTCCAGTACCAGATAAAAGCACCCACTACCCGTTCACGGACGTCCTAACTGTGAGAGTGGTTTCTGCAACCTTCTGAAGGCGGTTTACGTTCATGTGTTTCACAGTCTTTTCGCCTGTTCTATAGTTCTTAAGAATTATTAATAAGATTAGATCTGTCGGTATTTGTTTATTTCAAGTCTTTGACCAGCTGCAGTACCATTCTATTTGTACAAGATGTGACTACAGAAACTTAGCTCACAGTCGAAGTCACCAATGTCACATTGAAATATTACTGCCTCTGTAATTACTCTTGTTTATTAATGATCAGGAAACCTACACTCTCAAGAGACATATGAACTCAGTTGACGTTTTAGGAGTCGGCTGTTAATTGCCACATGGATATCGCAGAGATATGGCTAAGAACTGAGGAACGAACACTTGATTCCGACTGTGTGTGGCCTGCAGGTCACAGTTTGACGACCACTGCTATAGAATGATCATTGAATATAGCAATATCATACAAAGGATCACTCTTGAAATTAGCTACTGATATCAAGAACATAGGATTGTGTTTTTAGTGTAGGTTTTATGGTTTCTTTGTTCTATGTTTTGATTCCATGTTTCTGATTATTTTACCGTTTTTAATTTCACTTTCATATTAATTCAATTTGTAAGATAAGCTTTTAATTAATCAACAATACCATTTTTCAAGAAGGTATTTTTTAAATATAATACTACAGACACCACAGCATTACAGATGTCTAGATGTCTGCTTCCGTAATTGTGGCCTCATTTTCCTATAACGTTCTTATTAATCTGATACCTCTTTCCTAACATTCTGTTTGTTTCTACAAGTTATCTGGTTTTAACTATGTGACTGAGTTGTTTGTTAACAGTGCTTTGATAGGCTCTTTTAGTTTTTCTTGTAACATATACTCATTTGTTATTATATAAAAAATGTTTAAACGTGTCATTTTGATTTGATTAATCATACATTTCAACCATTGCTCTAACACTTTATTTCTGGTTAACTGAGTTGCATGTTGTATACGTCCATTCTTCCTGGCTAAAGTTTGCATTTTGGATAGACTTCTCCCCTCTATCCCCCCCCCCTCTCTCTCTCTCTGTCTGTCTCTCTCTGTCCGTCTCTCTCTCAGTCTCTCTCTCTCTTTCTCTCTCTCTCTCTGTGTGTGTGTGTGTGTGTGTGTGTGTGTGTGTGTGTGTGTGTGTGTGTGTGTGAGTGTGTGAGTGTGTGTGTGTGTATGTGAGTGTAGATTTTAGTGTTATCATAGCTCTTCTAGATACTTCTTGACACATACACTGACAAGGTTGTTTTCTTTTCCTGATGAACAATTACTTTCAAGAGAAAGTTTCATCTTTAAAATATTGTGTATATTCTACAGAATTAATGTATTTAGTTAACAGGTGTCTGGATTATGAAGTCATCGTCAGACTGAAACTGTTTTCATCAACTAAGGTACAATATTTATGAACACCACTGTAAAAGTGGTTACTGATCTAGAATGAAGCTCGATCAGAGAGTAAATGTCATCTTTGACCTCACACTGGTACTGCAGTTAATAATTAAAAATTGAACATTAAATAACACCGTAACGGTTTTATTTTAACCCCCCCCCCTCCCCCCCCCCCTTGCAGGTACAAGATGTTATCCTAACGATACATTTTAAGAGCGCTGCCTTTGCGAACTTCATAAGGCACCGATCAGCATTTTTGCACTCTGGATTTTCAGTTGTCTTTCTCTCTACAGAAAAGCATACAGTAGCAGAAATTGGTTGTTAGTTCTGCTTCATTAGGTGAATAAGCTGGAAGTTTTTCAGAAAGCTTTCACTTCCACATTTAGCCGCCATTTTATAAACACATAATACAGAAACATTACTGCTCCATTTGAAGTAAAAGCCGCAATCATGTTAGAATGTACTCACTGCATGTTTAACAATAATCAGTAATCCTTTGGAAATTCGTGCTCACAGAGCTTGTCATTTAACAGTAACTACTAAACCTTTAGAAACTTCTGTTCTTACAGTTAACTGCATAGCATTGACGGGAGGTCAGAGGTAAAATAATAGTTTACCTGTCTCGTAAGTGGTATCCAAAAAGATGAATTAATAATTACTGCGAATTTACGACTTCTGGACTTTATAAAGAAATCTGTCTCATCGAGATACGAAAAATGTTGATATCACGAAAGGACATTAGAACTTCATTTCCAGCGAACCTACGATCTATAAATTCGTATCATTGTATGTTTGTTGCTTTTCTCATAGACATTTTATTGTGGAACAAGTAACTAACTTTCTTCATGGTAATTATAATACGTATACTCTGCGGAATCGGCGAGGACCTGGGACATAAAAAAAACAAAAAGAAAAAAGAGGAAATAACAGTATATAGAAATATATTCACCTAAACTTCACGGTAGTACATTCAGCAGTGGGCATTTCAGTAGACATTAACATCTGTAGATAAGTGTGGCATGCAGGATTTTAGTCTCAGTAGTAATCTCAATCTTTTTCTGAGAATTAAGTGAATTACGTAGAGGAAATGACGTGAATATAGTGTTGTTGTTGCTGGTAGCGCTGCGAGTCTGGTTTCCTAAAATTGATCAGCCATTGTATGAATCTAACATTTACGAATAGCCGTGTCATATTTAGGTTCATCAACTACTTTAAATAACTGAATCAATTATTTTCAATAATTTTTTAATGTAACGAATATCTCGATGTTCAGAATGGATTCACATAGCTGTCCCGGGTCTAGATAGGATGCCGTGGTTTCACCAACTTCCGAAATTGAGTCTGCCCGTAACCGTTACTACAGAAATCGCTGAACGGAAAATGTCAGCAGTGTTTGAGTCCATAGTAGATGTGAATCGTATGAGTCAAGAACAAATTCACACTGCGGAGAAGTTAATTCTGTAGGTGCTGTTGTCGGAGAACAATCTCAAGTTGTGGAAAAAGTCAGTCCAGTAGATTTTATTGCCAAAGAACAAGCTCTCAGCATTTAAAAGTTAATTAAATAGATTCTGTTGTCGAAGAACGGAACTACGTTTCAACAAAGATTAATTCTCCAAGTGGTACTAATCAGAAGTTCAGCACGGCAGTTTCAAAAATGGTAAAAGCTGATGGGGTCATAGATGAGCAAAACCACTTAACTAACGAGCAGACCAATATCAGCATCACTGTTGAATTTTTATTTCACAGAAAGGACGATATTGTAGTCAAACTAGACCGACATATCAAACGGAAGCTTGACGAGCATATTTCTTCAATGCACAATCAAACGTCCGATTGAAATGATCCACCAGAGCAATCAGAAGAGATCAACAAAGAAAATTTATCCAGAATGGAGCAAGCTTATCTTGTATAGTAAACCACAGAACAGAGCAAACAAGTAGCAATGTCGTAACGATCCCACAAAAGAACCTACGGGACACGGAAGTGTGAGTTTCTGAAATTTATAGGTCAGCGATTAAGGGAGCTTAGTATTGGCAGTTACAATTGGGTCAACAATTCAGATAAATGACAGTGCGTGCACTCCTACACACACTGAATAGCATCAACCCCTGTATCACATGTTGAGGGGGCATTGTCACGTTGGTAGTCTCACATTTTCTTTCACATTTACTGCAGGAAAAAACGTTCCGACGGCGACAATTTGCAACTTTTTCACCAGGGCATCGTGATACGTGCCCAGCTGCGTTCATCAAATCATTTATAGGTGTCGCACTTAGTAGCTGGAATGACACGCAAAAAATCCCTGCATAGATTCTTCCCAATGGGTGACCGAAGCGACCGAAAAATATTTACAGCACCATGATTCTGAGAAGGCATTTTTGACTAATTACTTGTCGAAGGGCCGTCAAGAACGATTAAGGAAGGATGTGTTTAATCTTGCCACACATCGAAATAAGTAAGGCACTTTGTTTGCTTATTTTGAGAAGTATATAAACAAAACAAAATAGTCGGATCAGAAAATTTTGCCCATTCATATCAGCATTTTGAAGGGAAAACTAATCTTCAGTATCAGGTAAAAGCAGGTGACTGGTCGTGGCCATGAAGTTGACAAAATTCTGTCCATAACTGATACTATAGATTTGTTGGAAGAAGGTAGCCGTGGCCCCGAAAATAATAGTCGCACGTAACACGAAAACAATCGTGGGCTCAGGAACAGGTACAATGATAAACGCTAGCGTGATAATTCGCGAGATGTGGTGTGATAACAATGGAAGCGAAAAGAGCTCTTGGAGGAGAAACAAAGGGGGTGGCGAACAATAGACAAAATAGGTGTCACCACTTCACTTATACAAAGGTGAGGGCACAGATGTTGACGTCAGTATGTTACGTAACAACAATATAGCTGTCATGCGAGATGAATTGCGAGGCATACGCATAAACGTTGCCACATGCTAAGTTAGTTTTGTTTGCAGATGATACAAACATTGCAATAAATAACAAGTCATTTACAGATTTAGAAACAACTGCTAATCAATTTTTCACTGACATTAGTAAATGGTTCAAAGCTAATTTACTGTCATTAAACTTCGAAAAGATCAACTACATGCAGTTGAGAACCTGTAAGAGATTTCATTCCACCACGTGTATAACATCTGAAGACATGCAGATCAGAGAGATTGACAATGTTAAATATCTGGGAGCACAACTGGACAATAAATTCAGTTGGGTAGGGCGTAATACAGAAATAATGAAGCACCTAAACAAGTTTGTATCTGGATTGCGAATAATGTCCGATATAGGAAATACAAGTATTTAAAAAGCTTGCATACTTTGCTTACTTTCATTCTATTGTGTCATATGGGATCACATTTTGGTGTAACTCGTCAAACCGAGTAAGTTTTTAGTATAATAAGACTGATTTGTGGTAAATTCAGGAACATCGTGTAGAAACCTGTTCAGAGAACTTGGTATTCTAACCACTGCTTCTCATTATACTTATTCCTTAATGAATTTGTTGCAAATAATATGTCTCTATTCCCATACAAATAGTATCAATACTAGTAATAATAAAAATCCATATAAAGAGCTAAAATCACTTACGTTGATTCAAAAAGGGGTCCAATATTCAGGAACACACATTTTTTATAAATTACAAGCAACCATTAAAAGTTGGCTCTATATAAAGCGCAGTTTAAACAGACTTCTGGTAGGCAACTCCTTCTAATCTGTAGATGAATGTCTTAACAAAGATTTTTAGGCCATCTTAAGTAAAAATGTCTCTTAGATTTCAGTTTTGACATCACTTGATCAAAACAGTCAAGATTAGGATTTCATGTGTGATAAATTTAATAAAATTGCATAACTATGTTTCATTCTGGTAGTGTATTAATTCTGCAAATATCAGCAGCTCCAATTTACTTTAATGTATTCACAGATTTTGATAAATGATCCAGGAACTGAGAATTATATTAAGACATTCTATAGTTTTACATACTTTCTGACACGTTCCACACCTACGACAATCACCTCATTTTTGTGGCTACGGAACGAAAACTAATTTTATATAATCTAGAACGTGCTCGGTGCAAATCGGGTCCAACTTGTGAATATGTACTAAGATAGTTAGTGGAGATTTCATATTTACGAAAAATGATCTATGCGCTAAATGGTATGGCCGTAACCTACAATTTGGTTCGGTATGATTGCTCATTTCAGTTAGGGATGTTTTTTAACGTTCAGTTTTTGTGACGTTAACATGTAATTTATTACACTTAACGTCACGGGCGTAACGTGTCTATCGACAAACGTGTGTCGGGGACCGTGATGACACTTTTGCAAGCACTCAGTGAAACTCACGTTATACAGACGTGTATGTGCTAGTCAATGTACTGATACTTTGCAGTATATAAGGCTTACCTTACTTGCACGACGTAGTTCGCAATGTGAGATTCGTGCATTGAAGAATTTCTGTAAGTACACATTTGCCTCTGAATATGCGAACGCTTTCAAAGGCTACGTATTTAATCACTTCCCATGTAATAAATACGCGCAGTCTCTAGTGCCGCACAGATATTTAAACTTTAACAACGTCTGTAAAAGCGCTGTGTGCCGGCTGCTTCTGTGAATTGCCTGTGGTAAATTTACCATTCGTGTTCGATATTAGGCAGAAAATCCTGCGAGAGGCGAACTGTTAACTCACATCACGTGGAGTTATTAAAAATTACATAAAGGTGCTTTTACTCTCTACACTTATGGTATCAATCTAACAGCCAAGTAATATTAATGTTCCACAACTACGCTGTTCATTTATTAGTAATGATCTACTAATGTCTTTTCAAAAGGTATCAACCCTATACTGACGTTAGCAGTATGAATTACATGCCTGTAGGATAGTCACGTCTTTCCCCAGTTAATATTCTTTATTCGTGTTGCCGCCTCTAGTGCCTAAGTTTTCTATGTAACTAACGCCAACCAGTGACTGTGGGTCTCATAGAACTAATCAAAAACCAGTAGAATTTTTGTGATGAAATGCTAATGTTTTCTTGTAGGATATGTTGTATGTTTGGCACGATGA
This sequence comes from Schistocerca americana, assembly GCF_021461395.2. Taxonomy (NCBI): domain Eukaryota; kingdom Metazoa; phylum Arthropoda; class Insecta; order Orthoptera; family Acrididae; genus Schistocerca; species Schistocerca americana. Next base: position 397,239,277 of record NC_060123.1, on the reverse strand, counting down.
GCAACATCTGATAAAGCAGACCTACTTCCCTGTTGACAACACCAACCAAAACTCCATATTACTTGTTGCCAAGTTTTCCTACCTACCCGATGTACCACCAAACATGTGCTGTGGTGATCCACGATGCTACAAGCCGTTCTGTTGTCGGTTTTCGGAGAAGGTTTCCACACCACTCGCGGGCTAATGCCAGGGCGAAGATGATCCTGTCCCTCCACGTAAAGCCAAATGATAACTCAACTACCTAGCATCGTCAAGAAACGAAGAATGAAAGCTGTACAGGTATTGGAAATAAGGAAACAAAAATAGATCATCTTATGAGGCAAACTTCCAGTCACAGTAATAAAAGCAAATATAGATAAATACTTCTGCATTGCTAAGTCCAGCTACAAAACTAATTGAAAATGTAGCTAAATTTGCATGCACAGCAATTTCACTGATATTTAACAAAGATAATTAACGTAAAACAAAAAAAAGATGCTGTTGGTTAACACAGGTACTGTGACGAAAAACCTACGAGAAGACAAAATGCCCTCTTTAGTGTAAGTATTTGTGTAATGTAATCTTTTCTTCTCTTTCGGGTATCCATGTACAGTCTTTGTGTCCGTGTAAACTATTACGAAAAAATCTGTAATCTTCGCTCAAAGATAATGCAAAATGATTGTGATTGACTGAAAGATATTCGTTTCGTAAATAAAAAAACACTTTTTTACTGCATCAGTTTATATTATTTGTTCCAGAAGTCTTACGGCTTTTACTTTATGGTATCTTCCGTGAAATCTAGAATGATACAGTTTTATTTATAAGCGATACTTGCAGTTTGTAAAACAATTCACCTCTTGTATTTTATGAAAATAAGTAATTACAGTGACTGGAATTTTTGGCAGGTATTTGAGTTTACTCTCTTCTGGACAGACGTTGGAGGTCGTATTATACAGGGTGTCCCATTTATCTTGATCACCCAAAATAACCGTTTGTCCAAATGCAAATTACAAGACAATTCAAGCAAATGTCCTTTAACCGTCAGAAGGACATCAATCACCATGATTGCCTTCGTTGTAGCTTTGATTTTCATAAAGATATGAACTGTGGTATGACTTTTTTAAATGACACCCTGTATTTTTTATTCCGTAATTCATTTCCTCTCCTAAAGACCTATTGAAAAATGTATCACAGAGTACCATTCAAAAAAAAAACGTTATTAATTACATAACACAGCACTGATTTTGAGCCCGAGATCATAAACTCGTCCACTTGCTGGAGTTGTCAGAAAACAAATGAAAACATAGCACAACATTGACTTTGACTCTCCTGTACCATTGCCCGGGAGTAGAACACTGATAGGTGTTCAAAGTGGTGACCCTGGACACCGATACACTGGTGCATTCGTTGAACGAAAGAATTATTTACTGCTTCCAGTGTTGCCAGCTGAAGAGAATTACAAGCAAGCACGAAACGTTCCTGCATGTCCTCTGGAGTTGTTGGAATATCGCGATAGACAACGTCTGTAATGCATCCCCAAAGAAAAAAGTCCAGAGGATTTAAATCGGGAGACCTAGCAGACCAAGTAACTGATCCTCCTCGACCAATCCATCTGGCAGGATACGCTCATTTCAGAACACGACGTGCACGCAAGGCATTATCTGCTGGACATCTATCATGTTGATACCACATAAGCATTCTGGGTCCTAGCGGCACTTCACCCAGAAGAGGAGGAAGAATTCGTCTCAGGAAGTTGGCATACGCTGTGCCGTTTAGACTACCATTGATGAAATAAGGGCCAATAATTGTAGTACCAAGCATCCCAAACCAGACGTTAACTCTCCATTGAGGTTGATATTCCACCTGTCTAAACCATCGTAGGTTGTCGCAGGACCAATAATGGATGTTCCTGGTATATACCCGTCCTTTGTTCGAGAAGGAAAATTCATCGGTAAATAGAACATTGGAGAAGAAGTTCGTGTTTCGGAGGATTTGCTGCTGTGTCCACTGACAGAGCTATACAGTATTGAGGAAATCATTCTCATGCAATTCTCGATGTGAGTGTGCATGGTAAGGATGGAACCGGTGGCGCGTAAGTATACGATACACATTGGTTTTAGGAATGCCAATCTCATGTTGAAGCTGTCGTGTGCTCACATTTTGATTGATAGCAACGGAAGCGAGAACCGTGACTTTGGTAGCTTCATCTGTGCGAGTGCTACGACGATTACGTTGTCGTTGGTTGAAACTTCCAGTTTCCTGAAGTGTCGCAACAAGACGAGAAAACATCCGTCGGGAAGGTGGGTTCTTTTTAGGATATCGCTCTCTGTACAGTTCCGCTGCCGGTGTGCATTTCGCCTACCTCCAACAACAATAAAAGAAACGTTATGTCTATGTAGTTTGTAGGAAGAACAGCCTTTACTGTATAGCTACTCTACACAACAGTATTTAAAAGGGCTAAACTACTGTACTAAATGAACCCGTACATAATAAAACAGTATTGCAATTAGTGTTCTGCTAACTTAGATTCCCCGTAGATGAGTAGCGTTTCTAACTTCTCTTCGTTGGTGTGTATTTTGCTCACACAACTCTTCAACTGACGATGGTTGACGGGATGACCGGCGTGCATTCCACTTATATTTACATTTGTCCTCTGTCAAACTCAGCATGTGGATTTGTTCCATTACCCCGAGTACCTGCACTAAGAGCTGGGAGTGTCAACATCAACGTTTTGCTACATAATTAATAACGTTGTGTTTCAGTGAATGGTACACTGTGATGCATTTTGAATAGATCTTTAGAAGAGGAAATAAAAAATACGGGGTGCTATTTAAAAAAAGTCATACCGCTGTTCATATCTTTGTGAAAAACAAAGCAACAACAAAGGCAGTCATGCTGATTGATGTCCCCCCGCAGGCTCAAGAACATTTACTTGAAACACTTTGTAATTTGCATCTGGACAAACTGTTATTTAGGGTGTTCAAGATAAATGGGACACCCTGTATATTCAGTTATGAAACATAACCATGTTTTCATGATACGAACTTTCTGCTTCACAATGTCCATGTTCTTTTCGCAAATTGCTAAGGAGTAGTACTAGTCTTTTATTATTAGTTCTAGATATTTTACCAAAAACTGTGGTTTAAAGTCGCAACTACTGTTTGTTCACCTTATATCTCCTCCCGTTTGATTTGTTTACTTAGATGTTGCCAATCTAACGAATTACATGCTGAAAAAGAGAGAGAGATGGAGTAATGCATGATTTCTGTGTTTCCTTATATCTGTGTTTTGGTGTGTTGGTGCTTATTCGGGCCTGCTGTAGAAAGTTGAATGTAGATGTAATAGCTGCCAGAGAGTGGTTGAAGGTTTTGGTGTTCAGCTGATTTGAGTTTAGGTTTAAGTGTTTTGTAGAGAGTTCGTGATATAGTGAGTGGAAATGGGTTGGGTGGTATTTTTATCATAATAATCTTCTGTTGGAGGTTTCTTATATCTGATATTGTGCACAGTGAGTTGTTTGAAGTGTGTACATTATCATTCAACAGCGTTACCTATTCTGCTTTGTTTTTCTGTATGTGGTATTTCTCTTGCACAGTTAAGAGGTGTTTATCTTATTGTCGATTTGAATTATTTTCATGTCTGCTTCTCTAGAGGTTGGTTTCTGATTCTATCGCATTACGTGTTCTGCAAATGTGTAGTGGTTTGTTCCATACTTCCAAGCTTTCTGTGTTCCTTGTGTCTGACATCAAACGTTCTACTTGTTTGTCGTTATACATAACTTCAAATACGAAACATAAGCACATTTTCGTGTTACGAATATTCATGGGCTTTGCGCAAATTGATGTGAACACTATTAATCTTTTGTCGTTAGTTAAAAATTTGTTAACAAAATCTGTGATTTAGAGTCGTAACTGTTGTTTGTTCACTTTATTTGTCTTTCTTTTTGTCTGCCAGCTTTAAGAAGCATATGCTGAAAACTAACGTCTTTTCATTTCTGTTCTCTTTGTATCTGTGTGTGTGTGTTTCTGTGTGTGTGTGTGTGTGTGTGTGTGTGTGTGTGTAAGTGAGAGAGTTTGTGTATGTGAAGGTTATATTTTGTGTGGGTGTATCGGTGGTTATTCAGGGCGAGTTGAAGGAAATTGTATGTGAATGTAATAGCAGTCAGACAGTGGTTGAAAGTTATGTTACTTAACTAAACTTGAGTTTTGGTTTCAGTGATTAGTGGATGGTTCATAAATGGGTGATAGAAATGTACTGAGTGGTATTCTTATGATAATGACCCTCTGTTGGAGCATTAGCCTATTATTTCTTCTACTACGGCAAACAGCGATTTGTTTGTAGTGTGTACTCTATCATTCAACAAGATTTTCTATTCTGCTTTAGCTTTTTGTGTGGTAATTTCCTTGCAGGTTTTGTTGGTTTTGTTATTATAGACACGAATTATTTTCACTTCTTCTTCTCTAGAGGTTGGTCTGTGCTTGTATTCTCTCTGTTGCTTTGCAAATATGGAGTAGTTTGTCCCATACTTCCAGGATCTCGTTTGTTCTTTTTATCTGACATCGAACATTCTGTTACCGAAGATGTTATACTATAATTGATATATACCTATTTTCTGTTATATATTTATGTATTTTGTCACTTTTGCGGGGTATTTTTGCAGAATTGTCTCTGGTGTAACCTGTTTTTGTGTCCTGTCTTTCTAAAATATTGGTCATTATATTTGTGAGTTTGTGTTTCTATACAATCCTGTTCCATCTTGTGATTTTTTTGGCGTTGTGACTAGGTTACTACTGTAACTATTGTTTTTTGTATCTGCATTATTGTGTTAAGTTCTTTTTCGTAGTTTTCTTTGTTGAATGACACTGTGGGGCCTTCATGTAGCATGTGTCGATGTGATGTTTGCTTTTGTGAGTGTTGTTGGTTTGAGGATATGGGAATGATAATGTCTGTTTCTGTGGGTTTATTGAAAATTTCAAACATATGATTATTGTTTTGTTTTTTGACTCTTGTATCCAGAAAATAAATTTTGTTATTGCGTTCTCTTTCAATTGTGAATTTTATATTTTGTTCGAAATAGGAACAGATAAGGTGGACACACGGTACTTACGACATTAAACCACATTTTTCGGTATAATACATACAACTAGTGACAAAAGACCAACGGTGCTCCAGAACAGTTAGCTTAAATAACACAAAAACTGTGAAAAAAGAAGTTCACAACATAAGAAGTTATAATGCTACTTCCAGCACGTGACCAAATGAGAGGCAACTCAGATTCTGAATAACTGTGAGTAATCACTTATACAAATAAACAATGTGAGGTGAACGTTTTGCAATCTAAACATGTCGCATGTCAAAACAAAACTGTAGCATTCTAGTTTCCACTGATGTTGCCTGAAAGTAAAAGTGAAAAATATCTGAAACAAGTAAAATATAGAAGAGCTAGAAAAAGTCGGTTGTTGTTTACAAAACGAATATGCCTATGTTTACTGAGATTGTCTGGCAGTCAGTCTTGTTTCTCATGCCATGTCATGTGGACTGTACTAGAAATTCAGAACATGTCACATGAAAATTCATAAAGCCATACAGGGCAAAAAATGCAGAACCACAGGCTAATCTAGCGATCTTGTACTTAAATATATCAATGCAAACATTAGAAACAGTTCACACACTTCTCCAAAAGCAGTGGATGTTTCCCAGAATTGTGGTTAGATTTCGAAACTAAATTCCTATACTCTAGAAAACAAGAGCGAAATTACAAGTTATATAATTATATGATATTGCAAAAAACATTAATAATATGGCAATTTTCTCCTGTTGATCGAAAAAGAAGAAAGTCACAAAACAGTTGCTTACAAAAAGAGAAAACAGTTCAGAGAAAAAAATTAGTCAACTCACAAAGCTCTAATCACAACACAATAACTCTAAAGACAACCAAAAACACATACAAACAAATTCTATCCAAGGTTACTGAACCTTGCAAGCTCACAAACACACAAATAAACAGTGAAAAAATACCAAAAATCTAATTATAAAATGTGCCAACTTTGGATTAACCAGAGAACTAGCAATAAAAGAAATCCGAAATACAATACCCAACATGAAAAGGCAACAACACAAAAAAATGCTAACACAGATTCAGCAAATCTCAGATATATTAGAAAAAACCATCACCATGAAAATATCACCATTTCAAAAGCAGGCAAGGGGCTCAATGAAGTATTTACACAAGAGACAATACATTGAGAAACCATAAGAATTCATCTCACAAATTGACATTACAAAATTAAAATCAGTTCCAACACAAGGTAAAAAATACACTGAAGAATATAGATAGCAGCCTGGATAACACAGATTAATGAAAGCTGACAGAGGATAATCCCACTGCAACTGTCTTTCAAAGTCAATGATATATCAATTAACCGATAATCCCTGTGAGGCTCACTGCGTATTTCAGAAGACCCCCAACTTACAAGCTTGTACAATACATATTAAAATAACTGTCTGAAAACTTCACTTCAAAGTGCAAGAAGCCTGAAACATTACAAACACTACACAGCTCATGCAACTAATAAAACCCTGAATCTCCCAGTCACAACACCACTCCACTCATTTGATATAGAAGCCATTTATTTCAACATACCACCCCAGAAACAGTAGCATTACTAATAAAAAACCTGAAAACATATTGCCAACTTCCTGCTGAACAGATTAATCAAATATTCACATTAATAAAGCATATAACACAAAAAACCACTTCCAGTATTCAATATTGAATTTAATTTGCAAGAAGGTATGATTACCAATAAGGTTCTCAGTTACATTAGCCTTAGCAATTACTTTTATAAACCACACTGAACAGATCAATTGTCAAAAAATAGTAGCAAAAGAATACAATGCACTACAGTGCCTAGTGACATGGATGGCATCCTCCACTTAATAAATGAGCCACAAACAAGAACTGAAAAACTACTTACTTACATCAAGTAGGTATAAAAATATGAAGTTCACTCTTGAAAGTGAACAGAATAACCAAATTTACCTTCTGGATACAGCAATCAAAATACAAAACAATAAGCATATGTTGGAAATTTACAATAAACACACAGATACTGGAATTGTCATTGCCCAATCCACAGACCATCAACACTCACAAAAGCAAGCTGCATTTTGACACATGCTCCATAAAGTCAACACAGTGACAGTCAACAAAGAAAACCACCAAAAAGGACATGAAACAATAATGTAGATATTCAAAAACCATGGTTACAACAGTAACATATTCACAAAGCCAAAAGACAAAAATAGAATTAAAAATAGAAGGCATAAAACCATATAAAACAAACAAAAAAGGAAACACAATCACAAACCCTCATTAACGTAACAGAATGATCATGAAAATGTAAGAGAAGACATAAGATAGCACAGAATGACAGACAAACACAAACTAACACATAAAATCACGAATATTTTCAAAAGATAGGGCTCAAGAACAGCGTACACAAAAGAAAATTCTATAAAAATACGAGGCAAAACTGACAAAACACGTACATATATACCAGAAAATAGGGATGTGTCAATTAGAGTGTAATACTTTTGATGCAGAACGTTCGATGTCAGATGCAAAGAACTAATGAGATCCTAGAAATATGGTACGATCGACTCCACATTTGCTGAAAAACTATAGACGTGAAGACGTTAAAGTAATTCCAAAGAACATTGAAACACGTCTCCTAAGCGTGAAAGAAAAGGAAACTCTTTTGAATGACGCAGTACACATGAGATATAACTCGCTGTTTTTCATTAACTGATAAGATAATGGAGTAAATCTCCAACAGGGGATTATTACAATGATGATACCGCCCACCCGCTTTCCATTCATCCATAAAGGCACATTCCAAAAAACGTTTAAACCACAACTCAAATCTGCTGAACACTAAAGCTTTCAACCACTCTCTGACAGGTATTACATTCATACTCATTCAACATTATACAACTCGCCCTGAACAACCACTGACCACTGACACACCCACACATCCCTAAAAGAAAAGCCACTCATGTACTCTCTCTCTCTCTCTCTCTCTCTCTCTCTCTCCGTCTCCCTTTCTTACAAAGACACACATACACATACACACATTTATAAAGAAAACAGAAATGAAGTGTTTTCAGCAGATACTTCGTTAAACCAGCAACATGTACATAGTTGCACAGTAGTGACGGCGTTGTATCACAGTTTTCGGTAAATAGTCTACATCTCCTGGCAAAAAACGCAGCAATGTGCGTAAAGAAAATGAAAGTTATGAGAAAAATGTACATAACATGGAAACACGCTTTTATTGTAGGGCGGCGGGTAAATTTTCAGTTGGTTGTTACTACGTTACTTCGTTATGAAACGAACTTAAATTGTCTGTGCTTGCTTTTCATCTACCTTCGCACTTGACAAGACACTGAAAACTATTTTTACGTTCAGCGAATAAGTTTTCAGTTTTATGTGTTTGATATAGTCCGTAGAATTTCAAACGCACTAAATAATGACAATAATATCCCTAATGGTAGTAATAATACCGCTATCGGAAACATCACTATTAAGAGTTGAGAGGCGACCTCCACGGGAATTTCTAAGTTAAGTGGTCTATCTCCCTAACTTCCGATCACCAAAAGTTAATTGCTCGCTCCAAAAGTGGAAAATAATCTCGCCATTTACGACTTACCACTTCATCAACATTGCGGGTGCCAAACAAACAGTACCTCCATGAAATCTAAGCGATAAAGGACGGTGTGCAGTCCTTACGAGTTCACTTCCTACTTTTACAGAAAACGCCTTCAAGTCTGCCCAGCTCCAACGCCATCCGAGGCACCGCGCACGCAGACGTTTGAAAGATGAGAACAGAATGATATCTCGGTGCTAAGTGTCTCTTTCCGATTGCCTCTCTGGCCTTATTTAAATGCGGGGGCAGTGTTCCACCAAGTGGAACATCTGCTACAACAGCCCTGGGCACAGGTAGCAATATCTAAATGGCCCCTTACTCTGACGTTTAATAATTTACAGCTCAGTCGTTTCGCAGTTTACAGTGTTACTCATTTTACGTAAGTAGGGCAAAATCTGCTTTAATTATGCAAAAAATTTCAGCTCCACGTCATTTAAACTTCTCCGGCTCGAACTTTTGGAACGGAATCGGCAGTACAACATGACCTCTGAACTGCCTCTTTAAGATTCCTTGTAACCAATGTTATTTAAAATTCAGTCTTGAAACTTGGTCAGCTGTATTGTTGCATGAGTGTAACTAAGGTCTGCAGTCAGAATTTCCTATTACAAACACAAATGAGACCTAATCCACCATGAATAAGCATGTTTTCGTTTCAAATTTGGGTTTTAGTAAATAAATAGAAACTCGTAGAGGTAGCTTATTGGTGTCACATGCATAATGTTTTTAAATGTAACTGAAGCTGCATACGAATTGTCATATTTCAGAGTCTAGTACATCTACATCTACATCTACATTTATACTCCGCAAGCGACCCAACGGTGTGTGGCGGAGGGCACTTTACGTGCCACTGTCATTACCTCCCTTTCCTGTTCCAGTCGCGTATGGTTCGCGGGAAGAACGACTGTCTGAAAGCCTCCGTGCGCTCTCTAATCTCTCTAATTTTACATTCGTGATCTCCTCGGGAGGTATAAGAAGGGGGAAGCAATATATTCGATACCTCATGCAGAAACGCACCCTCTCGAAACCTGGCGAGCAAGCTACGCTTCGATGCAGAGCGCCTCTCTTGCAGAGTCTGCCACTTGAGTTTATTAAACATCTCCGTAACGCTATCACGGTTCCCAAATAACCCTGTGACGAAACGCGCCGCTCTTCTTTGGATCTTCTCTATCTCCTCCGTCAAACCGATCTGGTACGGATCCCACACTGATGAGCAATACTCAAGTATAGGTCGAACGAGTGTTTTGTAAGCCACCTCCTTTGTTGATGGATTACATTTTCTAAGCACTCTCCCAATGAATCTCAACCTGGTACCCGCCTTACCAACAATTAATTTTATATGATCATTCCACTTCAAATCGTTTCGCACGCATACGCCCAGATATTTTACAGAAGTAACTGCTACCAGTGTTTGTTCCGCTATCATATAATCATACAATAAAAGATCCTTCTTTCTATGTATTCGCAATACATTACATTTGTCTATGTTAAGGGTCAGGTGCCACTCCCTGCACCAAGTGCCTATCCGCTGCAGATCTTCCTGCATTTCACTACAATGTTCTAATGCTGCATCCGCGAAAAGCCGCATGGAATTTCCGACACTATCTACTAGGTCATTTATATATATTGTGAAAAGCAATGGTCCCATAACACTCCCCTGTGGCACGCCAGAGGTTACTTTAACGTCTGTAGACGTCTCTCCATTGATAACAACATGCTGTGTTCTGTTTGCTAAAAACTCTTTAATCCAGCCACACAGCTGGTCTGATATTCCGTAGGCTCTTACTTTGTTTATCAGGCGACAGTGCGGAACTGTATCGAACGCCTTCCGGAAGTCACGAAAAATAGCATCTACCTGGGAGCCTGTATCTAATATTTTCTGGGTCTCATGAACAAATAAAGCGAGTTGGGTCTCACACGATCGCTGTTTCCGGAATCCATGTTGATTCCTACATAGTAGATTCTGGGTTTCCAAAAACGACATGATACTCGAGCAAAAAACATGTTCTAAAATTCTACAACAGATCGACGTCAGAGATATAGGTCTATAGTTTTGCGCATCTGCTCGACGACCCTTCTTGAAGACTGGGACTATCTGTGCTCTTTTCCAATCATTTGGAACCCTCCGTTCCTCTAGAGACTTGCGGTACACGCCTGTTAGAAGGGGGGCAAGTTCTTTCGCGTACTCTGTGTAGAATCGAATTGGTATCCCGTCAGGTCCAGTGGACTTTCCTCTATTGAGTGATTCCAGTTGCTTTTCTATTCCTAGGACACTTATTTCGATGTCAGCCACTTTTTCGTTTGTGCAAGGATTTAGAAAAGGAACTGCAGTACGGTCTTCCTCTGTGAAACAGCTTTGGAAAAAGGTGTTTAGTATTTCAGCTTTACGCGTGTCATCCTCTGTTTCAATGCCATCATCATCCCGTAGTGTCTGGATATGCTGTTTCGAGCCACTTACTGATTTAACGTAAGACCAGAACTTCCTAGGATTTTCTGTCAAGTCGGTACATAGAATTTTACTTTCGAATTCATTGAACGCTTCACGCATAGCCCTCCTTACGCTAACTTTGACATCGTTTAGCTTCTGTTTGTCTGAGAGGTTTTGGCTGCGTTTAAACTTGGAGTGGAGCTCTCTTTGCTTTCGCAGTAGTTTTCTAACTTTGTTGTTGTACCACGGTGGGTTTTTCCCGTCCCTCACAGTTTTACTCGGCACGTACCTGTCTAAAACGCATTTTACGATTGCCTTGAACTTTTTCCATAAACACTCAACATTGTCAGTGTCGGAACAGAAATTTTCGTTTTGATCTGTTAGGTAGTCTGAAATCTGCCTTCTATTACTCTTGCTAAACAGATAAACCTTCCTCCCTTTTTTTATATTGCTATTAACTTCCATATTCAGGGATGCTGCAACGGCCTTATGATCACTGATTCCCTGTTCTGTACATACAGAGTCGAAAAGTTCGGGTCTGTTTGTTATTAGTAGGTCCAAGATGTTATCTCCACGAGTCGGTTCTCTGTTTAATTGCTCGAGGTAATTTTCGGATAGTGCACTCAGTAAAATGTCACTGGATGCTCTGTCCCTCCCACCCGTCCTAAACATCTGAGTGTCCCAGTCTATATCTGGTAAATTGAAATCTCCACCTAAGACTATAACATGCTGAGAAAATTTATGTGAAATGTATTCCAAATTTTCTCTCAGTTGTTCTGCCACTAATGCTGCTGAGTCGGGAGGTCGGTAAAAGGAGCCAATTATTAACCTAGTTCGGTTGTTGAGTGTAACCTCCACCCATAATAATTCACAGGAACTATCCACTTCTACTTCACTACAGGATAAACTACTACTAACAGCGACGAACACTTCACCACCGGGTTGCATGCAATCTATCCTTTCTAAACACCGTCTGTACCTTTGTAAAAATTTCGGCAGAATTTATCTCTGGCTTAAGCCAGCTTTCTGTACCTATAACGATTTCCGCTTCGGTGCTTTCTATCAGCGCTTGAAGTTCTGGTACTTTACCAACGCAGATTCGACAATACCGATTGCTGCTTGGTCCCCGCATGTCCTGACTTGGCACCGCACCCGTTGAGGCTGTTGCCCTTTCTGTACTTGCCCAAGGCCATCTAACCTAAAAAACCGCCCAGCCCACGCCACACAACCCCTGCTACCCGTGTAGCTGCTTGTTGCGTGTAGTGGACTCCTGACCTATCCAGCGGAACCCGAAACCCCACCACCCTATGGCGCAAGTCGAGGAATCTGCAGCCCACACGGTCGCAGAACCGTCTCAGCCTCTGATTCAGACCCTCCACTCGGCTCTGTACCAAAGGTCCGCAGTCAGTCCTGTCGACGATGCTGCAGATGGTGAGCTCTGCTTTCATCCCGCTAGCGAGACTGGCAGTCTTCACCAAATCAGATAGCCGCCTGAAGCCAGAGAGGATTTCTTCCGATCCATAGCGACACACATCATTGGTGCCGACGTGAGCAACTACCTGCAGATGGGTGCACCCTGTACCCTTCATGGCATCCGGAAGGACCCTTTCCACATCTGGAATGACTCCCCCCGGTATGCACACGGAGTGCACATTGGTTTTCTTCCCCTCTCTTGCTGCCATTTCCCTAAGGGGCCCCATTACGCGCCTGACGTTGGAGCTCCCAACTACCAGTAAGCCCACCCTCTGCGACTGCCCGGATCTTGCAGACTGAGGGGCAACCTCTGGAACAGGACAAGCAGCCATGTCAGGCCGAAGATCAGTATCAGCCTGAGACAGAGCCTGAAACCGGTTCGTCAGACAAACTGGAGAGGCTTTCCTTTCAGCCCTCCGGAATGTCTTTCGCCCCCTGCCACACCTTGAGACGACCTCCCACTCTACCACAGGTGAGGGATCAGCCTCAATGCGGGCAGTATCACGGGCAACCACAGTCGTAGTCCGATCAGGGGATGCGTGGGACGAGCTGGCCGTCCCCGACAAACCCCCATCCGGACCCCCACAGCGATGCCCATTGGCAACAGCCTCAAGCTGTGTGACCGAAGCCAACACTGCCTGAAGCTGGGAGCGAAGGGATGCCAACTCAGCCTGCATCCGAACACAGCAGTTGCAGTCCCTATCCATGCTAAAAACTGTTTTGCAAAGAACGTCTGAACTAATCTACAGAGAGCGCAAACAAATCGACAAAATTTAAACGGTTATTAAAATACAATATTGCCTAGTAAATGCAGTAATGCTGCTACTTGCGCACTGCTGACACTGCTCGGCGGCGGAAGGAGACTACGCGAATTTACACTATTCAGGTACTAAAACGCGATGCTACACTCTCAACTATAATACGCCCGAAATTTATGAATTAAACAATGCAAGCACGAAAAACACGCAAAGAAATTAAGAATTAAACTATGTAACAAATGAGTGAGCTAGGAGTATACGACTTGCTGCTGCAGCTGCTTATCCAACGGCGGCAGGGAGTACATAAGGCCTTCAATTTTTTGTAAAAACGCCGATTTTGACCAAAACATTGTTCCGATCAAGGTGAGACTTGCAACTTTTTATTGTGACATACATTTGCATATTGTGAACAGATCTCAGTTTTGTACTAACATTCAACGCTATTTATAATTATCTTAAGGGCGTACATTTTGCTAATGCATTCATTTCATCATTCCGGGTTCGATTCCCGGCTGAGTCGGGGAATTTTCTCTGCCCACGGACTGGGTGTTGTGCTGTCCTCATTATCATCCTCTCACCCTCATCGACTGCAGGTCGCCGAAGTGGCGTCAAATTGAGAGACTGGCACCCGGCGAACGGTCTACCCGACGCCGGCCCTAGCCACACGAATAACTAAGATTTCATCATTCTGAAATCTTAGCGTGTTAACGTTAATATACTGAAGTATACACTGACGAAGTTTGGAAACATAATTTTAATTTTTAATTTCACTCATAGTGAAATATGGCCCAGTCTTTTGCATGACGAGGACAAGTGCATTATGATGACGTAGCCCTGATAGTACAGAATTGGGTATACCCAAGCACATTCGCTCTCCTCTGTACCACTTACAGCGATACCCTGCTTGTTTCGCCTGCCACCTACTATTTATTTTTGTGAAAAAAATTATTTTTGAACAAAATTAAATATTATAAACAAATTATGCTAGTATAGATGACCTCTTTTAACTGAATCTGGTAGTAATTAAGTTTTCCTCAAAACTACACCACATATATCCATTGTTAATTTTGCGGGTGTAGTTTTAAGGAAAATGAGTTACAAGAAAATAAATTTTTTCAAAATAATTATGAGAGAGAGAGAGAGAGAGAGAGGGGGCGAAAGAGAAAAATAGTATACTGGGTTTTGACAAATCATGTACATAAAATAACATAGAAACATGAAATAAAACTGTTGATTATTACAAAATAAGTTTTGTGATTTACAATTTTTAGTTTTTACCTGAAAGATAATCACCAAAAACAATTTCGCTCTATTTTACCTTTTCAGTACATACTACTTTAATCACAACTATTGGCATTGTGCTGTGTGTCCTTATGAAAAACTTTCACTAAACGTTTCAGGTAGAGGATGGTAAGTCACTATATTTGGTGTCCTTCTCGACACTGTATTACATAAATGGGAAGGGGAGGAGTCACTGTGACTGGCGTCCTACTCACTTCCATCTCCACACAGCTGGTAGGCTGCCTTTCATCAAGCCTACATATCACCGAGAAACAGGTAAGATGGCGTAAGCTTCTGTTGTCAAATCAGGTTATCATTTCAAAACATTTAAATTGTCTGTGCGTGCATTGCACCTGCCTTCGCCGCTTACAAGAGCCTGAAACAATTTCTGCAGTCAGCCAGAAAGCGGCGGAGAACATACTGAACATAGTTTTCAGTTTGCAAGTCAGCATTACTCTTTGTGATCACTGAAATAAAATGTTCCTACATGCTATTTACACAGTAGGATCAGGAAATATGGCTGTAACTAAAAATTTTGAGTGTTGACTGTTCGATATGTTCTGTAAAACATACAAGCGCAAAATAATAAAATAACTCTCTAATGACAATAACAACATCCCTATCAGAAACAGCACTATCAAGAGTTCAGAGGCGACTTCTACAGGAAGTTCAAAGTATAGTGGTCTATCGCCCTAACCTCCAGTTAATTGCTCGCCTTAAAAGTGGAAAATATCGCCACTTCCCACGCGGTTTCATCAACATTACGGACGGCACACAAACAGTTACGTCCATGCGATCTAGGACGGTGTACAGTCCTCGCGGGTTCACTTCCTACTTTTAGCGAAAGCACCTGCAAGTCTGCCCAGCTCTGACGTTATCCGAGGCACTATGGACACAGGCGTTTGACAGATGCTGTCAACCTGCTGTCAACCACCCTAGGCACAAGTAGCAGTACCTAAGTAGCCTCTGTCTCCGACACATATTAATTAAGAGCTCTGATATTTAACAATTTACAGTCTTATTCGTTTTATGTAAATAGAGTTAAGTTTGCTTTAGTTACTGAAAAAGTTGTAGGTCGACTGCATAGAACTTTTCTGGCTACAATTTTTAGAATTGAATCAGCAGTAGAACATAACCCCCGAACTGCCTCTCCCAGATTTCTTGTAACGACTGTTATTTGCATTACAGTCTTGAAACCTGGTACAGCTGTATTATTGCATGAGTGTAACAGAGTTCTATAGTTAGAACTTACTATCACAAATAAAAATGAGAATCAATCTACCATGAATAAGGACATTTTCATTCCAAATTTTGTTTTTAGTAAATAATTTGAAAACTAATGGAGGTATCTCAGTGATGTCATTTATATAATGTTTTTAAATGTAACTGAGGTTACATACGAATTTTCATTTTTCTGAGTCTAATATTTAGCGCCTTCTAGTTTTCGTATAAAAATTTTCGTAAAAACGCCTATTTTGACCAAAATATCGCTCTGATCAAGTTGAGACTTGTAACTTTTGATTTTGACATACATATCCATATTCATAACAATCTGTAGCTATGTAGTCTTATTATTCAGCGCCACTCATTTCTTTCATATCTTAAATTTTGCCTAACACGTCCGTCTGATCATTCTGAGGCCTAACAGTGCTAACATTAATATACTGAAGGATAGACAGACGAAGTTTGGAAAAGTTATTTTAATTTTCAATTTCACTCACATATTGTGGTGTAGTACTTTGTGTTACGGACAGGTGCGTTACGATGACGTGACGCCGGCAATAGTGGAGTGTGGTGAGCCCCGGCACACTCGCTCACCTCTGCACCTCTCACAATGATACAGCACTTGTTTCGTCTCATAAGTGAAGTTATAATGCGACCGCCAGCATGTGGCCCGATAGATGAAATGCAGATACGAGTCAAAAACTTGAACAACTGTAAGTAATCACTTATTTACGTAAAAAAGAAATGACACGGACTGTTTCATAATCTACAAATACTGCATTTCAAAATAAAACTGTATCATTTTCGATTCCACTGAAGATGCTTTAAAGTAAAACGAGAAACGCACATGGATCAAATGAAATACAAAGCAGCAAGAAAAAGCCGATTTTTATGTACTAAACGAATATCGCTGTGCTTGCTGTCGATGTTAAACTATAACGTTCGTTATTTAATGCTACTTGAGTATAACCTCTCCGAGATATTCCTTGTCAGTTCTTCTAAGCAATTCGCTATCTCTGTAAAAAAATACGAATAATCATAACACACGGAACTTTTATTTTAATGTAGGTCAAAATGATACCATCAGCCCAATTTCGCTTCCAGATTTATTTTAACGTAGATAAAAGACATTTTCTTATTTCAGGTACGTTGTTCTCTGACATTTTTAGCAAGTCAGTGATTTGCGTATTTACTGTCTGAATTTTCAGTTGTCTTCCTCTCTGCGGAAACGCAGACAATGTCAGAGATTCATCCTTAGTTTTGTGTGATTAATGAGCTGGGAGCATTTCCGGAGAGCTCCGATTTGTGCATTTAGCCGTCGTTAAATGACGGCAAAGTTTAACGAAATACACCCTAACACAAAAAAAAGAAAATTTGGTACCACGAAGGAATTAACGGAGTGGGACGGAAATCGGTAAATATGATGTACATGTACAGACAAATAAATGATGGCAATTTCAGAAAAAATTGGATGATTTATTCAAGAGAAAGAGATTCACAAGGTGAGCAAGTTATAAATGTGACAGCCCACCTGTGGCTCTTATCCTAGCAGTTATTCGTCTTGGGATTGACTAACAGAGCTGCTGGATGTCCACCTTAAGGATATTCTGCGAAATCATCTCCAAATGCAGTGTAAGATCGTCAGAATCCCGAGCTTGTTGGCAAGCCCTGCCCATTAAGCTCTAAACGTAGATGGGGAGAAATCCGGGAATCTTGATGACCAAGGTATGGTTTGGCAATGGCGAAAACATCAGTAGAATCTCTCACCGTTGGCGGGCGGGCATTGTCTTGCTACAATACAGTTCCGTACTGTAGAGATACCTCGGGAAACAACCAAAGGAGTCCTGCTATGAAAAGAAATTGTACACCTGACCATCATTCCTGGTTGTCAGTTTCGTGTCCTACTGGTGTCCTGTGTGTCTCCAGACACGTCTGCGCTGGTCATCGGAAATCAGTTCGAAGCGGATACTCATCCTGCAGACAATTCCACTCCAGCCAATAAGATTCCTCGCCGTATGTGCCCGACACCTCTGCAAATCGGCGTATTGTTGTGCAGAAGCGTCAGGGGTGCCGTGAGCTCAGTCCCATTTCTTTGAGCCGCCTATTAATGGTCCTTGTGGTCAATGAAGCAATAGTTGCATGTCGGGTAGATGATAATGATGAATCCGGGGCTCCATCTGCGTCTTCAGTTTCAGTTGTCTCTTTAAGTCGAAAGCTTCCTTCTTGATGAAGTGTTCGGCCACGGTTCACCTGTTCCTGCCAACATTCAGATGTCGAGCGATTCGCTAACTACTTCAACCGGCTTCTTTGAGCCCAACCACGTGTTCTTTTTCAAAGGCTGACATCAGCGTCTATTGTTCACGAGCCTATCTGAGAGACAATGTAACTGTCCAACTGAGTATACGGAATGAAATTCGCAATGACTTTATGTCGTGATATCGACATGTCGTATGTCTACTATCCGTGTCGTGCTGTGAAACTGCAGCGCAGCATCATACATTCATCCATCGGCCGCTGAATCTAGAGTTTTGCATTACCAGTACGAATAACATCAATTTGTGACCAGTTTGCATTACCGCTTCCTGGTGTGTTGTTTTTTCTTTTTAGTTAGTGCGGCATTTGAAGTATTAAACTAGTCTAAGCTAGTAAGCTGCATAAAGACTGGAAAAGCATAGACATCATTTAACGTTCCGGATGACGATCAAATTTCGTTGAATGCTTATGAACGTTCCCTAGTTGTTCCATCCTGTATGCCACATCAAGAACAGCATCGCACTACGCTCCAAAGAGGTCGTATCTAGGGGACGGAGAGGTTGTCACCAGTGTCAAAGGTAGTAAAGATCCCGGGTTCGATTCCCGGCGGGGTCAGGGATTTTCTCTGCCTCGTGATGGCTGGGTGATGTGTGCTGTCGTTAGGTTAGTTAGGTTTAAGTAGTTCTAAGTTCTAGAGGACTTATGACCACAGCAGTTGAGTCCCATAGTGCTCAGAGCCGGTAGTAAAGAACTTCGTTCTAGTGCAAATTTCACTACAAAGTGTAGTTTTTGACCTCGAAATATGAGTAAATGAAGGCTCCAATGGAAGTGGTGGCTTCATTGTTGTCCTTTATGCCGTCTACTGAGAATTTTTCGAGTCGATTCTGCTCGGCGATGGGTTTGAAATGTTTTCCTCAGCCACCCATAAGAAAATCGCCTGAATTCAACCTTGGTGAACTGTTGTTTTTATCTCCATTCCAATGATGTCAAGTGAACGAATGAGATGTGGGTAAGGGGAGTGTGACTACTTTACATCATACGACATGTCAACGATGGCGTTGGGGAGAACTATGATGAACTTTGGTGGCAATGAGACGTCATTAATCCACCTTACTCGAACTTCATAGCACTGGCTTCTCTGTCGCATGTTTCTCCAGTTACTGTCTGAAACAATATCGAGCCAAAGGTTGACGTCACGATGAGCCACGCTTCTGTAGCGTTACAGAGGCAGGTTTTAGGCTCCTTCCAGCCTAATTTCACGCTTCTGCGTCACAATGGGGAATAAGGACGGGATGTTAACCAACGGCTCTTTAATTCTTTTGCGCACTTTACTTTGGTCATGTATTACCTGAAATGTGCCAAACATCACTTAGGAGACCTCATTTCGCACCACTGTATATGACATATTATGTAACGTCATGGCCGCCAAAATTTTGTATAAAAGCTTCTAATCCAAATCGTGAACCACGATCCTCCAAGGCGTCGATTTGAGCTGCTGATTATGCGGTTTTTATTTGAAGTTTTTGTAAAGGAATACTTCTCTGGCCGCAGGCTCTACTGAGCGTATTTTTGGTAACTGTAAGAATAGAAGAATTAGCATAGATAAATCGTAAAAAATAGATCATCGGATAATTTTCACAACAGAATGAGTTAACGAGCAGTGACAAACACACTAATGACCATTAAAATTGCTACACCACAAAGATGACGTGCTACAGACTTGAAATTTAACCGACAGGAAGAAGATGCTCTGATATGCAAATGATTAGTTTTTCAGAGTATTCACACAAGGTTGGCGCCGGTGGTGTCACCTACAACGTGCTGACATGAGGAAAGTTTCCAACCGATTTCTCATACACAAACAGCAGTTGACCGGCGTTGCCCTTTTGAAACGTTGTTGTGATGCCTCGTGTAAGGAGGAGAAATGCCTACCATCACGTTTCCGACTTTGATAAAGGTCGGATTGTAGCCTATAGCGATTGCGGTTTATCGTGTCGCGACATTGCTGCTCGCTTTGGTCGAGATCCAATTACTGTTAGCAGAATATGGAATCGGTGGGTTCAGGAGGGTAATACGGAACGCCGTGCTGGATCCCAACGGCCTCGTATCACTTGCAGTCGAGATGACAGACATCTTATCTGCATGGCAGTAACGGATCGTGCAGCCACGTCTCGATCCCTCAGTCAACAGATGGGGACCTTTGTAAGACAACAACCATCTGCACGAACAGTGCGACGTCGTTTGCAGCAGCAGGTACTATCAGTTCGGAGACCATGGCTGCGGTTACCGTTGACGCTGCATCACACACAGGAGCGCCTGCGATGGTGTACTCAACGACGAACCTGGGTGCAGGAATGGCAAAACGTCTTTTTTTCGGATGAATCCAGGTTCTGTTTACAGCATGATGATGGTAGCATCCGTGTTTGGCGACATCGCTGTGAACGCATGTTGGAAGCGTGTATTCGTCATCGCCATACTGGTGTATCACCCTGCGTGATGGTGCCATTGGTTACACGTTTCGGTCACCTCTTATTCGCATTGACGGCACTTTGAACAGTGGACGTTACTTTTCAGATGTGTTACGACCCGTGACTCTACTCTTCATTCGATCCCTGCGAAACCCTTTATTTCACCAGGATAATGCACGACCGCATGTTGCAGGTCCTGTATGGGTCTTTCTCGATACAGAAAATGTTCGACCGCTGCCCTGGCCAGCACATTCTCCACATCTCTCAGCAATTGAAAACATCTGGTCAATGGTGTCCGCGCAACTGGCTCGTCAGAATACACCAGTCACTACTATTGATGAATTGTGGTATCGTGTTGAAGCTGGATGGGCATCTGTACCCGTACACGCCATCCAAGCTCTGTTTGACTCAATACCCAGGCGTATCAAGGCCGTTATAACGGCCAGAGGTGGTTGTTCTGAGTACTGATTTCTCAGGATCTATGCACCAAAATTGCGTGAAAATGTAATCACATGTCTGTTCAAGTATAATATATTTGTCCAGTGAATACCCGTTTATCCTCTGCATTTCTTCTTGGAGTAGCAATTTTGATGGCCAGTGGTGTAGAAAGATGATGTTCATGAAGATAAAATAGAATGTTATACCTGCAAAACGAGTTCTCTACCTGATTTCCTTTAATTTTTTGATAAATAGTAGGTAATATTTCAAGTTATCACCATGATCCGATAATTGCCTGCCATCGAGGAGCGCAATGCAAGTAATAATAAAATCCTTGTGGACTCATTATACCTTCTGAAAGCCTCCAGAAAATGGATTAGCCAGTGTTAATTAGATTTTACGCTTTCGAGCTCCGGGATAACTGGACAACTCATTACTGGGCTAGTCATGGGTCGCGGACGCTTCCCTAATGAGTCTGGAGGGATGGGCGATCGCTGTATGCTGACGTGGGCGTCGGCTGTAGGCGGCGTGAATGCGGGCCTTCGGCGGCAGACGCCGTTCAGAAATCAATTAACTAATTTCGCGGCGCTGCGTGGCGCGGGCCGGCGCCGCGTCACGCCGTCTGGCCCCCGTGACGGCCGTTGTGGCCGCGACAGCGCCCATCCATCAGCGGCGCGCTGGCCGTGAACTGCAGCCGCCGCTCCACGTGTGCTCGTGTCATACGCACCACCCTCAGCGCTTGCGTGCTACTGCACTGCAACTCATGTGATATTATGGATGGACCTTAAAGCGAAACCACACGATGAGGAGCGGGAATTTCGTAGCTGCTCTTCTGTACAAACTGCCCCTTGTTTTACGTGGATCAGAAAGATTTTTTTCACTTTTGCTCTTCTCTATAATACTCGGATCTCCGGTGGAGTCAGGTCGTAATTACTGCACGATATTTCGCAAACAGATTCGTTGCCATCTGCAGGTGGACGCTGTTAGCTACTGGTCCGCACTTTTTCTTTAGGGAAAGAGAAAACCTTTTCACTCACTTCTGGAAGGGAAAGGCGGGCTGTTTAAGAGCTCAGCCGTTTGGATATTGTATAATACTCAGTACTGCAGAACACTCAGTATAATGTCGCTTATTGAAACTGAACTACACTTCTCGAACAATCACTTTACAGCGTGTTACAAAAAGGTACGGCCAAATTTTCAGAAAACATTCCTCACACACAAAGAAAGAAAATATGTTATGTGGACACGTGTCCGGAAACGCTTACTTTCCATGTTAGAGCTCATTTTATTACTTCTCTTCAAATCACATTAATCATGGAATGCAAACACACAGCAACAGAACGCACCAGCGTGACTTCAAACACTTTGTTACAGGAAATGTTCAAGATGTCCTCCGTTAGCGAGGATACATGCATCCACCCTCCGTCGCATGAAATCCCTGATGCGCTGATGCAGCCCTGGAGAGAGGCGCATTGTATCACAGCCGTCCACAATACGAGCACGAAGAGTCTCTACATTTGGTACCGGGGTTGCATAGACAAGAGCTTTCAAATGTCCCCATAAATGAAAGTCAAGAGGGTTGAGGTCAGGAGAGCGTGGAGGCCATGGAATTGTCCGCCTCTAACAATCCATCAGTCACCGAATCTGTTGTTGAGAATCGTACGAACACTTCGACTGAAATGTGCAGGAGCTCCATCGTGCATGAACCACATGTTGTGTCGTACTCGTAAACGCACATGTTCTAGCAGCACGGGTAGAGTATCCCGTATGAAATCATGATAACGTGCTTCATTGATCGTAGGTGGAAGAACATGGGGCCCAATCAAGACATCACCAACAATGCCTGCCCAAACGTTCACAGAAAATCAGTGACGTTATTGCACAATTGCGTGCGGATTCTCGTCAGCCCACACATGTTGATTGTGCAAATTTACAATTTGATCACGTTGGAATGAAGCCTCATCCGTAAAGAGAACATTTGCACTGAAATTAGGATTGACACATTGTTGGATGAATCATTCGCAGAAGTGTACCCGTGGAGGCCAATCAGCTGCTGATAGTGCCTGCACACGCTGTACATGGTACGGAAATAACTGGTTCTCTCGTAGCACTCTCCATACAGTGACGTGGTCAACGTTACCTTGTACAGCAGCAACTTCTCTGACGCTGACATTAGGGTTATCGTCAACTGCACGAAGAACTGCCTCGTCCATTGCAGGTGTCCTCGTCGTTCTAGGTCTTCCCCAGTCGCGAGTCATAGGCTGGAATGTTTAGTGCTCCCTAAGACGCCAATCAATTGCTTCGAACGTCTTGTTGTCGGGAAACCTTCGTTCTGGAAATCTGTCTCGATACAAACGTACCGCGCCACGACTATTGCCCCGTGCTAATCTATACATCAAATGGGCATCTGTCAACTCCGTATTTGTAAACATTGCACTGACTGCAAAACCACGTTCGTGATGAACACTAACCTGTTGATGCTACGTACTGATGTGCTTGATGCTAGTACTGTACAACAATGAGTCGCATGTCAGCACAAGCACCGAAGGCAACATTACCTTCCTTCAATTGGTCCAACTGGCGGTGAATCGAGGAAGTACAGTACATACTGACGAAACTAAAATGAGCTCTAACATGGAAATTAAACGTTTCCGGACACATGTCCACATAACATCTTTTCTTTATTTGTGTGTGAGGAATGTTTCCTGAAAGTTTGGCCGTACCTTTTTGTAACACCCTGCATACACACAAAGAAAACAAATAACATGTAGACGACTATTCATCAAGAGCGTCGGTGAGGTCCGTTGGAGTTGGTCCTAGCTCAGCAAGGAACTGGCTGTGCTGCTGTTGCGATGGCCTTATAAAGCCGGCCGAGGTCGGCGGAGTACTTCAACTTTCCCTGTGTCTGTGAGGCGACCTCTGCAGAAGAAAGGTGCAGAAAAAAGGTTCGCATTAGTCTCTAGCAAGTTCTGTTTATTTTGAAGAATGGTTTTCCTCTTGGTTGCGCCTGCAACTGCGTGTGTATGTTATACGGTACACAGGGGTGTCTTGAGTGTAGTCTGCCTGGCAGTGTCCGTTCTGTGGCAGACGTAACAGATATGGAATTCTATTTTGTCTCTGTGTACTGTATTTCTTCCGTGGGGGAGAAAGGGGGAGGGGTTTCTCCCAATTGGGAATATTTCGGAAGGCTTAGGGACATTTCTGAGATTCACCTATACAGCCGAGTTGGACCGCGGCCAGAACTGCTGATGTTGTCACGTTACTTTGTCTGCTGATGTGATGGGAACGAAAATAGTTACTTCGTGGTGTGCGTGTTATCTCGTGGTTGTTATTCTTCTCCTTATGTTTACAGCCGAAGAGACCGTTTTGTTGTTGGTATCAGATTCTTTCCAATACAACTGGTATCGTGATATCCCGTATTTCGCCGTTCACCTTGATGTTTTGTACCTTGACGAACTCTTTGACTTCTATTTCTCGGTAGAGCTTGATGTTTTTTGTGAGGTGCAGTTGACCATCATCCTCCTCTTTCTTGCCATCTCAGGGCGATTGTCCTGCTGATGCCTCTGTTACCCTTGATGATTTAGGGATTTGCCTTGCGTCTCCGAGGCCGTCGTGAGTTCCGTTTGCACGCCCGTCTGCGCCGCTCGCAAGTCTGCTTGAAGTCTATCGGGTAGGATTAAGTCAGTAGGAGGCGGGCCGTTTCCAATTCGCTGCCATGGTCTCAGCTCTTTGATGGCGGCGTCGACGTCGGCGTGCTGGATGCCCTTGCAGATCACTGCTGCGCCTTCTGCCTCTACGGTGATTTGTTCTCCAAGAGCCGACGCAGACACTCCCTCCGCTCTCCAGCATGAAGTCAGCCTACCATTCCTGGCCGCAGAGATTATGGTTCGGTGTGGGGGGGGGGGGGGGGGGACGGGGGGGGGGGCTGAGAGGAGTCCTCTGCCATTCCGTCTTCGGTGCACTTCGGTGGCGACGCCGCTGTTTCTCCACGTCGTCATCGGCGTCGGTGGCGTCTCCTCAGTATCTGCTGAACTTGCTAAGTTCTGGTCGCTCTTCTTTTTGTCGGCGCTGCTGCAGCCAGAGAAGGCTTTGCAGCCACGTAAACTTTCTACGTGCGGCCCACGGGTATTTCTTCTCGTACTCTGCTTCAGGTACCACTGTCATGCTCTCCAGACAATATTACACACGTGATAGCATTTTGCCAGTATTTCGCTACGTGGCTTTCACCCTGACACTGAAAGCACTGAGGCCTTTAGTCGAGGTTTCTTGGTAGTGCTCCCGCTGTGACGGGGAAGCGGAGGAGCTTGTGCAGCTCAGAAATGCTGCCTATGTCGTCTGCTGTTTCTACGGTGACGATGTACAACGGTGGCCTCGTCTTATTTGTCTGTTAATGCAGCTTTGCTGCAGCAACGCGTAAGCCAGATCGTAGCAGCCCTTCTTAGACAATATTCTTGTCATACTGCCGCCTTTCTGGCCCATCCTGTGGCGCGAAAAACACAGCAGCACAGAATGGTATAATGGGACTAGGATTCGTTGTGAATAGGAAAGTAAGGCAGAAAGAGAGTAACTGTGAATGGTTCAGGGATAGGTTTGCTATCATCAGAATCGACAGCAAACCAACCTTGACAACAATAGTTGAGGTATACATGTGGACGTCGCAAGCTGAAAATGAAAAGACAAAGAAAGTATGTGAGGATACTGAACTGGTAATGCAACACGCGAAGGGAGATGAAAATATAATAGTCACGGGGGTATGGAATACAGGTGTAGACGGAGGAGTAGAGGAAAGGATTACGAGAGAATGTGGGCCTGTTACTAGGATTGAGAGAGGAGAAAGACTAATTGAGTTCTGTAATAAATTTCAATCAAGTAGTAGCGAATAATCTGTTCGCGAATCACAAGGTGAGGTGGTATACTTGGAAAAAGCCTTGAGGTACAGAAGTATTTCAGTTAGATTACATCATGGTCAGACAGAGATTCCGAAATCACATACTGCATTATAAGGGTACCCAGAAGCAGATATAGACGCAGATCACAATGTAGTAGTGATGAAGATTAGGGCGAATTTTAATAGATTAGTCAGGAAGTATCAATCCGCAAAGCAGCGGCATACGGAAGTGCTAAGGAAGCAATGGATATAGATACTGCAACGAGGAATAGTTCAGTAGACAGTACAATTGAAGATGAATAGACATCTCTAACAAGGGAAGTAGGAAAGAAAAACATAGGCACAGACAAGGTAACTGCGAAGAAACCATGAAAAAGAAGAAATACGTCAGTTAATCGACGAAAGAAGAAAGCTCAAATTCAGGAAATTCAGGTCCACAGAAATACCAGTCGCTGAGGAATGAAATGAACAGGAAGTGTAGCAAAACTAAGACGAAATGGCTGAATGACAAACGTGAAGGAAATAGAAATGATTGTCGGAAGGACTGACTCAGAATACAGAAAAGTCAAAACAGCCTTCGGTGACATTAAAAACAAGGGTGGTAACATTAAGAGTCCAATGAGAATTGCACTGTTAAATGCATAGGAAAGAGCGGATGGGTGAAAAGAGTAACTGAAGGCCTCTGTGAGGGGAAGGACTTGTCTGATGATTTGACATACGAGGAGACGGGAATCGCCACTGAAGTTGTAGGGACTCAAGCGTTAGAACCTGAATTTGAAAGAGATTTGGTCGATTTACGAGCAAATGCGGTTGAAGGGATTGATAACATTCCATCAGAATTTCTAAAATCATTGGGGGAAATGGCAACAAAACGACCACTCATAATGGTGTGTGTAATGTATGAGCCTTGAGCTCTGAGTTATGGATCAATATCATCCACACAATTCAAAAGACAGCAAGAGGTGACAAGTGCAAGAATTATCGCACAATCAGCTTCAAAACTAATGCATCCAAGTTGCTGACAAGAATAACATTCACAAGAATGGAAAAGGAAATTAAGGATGTGTTAGATAACGATCAGTTAGGCTTTATGAAAGACGAAGGCAACAGAGGGGCAATTCTGACGTTACGGTTGATAATGGAAGGAAAACTAAACAAAAATAAAGATACGATTATAGGATTTTCCCACGTAGGAAAGCGTTTGACAATGTAAAACAGGGCAAGATGTTCGTAATTCTAAGAAAAATGGGAGCAGGCTGTAGGTAGAGGCGGAAATTATACAGCATGTATAAGAGTCAAGAGGGAATAATAAGAGTGGAAGACCAAGAACGAAGTGCTCGGATTAAGGGTTTAAGACAGAGATGAAGTCTTTCGCCCCTACTGTTCAGTCTGTGTATCGAAGAAGTCATGATGGAGATAAAAGAATGGTTCGAAGGTGGAATTAAAGTTCAAGGTGAAAGGGTATCAGTGACAAGAAACGCTGATGACGTTGTTATCCTGAGTGAAAGTGAAGGAAAATTACAAGATCTGATGAATGGAATGAACAGACTAATGTGTGAAGAATACGGATTGATAGTAAATCGAAGAAAGGTGAAAGTAATAAGTAGCAGAAATGAGAACAGCGAGAAACTTAACATCAGGATTGATGGTAACGAAGTAGACGAAGTTAAGGAATTCTGCTACCTAGGCAGTAAAATAGCCAATGACGGACGGAACAAAGAGGACGTCAAAATCAAACTAGCACTGGTAAAAAGGACATTTCTGGCCAAGAGAAATATATTAGTATCAAACATAGGCCTTAATTGGAAGAAGAAATTTCTGAGAATGTACATTAGGAAAACATCATTGTATGATAATGAAACATGAACTGTGGGAAAATCGGAAGAGAATCGAAGCATTTGAGATGTGGTGCTACAGACGAATGTTGAAAATTAGGTGGACAGGTAAGACAAGGAATGAGAAGATTCTACGAAGAATCAGAGAGGAAAGCAATATCTGGAAAACACTGACAAGAAGAATGGACAGGATGGTAAGACATATCTTAACGCATCAGGGAGTAACTTCCATGGTACAAGACGTAGCTGTAGAGAGAAAAAACTGTGGAAGGAGACAGAGATTGGAATACATGCAGCAAATAACTGAGAACATAAGATGAAGGTACTATTTCGAGGTGAAGAGTATGTTACAGGAGAGGAATTCGTGGCGGGCCGTATCAAACCAGTCAGAAGACTGATGACTCTTAATAAATGGTTTAAAGCATTTCTGTAATGATGTGATACAATAACGAATCACACTACACCTTTGTGAAACTTGCAAGTATGGAGAATGTACTAGCAAACTACATACAGTTTCTGCTTCATAGATAAATTTATAACCTCCGTGGAGGGTATTTGTTGCGTGCAAGGCAATAATAATTTAAAGAATCTTCCCGTTAGTGACAACTTTCTTTTGGTACTCTGTACTGATATATATGTCATGACCTATAAGGGCACATAATTCAACTTTTATTGATTCAGTGAATCGATAGCCTGGTGGCATAGCAGTATCACACGAGGCCTAATCCTTGATATCTCAATCTGAGCAATGTATGAACAGACATGTTGCCCACTCCACAGGTAATTTATATGCTTAGCTTTATATTGTGTTCCAGAGACACGATCTCAGAAATTTCTTCCTTATCATACAAATTATTTCTCAAGTTAAATCCCTGTTTCTCAACAAATAGTCTACCAGTCTTACAGGGATGGATGAAGTATCGCTACAAATATTTTTTAGCCAGTTTCTGACATTGCATACTGATTTTTCGCTAAAACCTACTATGTGTGGATAATTTTAACATTAAAAGAGACTTTTAACTATCACAGGCAAAAAGGCATCATGGGCGGCCAGATTCATATCTATACGTATTTTACGAATAAGAGACTCGCAAGTTATATTAACTCATTACAAATACCATTTTAATTGTTTTGAAGTACTTGTTAACTGGACTGTTTTTGTACAGCATTGTCGTAGATAACAACCGTGACCACTGCAGTAGTCTGTAATCTCTTCCTTGTCGTACAAGTTGACTTCCCGAGCTATAAACATATTTCTCATTGTCGCCTCGAAGGTATGATTTCCCTATTGCTACTACAATCTAACGTGGTTACTGTAACGGAAACTTTTTGTCGAGTTACAGTTATAGGTTATGTGACTCTACTGACACTGCCTGATCTCTGCACGTCGTACAAGCCGCGACAAACATTCCGAATGCAAAATACAGTTTTGGATACATGGAAATGTCTGCAGAAAAATGTATCACAAATTCATGATTATTATTTCACATCGTTGGGTTCATTTTTAAAGTTGTTTCCCCATCGTTCCCACAACTACCTGTATCCCGACAACTACACTTATGCCAGATACTGCCATTATTCAAAACTGTAAAAGTGTGGAAGTTTCGCGCGGGTTTCTTGGTATGAAATATATTTTTGATACTAGAAGATTTACTTTGTAGAGGAAACAATTCTACTAAAATTTCTGTCTAGACATCACTTTCTCTTGTATTGACTAGGCCCGCTCCTTCCATTTCAGATTTCTTTATAGTTTCAGTTAAGTTATTTACATGGTGTGTTAGTTCTTAGAAGTTTGGTTCAAATGGCCCTGAGCACTGTGGAACTTAACATCTGAGGTCATCAGTCCCCTTGAACTTAGAACTACTTAAACCTAACTAACTTAAAGACATCACACACATCCATGGCCGAGACAGGATTCGAACCTGCGACCGTAGCGGTCGCGCGGTTCCAGACTGAAGCGCTTGGTCACTCCGGCTCTTAGAAGTTTACTAGTATTGTATCGATAGATTATCTTTGGATTCTATGTCTCGTTTCCGGACATTCGAAACAGTGATTTATCAGTCCGATACAGCTGCAGCCAAACTTTAGGCAATGCTCTTAATTATGGTGACGAAAGTGGTAAAGACGAAGCTGCAAGGATGTTAAGAGCGACATTACCAATAATTACGCATAATAGAGAATAATAATTTTGTTGGCATTTTTTCTGGGTTAAGTATTCAAATTCTTCTTAAAATTTAACCTAAAAATTTTACTATTTGATAGCTTCAAACGTAGAAGGAATTGTACTCTCGAAATATTTTTACAGATAGTTCTGCTGAGTCAATAAATCTGAGTGACCACGCTGAGGTTCTTAATGCATGTCCTCTTTCCCCGCCGTGCAGCGTTTTCTCACACGGCCGGGAAAGACCATAATGAAACGTTGGTAATTCCTAGCAAAGCGCGATGTGCCCTTTCACCTCACCGCGCGCGCCGTATCGGTATGGAGGGGAGCGGTGTAGCGTGCCGGAGCAGTATAGAGTGCCGGAGCGTAGTGTGTGTGTGTGTGTGTGTGTGTGTGTGTCTGTGTGTGTGAGAGAGAGAGAGAGAGAGAGAGAGAGAGAGAGAGAGAGAGTGGTGCTGCACCTCGCGGCATTGTCCACCCCGTGCGGCCTCCACCCGTCACGCCGCTGCGCTGTGACGCTAAGTGCCGGCGCTCCACCGTCCGGAGAATTGGAGGCTTCTCCGTACCGGCGGACCGGGCCGGGCCGGGCCGGGCATTACGTTCACGTTTACGCCCGTCGCAGCAATCAGCAGCGAGTGCCGAGCTGTCCGTCCAGCTGCCGTCCCGCACGGAAGGTCCGGCTCATCTGAGGGACTGTGCGTTCAGCCCAGTTGCTGCTCGAAAGTGTTGTTTCAGTGCCTTCACTGTGAGTGTACATTCCCGCTAGTTGACTCAGAACCTGACAGCAGGTACACGTATTCTACCCAGGGGAATGTGATCTAGAATCAAACCATTTAATCACATCAGTTTGTCTTATTTTATCTCGCTTTAATGAATACTTCCTTATTTTTAAATCTGAGTGTTGTGACGCATCCCATCACAATTTCCTAACCTTTGTCAATCTTTTCTAACAGACCAGAATATCCATTTTAAGTTGCTTCATTTTAGACAGATATATTTTAATATTTTTAAAACCCTGATAGAATCTTCTAAAAATCTTTTGGTAGCCGCATTAGCTGTTAGTAGTACCTGCTAGATGACGATAAGTTTGGCGATAATGGAAGCAAGACTGAAGGAAAATGAAGACACGTTCATAGGGTTTCTCGACCTGGAAAAACCGTTCGACAGTGTCAAATGGTACAAGATGTTCCAAATTCTGAGAAAAATAGGGATAAGCTATAGGGAGAGGCGAGTAACATGCAATATGTACAAAGTCCAAGAGGGAATAATGAGAGTGGACGATCAAGACCGAAGAGCTTAGATTAAAAAGGGTGTAAGACAGGGACTTAGTTTCACCCCTACTGTTCAATCTGTACATCGAAGAAGCAATGACGGAAGTAAAGGAAAGGTGAAAGGTGAAAGGTTATCACTGATACGATTCGCTGATGACATTGCTGTCCTGAGAGAAAGTAAAGAATGATAACATGTGTAGTGTCACAAGGCTTAGGCCTGTCCCACCCCTCATTAAATCGACCAAGACTTATGCGAATAGTTGTAAGAACAGTTATTATTATTATGTTCTTTAAGTTTGTTTTTGTGTTTTCAGAAATACTGTGGGAAGAAAGTTTATTTATGTTGCAGATAACGTGGAAGACGTTGCCCAACGATGACCACGAAAGTTCGACGTAGCGGCAAGTGGGAAAGGAATAAAACGAATGCTGCAAACTACCGCGAGCCATGGAAGAGCCTGGGCCGCGAGGTCGTTGTTGGACAACGTCAAACTTTGTAAACATATCGATCGAGTCTTGAAAGGTTCATGTAAAACTTATAGGCGGGTGACACATTAGGTGGGACCCGATGCTTGTAATACATCCACAGTTATTAAAAAGTTGTTAAACGGCAAAACCAATAGCTCGTCATTTATATAGATAAAAAGTAGTAAAGATATAGGAAAGGAAGAGTTGCGGCGTCAGAACGAAAAGTGATACATCGCTCAGGAACGAAGATGGACGTAAACCGCGGGCGTTACGTGGTGAAAACAAATCAACCAATGAAATAGTAAGTCTATAACTAAGCATAAAGCCACGTAACACTGCACATGATATGCTGAATGGAATGAACAGCCTAGTGAGTACTGAAAGTGGGGGGAGTAAATCTAAGAAAGACAAAAGTAATGAGAAGTAGCGGAAATAAGATCAGCGAGAAACTTAACATCAGGATGGATGGTAACGAAGCAGACGAAGTTAAGGAATTCTCATATCTAGAAAGCAAAATAACCAGTGACGTACAGAGCAAGGAGGACATCGAAAGCAGACTATTACTGGCATAACCGGCATTCCTGGCCAAGAGAAATCTACTAGTGTCAAACATAGGCCTTCATTTGAGGAAGTTTTTCTGAGAATGTACGCCTGGATAACAGCATTGTACGGTTGTGATTAATAGACTGTAGGAAAAGCGAAATACCAGAGAATCGAAGCATTTGAGATGTGGCGCGACAGACGAATGCTGAAAATTAGGTGGACTGATAAGGTAATGAATGAGGAGGTGCTGCACAGAATCTAAAAGGAAAGGAATATGACGAAAACACTGATAAGGAGAAGGGACAGGATGATATGGCATCTGTTAAGACATCGGGGTATGACTTCCATGGTACTAGAGGGAGCTGTAGAGGGAAAAACTGTAGAGGAAGACAGAGATTGGGATACATCCAGCAAGAGGTGCAAGTGCTACTCTGAGATGAAGGGGCTGACACAGGAGAGGAATTCGTGGTGGGCCGCATCAAACCAGTCAGAAGACTGACGACAAGAAAAAAGTGCCTTTATCATAGGATCATACACATCCGGTATTGCGATAATTTAACCGCATCGTCAGATGTACGCGCATAACTAATTCAGCGTTGGTTCCTTAAAAACACAGGGTTTTCCAACGTTTGGATGGCGTTTTAATTTCCAGAACAACCTAAATTGTATGATTACAAGGTGAAATATTAGAAATTACAACGGGCAGCAGGCGCAGGAAATGTTCATGAGCTCTGCGGGATGCACCATTGATGAAAAATCAGCAAAAAAAAAAAAAAAATAAAATAAAAAAAAAAATAAAATAAAAAAGTTCAAATGTGTGTGAAATCTTATGAGACTTCATTAATCCCTAAGCTTACACACTACTTAACGTAAATTATCCTAAGGACAAACTTACACACACCCATGCCCGAGGGAGGACTCGAACCTCCGCCTGGTCCAGCCGCACAGTCCATGACTGCAGCGCCCTAGACCTCTCGGCTAATCCTGCGCGGCAAAAATAAACAAATGTCCGCAAAAGCCAGATGGTGGCAACGTGAATAAGCTTGAGGTAGGAATGTCACGCCACTTAAAAGTCCAGTTGTAGGATAATTGAAACTGTCGTAGCGCAGTGGGCTGCCTTTCATTTTTAACATTTTTCTTTCACGTATCTAAGCTGGGATGCCGAAACTGTAAAGTCATTGATTTTATTTTCATTACGTTTGGATCTACAGCAGCAAAACATTTATTAAACGTTAAGATCATGATCCATCAACATTTGCGGCAAGCCTGCTTCAGGCTGCTTTTCTTGCGTGTGCATTTCAGTAAAATTTCTGCAACGACCGTGTTTCCTTTTTAACACACGAACTTTGGTGGAATTGAGCGTCAGGGAGAAATATCATTGTGAACCTTATGTAACACGGCAAATCTGTAGGCAGAGACGATTTTTTTCTGCTCCATAAGTTTATATCACTGATTCAACAATGACAAGTCTTGACTTCAGAAAGGATCTTGATGATTAGCTCTCTTGCTTCAGTGAAGGACGCTGTCCT
Organism: Schistocerca americana; assembly: GCF_021461395.2. NCBI lineage: Eukaryota > Metazoa > Arthropoda > Insecta > Orthoptera > Acrididae > Schistocerca > Schistocerca americana. The sequence goes on along the minus strand of NC_060123.1, from coordinate 397,205,581 downwards.
TAGTAGCGTTTTATTAGGTCCGTCCCGATGTCGTTATGTGCTAAAGTAGAAGTGAAGGTGGAGATTCGATTTCTGTATTCTGAAAGGACTAAAAGCTCCGGAGATTTTTCGGTGAACGTAACTGTAGTACGGCTGTTATAAGCCTGCCACTCATTTGTAACTGGCCCCGAGTGTTCTCATACAATATGTGATCAAAAGTATCCGGACACTTGGCTGAAAATGACTTACAAGGTCGTGGCGCCCTACATCAGTAATGCTGGAATTCAGTATGGTGTTGGCCCACTTATAGCTTTGATGACAGCTGCCTCTCTCGCAGGCATACGTTCAGACAGGTGTTGGAAGGGTTGTTGGGGAATGACAGACCATTCTTGACGGAGTTCTCCACTGAGGAGGGGTATCGATGTCGGTCTGTGAGGCTTGGCACGAAGTGGGCGTTCCAAAACATCCCATAGATGTTATATAGGATTCAGGTCAGGCCTCTGTGCAGGCCAGTCCATTACAGAGATGTTATTGTCGTGTAATCACTCCGCCACAGGCCGTGCATTATGAGCAGCTGCTCTGTGGTGTTGAAAGATGCAATAGGCGTCTCCCGGCGGAGGTTAGAGTCCTCCCTCGGAAATGGGTGTGTATGTTTGTCCTTAGGATAATTTAGGTTAAGTAGTTAGTAAGCTTAGGGACTGATGAACTTAGCAGTTAAGTCCCATAAGATTTTTTTTTTAAAAAATAGGCATTTCCGAATAGCTCTTCAACAATAGGAGGCAAGAAGGTGCATAAGACATCAGTGTAGGCCTGTGCTGTAATAGTGCCACGCAGGACAACAAGGGCTTCCACCCCTCTCCATGAAAAACACAACCACATCATAACACCACCGAGTCCGATTTTTACTGTTGGCACCACACACGCTGGCAGATGACGTTCACCGGGAATTTGCCATACCAACACACTGCCATCGGATCGCCACATTGTGTATCGTGATTCGTCACTCCACACAACGTTTTTCCACAGTTCAATCGTCCAATGTTTACGCTCCTTACAGCAAGCAAGGCGTCGTTTAGCATTTACCGGCGTGATCTGTGGCTTATCAGCAGCCGCTCCACCATGAAATCCAAGTTATCTCACCTCGCGCCTAACTGTCATAGTACTTGCAGTGGGTCCTGATGCGTTTTGGAATTCCTGTGTGATGGTTTGGATAGATGTCTGCTTATTACACATTACCACCATCTTCAACTGTCGGCCTTATCTGTCAGTCAACAGACGAGGTCGGAATGTACTCTTTTGTGCTGTACGTGTCCCTTCACGTTTCCACTTCACTATCTCATCAGAAACATTGGACCTATGGATGTATAGAAGTGTGGAAATCTCGCGTACAGACGTATGACACAGGTGACACCCAATCACCTGACCACGTTCGAGGTCCGTGAGTTTCGCGGAGCGCCCCATTCTGCTCTCTTACGATCTCTAATGACTACTGAGATCGCTGATATGGAGTACCTGGCAGTAGGTGGCATCACAAACCACCTAATATGAAAAACGTAAGTTTTTGGGGGTGTCCGGATACTTTTGATCACATAGTTTAAGATTATGTACCTAGTTCTGCCTTGAAATACATCCACAGCACTGAATGTGAGCCATTAACAACGCAGTGTGACTACATGTATAAGTTTCGGAGATAGTAAAACAGTTGCAAAGCGCAAGGATAAGTGTATGGGCTAAGAGTTGCTAGGAAGGAACATAATAAAGTTGAATTAAGAAATTGAGAGAGAACAAAACTGTACAGCTTCAAAGAATATTAAAATTACGCCGTACAGCCTCAATTTGTGTAGAGCAGACTTGATTGTCATTTGTGGCCTACACTAACTAATAAACGAGAAACACAGATTTTGTGGTAGAAGCGGTATTTACGATGACGCAGAATATATGGAAGTACTGCAGGTTTGATGCATGAACTGCTAAAAGTTATCTGTGAACAAAGGAGAATGTTGAAGATAATAAATTGGCGAGGACCAAATGTATGATAAATCCATAATAATGTTTAGATAAACAAGGTACACAAAGTTAGCCGTTATGAATAAATATAAAGATCGTATTAGAATGTTTGACATTCCCCCCCCCCCCCCCCCCCCCGAAAATCGTGCGATAAATGTCTCTAAGATAAATTTACAAACTTCGGAAAAATGACGTTACAAGAGAGACACTTGAATTCACGGATCGTCAGCTAAGAAACGGATATCGATCATCGCGTGTTCTCATGAGATCAAAAGCGAGAACAAAGACACAGCGTTTTCATGGCAAGTCTGAATGTAAAATGCAACGCGAAATGGACACGATTATAAGTAACCTTAAACAGACCAACCGAATGCTTTTAGCTTGCTGCATTCCCATCGTTATGCTGAAAATTTCTGGTCGAATGCGCCCATATCAAACACACAATAAAGAAGTGTCAGTCACTTCTGCTCGATATTCTGCCAGAGGGGAGAGTCCTTTTTGTACATTAATTGTATGAGGCATCGAACCGAAAAATACCCTGCCAACGCTGTGATCGGCCAGCACCAGTGAAAGCTTTGGTATCTCCACACGACACACCTGCCTGTTCCTGTTGCAAAGATGTACCGCTGCAGTGGTCAGAGTCGGCTAGTGACAGATCATCTGCAGGTTGACAAGTGTCTTAAAGTGCGGCAGACGAGTGCGCGATTGTGAAAGACGCTCGTGCCTCAGCGACCGCCTTTCACCGCAGAAGTGAGCGAAAAGTTATTATGTAGATAATCGCTTTAGAAATGAACCTGTATCCGTCTGTGAGGACCTGCCAGCGGATAGGTCACTTCAAAACGTACAAGAATATCAAGACAGCTCTTATCGAATGATTTGCGATGATTTTCATGCAAGGACTCACGGTATTGCGCGATATGTACACTCTTAAAATTAAAGAATGAGCAGTGACAGTTGCTGGAACACAAAAGCAAAGCAGACGAAAGGAAAGCTCTCAAAGAGTGTGCTTTGATCTCAGGAGTAACACTGCCCTCGTTACGCTTGTAATATCATAATCTTGGTTTTGAGCTGCTGAAGACTGTATGGTGCGTACCAGTAGTGAATACTTAATCCTGGCCCGATATATGAGCACCTGCGTAAATCTAAGTATTCATTGAATGACAAGGTGGCGGAGACGGTGCGGAAGGGAACGCACTCGATGACACAGAACTTATCCTAGGACGGAATAGGGAGTTTGTCAAGAGACGGACCAAATGCTTCGAGGCTCTGGGGGATTTCATAGGGAAATTATATTACTAACAGTTTTCCCCATAAAAGGTATCTACATCATAAGTGCGGTTAGTCACTGACGCGTCCTCGTACACAGTGAATGTAGACACCGCTTCCTGAGGCATGTGTCCACCAGTTTACGTGTGTGTTGAATCTTACGATGACAAAACCAGAAAACGTGGCTAATACAGGAATGTCGTTGGCATGGATCAGAAGGATCCTCTCGTCGCTTGTGCGTGGGGTTTGGGAATCTGAGGAACACAGTGTCTTCGACGTCAACACAGGGGAGCTTCGCTAAAGTCCGTGCTTGCTGACATGCTCTTATAGATTTCCGGTTTGAAACATAGTGCCACTCAGACCATCACACACAGTCATTCTCGGAAGGAAAGGTCATTCAATGGTATACATTTAAATGTTCATCACGAGTGATGTCGCAAAAAGAGAAACAAACCTAATCGCAGGAGGACAGGGCAAACACATGGAAACATCGCGAAAAATGCATACTTGAACACAAGTGCAGATGGTAACGAGGCCTGCAGGTTATGTTGTAGAACTTGGCCACGACGGCAACTGTGCAGTGGCCTCAGAACGTTGCAATTGCTAGGAGTGGTAAGAACGGTGTTTTGGATACTTGTGAGTGCATTATGTCGGAGGTAAGTGAATTCGAACGCCGACGAAGTGTTGGTGCTCGTATGGTGGGTCCTACAGTAAACAAGGTGGCGAAGTGTTTGGTGTTTCAAGAGGCCCCCTATCTAATATTTATACCGAACACAGGGAAAGCGGAGCCGGCAGGAGTGGCTGAGCGGTTTTAGGCGCTACAGTCTGGAACCGCGCGACCGCTACGGTCGCAGGTTAGAATCCTGCCTCGGGCATGGATGTGTGTGATGTCAAAAAAAATGGCTCTGAGCACTATGCGACTTAACTTCCAGGGTCATCAGTCGCCTAGAACTTAGAACTAATTAAACCTAACTAACCTAAGGACATCACACACACCCATGCCCGAGGCAGGATTCGAACCTGCGACCGTAGCGGTCGCTCGGCTCCAGACTGTAGCGCCTAGAACCGCACGGCCACTCCGGCCGGCTTGTGTGATGTCCTTAGGTTAGTTAGGTTTAGGTAGTTCTAAGTTCTAGGGGACTGATGACCACAGCAGTTAAGTCCCATAGTGCTCAGAGCCATTTGAAACATTTTGAACTGGGAAAGCGGGAAAAATATCATCCACTAACTCACAATGCGAGCTAAACGGTGTGTTGAGTGTTCTTGACAGATGGTCGCTGATAAGAATTGTGAAGAAAAATATGGAAAAGGTAGCTCCAGAAATCACTGCAGAACTGAATATCACACTCGTGAACCCTGTCAGCACCAAAACAATGCTTACGGAGCTGCATAAGCAGGGAAGCAAGCTGGAACTGCAAAAACCACTCATAAGGTATGCAAATGCCCATTAACAGGAAAAAGTGTTGCAGAAGCCCTAGAACCAGGACTTCGGAACAGTTTAAGAAAGACATTTGGTAGGATGAATTTTGTACCAAACTGCTTCCCACCTCTGGTCAAGTTTACATCCAAAAGAGTGAAACGAGGCCGGGCTTCGGTTATGATATGCGTATCCATATCGTGGTATTCTGTGGGCCCCTTGGTTACACTGCAAGGTTGCATTACTGGCGGGTATTATGTGACCATTTTGCCTGATCTGGTCCATCCCGTGGTACACAGTTTGTTCCCCAGTAGCTATGCTGTGACCCAGGACGACAGGCCGGCTGTTCACACAGCTCGCATCTTCCATGACTGTTTTTGCGGCTGAGGATTAACTGCCGCATGTCGCGTGACCACCACAGTCACCAAATCTCAATATTATTGAGCCTCTGTGGTCTACTTCGGAGAGAAGGGTGAATGATAGGTATCCACCTCCCCATTCGTTACATAAACTTGCCTTTATTTTGCAGGAAGAATGAAATAAGATTTTCTTGAAAACTTTGCAGGACCTGTCTTAATCCATTCCGTGACGAATGCAAGCAATTTTGGATACCAACGAGGATCCTACGCCGTGTCCCGAAAGGTAAGCTATTGTCTTTTGTTGTTTCCTTATTTTTGTCCACTCCTGTTGAACATTAAAATTACAGGGCTGCAGAGACGGAATTTCGAGTGTCTCATCGGTAAGAAGGGTTCTACGTTTTTCGACTAGTGTATCAGCGTAATCGCACGAAGTATGTAGGTTTAACTATATGGGACAGAGTGAGGTTGCGAAGATGGGATAGCAAAGACATGGGCCTGAAAGTGGTACACTCCTTCTCTTTGTAGATCTTTAACATATTTATTTTCCAGAGCCGTTTTTCTTTTTTTTTCTTTTTTACAAAGGAAATTTTGCACGATGTTAAAACTTGCGTTAAAGCAAACCTTAATTAACAATAATTATATTACCAAACAATTGCTCTGATTACAGTTATTAATCAATCCATTTTATCGAATATTTGAAATGAAAAGTTTCAGCTAAGATTTCGAAAAATGAAGTGAGTGAATTAAGAAAAATCTAGCACCTTTAATGGAAATGGACTCTTCTGACCTTAAAACATTCAGAATTTAATCTTACATGAAACTTAACTGACAAGATACAACATCTAAATATTTAAGAAAATTTCTTTCAATTGAATGTTAAGAAAATTTACGCACCAAAAGTGTTATACATATAAAAGGAAAATACATCAGCTACACGTAATGGAAAAGAATACATCAACCAAGGTGGCGGAAGAACTGACCTGAAGCTGCTTACGCTTTAAACGCTTGTCCAGCTGTTAATGAGACCCAGTTTAGGACAAGGTAACGAACCACGCAAACAATCCGTTTGCTGTAACATACAGAAACTGAAGTTACCAAAATGCGGCACGACTGCGGGAGCACAACGCAAAATTATAATTTTAAACAAAAAATTATAATTTTTCCTTTTTATATTCAAATTGACATACGGAAGGATTATTTGAAACAGAACGCAAGTGAAAGTGACTGCTCGGAATAGTGCCAAACATCGCCCAAAACAGAGGGAACAACTAATTCCTGGGCTAGCTCTCAAGTATATACTTCACAGGGGCAGAGGACTTGCACAGAAAATGAAGAACTAGAGCATAGCCAGGGGCATGAGAAGTACATACGGGTGAGAACACAGTCACAAGGTTTTTCTTGGAACAGACGTTCACCAGCCGCAGTCGAAGATGCCACAACCCGAACGTTTAATAGTTCAAAGCTCTTTCTTTGCAGCAGCCTTTTATGAAGAGTAGCGTAGCGTTCGCCACAATCTGGAGCGACTTGGTACGAAAACTTCCATCCAGTCCTACAGCCAATAGTTTGCCTCACCGGAAGGAGTCACGTTACAAGCCATCCGCCGCCGTCCAACAGTTTGTGGATGCCACATAGCAACCCTGATATGCAAAAAGCCAAGGAGGAAGTCTCTTTGCGCGCAGGCGCAGCCGGAGCTACATACTTGCCGCACGCGTAAAATCCATTCCGCTGGTCGGGGAAGACATACCTGCAGCGATGGTAGCAAGTATCTTTGATCGCCGCCACAAACGAACAGAGTTCTGCGGCTCAGTAACGCCATATACAGCTGTAATTAAGAAAGATGACGCTGAACTCGCAAATCCTGTGACGTCTGGTACAAGAATTCGACAACTGTTGGATAGTGGCCGAGTGAGACTGCAGTTTATTGTCTCGCTGCTTCAGTTGGCCAGGAATTCGCAAAAGTCATGCAAAAATGGAATCAATGGCTTCTGACAGAGCCATACTAAACGCTATGCAAGATCTCAGCGGGAGTAACGTCCGAGAGAACATAGTGTTCAACATCGTACGGCAATGGCACGTACCTTGAATCAGGTGTCTGTGGTGTCCATACCGACAACACAATGGCTGGAGCATTTCGCACAGTCAACATACCGGTTCCCCTCACGTGTCATAATCATATCATAATCATCATCATAAGCAGAAGCAGCAGATAGAGGTGGGCAAAACTACAGCAATGGGGCTAAGAGTGGTACTATTGGTGAACGAACGTATTCGAAGTTCATGTGTCATCGTCACAGCACCTTCTGTGATGATATGGTGTGCTATTGTCCACACAACAAGTATAATCTCAGGTACATACATGTGATAATTTGATAGCAGCCGATTCAGTTTTTACTTGTCATGACTGACGGTTTTGCACTAGTATCGAAGTCTGCTTGACGTTATATTCCACCGAAGGTGTCCGATATTTACCCGTGGGCAGCATGTTTCCCAGATTTCTCGCCTATTGAAAATATCTCTTTATAAGTTGCCGTGAGCCTCTATACGTTTGATATACTCTGATATGGAGCTACGCGTTTGGTCTTCAAGTCCAGCCTCTTTGCTGAGAGGGGTGGCAGCCCTGTGCACTAGATTTTGAACCATTTTTTATTTATGGTAAGGCCACATCACAAAATATGATACTGCAAGTATCTCAAATTGCAAACTAATATCCAGGTCACGAAGTAGCCTATTGATATCTCCATCACCAACAGGAACTTTGTTGGATCACAAAGGAAAGCTCTTAGAGAACATTTTGGAACTACGTGGAGAACAGTCTGCTTGTTAATTCTGATAAGTTATTTTCTGCCATTTGTACCAACTGTCAGCACATCTTCCAGTTTCGATTCTTAAGCGGTAAAGAACAGACCAAATCAGGCTTGGCAATTCATATCCAGAACGGTCAGTTCGAAAAGCTGGGCTTCTTAAGTAGTTCCGATATAATAGACCATTTTCTGTGTCATTGTTATTTGTTGTTGTTGTTGTTGTTGCTGTGGTCTTCAGTTCGCAGACTGGTTTGCTGCAGCTCTACATGCTACTCTGTCCTGTGAAAGCCTCATTTCCGAGTAACTACTGCAACTTACATCTTTCTCAGTCTGCTTCTCCATTCATCTCTTCGTCTCCCTCTACGATTTTACCTCCCCCTCCCCCATAAGCTCCCCACCAACACTTCACTGGTGATGCTTGATTTTTCAGAATGTTTCCTGCCAACCGATCCCTCCTTCTAGTCAGATTGTGCCACAAATTCCTCTTCTCCCCAATTCTATTGAGCACCTGCTCATTAATTACGTGATATACTCATCCAATCTGCAGCATTTTTCTGTAGCATCACCTTTCAAAAGCTTCTATTCTCTTCTTGTCTAAACTGTGAATCGTCCATGTTTCACTTTCATACATGGCTACAACCCTCACAAATACTTTCAGAAAAGACTTCCTGACACTTAAATCAATACTCGATTTTAACAAATTTCCCTTCTTCAGGAACACTTTTCTTGCCACTGACACTCTACATTTTATATCCCCTCTATTTCGACGTCTTCGCTGCCCCAATATCGAAACTGATTTATTACCTTAATTGTCCCATTTCCTAATCTAAATCCCTTAGCATCTCCTCATGTAATTCGAGTACATTCCTTTACACTCACTTTACTTTTGTTGACGTTCATCTTATATTCTCCTTTCCAGACTATGTCCGTTCCGTTCAACTGCTCTTCCGAGTAGTCTGTGTCTCTGAGAGAATTACAATATCATCGTTAAACCTCAAAGTTTGTATTCTTTCTCCCTGGACTTTCATTCGTACTCTAATTTTTTCTATTGTTTCCTTAACTGCTAACCCAGGATACAGATTGAATAACATCGGGGATAGGCTACAACCCTGTCTCACTCCCTTCTCAACCACTGTTTCCTTTTTATGCCTCTCGACTCTTATAACTGCCCCCTGGTTTCTGTTCAAAATGTAAGTAGCCATTCGGTCCCTGCATTTTACCCCTGCCACCTTTAAAACTTGAAAGAGCGTTCTCCAGTCAACACTGTCAAAACCTTTCCCTAAGTCTAAAAATATTATTAACTTAGATTTGCCTTTCCTTAACCTATCTTCTATGGGAAGTCGTAGGGTCAGTACCACCTCGCGTGTTCCTACATTTCTCCGGAATCCAAACCGATCTTTCCCGAGGTTGGCTTCTACCAGTTTCTCCACTATTCTGTAACAAATTCTTGTCAGCATTCTGCAGCCGTGACTTATTAAACTGATAGTTCGGTAATTGTCGCAAAGGTTAGTTACGTAAAATTACTCTGTGAGAAGACAATGGTCAGAGTTTAGAGGAGATATGCTCAAGTCAAAAATAAAATAAAAATGCGTTCCAGCCTTTGGCAGTTATGCCTACCTAGAAACAACATCAGACTGATGGGCCCAGTGGCTTACATTGCTGCCACGAAAACAATACAAGTTGCGCCGCCTATCGGGCGCAGGACAGTGGCGTGTGCCCATTTGAAAAACTGTAAAAAATATGTTTCAAAACGACTGTCATTTGTAAAAACAGAATACAAAAGCAGAGAACTTCATGTATTTTTGAAAATATACAGAAGTCAAGCATAAGAACCATAATTAAGAGCCATCTATTAGGCTTTACAGAAATTATTGTTACGTAAAGGACAGAAAATATAGAAAATTTATAAAAACAGCTGCACAATCCAAAAAAATATCTGTATGAAGGTACCTTTAGTAGCACACATCTGTGAGATGGGAAAGAGGTGTTTCTGAACCAGAGTCAGGAAAATATAGTAAAAAGTAGAGGAATCAAAGTTCTGCAAGTAGTGGATTAAATCCGTTGAAAAAATTTCTGTTATTTAATTATAACTGTTCATTGAAGATGAGGCCATAGTTCTTAGAAATATGATTTAAAATCTCCAGCTCTCCGAGTACGTCGAGCCTATGGGTTTTTTGTTCTCTATGTAAAATGTAAATTTCTTCAACGCTTTTCGGTCTGTGACCGGAAATTAATAGATGATCAGGAAAAGTAGAATTATTTACATTAGTCTCTCTTTTCCCAATAAATATTCATTTTACATGACAGTAAAAGATCTTCCTGTTTGTCATATATAATAAACAGGACATATATTACACGAGATCTTATGCTCTCCTGAAATGTGCATCGGAGCAACAGTGGACTTGACATTGCGAATAATATTTCTTTTGCAAGTTATTGTTAGTGGAAAAGGTAACTTCGCATCAATATTTTATAAATGGAACACGACGAATTTTATAAGACATAGGGTCTCGTTACTGTCATAAATAGCACTGATGCCTAAAGTGGTCTCTTCATTGTCAGTTTTAACTTTGAATATCTTGTCAACTATTGAGGAATAATAGCCGTTATTAACAAAAATGGTTTTCATTATATTCACCTCTTCATTAAGCCTGTCAGGTGACAAAGATGCAGAAACAGCACGATGAGTGGCTGAATGGAATAATTCTTTTCTATGGTAATGGGGATGCACTGAACTAACGCACACAATTTGATCTGTATTAGTGGCATTCCGAAAAATGCCGAAACAAAATCTGTCTTTGTCAATAGAAATACTGAGGACCAAGTAATGAAGCTGAAGATTGTTATTTTCTAATTCACAAGTGAAACTGATTTTTTCATGAAGATTGTTAAAAATTTCAAACTAATTCTGAATTCCTTTCCGGACTCCATTGTATACGAACAAAATGTCGTCTTCCTACTTAGAATGTGACAAAGTACCCAGATCATCAGCTGAAAAATTATTGAAGAATTTCTATTAGAGTGAATTAATGAAAACATTGGCTAAGAGGCCTGCCAGTGGGTTAACCGTTGTCAGGCCGTCAGGCTGATGCTATAGTTTTCCACTGAAAACAAAATACTTGTATTTTACTACTATTCTTAGCAAATGAATTACGTCAGTGATATGCTTATCAGCAATATCTTTTTGAATAGTACATAAGCTTTTTTCTTCCCAACGATGTCAATGATTTTTTGAACAGGTACGTTGCTATAAAGGTTCCTAATATCTTTTCAAAACAATTTATTATCTTGATCACACTGCAGATCTTTGATTTTACTGATTTGATTTCGACTATTGACGACAGAATAATTATTTCTAAAAGCAAAGGATTTTTTAAAATTCTATGTTAATGAAACCTTGCTAACTCTTGATATGCACTGTTCATACTGTTCACAATCGGATGCATTGGAGGGTGAATTTTATGTACTTTAAACTGAGAACGCAATTTTGGGGCCTATGGATTCGTATTAATGATTTGTTTTCAGAAACCGTTTAAGCAAATGAGCAGCGCTGTTAATGGCAAGCCTAACTTCTTTTTGTATCATGGAGGTCGGATCCTCATCTAGCTCTGAAACATCATTATCTTCAAAAATTTATGATGTTGAAGACCCATATTCGATGTGAGTAGCAACGATTAAAACATTCCCTTTGTCTGACTTTGTTATTAGCGCATTGTTTCCCTTTAGCTGACATTAATATTTTAAATCACTTTCTTATCGCAATCATACTGACAGCAGTGTTTAACTGCATGTTTCTCAAAAATGCTACATCGATCATGAACTAAACTCGTTTGTCGAGAAGCTTCTATTTTGACAATATCAAGGCCTATTTTAAGATCTACAATCATACTTTACGTCCAATGATGATGTCACTAAAAATAATGATAAACAATAATAATCTCTTTTCAGTACTTATACTTTACCGTCGCATCATTAATCTGCCTTGTGTCTGCAGTGGTCATCAATATTAAAGCCGTTGTCCAGTAACATGCTTGCAGTTTCATGGGTGGGTTAGCTGATGCTTGGAATGTCTGCGTGAACAGGGAGGCGAGGATTTTTCTGAAGATATCATATATGTGCACAAGTCCACTTCCCCGCCACAGAGATGCCTAAGTATGGGTAGCTACAAACGAGGTGTGTCTCTGATTGTGTCAGTTGTAAGGTGCATGGTACGGTTGAGCTGCTTGTCGCCAAGTTATATGTGAGGACTTTTCATCCAAGCTGAGGAGCAGCATTCTGCAACAGGATAAACCAGTCACAGAGCTGAAATGTAGAGCGTCGATGCAGAGGATCCCCATTATATGCAAAGGGTTTATGGAGAAGGTTATTGGATGCTTTTATTTTTCCAGCTGTCGGCAGCTTTAACCGCTAATTGCCCTGCACCTGCACCCTGGCGGTGCTAAACGAGCAGAAAATCAGGGGCAACCCGACAATCTTCGAAATCTCCTGATAAATATTACAGCACGCATCAGAATATTTCGAGACATGTGTATCTGCAAGCCACTACAAATTTAATCGTGTATTCATCTTCCTGTATAACACAGGCACTATAAGAAAAATCTGGTACTTTCTATCCTTTGTGGAGTTTCAATTTTAATGGTCAGCATTGTCACTATCTATTTTCCTAATACATTCAAACACCCTCAGATGAATGCCTTTCCTATTGTCTGTGAGCCCAAATAATGATACCTGTTGTACTTCCGATGGTAAAATGCTATAGGGGGAACCAAAATTTGCTTTGCTGTGCTTACATCAGTAACTAATTTCTATGGACCCTCTGACAGAGTTGTAAAACTACTGTCGGCTACAGTAGACTATCATTAGTAAGCGAAGATTATGGTAGTTCTCCTAGCAGCCCTGCTCGGTTAAAATCGGCACCGCATTACCTATGTATTAGGTGTGTTGCATACCTATCGGGAGTTATGTCATTTCGATCCCTTTGCTTCGTATGCGATCACTGTTAACTACACTCATCTAGATAGTGGAAGCTTCCAACTGTCTAGATAATGAATGAGGACATAAAGGATCACGTAATCTATGGAAAACATTTGTTCTACATAGTTATCCTCCTGTCTGTTACTTAAAACTAAACAGCAATTAGGGCAAAATTAAAATTTTCAATGATTAATAAAAATTTATTGGAAAAATGTAGATATATAATGTGAAACAGAGAGATGTTGTAGTGAAAATAGCCAGCCGCAGTGGCCGAGCGATTCTAGGTGCTTCAGTCCGGAACCTCACGACTCTTATGGTCGCACGTTCGTATCCTGCCTCGGGCATGGATGTGTGTGTTGTCCTTAGGTTAGTTGGGTTTAAGGAGTTCTGAGTTCTAGGGGACTGATGACCTCAGATGTTAAGTCCCATAGTGCTCAGAGCCATTTTTGTAGTGAAAATAAAAAACAATGTTGATTTATCCCACAGTGCTAGAAAACACAATATCCTAAAAAAAGGGTGAAACTGAAAAATAAAAACACCGAAGAAAAAGATATCAAACGTCGCTTCAGTAATTCGCCGAAATTATATAAAGTATGTTTCTGACGTTATTTATAAACAACTGTTGCAGTTCTCAATAAAAACAGGAAACACCTCTGACCATGATGAAAGTCCTTCTATTGAATGGAAAATAATAACCGTAATGACATTATTTTTTTTATCTTCGTGCATGTAAACTGTACTTACATCAAAAGTAATTGCTTTGGATGCATAAAAGGGCAAAAGTTATGTGGTTCTATTCTTCTTTTTTTTGGGGGGGTAGGGGGGTTACGGGGGTAGAGGGCGGGGAGGAGGTTCGCAGCCTCAACGTGTTTTGAAAATGGAATCATGGTCCAGGTAGTGTTAATTCTTTAGATTATTTGCGCATTCTTTTTATTATCCATGCAAATGGACAATTTAACCCACGAGTCATTTTAAAGCACCTCTAATACGTTGACCAACGGCGACCTTACTACTTATTTCAGTACTTATAAGATGCAATTCATATTTCGTAAGGATACAAAATACACAACGGGCGAACACTGAGCGATGTGCGGTTGTAATTATGTGCAGAACACACAAACAAACAAACAAAGTCGTTTGGTGGCAGTCTCCCTCTCACACATTAATTCATGTTTCTCTCCCTACCAATGCTATAGCGGTAATCCTACCATTTACTACGTCATTTATGTACAAGAAAGTTGCATAGTTCTCCTTGTCAGCATAGTGTGTGAACAGACGTATCCTACGCTTGTAATGAAGTGCACTCATGCGAAAAGGATTACCAAGATTCGGAGATATAAAGCTGCGTGTTTGAAGACCTTGAGCGGACGGATCACGAGGACTCTTTGGATGAAGTCGCTCGTTGGTCCGGCCGAGCAGTCGGCGCCCCTTTGCCTTCTGCAGTTCGCGAGTTCGCAAGTAATTAAAGACGTCAGCTAATTCCGTATAATGCCAACTTAATGAAACTGGAGCTAAATTCATATAGCAGCGCCGAGACGGCACGCCCTATTGAGCCCGCCGGCCCTCTCTGGGTAAATAGTCGGATGGCGCTGCTGCTCTTTCAACCGTGGTAACCGGAGCTGCATGGCGGCCCCTTTGATAATGGCGGCGCACCATGGCTGTGCTATTAATACTGTTGTCGGCCGTGTGCTGCGCACATCCGCCATCTGCATCAGGAGTGTGATTAACGGGCGCTTGTTACCGCTGTAATCGCTCCGCCAATTTCCAGCATTATGCGTCATCAGCATGTAAGGAGGCGCATACGGTACCCTTCACAGACTTCTGAAGCAGTAACTGAATCTATTTTCTCTGTTGCGTGACACGAGATACGATATACTCCTAGGTCTAGAATTAGTCTTTCACTCGAGATTGACTTGAATTGCCAAAATCCGGTCGAGGCTCGTTAGTGGAACTGGTTGGTAATTTACTACTTCGGAACACAAATTGGTTTACATCTACATCGATATGCCGTAAGTCTTCTTACGGTCTCTAACGGAGGATTTCTGGTACCTCCGTTGTTTTGTCCTTAGCTGTTGAATTCCTAATGAGGAATGGGAGTAATAACTCTCGGTAAACCTCCATATGACCCGTAATTTATCTACTTTTTTTGTTGTGCTCGTTTCGCGGAACATTGTGATGGAGGTGGTGGTGGGGTGGTGGGGGCGGATATGTTTCCTCATTCTTCCAGAATGGAAGCTCTTGGAATAGGCTATTTATCTGTGTTGTTGGGTGGGCACATTAAGATAGCAGTGGTTTTCCGTATGTTTAATAAACACAACAGGTACACCTAATAGAAATTTTAGTCATCAGTAATATATTCTCCTCTTCTATTTCAGACAGTTGCGAACGAATTTTTAATTCCCCGCATATAGAAATCACGTTGTTTTGAGACGAAGACCTCAGTGCATTTTTACCCGGAAAGAAAGTTCATCGAAGGTTGTTGTGTAGAGAGCAGAAAATATGAAAATCCGAGGGCGTAAGATCGGCTGACGGGTGGGTACGGAATGACTTCCCAACCACACTCCTGTACAGCGTCGTTTTGCTATCGTGGAGTTGCCTCACATCACGCACTCTTCCTGTTCGTTCTTCTCGGACAGCTTCTGCGAGCGTCTCAGTTGTTGACAATAAATATCAGCAATGGTGGTTACACCTCAGGAGATCAATTCGTAGTACACCACACTATCTCTGTCCACCAGCTGCATAAAAGTATCTTTGACGCATGTTCGCAGGTCATTGTACGGACAGTTGCTGATTTAGTTGGGCTCCACCATTCCTTTCTATTCCTTATGTTAGCCTAAAGACATCATTTTTGACAAAAGTAACGATGGAGGATAGGAATGTTCGGGGTTGTTTAGGAGCCAATTGATAATGAATGAGCAGAGATGCATACATTGGCACCCGCTGACTTTTTGTGATTTTTGCTTTGTGCATGCGGTACCAAAACACCCGATTTTTCAAACATCCCCACTGCACGCCAAGGTCGCACGATGATGGAAAGATCACAGTTCATCACATTTGATAGTTCCTGAGTGCAGTGACGCAGATCTTTGTGGATTAAAGCATTTAAACGATCTTCATCAAATTCCGAAGATTTTACTGAACGTTGAGGATCACACAAAACGAAACAATATGTCGAAAATGTTTCGATTTCTACACGTGGCACTCCACTTTCCAGCGTCCACAGCTTCACTCACTATCTCCAAATGACAAATTGCAATACGTAAACTCAAATAGCAACAAAAAACTACAAGCCATAAATAAAACTCGTAGCAACCGAAATCCCGACACGCGAAACAAAAGCAATACGAACCTAACGTACCAATCTAATAAAAATGTGGTTCACATTGTTGTCATTCTGAATAACGTTAAAATAGCACTTTCGGTCAATATGCTTAAAAATATCTGTTATTTTTACATACTTAAAACATGAAAATCATTATTAAAATTTAAGATTTGTTCACATGATCGAAAACACTCTGTTATTGACTTTAGATCTGGTGACGTCATAGGTTAGGAGTAAGACGTAGGATGTACGCGTATTTTTAAGTGTATTAGCTGAGATTAATAGTGTTTTTCCGTATCTTTTCTTCGAACAGTTTACTTAGTGATGGAAAACGTGTGTTATGGTCCTTTCGTTCTTCAAGACCAACCCAGACTTCTATATTCCATAAACAAGGCACGTTTAAACTGCATTGCGTCACGACTGGGACGGAAATACTGTGACTTTACAATAAATCACAGATTGCAGAATTGCCTTATAACCGAGGGAATCTGGAGCTAGATTATTTTCCGGACTGTGCTGAAAAGGTTTCCCAGCGAACTTGCAAAAGGAACAAAACACGGTGGAAACTTTTTCATTCAGAAGATAATTCTGACTTTTAATAGCTTTGGTTGTCGCGATAGCTATTACTGTTTCCAACTTACAGTCGTAAGCAAAACTAGCGAGACCCCTCGCCTTTTCGTTATGCTGATCCGCGTAGCTTTAACGTCTGAAACACAGCATGACAGGCAAGGCGACGAAGTGGTACCAACATACTACGCACAGGCTTGAAATTGAAAATCTATTCTAACTTTGTCAGACTGTTTTCAGTCATGTGTAAGACTATATTCGTGCTGATTAGTGTGTTAAACACAACACGTAAATATAAGATATAAATGAGAGAAGAAACGCCAGTTAGTATGAACAGTACTAATAAAAATTAATTTCAACGTATCGAGATAGAATAACTGTTTTAGTAAGACAAAGTACCCCAGATAGTTACGAATTAGCATAATATTATGCGCATTTGGCCGCGAAACGGTCTGTGTCAACGTTCAGACCAGTCATACTGGATTACCGTTGCTGACCTACCATGAAAGTGTGCAAATTTAGCAATGCCTAAAGATTCGTAACGAAATTCAGATAAAAATCATTCAGTGCCACACTTAAGTCAATTCAATTATTGACTGTAGCGGAAAAAGTAGGCAGTAACAAGTATGAAATTCTACAAGAGTTTCATATTGACATCCACAGGGCGCCGGTACAGAATAAAGGTAGCAATAAAACGCATTGGGGGTGCGAGAATTTCTTAAAATTGCTTTACTGGTAGTCTATCTGCCTCCAGCGAGATTAGAACCGAAAACAAACCAGACCTTCCTTGCAGTGGCAAACACCTTTCACTACGCTAGCAGACAACCCAGGAAAACAGTCCTCTATTACTACCCCAGACATGAATAAGCCGACAATTTCACAATGAAAATGGCAAAATGATCTGCAGTTTCTGTTGCATAGGGCTTTCTGGACTCAAAAACATGAATTTCCTACCTATATGTCACCGCTTATGTGGCAATCATTCGGGATGTTTATCGAAATAAAGTATTGTTATTAGCGAGTAAATTTAGTTGGATAATTCTGCACCACCCCAGGAAATAAACGGCGACATAGCTGCCAAACGTATTATACTATGTTTCGAATTCTCCATTAGACTCACCACAGCCAGAAAACGTTCATTACCCGAAGTGTTTCTTAAGCTAGCTAGCAATGGGAATGATCGCACTTCTCACACGCGGTGGCGTTAATACTGGGATCTGAATTACCACGTGTATAGGCAAATGGATTTTATTTGCGTTCCTGTAAACGTGATTTCGATCGAAAGCGTAGCTACGATTAATATTCTGATGTATCGACTGCAACTAGAACATTTCGAATAAAGAGTAGGGGGGATTATTTATGCGGCCTTCATCTTCAGTAACTATCGTAGCTATTTTCGTTGTTAGGATTTCGTCACCTAAATCGGTAAAAATGGAACCCTACTAGTCTCACTTTCTTGACCGCCTATCTGTCTACCCAACCCTTAAAACACGTTTACCTCGAATACGGGTAGACATAAAAAGCGGAAATGTTTCCCACTTTCTGCGGTATACGGTCCCTTGATGATGTAAAAAACTGAGCTTCTATGTCAAAGCAATCTAAAGATACGGCCGTTTATGTAAAGAAAATTTACGCGAAAGATCAAAAAATGGCTCTAACAGCTGTTCGACCAAACTGCTTAGGTCATCAGTCCCCTGGACCTAGAACTACTTAAACCTGCCTAACGTAAGGACACCACACACATCCATGCCCGAAGTAGGATTCCAACCTGCCACTGAAGCAGCCGCGAGGTCCTTGACTGAATCGCCTAGAACCGCTCGGCCACCGAACCCGGCGAAACCGTTTTCACCTCAAGTATAATGATAATATATATTGTCTAGTGAGGTTAAACTGTATTCGCCAGAAACTCAGATCGATTGATCAAGGAACTTTTACGAAGCTACATTGAATTTTGTTCGAAGTCGTCTGCAATATCCACTTATAAACACCGTAGGAAGGTCGCATGCGGTATCCTCTGATATATTGCAGTACCACAACAAGTAGGTAAGAATTTATTGTTATGGGTCCTTGCATGACACTTTGTTTCAGTATCAATTTAACGCACCTAAGTGTTTGTCTATGGCCGGCCGATATGGCCGAGCGGTTCTAGGCGCTTCAGTCAGGAACCGCGCGACCGCCACGGTCGCAGGTTCGAATCCTGCCGCGGGCATGAATGTGTGTGATGTCCTTAGGTTAGTTAGGTTTAAGTAGTTCTAAGTTCTAGGGGACTGATGACCTCAGATGTTAAGGCTCATAGTGCTCAGAGCCATTTTGTTTGTCTATGGCTGGAAATAATGAACAAAACATAAATAAACAGCAAACAACTTCGATGTTCAAATCAAATGTAACTCACATGTTGCAATTACAACATAATTTCGTTGCTACATCTACATGACTACATCTACAGGATTTCTTTGAAATCAAGACTTACGTGCCTTGCGGGCGGTTCGTCGAACCACCTTTGAACTATTTCTCTACTTTCCTACTCTTTAACAGCGTGCGGCAAAAAGGACCACTTAAATCTTTTGTTACGGACCCTGAATTACATTATTACTGTAGTCATTTCTTTCTGCGTAAGTTACCGAGGAAATAATGTTTTGGCATTCAGAACAGATGTTGATGATTGAAATTTCGTGCAAATATCTAGCGGCAACGAAAAACGCTTTTGTATTCATGAATGTCACCCCAACTCACTTATCAAATCTGGGACTCTCTCTCCCCTATTTCGTGACATTACAAATCGTGCTACCGTTCCTTGGACGTTTTTGGCGTGCACCGTCAATCACGTCTGTCAAGGATCCCATACCGCGCAGGAACACTATAACAGTGGACGGACAAACGTAGTGTAGGCACTGTCTTCAAAAGACCTATTGCGTATTCTTAGTGTGCGGCCAATAAAACGCTGTCTTTCGTTTGTCTTCCCCACAAAAGTATGTTTGCGACTGTTCCAGTTAAAGTTTTACTGGGTACTGAGATGAATAGACAGTATTTCGACTTGTGTTTCGTAATGTAACCGAAAGTAAATTATTCTTACTGGACGCAGCTTTTGTGTTTAACGTATTCCTCATTCACCAGAGTACACTCCTCTTACACCACACGTAACATTTTTCAAAGTATTAAATTGTTGCTGATGTTACCAAGTCGCAGTGGTCATCTAAACTTGCCGTTTTGAAACAAAGGAAAATATTATAGTGAAATATGGCAACTAAGAAGCGGACTATCCAAATAAACAAACATTTCCCGTCCACGTCGCTGCAGTAGGTCTATCACACAGTAACGTAAACTAGGAGCAAAGTCCATTAGTAGATCATTATCAGGAAAACCAGCCCTCATAAAGCTGGTAAATGGAAATAGATGGTAACATGAAATATAATATGCAATTTAAAGTTCTTACGTAACTGTATTACAAATAAAGTAAAGTTAAGAAGACTGAAGTATTAAGGGAGAGGGATATGAAGGAAAAAGAAAAGAAAACTCTTATTCTAAACGAGGATCGATCTCGTGAATGTTGCATCTGAGGTTCAGCACACCCCCAATTACGCTGGAAGAGACAACGTGTTTAGGGGTTTTACATCTACATGATCCGTACAGAAATAAACTCACCTGGTGATTGCTATCTCATTTGGTCCTCTATGAGGGAGTTGTAACCACATTTCACACAATTTCCCATTCTTTGGAAAACTGAAAAACAGTTTTCAGGCTTTTATAGATTTATTTGCACAATGTGGTACCACATTCTCTTTGCAACCAATTTTACGAAACGTTAATTCCAAAACAAGATATCACTGCGAATAAACTTTACGACAGTGAGAAAAACAAGCTAGCCAGTGACGTCACAGGCATCACTAAGCTCAAATGGAGGGTTTCAGCGTGATTTCAAATTGATTGAGTTTCTTTTCCTTCTTTTTAATTCTGCAGTTCAGGAAGGAAAAAAAGCATGTTATGAGCATAAAGAGACATAAGAAGCCTTGAAGACGATATCCAGAAAACAGTCAAATACACTGTTGCAAAGTCTCTAGTATAATGGCCGCAACTGGAGTTACCATTCCCGCACGCTCTCGTGCTGAGAAAGATCCCATGACGAAACATGCCAGTCTTCGTCTTATCTTCTCTACCTCGTTTATTAATTATACGTGATAAGGATATCGTGTTCAGGATAAATGATCGAGAATGGGTTGAACAAATGTTATATAAACCACATCTGTCTTAGCTGAATTACGATTCCTTAATATTCTACCAATTAATCTCTCACTGGGATCAGCAGTTCAACAGTTTAGCTCCTTGCGAATGGTTTACTCTTAGGCATTTTACGGTGGTTGCTGTTTGCAGTGATGTTTGTCCATACTGTAACAGAAAAGTAGAGAACTTGTTTGTCTATTTACGTGCAATACGTCACATTTATTTACATTCCGTGTCGACCATCGGTGCCTCCACCAATTGCCGATCGTCTGCAGGTCATCTTACAATTTGTAGAAGTTTTCGGGTACTTGGCTTTTGGGTGCTAGTTGTATTTCTCCGCCGGCCGAAGTGGCCGTGCGGTTAAAGGCGCTGCAGTCTGGAACCGCAAGACCGCTACGGTCGCAGGTTCGAATCCTGCCTCGGGCATGGATGTTTGTGATGTCCTTAGGTTAGTTAGGTTTAACTAGTTCTAAGTTCTAGGGGGCTAATGACCTCAGCAGTTGAGTCCCATAGTGCTCAGAGCCATTTTTTTTTTTTTTTTGTATTGCTCCTGCATTGTGTCCACAGCTCGTGGTCTAGTGGCTACCGTTGCTGCCACTGGATCCCGGGATCCCGGGTTCGATACCCGGCCGGGTTGGGGACTTTTCTCTTCCCGGGGACTGGGTGTTTGTGTTGTCATCATCATCATCATCATCATCATCATCATATGTGACCGTGGCTAGATTGGACTGTGTAAAAAGAAATTGTACTGTGCAAACATTGGGACTTTGTACGGGGACTGATGTCCACGCAGTTGAGCGCCCTACAAACCAAACATCATCTCCTGCATTGTGTTCACTTGCTGATGAATAAGACACACCTTACTAACAATGACGTGTGTCATATAAAGTAAAACACTTTGACATGCTCGAATGTTGATACCGAACTTGGCGATACCTTTGAATCCATTATGCAGAATTCTGTCCCTACACATACATATAACACCATTAGAAAATGTTAATTCCGGTAGACCCTCAATTATAATCATAAAACACATTTTACGAACTGTCAAGCGCAGGAACTCAAATGTATAATGTTTGGCGCAACGTATCATCCTTCTTAATGTTGTGGATGTACATTGGTTATGTGTGATGTATTGTTGAAATACTTTTGATATTTGTGTGAGGTATGTGAGGTACTTTTTGATAGCCTTAATCTCTGTTCAGAATACTTTATATGTAAGTGGCAGTCAACTGAAAGCGAGACACATGGAAAAAATGTAAGTAAACTGTTTATTATTTCAAAAGTAATCGCTATAACTAGAATACATTTACACCACTGTGAGACAAGAGGATCAAGTCGTTCGTGGAAAAAAGTTTGTCGTTGCCTACGGATCAAGGATTGTAGTCAGGGGTGTACCTTTCGTCCGGCGCAGATCTGCGGCTTCTCAGCGGGACTTCTTCAGCATAGTCCAAACAAATTTGTCAATACGAGTGGGACCGGCTACAAGTTGCAAAGATTGTTTCGAGCGCGGTGCAGGTGTTTCGTGTGGAAGCCCTTACACAACCTGCCGATGGTCCCGATCTCTCCCTGCGCGATTTCTACATTTTTGGAGACCTGAAGAAATACATACGATTTGCTTCGCGTCTGGGTACAATCATGGTTGCGTAGGCAACCGGAAACATTTATCCATGGAGGTACTGACCGTTTTGCCTCCGAGTGGGAGAAACGTGTAAACAGTTGCGGCGATTACTTTTGAAATAATAAACAGTTTACTTACTTTTTAAAGTTCTGTTCCTCATTCGGTAAAAGTCCTTACAGGACCACTTTATTGTCCGTCCGCCCATTTTTCTGTTTGTCTGACTGTTAGAAACCAGTTTTCACAGATTTCAAGATGAAATATATGTCACATCCAAAGGTGTGTGGTCTCGTACAGTTGTAAAAAATGGAAGCTTCTAAGTCGGATGATACGGCCATTTATATTTCATATTTTGATGCTCGCAAACTCACTCATCAAAACCTACAGGGTAATTCTCGTTAGTCTAGAATAATGAAATTTGTCAAGAACCAAGGTTGCACAGTACGACTAAGGGAAAAAAATCCAAAAAAATTATTAATCTGTAACTACATCACACGAATAAAATACTTCTTTTCTCATTTATTACCCGACTTCAACAATAAAATTAACAAAATCCCGAAAGTCTTGGAAATGCAGTGACTGATATCTTGCCAAAATCAATGTTGATGACGGACAAAAATCGTCGAGACTCTGGAGATGGACGAACTGTCCGTATAAATAAGTTTGTACGGAACGCTCAGAGAGCGAATCAAACTTTCATCTGGACAATTTTTTTACCAACTGTCACGTTTTCACTTGACTCCTCCTTATACAATTCTCCGAAACAATACAAAGATGGAGATCATATGCAGATCGATAAGAATGTCTGTACAAAGTGTAGGTCGTCGCTGAGCTGTTGTCCAGCCGTTAATGTGTGGGCAGTGTAATATCATGCTGCATAGGAAACTTGGACGGCTGATGTCAAAGTAGCGCATGTAAATCTGTATCACTTTCCGGATGGAAAGTCAGTGAAATAAACCTAACACGTTTGTGTAGTTGAAGCTGATTTATATTACATGTGCTTGTGATTGTAATAAACTTCAAGCTGTCAGCTATCAGTGCTTCTGCAAGCATTCCAAAGTACAAGTAGACATCAAATTAATGTTGTACGTATGTAAAAACCTTTTTATTTACTTTTGCGAAAAATGTCACTTGCTGGTTCACATCTGTAACTGATTTTTCCCTTACCTTACAAAAACTTCAACATGGTATACAGGGTGGTCCACTGATCGTGACCGGGCCAAATATCTCACGAAATAAGCGTCAAACGAAAGCGTGTATCTTGAGAGGGGAAACCAGATGGCGGTATGGTTGGCCCGCTAGATGGCGCTGCCATAGGCCAAACGGATATCCACTGCGTTTTTTATATAGGAACCCCCATATTTATTACATATTCGTGTAGTACGTATAGAAATATGAATGTTTTAATTGGACCACTTTTTTCGCTTTGTGATAGATGGCGCTGTAATAGTCACAAACATATGGCTCACAATTTTAGACGAACAGTTGGTAACAGGTAGGTTCTTTAAATTAAACTACAGAACGTAGGTACGTTTGAACATTTTATTTCGGTTGTTCCAGTGTGTACCTTTGTGAACTTACCATTTCTGAGAACGCATGCTGTTACAGCGTAAATACCACATTAATGCAATAAATGCTCAAAATGATGTCCGTCAACTTCAATGCATTTGGTAATACGTGTAACGACATTCCTCTCAACAGCGAGTAGTTCGCCTTCCGTAATGTTCGCACATGCATTGACATTGCGCTGACGCATGTTGTCAGGCGTCGTCGGTGGACCACGATAGCAAATATCCTTCAACTTTCCCCACAGAAAGAAATACTGGGAGGTCAGATCCGGTGAACGTGCGGGCCATGGTATGGTGCTTCGACGACCAATCCACCTGTCATGATATATGCTATTCAACACCGCTTCAACGGCAAGCGAGCTATGTGTGGGACATCCATCACTTTGGAAGTACATCGCCATTCTGTCATGCAGTGAAGCATCTTGTAGTAATATCGGTAGAACATTACGTAGGAAATCAGCATACATTGCACCATTTAGATTGCCGTCGATAAAATGGGGGCCAATTCTTCTTCCCCCCATAATGCCGCACCATACATTAACACGCAAAGTTGCTGATGTTCCACTTGTCGCAGCCATCGTGGATTTTTCGTTGACCAATACTGCATATTATGCCGGTTTACGTTACCGCTGTTGGTGAATGACGCTTCGTAGCTAAATGGAACACGTGCAAAAACCCTGTCATCATCCCGTAATTTCTCTTGTGCTCAGTGGCAGAACTGTACACGAGGTTCAAAGTCGTCGCCATTCAATTCCTGGTGCATAGAAATATGGTACGGGTACAATCGGTGTTGATGTAGCATTCTCAACACTGACGTTTTTGAGATACCCGATTCTCGCGCAATTTGTCAGCTACTGATATGCGGATTAGCCGCGGCAGCAGCTAAAATACCTCCTTTGGCATCGTCATTTATTGCAGGTCGTGGATGACGTTTCACATGTGGCTGAACACTTCCTGTTTCCTTAAATAACCTAACTATCCTGAAAACGGTCCGGACACTTGGATGATGTCGCCCACGATACCGAGCATCATACATAGCACACGCCCGTTGGGCATTTCGATCACAATAGCCATACATCAACACGATATCGACCTTCTCCGCAATTGCTAAACGGTCCATTTTAACACGGGTAATGTATTACGAGGCAAATACCGTCCGCACTGGCGGAATGTTAAGTGATACCACGTACTTATACGTTTGTGACTATTACAGCGCCATCTATCACAAAGCGAAAAAAGTGGTCCAACTAAATCATTCATATTTCTATACGTACTACAGGAATATGTAATAAAAAATGGGGGTTCCTACTTTAAAAAACGCAGTTGATATCTGTTTGACCTATGGCAGCGCCAACTAGCGGGCCAACCATAGCGCCATCAGGATTTCCCCTTGAACCCAAACGAGTTTCGTTCTTTGTAGTTTTTTCGTTTGGTGCTTATTTCGTGAGATATTTGGTGCAGTCACTATCAATGGACTACCCTGTATTTACGGACAATGGTGCGATAAAGATTATAAACGTGCCACAAAAGTTCAAGTTGCTCTTGTGGGTTATTTGAAATATAATGGTTGCGGCGACCCAGTGGTCAACAGCTACTATCGTAGTCGCAGTACCAGGTCCCAACAGCACAGTACATAAGAGGAGACGTTTTGTGACGTATCAAAACTTCAGTCTTTCACGGCTGTTGTCGATCATATTGTTGAAGGTAATAGCGGTACGGCAGTATTACAGAATCTGCCAATCCAATGTATCGGTCTTCTTCCGTTTTCTGGCTGCATATGCTTGTAGCTTAAGTGGTTATTAACACCTGTACAATACAAAATGCTGAAACATTTGAACAATACAACAGAAACGTTTTGTAGTGGTGGTATCTGTTTCCATATGTAGCTTGCCTAACTTTACCATTGCCATTACTATTGTTTGTTTATCAGTAGTGGTATATTTGGAAGCAACACACTATTATAAGACAGTAAATGAGTAAAAATAAAGCTTAATAATCTTTAGTTTGACTTTACTACCACAGTTGGCTTCATCTACATATACATGGATACTGTTCATCGAACCACCTTCACAATAAATCATTATTATTCCAATCTCCCATAGCGCGTGGAAATAACGGACACCTATATCTTTCTGTGCGAGGTCTGATTCCCCTTATTTTATTATGATGATCATTTCGCCGTATGTAGCTCGTCGTCAACAAAATATTTTCGCATTTGGAGGAGTAAGATGATTCCACCGCAACGATAAACGCTAGTTTTAATGATGTACACCCCGAAGCCTGTATCGTATCAGTGACACTCTCTCCCCTATTTCACGATAAAACAAAACGTGCTGCTCTTCTCTGAACTCTCTCGATGTAATCCGTTAATCCTATCTGATAACGACCCAATACCGCACAGCAGTACTCCAAAGGAGGACAGGCAAACGTAGTGCAAGCAGTCTGTTTAGTAGATTTCTTACATTTACTGAGTGTTCTGCCAATAAAACGCAGTCTTCGGTTTGCCTTCCCCACAGCATTTTCTATGTATTCTTTCCAGATTGTTGTTCGTAATTGTAGTGCCTTCGTGGTTAGTTGAATTTAGGGCCTTTAGATTTGACTGATTTATAGTGTAACCGAAGTATAACGGGCTGCTTTTAGAATTTATGTTGCTGACCTCACAGGTTTCGTTATTTAGGATCAATTCCCAAGTTTTGCACCATACAGATATCTTTTATGAATCATTTTTCAGTTTGGTTTTAATCTTCTGATGAGTTTACTAGACGATAAACGACAGCATCATCTGCAGACAATCTGAGACAACTGCTCTGATTGACGAAACGTTTCCTTTAGGCGCATTTCATGCGGCACGACCAAGGGAAACTCAATAAGTCAAAGTGAACACTACGTAACCGGCCGATGTGGCTGAGCGGTTCTAGGCGCTACAGTCTGGGACCGCGCGACCGCTACGGTCGCAGGTTCGAATCCTGCCTCGGGCATGGATGTGTGTGATGTCCTTAGGTTAGTTAGGTATAAGTAGTTCTAAGCTATAGGGGCTGATGACCTCAGATGTTAAGTCCCATAGTGCTCAGAGCAATTTGATTCATTTTTTAACACTATGTAATATTACACTTTATTGAGATTTGCCTTGTAACTTTAGCACCTGACCGCATATGTAACCAAGCAAATCAGTTACAATAATTTGAAACGCACATAAATGGTAACAATAACTACAAAGCTAGTGTACGTGTAACAAACATGTCGCAGGCGCCACAACGTAGCATTTACGACCAGTAAGCAATACCAAGATTTTGGACAGCTATAAAAGACAATGCTCTTACTCGCAGATTCACATCTAGACACGGATTACACTTTCATTCACGTCGTTTATGAAATGGCGTAACACAATGGAATTAAGTGTAGTAACCGATCACAAGCCTGAAACGATACAACATACGTACAGACATCTACAAAAAAATCACTCCGCTTATATCCAGTGCAGTTGTACTTCAATCGTACTGGCGATGATAATTAGCCAAACGAATTGCAACAATGACAGAGTTCATTTGGTTCAGAGCAAACACGCAACAATAGAAGTTCATTACCGGCATGCACTTTAGAATTGCAAGCTTCTATATCTGGTTTTAATATGATTCTACATTCTTGTGTCAGGGTTACAGTATTGGTAAGGCCCATTCGAGATAACTTACGAAATGCTGTGTTTTTATGAAACACATGTGGTAGCAAAGTTAATACAAGCACATCCAGTTCCAAAAAATCAATAGTTCCTCGCCCATTTACTGTATAATCGGGCATTCCTATAGGCTTTGCCACAATTAACTATACTGTGTACACTACGCATTGCATCCAGTACTGCGCATTTTTGCAAGTCTGTTATGATCGTATCTCCAAGACACACCCATCTGATTGGCATCTCAGTTAGTACTGCGCTATTACGAGTGTCGCGCACTGCAGTGGCAAGACAACTGAAGATATTAAAAGAGCTTCAACACGTACCCAATCTTTTGAAAAATATTGCTTGCATATGTTTAGCGTTTCTCTTTGCATTTACAGAAAAGTCAAATAAATCATTTCCTTCAAACATTTTTGCAAGGTGACTGTCAACAGCCGTCAAGTAATGTATGAAATGCATGTTTGACCATAAACTGTTTTTATTTTAAGCCCAAATATCAAGCGGTTTTGGTTATGGACCATCTTCACGGATAACGGTTAAAATGATTTAAGCCACCACATTACATTTGTCATTACTTGAGTAATACTTATTTGCGTAATGACAAATGTAATGTGATGGCTTAAACCGTTTTAACCCTTATCCTTGAAGAAGGTCCATGACTGAAACAGGCTGACGTATGGGTTTAAAGTAATAAAAGCTGAGGGTTAAACATGCATATCTGACAAATCATTTCTTGTGCACCAACAAATGTTTATTTCCTTTACTTAGTTATGAAAGAAACCCTGCATGATAAAGTCCACAGATTCTATATGACAACATCTATAAACCAGTGGCGTAGCGGGATTGAGAAGGTTGGGGACACTCTGCAGTGATTATAGGGAGACAAAATGGTGCAATAAACAATAACTTAACAAATGAAACAAAATGCATCAATGAAAACAACTACTACTACTACCACTACCACCGCCACTAATAATAACAATAATAATAATAATAATAATATAATTTGTTCAAGAACCGATGACAAATTTTTAGAGCTCCAGCAGCAAGAGAAGAAGCACTTATATTTTCTTGTACACAAGTGCAAAGCGCCTGTCTTTTCTTTCCACGAATAAGTCTATAATTTGGTCTACAAAGATCTGATCACTGGGAAGCTCTCCAAATTGTGTCTTTTCTATTGCTAACGTGCTCAAACACGACAGCCGGATGTTGGACATTGAATTCCTTAAATAATTCTTCACTCGTTTAAGAGTACTCATGCTTCGTTCACTGCTTGCTGTAGTTGCGGGTAGGGTCGGAACCAAACGCAGGAACTTCGTTGTTACTTCATAAACAGAGTCTAAATCATTGTTGACAATGTAATTTAAGAAGGATCTTGGAGATAGTGTTTTTCCTCATCAGCGTATATGTTCCACAGTTCATTTTAAAGTTGTTCTTGTTTCAAAAAAGGGTAGTGTTCTAATAATTTAAGCAGTTTCAACTTTGGGAATTCTTTTTGATAGTTCGGGAAACACTTTTCGTTCAAAAGTTCAACAAACTGAATTTGGGGAAAGTCTTGAAGCCTTCATTCCATCTGAACAATTTGTAAATCCAGTATCTCGTAAGCTAGTGTCCTGAGAGATGTCTTGACTGTCACAGAATGATAAGTTGCCATTCAAACACAAGCTTCATTTAATGCATTCATCAACAAATGTTTCTGTTCTTAATTGTCGTAAGTTTCTCAAAACAATTCTTATTTCGCCTTGGCAAGCAGTTATACTGACGGATTTTGACTGAAGAACATCAAAGAGATGATCAACATAAACAAAGCAACGCCGGTAGAAACAAAGCAAGTAGACAAACGTAGGATCATCCATCTGTCGTTTCATTCCCACAGCACAGCTCAAAGATTCTGGGTCCCACTGAGAATCTGTGTCATCAAATATATAATTAAAAACACTATATAGCCCTGAGAAATGACTAGATGTTGTTGAAACTGCCCTGGAACGAAAGTTCCAGCGAGTGTTGCTCGCATGTGGCAGATTAAATCCTTTCTCAGTTAGCAATTCAGTTCGTTTTGATGATTTGCTGAAAACCAAATCGAATGCAGTAAGATCACTTACAAACATGCGTTCTCGTCGTATGATTTTGGAGGAATGTAACAGTACCAAATTCAGTTGGTGTGCGTAACAATGAATAAACAGCGCATAAGGACAGAACTGCTTCACCAATTGTTGTAGTCCTCTTTCTCTGCCCTCCGTTACTGAAGCGCCATCATATGTTTGACTAACCACTTTTCCTTCCACATTCCATTCTTTCAACACTGCATGAATAATGTTTGACAAACCTCCAGCAGTTTTATCTCCAGAATCATCGTAAAATCCAACGAATCTTTCCTTAATTTTGTCTTCAATACAGTACCTGATTATTATACTCATTTGACTCTTGCATGACAGGTCTAATGTTTCATCAGCCTGAATCGAAATGAAATTGCAGTTCTGAATTTGAGATTTTATTTTCTCGTTAACTGCCAGAATTATCATTTCTATTACATCATTCTGTATATCTGGAGAAGTTCCTTTAACGGTTGAAGATGATGACAGATGGTCTCGGATTAACTACTCTCCTTGAGCTTGTAAATCCAACAATTCCAGATAGTTACCTTTGTTACTGGAGGATTCGTCTTCTCGATGGCCTCGAAAGGCTAGTTCTTCTTTACAAAGAGATACAATTGTCTGAATAAGACGGGCCAATACTTTCCTGCTGGATGCAACTTGTTTGTTGTAATTTATTGCTGTCAGACGAGCGACTTCAGAAAGGGCGTGCTCAATTCTACTTTGCTTAGTAACTGAAATGATTCTTTGTTCTGCAGGTGACGTTTTGATATCTGATGAATGTGTGCTTTCCTGTGAAAGTTCTTTATTGTACAAATGCCCTCATTGCATCATTCCTTTTCACCACCAAACAGAAGACATATATAACAATATAATACGTTATTGACTGCATTCGCAGTCAGCTAAGCATACTTTTCGTACCAGGTTGTCTGAAAAGTGTGTTTTTGTTTGGCTTCACTTAAAACTACACTGAGTATAAGAGTAGGTCGTTTGCCCTTCAATTCTCACTTTTTTCGTACGTTAATGTAGAAAAAGGCGCTTTTAATAAAAATTATATAAGGTGTTCAGTTGCTGGCTCACTCATGTTGGCGACACAACGAAAATATGCGCTAAAATCACACAAGAATGACTATGAACACAAACCGCGCGACTGTTCACTTCCGTGTTAAAATCCTGCATAGAAGCGGCAGAGACTAGTCTCGATACCTGCTAGCAAGTGCAGCGCACCGGCTTTCATGGAAGAGGGGAAGTGGAGGGGGCGCAGGCGCACACAGCCAGGTAGGGGAAGGGAGGCAGAGACTGACAGCAGTCGAGTCTCAAGCAGGCAGATACACCAATAGTCAGGGTGCGGCCGCGCGGGCTACAAAGCTTGTGTCTTTGCACATTTAGTGCTCTCACTAGAAAGTTGTTTATATTTTTGTTATGAATTGCTATTGCATCTTTTTTAAGCACGAATGCAGGGGAGACTAAGTCTCAAAATCTCCCCTCACGCTACGCCACTGCTATAAACAATACGTTACATCCGTCACACGACCTGCTGTTGCGGGCTTCAGTACGGTGATGCTGATGCTGCCTCTTTCAACTCGAATAATTCAAGACACATATTCCAGTAAACGATAATTTAAGGACGCGGAAAATGACAAGTTCGATTAAGAACAGTTATTATTAGCCGATCACGAACTGCCCAGTTTATTACTGAAAACAAAACTCATAAGAAACACTTTTAAAGACGCTGAGTTTACTAATATTCCGCATGCCACCATGCAACATCGATCTTTTCACACTGAAACTCTTCAAGCGAACGAACTTGGCGCGGATAATGATCAGGATGAATTAGTAGTTTCATGCAAACAGCGCCGGCCCATGCATCGTCTCAGCCCAGTCACCAGTCTCGGACCCTCGGAATGGACGCTGATCGACTGCCACGCCGAGCGTAGCGCGTCGTGCTCATCAACAGCAATTAGACATCATTGTCAGCGGGCAGCGGTTACTTTGGAATTCTTCCTGCACTAAACCAGAGGTAGCTGCAACATAGTCACTGCGATGAAGCAGGTCGATGAATTTACTCTCGAAAGTCACACATAATGACCAATATCTTGACTTGTGGCAGTAAAGGATCCTCATACACTGTTTCTTTACACGATTTCACCTGTGAGTGAGTCGTGCAGGCTGACGACGTTATTTCGTACATCAGTGGAGTTTCGTTACCCTTGCTCGTTTGAGACTGCACACAACGAATGTGCACACAACGTTAATTTTTAGATCAGGTAACTGTCCATCCAATACTGATATTATCAGGATTGATAATATCAGTACCAAATCCTATAGTGTAAATGGTAGACGTCAAGAATTGCCAATCTCGTCCCCACACGACATAGATCACGTGATCAACTGACGAAGCTACCGCAATTAATTCCGTGTCCGAAACAGTTCCAAAGGACGGTGGACGCTAGATACAGAAAGCTGGATGAAACCTGAAATGAAAGGGAGATAGAATTTAGGAGTAAATCTGAGGGTGTATAGAAATGACAAGCTATTGAGAATTGGTGACAGATAAAGTTATAGACAAGAAATGCAAATTCAGCGAAAAAGAAAATGAGGCGCATGCGATGATGTTGGGCCAGGGTTACTAGGTGGGTATTAACATAGTGGAGTCCTTCTCTCGACCACCAGGAAACCCTGAAATATAGCCAGAACACAGAGCTTCCGAAAAAACTGATATGCCCACGAGTAGCCACATATTGGCCCACGCGGCAGCACCCAGGATGGAAACGAATGAAACCGCAAAGAGGAAAAAAAAATGGCTCTGAGCCCTATGGGACTTAACTTCTGAGGTCATCAGTCCCGTATAACTTAGAACTGCTTAAACCTAAGTAACCTAAGGACATCACACACATTCATGCCCGAGGCAGGATTAGAACCTGCAACCGTAGCGGTCACGCCGTTCCAGACTGTAGCGCCTACAACCGCTCGGCCACTCCGGCCTGCCGTAAAGAGGAAGAGCTTCCTGGAGAAGAGAACACGACACCAAACGGTAGTCGAATTAAACACGGCTGACTGGCGGCGAACGCGACACAGACAAGGGCAAGCCGAAAGCATCCTACGCTGCAATGGGGAGCAACGCGGAAACCTTCGCCACACAATTTGTCAACAGGCGAAGATAAAAGACAAACACAGTTCGAATAGCAACCAGAATCAAAGACCTATGTGTAAGGCAAGGTTATTATCGATTAGTCCTTATAATCCTTAGTGCAGAGATGATAGTAATCGACGACATCAGACGAGAGTACAGAAATGACGGACCGTTCACTGAGCGGCGGTATATACAAGGGCGCCCCCTGCAGGTTCGGGGGTAAGAATACGCCCGCAGTATTCCTGCTTGGCGACTAAAAGGAGTCTCAACTGTTTCGGCCTTTAATGTGATGGTCCCCATTGGGGTTTGACCTCCATTTTTGCATATTCAACAGAAGTATGAGCGTTTTGGGGAAGGGCACCTTACGTGGTGCACCATCAGTCCTCTGTGCCCTAAGACCTTGGCACTCTTTACCGTCTTGGCGTCGTAACTGCACCATCCATCCCACATTTTGGGCATACACACCTGATGGGTTGCGTAAGTTACACCATTAGTGCGTCACCATCTGCACCCACGATAGCTATGGGCTTCCCATGGCACCCAAAACCCAGCACGGTAGCCAGCCCGTTGTGGCGAGGTCGTCATGTACCCTCTAGGTTGTACCATGACAACACAGGGATCGTACTGCCGATGCTTGAGCTGACACCTCCCCACGTAAGCCAAGACTGTGCTATGAATGAAGCTGGTGAAGTCTCGATGCGGTGGTCGCACGACCGCCAACGTCTCTAAGCGCGGTAAGATAGAATTTAATGCTGTGACATATACCCCCAAATCGTTCCCTTCCCTAGCCACGCCATGGGAGGGACGTAGGACTGCGGACAGACAGGAGCCGTATTCACTGCGATACCTCGTGTGCAGCAGAACCCATGGGGATTCGTTTTTCGGGAATAAGGCTCTCTTCTTAGTGAACAATCTTCAAGATAAGTTTGGGGAAATGGCGTCTCTTTCCAAAATGAGGAGTGGGGCCATCCTGATACAAGCAGCTTCATCTGCACAGTCACGGGCATTACTCGCCTGTGAGAAGCTCTGTGACATCTCCGTTAACGTCACTCCCCATAAGTCCTCAAATTTGGTTCAGGAGATTATCTTTCATAAACTTCTTCTGCTACAGTCTGATGATGAGCTACGGGAGAACCTGGCACGACAAGGCATACACTTTGTCCGCCGTGTCTTTAGGGGGCCCAACGATAATAGGATCGCTACCGGTGCTTCCATCCTGGCCTTTGAGGGCGACTGCTTGCCCGAGAAGGTTAAGGTCATGATCTACTCGTGCGATGTCAAGCCCTATGTCCTGCCCTCTATGTGATGCTTCCAGTGCTTGAAGTTCGGACACATGTCTTCCAGATGCACTGCCAGCCCCACGTGTATAGATTGTGGACGATCTTCACATCATATTGCTGCATGTTCTCCGCCTCCCACCTGCGGTAACTGTAAGGAGCATCATTCTCCCAGCTAGCCAGACTGTGCAGTCTACCATCGAGAGCGGAAGATACAACAAATTATGACCCTGGATCGTTTAACTAACCAAGAGTCAAGGGAGAAGCTAGAACGGCTCAACCTCATACTATATTGAGGAATTATGCTGCTGTAATGCTGCCGCCACCAGTTCCTGCAAAGACTCCTTTCTCAGTTGGCCCAAAGAAGAGTCAAGTTGCGCCTGCCCCACCCCTGGTAGGGGCCACTCTCTCTTCCCCTACTCCCAAAACACCCGGTTTGGGAGCAGTGGGCCCCGAACAATCAGGGACATCCATCCCCACCTCTCAGACGGAGAAGCAACAGCCTCCTCCAGCCTCACTCGTTCGTATGGGGTCCCTTGGGGGAGTCCCTTCCAAGGACTTTACCAGTGTCTCACAAGACACTAGTCAGTGGCTGAAGAAGCCACCAGCTGCTGGTTGAAGGGCTTCACACACTTTCTCTGTTCCTGACAATGCGTCAGGAAAGACCACCCAGCATGCGAACCCTCCTCCCAAAGACTAGAGAGAGAAGAGGAAGCTCTCTAAGAAGAATAAGGACTTGGAGGTTCCCGCGCCACTGCTTCCTGTCAGCTCAGCCTCTGAGGATGAGATCGAGCTCTTTGCGTCCCCTGATGACCTGGATCTCGCCGTCTCCTCAGAAACGTTGGAAGTTGCGACGTCAATCACTCAGTCGGTGGCAGCATGTGACTCTATGAAGTAATTTGCCTTTTCAGTGCCTTCATGCCCCTACAGGACACGCTTTGTACATTCCTACAGCGGAATTGTGGTGGTTATTTTAGCCATCTACCTGAGCTACGACAGCTTCTAAGCATGACACCTGCTTTCTGCATTGCCCTCCAGGAAACCTGGTTCCCGGCATTGCAGACCCCTGTCCTTCATGGTTACAGGGGCTATTACTGTAACCGTAGCTTTTACAATAGTGTGTCAGGTGGAGCCTGCGTGTATGTCCTTACCTCTGTAAATAGTGCTCCTGTGCCCCTTCAACCACCATTGGAAGCTGTGGCTGTCAGAGTAAGGATGACCCAGGTCATAACTGTCTGCAGTGTCTATCTCCCTCCAGGTGGTATAGTTCCCCTGACCGAATTGGCTGCACTTGTCACACAACTCCCCACGCCTTTTCTTCTCCTGGGGGATTTTAACGCCCACAATCCCCTGTGGGATGGAATGAAGATTACTGGCCGAGGCAGAGCTGTCGAGAATCTTATCTCCCAACTCGACCTCTGCCTTTTAAACACTGGCGCTGCTACACATTTCAGTGTGGCGCATGGCATGTTCTTGGCCATAGATCTGTCGTTGTGCAGCCCAGGGCTTGTACCATCAGACGACTGCAGAGTCCATGACGACTTGTATGATAGTGACCATTTTCCCATCTTCCTTTCACTACCCCAGTGTCGCTTCCCTGAACGCTTGCCCAGATGGGTATTTACCAAGGTAAACTGGGAAGTGTTCTCCTCTGCTGCCACTGTTGAATCTCTCCCCCCACTGCAGCGATTGTTTCCGCTGCGGAATGCACCATTCCTCGTTCGTTAGGGTGCCCCCGGCGAAAGTCTGTACCTTGGTGGTCGCCGGAGGTCGCTGAAGGCATTAAAGATCGTCGGCGGGCTCTTCAGCGACATAATGGCACCCGTCTTTGGAGAACCTCATTTTATTCAAACGTTTCCGTGTTCAGGTCCGGCGGCTCATCAAAAGGCGAAAACAGGAGTGCTGGGAGAGGTACGTTTCCACCATTGGTTCCCATACTTCACCCTCCCAGGTGTGGATGAAGATTTGGCGAATCTTTGGATTGCAGCACTCTACAGGTGTCCCAGGGCTTTCCATCAACGCTATGCACCGAAGCCGAGGCAATCGCCGAGCATTTCGCTGAGCACTATGTTCGGGCCTCTGTGTCGGGGAATTACCCGCCTGCGTTTCGTGCGCTAAAACGCCACCCTGAGGCGTATAACGCCCCGTTTAGGTTGTGGGAACTCCAAAGCGCCCTGGCACAGTGCCCCGATACAGCTTCTGAGCCAGATGGCATCCACAATCAGATGCTCAAACATCTGTCCCCAGACTATCAGCGATGTGTTCTTGCCATTTTCAACCCCATATGGGGCGATGGTGTCTTTCCGTCGCAGTGGCGAGAAAGTACCATCATTCCGGCGCTGAATCCTTGTAAGGACCCGCTTAATGTGGATAGCTATCGGCCCATCAGCTTAACAAACACTCTGTGCAAGCTACTGGAATGTATGGTGATTCGACGGTTGCGTTGGCTGCTCGAGTCTCGGGGTCTTCTGGCTCCATGCCAGAGCGGCTTCCGCCAGGGCCGTTCCTCCGCCGATACTTTGGTCTTCCTTGAGTCTGCAATCCGCACTGCCTTTTCCAGGCGCCAACACCTTGTCTCTGTCTTTTTCGACCTCTCCAGAGCATATGACACGACGTGGTGGCACCATATTCTCACCACGTTGCACGGGTTGGGTCTCCAGGGCTCTCTCCCAATTTTTATTAAGAAATTTTTATCTGTTCGGACATTCCGCGTTTTACTTGGCACATCCCATAGTTCACTTCATGTCCAGGAAAATGACGTACCACAGGGCTCTGTATTGAGTGTGCCACTTTTCCTTGTGACCATTAATGGCCTTGCAGCAGCAGTAGGGGCGTCTGTCTCCCCCACGTTATATGCTGAAGATTTCTGCATCTTTTTCAGCTCCTCCACCATTAGTGTTGCAGAACGTAGGTTGCAGGGAGCCGCACGCGTGGACCCTCGCCCATAGGTTTCACTTTTCTACTGCAAAGACCTGTGTCATGCACTTTTGTCGGCGTCGAACTGTCCATCACCACCCTGAGCTCTATCTTCAAGATGCCATGTTCACACTTACCGATATCTGGGATTGCTGTTCAATGCCCAGCTTAATGGCTTCCACATCTTCGTCAGCTCAGGCGTCAGTCCTGCACCCCTACAAATCCCTCGTGCTGTCCAGACTCGATTATGGGAGTGTGGCGTATGGCTCAGCGTCGCCCTCTGCGTTGCAACTGCTGGACCCTGTTCACCACTGTAGGATTCGACAGGCGACAAGAGCATTCCGCACCAATCCTGTTAATACCCTACTTGCTGAGGCTGGGGTTCCTCCACTTCGCGTCCAGCGTCAACAACTCCTAGCCAACTATGCTGCACACGTCCATTGTTTGCCCCATCACCCTAACTATCGTCTCCTTTTCGCTAATGCGGCAGTCCACATCCCACACCGGCGGCCGCGATCAGGCCATGCAATTGGGATCCGTGTTTGGTCACTCCTTAGTGAACTCGAGTCTTTGCCTCTTCCATCTGCTTTCTAGGTCCACCCACATACACCATCTTGCGGTATTCTACGGCCGCAGCTTCGGCTGGAGCTCTCAAGATGGCAAAAAGATTCAGTTCCTCCTGCAGTCTTGCACCGCCAATTTCTTGCTCTCCTAGATGCATCCCGTAACTCGGAGGTTATCTATACCGATGGCTCAATGGTTGATGGCCATGTGGGGTACGCTTATGCTTATGCGCCCCAGCCCTCCGCCACACACCGACAGATGGCTTGCGGAGTATGGATGTAGATGTAGATGTAGATACAGACTATGTAGACCAGCGCTCCTTGCCAGAAGGCTGCAGTGTTTACACCGCAGAGCTAACAGCCATTTTTCGTGCCCTTGAGCTTATTCGTACCAGCACTGGAGAGTCCTTTGTCATTTGCTATGACTCTCTCAGTAGTCTACAGGCTCTTGACCAGGGCTACCCACGCTATCCCATTGTTGTTGCTGTCCAGGAATCCGTTCACGCTCTTGAACAGCGTGGACGTTCGGTGGTGTTCATATGGACCCCGGGACACATTGGGATAGCGGGAAACGAACTCGCCAAGTTAGCCAAGGAAGCTACCCGCAAGCTGATGTTGGAGATCGGCCTCCCGGCAACTGATCTCTGATTGGTGTTGCGACGTCGGGTCTTTAGGATGTGGGGAGATGAATGGCGCACTCTGTCTGCACCCAAAAAGCTGCGGGGAGTAAAGGAGACCTCGACTGTGTGGGGCTCCTCCATGCGGGACTCTACCTGGGATTCGGTTGTTATCTATAGGCTCCGCATTGGTCACTCTTGGCTGACGCATGGTCATCTGCTACGTCGAGAGGACACCCCCCATTGTCACTGTGGAGCAAACATGACGGTGGCCCATATGTTGTTGGAATGTCCTATTTTAACCACCCTGAAGCGAACTTTTAATCTCCAGGGTGGTTTATCATCTCTTTTAGGTGACAATCGAGTTTTAAGTTTTATTCGCGCAAGCGGCTTTTGTAGGTCCATCTAATTTTATTGCATCACCCTCTTTTGTGCTGTATCTTTTACTTAGTTTTGTGTTGTAATTAGACTCCGCCCTAATCTTTGGTTGGTGGTTTTAACGTGATGCAGAGTGACTGGCTCATCCTTTTATTTTCGTTATGATATTAAATGATTTCTCTGAAAAATCTAAGAACAAATAGTTCGGAATGCCGCTCGTGGTGGAAATACCTTACATCTAATGGCAGGTTTATGTTCTGACCTTTTTGCAGATGTCCACATTGGCATCAGTGACCAAGAGACAGTCTTAGCAACAATAATTTCCAAAGTACAAAGGGCTACAGACAAATGGAACGATTTAAAATTTAGGCTAGGTATAACAACAAAAGAGGCAGTAATGTCATATCCCAAGGACGCACTAAAAACGTATAATAGTTTGTTCAGCGTGCAAAGGAACTATGACTCAAGTTTCAAACAGTGGTTCATGAAACATTATGTAGATACCTACGTAGTAGCGAAGTTCATGCTGAGAGTGGCAGTCCGTCCATATAAAAAAAAAAAAATAAAAAAAATAAAAAAAAATGAGAGAAACTTCAAATATGAACTGCAACTGCTTCATAATAGATGTAATACTCTTAAAGGAAGGGAACTGCTTCTGTTTGTCGAAGTGGAGACTGTAGTAGATTCGTATTCAAAGACCTCTTAATAAAGGGAAAAAATTCTGATTATATAGAAAAATGTCACTGTCATGATAATATATTTACTAATGAGTCAAGAACCAAAACTGAAGGTGTTGTTGTAAAATAAGGAAACCATTATGATTCTAATAAATAAAAATAGAGCACTCCCATTTTCCAAGATGACAACTGGGTTGTAAGCAGACGTACCGGGTTTAATGAACAATCAGGAATAGGGTGGGGGGGGGGGGGGGCGAATAGGCTTGTGTGGCGCCTCTCTCCATTGCTGCCAAGTCTATCAAAGATGGCGGTAATGACATCATCCATGATGGCGGTGTATAGACTTGGCAACAGCACAAGACATCATCCAAGATGGCGGTCGTGACATCATCCAAGTAGCGGATTTTGGAGGAAAGATAAGTCAGTTGTGCAACCTCCACTAACCTAACTCCCGTCCCCACCCCACCACCCAGATAATGGTGGGAAGTTCAAATTTCATCATAACAATACAACAAACCTCTACTAACCTAAGAAAATGGCGGAAAAATAGGACACTTAACCAACCTCCACTAACTTAAGTCACCAGACAGCCATATCTTCCTAGGAACTGGTGGGAAGTTTTAATGTTGGAGGGAAGATAGGCCACTTGGGCTCTCTCTACTCAACTAAGAAAATTGTAGGAAAGAAGGGGCACTTAAGTTACCTCCACTAACCTAAGTCATCTGACAGCCACCTCTTCCTAAGAACTGGCAGGAAGTGTGGAAGGAAGAAAGGTAATTTGGGCTATTTCTACTAACCTAAGAAAATAGCAGGAAAGAAAGGAGAGTTGGACTAACTCGATTAACCTAAGTCATCCAACTCTCACCTCATCACAGGACATGCCGGAAAGAGGATGTGATGTGTGCTTCACATAAGCCCTTATTTTGCATGCGCTATTTATTTAAACAATTAGAGGCAGTACCACCATCAAGTGTAGTCGCCATAGGGGATGGAGTCCAACTGACCTAGTACACAGTACTACAACCAGAGTGTGCTGTCACCCATTCCATGATGTAATCCAAGATGGTGGTCTAGGGTGGGACGAAATGGCATGTAACAGTGTGGTCGCCATGGGGTCCACAGTCCAATTGACCTAGTACACAGTACCACCACCAGAGTGTGCTGTAATCTGTTTTGTGATGTAACCCTAAAAGGCTCTCTGGAGGGGAAAATCATTCAACCAGCCAGCTGGGGTGGCCAAGCGGTTCTACGTGCTACAGTCTGAAACTGTGTGACAGCTACGGTCGCCGGTTAGAATCCTGCCTTGGGCATGGATGTGTGTGATGTCCTTAGGTTAGTTAGGTTTAAGTAGTTATAAGTTCTATGGGACTGAAGACCTCAGAAGTTAAGTCCCATATTGCTCAGAGCCATTTGAACCATTTTTCATTTAGCCAGCACTGGCCTGCTTGAGAGAGGAAGGAATGTACTTTATTTATTTTGGAACAATTTATTTAGCGATGGATTT
This sequence comes from Schistocerca americana, assembly GCF_021461395.2. Classification (NCBI taxonomy): domain Eukaryota; kingdom Metazoa; phylum Arthropoda; class Insecta; order Orthoptera; family Acrididae; genus Schistocerca; species Schistocerca americana. The sequence continues at coordinate 397,164,654 of NC_060123.1, read as the reverse complement.
TGAGATATAGTATATTCATCACACTGATACAAAACTTGCACTCCTACATGCTTGGGTTCACACCACACAGCCTACCGACCTGTAATCTATTCCTAAATTACTCAAATAATGCGCTGAAAACACGCAAACAACTTCTAAATTACAAAAAATAATTCAGTACACGGCAAACCGACATGAAAACAGCTTCTAAATAATGAAATACACTGATGTGCAAACACAAAATCAACTCTAAAATTGTCCAGGTAAAACATAGCACAGCCTACACCCTGCTTCCAGACTAACGCAGCAGACACGAAAAAACGGCTACAGGCACTGCCCGTAGCCTCCTGTCCACTGGACCACACAGGAGGCTACCAAACACACGCTCTCAGGAGTTGGGATGCACTGACAGCCCTCTCGGCCTTCAGCTGCCAAGCCACACAGACTTGCCCATTCGGGTATTTCAAGTATGAGGTAGCGGAATATCTTTCAAACTTGACATTTGAAAAATTCTTCTCAAAATACATGATCATGTAGGCGCCATTACTGATGCGACCAGATAGGAGCGAAGACCTATTTGCAGAGCACAGATGCTCCAAGGACACTTGTGCATTGACACTGCTGCGAGCCACTGACAGATGCAAGCCAGCACAAAAGATCACTTACACACTGTTGCCGACTGCCTATCAAACTCACCTCTACAATTAAGGTTCTTCGAGTGTTATACTGACGTCACATCTCTCTAAATAAGAGCCAGTTCATAATCTGGGCTGTGTTAATGTTTGTTCTCCATTGCTGGTGTGATCCCTCACTACTTGCCATCAAGTGAAGACCTAATTGCCAAGCAATGCATCTTTGCAGACGTTGAAGAAATCTGTCAGAGATTAGCACAGGCTGCTTTCTCCCTAGCCATTCATCGCTGCACATAGCTACAAACCATTGAAACCACATATAGCAACATTCTCAAATTTACACTGAAGCCACGTAACTATCTAAAGTAAGAACCAAGTCGAACTCTCGGAAATTGTATAGTGTCCCGGAAATGCATACTGTACACTTTTGAGGGAGCTTTCGTGATATCTCGACTCATATGCTTTTACAGAACCTGTTTACAAAAATAGCGCAGAATAACGTCGAATGCATTCTTCCTCGCGATACTAATGTGAAAACCTGGCCATCACATGTTAACATTCCTGCTTTCCACATACTCAAACGTTATCACTGCCATGCGGAGACTCCTATACCCCAGCACAAAGGATGTCTTGTGAATGGATTGCGCATTATGATTGGCACTTATCGAATTATCCTGCCAAATTACTGATGAAGCTGGTGTGGAAGCACCATCTGCCTCTTTTTTCTTTCTGCAGATGAGGCTTTCAGCGGCAAGAAACTATTTTACACAGATCGCCATATTGCACTGACAATTAAATCTTTCAAAGTGCACCTACATATCGTCAAATACTGAAAAACTCTTACTCAATTACACTGCTCTCCCACTGAGGACAGGAGCTTGAATATTATAGCATGAAACTGATCTCCAACCCAGCATATATCATATGTCTATGTAGTAAACATACAATTCATATCCTGTGGCGTACAAAATAAGCCCTTGTTCATCATTTGTACGTATACCGCAAAGACAGACAGCAACGGATATACTCCTCGCAGCACTAGATATTTTCCTGTGAGTTCGACGGTCATCCATCCCTGATGGGTGACCAGAGCGCCCTCAGCAGACCAAAGTCACTCTCACAACTGTTCTCCAAATTCGGGCACGTTCCCCCTCGGCACAAACGCGTTACTGTCTCTGGCCCTAACCTGCTTCCTTCCTTCCATTTCTACACCAATCTCCAGACTCTAGATTACAAGGACACATGTATTCTCACATGGTTTGCCGTAATATTATACCATCTTCGCGGTGCTTCTCGATATGATGCACACAGTAGTACCCTACCAATCGCTCGTGCAACATAATTCTGAAGATATTGACTGGAAATTACTTTTCTACAAACCCAAAACTTTTGCTAGGTGGGGCGCGCTGTAAACCACTGACAAATTGAAAACTTCTCATGCCTGAGAAGACATTTACATGGATCCTCGAAAAAAAAAGAGAAAACTGATATTTCCACTCATGAATACTGATGTCAGTAACGTAGCAGATTCAAAAGAATCTCTGTACCTTGCAAGATCAACAAAGGTGTTTCTCATGTCTAGAGAACCGGCAAACGTTTCTTCCACATGCTAGCTGTAAGTACCACAATCGATCTTCTCTCAGCTAAATAAAGGCGCGAAATGTGCAGAAGCAGTCAACCAAACAGTTTACATAAGAGGGAATGACGGTCCAGCAGAAGCAGACCTCCATATTCAATCTTTTCAAATTTCCCTGCGGTCACGGTAGCTATCCAACACATGCTACGTATTATTTCGCTATTCGGTAGCCTAGAGGACAATACAGTTAAGCCATATACATTCCTACACTCCCACATCTCTCTCCATTCCGAGAGCTCCTATAGTAAATGGGAAATATGAATAATTCTTGCACAGATCCCTGTCGCTGCACGCTGGGCATGCACAGGTAGAAACGTCATATTAAGAAATCGGTCACATATATATTTTATCCCTGTGCTTACAACTAAATGTTGTGATCGAGGTCTCAGTTGTAAGTCATTGCACAATGAGCGACATATCGGAAACACCCTGTTGACGGCTGTGGCTCTGGAAATAGAAATATCACTACCATTCTTTTCATATCACATACTCTTCCCTTTGCTATCACAGTAGTTGACATTAAATGCACACCTTTCTTACGAATGGAGATAGTCATTTCCTAAGCACATGTCGGAACACAAACACATACAGTATGAGCTTGATGCTCAAGGCAAATCTATCATGCACCTCCTACTATTAAGTATAATACTTCGTCAATAAATAATCAGTGGCTATACGACATAATACTTACCGAAAATCAACTGTGGGTGGACATGTCACTCAATTTTTTCTTGAAAGTGCCACCACCGTGTCTTAGATGTTTAATCGTCTTACGAACCGCGAGATGTTAAAAAACCGATCGCAGCAACTACTGTATGTTACTGTCACAATCGGTCTTGCTTCTACATGTGCACGCAAGTATCCATGTTATATGCTATACCGGCATTATAAATCCACGTATGGCGTTACCTATGAATCACATGGTTTTTCCACACAAATACCGAGACGGTTATCATATGAGCGTATATTATCAGACCAGCAGTTTACTTCCACATTGCCTGTGATGCAGCATCGTCATAAAATCGCTGAATTTTGATATTGATTCGGCTAAGGAACGTGGTATGAAATCGCTATTTGCTACCCCCTCAAACTGCCGTCACTAGCGCATTCTGTCTCGATACCATGTCAGAGGTTCTGTAATATATCCACTGAGTTATAGGCGATGGCTGATTGAGAAGGATCACAAACAGCAGTAGATGGTGCGCTGATTGAGGTCATAAGAAATGTACACGACCTTTTCAGATCTCTAGTGTTAAGCTATCTGCTAGAAATGATGTCTATGATTTCTAATCAAGTCTATCCATTCAAACACATAAGTGCATTGTATCCCGTTTAGAAGTCTTCTGTTGATTACAGCCACTAGTGAATCATACTTCTGGCACTCTCATAGCTCGAGACAAGCCACCTTTTCTCGAACCTATCTGCCACAGTAAAATTCCAACATGGTTTTAAGTAGCGCCTTTGCATCTGCAACTACCCCTCAGACTACCGTCCCTGCAGCATTGCATGTGTGATTGTTCCAAAATAAGTCGGAAATGAGTAGAGAGCTGCCACCTTCTGCAGCCTGTATATAAACTGTGTTTTAACAATTCGACGGAAACGAAGCCTGGTCCTGCAACACGAGGTAGAATAAAAGACAGTACAGGAACTGTGGAAGGAGATGGAGTTTGCTACTACATAGTGGTGGTTCTCCAAACTACAGGCAGGTACTACAGACTCACACCCCTCAGGGCCCATTCACATCTATTATCTGAACGTTCTATCATTGTTGTTCTGTTCCATCCACCAGAGAAAAATTACGAACTATAAAAGCTCAACTAACTTCGTCTGATAGAGAACTCGAAAAGATTTTTACTGCATCTCTCCCCTCCCATATATCGAAAACAACTACTGCATGCCTGCCTGCTTCGAGCACATGTGGCTATCCTATTAAGTATACATGTATTGATCCTCTGCTCAGACCAGTTTAGTTTGATGACCTATGTTATAAGAGGATGACCGTATCCTACAGGCTATACTGTAAGTTACACGAGAAGCTCCCTGTGACCATGTGTTCTTGTTTGAAACATTGTTTTTTTACTGCTGTAACACGATTTATACACTGCCATGCATTTTCTTTTTCCACCACGACTTTGAGGTCCGTCTCATGTGCTAAACTGACATTGACACATTCTGATCCAATCCCTCTTGCAGAAAACTAGACGATGCACTATGTAAATCATGTTGTTGCTGCTCTTACCGTAACATGGTTCATACACAGGATTATTGTAAATAAAAGTTAGTTACAACATAAGGAAACTGGAAGAGTTTGGCGGCGTTGTGGAGGATTTCCAAACTGCTGTTCGACAGTGATTGACGACCTCTACATTTAAACTCCTCTGTCACCGTGATGAAATAGCTGATGTCTCTGCATTCTGTTTTGACTGATTCCTCATATTGGTATCATGTACTTGATCACTGTTTCGGTGCTATCCGTCCCCAGAAAGTGTTGTCCCTTCACCAAAACTCTTTCTCCAACTCAAACAAGCCATGTCAGTCAATCATTATGTGGTAACCAACAGCGTAACAGAGGACAGATGGGATGGAAAAGACAACCCAGATGTACTGAAACAATAAGCATTACTGGTTACTGAGTGACCAATTTTACCAATTTTTCTGTTATTTGAAAAGCGACCAATCATGGGAAAGCATGTTTCGCAAAATCAGTATTGTAGCTAAACCACCCCCTCCCCCCTCCCCTCTGCAATTATCATTGCAGATGTGGATAGATGACTATGCAGTACACCATGCTTTGTAATTCTCGAACACACCCATCATCAAATTATATCAGACAGCACTCTACATGTTTCTAACACTTCGAGCATTGTGCTTAATTTACAATCTATCTCTATGCTGATAGACGTCAGAGTGCATTCTCGCAATCATAGGGTAAAATAAGATACTGAAAGACCTCACTCACACTGTTATTGACCAGCTAGCCCTGCAGCACTATTCCCGATTTCATCCGCAATCGACCAGTAATAGATCACGGCACTCCACGTCTCGTGAATGAATGAAGCTTGCCGAGTCATCACCCATCCAAACGCCAAGATTTCTCGAGATGCGCCCATGTCGAGGTGGTTAGCACTACTTATCGATGTACAGTAACATATTTGAAAGTGATGTGATGTAATAGCAGACGGTGAAGAAGAACAAGAAACAGATGATTCTATGCACAATGGGGTTCGAAGCATTTTTACGTGAATCAACCAAGCTATGAATTTTAGAGTGTTAATCCAGAGCCTAGGATCAGTACCGGGAAGGTATTGGTAAGAGAGAACATAAACACACGCACTACTAAGGCTACAACGTTCTGCACTTAAAATGGGCTATAATGTTAGATGGTTTGCATTTCCAAACTATGAGTCATATAGAAGGTGGCGCTGTTAATATTCCTATGTAAGAAATATATTTCAAGTGCATGACATACATACTTCTTCCCAGTGTCTCTACTATAAACTATGTTATCGAACCGTAAAACTAAAAAACTACTTCCTTAAAACATTGGCTCTTTGTGATACAAGCACAATATACCTTTCCAGAGAAGTATAGTGTCCACTTTTCACATCCGATCACACTTCAGAAATTATATTATGCCTGCATCAGCCCTATATAAAAGTATGGTTAGTAACAGGGAATACCTTTACAGGGAAACAGGGAAACGCATAGGAGCAGCGTCCAAAATGTGAAAATTACAAGTCATTCCGGCATTAACTCTGCAAACAGTCATCTGTCAAGCAGATGTATACACCGGGGATTGCAGTGGCTCACAAACACCTATCGCTAACTTAGTTATTAATTTGATGAATCGATTTTACACTTAATATGCGACAGGGGATGGAGTACTTAGCATAAATCATAGTTCGTTTAGAGGAAAGTGTCACGTTTCATCACACATGATATCGAAGCCCTCTGATGACCGACAGGTTTACTGTTAATAATCGCAAGTAGATAGTGCTTTAAATAGCATACAGAACACGTGGCTGTGTATGAGTCGAACGCAGGCTATGTCACACGGCTGATGCATCCTGACAGAACAGTGGAGAAATTGACCTACAGCAATTTTCCCTTCTCTAGAATGAATCATCAGTCTACCATTAAATCGTACCTAGTTACAGTTCCATCTCATTCGATCACCCCATTCACTCTATGTCATCCTTTAATGCAGACGCATGTAAGTTTAGAGGTGTGTGTTTTTCTGTCTTCCTGGAAATCGTCAAATGCAGTAGTCAACTTGCGTGTATCACTGGTACCTCAGTAGACGTACAGTATAATGTCGAGTAGACGGGAAAAAAAACTGACTTCTTTACTGATTCCTTAGATCCCATGTTGAGATGTTCTCGGATTCCTCTTGGTGCTGTATACTTTTTCCTGTGTACAAATTACTCTGTGCCAACCAGAAGAAATGCAAGTCCTTCCTCAATTTCCCCTCATTTCGGTGTACATTCGGTCAATTTACTCCAATCCCAACCCATCATTTTTCGAAAATCTATCGAATTTTTTATGTCAGTTCCATCATGTGATCATGACATAACTTCTCGTTCTGTGTTCTAGAATTGCTTGTAAATGTAGTACATCTGCCAACACCTAGCCAAAATGCACTGATAAACAGGTGTAGTATAATGTCTGTGTACATCCATGAGTTGGGGATCGCTCCCAGGACCCGTATTAGACCCAAGTTAGCGCTCAAATGTGGATCTGCAGTGTGTTACATCTGGAGTCATGTTGGGATGGTACAAATGGTTCAAATGGCTCTGAGCACTATGGGACTTAACAGCTGTGGTCATCAGTCCCCTAGAACTTAAAACTACTTAAACCTAACTAACCTAAGGACATCACACACATCCATGCCCAAGGCAGGATTCGAACCTGCGACCGTAGCACATTTTGGGATGCAGATACACAGTATGTCATGCAGGGGACAGGGTTTGAAGGTGGATGCACCACGCACAATGTACGGAGCGGTGTTGGGATGCATATCCATGATATACCACATTAGAATTAGCATTTGAGTGTGGGTATGACGCACACTATATATATCTGATGTTCTCAGGTGGATCCACCACACGTCACATCTGGGATAGGGCTTGCAGGTGGACCAATCACGCGTTACATCTGGACACATCTATGTTTGAAGTTTGGTCCACCAGCGGGAGGGACATGGTCCTGGGAGCCTTCGACGACAAATGGGTATACACAAACATACAAACAGACAAAACACCCTCTGTCACTTTGACAGATGAGTTTAAATGTAGAGGTCGTCAATCACTTTTGGACAGCAGTTTCGAAACTCCCCACAGTGCCACCAAACTCTTCCAGTTTTCGTATGTTGTAACTGCCTTTTATATAAAATAATCCAGTTTGTGCGGCGTTTTATGGTAGGTGCAGTAACAACATGATTTACACCATGCCTCGTCTAAGTTTCTGCAAGAGAGAATGGATAAGAACATGTTAATGTCAAATTAGAACCTGACATAGACGTTGAAGTCGTGACGGAAAAACAAAATGTATTGCAGTGTACAAAGCGTGTTACAGCAGAAAAAAACAATGTTTCAAACAATGACACAGGGTCATGGGGAGGGTCTTTTGTGACTTACAGTATAGTCTGTGGAATACGGTCATGAACTTAAAACTGGTCTGTGCAGTGGATCAATGCTTGTATATTTAATAGGATTGTCACATGTGCTCCTAGCTGGCAGGAATGCGGTATTTGTTTTCGATATATGAGAGGGGAGAGATGTAGTAAAAATCTTATCAAGTTCTCTACTGGATGAAGTTAGTGGAGCTTTTATAGTTCATAATTTTTCTTTGGTGGGTGGAACAGAACAACAACGATAGAATGTTGAGGTGATACATGTGAATGGGCGCTTAGGGATGCAGGTCTGTAGTATCTTCTTGTGGTTTGGAGAAGCACTTTAATACAGTAGCAAATTCCATGTCGTTCCCCCAGTTCCTGTACTGTCTTTTATTCTACCTCGACCTGCAGAAGCATTCTTCGTTTCCGCCGAATGGTCAAAACGCAGTCTGCAGAAGGTGGCAGATATAGCTCTCTCCGACTTCAACTCAGTTCTGACTCATATTGGGACAATCACACATGTAAAGCTGTAGGGACGGTAGTGCACAGTCTGAGGGGCAGTTACAAGGTGCGTAGGGGCTACTTAAAACCATGTTGGAATGTTACAGCTGCACACAGGTTACAGAAAATGTGGCTCTTTTCGAGGTATGAGCGTGCCAGAAATATGATTTACTAGGGACTGTAATCATTAGAGGCCATATCCATAGGATCCAACGCAGGTATGTGATTGAATGAAAAGACATGATCCCAAATCATAGACATCATTTCTAGCAGGTAGCGTCACGCTAGAGATCTGGAAAAATATTGTACGTTTCTTATGACCTCAATGAGCACACCATCTACTACTGTTTGTGATCCATCTCAATCAGTCATCTCCTATAACTCAGTGGATATATAGCAGAATCTCTGACATGGTATCGAGACAGAATGCGCTAGTGGCAGCAGTGTGAGGGGGTAGCAAATAGCGGTTTCATACCACGTTCCTTAGCCGAATCGCTACCAAAATTCAGCGATTTCATGACGAGGTCGCATTTTTGGTTACATGCCACAGGATTGCTGGTCTGGTAATGTACACTCCATCGATCACCATCTCGGTATTTGTCTGGAAAAACCTTGTGATTCTTAGGTAACGCCATACGTGGATTCACAATGCCGGTATAGCTTTTAAATGGGTACTTGTGTGCACATGTAGAACCAAGACAGATTATGAGAGTAACATACAGTAACTGTTGCGATCGGTTTTTTAACATCTGGCGGTTTGTAACACAATTATATATCTCTTTCTAAGATACAATGGTGGCACTTTCAAGAATAACTTGAACGACATGTCCACCTACAGTTGATTTTCGGTCAGTATTATGACGTATTGACATCGATTAGTTACTGACGAAGTATTATACTTAGTAGTAGGAGGGTGCATGATAGGTTTCCCTGAGCATCAGGTTCATAATGTATGTGTTTCCGTTTCGACATGTGCTTAGGAAATGACTATCCCAATTCGTAAGAAAGGTGTGCATTTAACGTCGAGTACTGTGATAGCAAAGGGAAGAGTATGTGGAGTGATAAGAATGGTAGTGATATTTCTATTTCCAAAGCCACAGCCGGTTCTCCAGACATGAGAAACACCTTAGCTGACCTTGTAAATTATAGGGATTCTTTTGATTCTGCTACATCACTGACATCAGTACTCTCAAGTGGAAATATCAGTTTTCTCTTTTTTTTTCGAGTTTCCACGTAAATGTCATCGCAGGCGCTAGAAGTTTTTAGTTAGTCAATGGTTTACAGCATGCCCCACCTAGCTAAAGTTTTAGGTTTGCAGAGAAATAATTTCCATTCTATATCTTCGGAATTATGTTGCACGAGCAATTGGTAGGATAATGCTTTGTGCTTGATATCGAGAAGTACCGCGAAAATGGTGTAATTTTATGGCAAACCATGCAAAAATGCATCTGTCCTTGTAGTCCTAGGGTCTCGAGAAGGGTGTAGAAAAGGAAGGAAGGAAGCAGGTTAGGACCAGAGACATTAACGCGTTTGTGCCTAGGGGGAACGAGCCCGATTTTGGAGAACAGTTGTGAGAGTGACTTTGGTCCGCTGAGGGCGCTCTGGTCACCTGTCAGGAGCGGATGGCCGCCGACCTCACAGGGAAATATCTAGTGCTGCGAGGAGTATATCCGTTGCTGTCTGTCTTTGCGGTATACGTAAATATGATGAAAAAGGGCTGATTCTGTATGGCGCAGGATCTCAATTGTAGGTTTAATACATAGACATGGTACAAGATGATATATGCTGGGTTGGAGATTCGTTTCATGCTATAATATTCAAGTTCCTGTCCTCAGTGTGATTGAGTAAGAGTTTTTTAGTATATGACGATATGTAGGTGCACTTTGCAGGGTTTAATTTTCGGTATAATGTGGCGATGAGTGTAAAATAGTTTTTCTGAAGCTGAAAGCCTCGTCTTCAGAAATAAAAAGCATGTGGCTGTTGCTTCCAAACACGCAGCATCAGTAATTCGGCTGGTAAATTCAATAACAGCCAATCCTAATGCACAATTCATTCACAAGACATCCTTCGTGCTGGGATATAGGAGTCTCTACATAGCGGTGACAACATTTGCGAATGTTGAAAACAGTAAGGGTAACCCGTGATGGACGGAGTGTCACATTAGTATCACGAGGAAGCATGCATTCGACCTTATTCTGCGCTATTTTCGTAAACAGGTTCTGAAATAGCAAGAATTTCCGTGCATGCAAACCGAGATATCACGGCAGGTCCCTCAAAAGCACACTGTAAGTATTTCTTGGGCACTATACAGTTTCTGAAGGCTCGACTTCCTTCTTATTTTAGATATCCATGTGGCTTCAGTATAACATCGAGAACGTTGCTAGATGCCGTTGTGATGGTATGTAGCTATGCGCAGCGATGCGTCAGCCACACGTCACGCAAGTCCCATTAGAATCGCTGGGGAGAAAGCAGCCTGTGATATTCTCGGACAGATTTCTGCAGAGTCTGTCAGGATGCGTCGCTCGGCAATTAGGTCTTCACTGGACTGCAGGTAGAGAGTGATCACAACAGCTGCGGTTAACAAACGTGCGCGCAGCCCAGAGGAGGACTTGGCAATTATTTAGATAGACATGTGACGTCAATATAACACGCGAAGATCTTTACCTGCATAGGTGAGTTTGACAGGCCGTCGGCTATGGAGGCCAACAGGAACGGGAAACAACTCTTGGATATCTGTGCCAGTATGGGCTTAGTAATCACAAACTCCTTTTTTAAACATAAGAACATTCACCGGTGTACTCGGGAAGGCAGGGGAACCAGATCTGTCATTGACTATATAATAACAGATCAGGAATTCAGGAAGGCTGTGAGGGACACACGTATATACAGGGGATTCTTTCATGACACTGATCATTATTTAATCTGCAGTGAAATTGGGATTGTGAGGCCGAAAGTGCAGGAGGTCAGGTCCATATGTAGGAGGATAAGAGTGGAGAAACTTCAGGATAAAGAAATCAGGCACAAGTACATAACAGCGATCTCAGGAAAGTACCAGTTAGTTGAATGTAGTGAATTACAGTCATTGGAAAAGGAATGGACAAGGTACAGGGACACAGTACTAGAAGTGGCTAGAGAATGTCTTGGAACAGAAATGTGTAAAAGTAGGATGAAGCAAACAGCTTGGTGGAATGACACAGTCAAGGCAGCCTGTAAAAGGAAAAAGAAGGCGTATCAAAAATGGCTACATACTAGAACTCAGGTAGACAGAGAAAGTTATGTTGAAGAAAGAAACAAAGCCAAACAGATAATTGCAGCCAAGAAGAAATCTTGGGAAGACTTTGGAAACAGGTTGGAGACTATGGGTCAAGCTGCCGGAAAACCATTCTGGAGTGTAATTAGCAGTCTTCGAAAGGGAGGTAAGAAGGAAATGACAAGTATTTTGGACAGGTCTGGAAAACTGCTAGTGAGTCCTATGGATGCCTTGGGCAGATGGAGAGAATATTTTGAAGAATTGCTCAATGTGGGTGAAAATACGATCAGTAATGTTTCAGATTTCGAGGTAGAATGGGATATGAATGATGATGGAAATAGGATCACATTTGAGGAAGTGGAGAAAATGGTCCTTAGATTGCAGTGCAATAAAGCAGCTGGGGTGGATGAAATTAAGTCGGAACTCATCAAATACAGCGGAATGTCAGGTCTTAAATGGCTACACAGGATAATTGAAATGGCCTGGGAGTCGGGACAGGTTCCATCAGACTGGACAGAAGCACTAATCGCACCAATCTTTAAACATGGAAACAGAAAAGATTGTAACAACTACAGAGGTGTCTCTTTAATCAGCGTTGTGGGTAAAATCTTCTCAGGTATTGTTGAAAGGAAAGTGCGAGTATTAGTTGAGGACCAATTGGATGAAAATCAGTGTGGGTTTAGGCCTCTTAGAGGTTGTCAGGACCAGATCTTTAGCTTACGGCAAATAATGGAGAAGTGTTATGAGTGGAACAGGGAATTGTATCTATGCTTTATAGATCTAGAAAAAGCATATGACCGGGTTCCTAGGAGGAAGTTATTGTCTGTTCTACGAGATTATGGAATAGGAGGCAAACTTTTGCAAGCAATTAAAGGTCTTTACGTGGATAGTCAGGCAGCAGTTAGAGTTGACGGTAAATTGAGTTCATGGTTCAGAGTAGTTTCAGGGGTAAGACAAGGCTGCAACCTGTCTCCACTGTTGTTCATATTATTTATGGATCATATGTTGAAAACAATAGACTGGCTGGGTGAGATTAAGATATGTGAACACAAAATAAGCATTCTTGCATATGCGGATGACTTAGTTGTGATGGCAGATTCGATTGAAAGTTTGCAAAGTAATATTTCAGAGCTAGATCAGAAATTTAAGGACTATGGTATGAGGATTAGCATCTCCAAAACGAAAGTAATGTCAGTGGGAAAGAGATATAAACGGATTGAGTGCCAAATAGGAGGAACAAAGTTAGAACAGGTGGACGGTTTCAAGTACTTAGGATGCATATTCTCACAGGATGGCAACATAGTGAAAGAACTGGAAGCGAGGTGTAGCAAAGCTAATGCAGTGAGTGCTCAGCTACGATCTACTCTCTTCTGCAAGAAGGAAGTCAGTACCAAGACTAAGTTATCTGTGCACTGTTCAATCTTTCGACCAACTTTGTTGTATGGGAGCGAAAGCTGGGTGGATTCAGGTTACCTTATCAATAAGGTTGAGGTTACGGGTATGAAAGTAGCTAGGATGATTGCAGATACTAGTAGATGGTAACAATGGCAGAAGGGTGTCCACAATGAGGAAATCAAATAAAAACTCGGAATGAACTCTATAGATGTAGCAGTCAGGGCGAACAGGCTTAGATGGTGCGGTCATGTTACACGCAAGGGAGAAGCAAGGTTACCCAAGAGACTCATGGGTTCAGCAGTAGAGGGTAGGAGGAGTCCGGTCAGACCAAGGAGAAGGTACCTGGATTCGGTTAAGAATGATTTTGAAGTAATAGGTTTAACATCAGAAGAGGCACCAATGTTAGCACTGAATAGGGGATCATGGAGGAATTTTATAAGGGGGGCTATGCTCCAGACTGAACGCTGAAAGGTATAATCCGTCTTAAATGATGATGATTATGATGATGATAATGATGAGATAGGCATGTATACTTCAGGCAAACATCGCGGAAGTCCTTTTCACTCACCTTGCTTCTTCTGTAGTTGCGTCTGTTACGCAGAAGATATCGTATGTTCGTGAGTCTGTTGATAGCGCTCGGCTTGATTGTGATGAGGACCGTTACACATAGGCTGCCTGATTATTCGGAGTGACTATAGGAACATATTTAGGACTGCCATGAAACATTTTATTCATCACGGGAACTATTATTGCGCAATGTGTACCACGCCTAATTAGAACTTTAAAATATGCAATGACACACGACTGAAATACAAAAAACACAGTCCCGCATTATGCACGACTTTCGTCATATTCCACCACCGTCATACTGACGACAACACTTCGCATGTCGCTGTTCTTTAATCTGTATTTGAACTCAGTCACTCAGGTAAAACGACCCTTTCTTATACCGGTATGCTGTAGATAGCACACTGGAGAGGAGAAAATTTATTTATCAGCTGTTTCACGTGATCGACCACGCATCGGGCGTGTGGCTGTGATGTCACCATGTCGTCAACACAAGTTAATCCCATACTGCACAACATTGTAATTTCCGTGTGCTGTAAAGCACCATCTGATTAAAAGTGTGTCGCATTACACTATCTGATAGAAAGTATCCTGACATCACTACATAGTGCAGAATTGCCCACCACATGCCAAGTAAGGCGCACCGACAGTATAAAAGGAAGCGGGGAATATTATGTTGTCAGTAGAGAAGAAGTAAGAGCAGAATGGGCTACCAGGAGAGCTAAGTGACTTTGAACGTGGATGTTACGTGTAACAAACCCATCACTGAGATTTCAACCCTTCTGCAGCTGCCCAGGTCGACGATTTGTGAAGGGATTGTGAAGTGGAATCGCGAAGTTACAAAATCTAAATCAAGTCTAGACAGACCTCATGTACTGACGGACAAGGACGATGAGCTCTACGGAAAGTCGGTGTAAATAAATTGCATGAAATGAGTGGAAGGAATCGCTGGAGAGTTCGAGAGTGTTACGAGCACTCCAGATAGCACAGTGACTGCCTTAGGAAATTAAAACGAGTGAAGTACAGTAGTCGAGCAGCTTCTCATCGGCAACATATTTCAATAGCCAATGATAAACGACGTTTGCGATGTTGTAACGAATGGCGTCGGTGAATAGGGAGTCCGCGGCTCATGGTCATGCGGTAGCGTCTCGCTTCCCGCGCACGGGGTCCCGGGTTCGATCCCGGCGGGGTCATGGATTTTCTCTGCCTCGAGATTGGGTGTTGCGTGTCTTTCATCATCATTTCATCCTCATTCACTCGCAAGTTGCCGTAGTGGCGTTAAAGAACTTGTGAAGCGGCGGCCGAACCGGCCCGCGAGGGGCCTCCCGGCCACCAATGCCAACATTACCTTCTGCCGTTTGTAGTACCATTAGTGAAATGCGCCTGTTAAAGGATGGGAGGCGTTTTTCATGGTTAGGCTGTGGTCCCTTTTCTGCGCTAAAGAAGACGTTAAATGCGGATGAATAGCAACACCATCTACTGCATTGTGTACTGCCTACGGGGGAGGAAAATTCAAAGGCAACAATTGTTTGTATCAGGACGAGGCTGAACCCTCCCATAAAACAGCATTCTGTGATCCATTGAGTTGCGGACAATAACATTCCTGAAATGGGCTTGGGCTGTGGAGAATCGCAACCTGAACCTAACGGAACGTTTTTTGGATGATTCAGAGGGTAGATTTGGCTCGATCCCAACGTAAAACATACTGCCTTCTCTGGTTTCGGCTGTTGAGGGTGAATGAGCTGCCATTCCTTGCCAGGTGCTCAGATACCTAATTGAAAGTGTCCCCAGCAGAGTTCAAACTATCACAAAGGCGATGTGTGGACACACACAAAATTAATGCCCACTAACATGTGCCCCGATACTTTTCAGCATATAGCGTACTAGACTGGAACGACAGTTTCCAACAGCCCAAAGTCAAGTTTCCCATTTATCCAGCGGAGCACCTTTGGGATGACGTAGAACGTCGATTTACCCCCTATCCCCCAGTGCCCAACGTTATTACCTTCTCTGGCTTCGATACTTGAGGAAGAGTTGGCTGCCTTTCCTTCACTGGTGTTCACACCTTTGAAAGAGCCCGTAGAAAAATTTGAGCCGTCGTAGCGACGAAGAGTGCGCGGATACTGTTCGTCAGATAGACTGGAACAACGGCTTCCAACAGACCAAAGTCAAATTCAAAATCTCAGCATTAATTGTCTCAGGATTAATTAGCCAAAAGGGTTACAATGGGATGCCAACGGTCTTGCCGCAGTGGTAACAACGGTTCCCGCCAGATCACCGAAGTTGACACTGTCGTACTGGGCCATCCGGTCTGCTGAGCACTGTTGGCAAGTGGGGGAGTACTCAGCCCTTGTGAAGCAAATTGAGGAGCTACTTGATTGAGAAATAGCGGCTCCGGTCTTGTAAACTGCCATACGGCCGGGGGGGCGGTGAGCTGGCCACATGCCCTCCATATACGCATCCAGTGACGCCTGTCGCTGAGGATGACACGGCGGCCGGTCGGTACCGTTGGGCCTTCCGAAGCCTATTCGGATGGAGTAAAGTTTAGTTTTTCTCAGTTAGACTGCGATATCTTCTGCGGCTGACTAAATGTCTGATGGGTTTAATTTCTCTTTCGCCAGCACCTACTCTGAGTCAGGTCTAAGAAAGTCAGAAATTAGAAATTTTCACTCTCTGTTCTAATTTATTTTAGCGTGACCATAAGCATTGCACTGCCACGACTCTGTTCCCTTACGCGTAATCACATCTTCGCCTCTGTTTTCCTCTGAAAATTAACCGCAATTGTTTTTTAATGCAAACACTGCGTCTGGTAGAAAAGTGAGGCGTAAAAGCTGCTGGGCGTGGCGCGGCCATTGTGCCTGGTGGCTGAGGGCTGAGAGGCACAGGCGCACACACTGGACGGCCGTGTCCCCTCCCCCCACCACGCGGCTCGCTAGGCCGCTCGTTACTCTGGCCGGCACACAGCCACAGCGCGGCGCCGCAAATCACACGCCGCCCCCGGCGGGCCGCGCTGTCTAAATTAATTCAAAGGGTACCGCCGCCGCCGCCGCCTGTGCGGGTGCCGCTTGTTTAGCGGCTTAGCTCGTTACCGCCGCCTCCACCGCCCCCGCTTGCACTCCACTGCCGCCCCCACGTGCGTTATTACCGCCGAGCGGTGCGGCGCTGCGCGGCGTGGCCAGCCAGAAACGTATATGCCGCCTACTCTGGAATTCTGCTGCGCGCTGGGTTAGCGAGCTTTCACACACCACACAACCCCATCGTTCCCCTCTTTCTTCTGATCCTTACCCGGCCGGTTTCTTTTACTATTGATGCACCGCTCCGAAGCGAGGGCGGAATTTCTCAACCGGGTACTTATATTCACATATGACGCAGCTTGTGAATTCCAGCTCACCTGCCTCACAGAAACGTGCGGCACCGCTTCGCGTACTGGTCTGCACAGCTCCAGCTGCGAGCTCATTAATTTCTGTAGGAATGCCGCGATGCTTCGTGTGAGTACGGCTCGCAATTACGGACGTGTCAGGTTATTCACTTGTTGTGGCAGAGGACTGAACGGCTGCATCGAATTTCTTGCGCTCTCGCTAGTCAATAACACACTCGAATTACGGAACAAAATATTTAGTAGTCTTTGATAACAGAATTAATGAGTTGCATCTGAATTCGCTGATGTGAAATGGAAACCTACTAATAACACTGTGAGAAGATATGAAATGGGAAACCCACTCATATATCGTAATGCGGAGCGACGTATTTCGAGACAGGAGCGTGAAGCCAACTCGTATCGCATCAGCGTGACAGATTTACGTCCGCGGTTGGTGCACCAGCCAATATGAGTGTGATTTCTTGTCATTCCATCTCGTGTATAAAAATAATATTATGGTTTAAAACGTAGACTGCATGCAAAATATCATTGAAATACTCATTATTGTACAACATAATAGTATCATCAACATACCTGTAAATATACAAAATGTGTCTAAAGTTGTTGTTGAAACAGACAAGCCTCCAGTTAATTAATAAAAAATTTACCATGGTGCCAGATAGACAACCCACGACCAACCCAGGAGTATTTACATGACATTTTACATTGCTCCATAAAATTAACTTCACACATAAGTGGAACAACGAAGTAGAATCGTATTTTTCGACATACCAATGATTAATGAAGAAAGTGATGGTTCAAATGGCTCTGAGCACTTTGGGACTTAACATCTGAGGTCATCAGTCCCCAAGAACTTAGAACTACTTAAACTTAACTAACCTAAGGACATCACACACATCCATGCCCGAGGCAGGATTCGAACCTGTGACCGTAGCGGTCGCGCGGTTCCAGGCAGAAGCACCTAGAACCGCTCGGCCACAATGGCCGGCGAGGAAAGTCATCATAACTTTAATATCCACAGAAAACCAACTACTACCGGTGGTAATATTCCATATAACTGTACACATTCTGATAAACATAAAAAATCATTTTTCTTCAGTATGATTGGTAGACTTGGTGGACTATGCAAAGAACCCCCAGAACAGGAGAGAAGACTACATGAAATTTTGGTCTTGAAACAAACATCAGTTCATAACAGGCATACCCCAGAGAGTGTTGACCAAGTATAAAGGGCTGTTACGAAAAAGCAGGAAAACCTACTGAATAACATTACGTTAGTGTGTGAAGAACAAAATAAAATATTATTTTCCAGCGTAGGCAACGAGCATGAATCTCTACTAAAGTGGCTCCAACATTGAGTGGAATATGTGTGTCAGTTTCGAAAACAGAAATAGCTTAGCTAATGTATTTATACACCCTTTTGAACAACATGAAACATTAGTAAAATGGGTGTTACAGGATTGTATGTAGTAATTCTGCTCGAATATATGGGGAGGGGGGGGGGGGTGGCAGATTGTTAAGAGGTTTTGAGAGAGGCATGACGAGCGAATAGTATTAAACGCTGTTAATTTCTCATGCTTCAACCAAATGCAATGCTTCAACCAAATGCCAAGCACCGAGAACCGTACATCGACAAGCAGTGAAAGAAGTCTCTAGATTTCGTACTTTTCTAGATAAAGGAGGAACTAAAATAATTGGAAATCTATCTTGGTATACTCAAAA
The DNA here is from genome assembly GCF_021461395.2 of Schistocerca americana. Taxonomy (NCBI): domain Eukaryota; kingdom Metazoa; phylum Arthropoda; class Insecta; order Orthoptera; family Acrididae; genus Schistocerca; species Schistocerca americana. The sequence goes on along the minus strand of NC_060123.1, from coordinate 397,145,979 downwards.
ATCCAGAAAAGTTGTTAAAAGACCAAATTAGACAAATATTATGATGTGTATTTAGGGATACGGCATCCCAGACATTAGTTTGCGGTTTTCACACGTATTACTATCTGCATAAATCTATATCTCAGTTATGTATTGGTGTTTGCTGGCCATGTAACATATCGACGATATTCCATTGTCGTCTGTCTGCATTGCAGTGCACTGAAATTTGTGTTGAACTTTGCAGTACATTACTGAAAAGCCAAAGAAACTGGTACACCTGCCTAATATGGGGAAGGGCCCCCGCGAGCACACAGAAGTGCCGCAAAACGACGTGGCATGCACTCGACTAATGTCTGAAGTACTTTTGGAGGGGTTGACATCATGAATCCTCCAGGGCTGTCCATAAAACAGTGAGAGTACGAGGGAATGGAGATCTGTTCTGAACAGCACGTTGAAAGGCGTCCCAGATATGCTCAATAATGTTCATGTCTGGGCTGTTTGGTGGCCATCGGAAATTTTTAAACTTGGAAGAGTGTTCCTGGAGCCACTCTGTAGCAATTCTGGACGTGTAGAGTGTCGCATTGTCCTGTTGTAATTGTCCAAAGTCCGTCGGGAAGCCCAATGGACATGAATGAATGCACGTGATCAGACAGAATCCTGTCAAAGTTTTATCTAGACGTATCATGGGTCCCATGTAACTCCAACTGCACACGCCCCACACCGATACAGTGCCTCCACCAAGTAGAACAGTCCCCTGCTGATTCAGTCCATGGATTCATGACGTAGCCTCCATACCCGCACACGTCCATCCACTCGATACAATTCGAAACGAAATTCATCCTACCAGGCAACATGTTTCCAGTCATCAACAGTCCAGTGTCTGTGTTGACCGGCCCGGGTGAGGCGTAAAGCTTTATTTTGTGCAGTCGTCAAGGGTACATGAGTGGGCCTTCGGCTCCGAAAGCCCATATCGATGATGTTTCGTTGAATGGTTCTCACGCTGACACTTGTTGATGGCCTAGCATTGAAATCTGCAGCTATTTGCGGAAGCGCTGCACTCCTGTCACCTTCAATGATTCTCTTCAGTATAATTAATGTATTTGCAATTGCGAATAATGACAACCATCAGTTATAGAATGGAATGACGACAATGCAAATTTGTGACAGACCGGGACTCGAACCCGGATTTCTCGCTTATCACGAGCGGCCGCCTTACCATTTCGCTATCCGTGCACGACTCACGGCCAGACCCAAACTTCCATATGACTACAACAATACGTCTAGGACCCGTACTCGTACATCCATTATATATATTACCGTACAGGTCAGACGTTGTACTTGAAAGTCGCTTGACCAGTATCGGCAGAAAAATACGATATTTCAGTGCCTGCAATATCATACATGTGTGTCCAAATTAAGTCTGCATCGTAATCACAATAACACATGTCAACGGATCCTTCGGGAGACGAAACAGGGCTTCCGTTTCTGTCATGCTGATGGCAATGCGGGGACTGTGTACGTCGATTATTCATGGGACTCAGCACGATCCGACTTTTCGAACTTTCATTCGAACTGCCAGCGGAGGACGTCGTGGCAGCTCTGCGCCCCTGCGGCACGGTGCATAATCATATTGCGGAAAAATGGAAGCAATTCCAGACATATCCTGTACTGAACGGAGTCCGTCTGGTCTGAATAGAACTTAAAACACATGTACCTTCGTATCTAATATCGGTGGTTGCCGTGCCATCGTCATCTACGACGGGCAACCGAAGACCTGCTCTGGTAGTGTGAAGGAGGGCCACCTCAGATCCGAATGTATCTAACGTCGAATCTCTCAACTGCCGCCGGCTGACGCGGACCCGTCATTGCAGCCGATGCTGCTGCCTGTGACTTATGCAGCAGCCCTCACGACCGCCACCACTTCACCACGACAGTCGATATCCACTGTTGAGTCGCCGCTCCATCCTCCAACACAGGGCGATGACGACACATCCGTTCTACGTGTTACGGCTTCAACTCCGATGGCGCCGCCACCGTCAACGGATGACGCTATACATGACGATAGCATGGCAGTAGACTCGGCCTTTGTGCCGGAAGGTCGCGAGTCGTTGCCATTGTCTGACACAGAAGCACACACCAGGAAGCAACGCTCTCCGAAGTGACGGAAGCGGAGGCGTAGAGCAACTTCCGAACGAATGCGACACAGCCTCCAGAGGACGACGACTCCACCTTCAATGACGACGCTACGACAGAGGCAGACGCCATTTGCTGCAGTGTGGCACCACCGAACGGAACTGAGGACAAATCTCACATCTCCACAGTGGCGCAATCGGATGCCGATATGCACGACAGATGCTGCCCTCCACATTCTGAAGTGCAGGCACCTATGCCGTGTCCTGAGGAAGCTAGGGCAGCCGATCTTGCTCTGAGTTCCCCGGCGTGGGCGGATGACCACGACGACGACGGTACCATGCAAGTTACGCCAACAGGGCACACGCCTTTAGCGCCGGCCCTCTAGAAACATCTGCAGGTGAGGTTTGGGGGCATGCGGAGGTGCCAGTACAATCGAAAGCTCCATAGACAATTCCAATCTCAATGGATAACTTAGCACCTGCGGTTCGACAACAAGCGTATCGTATCGCCACGATTAACCTCAATACGATAAGACCGGCAGTGAAGATCCAATTGCTGCGTGATGTGCTTCGTTCTTCGGATGTTGACATTCCTCTGTTGCAAGAAGTGTATATAGCATATAGCGGCCCACCCCGTCTTCTACTGTTATGTGACATATATGTCACCGGCGGACCGATATGGCAGTGGTGCGGCAATATGAGTGTCCGACGGAATTGCCATCGAGGGAGTGACTTACCTTCCGTCAGGCAAGGGACTGGCGATCACTGCGCTGGGTAAGCGCACCATTAACATTTACGCTCCATCAGAAACTGACCAGCACCGCCAGCGATCGCAGTTGTACTCGGAGGATATCGCCCCCCTCTTTATTAGTCGCTTCTATTAATATATCTTCGGCGGTGGCTTTAACTGTGTGCTCCACCCCAAAGACCATGTCCCACATTTCTCAACTTGTCAGGAACTTCGGCGAAGGGTTCTAGATCTGCTTCTCACCGAGACTTCGGAGGAAATATATGGTGACCGTCCCGGACAGACATACCTTACTAGTCGATCAGTCAGTCGCCTAGACCGCATTCATGTCTTACGAGCTCTAGCGCCGGGAATATTGGGCGCCAAACGTTGGCCACTTGCCCTCTCCGATCATACCACTTTCATATTCACGGTCACTCTACAGCAGCAGCGGATATAGCACAACCATGGCACACCTTCAAGACACTGAATGCCGTCAGATTATTGCCAACACAAGGATGGATTGCGAACGTCGTCTTCCCCGATATCCTTCGACTCTAGCATGGTGAATGGAATGTGTGAAACCAGCGTTTCGGCATGAACTAACACAATATGGAAAAGACATCGCAGCGTGGCATCGTCACACGTTGGACTTTTATTACACAATTCTCCGCGAACTCACCAACCAACCACAGTCACCAAACCGACAAATGGATAGCCGCCGAATTAAAGGTAAAATATTGTCTCTTACGAGGCAACGTTTGGACGGAGTCGTTGTACGGTCGCGACGTCACGACCGAGTGGGAAGCGAAAACCCGTCTATGCATAATATCGTGCTCGACAGCCGCCGACACCGACAGCTGCTGATCACGGACCTCATTTTACTCGATGGTAGGGTCATAATGACGCAGGTGGCGGTTGCAGAAGCCTTTGCCGATTACTATCGCCAGTTTTATTAAGAGGTGACTACGGAGGAATCGGACGATCACGACATACTGCAGCACGTGTCGCACACCCTCGACAATGCAGCAGCGGCGTCGCTTTTAGCTGGACTTACACGGGACGACATCGAGGACGCGTTTAACAAGGGAGCACTCAACAAGTCGCCCGGGCCAGACGGACTGCCGCTCGAGTTTTATCGGACTTTCCGCGATCTCATTATGCCCCGATGGATCACCATGTACCAAGAACTGATGACCTCCGGTTCCCACGTGCCACCTAGATTCGTGAAAGTTCTCCCTATACCGATACACAAGCTTTACAGAGGTCGAACGGTCGAGGACTACAGGCAAAATTACAATGCTAAACTCAAACTGCAAAATCTTCGCCCGACTACTCGCCAGCCGCATAAAGAAGGTTCTGCCACTACTCCTATGCATGGAGCAAACGACACAGGGCGGAGTGACCAACATGCAAACGGCAACCAGCGAATGCAAGGATTTAATAGCCATCGCCACATCATGTCACCTTCGAGCTGCTCTGATCTCCATTGATTTCGACCACGTCTTCCACACAGTTCACCACAAGTTCCTTCTGTCCATTATGGCCCGCATGGGCTTCCCACCTGACTTTCTCGACATCTTTCAGCGCCTTTTCTGCGGAGCTGCATCCCGTGTACTGGTGAATGGACGGATTGTGGGTCGCTTGTCGATCCGACGGTTAGTACGCCAAGGATGCCCACTCTCCATGATCCTTTACGCGATCGCACTCGAACCACTTGTCGGAGGGTTGAAAAACAGACTCTCGTGCATGTCATTGAGGGATCACACCTTTTACTGCAGGATATTGCAGTGACCTTGTATTACTTGCCCGATCTGGTGAGGAGGTACGCTCGGTGATACAGTGGATCAATCGATACGGATTAGCAGCGGGCAGCCTCATGAATGTGGCCAAGTCGGCAGCGATGCCTATTGGGAGAGGTCTATAGGAGGGGGCTTTAGCCCAACTCCCAGTAGTCAACAAGATCCGGTTCTTGGGCGTAACATTTACACAGTATGTGCGCCGCGCAGCTGCCATGAGCTATAAACGATTGCTGCAGGAACCTACTTCGACGGATGGACCTCCTACAGCGTGTGGAATACCTCAAGATGATCCACATGGCTCAGATTCTACCAATATCGAAAGCGATGGCACACAGACTGCAAGCAGCGTTTGGATATTGCCTTACCGCTGGACTCCGATTGAAAGTCCGCTACGAAACACTCACCCTCCCTCCACGTGAAGGCGGACTGGGACTTATAAATGTACGAGCGAGAGCTACAGCGTTATACGTTTGCACAATGATGAAACTGTGGACTCATGAAGATGCTTCCCTTACTAGAGGAATTGCTGCCGGCGTCTCTTCTGCCACCTGTCACGATTGCGCAAATTACTCCCTCGCTCTTGCACCTCTCGGCATTTATTCTAGAGTATAGGTACGTACACCCAGGCCTTCCCAACACTCACACTCCCAAGGCGAAAGACATTTACAGTTTCCTGCTAAGGTCCACCCTCGCAATGTGATAGAGAGGAAAAGCCCTACCACCCTATGGCCTGCAGTGCGGGGAGCGGTCCAGAAACTCTTCCTCCCCATGCGGTTACGAGCCACGTGGTACCAGGTTGTGGAAGGGAAAGTTGTAACACAACAAAGGCTGCATACTATTAGGATGACGGATTCCCACCTTTGCCCACGTTGCCACCTCGTGGATACTGACGAACACCGTTTATCATGGGGTTCGGCGTTAGAGGTATGGCTGCTGGTGCAGGATATCCTCGCTTGCTACTTACGTATTTTGCGTCGCACAATTGAGCCATGGCTACTCCTTTGTCCGGAGGACACTTCTTTCCCGCCTGCGAAGACTCACGCTCTCACGTGGTTTAAAGGCATGTCCATGTACTACCTCTTTCGAGATGATGAGAAGATGATACTTGATTACTAGCAATTTCTCCAGCACAGTCATAGCACACTTGACCGTACACCCCAATACCAACAGCTATTTGCGAACTATTTGCGCAGTGTCTTTGATAACCCCCACAGTTAAGGAGTACCGGGCAGAGGATGACCGCCGTTATGGAGCTCTACTCGCTGCGAAATTTTTATCAACTAGGAACATGAAATCTGTACGCAGTTGGGCCATGCACGTGGAATGGCGTGCAAGACGCTTACATTTTTCTTTCTCTGTTATTTACGATTATATGATTAGTTTCAAATTCCATTTCATAGTTTAGAAGGTAATCTTGTTCTCTATTGCTATCGATGTAACCTCTAATTTTGCTTGTCGTAACTGACAGACGCCTTTTTCCTTAAAAAAAAAAAAAAAAGAGTGAGAGAGAGAGAAAAGTGGTCGGCACGAAGGAATGTCATGCCTAATGGCCCGGGTTGGATTCCGGGCTGGGTCGGAGATTTTCTCCGATCAGGGACTGGGTGTTGTGCTGACCTTATCATCATCATTTCATCCCCATCGAGACGCAAGTCGCCGAAGTGGCGTCAACTCGAAAGACTTGCACCATGAGAACGGTCTACCCGACGGAAGACCCTAGTCACACGGCATTTATTTATTTACTTGTCATTGTTGCAGCAGTAACCGATCTAACCACTGCGGGCAGCACTCATTGGCTTTACCCACCGTATTCTGCCTGTTTGCATACCTCCGTGTTTGAATTCGCGTGCCTATACCAGTTTCTTTGGCGCTTCCGTGTATTACATCAGCCAGTCGCTTTGCATTTATGTATTTTTGCAAAGATATGTTACACATCATGCAAGGTCTGTCAGCATGTAACGCCAACTTGATAATTATTTAGTTCTGCATTTCATATAACACGTCTTCTACAGGTATGTTTTTATACTGGCATCTTTGGCTACATGCTATCAATCCTATATACGCACAGATTCACCAGACTATTTTACGTCGATGTCTTTGGTGGCACTCTCGTTTACTGTACTGCTATGTGTATTTGCATAGTACAAGAGCTGGTATGATTGGTACAGGATATTAGTTGAGGTTAATTGTAGCGTAAGGCGTCAGAGTTTTGCCTCCTTACATGATCAATTAATGTAATTAATTTAGTCAGTTAGATTAATGAACTTATATAATTTGGGATTGAAGGTTAGCAACAGTTAGCACCTGTTCTGCTACGTGCTTTAATGTTTGCACTAGCTAGTATAGTGAACGAGGCTGAGGAAGTGACAGACTTCGGGCAGAACAGGTATGAGATCGGAGAGTTTTCTCAGTGGCAAAAGGGCAGAATCCTACAGCCTATTGCAAAACCGTCCTGTGGAGACGCCCGGGGAGCGTCGGCTCATGTTGCCTGGGGCACAGGTGAAATTTGAAAGGGGGCAGTAAAGATAGCCATATAACAAGAATCACTTGCATTTTTTAAGCCCCATGAGGGGAATGTATCTCTTGTCGCCACACAGCCACCTGGGAGTCAATGGTTAAGAATTCTTCCCACACAGATTTCTTTTGATTGGCTAAGTCCTTTGATTGGGGGCTGCTAAAAGTGTTCCAGAAGCTTGGAGGAACATGTTGAACGAACAAGTTAGGGTTGGCCAGTGGTTTCCTGTCTAGAAAGAAGAGGAGGAAATCAGGTTGTAACGCAGATCGTCATCCACTGAGTAAACTGAGTGTCCTCGTTAGTGAGTTGATACATGCTAATATTGAGGCAGAAAATGTCGGGAACTCTCTGGTTGTTGTCCATCCGACACACATCACTTGAGAGTATATAATTTGTTTGAAGCATTGCTGCAAAACATCCAGTGATCACTCTGCAACATAATCTGAGAAAATGCCGAATGTGCAACTCGAAGCAGAATCGCTTTGTTTCTCTGCAAGAAGAGGGACAAATTGGCGTTCTCCATGGAGCTTTAGCCATTAAAAAGTACTCACTCATGACTGCGTTCTTGAGGCAAATATCTGTTCCTGGCATGTGTGCCAGGAGACTGCTTTGAGGCGTGGGCGGAATCTGTCCTTGCGTAACTTTGAACAAAGTACTTTTCAGATGCAGACGCTCGTCCTCTGTGAAGTTAATTTCATATCTGCATGTCATACGTTGTCTCCTCAACGACAGCCGGCTTCCACAGATCGATACAGCTGATATTTGGTCTCCACTCTACTATTTATGGTGATGTGCACTTCATGGCTTGAGAAATGGGGAGCTCTAACGATAAATGTGTTCAGTTCCATTAGATTGTTCTCAGTTATCTAGGCTAGATAGTGTTAATCATTTAAGAGTTCCTGTCATGAAACTGGATGACTCGTATTTGCATAGAAGACAGTTTTTCTGGCAATCTTAAACCTTGTCTGACCAGTAGAATTGATAGAATGTTGTATTGTACAGATTCTATTGGGCAATTTCCTTGTTTTTTGTAATAAATATCTTGATAGCAGCCTACTAATCTTTTCAACTAAATATTATCTGTACCCTACTGGTCTTGGTTAGTTTATTTAAGAACCTTAATCAGTTACGCTCAATTAAATAATTTTTGTTTAATTTTTGAGGTCAGTCAACCATAGCAGGCCATGTCATATCGCAAAATATTGACAACACAAATAACTACAGTGTTAAAAACTGGCAGTAATTATGTTTAGATCTTAACTCTGTCAATGCAATTTTTGTAGATATTGGGTTAATATACACCAAAGTGCTCAGTGTCATAAAATCAAATGTTTCAGACTGTTACTAGTTTTGCACAATTTTGCAGTAAACAATTAACTTAACTTGGTAGAGTAATTAATGTACTCTGGTGTACCAGAAGCAGTATTTCTTTTTCAGAATTTTTTGTTAGTTTTGACCTTACTTTATTTTTTCTCGTTGTTGTTTTGTTATTTAGTGTCCTATGTGTGTTAGGATAAGGTTTTGTTAACTGTTAGGATAGTGGAATGAATCAGGCACCGTTAGTCACGTCCATTTCTATAGACGTTTCAGAAAGCGTATAGAAATTTTTGGTTTTTGTAAATATTATTTTGATGTACTTTTATGCAAGCAGTAGACTACGGTGTTCATCTTAACTCGTAGTAAAGCTCGTAAACAGAAGGAAAACAGCAGCACAGTGCACAGATTAGAAATGGCAGAAAACTGAGTAGTAATGGAGTGAACGGATGGTGGGCTGTCCACCAGATAGTGAGTAAAAATCGTGAAAGGATGTGTATCTGGTGGTGGCAGTCGGATGGTCACAATCAGACGCGAAATAATAGACATTGGATGGAGGGAGGGCAACATAAGAGAGAAAGCTGCATACGATATATTATGCCTTCTCACTATCTGAAAGAGATGAGACAGGGAGTGTGACAGGAGGTTAAGAAGAAGCGAACAGAGGAACGAACTGAAAGTCACAAAGATTAACAAGACAAAACAACAAATAAAGAAACTAGGAGAGGAGATAGGAAGAAAGATACAGCAGATCGAAAACCAGTCTTTGGTATTCCGAGCAGAATTGAAACAATATGTTTCAGACAAAGAAATGTAGGCAAAGGAAATGAGAATCATCGCATGAGGCGCAAAAAATATCGCGCAAGAAACTCGAACAGAAAACATAATCACTTCCAAAGCAGGCAAAACTGCCCTCAATAAAACCCACAGCAGGAGATAGAAACTGAAATATGAAAACATCAGATCTAACGGCTGAAGATAATGACACAAAGTACCGAGACATTTAGGAGGGTTTAGAGCAGAGCCTACTCCACCTTCTTGAAATGAAAGAATCCTCTGGGGTTCAGGTAGATACAAGCAAGATTCAGACAGAGGCAGGGGCAATGTTGCAAATGCTGAGACAAAGATCGTCTGCTCCTGACCGAGCGACAGCGCAAGAAATATTGAAAACAACGTAACACCGACTGTCAGTAGTACAGAAGTGGACAGAGACAAATACGCAAAAGGGAGCTCCAACTGTAACCTATACACAAGAAACAGACCCGCGCTGCCAACACTTCAGTAGTCCGGAATCACAACCGATATCGAATTGCATTCCACTAAGGAGAGGTGACAAACATATCACTAACGTGAGCGCGTCATAACAAACAGTAGAAATGACACGAACGGAAAAAGTATGTTCCTGTGAGACAAATATACCAGTAGAGTGAAACAGGAGAAAATCGGAAGTGGAATTCGACTATCAAAAATATTTGACCATACGTAAAAACATCTGTAAAGGACAGGGAACAAACTGCAAATCTCAGTCTTTACTGAGCAGTTTGCCGAGGTAATACCGCTGTAATAGCTAGGAAAAAAATAAATTGATTTTTTGTGCGCTCATCTCGAAGGCATGGCGGTAGAGAGGATGAGGATGACAACACGATCTTGTGGGACGAATGAAGAATTTGAAAATGCGTTCCTTAGTCGTTACTGGCCACGAACGACTCAAGAGAGAATCAAACACGAATTGATGACGTATTGAGATATAGAGTCACCTTCTTTCAAAACTCCTGTAAAATTTTACAGTTTTAAACACGGCTGTTACTCGGCAACTGTATACTAGTTTCAACATAGGATTATACAGGCAACCGGTTGCAAATAACTATTAGGTAAATAGATGTAGGTTTCGACACCTACTAAGGGTAGACTGGTGTTGTTCCTAGCTAAGTACACGTGGCAAAGGCTTGAAACGTATTATTTTACTTTTGACTTGAGCACAGTTGCTTTAAATTCTGCCCACTGCTATCTAGCAACGTAATTTTACGGTTTATCAAAAGTTCATTCTGATGAAGTACCCTTAGTACGTGCCAAAACCTAGGTCAATGTACATAACAGTTATCTGCATCCGGTTGGCTGTATAATCCTGTTGATGGTGTAAAATTCTTTTACCAGATGACCAAGAAAAACTGGTTTCTGGACACACCGTACAGCGATAGCAAAATTGTACGGCTGTTATTCAGGAAACTGCCACTTTAATTCCAGTAAGTGCTGACTGGAAACTGCATCGACGACACAGAAACGTTCCGATGAATTTTACGAGAGGTCGAGTTAATTATGAGGAAGCCAAAACTTAAGTGAAGACAACGCTAGGGTACTTACGACCAGGCACGCAACAATAATAACACAACCACAACGAAGTAAACTTCAAAAGACCAAATAATATGAATGGAAATGGAAGCAGGCCACAATACAACGCTCATAAATTCTGCAACGAGAGTAATCAAAGTGGTAACTGGAATGGTGACCGCAGAAACATCGGAACCTAGATCCAGTGAAATGGGAATGTACAAGGCAATGCCCAGCGAGGCGATAAAATTGTAGAACTTCGTCCACCGAACCTGGGAAGAGCAAAGGAGAAACAAAACCCACAAAACTGACGAGGTTACACAGTTAGAAAGACTTTTCATAAACCAGGACATAAAATCAGAATCAATCGAGTGAAATTACTTGCTTATGCCGATTTATGGAAGCTGTTTATCGAATAATTAGACACAAGACAGAAATACGATGGTTATTCGGAAAGTAAGTTCCAATCGTTCACGAAATGGAAACCACTCTGAAAATGTAATAAAGCTTTGCACAGAACTATTGGGTATTGTCTTTAGTATGCTCTTCAATCGCGTCACGTCGCTCTTTTACGTTCCGAGTGCACAGTGAGCAAGTAAAGATGCCTAGGAAATAACATTTCTCGTGCATTATGAAGGTCTGGTGAGAGATTTCGCCTGATGTCATGCAGCCCACATAACACAAACGTCATACGGTTCCTTCTTCATGAAAATCTTCGGCCGTAGTCTTCAGGGACAATGAAGACGCTCCCGCAGCATTTTCGATGGGAAGTGCCTGATCACCCGCAACACATACCATAACTGGCTGCCCCTGAGCTTCATTTCTCCTCACATGAACCACTGGCTTAGATGACAACATTGTGGCACCATCAACGAGCTGTAGATCAGTGTAGAGTATTGGCGGAAAGCACAGGCGGCTGCCTTCTGTAACGATCGTATTTGAAAGTTGGCACAACGCTACGGCAGATCTCTAAGTCGGAGCTGCGACTATCTAGAGAAGTAGCTGGAAGGTGTAGCTAACTGTTTCAAATAAAACGTATTAGATTTTTTCAGTGGTTTCCATTTCGCAACCTATCGGACATTAATTTCCGAATAGCCCTCTTTTGACCTGAATCCAGTAGTAGAAATCCTAAGAGGTGAAGTAGGGGTAGAAGCTACCTTAGAGTGGAAGCTAATCATTGGCCATTTCTGAACAGTTATGCAAACAACTGTGAAGTGTATAAATGTACCAATATTGGATCTGCAAAAACCAAAAGTAAGATGAGCAATCTTCGTAAATAGCACTGGGGCTTGAATTTATGTGTCAAGGAGACAAATTTTTCAGAAATCTGTTTCTGGTGCAGAACTTAGCGACCGGTATCGTTGTTGGAATGGATCTCGTAAGTGAACAAAAGGCCATAATGGATGTATGACGTGGCATAATGACATTAGATGAAAATGAAGGATTTATATCGAGTTATATGAGGAAGCCATAAAGGGATATATAACTGCTAGCTATCTAAGGCTACAGTGGAAAATTCGGATGATGATTTAGTAGAACCGCCAACCACGGTACAATGGAGAGAACAACAATAATGCGAGAGACAGGCAGACGAGGGAAGCCACAAACTCTTTTCCGCTCACTATGGTACAGTGCAGGTGCGACGCGTAGCCAGTGCTAACTCGATGGAGTTTGAAAGTATCAAATCAATAAAGTCCTTAGGGTACACCACGTAAGCCACCAAAAAATCTGTGATGGAATAAAATGTGTAGAAATAAGAAATTATAAGCGTAGTGTAGAGTTTTGAAATTAGAAAGGGAGTAGAACGGTAAGAAAATGTAATTTCAAATATCACAAAGCAACAAGAAAAGGAAAGGTTAGTGTCAGAGTCACTGTTCAACGAATCTTTTTCGAGGTAGCATAAGAATGGGCCAAGTGTTCGTTTGTAGTAAAACATATTAGAGAATGAAGAGGAAATGTTATGAACAAGAACCGCAAACAGATATTAGCAAGTGATCATCTTCCCATTGTCCTGATATTCACAACGGCGAGAAAATTATTTTTCGATTAACTGGAGCAACATATGAACAATTAGTTATCCGGTAGAATAGTGTGTAACAGCACCACATGTCGAAGAGAAAGGTCCATAATAACAAGGCGTCAGGACACACCGTTCATCTGAAAAATTTTTGTTTGCAGCAAACGAAAATGTTTATCCGACTTAATGGCTGACAAATTAACGCCTGGTATTCCTTGGGCCAAGTCAGTGCGACTTGTTTATTTTTCTGGTTCCTTCACCCTGTCATACTGACATAGAAGACCAATTTATGCAGAGGAAGGAGGGATCAACTCAGGTGCGGGAGTAATATTTTGTGTTGTTTGAGGGGCCTGACACATTGAACGTTAACGGAGGTAATCCTAGGTGTGCAGAACGACCGTCCGATGAGGCTGAAGAATGTTTCCAAAGCTGTAAACGAAAAAGATGTACTGTGTAGTAAAATTCAAATATGAATTTGTCACAGTTGTGTTGTAGCGAAAAGGTGCATTCTATCACTAACGATCTGATTGTTCAACAGGAAAATACCGTAAAATGTACAAAAGTAAAATATAAAAAGCTAAAGAGGAAAAATGAGTAGACGACAGATGACCGCGACAGCCGATTGGGGACATCAAGTGCAGCAATGTCCTCCAAACGGTCGGTGGACGTCAATAGAAGGGAATTAAATAATGTACGTTAGTAATTTCAACTAAATGTTGTATTGTGGATAGTAGAATATATACACTACTAAACTAGCGAAACGCATACTAGATATACACTTGCGTGCTTACTAACCGAGTACTAAAAGCATTAAACTACTCTATCACTAACCTGTGTGTAACTGTACTGCAAAAAACAAATTGAGGGTGTTAATATTTTGATTAATATTCTTTCCTTTCATTGCAAACGACATTTAATTCAAATTGATAAATCTGAAATAATATTTAAAGTAGAAATATACGCCTTCTTCTTTATTGCAACGAATTTTTAAATTGTAAATGTCATTTATGCAAAAATAAATAAGGTATTATAACATTAGTCATGAGCTGTAGTAAAGACTCGACGTACAGTCTGTGCAGGTAACTGTGATGTGGACGCTAAATGGCGACAGGGCACGGCAGAGAAGTGAAGGGTTCACTACATGGCGAACTTGTGGAGAGGAAATACCAAGGGCCTTTGGCGTGCCATTGTTAACAGGAAACCGGGCTAGCAGTTGGATCCAGGCTCAAACGGAAGTGAAGATGGAGGAAGTGGCCTTGAAGCAGCCTCCAAGAGATCCGGTGGGACAGGCTAACAGCGGCGATGGCGCGACGCGTACCATGTGCGAATGCTGAGGCAGCGGGCATCTATGGGAGGTCGTCAGACGAACAGGGCGAAACGTCTCACCACGTGGACGATAGACTATGGGGACTGTAGCGGGAGAGACTTGCTACTGTGGGTGCCACAAGAAGAGCTAATCAGCAAGTAGCATGGTACCTCAGATGCGGAAGTCTTCCTTCTCTTCCTGACACACCACCCAGGGCAGCAATCCTCTTCTTGTCTGCACCAGCCAAAAATGTAAACAGAAGCGTCTAGAGTGCGGTGTACTTGCACAGCGTAGCACACCAGCTCCGCATGCGATTGATAAACCGCCACACACACGCCAGCCACAACAGCAAGCAGTAGCGACGAGTGTCTGACGTAACTGCACCATGCAGTTTCTGATCTCCGTCTGCACCACCGCAAAGCAGCACACAGTCTACCTGTAGTGCGTAAATTCCTCGCAGAGACGAGCGATTTTACGGACTGACACCATACAGTCAGGAGTACACTGTACACTGTTGTGAACGAAAGGTCTTCTCAAAGTACAGAGCCTCTCCTGTACAAAAAACACAGTGCTTCAGCTTTTCAAATGCAGTGCTCTTCCTGTGAATCTTAGTGTTCCTCTGTCAAAAGTAAGATCAGTTCTTTAAAATAACTTTAGTGCCCACGATAAAAATTCTAAGTTACCTTTAATAAGGTTTTGCGTTTTTAATATGTTCTATGCTCATGTCTTAATGTTCTATAATATTTCTTGATTTTATTATCAAGCCACTGGAAACAATTTGTTTGTATGCTTGTAATATTTTGAGGTTTGCATAATTTATGTTTCTGTATAAAATGCCGGCCGAAGTGGCCGTGCGGTTCTAGGCGCTGCAGTCTGGAACTGCGAGACCGCTACGGTCGCAGGTTCGAATCCTGCCTCGGGCATGGATGTGTGTGATGTCCTTAGGTTAGTTAGGTTTAACTAGTTCTAAGTTCTAGGGGACTAATGACCTCAGAAGTTGAGTCCCTTAGTGCTCAGAGCCATTTGAACCATTTTGTATAAAATATTTGAATGTACACACATCAAAAAAGGTTTGCATCACCTCGTTTCCGAGTGGTCCGGAACCTGTACAGAAAATTGGGACTGAGATCAACATAAACATCATTTCCGCCCTTTTTATTGCTCATGAAAACCACACATTGCACCTTGTACTACCGTACAGCGAGACCTTCAGAGGTAATGGTCCAGATTTCTGTACACACCGGTACCTCTAATACCCAATAGCACGCCTTCTTGCGTTCATGCGTGCCTGTATTCGTCATGGTCTATTATCCACAAGTGCATCAAGGCACTGTCAGTCCAGATTGTCCCACTCCTTAACGGCGATTCGGCGTAGATCCCTCAGAGTGGTTGGTGGGTCACGTCGTCCATAAACAGCCCTTTCCAATTCATCCCAGGCATGTTCGATGGGGTTCATGTCTGGAGAACATGCTGGCCACTCTAGTCGAGTGATGTCGTTATCCTGAAGTAAGTCATTCCCAAGATGTGCATGATGGGGACGCGAATTGTCGTCCATGAAGACGAATGCCTCGCCAAGATGCAGCAGATATAGTTGCACTATCGGTCGGAGGATGTCATTCACGTATTGTACATCCGTTATGGCGCCTTCCATGACCACCAGCGGCGTTTGTCGGTCCCACATAATGACACCCCAAAATAGCAGGAAACCTCTACCTTGCTGCACTCGCTGGACAGTGTGTCCAAGGCGTTCAGCCTGACTGTCAGTTGCGTCCAGAAACGTCTCCGACGATTGTCTGGTTGAAGGCATATGTGACACTCATCGGTGAAGAGAACGGGATTCCAATCCTGAGCGGTCCATTCAGCATGTTGATGGGCCCATCTGTACCGCGCTGCATGGTGTCGTGATTGCCTCGCCATGGACCTCGCCATGGACGTCGACAGTGAAGTTACGCGTCATGTAGCTTATTGTGCAAACTCTTGAGTCGTAACACGATGTCCTGTGGCTATACGTAAAGCATTATTGAACATGGTACCGTTGCTTTCAGGGTTCCTTCGAGTCATAATCCGTAGGTAGCGGTCATCCACAGCAGGATAAAAGGATAAAGAGTTTTTTTTTTCCTTTTTTCAAGATAAAAGTTATGTTTCGTGGTTTAGGTGGTTAGGAAATTACTGTTATATTCAGCATGAAACGACGTTTCGTTAAGAAGAATATTTATTTTGCGGTGTACTGATGGCCACCAAAGTGTTTTTAATAATATGATTGGTTCAACGAATCTATCCCATATGAAATAATTTCGAGCTGTGTAGGCAGAGACAGTTGTCCAACTGTGTGTATTTTACCTCGAAGAACCACACAGCCACGTACAGGAAAATAGAGGTCAAATCTTCTTTGTAACATTTTGATTTTAATACAGTATTTGTTTCTTTACGCGTATGAGACCTCTTTATTTTTGAGGAATATACAGTGGATTCCTCTGTTTCAGTTCACGTAAATCTTGGAAGATACACAAACATGAAATCGTTTTCTTAGGCCATCTGTGATACGCCTAGGTCATATTTCCTTAGACAACATTCGTATGTGAACCAGCATCTAGGTCGTAAGATGGTTCAGGGGGAAATAAAGCCTTATTCTCACAACATAGGCTTAGCTTATGATAAATACTTCGCAGCCTGGTCCGGGACACCTGCTTTGCTGTTCGCACTAGAAGTACCGTTTCCGGCCACTGTGCTCTCACATTCTAGGCCTTTTCTCTAATTATTTTACGACAGGTTTCAACGTCAACGTTAACAAACGCTATATCATCATAATTGTCTCCTTAGCAGCTATATAATGACGTTGTAAAAAATATAATGATCCATTTAAAAAACGTGCATGCTTTGACATCACCGTTGATACCAGCTGTAATAACATTAACGAAACCAAATCATATGTGCCCCTCGACCCTCTAACATTTTACGACCACCGCATTTCGATATAACTAAGCGTTTCGAAATTCAATTTGCTTTTGATGTCATGCTTTTCTTATTGTTGCAACTCTTATACTACTTTTAGGGCTTGATGATAACGAAGTAGATCGTGGAAACCGATTGCCAATAAACTGACAATGAAATTATGCCTGACAGTAGTATATCGTCACTACAACTCTTCTCCTACTTAACAGGCATGGATACGCCAAACTCGTGCGGGTGATGTTTTTCCGAAAGTCTAAAGGTACATCGCCAGCTTCATAGTACACAGAGCTCGAAAATACTGTAAGTAGAATTTCAGTGGCGACTCTGAATACAGTTTGGGTTCAATGTATTCAGGAACAGGAGACAATGACATTTAACCTTGACTTTAGTCTTGACATCACGCGACTGACCGTGATCGTGAAGGTCATGCGTGACGTCATAGATGAGCTTCGCCTCACAGTGATGTCATCATCCTTTTAAGTGGGAAACAACGCCCCCTCTTTATCTCCAGTCAGTCATAGTGCAGAATTAAAAATAGGAGAAGGCAGAAATATCTCAAATTTGTTACTGGAAAAATTAAAACCCTCGGCCACACCCCTCTCTCCTTATCCTCAATCAATTACAGCCCAATACTGAAAGTCCCAGATGATGAAGACAGACCAACTGCTTTTAATATCCCATGCCCCCTTCTATCTCCAGCCGATCAGAGCATAGTTAAAAATGGCGTCACGTTAGATTCTTAACGACAGACCAATTGCATGACTTATAATCCCCCCCCCCCCACATTTTTCCAACCACTGATAAAGCACAGTATTAGAAATCCAAGATGATGGAAAAAGATCCGTGGAGTGATTTATACCCCCGCCTCCCACTCTTATTTTTCCAACTAATAAGAATGTAGTATTAGAAAATGGCGCAAGTTATGCTGTAAAAATCGTGTAATCTCAACTTGAAAGTCTCTTTATACTCTTGAAATTCCAATACATGCGTTAGTACCGGCTCAGAAATTGTGTAATGCTACATTGTTTATGAACACATACGTACATCTCGTGTAATATTGAACTGATGTCAAAGTTACGCATACCATCCATGCACATACCATACATACACACACATATCTCTCTATTTAATATATCACGTACTGCGGTCTCTAGTATTGGTTTCTCTCCCGCATCCCTTTCTCTCCCACATCCCCTCCCCCTGCTCTCTCTCTCTCTCTCTCTCTCTCTCTCTCTCTCTCTCTGTGATCCCATTTGTCACAGATTTAAAAAAAAAATACCTAAATTTTTTTTCTGTCACGTTCAGAGAAAGTATAAATACTCCTACGTCTCAAGCTTTTCGTCAGTTAATCATAGACACACAAAGGATACACGTATCCGTGCAGTGTACAATTGCCGCTGCGAGGCAAGTTAAGTCCAGCGGGGAGAGATTTTTCTGCTTATGTCTCAGCTATCCTTGTGAGATGCAGCTCATTCGCCAACGTAGTGTGGAAACATTCTAAAGAGAAGTAGGAAGGAAAAACACAAACAAAAAGAGTACACTAAACGTAAAATTTATTGTAAAACTAATTATTTTTCATACAGTCTTAATTACAAATAATGCATTTTTATAAAATTAATATTACATTTTTAACTATTTAATTTTTACAATAATATCATTGCAATGGATCACTAAATTTTTCCATCAAAAATGATGTTTCACATCTCAAGTTTCAAATTTCAAGTTTCTTTGCAACAAAATCATGTTACTACGAATCATTAAATTTTACCATTAGAAAAAGATTTATTTACTTCAAGCTACATTTTTTGCCATAAGATCAAATTACGATGATTCCTACATTTTCCCACAAGGAAAATGTGGTGCTCACCTAAATTTACAATTTACAGCTACTGACATTTTGAAAGGTATCTACATTACTTACCATCTTCAACACTTTTCGTACTGCAGTGACTCCACACTTCCGTATTGATTTTATCAGGAAATATCAAACGTTTTTCATCTTGAAAGACGATTCTTGAACTTCATTAAGTACTGCACAGTTGATTTTTCAGTGTATTTTAACAAATATTGCTGGTCAACATCAACGGTAAATTGTTTTGCCTACACGCAACTCACGCCTTTTGCTCGACGCATTACGCGTTGCATATCAGTTTTCAGAGCGTATATGGTTGCTCTCACTCAAATGAATTCAGTATTTATCCCTCTTGGCAATTCATGTTTCATTAGATACCTGCTCAGTTTGTTTAAACGTGAGATGTTAGAAATGTTCTTGTCAGGGTAAGCAGAAGTATCGAACTACTTGTACACATCGTTTTTAATATCATAAATATCTCATGTTCTTATTTGATATGTATAGGCGTAATACATTTTAACATTTCGGTGGGTCATTTTTATAAAATGTGGTCGTAATGGAAATCAACAAGAATTGTCTTGTGAATGATCATTCTTATCGCTATACGCTTCATGCAAACAACGTTGAGTCTGCTCATTTCAGTGGCAACTAAATTTTCATTAAATATGATGCTGCATTTGAAATTAGGTCGTGCCATCAGAGCAGAGGCTTTGTATCTGCCATCCCAATGCGTTTTCAGTTTCACGTCGCTTATTTTCTGTACGTTTTCCGAAAACGCTGTTTTTCAAACTGAAGAAATTTTGTTATCATTAATACCTACATATATTTCACGCAAACTGATTGACAGTATGCGAATATGTGGCAGATTTTGAGAAGAAAAATTTTATTCTGAAGACACTGCTTTAAGTTCCTATATGTTATTGTACAGTTTGGAAATGAGTTTCTTTTCAATGCCCGGCTTGTTCATACTAGGCAATGACCAAATTTTCTCTGTGCATCGACGTAGATTAGGGTGCATATCACGTGTATCTTCAGGGTACGTTATATCTAGCCCATGCCTGAATCAGTGGGTACGCTCAACACATCAAGACCCTCAACAGAAATCCTTGAAAACTGAGAGAGTGGTGGGTGTTGCATCATGGACTAGCTGTGCAGACTGTTCACATCGAGCTATATAATATATGACACATACTCATTTCATCATTACTAGCAATGTACCTGTTATTTGCAACTGATTGTCTGCGGAGACGGTGAGCAATACCACCTCTGATGCCACGCTCAGCAAACTGAAATTGCTCATTATCGGTAATATGTTTCTTTAGTGCTTTGCAGCAACTGAAAAAATCCCAGTTAAAAAAAAAAAGTCTGTGATATTGACTGAGTCCCATTCACTGATGTTATCAGATGGCGGTAGAGACTTGTTCTTTGTGGCCCTGAACTTTTCTCTAATCTCATCTTATTTGGGCAAAAGGATCTTGGAGAGCAGTGAGACGTTTATCATAACTGACCAATTCACCTCCAGCACTTTCTTAGTGAATACGGCGAAACATTCGAGGAGAAATTTTTTGGGATCTTCGAACCCATCGTGATTGACTGTTACCCCAGTACATCTCACAGTTGTCAAAGCTGAATCCTCACAAAACCATTTTAGACTTTTATCACTGATTTAACAGGCTTTGCTGATGGCTCACACTGCAGTCATGGACTGTGCGGCTGATCCCGGCGGAGATTCGAGTCCTCCCTCGGGCATGGGTGTGTGTGTTTGTCCTTAGGATAATTTAGGTTAAGTAGTGTGTAAGCTTAGGGACTGATGACCTTAGCAGTTAAGTCCCATAAGATTTCACACACATTTGAACATTTTTTTTTTTTTTGATGGCTCACTCTCTATTTATGATTATATCTAAATTATAGGTTTACTTGGTTTCTATTTGAGACCCACGACGGCCACGACGAGGAAAACGGTGTCACCAAGGTTTAGGGTGCCTTCTTCCTTTTCAGTTGCTACTGCTACTGTCAGTGATGTGGAGCGCAGGTTCTGCAACAGTTAATGAAAAAAAAAAGTGTTCATAGCGGTAGCTAACAAAATGTTTGAATGGTAGTGTGCATAATTAGAATAATACTTATTTTTATCTTGAATTTATGACACTCAACTGTTTTTACGCGGGGAGTCCCAATCTCCTTCCTTGTTTTCCAGATCCTCCAGAAGCTAAAGTAAAAGGATATTCATAGCTCAGAGGATAAAATAGGAATCACGTGAGGTCCCGAGGCCCACCCCACGGCGTCCACGGTGACGAGGCCCACGCCACAGCTTAAGTCAAGTCTTAGTGTTGACTTGGTATTTACGTACCGCATTTTTAAAATGTGGCTACCCCTATTCAGGCTGTTTTAGTTTTATTTCTAGACAATGCCCTCTTAGACAAATTACAGATTCAGGTACATCTTCTGAAGAAAGCTCAATTATTTGGGCTGACACCTATGTAAAGGTTTGTTTCATTACCGAAATCGAGGATGATAGTTTCTTAAGTATCAGATTATCACGATTGCTGACTGAGCTGCAATGTTGAAAGTACAAAAATACTATTTTATTTTTATTCTCTACCGGTTTCGATTTTTACAGCCATCTTGAAGGAGAAAAACATTGTACATCAGTGGGTCAACCATACATTTCCGTCTTACATGAGCCATAACTATGTAGAACATACATAATTATTATAACAAGTCTTCCTTAACAGAGTCGTGGGAAGAGAAACTCCTCGACATCTTAGGTGAAGACCAGTACGATTTTAAAGAGGTATAGGCACCAGATATGCAGTTTTGACATTTCAGTTGATAATTGGTAACCCCCCCCCCCCCCCCCATGAACCATGGACCTTGCCGTTGGTGGGGAGGCTTGCGTGCCTCAACGATACCGATAGCTGTACCGTAGGTGCAACCACAACGGAGGGGTATCTGTTGAGAGGCCAGACAAACGTGTGGTTCCTGAAGAGGGGCAGCAGCCTTTTCAGTAGTTGTAGGGGCAACAGTCTGGATGATTAACTGATCTGGCCTTGTAACACTAACCAAAAAGGCCTTGCTGTTCTGGTACTGCGAACAGCTGAAAGCAAGGGGAAACTACAGCCGTAATTTTTTCCGAGGGCATGCAGCTTTTCTGTATGATTAAATGATGATGGCGTCCACTTGAGTAAAATATTCCAGAGGTAAAATAGTCCCCCATTCGGATCTCCGGACGGGGACTACTCAAGAGGACGTCGTTATCAGGAGAAAGAAAACTGGCGTTCTACGGATCGGAGCGTGGAATGTCAGATCCCTTAATAGGGCAGGTAGGTTAGAAAATTTAAAAAGGGAAACGGATAGGTTAAAGTTAGATATAGTGGGAATTAGTGAAGTTAGGTGGCAGGAGGAACAAGACTTTTGGTCAGGTGAATATAGGGTTATAAATACAAAATCAAATAGGAGTAATGCAGGAGTAGGTTTAATAATGAATAAAAAAATAGGAGTACGGGTAAGCTACCACAAACAGCATAGTGAACGCATTGTTGTGGCCAGGATAGACACGAAGCCCACGCCTCCTACAGTAGTACAAGTTTATATGCCAACTAGCTCTGGAGATGATGAAGAAATTGATGAAATGTATGATGAGATAAAAGAAATTATTCAGGTAGTGAAGGGAGACGAAAATTTAATAGTCATGGGTGACTGGAATTCGAGAGTAGGAAACATTGTAGGTGAATATGGATTGGGGCTAAGAAATGAAAGAGGAAGCCGCCTGGTGGAATTTTCCGCAGGGCATAAACTTAATCATAGCTGACACTTGGTTCAAGAACCATGAAAGAAGGTTGTATACATGGAAGAACCCAGGAGGTACTAAAAGGTATCAGATAGATTATATAATGGTAATACAGAGATTTAGGAACCAGATTTTAAATTGTAAGACTTTTCCAGGGGCAGATGTGGACTCTGACCACAATCTATTGGTTATGAACTGTAGATTAAAAATGAAGAAACTGCAAAAAGTTGGGAATTTAAGGAGATGGGACCTGGATAAACTGAAAGAACCAGAGGTTGTACAGAGCTTCAGGGAAAGCATAAGGGAACAATTGACAGGAAGGGGAGAGGAAATACAGTAGAAAAAGAATGGGTAGCTTTGAGGAATGAAATAGTTAAGGCAGTAGAGGATCAAATAGGTAAATAGATGAGGGCTAGTAAAAACCCTTGGGTAACAGAAGAAATAATGAAATTAATTGATGAAACGAGAAAATATAAAAATGCAGTAAATGAAGCAGGCAAATAGGAATACAAACGTCTCAAAAATGATATCGACAGGCAGTGCAAATGGCTAAGCAGGAATGGCTAGAGGACAAATGTAATGATGTAGAGGCTTATCTCACTAGGGGTAAGATAGATACTCCCTACAGGAAAATTAAAGAGACCTTTGGAGAAAGGAGAACCACTTGCATGAATATCAATAGCTTTGATGGAAACACCGTTCTAAGCAAAGAAGGGAAAGCAGAAAGGTTGAAGGAGTCTATAGAGGGTCTATACAAGGTCGATGTACTTGAGGACAATATTATGGAAATGGAAGTGGATGTAGATAAAACTGGAGATATGATACTGCGTGAAGCGTTTGACAGAGCACTGAAAGACCTGAGTCGAAACAAGGCCCCCCGGAGTAGACAACATTCCATTAGAACTACTGACGGCCTTGAGAGAGCCAGTCCTGACAAAACTCTACCATCTGGTGAGCAAGATGTATGAGACAGGCGAAATACCCTCAGACTTCAAGAAGAATATAATAATTCCAATCCCAAAGAAAGCAGGTGTTGACAGATGTGAAAATTACCGAACTATCAGTTTAATAAGTCACAGCTGCAAAACACTGACGCAAATTCTTTACAGACGAATGGAAAAACTGATTAGTTTGGATTCCGTAGAAATGTTGCAACACATGAGGCAATACTGACCCTACGACTTATCTTAGAAGAAAGATTAAGGAAAGGCAAACCTATGTTTCTAGCATTTGTAGACTTAGAGAAAGCTGTTTACAATGTTGAATGGAATACTCTCTTTCTAATTCTGGAGGTGGCAGGGGTAAAATACGGGGAGCGAAAGACTATTTACAATTTGTACAGAAGGCAGATGGCAGTTATAAGAGTCGAGGGACATGAAAGGGAAACAGTGCTTGGGAAGGGAGTAAGACAGGGTTGTAGCCTGTCCCCGATGTTATTCAATCTGTATATTGAGCAAGCAATAAAGGAAACAAAAGAAAAGTTCTGAGTAGGTATTAAAATCCATGGAGAAGAATTAAAAACATTGAGGTTCGCCGATGACATTGTAGTTCTGTCAGAGACAGCAAAGGACTTGGAAGAGCAGCTGAACGGAATGGATAGTGTCTTGGAAGCAGGGAATAAGATGAACGTCAACAAAAGCAAATCGAGGATAATGGAATGTAGTCGAATTAACCAGGATGATGCTGAGGGAATTAGATTAGGAAATGAGACACTTAAAGTAGTAAAGGAGTTTTGGTCTTTGGGGAGCAAAATAACTGATGATGGTCGAAGTAGAGAAAATATAAAATGTAGACTGGCAATGGCAAGGAAAGCTTTTCTGAAGAAGAGAAATTTGTTAACGTCGGGTATAGATTTAAATGTCAGGAAGTCGTTTCTGAAAGTATTTGTATGGAGTGTAGCTTCGTATGGATGTGAAAGATGGACGATAAATAGTTTAGCCAAGAAGAGAATAGAAGCTTTCGAAATGTGGTGCTACAGAAGAATGCTGAAGATTAGATGGTTAGATCACATAACTAATGAGTTGGTATTGAATAGAATTGGGGAGAAGAGGAGCTTGTGGCACAACCTGACTAGAAGAAGGGATCGGTTGGTAGGACATGTTATGGGACATCGAGGTATCACCAATTTAGTATTGGAAGGCAGTGTGGAGGGTAAAAATCGTAAAGGGGTACCAAGAGATGAATACACTAAGCAGATTCAGAAGGATGTAGGTTGCAGTCAGTACTGGGTGATGAAGAAGCTTGCACAGGATAGAGTAGCATAGAGAGCTGCATCAAACCAGTCTCAGGACTGAAGACCACAACAACAACGTCAATTGGTAAAGACATAAGAATAATCGAGATACTTTTCATGGGACGTGTCAACCAAGAAAAACCTTTAAAAAGTGTAAAGTCGTGTAAAGAGATCGACATTCTAAGAAAACACAACACAGAAGCTGTCTTGCAGAGGAGACGAGGTACTGGTGGAAGTAAAGCTGTGAGGAGCAGTCATGAGTCGTGCTTGGGTAACTAAGTCGGTAGAGCACTTGCCCGCGAAAAGCAAAGATCCTGAGTTCGAGTCTCGGTCCGGCACACAGATTTAATCTGCGAGGAAGTTTCATAACTGCGCACTTTCCACCGCAGAATGAAAATTTCATTCAGGACAATTCCTTCGTGGAGAAAATCATCACGCTTGGCGACACTTGGTTTTATCACTACGAACCTTCCACAAAACGATTAAGTGAAGTAGTCCAGATGGAGGTTACCGCTTTCACGACTTTGTCAACATTCAAGAAATGTTACGCGCAAATTGAACAACGTCCCAGAGTTTTTCGGCAGTTTCATTTGGTTGTACGTGTGGTGTCACCACCAGACACCACACTTGCTGGGTGGTAGCCTTTAAATCGGCCGCGGTCCGTTAGTATACGTCGGACCCGCGTGTCGCCACTATCAGTGATTAGGGACCGAGCGCCGCCACACGGCAGGTCTAGTCTAGAGACTCACTAGCACTTGCCCCAGTTGTACAGCCAAATTAGCTAGCCGTGGTTCTCTGTCTACATACGCTCTCATTTGCCGAGACGACAGTAGCCTTCAGCTACGTCATTTACTACGACCTAGCAAGGCGCCATATTAAGTTACTACGCATGTTTTCAGAACAGATAATATTGTGAATCATGTACGGTCAAGAGCGACGTTCATCATTAATGGATTAAAGTTAAGTATCAAACTAATTCCGTCCGCTTTCTAAATTGTAATTCCTTGTCATGTTCCAGACCTCACGTCAGTATAGTCCTTCCCTCCTCACGCCAGCCTGCGTGAGCTAAAACGCGTGCATTTCGATCAGCTCTAGTAACACGGTGTTGGCTCTTCTGCCAGCACAACAGTACGAATGTTCCGTCCGTTGCCCTGAAGTACGTAGATTACTCGAAGCGTTAAATCATCATCTTAACATCTGTCTAATTTTTCAATCAGTTGCCCTCGAAGCATTCTGGATTGATGGGCCAGAGCAACCACTACCTCACATCGCAGGAGTGGAAACCTTGGGGGGAATGGTGACTGCGCAGGGCGAATGGTGAGCGCCTCATTTCGCTTTCAAGGAAAGAATTTAGCTTGATATCCATTTATTATGCATTATAGATTTTCGGAGAGGTCTGTAACTGCACTTGAATATTGAGATGGTGTTTATCATTTACCACTTACCATCACCTGGAAGTACAGTACATAATCAATTCAACATTGTAATAATCGACGTAACACAAGCTGCTGTAGTGCCTAGGCAGCAGATCAGGAATCAAAACCTAGTAAATGTGAAGCCTAATAAATTTGGAAAAGTAGTTGAAATATACTCTGACTGGCCAAAACCTGATTAATGTAGGATAATTAAATTTCTGGAATACATTTGTCTAGGTAATTTACTTAAGAGATTGATATTGCCAAAGTACAGTTTAAGGTAAGCCCTAGATATATCATCGCAAATATGAAATTCTGTTACATTAATAACCAGTGTAACCCCCAGAATGTTGAGTGCGCCCGCATCTCGTGGTCGTGCGGTAGCGTTCTCGCTTCCCACGCCCGGGTTCCCGGGTTCGATTCCCGGCGGGGTCAGGGATTTTCTCTGCCTCGTGATGGCTGGGTGTTGTGTGCTGACCTTAGGTTAGTTAGGTTTAAGTAGTTCTAAGTTTTAGGGGACTTATGACCACCGCAGTTGAGTCCCATAGTGCTCAGAGCCATTTGAACCATTTTTTTTGTTGAGTGCGAGCATGCAAACGTGTGTGCATTGCATTGTATTGTACAGGTGCCGGATGTCAGTTTGTGGCCAGGAGTTCCATGCCCGTTGCATTTGATCGGAGGGGCGGTTAATGCTGTTTGGGGATGACGCAGCAGTTGTCGTCTGATGACGTCCCACGTGTGCTCGATTAGAGACAGATTTGGTGATTGAGCGCGCCAGGCAACACGTCGCCAGTCTGTAGAGCATGTTGGGTTATGGCAACGGTATGTGGGTGAGCGGTATCTTGTTGTTGGGAAACACCCCCTGTAATGCTGTAAGTGGATAGCAGCACAACAGGTCGAATCACCCGATTTACGTACAAATTTCCAGTCAGCGTGCATGGGGAAGCCACTAGGATTCTACTGCTATCATACGAAATCACACTCCGGACCACAACTTAGGGTATAGATCGAGTGCATCTGGCACACAGAAAAGCTGGTTGCAGGATCTCAACTGGCCCCCTTCTAAGCAACACACGGCCATGACTGGCACCGAGGCAGAACCAGCTTTCATCAGCCCTCCAATGAACTCTCGCTGGACACCTCTGAAATTTCAAACCTTGTTGGCTTAGGGTCAGTGGAATTGAAGCTCCAGGATGTATAACTCAGAGCTATCGTTGAAGTAACAGATTTGTAACATTGGGTTGTGTCACGATGTCGCCAACTGTTGCTGCAGGTGCAGTTCGATGCACCAGATCCATACGCCGAATATGATGCTCTTCCCAGTCGTCGGTAGTGCCACTGATCCCGGTCTTCTTGCGACTGAGCTTTTTCGTGACCACCACTGCCAGCAATCATTTGAAGTCTGTCTGCAATATCGCAGAAGAATCATCTAGCTTCTCGTATCCCTGTTACACGGTACACCATTATTCCAGTGTGTCTAACTAGCAGTCACGTTGTCTGCACGCTCTCAACTGGCCTCTCTCTAACCAACATGCAACCAACACTGGCCCAGAGGCAGAACCAACTTTCGTCAACATACCTCCACCTGCCCTCTAGTGAGACACCACTGAAGTCGCAATGCTGATAGTTTGGGGTCAGTGAAATGATCGCTACATGACGTCTAGTTCGGAGCTGTCATTGAAGTACCCGATTTGTAACAGTTCGTTGCGTCACTGTGATGTCAACTGCTGGTCAAATTATTGCTGTAGGTGCAGTACGATGCGCGAGAGCTATATGCGAAATACGATGGTATTCCGTATAGGTATTTCCACGTGAGTGACTGGAGCCGGGTCATCTTGCGACAGTACGTTATCGTGACCACCGCTGTCAGAAATCAGGTGTAGTGACTACATTCCTGCCAACTATTTTTGCATCGTCGCAGAAGGAATAACCAGCTTCTTGTTGCCCTTCTACTTGATCGCTTTCAAACTGAGTGAGGTGCTGATATAGGCGTCTTTGTCGTCAAGGCATGTTTGACTAACATGAATTCACCTCGTCCAATCTCAAAAGAAAGTATCATGTCCAATACAGCGTGTATTTCAAGCAAACCTAATGTGCATTGTAACAGTGGCGCTACTAGCGCCAGTCTTAGGCGACTGGAGAGTAATTTACATTGCCCTCATCTTTCAGATGCAGAAACACTTCTATCAACTTCCGTTTATGTCGCTCCTTCTTGGAGTTGCGATTCTTTTCCTTCATTGTTTATATAAATGAAATATAAACACGACATATACTCTACTGCCCATTAAAATTGCTACGCCAAGAAGAAATGCAGATGACAAACGGCTATTCAATGAACAAATATATTATACTAGAACTGACATGTGATTACATTTTCACGCAATTTGGGTGCATAGATTCTGAGAAATCAGTTCCCAGAACAACCACCTCTGGCCGTAATAACGGCCTTGATACGCCTGGGCATTGAGTCAAACAGAGCTTGGATGGCGTGCACAGGTATAGTTCCCCATGCAGCCTCAACACGATACCACAGTTCATCAAGAGTAGTGACTGGCGTATTGTGACGAGCCAGTTGCTCCGCCACTATTGACCACACGTTTCCAGTTGGTGAGAGATCTGGAGAATGTGTTGGCCAGGGCAGGAGTCGAACATTTTCTGTATCCAGAAAGGCCCATACAGGATCTGCAACATGCGGTCGTGCGTTATCTTGCTGAAATGAATGGGATCGAATGAAGGGTAGAGCCACGGGTCGTAACACATCTGAAATGTAACGTCCACTGTTCAATGTGCCGTCAATGCGAACAAGAGGTGACCGAGACGTGAAACTAATGGCACCCCATACCACCACACCGGGTGATACGCCAGTATGGCGATGACGAATACACGCTTCCAATGTGCGTTCAAAGCGATGTCACCAAACACGGATGTAACATCATGATGCTGTAAACAGAACCTGGATTCGTCCGTAAAAATGAGGTTTTGCTATTCGTGCACTCAGGTTCGTCGTTGAGTACACCATCGCAGGCACTCCTGTCTGTGATGCAGCGTCAAAGGTAACCGCAGCCATGGTCTCCCAGCTGATAGTGGCTGCACGATCCGTTACAGCCATGGGGATGAGATGCCTGTCATCTCCACTGCTAGTGATACAAGGCCGTTGAGATCCAGCACGGCGTTCCATATTATCCTCCTGATCCCACAGATTCCATATTTTGCTAACAGTCATTGGATCTCGACCAACGCGAGCAGCATTGTCGCGATACGATAAACCGCAATTTCGATAGGCTACAATTCGACCTTTATCAAAGTTGGAAACATGATGGTACGCATTTCTCCTCCTCACACAAGGCATCACAACAACGTTTCACCAGGCAACGCCGGTCAACTGCTGTTTGTGTATGAGAAATCGGTTGGAAATTTTCCTCATATCAGCACGTTGTAGGTGTTGCCACCTGTGCCAACCTTGTGTGAATGCTCTGAAAAGCTAATCATTTGCATATCACAGCATCTTCTTCCTGTCGGTTAAATTTCGCGTCTGTAGCAAGTCAAATTCGTGGTGTAGCAATTTTAATGGCCAGTAGTGTAATAATTACGTGGCCACAGAAACTACTATAGATACTCCACACATTTTAATATCGATACAGTTCGGTGAGCTCTAAATCAGAAATGTCGAGTTTCCCTGCAGTGTTGACATTTTCCAAACCGGTATCACGAGGCGAGTTACGAATATTGGCATTACCGCCGAGTTTCCCTATTACCCTCACCGGCGTCGGCAAGCAGTGAAGACGGTGTTGTTTCTCTCCCGATGCGCCCTGTGCAGTTTTCCGATCAGCTCGGGCGAGTGTATTCAGAGCGCGACGGCAACACCAGCGGCGCCGGCGCATAAAAAGCAGGTCTCTGCGCCGCTCCGCGCCGCGCCGCGCCGGGTCATATATCTAGGCTCGTATCTGGCTGGCTGTGCCGGCGCTGTATTTCTCGGTACGTGCCGGTGTGGCGCGCCGCGGCGCGGCAAGGCGCAAGAAGCCCGGCCGCCTTCTCCTGGGAGCGGTCAGGGCTGAGCGGCGGGTCCGCCGTCTGCTGCTTTATGGCTGCCGTAAATCACCGCCACGTACAGAATCCGCGCATCGCAACAGTTGGCGCTGCGCTTCCGCGTCACGCGGTGTCAGAAAAATCAGGGATGCAGTTGTACTCGGTCCCGAATTGCATATCGCGTGAGTTCAACGAGGGCGCGAGGTTCGGTAAAAATATCCAACGTGTTTGCGCTGTACAAATCAATTAATTCTGACGTTTCGTTCTCTTATCTTGCGGACATATGTAATACTGCTTTTTTTTTTTTTTTAAATCCTTACTGGACTCTCCAAGCTCAAATCTGCAATCCGGAAGCTGTAATATTTAATAAAATTTTTCATGGAGAGAAAACGGTCCGGATAAATGTTTTTGGAGCCGACACTGTTTGTGTCTATTTTTCAAATACCGTGGGATCTGTTCTCCATACTTACACTACTGTCCATTAAAATTTCTACACCACGAAGATGACGTGCTACAGACGCGAAATTTAACCGACAGGAAGAAGATGCTGTGATATGCAAATGATTGGCTTTTCAGAGCATTCACACAAGGTTGGCGCTGGTGGCGACACGTACAACGTGCTGACATGAGGAAAGTTTCCGACCGATTTCTCATACACAAACAGCAGTTGGCCGGCGTTGCCTAGTGAAACATTGATGTGATGCCTCGTGTAAGGAGGAGAAATGTGTACCATCACGTTTCCGACTTTGATAAAGGTCGGATTGTAGCCTATCGTGATTTCGGTTAAACGTATCGCGACATTGCTGCTCGCTTTCGTTGAGATCCAATGACCTAGCAGAATATGGAATCGGTGCGTTCAGGAAGGTAATACGGAACGCCGTGCTGGATCCCAACGGTCTCGTATCACTAGCAGTCGAGATGACAGGCATCTTATCAGCATGGCTGTAACGGATCGTGCAGGCACGTCTCGATGCCTGAGTAAACAGATGGGGACGTTAGCAAGACAACAACCATCTGCACGAACAGTTCGACGACGTTTGCAGCAGCATGGACTATCAGCTCGGAGACCATGGCTGCGGTTACCCCTCACGCTGCATCAGACAGGAGCGCCTGCGATGGTGTACTTAACGACGAACCTGGGTGCACGAATGGGAAAACGTCATTCTTTCGGATGAATGCCTGTTCTGTTTACAGCATCACGATGGTCGCATCCGTGTTTGGCGACATCGCGGTGAACGCACATTGCAAGCATGTATTCGTCATCGCCATACTGGCGTATCACCCGACGTTATGGTATGGGGTACCATTGGTTACACGTCTCGGTCACCTCTTGTTCGCACGTTACGTTTCAGATGTGTTAAGACCCGTGGCTCTACCCTTTATTCTATCCCTGCGGACCCTACATTTCAGCAGGATAATGCACGAAGGCATGTTGAAGGTCCTGTACGGGCCTTTCTGGATACAGAAAATGTTAGACTGCTGCCCTGGCCAGCACATTCTCCAGATCTCTCACCAATTGAAAACGTCTGGTCATGGTGGCCGAGTAACGGGCTCGTCACAATACGCCAGTCACTACTCCTGATGAACTGTGGTATCGTGTTGAAGCTGTATAGGCAGCTGTACCTGTACACGCCATCCAAGCTCTGTTTGGCTCAATGTCCAGGCGTATCAAGGCTGTTATTACGGCCAGAGGTGGTTGTTCTGGGTGCTGATTTCTCAGGATCTATGCACCCAAATTGCGTGAAAATATAATCACATGTCAGTTCTAGTATGATACATTTGTCCAATGAATACCCGTTTATCATCTGCATTTCTTTTTGGTGTAGCAGTTTTAGTGTCCAGTAGTGTACTTTCTGCTTTCCGCATCTTCTTGTACCAGGGGCCGTCATATTAATCAGGGTTTAGCAATGTTAAACACCTTTCGTGTCATCGCCCATTCCCCCAATCCCTCTTCCGCCTTCCCATCGGGACGGAAATTATATATCCTATGTGATAACGTCTACCGTTATCCATGAGAAAGTGCGAGAACGTTTTCGAATAGTGTAACTGAGGTAGCGCGTGGTTTGCAGCCCGCTTTCTCCCAGTTGGATGTGGGAAAATATCTGTTGCACCTGCCAAAACTGTGCAGGAGTGCGATTGGAAACTAGAACACGTAAAATAATAAACCATTTCGTTACACGGTAGATACTAAGATCTACTTAACTTTGTATACGCAGAGGACTGTGCTGAGTGTTTACAACTGCGTCTGAATATTCAAGTATCACTGGATACAGACAGTTTTACAATACTCTTCACCCGAAGTACATATACATAATATTCACGGGTAAAGTTCAGCAGTACACATGAAATACACTGATGCGGTGTCTAAGGCGCCGCTGTCATGCACTAGGTGCGAGCCTTGCTCTGCTTGCCCGTATATCGGGGTCTCGAGGAAGTGGCGATGCGAAGCCCAGAGAGGGTGTGGCTTATGCCAGCACCGCCCATTCTTCGTTGTAGTATGCAGCGATTCGTATCTTGTCCTATCGATGTAAGGAGTCTCGAGGAAGTGGCGGTGCAAAGCTCAGAGAGGGTGTGGCTTATGCCAGCACCGCCCATTCGTCGTTGTAGTATGCAGCGATTCGTATCTTGTCCTATCGATGTAAGGTGTCGACTGTGCTACGGTGCCCGTATTCTTGGACGATACCGCATTGTATGTTGCCTTAAGTGAGTAATCCGTACCAAACAAAATAAGACTGATAGCTTAATAAACCAAACTTTAAAGTGATGTCGACCCGCATCACGAAACTTCCGAAGGCTACAGAAGAAATGGAGATCACCATTTGCAGAAGCTGAACAGTTTCAAATAGATCATGTGGCATTATCCAAACGAATCCTGACGGAGATTACCTGTCTCAAAGTAAAAACGAGAAGTTTTCAAAAGTAAAATTCCCAAATACTACTCGAGCAAAGAACCGCAGTAAAACGCAGAAAGTACAGAAGGTAAACAGAACTACAAAAAGTCTATTATATTCAGAAAACAATGAGACAGTGAAGAACAGAAGAACATTTCCCCTAAAAATTATGAAAGTTGCCGTGTAAATGGCCCCTCTAACAGGTCTCAGACGCATATTGAGGAATGTCCTAAGCAAAATGATGCAGGGAGTGAAAGTCATTATACTGGCACAAACAGGAAGAAATTTTTCGAAACTACAAGGACAAAAAGAATTCAACAACCAAAATATTAAGAAATGCCAGAGGAACATTCAGCATGAACCAAATTAAAATCTACTTAAAAATCCTTTCAGAAAAACAACACAATAGGCTTTTACAAATTGTGTAAGAAAGACCTATAGATATATTAATCTCCAAGTTTATACTTCAGGAAAGAACATGGAGAATTAGCTCTGAACTAGGCAGAGAGCTGTGGACTGCTACTGACTACTTGGAAAAACTGCTCAACTGCGAAGAACCAAGGGAATGATAGACCTTCCTTCTACGTGAAATCCAAAACGTAATTTCTTCACCTCTATTTTCGAAGAAGCACAGGTAACTGACAAAATTTAAAGAGTAGACGGCGTATTGTCATCGAAGTGAAAAACGAAGTTCAAACGTAAAAGAAGTGTTACATAACACAGCTCTAAACATTTGAGATACAGAAGAAATATCGGAAGGATGGAAATTTGCTAATCCCACCCGTCTCCCCCACAACCCCCCCCCCCCCCCCCCCCCGCGCAGTAAAAGAGACTAAAAATATGCTAACAATTAAAGGGGAACGCCGCTCCTCCCAGCAACTTATAAAGATTTTTCTGCAGAAATACTGACAAAGATCATAATCCAAGTCAACAAACATATACGGGAATCTGAAGGAGTTTTCGCAAAGGAATATCATTTGTAGACCAAATCTTCACTGCATTCAACAATGAGGCACGGCACATTGACGAGGTTAAAGTAACAGTAAGCCACCATTTTCATGGATTTTGAAACCGCTTACGGTCTTATCGATAGAGCGGGCATGTTCTCTACGCTGTAAAATTTTGGACTCCGTAATCAACTACTTACTTTGATTAAGCAATCTCTCACGAATACTAAATCATAAGTTGAATTCCAAGGCAAAATTTCTGAATCATTTGCAATCAGAAGTCCGGCAAGGGAATGGACTCTCCCCTCCCTTCACAACTTAATTCCATTCTGGCGAAACTTCGCGCTAGAAAATCGGAAATAAGTTAACAAATAGAACTACAAACAAGACACAAATAAATAAAAATCTTCTGCTTAGCCTTTGCACATGACACTGCAAAGTTTGCCTAAGATACAGAGTAAGCTACCACTCAAATAAACCTATTCGTAAGAATATATGAGAGAAAACAGACCTACAACCTTGACACCTTGACACCCAGAACAGAATATGCAACGACAAGTGCGTAGGACGATGGCGAGGGGGGGGGGGGAGAATTAAATAAATTAAAATCTTAAATACCACTAAGAAATCTGTCATAGCTGTCATATTTCATTAATGTAAGAGAACAGGGGAGAATGTTGAAAATTTATTTAAAATAAGGAATGAGGAGATTCTCTGCAGAATCGATACGAAAGGTACAAATGGAAAGCGCTGACAACAAGAAGGATGATAGTAAACTTTTTAGAACCTCAAATGACTGTTCTCTCTTTCTTTAGTTATTGTCCGGCAATCTGCCATCTCTTTTAAGTGAGACTGAGATGAATGCGGTTAGAGTTTTAAGATTTTGTAATGTATCCAATTGGTCTCCAAACATTTTAGGGAGCTGTTGTTAATGTGTTAAGAGGGTGATTTGCTCACCCACGTTTTTTATAGTGGGCTGTCATTCACATACCCCTGCGTGTTTATTTCGGCTCTTCTGTGGTTTTACTTCTGTTTCAATTCCAGGCTTCGCACCTTTCACCCTTCTCCACAATACGAAGTTCGCATGTCAGTTCCTTTGGGCATATGAAATCAATGGAGAACAAGTGATTAACCTAAAGATTCTTCCATTTTTTCCAAAGGAGAAAGGAATCAAAGTTCTGAAGGTATTCAAAGAGACTTAAGAGAGACGAACATAACTGTAGAAAACATTTAAACGCAGAAAAATTCCCATCGCAAATAAAAACCTCCAAGAGTTCTTTCAGGAGAAGAGAGGACCCATGGAATAATCTTCATCCAGGAACATAATCAACAGTGGAGCACGATTCTGAAGAAGTACGAGGAAGAGTGGAAGAAAAACTTGATTCGAAAGAGAATTGTATTATGTGGTCCGCAGTTGGTCGAACTGGACACAAGAGGAATAAAGCAAAGGCTAGAAACAACGATGAAACCAAACGGAATCTGCTACCTTGCAGCATGAGAATTTGTATGATGTTACCCACCAAAAGCCATCAGAGACGTAGTAGCATTTCCTCCTATCGTATAAACTTAAATGAATGGAATACTTTACGTTTTTGTGTAGGTTGTGCCGAACATCTATTAGGAAACTTAGAAATGCATTGAATAATGCGCAGCTACACACTCTCTGTGTTGTAGCAATCGATTTTGAACTATACTCGAACCATCCTCTGGGTTCCTCTATCAGAGGAAAAAGTTATACACCAGTTATGAATGATTATACTATGGAGGTTCCTCTCAGAGACAGGTTGAAATGTACTCGCAGAAGCGTTAATCAACTGCGCATCAGATAAATACAACCTTTTACGATCGGTTTCAAATGTTCCACTGCTGAGTTATTCAGTCGACAATCTACTATACATCCTGCAAAAGATGTGGAACGAAACCGTGAGAGGTGTCCACTGCTAAAAACCTTCGAATAATGTTATGCTACACAAATGTCATACGCGTAGTGTGTTGACATATTTCATCTAACACTAAGCCAAAAATGTCAAGTTGCCTATACAACCATAAATCATTGCAGAGGGTAAACACGACATTAGCTGCTGTTTGTCACAGGTCTACAACTCAAATCATGTCATGTAGAAAAACGTTTAGAATTTAAAATGTAAGAGCCGTCTGTTTATAAAAAGAAATTTTGCTTACCAAATCGAAGGTCACTAAAAAACTAAACTATGAGAATACACTCGGCTGCAATAATCTTTACGTAACCTGAACAATGCAGTATGTTTCGGTTACTGTAGGCAATAAATAGTATATGTCTTAGGGCGTAGCCTACAACAGCCGTGTTTAAATCACAGTTAACAAATGCTCCTGAATAGTTTTAATAGCCTAAAATTAACAATATTACTGTAGTGCATGCAATGAAAATTTAGCAACACCTGTGTTTTAACCTGGCAATGAAGCCACTGTCAGGAAATCACAGAATGCCAAATATGTATTCAAGTACTTATTCACACTTTATACAAAAAGTCCGTGACACCATGAGTGCCAAAGTACGCTACAAATAATTGATATGTAACCTACCAATGAAATAGCTCAAAGATTTCAGAAAATCTTATCCGGATGAACCTTTGGGATGGCATAAACCTCTAACTCTTCCACAAGGAGAACAGAATATTTCTTAAATCACGAAATATATTTCCAGACTGCTACTAGAATCGGGGTTTATTGGATCCATCGAGCAGTCGCCTAAACGAAGTATAGAAGTCTCTGAGACGTAAAAACACAAATAAGAAAAAGCCTTTTAAATGCGGTTTACAGAAGGATGTTGAAAACATGTTGGACTGATAAGAAATAAGGAGCTATCCGCAGACTCTGCAACCAATCAAATATGAGAAAAACTGACTAAAAGAAGGGACAGAATGATGTGTTACATCGCATGAAAAAAAATTGTCTGGTACCAGTGGGAGCTGTGGAGGCGAGAAACGTAGGGGAAGACAGAGATTTTAATACTCTGCACACCTACCCTTTATTTGTATTAAATGTTGTAACTTGAGAATTGCTCATTTTACTTGCTGCCCTACTAGTTTGGGCATAAGAGTCTTTGCTTTATCCCCGAGGAACACAAGCCACCGCAATGAAGTTTCTAGCCATGTGCCTAAGTGGCATGTCCCCTACTGAACTCCTACTCTCACTGTTCTACATAACTAGTTCAGTAATAGGGCCCATACAAGATTACGTGACCCGTGTAAAAAAACGCATTCTCGTTTCAGCGCTGCGTGAGCCCATCCCTCTGTTCCGAAGGTGCAGCCGCCTCAGTTGCTTGTCACCTATTGAATGAACCGTTCTTTAGGAACCTTGGCCACACTGTGGGAGCGGAGACGTGCGAATTGCTGTTGCACTGCGGTCCTTCTCGAATGATCTTAATGACATTATTCTGCAAGAAAAAACTGAATTACTCACACATCTCATAGTCCCGTTCATCAGCTTCATGAAAAATTACCTATCATTTCATTAACGGTCGCAGTTATTGTAATATTTCTATACTTAGTAAGGCACTGTGCGAAATTCGAATGGTTTGCAAAGAAACATATGAGTCACCATGAATCTGCGTTTCCTGCGTGCTAGATCATATATTGCTGCCTACGAAATGGAACTGCCATATTAACTTTTCCTTAAACATGAGACGAGATCTGTATCAGTTACCGCTCTAGAGAAAATGGATTGTATGTAGTGCACTCACTTCCGATCGTGCGCGCAAACAATAGCATGAAAATTAAATATTTATAACTGCCTCGTATCTCATACGCGGTTCGAAACACCAAAAATAATTTTCACAAAAGATAGCATGCAAAGCAGAGAGTATTTTGCCACGTAGCTAACATGCGAAACTTTCTTATCTAGTGTGATACATAACTAAAGATTTTTTCAATGAAATAATGTAATTCTTTGAAGGACGATCGATCGCTAGTGAAATAAGAATTAGTACGTGTTGCTAATAGAGTGAATGAAAGAATCACACTTTTATTTTGATACTGAGCACCAGCTTTTCAGAAGCTGCTGATCGGATTTTTTTCAGTTGTTTTGATTAATACTAGACTGTTTCGGGACTTCGTCGCATCTGCCACAGCATTAGCATGTCAGAAGGGTAAAATTGTGTTAACCCCACCGTTTCTCGTGAAAAGAAGCTATTTTCAACATGGCAACTATAGAAAGAAAAGAATATGTAAGTAACAGGTGAAAAAACGACTCCTGCAATTGCATTTTCTGCGAAATCCTGTACTCTTTGTTTTTCAATTATAAAGGGTTGACTTTTCGAATTATTTGTCATTGGCATGACCTGTTGATGCGATCGTTTCCAGAGTTGCTAGTTGCAGTGTACAATTTTTACGAGACCCGGGTTTGTGTGAAAGATTAAAAGGGAACAAGGAGCTGGTTGAAAAAATTCGGAATTTTTTTTAATTACGTAATTCGAATGTATATACATTGAAGGATTGCTCCCCAAAATATTATGCGCAGACACTAAATGTAACGGTTCTGTGAGAGTTTGAAGCCGAGTATGCACGGCACGTTTCGGCGTTAGACAACCGGTTCCGTGCTCACGTTCCCTATTTATACCGATATGAGTAACCCTGATTTGTTGGAGCGTAGTTTGGCGGTTTTGCTCAAAATGTGAACGAAAATTCCAAACGTCTCAATCGGAGATTCGCTTCAAAAATAACGTCCAGCCGAAACGGAATTGTCAGTATTGCTTCAAATTTGGTCGTATGTCTGTCCAGTGTAGGCCATACTGCATTAATGCAAGTGGGGAGAGCACTTCAAATAAAAGCAGGCCATGAAATGCGTCAATTCTGTGAAGACAGAGACGCAAGCGACGATGCGCTAAGAGACGAAAAGGGCTTTGAGGACGAAAATGAGAGTTTATCAGGTCAAATTAGCAGGAAGACGCCATTCACTAGGCCGGGCGATAGTTAATATGGACCAGGCGTCGATAATAGCCCGTAAGTTTTAATTTTGTCCTTTTTTTATATAATAAATACTCGTCAAACATAAACGCGTTTTTCTCAGAACCATCTTTTTCGACATGGTTGTTGTCGCGCTCGCAACAATTTTTATCCAATTTTAATGATTTTTGTCTCACTTGAAGCAAACTGAATTCTCTTCAGCTCATCTAGCCTATTTTTTATGTTATCCTTTATTATTTTTTCGACCGAGAAAGAGGGGTCCGAAAAACGGCCATATTTTTCAGATTTCTATAATTTCGTCAAAAATATTTTTTTTAATTGCAGATCTCTACGATGAACTAAAATTACGTCTGTAAGGATCAGGGTGATATGCTAATTTCATGTTTCAGATAACCACAACCGGAATTACAGCGACAACTGACGATCTACCTCCTTTCAATGCTGCCTCGGGAAAATCCCAATTACACAGTGAAAATATAATTTTTTTTAGTAAAAAATACTGATGAGAACTTCAATGCATACTTTATTCATTATAGCAAACCCCATTTGCCTATCAAACTCCAGTACGGAGAAAAAAATCTTGAATTTGAGCAATATTTTCGTACGTCACCCTGTCGTTCCCCTTAAGCTGGAGAACTGCACCTGCCCTAATGCAGTGTCGCGTCCACAACGGAGCCCCTAACACTTCTGTTGTCCCCTCCGCTACCGCGTCATCTGTGCTGCTGGGGGCCATTAAAACGATGATAAAGGCAGCCTGAAATAAGAAGCGGGTTGTATTAAACACAGAATTTTTTGTAAGGTCATAGACATCGTCCCTACTGTGTCTGAAGTTCATCCACAACACTTTCTCAATGAAAGCTTTTCATAATTTCGTTAGCGTCAGCCGTTGAATTTAGATTCAATACAGTTGCCGTAAAATATGATACGTTTTTCTCCTTTTTATATAATTAACATGAACCAAACCTTTTCGCGTCTATTTTTTCACGCTGTTGCGCTCTGTGGCGCTCGCCTGCGGCCAACTCTCTTAATCGAGTTTCGCGCACCAAATCGGCAGGCGCCAAAACACACCTACATTGGGATGATAGAGCACATCAGCTTCACCTGTGCTACTCCGGTTCCGTAGATATTCGATACGTAGGAACCGTATCGATATCTTTTGCCCTACAGTACATCCAGCAAATAATTGACGGTGTTTGGTCTGCTATTCTGAGATGAAAAAAGGCATGTAAAACCGGTCAGAAGACAGATGACGTAAAAAAAGAAGGTTTCCACCTATGATATCCGAACGCTGTTACCCAGTAATACTCATGGGGCATGTGAGCTGGTGGATGATTGTGGCATGGTCTGCCATAAGGGAAATATATCAATTCAGTTAAACACTCAGAGACTTAGTTTTGCATGAATTACATAGAATTTTGTAGGCAGGCCTGGAGATGCGGTCAATTAGCCTAACATTTAGGCCGACTACTCGTGAAGACCAGAAATTTCTGGCTGAGTTACGGTATGGCGCACATGTTCA
The DNA here is from genome assembly GCF_021461395.2 of Schistocerca americana. Lineage (NCBI taxonomy): Eukaryota > Metazoa > Arthropoda > Insecta > Orthoptera > Acrididae > Schistocerca > Schistocerca americana. Next base: position 397,105,297 of record NC_060123.1, on the reverse strand, counting down.
GTTTCACGACATACATTGATCAGCCAAAACATTATGATCATCAACCTACTATCGACCTATCAATATAAACCCGACCAGGCGGTAGCATCGTCACCTGTAAAATAATGGCTGCTAGTCAGTTAGACACACGCACGGCACATGAAGTATCAGTGAGCATGCTGTTCGTGTGGAGAATGGGGAAGTCGAGCGATCTGTCTGAGTTTGACCGAGGGCAGACTGTGATGGTCCAGAGGGTCGGCACGAGCACTTCAGAAACTGCGCGACTTGGGTGTTCGAGGAGTGCTTTGGTCGGTGTCTTCAACAAGTAGCGGAACCAAGGTGAAATCACGTCCAGAAGTCATGGTGTTGGGCAGCACCCCTCACTAGAGATGTCGGACATCGTAGGCTGGGCAGACTGGTAAAACAGGCCAGGCAGCAAGCTGTGGTGGAACTATCATTAGAATGTAATGTTGGGCAGAGTACAAGTGTGTCTGAACACTCCTAACGATGGGACTCCACTGCCAACGACCAATGCATTTGTCATGCTTAACACCACGACATCGGCACTACATCTCTTGTGGGTACATGACCGTCGACACTGGAAATGGACCCAGTAGCAGAGCGTTGCATGATCTGAAGAAGCCCAACATCTTCTTTATTACGCCGATGGCAGGGTGCCAATCCGCAGCCTTCCAGAGAACAGCTTCTTGACACCTGTACTGCAGGAAGGAGACGAGCTTCCAGAGGCTCCATTTTGCCCTGGGGACATTCTTGTGAGCATCCATGGGTCCGGTAGAGCTCGTGCAGGCACCGTGACGGCCAAGGAGTATCTTACAGTGGTGTGCAACCACTGTACGAAACTACTTAGTCGCCACGGACAACCCTTCATAACGCTCATGTTTCCCGACGGCAGTGACATATTTTAGCAAGCTAATCTGTCCCGTCACAAGGCCTGGAGCGCGATGGAGTGGTTCGAGGAACACAGTAATGACTTCCAACTAACGTACTGGCGCTGATCCCCCATCTCGCCAGATCTGAAGCCGATCGAACATATCTGGGATGTGAGTGAATGTGGCACCAGAGCTCATCGCACCCTCCACGGAATGATGGGAATTAAGTGACTTGTATGTGTAAATGTGTTGGAAACTCCCTCTAGCGAACTACCGAGGTGTCATTGCTCCCACACCACAACTAGTCGACGCCGTTTCCTGTGCGTACCGGCTATTAGGTAGATGGTCATAATGTTCTGGCTGATTAGTGTATGTATTATATTGCAGGGGTAGCATTTCTGAACCTTTTGCACTGATACTATTTCTTGTATAGGCTGATTCCTATTAAAGTTTAAAAATCCTCCTATGCGACGTACATGTCGCTGACACAAATAAATAATACCCCAAAAGTGAATGGCAAATGCCGAACATGTGTCTACACCAGATGACCTACCTCACTACACGTGTAGCGACTTGTCGATACTCTCGCTGGTAGAGCGATACACATTTTTATCTCACATTGTTCCCTTTGGCTATCTGATTCGTAAATTTAAACCGATTAATCGTCGTTTCGTTTTACCACTACTTCAAGCGCCACCGTGTCACATCGGATAACACACATATCAAAAAAAGTTTTGCATCACCCCGTTTCCCAGACCTCCTAAAGATAGACGTTGACTGTGGACATTGTATCACAGACACTGTCTCTTTGACATTTCAGAGATGTCACTAAACCCGCCCAAAGATGTAAACAACCGTGCATGAGCAGTGCCTGTTTGATGGAGATCCAGTCATTCCAACAGAAAAGAGGTACATGGCTCGTGTTGTATGTATTTCAACAATGCCTAGAAAATCAATACCGCCGTTCGATCGCGTTTGCATTTTTTCTTTGTGCCAGGAAGGGCTCTCAACATGGGAAGTGTCCAGGCGTCTCGGAGTAAACGAAAGCGATTTTTCTCAGACATGGAGGAGACCCAGAGAGACATGAACTGTCGATGACATGCCTCGCTCAGGCCACCCAAGGGCTACTGCTGCAGTGGATGACCGCTACCAACGGATTATGTCTAGGAGGAAACCACAAAGCAACGCCACCATGTTGAATAATGCATTTCGTGCAGCCAGAGGACATCGTGTTACGACTCAAACTGTTCTCAATTGGCTTCATGATGTGCACTTCACTCCCGACGTGCTTGGCGAGGTCCATCTTTGCAAGCACGGCACCATGCAGCGCAATACAGATGGGGCTCAGGATTGGCATCACGTTCTCTTCACCGATGATGACGATGAGCGTATGGCGTCAGTGGCCGGGAGTTCCCAGGCAGGAAGTTAGGCCCCCAAGTGTAAGTCTTATTGAGTGCGACGCCAAATTGGGCGACTTGCGCGTCGACAATGGGGATGAAATTATGTACAGCACAACACCTATCCCCCGAGGGGAGAAAATAACCCTCCCCAGCCAGGAATCGAACTCGCGCCCCCGTGCATAGCTCTTCACCGATGAGTTTCACATATGTCTTCAACCCCACAATCATCGGAGACGTGTTTGGAGGCAACCCGGTCAGGCTGGATGCCTTAGACGCAGTGTCCAGCGAGTGCAGCGAGGTGGAGGTTCTCTGCTGTTTCGGGGTGTCATTATGTGGGGCCGACGTATGCCGCTGACGGTTATGGAAGTCGCCATAACGGCTGTACGATACGTAAACGCCATCCACCGACCGATAGTGCAACCATTTCAGCAGCATACTGGTGAGGCATTCGTCTTCATGGCCGAAGATTCGTGCCCCCATCGTCCACATGTTGTGAATGACTTCCTTCAGGATAACGACATCGCTCGACTAGAGTGGCCAGCATGTTCTCCAGACATGGAACCTATCAAACATGCCTGAGATGGATTGAAAAGGGCTGTTTATAGACAACACGACCCATGCATCACTGTGAGGGATCTACGCCGAATCGCTGTTGAGGAGTTTGACAATCTGGACCAACAGTACCTTGATGAAGTTGTGGATAGTATGCCACTACAAATACAGGCATGCATCAGTGCAAGAGGACGTGCTACTGGGTATTAGAGGTACCAGTGTGTACAGCAGTCTGGGCCACCACCTCTGAAGGTCTCCCTGTATAGCGGTACAACACGCAATGTGTGGTTTTCATTAGTAATAAAAAGGGTGAAAAAGATGTTTATCTCTATCCCTATTTTCTGTACAGGGTCCGGAAATCTCGGAACCGAGGTGATGCAAAACATTTTTGATGTATGTACAAGAACGAAACCAGAGTAGCCTAGTGGAGTGGTGTGTAGCATTGTCCACTAACTCCGATGGTGGAACAGACAAGCCCAATTGCTGGTAGTGCGGCGAGATACGTCATCTGGTGACTCCACATGTTCAACATTTGTCATTCGCTTTTGGGGTATTTCCCACCATTCATGGGGCCCATATATCTACATTAAATTACTTCTCTCGGACCCATCTGCGTTGCTTTTAAACGTTAATAAGGATTATCCTGTACCTCTATCAACGAATAATTTGGTTCCAGTGCATTTCTCATTCCTTGACCGTTACTTCACAGGTAATTCTAATACAGAACGTTCATGTAAAGTGTCGTGCGGTACTACAAAGAACCGAAATATAAATATAATAAAAGAAAAGTTTAAAATTGCTTTATGGAGGACAATTAGACTCCAGAAAGAGGTACATTAATCTAAGTAACAAATGTAAGTGATTAAAACTGCCAGATCAGAGGTTAATATCAGCAAGAGGTAAACCATTGCACATGAAACCGGCAGAATCTCCAACGCATGCATGCCAACATACATGCATTGTGTTGTATAGGTGCCGAAAGTCAGTTTCTGGGATTGAGTTCCATGACTTTTGCACCTGGACTGTCAATACAGGTAGGTTTAAAACTCTTTGGCCTCCGATAATGTCCAATATGTGCTTGACTGGAGACGGATCTGGTCATCGATCAGGACAAGGCAACATGTCGACACTCTGTAGAGCGTGTTGTGTTAGCGTTGTCGTGCTGGAAAACACCAAGGAACTGGTGTTCATGAACGGCAGCACAACAGGTCGAATCATCGAATTCGCAGTTAGGTTGCATAGCGTAACCATGTGAGTGCTCCTGCAGTCATACGAAATCGCACCCTGGACCATAACTCCAGCACGCAGACAGGGTGTTTGCGCGCTCGCAACTGGCCGCCCTACAAGCAGCATACTAGCAACACGCCCAATGGCAGAACCAACTTTCGCCAGAAAACTCAGCAGACCTCCACCTGCCCGCTAATGAGCTCTCGCTTCACACCGCTGAAGTCGCAAATGGCGGTAGTTTGGGGTCAGGGAAATGCTCGCTACAGGGCGTCTGGCTCGTGCCTGTCCTGGAAGTAACCGATTTTCAACAGTTCGTTGCGTCACTGTGATGCCAACTGCTGCTCAGTTTATTGCTGCAGACGTAGTACGATGCGCCAGAGCCATACGCCAAACACAATGGTCTTCTCTATAGGTGATCCCACGTGGCTGTCCGGAGCTGGGTCTTTTTGCGACCGCATACTCTCGTGACCACCGCTGCCAGCAATCAGGTACAGCAGTGGCTACATTCCTGCACTATTGCAGAAGAAACATCCATCTTCTCGCAGCTCTTTTACTTGACCTCTTTCAAACTCAAGGAGGTGCTGATACAGACGTCTCATTCGTCTTAAAGGCATTTTTGACTAACATCAACTCTCCTCGTCCAATCTCGAAGGTAACTAACACTCACAACCGTTACAGCTTGTATTTGAAGCAAACCTGATTTGTATCTTCGTAGCGGTACTCTTAGCGCTACTCTTACGCAACTGGGTCGAAATCTGAATAGCCATTATCTTTCAGATATAGAAACACGTTTACCAACTTTCGTTTACGTCGCACAACTCCTTCTTGCTGTTGCGATGTTTTTTTTCCCTCTTAGTGTATTTCACCCATCATATGTTCCGCTATTGGACTTGTAGTGACAAATGCGGTCATTCTGAAGTCTCACACTCTTTTCATATTCTCAGGTTTCCTTTGATGTTCAACTTCTATGTGAGCGAATCACGTAATAGAGGACTAAGAAAAAAAATAAGAGGAAAAGTACGGAAAAACCATTGCATTGCCTGATGGACTAGACGATCTTTGGTAGAAACTATGGAGCACCTGTTCGACCGTTAACTATTTTGGGCAATCTACTTAGCACAGAATTCGTCTTCATGTAGAGAAAGATGAAACTTATTATCATCGAAATTGGGGAAGGTACAGCAGAAGCCGTGATCTACAATTATTTATTACGCTGAAGTCTAAAAAGATACCAGAAACAGAAAACAAAACCATGATGCGCTGCCATCAACTACTGATTGGTAACAGGGGATGAAATTTTTGAAAAAAGTGCACTTGCAGGACATATACCGCGATTGGAAATAGGGATCATATGCCTAAGGTACTTACATCTTCAACATTTTTTATGGATCACAAATAAGGATTTTTGGGGGTCTTCTTTATCTAAAACATGGATTTTTATGACAAATATTTTGAAGTTTATATAAGAAAAGAGTAACGTAATTTTTATAATTTCCAGCCTTTTTTATACGTAGCACAGTCATTCTTGCAAGCCATCATATTGAAATGCTCCACACACTTGTACACCAATTCTTGTATCTTGCGTTCACACTCATGATAAATTTTTCAGTAATGTACGAGGTGCATTCAATTTCTAAGGCCTCCAATTTTTTTTCTCCGGACTGGAAAGAGAAACATGCGCATTGTTTTAAAATGAAGTCGCGTTCATTGTCAATATGTTCCAGAGATGGCAGCACCGTACGGCAGATGGAATTTTACTGCCAGCGGCGAGAATGAGAACTGTTTTAAATATTTAAAGTGGCGACGTTTTCCTTACGTGAAGAGCGTGCAATCATTCGTTTTCTGAATTTGCGTTGTGTGAAACCAATTGAAATTCATCGACAGTTGAAGGAGACATGTGGTGATGGAGCTATGGATGTGTCGAAAATGCGTTCGTGGGTGCGACAGTTTAATGAGGGCAGAAAATCGTGTGACAACAAACCAAAACAACCTCGGGCTCGCACAAGCCGGTCTGACGACATGATCGAGAAAGTGGAGAGAATTGTTTTGGGGGATCGCTGAATGACTATTGAACAGATCGCCTCCAGAGTTGGCATTTCTATGGGGTCTGTGCACACAATCCTGCATGACGACCTGAAAATGCGAAAAGTGTCATCCAGCTGGGTGCCACGAATGCTGACGGACGACCACATGGCTGCCCGTGTGGCATGTTGCCAAGCAATGTTGACGCACAATGACAGCATGAATGGGACTTTCTTTTCGTCGGTTGTGACAATGGATGAGACGTGGATGACATTTTTCAATCCACAAACAAAGCGCCAGTCAGCTCAATGGAAGCACACAGATTCACCGAAACCAAAAAAATTTCGGGTAACCGCCAGTGCTGAAAAAATGATGGTGTCCATGTTCTGGGACAGCGAGGGCGTAATCCTTACCAATTGCGTTCCAAAGGGCACTACGGTAACAGGTGCATCCTAAGAAAATGTTTTGAAGAACAAATTCCGTCCTGCACTGCAACGAAAATGTCCGGGAAGGGCTGCGCATGTGCTGTTTCACCAAGACAACGCACCCGCACATCGAGCTAACATTACGCAACAGTTTCTTCGTGATAACAACTTTGAAGTGATTCCTCATGCTCCCTGCTCACCTGACCTGGCTCCTAGTGACTTTTGGCTTTTCCAACAATGAAAGACACTCTCTGTGTCCGCACATTCACCAGCTGTGCTGCTATTGCCTCAGCGATTTTCCAGTGGTCAAAACAGACTCCTAAAGAAGCCTTCGCCGCTGCCATGGAATCATGGCGTCAGCTTTGTGAAAAATGTGTACGTCTGCCGGGCCATTACGTCGAGAAGTTACGCCAGTTTCATCGATTTCGGGTGAGTGGTTAATTAGTAAAAAAAATCGGAGGCCTTAGAACTTGAATGCACCTAGTAGGTGGCTGTACATATTAAGACTTAAAAATCGTAATAGTTTTCGGATGCCCTTTAACAAAATACAAGATGGTATAGCACTCACTCACAAAATAACTGAAAAAGGAACTGCGAACCAGGTCGTGCAGAATCTGTGGACAACGCCTATATCATATTTCCCCACCACATGCACTTCGACCTTCCTCTTCGATGCAAGAAATGCGCAGTCTGTACTTTGGAATGGTGAAATCTGCCACAACTTGCGAAATCTCCGTTTGTGTATATGTAACTTTTTCGGGTGAAAAGAAGAGGTTTTTCCAGTGACTCATAAATGAGTACTGTGCCTACGGAAATCACTCCAGTAACCTCAAAGTCATTCCAACCGTTCTCCTGAATCTCCTTTGCTGAATGGAGAAGGTTGTTGTCACTGAACGGCTGATGTGAATGAAGGTAATTTTGATAACCGAATACATTACAATACTTAGTAATTAATTAGTAATACTAATTGCTTAACTGCGTTACGAAAGTGGAATTAAAATGAGAATTGTAAGAAATTAATGAACAAATAATATCCAGAACGAGCGTAGGGGATTGGTACTCTGGGGCTACGATATAGCTGATAGCACAAATAAGTGAATTAAATTTACACTTCGCGAGCGAGTGCTCTACTGACCTTCCTTTTAACTATAAGAAATGAGTCGTTATAAGGAGGGCAGGGGGCGAAGCGTGCAGGGGTCGCAACTCGAGGCCTGACTGCGACGTCCCCATCCCCAACCGCTACGACGGAAGTGACGGGAAAGGAAACAGGTAAAGGTAACGATAGAAATGGTTTTTTTATTTTTTATTTAACGGTTTCGTGTTTTTTAAAATATATATCGACGAGACATGAGGGAATCAGCGTATCAGACCGTTCGTAGGAGGAGGGAAGAACCGTACTGCAGCTTGCGACATCTCGAGCAGATGAACACAGGAATTAAAATTTAAATTAAGGAAAAAATGTGCATACGCCTTGCACACATTCAGGTCGCCGGCGTGGACGTACACCGCACCGTTTCAGAATGATCGTAAACGTGTCAAGTTGGCTACTCCCCACCTATAGGGGGCGATCGCTGAACGCGCGGGTACAAATAGTTCCCAAAGGTACGACGATATGTGGGGCAACGTTCGAGCATACCGTGAGCTTCCAGTATATGGTACCAAAAATCAAAGTTGGAGTGTGGGTGATTACCGAAAAGGTAGTCGATCGCCTGACCTCGGAACAGCGTGATAAGATGGTGTTTTTCTGGGGGGAAAGTGAGAAGCGTGTGAGAGAAGTAGGAGATTGGTGTGAACCGTTCTGGCGTGGCGCGGAAATAGCACGCCAATATAGATTGTATTTTATAAAATGCATTTTAACCGTCTGCTGTTTATTTGTACCATTAGTCATCTATCGGATTGATCATTATCATTCAGTATATAGGTTACAACACACTAGTTAAAAGCATCTGTTGTACGTCACGTCCTGGATGATGGCTAACAACCTAAACCGGTAGGTGACCAGTGGGACAAATGAACAGCTGAAGGTTAAAATGCATTTTATAAAATGCATTACTGTTGTTGGACCCCACGTTACAGGAACATTACAATATACATTGTGTTGGGAACCACACCTTGCGTTTTATAGTGCATGTAAAACAGTGTTTATCGGTGTTCTCGCATAGACATTTTGTGCAAAGTGGTGATGCAATCAGACCGATACGGTGTAGTCGTTGGTCGTTGGGAAAGTTGCCGTTGACAATGCGGTACCAAAATGCCCTAATGGTTGTCAGACGGACAGGTGCATGGACAGTCTTCCGCACCATCGATCGCTGGACGCCTACGAGTTGCCACCAACCCCTTCTTGGGGGGGGGGGGGGCATCAACAACAATTTATAAAAATCCCTATCCGTAGTGGGTGCGTTGTTGGAAGAGCATCATGTACGTAACTTATTTTGATGGAATAGGAGGAAATGTGATACAGTGCTGAAGCAATGTACGCCACATTGGTTGTTTGGTTGGAGAGGGGGGGGGGGCAGTTGAGTTTGCAAGATACATTGCATAGGGGATGATTAATCTTCCCGTCGATGATATCTCAACATGGTGTGCGTGTGTATGTATAATGCTTTGGCTGTGGCCCGAACGTGAACAAGAGCGAGGTCGCCTTTTGCAGGAGGGAGGGTAAGTGTCTTGAATCAGATCCTGTAGATGGTGGCAGCTAAAACAAAGATGGCAGGGGCTGCTGGAGTAGACGTCCCAGTATTGATGGCAGACGAAGTACTTCGGCGGCGTGGACCAATTTGGGTACGATGTATATGTTGAAATAAGTCTGTCTCTGTAGTGGGTTCAGGCTGTGCCTGAGGTTGTGGTGAATGTGGTAATGGATGTATTGCAGCAATGGTAGTCAATAATCAGGGAAACGTGCTGTGGCATCTTGTATTTATGGGGGCAAGCGTGCAAGAAGTAAGTGGTTGTCTGCATGGGATCAGCAGCAAAACGCGTGGCCACCCAATGTAGGTCCTGTAAGACAGGGTAGGAGGCCTTTGATGAGTGGCTCGAGGGCTATTACATCCAAGATAGTGGACAAAGAACATCCCTGCTTGACCGAACGCCAGACAGGGATCTGTCAAGGTAATCGTCCATTCATCTTGACCATGGACATGGCACTGCAAAGTAAGTGGTGCATGGCGTCTGTAAATGGTGGAGGAACCGCATGGTGGAGGGCCTCGTTGAAGATGCTGCTGAAATACTGAAATCTATCGACACCAGTGCTGTACAGAGGCGGCGGGAAGCGACCAACGCAATAATGTTCCGTTACTCACCCGCAGGGGGGCCCCGCCACCGCGCAATTTTTGTTCTGGAGAAATTACATACTCACGCGCGTAGATTTTCTTCATATGGTTCAAATGGCCCTGAGCAACGTGTAACTTAACAACTGAGGTCATCAGTGCCGTAGAACTTAGAACTACTTAAACCTAACTAACTTAAGGACATCACACACATCCATGCACAAGCAGGATTCGAACCTGCGACCACAGTGGTCGCGCGGTTCCAGACTGAAGCGCCTAGAACCTCTCGGTCACTGCGTCCGGCCGTAGATTTTGTAATCGACATCGAATAATATGAGGTGTCCAAAGTTGTTGATGTGCATTCCCCCTGTCGGTTTGGTCACTGGTACGAGAATGGTAGTAAGGGGAAGCAAGGATTGAACAACTTCTGGAACATCTGGGCTTAACATGGAAGCGTCAGTGTGCTGAATGTCCGATGAAGTTCAGCTGGAAGGCTTTCGGAGCCTGGGGACTTTTTCGGTGCCCATTTGGCAATCGCGTCCGTCAGTTTGTCCGCTATGATCGCTGTTACTAAGGACGCTGCCTCCCTTTTGTTAAGGCGTGAGTGAGGAAACCGGCGCCATGAGACGACCGCTGCTTGATTGTTGACATGGTTTTCAGTCTGAGTGGTAAGGGTAAAGACGAGGGAACGTCGTCGATGACGAAGGTCGAATGTGACTAGAAGGATGCATGGAAGCTGCTCATCAATGGTAAATTGACAGGGAGACCACACCATCACGTCTTGCAGTTTGTTGTGTTGAAGGGACAGAAGGTTGGCTTTTATACGTTGGCATGAGGGATGGCCATCCAGTGACGGTGAGAGAACATCAAGTTTGCATTAGACAGTGTAACTGTAGTACCACGCTGCCGCAACTCTGCCACATTTCGATAAACTCCCTCTTCTTTGCTGACTTCCACCACAGCAAGACGTACATGTAGCAGCGATGCATTGTCGACTAATGTGGTCATGAAGAAAAGAGGTATTGCGCTCCTAGGGCCCTTGACCACGACAAACTGGTTTTGGCGGCAGGGATAAAGCACAGATGAACGGGCAATGGTCGGAGAAGGCCATAGGCCGCATTGCCGTGGGAACATACCCACCCGAAGGGTTGCAGAGACATAAATCCGATCGTGTCGGCTTGCCGAATGGCTAGTGTGGTGGATGTATCCAGACAATGTGTATGATACCTCATGCGTCAATATGATGAAAACCACCCACTAACGTAAGTAACGCCGTAAATGTTGAATAACCAAGAGTCTGGTGCTTTGAACGGAAAATGCAATTAAAACCGTCTCTGCAAATAATGGCGCTATTTCTTTTGCATTGAACAGTTCGTTGACGTCGGTGAGTCTAGCCTGACGGGACGAATAATTGACAAGTATCAAAGAGTGTGAGGGTTATATCCCACTCGGTTAGGAGGACAAACATATCTGTGATCGGGATACGTTTCCGGAAGTAGAAGGCCACACCGCACTGCCGACAGAGGAAAACAAATCGAATGCTTAAAGACTGCAAGACACACCTCTTGTAGAATGACGACGTCAACTTCTGATGCCCTGCGTGTCGCGAAGGGGTTGTAACTTGCTGACCGTATTGGATTGGGCGTTGCGAACTTGTACTTGTGGCGCCATTTGACTGTGTATCACTCTATTTATCTTTTGCTATGCCATTGTGAAGTATGATGCTAAAAGTTGTCAGACCGATTTTAAGTAATTCTGTTAAGGCACGTCTTCACAGATATGACCTATTAGTGAACTAACAACTTTTAGCATGGCACTTGATAATGGTATAAAAGTCGTAACCTGGATAGTACAGACGATAAACATACTAATATACAGGCAAATGGCGGCTTAGTCTTTTAAAAATTGTTACACGACGGTGGCTCAACACCATCGAAATCTCTGAATGCGTGGCGTATTGGTGCTGGGTCTAGGTCAGCCATTACCAGAAGCAGTGGAGGGGCGTGTCGACAGGCGTCACTACCCCTTGTACCACAGTGTGGATCGAAGCGGTTCAGGACAGTGGGCATCTGTGGTTGATGTGCCGGATCGTCTCCGACGTCGACTTCCCAAACCCTTAAGTACGTGCCGTCGGCTGATATCGGGGTGTGAGTGTCTTCCGCCCAGGCAGGTCGCCGGGTTTCGTAAGTTACCGACGGCGACGTCTGTGTCGGCGTGGTGATCATTGATTGTGAACATGTTCTTCTGTATCAGACGACGGCAACGAGGTGAGACGTCCGAACTCTAAGGCTGTCGTGGGCACGATAAATGATTCGAGCGGCCATGGTGAGCAGCCATTCCTTCCGTAGGACTCGCTGTTGGTGTCTGAAACGACTTCCATGGTGGGGAGACATTTGGCGCTGGTGACCATGTGACGAACTTCGAGTTGTCGTTGCGGTGAGTGTCGTCGCTTACGTCACCGCAGGACAGTCGTGATGGTCGGGGGTGGCGCGTCCATAAGAGGAAGTTGTGCTATACGTCGCTATATGCATTCTGACTGTTAATGGTCCTCTTTCCTCCAACCATAGTATGTGCTTTGTTAACCATCCTGTAACCTGCGATCCGGGGGTGGGAGTTTACACAGAGCCGAAGATCGATGCGAACGTGCCGAACACCGTTCAGGACAGGGTAAGTCCTGAACTGTGCCCGCTTTACAAGGTGTTCGATGACAGTGCCGTAGGGTCGGAGAGCCGCCATCAAAACGTCCGCAGGGAGTACGAACGGTAGTTCGAAAACTGTGAGCTTTCTGACACCGACACCAGCACTGTGAACGTTGAAGGGTCGTACGTTGTTGTCAGAATTACAGAAGCGCAGTCCGCGGTAGGCCTCTCGTATAATTTTTCCGCAAGCCACGTCGTCAATCATTTCGACATACGCAGTACTACTATTGAAAGATGGATCCATATGATGTCGTTCGGCGCTGTCTTCGCTCCATCGTGAAGGAAGCGTTCAACATCGAGCGCCTTCGCACAGGTAAAATGGGGACAAAAAGTGAATCGCACTGTCGCTTTGCGGTAAATGTGTCGTTAGGTGAACGGCGGCTTGCAGTTACGGCCACCGTGAACACAAACACTGGCCGGCAACGCCTCGCTGCGGAACACAGTAGCGTATCCGCACTGTAGCGCCGCCGAAGGCAGACTGTTTGCGGCGCTCAAGCACCACTCACAATCCGACCTCACAGCTTTACTTGCGCCAGTACCTCGTCTTCTGCCTTCCAGGCTTCAGACATCATGGCAGACATCGTGAGGTGAAGAGATCTTTGCCTGTAATAGTGGTCTCAGGGAAGGAATTAAACTACATTATAAAACTGACAACCGTTCTGTGGCTCACGTTAAGAAATATCTGCTCAATAATTCAAGCAAAATTGTCCTATTGATAACAGTTATAGGAAGAAAAACAGCGTACTGCAGCAGATTGCGAAACCACTTGCACCAGACGCCAGCATGGATATTAGATGGACATTGCTGCTCCAGAAACTGTTAAAAAACCACTCTTGATCTCATTATGTTCTCGTAAGCATCTGTGATTTACTATGCCGGTATAGTTACTTTATTAACATTTATTATTGTTGTCCTAGAGCAGACATTGGGTAAATTCCATAAAGGTTACATGTGGCCTACTGGTTAATTTCTGTGTATCATAAAAACAACTGTTAATACAATAAGTAATAAAGAACTTTATTTCGAAAAACCAAATAGGTAACGAGAAAAAGGGCATCGTAACCGCTAAAACTCAGTGCCGTCTTTTCCTGAAAGTACTCTGATTCCTCTCACCGTACTGAAATATTTTAGAAATGACTCCACAACGGCGTAGAACACTCAATTTGTTGATTCATTCTTAGTAAAATGCTTCGGCCTTCAGTCATTTTCACCCATATCTATTAACCGTTTTATACAAACAGTAATACGTCGGTTGATGCACCGCTTATTATTCGACAATGCTGTGTAAACACATTTAGATCACACTGAATAATGTAAGTGCCCACATTGGTAGCACAGTTCTATGTAAGATATACACAGATGTGTATATCTTACTTATGTGCAACCACAGTAAGAACAAAATAACAAGAATGACGCATATGGGAAAAATAGAAGGAAAAATGAAGTTGCAACAATAAAACTTTGTATTTAACGACTGTGACATGTGCTAGAAAGATACAAGCAAGAAATTAATAGACGACCAAATAAGCAAAAACTTTGCAAAACAACAACATTCTGTCACAATCGGACAGTTTTCACGATGAAATAAATTAGCCCCGTTTGCAGGCGTTATCTCACACGTAAACGTAAATTTATGAAGCAGACACGGTTGCAGTGAGAAAACTGATTGAGACCTACCTGTGCAAAAAATGGGAAAGACGAATCAGAATTTTATGTATGCTAGAAAACTTTGATGAAATCGTAACGGCAGTTTTGATGGATACATTCAATTCCTTTTCGTGAGTGGAATATATTACAGCTTACATGAAAGCAAATAAGGCCTATTGATAAATGAAAACAGCTATTTGTCACTCGCTTATACGAAAATCTGCACGGTTCCCCCCGTAAGCTTATTTTAACAATGTATTTTTCATAACCAAATGGTAGATTAATTTGTAATGTCATTGGCAGTAAGAAAATTGTCTCTCAGTCTGAAATACCAAAGCAAAGAAAAACATTAATTAAAGTGACTGATTATGAGGACAATCCAGCGAAGAAAAACAATGTAAGTAACTGATTATACCAGTTGTCCATAAACACTCATGATTACAATCAAATTGACATTTTTCATCCAAATATTTCCAATTGATTTACTGCATTCGCCTCAAGCTCTTTTCGGAAGTTACAGAAAACTAAAATCATGATTGCTGGACATACCGTTTGGATCGCAGTACTTCTGGGTGCCAATCCGCTACATTAATCACAGTGAAACTTAGTTGCTTTCATGCAAAACGTATTTTGTTGTGATGAGATTCAATAAACTACACTGGCAAAATTGTTAACCGTTACCAAGACGTCTTTCAAATTACATACATTAAAGAGGTAATGAATTGAAAACAATGCAGACTTGCGTATTCACAAAGAAAATAAATATATTTTCAAAACCATAAAACTGATATCCTTTTCACATAACATTTTCTCTGTGTTAATTTGATACATTGCTTAATTTAGTTTTAGACATAAATTGGACAACGGTATAGCTACAACATTTGCCAACAAATTCATCAGAAAACATATGCCACTTATAAGACAGTAAATATCTGATATTCATGTTAATAATAGTGTGTATTTCAACCCTGCTTCCTTTTGCGTATCACAGAACCAATCCTTCACTATCTTGTTTCGTCAAAAACTGGAGATACTTCCTTGGCGAGGCAACACCACCTACCGGTAAAATGTGCCTGCCTCTCTCGTTGTCACTATAAACCGATCAGTGTGACTTCAGCAGACCACATATTACTGCACGAACGGACGCCTTCTTGGTGTCATAGGATATTAGCCTTTTGCCCTGGCAGGCCATATCACCAGACTTGTCACCAATCGACAGTTGCAGCGCTCTAACCCAGTGCCAACCACCACAGATGAACTTTGGAACCAGGTGAATGCAGCATGAGCGGGTATATCATAGAACGCCGCTTCTTGTCTTATACGCATCGATATCATCACACATGGAACAAGTTATTGGGACCCACTAGGCAACAGGACACTTGCTGAACCGAGGTGACTGAGATGCTAATCATTTATGCAGAACATACTAAAGTATATGTCTTTTGAATACGAACGTCCTATCACTGGTCGTCCTAGGTGTTTTGTTTTTGCGAAAATGAATGTACATTCAGCTCTTAATTGTCTTGATGGTCATGTGCAGATAATTGTGCAGTTAGTATGCGTAGTAGGCTTCTAGATGACATTTAAATATCCTAAGTTTCAGTGGCCAGTGATCAATAAATTACTGCATAATGGTGTCCTAGACTTTAATGGGACAAAATGTGTAATTAATGCAATCCACGTATAAACTCTTGGTTTTAATCCGGGAATTCTTTCAGATCCGGTTGTAAATCAATTTCGACTCTTATCCTGTTTATGTTGCTTCTCGTGATGAAACACTGTTTCTTTATAGCTCAATTCCATATCGAAATTGTATTCTTGCATATAAATATGTGTGTTACGTTCACTTCAACATTACCTACATCTGATAATACAGTAGTGGTCAATTTCACGAGGGTTGCCCGGAAATTAACGCACAGCATTTTTTTTCTTTTTTTTTTTTTTTATCAACCGAAAACAATGCTACGAATGTGAAACGTTACATATGTATTATTTGAAGTCTCCTGAGTTAGCGCGCTATGTTTCCGTGACTTCCGACAGATAGTGAAGTTGGAGGACAGTTTTAAATGGCGACTGTAGGTGATGTAGATAGAACCGACACGCCGTCAATGAATTTCTCACTGCAGAGAAAGAAATTATGGAGAATATTCACAAATGGTTGGGCAAAGTTCATGGAGCAATTGCTGTCGACAGAAGTACAGTTAGTCTCTGGGTACGGAGGGTGAGAAGGCGGTTCGGTGAAGCTTCACGATTTGCAGCGGCCGGGGAGATCATCCACGGCTGTCACACCTGCCTTGTTGCAGTGAGCTAATGTCTTTCGCGAGGGCAGCCACATTACTATTCGGAAGTTGGCGCTGCAACTGTCAATCAGCAAAGGAAGTTCACATACTGAAGCACCGGCTCTGCCACCAGGAAAAGGACTGGTACCGACAGGCCATACACACCCTTGTTTTGCGCTGGTGGAAGTCTATAGAACGGGATGGAGATTACGAGGAAAAACTGGCAGGTAAAACACCATTCTCTCTTGTGTGTAATTCTCTTTATGTTCAATAAAGAACTGTTGAAGAAAGAAAACATGGTGCGTTAATTTCTGGGCAACCCTCGTATTTCCTTCTTTCGTCGATCTTTTGAAGCATTTCATCTTCTACCCATAGTTTCTTCGCACCTACGTTTTTCGTTCCAACTTCTGTGACCTCCCGTTATAGAGATGTCCATTCCTCTTACCTACTGAGCATCAATAGGCTCAGAAACCTGAACCGCCTCTCTCCAATCCTTAGCAAGTCCGCATCAAACTACTTTGCCTTGTTGATTGTGACGTGTATGGTTTGAATGCGTGTTGTACACTTTCAGCAAGATTACAGCAAAACTATTTACTTATTATTAATGTAACATGAGGTTTTATTTAATCATTGCTTTTCCGGGGTAATGATCGTTATTTTGCTTAAGAAATCTCCACCTGTCAAGCAGTGTAAATGGCACTAAGTTCATGCACAGAAGTAATCATATATAACCAGCAAACAAGCTCCATGTATGATATGTAATCTGAACTAAACAAGAGTAATGACTATTAGTAACTTTCAGTGCTGTTGTATAATAGACTCTTTACTAGTTGCAGTTCGCTTATCGAATCTAACGTTACTGTCATTCGAGGTGGCAACACTTTTCTTCTAGCAAAATGAACAGTTTTGTCACACAGTACCACACGCACACAACACAAATGTACTTTTTCCTGTCAAAATATTTCTTAAAAGTTGTTAAGAATATAACCCGGCTTCATACATCAGCAGATAAGAATTTATATCACGTAAGATGCTGTTTGTATTCATGGAAATTCACTGCATTCACAGTCTAACTGGTATTTACTACCTCAGAGTGTGTTTTCGCCACCAATACACATTTGTTATCGCAATTATGACCAACACCATTTACGCCTGTATAGAAAATGAGTTTAAAACTGCCGCCGCATTATGTCACTAAGATGGCGACTAACATAAAACAATTTCTTATCGATTCTGCTTCAGGCCCTGTTTTACTACTAGCAAATAATACATATTAAATATTTTTATATCTTATCTACATTCATTCAATGTTAATCGCTTATTATTCAGCATTTACCAGTAAACAGCGCTGTAGATGAGTAGCTCTAATGGCTGCGCTCTTTTGCATCTGAGCAGAAAATTTAACATTTGTATAGGACAAGAATTACAATGAAATATAACTCTAAACCAAGAAGATTCATTTCAGTGACACATAAAGGTTTTTACAGACCTCTGCTTCGAGCCATAAATCCCTTCCTATCAGTACAACAGTTCGAACAAGAAGAAATATTTTTCTAGAAGGATCGTAGATAACAAAAGATTGAGATTTCCATTTTCTTTTTCCATGGATATTGTCTAAGATATAATTTTTTACAAAAATATAAAATTATGTCATTGACAACGATTATTTATTCTTTTATTAACGATGACCTACCCCCATGAACCATGGACCTTGCCGTTGGTGGGGAGGCTTGCGTGCCTCAGCGATATAGAGGGCTGTACCGTAGCTGCAACCACAACGGAGGGGTATCTGTGAGAGGCCAGACAAACGTGTGGTTCCTGAAGAGGGGCAGCAGCCTTTTCAGTAGTTGCAGGGGCAACAGTCTGGTTGATTGACTGATCTGGCCTTGTAACATTAATCAAAACGGCCTTGCTGTGCTGGTACTGCGAACGGCTGAAAGCAAGGGGAAACTACAGCCGTAATTTTTCCCGAGGACATGCAGCTTTACTGTATGATTAAATGATGATGGCGTCCTCTTGGGTAAAATATTCCGGAGGTAAAATAGTCCCCCATTCAGATCTCCGGGCGGGGACTACTCAAGAGGACGTCGTTATCAGGAGAAAGAAAACTGGCATTCTACGGATCGGAGCGTGGAATGTCAGATCCCTTAATCGGGCAGGTAGGTTAGAAAATTTAAAAAGGGAAATGGATAGGTTAAAGTTAGATATAGTGGGAATTAGTGAAGTTCGGTGGCAGGAGGAACAAGACTTTTGGTCAGACGAATACAGGGTTGTAAATACAAAATCAAATAGGGGTAATGCAGGAGTAGGTTTAATAATGTATAAAAAATAGGAGTGCGGGTTAGCTACTACAAACAGCATAGTGCACGCATTATTGTGGCCAAGATAGACACAAAGCCCATGCCTACTACAGTAGTACAAGTTTATATGCCAACTAGCTCTGCAGATGATGAAGAAATTGATGAAATGTATGACGAGATAAAAGAAATTATTCAGGTAGTGAAGGGAGACGAAAATTTAATAGTCATGGGTGACTGGAATTCGTCAGTAGGAAAAGGGAGAGAAGGAAACATAGTAGGTGGATATGGATTGGGGGGAAGAAATGAAAGAGGAAGCCGCCTTGTAGAATTTTGCACAGAGCATAACTTAATCATAGCTAACACTTGGTTCAAGAATCATGAAAGAAGGTTATATACCTGGAAGAATCCAGGAGATACTAAAAGGTATCAGATAGATTACATAATGGTAAGACAGAGATTTAGGAACCAGGTTTTAAATTGTAAGACATTTCCAGGGGCAGATGTGGATTCTGACCACAATCTATTGGTTATGAACTGCAGATTGAAACTGAAGAAACTGTAAAAAAGCGGGAATTTAAGGAGATGGGACCTGGATAAACTGAAAGAACCAGAGGTTGTAGAGAGTTTCAGGGAGAGCATAAGGGAACAATTGACAGGAATGGGGGAAAGAAATACAGTAGAAGAAGAATGGGTAGCTCTGAGGGATGAAGTAGTGAAGGCAGCAGAGGATCAAGTAGGTAAAAAGACGAGGGCTAATAGAAATCCTTGGGTAACAGAAGAAATATTGAATTTAATTGATGAAAGGAGAAAATACAAAAATGCAGTAAATGAAGCAGGCAAAAAGGAATACAAACGTCTCAAAAATGAGATCGACAGGAAGTGCAAAATGGCTAAGCAGGAATGGCTAGAGGACAAATGAAAGGGTGCAGAGGCTTGTCTCACTAGGGGTAAGATAGATACTCCCTACAGGAAAATTAAAAAGACCTTTGGAGAGAAGAGAACCACTTGTATGAATATCAAGAGCTCAGATGGCAACCCAGTTCTAAGCAAAGAAGGGAAGGCAGAAAGGTGAAGGTGTGTATCGAGGGTCTATACAAGGGTGATGTACTTGAGGACAATATTATGGAAATGGAAGAGGATGTAGATGAAGATGAAATGGGAGATATGATACTGCGTGAAGAGTTTGACAGAGCACTGAAAGACCTGAGTCGAAACAAGGCCCCGGGAGTAGACAACGTTCCATTAGAACTACTGATGGCCTCGGGAGAGCCAGTCATGACAAAACTCTACCATCTGGTGAGCACGATGTATGAGACAGGCGAAATACCCACATACTTCAAGAAGAATATTATAATTCCAATCCCAAAGAAAGCAGGTGTTGACACATGTGAAAATTACTGAACTATCAGTTTAATAAGTCACAGCTGCAAAATACTAACGCGAATTCTTTACAGACGAATGGAAAAACTGGTAGAAGAGGACCTCGGAGAAGATCAGTTTGGATTCCGTTGAAATGTTGGAACACGTGAGGCAATACTAACCTTACGACTTATCTTAGAAGAAAGATTAAGAAAAGGCAAACCTACGTTTCTAGCATTTGTAGACTTAGAGAAAGCTTTTGACAATGTTGAGTGGAATACTCTCTTTCACATTCTAAAGGTGGCAGGGGTAAAATACAGGGAGCGAAAGTCTATTTACAATTTGTATAGAAACCAGATGGCAGTTATAAGAGTCGAGGGGCATGAAAGAGAAGCAGTGGTTGGGAAAGGAGTGAGACAGGGTTGTAGCCTCTCCCCGATGTTATTCAATCCGTATATTGAGCAAGCAGTAAAGGAAACAAAAGAAAAATTCGGAGTAGGTATTAAAATTCATGGAGAAGAAGTAAAAACTTTGAGGTTCGCCGATCCGATGACATTGTAATTCTGTCAGAGACAGCAAAGGACTTGGAAGAGCAGTTGAACGGAATGGACAGTGTCTTGAAAGGAGGATATAAGATGAACATCAACAAAAGCAAAACGAGGATAATTTAATGTAGTCAAATTAAATCGGGTGATGCTGAGGGGATTAGATTAGGAAATGAGACACTTAAAGTAGTAAAGGAGTTTTGCTATTTAGGGAGTAAAATAACTGATGATGGTCGAAGTAGAGAGGACATAAAATGTAGATTGGCAATGGCAAGGGAAGTGTTTCTGAAGAAGAGAAATTTGTTAACATCGAGTGTAGATTTAAGTGTCAGGAAGTCGTTTCTGAAAGTATTTGTATAAAGTGTAGCCATGTATGGAAGTGAAACATGGACGTTAACCAGTTTGGACAAGAAGAGAATAGAAGCTTTCGAAATGTGGTGCTACAGAAGAATGCTGAAGATAAGGTGGGTAGATCACGTAACTAATGAGGAGGTATTGAATAGGATTGGGGAGAAGAGAAGTTTGTGGCACAACTTGACTAGAAGAAGGGATCGGTTGGTAGGACATGTTTTGAGGCATCAAGGGATCAAAAATTTAGCATTGGAGGGCAGCGTGGAGGGTAAAAATCGTAGAGGGAGACCAAGAGATCAATACACTAAGCAGATTCCGAAGGATGTAGGTTGCAGTAGGTACTGGGAGATGAAGAAGCTTGCACAGGATAGAGTAGCATGGAGAGCTGCATCAAACCAGTCTCAGGACTGAAGACCACAACAACAACATTAACGATGAAGTCCTTTTTATAAATATCAGGAGACTACGAGCAATGTTCATTTACATTCCACACAATGCTGTCGCGAATATTATTCTGAATAAAATATAGGCGTCGATATTACATGATCCAAGATATGAGAATGGGAATAGCTATTACGGACGCTATGATAATTGTAAAATATCCACAGGTACTTTTGTGACCACTCTTTTTAATGATGCGTTTCAAAAATATAATCATCAGATTCTGAAAAGAGATTTTTACAAAACCAATTATAAGTTGCGAACACACTGAACGAATGTGGTATAGCCACATATTATACATACCGATTAAGGGAATAGACACCATACAATGTACTGAGTCAACTTAAGTGTGCCATACTGAATAGGAATTGAACATCCGTGGATGGAGAGCCACGCAGGAAATGGTAAGGTGGCAGCATATCATACACAATTGAAGGCAACGAATGCCAGAAAACGCATGCAAAAGGCTGTAATTGTAAGTATAACAGTAAAAACGTCATGTACATATGGTTTTATCTCTTGTAGTAAAAATTACAGTTAATATAATAAAAAAGTTATAAAGTGCGTGAATGGGCTTAGGGACAGTAAGAAACCTTTAATTAAGGCTCCCGGACTTGGTCCTAGAAGGTACGACACATATGAGAGGAATATTATATGGACATATTATTATACAGTCGTGAAATGACGCCAAACATTAATGCATGTACACGGAAATACCATAATGCACATAAAAAGATAAGCAAACCTTCTGGTTCCATATCCCTATCATTATACAATTCTGTGCAGACCACAGCAGAAATGAAACATAAGAAACAGGGAGTACAATTAACTGGCCTGTTGTTGTTGCAGTTCCCTGTAGTAATTGCATAAAAAGTAGATTGCAACGTGAGGCATTGTACTATCCGTGCAATGCCTATCTATCGTTCGTATTAAAATTTGTATCCGAAAATTACATTTCACCACCTAAAGTAAACACAGCAAGTAGAAAAATATAAAAGGATGAAAACCATGTTTCAGGGTTTAAACCCCTGGTCCTGTACACAGATATACAAATGGTGATAAAATATACCATAATAAACAGCAGATACGAACCACGAAGTACATCAAGGACCAACTTATAAAACTAGCCTATTCTTTACAGTGGAACGAAGCAGCAATGATTACAAAAAAACTGAAGTCAATTATCATGGAGTCCACCGTATTGTCTGAGCAAAAATGGCATGAGTGAAGATTATGGTGAGGTCACGAACAGTAGGAACTCAAATCCTTAAACATTTTATTAAAACGTATGAACAGTTTATTTGTCTACTATGTAAGAGATGTTTTGTCTATTACACCACAATTGGGGAGATTATGGCGTACAAAATTTGTAGAACCAGATATGTAGTGCACAACATGACCTCATGAGCCTCATTTACAATTTTGGCTTTTTTGCGTTGTTCAGATCATAATTATGAGAAAACATTTTAATAATAACGGAAAAGGTAAAACCAAACTACCATGGCTAAGAAACCATAACATGTTTCGTATATCCGCCATAAGACCCTGCTATGGAGGTACTGAGCACTCGGAGACTCAAACCCTTACACGTTTGATAAGCTAGCGTACAGGAGTATTGTGCTAAGGCAGTGATGTGCATATTCGTTATAACGGACATTGCACTTTATCACAATCCATGCGAACCTACAACAAGAAAGCGGGAACCAACTTAGGAACAAATTATATCTGATGCTGTATACGTCAGAATACCATATCTATTACGTGAAGGCAACATAGACAATCCATGGTACGGGGATTAATGGGATGATGATTTAAAAGATTATAAAAAGTTTTGTAATACCACATTCTTGCTGTTCCCTCTTGGTCATTAATAATTTTTTCAGTTGCTTACCTCGAGATGTATAAATTTCAGTTTCTTCTGGAATATGTAATTTATAGCCCTTAGGTTCCACATGTAGCATTTTTAGATCTTTTGTTACGTCAGTGACTCTGTGATTAAAATTTTTAAAGTGAAGCACCAAGGCACTGCTATTGTTATACAGTATGTATGTTCTTATATATGTGTCATTTAATGGGTGTTTGCCCAATGTAAATGCTGTCGCAATTACCGTATTTTATCTCGTATACATCTGGCTTTTCATATTTTTCGTTGCAACCTCCTAAATTGTGACGTAACAGAAGACCCTGTTTATTATTTGTTCTATATACTATATTAATATCTGCATGCTTAAAGACTTTACCGATATTTTCAGATATGCGCCTATGGAAAGTTGGCGACGCATATCTTTTCTTTTTACCGTCTACAGAATATACAGTTCCTGCCCAATGATTAAATTTCGTCAAAATATTATTCCAAAATTCTCTAACTTTGGTTTTAGAAAAACCATTTGCTCTAGCTACCTGTATTATTACCTCAGTCTCTTTGGAGACTGTCTCTTCGGAGAGATACAACTTCGGAAGTCTACTGAACATGAAACGCAAATACGCTAGATTGTGAACTTCTGTGTGACTGGACGATGCACCAACAATTATATCAGTGGTAGTGTGCTCTTCTATACACGCTAATGGAGAACTGATTGTCATCTTTGGTTAAATATAGATCAAGAAAATTTAACCATTTGTTCTCTTCTAATTCAAGCGAAAATTTAATATTTTCATGCATTTGGTTAAGCAATTGTGCAAGACGTTTTACCGCATCTTCTTCCCCCTCCATCAGAACACACATATCATTCACATATCTTCTGTATATAGTAATCTATTCAGCAACAAGCTGGTACATCCTAAACAATTTATTTTCCGAGTCCGTGATATATATTTCCGCCAAAATACCTGACAGTAAAACCCTCTTTCTGATGAAAAATTTTATCAGTGAAAGAAACATAGTTAAAAGAAACAGAAAACTGTAAAATATCGATTAATTCACAAATTTCTCGTATAGGAAGTTTGTTATATTTTACTAAATTTTTTCTGATAATCTCACAAGTGTCAGTTATGGGAATTAGGGTGTAGAGATTTTTTATATCTACAGATGTCATCATTGAACTCTGTGAAACCGTTATCTTTATGACTATATCTGCCATCTCACAACTGTGTTTTTACAAAATATGATCGTGTTAACGTGAAATTTTGTTTTATTTTTTTTACCCCAAATTTTTTTAGTGTACGTTTGGGGCAGTGCGCGAGTCCACCAAAGGCCTCAACGGTATTCCTGTTTCTGTAGCTTAATTAGGGCTCTGAGATTTGGGATTTGTTGGTTCATAACTAGCATCCGCATCTTATCAAACGTGGATTGGAGGACGAAGCTGGATTCTGTAACGTATTTTTTGAGTGTAGCTTAGAGGTGAAGTAGATGGTTTCTCTTAACTTTCAATACACCATTCTCTTCAAAGAATTTCTTTTTTGTTTTTCAGATGTTGTCAGCATCAGAAATTAAAACTACTGAGGCACCTTTGTCCGTTCTCGTCATCAAAACTTTACTGCCAAACAGTTGCTGAAAAAAATTTTTACTGCAGTGCTTCAATCACACCTACGCCTGCTGTGAGAAATGACTCTCGTCAGCTTCCTTTCAGTTTATGCGATATCTTACAACTTCACACGCAATTCAACCTCTACTTTGGTATTGTTAACATCTTTAACATCCATCTTAACAGGTAAATTACATTTGAAACATTTTCGAAGCAGTTTCCTTTCATTAGAAGATAGAACTATATCACTAAGGTTGACTGCCCTAACGGCAAACACATGTTTGTATACCTGCGTGGCTGTAAAGCGACTTTGCTGTATTTTCTGTGTGATAAGCAAGTGCAGCTTTCGTCGATGTCTTCACAGAGTGCGTGGTTTCTCACATATCAGAAAATCAGTGACAAGAGCAGTTAAATATGTGAACCAAGTAGGTTTTAAACACTTTCTTAAAAAGACACGCACTTTTGGGACATTATAGTTAGCAAACATTTTGGCGTTATAGGCAGTTCTTACCTCTCTCTCTACCCGTAACACTCCAAACATATTGCGCACTTGCAGAGTGGTTTCGAATTTGAATTACAGCATACATAGGTATTACCTTATTGGCAAGGCATTCCTTGTTGGAGTTAATCTTTAACGGACTGAATTCCTTTCGGCCAAATAAAACTGCTTCGTTTCCAGGGTAGACAAGAGCGGCACGATAAGATGCATTGGCTATGTAAATTCGCGAATGAGGTGTACGTACATGTTGATACTAGACAGGAGTATGGAACAGCTATTATGGACGCTATGATGATACTAAAATAGCCACAGGTACCTTTGTGGACACATTTTTTTAATGACGCGTTTTAAAAATGTCATCATCAGATTTCGAAAAGACACTTTTACAAATCAGTTATAAGTTGCGACCACACTGTACAATTGTGGTATAAACAGATATACATTCGATTACGGGAACGGACATCATACAATGTACTGAGTCAACTTAACTGTAACATATTCAGTAGGAACTGAACATCCGTGGCTGAAAAATATAGCAAAAGTTAATAAATTATAATTGAAACAAGAATGTACGGCTTGCAATCCCGCATACTGTAAGATTTCATATAAATATGTATTTGTGATAACCATGAATCTCCGTATCATAGATTGTCGATATTGTCCTCATGTAATAGGCATGTTATTCTGATATATACAGCCACAGATTTAATTTGTTCGTGAGTTGGTTCCCGCTTTCTCGTTGTAGATTCGCATAGATTGTGCATGCTATGTCCATTATAACCAATATGCACATCACTGCGTTAGCACAAGACTCTAGTACGTGTAAGGGCTTGGGTCTCCGACAGCTCAGCACTTCCATAGTATGGTCTTTTGGCCGATATACAGAACTAGCCATGGTAGTTTAATTTTATCTTTTCCGTTATTATTAAAATGTTATTTCCACAATTAACACCTTTCCAGCGTAAAAAAAGACAGAAATGTAAATGATATTCATGAGGACATGTTGTAGACTACATACATGGATCTACAAACTTTGTAGGCCATTACTCCGCCATTTGTGGTGTAATAGATGAAACGGATGTTGGATAAGATAGAAAGAAGCTGTACATATATTTTAATAAAATTTGTGAGGGTTTGAGTCCACACTGTTGGTAACCTCAGCCTCATCTATAATCATGCCATTTTTCGGTAGACAACGGGATATATGCATTGTTAAATAAGTTCAATTTTTTCGTAACCATTGCTGCTTCGTTCCACTGTAAACATTTGACTAGTTTCATAGTTTGGTACTTGATGTAATTTTATGGGTTGTATTTTGTAATTGATATCTATGGGTCTGTTGCGATAATTTCGATTTATTAGCTGATCTATTTCACCACAAGTTAGTTCCTTGAATTGTGTCTGTTATTTGCCTTTCCTGAATCGATGCTGGACTTGGTTGCTTGTTTACAGGATACATCAATTTTTATGAGCCAATGATGTTTCCTTAACCGGAGCGATAACGTGTTTCCTCTATTCTGTTGCCAGAGCCCTCGTCGTCACGCAGTACCTAGATGGTTGGATTTTAGCCGATCTCCCTACCAAACGTCTTCGAACACCAGATAAGTCCTTTGACTTCAAACATACACATCAAAAAACTTTTTGCATCAGTTATGTTACGAGAGTTCTGGATCCCATATAAAAAATCATTCCCGCCCTTTTTATTGCTCATGAAAACCACACATTGCATGTTGTACCACCGCAGAGCGAGACCTTCAGAGGTGGTGGTTCAGCTCACTGTACACACCGATACCTCTAATACCCAGTAGCACGACCTCTTGTATTGATGCATGCCTGTATTCGTCTTGATATACTATCCACAAGTTAACCAAAGCACTGTTGTCCCACTCCTCAACTGTGACTCAGCGTAGATCTCTCAAAGTGGTTGCTGGGTCACGTCGTCCATAAAAATGCCTTTTCAATCTATCCCAGGCATGTGCGATAGGGTTCATGTCTGGAGAACATGCTGGCCATTCTAGTCGAGCGAAGTCATGCACAAGATGTTCACGATGGGGGCGCGGACTGTCGCCCATTAAGACGAATGCCTCGCCAATATGCTGCCGATGTGGTTGCACTGTCGGTCGGGGGATGGCATTCACATATCAGACTAAGAGCAGCCGACCAGTTGCAAATGATAAAGTAATCTTTACCTAGGTTTCAATAGATATAAATCTATCTTCTTCAGAAGACGGCAGTATTATAACAACATGAAGTGATATGTCCTTATCGTTTAGGCAAACATCTGCATAGTTACATTAGGTAAAGATTACTTTATCCTTTGCAACTGGTCGGCTGCTCTTAGTCTGATTACGTGGAACCGTTGCTGTTTAAAGTACTGGCATTCACATATAATACAGTCGTTATGGCACCTTCCATGACCACCAGTGGTGTACGTCGGATCCACATAACGCCACCCATAAAGGAGTGGCCGATCGGTTATATAAGGTGTCGTGGTTGCAAAGGTGGACCCTGCCATGGTTGTCGAGAATGCAGTTGCACATCATGCAGCCTATTGCGCGCAGTTTGAGTCGTAACACGACGTCCTGTGGCTGCACTAAAAGCATTATCCAACATGGTGGCGTCGCTGTGAGGGATCCTCCGTGCCATAATCCGTAGGTAGCGGTCGCCCACTGTAATAGTAGCCCTTGGGCGGCCTGAGCGAATCATGTCATCGACAGTTACTTTCCCTATATATCTCTTCCATGTCCAAACAACATTGCTTTGGTTCACTCCGAGACGTTTGTACATTTCCCTTGTGGAGAGACATTCCTGGGACAAAGTAACAATGCGGACGCGATCGTACCACGGTACTGACCGTCTAGGCACGGTTGAACTACAGACAACACGAGCCGTGTGCCTCCTTCCCGGTGGAATGACTGGAACTGATCGGCTTTCGGAACCCTTCTGCCTAATAGGCGCTGCTCATGCATGGTTGTTTACATCATTGGATGGGTTTAGTGACATCTCTGAATAGTCAAAGGGACAATGTTTGTGATGCAATATCCACAGTCAACATCTATTTTCAGGAGTTCTGGGAACTGGGGTGACGCAAAACTTTTTTTGGTGTGTGTTCTTGCTGGTGCCAGTTTCGAGATACCTTCGGACACTGCAGACGTCATCGCTCTGTTAATTATATTGGCTTAGTAGGTGTCTGCGTATCTGCAATTGCTGGGTCTATGTAATTAGGTTTGGCAGCCTTGTTTCCTTTTGGGCGTTTCGCCGTCATTGGGGAGGCAGTATCTCGCACTGAGGCGAATATATCGTTTGATTAGTTATTGTTGCTTTCTCCTAATTAACCTTGGTGTCTTAAAATTGCAGGTCTGTACCCAACGTAAAGGGCCTTGGAAGATCCGTCGTCTCGTTGTAGCCTACCTTGGCCTTCGACTTCGTGTAGTCTTGTGCTCCTTCTGGTGCACAACTTCTGGAAAAGCAATTCAAACTCTTGTTTACTTAACCTTAAGTAGTTATTCATGAAGGTATACTTGTGCAGCCTGGTTGGTAGGTACTCAGAGTGCCCACAAGATAAGGTTACGATTGTGGATGGGGCCGTAAACAGTTACTGTGAGTTGCACAATCAAACACACAACTTTATTTTTCTAAGAACCACTTATTTACACATTGTTTTAAAAGGTCACAATAAGACCACACGGCTGAAGACCTAGTTAAAGAGAACTGTAGCCCCAAAACTACACCAAAAACAAGAACGCCTGAAGGGCTGGCCTTGAAATCAAAGCAATTAAAAATAGAAGATAAAAATTTTCTTTTTTTAAAAAAAAACATGCAGTAGAAAACAATTAGCGGCTGAAAGCCTACATTACACGTCTGAAGGACAACTATAATAAAAACACATTAATAAACAATTTTTTCTAACCAAGAAATTTCTTTTTAAACTTACAACAGAATGGTCGAAAGTCTAATCAATGAAATATTAACTTATTGCACTGCTGAAGGCCACAAACAAATTTGAAATAACGTCTGAAAGCCTGAACAACAAGTCAGACAAACAATTTAAAATAAACCCCTTCCTTCTTATAAAAATTTTCTTTTAAAGACACAAATGGCTGAAAGCCTTATTAAAAGGGGTTTACGTAAATCCTTGGCTGAAGGCCATACATAACACATCGAACAACTACTGTCCTACGGCCTGGATTACAAAAAAATTGGAGATAGACCAAATTTTAAGGAAGAAAGAATTTTTTTAAATAAAATTAATCTTCAAAATTTTAATTTAACATGGCTGAAGGCCTTTACGTAAAATTTAAAAAGAACTGAAGCAATACACAGCTGAAGGCCTCACACATTACTTCAAACTAAAATGAAAATCACAATCTGAAACAAAGAGAACAAGTGGTGCTCAGAAGTGTTCCAAGGATCAGCTTGAGAAAGTACCTCAAACGTAAGGTGAGGTGAGACAGGTAGCCAAGAGTTGAAGTTAAATAATCGGGTGGCAACCCAAATTAGGGACGACCCAAGGACCGACCAACAACTTAAGCAATGCCCTTCCGTCCGACCAATGACGCAACGATGGAAAATATAAGCCGAGGACAAGGATACGAACAGCACTACATCTTCAGAAATTGACGTTTAAATACATCCAACGGTACAATAACCACTCTAAGCAAAAAATGAAGCAAACAACTTAAAAGGCTGTCGAACTTCACACTGTGCCGGACAGCATCAACGCGACAAGGAAAGGGACACTGGCAGAAAACTGCACTAACGACCAGGGCAGGTAACTGGGGCGTTAACGGCCATAGGGCAGAAAACACAGCTGGTGCAGTTCACTGGCAAGAAACAGTTAATTTAATAATTAATCACAATATAGGAAGACAGCTGCAAGATTTTTCCAACTCCAACACATCACACATTGATGCTAGCCCAAATAGCCCAGGGAGCAACAACCCACAAATGAATGAAGAGAAATCACAATAGTTGAGGTTTCGTATCAGGTTAACTGATCGATCACTCAACTTCAGCGTCCACGTTCGGTGGGTAACGAACTTTGTCGCTGTCGCAGCTAGCGCCTCACGATCCGACAGTGCGTGCACGCCGCCAGCGGTTTCGGTGTGGCCACGCGGAGACTGCCTCGCAGCTCCGTCCCAATTGACTGACTACCACACACACCACCGCTACCCGCAAATACTAGCAGTCACACCAAAGATAGTACAACAGTACTAGTATCGATAAGCGCTGCTGCTGACACTCAAGGAGGGAAGCCAGCAACTTCGTTACGCCAGTAAGTAAGGAAGAAACAAGACGCCACTGGATGTGACAAACTGCCAAAGAACAAACAGCATGAACGTGAGCCGCACGTGTTTTCTATTTGGTAGTATTACTTAACTATAGCTTGTTAAAAAGAAGGCCTGCTGTTTTCTATTTGGTAATGTTGCATAACTGAAGCTGTTTTTATCGACGGCCTCTCCTTCGCCTTTTAATTAAATGAAGGACTATTTCATAACATGGGTTAGATGAAACTCTTATTAATCAATGCTTACCACTTTTTATTGCCCTATTATTGAGCTCTGATATCTTATTCAGTCTATGTTGTAATTAATTGAAATTGTGATTGCCAAATTCCTGCCTGTTTCAGAGGTATTTGTGACAATAAGGCAGTAATAGGAACTAACACATGATGTGTATGTGGGCCCTAACCTTACATCCCCTTATCCATAATTGTGGGTTTCATATACACTCCTGGAAATGGAAAAAGAACACATTGACACCGGTGTGTCAGACCCACCATACTTGCTCCGGACACTGCGAGAGGGCTGTACAAGCAATGATCACACGCACGGCACAGCGGACACACCAGGAACCGCGGTGTTGGCCGTCGAATGGCGCTAGCTGCGCAGCATTTGTGCACCGCCGCCGCCAGTGTCAGCCAGTTTGCCGTGGCATACGGAGCTCCATCGCAGTCTTTAACACTGGTAGCATGCCACGGCAGCGTGGACGTGAACCGTATGTGCAGTTGACGGACTTTGAGAGAGGGCGTATAGTGAGCATGCGGGAGGCCGGGTGGACGTACCGCCGAATTGCTCAACACGTGGGGCGTGAGGTTTCCACAGTACATCGATGTTGTCGCCAGTGGTCGGCGGAAGGTGCACGTGCCCGTCGACCTGGGACCGGACCGCAGCGACGCACGGATGCACGCCAAGACCGTAGGATCCTACGCAGTGCCGTAGGGGACCGCACCGCCACTTCCCAGCAAATTAGGGACACTGTTGCTCCTGGGGTATCGGCGAGGACCATTCGCAACCGTCTCCATGAAGCTGGGCTACGGTCCCGCACACCGTTAGGCCGTCTTCCGCTCACGCCCCAACATCGTGCAGCCCGCCTCCAGTGGTGTCGCGACAGGCGTGAATGGAGGGACGAATGGAGACGTGTCGTCTTCAGCGATGAGAGTCGCTTCTGCCTTGGTGCCAATGATGGTCGTATGCGTGTTTGGCGCCGTGCAGGTGAGCGCCACAATCAGGACTGCATACGACCGAGGCACACAGGGCCAACACCCGGCATCATGGTGTGGGGAGCGATCTCCTACACTGGCCGTACACCACTGGTGATTGTCGAGGGGACACTGAATAGTGCACGGTACATCCAAACCGTCATCGAACCCATCGTTCTACCATTCCTAGACCGGCAAGGGAACTTGCTGTTCCAACAGGACAATGCACGTCCGCATGTATCCCGTGCCACCCAACGTGCTCTAGAAGGTGTAAGTCAACTACCCTGGCCAGCAAGATCTCCGGATCTGTCCCCCATTGAGCATGTTTGGGACTGGATGAAGCGTCGTCTCACGCGGTCTGCACGTCCAGCACGAACGCTGGTCCAACTGAGGCGCCAGGTGGAAATGGCATGGCAAGCCGTTCCACAGGACTACATCCAGCATCTCTACGATCGTCTTCATGGGAGAATAGCAGCCTGCATTGCTGCGAAAGGTGGATATACACTGTACTAGTGCCGACATTGTGCATGCTCTGTTGCCTGGGACAATGAATTCACGGTGTTCTTATTTCAATTTCCAGGAGTGTAAATTACGAGATTTCCGTGTACATTTATTATTGTTTGGTGTCATTTTACAGTTGCATAATAATATATACATATAATATTCCTGCCATTATGTTTCGTGCCTTTCCAAGACGGCGTCAGCAAGCTTTAATAAAACTTTCTGATTAGCCCTACCCCTACCCAAGCACTTTTAGGACTTCTTCGTGACATTAACTGTAATGTTTACTACAAGATTTAAAACTATATGTACATGACGATTTTAGCATTATACTTATGATTACTGCTTATTGTATGCGTTACTTGACATTCGTTGGCTTCATTTTTGTAAAACATGCTGCCACCTTACGGCCACTACAGTATTCCTGCGTTTCTCACAGTACACTTGGTACAATGTATGGTGTCTGTCCCCTTAATTGATATGTATAATGTCTGGCTTTACCACAGCTGTGCAATGTGTTCGCATCTCATAAATGGTTTCGTAAAAATATCTTTTCTGAATATGAAGATGTTTTCGAAATGCGTTATTAAGAGTGGCCACAAAAATACCTGTTGATACTTTACAGTTATCATAGCGTCCCTAACAGCTGTTCGGATACTTCTGTCTTTTTTACTAGTCTCTTAAACTTCAGCCTACTCTTCATCACTACTAAACTGTGATCTGAGTCCATATGTGCACCTGAGTAAGCCTTACAATCCAGTATCTGACTTCGCAATCTCTGTCTGATCATTATGTAACCTAAGGGAAATATTCCAGTAACTCCCGGCCTCTTCCAAGTATACCTCCTACTCTTGTGGTTTCGAGTAATTCACTTTCTGCACTGTTTTCCTGTTCACAACGAATCCTACTCCCGTTATAACATTTTTTGCTGCTGTTGATTTTAGCCTTTACTCGTTTGACCAGAAATCGTTGTCTTCTTTCCATTTCACCTCACTGACTCTTATTGTATCTATGTTCAGCCTTAGCATTTTCCTTTTCCGATTTTTCATCTCCTATGCCACTTTCGGACTTCTGACATTTCACGCTTCGACTCGTATTTATTGTAATAGCCAGTAAATCCGTGACTGGAAATTAAAGTCGCTTAAAAGAAATTAGGTAAATCGAGTGGGATCATCGACATACAGCGTATTAGTAAGACGTCTGCTGCTGCTGGATCTGTGAGGATAGTAGCTCAGTGGCGGCATTTAGCTTAGTTATAACCTGCAAGTTGGCAAAATGTGTAGCCATTGACTGTTTGAATGCTTATTACAATATCGTATAAAAATTCGAAGTAAGTCAATCAAGACCTCTTTCATTTTGTCCAACAAAATAGGAGTAGTGGTAGAGGGGGTCACAATAAGGATATCTCACATGGCAACTGATGTCCGCATACCTCAGTGTACGGCACTTGGCGTCATTGAACGGCGTCGCTCGCCTCCAAGATGGTAGGCACACAACATGTCATCCGAGTCGCCATGGTAGCAGGTCTGCAGGGCAACGATCGCAATGTATTAGTGACATCAATGTAAACGAGACGTCGGGTTGAAACTTTATGATCTTTATTTGCAATAGTAGAAATCGACGTAGTGGCGGATATTCCAGTTGGGACAACACATAATATTTTGCCCGTCTTACTGTGACGTGAACGCGTTACTTTTGGCTGTGCAAATGCCCCTTTGACAACCTGCCCCAGTTTCTCATCAAACGGGGACATTCTTGTGTTTCTTGATGTATGAAACGGACGGAATATGGAGATCTGTTCCTGGGAATAAATGGAAGACATGCAGTGTGCTTACGGGGCAGTGGATGGAAATGCTCACTCACTTCGACGTCCTGCTGCTCTTTGTTTAGCTGTCCAACTGACGTTAGCTGCAAACGGGTCTTCAGCAATGCACCCACTTGAAAGATACTAAGCGTGGGAAATCTGCAACTTTAAACCTGACGGAAATAATCACAATGTAAAACCGCCGAGTGACAGATGTACCCGCAGGCCACCAAACTCCCCCAGACATGAGCATTATTGACGATATTTGGGATGTCTTGCAAGTGCTGTTCAGAAGAGATCTCCACCCCGTCGCACAGTATTCATGGCGTCAGCTCCCTCCAGCACTACTTGAGACATTAGTAGAAACCATGCCACGTCGTGTTGCAGCCCTTCTGAGTGCTCGCGGGGTCCCTATACATTGGGCAGGTTTACCAGTTTCTTTGGCTCTTCAGTGTATATACGTAGGGCTAAGCCACGTCTCTGCAGGAGAGCTTCTGTGAAGTTTGGAAGGTAGGAGACGAGGAACTGATCGAACTAAAGCTGTGAGGATGGGTCGTGAGCCATGCATGGGTAGCTCAGATTGTACAGCATTTTCCTGCGAAAGGCAAAGGTCCCGAGCTAGCGTCTAGTTCCGGCACACAGTTATAATCTGCCAGGAAATTTCTAAACCATGTGTTGGAAATACCAGAAGAATGGAGATCTACGTTATTTTACTGTTTGTAAAAGGAGACAGAAGTAACACAAATAATTGCAGGGCAATCAGTCTTCAGAATGTTTCTTTTACGTTCTACGAGAAAATAGTTTATAAAAGGCTACGAAAAATTACTGATTCGGTTTTATTTAAATAGCAGGTAGGCTTCTGTAAAAGAAGATCCCCTGCGGACGACGTTTTAACACTGAAACAAAATACCAAAAAGAGACTAGAATTCAGTTTGGATACAAACGCATTTGTTCACATCCCCAGAAAAGATATTCTGGTCAGTAAAGGAGATAAGAGGTTGCCCCTCATACTTGATAAGAATATGCCAAGGTTTTGTATAAAAACATCGTAATAAGAAGAGATACTGACAAAGAGCTGACACAGTAACAGAGATAAACCAGGGTATAACAGAGGGCTGTACTATATCACCATCACTGTTCAGCATCTACATCGACGAACGCGTCAGGGAATAGATGCAGAACAGAATTCCCAAGGCATGAGAATTGGAACCGACCAATTTCTGTATACAATGGTTCTTGACGACGACTGGTTAATCAAACGGGTCAGTGAACGCAAAATACAAATAGCGAGCACATAGATTAAGCAATGTAAGCCTAAATAATAACCTGAAGATATGGGCAACGAAAGCTAAGCCAATGGCTTTTTCTGGAAAGTACCCTGTACGGACCAAGATACTCGTTAGTAATATAGTAAGTGAATAGGTGTCCTATTTCTAGTATACAGAATGTGACATAACTTCTGAAGAAGAGAAAGCACCAAAAAAATTAACGCCCATCAATATATATGTGGCACGATAAGAAGAAAATTGGAGGGTAAAACGAGAAGAAGAACCAAACTAAAATTTTATGAAATCATGGGCTACCCACAATAATACTTGGGGCAGAATGTTGGACATACAGATTAAAACACCTACGACAACTTGAAACATAAGAAAAAAGAAGATCGGTGAAATGCCGCGCAGGAGAAGACGAGATAAGAAATGAAGAAATATGGAAATAACTGGATGTACAGCCATTAACTGAAAAAGTAATTAAAAGAAACAATGACTGGAAAGAGCATCTTCTGCGTATATCATCGCAGGGAATCCGTCGACAACGGAAGGAATGCAATCCTACTTGAGAAAGGGGTTGGGAAGGCCGAGGGAGACATGGTGGGGCCAGAACAGGCCATAAGGGTTTTTCATGGACTGCAGAAGAAGACATAAATAAAGTCAAGTATTTAACAAAATCGGGTTCCGTAAGTTTCCCTGCCAAAGGCTGGGTATCCCGATACGAAAGCTGGAGGAAGGCCGAGACTTATCACCTCCAGTAGGCACGTGGAATACTCTAGTGTCCAAACCACCATCCGGATTTCCTTCTAAAAGAAACAGCAGGTGATTCCTGAGGGCTATGATATGTAAAACATTGTCCAGAGTCTAAATGTGTGTGTACGGTCGCACTGATTTCTATATTTATTACACAATTGCAAATTATTCTTCATTTCGTTAGAAAATACTTCAATTGCAGGGGCAATTATACTTGTAGTCGCACCTCTGTAGCAAACTCTGTCTTTTTGTTAATATTAAATGTTAGCCAACCCAATCATCTACTGAAAAAGTGATCTTAGCTCTTACGGTATTAATTTTGGAGCCCATGTTTACTAGAGAATTTTTTCGTCTGTTGGTCCACACTGCTCTCTATCAAAATATGAAGAGCAAGGAGTTTGCAGTAGCAAAGACTTGTTTTACAGTATCAGAGATCAAGAAGTGCTAATATCTCTTAAGGTATGCAATTCAGAAGCCATATTTACTAGATTTTTTGCCGCGAATAATCGTTCCTGTCAAGTCTCTGAATATTGACCGTTTCTTCAGGGGCATCCTGCATAACACTTTCGGAAGTGTACAACTAGAAGGAAGTTTTCACTGTAACTTAAATACATCCGTTTCGCGGGTTTTACTAGGCATCAGAAAATAGTTTCACAACCTAAGCTATTAAGAAGTGAAGAATCCGGAATAAAAGAATTATTTTAATATCATTTGTACCGAGGATAGTTGTCATTCAGAAAATCTTTATAGCTATCATGCTAGTGTCATAGCAAGTAAAAAAACATTACAACTATTTGGTGCAGTCTGTAGTAATCAACAAACAACTTCACTATTCACTCTACCCGGGTTTATTGAAACTGAGTACGACAAAGATGTGGCAATGGTGAAGCGCATTTTACGCTCCTGATAATTGAAAGTATATTAGGGTCTCTGCGACAGGTAGGCTGGCTACCTGGTGCCGGCCAGGGCTTTAGTGGGGGCCCTTTTTATCGAGAGCTGCGGACAGGGGGCAGATGGAGCCTGGTGAGGGGCGTGGGGGGGGGGGGGGGGGGGGGATGTGCCTGGGCGGTCTAAGGCCGCGCGGAGGGCCATGCGTCACGCCGCGGAATCCGGCCGGGCCCGTAATGCATTTTTAAAACGGCTCCGGGCCTCAGGCGCTCTAAGAAATTTATTCATGGTCTTCACACGACCTAACTTTTATTACTTGTATCTTGTTAAACCAGATAAAACTCATATGTTAAACATGAGCTGTATTCTACCTGTTTCTCCTTGCAAAATACTTACGCGTCGCGACACTACTACTTATTCAATACGTCACGTAAACGCGTGAAGTTTAAAAGTAGACGCAGATTCTTTTTCCGCTTTTTTTTTGTTTCTGCACAAAAAGAGTCTGTTTCTGTCGTTCTTCGTAAGTGCAACGAGTACTGTTAAGTATTTCTAGATCCTGCTTATTGTAACTGTTCTCCTGTATGTCTTTCTATGTTCGCATTTCAGTGAGTTCCAGATAGTCTCATCCGATTTCTCAAGGCCATATGAGAGCACGTTTGCAATACCTGTTAATTCATACATAGGGCCATAAAATATTAATTTTCAAAAGTGGAATTACGATTTTTCGATGTTGTATCTTTTACAAGCGTGCACATACGAACCTGAGATACTTTTCACAATTACGTTTAAGATCAAAGTTCCAACTTATATCACACACATCCGTAAGTATGTATACACTGATAAGCCAAAACTTTATGACCACTGCCCATAGTGTGGTTGCGTATCACTGGTGGCCTTGCGGGAACTTGACACGGCAAGGAAAGTATTCAAGTGCATCGAAAACGGATGGGAAACCATTCTAGCGACGACACAGGCCGCAAATGAAGAAATCTACTGACACAACAGACTTTGACAAAGGTAATGTTATTATCACCCACATTGTGAATTCTGTTTTACAGAGAGTACTCTACTGCATTGGCTCCTTACTCAGCTTGCATTTATCGCGAATCTCTTGCCCAATGTAAAGTCCCGAGCGACTGGAAAAATTCGCAGGTGACGGCTGTACATAAGAAGGGTAGAAGGACGGATCCTCAAGATTACAGACCAATATCCTTAACATCGGTTTGTTGCAGGATTCTCGAACATATTCTCAGTTCGAATATAATGAATTTCCTTGAGACAGAGAAGTTGCTGTCCATGTATCAGCACGGCTTTAGAAAGCATCGCTCCTGCGAAACGCAACTCGCCCTTTTTTCACATGATATCTTGCGAACCATGGATGAAGGTTATCAGACGGATGCCATATTCCTTGACTTCCAGAAAGCGTTTGACTCGGTACCCCACTGCAGACTCCTAACTAAGGTACGATCATATGGTATTGGTTCCCAAATATGTGAGTGGCTCAAAGACTTCTTAAGCAATAGAACCCAGTACGTTGTCCTCGATGGTGAGTGTTCATCGGAGGTGAGGGTTTCATCTGGAGTGCCCCAGGGAAATGTGGTAGGTCCGCTGTTGTTTTCTATCTACATAAATAATCTTTTGGATAGGGTGGATAGCAATGTGCGACTGATCGCTGATGATGGTGTGGCGTACGGGAAGGTGTCGTCGTTGAGGGTCTGTAGGTGGATACAGGATGGCTTGGACAGGATTTGTGATTGGTGTAAAGAATTGCAGCTAACTCTAAATATAGATAAATGTAAATTAATGCAGATGAATGGGAAAAAGGCTCCTGTAATCTTTGAATACTCCATTAGTTGTGTAGCGCTTGACACAGTCACGACGATTAAATATTTGGGCGTAACATTGCAGAGCGATATGAAGTGTGTAACCTCCCCACAAAATGTTGTATATATATATATATATATATATATATATATATATATATATATATATAATATGATTATGATTCTAATTTTAGTACAACCTCCGAACAAAATTTGGTTCCCATTTATAACCTCCCTACAGAAATTCATTCACATTTAACCTCCTCACAAAATTTGTTTCCCATTTGATCTACTCACAAAATTCTTTTCTCATCTAATGTAAGCTCGAAACAGAAAAATTCCTAAACCTCGTAATAAAAAATAAATTCAGTAACCTGGTAAATTTTGGACGACAGCAGTGCTGCGTCATGGCCCTGTAAGCTCATTCTGAATAAAAAAGCAAAAATTCTTACCTCAATAAAGTCGCCAACTATCTGCTCTTACAATAACTTTTTCCGGCACAGCTTTGTGCAATGCTGGCCGATAGATTTGTCATTTATGAAAGGAAGCAACTGATTTTTCTTTTGCAACAATCGGAATGATCATGGATTGGAGAAATTAGTAAATTCTTTAAATTGAAATGAATGCTTGTTAGAAATTACTTTATATGACAAAGATTATTATTAGGACATTTTTAAAAGATTTACATGGGAGTTCACATAACATTACTAGATATGCACGAGGCTGCTTTTTACCTTGTACAATAATACTCAGGCTCCGGCATCGCTGCACCGCGACCGGCCCAGCCAACATGATACACCAGACCAGAGCAGAGCAGACTCCACACAAGCGCAGACTAGCGCAGACTAGCAACAACTTACTGCTACAGCTACACAGTTCGTACTGAGTCAACACTACTCTCTGGTCAGCGATTCTCTTATACCTTGCATATCGCAGGCAGCGCATGAGCAATACATCGAAATTACATCTGCTCGGACCTCTTACAAGTGGGACAAGCATGTAATGGCATTTGTAGGGAAGGCGGATAGTCGTCTTCGGTTCATTGGTAGTATTTTGGGAAGATGTGGTTCATCTGTAAAGGAGACCGCTTCTAAAACTCTAATACGACCTACTCTTGAGTACTGCTCGAGCGTTTGGGATCCCTATGAGGTCGGGTTGAGGGAGGACATAGAAGAAATTCAGAGGCGGGCTGCTAGATTTGTTACTGGTAGGTTTGATCATTACGCGAGTGTTACGGGAATGCTTCAGGAACTCGGGTGGGAGTCTCTAGAGGAAAGGAGGCGTTCTTTTCGTGAATCGCTACTGAGGAAATTTAGAGAACCAGCATTTCAGGCTGACTGCAGTACAATTTTACTGCCGCCAACTTACATTTCGCGGGAAGACCACAACGATAAGATAAGAGAGACTAGGGCTCGTACAGAGGCATATAGGCAGTCATTTTTCCCTCGTTCTGTTTGGGAGTGGAACAGGGAGAGAAGATGCTAGTTGTGCTACGACGTACCCTCCGCCACGCACCGTATTGTGGATTGCAGAGTATGTATGTAGATGTAGATGCGGATGTATCTCTTAAACGTCATAGCTGGTCGAATGTTCATGTTCTACTGTAGTGACCATCTATGGAAAGTGGTAGGACAACAGTGAAACTACCACAGGGCTACTGGTTAGACGACCACGACTCTTCACAGAACGTCGGATTTGAAGTCTTGCCTGCACTATAAAGCAGGATAGGTGGTGATCCGTGGCATGTCTGCCGAAAGAGCACAATGTTGTTGCACACGTGTTTCGGAGCACGCCGTTCATCGTACATCGTTGAACATGGAGTTCCGCAGCAGACGACTGCTGCGTGTTCATATGTTGGCCCAACGACATCATCAGTTACTATTAAAGTGACCACAGATCATCTAGATTGGATTTTGTATGAACGGAAAAGTGTCGCCTCTTCGGATGAATCACGTTTCTGAAACATCAGGTCGATGTTTGTCTCCACAAATGACCTCATGCACGCAAACGGCGGTTCAAAATATGCACTGCGCCAAGGAAGCAGGTTGGTGGGAGAAGTAGTGTGCTATGGGAGACTTTCAGCTGCGCTCGTATGGGACTTGTGGTAGTAATCGAAGAGCCTCTGACAGCTGTGGACCACCTGAACTCCTTTATGCTTGATATTTTCTTCGCAGGCGATGCCATCTTCCACCAGGATAATTGCCTGAACGGCGCTACTGTGGTTTGATGAGCGTGATAGTGTGCTCACGTTGATGTCTTGGCCACCAAATTCACTTAATGTGAATCCAGTGGCACCCATTAGTGTCGCTATCGGGCACCATCACCTCGTACACAAATCAGAACACCACATGTTTAAGGAAATTACGTGAACTATGCTTGGACATATGGTGCATCATAGCTCTACAAACGTACCAAGAAACTGTTGAATACATGATACGCAGAATCGGCGACGTATTGCGTTCAAAAGATAGAGGAAGACGTTATTAAGCAAGTGGTCATAATGTTTTGGTTTGTCAGTGTTTATGCATGTATGTTCCACATCACCTGCTAAACCACTGTATCGATTCGATTTCTACAAACCTTGGTGCACATATGATGGAAAGAACCATTTGTAAACACTTCTTGCAGACAGTATTCAGCTATGCCAGTCAATATACTTGCAAAAGTATATCACTGCACGACATGTGGTTCAAGAAGTATGACATCATAAACATCGAGTTGAGTGAAAAACTCATAATACATGACGTTTTACTTTATTAGTTCTTTACTACTGACTCTATTCGCATTAATTAATTTATTTATTTATTTAGCGTATGGCAGTGCACATCATTTAACACTTCTTACAAATGTTTAAACAAAGATATCCATAAAAAAGCAATAAAACATACAGATAATTAGCAATACAATTAAAGAGACACACCAAGATTATACACTCCTGGAAATTGAAATAAGAACACCGTGAATTCATTGTTCCTGGAAAGGGAAACTTTATTGACACATTCCTGGGGTCAGATACATCACATGATCACACTGACAGAACCACAGGCACATAGACACAGGCAACAGAGCATGCACAATGTCGGCACTAGTACAGTGTATATCCACCTTTCGCAGCAATGCAGGCTGCTATTCTCCCATGGAGACGATCGTAGAGATGCTGGATGTAGTCCTGTGGAACGGCTTGCCATGCCATTTCCACCTGGCGCCTCAGTTGGACCAGCGTTCGTGCTGGACGTGCAGACCGCGTGAGACCACGCTTCATCCAGTCCCAAACATGCTCAATGGGGGACAGATCCGGAGATCTTGCTGGCCAGGGTAGTTGACTTACACCTTCTAGAGCACGTTGGGTGGCACGGGATACATGCGGACGTGCATTGTCCTGTTGGAACAGCAAGTTCCCTTGCCGGTCTAGGAATGGTAGAACGATGGGTTCGATGACGGTTTGGATGTACCGTGCACTATTCAGTGTCCCCTCGACGATCACCAGTGGTGTACGGCCAGTGTAGGAGATCGCTCCCCACACCATGATGCCGGGTGTTGGCCTTGTGTGCCTCGGTCGTATGCAGTCCTGATTGTGGCGCTCACCTGCACGGCGCCAAACACGCATACGACCATCATTGGCACCAAGGCAGAAGCGACTGTCATCGCTGAAGACGACACGTCTCCATTCGTCCCTCCATTCACGCCTGTCGCGACACCACTGGAGGCGGGCTGCACGATGTTGGGGCGTGAGCGGAAGACGGCCTAACGGTGTGCGGGACCGTAGCCCAGCTTCATGGAGACGGTTGCGAATGGTCCTCGCCGATACCCCAGGACCAACAGTGTCCCTAATTTGCTGGGAAGTGGCGGTGCGGTCCCCTACGGCACTGCGTAGGATCCTACGGTCTTGGCGTGCATCCGTGCGTCGCTGCGGTCCGGTCCCAGGTCGACGGGCACGTGCACCTTCCGCCGACCACTAGCGACAACATCGATGTACTGTGGAGACCTCACGCCCCACGTGTTGAGCAATTCGGCGGTACGTCCACCCTGCCTCCCGCATGCCCACTATACGCCCTCGCTCAAAGTCCGTCAACTGCACATACGGTTCACGTCCACGCTGTCGCGGCACGCTACCAGTGTTAAAGACTGCGATGGAGCTCCGTATGCCACGGCAAACTGGCTGACACTGACGGCGGCGGTACACAAATGCTGCGCAGCTAGCGCCATTCGACGGCCAACACCGCGGTTCCTGGTGTGTCCGCTGTGCCGTGCGTGTGATCATTGCTTGTACAGTCCTCTCGCAGTGTCCGGAGCAAGTATGGTGGGTCTGACACACCGGTGTCAATGTGTTCTTTTTTCCATTTCCAGGAGTGTATATGGTCAATACAATTAAATACAAGCATCAAGATTATATATAAAGTCTCTTGCGGCGTCTTTTGCGACGTCTGTTGCCATCAGAACTTACCACTGTATACTCTTCTGTCATACTTTTGGACGATGTGGCGAATGGTCTGTCTCCGCAGTCACAGTTGGGAATTGAGGTTTTTTCCCATTTGTAAAGAGTATCTACACATCTTCCGTGATTTGCCCCTATTCTGCTAAGGGATGACTGGGGTGTAAGGTTAGTTCACGCCCCTAGTTGAATACTACACGTGCGCCCTGGATAGCGTCTAATTATAGAAGTGAACTAAATGAACTAGCGTTAACTGGCAGCCAGACAATCATATTGATCTCGTGGCTATTTAATAGCACTTCTAATCGCATTAAATTTCGCATACAGTATTCACATATACCACCAGATATAGCTGCGAAATTGTATCACTCTACAGCGCACAGTCTGAATGAAGACGGAACTGTAGGGCGAATTTAGCTAGAGATAAAGGTGAAATATGTGTACAAATACGTGTGAAACATATTTAGTGTACGTGAAATACTGGTGATATGTGCATATGCGAGCAAATTCATAGGTAAAAATCTCTTCCTAAACCCATGGATCGATGACAACCAAACTCGTGACAAATATTGTTTACTGTCTGAAACAGTACTTTGAGGGTAAGAAGTAGCAGCCTCCTAGGATGATGGAGGTGATAATGTGGAGAGTGAAAGGGAGAGAAAGACATGGACAGATGGGGATGGGGCGATGGACAGAGAAAGGAAGGAGGAATTTATGGACAGGGAGAGAGGGAGTGGAGGCAGGGGGAATGGACAGAAAGGGCTGAGAAGGAGATGGACAGAGAAATGGGAGGTGATAATGTGGAGAGTGAAATGGAGAGAAAGAGATGGACATATGGGGAGGGGGAGACGGACACAGGGAGGAAGGTGGAGGAGGAGATAGACATAGAGAAGGAGGAGGACGTGATGGACAGAGAGATGAGGGAGAAGAAGACGGAGGG
Organism: Schistocerca americana; assembly: GCF_021461395.2. NCBI lineage: Eukaryota > Metazoa > Arthropoda > Insecta > Orthoptera > Acrididae > Schistocerca > Schistocerca americana. The sequence goes on along the minus strand of NC_060123.1, from coordinate 397,061,059 downwards.
GGCGAGGGCAGAAAAGGAGCAGATGGGCTGAGAGAGTGTGGAGGAGCAGATCTACAGAAAGTGGATGAGGAGGAGTTGGACAGAGAATGGGGTATAGAGCAGAAGGACAGAGATAGGGAGAATATTGGAATAATTGCATATCCGGGCAACGGGACACTTGTTCAGCTTATGTTTAACGTGACTTCCACTCGGTGCACTAGAAAAATCCAGATGATAGTCAGACATGTCCCAAACTACAGTGAGCGTGACTGTTTGGCACATCAATCAAATCCCCCACAGAAAGGGAATCGCGTATTCCCGGGACCAGACGTTTTTTTCGGAAAATATTGCAATGTGACATGAGGAGGCGAATGCAATGCGACATTCTCGACAAAAAACACATCGTACGGTTTTAAATTAATTTCATGTGTGGAAATGGACAATGGAGAATGCCATTTGTTGCTGTGTTATCACCATCTGGTCTCGACCTGCACGCAGCGAGAGCTACCTTCGTCAGAGATATCCCTACTGCCACCTGCAACGACCAGCAAGTTACAAACGGGCCCAAGATAAATTTTTACTTTCGATGGGCTAGTTAAAATTTTTCTGAGGTTTCTCATTTCAGTCAGTAATTTACTAAAGAAAAATATGAAATTTAAATACAGATAGTTTGCATTAGACATCATAGTTGGTCTTACCAAAGAGATACTCGAATCAGAATGCTGTCTTTCCATCCACACGAGAAATATGACAACAACAATAAATCATTCCCATTCGGTTTTTTTTGTGAGTTTTCCTTGGCGTTTGACTGTGTAGAATATGTTACTCCCTCACAAAAAAACTTTTTGAAGAACAGAACATTTTAGTGTCATGGGAGGAATCACTGAGTGTTCAATTTTGGGACCACTTCTATTCTTTATACATGTGAGCTACTTTCCATTTTGTATTCATCAAGGAGTAGTGGTACTTTTTGCTGAAAATACTGGTGTTATAATAAGTGCCGTTAGAGGGAAAACTGAAGGAAAGTTATTAATGATGTTTATCCAAGAACTATTAAAATCTTCTCTGAAAATGAGCTTCCCCTAAATTTTGAGAAAACCCACTATATTCTATTCCGTACAACAGACTAAGTCATACCATCCATTGGTGTAACACATGAACAGCAGTCAGTAAACAGGATAAAATGTACTAACATTCTGGGCGCACAATTTGATGAAAACATAACTGGAAGAAGCATATTACAGAGCTGGTCAAACAAGCTCAGTTAGATTAGATTGTGCTACGATACCTAGTATTGGAACCAAATGGATTACCCTTTAACATATTCTACCTGTTTTCAATCAGTAATATCTTTTGGAATAATGTTCTGGGGTAACTATTCACGAAGAAAGAAATTGCTGAATGCACAAATGAGAACAGTAAGTATAGTTTGTGGTCTTCACCTATCGTCATCTTATGGCACTTCCGACAAATCAGGCATTTTAACTGTTCCATCACGACACATGTCCAGTGAAATTCATTAAAAATAGCCGGCCATTATTTGAGACGAATAGTGATGTCCATATCTGCAGCACTACAGATAAATGTGATCCTTATTACTCGTTATTAAAACTGTCAGTGGCTCAGAAAGGGATACAATTTGCCGCAATACATATTCTGTAAACAGACGCGGAACTCCACTGCCCATTCCCCAGTCATGGTGATTGTCGAGGCAGTGTCCCAGGATAAATGTGACACTGCGTTACCACAAGGCACCCCATGTGATGACTCCCATTACAGGTGGCTGCCTGCTGAAGGCGTCTTACGACAGTGATGGTGATGACTACAATGGTGGCGTCACTCTAGTGCCTCCTAGGCGACGACCGGCATTATGCAGTGACAGTTACGATGACTGGGTGGCGGCACTACGTGACACAGGCTCTGCATCACTCCAATGCCTCACGACGGTCGATCATCACTAGCTAGCTGTCAGTCCTGAAACACGACTTTCTGCGACTGATGATTGCGTTACTTCTTCCCCAGTAGATCGGTGGAATGTTCTGGCGTAGCTCGACTGGGGTAACTGACCCGATTACCACCCTTCATGATGACACTCTGGCCTGCAGCGAGTTGCTCCTTGTCATGTCCTCCACTGGTCGGTGACATAGTGTTCTCCTTAGTGTTGCTTAAATCAGCGCTCTGCCGACGACTTGCTGCACGATACCTTACCACTGAGCTGTGCAACTGAATGTAACATTCATACGACTGCTGGCTCCATTATGAAATAAGATTTTCTGAAGGTAATTTTATGCCGCCCGCCACTCCACAGCGTTTTCCATTCGTTCCTTTCTGCACAGAACCTCGTCATTCCTTACCATATCAGTCGACCTACTTTTATACATTCGTCTGTAGCACAATATGTCAAATGCTTCGATTCTCTTCTGTTCAAGTTTTTTCCATAGTCATCTTTCACTACCATACAAACTCCTATCTTTAACTGACTTAATCGCTCTAATAATTCGATTCTCCACATTCCAACCTTCTACGAAAAGTAGGCGTCCTCGCATTCTGCCTTTACATCTGTTTACACATGACTCAATTTACACTGCTCAATTTACATGGTTTTGAATCTTTACTAAAATAGGACTTGTACAATATTTACATGGTTCAGTTCTTTTGAAACTATGTATTGTGGGTTTTCACTACTAATTACACCACAGCTCTCCCTCTTACACACCATTCGTCATTATGGATCTTGAGCACACTTGGTCTTTTCCTTCATGACTGTTCACTCATTACACTGTCTTTTTTTTGGTGGGGGCGGGGGGGGGGGGAAGAGGAGTGCCAACCTTTGTGTAACATCTAACTTGCCCTGGTTGTAATATGTACAAATAACGAATGTCGGCTCGGCCATCGAATATAACCAGTGCTGTTCTACGGACTGGAAATATTTCCCCGCATCTGACAGCATTTCCTTATACCATTTCGTGATACCCTTGTCGCAGAAAAACAAAATGAACTAGGAAGACTTTGACACCGCACTCACTAACTTCGAAGGGCAGATGGTAACCAGTCCAGTGTCAAAGTGTAACAACTCTTGTATAGACATTAATGCATAAGTGGATCTGTTTGGTACCACTATTAAGATCTGCCACACATTTAGTCGGACTTTCTCCCGCAAAGATTGACACGCTATTGGACAGGCGTGTACCGTATGACACTCCAAATAGCAGTTTCCATAAATTAGCGGTATGTATATGCTAACTACCATGTAAGACCTTCCCAGCTGGCTCATAAAGGTAACCAAGCAGTAGTACATAGCCAGGCACTCCCCCCTTTCCCGTTTAATAAGTTCCAAAGGTGCAAGCATAACAGTCTTGATTTCTTTCAAACATGTCAACAGTAGTTACGGTAGTAGAAGAACTGGTGTAAGATGCCCGTGCATGTCAAGAAACAGTGCTTCCTGCAATTCCACAGTTTCAACACGAGCATCTGCCATTGTGTCAGCCAGATTGCATAGCAATACTGCAATCATTAACTGTGCATCAATATTCACCAAACAATCACCAGTAACACGCATGTTCCGATTGAGCAGATGACCTAATATTCGACATTAAAGTAGTGGCCAACTCACGAAGCTGCCGAGTGTTGTTTGGACCATTGCTTTCCAAACTGATGAGCTGGGTTACATGCAAATTCAGTGCCTTCTTGCAGCTTATCGCCTACTGTAATGCTTTATGACGTTAACTATGTCACCCGCATTGGCTGTACCAAACCCTGTTTTTAGGTTATACTGCCAGTGTCCACCCATCCTCTTGCCTGTGTAACCCATGGGATCAGCTCCGCAGTCTGTCCTAGTAGCTTTGCAAACTCCGATCTTAATAGACAATATTCTCCTTGTGTACCGTTACACCAAACTGATTATTCATCATGCTGCACAATTTCCCAAACGTTTTTTCCAGTCTCTGACTCTCATTCCCGAGTGGCCAAATGTTGCAGTTTACCATTAATGTCCAGTGGTGACCTGTCGGTCTGCTTGGAAAACACGATACTTCCTGACACAGAATGTAACTTAACTGCTTTGGCCACACACCCATAGTACAATATGCCTAATACGATAGAACTCCATGCTCCATCCCTCCTCTGTGGACTGAATGCGATCCTGAATGCTGCTTCCATCTTCTCCTGGGGTGGAAGTGTGTGTCCTGCAGGGAAAGAGAATCGTAATGTCAGTCCTGCATCCCTGCTCTAGGTCTTCCATACCAATTATTCGCCTAGGATAATATGCTATACTTTTTCCTTTTTCTCACCTTCTTCCATCGATTATAGCTCTCTCCCCCCCCCCCCCCAAATCCTACAGAATTTGGAGTCACCCAAGGAAAATCGTCCATATCCTCCTTAGACAGCCGAATCCGTGTTAAATGGACTATCTAAGGGCGCGTGCGGAGCTACGGTTTAACGGTTAACTGGCTATGTCATCTATGTTACCTAGTAAGAGCCATTACACCGTGACACAAACTTCTTTGTTTACCCCTTCAGTCCATGGTGATTCACTCACATAACCCATTGACAACAAGTTACTTAGGTAACACTGCTTTCATATCTTATGCCCTTTCCTTTGTCTCTACAGATTTCATATTACTTTTTTGTACTTGCTCCAGCTAATTTTCAGTCTCCTAGCGAAATTCTTCACTGACGAGATGTCTCCTTGTGGTGGGTCTTTTCCAAACTCATACGGCGAAGGCTTTTTGCACCCAAAAATTACTTCATATGGGAATAACCATGTACTCTAGTGAACTTCTGAGTTGTATGCAACGATAACGTAAGCCAATAGGATGTCCAAATTATTCTGCTGGGAATATATATAAAAACTGAACACTTTTTTGCAATTTTCCTGTGGACTCATTCTGTGTGACTGTTAGCTTGATGATGCAGACCGCTCATGTGTGATTTATCATCTGATCCATGACTGTGGTTGCTGGTGAACAAATCAAAGTATCCACTGGCATACAAGAGCCTGAACCACAGTCGTGACTTGCTGTTCCAGTAAAGCTATCAATGAAACTTAATGAGAAAAATGGTCAACAATAGATGATATATAACGATTCCCTGCTGGCGTTTGTGCTACGGGCCCTAGGATGTCCAACCCTACCATTTGGAAGGGGTTATTAGCTTCTGGTAATCTCTGTTGTTTAATTTTCTGGTGGTTAAGTCCTACTCTTTGAGCACACAGAATCCAATTCCTCAAGTAATAGTCTATGTGCAGCCTATGCGTCATTCACTAATAATTCCGATTACCACTCTCTCCATTGCTCCTCGATCTGGATGTCCTGTTAATATCAAATCATGTACTTCCTTCAACACTTCGTCATGCAAACACTGTGCTTCCATTTCAGATTGTTGATACAGTACTCCATCCTCTGTGCCGAACTGTTGCTGTTTAGCAAAGCGCTGTAAGTCCATATGAGCACTCTGTGCTGTCTTCCACTCATTTACATCAATGCTGGTGTATTCTGTAGTGCATACCTTACACCTGAGTCCGTCCACATTAGCATGCATCCTTCCAGGCCGATGTACAGCCTTGTAATCAAAATAGCTTAACCGCACAGTCCATCTCGGCAATCTACTTGCTGGATTCTAAAGTTCTAATAGCCACTTAAGAGCTGTGCGATCAGTCACCATTTCAAATCGTCTACCATACAGGAAACCACAAAAGTACCCAGTTTAAAAACATTATTGTGACCATTTCCTTCTTGATAGTGAAATAATTCAGTTCAGCGTTACTGAGATGCTGTGAAGTGTATGCAGTAGGGAGCACCTGTCCATCTACTTCCTAAGTCGAAATAACTCCTAGCTCAAAATACTTCGAATCACAGGAAAGAATAAACAGTTTTTCAGAATCTGGATAGACCAAAACAGGACTAGATGTCAACAGATCATTTAACTTCTGAAATGCCACCCCAGACTTAGCTGTCCTATGAAACTTCACTCCTTTCTGTGGCATCTGCGTAAGAGGTCTTGCAATTTCTCCAAATTTTGGAACATATCTAGGGTAAAAATTAGCTATCCCCATATAAGATTGCAGTTCTTTTACCTTGATGGGTGTCGAAACATTTTGAATGGTCTCAGCTAGCTTTGGATCTTTGCTGCATGCAGACAACGAATCACTTTTCGCAACTGCCCCAAATGTTCTGGGAATATCCTTTGAATGCACGATTATGTTGTCCATATGAACCATGAAATTTTTTGGTTTTAATCCTCTCAACACACTATCCAACAAGCGCTGAAAGGTTATTGGCACGTTTATAAGTCCACCCAGCGAAACTGAAAGTGTGCAGTTAGCGTTGAGAATGCAGTTTTCAGTCGATCCTCTGCCATCTCTTACAACTAGAGGTAACCAATACGCAAAGTACTGACACTGATTCCAATTGTCCAATGTCTCTGTTTTATTTGGCTTAGGATAGGCTTCTGACACCATTCCCTGGTCGAGGATAATCACAACAGATACGATACGATTTCCACACCATCTGGCAAGTTTCTGCTTACAATGACAATGGTAGCAGATCAGGGGCTGCAACTAGGTTCTGTGATACTATCTCTAAGTTGCTAATCTATAGATTCTTCCATAATAGACTGTAGAAACCTTGGAGGTCGATACAGTCGTTTATAGATAGGTGCTTAACTTCCAGCAGCAATTTGGTGCTGAAAAAGCGATGTTACAGGTAATGGACCTGTATTCACTCAACAGTTTTTCCGCTAATGCTCTATCCTGTGCTTGAAGATGAGCTGCCTCACTCCTTAGCACTGCCCAGCCGACGGACCCTCCTAGGATTGGGTAATTTGCTGTAAAATAACGTTCTGTTCATCCTCATCTAACACTTCTAAATTCGCAACCTGGGTACCATGTGACGACTTTACTTCCTGTGGGCCAAAATTATCAATAGCGACAGACACTACCCTCATGCTGTCTGCCTCACGAACAAAGGACACACCAGGCTGTACAAAATAACTTACTGCACCTAGTACTTCGTAATCCGCCAAAGGTTCAACGATACACAACGACTTCATTGGCAGGTCAATACCAACTTCAGTCTAGACTACCTTTCCTATACTTCCCAGTATGTCATCCTGTGAATTGACCACGAGGGACCATGTATGCAATTTAATGGCTTTCCCGTGGCCGATGGGCTGACCTTGCTAGTGTGAAGGTATTCCAGCAGCAGAGGCTACCTGAAACAAATTTCTATCTTGTTCTACTGCATGCCATTCTAGGTCAATTATGGCACGAACTGCAACCAGGAAATCAAATCCGAGAATAACATCATACGTACCACCAACCATGGAAAGAACTTCTGCATCCAATTGGAAGCCAACCTCCCTCACTCGGAAATTCAACACTCCAGTACCAAGTGAATTTACACACCCTCCACCTACGCCACTTAACGTTCATTGTCGTGCACTTAACCTATTTGCCTCATATACTCACTTACATACAACTGATACCTAAGAACTGGTATACAGCCACATTTTAAGTAATTTATCCCCCACATGTCAAAAAAAGTCTGCCACTGGTCTGTTTCAAATGCCAAATCTTACTGGGAGCGTGGCATAGTGGACAACCCACAACCGGCGTTAAATTAATGCCAATATTAAAATAACTATTTACCAGGCCTAATAACTGCAGCAACATCTACGTTTTTTAAAGATCCAATTAAAAACATTCTGGTGCTCAGAACAGAACGCTGGTTTCCTTTGGATTCCAAGAAACATTAAGCATGGTACAGAACTACCGACACATCAGCATCACAGTGTAGATACTAAATAAAATGTGTACATATGAAATGTCACGTCGAAACTAACAATGACCTTGTTTTCATGAACCATGGACCTTGCTGTCGGTGGGCAGGCTTGCGTACAGATAGCCGTACCATAGGTGCAACCACAATGGAGGGATATCTGTTGAGAGGCCAGACAAACGTGTGGTTCCTGAAGAGGATCAGCAGCCTTTTCAGTAGCTGCAGAGGCAACAGTCTGGACGATTGACTGATCTGGCCTTGAAACACTAACCAAAACGGCCTTGCTGTGCTGGTACTGCAAACGGCTGAAAGCAAGGGGAAACTACAGCTGTAATTTCTCCTGAGGACATGCAGTTTTACTGTATGGTTAAATGATGATAGTATCCTCTTGGGTAAAATATTCTGGAGGTAAAATTGTCCACCATTCGGATCTCTGGGTGGGTACTACTCAGGAGGACGTTGTTATCAGGAGAACGAAAGCTGGCGTTCCATGGATCGGAGCGTGGAATGTCAGATCCCTTAATTGGGAAGGTGGGTTAGAAAATTTAGAAAGGAAAAAGGATAGGTTAAACTTAGATGTAGTGGGAATTTGTAAGTTCGGTGACAGGAGGAATAAGACTTCTGGTCAGGTGACTACAGGGTTATAAATACAAAATAAAATAACGGTAATGCAGGAGTATGCTTAATAATGAATAAAAAATAGGAGTGCGGGTAAGCTACTACAAACAGAATAATGAACGCATTATTGTGGCCAAGGTAGAGACGAAGCCCACACCCAGCATAGCAGTACAAGTTTATATGCCAACTAACTCCGCAGATGACGAAGAGATTGGTGAAATATATTATGAGATAAAAGAAGTTATTCAGATAGTGGAGACGAAAATTTAATAGTCGTGGGTGACTGGAATTCGATAGTAGCAAAAGGAAGAGAAGGAAACGTAGTAGGTGAATATGGAATGGGGGTAAGGAATGAAAGGGGAAGCCACCTGGTAGAATTTCACGCAGAGCATAACTTAATCATAGCTAACACTTGGTTCATGAATCATGAGAGAAGGTTGTTTACATGGAAGTGTTCTGGAGATACTGTAAGGTCTCAGATAGATTATATAATGGTAAGACTGAAATTTACGACCCAGATTTTAAATTGTAAGAGATTTCCAGGGGCAGATGTGGATTCTGACCACAATCTATTGATTACGAACTGTAGATTAAAAGTGAAGAAACTGCAAGAAGCTGGGAATTTGAAGAGATGGAAGATCTATAAACTGACAGAACCAGAGGTTGTACAGAGCTTCAGAGTGAGGATTAGGGAACGATTGACAAGAATGGGGGAAAGAAATGCAGTGGTAGAAGAATGGGTAGCTTTGAGAGATGAAATAGTGAAGGCAGCAGATGATGAAGTATGTAAAAAGACGACGGCTGGTAGAAATCTTTGGGTAACATAAGAAATGTTGAATTTAATTGATAAAAGGAAAAAATATAAAAATGCAGTAGATGAAGCAGGCAAAAAGGAATACAAAGGTCTCAAAAATGAGATGGACTGGAATTGGAAAATGGCTAAGCAGGGAAGCTAGAGGACAAATGTAAGGATGTAGAGGCATATATCACTAGGTGTAAGATTGATACAGCCTACAGGAAAATTGAAGAGACCTTTGGAGAAAAAAGAACCACTTGTATGAATATCAAGAGCTAAGATGGAAAACCATTTCTAACCAAAGAAGGGAAGACAGAAAGGTTGAAGGAGTGTATAGAGAGTCTATACAAGGGCGATGTACTTGAGGACAATATTATGGAAATGGAAGAGGATGTAGAGGTAATGGGAGATATGAGACTGCATGAAGAGTTTGGCAGAGCACAGAAAGGTCTGAGTCGAAAAAAGTTACCGGGAGTAGACAACATTCCATTACAACTATTATCATTATTATTTAGCGTATGGCTAATACAGACATATCATGAAATTAAATTACTTATACATATGTACATATTGACACACAAGAAACTTAAGTTTGTCTTTATAACTGAATATCCAGTCCTTCAATCCAGCGCACTGCATGTGGAGTTGCTAGCAAGAAGTCCTCTTTGGCGCCGTGATAGGCTCGAATCCTGCATTCACTGACAATGTGGTGAACAGTCTGGTATGGAGCCCCGCAGTCACAAGCTGGATCAGGCAGCTTCTTCCGCTTAAAGAGAGCATCCCTGCATCGCCCATGGCTGGTACGGATTCTGTTGAGAGTAGTCCAGGTCTTGCGTGGTAAGTCGAATCCACTTGGAAGTTTAGCACCTGAGAAGAAGTTATGCAGGTGCGCATCTGTCACTGCTTCCCAACGACCTTTCCATTCTTCAAGAGATTTGAAATTCTTAGCAACCATGTCAGCAGCATTGCACAGAGTGATTTCAGTCTCTTGCGATTTAAAAGTGGCAGGTCGCTATGCACGGGTAGTTTAGAATTCCTGGAGATCTTGTGGAATTCTCTCATAAGGGCAGTACATCTGCGTAGATCAGGAGGCATTATACCGGTTAACAGTGGAAGCCAATAAACTGGAGTAGATCTGATTGCGCCAGATATTATGCGCATTGTCGTATTTAGCTGGGTATCAACAAGCCTTGTATGATGACTGTTCATCCAAACAGGTGCACAATACTCAGCACTTGAGTACACCATGCCCAGAGCTGAAGATCGCAGGGTGGTTGCTGAAGATCCCCAGGTAGGTCCGCATAGCTTATGGAGGATGTTGTTTCGAGTCCTCAGCTTTTGAGCTAAGTTAAGAAGGTGTTGTTTGAAGCATAGTGTACGATCCAGGATGACACCAAGATATTTTGGGTTCCAATTATGACGAAGAATTCTGCCTCTGAAACTTACTTCCAGTTTTATGTTCGCGTACCAGTTATTTAGATGGAAGCAACACACTTCTGTTTTACTCACACTGGGTTGGAGTCTCCAGGTTTTGAAGTGATTATCTAATGCAGACAGGTCATTCACTAGAATCTCTTCTGTTGTATTCATTTCCTGGTGTTTTACGGCTAGAGCCAGGTTATCGGCATAGCAGTATTTTCTGGACGAAGTGTCATGTAGATCAGATAGATATAGGTTGAAAAGTAAGGGTGAAAGAACTGATCCTTGAGGCAATCCGTTGTTCAGCTTCCTCTCCTTACTTATGTTGCTTCCACTGATTACCTGGAACTTCCAGTCACTTAGCATGCTGTTAATCAGTCGAGCCATTGTTCTGCAGGGTATGATCCGGAGAAATTTGTAGATAAGGCCTTCCCTCCACACAGTGTCGAAGGCGGCAGTTAGATCAACAAATGCCACAGATGTTTTCTGCTTCATTTGGTATCCTGACTCTATGAAGGATGTGAGAGACAATACTTGGTCGCAGCAGCTACACCCTGGTCTGAAGTCTGCCTGATCAACTGGAACGTTCTCTAAGATACCGCTACTTATTCTGTTATATATTAGCCATTCAAAAAGCTTGTAGCAGCAGCTGAGTAGGGAAATGGGGCGATAGTTTTCTACCTTGTTGCTGGGTTTGCCAGGTTTCAGAACAGATATTAACTTCACCTTTTTAATCTCTTATGGAAGTTGACCAGTCAGCAGGATCTCAGTGAAGAATTCTGCCAACCATTTCTTAGTTTTTCCTCCCACATGGATCAGGAATTCTGGATGGATACCATCGAATCCAGGTGCCTTAAGAGGTTTGAGGTCCTTCAGTCCAGAGTCAATGTCTGAAACTGTGAAGGGATGGGTATACTCAGATGAGGGAGATGCCTTCTTTTTCAGGTCACGAAGCTGTCTTCTGATATGTCTTGTATGTTTCTTGTCAGGAGGTACTAATGATGTGGGAAGCAATTTACTTCGGAATTTTTTCTGCATGCTGGTGCACTTCCTCCCAGTTTTCTCAGGAGACTCCATGCTTTCCTGCTCGAGTGGGTAATGTCCATATTATCGACTGTTTCTGCCCATTTCTGCCTCCGAGACATGTCCAAGCTGGACAATAGTTCCGTAGCTATCTCTTGGTCACCACTTTGCTGGAAGTGTTGGTATAGTGTTTCACTTTCATCATTCCATCCTGGAACATATTCTTTTCGGTATCCTCTTGGCATACACTTTTTAGCTGTTACTGTTACTCCACCAATGAAGCGTTGATAGTTATTATGTGAAGGAGGTATCCATCGCATGGTCTTATCCAGTTCCGCTGAAAACTTCATCCAGTCAGCTTTCTGGAAATTCCATCGAGCATGCGGAGTTGATCATATGACAGGAACAGTGCAGCCAATTTGTTTTATTACAGATCTGTGTTGGTTGTGAGGAAAGGCATCTATCACTTTCCTTGTGGTGTTGATGGGAAAAACCAGTTTCGTTGCAGCTAACAAAGCATAAGTCAGGATCTTTGGCATCAAACACTAGATGAAGATCATTCTCTTCGATCCATTCTGCAAGCATGCTCCCATTTTCATCATTTTGAGAGTACTTCCAAAGTTCATTATGACTATTGAAGTCTCCTATGTAAATTGCGGGGTGTTCTGCTGTGTGTAGGACAAAATCGGGCCATGTTGTTTTGGGTGGTTTGTAAACATTTGTAATGGTAATGCCGTGCAATTATAAGACAACTGTATGCATATCTGCCTCCCCCCTTACAGAAATCAGTGAAGCTTCGTTTATGTTGTTATGGACATACTTAGCAATTCCATACACCTCGTGGTAAGTTACACCAAGTGCAGAATATCCAGGAATTCGACCTCGGCTTCGGAATATTTCTTCGCTGGAAACACGAGTTTCTTGAATGGCGACGACATTGATATTGTTGTCCAGCAAAAATTTTGACTGGTAGTCACACTTTGCCCTGCTAATGCTTTCGATATTCAGATGAAGGAGTCTGATAGTTGGTCCAATGTTTCTTGTTAATGAGCTCTGAAAAGAACTATTTCTGCTATTTAGTTGATATGTCGTTGCCAGGAGAACCTATGGATAGACTGGTTGCCTGTAATCACTGTTGCTCAATTAGCACCACCCAGGAGGCTCGTGTAGGGTATTTTAAGGTTAAACCTACGGACGTGAGCAACGCTACCTCCCATTAGAACTATTGATATCCTTGGAGAGAAAGCCCTGACAAATCTTTACCATCTGGTGAGCAAGATATATGAGACCCTCGAAAACCTCAGACTTCAAGTAGAATACAATAATTCCAATCCCAAGGAAAGCAGGTGTTGACAGATGTGAAAATTACCGAACTATCAGTTTAATAAGCCACGGCTGCAATAGATTAACACGAATACTTTACAGACGAGTGGGAAAACTGGTAGAAGCCGACCTTGGTGAAGATCAGTTTGGATTGCGTAGAAATGTTGGAACACGTGAGACAATACTGACTCTACGGCTTATCCTAGAAGATAGATTAAGGAAAAGGCAAACCTACGTTTCTAGAATTTGTAGACTTAGAGAAATCTTTTGACAGTGTTGACTGGCATACTCCCTCCAAGGTGGCAGGGGTAAAATATAGGGAGCGAAAGGCCATTTACAATTTGTACAAAAACCAGATGGCAGTTATAAAAGTCGAGGGCCATGAAAGGGAAGCAGTGGTTGGGAAGGGAGTGAGACAGGTTTATAGCTTAACCCCAACGTTATTCGATCTGCATATTGAGCAAGCAGTATAGGAAACAAAGGAAAATTTTTGAGTAGCAATTAAATTCCATGGAGAAGAAATAAAATGTTTGAGCTTCGCCGATTGCATTGTAATTCTGTCAGAGATAGGAAAGGACTTGGAAGAGCAGTTGAACGGATTGGACAGTGTCCTGAAAGGAGGGTATAAGATGATTACCAACAAATGCAAAACGAGGATAATGGAATGTAGTCGAATTAGATCAGGTGATGCTGAGGGAATTAGATTAGAAAAGGAGACACTTAAAGTACTATAAGAGTTTTGCTATTTGAGGAGCGAAAGAACTGATGATGGTCAAAGTAGAGAGGAAATAAAATGTAGACTGGCAAATGCAAGGAAAGCGTTTCTGGAGAAGAGAAATTTGTTAACATCGAGTATAGGTTTAAATTTCAGGAACTTGTTTCTGAAAGTATTTGTGTGGAGTGTAGCTATGTATGGAAGTGAAACACGGACGATAAATAGTTTAGACAAGAATAGAATAGAACCTTTCGAAATGTGGTGCTACAGAAGAATGTTAAAGATTATATGGGTAGATCACATAACTAATGAGGAGGTATTGAAAGGAATTGGGCAGTAGAGAAATTTCTGGCACAACTTGACTAGAAGAAGGGCTCGGTTGGTAGGACATGTTCTGAGGAATCAAGGGATGACTAATTTACTATTGGAGGGCAGCGTGAAGGGTAAAAATCGTAGAGGGAGGCAAAGAGATGAATACAATAAGCAGTTTCAGAAGGATGTAGATTGCAATATGTTCTGGGAGATGAAGAAGCTTGCATAGGATAGAGTAGCATGGAAGCCGGCCGGAGTGGCCGAGCGGTTAAAGGCGCTACAGTCTGGAACCGCACGACCGCTACGGTCGCAGGTTCGAATCCTGCCTCGGGCATGGATGTGTGTGATGTCCTTAGGTTAGTTAGGTTTAAGTAGTTCTAAGTTCTAGGGGACTTATGACCACAGCAGTTGAGTCCCATAGTGCTCAGAGCCATTTGAACCAAGTAGCATGGAGAGCTGCATCAAACCAGTCTCTGGACTGAAGACCACAACAACAACAACGTGAAAACAACGTACAAATAAATCTTGTTTCTAATTTATCTTGTGACGTTGTGTATCCGAGTGACCAGATTTCTTACAGTACCTGCAACGTTACTGTCTGCAGTCTCTATGTATATGACCGTTTTGTCCACACCGTAAATACACTACTGGCCATTAAGATTGCTACACCACGAAGATGACTTGCTACAGAAGCAAAGCTTAATCGACAGGAAGAAGATCCTGTGATATGCAAATGATTATCTTTTCAGAGCATTCACACAAGGTTGGCGCCGGTGGCGACACCTACAACGTGCTGACATGAGGATAGTTTCCAACCGATTTCTCATCCACAAACAGCAGTTGACCGGCGTTGCCTGGTGAAACGTTGTTGTGATGCCTCGTGTAAGGAGGAGTAATGCGTACCATCACGTTTCCTACTTTAATAAAGGTCGCATTGTAGCCTATCGCGATTGCTGCTTATCGTACCGCGGCATTGCTGCTCGCGTCGGTCGAGATCCAATGACTGTTAGCAGAATATGGAATCGGTGGGTTCAGGATGGTAATACGGAACGCCGTGCTGGATCCCAACGGCCTCGTATCACTAGCAGTCGAGATGACAGGCATGTTATCCTCTTGGCTGTAACGGATCGTGCAGCCACGTCTCGATGCCTGAGTAAACAGATGGGGACGTTAGCAAGACAACAACCATCTGCACGAACAGTTCGACGACGTTTGCAGCAGCATGGACTATCAGCTCGGAGACCATGGCTGCGGTTACCCCTGACACTGCATCAGACAGGAGCGCCTGCGATGGTGTACTCAACGACGAACCTGGGTGCACGAATGGGAAAACGTCATTCTTTCGGATGAATCCAGGTTCTGTTTACAGCATCATGATGGATGTATCCGTGTTTGGCGACATTGCGGTGAACGTACATTGGAAGCGTGTATTCGTCAACGCCATACAGGCGTATCACCCGGCGTGATAGTATGGGGTGCCACTGGTTACACGTCTCGGTCACCTCTTGTTCGCACTGACGGCACTTTGAACAGTGGACGTTACATTTCAGATGTGTTACCACCCGTGGCTCTACCCTTCATTCGATCCCTGCGAAACCCTACATTTCAGCAGGAAAATGCACGACCGCATGTTGCAGGTCCAGTACGGGCCTTTCTGGATACAGAAAATGTTCGACTGCTGCCCTGGAGAGCACATTCTCCAGATCTCTCACCAACTGAAAACGTCTGGTCAATAGAGGCCCAGCAACTGGCTCGTCACAATACGCCAGTAACTACTCTTGATGAACTGTGGTATCGTGTCAAGCTCTGTTTGACTCAGTGCCCAGGCGTATCAACGCCGTTATTACGGCCATAGGTGGTTGTTCTGCGTAGTGATTTCTCAGGACCTAATCACCCAAATTGCGTGAAAATGTAATCACATGTCATTTATAGTATAATATATTTGTCCAATGAATACCCGTCTATCATCTGCATTTCTTATTGGTGTAGCAATTGTAATGGCCACTATTGTAATTTATGTACGTACTATGCACTACCTGAACTAGGCAATGACTTAATTTCCTTTAATGACAATACAATATCCATTGCTTCACTCATATACTTAGGAAATTCCAAGGGAACATTGCTTGTCATTTCCGGTTGTAACTTCTCAATGCCTCAAGAGCCCTTCCCTGTGCTTCCAGCAAAATTAACGGGTTAACCTTTTCACCATTCTTGAGCTCATAGGTACCTAAACTGATTTTACGAATATGGTCGACAAAACTTCCAATCGATTCATTCCGTTCACGAAGAGCACTAGTAAGTTGTTCCCGACAGTATCTTGCCATGTTCTTCTTCCCATATCTCTCTATTAACCCTTCCTGAAAATCGTCAAATGTTGTAGCATCCTTCAGATTCTCATTACACATAATATGTGCTCTAGAATCTTCCAAGGATTCCTTACTCTACTCCCTTCCCCTCCCCCTCCCAATTTTGCCGCTGTAGCCAAACTGTCAAAAAAGATAAAAACGTCTTCCCCCAGTTTCCCTGAAAACGGGTAACCAATGCCACAGCAGTGACATCCAGATTGGGTAGTTTGGGACGTGAGCGTTCCCTCTCTGCTGCTCTAAGTGATTTACCTATGTCAGAAGTTTATGTACCTGCTCTCTAAATTGCTGAATAACCTCAGCAGCTGAAAGTTCCTTCGACATGACTACAGTTTAATTAAGAGAAAAGTAACCCAAAGAACACAAAAATGATCCAGGCAAAAAAAAAAAAAAAAAAAAAGAAACGGACCACCCAAAAAGCTCGAAATCAAAACAACCAAAATTGGAACTTACTTTCTTTGCTTTGTGGCCCCTTTGTAGCTGTAAGTGATGCATACTGCTGACTCCACAGTCCTCGAGGCCATCCTTCACGATGCCTCAGCGGTCTTCCACACAGCATTGTAACCAGGCGCAGGAATCCACTCTGTAATGCTGAATTCGAGATTGGGTTGTCTTCTGGGAAGACGACGGTGAGGGCGAGTGTCCACAGACGGCTCCAAATGACAGAATAACTACATTTACTGATCAACTGCACTGTCCCGGTGGAGGTTCGAGTCCTCCCTCGGGCATGGGTGTGTGTGTTTGTCCTTAGGATAATTTAGGTTCAGTAGTGTGTAGGCTTAGGGACTGATGACCTTAACAGTTAAGTCTCATAAGATTTCACACACATTTGAACATTTTCAGCTGCACTACAATGGTTGTTGATCCTCTGTGCGAAGTTGGCTTCCACTCGTAATTGTCTCAGCAGCAACAAAGTGGTCACCGGATGCTCACTCATGCTCCCGCTGCTGCAACTGTACCTGCGCTGTCGTAACTGGAAGCCACTGCCTTGGCCTTCCTGAACCGTACCGCGGCGGCTGGAACCGCGCACAACGGGCCTCTATTGTGATCGTGGCTGGGGGACATTGAGGCTGCGGCAGTGGGGCAGGACAGTACCCTATCTCAGTGACCATTTCCGGCGATGGTTGTCTTGCGTCGTCAGGACAGGGTCCCTGGCTCCAGCACCAGCTACAGTGCTCGTGGGGGCAGCATCCCAGGACGATGGTGACAGGCAATACCAAAAATGCCCCGCAGGCGATAACTCCTGTTACAGGCGGCTGCCTGCTAACGGCGTCCGCCCATAGTGATGGTAAAGAGAACAACGGCGGCGTTACTCTGGCGCCTCCTAGGCGTCGACCTGCTCTACGACAGTGACTATTACGATGACTGCGATAACAGTAACAACTCCAAAATGGTGACAGCTCTGAGTGACGCAGGCTCTGCGTCACTCCAATTCCTCACGACGGTCGTGACGAGCTGGCTGCCGGTCCTTAAGTACGGCTTTCTGCCACTGATGATTGAATTTCTTCGTCCCCGATAGATCGGTGGGATATTCTAGCGTTGCTCGGCTGGTGTAGTTGACCCAGTTACCGCGCTGGATGTTGACACCCCGGCGTGCAGCAAACTTGCTCCGTTCCATACCCTCCACTGGTCGCTGACACAGTGTTCTACACAGTGGTCTCCTTCGTGTAGCGTAATTCGGCGCTCTGCTGACTCACTTGGGTCATGGTACCATACCACTGGACTGTGCAACAGAATGTAACACACATACGACTTCTGACTCCCAATATTTCTTCACATTTTAACTAACTGTAAAACTTCTACCTTTAACTAGCTTAATAGCTCTAACTATTTGACTCTCTACAATATTCACGTAACATACAACGTCTCCAAAGTAGAAAATCAGATTTTATATTTAACTTACAATCATTTCTTCTGCACAAATCTTACTATTTAATGGACAAATTTTTGTTCAAAGACTAGTAACACACAAAAAAAATTATTTTTAAGTGTTGTTGCATGAGTGGGAAATAAAAATAATGTGTTCACAAATGTTAAACCGAATCATGTGTGATTACCCTATAAACTCACTTGCTCCAGTTAATTTAGAATAAAAGACTCTTTCAGATGTTCTGTGGAGCACGTAACTAACCAACTAAAGTTCCTGTTAGCTGTGTGGGAACGCTGTACTTTGATCATATTGCCATAAAGTAAAGGTCTTTCGTGCACTTTTCCCATTATAGCTTGATTTTTGCGTAAGATACCAAACAATTCATCAACTTATTGCTGTTGTGTTGCACATGTAAGGGAAAGTGAGATTTGATATTTGGAAATGGTTTCTGCAGCTTTTTGCCGACACAGTATGATCTTCTACTCTAAGGTAGCTGAAGTGCCAGAAAACAAGGTCTCTGCGTAACTTGTGGTTGTGATTCAATGTTACATGATATGCCACTTGATAAGAAAAACTAGCTATTAAATAGCGGAAAACTGCGATAGTGCGTATGAGTCTCTACTAAACATAGTTTCCGTCTAGCCTACTAGCAGAGCCTACTGTTGGGTAGCTATGAGTGACGGTATTCGGATGTGGCAGTTGCCCATTTCCGCGACATTTAATTCCACTATGAGTGCGTGAAACTGTTCGCAAAAACGTCAATTGAGAGGATGATCCTCACTAAAAAATTTCGTAACTGAAATATCAGACCTAATCTAATTTGTGTATACATAATTAGATCAACAAGTCTGCCACATCTCCTTCTCGCTTCCTTGGATGGGGATCCGTGGATGTTTATACAGGATGAACCTGAAGTCCACCGGCAACATTTCAAAGGTTCTACAAGCGTAATTCGTAATATTTTGGTAATAGGTAAGCGTGGTCAATGGTTTGTTAAGGAGTAATTGCAGTTATTGTGATTTATTACCCCCCCCCCCCCCCATTTTGTTATATCTGTATTTCCCTGAAAATACATGCACATCACTGCAAATGTCAATGGTATGCCTTGTGCGTTTCGTTTCAAAACAAATTTTTCAGTTCACATACCTAATCTCGGCTTAATATTTCACTTTTTTTTGCGTCATCAGTCTTCTGATTGGTTTGATGTGGCCCGCCACAAGTTTCTCTACTGTGACAACCATTTAATCTCAGGGTAGAAATTGCAACCGAACGTCAACTATTTTCTGGATGTACTCCAATGTCGACGTGCACCTACTGTCTAGGAGTAGTGTCTTTGCTTAGTTATCAAAACCTCCTCGGTCCCGGATTCTCTACCTACCACCACTCAAATTTTGATCAATAATCAGCATCGGTGGCCGACGACTTTCGGCATAAGAAGGCCCCCTCAGTCTGCCAACGGCCTTGCCTAAGAGGGCGGAGGAGCGGACAGAGGTTCAGTCCAATCTCCTGTCCTTTTCGTGAGAAACTGCTCCTGAAGGCGGGAGAATCAGTAATGATCACTGGCAATGAGGATTAAAGGCACACAATGTGTATCCACAGGGCATGTGGTCTGTAAGTGAAAAAGGGCGATCTCTCCTTTGGAAAAAGATTCCCCCATTCGGATTTCCGGGAGGGGACTGCTAAAGAGGAGGAGAAAGAGATTGAATAGCCAACGAAAGTTAACGTACTACTGGCAGGGGCGTGGGATGTCCGAAGGCTGAACGTGGTAGCGAAGCTAGAAATCTGAAAAGGGAAATGCAAAGACTCGATCTTGATATAGTAGGGATCAGTGAAGTGAAATGGTAAGGAGTAAAGGATTTCTGGTCAGACGAGTGTGGGTAATATCAGCAGCAGCAGAAATGATATAACGGGAGTAGGATTCTTTATGAATGGGTAGGTAGGGCAGAGCGTGTGTTACTGTGAGTAGTTCAATGATAGAGTTGTACTTGTCAGAATCGACATGAAGACTGGCAACATTAGTTCAGTTATAAATGCAAACGTCGCAAACGGAAGACGAAGAGGTAGAGAAAGTATATAAGAATATTGAAAAAGGAAATACAGTGCGTAAACGGAGATAAAAATTTAGTAGTCATGGGTGACTGGAATGCAGTCATAGAGGAAGGAGTAGAAGAAATGGTTATACGAGAATATGGGCTTGGGGCAAGGAATGAGATAGGAGAAAGAATAATTGAGTTGGGCTTGAGGCAGGGAATGAGGAGAAAGACTAGTCGAGTTCTGTAATAAATTTCAGCAAGATATAGTGAATACTCAGTTCAAGAATTAAAAGAGGAGAAGGTATACTTGGAAAACGCCGGCTGATACGGGAGGATTTCATTTAGATTATACCATGGTCAGACAGAGATTTCGAAATCAGATACTGGATAGCAGGCATATCTAGGAGCAGATATAGACTCAGATTACAATGAAGTAGTGATAAAGAGTAAGCTGAAGTTTAAGAGATTAGTCAAGAAGAATCAATATATCAAGAAGTGGGATACGGAAGTACCAAGGAATGACGAGATACACCTGAAGATTCCTAAGGCTATAGATAGAACAATAATGAATATCTCACTAGGCAATACAGTTGAAGAGGAACTGACTTCTCTAAACGTGGTAGCCAAAGAGATTGGAGAGATAAACATAGGTACAAAGATGTTAACTGAGAAGAAACCACGAGTAACACAATAAATACTTCAGTGGATCGATGAAAGAAGGAAGAGCAAAAATGTTCAGGGAAGTTTAGGACTACATAAATACAAGACGCTGAGGAATGAAATAAATAGGAAGTTCACGGAAGCTAAGACGAAATGTCTGCATTACAAACGCGAAGAAATCAAAAAATAAATGATTGTCGGAAAGAAAGACTCAACAGATAGAAAACTCAAAATAACCGTCCGTGAAATTCAAAGTAAGGGTGGTAACATTAAGACTGCAAGAGAAATTCCATTGTCAAATGCAAAGGAGAGAGTGGATAGATGGAAAGACTGCATTGAAGACCTCTATGAGGCGGAAGATTTGTCTGATGTGATAGGAGAAGAGACAGGAGTAGATTTGGAAGGAATACGGGATCTAATATCAGAATCAGAATTTAAGAGAGCTTTGGAGGACCTAAGATCAAATAAGGCAGAAGGGATAGATAAAATTCCACCAGAATTTTTCAAACCATTGGGGGAAGTGGCGACAGAACGACTATTGATATCGATGAGTAGAATGTGTGAAACTGTCAACACACCCTCTGACTCTGGGAGAAATATCATTTACACAATTCTGAAGGCTGCGAAAGGTGAAAAGTGGAGAATTATTGGACAAACAACTTAACTGCTCACGCGTTCAAGTTGCTGACAGGAATAATATGCAGGAGAATGGAAAAGAAAATTGAGGATATGTTAGCTTATGTTCGTTCTGACTTTAGGAAAGGTTAAGGCACCAGAGAGGCAATTTTAATGTTTCGGTTGATAATGGAAGCAAGACTAAAGAAGAATTTAGTAATGTTCATAGGATTTACCGACCCGGAAGAAGCGTGAGACAGCGTAAAATGGTCAAGTTGTTCGAAATTCTCACAATAATAGGACAAAGCTATAGTGAGAGATACGTAATACACAATATGTACAAGAGCCAAGAGCGACTAATAAGAGTAGAATAACAAAAACAAGTGCTCTGTTTAAAAATGGTGTAAGACAAGGATGTAGTCTGTCGCCCACACTGTTCAATCTGTACATCGAAGAAGCCATGATGAAAATAAAAGATATATTCTGGACCGTTCCTGAATCTTAATATTCAAGGCGAAAGGGTGTCAGTGATACTATTCCCTGATTACACTGCTATTGTAAGCGAAAGCGAAGAAGAATTACATGATCTGCCACATAGAATGAACAATCGAATGAGTACAGATATAGACTGAGAGTACGTCGAAGAAAGACGAAAGCAATGAGAAGTAGCTGAAATGAGAACAGCGTGAACCTTGACATCAGGATTGACGGTCACGAAGTAGATGAAGTTAAGAAATTCTGCTACCTAGGCAGCAAAATAGTCCTGACAGACGGAGCAAGGAGGACATCACAAGCAGTGTAGCACTGGGAAAAAGGGCATTCCTTGCCAAGAGAAGACTACTAATATGAAACATACGCCTTAACTTGATGAAGAGATTTCTGAAAATGTGTGTTTGGAGCACTGCGTTGTATGGTAGTGAAACATGGACTGTGGGATAACCGGAACAGAAGAGGTTCGAGGCATTTGTGATGTGGTCCTACAGATGAATGTTAAAAATTAAGCGGACTGATAAAGTAAGGAATGAGGAGGTATTGCGCAGAATCGGAGGGGAAAAGAATAAGTGCAGAACACTCACAAGGAGAAGGGACAGGGTGACAGGGAATCTGTTAAGATATCAGGGATTGACTTCCGTGGTACTAGAGGGAGCTATAGGGTGCAAAAACTGTAAAGGATCACGGAGATTGGAATACATAACCGGATAACTGAGCACATAGGACGCAAGCGCTACTCGGATATGAAAAGGTTGGCATAGGAGAGGAATTCGTATCAGGCTGCATCAAACCAGTCAGAACACTAAGGACTTAAAAAAAAGAAAATCAATGTCTGTATTCCTGTACAGTTTTGACCCCTATAGCTCCATCTAGTACCACGTAAGTCATTCCCTGATGTTTTTATAGATCCCCTCTCCTTGTCAGAGTTTCCATTTATTTCTTTCGTCCCCGGTTCTGCGAAGAACCTCCTCACTCTCTACCGCATCAGTCCACTTAATTTTCAACTCTCGTCTGTAGCACCACAACTCAAATCCTTCGATTCTCTTCTCTACGATTTCCCTCGAAATCCATGTTTCAGTACAATAAAGTGCTGTGTTCAAAAGTACATACTCAGAAATTTCTTCCTAAAATGAAGATCTCTGTTTGATACTAGTAGACCTTTCTTAGTTTTGAATGTCAGCGCTGGTCTGGTTGGTATATCCCCCTTGCTCTGTCCGTCATGTCTTATTCTGCAACCTAGGTAGCACGATCCTTTAACTCCGTCTTCTTCGTGATTTCCAATTTAGGTGTTAAATTTCTCGCCGCTCTCATTTCCGATACTTCTCATTACTTTCGTCTTCCTTCGATTTACTCTCAGTCCAATACTTTACTCATCAGACCATTGCATCCACCACATCTTTCACTGATGACAACAGTGTCATCAGCGAATGTTAACATCGTTATAATTTTATCTTGATTTTTAATCTCACTCTTGAACCTTTCTCTTATTTTACTCGTTGCTTCTTTGACGTACTGACTGAACGGTAGGGGTGAAAGACTACATCCCTGTCGTCCACACTTCCACATCTGTGCACTTCATTCTTGATCTTACAATCTTACATTTCCCTCTTGGTTGTTGTACGTATTGTATATTACCCACCTTTCCCTATAGCGTACCCCTATTTCTCTCAGGATTTCGAACATGTCGCACCGTTTGACAAATATAACCCTTTTTCCAGGTCTGCATATCCTATGAACGTGCTTTAAACCGAGAGAGGCGGAGCAGTGGAAGGCCTACTGGACACGCATTCGGTTGGATAACGGTTCAAACCTGCAACTGGCCATCCTGATATAGGTTTTCCATGATTTAACCAAATCGCTTCAGGCAAATGCCAGGATTGTTCCTTTCAAAGGGCACGGCCGACTTCCTTCCCAATCCTTCCCTAATCCGATGGGACCAATGAACTTGGTGTTTGGTGCCTTTCCTCGTATCAAGTTACCAACCGTGTCTTGATATTTCTTCAGTATTGCTTCCATTATCTCTGCTTCCTTTACCTTTCCTAAGTCCAAGCTGATCGTCACCTAATAGATCTTAAATTTTCTTTCCGATTATTTTGTATACTATTCTTGTGAGAAATTTGGATGCATGAGCTGTTGAGCTGACTCTGCGATGATTTTCATACTTGCCAGCTCTTGCTATCTTCGGAGTTGTGTGGATGATCTTTCTTTCTAAAGTCTGGTGGTATATCGTCATAGACTCTACACACCAAATGAATAGTCGTTTTGATGTCATTTCAGCCAGTGATCTGAGAAATCAAGATGGAATGTTACCTACCCCTCCTGCCCTATTTGATCTTTAGTCGATCAAAGATGTTTTAAATTCTGACTTTAATTCGGCGACTCCTGTGACTTCTTTTATCACGCCATGAGAGAAGTCCTTTACTTTATGGATGCCTTTAGTGTACCGTTTCCACCTATTCGCTCATGCCTCTGCATTTAATAGCGGAATTTTCATTGCAGTCTTAACGTTAGAGCCCCTGGTTTTAATTTCACTTTTAAGATACAAGCTTACATTAAACGCTTCTCGTTCCTGTCTCTAATTTGTTTTTCCGGCATTGTTAAAATGGCTCTGAGTACTATGGGACTTAACATTTGTGGTCATCAGTCCCCTAGAACTTAGAACTACTTAAACCTAGCCAACCTAACGACATCACACACATCCATGCCCTAGGCAGGATTCGAACCTGCGACCGTAGCAGTCGCGCGGTTCCTGACTGAGCGCCTAGAACCGCTAGACCATCGCGGCCGGCCCGGCATTGTTAGTTATATGCTAACAGCAGTGTACGGTATTATGAATAGAATTGCTAATGACGAGTTGATCGACATGTTTCTCGTATATGGTTTCAATGAATGCAGTGGAAGAGCTAGTACACACGTACCCACAGGTGACAGCAACCTTTTCACAGTACTTTTGCGCCAGCTGAGGTTTGCTGCTTTACTCTGTTTTGTGTTTTGCGTTTTCGTGATTCATATTAGAGGAATGTTTCCTGTTGCAAAGATGTTTTAAGAGAAACAAAGCTAATATTAACAATAAACTGAGTAAATCATTCTTACTTGATTACTCTTTCACCAGCCACCGGAGACGACTAGTCACTTATACCAAAATACTAATAAATGTATCTGAAATTTTATCGGTGTTGGGTTCACCCCGTACAGCATCATTGCACCAATATCTTGCCTCTATTTATAATGGAAGCGTAACTTAAAATGTTAGCAAAATGGGCACCAGAGGGAGATTGGTGTCAACATCTCTAGCTCAGCAGTGTAGCTGTAACTCAGAAATTTTGCACAAGATGTTCTGCTACTAAGTTTAAGTGTGGCGATACTGTACCTTAGTACCATTCAGTCTTCTCTATCGTCTATCAGTGGTTTATACGTGTCTTGTGCCTAAGGCAAAGAGGTGTACGTGAGCTAAATGAGTCTATTTGAATTCATGGTAGCCTGAAAATTGAATCGGTCATTGGTAGGTGCCGACTGTTGAACAGATCCTTAGACATTGGACCTAGTAAGGTGGTTTTCCTGTTAGATTTACGAAGCCAACTAATTTGGCTTGCCTTTTCTGAGATTCTTTTTCAGTTTGCATATAAAGTGCATACTTTCTTCTCAGACTCCAGGACTATCTCTGAGATCCAAAAACTTTACCAAATAAAAAGTCCTCGTAAGACGTGTTTCCTCGGCTTGGTGTCTATATGGCTCTTGTTAAAACGGCTTAAGTGAGTTATGAGTTTAATTTCGTTGCTTTTGAAGTAGAACAGTCTCCACCGCTGGTATATCATGTTATCGTTATCTGATCGTTATCGGCGAAGCCCACTAATTGTCCACTGTTGTTGCTCAAGGGGTGATCACTGCGACAGGGCTGCATAAAGTTGGACGTGCACCGACAGTAGCGTGTTATGATTCGGTCTTCTCTGAAGCACTCTGAAGATCAGAAACGGAACGCCAACTCGGAACAGCTGTGGGAAGCCATTTCTATCGGAAAGTTGTAGAACAGCGCTGGGTAACCGTCACTGCGTAGGTGGTCGCAGCCTGCAGCCGTGTCCCGTGCCCCTTGTTCCGAAGTTGGGTAACGCTTTGTGGAGGGCTAAACTTAGGGCACTGCCCATGTAGGTGGTCTACTGCTCCATACATCGCACACGCCTACGACTGTGGATGCTGAATGTTGGAATATGTGTTTATAATTCTCCACGCGACACAAATTTCACTTCCCGGTTTACTGAATTGTGCCAGAATCGATCAAAATGTACTGTGACGCTTCTTTCGATCATTCAAAATGTGTGTTTCTAACCCTAGTTGATCTTAAACCCTTGTTTTATCCCAGGGACGTTATGAAGTCAGTTGTGCCATTGACAATGTGGGTTAGCCATAAACAAATATCAGTGTTAATAATTCTCACGAGTGTAGCACTTGCCCAAAATTCTTCTGATCACGGAAAACGATTGCCTGTAGAAACCACTCACCTGTACTAGAAATATTACGCTTTTCCTGACCATAAAGGATTCTAGATCGATGAGCCTTCATTCAGGCGTAAATTTCTTCAGTGACATAGTACTTATAGGTTGATACGCAACGTTCATCCGGGCACGAAGCGCGGCTTAGCATGTAAATAAAATATGAATTTTTCTACATTATAACCCAACGAAGTTTCTAATATTTGCGGAATATGAGAAGAAGTTACTTCTAAAATGTTTTATCTAATTTTATAAAATTATGATAATTGTAATTTTACGTGTGCGTTGCTGTAGACATATCTACCAAATGTTAACATAAATACAAAATGTTCAGGGAGGTTCTGTGAATTCACCTTAGTTGCGATAATTGTGTTGTACAGATGGTTATTATCGTAGCAATGACGTGGAGAGCGTCAAAAATGAGAAGCGCACAGTACCGGAGCAGAAAGGAAGGCGAACAATGTTGTTGACAAGGGGTAGTTGCGTTAACATCACTGTATTTCCATAGTTTAAACAGATGTATGTAGTAAGACCAGTTCTAAAGTGCTAAACACTTCGTGGAATGACTCAGTATGTATCTGAACAGTGATTAAAAGTAATTCTTTTGACTGTGAAGCGAAATTCAGTGCTTGAAGTATAAAGAGCAACTATGCAATATCGTGGTTTTGTATGCACCGAACTACGTGACGAGATGGCAAGGAAATGTTGAAGGCTCTCTAAAATACCAGCTACAAGTGGACGTTTGCATAACAATACTTCGAAAGGAATAAATGGTAAAGCTCGTACATCAAGAGAAATATGAGCAAAATATTTTTAGCTATCACATCCAGCAGCCTAACATTTAACCGCTACGATCGCAGGTTCGAATCCCGCCTCGGGCATGGATGTGTGTGATATCCTAAGGTTAGTTAGGTTTAAGTAGCTCTAAGTTCTAGGGGACTGATGACCTCGGATGTTGTCCCATAGTGCTCAGAGCCATTTGAACCACTTTTTGTTAAGCTAGTACTGCTAAAACGTATGTCAAACGCAACTTCAGCAAACAAGGCAAGAAGTTTAAGTTATATTTATATGAAATGGTGGGTTTCATTTTGATAATATTAGTTTTGTTTGGAAAAATTAAAGTAAGAAGGCCGCATATTTTTTCATTTAATAGCCTATGTAAATGGAATTACTGTTAAGTACGTAAAAGTTTCTTGGCAAAATTAATGTCACTATCTCCTGAAACCTTTAAGCAGTGATACCTGAACATTGGATATAGCAGAGAGAGCCATTTGTCTTGACTAGAGAGCATCAGCTGATAATATACACTGTTAATTGAAGAGATTCTTTCAGAAACATTTAATGAGTAAAACTACATTAATTTCTGAAACCGTAGTTGATTGCTACTACCAAATAGCAGGAAAATACCTGATTATTGATTTGCCAGATAAAAACTTCATTTCATTCGAAAGTGACAGACATATTCAAGCTTTGCGTAATATTATCTTAGTTAGTAACTTTAGTAACAAGCCGCAGTTTGTTTAAAATATTACTGAAATAACATACGTTTCTGCCAGCTCAATATTTAGTCATTGTATGCATCCATACATCCTTGAAATTGTTCACATTAGCATCTTTATACATTACATTGTAGAAACAGTAGTATTTAAATCTAGACCGTGTGTAGTTTCTCTCTACCATTCATGATGCAGTATGAAACTGACAGCGTGGTAGATAATATCTAGTCACTATGAAATAAAGTAACCAGACCTTGCAATGAGGCAAAGTTAGTTTCCTGATCTCACAGCTGAATTTAGTAATAGATGGTTTGTTTAGTACAGATAAAACTGCTCTTGAAAGACTCTGAGTTTATGCTTGTTTTTTACAACAAAATATTGTTCCTATCAAAGACTTTTAATATTGAATCTACGATCAGACACAGAAAACATTTCTTGCTAAAAACAACGTTTAGGAATCCTAGGGTCTAGCGGTTTCAAGGTGGAAATAATTATGGTGAGTAATTGTTTCTGTGCAAGTTGTGGTCGCTGCACTGTCCCGGTAAAACGGAGCTTTGAAGAAGAGTTAAACGAGTAGGTATATAGTGATACTGGTGAAATGAGCGAAATTGCAACGTTCATTGTACAGTGCATGGTCTTCAGATTCTTATAGCATCTTTAGCTTATAGCTAGGTTACGATGAAGACTCACTGCATTAGTTCGCTTATCATCTGGCTATAAAGTCTCATTAGTGTTATTATACAGGTAATGAATAACAAAGTTTTTCCGGACTATTCTTTCGTATTTTACATACAAAAGTTTATTTTGTAAATAAATATTAAGAAAGCCACTGTGTCCTCAACTTTAATAGAGAGATTAGCATTTTTAATAGCATACTGAGCTAATTAAATATTTGTTCTTTTGATATTGTTTGCAAATTGTTTAGTAAACATTAACGGTAGAGTCGTCCGCCACCGGTAGCTGAGTGATCAGCGCGACAGAATGTTTGTCCTAAAGGCCCGGGTTCGATTCCCGGCTGGGTCGGAGATTTTCTCCGCTTAGGGACTGGGTGTTGCGTTGTCCTAATCATCATCAATTCATCCCTATCGACGCGCAAGTCGCCGAAGTGGTGTCAAATCGAAACAATTACATCCGGCGAACGGTCTACCCGAGGGGAGGCCGAAGTCACACGACATTTACATTTCTTTAACGGTAGAGTCAGCAGTCAATAGTACAGGACGGTATGGACGAGAAAGGATAACGGCCGTTGTAACCTGTCTCAGGGTGCAGCTTACAACGGAACTGTATTACTGCACAGAGGTCGTTGTATGTTACAAAAATACGATTTCGTTGATTTATGAATATGTAATGCTGCTCATGTAGAGAAAGATGTAATCATACCTTGTGATACAATAATATTATTTGATACTACGTTTGAGCTCTTGCTGAAGATAATTTGAGTAACCGTTACTCAGTGAATAGTATTCTGCATTGTACCCGGTGGCAGCCATTAGGCGTGAAGACGGGAAGCCGTTTCCCTTGCCCTTCCGTTCTGGAAATACCTTTTCTACAATGGGAATCACGTAGCAGCTTATCCCGATGGACAGCGGAGGAAAGGGTGGCAGCTGTCAAGTGGCGTTTTCCATTTTAGGAACGGCTTTTTTTCGAGTACGAGGTATACCGCAGATAGAATGAACTGGGCAGAGCTCCGCGCTGACAGTGGTAGTCGAAGCCATATTGTGGGTCACTCTTTAACACATGGAATATTTGTGCTGTCTCTGGGACAAATGATGACAAATAGAAGTAATTTATATTGTATCGTTCTCTTAGATGCAAGACTTCGCCGGCATTTAAATGTTGTGATAAACGTTGCACCATAGTGTTTGAAGTATGCTGATCAAAGTAGCCGTTACGCTTCTTCCCTCTGCCCCAGGTATTACACATGTGGAGAATCTAGAGAGTACCAAAATACCAGGTCCTCATCTGCACTGCATCAGCCAAGACAGTCTATCTTTTGTGTCAACAACCATCTGACTGGTTTCACGCAGTCTGCCACGAATTCCTATTCTGCACTAACTTTTCATCTCAGAGTAGTACTTGCAACGTACATTCTCAATTATTTGCTGGATGAATCCCATTCTCTGTCTTCCTCTACTCCATCTAGAATTATGGAAGCTGTTCTGTGGTGTCCCACCTTCTTGTCAGCGTTTTCCGCATATTCCTTCCTTCGCTGATTCTACAGAGAACCTTCTTATTCCTTACCCTATCAGTCCACATAATTTTCAACGTTCGTCTCGTCTGTAGCACCACATCTCAGATGCTTCTGTGCTCTTCTGTTCGCGTTTTCTCACAGTCCATGTCTCACTGACACACAGTGCTGTGCTTCAAACGTACATTCATAGAAATTTCTTTCTCAAATTACGGCCTATCTTAGGTACTGGAAGACTTCACTTGGCCAGAAATCTCCTTTCTTCCCTGTGCTATTCTGCTTTTCATATCCTCATTGCCCCATCTATCATGGATTATTTTTCTGCCTAGGTAGCAAAATTCTCTAACTCTATCTGCTTTGTGATCACAAATTATTATGTTAAATTTCTTCCCGTTTCTCATTTCTGCTCCTGCTTATTACTTTCGTCTTTCTTAGATTTACTCTCATTCCGTTTTATGTTCTCATTAGCCTGTTAGTTCCATTCAGCAGAACCCGAAATTCTTCGTCACTTTCACTGAAGATAACAACGTCATCAGTGAGTCGTAACGAAAATTCTTTCACCTTCAATTTTAGTCCCAGTCTTGAAATTTCTTTTATTTCCGTCATTGCTCCTTCGTAGTATAGGTTCAACAGAAGGGGCAAAAGGCTACATCCCTGGCCTAGACCTTTTTTAATCCGAGCACTTGGCTGCCCTTATGAGCAATGATCAGAACTGACTGACAGGTTGTGAGCCCGCCGCCGCAGCTAACACAGGGTTTTATCAGATATTCGCATCCAGAGCACCACTAGAGGTCCAACCATCACTCCAGAAAAAGTTTCTCGTTGGGTAGTATTCATATCCCAAACAACAACAAATGGAACCTGGGAACAGCACAGACAAAAATTTGAGGTGTAACCACTGCCCAAACCTGCCATTGGCCCCCAAGACGCTGCCATTGCTCGCAGCTCACTGCCTGCTCTGAACTAACTGGGAGTGATGACCAAAGCGACTGTCCTTAAAACGTGTGTCACAACATGTGAACTTGCATCTGGTGGTGGACCCATTACTCTATCCACTGTCACAACCAGCAGTGCCGCCAACCTGAGAAATCAATTGACAGATAGCTAAAAGAAACTATTCCCTGCATGGCACACTCAAATGCAATTGGGACAGAGATGATAAGGTGAAAAAGGTCACTACTATTACCCCTCATGCTTTTGGAGCAATGTGGTCAATTGATTGGGTGCCTGACATTACTTTAAGTACAGTTGAGGCTTGTAAAATAATGTTATTTGTGATGTCACGCATTGAAGGTCAGTGATCCACATGTAATGTCATGATGACACTGTACTGAAGGGGGCATGGCCTGGGACACTGACCTTTACATGTGATTAACGAATCTAAGGGATTTGGTGGTTGGAACAAGCAGCAAATTGCCAGAGCAAGTCTGGACTTGCTTTAACAGTAAGTCAGTGGGTGGCCAATGGACACTAATGCTTATAGGCAATAATGACTCGTGTAAGCAAAAACCGTAATCGTGGTCTAGGGGTAGCGTCTTTGATTTATAATCAAAACGTCTTCGGTCCCGGGTTCTATCCCCGCCACTGCCTAAATTTTGATAAATAATCAGCATTGGCGACCAAAGACTTCCGGCATAAGAAGTCAGCCTCATTCTGCCAACGGCCTTGTTAAAGAGGGCGGAGGTGCGGATAGAGGTTCATGGCACTCTCTTGTGCTAGGGGTGGGAAATTGCCCCTAAAGGCGGAATAATCAGCAATGATCAACGACATGAGGATGCAGAAGGCAATGGAAACCACTGCATTAAACACACGTAACGTGTATCCACAGGACATGTGGCCTCTAATTGAAGAAGTGTCATGATGATCTCTCCATTGCCAAAAGATTCCGAAATAGTCCCCCATTCGGATCTCCGGGAGGGGACTGCCAAGGGGAAGGTTACTATGAGAAAACCATTGAATAATCAACGAAAGGGTAACGTTCTACGAGTCGGGGCGTGGAATGTCAGAAGCTTGAACGTGGTAGGGAAACTAGAAAATCTGAAAAGGGAAATGCAAAGGCTCAATCTAGATATAGTAGGGGTCAGTGAAGTGAAGTGGAAGGAAGACAAGGATTTCTGGTCAGATGAGTATCGGGTAATATCAACAGCAGCAGAAAATGGTATAACAGGTGTAGGATTCGTTATGAATAGGAAGGTAGGGCAGAGGGTGTGTTACTGTGAACAGTTCAGTGACCGGGTTGTTCTAATCAGAATCGACAGCAGACCAACACCGACAATGATAGTTCAGGTATACATGCCGACGTCGCAAGCTGAAGATGAACAGATAGAGAAAGTGTATGAGGATATTGAAAGGGTAATGCAGTATGTAAAGAGGGACGAAAATCTAATAGTCATGGGCGACTGGAATGCAGTTGTAGGGGAAGGAGTAGAAGAAAAGGTTACAGGAGAATATGAGCTTGGGACAAGGAATGAAAGAGGAGAAAGACTAATTGAGTTCTGTAACAAGTTTCAGCTAGTAATAGCGAATACCCTGTTCAAGAACCACAAGAGGAGGAGGTATAATAGGAAAAGGCCGCGCTATGGCGAAAAAGGCATTTCTGGCCAAGAGAAGTCTACTAATTTGAGGAAGAAATTTCTGAGGATGTACGTCTGGAGTACAGCATTGTATGGTAGTGAAACATGGACTGTGGGAAAACCGGAACAGAAGAGAATCGAAGCATTTTAGATGTGGTGCTATAGACGAATGTTGCAAATTAGGTGGACTGATAAGGTAAGGATTGAGGAGGTTCTACGCAGAATCGGAGAGGAAAGGAATATGTGGGAAACACTGATAAGGAGAAGGGACAGGATGATAGGACATCTGCTAAGACATGAGGGAATGACTTCCATGGTACTAGAGGGAGCTGTAGAGGGCAAAAACTGTAGAGGAAGACAGAGGTTGGAATACAACAAGCAAATAATTGAGGACGTAGGTTGCAAGTGCTACTCTGAGATGAAGAGGTTAGCACAGGAAAGGAATTCGTGGCGGGCCGCATCAAACCAATCAGTAAATTCATGACCAAAAAAAAAAAAAAAAAAAAAAAAAGTATTAACAGCGATACCGCAGGTGGTAACCAATCCACCCTTCGACAGGCGGCAACCGGGCACTCGGGCTCTGAGAGAACTGGACTTCCAAGATCACAGAGAAAGTCGGAGTTCTCTGGAAAGCTCCCACACAAGACACCAACGTACATAGGCACCTTCAACATGAAAAGTCTCATACAGCCTGGAAAGCTGCACAACCTAGTGACAAAGCTCAATAGGTAGATGATACTGATCCTCGCATGCAAGAGACAAGTATCCCAGACAAAGACATCACAGACTACGGCAAGTACAGCCTCTTTAAGAGCAAAACTCATAGGTAAGTTGCGAAAGGCGCTCCACTGTTGGGGATGGCCTTCGCGGTCCATAATACCATACTCGAATCCATCAGAGAAGTCACACCAGTAAACAACCGACTGATGACCATGCGCGTTCAGTGCACCAAAATAAAATACACACTGACGTTTGCACACGCCTCTACTAACTAGAGCAACAAGAGAGACCTAAAGTCCGCAGATAACTTCTGATGAACACTTGATAAGGTGTTATACAAAGTTCCCAAGGATGATATCAGCCGGTCGCCGTGGCCGTGCGGTTCTAGGCGCTGCAGTCCGGATCTGCGTGATTACTACGGTCGCAGGTTCGAATCCTGCCTCGGGCATGGATGTGTGTGATGTCCTTAGATTAGTTCTATGTTCTAGGGGACTGATGATCTAAGATGTTAAGTCTCATAGTGCTCAGAGTCATTTGAACCATTTGATGACATCAGATTTCTTATGGGTGATTTCAATGCACAGATCGGCATAGAAAAAATGCACAGGAGAACAGTTGGAAATTATGCCGCACATAAATTCACCAAAAAAATGGCACACGGTTTATAGAACTTTGACAGCCGCACAACCTCAAGTTCATGTCGACATCCCTCAGAAAACACCCCAGAAAAACTGACGTTCACCAGTCCAACAGTTAGGCGAGTTCCAAATTGACCATGTGGCCATCTCATACTTAGTACAGAAAGAGATCCATAACATAAAGGTACGCAGGGGATCCAACATTGATTTTGACCACTACCTAAAAATTATCAAAGTCAAGTTCACCCCCAAGAGAATTTTCTGTAAGAAAACACCCTAATTGAAACTTGACACGAAAAACATGGCTGAGTCTGGAGTGAAAGAGGCTTGGGGAAAAGAACATACAAATGACTGGCAAAATTTCCGACATCACAGAAAAACCACAAGCCCTCATTCCTCTGAAGAAGAACACCAAGTACCCCTGGTGGGAGACTGATTGTGAGAATGCACTCGTCACCAGAAAATTGGCATGCCAGAAATACAACGGTAACAAGTCCCCATAAAATTTACAAGTGTTCAACGAAACACGAAAGACAACACCAAAAATAATTAGACAATCCAAGAGGAAATATCTGAAGGAACAGAGGACAACTTCCACAACTACAACGCAAGGGACTTCTACAGGACTTTTGCAGGGCACATCCGAGGGTACACACCACCGAGCCTCTGCTTTAGAAATTGCCCAGAACCCACAGAGAGATTCCCAAACGAAGAACGTACAAACAGACACATAGACTCACTACCGCCCCCCCCCCCCCCCAGACACAAGAGGAAGTCCACAGGCACATCCTCAGCCTCAAAAACAACAGGACATCTGGCGAAGACGGCATAGTGGCCGAACTAATGAAAAACCTCGGACCAAATTCACTCAGACAACTCACACAGATCGTTACATATGGACGTCAGAAAATTTGCCAGACGACTGGAAATGTGCACTGATCCACCCTCTGCATAAAAAGGGTGACCCGACAGATGTGAACAATTACAGCGGCATCTCACTAGTACAAGTCACATACAAGGTATTTTGAGCGAGCCTACTCCAAAGGACATGGAACCAAATCGAACATAAGATCGACGAGTACCAGGCGGGCTTCCACCCTAGTCACTCCTGTGCAGAACAAATCTTCAATCTGAAGACTACGCTGAAAATCAAAGCCCTCAGAAACAGTTCAGTCATATATACCTTCGTTGACTTCAAGACGGCATATGACTCTGGCACACGACCGCCAGTCTTTGTTCAACATTCTACATGAACAGGGCTTGGACGGCAAGACACTTCGACTGATCAAACAGACACTGACAGACACGACATCTAAGGTAAAGTTCAAGGAGAAAATCTCTGAACCCTTTGAGGTCAAGACAGGCGTTCAGCAAGGTGACGGACTCTTACCGCTCCTCCTCAACCTAGTGCAGGATAAGGTCATCAGGGAATGGGAGAAAGAGCTGCAAATACAAGGCCACTGGAAGCCAGTGCGACTTGGACGACGCAAGGACAAGCTGGAGGTCGGCTATCTAGCCTTCGCAGACGATCTGGCACTACTCACAGCTAACGAAACCACAGCAATCATACAGATAGAAATACTCAAAGAATGCGCAGAAAAAGTAGGCCCATACATCTCCTTTCAGAAAACTGAGCACGATATTAAACATATCAAATTTGAACACAAAGTATGGAAGATCAACAGGGTTACACACTTTAAGTACCCTGGAAGTGCTCGAACTACAGAAGAGGAGAAAATTGCCCAGAACACTCGGTTATTGAAAATGAAGATAGCCTTATACAAAACAGTGTATTTACAAGACATGTTTGTCCACCTGCACCAAAATTTGTCACTACAACATTGTAATCGAACCCGAGGTTCCATACGCCAGTAAGACTTTGATGTTACACACAAAGGCCGACATTCTCACACAGTAGAGAAAAATCATTAGTAAAATTATTGGACAAAGGCCGACATTCTCACACAGTAGAGAAAAATCATTAGTAAAATTATTGGACCAAAACTCACGAACGAAGAATGTAGGCTTCACTCCAGGGACGCCACAGAGAAGTTCCCCAACATCGCAGCGGAGATTAGAAAGAGGCGACCAAAATTTTATGAACACATCAGCAGATCTCCACAGACCAGACTCACCAACCGAATCCTCAGGAACATCCAGGAACTCGGGACCACTACACCCTGAATGAGACAAGTCAAAATTGATCTGGCAAGAGGTCAAATAGATTCAGCGGACGTCATTGGCAAAGGCGTCTATAGACACGAGGTGTACAAGTGGAAAGTGATGTCAGAGAAAACAGCACATAAAACCCAAAGCTCAAAGTGGACTGAAGAAAGGAAGAGAGCAGTTAGCGAACAAATGAAGGAGTACTGAAAGAACAGGAAGAACAAGTAGTCATGAATGTTTTGCGTGGTCTGATAAAAGGCGTGTAACGTGTATAATATTTGTAATAATGTATGATCTGATGGCTATGCAAAAGCTGACACTGACTGCACATACACACTGTCAGCTTTTTGTGTCAAAATACAGTTTTAGACATCCAGTAACTGACACCCACTCCTCACACACATGATCAGTTACAAGTCTTAGAATTCTGATGTAACATCCAGAAGTTAACATGCAATGTCAAGCTACGATGCATACAGTATCATCATAGATTCACAGTATGGTACTCATTCTAACAACTCCTCATGATCGCCCCAGATTCATTTGGGCTAGTGACTGTTGTCAACTCACCAGAGTTGCCCCAGTTGCTTTCAGGGTGATGGTAGTCATCATACATAAAATGACCATAGTTACCCCTATAGCATGCGCCAAGTGTTTGGCATAATGGTAGTCACCATACATCAACTCACCATAGTTTCTCCATAATAATCTATGGGGTAACTAGAGCCATTCAGTTAACTGACCATCAATACCTCACAAAAGTATCCATGGTAATGGCA
This sequence comes from Schistocerca americana, assembly GCF_021461395.2. NCBI lineage: Eukaryota > Metazoa > Arthropoda > Insecta > Orthoptera > Acrididae > Schistocerca > Schistocerca americana. The sequence continues at coordinate 397,024,016 of NC_060123.1, read as the reverse complement.
CACTATCTGTGTATGGTAGCTGGTTATTTTCAGCCGACAAATGAAGTAAGACGATGTGGTTGTTGATGGTGAACATAAGGCTTTTACTTGTGCATCCAGAATACATGGTTGGGTGCCAATAGAACTTAGTACACGTAAAAAACTATTGATGGGTATGTAAATAATAGAGGTGCAGTGCTGTCTGACAGTAGAATGGTCACCAGATTATTGTCTCGTTTTTAGGGTTGTTGCGGGTCTGGGTAGAGTACATAATGGGTGAGAGCTATGTCAGACCATTCTCAAGGAGATGAGATGTGGATGTCTGAGATAGCATTATCAGACACTGAAGAGTTCGAAAGTGCCCTCATTTTGGGTATACATTTGACCGGCTGGTCGGATCATACAATTTGCAGAATTCTGGGTCATTCGGATAAGATAGTGGTTTGGTGTTGGACTGTATGGGAAAGTTATGGCAAACATACTCGTCGAAGTTCCAGTCCATCATGTGTTACTACCAGTGCGAGGCTTACTCGAACTAGGGAATTACCGTCTCACGTCTGGGCTGCCATTACCGGCACCACACAAACGGCTGTGTTTGGAGAGAGACCATAACTGGGACGCGTGAACGGCTGATCAGTGGCAACGCATTGGATTCAGCGATGAATCTCAGTACTGCACTACAACGGACTGCCATCGTCAAGGAGTACAGTGGCGACCAGCGGAGACGTCCCATCCTTCAAATGATTTTCTGAGGCAGAGCGGAGTTATTCCTAGCTTCGTGGTAGTAATTGTTGGCACAAAGGCAAGTCTTGGGCATCCTGCATCCTCATTTACTACCTCTGATGCAACCGGAACAACGAACTGTACTCGTCCACAGATGTCACTTCTCTATACGTCTGTATGTACCGGATGCGAGATGTTCAGATACTCCCTTGGCTAGCAACATCCACCGATCTCTCTCCAATAGAGCATGAATGGGATCAGCTCGGATGTCAACTCCGCCGAGATTATCAAGGACAAGATGCAAGAGTTGTTGAACACCCTTTCCAAACGAATCAGTGTGTGCATACAGGCCAGACAGCGACCAGCCTTATACTAGGGGATTATGCTGCCAAGTTCTTTGTAAGTCTGACTCGATTTTGAAATCATTGAAACATCACATACTCACTCCCTCAGCCAGTGAAGTTTTTTTCGTTTCGTCCTCTCTTTCTAGATGGTTAACGTTTTTTGTCTGGCAGTGCACATGTGGCACGAACTACAGTCCACGAACAAATGAAACTATGTTTAGACTTTAGCGCAAAAGGCTCTTTGCTACTGTCACACTGTGTGGAGTCCTCATCCAAAACACAGAACGATTTTATGAGACTTTGACGTAGGATCTTAATAGGATTGTACAGGATGTAAGAAAATCACGCTGAAAAACTTCAAATTTTGGAGGGATGGAACGCATATCCGGAAACGTCATCCATCGCCTCTAGAGAACGACGAAGTTGTGGGGACCAACACTTGGGCCAAAGCTTCCGCAGCGAATATGAGTTTTTATGCCCTGCAGTTTACATTGAGATGCATGCACGCATTCGACACCGTGTAACGTCCTGGATATTGCTATATTGCTATGAGTAGTGCTTTCGCTCCATCAGCATACTAACTGACTTTTATTGCCGAGTGATTAATCCAGTGGCAGATGTGGCCCCAATATATGCCATGTTACGTAGCGTAGTTGGATAGCGTTTCAAACCGTGGTTCTTGTTGTTAATTTATTTTTTTCAAACGTCTTCACTAACCCTCTAGGTTCATTGGCATATAAATTTCTTAGTCTGTATAGTGTCCATACAGAACTGCAATGGTTACTCAGAGAACTAAAATTCTCAAATCTTGAAAGAAATGCGATGCTGTTCTCGCAGAACCTGTCGGATAGATTTGCAGATTAGGCATCCCAGGTAGTTTGTGTTCAATTCTGCTATTCCGCTCACATATGTTGTGCAGGAATCTTAAAAGTAGGATAAGGGTGTTAAGTCACCTCCTCGTTCCACACGTAAAATCAAGGGGAGAAAAATGTACGAAGCAACATCCACCAAGCGCTATAAAGTTGTATGTTGACGTAACTAACTTACTGCTTTTGTGATCTCATCTCACAAGAGGGGGTGCTGTTGGTCCATTATTTCTTGTTGCTACAACTTTGATTAACGTTAGTTTACATTTTAAAATTGGTTTATAACACGATATTACTGATTTACCTCCGGTGCACACGCTGAACATTTTGTACTCCACTGGATACAAACTAACATGGGCCAAACGAGATTCCCACAAAGGGATGCCCGGCTTCGCCTCTAAACAATTAAACGCCAGTGGATTATCTGGAGAGGGTAAAGGTTACGCTCAGAGTTCGCACCGGCCTGAAGATGGGGGTGAGCGACTACAGAGCAGAAACTGCGAGGCAATCGTTTTGTAAATACAGCACCGTCCGTCAACAACAGAGTATGAGCGACACAAAAAGAGGCTAACAACACAAGGCTGTTGTGGCGCATTCGGAAAGGCTTCATCCAGCAGAGACATCTGCTCTGTTGTGCATTGCGGCGGACTTCAAAGGCCACTTTAGGCCTGGTGGTTTGCACCAAGCAGGCGAGTTCTCAACAACTTATAATGCTGCGTGCGGCTTCTCTTGCCTCTGCCAAGATATACCCAGTTGTCTGATTGTAGAACTCTGGTCTCTGATTTTACAATAACGGCGCGCTTACATATCGCTACCATCTGGATCGTCAGCCATGTTATAGTTTCTATCGGTTGTATTTGATTAACTACTATCTACTTCTTTCTGGATATAAAAGTTAACTCATTGACTATAGCACAGTGCGAATCCCGGAACTACCAGATTAGTAAGATATCGCAATATTACATTAAAAGATACCCACGTAAGAAAAGTAACTTCTTCCTTCATACAAGGTGTGAGTTTTACGGTCTGTCTTCTTTTATTGTCTGTCTTCTGGATTTGCTCTTCTGAATGGTAAAATAAAGATCAGTGTCCCCTCTCTACACCTGTCTTCCGGTGGACATTGCCACAACAGTCGTTATTGTGTGTTATATGTATCAGGGATAACAGCATCAGCTGTATTTGCACGTTTTAATTAAATGCAATCAATTTCGGCGTTACAGTGCACAATTTTCAGATCCGGTTACGTCTAGGTGATCACGATAATGCCGGGAATTGCTATGGTACTTTCTGAAGACTGTCCAATATATCGTCTGCCGATAAAGTGAAGTCTCTTATCGCCAATGGCGTATACAGAGGCAGCACCATACATGATAAAAGGCTTCAGTTTAACTGCTGCCGATGTTTTGGCCTTACTTCAGAAAGTATCATAGCAATTCCCGGTATCAACATGTTACTCCAGAGTCATAAGGTGGGCTGAAGATGGTGTACTGTAACGCCGAAACCGGTAGCACATTAACGAAACCAGTAAATCTTACAGAAGCTTGTAATTTAGCGCGAACTTCAACTCGAGATGTTTTTAATAATTTCCACAACGAAACACTGTCTCGAAATCTGAGAGATTCTGGTCATACATAAAAGTACACCAGTGGGAAGAAATAACACATTCGTTGCACCATATTATGATAACATAGCCGACGACAAATTTACTAAAGCGGAGTTACTAAACAAGTTTTTCCGAAATTCCTTCACTAGACGAAGAAAATATTCCAGAATTGGAGTTGGGAACGATTTCCAATATGTGTATCTTGCAAGTAGATATCCTTGGTATAGAGAAACAATTTGAGTCATTTAATAAAGGCAAGTCATTCTTTCCATACTGTACATCAGTTGGATTCCTATCAGAATATGCTGATACATTAGCTCAATTTTATGAGTCCTATACACTATTCGGAAGATCCGTATCTAAAGAATGGGATGTTGCACAGGTGACATCAATACCGAAGAAGGGAAGTAGGAGTAAACCGCTGAAATACAGGCCTTTATAATCGAGATTTGCAGTAGGACTCTGGAGCATATACTGTGTTCTAACATTATGTTTTACCTCGAAGAAAACGAATTATTGCCACACAGCCAGCATGGATTCTGAAATTACGGTTCTTGTTAAAAAGGACTACAAGTAAGAATAATAACGACAGAGGACATCACACTGATTCCATATTTTTAGTTTTCCATAAGGCTTGTGATTCCATTCCTTACAAGCAGCTTCTAATCAGATTTCGGTTCTGAGACTAGATTCGTGATTTTCTGTCAGAAGATTCAGAGTTCGTAGTAAGTGACGGAAAGTCATCGAGTAAAACAGAAATGATATCTGGTGTCGCCCAAGGAAGTGTTACAGGCTCTATGCTGCTCGTGATCAATTTAAGCAATATGGGATACAATGTGATCAGCACTCTAAGACTTTCAGCAGATAATGCTGACAATCACGGTCTTAATACAGTCATCAGAGATCAGAACCAATTAGGAAATGGTTACATAAGACATTTGCATGGTGAGAAAAGTGGCTGTTTACTGCAAAAATTGGGAACTGTGAAGTCACCCACATAATTACTTAATTGAATCAGCTAAATTTCCTTTACACGACGCATCACACCAATCAGACTGTAAATGCAACTAAATATTTATCGATTACAGTTATGAATAACTCAACTTAGAACGATCACATTGATAATGTTGTGCGGAAAGCGAACTAAAGTCAGCGATTTATTGGCAAAAACTCAGAAAATGCAACAGATGTGCTAAAGGAACTGCCTACACTATGCTTATCTCTCCTCTTCTGGGGTACTGCTGCGCGGTATGGGACCTGCATCAATTAGAAAAAAGTTCAAAGAAGGACATCTAGTTTTGTATTATCGCGAAAATAGTGAAGAGAGAGAGTGTCACAGATATGATACGCGAATTCGGGTGGCAGTCATGAAAACCAAGGCATTTCCTATTGTGGCAAGACCTTCTCATACAGTTTCGATCAGAAACTTTCTGCTCCGAATCCAAAAATATGTCGCTAGCACCTATCTAAATAGGTAGAAGTGATCATCATAATGAAATAAGAGACATCAGAAGGAGCACGGAAAGATTGAAGTGTTCGTCTTTCCCTCACGCTATTCGACAGGGGAATGGTAGAGTAATAGCCTGCCGCCCGGGATTAGCCGAACGGTCTAGGGCGCTGCAGTCATGGACTGTGCGGCTGATCCCGGCGGAGGTTCGAGTCCTCCCTCAGGCATGGCTGTGTATGCTTGTCCTTAGGATAATTTAGGTTAAGTAGTGTGTAAGCTTAGGGACTGATGACCTTAGCAGCAAAGTCCCATAAGATCTCACAGACATTTGAACATTTTTGAGTAATAGCCTGAAGGTGGTTCATTGGACCCTCTGCCAGACACTTAACTGTGCAATATAGAGTAATTATACAGACGGAAATATTGATGCAGTTGATAGTGTTATAAGGAAATTCAGTGTCCCACAAGTAAATCGAGTGAAATGCGTCTTTACATTATGTACCTGTCACGAAACTGACAATGACTGTAACACGATTCTCGAAATACATTGCCTACCTCCAAATAACTATACTACTTTTGTCAAACTGGACTGAATCTTATATCCAAGGGACCATGAAGTCTGTGGTGTCACAGATCGACATCATTCACACCAGCGTCTCACAGTTGCCAACAGAAATTCACGTTTGCGACAGACGCCGATAGCGATGGTGCAGGGACCCTGCAGAACCAATTACGCGTGCCGGCTGGGACATGCCTTCAGCGTCTCCGACTACGAGCGTCCTCTGCTACCACGATATAAACTGGCCGGCGGCAGCTATGCAGCCCACACTCAGTCGCAACTTTGGCAATCTTCAGGCTTAGTCAGCCTTCGATAGTTCACAACTGCGTTGGTAGGAGGAGCTTCACACTACACGACACTCTTCAGTTTGTTTCTTGTAATAACTAGTCTTTAGAGCTCTTTGTACTACTGTAAAGTTTCTTGGCAATGCCTGGAAAAAGTTAACTAAAACTTCTCCTTATTGTATTTATTTCTTCGCTACACATTTCTGCTCTTGACCAGATTTCCTAGGATGACCACTGCTGTACCACTCTGAGCCCACGCCTCTTGTCCGTACTTTAGGAGGTAGTACGCAACAAAATCTCTCTGAAAATTCGACAGCTCATGTCATATTGACCGAAATACATTGTCGCGATTGCGCTACGTATCTCTACGATATTGAGTTCCAAGATAAGTTTTTCTCGGAAATACGTCGCTTCCAATTAATCACTTCCTATACCAAGTATGCAAAAGTGTATTTCAGTTTATGTCGGCATGTAGGTGACCTCACGCATTTGATGAGTTTACGGTTTATGAGAATTTGCTCAGTTGATTCGTAGTGGCATGCCTGAACAGACCCTGTCAACTATGTCCAAGAGATGTCTGCATTTTTTGCAACACTTGCACACTCGTGTGCGAAACCTACAGACGAAAGAAACATTCGCTTCATGTGTCAATACAAAGTAAAATAACTCGATGACACTTAGACCATGCATGGAATGAAGAGCTGCAGTATAGTACACAAAGTAACTAAAAGAAGTACGCAATGATACGAACAGAAACGAAGTTTTTATTCAAAGACAATAATTAAAGTGATGGCACGTGGTTCATGGCAGTCCCCGGGACATTAAAAAAGGTGGAACATGGTTCTTAATAGTGTGTGTGATCACAACGGATTGCAACTCATGTTCTGAAACGTGCTCTCATGCTGACCACAAGTCTGGCAAGGAATTTTTGTGGCAGGGCGTTCCATTCCACGACCAGTGCGAACAGGTCAGTTAATTCGGCCAATATTCTCTCGATTCCACGAGCTCCTTCACCTGTGCTGCTCGATGCGATCGCACATTGTCATCCATTACAAAAAAAAATAAAAAATTAAGTCAGGGCCGAATGTACCCCTGAGGAGATGCACGGGGGGATGGTGTACAGACTCAAAATAACCATGATCAGTGAGTGTACCGTTTCAAAGATTTAGAGATCAGCACACCCATGTAATATAACTCGTCTCGGCGCCATAGCAACTGGACCACCAAACAGTCATGTTGGACAACGCTGGGCGTGCGCCATACGGCTAGCGGTGGGAACATGTAATGCATTCTGGAACATTGTCGAACATTATCGTATGGAATGCGTTGGGGAGACGAAGTGGAACATGTCCACATACAGCAACGACTATCCAGCAGTACGTCACTTGCGGAGGTGGTGGAATTGAGCACTCTACCACAAAAACTCCTTCCCAGTCTTGTGTACCGCATGGGAACACGATAGTTTATGAGTATGTAATAAGTGAAATATAGCAGAATTAGTTATCTCATCCGTCTTGTAATATACGAGTCACACAAAAGTTTTTGAAGCATATAATATTTAGCTTTACCGTCTTTTACCGTCTGGCCCTCTTCGGAAATTTGGAACTTCCGACGCAAAATATTCATGTAGTTCGGAACCAGAAAGAGAGCTGAGTTCTAGGATCACTTAGTGGCCTCCATGCTCTAATTTTTTATTTAATAAATGATTTATATCGGGCTTTGTTTATTGCATCTTACAGCCAAAATCTTGGTACAGAAACAAACTCAAATATACAGAGAAATCACAATATAGCAATTTCGAACAATGATTTAAAATTATTTTTAAATGTGCACAAAAATACGATACTTCACATATTGTAATATTTCTGGCTTTGCACCATCATATTCGGCTACAAGAAGCTCTTTTTATAACAGTAGAGAAGGTAACTGTGGCAAGATGATTTAATGTGGCGTGAGGTGCCGATGACAGACGGTTTGTAAGGTACAGGTATCGTCAGAAAGACCGCCTAAATTGTGGGCATTCTCCGCGATTGGCTGCTGCATTCAGAAGTTGCGTGCCAAAATGAGAATCTTCTATTATTAATATTAAACAAACTAAACAGACTATTTACTTGCATTTCATATGTAAAGCACCCCGCAATAGCGTGCTATAATGCCATTATTTCACAAGTATTAATAAGCAGCAGAATAATAAACAACTGCGAAACGAAAAGCCAGACAAAGCACTTCGATGATCTTCGGATCGCGTCTAACTTGGATGGGGGGCGAAGTGCTTCGGTTGTTAAGGTCAGAGCTGGTTCGGCAGTCTCGGAGGACACACATATTGTCCGCCGCGGTATTAGTTAAGACTTAGTTTGCAATGTCTAGTTTGTGAATAGAACAGCTTGAGAAATGTCGGAAGGCATCCATGTAGTCTGCGCGGTCGATGTTAGTTACGACTTCATTAGCAATGTATTGTTATTTGGACATATAGTTGAGAACTGTGTGATACTAGTTACGGAAATATGCAGTTTATTAATTTGTTGAAGAATGAAAATCGTTTGTGACTCTAAAAATAATGTAATTGTGCAGTTTCTCGTGTTATTCGAAGAAAAAGCGAGAGGCATTCCGTATAAACAAACTGATCGGAAATTTAATCATTCCTGAAGTATATGTTCATCGCAAAGAGCTTATTACAACCTCAAGATTACGGATTCACGACCTCCGCGCTGTTTTCTGCGCAGGGGACAACAACTATAGAAGACTGCACAATGGTGAACATTTGTTACAACTTACGCATTCCACTTCGGGTGGTGCAAGCAAATAGGCACCTCGCGTGTAGTGTGATCTTCTTATCAATGAGATCAGTGACACGTCATCTGTGGTAACACAGAGGAGGTATAAGGAAGAGAAATGTTTTTGAGGGAAGGGGTTTAATGATACCCACGTACATATCCCTTCTCTCTCTCTCTCTCTCTCTCTCTCTCTCTCTCTCTCTCTCTCCCTCGCTCTCGTTTTTCAGCTTTCCGTTATGGGCCTAAGGAAACTTGACGTATTAACTACAGAAAAAACTTAACAAAGTCTTCACGCGAAGTAATGACTGCTTTTCATAAAAGACATTAAACTGATATCGTATTTCTAGACTTACAGAACGTTTTTCACGTCGTTCCTCACAAGCGGCATCTCATCAGACTGCATGCCTATGGATTGTCACCCTCTGCTGTGCGACGAGATTCTTGATTTCCTGTCAAGAAGATCAGAGTTTCTAGCACCTTCTGGAAAGCCATTGGCTAAAAGAAAAGAGATATCTGTCAGTCCTCCAAGGATTTGCTATACTCTGTCTGCTGTTCTAATTGATAAGGCCGGAAAAGGGCCACTGACAAGTGATGTGAGAGGAACGGTAGTTCATCTTTGTAGAGTACATGGTAACACATTCGAATCAAATGAAACACACATATCACTTTGAAGCTTACCCAACCAGTGTGATCAATATACAGTACACACCCTTCTAGCGGCAACTATGGCGTGTATTTCCTATGCTAACGATGATAAAAGTGCCGAATGGAAATCTGTGGTAGATTGTCTCGAGCGCCGTGAACGTTTTGTTGCAATTAGGCAACGGTTCTTGCAGGCTCTGGAGAACGAGTAAGTTCACCCTGAATCATGTCCCGTACGTGTTAAGCTGGCGAGCAATCTGAGTGCATTTTCCTGCTGAAAAGCACACCTTCCTGACGAAGAGATTGGAAGTAGAATGGGGATAACAACCTGTGAAATGTATCGGGCACTGATTACTTTACCCTGCAGAAATACCAAATGTGACCACGAGTTGTAGCTGATAGACTCCCGCACAATGAAGGCAGGGGTGAGGCCTGTGCGTCGTGAGCATATGCACTGCAGAATGCGCCAGTCACTATGTCTATGTCGTATACGATTACGTCCATCACTCGCATACAAAAAGAAACTAATCTTATCGCTGAAGACACACTATCCAGTCGAGTTTTTAAAGACGACAGAGTATCTGTGCTAGGTGGTGACGAGGTGTCAGTGGTGTCCTGGTCAAATTCACACGTGTTTTCAGTCCTACTGCCAGCAGACGGTTCACAGTGGATCTTCGCGGCACACAGGGTACAATATGCTCTCGGATTTCTTCTCTGGACGGCGTTCCACACCTCGATAACCAATCCCTTGTTTAAGGAAATATAGTGTCCCATTCACAGTACTTGTCTCCACGACGTTAGATAGCAACGTAAATGCTAGTAGGTTATACACTAATTCATGTATCACATACTTCAGGATGTATTTCGTGTTAAACTGAGCTGCATGGGCCCTAGCAAATTTTAATGTCAACTTATATTTGTGAGTAGTGGTCTGTCTGAGCAAACGATGTTAGTTTTGTTCAAAAAGCGTCTGCATTGTTTACAACTCTCGATTTTACAAATTCCACAAATTGCGAAATTTCATTAAATACTGTACTACCTTATTTTATGGTGGTTCATAGACTCAGTGTGTTTTGAAAACAAAAAAATGATCCAAGCATACTATTATCTGTTTCTATCTGTGCAATTAGCCAATTTCAACAGTTCGTCATTTTCAACCACTACTTCTAAACTTCACATTTTATTTCTGTCGTACCTCATGCCACTGCTGTGCACGACCGCGGAATCTAGGAAGGATTTTCCGAAACTAAGTTTTGTCCTTGTTTTACACAAGGAAACTTTATTGTTAGACACAAATACCCATGGAATCATGAACTATTTACACCTTGCACTATTTTTCATCATGGTCGCCGGCGACTGAGAGATTTTCTGTAGCGTGAAATAAGTTTGAAGAGACCACTCTGGTAAGATTGAATGCAATGCGATTCAAGGAATTATAGCACTGTCTTTATCAGTAAACTCTTCCGGGCTAAGTTGCCGTGGTCGATCTGTAGAACTTCTTCTCCCTGACGTTTCGTTCTCAACTACGGAGAACATCTTCCGAGGTGAGTCGACGAGTGGCTGCTAGGAGCTGGGGCCGCCGCTTATGTAGAGATCGTAGGGGGCGCCACCACACGTCACGTGGCGTCGATGTGCAGCTATCTCTGGCTATCGTCTGTTCTCTCGATTGCAGGCAATCGATTGTCACGTGATTGATGCAACGTCGACCGCCATATCTTATCCAATTTTAATCCTTCTTCTTTACGATTAAAATTGTGTTGATGTTTGTGGATTTCAATTGACTCTCTATACATACGTGTATAATAGTGCGACGTCCTCGCTAGCACGCTTGTTTCACCAAATTTTATGTCGTGATCTCCATCCTTAAAAACATGTTCCGCTACTGCCGATTTGTCGATATGTCCCAAGCGACAGTTTCTTTTGTGCTCCGTCAACCGTGTATTGATGCTTGTTTTTGTAGTTCCTATGTAAACCCTGCCGCAACTACACGGAATTTTATATACCCCTGGGGTGGCTAGGGGGTGACGAGCATCTTTTGTTGATCTTAGGCATTCACTAATTTTCTTAGTAGGTCTAAAAATGGTCTCTACCAGAAACTTGGCTAGTACTTTTCCAATGCGATCCGTGATATTATGGATGAACGGAAGAAATACTTTTCCAGGTGATGGTTGTTGCTGTCTCCTATTTTTAGGCATTTTTCTATTTGGGTGAAGTGCTCGATTAATCTCGTTTTTCGTATAACCATTTTTCGCAAAGGCCATTCGTAAATGATTTAGTTCTTCTTGTAAGTAGCCTGGTTCACAAATATTATTGGCCCTATCCACTAGTGTTTTTATGACTCCCCTCTTTTGCCTAGGGTGGTGTTTTGAGTTCTTATGGAGGTAGCGATCAGTATGTGTACCTTTCCTGTAGACCTTATGGCAGAAGGTCCCATCCGCCCGTTTGATAACTGATACATCCAAGAAGTTAAGTTGTCCATTCTTCTCCTTCTCCATAGTAAATTTAATCTTTGGGTTGATGCTATTTAAGTGTGAATTCTGAGGATTATCACAAGAAGATCAGGGATCTCCTGGAACCCAGCACATACAAGAAGTTGAAAAAGGATCCCACAACGAATGTGCTGAATGCCACCAATCGTCTGATAAAACAGTCTTCAATTCATACAGAAGTTAAAAAGTATCTATGTGAAACGGAGGCTTATCCTCCGAGATTATATGGATTACCAAAGATACATAAACCTGATGTTCCTTTGAGACCAATAGTCAGCGCAATTGGAGCTCCTACCCAAGAACTAGCCAGACACCTTGCCTCTTTGTTACAACCTCACATAGGCAAAACTGAGAGTCATATTAAAAACTCTCTACACTTCATTGAGAAATTGAGGGAAATTACTGTCGGTCCTAATGACATACTTGTCAGTTTTGATATAGTGTCTTTGTTCACGATGGTTCCAGTTGATGAAGCTCTCTCCCATATAGCCAATATGTTCCCTACTGATATAGTAGCCCTGTTCCAACACTGTCTATCCTCAACCTATTTTCAGTACAATGGTGAATTTTATGAACAGATCGATGGGGTAGCCATGGGAAGCCCCATAAGTCCCGCAATTGCGAATTTATTCATGGAATATTTTGAACATAAAGCATTGCAGTCGGCCAAAAAAAGCCCCTCGAAGTGGTATCGGTATGTGGATGATACCTTTGTAATATGGAATCATGAGGAAGAAGACTTGAATGATTTTCTGGTACACTTAAATAGCATCAACCCAAAGATTAAATTTACTATGGAGAAGGAGAAGAATGGACAACTTAACTTCTTGGATGTATCAGTTATCAAACGGGCGGATGGGACCTTAGGCCATAAGGTCTACAGGAAAGGTACACATACTGATCGCTACCTCCATAAGAACTCAAACCACCACCCTAGGCAAAAGAGGGGGGTCATAAAAACACTAGTGGATAGGGCCAATAATATTTGTGAACCAGGCTACTTACAAGAAGAACTAAATCATTTACGAATGGCCTTTGCGAAGAATGGTTATACGAAAAACGAGATTAATCGAGCACTTCACCCAAATAGAAAAATGCCTAAAAATAGGAGACAGCAACAACCATCAGCTGGAAAAGTATTTCTTCCGTTCATCCGTAATATCACGGATCGCATTGGAAAAGTACTAGCCAAGTTTCTGGTAGAGACCATTTTTAGACCTACTAAGAAAATTAGTGAATGCCTAAGATCAACAAAAGATGCTCGTCACCCCCTAGCCACCCCAGGGGTATATAAAATTCCGTGTAGTTGCGGCAGGGTTTACATAGGAACTACAAAAACAAGCATCAATACACGGTTGACGGAGCACAAAAGAAACTGTCGCTTGGGACATATCGACAAATCGGCAGTAGCGGAACATGTTTTTAAGGATGGAGATCACGACATAAAATTTGGTGAAACAAGCGTGCTAGCGAGGACGTCGCACTATTATACACGTATGTATAGAGAGGCAATTGAAATCCACAAACATCAACACAATTTTAATCGTAAAGAAGAAGGATTAAAATTGGATAAGATATGGCGGTCGACGTTGCATCAATCACGTGACAATCGATTGCCTGCAATCGAGAGAACAGACGATAGCCAGAGATAGCTGCACATCGACGCCACGTGACGTGTGGTGGCGCCCCCTACGATCTCTACATAAGCGGCGGCCCCAGCTCCTAGCAGCCACTCGTCGACTCACCTCGGAAGATGTTCTCCGTAGTTGAGAACGAAACGTCAGGGAGAAGAAGTTCTACAGATCGACCACGGCAACTTAGCCCGGAAGAGTTTACTGATAAAGACGCCGGCCGTGAAAGCCTACATGGAATGATATAACACCGTCTTTTCCAGTTCAGCATTAGTTTGGAAGTGACCTCCCGAGAGTGCGACTTTCAGTGGAGGGAATAGTTGAAAGTCCGATTGGGCTGGATTATCTAATCTCTCCCTTGCAAGGCGACGAATTTGATCCTGGTCCGTGTGATGCTTGCCGTATGTGGTTTCACACTGCCGTCCAAGAGCACAACACCCGCTCTCAAGAGCCCTGGTCTCTTCCGTAAAATGGAGGATCTGAGTTCGCAGAGGGCGTCGCAGTACTCTGCCGCGGTGGTGGTCCCTTGCTGGAGTAAGTAAAGTAGATTTACACGTCCTGCGTCCCTGAACACTGTGACCACAATCTTTAATGCAGAAGACGACACTTTGAATTTTTACCTAGGATGCTTCCATATCATCGAATCTGCCTCGGATTCTGCGGCAAAATAGTGCACCCATCCCTCATCACCTGCGAAGCTTCTGAACTGGAACTCATTTCCGTCGTGTATACCACAGCAAGTAATCGAGGCTAGTTGCCATTCTCGTACTCTTTTGATCCGGTGTCAGGTTTCCGACACCCAACTTTCAAACGCTTTTCGGTAATCCAACACATGGTGCATGCGATGGGCTTCAGCACCGCCAATACGCAAAGTGGGCTCCAAGTTTGACACCGTTATGCGTCTGTATGCTAACACCGTGTCCTGTAGTCTAGGAATTTTGTTTCCTTTCGTGCTTGTGAGGGATTCCCACTTCGAGCATCATCCTCCACATTCTGCCTTCCTTCTCTCAACATTGAGTCATTTGACGACACATGACTTCTCCACCATGGAAGGTCTGTAGCCTTTCGTGGTTGACGGACACCCTAGTCCCACATGCCCATTCACACTGAATAACGGCACTCACTTCCATTAGTGACCATGTTGTCAGTACACGTCTGTCTCCTTTCCTGATTGTCTTCGAATCACCTCGAGTACGCTGATCTGTTGCCACTCTCTCTTCTTTTCCGCTCTGCGCAGGAATCGTTCCTCTTCCGTCACAGAATCAGTTCAAATGGTTCAAATGGCTCTGAGCACTATGGGACTCAACATCTTAGGTCATAAGTCCCCTAGAACTTAGAACTACTTAAACCTAACTAACCTAAGGACATCACACACACCCATGCCAGAGGCAGGATTCGAACCTGCGACCGTAGCAGCCTCGCGGTTCCGGACTGCAGCGCCAGAACCGCACGGCCACCGCGGCCGGCACTGAATCAGTAACCAGTGTGGATTCATATGGCTGAAACCTGGTAGTCAAGGGAAGGCAGGATTCAGTTACGATTGTGGATGGGGCCATAATCAGTTGCAGTTGGTTGCCTTTTACAATTACACACATTTATTTTTAAAACTGTAATACCAGACTCAACAATTAATAAAAAAACACACATTATTAATGAAATAATAAACAACTGTGTATATAATAGTTACAATTTAGCAAAATCACCGTAAAAAACAAATACAGATAATTAAAAAAAAAAAAAAACTGCTGTGAACATGGCTGAAGGTCTTACGCCCCAAGAATGGCAATAAATTAAGAATGTTTAAGAACTCGCTGCAATTACAACTTACAGAAGTGGAAATATTAAAACAAAAGTGTCCACAAACACATCAGAAGGTATCAAACGCCAGGAATGGCAGTAAATACGGTTTAAAGGTTTACTGCTAAAATACAAATATCTAATTATTTTTAAAGCAAATGACCTCAATCACAGCTAAAGGCCTTACACGCCAGGAATGGCAATTATATAAAAATTTTAGAAACCTGCTGTAAAACAGCAAATACAATCAGAAGTTAGTTAATAGCAACAAGCAACTGACCACTAAACGGGTGAAATAAGATGATGGTAACTTTATAACACAACCCTTACGCTGCTTTATTTATACCAGAAGGCCACTGGAACTATTAACTAGACATGCATAACCTTTAATGTAGGCATTACAAGGCACCGTAATAAATAATAGAATAATAAAGCACAAGAACCAGTCACAGAAGGTGCTCCAGGAATCGACCTCTGAGACGGTCCAGCAACGAACACTTACGCGAGCGATGAGGTAGGCAGCCACGAGTTGCATCCACTTCACAAGATGGACTAGTGGCAGTCTAACGAATGACTAATGATAATCTTGCTGACGCTACCTGACGTTCAATAACCAAATGCAATAATGGAATAACACGCCAAAGCCGGAACCGGCGGACTGCACTATGCTCTCAGAATACTGTGTTTAGAGCGCCCAGAACGAGAAAGGAAACACTACCAGTTTTCTGTCCGATTCCACAAACCCGAAAATCTGAGCAAACAAGTCTCAGTACAGAACATAAACTAACTAACAGTAACTAAAACCCCACTCGATTTGCATGCAAGGCAAAACTGAAATGTAACCAACCCGAATCAGCAATCACACGTCATTGCAGAAACAATGCAAAGTGAGTCAAAACCAAGTACCAAATTAATGACATCAAATTCATTAGGCACACAAATGCACACTGAACTCACTGTGACAACTCTGACGACAGTTGGCAGAAAGAAACAAATCACTTCACTGCTTTATTAATTGACAGCTGAGTAACCACACCGTCTAATCACTGAGCCAAGTAGTTTTAACGCAGTAGGGTCTTCAAGTACTATGCAATACCCAATTCCACCAAACTGCACATGACGGCGCGATGATAATCTGTCACAACATCACATATGTACTACGGAGCCCATACCAGTGACTGACTCTGCTCTACTCGGATTGAAATACACTCATATTAAAAGTTGCTGGATCCGGTTTACGACGAGGTCGTGCATCCTCGTGACCACAGCCCTTCCATCCGGCAGTCCATGCGTGCCGCCAGTGGTCCCGGCGTGTTCTCACACTGTACGGACCTGGCTCCTCCTGAGTCCCCAGACAAACTGGCTCGATCCGTAAAAACAGTCACGTCACTCCAAAGATAGGGCAACAGTTACTAGTTATCGATAACGGCCATCCCTTCCACTACCGGACAGGCAACGCTTGCGAAACCAAGTGGTGCTAGTGAACTCGAGAAAAAGAGAAACAAACACCACCATGCCAGCTAAACGATACCGTCTGGCCTGAAACAAAGGGCAGAAACCTACAAACAGCACTAACGCGAGCCACAACACGGATCAATGGCGTTTGTTTTTCTCCATTGTTGAATCATCTTCTCTTACAGAAAGAATGACAAAATCTACTTTCAGAATGTCCGTCCAGTGAATAAAGCACGGTTGATATAACGCAAAATGAATTTTCATATCAGTTTGTCTGGGTCACAGGGATTATTGAATTTATTCAACAGAATTATAGTTGATCTTTTGCATTAGCCCTGACAGAGTTTAGGTCTTCGACAGAAATCTATAATATGTGATGTAATAGGTTCATGGGGATGCTGGCTCCGATTTTTTTTTCTTTTCATTCTAGTGACACTTGGCAGCTGCCATGTTGTACGAGACGAGGTGTGGGAATCGTAGGCCAGCATAGTTAGGGACCTTGAGTTGGACATCCTACTTAAATAAAGATCACTGCCCTACAGTCGTCATGTGGGTATCCTCATCCGATGGCAGAACAAACATCTATGCGTCATCGTCGCTTCCGGATGACGATACAACAGAACAAACCTTTTGTTCGAAATTATGGGTCAGGTTGAAGGACGTTTAAACAATGAAACAGGACAACGGGGATCGCTAAATTTATTGCCCGGTGACCTAGACAACCACTCAGAGTCATGCTTGAGACCACGCGCCACCAGAACGGAAGGAGACGCTTCCGCAAGAAGGGCTGCACAGAGTGGGAGAGACAGAGGGCTATCTCAGCGGAGGCAGCGCCCGTAACTGATTTACTCGCGTCTGGCGCCAACAAAGGGCGCCCTAAATCACTTTACGGGGCGCAGCGGCGCCTGGCGCCACCCACCTGTCCGGCCGCCAGCACCGTGCGACGAACAGCTTAATTACGTGGATCCATGTCCTAATACGTCACCCTGACGGCCGCATCTCGCTGTAGGCTGACGGGGAGCCGCCAACTCGCTTCCGCGTCACCTGCTCAGCGCGAGTGGAACTGATTCGACATATCTCCTTAAAGTATGCTAATGGTATCACTCCCACGTGTCACACTGACCGTGAGACATCCTACATACTTTGTGAGAATCATTGCTGTTTACGTTGAAAGTCATCCACTAGAACAAGTCTTTGAAGTAATCCGTAGGTATGCAATACCATGTACTACATAATACGGTCCAGGAAGCGGGCCATAAAAACGGAATTTTTCCTGGGCTCATTTCACGGTTTCTATTGGTCAAAAGTTTTGGATAGCTGATGGTCTAGGTATCATTTGGATATCTAACTGAAGGATCGTCTTTCTGTAACGACCCTGCAGTGCAGAGTCGATTTCAGTAATACACACTTCCTCCAGCTTAGACGAAATGATCAATTGGGTTGGTTGTTCTTTCCTTGGGTGTCGTATACGGTGCGTCTTAAGTGGCTTATGGGGGAAACATTTAGTTCATGAACATTCCTGAGAAAACCCAAAAAACAAGATCTTTGAGTACCGAAACCGAGCCGCGGTTTCCAAGTCTGTTATGCACACCAAATGGCTAACATTTTTTCGATATTTTCCTGGTGTATTCTTGGTTTCTCTCCCAACCTCGAAAATTTTCTTTATATCTGTATCCGTTTCCGAGACACAGAGGTTCAATGTTACATTAGAACTAAACGAAAAGTACGCAGATAAAATCGGGTGTGAGGCGAAATACACTCCTGGAAATGGAAAAAAGAACACATTGACACCGGTGTGTCAGACCCACCATACTTGCTCCGGACACTGCGAGAGGGCTGTACAAGCATTGATCACACGCACGGCACAGCGGACACACCAGGAACCGCGGTGTTGGCCGTCGAATGGCGCTAGCTGCGCAGCATTTGTGCACCGCCGCCGTCAGTCTCAGCCAGTTTGCCGTGGCATACGGAGCTCCATCGCAGTCTTTAACACTGGAAGCATGCCGCGACTGCGTGGACGTGAACCGTATGTGCAGTTGACGGACTTTGAGCGAGGGCGTATAGTGGGCATGCGGGAGGCCGGGTGGACGTACCGCCGAATTGCTCAACACGTGGGGCGTGAGGTCTCCACAGTACATCGATGTTGTCGCCAGTGGTCGGCGGAAGGTGCACGTGCCCGTCGACCTGGGACCGGACCGCAGCGACGCACGGATGCACGCCAAGACCGTAGGATCCTACGCAGTGCCGTAGGGGACCGCACCGCCACTTCCCAGCAAATTAGGGACACTGTTGCTCCTGGGGTATCGGCGAGGACCATTCGCAACCGTCTCCATGAAGCTGGGCTACGGTCCCGCACACCGTTAGGCCGTCTTCCGCTCACGCCCCAACATCGTGCAGCCCGCCTCCAGTGGTGACGCGACAGGCGTGAATGGAGGGACGAATGGAGACGTGTCGTCTTCAGCGATGAGAGTCGCTTCTGCCTTGGTGCCAATGATGGTCGTATGCGTGTTTGGCGCCGTGCAGGTGAGCGCCACAATCAGGACTGCATACGACCGAGGCACACAGGGCCAACACCCGGCATCATGGTGTGGGGAGCGATCTCCTACACTGGCCGTACACCACTGGTGATCGTCGAGGGGACACTGAATAGTGCACGGTACATCCAAACCGTCATCGAACCCATCGTTCTACCATTCCTAGACCGGCAAGGGAACTTGCTGTTCCAACAGGACAATGCACGTCCGCATGTATCCCGTGCCACCCAACGTGCTCTAGAAGGTGTAAGTCAACTACCCTGGCCAGCAAGATCTCCGGATCTGTCCCCCATTGAGCATGTTTGGGACTGGATGAAGCGTCGTCTCACGCGGTCTGCACGTCCAGCACGAACGCTGGTCCAACTGAGGCGCCAGGTGGAAATGGCATGGCAAGCCGTTCCACAGGACTACATCCAGCATCTCTACGATCGTCTCCATGGGAGAATAGCAGCCTGCATTGCTGCGAAAGGTGGATATACACTGTACTAGTGCCGACATTGTGCATGCTCTGTTGCCTGTGTCTATGTGCCTGTGGTTCTGTCAGTGTGATCATGTGATGTATCTGACCCCAGGAATGTGTCAATAAAGTTTCCCCTTCCTGGGACAATGAATTCACGGTGTTCTTATTTCAATTTCCAGGAGTGTATAAATAAAGACCAAGCACAGAGAACTCCTCAAATTTTAAAGGCAGGTTTTCTGGGCATTTATCTAAATGTACCATCTACCCGTTTCCAAAGATTTTCATCCGACATCGAGAAACACCTTTGATATCTTTATTCGTTTCGGAGACACAGCGTTCAAAGTTACCCTACCTGTACATCTAGAATACGAACGTAAAATATGATGTGAGGAGAACGCGTAGTTTAAAAAGTGGCGTCATATGTAGAAATAGGCTGTAAAGCGTCTCCGGTATCATTAGAATGGTACTCGGAACCCCACGTTGTTGTATCACTGAAGCAGAAGCCAAATTTCTGTCGCCTGCACATAAGATCCGGTTTGAGGTGTAAAATTATATAGTTATGAATAAACTTGTTGCAGCTGGGATTCTCAGTCAAAAAAATTTTTTAAAGCAAATCATCTTTACGCCAGTGACTGTTATAAGTTTTTATTACACTATTGCAATTTCGGCCTTAGGCCATTATCAAGTGCTGATATTATGGCTCTAAGCCATGTCAACGTAATGTAAGCTGACACGTATGTCGTTGTCAACACTGATAAATACACTCGTGACGTTGTTACACAGTGCGATCATACGTATTCAAACAACGTAAAACGTATGCTGGCAGTGGGTAACAACTTCACGAGTGTATTTAACAGTATTGAGAACGACATACATGTCAGCTTACATTACGTTGACATGGCTTAGAGCCACAATATCAGCACTTGATAATGGCCTAAGGACGAAATTGCAACAGTGTAATAAAAACGTATACCAGTCATTGGCGTAAAGATGATATCCTTCAAGAAATATATAGTTTTACGTTATTTCAGTTGCAAGAAAGTAAAGTATCAAGATTTTACTAACCCATAAAGTTCTTTTCATATGAGTGGCATGCCCTGCGATAGCAAAGAAGGAATGGGAATCAGAGGAATGATGGTCCTACTGGTACACAACATCGGAGAATACGGCCCTGCCGCGCGGGATAGCAGCGCGCTCTAGGACGTCTTGCACCGGTCAACGCGGCTTTCCCCGTCGGAGGTTCGAGTCCTCCCTCGGGCATGGGTGTGTGTGTCCTCCTTAGTGTAAGTTAGTTTAAGTTAGATTACATAGTGCGTAAGCTTAGGGACCTATGACCTCAGCATTTTGGTCCCATAAGATCTTAACACCAATTTACAAATTTCCAATAGACTCCTTGTGGTATCAACTTTGGATACCACACTTGTTAGGGGTTGCAGTTATCGACCGCTGTCCGTATTAGTATCGTCGATAGCTTGTATCAAGTTTCTAGCGAACTTTCGTCCACTTCTGCTCCGGACGTCAAGTAGGAAAGTAGTATAGCCTTCAACTGATACGAAGCAACCTCTAACAAGGCACTTGGTAACGTATGGCCTAAGTGAGGCCTCAATAGCTATATTTTTATATTTATATGAATGCAGCCAAGAAGAATCCTGTAGAACCAGTTAAATACAACATATATTATTTTTTACCAACGAATTCTAATTATTTTAGTCGTGGCAGATCCAGATTTTGCAGCCAGCACCTTATCGACGTTACCGACAAACCTGCTGTGATTTATATGTGTCTATTTAGCATTGGCCACAGTCAACATTGGCGACGACTCGTTCGCCGTCATCATAACACTCCTGTTACAAGAATATGACCACAAATGGGGTACCTTCTGACACATTCTATCCTTCCTCGGGACCTTTAAAAAATTTTCCATAACTTTTGGAATGCCAAATTGTTCAGGTACTTTGTGCTGAGACAGAAGGAGACAATGACAGTGAGAAATAGATAGAAAAGTAGTAAATCCTGGAAGATATTAAACTGTGATTGTGTTACAAAATGAGCGAAGGAGTCAATGGCAGGGTGAGGGAAAGAGAGGGATACAGTGGCGGTGGAACATCGACAGTGATAGAACAGTGCTAGGAAAAGAGTGCCAGTGGGAGATGAATAAAGAAGAAGACAATATGGAAGTTGCTGAGAGCCAGTGACAATGAGGGACAAATTCTACGACACTGAAACGAGGAAGAAAGAATGGTGACAGTGAGAGAGATAACAGCATTGGGAAGTCATGAATGAGGTGGCAGCGGTAAGAGAGAGCAAGAAGGAGAGTGACAGCGAGAGGAGACTGTAGTATTAGGACAGAATGAAGGAGGCTGGCTGTGAGACAGAACAATGACACAGAGACACAAACGGCTAATGACACTGAGTTCGGATGGGCAAGTGGGAGTGGAGTGGTTGGGTGGGGGGGGGGGGGGGGGTGATTGTTTGGGAGAAGAGACCAGACAGCGAGGTCATCGGTCTCATAGGATTAGGGAAGGATGGGGAAGGAACTCGGCCGTGCCCTTTCAAAGGAGCCAACCCGGCAATTGCCTGGAGCGATTAAGGGAAATCACGGAAAACCTGGATCAGGATGGCCGGGCGCGGAAGAGTGGATGCTTATGAGTGACTTACAGCAGTTGTCTAGTGGATGTGAGCGATTTACAATTGGAAGAGCTTGTGGGAGTGAGACATGAGTTGCCTGTTACTAAGAGCGAGAATATGTTCACATGCTAAAATTCTTGGAAAAATTTTTAAACGTGCTGAGGTTGGCAGACTGAGGCAGCTGGTAATCGTGTTTTTAGAGTCTTTTACGAAACAGGAGCATATTTAGTCTTTTTGTGTTCCGCTAGCATCTTTTTTTGCCGCTGCTTTGTTTTTAGTCTACGCAAGTTATTAGTCGCCGGCGAGGTACAAAGATACATCTCGCATGAATTTCGTCTCCTATGACTGTCACATTCTTTGTCCGCATAGAGATGGTGTATTCACACGCTAGGCTTTGGAAGGGTATCTGTCTGACCGGTCTGGTGTGAGCTTAGAGCAACGTGCCATGTGGCTTGAAAGAAAACAGTCCCTACTTGTGTTTCCGGACTAGACGAAACATGAAGACGCTGCACGAAATATAAGTCTTTGTCCCGTGTTTCATTTTGATGGACATTTTTATGATGCACCAAACAGGAATTTAAGGCGAGATCGTTGTTCGCAAGCACTCATTGGCTTAATATCTCATTTGAAACGATTTCAGCTTCATAAATGTAGCTTCCTCGCGTGTCAATTTAAATTCGCTGTTCAAAGTCAGAGACTTTTACCTTACTATCCCACTTACATAATATTCCTATGGGAATTGAACATTATATGGTGCTCCTTTCCCATCTGATTCAAATGCTCTCTGGAACTGTACCATACGTCCTCCGTTCCAGGACAAATGTAATACTACTGCAATTTCTCACGCAGCCAGACTAATTTTCAATCATGAGTCAAAGTTTTCTGGGTATTTTCACTGAAGCCGTACCGGTTATGTATTCACCTCGGATTAAAAAAGAGTATTAAGCTTCTCATTGTGTAAGATGAAACCTGTATTGCCTTAAAATGTATATATACGAACGCTTGATACCACTTATATTTAACCTTTAGTCATAAAAATCGAGGGCCCAGCTAGTAGTCTCTGAACTCCGTCAATCCCGTGGATATACATATTTTGAGGTCGTTGATTAGTACATGGCTGGAGATGTACGGCTTCATTTGATGTGTGAGATGATAGTGCTTCCATAGTACGTGTTATTATTCAGCGCAAAGCAGTATCACATTGCTCTACTTCGGTAAGACAGACTTCACCATAACCACCCGCTTGCAGCCCACTTGTCTACATAATCTTAATATAGTGATTCAAACGGTCTGACATGTGGATAAAACTGCTGTACACATACCGATGCGAAAATCACTACAAAACAATGAAAATAAAAACCAAACATTATCACTTAACACATAGATTACAAATTTGGACACCTAGGCAAAGTATTTCGTAAGTTATCAATAATTAAAACACCATAGCTTAATTGAAACAAACTTCTCGTGTCAGGGTATTTGCAGCTCGTACGAGGTGTTGAAGATTAGGTGGGTAGGTCACGTAACTAATGAGGAGGTATTGAACAGAATTGGGGAGAAGAGGAGTTTGTGGCACAACTTGACTAGAACAAGTGATCGGTAGGTAGGACATGTTTCGAGGCATCAAGGGATCACCTATTTGGTATTGGAGGGCAGCGTGGAGGGTAAAAATCGTAAAGGGAGACCAAGAGATGAATACACTAAGCAGATTCAGAAGGATGTAGGCTGCAGTAAGTACTGGGTGGTGATGAAGCTTGCGCAGGATAGAGCGGCATGGAGAGCTGCATCAAACCAGTCTCATGACTGAAGACTACAACAACAACAATCACAGATGACGAAACATGCAGAAGCAAAACAGCAATCAGTGGTGTGGTGCCAGAGCATGTTTCCTCCGAAGAAAAAGTTCAAAGCCGCATCCCCTGCCACTAAAGAAGTGTCGACGGTCTCCTGGGACTCTGAACGGGTTACTCTGATATCCTCCTTCATGGTGCAACGATCAACTCTGTAGTGTATTATGCTACCATCAGGAAACTGAAGAAACGACTTCAGCATGTTCGTCGTCACAAAAATGCAAACCAACGTCTCCTTCACCATGACTGTGGAAGTCCTTACACAGTCAGCTCACAAGACACGAGCTCAGAAAACTTCATTGTAATGTCCTTCCTCATCCACCCTACAGCCTGGATCTCGCACAATCTCTTTGGCCCAATTAAGGATACATTCAACGAGAATCATTACGTATATGACTGGAACGCAATTACAGCAGCAAGACGTTGGCTCCTACATTGACCAGTAGAGTAGTACCATGCGAGCATCGGGCCCTCCCAATAAGGTGGTATAAGGCCGTCGCATTGAACGGATGATGTTGAAAATTATCATTTGCTAGCCAAAAAAGTAGGGAACAATGTGGGTAATTGGGATCCTTCATAAAACCAACCTGCTAACGAAAAAAAATGTGCTGCGTTACTTATTGAACACCGCTCGTGTCATACAGGACTGTAATAAGATATCGGTGAAAACAATAAAAGCCTGTGGAACGCACTTGCCACATTATACAGAAAATTTGATAACCACAGAACACACTTACGTTTCGGCCACTACTTTTAGTTATACCCTTGAGATAGGGACATCGATTAATGTGGTAATTATTTCATAGTTAATAGCTCTGCTTCTGAGCCTTTAACATTGTAGCCCAGAGAGTTTTCTGAAATGTACAAATGCATGTGGAGAAAAATCAGCAGCTGTCCAGTGCACTCATTCCTTAGAAAAACATTGAATTAAATGAGAATCATGTTTGTAATTGTGAGCTCGTATTGGTTAGGTAAACAAGAGTTCAGTGATACTAGGCACCGACCTATAGGTGACTAGCGATACTAGACCTATAAAAAACGTAAATAAAATGTGAATAAAATTAGCCAATTTATGCATAAAATCTGCTTTCTCTGGCGTATTGAAACTACTGATGGCCTGCGGTCAGTCGAATGGTGGGACGGAGAAAATTCACAAAATGGCGAGGGTCCGTGAAAGTTTAGGTCTGCTATTTTCAAATTCAAGCTGCAGCCATACGGCCGGCCGCGGTGGCCGAGCGGTTCTAGGCGCTTCAGTCCGGAACCGCGCTGGTGCTACGGTCGCAGGTTCGAATCCTGCCTCGGGCATGGATGTGTGTGATGTCCTTAGGTTAGTTAGGTTTAAGTAGTTCTAAGTTCTAGGGGACTGATGACCTGAGATGTTAAGTCCCATAGTGCTCAGAGCCATTTTTTTTTGCAGCCATACGGATGCTCACGTTAGGAAAACTAGTACCACCACAGAGTCACCAACCTGAGGGCCATAAAGTCAGCATGGCCATACAACATTATGTGTCCCCAGACAATTATACGTAGACGACGGAAACGATCAGCTTCAACAGTCTTCCAAGGTTCGTTGCGGGTTCTCGTTTCTCGTCATACGAGGGTACATCCAGATTCGTCGAATACTGTTGTTTTGGTGGTACTGTGACTCAAGGAGGCATAATCTTGCATAGGCATACTGACCTCCATATCTCTGAACACGCCACATTCACCGGTCAACATTATTGTGTCACTGTACTCCCTCCATATGTGCCTCTGTTCAGGGGTGCGTTCGGCCCTGACTTAATTTTTATGGATGACAATGCGCGACCGCTTCGAACTGCGCAGGTGGAGAAGTTCTTGGAACAAGAGGACATTCGGCCTGTTCCGTCCAGGAGTTGACAACGGCTCCGGTGGAGGAATGGATCGCCCTACCACAAGAACCCCTTATCAACCATGTGGCCAACATCGGAACACGTTGCAGAGCGAGCACTGCAGTCCATTGTGATCATACATCCTACTGACAACCATGTCCTGCCTCTTGAAATTTCCAGAAAAATCACAGTGTCTTCAGTGTAATTATTGTCTTTGAATATAAGTCTCGTTCCTGTTCGTCTAATTGGGTATTTTTTTCCAGTTACCGGCTATGCTATAATGTAGCTTTTCTTTCCATGTACGGTCCAAGTTTCATCGAGATATGGTACTTACAAGTGAAACATCATGCGAACGTTACTTCAGTCCGTAAGTTTAGCACGCCAGCGTGTTAGCCAAACCATGAGTAATGCGTCAGTCAGGTGTAGACACATAGGCTGACATCAATGATCGTTTGACTTACTCTATTGAAGTTATTCGTGCTCTTTGACACTATATCGCATGACTAGTTAACGGTCAATAACAAGGTGTTTAGATTAACAATGGGCGTGTCAGAGAGAAACTACTGAGCACTGCAGTAAAAATCGTATATTCATGTAGCTGAAACGGACAATATAGAGAAATTACCAAATTTCTTCAAATGTAGAGTGGCCACCCATGGTTGCTGTCTTAGATATGAAGGGGATAAGCCCTTTATAGCTATTATTTTTGACGAAGATGTTATCAAATTTATGGTTTCATACACTAACCAATATACTGCAGGGAGGAACAGGTTAGGTGAGCGTAAAGAGGATGAGATGATGATATTCATAGCTGTTCTTCTTCTCAGTGGCTATATTGTGGCGCCAAGGAGGTAAATGGTTTGGCATCTGGGAATGAATAGTCATAACACACTTGTATCTAGTGCTTTGTCCAGAGACAGGTTCGATTTTATAATGACTAATTTACATGTCGGAAACAACGAAGAATCTGACAGAACAAATCGATTTGACACAATTAGGGAGCTCAATGAAATATTTCAAACTCCAGCTCCACATGACCTTAATAATTCAGTAGACATTTGATAAAAGGTAAATAGCTGTGCCATTCTTAAAACTGTGTTATTACGTTTACATGTAATGGGTTTATCATCAACTTTTATTTCAGGAAATCTACCCCATATGGCTACAAATCCTAGTGTGGCAGTACAAGTGACGAGTACCTTGTGTGGTTTGAACCACGTCCGGGGGCTGACACTTGCAGGGAAAAATGCATTGGCAAGTTTTTGGGGTATGGAGTTGTTATGAGTTACGATGGTCAACTGTTGCACAACGTACCCTGCCACGTTTTTTAGACAATTTGTTCGTTAGTATCGATCTCATGCATGATTTGAAGAAAAGAATCATTGAAGCAACAGGAACTATCCGTCAGAATCGCATACATGAAACTTGTATTCTTACTCGGGCTGATAAATTGAAGAAGGTAAAAAGAGGGGACATACAATACGTGTTTAGATATGAAGACTGACGAAAACTTAAACTATTTATGTGTCTCTTTATACTTTTTATCCTATTATAAAAATTATGTAAAACTTTCTTGCATGTTTCACGTGTTTCTATCGTCACATGGAAATGACAACAGTATAGTTGCAATAGGGACAAACTATGATCAGCCTCTGATTTGGAAGCCGGGTGGACGTGTTTACAGAGAAAAGAAGCAAATTATACCTGTGCCTCAACCAGAACTCTTCGAGGACTAGGATAATAACATGGATGGCACTGATGGTGCAGACCAAAATATATCACTTTACCGCACACCAGCCAGAGCCAATAAGTGGTATTTCACAATAATCGCCCATCTGAGTGACGTAACAGAACAAAATGCCTTGATTTTGTATTGGTATAAAGAAGTACCTACGGACCATCTTGCAATTCGCAGTCATATTGCTACTGCAATTTTTCAATAAAATATGAAATTTAGCAGCAACGAAAGAAGTCCTTCTAAAACAAAACAAAAAAATAGATTCCCGCTACGACCGCTGAGAGTGGACAGTACGACACAGAAGTAAATCCAACTTAGATATAGAAAGTGTCAGGAAAAGCTACCACTATATGTGTTAAGCGTGAGATTGCACATCATCTTCATCGTTTCATTTCATTTCACAAAAATGAAGCACTTTGTGTGAAAGTGATAAAAATGTGTTTCTATGGTACATTGTCTTCAATTTCTTCCAGAAAGACGGCCCGTTATGCTTAGACTAAGGATACCGTTTACGTAATATCAATGTTACAGCATTTTCATGACCTATTGATGATATAATCAACCCTCTTTTAACCCACGAGTAACAAAAATGTTAGCCCCATCTGCAGTAATACACGTACATCTTCAGCCTTTTGATACCTAGGATAGTTCCCTAAAGGGCTTAACATTTATCACTATCTGATCTGAGGACCAGTCATCATCTTTCATTCGACAGATCATTCTTTCTTTTCGCCAGACGCTTCAGTAGAATAGAATTGTAGTTCATATCCCGAACACATTCTTATTCAGTTTTTCAGTTGGATGATAGACGATAACTCTTCGCCACTGAGTGGGTTGAAGTAATTGACTCTTCCATGTGCTAGTAATCAAACTATAGCGGACTTCCCGTTAGATGACGGGTACCAGAAAATGGTTTAGCTGCCAGAACGTATTCAGATCTTAGCTGTACTGGTCGCACTGATGATAATATTGGTTTTGCAGGTATACTACCAAATTACTAGTTTTTCTTGGCCTAATCCTTATTATTCTAGATATATAATATGCGTTGTAGCATAAAAATATTTGTGTGAAACGAGCTATCATAAAGCCCAGAATGGACAAGACAACGTTCACCAAATTTCTGATAAGCACTGTATTGTAAACGTTATTACGGAGTAGGGTCGCGTTGTTATTAACCGTGATAAGCGGAGCGAATCAGTAGCACACAGATTATTCATAAAAATACTATTGAACGCTTCAGATGCCTCTCTACGGAAGTAATTCGTTATTTTCTGCTGCGAATTCTCTCACTACCAGGATCTCAAAGGAGGAAGCGGGAAACTGGAGTCTACAAACTGCCTTATTTATTCATCTACCTGAATGAAAGTGGCTTTGTTTAACTTCTCAAAGGAAGCAATACGAATGAATGAATATTTTATCAGAGACGTCGGAGAGGAAAAATGCCCCTTTCATCACACGTTTAGCTTTGATGAAATTCTGCATTGGTGAACCACTTGTGAAACCGTCTGTGAATGAGACGAGCTGTAAGATGAAAAGTTTCACGAACTGAAAATTTCTTTTTGTTTTCGTATTTAGTGGGCTTTTCACGTGAGCAGCATATTTTGCGCACTCAGTTATACTGAGCAGTACCTATTTGTGTAGCAGGAATGTACAAAATTGAAATTTTCATCACATAATAAATTATGAACTCACCTTAGTGAACTTAGTCGTTGATTACATTATCTGATAATTACAAGTTTACCATCACAATCACATGGCTAGGCGATTAGGACTGTCACGTGGAGAAGCAGTGCTCGTTTTCTCCACGCTTCCTTTGTACGAACTTGCAATGTAATACAGCAGGGCTTGTTACCACAACTGCTGCTTGAGGAACGTGTAACGGATAAGGTTTCTGAGTGAGATTTTAATGGCTGGTAGGGCATGTGTACGCCTCCAGTTCTACCGTTAGAGCCTGGGGCTGAATGAGAAACTACTATTGATTGGAGGGGCATATTCTACGAGTTTCATAATTGCACGAAACTTTCAGTTTCATCTGATTAAATTTGTAGGAAAACATATTATTCGACGTGGATTACTAAATCAACGGACGGCCGCAATGGCCGAGAGCATCTAGGCGCTTCAGTCTGGAACCGCGCGACCGCTACGGTCGCAGGTTCGAATCCTGCCTCGGGCATGGATGTGTGTGATGTCCTTAGGTTAGTTAGGTTTAAGAAGTTCTAAGTTCTAGGGGACTGATGACCTCAGATGTTAAGTCCCATAGTGCTCAGAGACATTTGAACCATTTTTTTAGAATACAGACTGAAGTGATCATACACATTGTGCCATGTCATCTCACTTGGCTTAAGACTATGTATCTGAGCAAGCAAACGGTTGCGACTCAGCACGTAAAATTAAATCGCAAACGATGTCATACAATACGCTGTGTAATTATTCAGAACTCTGTATTAATTGACCTATGTGACTTTTATAAGAACAGAACGTGGGAAAAGTATTAGTCAACAGTCAGTAACAGACGTCATTGATGTAAGTGTACTGGTATTGTTAGAATAAGAGACCTACAGTCCAGTAGAGACGGCTGACAGGCAGTATTGAACCACAACTGACAGGTCGACGTTATCGACCCACTATGTAGATGCAGCTCTGGTGCGAAACACACTTTTGGCTGCTTATTAATTCAAGATAACGGTGCTGTGTTAATTGGTATGGACAAATGAACAGTCTCTGTCCGTTCAATACGAAAGACCAACCACGTCATGAATATGCGGAGACGAATCAGCGACAATTATACGACTTCTGTTAGATGTGTAACAGCCAGCATTTCTTTTAGTTAGTGCCAAATTTATAAACATAAGTTCTGCACTGTGATAATTTTGTTCTCGACTAAACCATTGACAAAAATATGTCTGTAGATTCTGTTATTCATTTCCTACCTTTCGCAGAAGCCAGGATCAAAGTAGGATCAAAGTAACACTTTAATAACAACTAACTACTATTCCGTTCGGACGGGAAGGAGCGCCTGGTCCCCGACACGAATCCGCCCGGCGGATTTGTGTCGAAGTCCTGTGAACCGGCCAGTCTGTGGATGGTTTTTAGGCGGTTATCCATCTGCCTCGGCGAACGCGGGCTGGTTCCTCTTATTCCGCCTCAGTTACACTATGTCGGCGATTGCTGTGCAAACAAGTTCTCCACCATTACTCTACCACGCAAACATAGGGATTACACTCGTCTGATGTGAGACGTTCCCTGGGCGGTCCACCAGAGGCCAAACCGTACAATAACCCTGGGTTCGGTGTGGGGCGGCGGAGGGGTGAAGTGGACTGCGGTAGTCGTCGTGGGGTTGTGGACCACTGCGGATGCGGCGGGGACGGAGCCTCTCCGTCGTTTCTAGGTCCCTGGTTAACATACAACTATTGTTCCGCAAAATTTCTTAACCTCTGTGTTCATATTTCAATAATTATATCAGGTTCTACATTCTACATCCATATGATTAGCCTGCAGCCCACACTTAGGTGCATGGCAGAGGGTTTATCGAACAACCTTCAGACTATTTTTCTACCGTTCCATTCTCTAACACCGCCTGCGAAAAATTAGCACTTAGATTTCTCTGTACGGTCTCTGATTTGTCTTATTTTATTAAGGTGATCATTTCCCCTCATGCAGGCTGGTGACAAAAAAATTATTTCGCATTCGCAGGAGAAAGTTGGTAACGGACATTTCGTGAGAAGACCTCGCCGTAAGAAAAAAAGGCCGTTGTTTTAATTATTGTCATCCCGACTCGCGTGACATATGCGTAACCCTCTCCGTCACGTTTCACTACAATACAAAACGAGCTGACCATCTTTGAACTTCTTCAGCGTTCTCAATCAATCCCGTTTTATACGAATCCCATACTGCACAGCAACATCATATCATCATATTGTAAGCAGTCACTGTAATACGCCTGTTGCATCTTCTAAATGTTTTGACAGTAAATCGCAGTCTTTGGTTCATCTTATGTGATCGTTGAAATTTAAGTTCATCTTAAATGTAATCCCTAGGTATTTAGCTGTATTGACCGTCTTTAGATTTGTGCGATATGTCGTTTAACCGAAACTTAACGATTTTCGTTTAGTGCTTACGTGGATGACCGTACGCCTTTCATTATTTTCATTCTTTAGAGTCAGTTACTACATTTCACACATTAAAAATCTCTTGTCTTTGTCCCTGTAATCAAAGTACCTTTCTACAAATATTGATGATTTAATTTCAGTGCACAAAATAATAAACCTGTAGCTGTCCATTGCCATCGTCATCATTTGCAGCAGCAGAAGCAGAAGCTGGAATCTGGTGTCGACTGCCGAGTGAAGATCTCCTCAACAGTTTCCCATACACAACGGCCTGCAGCTATACGCACCAATAACAACATTTTGGGATAAGAAGGATTGCTGCGACCGGTTTCGCAATATATATTGGCATCATCAGCTGTTTATAGTCAATCCGTAGAAGCGATCTGTTTAAAATCCGGAAAAAGCACATTCCCCAATATTCTCATCAAGTATTTAAAATTTCCAACTCGCAAATGTGCGACGGTCCAGAAATAGAAAAAGATGGGTAAGGCCATACCGGCAACAGCAACGCCCCCTCCGCAGGCAGTCTGCAATGGAGGTTTCTGGAAGGTCTTACCCCTCTTTTTCTGACTATGGACATTCGCACATTTGAGAGTTGAAAATTTTAAACACCTTGATGAGAATATTTTACACAGACCGTTTCTATGGATGATGGAAATATAGTTTGCGAAACTGGCCGTGTCTTTGAATAAAGATTCTTAACAGTCTCAGCGGTCCTTCTTATTCAACATGAAACATTTCGTCTGCGGATGCCTTACATGCAATGTGTTACACTCCACAACTTTTTCTAGTGTCATCTACACACCTTCCATTATGTCGTCATCTAGGTCATGCTTTGTTTCTTCTGTTTCAGCATAGAACTTTATTGGCGAAATTTTCATCTATTAGTCCAAGTATCACACCCACCTTCAATTCATTTTCATTAGCTTACAAATGATATTACACTATTTCTTTATGGCTCATCTAAATTTTTATAATTTTTTTGCTTTAAAATTTCCGCATATAGGTGCTATATTTTCTGTATATATAAAGTAAAGTGAGCTATACTGGAAGTTGAAGTTCTTTGCATTGTATGTAAAATATTACGTAAACTGCTTATTCCGTCAAATAACTTCCTGATAAAATTTTCTATTTAAAAATATTTGTGTGTATAAACTGTTCATGTTGACGTAAATTTGACAATTGTCAGAAATGGTCACACTTAGGAACAATGTAAGAAGTAGGTTTTACGTAAAAGCCAGTGTTTTTGTTTGAAGCGAAAGTGTCTTTGGGGAGTGGAAAAGGTGGCAAGGGCGAATTGGTGCGCTACATGGAGCAAATAAGGGAAGTAAGTCACACAGTCCGTAGGCAGCAGTGACTGAGGCAACATCCTTGTGGAGCAGGAGAAGCTTTGCGTGCAAATTTGCACAAAATGCCTCGGAAGAAGACTGCAAACGGCTTATGGCATAGTTGCGAGTTGTTGGGCTACTATTTGTAAAATTGAACGACGCTAAGAAGAGAAATTGAGCCCATACAGCAAGATACTTGCTGGCCGTACTGTGGGTAGTGCAGCCGTCACAACTGTTCGCCTTACCCATGCCTAAAGCCACCAGATAAGATATTTTTTTATATTCTACTTTTGTACAGCGTGAACCATTCATTTAAACTGTGTTTTATTAGTAAATAACAATTCTTGAACTTCAAAGAAACTGGTTCATCCTGTTAATTCATCCTAATCATACACCTATATAAGGTTCCTTCATGTTGTTTGATTAACACGAGTATCCTGTTTTACAGACTTATTAAGTGGAAAATTAATAGAAAGAGCACCATTTAAATTATTTTTGTGTAAAAGTTGTTTCACTGTAGGTCGTAATGAAAATTTTAGTTACAATAATAACACGTCCATGCTTTAGTACATTACAGAGAAATAAAGTCAAACTACTCTAGTTTTAAAAGTTTTCGTAACTATTGCTAAGAGTTATAGTAAAAGTTTGCTTACGTAAAATTCAGTTAGAGTGAAGCAAAGTTATCAGAAATTTTTAAATGACTATACAGAGTTAGTTCAAAGAGTAGTAGCTTCTGAAACTAAATTCCCGTAAGAATGAGGTTTTCTTGAAGTGAAATGTTCAGTATAAAAAGTGTGTGCTTTAGGATCTAAGTATTTTAACATTTAGATTTTTTGGTTATGGAGAGTGCTTTTCTAAAGGTCCCTCCAGACCAAAAATTTTTAGGTCTCAAGTTAAGTACTGTGCTTTTGCTCTTTTAAAAACGTGATGCATGTGGGTGGAGTAGTCAAAAAATTCCAGTGTCTACACCAACATTGTTTACGTGGGGTAATGTTCATTTGAAGAAGCAACTTAAACAGTAGCAAGAATGTAGGCAAAATTCATACTTCTGTTTTTCCAATACTTCGATGTTTCATTGCCTGGAGAGGCTGGCGAACGTTAGTACATATTTGAACCACTAAGTGAAATTGACACTGAGTTGTCCCTGCTTCAGTATAATACTACTCATACTGCGTTTCTTTCTAACCGCTGGGTAAGATCTTACGAAAAGAACTGAATAGTCTGATTTACTTATCCATTAGACACAACACACGATCAAATCCTTTTGAAAATGATAACTCTATCTATTATCATTTCCTATTAACATGACTATACTCCCATAGTGTACTTTATTTAGAAACTAAACTAAATTTAGTAAGAGGGTTAGACGTGGCAACATAGAAATGGCTCTGAGCACTATGCGACTTAACGTCTGAGGTCATCGTCGCCTAGATCTTAGAACTAATTAAACTTAACTAACCAAAGGACATCACACACATCCATCCCCGAGGCAGGATTCGAACCTGCGACCGTAGCGGTCGCTCGGTTCCAGACTGTAGCGCCTAGAACCGCCCGGCCACTCCCGCCGGCTGGCAACATAGAGACAGGGTTTTCTGTTATTCAGATAAAAGCATACTAAACTGCAATAGTAGTGGTAGGTTTACAATACGTCTTCAGCACAAATCTGTTCAGCGCTCAGTATTTTTCCCTGCTCCTCCTTGTCGTTCCCAGCATGCAACTCTCCACTGATCCTTCTGTTTTTGGATTAAAAGTACATATGACACTGCCGTAAGTCAAAATCAGTTATAGAAACTGAATATTTTAACACTGGTAGAAACAATACCGTGTTTGTCAAGAACTGTCTCTCATTATTCTGTTGAAATTTAGACAAACAGTTTCACACTCTTAATCCCAGACATCACAGTAATTCATGTTCACTGGTATGTTGCATATCTGCACTCACAATTTGTTAAATTTAATAGTCCATTTTGCTGTATCCACTGCTTAAGCCGGCTTGTCCCTCTACCTAATTGAACACTTCTTTACTTCTCTGCATTTGGTATCAATACCTCTGGGTGTTATTTTGTACATTATACAAAGAGACAAATAGGTTTACAAGATTTTTTGATTGTTACTTCCTTTCTGCCTTTTTTCTTGTGAAGTAGTGTGGTTCTGATTCCTTCTTTTCACATAATCTGTAAATAATTTTCTAGTTGACAAACTGCCCGTTGGCTTCTGTCTTGGAGTCTTCGGCCGACGTTCGTCTGAAGATTTTTCTGACGATTCGCCAGCATTGTCACAGCTTCACTCTCCATTGCTGCTGGTAAACTGCAGCCAAGTTCGGAGCCGCCCACTATACAGGGTGTTACAAAAAGGTACGGCCAAACTTTCAGACAACATCCCTCACACACAAATAAAGAAAAGATGTTATGTGTACATGTGTCCGGAAACGCTTAATTTCCATGTTAGAGCTCATTTTAATTTCGTCCGCCTACGCTCAATGGAGCACGTTATCCTGGTTTCATACGGGATACTCTACCTGTGCTGCTAGAACATGTGCCTTTACAAGTACGACACAACATGTGGTTCATGCGCGATGGAGCTCCTGCACATTTCAGTCGAAGTGTTCGTACGCTTCTCAACAGCAGATTCGGTGACCGATGGATTGGTAGAGGCGGACCAATTCCATGGCCTCCACGCTCTCCTGACCTCAACCCACTTGACTTTCATTTATGGGGGCATTTGAAAGCTCTTGTCTACGTAACCCCGGTACCAAATATAGAGACTTTTCGTGCTCGTGTTGTGGACGGCTGTGATACAATACGTTATTCTCCAGGGCTGCATCAGCGCAACAGGGATTCCATGCGACGGAGGGTGGCCGCATGAATCCTCGCTAACGGAGGACATTTTGAACATTTCCTGTAACAAAGTGTTTGAAGTCACGCTGGTACGTTCTGTTGCTGTGTTTTTCCATTCCATGATTAATGTGATTTGAAGAGAAGTAATAAAATGAGCTCTAAGATGGAAAGTAAGCGTTTCCAGACACATGTCCACATAACATATTTTCTTTCTTTGTGTGTGAGGAATGTTTCCTGCAAGTTTGGCCGTACCTTTCTGTAACACCCTGTATGTACCTGGTGCGCCTACATCGAAGGGCTTCTCCGCGGCGATTTACGGTGCGGTTCTCTTGCTACCTGCGAAACACTCTGCGAAGTGACAAATCAGGAAAAAAAATGTCGGGTACGGGCCTCCTGGAGAACATTCCCAGAGTGACGGACAGAATTGGCCATATATTGCGCAAACACAGAGTTATTACTATTTATAAACCGAAAAATAAGATCAAAGAATGTCTCAGATCGGCAAAGGAGAAAAGAGACCCACTTGCAATGTTGGGAATACACAGCATACCATGCACATGCGGAACAGTTTGTGTTGAAATGACTGGACGATCAGTTAAAACCAGAATCACAGCACATAAGCAGGTTGGGCAGGTGGAGAAATCGGCTGTGTCAGAGCACGTACCGTGTGATACTGACGACACACATAAAATTCGCTGACACAGAAGTTCTGGATGTAGAGAAGAACGAACACACCCGCTTGTTCAGAGAAGCTATAGAAATACACAAACACAAGAATAGCTCCAACAAGAAAGAAGAAAGCTTCTAGGTAAACGGATCCTGGCTTCCCGTGCTGCAGCGAACGTCCGTCGCAGGTAACAAGAGAACCGCATCGGAAATGTCCGCGGTGAAGCCGTTGGGCGTTGGTATGACTGGTACATAATATGGGGCCGCGAGCTCGGCTCCAGTCCACCACCAGCAATGGAGGGACAATGCCAGCCACGCGTGCTTGCGAAACGTCAGGAAAACCTTAAGACGAACGTCGGCCGAAGAACCCGAGACAAAAGCCAACAGGCAGTTTGTCAATAAGTGACCATGAAAGCCGTAACAATTTTGAATTTTCTAGTTCACTTTGTATATACGTTCTAAACTCATTTCTACATGGACATACTCCTTACGGAGTGTGGAGGAGGATAATTCTAGTACTACCACCACAAGCTCCTGCTTCACCCCTCTCCCTCCCACGTGACACATGTAAGCAACCGATGTTCACCAGACGATGAAATAGGTGACTTGTAGCGTTTTATCTGTTTGGGCAGAATAATAGGAAGTGGTTGACATCCTCTTCTTCAGCACAGCCGTAGAATGGGGATGCAGTCAGACCATTACGATGTAGAAGCTTCTTGTATCAGTCGTGCTTGAAAGCGAGGCACCTGATAGTATTCTTGAGACATCAGGAGCATCGATATATCTCACACCATAACTTAGTAATGAGCTCTGGGTTCATTTTGGCATAAACTCTGCGGCTGTATATGGAAAAATTATATTCCCCTGCTCTTTAATTGTTAATTTGATGATGTTTAAAAGGCCTGCACTTGGTAATTCCACGAGTCCCCTTTCTCCATTGTAGATAGATGCATTGACCAGCTCGTCGGGTGTCTCATTACCAGAACTGTTGGTTTACAAAAAATCAGGTAAACTTCTTGATTCGTAGTTGTGATCAGATATATTAGACTCATGTGGTATACGAGTACTACTGGATGATCGGATCGTACGCAGTGAGGTATGCAGGTAGCAGTATTAGGGTTGATCAGTAATTAGTAGGAATAACGATCTTCTCGGCATAATGTGCTTCTCGGCATATCGAAGGGCTCGTAACACAACCAAAAATTGGCTTTCATAATCATTAAAAAAAATCAAATGGCTCCAAGCACTATGGAACTTAACAACTGATGTCATCAGTCCCCTAGACATAGTAATGCTTAAACCTAACGAACCTACGGACATCACACACATCCACGCCCGAGGCAGGATTCGAACCTGCGACCGTAGCAGCAGCGCGGTTCCGGACTGAAGCGCCTAGAACCGCTCGGCCATAGCGGCAGGCCCACAATCGTTAGTTCTTGGGGGTTTCAGAGTGAGAGCATTAGGGAACGACTGACAAAAACGGGGGAAAGAAATGCAGTAGAAGAAGAATGGGTAGCTTTGAGAGAAGAAATAGTGAAGGCAGCAGAGGATCAAGCAGGTAAAAAGACTAGGTCTAGTAGAAATGGTTGGGTAAGAAAAGAGATATTGAATTTGATGTAAGGGGGAAATATAACAATGCAGAAAATGAAGCAGGCAAAAAAGGATACAAACGTTACAAAAAGGAGTTCGACCGGAAGTGCAAAATGGATAACCAGGGATGGTTAGAGGACAAATGTAAAGATCTAGAAGCATATATCAATAGGGGTGAGATAGATACTGCATACAGAAAAATAAAAGAGGCGTTTGGATAAAAGCGAACCACTTCTATGTATATCAAGAGCTCAGATGGAAACCAGTTTAAAAATGGTTCAAATGGCTCTAAGCACTATGGGACTTAACATCTATGGTCATCAGTCCCCTAGAACTTAGAACTACTTAAACCTAACTAACCTAAGGACATCACACAACACCCACTCATCACGAGGCAGAGAAAATCCCTAACCACGCCGGGAATCGAACCCGGGAACCCGGGCGCGGGAAGCCAAAACGCTACCACACGACCACGAGCTGCGGACGGAAACCAGTTCTTAGCAAAGAAGGGAAGGCAGAAAAGTGGAAAGAGTATGGAGAGGATCTATAAAAGGGCGATGTACTTCAGATCACCATTATGGAAATGGAAGGGCAGTTGAACTGAATGCACAGCGTCTTGATAGGAGGATATGACATGAACATGAACAAGAGCAAAACGAGGATAATGCAATGTAGTCGAAATAAATCAGGTGATGCTGAGGGAATTAGATTAGGAAATGAGACACTTGAAGTGGTAGATGGGTTTTGCTACTTGGGAAACAAAGTAACTGATGATTGTCGAAGTAGAGGGGAATGGCAAAGAAAGCGTTTCTAAAGAACAGACATTCTTTAACATCGAGTATAGATTTAAGGGTCAGGAAATCTTTTCTGAAAGTATTTGTAAGGAGTGTAGCCACGTGCAAAAGTGAAACATAGACGATATATGGTTTAGACAAGAAGAGAATAGAAGCTTTCGAAATGTGGTGCTACAGAAGAATGCTGAAGATTTAATGGATAGATAGCGTAACTAATGAGAAGGCACTGAATGGAATTGGGAATCAGAGGAATTTGTGGCGCAACAATCTAACTAGAAGAAGGGATCGGTTGGTAGGACACGTATGAGGCATCAAGGGATCATCAATTTAGTATTGGAGGGAAGTGCGGTGGGTAAAAATCGTAGAGGGAGACCAGGGCATGAACACACTAAACAGATTCAGAAGGCCCGCATCTCGTGGTCGTGCGGTAGCGTTCTCGCTTCCCACGCCCGGGTTCCCGGGTTCGATTCCCGGTGGGGTCAGTGATTTTCTCTGCCTCGTGATGGCTGGGTGTTGTGTGCTGTCCTTAGGTTAGTTAGGTTTAAGTAGTTCTAAGTTCTAGGGGACTGATGACCATAGATGTTAAGTCCCATAGTGCTCAGAGCCATTTGAACCAGATTCAGAAGGATGTAGGTTGCAGTAGTTACTCGGAGATGAAGAAGCTTCCACATGATAGAGTAGCATGGAGAGCTGCATGAAACCAGTCTCTGGACTGAGGACCAACAATAACAACAATCGTTAGTTGCTTAAGTAGCAGGAATTCATTTCAGTATGTCAGATGTTAGCACAGTGTGGGCTACCACATCCATCTTCATTCTTCGAAGTGTCGGCGCAGATGAACATTGCGTTATTATGTTTCGTGAGATACTCCGTCAAATCGCACTTGTACAATCATAGTCAACGTCCAGGTTTAACGCAACTCGCGGTTCCAGTATATTGCTACGGCAATCAATTGTGTTGGTGCATACGCTCGTATCGTTTCTCCATTGG
This sequence comes from Schistocerca americana, assembly GCF_021461395.2. Classification (NCBI taxonomy): domain Eukaryota; kingdom Metazoa; phylum Arthropoda; class Insecta; order Orthoptera; family Acrididae; genus Schistocerca; species Schistocerca americana. The sequence goes on along the minus strand of NC_060123.1, from coordinate 396,984,052 downwards.
TTTAATGAACTCAACAGATGCAGATAACAGACTTTATTTATCATTAATATAGTCCCCTTCACCACTAATAATTGTGCGCCAACGCTGGGGTAACTTTTCGATACCGTGGCTGTAAAACTCACATGCTTTTTAGGTGAAGAAGTCGTTGTGCTATGCTCGGACCATGTTTTCATCCGGAAAGTAAATTCATGGAAGGTCGATCGATAGAGAGCGGAGAAGGTGTAGATCTTAGGGCGCCAGTTCAGCTCAATAACGCGGGTGCGGAACGACTTCCCAACCAAACTTCCGTATGATGTGTTTTGTTAGTCTTGCGGAATGCGGGCTGACATTATCATGGAGTAGCATCACTTCACGCAGTCTTCCTAATCGCTGTTCTCAGACTGCATCTGCAGGACGTCTCGGTTGTTAACAATAAATGTCAGCAGTGATGGTTCAACCTCGGGTAAACAATGCCTAGTACATCAGCCGTCGGTGTTCTGCCAAAGGCATAACGTTATTTGTAGGGGAGTCGCTGCTTCGTTTGAACTCAATCATTACAATATTTCCTTATTTCGGCATAAAGGAACTATATCTCGCCACCAATAACGATAGCTGATGGGTGTTGTTCACGAGCCAATTGACGGCGAGCAAGCAGATAAGCATATATAGCTATCCACAGATTTTTATAATTTAGATTTTAGAGTATGCGTATCCAAATACTCGGTTTTTGAACGTCTCCCATTGCACGTAACTGTCGCACTATTGTGTAATGATTACGGTTCATCATATTTGAGAGGTCTCCATTACATGGCCGTGGATCATCGTGGATCAATGCATTCAAACGATCTTCACGACCCCTAAAGGTCTTCCTGAACTTGGAGAGTCATTCATTTCAAAACAATTCTCCTTAAAATGAGAATTTTAGTACCGTCGTCTGTACAATGGCATTACTCCTGTAGAGGGTGCAGGTGTTTCTGGGCGCCTCTACTGCTGCCAACTCTCCACTGAACTCAGACAGAAGGATATGTCGGAAATATTCCGATTTCTTCACTTGGCACTCCATTTTATAGCGTTCACAGCTCCACTCACTATCTTTAAGTACCAAAATTATGACGTGTGAACTCAAATTGTAACAGTGAACTACAAATAAAAAATGACGGGTGACAAACAAACCCACAGCAACCGGATTACCAACATGCAAAACAAAACCGCTACGAACTCAGGCACCAGCCTAATGTTTCAGAACACAGTAATCCTTACGTAGACAGCCTTCTTTTGACAAATTGACTGTTATCTACAGGGTGTTTGTTTTAACATGAGACAAATAAACATTTGTAAAAAGAAATGTCGTTGGAAAAAAAATGTTTTAAATGAAAAGTTAATATTAGTAAAGCGGACATCCGCCTACGCTACAACTGGCCACCTCCTAACCACTCCTCCCGACTGGGCGTTGTGAACTTTGTATTTTTAAATCGGAACTCCCAATTTTATAGTATATTCGGATTCTACGCAAAAATATGTACGGTTCACCAAACCGTTTTTTTCTAGTCGTGGTAGATGGCACTGTAGTAGACAAATGTCAAGTGTGTATGTGTTTACAATTAAGAACCGTCGTATCTCATTCTATATTCAATTTAGGATATACAGGGTGATCAAAAAGTCAGTATAAATTTGAAAACTTAATAAACCACGGAATAATGTGGATAGAGAGCTAAAAATTGACACACATACGTGGAATGACATGGGGTTTTATTAGAACAAATAAAAAAACAAAGTTCAAAAAATGTCCGACAGATGGCGCTGGACAGCAAAACTGCTACCGTGACGGGTGAGAGGTACGGCGATATGTCACAGAATCGCATCATCCCCAGCCTGCCTGATAAACACCTGTTGGAACGTACGATGTTTATGCAGGATAGCGTTCCACCCCATATTGCTAGACGCGTGAAAGATCTCTTGCGCGCGTCGTTTGGTAATGATGGTGTGCTCAGGAGCCACTTTCGTCATGTTTGGCCACCCAGGTCCTCAGACCTCAGTCCGTGCGATTATTGGCTTTGGGGTTACCTGAAGACGCAAGTGTATCGTGATCGACCGACATCTCTAGGAATGCTGAAAGACAACATCCGACGTCAATGCTTCACCATAACTCCCGACATGCTTTACAGTGCTGTTCACAACATTATTCCTCGACTAAAGCTGTTGTTGAGGAATGATGGTGGACATATTGAGCATTTCCTGTAAAGAACATCATCTTTGCTTTGTCTTATTTTTTATGCTAATTATTGCTATTCTGATCAGATCAAGCGCCATCTGTCGGACATTTTTTGAACTTTTGTATTTTTCTGGTTGTAATAAAACCCCATGTCATTCCAAGCATGTGTGTCAATTTGTAACTCTCTATCTACACTATTCCGTGATTTATTCAGCTTTCAAATTTATACTGACTTTTTGATCACACGGTAAATATAAACCGCAATGTTCTTAAGGTTGACATTTATGTTCGAAATTTACTATAATGTTTTGAATTTGGGCTAAATTATTATTATTTAGCCTAATTTGCATTTTGCAGTTTCAAAATTGATTGCACACTGACTGGTTAGAAACTACGTTCACCGTGAAGCGAGAACAATGACGTGGATAAAATAATTTTCTGTTGCCATCGGGATGCTTAATTTCGGTGAGTCCCCTTGCCTTTCACCATTGGGGCGCTTGATTTTGGTGAGAATCCATGACAGGTGCAAGTATTACATCGCTTCAGCCATCCCTTCACGCTCAAACCAAACCACTGCATGTGCAGCGAGAGACATCACCTGGTAACTTCACATGTTCAACATTTCTCATCCACTTTTGGGGTATTTGCCGACATTTTTCACCCCATGTGTCTTATATTAAATTACTTGTCTCAGCGTCATTTATGTCACTTTGGGACTTTTTGAACGTCACTAAGAATCATTTGGTATATGCGACAATAAAAAGGGGAAGACTTTTGTCGAGCCTGTATCTGTTCTTGTAGCAGGGGCGATTAAGGTACATATGCCGTGTAATATCTGATATTGTGCGAAATGCGATCGCTTCAGTAAAAATTTCACCCTCAGGTTTTCGCGACGCAAATGCAGATGAATTCGCTTCGACTAATAGAGCTTTACCGCTGTACACAACGTTGACCCCAGGAACATGCTAAGTATTTTGTACTGACCTTTGTCTAGTCGTCTTAGACATGTGTCTGAAGCTAAACCCAAACAAAGACAAATATAATCCATGTACGGCTGTACTAGGCACGATACAGTCTTAGCTCATTGTCTGCATCAATTCTCCGGCCCACACCCATGATGGCACATAACACATTAGTGGATTTTTTGAAGTTATCTTTTGTAATACGTATGTTCCACCGAATTTTATTGTATCTACGGTGTCCAAGGTACTTGACCACAGTCTTGCCTGGTAGTTCGTGGGGCCCAATCTTCAGTGTCTCCTTGGAAACAATCTTGTGTCTGGTGAATATAGCCCAAGATTGTTTATGCGTTATATCGAAATCATTTTCCTCCATATATGTGTGTTGCCTACAGTGTGATCCATTTTCTGCGAGTCATCTGGAAGGGTATCACTCGCTGAATAAATACAAAAATCGTCAGCATACTGAAAACTCTTAAATTGTTGTAGCACAGTATCTTGTAATTTCAATGTAAATTCATTAAAAACCATGGGATATATGACTGATGCCTGGGTAAACCCACGCCTGTCGTCCGTTATCCCTCATTGCCACTTCCCCTTGTTACTAGCTGTGATATGCGGGAAAGTACTGTAAGCGGATGAGTCTGCTCAGGAAGATACCGGGAACATTCTACCCCCGCATTTTCACAGTCATCTCTGATAAGGCGACGTTATCATACGCGTTGTTTATGTCAGTCAACTTTCTATACACAGCTCAGGAGAGTTTTTGGTCTATGCGAATTTATTTCATTAGAGGGTCTACCGTGTTTTCAAACTGACAATATGCATGACGTCTTCCACTCGAGGATTTCGATTCATTTGTTCAGAAAGAGTACAGAGATTGTTTCTTGTTTTCCCTCTTCATGAACAGAAAATGCGGTAATGTATACCCGTATTGTCAGTCTCCGGGGCGCTACTACTCCCAAATAGCATGGTTCTGTTGATTTTTGCAACAGTTAAGCATCTGTCCAGGAAATGAATTCCGTTCTCGTCTCCCCATCAATGAGTTCAGTCTTCCGCTAACTGGGGTTCGGAAACACTGTTATACTACTGTTGTTCCAGGTTCTATGTATACGCTTCATTCGTTGCCAGGTGGCTGGTCTGGGTGTGTCTTTGTTAGGATAGTTACAGACGTTTATACATGCTTCTTATTCTGGATAGTTGCTTTGTTTTAGCCTGCAGTCTGGTGAAGTTTATGTAATTTTCTTCCGAAGCATGTCATCTGTACAGTTTTAGAGCGTTCAATGCATATTATACGGTATTCCTCTTCTCATTAAAGGTGCACTCTCTCGTTATTAATCCAATGCGTCACAGGAAGTATTGAGCGCTGTGTGTATATGTGTGGCGTCAGTTAGTTCAGAATTATGTTTTGGGGGGTAGTAACAGAATCCCATGCATTGAATCATCTACCTATTGTCCTCAAATGTGACGCAGGAACGTTAACTTTTAGGGACTGTGGGCATTGCAACTTTTTCAACGCAGGCAATAAAGTTTGTAGAGACTGTTTTTGTTTCTCCACATAACGTATCTTCCAAAATAACCTGATTGCTTATGAAGAATAATATCAGTGTCATCTCCCGTCCACCAGCATAAACCCGGGCTCTGGTCGGATCTGTTAAAGACGATTGAGGAAAGCAGGTGTTTATAAAATTCCCTGTGAGTGTGGCGTGGCATATATAGGTCAGAGGACACGAACGGTATAGGAACGCTGTGTAGAACACGAAAGACACACCCGTCTGCGGCAGCCCCTAAAATCAGCAGTAGGAGAACATTGCATTTCCATGGCATATTCAATGGAATACAAGAACACCAAAATTTTAGCACCGGATTCCCGCTTCTGGGACTCTGTAATTAATAGCTCTGAGCACTATGGGACTCAACATCTGAGGTCATCAGTCCCCTAGAACTTAGAACTACTGAAACCTAACTAACCTAAGGACATCACACACATCCATGCCCGAGGCAGGATTCGAACCTGGGAACCGTAGCGGTCGCTCGGTTCCAGACTGAAGCGCCTAGAACCGCTCGGCCACCCGAGCCGGCTGTAATTATTGAATCCGTGGAAATACGTCTTGTTGGCAATTTCTATGAATCGTGGTAACGGCTGTCAGCTGGATAAAAATTGCAATCCAATTTTTAAAATTATACAGTCGCAGCAGAATCGACATGCTCAGTCGATATTCTGCGATTAGACTGTTCTTACTTCACCACTGGGGGCAGCACACACTACTTGGCTCCCTCGCGCATGTCAGCTCCTAACGCATGCGCCGTAAACCGCCAGCACGATTCGCATAAAGCGGAATTCGCTATAAATACCATGGCTGCATCAGGTGTCTTCATGGCAGGACAACCTGGTGTATGAGATGCTTACGCAAACGCCCATCCCTGACATCTACGTTAAGATTGTGGATGATTTCCTTCGCCAGAGGACCTTCCTCATTGCTCAGCGGGGAAAGCGCTCCAGTGTACGCCACATGTCGATAGGTACGCCTCAGGGCTCTGTGCTGTCCCCACTTCTTTTTAATTTCTATGTCAATGGCATGCCCGTCATCCATCACTGCTATTTGGCCCAATACGCCTATGACACAGCGCTTTATATGACCGGCCGCAATCCTGATCAACTCATTGCTCGCCTCCAAAGGCAAGTGGACCCAACGGTCACCTGGTGTCGCTCCAATAAGATGGCTCTCAATGCCACCAAAACTACGGCAGTATATTTCACTAAACGGCGTCCTACACTCACCCACAACATCTCAGTCGGGGGCGTCCGGGTCTCGTGGGCCTAGGCTACCCAGTATTTCGGGGTCTGGTTGGATAAGAAACTTTTCTTCCACCGTCACGTACAATACATCACCCATACAGGGTTAAAATAGACAAAGGCCTTGTACCCCTCCTCCAACCGAGAGCTGAATTTAGATACCAAGCTCCAGCTGTATCACGCCGTTGTCCTACCCTCACTAATACATGGTTCCTCTGCGTGGGCCACGATTAGTAAGTCCCGGATGCTGAAGCTCCAGCGCCTGCAGAATAAAGTCCTCAGGTGGAGTCTTCACGCCCCTCCACTCACCAGGATTGTCACTCTGCATGAGGAGACAAATACGGCCCTTCTCAAGACGACCATTCCTTGTAAGGCTCTCCAACTATGTTGTAAAGTGGACGCCCTCCGTGAGACGGTCTAGGGACTACAAGCCATCGGTACGATAGTTCCTTGGCGCTGGCACCACACCGCATTCCGCTCACCAACCTGGAGGACTCGGATTTGGGCTATGACTGACGATAGGCCCACTAAGACCACGTTTTTCTGTCCGTTTCGTACAGTCACTAGCAGTGGCCTGTTCTCGTCCAGCCACTTTTTTCCTTCACCATACAGTTGGCGCATTACTGCAACCCCTCCTCTGTATTTCCACCGTCTGAGGAAGTACTTCAAAATGCAATGCTCGGCTGTTATTCAGCCATTGCTTTGAGTCTCCTCTAACTTGCCCACTGAGACAGGTGTACTGACTATGAGCCGGTGAGCCTGTGTAATGAAAAAAAGGCCTCTTCAGTATTTCGTCCACTCACCTGACGATGGCCGGACGTCTCTGGGCCGAAATATCTTAGCAGTATGTTGATTTTATGTGGCTGAAAACCCGAAAATTACTGGAAGAAACTGGTTTTGTATTGTTAATATAGATTTTAATGTAGAACTGTCCGTTATATACTAAAGTATAGGTTTCCTATTTGGTGGGGATCCCATACATTCAACTACGACCTTACACAGAATTTTTAAAATTTTTATTTATTTATGTATTTTTTTCTTTGTCGAGTTACAGCGTTGAGCCATGGCTGACTCATGTTATGAGTTGGATTAAACCTTGGTTGCTATTCTGTGTTCAGTCTCACTCAGTTATAGCGATTATGCTGTTATCCTCTCTCTCCGTGAGTGACTGCTGTGGTGTGTATAGATATTCGCGCATTGTACTATCTTTGGCCTGGCGCTTATAATTTCTGGCTGTGCTGTGTGCGACCAGTTGGTCGGTTGGCGTGGAGCAACGAAGAAATCTCTACGGCGCGTGGTTTGGCCAGGGCCACTGGCGGCGTCTACTCAGGGTCGGAGTGTGTGGTGCTGTTCCCATTGCTACAAGGTCCGTTGCTCACCGATCCTGGACACGAAAGTTGAGTTTTGACTTTATCTACCAGCAAGTCACGATGATTCACATTGTGTCGTTTGGATTTTGTTGTCAGCTGTTGGGATATTGGTGAGAGCAACAACATGTGTTTTCAAGTTGGCAAATTTTAGTACCCTTCGATGGAGTTGAACTGTACTTGGTTAATTTGAATTGAAGTGCACCAGCGGAATCTTCTGCCTTGTGGCCGTCAACATTCTAGTTACCTGCCCTGGCCGTTGATGTAAATTCAGATAGTGTATTTTCCTCATCGTGTTCTCGCTGTCCAGCACGGTGTTTAGTGTGACAGCTCAATGTACAATTGATTGTGGGCCCCAATACCTTCTACGTTGTTCCATTGAACTCTCTGTTGTGTGCTGGTCAGTTGGAGTGGTAGTTATCTTTTCGGTGGGTCCATTGACTGTCTGCGGTTGAGTTGACGTTGGATCGAGAATGATTGGGGCGACTGTCTGTCTCACTTATCGTTAGTGTTTCAATTCCAGGGCGACCTTCGGAAACTTCTGAGCGCCGTTGGCTGTTCTGCCTTTCCTTATTTGTTCTTGTTGTTTGTATTTGTATGGCTTCTAGCCGATTTTTAATTTAAGGTTGTTTTCCGTTAAGGCATAAGATTATTTGGGCCTTTCACCTAATTGAGTGAACTGTTTTAATGTAAGGCCTTTGGTCTCTTAAAATTTATTTTGGTTTGACTCTTAAGTGATGGGCCTTCAGCCGATTTTTAAATTAAATTGTTTTGCTCTTAAGGTGTCTGACTGTTTGGGCCTTCAGCCTAATTCAAAGAACTAAATTAGGATAAGGTCTTCTACCTTTTACATTTCTGATTTTGGTTTGAGTCTTAAGTTATTGGCTTTTAGCCGATTTTAAATTAAAGTGGTCTTGCTCTTAAGGCATGAGACTGTATGGCGCATTCAGCTGGTAATTAAGTTCCAAAATTAATACAGTGATTTTTTTTTTTAATTTCTTGGCTCTTGTAATGTCTGGTCAAATAAATAAAATTGTATGTTCGAGTGTAACTGATAGCCGCTTATTTTGACCCCTTTCCACAACTTAAACTACCTGTCCTGTCCTGTGGATTTAGCAGGGTGCCCCAAGCGTCACTATGGAATCTCAGTCTTACTGTCTTGGTGTAGGGGTAAAGTTGTTGTATTCTACGATGATGTCATTCCAGTGACATTATTGGAGTCCATGTTGAAGGTGTGGTGCTGGAACATGAAGTCCCGTACCACCTTCCGACGGTGGAATTTCAGGGTGTCAGGTAATAGGTAACACAACTGCATAGGTACTGATATTGGTGGTCGTGCGGCAGTTGGCATATGTCGAGTAGTCGTGTCAAGACTGACACTTCATTAGTGGCTATCGTTAGTCATGTTTTGAATCTGATTTCCCAATAACGATGATGTGGGGATAGGGAGGGGGGTGCTGGGGAGTCGTGGCGATAGAGTTTTGTAAGCCAGTGGCCCTGTCGTACAGGGCATTCATTTTGTTATAGGGGTGCCATCCTTAATACCCAGGTGCTGAAATATCTGCATCCACAAATATCTAATTGTGGCCTGATATACATTGTATATAGAAAATAAGCTGTGAGAATTCTCAGACAAACATGCCCAGTCTGTGACTTACTGTTATCACCAAATCTGACAACGGGCTTTGATGAAAAACTGATCACTTTGAAACTAAAGTCGGTCCCGCAGAAATTTAATTAAAGAAGGAATCTGTTTTCTACGCTCTTTGGCTTACCCGGGTCGCACTGGATAGCGCTGTGCAGACTGCCCTAGCAGCTGCATCGCATCTTGATAACAGAGCTCTAAAATCTAACGACTGAGATACGTAAACGTACAATATGTTCTCTAAAAACATTTAAAAATTAGTTGACTCCTGGGTTAAAAGAACTCTAGAGCAATTTCATATCATCTGACTTAAAAACATTTAATGAAACTCCAGTAACAGTTAAACTTTCTGTGGAAACATGTAACTACATCTACATCTACATGATTACTCTGCTATTCACAATAAAGTGCCTGGCAGAGGGTTCAATGAACCACCTTCAAGCTGTCTTTCTACCTTTTCACTCTCGAACGGCGCGTGAAAAAACGAGCACTTAAATTTTTCTATGCGAGCCCTGATTTCTCTTATTTTATGGTGATGATCATTTCTCCATATGTAGGTGGGTGCCAACAGAATTTTTTCGCAATCGGAGTAGAAAATTGCAGTGAAGAGCCAAAGAAACGGAAACAGCTGCAACCTGACATGGCATTGACTAAAGTAATGTCTGAAGTAGTGCTGGAGGGAAGTGACACCATGAGTCCTGGAGGGCTGTCCATAAATTCCTCTGAGTACTTGGGGTCGAGGACCTGTTCTGAAATGCAGGCTGCAGGGCATCCCAGATATGATCAATAATGTTCACTTTTGGGGAATTTAGCGGCCAGCGGAAGTGTTTGAACTAAGAAGAGTGTTCCTGCAGCCATTCTGTAGCAATTCTGGACGTGTGGAGTGTCGCATAGTCCTGCTTGGAGTTGTCCAAGTCCGTCAGAATGCACAATGGACATGAACGAATACAGCTGATCAGACAGGATGCGTACATACATGTCACTTGTCAAAGTCGTACCTAAACGTATCAGGTGTCCAAAAAAAAAAAAAGAAAAAAAAATGGTTCAAATGGCTCTGAGCACTATGGGACTTAACATCTGAGGTCATCAGTCCCCTAGAACTGAGAACTACTTAAACCTAACTAACCTTAGGACATCACACACATCCATGCCCGAGGCAGGATTCGAACCTGCGACCGTAGCAGTCACGCGGTTCCAGACTGAAGCGCCTAGAACCACACGGCCACACCGGCCGGCTCAGGTGTCCCACATCACTCCAACTGCACACGCTCACTCCATTACAGAGCCTCCACCAACTTGAACAGTCCCCTGCGGGTCCATGAATTCATGAGGTTGTCTCCATACCTACACACGTCCATCCGTTCGATACAATTAGAAACGAGACTCATCCGACCAGGCAACATGTTTCCAGTCACCACCAGCCCAACGTCGGTATTGATGGGCCCAGGCGAGGCATAAAGCGTTGTGCTGTGCAGTCTTCAAGAGTACGCGAGTGGGTCTTCGGCTCCGAAAGCCTATATCAATGATGTTTCGTTCAATGGTTCGCACGTTCACTTGTTGATGGCCCAGTATTGAAATCTACAACAATTTTTGGAAGAGTTGCACTTCCATCACGTTGAACGATTCTTTTCAGGCGTCGTTGGTCTCGTTGTTACAGGATCTTTTTCTGGTCGCAGAGATGTGGGATATAATATGTTTTTCACCGAGTTCATGACATTTATGGCATACTCGTGAAATGATCGTGAGGGAAAATCTCTGCCTAATCCCTACTTGGGAGATGATGTGTCCCATCGCTCGTGCGCCTTCTATAGCACCACTTTGTAACTCACTTAAATCTTGATAACCTGCCATTGCAGCAGCAGTAACCGGTATAACAACTGCGACAGACACTTATATAGGCATTGCCGACCGTAGCACTGCATTCAGCATGTTTATGTATCTATGTACACTCCTGGAAATGGAAAAAAGAACACATTGACACCGGTGTGTCAGACCCACCATACTTGCTCTGGACACTGCGAGAGGGCTGTACAAGCAATGATCACACGCACGGCACAGCGGACACACCAGGAACCGCGGTGTTGGCCGTCGAATGGCGCTAGCTGCGCAGCATTTGTGCACCGCCGCCGTCAGTGTCAGCCAGTTTGCCGTGGCATACGGAGCTCCATCGCAGTCTTTAACACTGGTAGCATGCCGCGACAGCGTGGACGTGAACCGTATGTGCAGTTGACGGACTTTGAGCGAGGGCGTATAGTGGGCATGCGGGAGGCCGGGTGGACGTACCGCCGAATTGGGGCGTGAGGTCTCCACAGTACATCGATGTTGTCGCCAGTGGTCGGCGGAAGGTGCACGTGCCCGTCGACCTGGGACCGGACCGCAGCGACGCACAGATGCACGCCAAGACCGTAGGATCCTACGCAGTGCCGTAGGGGACCGCACCGCCACTTCCCAGCAAATTAGGGACACTGTTACTCCTGGGGTATCGGCGAGGACCATTCGCAACCGTCTCCATGAAGCTGGGCTACGGTCCCGCACACCGTTAGGCCGTCTTCCGCTCACGCCCCAACATCGTGCAGCCCGCCTCCAGTGGTGTCGCGACAGGCGTGAATGGAGGGACGAATGGAGACGTGTCGTCTTCAGCGATGAGAGTCGCTTCTGCCTTGGTGCCAATGATGGTCGTATGCGTGTTTGGCGCCGTGCAGGTGAGCGCCACAATCAGGACTGCATACGACCGAGGCACACAGGGCCAACACCCGGCATCATGGTGTGGGGAGTGGCCGGCCGAAGTGGCCGTGCGGTTAAAGGCGCTGCAGTCTGGAACCGCAGGACCGCTACGGTCGCAGGTTCGAATCCTGCCTCGGGCATGGATGTTTGTGATGTCCTTAGGTTAGTTAGGTTTAACTAGTTCTAAGTTCTAGGGGACTAATGACCTCAGCAGTTGAGTCCCATAGTGCTCAGAACCATTTAACCATGGTGTGGGGAGCGATCTCCTACACTGGCCGTACACCACTGGTGATCGTCGAGGGGACACTGAATAGTGCACGGTACATCCAAACCGTCATCGAACCCATCGTTCTACCATTCCTAGACCGGCAAGGGAACTTGCTGTTCCAACAGGACAATGCACGTCCGCATGTATCCCGTGCCACCCAGCGTGCTCTAGAAGGTGTAAGTCAACTACCCTGGCCAGCAAGATCTCCGGATCTGTCCCCCATTGAGCATGTTTGGGACTGGATGAAGCGTCGTCTCACGCGGTCTGCACGTCCAGCACGAACGCTGGTCCAACGGAGGCGCCAGGTGGAAATGGCATGGCAAGCCGTTCCACAGGACTACATCCAGCATCTCTACGATCGTCTCCATGGGAGAATAACAGCCTGCATTGCTGCGAAAGGTGGATATACACTGTACTAGTGCCGACATTGTGCATGCTCTGTTGCCTGTGTCTATGTGCCTGTGGTTCTGTCAGTGTGATCATGTGATGTATCTGACCCCAGGAATGTGTCAATAAAGTTTCCCCTTCCTGGGACAATGAATTCACGGTGTTCTTATTTCAATTTCCAGGAGTGTATATGAATACGCATGCCTGCTTCAGTGTATAATCTAGGAATTACAAAAATTGAACTTTAAATTTATAACCTTCCCGTATACAAAATTTCAAAATCTAATTCTAAAATCAATTTCTCTCGCAATGGTCGATAAACCTAAAAAAAAAAAGCAAACAGATTCTTGATTTGGATGTATGACGAACAAGAATCTGCGCTATCAAACCATTGCCTCAAGTTAAACTAACTTAACCATTACCAGTAAATCATTCTTCACAAAGAGTATAACACATACCAGCCAAAAAATCAGTTCTTCTTCTCTCCACAATCAATCTTCCGCTAAAGCAAAACACAACTCTCAAAAATCTCCATTGTTTGCAGCTTACTGCCAATGAACGAGAACTCAGATGCTCACATCTAACATCAAAGCTCAACTGTCTATCTCCTCTCCTCTCCTCTTGATCAACAGATAAATCTGGTGCACATCTTCCCAGACCAAAGTATCACCTGTAACTCATCTCTGTGCAGTGAAACTTCACTGCCGAGGCTGCGCATGCATGTCTAAGTAATTCAAACCTTACGAAAGCGATCCTTACCAGCGACATCCAAAACAAGGAAAATTACTACGAAAATTTACCCCCCCCCCCCACACACACACACACACCTTTCACACTGAGGTGACAAAAGTCATGGAATAGCGATATGCAGATGGCGGATGTATCGCGTACACAAACTACATCGGGCAGTACAATTTGTGGAGCTGTCATTTGTACTCAGCTGATTCATGTGAAAAGGTGTCCAACGCGATTATGGCCGCACGATGGTAAGCAACGGACTTCGAATGCTGAATGATGGAGCTAGACGTAGGGTCTATGGGACATTCTGTTTCGGAAATCGTTAGGGAATTCAATATTCCGAGATCCACAGTGTCAAGACAATGCAGCGGCCGACGGCCCACAGTTAACGACCGAGAGCAGCGTTCTTTGCTTAGAGTTATCAAGCAACACTTTGTGAAATAACTGCAGAAAACAGTGTGGATCGATGATGAACGTAACCTTTAGGACAGTGCGCCGAAATTCGGCGTTAATGGCCTTTAGCAGCAGCAGACTGGCTAGAGTACCCCAGCCGGTAGATGGGTAATCGGCAGAACACGCATGGGGAGGGCTGTAGAGGTGGTGGTTGCCGAGAGACGGTTGGGGGAAATACAGAGCGCTGGAGACGTCATGCCATTCTGAACTGAAGACTACGCTCAATTTTTTTGTAAATATTAAGTGGGGACCCTCCCTCCACACCCACACTTGAATCGTGACCATTCAAAAAGATCTACTGTCAATTATGCTTTGGTTGTAAAGCAGCGACTTATTTTTGCCTGGCTCGTAAACTACTTGTGGCTGTCAGAAAAGCGTAATGAGTGGTGAATTTTGAGTAAACCCTACATTTCTCTTGTTGTCACGTTAAAATTTGCGTCTTTTTCCAAAGCACAGCAGAGTTCACAAAAACTGAGAGACAATTCTCAAACAGTGGTTTATTAAGTGAGGAGTTATGGAAAAGTGAGGTGAAGAGCTTATGAAACAGAACATCCTCGATACAAAAATAAACTGTGTAATGTCTTCACTTACCTTGTTCCAAAACCCACAGAATTTCTTGTTTCACTGGCAATCGATAGTTAAAAATAACGTTTTATTCGAAAAAGGCTTTAGTTAGTGGAATAACACGATAAGTAATGAACTTTTGCATAATAACCACATGCCAAAAAAGTCCCTCCTTGGATGCTATCATTTCTCAAAATCTCTTCGATATCTCAAACCGTTTATGAAATATGAGGGATGGTGCTGATATTTAATTCCGGCTTTATCGCTCGTGCGTGCATCGCAATTGTTTGTGCTGCATCAGATTAATTTTCTCGAGACTTGTGCAGATTTAGATTTCCACCCAAGTCTCAAGAAAAATTCAATATGTTAGATAAATTTCATGAACAGGTACATATTATACAATATGAACCAAACGCAATATCACTGAAAACCCTATTTTCCATACCAAACTTGTTCTGATTTCATGAACTGTCTTCCCTAAATGGAAATATCACAGTAACTATGACCATTAACGATATGAAGGGCACATCGTCATGTAACTGACATGTAAACCTATAAAAATAAAAAAAAATTGCCGAATAGTTCCTGTAAAATCATTGGAGAAAAATTACGGGTAGTGCGCCTCTGTTCTGTCATTGACGAACTAAAAGCCGGCAATGTCCAAACAAACGAATGCAGTCGCCCAGCGCTTTTGACCAAAAACATAACTGCACATCGGCCACCGTATCCTGACGAATTCTAATAGCACACCATCGCCTCTGGCACCTCCCATGGGCTCGTGACATATCAATTGAAGAAATGTTATTTAGTCATCAGTCTTCAGACTAATTTGATGCAACCGGCCACGAATTTCTCTCCTGTGACAACCGCTTCATCTCGGAGTAGTACTTGCAACCCATGTCCTTAATTATTTGTTGGATGTATTCCCATCTCGGCCTTTCGCTCCAGTTTTTGTCCTCTACCGCTCTCTCTCGTACCATGTGTTCCATAGATTTCGAGTTTGTTTTGAATACAGTCAGAAAGAGTCCCTTTAGTCAGCCGTAGTGCCAGTAGTGTCAGTATCGTCGTAATTGCCGTCTGCTTCACATCTGCTGTGCAGCGAGCTACGTTAATTTATTAACAGTATTTTTCTTGCTTGTCACTTCTTCTTCCGCGTGTTTTTGCTTTTAGGAAGCTTTAATTTTCGAGTACTAGTAATAGTTTTCCACAGATTTCGTGTTTGTTTTGAACACAGTCAGAGAGAGTCCCTTCAGTCAGCCATAATGCCAGTAGTGCTAATGTTTGTTTTGAATACAGTCCAGAGACAGGTAGTGCTTATTTCCATTGTTTTCAACAAGAAGTGTCTACTAACCACAGTTTAGTTAGCTATCAGCCGCCTTTAGGGAATTAGCAGTCTACTTAAAAGTTGATTAACGCTCTACAGTAAATTGATTTCTTAGGACGGATAGGATGTGTGACTGCTGTGTACGGACGCACGAGGATCTGGCCACTGTTCGCGAACAGCTGAACGTGTTGATGGTCGCGGTCAGCCGTCTTCAGGCTGCTGCCTCGGAGTGTAGCGACAGTGGGGAGTCTGGTGCGTCACATGGTACAACCCAGGTGTTACTAGCTTCGCCCACGGTCCCTGCTGTCGAGACATCTTCTCGGGTACCGGGCGCGGTTGGGCCACCCTCTCCCCAAGGGGAGTGAGGGGTTCAGCGGCGTTCGAGGAGCAGAAGGCGGAGGGTCAATGTGGATGCAGGCCGTGTGGCATCGCCCACTCTTCGTGTGAGTGGACATGTGGCCGCTCCTTCGTCAAGGTCCGAGCAAGCACACGCGGGGAGGGGTTTCTTAGAGATTGGGGGTTCCAACGTTGGGCGGGTGAGTACCTTAGGTAAATAGCGGAAAGGTCGGGGAAGAAGGCCAGTGCTCACATTTTTTTAAATGCATTATCTGAAAACTACCTTGAGCAGTTAAACAGAGAACCGACTTGTCGCCATAACATATTAGACCTTTTGGTGACAAAGAGACCGAACTATTTGAAGCCGACCGGTGTGGCAGTGCGGTTCTAAGCGCATCAGTTTGGAACCGCGTGACCGCTACGGTCGCAGGTTCGAATCCTGCCTCGGGCATGGATGTGTGTGATGTCCTTAGGTTAGTTAGGTTTAAGTAGTTCTAAGCTCTAGGGGACTGATGACCTCAGTAGTTAAGTCCCATAGTGCTCAGAGCCATTTGAACCATTTGAACTATTTGAAACAGTTAACGCAGAACAGGGAATCAGCGATCATAAAACGTTTACTGCATCGATTATTTCAGCCGTAAATAGAAATATTAAGAAAGGTAGGAAGATTTTTCTGTTTAGCAAAAGTGACAAAAAACAGATTTCAGAGTACTTGACGGCTCAACACAAAAGTTTTGTCTCAAGTACAGATAGTGTTGAGGATCAGTGGGCAAAGTTCAGAACCATCGTACAACATGCATCAGATCAGTATGTGCCAAGCAAGATCGTAAGAGTTGGAAAAGAACCACCATAGTACAACAACCGAGTTAGAAAACTGCTGTGGAGGCAAAGGGAACTTCACAGCAAACATAAACATAGCCAAAGCCTTGCAGACATACAAAAATTGCTCGAAGCGAAATGTAGTGTGAGGAGAGCTATGCGAGAGGCGTTCAATGAATTGAACGTAAAGTTCTATGTACTGACTTGGCAGAAATTTCTAACAAATTTTGGTCTGATGTCAAAGAGGTAGGTGGAACATAACAAAATGTCCAGACACTCTGTTACCAAAATGGTACTGAAACAGAGGATGACAGACTAAAGGCCGAAATAGTAAATGTCTTTTTCCAAAGCTGTTTCACAGTGGAAGACTACACTGTAGTTCCTTCTCAAGATTGTCGCACAGATGACAAAATGGTACATATCGAAACAGACGACAGAGGGATAGAGAAACAATTAAAATCGCTCAAAAGAGGAAAGGCCGATTTTACACAGAGTACGCGAAGGAACTTGCCCCCCTTCTTGCAGCGGTGTACCGTAGGTCTCTAGAGGAGTGTAGCGTTCCAAAAGATTGGAAAGGGGCACAGGTCATCCCCGTTTTCAAGAAGGGACGTCTAACAGATGTGCAGAACTATAGACCTATATCTCTAATCGTCGATCAGTTGAAGAATTTTGGAACACGTATTATGTCCGAGTATAATGACTTTTCTGGAGACTAGAAATCTACTCTGTAGGAATCAGCATGGGTTTCGAAAAAAGACGATCGTGTGAAACCCAGCTCGCGCTATTCGACCACGAGACTCAGAGGGCCATAGACACGGGTTCCCAGGTAGATGCCGTGTTTCTTGACTTCAGCAAGGGGTTCGATACAGTTCCCCACAGACGTTTAATGAACAAAGTAAGAGCATATGGACTATCAGACCAATTGTGTGATTGGACTGAAGCGTTCCGAGATAACAGAACGCAGCATGTCATTCTCAATGGAGAGAAGTCTTCCAAAGTAAGAATGATTTCAGGTGTGTCGCAGGGGAGTGCCGTAGGACCGTTGCTGTTAACAATATACATAAATGAACTTGTGGATAACACCGGAAGTTCACTGAGGCTTTTTGCGGATGATGCTGTGGTATATCGAGAGGTTCTAACAATGGAAAATTGTACTGAAATATAGGATGATCTGCAACGAAATGACGCATGGTGCAGGGAATGGCAATTGAATCTCTCTGTAGACAAGTGCAACGTGCTGCGAATACACAGAAAGAAAGATCATTTATCATTTAGCTACAATATAGGTCAGCAACTGGAAGGAGTTAATTCCATAAATTATCTGGGAGTGATTTTAAATGGAATGATCATATAAAGTTGATCATCGGTAAAGTAGGTGTAAAGTAGATGCCAGACTGAGATTCTTTGGAAGAATCCTAAGGAAATGCAATCCGAAAACAAAGTAGTAGGTTACAGTACACTTGTTCACCCACTGCTTGAATATTGCTAAGCAGTGTGGAATCCATACCAGATAGGGTTGATAGAAGAGATAGAGAAGATCCAACGGAGAGCAGCGCGCTTCGTTACAGGATCATTTATTAATCGCGAATGTGTTATGGAGATGATAGATAAACTCTAGCGGAAAACTGTGCAGGAGAGACGCTCAGTAGCTCGGTACGAGCTTATGTTGAAGTTTTGAGAACATACCATCACCGAGGAGTCAAGCAATATATTGCTCCCTCCTACGTATCCCCCTGTGGGTCTGGGGTAAGAATAGGCCCGAGGTATTCCTGCCTGTCGTAAGAGGCGACTAAAAGGAGATTCTACCATTTCGGCCTTCAATGTGACGGTCCCCATTGGGATTTGACCTCCATTTTTTCAAAATTCTACAGAAGTACGAGCCTTTTGGGGAAGGACACCTTATGTGGTGTATCACCAGTCCTCAGTGCACTAAGACCTTGGCACTCATCATAGTAACGGCGTCGTCACTGCACCCACTGTTCATCAATTCGGGCCTAAACACCTGATGGGTTGGACAAGTTACGCCCATAGTACGTCCCCATCTGCACCTACGATCATGATGGACTTTCCATGGCACCCGAAATCCAGCACGGTATCCAGCCCGTTGTGGTGGGATCGTCATGTACCCTCTAGGTTGTAGCCCCCTGACAATGCAGGAATCGTACTGCCGATACCTGAGCTGCACCCTCCCCACGTCAGCCAAGGAGTGGATGCCCGTCTACCTGGGGCATCAGGACTCCCGGCAACGGTCATCCTGTCAGGTGGCACTTGCTGAGGCTGGGTGGCGCCCGTGGGGAGAGCCCCTGGTCGGAGAGGGTGGTATCGGGGTGGACGTTTCGCAGATGAAGCGTCAACATGCGTCATGTCGCTCTGTGGCTGCATCTTCTAAGAGGAAAGGTTCTGTCTCTTTCTCTGGTTATGGTACTTCTGCCTTTTCCCCCTTGGCCACTCCTTCGGAGGAGGGACAATCCCGCCGGCTTGGGGCGGAATTCTTCCCCCTCTATTTAGTCTGTTCTCAGACCAATGGGGGAACGTTCGCCACCTCCAAGCCCATATTCTTTGTACAGCATATTGAGGATATCTTCAGAGAAATCGAGGCTCTTAGTAAAATGCGTTCGGGGTCCATTCTCATAAAGACCACCTCCGCTACACAGTCGGCGGCGCTCCAGGCTTGCGACCGACGAGGGGACATCCCAGTGTTCATTGTCCCACATCTGGCACTCAGTAGGATGCAGGGGATTATTTTCCATCGGGACCTCCTGCTGCAATCTGATGAGGAGCTCGGCCCCAAAGACCGTCACGTCGACACTGGGGCCTTTATCCTCACCTTCAAGGGGGATGTTCTCCCAGAGAAGGTAAAGATGATGTGCTACTGGGTCGACGTGTGACCTTACATCCCACCTCCTATGCGATGCTTTCGATGTTTGCACTTCAGGCACATGTCGTCATGGTGTTAAGCTGAGCCCCTTTGTGGTGATTGTGAACGTCCTCTTCATGAGGGACATACATGCACCACACCACCTCAGTGCGTCCATTCTCCGGCCTCCACTCTCCTAGATCTTTCGACTGCCCCGTGTATCAGAAGGAGAAGATGATACAAGAATTGAAAACCTTGGACCGTCTGTTTTATTCTGAGGCCACGAAGAAATATGACCACCTCTATCCTGTGAGGTTGACAACGTCGTTTGCTTTGGTTGTGTCCACTCCTTCCACAATAGCCTCACCCCTATCCTGTCCCCCCTCGACCTCCTCACCCCATCTGGGGTCTATGCCTCTGCCTCCCAAATCCCTCCCTTCCAAATCCTCCTCCCTCATGGCCCCTGCCCCCTCTGCCCCAGGGGCCACCCTTCCTCCTGCTCCTCCTCCTCTGCCACCTGAGAAGCGATCCTCTTCTCAGGTGTCTATCAGGGAAACGTTACGGACCCCAGCTTCCGAGATCTGGCGTTCCAAAAAGGACCCCAAGCGTGAGGATTTTCTTTGGGTCCAGCCCCACAGCCCACCATCCTTGTGACTCATCGGTCTTCCAAGAAGGCCTTCTCCCGGCCGTCATCAGTTTTGCTGGGATGCTCTGCTGCCAGGCACTCAGCTGGCCTGTCGTCGGCAGATGATGCTGCCCCTCCTGCGCAACCCAGGAATTTGGCTGCAGCTATCGATGACTCGATGGAACAGGATCCGCCTCCCGACGGTTGTAGCGATGTTCCCTCGAAACTTGGTCCTCTGCGGCCGTCGAGGTGACCAGCTCTTCACCCGTTTCATTCCCCCTTTCCCTGATCTGCGATGGCTTTGTTACTTTGGAACATAAGAGGTATTCGATCTAATCAGGAGAAATTACAACTGCTCCTCTGCCTGCACTGTCCGCTCGTCATTGGTCTCCAGGAAACGAAATTATGCCCAATTGACCGTATTGCTTTTACCCACTATACCTCCGAGCGATCTGACCTAACCCCTGTGGACGGTATTCCAGCTCATGGTGGGGTCATGTTGCTCATTCGGGACGATGTCTGTTACCATCCCATCCCACTGACCACCCCGCTCCAAGCAATAGCTGTCCATATTACTCTTTCTGCCTTTACTTTTTCTGTTGTACTGTCTACACTCCATCTTCATTCGCAGTTAGTGGGGCTGAAATGTTGCACCTGGTTGCCCAGCTTCCTCCGCCGTTTTTATTGTTAGGCGACTTCAATGCCCATCATCCCCTTTGGGGTTCTCCTCCATCCTGTCAGAGAAGCTCCCTCTTGGTGGATGTTTTCAACCATCTCAGTCTTGTCTGCCTCAATACTGGCGCCCTGACTTTCCTCTCGGACTCTACTCATATCTACTCCCACTTGGACCTCTCGATCTATTCTCCCACTCTCGCCCGTCGGTTCGAGTGGTATGTCCTTTCTGACACCTATCAAGCGACCATTTCCCCTGTGTCGTTCGTCTCCTGCACCACACCCCATTCCCACGTCCCTCGAGCTGGAACATACCGAAAGCTGACTGGGGACTTTACTCCTCCCTGGCGACCTTTCCGGACCACGATTTTCTCAGCTGTGACAGTCACGTTGAATACCTCACGGCTGTTATCATGAATGCTGCCAAACGTTCCATTCCTCGTACTACCTCTTCTTCACGTCGCGTTTCAGTCCCCTGATGGAATGAGGCATGCAGAGTCGCTATCCGTGCTCGACGACGTGCTTTACGCACCTTTCGCCGCCATCCAACGCTGGCGAATTGTATTGATTACAAACGACTCCAAGTGCAATGTCGTCGAGTCATCAAAGACAGCAAAAAAGCTCTTTGACAAGCTCCTTTAACAGTTTTACTCCCTCTTCTGTCGTCTGGGGTGGCCTGCGCCGGCTGTCGGGCGTTAAGGCCCACTCCTTGATACCTTACCTGACTTCAGGTAATGAGGTACTTGTGGACCCTGTGGGTGTCTCCAACACCTTCGGCCGCTTTTTCGCGGGGGTTTCAAGCTCCGCCCATTATCACCCTGCCTTCCTTCCCAGAAAAGAGGCAGAAGAGGCTCGGCGACCTTCCTTCTACTCGCTGAATGTGGAAGATTATAATGCCCCCTTTACCACGCGGGAACTCGAACGTGCACTTGCACTGTCCCGGTCCTCTGCTCTGGGGCCAGATGCCATTCACGTTCAGATGCTGACACACCTTTCTCCGGCAGGCAAATGCTTTCTTCTTCGTACCTATAATCACGTCTGGACCGAAGGTCAGGTCCCCATGCATTGGCGTGAGGCTGTCGTTGTTCCCATACCCAAACCCGGGAAGGATAGACACCTTCCTTCTAGTTACCGCCCCAATTCTCTTACAAGCTGTGCCTGTAAGGTGATAGAGCGCATGGTTAACGCTCGGTTGGTTTGGATTCTTGAATCTCGACGGCTACTTATCAATGTTTAATGCGGCTTTCGTCGACGTCGCTCCGCTGTTGACCACTTTGTGACCTTGTCGACGTTTATCATGAACAATTTTTTGCGAAAGCGATAAACGATAGCTGTGTTCTTCGATTTGGAGAAGGCTTACGATGCCTGTTGGAGAGGAGGTATCCTCCGCACTATTCACAGGTGGGGCCTACGTGGTCGCCTGCCCCTTTTTATTGATTCATTTTTAACAGGTCGAATGTTAAGGGTACGTGTGGGTTCCATATTGTCCGACGTCTTCCTCTAGGAGAACGGAGTGCCTGAGGGCTCCATTTTGAGCGTAGCCCTTTTTGCCATAGCGATAAATCCAATTATGGATTGCATTCCGCCTAACGTATGAGGCTCTCTTTTCGTCGATGACTTCGCGATCTACTGTAGTGCCCAGAGAACATGCATCCTGTAGCGCTGCCTTCAGCGTTGTCTTGACAGCCTATACTCATGGAGTGTGGCTTATGGCTTCCGGTTCTCTGAAGAGAAGACGGTTTGCATCAACTTTTGGCGATATAAAGCATTCCTTCCTCCATCCTTACATCTCGGTCCCGTTGTTCTCCCATTCATGGAGTAAACGAAGTTTTTAGGGCTCACACTGGACAGGAAAGTTTGTTGATGTCTGCATGCCGTCTGCTTCACGTCTGCTGTGCAGCGAGTTACCTTAATTTAAGTATTAACTGTATTTTTCTTACTTGTCACTTCTTCTTCCGTGTGTATTTGCTTTTAGGAAGCTTTAATTGTCGGGTGCTATTAATAGTGTTCCATAGATTTCGTGTTTGTTTTGAATACAGTCAGAGAGAGTTCCTTTAGTCAGCCATAATGCCAGTAGTGCTAGTGTTTGTTTTCAATACAGTCCAGAGACAGGTAGTGCTATTTTCATTGTTTTCTACAAGAAGTGCCTAGCAACCACAGTTTAGTTAATAAACAGCCGCCTTTAGTGAATTAGCAGTCTAGTTAAAGGTTGATTAACTCTCTTCAGCAAATTGATTCCTTAGGATGGATAGGATGTGTGACTGCTGTGTACGGACGCAGGAGGAGCTGGCCACTGTTCGCGAACAGCTGAGCGTGTTGATGGCCGCGGTCAGCCGTCTTCAGGCTGCTGCCTCGGAGTGTAGCGGCAGTGGGGAGTCTGGTGCGTCGCAAGGTACACCCCAGGTGTTACATGCTTCACCCACTGTCCCTGCTGTCGAGACATCTTCGCGTGTACTGGGCGCGGTTGGGCCACCCTCTCCCCAAGGGGAGTGGCGGGTTCAGCGGCGTTCGCGGCGCACGAGGCGGAGGGTCAATGTGGAGGCTGGCCGTGTGGCATCGCCCGCTCTGCCTGTGAGTGGACATGTGGCTGCTCCTTCAGCAAGGCCCGAGCAGGCACACGGGGGGAGGGGTTTATTAGTTATTGGGAGCTCCAACGTTAGGCGGGTGATGGAGCCCCTTAGGGAAATAGCGGGAAGGTCGGGGAAGAAGGCCAGTGTTCACTCTGTCTGCTTGCCAGGAGGTCTCATCCGAGATGTGGAGGAGGCTCTGCCGGCGGCGATAGAGAGCACTGGGTTCACCCGACTGCAAATTGTTGCTCATGTCGGCACCAATGACTCCTGCCGTCTGGGTTCAGAGGTCATCCTCAGTTCGTACAGGCGGTTGGCGGAATTGGTGACGGCGGAAAGCCTCGCTCGCGGGGTGAAATGAGAGCTATTTGTAGTATCGTTCCCAGAACCGATTTGCGGTCCTCTGGTTTGGAGCTGAGTGGAAGGCTTAAACCAGAGGCTGAGACGATTCTGCGGAGATCTGAGGTGCAAATTTCTCGACCTCCGCTATCGGGTGGAGAAATGTAGGGTCACCCTGAATAGGTCAGGCGTGCACTACACGCCGGAAGCGACTACAAGGGTAGCGGAGTACGTGTGGAGTGCACATGGGGGTTTTTTTAGGTTAGAGAATCCCCTCCCTAGGACCGACAAGACGCCTCCTGAGACGCAGCAAGGTAGGAGTAGGCAAAATGCAACAGCGAATAACAATATTAATGTGCTAATAGTAAACTGCAGGAGCGTCTACAGAAAGGTCCCAGAACTACTCTCATTAATAAACGGTCACAACGCCCATATAGTACTAGGGACAGAAAGTTGGCTGAAACCAGATGTAAATAGTAATGAAATCCTAAACTCAGATTGGAATGTATACCGCAAAGACAGGCTGGACAGTGAAGGGGGAGGCGTGTTTATAACGATAAGAAGTGCAATAGTGTCGAAGGAAATTGACGCAGATCCGAAATGTGAAATGATTTGGGTGAAGGTCACGGTTAAAGCAGGCTCAGACATGGTAATTGGATGTCTCTATAGGCCCCCTGGCTCAGCAGCTGTTGTGGCTGAGCACCTGAAGGATAATTTGGAAAATATTTCGAGTAGATTTCCCTACCATGTTATAGTTCTGGGTGGAGATTTTAATTTGCCGGATATAGACTGGGAGACTCAGACGTTCATAACAGGTGGCAGGGACAAAGAATCCAGTGAAACTTTTTTAAGTGCTTTATCTGAAAACTACCTTGAGCAGTTAAACAGAGAGCCGACTCGTGGCGATAACATATTAGACCTTCTGGTGACAAACAGACCCGAACTATTTGAAAAAGTTAACGCAGAACAGGGAATCAGCGATCATAAAGCGGTTACGGCATCGATGATTTCAGCCGTAAATAGGAATATTAAAAAGGGTAGGAAGATTTTTCTGTTTAGCAAAAGTGACAAAAAGCAGATTTCAGAGTACCTGTTGGCTCAACACAGAAGTTTTGTCTCAAGTGCAGATGGTGTTGAGGATCAGTGGACAAAGTTCAAAACCGTCGTACATATTGCGTTAGATGAGTATGTGCGAAGCAAGATCGTAAGAGATGGAAAAGAGCCACCGTGGTACAACAACCGAGTTAGAAAACTGCTGCGGAAGCAAACGGAACTTCACAGCAAACATAAACATAGTCAAAGCCTTGCAGACAAACAAAAATTACGCGAAGCGAAATGTAGTGTGAGGAGGGCTATGCGAGAGGCGTTCAATGAATTCGAAAGTAAAGTTCTATGTACTGACTTAGCAGAAAATCCTAAGACATTTTGGTCTTATGTCAAAGCGGTAGGTGGATCAAAACAAAATGTCCAGACACTCTGTGACCAAAACGGTACTGAAACAGAGGATGACAGACTAAAGGCCGAAATACTAAATGTCTTTTTCCAAAGTTGTTTCACAGAGGAAGACTGCACTGTAGTTCCTTCTCTAGATTCTCGCACAGATGACAAAATGGTAGATATCGAAATAGACGACAGAGGGATAGAGAAACAATTAAAATCGCTCAAAAGAGGAAAGGCCTCTGGACCTGATGGGATACCAGTTCAATTTTACACAGAGTACGCGAAGGAACTTGCCCCCCTTCTTGCAGCGGTGTACCGTAGGTCTCTAGAAGAGCGTAGCATTCCAAAGGATTGGAAAAGGGCACAGGTCATCCCCGTTTTCAAGAAGGGACGTCGAGCAGATGTGCAGAACTATAGACCTATATCTCTAACGTCGATCAGTTGTAGAATTTTGGAACACGTATTGTGTTCGAGTATAATGACTTTTCTGGAGACTAGAAATCTACTCTGTAGGAATCAGCATGGGTTTCGAAAAAGACGGTCATGTGAAACCCAGCTCGCGCTATTCGTCCACGAGACTCAGAGGGCCATAGATACGGGTTCACAGATAGATGCCGTGTTTCTTGACTTCCGCAAGGCGTTCCATACAGTTCCCCACAGTCGTTTAATGAACAAAGTAAGAGCATATGGACTATCAGACCAATTGTGTGATTGGATTGAGGAGTTCCGAGATAACAGGACGCAGCATGTCATTCTCAATGGAGAGAAGTCTTCCGAAGTAAGAGTGATTTCAGGTGTGCCGCAGGGGAGTGTCATAGGACCGTTGCTATTCACAATATACATAAATGACCTTGTGGATGACATCGGAAGTTCACTGAGGCTTTTTGCTGATGATGCTGTGGTGTATCGAGAGGTTGTAACAATGGAAAATTGTACTGAAATGCAGGAGGATCTGCAGCGAATTGACGCATGGCGCAGGGAATGGCAATTGAATCTCAATGTCGACAAGTGTAATGTGCTGCGAATACACAGAAAGATAGATCCTTTATCATTTAGCTACAAAATAGCAGGTCAGCAACTGGAAGCAGTTAATACCATAAATTATCTGGGAGTACGCATTAGGAGTGATTTAAAATGGAATGATCATATAATGTTGATCGTCGGTAAAGCAGATGCCAGACTGAGATTCATTGGAAGAATCCTAAGGAAATGCAATCCGAAAACAAAGGAAGTAGGTTACAGTACGCTTGTTCGCCCACTGCTTGAATACTGCTCAGCAGTGTGGAATCCGTACCAGATAGGGTTGATAGAAGATATAGAGAAGATCCAACGGAGAGCAGCGCGCTTCGTTACAGGATCATTTAGTAATCGCGAAAGCGTTACGGAGATGATAGATAAACTCCAGTGGAAGACTCTGCAGGAGAGACGCTCAGTAGCTCGGTACGGGCTTTTGTCAAAGTTTCGAGAACATACCTTCACCGAAGAGTCAAGCAGTATATTGCTCCCTCCTACGTATATCTCGCGAAGAGACCATGAGGATAAAATCAGAGAGATTAGAGCCCACACAGAGGCATACCGACAATCCTTCTTTCCACGAACAATACGGGAATGGAATAGAAGGGAGAACCGATAGAGGTACTCAAGGTACCCTCCGCCACACACCGTCAGGTGGCTTGCGGAGTATGGATGTAGATGTAGATGTAGATGTCTCTTATTTGGCTGCCCGTTGTAGACGTTACCTTAATGTCCTCTGTGTTCCTAGTAGTTCATCTTGGGGAGCAGATCGCACTGTCCTGCTTCCCTTATATCGGTCCATAGTCCGATGAAAGCTGGATTATGGGAGCCTCGTCTATTCGTCTGCTCGGCCATCCCTCTTACACAGTCTCAACTCCATCCGTCATCGGGGCTTACGTCTTGCGACCGGAGAATTCTATACTAGTCCCGTCGAGAGTCTTTACGCTGAAGCTGCCGAATTACCATTCACCTACCGGCATGGCGTACTGCTTTGTCGGTATGCCTGCTGGCTGTTGTCAATGCCCGACCACCTCTCTTATCAGTTCTTCTTCGCCGACTCTCTCGACAGTCGGTATGGGTTGTATGCGTCTGCCCTGCTGCCGCTTGGAGTCCGCTTTTGTCACCTGCTTCGACGATTGGATTTTGTCCTCCCTACGGTGAGAGCCAGACACCACCTTGGCTCCAGGCTCCGGTTCACATTATCTTGACCTCAGCTCGCTCCCGTAGGAGGGTACTCCGGATGCAGTGTATTGCTCAAGGTTTGTCGAACTTCGTGCGCGACTTGCCAGTAACACCTTTAATTTCACTGATGGTTCCAAAACTGACGATGGTGTCGGCTGTGCCTTAGTCGTCGGGGACGACACCTTTAAATACCGGCTCCTCAACCAGGGTTCCAGCTTTACGGCCGAGCTTTCTGCTCTCAATCAGGCCGTTCCGTCTGTCCGCCGCCACCGCCATTCTCTGTATGTACTCTGCTCTGATTCACTCAGTGCTCTTCAGAGCCTTGGAGCTCCATATCCGGTCCATCTCTTGGTGCAACGGACCCAGCAATCCCTCCATTCTTTTGCTGATGATGGCTCTCCTGTTAGCTTTTTGTGGGTTCCAGGCCATGTAGGAGTGCCTGGGAATGAGGTTGTTGATCCTGAAGCCAAGACTGCAGTCCTCCTGCCTCGGCCAGCCTCCCTTTGTGTCCCATCGTCTGACATTTGTGGGGTTGTTTGTAAGAGGCTTGTGTCAATATGGTGGGATACTTGGTCGTCACTTCAAGAAAATAAGCTCCGGGCCATAAAACCGTTTCCAACAGCTTGGACAACCTCCTCCCAACCATCTCGGCGAGAGGAGGTCCTTTTGGCCAGATTGCCGATTGGGCATTGCCGGCTTAGCCACAGCTACCTGCTATCCGGTGACCCCGCCCCGCAATGCCCTTGTGGTCATGCATTGACAGTGCGCCATGTTTTATTGTCATGTCCCCGTTTTAATCAATCTCGTGTTGTCCTGTCTCTGCCATCTACTTTACAGGAAATTTTAGCTGATGACGCTCGAGCAGCTGCTAGTGTTCTTCGTTTTATTACTTTAACGGATTTGTCCAAAGACATCTAACTCTCTTAATTATTTTATCTGCGTCTTTGTAAGAACTTTCTGGTGTTCTCCCCCCACCACCCCCCACCCCCTTGAATTTTACCAGATTATATGTGCACTTACATTTATGACTGGGCGCTAATGACCTCAGTAGTTGAGCGCCCTAAAACCTCACACAAGAAAAACTTCCTACGTATATCTCGCGAAGAGACCATGAGGATAAAATCAGAGACATTAGAGCCCACACAGAGGCATACCGACAGTCTTTCTTTCCACGAGCAATACGAGACTGGAATAGAAGGGAGAACAGATAGAGGTACTCAAAGTGCCCTCCCCCACACACCGTCGGGTGGCTTGCGGAGTAGATGTAGATGTAGATGTAGAGTAGATGTAGATGGAAGTCATTCCTTGATATATTAACAGATATCTTATCATCCTGTCCTTTCTCCTTCTCAGTGTTTCCACATATTGTTTTCCTCTCCGATTCTGCGCAGAAACTCCTCATCACTTCCATTATCAGTTTACCTAGTTTTCAACAACCGTCTGTAGCACCACATCCCAAATTCTTCTATTAAATTGTGTTCTGGTTTTCCCACCGTCCATCTTCCACTACCATACATTGCTGTGCGTACTTTCTCAGAAATTTCTTCCTCAAATAAAGGTCTATGTCTGATACTAGTAGAGTTCTCTTGGCCAGGAATGCCCTTTTGCCAGTGCTAGTAGGCTTTTGGTGTCCTGCTTGCCCCCTCCGTCATAGGTTATTTTTCTACCTAGGTAGCAGAACTCCTTAACTCAAGATATTTCGTGACCATCAATCCTCTTATTAACTTTCTCGCTGTTCTTGTTTCTGCTATTTCTCATTACTTTCGTCTTTCTTCGATTTACTTTCAATGCATATTCTGCACTCATTACACTTTTCTTTCTACTCAGCGGATCGTGTAATTCTTCTTCACTTTCACTCAGGATAGCAATGTCACCAGCGAATCGTATCATTGATATGTTTTCACCTTGAATTTTAATCCCAGAGCAGTAGGGGCAAAGATTACATCCCCCTCTTAGACACTTTTTAATCCGAGTACTGTACTTGAAGACAATATTATGGAAATGGAAGAGGATGTAGACGAAGATGAAATGGGAGATACGATACTGCGTAAAGAGTTTGACAGAGCACTGAAAGACCTGAGTCGAAACAAGGCCCCTGGAGTAGACAACATTGCATTAGAACTACTGACGGCCTTGGGAGAGCCAGTCCTGACAGAACTCTACCATCTGGTGAGCAAGATGTACGAGACAGGCGAAATACCCTCAGACTTCAAGAAGAATATAATAATTCCAATCCCAAACAAAGCAGGTGTTGACAGACGTGAAAATTACCGAATTGTCAGTTTAATAAGTCATAGCTGCAAAGTACTAACGCGAATTATTTACAGACGAATGGAAAAACTGGTAGAAGCCGACCTCGGGGAAGATCGGTTTGGATTCCGTAGAAATTTTGGAACACGTGAGGCAATACTGACCCTACGACTTATCTTAGAAGGAAGATTAAGGAAAGGCAAACCTACGTTTCTAGCATTTGTAGACTTAGAGAAAGCTTTTGACAATGTTGACTGGAATACTCTCTTTCAAATTCTAAAGATGGCGGGGGTAAAATACAGGGAGCGAAAGGCTATTTACAATTTGTACAGAAACTAGATGGCAGTTATAAGAGTCGAGGGGCATGAAAGGGAAGCAGTGGTTGGGAGGGAGTGAGACAGTGTTGTAGCCTCTCCCCGATGTTATTCAATCTGTATATTGAGCAAGCAGTAAAGGAAACAAAAGAAAAATTTGGAGTAGGTATTAAAATCCAGGGAGAAGAAATAAAAACTTTGAGGTTCGCCGAGGACATTGTAATTCTGTCAGAGACAGCAAAGGACTTGGAAGAGCAGTTGATCGGAATGGACAGTGTCTTGAAAGGAGAATATAAGATGAACATCAACAAAAGCAAAACGAGGATAATGGAATGTAGTCGAATTAAGTCGGGTGATGCTGAGGGAATTAGATTAGAAAATGAGACACTTAAAGTAGTAAAGGAGTTTTGCTATTTGGGGAGCAAAATAACTGATGATGGTCGAAGTAGAGAGGATATGAAATGTAGACTGGCAATGGCATGGAAAGCGTTTCTGAAGAAGAGAAATTTGTTAACATCGAGTAAAGGTTTAAGTGTGAGGAAGTCGTTTCTGAAAGTATTTGTATGGAGTGTAGCCATGTATGGAAGTGAAACATGCACAATAAATAGCTTGGACAAGAAGAGAATAGAAGCTTTCGAAATGTGGTGCTACAGAAGAATGTTAAAGATTAGGTGGGTAGATCACGTAACTAATGAGGAGGTATTGAATAGGATTGGGGAGAAGAGAAGTTTGTGGCACAACTTGACTAGAAGAAGGGATCGGCTGGTAGGCCATGTTCTGAGGCATCAAGGGATCACAAATTTAGTATTGGAGGGCAGTGTGGAGGGTAAAAATCGTAGAGGGAGACCAAGAGATGAATACACTAATCAGATTCAGATGGATGTAGTTTGCAGTAGGTACTGGGAGAAGAAGGAGGTTGCACAGGATAGTTTATCATGGAAAGCTGCTTCAAACCAGTCTCAGGACTGAAGACCACAACAACAACAACTTCGTTCTTGGTCATAAATCCTTATTATTCCCGCTGGGCTCTTGTACATATTGCTTACCCCTACCTCTCTCAGCATTCCGAACATCTTGCACCTTTTCTATTGTCTAACGCCTTTTCCAGGTCGACAAATCCTATGAACATGTCTTAATTTTTCTTTAGTCTTGCTTCCATCATGAGCAGCAACGTGAGAATTGCCTCTTTGGTGCCTTTACCTTTCCTAAAGCCGGACGGATCCTCATCTAACACATCCTCGATGTTCTTTTCCATTCTTTTCGTCAGCAACTTGCATGCATGAGCTGTAAAGCTGACTGTGCTATAATTCTCGCCCTTGTCAGCTCTTACTGTCTTCAGAATTGTGTGACTGATATTTCTTCGAATGTCAGATAGTATGTCGTCAGACTCATACATTCTACACACTTTAATGATTGTACCCTAATTTCCGATGGAACTAATCTATCCCAGGTGCCTTACTTAATCTTAAGTCTTCCAAACCTCTTTTAAATTGTGATTCTAATATTGGATCTCTTGCCTCTTCTAAGTCGACACCGCTTTCTTCATATACCACGTCATCAGACAAGCATCCCCATCCTTGCTTTTATTTCACCGAAGATTGTTTTGACTTTCCTGTATGCTAAGTCAGTCCTTCCGACAGTCATTTCCTTTTTGATTTCCTTACATTTTTCATGCAGCCATTTCGTCTCAGCTTCCCTACATTGCCTGTTTATATCATTTCTCAGCGACCTGTATTTCTGTATTCATGAACTTCCCGAAACATTTCTGTACCTCCTTCTTTCATTGATCAACTGAATCATTTGTTCCGTTACCAATGGTTTCTTCGCAGTTACCTTATTTGTACCTATGTTTTTATTTTCAACTTCTGTGTTTTTTTTAGATATTTCCATTCCTCGTCAACTGTACTGCCTACTGAGCTACTCCTAGTTGCCGCATGTATAGCCTTAAAGAATTTCAAACTTATCTACTCATTCCTTAGTACTTCCGTATACCACTTCTTTGTGTATTGCTTCTTCGTGACTAGGCTCTTAAACTTTATCCAACTCTCCATCACTAATATTATTCTGAACTGAATCTATATCTGCTCCTGGGTACGCCTTACAATCCAACACCTAGTTTCGGAAGCTCTATCTGACCAGGATGTGATCTGTCATCATGACAATTTATCGAAGACAACCCATATGTCCTTTGGATACACGTTGTTTGTTGGTGTGTGCTTCAGTTCTGGTTTGATGCAGCTCTCCATGCTACTCTATCCTGTGCAAGCTTCTTCATCTCCCACTACCTACTGCAACCTACATCCTTCTGAATCTGTTTAATGTATTCATCTCTTGGTCTCCCTCTACGATTTTTACCCTCCACGCTACCCTCCAATATTAAATTGGTGATCCCTCGATGCCTCAGAACATGTTCTACCAACCGATCCCCTCTCCTAGTTGTTTGTGCCACAAACCCCTCTTATCCACAATTCTGTTCAGTACCTCCTCATTAGTTATGTGATCTACCCATCTAATCTTTAACATTCTTCTGTAGCACCACATTTCGAAAGTTTATATTCTCTTCTTGTCCAAACTATTTATCGACCATGTTTCACTTCCATACATGGCTACATTCCATACAAATACTTTCAGAAATGACTTCCTGACACTTAAATCTATACTCGTGGTTAACAAACTTCTCTTCTTCAGAAACGCTTTCCTTGCCACAGCCAGTCTACATTTTATATCCTCTCTACTTTGACCTCCCCAAATGGCAAAACTCCTTTACTACTTTAAGTGTCTCATTTTCTAATCTAATTCCCTCAGCATCACCCGACTTAATTCGACTACATTCCATTATCCTCGTTTTGCTTTTGTTGATGTTCATCTTATATCCTCCTTTCAAGACACTGTCCATTCTGTTCAACTGCTCTTCCAAGCCCTTTGCTGTCTCTGACAGAATTACAATGTAATCGGCGAACCTCAAAGTTTTTATTTCTTCTCCCTGGATTTTAATACCTACTCCAAATTTTTCTTGTGTTTCCTTTACTGCTTGCTCCATATACAGATTGAATAACATCGGGGAGAGGCTACAACCCTGTCTCACTTCCTTCCCAACCACTGCTTCTCTTTCATGTCCCTCGACTCTTGTAACTCCCATCTGGTTTCTGTACAAATTGTAAATAGCCTATCGCTCCCTGTATTTTACTCCTGCTACCTTTAGAATCTGAAAGAGAGTATTCCATTCAACATTGTCAAAAGCTTTCTCTTAGTCTACAAATGCTAGAAACGTAGGTTTGCCTTTCCTTAATCTTTCTTCTAAGATGAGTGGCTCTGAGCACTATGGGACTTAACATCTGAGGTCATCAGTCCTCTAGAACTTAGAACTACTTAAATCTAACTAACCTAAAGACATCACACACATCCATGCCCGAGGCAGGATTCGAACCTGCAACCGTAGCTGTCGTGCGGTTCCAGATTGAAGCACCTAGAATCGCTCAGCCACACCGGCCAACTAAGATAAGTCGTAGGGTCAGTATTGCCTCACGTGTTCCAACATTTCTACGGAATCCAAACTGATGTTTTCCCGAGGTCGGCTTTTACCAGTTTTTCCACTCGTCTGTAAAGAATTTGCGTTAGTACTTTGCAGCTATGACTTATTAAACTGACAGTTCGGTAATTTTCACGTCTGTCAACACCTGCTTTGTTTGGGATTGGAATTATTATATTCTTCTTGAAGTCTGAGAGTATTTCGCCTGTCTCGTACATCTTGCTCACCAGATGGTAGAGTTTTGTCTGTACTGGCTCTCCCAAGGCTGTCAGTAGTTCTAATGGAATGTTGTCTACTCCCGGTTTCTTGTTTCGACTCATGTCTTTCAGTGCTCTGTCAAATTCTTTAAGCAGTATCGTATCTTCCATTTCGTCTTCGTCTACATCCTCTTCCATTTCCATTATATTGTCCTCAGCTACGTCGCCCTTGTATAGACCCTCTATATACTCCTTCCACCTTTGTGCTTTCCCTTCTTTGCTTAGACCTGAGCTCTTAATATTCATACAAGTGGTTTTCTTTTCTCCAAAGGTCTCTCTAATTTTCCTGTAGGCAGTATCTTTCTTACCCCTAGTGACATAAGCCTCTACATCCTTACGTTTGTACTCTAGCCATCCCTGCTTAGCCATTTTGCACCATAATCAGTGATCATAAGGCCGTTGCAGCATCCCTGAATATGGAAGTTAATAGGAATATAAAAAAAAGGGAGGAAGGTTTATCTGTCTAGCAAGAGTAATAGAAGGCAGATTTCAGACTACCTAACAGATCAAAACGAAAATTTCTGTTCCGACACTGACAATGTTGAGTGTTTATGGAAAAAGTTCAAGACAATCGTAAAATGCGTTTTAGACAGGTACGTGCCGAGTAAAACTGTGAGGGACGGGAAAAACCCACCGTGGTACAACAACAAAGTTAGGAAACTACTGCGAAAGCAAAGAGAGCTCCATTCCAAGTTTAAACGCAGCCAAAACCTCTCAGACAAACAGAAGCTAAACGATATCAAAGTTAGCGTAAGGAGGGCTATGCGTGAAGCGTTCAGTGAATTCGAAAGTAAAATTCTATGTACCGGCTTGACAGAAAATCCTAGGAAGTTCTGGTCTTACGTTAAATCAGTAAGTGGCTCGAAACAGCATATCCAGACACTACGGAATGATGATGGCATTGAAACAGAGGATGACACGCGTAAAGCTGAAATACTAAACACCTTTTTCCAAAGCTGTTTCACAGAGGAAGACCGCACTGCAGTTCCTTCTCTAAATCCTCGCACAAACGAAAAAATGGCTGACATCGAAATAAGTGTCCAAGGAATAAAAAAGCAACTGGAATCACTCAATAGAGGAAAGTCCACTGGACCTGACGGGATACCAATTCGATTCTACACAGAGTACGCGAAAGAACTTGCCCCCCTTCTAACAGCCGTGTACCGCAAGTCTCTAGAGGAACGGAGGGTTCCAAATGATTGGAAAAGAGCACAGATAGTCCCAGTCTTCAAGAAGGGTCGTCGAGCAGATGCGCAAAACTATAGACCTATATCTCTGACGTCGATCTGTTGTAGAATTTTAGAACATGTCGTTTTTGGAAACCCAGAAACTACTATGTAGGAATCAACATGGATTCCGGAAACAGCGATCGTGTGAGACCCAACTCGCTTTATTTGTTCATGAGACCCAGAAAATATTAGATACAGGCTCCCAGGTAGATGCTATTTTTCTTGACTTCCGGAAGGCGTTCGCAGTTCCGCACTGTCGCCTGATAAACAAAGTAAGAGCCTACGGAATATCAGACCAGCTGTGTGGCTGGATTGAAGAGTTTTTAGCAAACAGAACACAGCATGTTGTTATCAATGGAGAGACGTCTACAGACGTTAAAGTAACCTCTGGCGTGCCACAGGGGAGTGTTATGGGACCATTGCTTTTCACAATATATATAAATGACCTAGTAGATAGTGTCGGAAGTTCCATGCGGCTTCTCGCGGATGATGCTGTAGTATACAGAGAAGTTGCAGCATTAGAAAATTGTAGCGAAATGCAGGAAGATCTGCAGCGGATAGGCACTTGGTGCAGGGAGTGGCAACTGACCCTTAACATAGACAAATGTAATGTATTGCGAATACATAGAAAGAAGGATCCTTTATTGTACGATTATATGATAGCGGAACAAACATTGGTAGCAGTTACTTCTGTAAAATATCTGGGAGTATGCGTGCGGAACGATTTGAAGTGGAATAATCACATAAAATTATTTGTTGGTAATGCGGGTACCAGGTTGAGATTCATTGGGAGAGTGCTTAGAAAATGTAGTCCATCAACAAAGGAGGTGGCTTACAAAACACTCGTTCGACCTATACTTGAGTATTGCTCATCAGTGTGGGATCCGTACCAGATCGGTCTGACGGAGGAGATAGAGAAGATCCAAAGAAGAGCGGCGCGTTTCGTCACAGGGTTATTTGGTAATCGTGATAGTGTTACGGAGATGTTTAATAAACTCAAGTGGCAGACTCTGCAAGAGAGGCGCTCTGCATCGCGGTGTAGCTTGCTCGCCAGGTTTCGAGAAGGTGCGTTTCTGGATGAGGTATCGAATATATTGCTTCCCCCTACTTATACCTCCCGAAGAGATCACGAATGTAAAATTAGAGAGATTAGAGCGCGCACGGAGGCTTTCAGACAGTCGTTCTTCCCGCGAACCATACGCGACTGGAACAGGAAAGGGAGGTAATGACAGTGGCACGTAAAGTGCCCTCCGCCACACACCGTTAGGTGGCTTGCGGAGTATAAATGTAGATGTAGATGTAGATAATGGCACGGTCTGTGTTTACATGGAATGTCTTGGATCCTCTCGTCCAATTGAACCGATTATTGACCGGAAATGGATATGTTCGGCTGCTTGGAGACCATTTGTGGCCATTCATGGACTTCGTTCCCAAACAACGATGGAATATTTATGGATGACAATGTGCCATGTCGTCTGGTCACAAATGCTCGCGTTTGGTCTGAAGAACATTCTGAACAGTTTGAGCAAATAATTTGGCCACCCTGATCGCCAGACATGAATCCAATCGGAACGTTTATGGGACATAATCCAGAGGACAAATCCTACACAAAATCCTGCACCGGCAACAGTTTCACAATTATAGACGGCTGTAGAAGCAACATGGGTCAGTATTTCAGCAGAGGACTTCCAACGACTCTAGTCCGTGCTACCTCGAGTTGCTGTACTACGCCGGACAAAAGTACGTCCGACAAGATATTAGGAGGTATGCCACGAATTTCGTCACCTCAGTGTATTATCTCCTGTTGCGGTACCGTATTAACAAACATTCTCCGTTGCATCCTCAGTTGTTGTTTCGTTACGGTCCCTCTTAGCCTTCCGTAAACCGACATTATTTTTGTTTCAATCCCTTTGGTGTTAAGTGTAGCTGTAACAGGTTGAAGTAGTATCTCTTGTCTATTATTTTTCGAATTTTCTTCTTATGAAAAGTTCATTGGCCCCCGTATACATAGTCTCTGACGACGTCAATTACATGAAGCCAAAATAATCAAGGTTCATTATCGGGTGCGAGCATAAAAAAATTCAAGGATGGTTTTTGTAAGCCTGCTGTTCATCACCTGTTTTGATTATGTGTCCTGTGTCACCAGAGGTTTAGTTGGGACGCGAATAAGTTCCTCGTTTTCTTGACACCAACTTCCTAAATTAAAAACTGGAGATTATTGCCATTTACTCTCGTGAGAATTTAATAACTAAAAATATGATGTAACTTCTGCATGATCATTACCTAAAATCAAAGTGTGTGTTCATCTAATGTGAGTACAAACAGTATGGTAGGTGGAGTAAACAGAAGTGGCAGAGAAAAAGTTTTTGTCCAATTACAAAAAAAGACTTGGCTGCTATTACCTTGTAGGTGTGGATTGAATGCCACATATTATCCATAACAGCGTGAAAACAGGCGTGGGGCAGCTGGTAATTGATACAGCGAACATTATCTTTAAAATTTACAGGTATTTTCATATTTATACTGTAAGGGTAAAAGCACCTCGAGATTTCTGTGATTTTGTAACTGCCAGTTCCTGTAATTCACTAAGTTGCAGCAGTACAAGATGTTTTCCATTGCTTACTATTCTTGGAAGGATTTTTCTATTTAAATGCTTCTCTAAAATAATTTGTCCTCTCTGAGTCAGGTTGTCGATTATCTCTACAATCAGTAGTTTTCAGTAACCAGTTAAACAACATAAAAAAAGGGAAAGAAAGTAATTTGTTTAGTTTTAAATCTGTGTTGAAGGAATTATATGACAGTGATCAAGCTGCTCGCTGTAGGCTTTATTCCTATGCTCATTAATTCAGTAACGTGGTATTTGAGTATTTGGTTTCACGGGAAAAGCAGTTTCTGATTGTGGTTCACTTTGATGGACCAGTTTGGAAAAGGAGCCTCAAAGGACTGAAAGAGATTGAAGTTTATCTTTGTTTCAGAAAGTAAGCAGTGCAGAAACTGATAATGTAGAACACTTCGATGAATGTTGTCTGTTGTCCTGTCAGAACGATTGTAACTAAAAAATTAAATTACTGGAACGATTCCAAGCAAGAAGTTCATAGTATGTGGGTATAGATGAGTTGGAGTATTTAATGCGTTAAAGGCGAAACGCATAAATGTAAAAGTCCTACCTAAAATTGTATACTTTGCTCTGTGAATCCCGGACTGTAATGCAGTAATTTGGGGTTTGTTCTCAAAACTAAGTCGTCGGTCATCAAATAAAACAAATGTTTTAGGTAGTATAACCGTCAGTACAATGGTTCTCAACAATCTAATGTGCAGACCTGTACGATAGATTGTTACACATTAGGCAGTTATGTGACCAGATTCACTCGGGGGAAAATACAAGCAAAATTCTAGTAATTTGAACGATTTGTAAGTGCTCTTCATTTAGGCAATCAACAAACATTGGTCTGATGCAAAGTGAGTTTATTTCTGTGCTCCCAATGTTTTGTTAACACAGTATTTCTTAAATTATTGATCAAGTGATCACAGCTTTTTTCAGGTGTCACGTTTTTTCAAGGGGAAAATGATAGGCGCTGCAGTCATAAACTATGCGGCTGGTCCCGGCGGAGGTTCGAGTCCTCCCTCGGGCATGGGTGTGTCCGTTTGTCCTTAGGATAATTTAGGTTAAATAGTGTGTAAGCTTAGGGACTGATGACCTTAGCAGTCAAGTCCCATAAGATTTCACACACATTTGAACATTTGAAAATGATAGGATTATGTTTTTGTCACTGTTTATGGAACGACCGTTCCATTATTCTATATTCTTAGAAAATCCCATAAGTGTTGAGTCCAGTACGCAGTAGTGATTCTGTAATGAATCAGTTTACCTTATTGTTGTTCGATCCTACAAGTAGGTTAACCATCTGTCTTAGTAATTATTAAAGAACAAATTAAAAAAACTCAGCAAAATCAAACTAAAAGAAAAATAATCAATACCAAATTAATGGTTGTATTACAAATTGCCTCGTTTAAGCAGTTATAACGAATTTGACAGCGCAGAGGGTTGAGGGTCTGCGATGAGTACGGGTAGTCCCCCATCGGAATTTTGTGTACTGTGTTAAGCGTCTATAAGCTTTTGTACGTATTATCTGTCATCGAATGTACCCTTTGCTGTGCAATTCTCTGTCGTGCGGCCAAAGTGTTTGCCTGACCCCTATTTGCTTCAGTATAGCCTCCTGAATTGTTAAAAATGTGAGGCAGTTCGCTGGTAAAACGCGTGGTGTCTGTTAGAGGGGCTGACCTGGGGAAGAACTGTTCGTTTCATTTTGTGGTTTCCTGCTTTCTAGGTGAATCAGACTACTACTGTACTGACAGTATATAACAGTTCTTGGAAAGCGCCAAGTTTCCTGTGACTACGTCTGCGTAAGTCACGAAACCTACTTGTGAGGCTGATTGTCGGTATCTTGCGGCTTCTAACGCCACGTGATGGATAATTTTGCTCTGTCGCACGTAACAGGGAGCTCTTTAGTCTTAAGCGGATGCCCTCCTGAGCAGTTTAGGTAGAAGGGAGGCGTTAGTGTTTCACACTCGTTGACGTTTGGAGGCCCGGAACAGTATGCGCAGCGTTTCGGACTACGATATTGTTTACTAAGGTGACCATCCTCAGGCAACTGAAGCACTACTGAGCTGTTCTTAAGCGCCGTTCAACACAGCGGTGAACACCATGTATGTATACATGTATACAGCGTCGGGCTGATTCTGCGCTTGTAACTTTGCAAGACATACTTTCCACGGCGTTTCCCTGATCTGCTCATTTTCCTAGACTTTCATAAAATTCAGTTTAATTTCGAATGGGCGTCTATGTGATACTGAGAGAGCAATTACTTTTTCTTCCGACAATTCAGCCATTATATCGTTTGCACAGTCCAATCACACTAATGTGTCTGCCTGCTATGTTCGATGTCAACGTACAATAAGCCCACACAGACGTTGGGGGGCAGCGCTAGCAATGGAAGTTGTGTATATGAAGCGATGTGTGTGTGTGTGTGTGTGTGAGGGGGGGGGGGGGGGTGGACGGGGAGGGGGACCGATAAACGGAGCAGCAGTTTCTTTGCCGTAGTGCAGAAACGGAGGCCTTTGTCTGACGCCCAAATGGGCCTGATTTTTCGCTTTCGGGCCATGTGTGGAAGCATTTCCGAAACGGCCAAGTAAACCCTTCGCGTGCCTCCCTGGTCATAGTATACCGTGATGGCAAAATGACGCTATTTAAAACGAGCGCCGAGGCAAATGTGGTGCACCACGGGCCGTAGACGATAGTGGTGAATGACAGCTGCAGAGATGTATATGGGCAAACAGATGGGTAACTAGGCAGCTGATCGTCCAGACGAACCAAGGAACTACCAACAGTCTATCCACAACGACGGTCAGCCAGTGTTGCTATGTATGGACCTCTGCACCCATACTGTCTGCTGTTCGCTGGCGACGATTTCCACGCCAATACTGCAACTGGACGTCCACTGAGTGAGGAAAGGTGACTTTTTCAGATCACTCACATTTAATGCTCTATCAGAACAACGGAGAGTAATTCATATATTAGAAATTACAGGAAGGAGATTCAAAATGGATTCAGTTGTATTGTATTCTACCCGATCTCCATATTTGGTCATGGTAGGTAGTCTTCAAATGAAGTCAAGCAATCGCATTCGTTCAACATACTCTGCTGCTGCAGTCTCGAGTTGTGTTTGCACATGCCCATCGTGCGATAACCCACACTAATCAACCTCTCAAACAAAGAGGAAGACTTATACATAATATACCACTAACAAAACACACACACACACACACACACACACACACACACACACACACACACACACGTCATAATGCTCACGTACCTACACGCAAACTTTATCACAATAAGTGGACATACAGCACTGCCCATTAAAATTGCTACACCACGAAGATGACGTGGTACAGACGCGAAATTTAACCTACAGGAAGAAGATGCTGCGATATGCAATTGATTAGCTTTTCAGAATATTCACACAAGGTTGGCGCCGTTGCCGACACCTACAACGAGCTGACATGAGGAAAGCTTCCTACCGATTTCTCATACACAAACAGCAGTTGACCGGCGTTGCCTGGTGAAACGTTGTGATGCCTCGTGAAAGGAGATGAAAGGCGTACCATCACGATTCCGACTTTGATAAAGGCAGGATTATAGCCTATCGCGGTTGCGGTTTATCGTATCGCGACATTGCTGCTCACGTTGGTCGAGATCCAATGACTGTTAGCAGAATATGGAATCGGTGGCTTCAGGAGGGTAATACGGAACGCCGTGCTGAATCCCAACGGCCTCGTATCACTAGCAGTCGAGATGACAGGCATCTTATCCGCATGGCTGTAACGGGTCGTGCAGCCACGTCTCGATCCCTGAGTCAACAGATGGGGACGTTTGCAAGGCAACAACCATCTGCACGAACAGTTCGACGACGTTTGCAGCAGCATTGAATAGCAGCTCGGAGACCATGGCTGCGGCTACCCTTGACACTGCATCACACACAGGAGCGCCTGCGATGGTATACTCAACGACGAACCTGGGTGCACGAATGGCAAATCGTCATTTATTCGGATGAATCCAGTTTCTGTTTATAGCATCATGATGGTCACATCGCGGTGAACGCACATTGGAAGCGTGTATTCGTCATTGCCATACTGGCGTATCACGCGGCGTGATGGTATGGGGTGCCATTAGTTACACGTCTCGGTCACCTCTTGTTCGCATTGACGGCACTTTGAACAGTGGACGTTACGCTTCAGAGGTGTTACAACTCGTGGCTCTACCCTTCATTCAATCCCTGCGAAAGCCTACACTTCAGCAGGATAATGCACGACCGTATGTTGCAGGTGTTGTATGGGCCTTTCTGGATACAGAAAATGTTCGACTGCTGCCCTGGCCAGCACATTCTCCAGATCTCTCAACAACTGAAAACGTCTGGTGAACGATGGCTGAGCAACTAGCTCGTCGCAACACGCCAGTCACTACTCTTGATGAACTGTGTTATCGTGTTGAAGCTGCATGGGCGTCTGTACCTGTACACGCCATCCCAGCTCTGTTTGGCTCAATGCCGCGGCGTATCAAGGCCGTTATTACGGCCCGAGGTGGTCGTTCTGGGTACTGATTTCTCAGGATCTATGCACCCAAATTGCGTGAAAATGTAATCATATGTCAGTTCTAGTATATCATATTTGTCCAATGAATACCCATTTATCATCTTCATATCTTCTTGGTGCAGCAGTTTTAATGGCCAGTAGTATATTCTAAAACAGAAGTATAAAAAATTGCAGCCCAAAGTACAAGGGATTACGGTTTATGACGAGGTAAATAGGAACTACATACTCTGAAGTATAAAAATCGTACCAAAAACGTTAGCGAGAAGCTAAAATTCGAATAACTGACACGGACAAAGAGAAAACTGTTTTCCATGCCTCAAACCTTCTTCAGTAAGTAATCGCAAGCTATTTGTCTTGTGCAAACCGAATCTGAGGTTATACAACCAGTATTTGGTATTAATTACAGCACAAATGCTTTATTTAATATTTTTTCAGAAATTTGTCCATAGTGAGTCACAAGAAACAAACAAACCTCAGTTAACATAAATATTGTTGCTACAAATCATTTTTAACGACCATTTGATCTAAATTGTTTATCTTATATTCTCTTAGAGACTGTGAACTATGAAATTTCCATTTGTTTGCCTATTTGTTTGGGTTTGGTGTTTATATCATGCAACCAGAACCATAATACAAAAGTGGGACATCTGATGATTAAAGACAATAAACCAATATGTGTAAATAAATGAGTAGTACAAAGTAACATGTAACATACAATAAAAATCCCTCTCAGTACTGATACATTGCACTTCTGAAATGTTTGCAGAACATGCAGTTTCAGAAGAGAAACATGTCCGCGATGTGCACCACAGAAAAATCCTACTTTTACGGCCACTTTCTTGGCTATCACTCCACAATTCCCTATGTAATTGAGCAACAAAACACCTGACAGAATAGACAGGAAGTAGCATGAAAGTAGTAGCAAATCTCTGTTGCTGAGGTAATAACTGTCATTTCTAGTGATCAGCAGGTTTTGTTCATGGTCCTAGCACGGATTATTCTTTCTCCAAGAGCATAGCTACATATTTTCTCCTTTTACACAGTTTTCTTATCGTTACGTTTAAAGTACGTAAAGGAAAGGAAAAAATTAACGGAAGAATAAATGTATTACCGCTTTACTTTCAGGATACGGTCGACTTCCTGCGTAAATTAAATTACTTATTCTGTTTCCTCGCTTCTTCACCTGTGACATCGATTTGCAAATAAGTGGCTTCAAAGGAATCTTGAAGAGGTCCAAAATACGACTGTCATATAATTGGGTCCTATTAAATGTGCTCGAGTTCACAGAGAAACGGGAGACGGCATTTCGCAGGTAATGAGCCACTTACGGCTGCTTGCTCCCATGCAGCCTGCGATTTTTTAATACAGGACACGGGAGTATTGATGTAGCTCTACGCAGAGTCCTATTGGTCGCCTGACGTCTGCATGTAAACTGACTAGAAATAATTCTCTTCTTCTCCGCTTTATGTATTATGCATTTTCTTGTTGGGATAGGTATGTGTTCTACGATTATCCTGGGCTTTATCTCCATTCAGTTTTATATTTTGTGATTATGGAGATAATTTTTGAGTTCTCGTTTGTTTGTTGACGCCTGCACTTCATTTTGTTTTGTTTTCCGATGGTTTTATTCTTTATCTACAGATATCGTAAAGTCGCCATTTCAACAACCTTGTAACATATAACATCATTTAACTGGCACAACAAATATCATTTCCGCACCATGAATTACACACTCTATTCTTTTGGTGAAAAGAAAGGTTTAGGATGGACATTTGATTTCCTGTCGGTGACAAGTTTATCGGAAGAGCCTAGAACAGGAAAGTAAGGAGAAGCAAATCGGTAGAGTCCTTATCAAACCGTTACACTCAGTGTTCGTCTTCGCCAAAGCCATGTACTACCTAAATCTCGACAGCCAGACTGTTTTTCAACGTCACTTTTCGTGAATGAAACTGAAGCGTCTTAAGCGCTCTGATTCATCACCACAACATGTTTTTATGACTTACCTCCGTGCATTAATGTAGGAGCCGTGTCTCTTCACGAGTTTCCTTAGTGACGCACCAATTTGTTGTTCCACATACATGCATGAATTTTGCTATTTTATTATACCGATATGAATAGTAAAATAGAAATAATTATAAATTTCAGCTTGTTTTAATGCCTATAACGTTTTGATCTCATGGATTTTGCCTTTTAAAAACGATCTTTTCGCATTTTTCTGTCAATATTCTTCACCAGTATTGTCTAATTTCTTCATAGTATTTGCCTGTTGCGGCCTTTTGCTCAATGCCTCTATAGTTTATGATCTCTGTTTGATCTTTCCATCTCTTTATCGGCTATCTGGTGATCATTTCCCGACTGGTCGATAATTCGATAATGTTTCAGGCAATACATTTTTATTTATTCTTGTGACCCGAACTTCACATATATATTCTCTTTGATCTGTTTATTTAAGCTTTTAAGACCTATTCCTTATCATACCATTCTGTAGTCAACTGCTTGTCTTAAAAGCCTCATTTTCACAGTTTATGTTCTTCGTTCATATCCAGCTGCTGTTATTCAAGTCTCACTGCCTCAAAGGAAACGTGATATTACTATTGTTTCTTGGGATCTTATAAGGGCTTATGTCCTAATCATTTTATTCTGTATTTGCTCCTGTGAATGTAACTGAATTTTCTGTTTTAT
Source organism: Schistocerca americana (assembly GCF_021461395.2). Taxonomy (NCBI): domain Eukaryota; kingdom Metazoa; phylum Arthropoda; class Insecta; order Orthoptera; family Acrididae; genus Schistocerca; species Schistocerca americana. Next base: position 396,939,368 of record NC_060123.1, on the reverse strand, counting down.
TTGGCTCTTGACTTTTAATGCAATGACTTTAGTTTTCTGGGTTGGAATTGTTACGTTTTAGCTCTTTGAAATTATATTTAATTTAGGCTTTTTGACTAGGGTCTTCATTGTCATGAATAAGAAGTGGACACCAGCAAAGGATGTTGTCACCAGATAACTTCGGTGGTTTCTGTGAGCCATTTTCTCAACGTATCGTCAGTACATATATAAAGAAAATATAGAATACAAATTACATCCTTTCCGTAAGCCTAAATTTGTTGTTACTTTAACGTTGTCTTTACTGGAAAATTCGGAGTTTTGGTATACCATAGCTGGATTTTCTGGATTCTCTGGTATTGTAAGCCTTCCTGTCCGCTCATGCTTTTCAGTTATTTGTGTGATGGCTCGTGAGTTGTCTCTGTGGCCGGTCAGGGGAGCAATGAAAGCCTCTGGGTGATGACGACAGCTTTCTTGGTTGTTAGGATGTGCTTGAGTCCTGCCTGGGGCGTCATGGTGGTGACAGAGACAAGAGCAGACTGTAGCTCGGTGTAGAGTAACAATCAATGGACAAAATAGTTCTTTATTATTCCATCTGCTCTAGACACTCAAATGTATGTCCCGTCGTCTCCAGCGCGACTTGAAGTTATAATATTTTCCCCTGATGTGAGTAGGCAGGATAGGTGTGGAAAACAGGCTGCAGTGTGTGCAAGCTGCCCAGGATTTGGCACGTTGACTTGGTGTACCTGCCATGCTGGAAGCACAGTCTTCGGAGATGGTCTGGCGCCCATCTCGGAACTGGCAGGCAGTGAACAAACAGTGAAGCCATCTCACGTTGTAGCCGGCGGTACTGCAGTCTCGCAATGACGGGCATTGCCACCCAGGTAGACGAAACCAGGACTATGAGCTGTGACGCTACATCAGAGCTATAGCCTAGACTCCAAGGCTGTGTCAGCAGAACTCATGGTGATGACTGACACATGGCACGGTCCTTAAATGACCTGCTCGGATTGGCTGGGGTTTGAATGATGCTGTCCTGCGCTGATTGTGTGGAAGAGGTCGTGTTTCTTTGTCGGCCTCGTTACGACTCTGGACTCTCGTAGAGTTTTATGCCGTAACATCCCTACGGGATATTCGCTTCTTGAACATATTTGCTCCTCCTGCAAGATATGTCCCTAAATTACTTTGAGTTTTTTCATTGTTATATTCGAACATAATTTACATCCATTGGCAAGTAAAGAAATGCTTATACAATTACCCCAGTAGTTCCTAATACGTTTCTTAAATGTGGGTGCAAGTAAACCAACGTTCCAGATGATCGAAATTTCTGCTCTTCTCTGACATCTATTGACAATGAGAACGAGCCTAGAGTTCATAAAAATAGATGCGTAATCCATCTGTTTTCTTCTTTAGGGGAGTGTATGTTTGTGTTGTTCTAATCAAATGGTTCAAATGGCTCTAAGCACTATGGGTCTTTACGTCTCAGGTCATCAGTTCCCTAGACGGAGAACTACGTAAACCTAACTAACCTAAGGACATCACACACATCCATGCCCGAGGCAGTATTCGAACCTGCGACCGTAGCAGCAGCACAGTACCGGACTGAAGCGCATAGAACCGCTCGGTCACAGCGGCCGGCTTATTCTAATCAGTTCATCTCATCTTCATCACCACGACATGCAAGTCGCCCAACTGGCGTCCAATAGAAAGACCTGGAGCAGGCGGCCAGCTAGTTCCAGACTGGGTCTCCTGGGCAATAACGCAACGTAGTCATTTAGCTTCATGTAAAGCAAGTTGGTTTTTGCACAGCTTTCTGTGACTGCTTTTAACAGGCTGATTATCCACAAATCTGTTCATTGTTGCCATTAGCATATGTAAATCTGCGTTTACTTCTACATCCGTCTTTAAAATTATATCTGTAAATTTCAAGGACGTTTTCTGAGTGGCCACACAAAAGTGCCTATTATGTAAGCCCTCCTCCCTCTGCCCACGTTATTTTGTGTATTTCTTTATCCTTGAAATTTATATTTATAACACAGAAGTTATTGAAACATGAATAGTCTCTGTTCAGTTTCCTATTCCTATTTGTAATTTCTTCCCCTTTTATCCTACAATGTTACCTATCGCGATGTTACTCATTCGTTTTATCCCCACAACGTTACCTTGAAACGTCCCCTTAGAAAAATTATAAGTGACTGCGCTGATAACCCTCTTACGTTATTTGATTTTCAAACACATGAGCAAAACTGAACGTACTCAGACATTTCTCTCTTTACTTATTCTGATCATCACTAAACTGATACACAATAATTTAGCGCAACGCAATCTGACTTTCAATAATCCCTACAAAAGAATGTCCCTGACTAACAATAACCTACACCTTTCATGAATCAATAACCTCACAAAAATCTTCGTTACTCGAACTACTGCAATACAGCGAGCGCCAATACTATCAGCTAAATAAAAGATTCTAACTACTAAAGGCACTAACTACTGATTGGCATACTTGGCAAATGAAAGATTTTGATAGGGAACAAACAATGTATTTACCTTAATAGTGTTCAAAAGTCATAGTATATATATCAGTTCATAACATCCAGTCCTACAAATTTACTCATGCTGATGGACACACGTCCAGATCATCCGCTCTTAAAACTCCGCAATCTCTCTCCCCACATCCACCACTGCTGGCGGCTCACCTCCAACTGCACAACGCTACGCGCTGTTCACATCCAACTGCCAAACACTATAATAGCGAATATTACAACAACGCAAACCAGCTACATACTGCACACAGCACAGTCAGTGATTTTCATACAGAGTGCTATGTGGCGTTACCAACAGCCTACTTACATAGCAAACAGCCTACTTACAACCTACCGGGATGTTGCCCGTTCATTTTCTCACCTACGATCATGCGGTCATTTTTGTGCCTTATGTTTTCTGTTGCTTGCAATATTTCAAAAGTTTTTTGCTGCATCCACATTCCTTTAAGTTACTGTGGTGCTTTGATATCGTTTTTGTGAACCCATGTGTGCCAGTATGTCGTACTTTTTCATTTGTTAAGATTGTTACTAATCTTATATGGTTTACCTTAGGAAATCCTAAATTTCAAAGTATGTATGATGGCTACAGACGTGCGCTCCACAAGTAAAACTCAGAGAGTATAAAGGTAAGAAATGGAGTCCGAAAGGAATGTATTTCGTCTCCAAATCTGTTTATAATCGTCCTTAATTCGGTTAAGAGAAACAGTCTGCTAACGAAGAGGAAGGTACTGGGGTATCCATAAACATCTGAAGGATTTAGACTTTGTAGATGTCACAGGATTATTAGCTCAATACCTGACAGGTATGAAGAGCAAATTGAAATCTCAGAAAAAAGAGGCAGAGAGTGCTTGAAGCTACATATAGTAAATGAAACATGGTTGTGGATACGCCTCGGCAGCGCAAATGCAATTGTCTGGAGAGGATTTATGAAGTAGGAAACGGATTACATCGATTATTGTTACTACTATGAAATATGTTCCACAATAAAAGTTTTAAAAGTGTGCTACATAGTCTGGAACACTGTTTGTGACCCCAAAATTCCACACATCATACCAACACCCGTAACATCAGATAACTAAATGACAAAACGCTGTTATAGATTGTAGGGAGACATAAGGTAGATCGAATTGGCAAACTGGAGCACATAGCTTACTAACCTCTTAAAGGCAGAAAAAGATAAGGTTTTAGGGGAATTTTATCCTCGAGCATGTTGTCCTTACATTCACGTTCCCAGCATCACATATTAACGATGGTGAGGTTGTCATGACAGTGGCATTGCCTGGTTAAGGCTTAATGTTAACTTGGGTGTGACATCTCTCCTTAAGAAGACACTGAAGCTGTTATAGAAATAAGTACATGCCACAAAATTTAAAACTGTATGCAGCTACGTATACATCTTTGCATTTTGGTGTCAGATACTAAACCGACATTAACACATTCCGATCCATCAGCTCTCACAGAAAGCTGCACATCACATGGTGTAAGCTAAGCTGCTCCCACAGCACGCAGAATGGTTGAAACAAAACACAGAGGAAGCGTTTTTTTCGTGACAGATGTTTGGAAGACACCTCAATATATGAAAACTGGAAGAGTTTGCGGCATTGTGGAGCGCTTACAAACAGCTATCCAATGGTGATGACCTATACATTTAATCTTATCTTCCACAGTGACAAACTGGAGATGTCTCGGTGCTCTGTTTTCGAAGACGCCCATAGCATTTTTTCCTGATATTGGTGGTTTATGTTTCATTCACGTATGTGATGGTGTTATAGGTGGCAGCCATCCTGATCCCTAGATCTTTGGATACTGCGTCTTTCATTTCTGCCTTACAATGCCCAGCCGAATGTGGAACAAGCACGTATTGGGCAGGACAGATATACAGTGGTGACGACTGGAATATCCATCATTTATATTGACGTGGCTGCGTAGCACGCCAGCCACAATCAGTCACATAATACTGTTTTATCAGTAATGGTGATTTGTAAACCACTTGTTTCGTAGATGACCTACATTTCCTTAATATATCTCTCCGTCAGGCATCTGCTGTTGTTTTATGTAGATGTTCTACCTTAAGTCGCTTTGCATGCTTACTTTCAGATGTTTTACGGTAGCTACTGTTTACAGCAGGATTATAATACGTAGAACAGTACTGGATTGCTTACCCTATGAATTAAGTACATTTACATACAGTTGTGTACCAGTCATCGAGATTTGTTTTGAAAACCGCTTCTTTGGTGAATGAATTACATTTCTTTAAGATTGCTCTCAGCCAGGCATCTAATTTTCCGTTATGTATCCATTCCACATCAGATCGCTCTGGATTCTTACCTCTGGTTATTTTACGTTTGTTACTGTTTTCAGTATCAGGGTAAAAGAACAGTAGGCCTACTCAGTATCTTCCCCTGTTTATGCACAATACTCGTATGTTGCATTCTTTTACATTCAACCTCTGTACAAGTCATCCACTTCTTTTGGATAAATTAAATTTCCTTCAGATTTGTCTCAGTCAGCATCTGCTCCTGCTTTTGTAGTCATTCCACCCTATATCACTGAGGACGCTCACTCCAAGGTATTTTTAGGTAGTTACTATTTCAATACTGTAATAGAATGATACTGGATTTCTTCTCCTACTAGTGCGCAGTGTGGTAAGACCTGTGGAATAAACTCTACTTGTGCGAACAGTATCAGTTTACAGTACTTTTTTCTTAAGAGCGATGGAATGAGAAGATGTACAACGTACAGTCCGCAGCATATTAAGCAGTAACAGCCCTGTTATTTAAACAAATGGTAAGATAAACAGAATTCGAAAAGATTGTGGTTTGTACGGGATATTTATTAATGGCGAGAATACAGGTAAAGATGCATTAATATTTCTCCAATGAATGATTAAATAAGCCTTACTGCTGAATATTTAATTATAAATCGCTTAGTATCACTGATTTCACAGGCCAACGATGGAAAAACTTGTTTGCTGAAAATACCTTATTATTATGTTTTTTAGGGTGTAAAATCCAAATATGATACTTAAAAAAAAGCATCACCCACCATTTCGTCACATTTTAAAGTTAAATTTACTAAATTAAGCGATTTTTAAAAAATTTAACAGTTTTTATACAGTTAAAACAATTTAAAAATGAGGTGTAATGAATGTAGACGACGTTGGTAGCACTGCTGAAAAGCATTTGCTGCCAAAAAAGGTCGATTCTATTTTTGTGTTAACAGATGGTGTTTCGTTTACAGTCAACTTTTTCCTGTACATGTGCTCCGTACAGTGTCTAATAGTAGTTGTAAAAACTCTGCAGTTTTTGTTATATTTGTGGTGAATTTGTGATTAAAAAACACCATAGAAACATTACACACTTCGTGAGAAAGGTTTATCTATCATACTGTTGATCTAACTTGGTGATCAAGATAAATTTTTGGCGCCGCATAAGGTATGTTATCTGTGTGATGTAGATCTGAGAAAATGGTCCAAAAAGAATAAAAAAAAGCCTTTAGATGTATTGTTCCTACGTTATGGAGGGAGCCAAGTAATCTTTCCAACGATTTCTACTTTTGCAGTGTTGATATTATCGGTCATAATTCGAGAAACAAGAAGGTAATAAGCTACTCTAGCCTTCCGTCCGCCATCCGACCAGTAGGGCATGATGTAGAGTTGCCGGTTCCTGAATCACCAGATAATTTAAATTCTATTCCAAGAGAAATATTTTCTGATGTATCGTCTTATTTAGATGAGCAGAAAGTCTACAGCCCAAATTGTTTATTCAGACCGAGCTTAACGATATGGTTAGGGATCTGGGCTTAACAAAAGAAAAAGCTAAATTGCTTACCTCTAGATTAAAAGAAAAGAACTTATTGGTAGCTGAAACCAGCATATACATGTATAGAAAGAGAGAGCAGCAATTTTCCAAGTTTGTTCAACAAGAAGGTGGTTTGTGTACTGCTCTGACATTCCCGGTCTGATGAATGGGTTTGGTATTGATTACAAGAAGGAAGACTTGAGGCTGTTTATTGATTCTTCCAAAACTTTTGATGGAAAAACGCTACCAAGGCCGCTGTAACACAAACATGATGGGAGACTACTGTTAGTCACTTCAGCGAGAAGCTCAGCAAGCAACTCAGTGTAGAAAAAGCTACACAAGAAGTTTCAAAGAAAAAAGAGAATGAAAATATAAACCAATTCCAGCTGAGAAGTGAAACCTCTATTAACGCATATCATTGTTTTAAGTAGCTTACTCGAAATACTAACCATGCTTATGTTGTAACATAGTGGTTCATTAATTTCCCTGTTTATTTTACAGCATAGGATTTTTATACTATATAATAAAAAGCATATTGCTCGAAAACTATGGGTGATCCAAAAACACTAAGGTTAGATTTGGATTCAGCTCATAAAAGTCTATAAACATCAGCCGTCAAAGTAAAAAAGTTTTTCAAAGAAAATTTTTCGATAACCTGTGTTTTCTCTTTTTCATTATCAATTTACATTTTTTCATTGTAGTAGTTGCTTTCACCATATACTGTAGTTTCCTTCTCTGTATACAATAATTGCGGGTAATGGAGCCATTTTTTTAACAGGGGATGGATTGAGTCCTCTTGACACATTGCTCCATTTTCCGAAAGATGTATAATATTGTTTGTGGGAACCACTAAATAATTCCTTTCTGTGGAGAATAATGTTATAAAGCTGTTTATACTGCATACCCCCGCGCTGTCTGTGACGTTACTGGTCATTGTGATCCACAGTTAGAGATGTGCAACCATGCAGATGTACTACGGTAAACAACCTGCATCTGTTTTGCATATACACTACTACTCTACATTTCCAAAACACCTCCTTAGTCATACACCGTCATGTATCAAAAGAACCCCCTGCTTTTCCAACAAAAGAAACCTCTGTTTTGATTGGTAATCTGTGGGATAAGGGATGACAAAGCTAAACACGGGTCCTTGAAAACGACTACCATCGCTGGCCGCCTGCGTCAATGTACCAATATGTGTATATTTAATATGCCTGATACCAACATGGAGACAGTATTTGGTTTCGATACATCAGAAGAGAGAGACGTGATAGTATCTTATCGAGTTGTCTGCCAGGTGACGCTAGCGAAGTTTTTATAGTTGGTAGTTTTATTGGATGTTATAAAAATAACAGAAGAGAGAGAGAGAGACAGAGAGAGTGAGAGAGAGAGAGACTGTGTTGACAAATAAAGCCTTGACACCTGTACTGTGTTATTTCTCACATACTAATTATACAAGTTGGTATACAGTAAAGGAGATCAGGATATGTAGAGGGTAAAATTTATAGAATGCCATTCGATATCGATGAATTATAGGTGTAATACTTCTGAGCTTCTTTTTGCAGTCTGTGTATACTCTGCACGGTTGTTTCTTCCTGTACGTTATTGTGCTACTTTTTTCGTTGTGATAGTCCTGTACCAAGTCAGTGACGGATAGAGGACTAGACAGCCATCTAACTAATAGAACAGCCCTGTCAGAACGTGATGGTATTTCGAGAGAATTAGCAGGGGTCTTTGACTTGGTGGGGGGAACATCCCTCACTCGTGGAAATCATGTGGATTCAGATGATATACAGAGTGTCCCATTTTTCTTGACCACCCTACATAACTGTATGTACAGATGAAAATTACAAAATGTTTCAAGCAAATGTTCTTTAAAAAAGAAGGTAGGAGACAATGTTCTGGAAGAATTGAAGCTGTGAGGACTGGACGCGAGTCGTGCTTGGGTATCTCAGTTGGAAGCTCCGCTTGGGACGCTACAGCGACCGGACGTGCCGTTACTTCCGCGTAGTCGTAGCGCCGCAAGCCGTGTTTATAGAATTTCTTGGATTGTGACGTGTCATACTCTCAGTGCTTCTTCACTACCGTCGTACACACGCTTCTTAATTAACTCACAGCGGTCTCGGCTGCTCAGATAGTGCAGTTATGGCTCCCAGAGTACCCCGTAAGAATACCATGTGTTTTGCATTTGAGAAATCTTCCAGGAATGTGCAAACGAGTTCTCTAGAAATCCATGACCGAATAGTAGATATTATTGGCATCACGTCCGACCATATCCACACAGCATATTATAACATGGCGGAATACTGTTTTTTGTGAAGTTTTTAAATCAGATACAACTGGAGAAAATTTTGGTGAATACTGGTGGGAAAGCAGAGTTCCGACATCGTGATCAGTTGGTGAGTACAGTTTCAATCACTAACGCTGTCATCGAATATAAGCAAGTGCGAGTGTTCAGTTTGCCACCTTAGGTTGAGAATTGTTTTCTTAGAGATGTCCTCGCCAAATACGGTGACATCCTACAGATTAGAAACGAAAAATGGTCGAGCCGTCACAAACTCCAATGATATAGTGGGGTTCGCTCAGTTGACATGGCCGTTAAAGTCGATATCCCCTCCTATATAATGGTTTGTGGTTATAAGGCTCATGTCATTTACGATGGACAAGTAAGCACTTGTTTTATCTGTAACACGAGTGGCCGTTTACGAGATGACTGCCCACGGCGCGTTGTCGTACTTCGAAATAGAGGTTAACATTGGCTGATGTCCTAACTCAAAATCAGACGCTTTCTGTAACTGACTCCCAACCAAGTGCATCTGTGTCAGAGGACAACGATCTCGGTAACGGCACCTTCCCACCCGTACCTCAGAAACCCGTGGCCAGTCACCCCTTAGCCACCGGTGTTGCATTATCTGTTGGCAACAAACGACGCCGTACTAGTGACGGTGGTGGCTCCGGTGACCAGGTCGTAAGAAATCAAGCCGATGAATCGGAGTCACGGGCCTCCACACAGGACAAGCATATGTCGGATGGTTCCGTTACGACCCGCCAAATTCACATTGAAACTCCCGACTCAGACACTGTCAATACGAGTGCAGTCGAGTGTTTACAGCAATGCGTTCCGACGCCGCTTCTCGACTCGCCACAGGTGGTCAACACACAAGAGGCGGAAATCAGTCAACTGATAATCCTAAACACAGAGGATGATGCACACGGTGTAGAGCAAAACATAAACACCCGCCACCTCGGAACTGCTTCCAAACAACGCGAGGAACCGGAAAGCTGTATACAAACAGCCAGTACGGCTCAAAAGAAACACAGCGAGCCTACTGAAGCCGCGTCTTCGGACTTGCCGTCACCCGCTCCGAAGCAAGGTCTCGCCGACTCCGACGTCTTCTATGACGCTTAGGACGACTGTGCGACGGCAGAATAAAGTTAAACCAAATGACTCCGTGGCTGGAAGTAAGGCAAAAAGTAAAATCAGCGCAAAAACTGCTACGGAATCTGCGGATGTAGGTTCGAAGTCCGACGGTGAGATGGACTGGGCTTCCTACGCTTCCCAACACCCGCACTCTCTGACGATCATGAGTCAAGCTTATAAGTTTCTGAACCTGAACATTAATAGAACAGATTTAAAAATTAGCAATGCTACGGCAGTTTATATATGAGTCCGAAGCTGATATACTTCTGTTACAGGAAGTGACTATCTTAAGTTTTTATGTATCAGGATTTGCAACAATCGTAAACACCGCAGTGGACGGGGGTACAGGTACGGCCATTCTATCACGAGACAGAATCCCAGTGAGCAATATCGGAACGTTGGACTCCAGTAGAGGCATAGCTTGCCAAATGCTTAACGTCACCCTTGTCAATATCTATGCTCCATCAGGAATGACTCTAAAATCAGAAAGAGCTAATTTCTTTAAACAAGACATCATCTACTTGTTACGCGGCAACCTCACCCACTTGATAACTAGTGGTGATTTTAACTGTGTGATCCACAGGAAAGATCAATCGCCAAACTTTAATTACTGTAGGGACCTACATGATCTGGTGCGTCACCTTTTGGTCTATAGAGATGTAATAGCCATAGCGCCAGTCGTTAACGCGAATCTCGCATTGCTGCTTATCCACTTTTGCAAGGCATTTGATCGCGTCCGCCGCGAGTACCTCCTACAGCTGCTGCAGCGGTGTGGCTTTGATCAACGGGTTATTAACGTCGTGCAACATTTCGTCACGGGCATTACAACCAAAGTCAGTGTAAATGGACAGCTTACTCAGCCTATCGAGATCCAAAGAGGAGTACCGCAGGGGAGCCCTCTCTCTATGATGTTATTTGTTTTATCGCTCGAGCCGCTCTTATATTCCATTCTTGACAAACTTGCAGGCCTGTTGATCGCCGGGACGTCCTTCGTGGTTAGTGCTTACGCCGACGACGTCGGAGTGTTACTGCGCAACGACGGAGACGCATCAGCCCTTAAGACCGCGGTAGATGAGTACTGTCATGCTTCCGGTGCTAAAATCAACGCCGATAAATGCACCTTTGTCAACATTCGAGGATTCGACGTAGTTATTGTACCTTGGGCGAAGCGTGTCAAGTCCGCACCACTCTAGGGATGATTATCGACAAATGCCCGCTAAAAATAAATGCAAAAAATTGGAAGCAGGTCGCCAATAAAATGCAAACAATTGGCGGTCCGTTGACATTCTCCAACGCATACGACTCCTCAGCAGTTATATATTCAGTAAAGCGTACTATACGGCCCAAATATTTCCAGTCCGCCAGATGCAGGCCAAACTTGTGATGAAACTCTGTAATAGATTTATCTGACAAGGGCATCTGTTTACAGTGAAATACACCACGCTGACGTCTTCCAGACAGGATGGCGGACTCCACTTGCCTGACATCAACCGAAAGTGTATTGCGCTATATATTTAACGAATCACCCAGTTGTTGGACAAGGAACCCCTCGACATAACCAGTGGGCTCTTCCGACCCTTACAAAGCAGCAATTAATGTAGGTAAAATGCATTACAAACTACGACATGTCAAGCAGTTTTTTCTTGAAGCAAGCTATATATATGGAAACTATCTCACATAGGATTTACCGACGACGCATCTGTTATTAAAAAGATGGACATCTCTAATAGTCCGGAATGCCATTGAACTTAAATATCCGAGTGTTCATTGGAAGGCAGTTTGGAACAACATAAGTTTAACCGTCCACACTGCTGAGGTGGTGTCCACATGGTATAAAGTGGTAAACGATTTTATACCCACTAATGAAAGGTTGCATAGAATCGGCTTATGTGACAGTGATAAATGCGTCCGCTGTGGTCTGGTCGACACCTTACGCCATCGCTTCATTTGTGGCGGTTATCTCATTAACTGGAAATGGGTGCAGCAGAGGCTGGGCCTGATTACCCGCAGCACCCCAGACAGCCACTGCACTGACATCCTGCTCTGGCCGGCCACGAAACATTTTCCAGCTACCAAGAACCACACAGTGATGTGGGTGTCAGGAAAGTGTATGGCATATATCATCATCCACAATAGTGGAGATCATCTCATTAGTTTCGAGGCTTATATGAGAACGGCACGTTCGAAGATGAAACGTTACCCAAATTTCAGGACGATTTTTGGTAACACGTTAGCCATAATATTTTAAAAACATGGCCTAGGGTAACTCTCGACGCTGGTAAGGACACAAATCACATGCACAACGATGTAGCGAACAAAATACACAATGAATTAGGGGTTACACCTGTTCCCAGGAGTGCTCCCGACTTCTTAACGGTGTTATTAACAGTATTTTAAGTTTTCCTTAATTTACGTTGCCTGTGCATGTCTTTGTTATTCGTTTGTATGCTCCAAATGACTTTGTGTGAAGAATTCGGGCGGTTGTGAATCAATTGAACTGCCGGCCGCGGTGGTCTAGCGGTTCTAGGCGCTCAGTCCGGAGCCGCGCGACTGCTACGGTCGCAGGTTCGAATCCTGCCTCGGGCATGGATGTGTGTGATGTCCTTAGGTTAGTTAGGTTTAAGTAGTTCTAAGTTCTAGGGGACTGATGACCATAGATGTAAATTCCCATAGTGCTCAGAGGCATATTTGAATCAATTGAACTGATATTCTAGTTAAGACCGTCAATTTTATATATATATTTTGTCATTCTCTTTAATATATTTGCGTTTTGGTTCTATGTCTCTGTCTGCAATGAAGTTACTATTGTCAATTTAAATTTTTTGCGTTTTGTAAGCTTAAAAATGGCACTTAGTATATTGAAATGTGTACTTCAGTCTATTGTAGGAAACAATTTGTTTTTAAACAGTTTCAGTACTTCATTATTTTGTTTTTGTGCATATGTGCTTATGTGATTGTTTAACGAAGAAAAAAAGTGGGAAAAAAGTTCGTGGGGCACTTTCTTGCGAAAGGCAAAGGTCCCGAGTTCGAGTCTCGATCCAGCACACAGTTTTAATCTGTCAGGAAGTTTCATATCAGCTCACACTCCGCAGCAGAGTGACAGCAATCAGAATGATTGCCTTCGTTGTAGCTTTTTTTTTTTTCACAAAGATACGAACAGCGGTATGACTTTTTTAAATGGTACCTTGCATTTTTTTATTCGGTAATTCATTTCCTCTCCTAAAGACCTATTCGAAGATGTATCACAGTGGACTATTCACTGAAACACAACGTTATTAATTATAACACAACATTGACGTTGACGCTCCCAGTGCTTAGTGCAGCTATTTGGGGTAATGGAACACATCCACATGCTGTGTTGACAGAGAAAAATGTAAACATAAGTAGAATACACACCCGTCATTCCGTCAACCATCGTCAGTTGAAGAGTTGTGTGAGTAGAATGTAAACCAACGAAGAGAAGGTAGAAATGCAATTCATCTATGGGAAATGTAAGTTAGGAGAACAGTAATTGCAGTACTGTTTTCTTATGTACAGGTACATTTAGTAGAGAGGTTTAGTTCTTTTAAATACTGTTGTGTGGAGTAGGCATAAAGTAAGGTCTGTCCCTCCTACAAACTGAATCGACATAATGTTGTCCTCTGGACAACAATAATGTTGTTGTTGAAGGTAGGCGAAATGATACGCAGGCAGCGGAACGGTACGGAGAACGATATCCTGACAAGAACACACCTTCTCGAGGAATGTATTCTCGTCTTGTTCGACGCTACAGGAAACAACGCAATCGCTGTAGCACTCGCACCGACGAAGCTGCCAAAGTTACTGTTCTCGCTTCCGTTACTATGAATCCACATGTGAGCACACGACAGCTTGAACACGCGATTGGCATTCCTAAAACCAGTGTCCATCGTATTCTTACAGGTCACTGGTTTCATCATTACCATGTACACCTACATTAAGAATTGCATGGGCATGATTTCTAGAATCTTGTACAGTTCTGTCAGTGGGCACAGCAGTAAATCCTCGCCAATCCGACCTTCTTCTCCAATGTTCTATTTATCGATTAATGTTCCTTCGCAAACAAAGGACAGGTATATACAAGGAACATGCATTATTGGTCCAGCTACAACCCACGATGGCTTAGTCTGGTGGAACATCAGCGTCAATGAAGAGTTAACGTTTGGTGTGGTATGCTTGGTACTACAATTATTGGACCTTATTTCAACAATGGTAGTGCAAGCGCACAGCGTATGCCAACTTCCTGAGACGAATTTTACTTCCTCATCTGGATGAAGTGCCGCTAAGAACCAGTGTGGTCTACCGGAAGTCACGGGTTTGCTTAGCCTGTGATGGGATGTTAGTTACAAAGAATGCTCCGACATGTCGGCTCTTGCCTGTAGCCGTGGGGACAAGTCCCGGCGGCGGTGTTCTCTGTATGACTAGCTAGCGAAGTGACCAGATTGCTGGGTCAGCAGCGACAGAAACGGAGTTGTGTGTTGCGTGTAAAGATTCAGTATGACAGGTGTTTGCACTGAATGATTTTCCACCCACGTGAACTGTTCGGTTGACTGCTTGGTGACAGTCTCTCCAACCTCTGAGCGTTCAGTAGGGCTGTTGCGTGGCCAATGCATGTGTGGATCTCTCCTGACTGGTGCCCAGCCATGACGCGATATTGTTAATAAAATGAGAACGAATTTGTAATGGAGTACGAGAAACTTTAATCATGAACACAAATTGTATCACAAATACGATTGTCATTCCTCTTTGCAAGAAGTCTAACAGATGGATGTCTTCCGGCTAGAGTGGCCGAGCGGTTCTAGGCGCTACAGTCTGGAACCGCGCGGCCGCTACGGTCGCAGGTTCGAATCCTGCCTCGGGCATGGATGTGTGTGATGTCCTTAGGTTGGTTAGATTTAAGTAGTTCTAAGTTCTAGGGGACTGATGACCTCAGAAGTTAAGTCCCTTAGTGCTCAGAGCCATTTTTTTAGATGAATGTCTTTCCAGTCCCAAGAAACCTTGGTCGCTGTTTTCTGTCTTGAAAGTTCTTATTTGAATTTTTGTAGTTTCGTCAGGGTGTTTAAATGATGCAACTCACTGGATTGACCTGTATTTTCTGGAGTGTAGCGCGCAATCCATGCTAATCATCAATGACAATGTGACCCAAGAACTCGTAACCATCCTTGCAAAACCACTCCAAAGTAGACAACGTGCCATTCGCTACGTTTTGTGTTCTTCTGTCAACATTTTCGCACCCATCTTGCACTTATTTTTTGATGTGAACTTTATCAGTAACACTGTGAAAAACTACTGATCTTGAAACTTGTGGAAATTTCTGTTGCAGCTAGTGAACAGTGAAGCGTCTGTTTTGACGAACTGCCTCATCAATTATTTGTGTCAAGTCTTCATTCATGACAGTAGGTCATCCAGATCTTTATTCATCAAGAGAATTTTCGTTCCTTCAGTAAACAGCTTACACCATTTACACACATTTCCTTCGTTCATTACACCTGCTCCATCAAGGTCAAAAAGCTGCCGATGAATTTCTTCAGGACGAACTTGTTTTGCATTTAAGAACTGAATAACTAAGCGCACTTCGCAATCGGCGGGATTACTGATTGTCATGGCGATGAACAAAGCAGTATAACCGTACAACAAACAGCGACAGGGGCATGAAATGTAATGGCGATGTAATGAGAGACAGGCCAAGAGTGGTCAACAGTGATTGGACGACACCTGACAGGGTGCGCAGATGCAATGCATTATAGGTTGTTACTTTAAAAATGACTCCCGTATTACTGACACTGATTTGAATTTTGTGTCATGAGATCCTTCCTCTCCAGCACAGATTGGGTTTTTTACTCTGAGAGATGTGGGGAGGAAGGGTGTGATGGGTGGGGGGTTGGATGTCCTCTGGTGCATTGTGTACCAGCTCAGTCAGAGTGAGCACACACACGAAAATCTTCCAACAAGACAATACCTCCAGTCTGCAGCGGCGTAACAGCGTAATTATCACATGCAGCTGCTGAATAAGGTAATACTTGTACCATTCAGTTCAACAGCTCAATACAAACTGATCGTTTTCCGATTTAATTACTCCTTTTCGATGTATTTTACAAGATCTGCATCTTCCAAAACAGCAGAGAATGTTTTCCCACCAAATGTAAGAGAGACCCACGCATGCAACATTTAATTTAGTAAATAAACAATATATTATTACACCCTCTGAAATGTAGTTGAATTTTCTGTCTTGAGATCCCTTACGTCCACCAGCTCAGGGGTGGAGAGAGGTGGGGAGGTAGGGGGCATTGCAGGGATGTTCTCTGATGGTGACATTGGGCACTAGCCCAGTCCATCCCTGCATGTCAAGGTGAGCACAGATGCAAAAATGTTCCAACAAGACAACTCCTCTAGTCTTGAGAAGTATGATTACTTAATTAGCACATGTAACCACAGGGCAATACTTCCAAATTGGGCACCAACTGCTCTGAGAAGACATCGATTTTTCCGCCAATTTTTTTTTCTGGGTGGTGATGGAGGAAGTGAAGGAAGGGAAGAAAGGGTTGGAGGATTTCCCAAGAGGGGGAGGGGTAATCAATTGATCAGTTTAATTAACTAGTGAATTAATTTGGTATCAAAAGAGTGCTTCCACCAGCAAGGGGGCAGAGGGAGGGTTGGAGATTTCCCAGAAGGATGGCAGTGGTGGAGGAGGAGGGGGGAGTGCAGGTGGCTGGGGATTTCTCAGATTTCCCAAGGGGGCTATAAATCAACTGTCAGGGGGTCATAAATAAGTTAGCATAGCAATAGGTTATGGGGAGGAAGAAGCAGTCATACAGAAAGGAAGTTTGTCCCTGAATATACGCAACCTGCATAAACGAAATCCTATAGAAATGGCTTTGTTTTACTACTCAGCTTCCGTTCGATAGCTGAGACTGAGTCAATCACTCCATGAACCACTGATTAGTGTACTCTTCGTTTCACAGTGAAGAAGACTCCGGACCGCATCCAGGTAACGCATCACGTAATCGAATAAGATTATGCCACATTCTGCACATACCAGGCCAGATTCCACACATGTGGATTTGTGAACCATCACAACAGCCGGATATGAGCTGACAAGAATCCTTCTGGGGTGCAAGAAAAGGAGAGAAATACCAAAAACCTAAACGCATAGCCAGAGACATTTATGGACCATTCTTTTTTGCAGACAGAACGATAACGGCTACCAGTTACCTTGAAGTGCTTCAGCTCACCCTGGTAGCACATTAGTGTGGTCCCCCAGGAAGGAGGTCTTCCGCATTTCTCTCTCACTGCTCGAGATTACCTCAACCACGTGTTCCCTGGACTATGGATAGGTGGACGGTCATCCATTATTTGGGCTCAGAAGTCACCTGAGCTTACCCTGTTTGGTGTTGCATCGAGTACCTCGCTTACAGTTAACATCATTACCATGAGTAAGCTGCGTGATGAGATTGTGGATGCGGTTAACAGCATCGCACCTGATCAAGTACGGGATACTTTCAGTGACGCGACGGACAGATGATCTCTTTATGTGGACATGCAGGATAGCCACATTGAATTTTGATGACTTCTGATGCCTCGTATGTACCCTTGTTGTGCAGATATACATTTTCTATATGAAATTTGTGTTTGACGAAAATTTGTCGTTTCTTTTGAGCCAACGCTGCAGTTGATAATTACTCTTAACACTATCCTACAGTGTAAAACCAGATCTTGCGAAATAAAAGTTTTGGGGCACATAGGGAACAGAACGTGTGTATCAGTGCAATTCCTGCTGTAAATTTTGTGCGATATCTGTATGACCTTAGGTAAGATACGTTGTCAGCTCAGAAAAGAAATCTAGTTGAAAGATGTGTAATTTTTCTTAAATGGGATAAAACGTCCGCCTACTAATTGGTATTATACTGAGTACCGAGAAAAAATCCTGCAAAGTCTTGCCTTGCAGTGATCTCTTTCCTCATTATCTTATTTCCTTCCATATTGGCACGTTATCTTCATATCTCTTACGGTGAAAGTCTGCTGCATCGATTTGCTCTATGATCCAACAGGAATAATCGTTTATACATGTGAAGTTAATATAATTTCAGTTGAAGCCAAGTTTTCCGATTCCGTCAGGTGCTTGTAATCGATTAACCGGAAAACGCCTCAAGCAGAGTAAGCGCGAGGCAAAAAAAGCGATGGCCAGAAACAGGGAGGAAAAAGAGCTAGTGGTGTTATTTAGGAGCTGCCGCCTGTTTGCAGAGTTTCAAAAGTTGTTAAGCAGATTTTATGGGTGAAGCGGAAGGGTAAGTGCAAGTATTCACGGAGGAAGTGAGTCGCAAGTTTGCAGATTAACGAGTAAGTGGGTCGAGGGAGGTGTGGGCGCGTGGCAGCGGTGCTCTCCTGCCGCGGAATGCAACGCCGAACTCCGCAAATTATCACTCGCTTCACGGCTTCTGCAGCTGAAGCCGAAACCCGACTCTTGCGAAGGCGTTTATAAACTCGTGGATGCAAAAAGTACGTACTGAAGAACGCACAGCTACCTCTCCCTAAGGCTCGGTGCACAGGTGTTACGGACGGTTTACTCGGTTCCAACAGTCACCAAATTCCACAGCAAGCATTCCAGTTTTTTAACATCAAATGAATACATTCTCTTAAATGCTATTTTTTTTAATTTTCCTAAATCAAAGGATTTAGAGTAAGCACTGTTCCTTTCAGTAGAGGAAAATATTACACCGTCGACGGTCACCAGAACTAGAGGCACATAACTGAGCCACAGGAAAGGAATCTTTATGCTATATTTGCAATGTTGCTTGAAGGAATAATGTGATTGCCAAAGTAAGATGATGGACAAACGGTCCGAAAAAGTGTCCTTTGCAAGCAGTTGGGTGATGGTACTTCTGACCAAGGAGGTAAATACAGTGCAGATAAAATAAGCATGACCTTAGTAGGAAGCGACGTGTCTGCTTATAGTCTAGTCAGACGAATCATACTTTCTCAAAATCATTGCAACCCGATATCAAATTTTTCTTTAAGTTAGTATAGCATTGTTCTTCCATCAAACTGCCGTTCCTGTCTAAATGCTTCCTCAGCTCTCTATAGTTCTGACTAAATATTCGACAGAACGGAATTGTATTTTGACTTGTCCACAGCTCGTAGTCCAGGGCTAGCGTTGCTGCCTCCTGATCACCGGATCCTGGGTTCGATTCCCGGTCGATTCGGGAATTTTCTCCACCCGGGGACTGGGTGTTCGTATAGTCCTCATCATTTCATCATCATTAAAGAAACCAGCCAGACTGGAAAGTGAAAAGATTGGGAATTTGTACAGGCGCTGTTAACCAAGCCGTTGGGCGCCCCACAAACCAAACTCATCAACATCTGTATTTGGACTTACTAAAACAAGAATTAACTAAAGTAAAAAAAAGAGGAAAAACGACTGTCATGCTAACATTTCGTTGACGCTGACGTTATTGCACACCGAGGATCTATTGAATGATCATGGCCCTACTGAAGATCCTATCGCGGTAGTCACCTGAGACTTATTAAGAGTACTACGGAATACTAATGAAAAAAGACAGAAATTAACACAGCTTGTCCCTTTACGTGTACAGTGAGTTAACAAACAAAGGAAACAAGTAGGACTCCAATGCGCAAAATCAACGTAGGTCTGTAGAGTACTGTTTCTTTAATTTTGTAAGTTACTGTGAATCATACATAAAATTTCAGTCTACTGGCATTTAATCCTATCAGGAATATTCAGGTTAAATTACTCGAAGGCTGTAATGCAAGCACTATAAGGCAATAAATATCTTGAGAATCCAAGAAATCAGGCGAGTGAATTTGTACCTCAGCGGCCGAACAGGTGGCGATGAAAACAACAAAGATGAAAATATCAAAAGATACACTCCTGAATGATTACGGTTTATTTATTGCAACTAGAGAAAGAAGCATTCGGCTGAAAACTCTTGAATGAGATGATATTCTGGTCCATATTTTGTTACGTCCTTTCAACTTTGAAAACTACACACACACAGACTACACTTAAGTACATTTTTTTCTATGTTCATTCGCCTAACCAATTTTCTGCCATAAATTTACGCTGCAGTGGTCGATGTGGCAGGAAGTGCAAAACTATTTCTAGGGCTGCGATCGTAACCCTAGTCACTAACATCAATCTGACGTGAAGATTGCAACACCACCTTCAAATCTACCAGGCAGGTTGTTTGTCCGCTAATTAAGTAAGCAAGGAAAAGTGTGACTCTGCCGAAGCTCAGACACTGGACATCTGCAAATAATTAACTCGCTTAACTAGTAGAGAAGGCTAATTATGTTAGCATTACGGCATAAATTTAAAAATTAACGAAAAGATACCCCGGAAATTCCTGAACATAACCTTCCTTCTTGATGCGAAAGAAAGGTCCCAGGTGTCGAAAGTTCCATGCGGCTTTTCGCGGACGATGCTGTAGTACACAGAGAAGTTGCAGCATTAGAAAATTGTAGCGAAATGCAGGAAGATCTGCAGCAGATAGGCACTTGGTGCAGGGAGTGGCAACTGACCTTTAACATAGACAAATGTAATGTATTGCGAATACATAGAAAGAAGGATCCTTTATTGTATGATTATATGATAGCGGAACAAACACTGGTAGCAGTTACTTCTGTAAAATATATGGGAGTATGAGTGCGGAACGATTTGAAGAGGAATAATCATATAAAATTAATTGTTGGTAAGGCGGGTACCAGGTTGAGTTTCATTGGGAGAGTCCTTAGAAAATGTAGTCCATCAACAAAGGAGGTGGCTTACAAAACACTCGTTCGACCTATACTTGAGTATTGCTCATCAGTGTGGGATCCGTACCAGATAGGGTTGACGGAGGAGTTAGAGAAGATCCAAAGAAGAGCGGCGCGGTTTCGTCACAGGGTTATTTGGAAACCGTGATAGCGTTACGGAGATGTTTAGCAAACTCAAGTGGCAGATTCTGCAGAGAGGCGCTCTGCATCGCGGTGTAGCTTGCTCGCCAGGTTTCGAGAGGGTGCGTTTCTGGATGAAGTATCGAGTATATTGCTTCCCCCTACTTATACCTACCGAGAAGATCACGAATGTAAAATTAGAGAGATTCGAGCGCGCACGGAGGCTTTCCGACAGTGGTTCTTCCCACGAACCATACGCGACTGGAACAGAAAAGGGGGGTAATGACAGTGGCACGTAAAGTGTCCTCCGCCACACACCGTTGGGTGGCTTGCGGAGTATAAACGTAGATGTAGATGTAGATATGATACAGCAATGGAAGTCGATGGCGCTTTCCGCTCCATACTTGTTCAATAATTGGTGTGAAGGGAAGTTAAGACTTCCAATTTCATCAACATCTTACAAATTCTCTTTTACCCAAGAGAATAACATACTTTAGAATCCGTGTCAGCATACGAGGAAGGCACGTGAATATTGACTCATATCCACGCAGCCCTTTTATCTTTCATCAGGGACACAGGACAATTTTATATATTCTCTCGAAGCCACGAGAGATCTGGGCAAGTATTAGCATTTAATGTAGCAGTGACTGTCCAAGTTTCACTGCGAAAGCTAGCAGTGTATGTACACTGCCACCTTCCATTTGGGTTCCGCAGACTTATGTCATACATAATTTGGCGCTACTGGAAGTTATTTACTGTGCGGATATAAAGTAATAAAACTTCTTTACTGCTTAAAAATGTCTTCAGCGCCACTAAGTTGGTTGCTGAAAGTATTTACCGTCGTAAAAGACATACTCCCAAAATGATGGTTTGGGACGCAGTCGTATTTTACATAACGATCTGTACTCCTATAACGGGTGGTAAAAGGTTAAAAGGTTACATGGAAATATGATCGGAAATGTGTTACAAGGATAATGCTCCGACTTAGTTTCATGTTCTATGAATCATTTTGCACGATATATCGTAAAAATGTAGAACGAATCATGTTGCATTCACATCGCAAATAACATTTTAAATATGGCTGCATGCCGAACATGTACAAAGGTTTATATTTTAAAGGCAGACTTGAGTGAATGATTCCTACCTACCACTCTTTAATCGTACAATAATATTGATTCTTCTACAGAATAGGAGTTGTCAAGGAGAAACTTACTCAGATTGGTTCGAAATTTTAGTGTGTCACACATTTTATGTTACTGTGTAAGTTATCAACAATTTTAGCTGCACTATTGTGCACCAGTTTTTGTGCTAAAATCAACCGTAATGTGGAATAGTGAATGTCATTTTCCCCCCCTGGTATTTTAATTATGTACTTCATTGTAGCTTTTGAAATATTGTGGATTATTTGCAGCAAATTTCGTGCGGGAATAAATATACTATGAAGCAATAGTCAGAAAGCCCATCTCCTCAAACATATGTGAAGAAGATGATCACCACAAAGTATTCATACAGCTCTTTTCGAGCAATGAAGGCTTTCTGTCTTAACGGTGAGCTACTCCAGAACATTATAACATGTACAAAATATGTCAACTTACTGATTTGCATCTTCACGAGATTTTCAGTGATTCTAGGTGCAACGGAGGATGAACTAAGTTGCTTTAGTGGCTACAAAATGTGCTTTTTCCACTTCAGATTCTCATCAGTATGGACACATAATCTTTTTAAGTTTCCACCACATTTATTATTTTTGCTACATCTGTTACACTTATCCTTGGTGTAGTAACTCTATATGTGCAGAACTGAATATGCTGCGTCTTTTTAAAATTGAGGGTGAAACCATTTGCAGAAAAGCAATCAATAAACTTTTAAAAACACTGTTTAACATTTCTTCAGTTCTACATGTATTCCTGTATTGATGACATTGCTAATGTCATCTGCATAAAGAGCAAATTCAGCTTGTTGTTTGTTAGCAGGACGATCGTTTACGAATCTTAGAAGCAATAGTGGACCTTGGCGAACTATGTACGTAGTTTCTCCACAGTCAGAGTAAAACGCCAGACTATATTAGTTGAAGTACTACGTACATGTTTCTGCATTGTTTTGGTTAGGTGTGACATTACCCGGTCGTTAGTTATGCCATGAACACCGTAAAACAGTTTATCTTGAAGAATACTACGATTCACACAGTCAAATGCCTTAGATAAGCCGTAGAAAATACGAACCAGCACTTTTTTATTATTTAATTGTGAAATTTGGTTAGTGAACATGTAAATCGCATTCTCAGTAGAGCAATTCTTCTAAATCCAAACAATGAAATTTGCTGAGGATATTATTATTACTAAGTCGAGATACTGTTCTGGAATACATCACGTTCTCAAAAATTTTGGAAAATGTCAGTAATGAAACTGGTTTGAGTAATTGAAATCTCTCCAATTATCTTTCTTAAACAGAGGTTTGACAGATACATATTACAGTCTCTTTGGAAAGATGCCTTGAGTTAGTGACGCATTTCGTAATTCAGGTAAGATCAGTCTTATTATGTGGAAAAAAAGTATTTAGAACTCTACATCATTAAAACGAGATGAGTTTTATTTTTCAGAGAATGTATAACTTTATAAATTTCAGAAGGAGATGATGGTGATGCATTCATATGACTGAATTTTATGAGAGCTACTTTTTCAACATACGACTGTGATTTCTCTCTTGAACTATTTGTCCCTATACTTCCTACTATACTTCCTTTCTACTATACTTTCTTTCTTACCCTCTTCTGTGGCTGGTTGTCCTCTCTGTTGCTTCACTGTATTCCGTACAGCCTTATGTCTGTTGTCGGGATTACAGATTTCTGACAATTCGTACATGTTCCTTGATTTTTTAATAACCTATCCCAGACATTTTGAATAGTCTCTGTTGTGTGCAACTGTTGCAGGACCTGTACTTCATCTTGCCATCAGATACATCTTCCTTTTCCTCTGACAAGATACTAATTACAAGACTCCCCTTAAGTTTGCAAGACCGGTATCAGTCTCTGTTTGTATTAGAGTAAGTGTATATGGCGAGGTCGTCGTTGGAGATACACAGGTCCGTCACATCTGGTGGTTGTTCATCTGAAACCGACTAACCTGCTTCTTTCAGATGATGTCCCTTTTGCTACAGTGGAAGGGCTGGCCGTGTACTCGCCGGATCGGGATGCGGAGGTATAGCTGCAGTGGTGAATTGTGATGGCAATTCTCTGCTGCTGGTATAGTCAGTAAAGAGCATGAACGATTTTACATGAGATGCCATTGAATTCTATTTATCCAGTGATGTAGTCACAGAAACTGCACTTTACACTTTATTATACAATGATATCTAGTCTGTAACTGTTTCCAGATTATTCAGAATTCACATGTGTGATGCACATAAGCGATCTCACACACGCGGACCGCGAACGTGTGATATGAGCAGCAAACTAGATTATTATCAGTGAAACCCATTTTCTATAAGTTGACTAAAGTGGGCACTAGTGATGATTCTAGCTTTAATTAGAGCTTGTATGATTAATTTAATGAGCATTAGCTACTACAGGCACAGGTACGCACTTAGTGGCCTCTTTCCTGTGACTGCCTATCCGGCTCTCCGCAAACACAGACACGTGATCTGCTGCCTAGTGTTTCGGACATTCAACGCCATGGAAATTTCGTCTGGTGCCTAGTTTTGATAATGGCACTTTCTTACATAGCTGACGCCAAGCCATGTCACCAACGCGCCATCTAGTAAACTTCATGTCATCCAAGGCTTCATGTCATCTCTCTCTCTCACACACACAATACGCTGTATAAAATAAATAAAATAAAATAAAATAAAATAAAATATTATATTATTTTTTATCTGTATGATTGGCTCTCCTATGAGTCGTCAGGTTTTGATTATTCGGTATCAGACGCTTGACAATGGCTTTTTCGTAAAGGCAATGTTACTCGTAGATGACCGTGAAATAAAACTGAAATAATCGGACTTCGTAATTAAATCGTTTCCAAAGACTGCTGCGGTAGGTGCGGACTCATAAACTAAATCTCAATATTACAATAATTTGCCAGCCATGCCAAAACGTCGTACAGAGGTGATTGTCTACTAAACAAAAAATTACACAGTTAGTTAAATCAGATATATTCAATGAATAAGCCTACAGTTCATAATCCTACTTACTTTTATAAATATAAATTCTTTACAGAATCGAGTGCCTAGTATGGTTGCAACTCGCAGTAATTTTCTATATCATGAAATATGGCGGTGTGCCAGACAATAAACCAAAATACGTGCTTCTCGCACCACTTCAACGAGAGCTCTTTCTTCTTAATCAAACATACGAGTAACGTAAATGTACTTTTGTTTTATCAGCGACACAGCGCTGCAGTTGTGTGCCATAGGCTTTATTTATTTGTCACTGATTATTTATTTAATTAATATCTCGCGTTTCCGAGGAAACTCACGCTCGGCATGCAAATGTGCCTTTATATTGCCCCCTGAATTGCGAGGCGAAAGGACACACCTGCAGGCGAGCAATTCACCTAAAGGCACAAGAAAATCTAAGTTATCTACAACTATTTACATGACTTACATTATACTGTATATTATATACAAAATTTGAATGACGCGCGTGCGCCGAAAAAGTTCTTATGTTGGCAAAACAGAGTGCGCGCATGCGCAGAAGCGTCTGTGTAACTACGGCACTGCCGTTATTTCGTAAATTTAGATCACGCGGCACAGTATTGCAGTTCATATTGTTCGTGTGCGCGCGCATTTCTTAGTCGTTGCACAAAGAAAATATTCCACCAAGATTACATATGAAGACTACATTCTATGACAGGTAACTTAGTTTTAAAATTACAATATTTGTTATAATACAATACAACTTTAGATTGTTGAATGTTCTTAGTTACATAGCATTGCAATGAAATGCTTCAACGGAAAATGTTCTGTTGTTTCAGGTGCGTGGACCTATACACATGGTGTCGTTATCACAGTTCATATTCATCTGCTGCACAATAATTTTTTGCAGGTTAGTATCGTCGTGGTAAAGTTTTTTGATCACAGTAACATCGTTGTATAACAACGTGATTAATACATAAGCGTGTCCATTTCCTATTTCCATTATAGTCGTTGTGAAGCAGTTCGTTGTGACAAAAAGCATTGTTTATTACAGATCAGACGTGACCCGTCGAGTAATTGGTCCA
The DNA here is from genome assembly GCF_021461395.2 of Schistocerca americana. Taxonomy (NCBI): domain Eukaryota; kingdom Metazoa; phylum Arthropoda; class Insecta; order Orthoptera; family Acrididae; genus Schistocerca; species Schistocerca americana. The sequence goes on along the minus strand of NC_060123.1, from coordinate 396,913,501 downwards.
CGTGCAGTTCGTTTTTTTTTTTTTTCATTCCGTGGAAGCTTGGTTGCAGAACCTCGGACGGCACATAGCTGGCGTCGATCCTTGGACAGTCCAGGTAAGAGTGTCCGTCACATTTCGAGAACATTTCATTCCCTGAAGTTCCAACCAAAACTCTTCCACCCGTCGTGTTGTTTTCTGGACAGGCACTTTGTGTCCATTTAATCCAGTTAACATCTTGAAGTTGGGTACTGTAGTAATGTCACTAGACGATGCACGAATTATTCACTTCACATTTTCAGTTTTTTGCTGAATATAGCTCACCTAAATGTTCGTTAATGTCCGTGAACAGAGGTTCACTATGCAATGTCTTTTTGGCACTCTTTTTGTTCAAATTTTTACATGATACATCAGTTAAAAAAATAAGTAATTATACATACACACGTCACATATTTTCTTAGCATAAACATAATACAGTTGCACATAAACATGTTTACATCATCATTACATAGCTATAGGTTATTACATTGTGTCACATTTGATTACATGAATTGCAGATATTTACATCCTCTTTAGCGGTTTTGCTGGGATATTATCGATGTTTTTTGTGATGTCATCTGAAATTAAGATAGGTTAGACACAACATTCATTACATCAGTAGGCAAGACCAGGCGTTTTCACTACTCAATAAATATTAAAAATAGTAAGAGAGAGAAAATGTTCGATTCCTCGCGTTTTGTGCGTGTGTGTAGAGTGTCTGTGTGGCCTTGACCACTGATAGATGCTTTTCGTGTTGAGAGATGTGCGTCTAATCTATTTCTCAAAGTAAAAGATCGCTTCACAGATGACGTCTGTCAGTTCGTCAGGTGTCATATCAAGTCAGTGGTACCTACAATAACAAATGTTCCGTGAAAAATTAATATGTCATTCACTGCTACGTAATCATAAATTTTACTTTAATATTCAGTCTTCTCGGTGGAGCCGCGGCGTTGAAAGAAAAGTTCTTCTGTCTTCAACTGCGTCACTGGAACGCTGAAATGAAAATTTCTATACTACTTATAATCTATGTTGTAATTTGTTTTAGTTCTTGCCACACAGCAGGTCGTTGAGATAACGGTACGTTATATGTCTTATGGTAGAAGATCTTGTGAGGCTTAACTTCAATCTTGTACACATACGTGTTGATAACACCTAATCGTTTGGTAAAAACTTGTAAATATTTGGATAACACTTCCTGTAGTTTTATACGTTCATGTACACTGAGAGCTGTAGCTTCACTTATCTTATGATCAAGCAATGTTTTCAAGTCCATTAGCTCTGTGTCAGATGAGTGTGTTTGCATGTCTTGAATGTCTTTGTCAAGTACTAACTGAACCTTGTACCCTGTACAGTGTTTGTCATGCTTTAGAGTTCTCCTGTCCAAATCAATAATAATTACCCTGCTTTTATCATTTAAAATACATTTACCTTTGGAGAAGTCTATAATGCAGTCCTTCTCGCTCATAATATCTATTCCTAATATGCAATTAGTCACAAGGTTTTGTACAACCAGGAATGGCCATTGTACGGTTCCATTACCTATTTTAACGTTTACAAAAACTTGCTTCGTAACCCTACATGACTTATTACCTAGTGCAGTAGTTATTTTACAGTTTTGGGCAGGAAACTCAGGCACAGGTTCGAATTCACACATCTTTTTATAAAAATTAAAAGATAAAACGCTCACAGCTGCACCTGTATCCAGGATAATAGTAGTTGGAATCCCACCTACTACACCAGTAGTGGATGCTAAAACAATTTCATTTGTGTTTAAACGACATTGTGTACTGTCTTGTAAAAGTTCATCTGATATATTGTTATTGTGGTTGTATCTTATAAATAAAACAGGTAGTTTTTGTTTAGAATTACTCGGCATATCATTATTCTGTTGTTCAAGTGTGGTGTCAAATAACTGATTAACATTGAAGCCGCCCCCCAAGGATTCTTCAGCCACGACCTGGGGCAAAGTAGTGACTGTTTCTAGTTTGTTGGATTAGCATTTGTACTAGGTACTGACACAGATTGAGGTTGTGCATCAGGTGTCATTTCTATTATATTCACATTCGGATATTGCCTATTATGATCTCCAAACTTTTGCGGTTGTTGTTGCTGTTGCGCATTATAACTTACCTGTCGGTCGTAAGGTATGCTCCAATTTTGACCTGGTGGCTGCTGTGGTAAAGCAGAGTTTGAATGAAAGTACTGATCGTTACGAGTCCAACCTTGATGCTGTCTTGGCTCGTAGTTATTATTATTTCTATTTCTGTTTGTGTTTTTGTTATTACCTTTGTATCCGTTGTTACCGTTGTAGTTATTACCGCGGTGCCTTTTGTATGGATTGCCGCATGAAATGTTATTACTGTTGTAACTATTGCTCGTATTGGAATACGCGTGTTGATTTTGATTTCCGTACTGAGACGGCATGTGAGTTTGCTGTTTTTGTTGTACCGCGTATCCAACTGTGGGCGCGCCAGAATTGTGTTGGCAAGCCTGCATGTTTTGCATACCACTAGTGTAAACATTGTGGCTGCTGTTTTGCCGCGCGAAGCGCTGATCTTCAAGTAACATGTCAACCGAATCTAAAGCTGTTAAAAAATAATCTGAATCGTCATCCGGGATATGTAGAAGTTTTTCCTTAATGTTGAAAGGCAATTTGGCCTTCAACGCTCGGAGTATATCACGTGTTGCGACTGGTTCGTCTAAAAAATGTCCCATGTTCAAGTATTTTTCAAAATATCTGCGTAAGTTACCATTTTTACTGTTAAAAGTTTCAGGTTCTAAGATTTGTCTTCTGAGTCGCTCCTGGACGGATTGCGACCAGAATTTGTTCAGAAAAGCACGTTCAAACTCACTGTACGTGGTACATACGTCAGCTTGACTGTATGCCCAGACAGCTGCATCGCCTTGGATGTAACCGACAATATATGAAATCTTTTTCCGGTCACTCCAAGTGCGTGGAAATGCGTTACTAAAAGATTTGAGAAAAATCACCGGATGAATGGTTCGTTTTTCTGGGATAAAAATCTGAAATTGCCTGTGTTTGATTAAGCTTTCTTCTTCCTTTGCATTATGATATGGATTTGTCCCACTGTAATTACTGCTATGTCCAGCTGGCGAGTAATTACGATAATGTTGCTGTGGTTTACCATGATAATACCTTGTGTTTGTGTTTGCACGTTGTGGTATGTGTTGTTGTCGTGGTGTGTTTTGTTCTTGTGTGTATGTTGTGTGCGGTATGTGTGCGTCATACTCGAATGTATATTGATTTCTGAACTGTACAGTTTGACTGATATTTTCGTTACATTCAGACTGTGGTTGATCGGTGAATTGTCTCATGGGTGCAGTGACGGATTGTACTGCGTCACTAATCAGCTGTTTGTTATTAGTGATGTATTCCGCTACGGAGTCGTGCACAATTGTTGGTAAATTTTCACGTATGCATCTATCAAAATGTTTGTCTTTGTTCTCTACCCAATCATGAAATTCTTTACTAATATTTTGAAAATGAGCTGTGGCATCAGATTGTAAGATGTCAGTCAGGTGTTGTTCAACATCGTCAAATTTATTCTGCACGTCAGTAATTCGTTTTTCAAGGTTGTCGTGTACTGAAGGATATGTTTGAATTTGTTCAGTAAGAGCTTCACACGTGACATTAAGGTTTTTTAATTGTGTCTGTAAAAGTGCTACGTCATTTGTAGTCTTTTCTTGTCTCGTATTAAGCTTGGAAAATTTCGTACTGAGTTCAGTCATCTGTTTGGTCAGTGTGGCGTCTATAAGTTCCACACGCTTACATAAAGTGTCATTAGCTGTCTTGAGTGCTATGAGATCAGATTTGATTCCGTCATTTTGTGTCTTTAACTGTTCATTTTGCATCTGTAAGGTTGCCATGTTTTCGGCGTTTTGCTTCATTAGCATTTGTAACATGTCGGCAATGTTTACCGTTTGCAAGGTCTCTGCCCCCGCCGCGTCATTAGACGTGACGTCATGCATTAACATGGGCTCTGATTGAGACTTTGAAATTTTTGTGGTGGAAGGCCTATTGTCAAAATTTTCGTCAACACTCGCGTCAATGTTTGATGAATCGTCACTACCGGTTGCTGTCGTAAGGTCATTTTCTAACATTTGTCTCTCGTCCGAGTCGGATTGCGTCTGAATAGTACGTCTTTGCTGTTCCATTTTTGCGTATTGTTTTCTAGTTATTAGCATGCCACACGTGATATATGTTTCAAGAAAATATTTGACACTGATTTTAAAATAAAATACAGTTGAGTATGAATCGGTCGTAGCAACAATGGCTGTCTGTTAATTTAAAAATATAAACTGAATTTGAGATTATTGGTAATGGCTGCTGGCCATGTTACATGATATCGTACAGAAGTCGGCCATATTGTACACTCGTGTATTGGTATTGTTGCATACGTTATTGTTTAAGGAAAAATACTGAGAATGGAATTTATCACTGAAACTGTTATGCGGAAAAGAAACACTACAGAATTTTACTGAAAAGCTAATACACTGAATTATACGTCTGGTCAAGCCTGCTAATGCAAAGATGCTGCGTCTTACCTTATTTTGCTGGAAGCTTCTTTGCGTCTTCCCGCAAAATTTTATAATTGGCAAATATCTTCTGATTTTTTTTTATTTTTTCTCATATAGTCAAGTCCAGGACCAGAAGGTTGATTTTTCACATGAAACAAAGAGAACAATGTAACAAATGACAAAATAACAAGTCCGACACGCAGTCGCCAATATAAAATAAATAAAATAAAATAAAATATTATATTATTTTTTATCTGTATGATTGGCTCTCCTATGAGTCGTCAGGTTTTGATTATTCGGTATCTGACGCTTGACAATGGCTTTTTCGTAAAGGCAATGTTACTCGTAGATGACCGTGAAATAAAACTGAAATAATCGGACTTCGTAATTAAATCGTTTCCAAAGACTGCTGCGGTAGGTGCGGACTCATAAACTAAATCTCAATATTACAATAATTTGCCAGCCATGCCAAAACGTCGTACAGAGGTGATTGTCTACTAAACAAAAAATTACACAGTTAGTTAAATCAGATATATTCAATGAATAAGCCTACAGTTCATAATCCTACTTACTTTTATAAATATAAATTCTTTACAGAATCGAGTACCTAGTATGGTTGCAACTCGCAGTAATTTTCTATATCATGAAATATGGCGGTGTGCCAGACAATAAACCAAAATACGTGCTTCTCGCACCACTTCAACGAGAGCTCTTTCTTCTTAATCAAACATACGAGTAACGTAAATGTACTTTTGTTTTATCAGCGACACAGCGCTGCAGTTGTGTGCCATAGGCTTTATTTATTTGTCACTGATTATTTATTTAATTAATATCTCGCGTTTCCGAGGAAACTCACGCTCGGCATGCAAATGTGCCTTTATAGCTGGCAACATATTACACAACATTCTGAAATGGTAGGTATCCATTATTTGAAATAAATGTTACAAAGTGATCCAGGATGGTCCTTTAATGCACTTTCCGGTTAGGGTATTCAGAAAGCTATTTTCATGTAATGACGTGTATTTATCATGGAACAGATTAGATTTTATGTTAGCATTCAGTTCCCTATAAATTTCATACCAATTCATCTTTTGTAATCTATTCTTGAAAACATTTGTCCTGGAATCACTAATTATTCTAACTGAGGAGTATCCATACTGTAAGGCATTATGTTGTCTATACTAACTAAATGTGCATAATGATCAGATAGAGTATTTGTTACTAGGTAAACAGTCGTATTCTTCCAGAATGAGATTTTCACTCTGCAGTGGAGTGTGCGCTGATATGAAACTTCCAAACGGATTAAAACTGTGTGCCGGACCGAAACTCGAACTCGGGACCTTTGCCTTTCGCGGGCAAGTACTCTACCATCTGAGCTACCCAAGCACGACTCACGGCCCGTCCTCACAGCTTCACTTCTGCCAGCACCTCGTCTCCTACCTCCCAATCTTTACAGAAGCTCTCCTGCGAACCTTGCAGAACTAGCACTCCTGAAAGAAAGGATATTGCGGAGACATGGCTTACCCACTGCCTAGGGGATGTTTCCAGAAGGAGATTTTCACTCTGCAGCGGAGTGTGCGCTCGTTCGCAGGACAGCTTCTGTAAAGATTGGAAGGTAGGAGACGATGTACTAGCAGAAGTAAAGCTGTGAGGACGGGGCGTGCGTCGTGCTTGGGTAGCTCAGATCGTAGAGCACTTGCCTGTAAAAGGTAAAGGTCCTGAGTTCGAGTCTCGGTCCGGCACACAGTTTTAATCTGCCAGGAAGTTTCAGTCGTATTCTTGATCTGAGAGTCCCCAAAGAAAACATCGTTCAGGCTGCTGCTTTATTTATCCACACATTTTGGAAAGGTAATTACTGAGATCAAATTGTAGAATGCAAACAAGGTTTCTAGATAATTTTTCCATATCATTTGATCACTTGAAGGCGAAAATAAAATATCTTTGGCAGTGTAGGTCCCAATCACTGAAGGTGCACAACAGAAAACACCAGGCAAATGGGAATGTTCTGTCAGTACTAGTGTTTTAGCTGCACACTGATAAGGGCTGTAGTGTTCCCCATGACAGGGGCGTGCTCACACATTGATACTATCGTGACCTCTAGTTTCCAGCGTTAGTGCACCACCGTCATGGACCACATAAATACCCTTATGAATATGGAGCTAAAACAGTAGTAGGCCTACAGACAAAATATTTCCTTTTGCTTGATGTTTTCTCATGCATTCAGTCATTTGAGACGTATTACGTCAAAGATATTTTTTCTCCGCCTTCATATGAATGTAATTCCCTCGGAAAACTTTTCTAGCCCAGTATCCATATGACCCATCCTCTCAAACACAGTACCCTGCCATTTGTCCCTATTTAGCAAAATCACATCGTATATTAAGAGCGTTCTCGAGAATAACAGCTATATCATGAAAGCACTGTGCATTTCTTAACTCCACGTAACACGTGTCAACAGAATAATATTAGACTACATCGAACTTAATTTTGAACATCTCATACGAAGAGTAATGGCTACTCTGGCCTTCACGTTGTCGGTTCATGTCACACATATAAAATGTCGCGCAAATGTCTCGGTAGTCATCTGACATCCACCAGGGCCGTTTTATAGACTCATCAGGAACGAGAATCCTATAGAGTACGTGTAGGTCTGTTTTTTATGTACTCACCATACAGAAATCTTGAAGTCACCGGTGATTTACCGTTTTTGATATGGATCCCCAAGCCAATATTGTTGACATTACGTGATACCGACTTTACTGCTCCCGACCTCCATTTTCAACTGCTTGGTGTACTCAAAAGCTGCTAGTGTGGCGTTGGGTGTACAGAAGGTAGCAGGCCAATAAAAAATTACATTAAAACACATTCCACACACCTTTATTTCACTTTTTCGAATTCCACATACCTTTATTTCACTTTTAATTCAGGAAACTTCACAAATAGCAAGGATCTTTTAACTTCTATCATTTACACTGTTGGAACTAACATGACCAAACTGTCTTGAAAACATGAAATCAATAAGCATAGCAGGAAAGATGTTGATTTAGTTTCTTGTGTGAAATTGAATTTATTACTTATAAAAGACTTTCATCGTACTAGTTCGAAGACTCGATAGTACGGATACAGCAGAGAGAATATTATACTGTAAAATGACACTAGATACAACTTATTACGAAAGCAAAAATAGAGTGAAAACAATTTTAACACTAAATTAATCAGTTGAGAAACGAGTGATTGCTGAAACAGAAAAGTGGCATGATTTTATTGTATCTCCTCTGGTCAGTATGTGGCTAACTGTATGCCTTTAAACCAGGAACTTAAGACATCAAAGTATTAAAGCCGTTTTGTTTTTATGTGTTCATCCTTCTGATTGAAGACTTGAAGGACTTCAGCAGTTCACTTGGGTAAAAAATGGAACGCCTGAAACAGTCCTTTCGAAGTTATTTATTATATAGCTACCAGTTTCAGTGATTCAGTACAACATTCTCAGGCCTTGCTTGCAATGAGCAGGTTAACTCCAATCATATACAAACCCCATCAGTGGCCACCATCTATGAACTGGTTTCTGTAAGCTCCCTGGTAGCTAATGGTTGCAGACACAACCTCGCTGTTACAGTAGTGTACAGAAACCAATAGGTCAGTTAAGGCCTGGAGATGGTGTACTGCATCACCAGAATCGGTACCTATATAATTAATTGCATAAAACGGACAGCTGCAAGTGTTCCATTTTATCACATAAAATGATTCTAGTTCTGTTGCAGGTATGTTAAAAAAATTTGCAAGAAAACAACTAAAATTAACTGATGGCCTAGTGTACACAACGGTTTTACTAATCTCTTCTTTTCTTTGTTACACAGGAAATGCAACAAATTGCGTAAAACCTGCTGACTGCTCAATATCCTTAAAATGACTTGCAAGAAAAATCATGTTAATTTCAATAAAAAATAACCTTTTAAAAAGAATTAAAGCAGTTGGATCTAGCAGACTCAGGGTCAACTAAAGAATTGGCCAATAGTTTTACTGTTAACATGCAATGCACTCAACACACGCAATACTCGCCTTTGTGAGTAGAGCTGAGTGACTTCTCCAACATGTTTACATTAGTTCCAGATCCAGTGCTAATCATCAACGACTTACAAGATGCAGGTTGGAAATCGCTGCACATGGGGCTGGGTACACCCTGCTCTGAGCGAAACTTGCCTCTCTCCACTAAATTGAAGTTGTTGTTTGCAGAACTTGATCACCAAACCAGACAGACATGAAGCAACTCCATTCAAAATCGTCCCCACACAACTCAACGGAGCACTGCTAAACACTTGCTGACGCTCAGAATAACTGCCTTAAGTCAGGAAGTTTAAGCTGCTTTTTCATGCAGGATATAATACATATGTATTATATCCTGCCACGCTTCTCCCCAAACCTCCACTGAAATGGGTGCTGACCCCTCTGACTGTGTGCGGGCACACTGAGGCTCCGAGACTGACTCTATCTGTGCCCAATCGCATGTGAGCTTTCACAATGCCAATGCAGAAGGAAAGAGGGAAGAGTGTGGAGTGCAGGTATCGGTTGAGCCTATCAGGTAGCAGTGAGCCAGTGGAGCCGACGCACCCCTATAAAGTCGCCCTCACAAAGGCAGACAGCTCTCTGACTGCCAGCTTAATTAGCGACCGCCGCCGCTGACACGGAACTATTGTATCTATCACAGCGCCACTGCCACGTCATCTAGGTGGGCACTTGAACGTTTATTAGCTGGCGACACCTTACAGAAATGACCACAGGAGTTTTATCGGTCTGGGATCAATACCAAACCGCCTCATATTCAAGAAATAGACAGTTACCGTGTCTTCAGCCCGCCCCCCGCCCCCCTCCCCCACGTTCCCATCGTCCTCCTGCGAATACTCAGTTCTCTCTGCTAGCAAATCAAATATTTCTATAAAAGCTAAGATATGTCCTATCAACATATCACATCTTCGAGATATGTTGTGTAGAAAAGCTTTCTTCTCCTGAATGTGAATCAGTAGATCTCCAGAAGTTATTAAACCTGGTGTTTTAGTTGTCGCCATTTTTCTGCAGCACACTGTTTCCGAAACATACCTCCCTTTCATGTCTATAGTGTTTATCGGTATTGTTTCCATTCTGTCTACACTCAGTAAAAAATCTGCCAGAAAAGATTTCCGAATACTTAGTCCTACATTTGGTGGTAACAAATTTCGCTCTATCAGAAAAAAGTTTCACACTCTTGACCAATCTATGTATTATATCCTGCTTAGTTCTTCCATAGTCACTCAATTTGCTGCCCAAGTGACCAAACTGGTTCATATCTTTTAGAATCTTCTTCATCTTCTTTTTATTCTCCTATTGCGGCGAATGGGTGCTGGACATCTCTGAAACCATAGGAATTTGACATAGATGTTGTCTCCATGTGTTCGTTGGCCGTCCTATATCCTGTCATCCAGTTCGATCAAAATCATAATGCTTGTAATCGCAGATGTTGAGGTGGCATTCTTTTAATGTGTTCATAACATTTTCTTGGTAGTGCTTAATGTCCTCTGTGTTTGTTTTCCTTTTTTTTCGATTTGTTTGGTGAGGCATTTGCAACGTAGGTTTTGCATTGTGTAGCTGGAATCAACAAACGGCGGTGATCACCCCTTCCATACGGCGTTGCCCAGTGTCCTAGGAGTGCCTTTGTTTGTTTCCTGTTGCAAACAAAATTTTTAGTATCGTATAAGATAGAGTGATCCCAGATTAGTCTACCGCGATATTTTTTTTTCTCGACATGTGTTAACAGGGACAGTAAAGATCGAAGAGTAACCAGTATACTCCAGGAACGACAACAATGCCATTGCCCACACTGACTGAAACCCCCAAGCATGCAGTACCACTGTGTCACTGCTGGATTTCTGTTTCTCTTCGTGTTTTACTGTACCTGTTAATACAAACTGAACAGACGGTTATCGGACAAAACTAACTTGGTAGCGCTTTATGGAATAATCATGTAAAATTACGATTTAAAAGTAATTTTGTTTCTAATGGGAAACAAATCAACATCTTCTGTTGCACTGGGCGTTGCATGAAAGACGTGACGACCAGTAGTTGTTTGGGCTGAATTCAGTTACACGTAGCAAGATGAAACTGCAAGACTCTGGCCAAACCCCAAGGAAAGTGCGGCAGACAACTCTTAGGAGAGACACCCAGTATAAAGTGCGTCGGGGTACGTGGTAAACAGTACAGTCATTGTCGTAATGCGAAAACGGAACGATTTGTCTGAGGCCCAAAGAGGCATGGCTTTCGGGCCAGGAGTGGAAGCAGTTCTGAAAGGCTACATTTGTAAAACGTTTGCGTGCCGCCTTGGTATCAGAATACGCTGATACAATAGCTCCCTACTTAGCAATCATATACAACCGCTCGCTCACCGATAGATCTGTACCTACAGATTGGAAAATTGCGCAGGTCGCACCAGTGTTTAAGAAGGGTAGTAGGAGTAATCCATCGAACTACAGACATATATCATTGACTTCGGTTTGCAGTAGGGGTTTGGAGCATATACTGTATTCAAACATTATGAATCACCTCGAAGGTAACGATCTATTGATACGTAATCAGCATGGTTTCAGAAAACATCGTTCTTGTGCAACGCAGCTAGCTCTTTATTCGCACGAAGTAGTGGCCGCTATCGACAGGGGATCTCAAGTTGATTCCGTATTTCTAGATTTCCGGAAAGCTTTTGAGACCGTTCCTCACAAGCGACTTCTAATCAAGCTGCGGGCCTATGGGGTATCGTCTCAGTTGTGCGACTGGATTCGCGATTTCCTGTCAGGAAGGTCGCAGTTCGTAGTAATAGACGGCAAATAATCGAGTTAAACTGAAGTGATATCAGGTGTTCCCCAGGGAAGCGTCCTGGGACCTCTGCTGTTCCTGATCTATATAAATGATCTGGGTGACAATCTGAGCAGATCTCTTAGGTTGTTCGCAGATGATGCTGTAATTTACCGTCTAGTAAGGTCATCCGAAGACCAGTATCAGTTGCAAAGCGATTTAGAAAAGATTGCTGTATGGTGTGGCAGGTGGCAGTTGACTCCAAATAACGAAAAGTGTGAGGTGATCCACATGAGTTCCAAAGGAAATCCGTTGGAATTCGATTACTCGATAAATAGTACAATTCTCAAGGCTGTCAATTCAACTAAGTACCTGGGTGTAAAAATTACGAACAACTTCAGTTGGAAAGACCACATAGATAATATTGTGGGGAAGGCGTGCCAAAGGTTGTGTTTCATTGGCAGGACACTTAGAAGATGCAACAAGTCCACTAAAGAGACAGCTTACACCACACTCGTTCGTCCTCTGTTAGAGTATTGCTGCGCGGTGTGGGATCCTTACCAGGTGGGATTGGCGGAGGACATCGAAAGGGTGCAAAAAAGAGCAGCTCGTTTTGTATTATCACGTAATAGTGGAGAGAGTGTGGCAGATATGATACGCGAGTTTGGATGGAAGTCATTAAAGCAAAGGCGTTTTTCGTTGCGGCGAGATCTATTTACGAAATTTCAGTCACCAACTTTCTCTTCCGAATGCGAAAATATTTTGTTGAGCCCAACCTACATAGGAATGATCATCAAAATATAATAAGAGAAATCAGAACTCGAACAGAAAAGTTTAGGAGTTCGTTTTTCCAGCGCGTTGTTCGGGAGTGGAATGGTAGAGAGATAGTGTGATTGTGGTTCGATGAACCCTCTGCCAAGCACTTAAATGTGAATTGCAGAGTAATCATGTAGATGTAGATGTAGAAGTGTACCGTGCGTGCCAAAATGGCGCTGTCTAAAACCATCGCCGAGGTTATTGTTGTGCGACACCGGCCATTGGTTAAAGATCTGAGTGACAGCTGCGAAGATCTGTGCGCGCGAAAATAATTTCAACGTCGAGGAACTGCCGCCAAGCAGATGCTACCAACAGCATCTTGTCAACGACCGTTCAGCGAACGGTGCTGCTTATGGGCCTCTGCAGCAGGTGTCTGGTTCATGCACCCATGCTGTCTGCTGTTCATTGGCGACAAAGGCTGCAATTTGCACGACAGTACCGCAATAGACGTCCACGGAGAGGCGACAGCTGGCCTTTTCAGGTGAATCACGCTTTATGCTCCATCGGAGAAGCGTCGTTTATGATTACAGCGTGTAACATCTGGAAGCAAAAGATCCAAGTCGGATGAGGGGGCATTACAGCCAGTGGCATGTTTTCGTGGCGTTCTCTGGGTGATATTGTCATTTGGAAAGCATGATGGAACAATACAAGAATGTATCTGTCCTAGATTCCCGGCGGGATCAGGGATTTTCTCTGCCTCGTGATGACTGGGTGTTGTGTGATGTCCTTAGGTTAGTTAGGTTTAAGTAGTTCTAAGTTCTAGGGGACTGATGACCTCAGATGTTAAGTCCCAAAGTGCTCAGAGCCATTTGAACTATTTGTATCTGTCCTTGAGGACCACGTCCGTCCCTATATGCAGTTTGTTTATCCACGGCATAATCGTATCCACCCGCAGGACGATCCAGCATGTCACAAAGGTTGCAGTGTTTGGGTGTGATTCGAAGAGCACGAGGATGCATTTACCGTAATCGCCTGGCCACCTAACTCCCAGAATTCAAAACCAATCGAGTATTTGTGGGAGCACCTCGACAGGACTTTTCGCGCCAGAGATTCCGAAACGAGAAACCTAACGCAGCTGGCCTCGGCACTAGAGTTGGAGTGGCTCTACATCCATGTTGGTGCCTACCAGAAACTGACTGATGCTCTTCCTGCAGGGTTCGCAGTGGTCCGAGCTGTGAACGGTGGTTATTAAGTATTTTGACAATGATCACATTAATGTGACTGGACACTAGTTTTGTGTGTTGATATACTAGTTCCGAGATATTTAATGAAATCTACCTGTTCTCTTATCATATTTTTATCACAGTGTTTGCTCTTCTCTCGTCTGTTTCAATTACAGATAAAGCCAGTCATAAGTTTGTAAAATACTGTTAGATTTTTACCACTTCTTCTAATGAAGTGATTGTATTGTCTATTAAGGAAAATATTTGTTCAAATGTTCACATTTTAAATGATGTTAAATGTTTTCCTTCCTTGGTCCATCCTCTATGGAATTTCAGAATTCTACTTTAGATATACATAAAAAAAGGATTGGTGAGAGACCACATCCTTTTGTCTCAGGTTTACAGTTAATAACCTTTCTTATCTCAACTAATTTCCTTAGCATCAACTTAGCTAATTCGACTTCAGTCCGTCTCTAGTCCGTTACGTTTATTTATCTTCGTCATATTAAGTCAGTTCAGCATGCTATTCACTCCGTCTAACTGGTCTTTCTACGCATATATCGTTTCTGGCGGAAATACAATGCAATCACAGGAACGTCTCCGTGGAATCCGTTTCATGAATGCTAAACATGTCTGGAGAATTGGCGTGGTCGTAGTGCTTAGTTCGTATATTATTTCACTCTGTCGCAGATACGCGTATCCTCTGGGAAAGGAAGGAACTTTTTCGTGTATTAACCTCTGCACAGCCAGCTTTATTCCAACTTTTGTTGGATGACTACGAGTGTTTTGAAAACGCTTCCAGCAAGACCAGAGCTGATAGAGATGAGGATTTGTATTACAAACCTAACCCAGTAGATGGAAAATCGTAGAAACCAGAGAGCTTTCCGGTTGGCGACACTGCAAGAGTTAGATTAGAGCATCACAGAAACCCTGCTGCTACTTTGCTGCTGTTAATGATAACATACCCCACCACTGGTCGTACAGCTGACGGTTCAGAGAAGGGCACTTTCTCCACTGGGCCCCATAAGTACTGGACGTTCCACTGGTAGATGCTCAAAAGTGTTGGCATTACTTGAGTTGACTTTTAGATGATGATTTCTGTTGTTTTGCGATTAATTTTTTTTTAATTTTTGCATACTTTTAGGTAATTTCGTACGTTTCATGTGTACTTAAAAAGATTCCCTTTTTTCTTATGGTAGGACCACCAGACGTGTAATTTTGTCCATAAGGTGAACTATTATTAAAGTATTTGTTGGTAACGGGATTTTATATCCTAAAAGTTGATTTGTGAGATGTGGTTTCCGAATATTTTGAAACGCTTGTCTTTCTGTCTGGCAGGAAAATGTTTGTTAACTTCTGAAATGGTTTGGATCTTAGTTGCTACAGTTAAATATTATTTCTTAAATTTTAGATTATGAATCATAGAGTAAAACAAATACCTATACATTCAATGAATTTTTGTACGTTTTTCAGTTTCTCAATTTACTGGAGGTGGTGTAAATATTATCCACCAACCTACATTATGCTTCCTAGCAAGCTGCTATGGTTAAATTGCGCTGCTCAAATTTTGGTTCAGAAGGCACGGACACCAATGAATATGTGCCTGTATGTGGTTAGAATTTTCCAAGTTTCCCAGTTTCTATATTTACTGGTGATAGCGTAAATCTAAGCTTTCAGCCGATCATATTTCTTGAATCCGGCATTTCGGATCTGTGTGCCCAGTCACTTTATAATGCACGTTAACCTGAGTAAAATGGTTTCCTATTCGTGTGAAAAAATTCTTTCACTTTTTGATTTAAGTATTTTTTTCCGTTTTTCCATGTTGATTGTGGAACACCTGCCAAGGTCACAAGGGTCTCTCACACTCTTAATTGCCCTCTAGTTATTCGAATAACAGTAAGTTGTGGACTGAATGTTATTGGGCTGTTGTATGCATTCAGATGTAAGAGATCCGAGTGTCCTCTGATCTCCCTAAAACGTAGCTTCCCATTTCATATGGCTGTCTTATTGTAAGTTCTCTACCGATAAATTTTCTGTCTAACCATGTTCCCAATGGTTGACACTCGGAATACGAGTGGAGAGAATTACTTCAGCAACGATCGCATAAAAAACGAAACTGCAGCCTTGAATGTACTTGGCATGAGTGTAAGTGTGTACTACAAAATCAAATATAAAAGATGGTAAAGTCCCTCTGAAATAAAAGATAACGTCTCTGATATTAATTTATTCGTTTCAAACAATGAAAAATTTATCTGACTATATTACTCTTATCCACTTTAATGATACAAACTGTAGGGTCGTTGCCGGCCGGTGTGGCCGAGCGGTTCTAGGCGCTTCAGTCTGGAACCGCGCGACCGCTACGGTCACAGGTTCGAATCCTGCCTCGGGCATGGATGGCTGTGATGTCCTTAGGTTAGTTAGGTTTACGTAGTTCTGGGTTCTAGGGGACTGATGACCTCAGATGTTGGGTCCCATAGTGCTCAGAGCCATTTGAACCATTTGTAGGGTCGTTGCACAACAAAAACGCCACGGACGATCCAACATTCCTATAATGATGAAATATTTACCACAATCAGTGTTAAAAACACTTTTTAGCCCAACTTCACGTATTTCTGCTTCATAGCCCTTTGACTATATGTTCACTAGTGCCCTCACGCGGTCGATACTAACTCGCATTGTCCGCTGGCAAACAGGCGGGACGCTGCAGGAAGTTGAAGAAAGTAAGGCTCACGGTTTCCTTACACTGCTCCGGAGTGCTTATTAAAGGACCATTTACGGAAAGTTTGGCTATAGAGTCCAGATGTCCACTGAACAATATACTCCTCGATCCAGCCAGTGCATGATGTTTACGTCCAGGAAAGTGATTCTGGTATTAGCGTGTTTAATAAATTAATATTGTGTTCAAATGTACCCCACGCTACACAGCCCCCACTGATGCCACCAAAGTTCTGATGCGCGTAACTCACATCCTGAAGTACGAGGTGCATTCAAGTTCTAAGGCCTCCGATTTTTTTTCTCTGGCCTGGAAAGAGATAGAAACATGCGCATTGTTTTAAAATGAGGCCGCATTCATTGTCAATACATCCCAGAGATGGCAGCACCGTACGGAAGATGGAATTTTACCGCCAGCGGCGAGAATGAGAACTGTTTTAAATACTTAAAATGGCGACGTTTTCCTTACTTGAACAGCGTGCAATCATTCGTTTTCTGAATTTGCGTGGTGTGAAACCAATTGAAATTCATCGACAGTTGAAAGAGACATGTGGTGATGGAGTTATGGATGTGTCGAAAGTGCGTTCGTGGGTGCGACAATTTAATGAAGGCAGAACATCGTGTGACAACAAACCGAAACAACCTCGGGCTCGCACAAGCCGGTCTGACGACATGATCGAGAAAGTGGAGAGAATTGTTTTGGGGGATCGCTGAATGACTATTGAACAGATCGCCTCCAGAGTTGGCATTTCTGTGGGGTCTGTGCACACAATCCTGCATGATGACCTGAAAATGCGAAAAGTGTCCTCCAGCTGGGTGCCACGAATGCTGACGGACGACCACATGGCTGCCCGTGTGGCATGTTGCCAAGCAATGTTGACGCACAACGACAGCATGAATGGGACTTTCTTTTCGTCGGTTGAGACAATGGATGAGACGTGGATGCCATTTCTCAATCCAGAAACAAAGCGCCAGTCAGCTCAATGGAAGCACACAGATTCACCGCCACCAAAAAAATTTCGGGTAACCGCCAGTGCTAAAAAAATGATGGTGTCATTGTTCTGGGACAGTGAGGGCATAATCCTTACCCATTGCGTTCCAAAGCGCACTACCGTAACAGGTGCATCCTACGAAAATGTTTTGAAGAACAAATTCCTTCCTGCACTGCCACAAAAACGTCTGGGAAGGGCTGCGCATGTGCTGTTTCACCAAGACAACGCACCCGCACATCGAGCTAACGTTACGCAACAGTTTCTTCGTGATGACAACTTTGAAGTGATTCCTCATGCTCCCTACTCACCTGACCTGGCTCCTAGTGACTCTTGGCTTTTTCCAACATTGAAAGACACTCTCCGTGCCCGCACATTCACCAGCCGTGCTGCTATTGCCTCAGCGATTTTCCAGTGGTCAAAACAGACTCCTAAAGAAGCCTTCGCCGCTGCCATGGAATCATGGCGTCAGCGTTGTGAAAAATGTGTACGTCTGCAGGGCGATTACGTCGAAAAGTAACGCCAGTTTCATCGATTTCGGGTGAGTAGTTAATTAGAAAAAAAATCGAAGGCCTTAGAACTTGAATGCACCTCGTAGAGAAGGAGCTAGTAATAAAGACGCAGTTCAGAGAATCTGAAAGTCAAATTTAGCCCCTAACGTCTTCTTCCTCCTCCTCCACGTTCCTACCTCAGAGCTAGTCATTTACAGCTGCGTTATCCATTTTATACATCTACATCCACGCTGCGTTATCCATTTTATACATCTACATCCACGTGATTATTCTGCTTTTCACAACTGTTTGGCAGAGGGTTCAATGAACCACCTTCAAGCTGCCTCTACCGTTCCACTCTCAAACGCCGCGCGGGAAAAACGAGCACCTAAATCTCTCTGTGAGAGCCATGATTTCTCTTATTTTATCGTGATGACCATTTCTTCCTATGTAGGTGGGTGCCAATAGAATGTTTACGCAATCGGAGGAGAAAACTGGTGATTTCATGAGAAGGTCCCGTCGCTACAGAAAACGGCTATGTTTTAAGGACTCCCACTCCAGTTCACAGATCATGTGTGTGGTACTATCTCCCCTGTTTCGCGAAAATACAGAAGGAACTGCTCTTCTTTGTACTTTTTCGATGTCATCCGTCAGTCCCACCGGATGCGGATCCCACACCGCAGAACAATATTCCAGAATATGGCGGACAAGTCTTGTGCAAGCAGTCTCTTTAGTAGATCTGTTGCACCCAGTAAGTGTTCTGCCAATGAATCGGAGTCTTTGATTTTCTCTACCCACAACATTATCTCTGTGATCGTTCCAATTTAGGTTACTTGTAATTGTAATCCCTAAGTATTCAGTTGAATTTACAGCCCTCAGATTTGTGTGAATTATCGCGTAATCCAAATTTAGCGGATTTCTTTTAGTACTCGTGTGAATAACTTCACACTTTCCCTTATTCAGGGTCAATTCCGCTTTTCGTACCACACAGATAGCTTATCTAAATTATTTTGCAGTTCATTTTGGTCATCTGATGACTTTACAAGACAGTAAATGACAGCATCATCTGCAAATAATCTAACAGGGCTACTCAGATTCTCTCCTGTGTCGTTAATATAGATCAGGAACATTAGAGGGCGTATAACACTTCCTTGGGGAACGCTGCATATTACTTCTCTTTTACTCGATGACTTTTCGTCTATTACTGCGAACTGTGACCTTTCTGATAGGAAATCACGAATCCAGTGGCGCATCTGAGGCGATATTCCATGGGCGCACAGTTTGGTTAGAAGACGCTTGTGAGGAACGGTGTCGAAAGTCTTCTGTAAATCTAAAAATATGGAATCAATTTGACATCCCCAGTCGATAGCACTCATTACTTCATGAGTAAAAAGAGCTAGTTGTGTTTCACATGAACGATGTTTCCGGAATCTGTACTGACTGTGTGTCAATAAATCGTTTTCTTAGAGGTAAATCATAATATTCGAATACAGTATATCATGCAAAACGCTAATGCCAATCGACGTTAGTGATATGGGTCTGTAATTCAGCGGATTACTACGATTTTATTTTTTGGGTATTCGTGTGACTTGAGCAATTTTCCAGTCTTTAGGTAAAGAACTTTCTGTGAGCGAGCGCTTGTATGTAATTGCTAAATATGGAGCAATATTACATAGTAATAATAAAATAAGTTCATGTGCTGAGCTGTTTATCGATTGGAACCTAAGTAATTTGATGAGCATACAGGTTTATGATGGATGCAAAAATAACCGCTATCAAGGAACGCATCTTAAATAAAACAAACGAATGCACAACAAATAAACCACCAACACGTTGCACTTATGGTACAACGAGCAACTCCCATCATTACTGAACGTGGTGGAGACGTTAGTGTGGTAATGTTCAACAAAGAAAATGGTGATGGAGAATACGTTTTGCTCAGAGAGAGGTGGAGAACACTGTGCGACGTCACCACTGTAAGAGCGTGGACCCCCCACCCAACCGCCCCCCCCCCCCCCCCCCCAGCCACAAAAAAAAAAAAAAATTAAAATTGAAAAAAGGAAATTCGTCATAACGTCTTTATTTCTTAATACACTCCTGGAAATGGAAAAAAGAACACATTGACACCGGTGTGTCACACCCACCGTACTTGCTACGGACACTGCGAGAGGGCTGTACAAGCAATGATCACACGCACGGCACAGCGGACCACACCAGGAACCGCGGTGTTGGCCGTCGAATGGCGCTAGCTGCGCAGCATTTGTGCACCGCCGCCGCCAGTGTCAGCCAGTTTGCCGTGGCATACGGAGCTCCACCGCAGTCTTTAACACTGGTAGCATGCCGCGACAGCGTGGACGTGAACCGTATGTGCAGTTGACGGACTTTGAGCGAGGGCGTATAGTGGGCATGCGGGAGGCCGGGTGGACGTACCGCCGAATTGCTCAACACGTGGGGCGAGAGGTCTCCACAGTACATCGATGTTGTCGCCAGTGGTCGGCGGAAGGTGCACGTGCCCGTCGACCTGGGACCGGACCGCAGAGACGCACGGATGCACGCTAAGACCGTAGGATCCTACGCAGTGCCGTAGGGGACCGCACCGCCACTTCCCAGCAAATTAGGGACACTGTTGCTCCTGGGGTATCGGCGAGGACCATTCGCAACCGTCTCCATGAAGCTGGGCTACGGTCCCGCACACCGTTAGGCCGTCTTCCGCTCACGCCCCAACATCGTGCAGCCCGCCTCCAGTGGTGTCGCGACAGGCGTGAATGGAGGGACGAATGGAGACGTGTCGTCTTCAGCGATGAGAGTCGCTTCTGCCTTGGTGCCAATGATGGTCGTATGCGTGTTTGGCGCCGTGCAGGTGAGCGCCACAATCAGGACTGCATACGACCGAGGCACACAGGGCCAACACCCGGCATCATGGTGTGGGGAGCGATCTCCTACACTGGCCGTACACCACTGGTGATCGTCGAGGGGACACTGAATAGTGCACGGTACATCCAAACCGTCATCGAACCCATCGTTCTACCATTCCTAGACCGGCAAGGGAACTTGCTGTTCCAACAGGACAATGCACGTCCGCATGTATCCCGTGCCACCCAACGTGCTCTAGAAGGTGTAAGTCAACTACCCTGGCCAGCAAGATCTCCGGATCTGTCCCCCATTGAGCATGTTTGGGACTGGATGAAGCGTCGTCTCACGCGGTCTGCACGTCCAGCACGAACGCTGGTCCAACTGAGGCGCCAGGTGGAAATGGCATGGCAAGCCGTTCCACAGGACTACATCCAGCATCTCTACGATCGTCTCCATGGGAGAATAGCAGCCTGCATTGCTGCAGAAGGTAGATATACACTGTTCTAGTGCCGACATTGTGCATGCTCTGTTGCCTGTGTCTATGTGCCTGTGGTTCTGTCAGTGTGATCATGTGATGTATCTGACCCCAGGAATGTGTCAATAAAGTTTCCCCTTCCTGGGACAATGAATTCACGGTGTTCTTATTTCAATTTCCAGGAGTGTATTTTTACACTAAATTTTGATCACCTTCAAAGTATTCTCTATTGCCCATAACGCACTTCGTCAAACGATACTTCCAGTGTTGAAAACGGTTTTTAAATTCACTTACTGAAATGTTTATTTATGTCTTCCAGCGATTTTTGTTTGACCCCCTCCATAGTTGCAAAACGCTTGCCCTTCATGTCCCTTTTGATTCTTGGGAAAAAGAGATATCACAGTTGGCTAGATCCAATGAGTAGATGGGAGTTGGCGGAATGGGTGGAGGGGGAGGGTGATGGACAATCGGTGTCATGCCGTTTTTGATCATAAACTGCTTTTCAGAGAGGGCAGTGTGGACTGGCGCGCTATGATGGTGGAAGAATCAGTCTCCTGTGTACCAAAGATCTGCCTTTTTCTTCCTGCCCTTTTCTTCCCTCAGTCCTTTCAAAACATCCAAGTAGAACTCTTAGTTTACAGTTTGACCCAGGGAAACTAACTACTCGTGCGCATCACTTCTGCAATCGAAGAAACAAATGAGTGTTGTCCTGATGTTTGGCTTCGCTTGGCGAACCTTTTCGGGATGAGGAGAGCTACTTGTCTTCCACTGGCTTGATTGCTCCTTTTTTTCGGGGTCGTATCCATAGCACCATGATTCGTCACCAGCAATCAGATTGAAAAAAAAATCAGGCTCATCTTTAAGCTGATTTTGAATCTCAAAACATGCCTGAAGTCGACGCTCTCTTTGCTCGTCTGTGAGAAGGCGAGGGACGAATTTGGCTGCAACCCTTTTCATGTGCAAATCTTCGGATAAAATCCTCCAATCTGAACTTCATGATATTTCAGACATCTCACAGAGTTTATCAACGACTCAGCGACAGTCTTCACGAACGGGGGCATCGATTTAGTCGACGTTTATTCACTTCTTCACTTTGACTAGCGTCCTGAACCGGGTTGATCTTCAATAGACATTTCTCCATTTTTAAAAAGTGAAAACCACTCTTAGATTCAGGTTTTACTTAGGGCAACATCGCCATAATCAGTTTTAAGGACTTACAGTAGTTTCCGCGGCCGATTTTTCCAACAGGAAACAAAATTTCACGGCCACTCGTTGTTCTCAACAATCTCCCGTCACGTTTTCGCCGAAATAGAAACAGTTGTTTTATTAAAAAAAAAAAAAAAACACCCACAGGCGAACTGGTGCATTCAGAGTGACACAACTTCGCACACGGACTCAGGTGACGTGACCGTTGCGGACACTTGGTCGAATAATGGGCTCCCCCACTCTCCCTCCCCACCGCAGCACAATTCGCATTACTTTTGGGTCCCCCCTCGTACTCTATGTCCCTGTCCCAAATCTCAACCTCCAGTTGTCGCCTATCCTGGTATCTACTCTCTGTCCCTGTCCCATGACTCAACCTCCTGCTATCGCCTACACTGGGGTAAATGTTACTTGGAACCCTGTTTCTAATTCTCCCAAGAGACGTCTATACGACCGGACAACTATCGCTGTCGCATCTTAACGCAATAGTTGCCGAGTTTACATTATGCAAGCCATAACTAACAGTTGCTAGGTAGCCACACTACACCTGAATTAACATAAAAATCGGTGCCCATAGTGCTACGAGCACCTCGAAGCGCATGCTACAGGCGGACGCTCGCAGGATGTCACTATTGGCTGGGTGGTCACGTGGTACACTGCTCCTTGCCACTGCGCATCGTTCCATCACCCACCTTCGTATATGGACATAACTGTAACCTGTACTACTTACAGAACATGGAATGATTTCTGTGGAAATGCTTGTAGAACAGTTCCATCGCGGCGTCGCCATCACACAAGGGCAGTCTCACCGCGGCTTCTGTGTGACTGACCTGCCAGAAAGCCGCCGCAGTGGAGCACTGTGTGGGCGGCCGCTGACGCCGAACGCCGCGACGCTGGCGGGGCGTAGCCCGTCGGCGGCCGCGGCGCACTGCGCTACTGTTAAAGCGGATGGGCGCCTCGCGCCGACCCAGACGCGAGCGTTTCGTGTTTACAAAAAGGCCGACTGCCGCTCGGAAACCCCATAACTTAAGGGGTGTAGGATGTCAGACGGGCCGACTTGGAGCAGGACAAAGTACACAAGCGGCAAGACGCAGTCAATACCTTCGCTGCGCAGTGCCGATGGTAATGTTACCGACGACTGTGCCGCTAAAGCGGAGTTATTGAACCCAGTTTTCCGAAATTCCTTCACCAGAGAAGACGAAAGGAATATTCCAGAATTTGAAACACGAACAGCTGCTAGTATGAGTTTCTTAGAAGTAGATACCTTAGGGGTTGCGAAACAACTCAAATCGCTTGACACGGGCAAGTCTTCAGGTACAGATTGCATACCAATTAGATTCCTTTCAGATTAAGCTGATACCTACTTAGCAATCATATACAACCGCTCGCTCACCGATACATCTGTATCTACAGATTGGAAAATTGCGCAGGTCGCACCAGTGTTTAAGAAGGGTAGTAGGAGTAATCCATCGAACTACAGACATATATCATTGACGTCGGTTTGCAGTACGGTTTTGGAGCATATACTGTATTCAAACATTATGACTCACCTCGAAGGTAACGATCTATTGATACGTAATCAGCATGGTTTCAGAAAACATCGTTCTTGTGCAACGCAGCTAGCTCTTTATTCGCACGAAGTAGTGGCCGCTATCGACAGGGGACCTCAAGTTGATTCCGTATTTCTAGATTTCCGGAAAGCTTTTGAGACCGTTCCTCACAAGCGACTTCTAATCAAGCTGCGGGCCTAGGGGTATCATCTCAGTTGTGCGACTGGATTCGCGATTTCCTGTCAGGAAGGTCGCAGTTCGTAGTAATAGACGGCAAATCATCGAGTTAAACTGAAGTGATATCAGGTGTTCCCCAGGGAAGCGTCCTGGGACCTCTGCTGTTCCTGATCTATATAAATGATCTGGGTGACAATCTGAGCAGATCTCTTAGGTTGTTCGCAAATGATGCTGTAATTTACCGTCTAGTAAGGTCATCAGAAGACCAGTATCAGTTGCAAAGCGATTTAGAAAAGATTGCTGTATGGTGTGACAGGTGGCAGTTGACTCCAAATAACGAAAAGTGTGAGGTGATCCACATGAGTTCCAAAAGAAATCCGTTGGCATTCGATTACTCGATAAATAGTACAATTCTAAAGGCTGTCGATACAACCAAGTTCCTGGGTGTAAAAATTACGAACAACTTCAGTTGGAAAGACCACATGGGCAATATTGTGGGGAAGGCGAGCCAAAAGTTGCGTTTCATTGGCAGGACACTTAGAAGATGCAAGAAGTCCACTAAAGAGACAGCTTACACTACACTCATTCGTCCTCTGTTAGAATATTGTTGCGCGGTGTGGGATCCCTACCAGGTGGGATTGACGGAGGACATCCGAAGGGTGAAAAAAGGGCAGCTCGTTTTGTGTTATCACGTAATAGTGGAGAGAGTGTAGCAGATACGATACACGAGTTGGGATGGAAGTCATTAAAGCAAAGAGGTTTTTCGTCGCGGCGAGATCTATTTACGAAATTTCAGTCATCAACGTTTTCTTCCGAATGCGGAAATAATTTGTTGAGCCCACCTACATAGGTAGGAATGATCATCAAAATATAATAAGCGAAATCAGAGCTCGATCGGAAAGGTCTAGGTGTTCGTTTTTCCAGCGCGCTGTTCGGGAGTGGAATGGTAGGGAGTATGATTGTGGTTCGATGAACCCTCTGCCAACACTTAAATGTGAATTGCGGAGTAATCATGTAGATGTAGATGTAGGAGAGGCTCCACAGGAAATTTTAATTTCCACAGTCTATACTTTTACAAATAAATAGATAAAACTTTGCAAGCATGAACAGAAAGGATTCCTGATTCATACTCATAGCAGTTGAAGTTCAAAAAAGTAACAAAATAAATTTTTTTTAACATGTGAAATTTCATAATTTTTTCACGTAATATTGGCTGCATTTGTTGCTATAGGTACACTTTTCTTCATAAGTAAGAGAGATTCTTCGATGAATTTTGCACAGCATACAACCATACTTACAGCTGTATGAAACTCTACAATTTTCCAAATCTATTAAAAACTGTGGTAAAAATTGAGATAATTATCTATAAAATTTTAGTCTTTTTCTAAACATGTAGTTTAAAATGTAACAGCTCATTCAGTTTTTCATAAACTAAATAAATTCAAGAGTTTATACATCCTTAAGTATGAGTCCCGTAAACACGTTGTTCCTCATTGACCAGGTCAGCATCCCTTGGTGTCTTCTCCCTGAGGCAGCACAGCCAGGAAGAATTGATGGTTAAAATGGCTCTGAGCACTATAGAACTTAACATCTGAGGTCATCGGTCCCCTAGACTTAGAACTACTCAAACCTAGCTAACCTAATACACATTCATGCCCGAGGCAGGATTCGAACCTGCGACAGTAGCAGCAGCGCGGTTCCGGACTGAAGCGCCTAAAACCTCTCGGCCACAGTAGCCGGCGGAAGAATGGATCTTGCGACTACTGTAGCCGCCTATGTGTCCGCCACTAGGTATAGTGCAGAATGAATATGGCATGGACTTCAGCTCACAATTGTTTGGGTCCATAAACACGGTATCATTCTGCGTATGAACTCAGAGAGGTCTTATTTCCATACGAACATGTACGCAGGCACTACAAACCGAACAGCACAAGTAAGTTAACATTCCATGTATTGATTTACCCCGTTACACTCATTTGTTTCCTGCTGTTAGAAGCGGAAGCCAATATGCGTCAGTTTTAAAAGACGCTGACTGAAAAATAGGATACCAGCTGCCTTAGTCCACCTTCCTCAGCACCTCTAAAATTTTTCCTAAAATGTTTTGTAAGTTAAGATATTGAAACATTTTTTTAACATGCAACTGACCTCACTCCCACAAGCTCCCGTGTGGGTTATTCGTCCACACCCATTACTCCATCACCGTGAGTCGCTCATACCCATCCACCCCAGCCTGCCGACTTTCATTCCGTAATTCAGCTCAACTCATTGTAATTATCTCTTTGAATCTCACTGTCACTGTTCCCTGTCTCACAGTCTCCTTCGTTGTGTCCTACTACTACTTCCTCTTATCACAGACACTGTCTCCCTCTTGCTCACTCTTATTGTTACTATCTCAGTCTTTCCCACCGATTGTGTTAATATGTCATTTTTTCTTTCCCATTGCTGTTGTCTCTTCCCACTGCCCTAACTCTCTCTTCCTAGTTCTCATTGTCATAGACTCTATCTCTATTTATCAACCACTTCCACTTTCTCCTTCTCTTTATTCCTCCGCCCACAAGCACTGTATAATTCACTCTTTTCCTAGCTCTGGTCTGTCACTGTCAACTATGTTCCACTACCACTGCGTCCCTCTGTTTTCTCTCAAACTGCCGTTGTCTCCTTCGCTCATTCTATGCCACAACCACTGTCTACTATCTTCGACTATTTATTACTTCTTCGTCCCTTTCCCACTGCCATGTCTTCTCCTTTCTCAGAATAAAAAACATGAGTATATCAGTATCCCAAGATTTTGGGGAAAATTTTTAAAGGTGCTGAGGAAGGTGACTGTCTTTTATTGAACAGGAGTATATTTGTCTTTTATATGCTCCGACAGAAGCATTTTTCCACAGTTTCCCTTATTTTTCCTCTTACAGCAGGGCATGTCACTCATATGAAAAGAATGTTATTGGTCAGCAAAATTTTGATGATATACTTACGTGAAACTGAAATAACACAAAACTAATTTTACACCTCAGACCGGGTTTTTTACTTGTGTGCAAAATTTTTACGTGTGCTTCATAGTGTTCCCTGAACCATTCTGATGATAAGTAAGACGCGTTAAACCGTATTCCTCCGTGCTATGTCATTTTTTAAATTACGTTTTCATCTCACATAGTGTATTGAGTGCGTATTTCACATGTACAATTAGAGTAGGTTTGAAGCTCTGTATCTAGGAAATTGATAAACAAAAAAAATGGTTCAAGTGGCTCTGAGCACTATGGGACTCAACTGCTGTGGTCATAAGTCCCCTAGAACTTAGATCTACTTAAACCTAACTAACCTAATGACATCACACACATCCATGCCCGAGGCAGGATTCGAACCTGCGACCGTAGCGGTCGCACGGTTCCAGACTGTAGCGCCTGGAACCGCTCGGCCACTCCAGCCGGTATTGATAAACATATCAAGAAAATTTTCAGTGTTATTCATGATGGAGATCTTAGGACTATATGGTAAATATTACAGCCATTTGCTGTGTACAGCCGTCTTGTAATCCGTGGCTCGGTTTTAGTACCCAAAAGCTATGCTTCTAGGCTTCAGAACCGCCTATGAACTAAATGATGCTTCCATAAGCCCCTCAATGCGTACCGTAGACTACATA
This sequence comes from Schistocerca americana, assembly GCF_021461395.2. Classification (NCBI taxonomy): domain Eukaryota; kingdom Metazoa; phylum Arthropoda; class Insecta; order Orthoptera; family Acrididae; genus Schistocerca; species Schistocerca americana. Next base: position 396,886,062 of record NC_060123.1, on the reverse strand, counting down.
TAAAGCAAAAAGAACCGGCTGATTTGCACCATTTGCCTAAGCTGGAGGAAATGTGTAATATTCTAAGGTTGTTTAGGTGGGCAGTACTCCATGAAAAAGACCGAAGCTACCCTTCTTGGTAACAGATTAGGAAGGTGGAATAAAAACACTCACTTACGCGCACATGCCGTTTACTACATTCCTTCGGCATCTAAAATTACGGCAATGTTACCACATGTGATGTCAACGGTCACATGTTGGAAACAAACTCACAAAAATGTGCTACATTGCAGGAAGGAATTAACATGAGTCGCGGAACGATCAGGGTAGTGCAATTCAGCAAAATATGCAATTGATGATAATCCAACATTTTAAGTTTGGCCGAGAAGATTACTGAGTTCATTACTGCAAGCACAAATAAATTCTCAGAATTGGGAATGGCGTCGGGCAGTTAACATGGAAAATTGCCCACAAACCACCAGATGCAATTCTAAACAGCGTGTAATAAAAATCAAAACGAAACGTAGTAAGTGACAAGTATTTACATATCTGAAATCTTCTGGCTATCAGCGGCAGTTCGTCTTCTGTTAGTTTTGTTTACGTGAAGGACATTGACATCATTCTGTACAGGCTAAAAGGAGCCATCCAAGTTCGTTTAATTTTTTCTGGTTCTATTGTGGATTTGAGCTCAGTGTCGGCAGGCAAATGATTTCCGCTCGCGACCGCTTTCAGCCTCGACTTCCCGGAACACAAGCTCAAAACAAATACCACAAATTAGTGTATTTCTGATTTCAGAGCTGCCGTACTCCGCACCCGACGCTGACATATTTCTGATGATTGCACCTAAACCGCTTCTTAACGCCTCCTCAGTTTTAAATTTATTTCAGCCGTTTAATGCAAAGTTCGTGATGCTGCGGTTAGGATAAAACCCGTAATAGTGCCCATTAATACAATACTCAAATTATTATTTACAAAAGCAATAATTATTCTTCCACATCATGACACTGGAATATGCTTACGTACTCGTCATGGCATCTTCTGATATGTTCAGTTCTTAAGTTAGCTTCATTGACTTTAGGATATGGAATTTTCCCCCGCAAAAAGTAGACGCGAAAATAGAGAAACGTTATACGTATGCAATATCATTGCTGTTGTTCGAAATTCTCATAGTGAATTAGAATATCTCATAAATCCTTTATTCCAGAGTGTATTTCAAGACAACGCCGCTCAGTAAACTTTATGAACCTCAGGGAATCAGCTAGAAATTTTATAAAATGCTCCTTCTGCCGTGGGAAAGTGAATAAACCTTTAGCTAGTTACATAACGACATTGGAAGCCTCGAAGCTACTTCTGTACCTGTAACACTCTGTAATCACATAAAAGGTTAACGACTGTGCGCCTTCAGCTTGACAAACGATAAAATGTTGGGAAATATGGCAGACATGGTGGTAGGTAAGACATAGCGAACATGGTGATTTGTGGGCGTAAAATGCAAGTAAGTGTAGCGAAACTTGGAGAGTGAGCCACTAGGCGAAATTATGAGATAGAGACGACTTATTCGTTGTAATCTCTCTTACAGTTTGTTAATAACTTGTGAATGGAATGGAAATTACTGAATGTGTCCATCAGTCGACAAGCGGCAGTTTCAAACATGGCACCGACACATCGCGTCACATGACGTCATTCGGTCTCGCAGCAAGGCAGGACGAGGCACGCATGTCACGGAGGTAGGCCTGAGCCAACACTATCTAAACAACTCTCTGCCAACAGGCGAGTGACGTTATCAACTTCTGGCAGACGGCGAGTGCCTAACTGTTTCGTAGTTGTAGTGTTAGTGAGTTGAATTCCCTTCGTTCTATTTTCTGCTCTTTGAAGTGTATATTGCCTGTAGCTGTTCAGAAGTGCTCTTCACCATGGTGAATAAGTGTTGTGTTCCTGGTTGTGGCGGTAATTACGACGAGAAGAAGGGAGAACCCATTTTTATATTTCCGGCCTATGAGAATACGTGAAGGAAATGGTTATCTGCGATCAAAAAAGAGAACCTCGTTCGTAGCAAGCATTCTGTGGTGAGCACCCTTCGCTTTAAGCCGTGCTCATCGACGGAAGTATATGGCAGTTGAAGTTTGACTACCAGTACAACTTTCAGCGACTTTGTAGGTCTGCTATTTGCACTTCTGCAAATACGATATATTATGGGAAACACAAGCAGTAGCCTGGAAAACTGGGGCTACATTAACAGCACCACTAAGCAGGCCACAACTCCGACAAAACGCAGTCCTAAGCAAGTTTCCTAGCTGCCATCAGTATATATCCAAAGTGATGCCAAAATCCAGAGAATCTCCTTCTGAAAAAAAGACATATGGTGCTAAGCACAAACTAATTAAAGATCTTGATAAAGGTGGCTTGCGATATCCACAGGCAATGCCATTACTGATAACAATGTTTGTTTTTTTTTTTTTCCTTCATGCGAAAACTATTATCAGAGCAACACTGTGATTCCTTCCTCAATCTTAAAACCATCGGAAAACAGCATGTAAATTAATTCTTGATTGTGTCGTGGTCAGTGATGATTTTGCAGTAGATGTCTGTGAGAAACATTCAGCACAGGAATTGCGTAAATCTGTTGTTTGGACAGGTGTTACTATTTTGCTTAATAACTATTGTAAAATGGAAAACAACAAGGTGCATAGGTCATTCAACAAAAAGAAACTGAAAACTGTGCTGGGAGGACGTATTTTAAACAAAGAAAGTAAAAAGTAATCTACGTAATTTTCATTAGCAGTCATCCACTTTTTTTTAACTAAGCAAGTTTTCGGTACTAACTACAGTACATGTAAGCTCTCCTTATACATATTTATTTCATCAGCTCCGGTGTTACAAAAATTTCATCATTTTCACTATAGAGAGAATATACTTTGTGTCTACTACGTTCCTGTAATGAGTATTACTTAGTGGAGTGTAGGATGGTGAGTGAGCTTTTAGGTGTTCAGAGGAAGGACTGATAAGTGTGTCTAGTCATTACTGTCATGTTCCTCCTATTACATATTCTCAAAGTGTTTTAAAAATTTCGCTGGAACTTGTTATTCCCATACCTGTGATTCATGTCTCTGATGTGAGATATTATCGTTTTAGATACTATGCAAATCTCAAATACGTAATCTGGGTGCAGGATGGTGTGTGTGTGTGTGTGTGTGTGTGTGTATGTGTATGTGTGTGTGTGTGTGTGTGTGTGTGTGTGAGTGCAGTTAGGTGATAAGAGAAGGGGGAGATAAGTGTCGTTAGTCCTAATTGCTTTCTTGTTTCTCCTATCATTTTTAATGTGTTTTGAAAATATTTTGTTTCTGATATCCAACAGGTCATTTAAGAGTTTTCTAATTTCTATCGTTCTCTGAGTGCTGCTTTCCTTAAGAACGAGGTGTGTGCTATTGCTGACACTTTTTTTCCAGTTCCTTTGACTCTTATCCTTGATGTGATGTGATATAGTTTCAGGTAATATGCGAATGTCAAACAGTTTGGGTATGGGATGGTGTGAGTGAGTCATTAGGTGGTAAGAGGAATGGCAGATAAGAGCGTCTAGTCATAATTGCTTGTCTTGCTCCCCCTATTGTTTTCACCGTGGAATATTTGGTTTCTGATATCCACCAGGTTATTTAGATGCTTATTTCCTATTTTTTTATTTGAGTTTTGCTTTTTGGAAGGATGAGGTGTATACTTTTGCTGACACTTGTTATTTACATACCTTTGAATCTTGTTCCTGATGAGAAGTGTTACAGTTTTAGTTAGGTAGCTAGTTAGCTACTTGCATGTTCCGTGGACAATTTTGCATGACGAACGACAATTAAATGTAATTTGTAAATATGGCTACATGCTGAAAATTTTTAAGTGTGTTTCACCATACAAATGTGAAATGAGGTATTCCACACTTGCGACTGAGATGCTGTCTGCTTTTCTGTGAAATATTCTGGTGCTCATGAGCAACACCTCTCGTTTTTTTTTTTTTTTTTAACTGTCAAATTCCTGGATTCCTAATGTTTTAATATGTACTTTTTCTTAGTTCAGTGCCTTTTTTGTGCTGCATTGTGTGTTTTCCGAATATGTTACTTACAGTATGTAGGCACCCTAGTATTTAGATAAGTCTTTTTCTGCTATATAGCATATATTCTTAATCGAAAAATAAAGCTTTTCATCCCTCCAACAATCATCTTGTAGTTTTCCACTGAAAGCAGCAAACCCTTGTTTCACATTCAAGAAGCAATGATAGCAAATTTACCCTCTCTAAGATGGCTCTCATTTATGTTGCTTATTATCTGCACAGTGTTTCTTGCCATATTGCCATTTTGTAGCGTTTGGTGAGAAATATTTGAATGTGCTATGTTGAACCTGCTTTAAAAGTTAATTGTTAATGGACAAGGGTATCATGTTTGTATTTCCTTCATGTGTCATGAATTTGGATTGTCTTGTTTTTCTTCCTCTATTTGTGTTAAAGCTATTTTCGTGTAGAAATCTGTTGGTGAGATATGATCTCCCATTTGAAAACTTAAATCCATTATCTTCCCTACATATTGTGCTGTGCCCATTAGCACAATAATTGAGAACCACACCGTTAATATTTAAGATGTTTTGTAGAAGAAACTTGCTATCTAGAGAGGAAAATGTGATACAGTTTTAGTAATTATTACCATCTGTCCCTACTTTAACAATAACGAGGCTGTTGCATCAATCATTATGTCTTTGAAACGAACAAAGCAAAGGAAAACAATTGTTAGAATAATGCTGGACTGTTTCATGCAATTCATAGATACACTCCTGGAAATGGAAAAAAGAGCACATTGACACCGGTGTGTCAGACCCACCATACTTGCTCCGGACACTGCGAGAGGGCTGTACAAGCAATGATCACACGCACGGCACAGCGGACACACCAGGAACCGCGGTGTTGGCCGTCGAATGGCGCTAGCTGTGCAGCATTTGTGCACCGCCGCCGTCAGTGTCAGCCAGTTTGCCGTGGCATACGGAGCTCCATCGCAGTCTTTGACACTGGTAGCATGCCGCGACAGCGTGGACGTGAACCGTATGTGCAGTTGACGGACTTTGAGCGAGGGCGTATAGTGGGCATGCGGGAGGCCGGGTGGACGTACCGCCGAATTGCTCAACACGTGGGGCGTGAGGTCTCCACAGTACATCGATGTTGTCGCCAGTGGTCGGCGGAAGGTGCCGTGCCTGTCGACCTGGGACCGGACCGCAGCGACGCACGGATGCACACCAAGACCGTAGGATCCTACGCAGTGCCATAGGGGACCGCACCGCCACTTCCCAGCAAATTAGGGACACTGTTGCTCCTGGGGTATCGGCGAGGACCATTCGCAACCGTCTCCATGAAGCTGGGCTACGGTCCCGCACACCGTTAGGCCGTCCTCCGCTCACGCCCCAACATCGTGCAGCCCGCCTCCAGTGGTGTCGCGACAGGCGTGAATGGAGGGACGAATGGAGACGTGTCGTCTTCAGCGATGAGAGTCGCTTCTGCCTTGGTGCCAATGATGGTCGTATGCGTGTTTGGCGCCGTGCAGGTGAGCGCCACAATCAGGACTGCATACGACCGAGGCACACAGGGCCAACACCCGGCATCATGGTGTGGGGAGCGATCTCCTACACTGGCCGTACACCACTGGTGGTCGTCGAGGGGACACTGAATAGTGCACGGTACATCCAAACCGTCATCGAACCCATCGTTCTACCATTCCTAGACCGGCAAGGGAACTTGCTGTTCCAACAGGACAATGCACGTCCGCATGTATCCCGTGCCACCCAACGTGCTCTAGAAGGTGTAAGTCAACTACCCTGGCCAGCAAGATCTCCGGATCTGTCCTCCATTGAGCATGTTTGGGACTGGATGAAGCGTCGTCTCACGCGGTCTGCACGTCCAGCACGAACGCTGGTCCAACTGAGGCGCCAGGTGGAAATGGCACGGCAAGCCGTTCCACAGGACTACATCCAGCATCTCTACGATCGTCTCCATGGGAGAATAGCAGCCTGCATTGCTGCAGAAGGTGGATATACACTGTACTAGTGCCGACATTGTGCATGCTCTGTTGCCTGTGTCTATGTGCCTGTGGTTCTGTCAGTGTGATCATGTGATGTATCTGACCCCAGGAATGTGTCAATAAAGTTTCCCCTTCCTGGGACAATGAATTCACGGTGTTCTTATTTCAATTTCCAGGAGTGTACTTCTAATGATTTGCTTGTGCTCATAGGATTAGTGAGAGTTATCAATAATCTTTTTTCCACTTTTATTGTTTGCAATTTACTTCAGTTAATATATTTGAAATATGTTATGGATGTACATTATTATTTATCAAACATTGAACATCGCATAGTCGCAGGTATGGAAATGGTAAATGTAGGTGCATATAAGTTTTCAGCACATGTAAGTAGAGACACTATGGAGAGAGGAGGAGTTCCCATGTATGTTAGAATCAGTCATAGTGTGAAAAGTTTGGAAACTAAAAATTTAGCCTAGAGCAACACTTAGAAGTATGTGCATGTGAGCTTGAACTAAATAAAGGCATTTTTATAATTGGAGCCATGTGTAGGTCCCCATTTGGAAATTGTCTACTATTTTTGAAGAAATTGGATTCTTTGTTGTGCTACCTGTCAGACAAAGGAAACCAAATTATTGTTTGTTGGGATTTCGACATTGATCTTCTAAAAGAGTCAGATAGAAAGCTTGACCTTAAAGTATTACTTGGTTCTTTCAATTTGACATCAGTTATTGATCTTCCTACTCATGTGGTACAGGAAAGCAGAACGCTGATATGTGACGTTTTCATAGACCAAGATAAATTTAATCAAATGAAAACTTTTCCTGTTAAGAATGGTCTGTTTGATCATGATGTGCAGCTAGTTGCAGTATATGACATAGCTCCATACAGTATTGCAAATCAGTCCTCCTAAACAGTGCATTCCATTGACGATTTAACACTTCAAAATTTTAGGGAAAGCCTGCAACAGTTAACCTATTTCGTGATACCTTTGTTAGTATATTTGAAAAAAGTTTGCTTAAGAAAACAGTGGAATATAATTGTAAGAAACCATGTAAAAATCCATAGGTTACTAAAGGGGTAAAAATATCTTGTAAACAGAAAACGAAAATGTATCTCATAGCTAGGAGGACTAATGATCTTGAAACAATGTAACATGGTAAATAATACTGCACTGTATTAAGAAAAGTTATTAAAAAGTCCAGAAGTATGTGCATTATGTCTGAGATTAGCACATCTGACAATAAAATTAAAATAATTTGGAATATTGTGAAAAGGGAAACAGGCCAACCAAGAGCACAGGAAGATTGTATTTCTATCAAACACAATGAGAAGTTTGTTAACAAGAAGTCAGAAGTAGAAAACAACTTTAATAATCATTTTTTAAGTGTTGTAGAGAAAATAGGTTCCAGCTATTCATTAGAAAATGAAAGGCAGTATATGGGAAAGGCAGTACCTACGTAATTTGATAAAACTGAAATTCAACCTACCTCTCCTACTGAAATTGGGAAAATAATAAATTCACTCAAAATTAAAAGCTCACTTGGAACTGATGGCATTTCCAATGAAGAACTAAAAGCTTTTCCCAACAAATAAGTAGGATTCTCAGCCACATATTCAGTAGCTCCCTGAAACAGGGAATTTTTTCAGATAGACTGAAATATGTTATTGTTGAACTATTGCATAAAAAAGGGGATAATCTGATGCTAACAACTACTACTCAATCTCACTTCTGACAGATTTATCCAAAATTTTTGAAAATATAATGTATTCAAGACGAGCATCACATATTTGTAAAAATGAAATACTAACGAAATGTCAATTTGGTTTTCGGAAAGGCATTTCAACAGAAAATGGTATATATGCTTTTGCTTATCAAATATTAAATGCAGTGAATAACTGAACATAACCCATTGGGAAATTTTTTGAGCTCTCAAAGGCTTTTGATTGTGTGTATCATGAAATTGTTCTAGATAAGCTTAAATATTGTGGTATGAGTGAGACATTGTACAAGTGGTCTAATTCATACTTAACTGAAAGAATGAAGAAGGTTAAAATTAACAGTACAGATAGTCTCAAAAACCAGCAGTGTCATCTAACTGGGGAGGTATCAAGAGTGGTGTCCCACAGGGTTCAGTCTTGGGTCCCTTATTGTTCTTAATATATATTAACGACTTGCCACTCTACATTCATGAACATGCGAAGTTAGTTCTTTTTGTTGATGATACAAGTATAGTAATCACACCCAAGAAGCAAGAATCAGCTGAGGAAATTGCAAATAATGTCTCTCAGAAAATTGTTGAGTGGTTCTCTGCTAATGGACTCTCACAAAATTTTTAGATAACACAGTTCATACAAGTCTGTAGTGCAAATGCCATAACATCATTGATATGAACAGTAGTCTGTTGCTAAGGTTGAATACTCAAAATTTCTGGGTGTGTGCATTGATGAGAAATTGAATTGGAAGAAACACATCGATGATCTGCTGAAACAGTTAGGTTCAGCTACTTATACTATCAGGGTTATTGGAAATTTTGGTGGTAAACATATCAGTAAATTAGCCTACTATGCCCATTTCCATTCACTGCTTCGATATTGCATCATATTTTGGGGCAATTCATTAAGAGAGAAAGTATGCATTGCACAAAAGCGTGTAATCAGACTAATAGCTGGAGCCCACCCAAGGTTGACTTGCAGACATTTATTTAAGGAACTCTGGATATTCACAGTATCTTTGCAATACATACATTCACTTATAAAATTTGTCAATAATAACCCAGCCCAACTCAAAAATAACAGTGAAGTCCGTAGTTACAACACTAGAAGAATGGATGATATCCACTATTCTGGATTAAATCTCACTTTGGCACAGAAAGTGGTGAATTACGCTGCCACAGAAATCTTTGGTCATTAGCCAATAGCCAATGAATATTTAAAAGCAAATTAAAGGAATTTCTGAATCACAACTCCGTCTACTCACTATATAAATTCTTAGATAAGCAGTAGTAACTGTAAAAAGTTATTAATTAATTATTTTGTGTAAAGGAAACTTATATTCAGGTGACACTTTCCACATCATTACGATATGTCGTATTCATGATCTATGGAACAAGGATTAATAAATGTATGTATGTATGTATGTATAGATGTGTAAGCTGCATATTCTACAATTTTGTTTGTGTCAATGTTACGAAAATAAAACTGTGTCAGTGTAGATGAAAACTTTGGTACAATTGAAGGTGTCACAGGAAGAAAATGCTAGCCATCAACTAAGGATTAAACTGATAAGTGTATCTGTTGTTTTTCAACACACAGCGTTCTGGGAGGTAGCAGTTTCATGTGTACCGTCAGAATGCACTACCTAATCTGTTTATTTCCTTGTCTCTAAAATTAACGAAACACATAACATACAATAACTCAAAATATTCTGTTGTTAATTAGCACTGTCTTCCGCCATCTGGTTCAGTATCATATGTTATTTTACATCTGATACTTTTGAAAAAAAGGAAAATGCTGTAAGTCTCAGTAATGTCATTTCTTAAAGCTCGACAGCTTTTTGTGTTTGGAATTTTTCGTCAGCCAAAGTTATGTTAAGCACAAAAAATCTTCATGATTCTATATCTGACAGCTGAAAACAGTAAATGCCTCAGCATTTTTCCCCGAGATAAGGAAACAGCTCACAGTAATTTCATTTATAGTGAAGCTCGATCGTCTTAATATCTTTTACTGTCTTACATTTATCCATTTCTGAAACGATGTTAGCGCAACGATTTGGTGGAGGGCAGGGTTGACGCTAAGTGCCTCGCCTAGACTGCGTGACGTCATAGAGCTTAACTCAGCAGACACAATGCTTTTAACTCGCAACTGGGCATGTAGGTACTGACGAGAATTGTGTCTTCTGCTGGAACCTGGTAGTATGAAGTCTTACTGACTACTAATCGTACAGCAAAATTTAAGATCAGTTCTAGACATAAATATTATAATGGCTTGTTTGTGTGATTTAGTCTCCTCTGCATAACAGTCCTCATTTCACACAAAATGCTAGGCCTTATGCAACTGACAGTCATTTTGACATGCTTTTATATTTATTGTAAACCAGCACAGTTGTAACAAATTATTAGTAGACCTATGCACTTTTTATCATTGTATGATAAATAACTGTAAGATTCCATAATAATGGTTCACAGTAGAAGATGTAGTTCTCGTTTGTACATACACATTCAGTTACGAGTTAACAGCTGCAGCTTTGCAGGTTTTTTGCTGATTTGAGTGAACGAGTGAGTGAGTTAGGTCTACCTTAGTGATATACGTGCCGCAGTCCGTCTTTCTTGTGGGCCCTGGTCACGCGGCAGGATGGAGCTGCTACGACCCAAACTCCCCTTCTCCTAACGCATCGTTTCGGCTCTCTCTGCCTGGTGGCAGCGGACGTAATCGTAGGTATATAAGCGGGAAATAGAGCCAGAGCCGCCCTTCACCCCCGTCCCCCCCACCAAAAAAAAAAAAAACTGTAGCAGCTGAGGTTTAGTACAAAAAATCTCGCTAACTGTGGGTTTTATCATTGTCAACTTCTTCCATAATGAACGTCTCCGTGTAAGTGTATATTTTAACATCCGCTGTCACCCCTTATTATTTTCCTGTGTCCCCCTTTTTATCGCCTTATGTATGTATTATTTTCATCTTTTTATTAAATGTATCACTCGGCAGAAGAGTGGCGGATTGTGCTACAGCCAACCATCCCCCGCCCATATGGGCCAGGGTAAGCCGTAGTGGCTGGCGATAAGGTGTTGGACTTGCATCGCTGATATTGATATTCAGATGTCCTGTTATCTCTGGTTGCACCCCCAGTGGGTTTTCCGGGTGAACGTGTGAGGAGTGTGTCTCCGGTCTGCGTTCAATGAGCCAATTTCTGTTAAAAACAAACCCGAGTCCCTAACTGTGGTGCATGGGCCTCGCCGTGCTCGCCGCCCCTGTGTTTTGGCATGTGCCGGATGTACGGTGCAGGTCATTGGGCGCTTTGAGGAGCAAAATTGTGGTGGGTTCGTCGTCATACGCTGAACAACTTCCCAGTTCATAATTTGTAAGTTCCAAGTTACATATGACTTTTATTCTTTGTTTAACTCAAAAGATTGTTGAAACTTATTGTGGCATGGGTAGCTGTGGGAGATGATTCTGAACTTGGCTCCACAGTGGCTATTTTAAGGAGGCTGATGTTCCTCATTCCGTTTTTGATCATCTGTGGATTGTGTGTTTTAAGTGGTTTTCATGCATATTTTAACTTGTTTCAGGACATATTGTCAGCTTTGCGACTGGCTGAGGTTGTGTACGTGCCTGGCAGCCGTAGAGTTAGTGGTGTAACGATTTGTCAAGACAGCATTTGGTATGTTTATTTAATGTTGAAAGTGCCTTATGGCAACTGGAAGTGATCTCTAAGTTTCCTGCTAGTTAACTGGGAGATGGGTAATGTTAGAGTATTGCTCCTAAAGAATTTTAGGGGCATGCTTATTATATATTCCAGTGTGGCTGTGATTTGACCTCGTTTTCATTGCAATCTGTTTGTGCTGCAGGCCATTTGTTAAGACTGCTCGTTCCCTGGCGTCGGCGCAGTTATGGATTCTTGTCAGGACCACTCATTGTGGGACTGGTCGGGTTATATAGAAATATATACCCCCTGGTATGTGACCATGTGCACAAGCCATGGGGAGTGAACACTCGTAGTGGCTGCCGGCTGTAACGTTATTGCTTCCAAACACTGCTGTAGGCCTTAACGCGGTTCTCTAAAGTTAAGTGCCATTTGGGAATCATTCTGAGTCATTATATCCATCAGTTATGTGAGTCCACCATGTTAATATTGGCGTTTCTGCAAGTCATTTTATTGGTTGAGTTATTACTAGCCCTTCTTATTTAACATTTATGTTAATCATTTGTGTATCTTTAATCGACGTGCAACTTATTATTCCTGCGCGCAAGTTTTGCAACCTTGGATGGCCCACTTTGTATTTTCAGTATAAATATGTTTCACTGTGGACCTTTATGTGGGCAGTTCAGTCTTATTAAGCTTTAAGATCTCTTTGTTCTTTACGAAGTTCTGGTATTATGTGCCTGTGTAACTTTGGTTGGAAGTGTATAGTGTTATTAGTCTCTTGAGACATGGTTAAACAAGAACGATTGTTTGTCATTGATTATTCACCATGCCTACTATCAATGATTTTGGTTGTGGATGCAAAATAATATGAGTCTCAATAGTGTTTATGTAATTCAATCAAAGTGGAGGTTTGCATATTGCATCAGTAAGAGGGCAACTGTCCGAATTGAGGTTTACAAACAAAGTCTGTTTTGAGTCAAAATTGTAAAACAATAACGAGCTTGTCCATCACCAGTGATTCCAAGCTTCCTATTTCCTTTAAATAACAGGGTTGAGATTGTCAATTTGATTTTCTAAAGAATTGGGTATTGTCACGGTCCAAAGGGAATGAAATCACAATAAAAGAAGAAAAACAGAGCTGGCAGTCAATAGTTTTACTCCTGACGACGTTGGAAGAGCTAGCCGTCGACATCTCGAGAATTTTATTGGAATTGGCGCGGTTTAAAAACTGCGAAGATTTTATCCAGTCATGCCGCCGCGAAAGAATCCGAGGACACTCGACAAGAAGATTTCCAACGTACAGACAAGAAAACGCAATCAATGTCCCGTATGACTGTCTCGATTCATGGGGTTATAATTTACCCTGTTCAAGAAGGAGTGTTGTGTTGTGGAATTACTTGCGAAGCACCTAAAAGATGGAACTTCAAACCTGTTATCTTTCTTGCAAATGTATGGGGTCAGCTGTTTTTGTTCTAGAGTATCTTCACAGAACTTATACATGTCCCAGATACTGCCCCAGGCGGGTGTAAAATGAATGAGCACAACAGAAAATACTGAACACAAAAGTAAAGATTTGCCCCTGTCTAACTACTCCCTGAAGCAGATCTTACGATATCTTAATGGTGATATTATTTCCTCCTTCTTGCTCTTTAACACATAAATTATAGAAAAACATAAATGAATGATTAAGGGAACTAGCAGTAATGATAAATGTTGTTTCTGCTTATACATTTATTGTAGTTTAAAGCCCCTTTATATATTACAAATGTTCGTATATCAATGTCCAATGGGCGTAAAGAGATACTAATGAATTTCCTAACCAGTGTTATAGATGAATTGCAAAAATCTGCCCCTTTTTATGGCTCTGTGATCTAACATAAATAACTCGAGATGACTGACATCATCTACGTACCAAACACCAGAAGACAAAACTTTCGAAGATGATCTACTATAGTGTGCAACCTCAGTGGAATTAAAACTTACGTAATCACATCTGTTCAGCTTTATAGCCAAAATAAGATGGAGCAATATCACCATATATACTGCATATGGTGCATCGTAGTGATGGTTCTCGTACACGTCTGTGACGATGGAAGAACTCCAACCACAAAATAAAAACTCTTTCAAACACTAGAACGGCAGAAGGCGGTCCTCTGACTAGTGTAATCTAATACTGTCTTCTCCTCTCTGAATTCTACAGACTTGAAATGCGAACTCCCAGCCACAAGGACGGAATTCAGATAACGTCTCAATGTGAGTGTAGGCAGAATAAGTGCTCTCAATCACAGAATGCTGCATACTCAACAACGACCCCCTACCCCAGAGGCGAAGTACAGATTCGTGCAAGTTCGCAACAGTACAGTGCCTAACCGTTCTAACTATAAAATCTCCTGAGAGCAAAGACAGCAAGAATGTCTGTACCAACAAAAGATGGTAGTGAGCGATCGTCAAACACAGGCGCTCAAAACAGAAGAACTCTTTCTCTCCACCGCTGGCTTCCCAGCAAAGCTCGGCTGCCGTCCCTCGTAAAAGCAGAAGGCTAATCATATTTTCGAAACCTTGGAATGTTCTCCCTCTCTACAGAATCTTCCAAATGCTGACCAACCATGTTTCGTCTTTCGTCGTCCAGCACAGAAAGTTTAAGAGGAAATGCCTATTCTCGTTAATTAGGAATTCATACAACAGTACGCTTCTCAGAGTAAAAATCCTCAGAAATCGTACAGCCAGCATGATTTGCAAGGAAGTGCTTCCTTGTTCGTCTCTGCTGCATCCAAGATCTGAATTATTATCCGGTTAACCTTCTGGCTACAACACCCGTTGGCCGCTGCTGTATTGTGCTTCAGTGCTCAGATGCCCCATCCATCCCTCTTGGGTTACTTCCTGTGTTAAGCAGAACCAACACACCTGTGTGGGCTTTTCCATACAGGACCAGAATTAAGCTTGCCATTTCATTTACACAGGTGTTCCAACCTCTACTAGTATATTCAATCATTCATTACGTCATTTTGATAATAAAGACAATCCATCACCTTTCATGCAGTAAGCATTAACAACTATTACAAGGTGTACGTGACAGTGTCAGTCTTCCTTAAACATTCATACATATGATGTACAATCTATCGAATGCTACCTAATTCCGATGCTTGTAAGGTGCGAAATTATAGCCACGTTACCATACCCCCGCCTAGTGAACTATTTTGTACTAGGATGGGGTAATTCTTATAGTATTAAATCATCCAGTAAAAAGTAATATAACCTTCAATTTACTGTATAACCGAAATAATAAGAATATGAGGGCAGAGGAACAACTGAATGATGATATGTTCTTCTACAGTCATTCTGCAGTCATTTATTATTATTACATGTTTATTATTTAATTTGTCTGCTCCTAATGTTTGAAACATTTTTCAACATTTTTCGAGACGTGACGGTTGGAATATGCAATAACACTCAAAATAACCCATGATATCAAACGAAATTTAAATAACATTACAGATTTGTATGGTCTTTCAAAAATGGCAGTTGCCATCTTTCTTTAGACTTAAGGCCCATGTTCTCTGTCATTTAACCATACCTAACATATAAGTTGAGGCAAGAAATATTGAAGTATCCTAATCTTTTCTTCCAATAAATTACATGTGCTTCATTAGGCATTAATATGCAGAACAAGCAGTTCCATCAATTATTCTAGAGGTTATCTATTGCTCATTATACAATTATATAAAATTCTTTGAAACATCCTGCATAATTTTACTTGGTCATATTTATGCTGTTGGCTTGCATTTTAAGTAACATCATTTCACAAACTGATCTAGTGTTTCCCTAATGTGTGTACTTTTTAACCATTTCAAAAATCTTATGTTCTAAAGCATTCTTTGACAGACTGCACTTTCATTTACTGTGACAACTAATAGTTGTAATATGAGTTCGGATCGACCACCAATATTAATTAATGTTCGTGTTCACAGCGTATAAAAATAAAATACATTAAAATGTTAAACCCACAGCACCATTATCAAAGAGAATAACATATAATAATTTTACATGAATAATACACACATATTTTCTGAAGACTACCCTGAAAATAAGTACATTATGTTTACGAAAATGATAAAAGTATCAGAAATTGTTAGTTTGTGGGTCTTACTATTTAGTAGTCATAAATTATACGCCTTTATTATCGAGAGTCACACACTGATTCGGAACTCACAACACCCTTTCATCTTCATTTGTGTATGCATATGGAAGCTACAGTTCTTGTCATTTTAGTAGTCGAAGATTGCTTGAGATCGGTAATAGTGGCTTTGCAAGTCAGTCTTTGGACCCTCAGTCCATTTTTCATCCTGTCAGGTTAGAAGTCTCTCACAGAGCTGATAATGCGGAAGGATCCTCAGAACATACAGCAAGGTAAGTGGGTGTATGTTTTGAAACAGCCAAGTTTTTGTCGAATTTGCACACAGTATGAGAGATGTAGAGCCAGGTAGGCCCTTTGTAGGTCACCTAAAATTCTTCTGCATCAGCTAAAAGAAGTGTAATGGTATGTAGGCTTCCGTTTTTCGTGTTTCTTCTTTTTACTATGTTTGTCTTCCTACTCTTCTGTTCTTCATGTCACTTCTTTCTCCCGATACAAATATTGTATTTTGGATAAGGATATCGCTAATTGTGTACAGGTAGGTTATATGTTTGGTGTAATTATACATGGAACTTGAGTCATGCATGTGACAGATTTCACAGAAGTCACTGCCGGGTAATTGAATGCTACAGACTATGATGTTTATCAGCCTCTGTCCGGCAGAGAACAGCAGAAGGAAAAGCAAATAGATTTCACTGTTACGTGCAGCTATTAGCAGTTGCGCTGTAGGATTAGCTAACTGTATCATGTGTTCAGTTTGTTTATGTAGTCTCCATCATGTAATGCAACGGTGGAGACAAGTCATTAGTGGCAGTCTAAACACCCATCTTGATCCAACTAATCACAGGTGCTGCTTATTACCTCCTCAGTCATCGTCTGCCGCCCCAGGTGTTCAGGCAATCGCATTTGAATAGGCCTGCTGTTTGCCGAAGTCTGTGACATGGCTTCAGCTTGCCGATGGGGTCCCTTGCTTCTGCTTTTCTCTCCAGCCGTGCTGCTAGCCTCCTGATCCATCTGCACATCACATTTTTGCTTCCAGTGTGTCTTTCAAAAGTTTTTTTGAGGAACGTGTACTCACTAATACATACAATTAGTTTTCGATTCACAAATACTATACAATAAATAACACAAGATAGTTGACACGTTTCCATTACGAGATATATTTCTTTAAGATGCACTCATCAGTGAGGTCATTTACCTTTACATTTATTGTTGTTGTAGTTGTACAAGCAGCCAAAATGCTCACTTATTTACTCTTATTATTCTGATCAAAATTTCATATAGAAAGTTAATCTTAACTATAAAAGTACATTTTCCTAAAGCTATATAATTTAATTATTAAATATCTGTCAGCACCTGTATACCTATAAAAATACATATTCATTAGTTATCCACATAACAGTGCAATTATGATCATCACCAAATCCCAATGTTAATAATTGGAAATACTACTTGCTAAACTAACTGTTAAACTACTGGCCAGTAGTATGTTTAAAGCAGTCTGACTACAACCCTATTCAAAGTACTACACTATCGTTGGATATCACAAGATTGTCCGATCTCATGGCTCTTGGTTCTGTCGTGGATGTCGTGTGAACATCTGTGAACAATGAAGTGCATGTCTGCACAAAAACATCATGAATGATTAATTAAGTGGGCCTCTTCTTCATGTCATGCTTCGGCATGCTTCCTGTGGACAATCATAAACTACATAGCAAGTTTAGAATGAATTAGTGATACTTTCTTTAATCATAGTGTCACATGACTTCTTTCATGTTTTTACTCAGTAATACCTTTTTCCGGTGCCTCTGCTATTACCGTTATATGTAGTTAACTCTTCCTTTTATGTTACTAAAGTTACATTTCATTTTACTAGTGTTACATACAAGTATAAAGATTTTAGTACGCTATATAAAATCACTGTCTCATCTACACGACTGCCATGCCCTTAATGTCACGTGCTTTGAATGTATAGCATTTATTACTTTTCTTTATTAATTTTTTACGTGTCTGTATCCCTTTATTACACTTTCATTTCATGTTGATGTAACACTCAAACAGTGGTTCAGTGCGCTCATACGCTATTCCACAGAACTGGCCACCATGTATACATTTCTTCTGTTTCTCTGAACAGACATAAATAAAACACTTCTATGTACAAATAATGGTGCGCTTTCACGTAGCCACTTGGAGCAGGGCACCTAGTTAACTCTCGTTCCTCTGAATGGAGACAAATGATACTTGGACGACACACCTGCATGTCACAGCAAACCACTACCAGCAAGTCACTCATTTCGATCCCATTGCTAAACATGGGAAATAGACACTCATTTCATGAAGTAGTTCTAAAATCTTTTCAAAATGCTGTCATTCTCCGACAATACATTCCACATCATGTACAGATAGCACACGTTAAACTCCAAACACCTTTTAAATTGTACACTCAGCTTGCTGTGCACATTGTTATAGCGTACACAAAGAAACATACACTAATTTTCTCACCCTGTACATCCTGCCCTTTTATGCACTGTAGTACCTCTTTTAACATGATAATAGCACCGAAAATATTGGTAAATCTACATATCCCTGCAGTGCAATCACTTAATTTAATTGCTAACTACATAGATTATATTTGCCTTACAAGCTCACTTTAATTCTTTCTATTTATTCCATATGTGTCTTGAGGTGGCTCGCATAATGGAGTCCCAAGGATTTTCTACGTCTACATCTCCATTTATACTCCGCAAACAACGGTGTGTGGCGGAGGGCACTTTACGTGCCACTGTCATTACCTCTCTTTCCTGTTCCAGTCGCATATGGTTCGCGCGAAGAACGACTGCCGGAAAGCCTCCGTGCGCGCTCGAATCTCTCTAATTTTACATTCGTGATCTCCTCGGGGGGTATAAGTAGGGGGAAGAAATATATACGATACCTGAAACTTCCTGGCAGATTAAAACTGTGTGCCCGACCGAGACTCGAACTCGGGACCTTTGCCTTTCGCGGGCAAGTGCTCTACCAACTGAGCTACCGAAGCACGACTCATGCCCGGTACTCACAGCTTTACTTGTGCTAGTACCTCGTCTCCTACCTTCCAAATTTTACACAAGCTCTCCTGCGAACCTTGCAGAACTAGCACTCCTGAAAGAAAGGATACCTCATCCAGAAACGCTCCCTCTCGAAACCTGGACAGCAAGCTACACCGCGATGCAGAGCGACTCCTTGCAGAGTCTGCCACTTGAGTTTTGCGAAACATCTCCGTAGCGCTATCACGCTTACCAAATAACCCTGTGACGAAACGCGCTGCTCTTCTTTGGATCTTCTCTATCTTCTCTGTCAACCCGATCTGGTACGGATCCGACACCGATAAAATACTCAAGTATAGGTCGAACGAGTGTTTTGTAAGCCACCTTCTTTGTTGATGGGCTGCATTTTCTAAGGACTCTCCCAATGAATCTCAACCTGGAACCCGCCTTACCAACAATTAATTTCATATGATCATTCCACTTCAAATCGTTCCGCACGCATACTCCCAGATATTTTACAGAAGTAACTGCTACCAGTGTTTGTTCCGCTATCATATAATCATGCAATAAAGAATCTTTCTTTCTATGTATTCGCAATACATTACATTTGTCTATGTTAAGGGTCAGTTGCCAAGTGCCTATCCACTGCAGATCTTTCTGCATTTCGCTGCAATTTTCTAATGCTGCAACTTCTCTGTATACTACAGCATCATCCGCGAAAAGCCGCATGGGACTTCCGACACTATCTACTAAGTCATTTATATATATTGTGAAAAGCAATGGTCCTATAACACTCCCCTGTGGCACGCCAGAGATGACTTTAACTTCTGTAGACGTCTCTCCATTGAGAACAACATGCTGCATTCTGTTTGCTAAAAATTCTTCAATCCAGCCACACAGCTGGCCTGATATTCCGTAGGCTCTTACTTTGTTTATCAGGCGACAGTGCGGAACTGTATCGAACGACTTCCGCAAGTCAAGGAAAATGGCATCTACCTGGGAGCCTGTATCTCATATTTTCTGGGTCTCATGAACAAATAAAGCGAGTTGGGTCTCACACGATCGCTGTTTCCGGAATCCATGTTGATTCCTACAGAGTAGATTCTGCGTTTCCAGAAATGACATGATAAAATGGTTCAAATGGCTCTGAGCACTATGGGACTTAACATCTATGGTCATCAGTCCCCTAGAACTTAGAACTACTTAAACCTAACTAACCTAGGAACATCACACAACACGCAGTCATCATGAGGCAGAGAAAAATGACATGATACGCGAGCAAAAAACATGTTCTAAAATTCTACAACAGATCGATGTCAGAGATATAGTTCTATAGTTTTCCGCATCTGCTCGACGACACTTCTTGAAGACTGGGACTATCTGCGCTCTTTTCAAATAATTTAGAACCTTCCGTTACTCTAGAGACTTGCGGTACACGGCTGTTAGAAGAGGGGCAAGTTCTTTCGCGTACTCTGTGTAGAATCGACTTGGTGTCCCGTCACGTCTAGTGGACTTTCCTCTGTTGAGTAATTTCAGTTGCTTTTCTATTCCTTAGACACTTATTCCGAAGTCAGCCATTTTTTTTCGTTTGTGCGAGGATTTATAGAAGGAACTGCAGTGCGGTCTTCCTCTGTGAAACAGCTTTGGAAAAAGGTGTTTAGTATTTCAGCTTTACGCGTGTCATACTCTGTTTCAGTGCCATCATCATGCCGGAGTGTCTGGATATGCTGTTTCGAGCCACTTACTGATTTAACGTAAGAGCAAAACTTCCTAGGATTTTCTGTCAAGTTGGTACATAGAATTTTACTTTCGAATTCACTGAACGCTTTACGCATAGCCCTCCTGACGCTAACTTTGACATCGCTTAGCTTCTGTTTGTCTGAGAGGTTTTGGCTTCTTTTAAACTTGCAGTGAAACTCTCTTTGCTTTCGCAGTAGTTTCCTAACTTTGTTGTTGAACCACGGTGGGTTTTTCCCGTGCCTCAGTTTTACTCGGCACGATGTTGTCTGTAACGCATTTTACGAATGCCTTGAACTTTTTCCATAAACACTCAACATTGTCAGTGTCGGAACAGAAATTTTCGTTTTGATCTGTTTTGATGCGGCCCGCCACAAATTCCTTTCCTGTGCTAACCTCTTCATCTCAGAGTAGCACTTGCAACCTACGTCCTCAATTATTTGCTTGATGTATTCCAATCCCTGTCTTCCTCTACAGTTTTTGCTCTATACAGCTCCCTCTAGTACCATGGAAGTCATTCCTTCATGTCTTAGCAGATGTCCTATCATCCTGTCCCTTCTCCTTATCAGTGTTTTCCACATATTCCTTTCCTCTCCGATTCTGCGTAGAACCTCCTCAATCCTTATCTTATCAGTCCACCTAATTTTCAACATTCGTCTATAGCACCACATCTCAAATGCTTCGATTCTCTTCTGTTCCGGTTTTCCCACAGTCCATGTTTCACTACCATACAATGCTGTACTCCAGACGTACATCCTCAGAAATTTCTTCCTCAAATTAAGGCCGGTATTTGATATTAGTAGACTTCTCTTGGCCAGAAATGCCTTTTTTGCCATAGCGAGTCTGCTTTTGATGTCCTCCTTGCTCCGTCCGTCATTGGTTATTTTATTGCCTAGGTAGCAGAATTCCTTAACTTCATTGACTTCGTGACCATCAATCCTGATGTTAAGTTTCTCGCTGTTCTCATGTCTACTACTTCTCATTACCTTCGTCTTTCTCCGATTTACTCTCAGACCATAGTGTGTACTCATTAGACTGTTCATTCCATTCAGCAGATCAGTTAATTCTTCTTCACTTTCACTCAGGATAGCAATGTCATCATCGAATCGTATCATTGATATCCTTTCGCCTTGTATTGTAATTCCACTCCTGAACCTTTCTTTTATTTCCAACATTGCTTCCCCGATGTGCAGATTGAAGAGTAGGTGCGAAAGGCTACAGCCCTGTTAACACCCTACTTAATACGAGCACTTCGTTCTTGTTCGTCCACTCTTATTATTCCCTCTTGGTTGTTGTACATATTGTATATGACCCGTCTCTCCCTATAGCTTACCCCTACTTTTTTCAGAATCTCAAACAGCTTGCACCATTTTATATTGTCGAACGCTTTTTCCAGGTCGACAAATCCTATGAACCTGTCTTGATTTTTCTTTAGCCTTGCTTCCATTATTAGCCTTACCGTCAGAATTGCCTCTCTCGTCCCTTTACTTTTCCTAAAGCCAAACTGATCGTCACCTAGCGCATTCTCAATTTTCTTTTCCATTCTTCTGTGTATTATTCTTGTAAGCAGCTTCGATGCATGAGCTGTTAAGCTGATTGTGAGATAATTCTCGCACTTGTCAGCCCTTACCGTTTTCGGAATTGTGTGTATGATGCTTTTCCGAAAGTCAGATGGTATGTCGCCAGACTCATATATTCTACACACCAACGTGAATAGTCGTTTTGTTGCCACTTCCCCCAATGATTTGAGAAATTCTGATGGAATGTTATCTATCCCTTCTGACTTATTTGACCGTAAGTCCTCCAAAGCTCTTTTAAATTCCGATTCTAATACTGGATCCCCTATCTCTTCTAAATCGACTCCTGTTTCTTCTTCTATCACATCAGACAAATCTTCACCCTCATAGAGGCTTTCAATGTATTCTTTCCACCTATCTTCTCTCTCCTCTGCATCTAATAGTGGAATTCCCGTTGCAGTCTTAATGTTACCACCGTTGCTTTTAATGTCACCAAAGGTTGTTTTGACTTTCCTGTATGCTGAGTCTGTCCTTCCAACAATCATATCTTTTTCGATGTCTTCACATTTTTCCTGCAGCCATTTTGTCTTAGCTTCCCTGCACTTCCTATTTATTTCATTCCTCAGCGACTTGTATTTCTGTAATCCTGATTTTCCCGGAACATGTTTGTACTTCCTCCTTTCATCAACCAACTGAAGTATTTCTTCTGTTACCCATGGTTTCTTCGCAGCTACCTTCTTTGTACCTATGTTTTCCTTCCCAACTTCTGTGATGGCCCTTTTTAGAGATGTCCATTCCTCTTCAACTGTACTGCCTACTGCGCTATTCCTTATTGCTGTATCTATAGCGTTAGAGAACTTCAAACGTATCTCGTCATTCCTTAGTACTTCCGTATCCCACTCCTTTGCGTATTGATTCTTCCTGACTAATGTCTTGAACTTCAGCCTACTCTTCATCACTACTGTATTGTAATCTAAGTCTATATCTGCTCTTGGGTACGCCTTACAATCCAGTATCTGATTTCGGAATCTCTGTCTGACCATGATGTAATCTAATTGAAATCTTCCCGTATCTCCCGGCCTTTTCCAAGTATACCTCCTCCTCTTGTGATTCTTGAACAGGGTATTCGCTATTACTAGCTGAAACTTGTTACAGAACTCAATTAGTCTTTCTCCTCTTTCATTCCTTGTCCCAAGCTCATATTCTCCTGTAACCTTTTCTTCTACTCCTTCCCCTACAACTGCATTCCAGTCACCCATGACTATTAGATTTTCGTCCCCCTCTACATACTGCATTACCCTTTCAATATCCTCATACACTTTCTCTATCTGTTCATCTTCAGCTTGCGACGTCGGCATGTATACCTGAACTATCGTTGTCGGTGTTGGTCTGCTGTCGATTCTGATTATAACAACCCGGTCACTGAACTGTTCACAGTAACACACCCTCTGCCCTGCCTTCCTATTCATAACGAATCCTACACCTGTTATACCATTTTCTGCTGCTGTTGATATTACCCGATACTCATCTGACCAGAAATACTTATCTTCCTTCCACTTCACTTCACTGACCCCTACTATATCTAGATTGAGCCTTTGCATTTCCCTTTTCAGATTTTCTAGTTTGATCTGTTAGGTAGTCTGAAATCTGCCTCCCATTACTCTTGCTAAACAGATAAACCTTCCTCCCGTTTTTATATTCCTATTTACTTCCATATTCAGGGATGCTGCAACGGCCTTATGATCACTGATTCCCTGTTCTGCGCTTACAGAATCGAAAAGTTGGGGTCTGTTTGTTATCCGTAAGTCCAAGATGCTATCTCCACGAGTTGGTGCTCTGTTTAATTACTCCAGGTAATTTTCGGATTGTGCACTCAGTATAATGTCACTCGATGCTCTGTTCCTACCACACGTCCTAAACGTCTGAGTCATCTTATGTCACAGACTCAATTTCAACCGCATTTACATGCGCTAGTCTTCTTATATGTACAAGGCTGCTGTATCTCTTGAAGAACTTTAGACATAGCTTCATTTGTTTATTGGACAAAATGTAAGACTTAATTAAGACCTTTTGTCCAACTACAAACTACCTTAAGAGCACCTTTTGGTCAGTGTGCACATTGTGCTCATCTACAGTGAACCGAATATTGCACAAAGCCTCCTCAACTATGACTTTATGTTGTCGGCGCGTGCTTTGTGGAACATCGATCAGTCCTCGAATGTAATCTGGAGGGTCCCTATACTTCAGAACCGTAAAAAAATAGGTGGCATCGATGTAGTACTGTTGGGGGAGCTCGTTTATCACATCCTGAAAATCTCTAAGAAATGCATACCACCTAGGATGATTCTTTCCACAGTATAGTCTACATAAATTACCCAAATCTTTCATCGTTCTCCCAGCGGGGTTCGAACTCGGATAAATCTACTAATAAATACGGGCTTGTATACCTTCTTAGTGATCTTTTCAGTACTTCAGATTTATATTGAGGTCCATTATCTGAGATATTGCAATCTACAGTTCCAACTTGGTCTGCACCAGGCTCTACTCACAGTTACACCAGTCGCCCGTTTCATTTTTGGTGTCAACGTCACAAATTTGGATGGCAGCTCCAATACTAAAAATATATTGTGCTGGCCCATCAGTGTGTTGGGTAATGGTCCCGTTACATCCGTCGCTGCCATATGCTTTAGTTTCTCAGGAATAATTGGGTAGAAAGGAGCCTGGGTCCCTACAGTTGTGTATTTCGGCTTTTGGCAGTTTTTACAGATGGCTAGTACTTTCCTTATACGTTTCTCCATGTTTTTAAAATAACAGACACTCCTAATTTTCATAAAAGATTTTCGTGCCTAATATAGGTGTGTTACCATATAATCTCATTCACTAACTCATTTGGTACGCACACAAGCCGGCCGAAGTGGCCGAGTGGTTCTAGGCACTTCAGTCTGGAACCGCGCGACCGCTACGGTCGCAGGTTCGAATCCTGCCTCGGGCATGGATGTGTGTGATGTCATTAGGTTTGTTAGGTTTAAGTAGTTCTGAGTTCTAGGAGACTGATGACCTCAGAAGTTAAGTCCCATAGTGCTCAGAGCCATTTGAAACATTTTTTGAACGCACACAACCCGCAACGACTCGTTAACGTTTGCCCTATAAAACAGAATCCCTTTTCTCAAGAGGTAGTGCTGCTTTATGCGGGCCTCCGTCCGATCCTTCCATTTTTTCCATTATATTGACTAAATCTGGGTCCTTGTCCTGCTCACTCTGGATATTCCGCAACCTTACAGTGACACCGTTTTCAAATGCGACCCTTTTGACGCAGAACAGCGAAAAGTGCTCTTGATCTAAGTCTTCGTCCGTCTCTTCTGTTATACCAATAGGTGAGTGGGACAGGGCGTCAGCAATGACGTTTGTCGGACCATGCACATAGACTTTGAAAACTGGTATTCCTGAATCACAGCTACCCTCTCCCTAGTCTTCCATGTGGAAGTTTAGCTGTTAGGAGAAATTCTAGGGCACTATGGTCCATATAGACTTTTGTTTTTCTACCGAACAAGAAGTATCTAAACTTTTAAATCCCCATACTACTGCAAGGTCTTCAAGTTCGATAACAGAGTAATTTCTGTCACTTTTTCACTTTTAGATAGTACCCTGCTACCAAAAGTGATTGTACTGTGTACTAATTTGCCGCCTTGTTCAGACACCTGAAACAACAGAACTCCCAAATCAGTCTTCGCACCGTAAGGGCCATACAAAAATCCTGTCAGAAGCCAGGATGTGATAAAATAGGAGCACTGACGAGTGCCGCCTTCAAATTATTGAATTCTCTGTCTGCACACTCTTCCCACACCCAGGATGCTCTCTTTGCTGTCAATTGGCAGAATCGGCGAAGAGCTAATGTTTCTACATAGATGAATATTTTAAAAAATTTATTATCCTTAGAACCCCCTCAGATGTTTTCTAGTTGTAGGAGTGGCACAATTTGCAACTGCTGTCATCCTCTCTGGGTGAGGACTAATCTCTTCTCCTGTTATCACGTGTTCCAGAAAGCTAACCCTACTGCTCCAAAAACAAGACTTATCAATATTTGCAGTCACCCCATACCTTTGAAACTGCTTAACACTTCCTCTAAGAGTTTGTTACGTCTCCTCCAGGTATTTTCAGTTATCAATATATCGTCTACATAACACCTGATCTTCTCTTTTAACTCTTCACTCAATCATTTGCTAAAACCCTGATAAATGCAGCTGAAGATATATTAAATTCAAAAGCGAGCCTTTTGAATTGAAAACACCTTTCGGAGGCAATAAAGGCCGTGTCTTTTCGGCAGTCAGGATCGAGCTGTATTTGCAAAAAGCTCGATCAGAAATCAAGTAAGGAAAACACAAAAACCCTGTGAAATCTGTAAAGAAGATCCTCAAGCCTACCAGGGACATCCGTCTCTGGCACAATAATGGTATTTATTTGGAGTGAGTCTCTCAGATCTCAGATCTCGCGGATTCAGTTGCGCCTTCGTCCTCCATTCTTCGTAGTCCACCAAGAACCCTATCCTGGTATGACTTTGGGATGGCATAAGGAGTACCCGCAATGGTCTATGTTTCTTTACTTGAAATTTATATTGATACCATTTAATGCATCCAGTTTTAGGTAAGAAGATCTCTGCGTTATTTTTGAGTGAAGGCTCAAAATTTTGCCTGTCCATATTATCTGTGTTTTCCACATTCTCGAATGTCAATAATCTGCTCGCGTTCTGACTTCAACCCTGCTCTAATCTCATTATTTTTTCTACACCCTTCCCTCTAAACTGCATGTTGGTCCGTGAATTGTAGTTTTAAACAGCTCACCATAATCTGAGGTCTCATTGCCTTCTCATCAAATCTGACTTTTATTTTATTCTCTTTCTTTCAGTTTGTACTTTTACCACTGGACAGGTTTCCTGTTTGGGTAACATTTCGTTTTCATCAAGGAATATCTCCCTCATTCCTCATACTCTATAATTTATGATATTACTTCCGAGATGGTTTATGGGCGCATTTTCGCTAGTGCCCGTCGTCTTGCCTAGTCATTGTTCACCTTTTATGTCATTTTAGCGTACTCGTCCAGGGCTAGTTGGTCTAGTTTCAAATGAATGTTGCCGACTCCTTTTGTTATCCATACCACCCCATCCTTGCTCAGACCGTTACCGAGTTTCGCCACATGATGCGCCATTATTTTATGGCTCCCATCTGCGTTCATGTTGTTGCCTATATACTCTGCTATAGTTCTTCCACTGTACATTGTCCCCAC
This sequence comes from Schistocerca americana, assembly GCF_021461395.2. NCBI lineage: Eukaryota > Metazoa > Arthropoda > Insecta > Orthoptera > Acrididae > Schistocerca > Schistocerca americana. Next base: position 396,858,994 of record NC_060123.1, on the reverse strand, counting down.
TACGATATCTATGGTCCATGTTTTGGTGAGGCGGCCGATTTTCATTGTTTTGCCAATTATGGCCTCTGCTATTCCCTTCGTTATTCTCCCTTCTTTCACTCTGTACTTCTTTCCGCATACGTTTTTCTCGTGCTTGCTGCTCGTTGGAAGCGAACTGCAACTCTCTTAGGATACCTTAGAATCCTTCTTCATCACTTCCAGATCGGCGTTTGCTGGTAGAAAATTGACAACTTCATGCAACACAATCTTATGATCTCAGCTGGAGTGCTTGGGTTGTCTAAATACTGAGTTTCCTTGGTCAAGTTTTCTAAATACTTCACCGGACTAGAGAACCCTGAACTCTCCAAGTCTCTGCTCATCATTATTTCCTGTTTGATCCTTTCCTGTGCCTCCTTGGACCAGTATTTGTTTAAATATGCGTCACGAAACTCTTCGTATGACGTGCACGTTTTTGCAAAGTTCCGCATGCATTCGGCCGTTGTTCCCTCGATAAGCGAACATACGAAGTCCAGTTTGTACATCAGAGGCCAGTGAGGAGGTAATGATAAATCAAACTGTCGAGTAAATATTTTTGGGGGTAAAACATTACCATCGTCTTTGTAATGCTGGAATTTTCGTGCAGAGATAAAATAGTTAAAATTGAAAATTTCATTAGAATTTCTTCCCATTCGGCCTACCACATTTTCACTTGGTGCTAACGTTTCCTGTCTACCGTTATCTTGGGCATCCTCTCTTCTACTCCCTGTCACGTTTTCATCACTGGAAAAATGTCCCGTGGTGGGCAGTAGCGGGTAAAAATTATGAATATGAAATATCTCATCGCTGTTCGCCGTATTCGCAAATTGCCCTGCCTTGTGTAGACGGAGGGGGCCATATCTCTAGGAATATTTCGCTGCTCTGCAGATACGTTTTCAATTTGTAGTTGACGAGCAACTCTTACATTCTGGCACATTCTAGTATCGTCTAAGCTTAGACATGATCGTGCTGAGTTTGAACTGGCTCTTTCGGCTTCTATTATTTCCTAATCGCCTACTATTTCTCTTCTGATATGTAATTTTTGGGTAGGTTGCGACCTGACTTCCTGAGGTAATTGCTTAGTTTCGCTTTATATGTTTTGTTGAAACTGTGAGAGCTCCGCGGTCAATGCCTTATTTGGCGCAATTTCTGTCTTTTGCAGATGCGTTACTTTTACTTGCTTCAAGCGCCTCTGCAACTTCGTTAATGCACTCTACAATTCTTTGTCGTATTTTCTGTCTTCTCTAATGTTTCAAGAACAATCCGCTTTACACCCCTCACTAGTAATTGCGCCTCACTCGCGGTTCTTCTGACCTCCGCAATCTATCGTTCTTGTTTTGTTCGGTGCGTCACTACCTCATTTTTCACTTCTCTCGTTTTATGTTTTATCGACTGAATCTCGACACTAATGTTTTGAATTTTACATCCCATTTCAGCATTAACGTTTTGAATTTTACTTCCCATTTCAGTACTAACGTTTTGAATTTTATCTTTCATTTCACTTCCCATTGCTTTTAGGTATGCAAGGACGCCTGTGATATCTAAATCTTCTCTCCTATTGCTACTATCTCTTCCTCTGTTCTTAGGCGATCTTCTGACCTTTCTCCCTTCCATTTCCTGGTATTCAAGGAAGTTATCACCGCGCGACCCTGATACGCTATGCTGTGATGATGTCACTGACGGCGATTTACTATGATTCTTGGTTGTTTAGCGTTCACTTCGACTCCCTACACTATAGTCCTATACCTTTACAATTGACTCAGTGTGCCTCTGTTCGTCTTCTCTATCAGATTGGCCACCATGGCCCTCACTGTATTTATCATCCTCAAAAAGCTTCCTTGGATCGGTATTCTCCTCACCTGTGCCTTTTGCTTCTAACACAGCCAACTCTTTCTCTCCCCATAGGCTTTCTTGACTACCCCATGTATCGGCCATTTCTATTTTGTTATAACTAGTGATCTTTTGTGCTGCTAAGCGCACATTCGTCCTAGTTCAAATGGCTCTAAGCACTATGGGACTTATCTTCTGAGGTCATCAGTCCCCTAGAACTTAGAACTCTTAAACCTAACTAACCTAAGGACATCACACACATTCATGTCCGAGGCAGGATTCGAACCTGCGACAGTAGCGGTCGCGCGGTTACAGACTATAGCACCTAGAATCACTCGGCCACTCTGGCCGGCTCGTCCTAGTTACCATGGACTGATTCCTGATAACAGTTCCCTCTTAAAAGTACACACAGCTTACACGACCCACATTTCTTATGTAACGGGAACATAACATACAATATCTACAACAAAGAAGCTTAGCTAATGGTAATGTTGTAAACGAGCAGTGTTGTTACAATACAAACGAAATACAACGAAAAATGACATAACATAAATATCAATATATTGCAGCCAGCGGGATGAAGCGCAACGCTTCTGAAAAGAAATACAGTAAATTACACAAATACTATTTTTAATGTTATCGCATGACTACACCACTGCAAACTATGCAAGCAAGCTGGTGATCTCTATCAATAACTCCTAAACATTAAAAATGGGATTTTTTTCCGAAGTTTGAAACCACTTTATGACTACTATCAGAAGACTCTAAGTAGGATCCTTGTAGGGTAAGCCATATCCATGATGCTACTTCAGGTGGGTGTAAAATTAATGTGCACAACCGAAAATACTGAACGCGGAAATGAAGATTTGGCACTGTCTGACTACCCCCTGAAGCAGGTCTCAGGATCTCTTAATGGTGATATTGTTTCATCCTCCTTGCTCTTTGGCATATAAATTACAATAAAAACATAGATGAATGATTAAGGGAACTAGTAAGAATGATGAAAGTTGTTTCTGTTTATACATTTCGCAACAGTATAGTGCCTAACCATTCTAACTATAAAATCTCCTGAGATCAGAGACAGCAAGTCGTAATGTACGAACAAAAGCTGATACTGAGCGCCCGTCAAACACAGGCGCTCATAACAGAAGACCTCTTCCTCTCTACCTCTGGCTTCCCAGCAAAGCTCGGCTCCACTCCATCGTGAAAGCAAAAGGCAAATCATATTCTTCAAACGATGGAATATTCTCCCTCTCTACAGAATCTTCCTAACGCCAACCAACCATATTTTAGTATTTTTTCGTCCAGCATGGAAAGTTTGTGAGGAAATACTATTCTCTTTAACTAGGAATTCATACAGTAGTATGCTTCTCAGAGTAAAAATTCTTTGGAAATAACCCAGCCTTCGTGATTTCCGAAGTAACGCTTCCTTGATCCTCTCTGCTGCGTCCTAAATTTTCAGAGTTTTCAGAGTATTACTCCTTTATCCTTCCAGACCCACTATGTGAACCGGCCAGCCGCCACTGTATCGTGCTTCAGCGCTCAGGTGCCCCGACCGTCCGTCTTGGGCTACTTCGTGTGTTAAGCAGAACCAACACATCTGTGCGAGCTTTTCCAAGTGGCGCCTGAGTTACGTCTGCCGTTTCATTTCCACTGGCGTACCAACCTCTACTAGTATAAGCAATCATTCATTCCACTGTCTTCATAATAAAGACAATCGATCAGCTTTCATGCACTAAGTGTTACCAACTATTTACAAGGTGTACGTGACAGTATCAGTCTTCTTCAAATATTCATATATACGATGTACAACCTATCAAATGATACCTAATTCTGGTTGTAAATAACGGCAATGTAGATGAGTGCTCGTAAGGTGTGAAATTATAGCCACCTTACACATGAACCGAGTGATTACGATTATGGGCAGCTACTCACAGAAGTATACTGGTACATGGTAGATATTCTAATGCGTTAATGCGGTACCTATGAACGCTAGAAAATAAATTAGTTCCAATTTTGGCCACCAAGTGCAAACCTTGCACTGTCATCGCAAGGGAGACAAATAAAAATGTTTCCATATGTAATGGATTAGGAATGGGATGCAAGAGAAGTGGTCAAACAGGTGAGTAGGCCATAATGTTGATTTTATTATTAAACGCTTCTTACACAGTTCGTTCAGTATGAGAACTAGAGTCATCGATGAGATGCTTCACCCGTAAATCGACACGATGAACAGATGCTTGCAGCAGATCCAGTGGAATCTTGAGTGACATACTTCTCGATATTGACCTTCGGATCAGGTAGAGACCAAAGGCGTTGCTGATAAACGCGTTATTTTACATATTCCCAGAACCAAAAGTGCATAGATTCAGATCAAGTCATCGTGCAAGCCAGGCGTCTGGAAAACGTCTGGGGGGTAACACTTTTGTGGAAGTTTGTATTAAGTGGATTTTTCACTGGGCGAACGACATCACGTGTTGTCTTATCTTGCGTAAAAACAGTGTTTTCCGGCCAGTTTTGGTCTGCCAAAGAAGTAAAGACGTGCTGTGAGTGGACATCTAAATAAGACGTAGATGTCACGATACATCTGCCAGGGCCTCTGGGCGTTTTCTCTTCAAGGAGAATGGTCCGAGAATAAAGGTGCTTATGAATCCACGCCACATACTCACATACAGCGAGTGCGATGTCTCTTCGCCCACAACACACGGTTGAACAGTATACCCGATTCGACAGTTCTGTGTATTCACTGTACCCTGCGGTGTGAAGTGTACCTCGTGATTCCATAAAACATTGCCTAGTCATAGGTCACCAACTTAGATCCGTGGCAGAACCCAAAGAGCAAATTCGGAAAGTATATGCGAGTCATGATGTTTCAGCTGCTGCATTGTTTGGCTCTTTACGGGTACCAGTGTAAAATAGACCGCCTAACTTTTCGTACCGTTGGGGTCCAATAGCAGTACCTGGAGTACGTACCGCTTAGTCAGTTATACGGGGTGTTCAAATAGTCTCTCCGCAGTGCCGTATGATTGTTAGCCGCGCGTGCCTTATGATTGTTCGCCTGCCTGGATTACTTCCCTTCAAGTGTACTCTCCCACCATTCCACTGTTTCCTTTATTTCAACCAGCGTCAGTAGTATCGTTGCTGTGTGTCGTTACGTATTGACGTGGATGTTTAAGTTTAGTGCCTTTGTTCGGTTGTTTCGTTTTTGTCTCTGTGCGAGATTTGACTAACAAATTTTGATGCACGGTTTCAGTGATAGATGCATCGATAAGTATTCGTCCTAGCCTTTTTCTCAGGATAAATTACTCGATATTTCCAATACAATGTCCATCAGTCAGAAAGGGTCAGTAAGAAAACTCGCCCAGGAAATCGAGGTTAATGTCGGAACGGCCCACACAGCTGTAACGAAAAAATTAGACCTTTTCCTATACAAAGTGACAGTCGTGAAAGAACTGAAAAATATTGATCATGGCAAGAGATTGTATTATTGTGAATGGTTCAAAAATTTCGTTCAACAAAATGGATGGGATATTCTTAACGAAACGTTGTACACTGATGAGGCGTGGTTTCATTTATCCGGGTACATGAACTCGCAAAATTCTCGTATGTGGAGTACCGCAAATCTACTGTGTATTAATGAGGATTGACTTCATTCTGTGAAAATAAGAGTTTGGACTGCAATTTCTAGGCATCGGATTGTGGGTCCCATATTTTTCAACGAAACAACAAACGCACAACGATACTGCAGTGATATTCTGTGCCCATTCATAAGAGAACTTGTGTTAAGTGAAATACTGAACGGTTATTTCCAACAAGATGGTGCCAACGCGCATACAGCTCGTTTTTCAATGTAACTGCTTGCTGATGCTTTTGGTGATCGCATAATTTCACAGGGACTTTGTCCTCCACGATCGCCTGACCTAACACCACCTGACTTTTTCTTCTGGTGTCCAGAGAAAGCAACTGTGTATAAAAACCGTCCAAAATACATCGATGAATTGAAAACTGCAATATGCACTTTCACTGCTTCTGTTACAGAAGAAACGTTACAGCTTGTGTTTGGAAACACGATACGACGAATTGAATTGTGCATTCAACAACAGGCGGGACACTTTCAACATTTAATGTGAAAATCTACAAGTAAAAATAAATATTCATTAAATTAATAACTTGTATTTCACTGAGTTTCATTTCGGTATATTCACTCCGGCATACGGCACGCGCGGCTAACAATCGTACGGCACTGCGGGGAGGCTTTTTGAACACCTCGTAGCAGCAACCTCGTCAATATATTCCTCCGGGATAGGACGCTTTCCTCTTCCAGGCGCCAAACCAAGGTCAATGACATCAGTCTCTCTTCAGACATTTCAGTCGGCACAGTAATTGCTGCCGTTCACGATAAACTGTTTCACTAACGCTGCGCCGTCTCTCTTCTCGATAGTCACACTGTTCATTCACGTTATGGCTTGTCAACTGACAGCATCAATGTCATAACATTGTGCAACAAGTGTACAGCGCCAAATTTGGACCTGTTGACACAACTGGAACTTTTTCCGGAGTAAAACGTTTCCGCATTAACGCATTCAAATATCTATCAAATTTGCTGTCATATGATACAGCCCACACTGGACCTTGCTTAGTAGCTGCACTTTAATTATAACCACCCAGTATTCCTCTTGTTTGCTGCCCAATACCGGAGAAAAGTTTGAGGATGAGCTTTGCGTAGTTAGATGTAAATTTAACGTTCGTCTATCAGAGCAGTATGGTGGTGATGGAGTTGGAGCAGGGGTATGGGCACTGGTTGTCTGGTGGCCTGCACTGGTGGCGTAACTTCGGGTATGCGCACAATTTTATTTCAGTTCATCCACCTGGAAAGCTAGCCTGCAGCTACACGCCGAATACAGTTCTGATAACTCACACGTTCTCTACGGCTCCAGCCGGCACTGCTGTATGCCCAGCAGGTCAGAAGAACGACTCCCCATCTGGCAACTGCCAGTCCTAAATATTACTGCTGTGTACTTGTGTGACACTGTTCACGCTCTTTTAGAAACCTTGTCATCTATTTTCGTCCTAGCAGCCACACACAGTGCCAAACTCTTTAGCAGTTTTTTCCTAGCTTCGATTTTATAAACTACATTTTTTCTGAAAATAATACAGATTGCTTTCGGAGATGAAAACATTCGTAAACGGTACATCAGTGTGGCGAGTTAGGATTGAGAGTTTCAACAACTTTGTTGCAAAGCCCCATTATACCGTAACTTGTAAAATACTGTTCACTAAATGACTCTTACATCTGTCGCCAGTTCACTTTGCGTAAATCTCTTCTTATTATAAAGTCCCTCGAGTTTATGTTTCTCTGTTGTAGCGATTTTGGCACGATTTTAAATAATAGACAGATTGATTCACGAGGAAGCTTTGTGTATATGTTTCTAACTTATAAATATCTCGTACAAGCAGGCTGAACTATGAAGATTGTTAAAGAATCTTTGGTGTTGCTGTGGCGCAATCTTTGCCTCTGTGTAGTCTGATACGTTCTTAGTTGAATTGTGGTAGGCAATGGACTGTTCAGTAGTGCTGTATTGACTTGTAATTTTATCTCTTAGATCTTAAGATTGCAGCACTGCGCAGCGAGTTTGTCGATTAAGTCGTGCCTCCTGAGAAATTGCGTGATGTACACCGAAAGTCGTTCAAGCTATACTATAACGTGGAGTGGATGTTCAATTACCTGCCATTGTTCTCGGAATTTTAATTATAGCTCTATGCAGTGTCGGTTTGTAATTGTTATTACTACGCGACAAGGGCTTTTAAACTACTTCGACCGAGCATCCAGAAAATAGCTTAAACATAAAAATAAAGCCATAGTCTCTACTTTGAAATGGAATAAGGAAATAAGTGCAATAAATTAAAAGTTCACTTTCTTCAGTAACATCGTATATTCAGAAATCTGTGGTTTCACCTACACACTAAATCATTCTTAAGTACTACAAATTGTACTACTCTAATCATAATTTTCCACAGCTCAGAGTCCAAATCTTCCTAAGAATTGCATTTTATGTTGATTACTGTTCTGAGACTAATAATAATGGGAGATCAGCACGTCATTCTGATTTCTGTAAGTAATCGATGTGCACGTAAGATAGAGAGGAAGTTATGTTATTGTTAACGAATCTTTGGTGTTGCTGTGGCGCAATATTTGCCGATACGTTCTTAGTTGAATTGTGGTAGGCAATGGACTGTTCAGTAGTGCTGTATTGACTTGTAATTTTATCTCTTAGATCTTAAGATTGCAGCACTGCGCAGCGAGTTTGCCGGAAAGATTATTGCCAGCTGAGAGTTGAGACAAAGACCACCCCAGTGCCCTGAGTCATGCATTAACATCTCAGCTGATTAAGACGTTTGATTTTTGTAGAAATTCTCTGTTAACAGTAAATCATTGTTCACATTCTTATGCATAGTATTATTCAGACCAATATTACGTGTGAAGATCATGTGTAGTTTAACTCAGTCTTTTTGAATACTTATTTCATTCGAAAATCATTTCGTAGGAATAGTTACTCTCCCCATCCCATTGTATAAAGAAGGTTTTTTATTAAACATTACCACATTGCACCATATGGAATGCTACAGTTTGAATTTTGCTTGGAAATTTTATTTAAAAACTGAAATCTGTCTTAGGGGCTACCTGCTAGCTATTTGCTGTTATGCTTTCGAGAAATCTGCAAGAATGTTGTCAGGACGCGAGGTAAATGGAATTTTGATGAGGGCCAGATAACTATTTAACTTCAGTTTAATTTAATATTAAGACAAGTTGTATTCAGATCAGTTACAATTTAAATTATGTTCTGTTTAGACAAAGGTTATCATATGAATTAGAGTTTAACAACAGATTTTGGGCACATAGTTTTGATAATACGTAGACATTTTACTGAGTGGGAGGTACATTTGGGCTGAATTTCATTCAGAAACACATTGTGGGGAATTCACAATTCCCGCACTTGATAATTCATTTGTTTGTCACTCTTTTGTATTATTGCCTTGAGTGTCACATTTCTGTGACTTTTTTTGAAATAAGGTAATTAGTGATTATACTTCATTTCACATTTTATGGCGAAAACATAAAAGAGAAATATGAAGATTCACGTGGAACTGCGGAAGGGTCAGTTCTGACCCGACCGGCGCAGTCGCTATAACAATCGCATTTTTCATGTAGCTTCATGCCTATTGTTAGTGTGTGTTTCGTCAACAATTGCAAAACTCGTTTTCTCTTCACTTCCGGCTGACGTTCCAGTTTTCAGCAGGGACGAGAGGGAGAGAGGTTCAAACAAGTCTGAACCTGTATGCAGATATTGCGCACCCAGAGTTTTATACCACGAAAACGGGTTTAGTAGTGCATTCTCTCTGTGTAGGTAGTGCTTGTAACTTACGAATATATTATGGCCAAATTTCTATGCACAGAAGAGAACATTATAAATGCTCTAAATGAAATTTTAGATAATGAATCCGAGGGCGAACCGCTGGAGTCTTTACCCGAGGAAGAATTTCCATCGCCAGTAGTTCCGGATTCTTCATCAGAAGATGATGTTACTCCTGAGAAGGTTCTACTGAATGCTGATGAGAAAGGTATGCTTGTTTATGTGTTTGTTTTACAATAATGTTTGTTTATGTATATGTTGACTAGACACTAATTACAATTGCAACACTTATGTTTGTACTTTGTTTCATGTTGACTTTTTACAAGTTGTATATTACATCTATGAAGGTGTTTTTTGTTCTAATATTACACAATATATTCAATGTTAAATCGCGATCTAATACGTATAACTACTATTACAGGAACAGCTGTCATAAAGATTAAGTCAACTCGAGGAAGTGGACGTCCTCAAGGTCGGCGTGGACAACAAAATGCCCAGAATTCTGGACTACTTCAGTTTCCTTCAGGTAGCGATATTGCAGCAACCGATGGAACAACCTGGAAAGTTGGAGTAATAGGTGACTGTTCAGCTGGCAGATATGGACAACATAATGTTTTCAAAGACAGGACAGGACCATCTCTGCATGCAAAACGAAACGTGAATGAGACCTGATAACGGACAAAATTCTGAAACATATTGTAAAATGTATAGAAACTGAAGCATGTCGTGTACTGAGCTCAGATGAGTGGACTATAAAAACTGAAGAACTGGAAGCTTTTATAGCTGTATTGTACGTCCGTGGTGCTATTGGAGCTAAGAGCTTAGAACTAGACACATTGTGGTCAGTGAAGTGGGAAAATAATTTTGTGAAATCAACAATGGCTCGTGACAGATTCAGAGAGATAAAGCGTTATCTCAGATTTGACATCAGATCCACAAGATCAGAACGACTAAGAGAAGACAAGTTTGCTTTGGTATCAGAAATCTGGAATGAGTTCATTGCGAATGCACAGTCTAGCTACATACCGGGTCCATATATAACAATCGACGAACAGCTTTTTCCTTCAAAGTGCCGTTGCAGATTCACGCAGTTTATGGCCTCAAAACCGGACAAATACGGCCAAAAGTATTGGATGGCGGTAGATATAGACTCAAAATATATTGTGAATGCTATCCTTTATCTAGGAAAGGATGACACTAGGCGGAGTGATGAGCGTCTTGGTGACTTTGTTGTAAAAAAATTTATGCAACCTTACCTCAACAAAGGAATAAATGTCACATGTGACAATTTTTTCACCTCCTAGGCGCTCTCTGAGACACTGAAAGCTAATTCTACGAGTCTTGTGGGAACAATAACTCGATCTTGCAAGGAAATACCAGTCTGTAACAAGAAGGCAAGAGAACAGTTATACAGCACAGTGTTGTTGAAAAAATATGATACCACACTGACTGTTTATCAGGGTAAGAGCAACAAGAATGTCCTGGTTCTGAGCACTATGCATCCTTATGTGACGATTGAGGATGGTATAAAAAAGAAGCCAGATACAGTTACGTTTTATAACTGCTCTAAATATAGAATGGACGTGGTCTACCAAATGGCTCGCAATTACTCTGTCAAAGCACCATCGAGACGTTGGCCTGTTCACACATTTTACAACTTGCTGGATTTGGCTGGGATAAATGCGTGGGTATTGTTCAATTCTCTAAATGATAAAAAAATGAAACTCACGGATTTCATCCTGCAGATAGGGGAGCAGCTTGCTCAGAAGTACGCAGCGACTAGAAAGACTAGCGTCCCTGTAAGACCTGAAGATTTTCCTGACAGACAAAAAAAGCGAACACGTTGCGTTGTAAAGTCTAACTGTGAAGGAAACAAATCGTTTGTGAAGTGTCACATGTGCAAGAAAACTGTGTGCAACAAATGTACATCAAAAGATTATTATTTGTGTTCATTATGCAACCGTAGCCAGTAAAAACACTCAGCAAATACATGTAAGTTTTAAAATATAAAATTATAATTTGTGTACGCCTTGTTTATCTTTGTTAATTTCATTCTAAATTTCCTAGTGCTTCTAACAATAGATTCACTGGCAATTGCAGTAACCCACTGACATAGGGGAAATAAAGGAAAAGATCGCGGGTAATTAGTAACACAGCCGCAGTTCTAGGTATGTCCAAATATCAGCGGTTCTAGTGTTAATGTTTGTTGCTTGCCATCTAAAAGTGGTAAATTTTCATACTCCATTTGCCACGGGCATTTAGAACACCGCTGGCAGTGCACTAACCACGTTACACTGAAGCGAAAGAGACGTCTCAGGTGCTAGCAGTTACATAAGTTCACCTGTAGTAGTTCTTTAAACAAGTGTTGTTAAAGTTCTTCGATATCATTGAAAGATGTCAGCACATATATATCTAAGGGCTATCGCGTTCCCGTTGCGGATAATATCCCAACACACCTTGTCACTGCCCTCGGCACTGACCTTAGTGACCGCGACACAAACAGTTGGAGAATGATTTTGAGCGAACGAACCACGAGGCAGCTCTGAGGTTGCTTACATAGGTTCGTTTCCGTCCGGAGATGACCGTGAAACGCAATGATAGCTTTTAAGTTGCCAGTGCCTCGTCCTCTGCTCTCAAAAAGCTACCACTCTGCATACTAAAGTATTAATAACTTCTTCAAATATGATTGTTTCGCTTTTGTAATTTTTCCTATTTTGACTCTTCACTAAAAGAACACTTCACTTTAATTTTACCTTCATATCTTTTTAATATCATTTCTGTTACGACGCTAATACCGGCGACTATGTCCTGCTTCTGCGTGACGTCAGACAAACAGCCCTCAAATGAACATTCATACACCAAATGCGGATGTAAGTGGATGACAAGCTTCACATAACAGCTATCAGTTGCCAGTAGTTACCGCACAGTTACCGCGCCAACAGTTGTCACAGTCATTGCACAGTGTCGCAGAAATCGCTCGCTACAGAGTGTCGCAGTGTGCGTTATTAACACAGCCAGAGCTTAGGCACTGTAACCGAGTGTGACAGGAAGTACTGTTAGATTAGTTAGTCATCCACCACTGAGTTAAGATTATACCAGTGTCCAGAAACGTAACCTTAGTGCCACAAATTCTCATCATCACTACACTAAATCTGTGTATTTTTGTATATAAATATCTATGAATCGTTAATTGTTACTACTGGTGCTGTCAACATTATTTTTGTCGTGGGTCAGTTATACCCTGTGAAGAGCCTAGCAGCAGCGTATAAGCAAGCTGCCTCAGCACATCATCTACTTTTGTGGTAGGGATTTGCTTCCTATTACCTCACGGTTCAAAATGGTTCAAATTGCTCTAAGCACTATGGGACTTAACATCTGAGGTCATCCGTCTCCTAAACTTAGAACTACTTAAAACTAACTAACCTAAGGACGTCAAACACATCCATGTTCAAGGCAGGATTCAAGCCTGGGACCGCAGCAGCAGCGCGGTTCCGGACTGAGGCGCCTAGAACCTCTCGTCCACAGCGGCCGGCTGTTACCTCATGTTGGGCGCCAAACTTATTTCGTGGGAACTACAATAATTTTATTGGATTATGGAGATGAAATGCTTTCTTTTGAATTACAAATTTGAATGTTTCTCCATAAAATTAGTTTGCCATTCTCTTACGCTCCATTATCGCTTCCCATCTTCCTCAAAGCCAATTTTTAACATGGTAGCTAAGTTTGATTACCCATGGTTTTGTTTCCCAAAATGCTGTCTCCGCATACACTTGGAAATGACTGTACAATCACTCATGCATCTACTGATTACGTAGGTCATTTGGCCATATTAATATTTCAGTACTACAGTTTGTTTCCACACTTCTCATGAACGTTGCAAACCTCTTTCACACCAAATAGAAACACCAGTGACCTATCGCACAGAACGCTGTGTGGTTGAGGGGGGGGGGGGGGCGGGGGGGGGGGTCAGCCCGGTTCTCGGAGGGTGCTCTGTGCACACTGCCATCATCCATCACCTGCCTGGAAACAACGAAGTCGCTCATGCGCGGTTTTCGAGCTAGACTTGCGTTACAAGACTGTCGCAGTATGGACACCGGCAGTAGCTGCTTGCCAGCAGAAGCCAGCAGCATCCTCCTCATGTTTCTAAGAGGGTGCCTCAGAGAGAAATTGTGGCGCCAGCGACACACCTTTGCTTCAACGCATAACACTTAGTAGGCATCTACAACCATATAACTTGTCTGCCACTTTTTTTTACGATGTACTTGTGTGGAAGTAAGTGCTTTTGCTCCCTAGTAACAGTGGCGAGTTAAGGGGAAGAGGGACTACCCGTATTCTATCCACTCAGCCAGAAGGTGAATCTGAGCGCACCTTCTGTGCGTACTTGTAAAAGACAAACATTTGTACAACCATGTAACACAAAATAATATTTTTATAAATTTGTAATTAGTTCATAGAATGGTGTAGAATGATGTAGATAAAAGAGACATTAATTTTCCATTGAAATCGGCGTTTTTCGTAATTTCACATGAGGCACGGAGAAGGGATTCAAAGCTAAAATTCTGAGAATATAAATGTTTTGATGTAAAAATTGGATGCGTTTCGAGATTTTTAATAAAATTTGAAATCTCAACTAAAAGGTCCAGAGTATAGAAAATACAGCACTGTATCATATATAAAAAGTAATGACTATATAGCAAATTAAAGTGTATTTACAAAGTTCACAAAGGTGCAGCGATAACAAAAAGAGACAGTTCAGAGGGTAGAACCCACTCAAGGTTCCACAAAAAATGTACCAGCGATTATATTAAAAAGACATGAAAGTAAAATTAAAGTGAAGTGCATTTCTACGGGGAATGGGTGTGACTTAAGGTGGATGCATAATATTGTCGCTGTTATGTGCGCCATCTATGCGTAAACACAACGATTATAAAGTGGAACATTTGCTACAAAGTAACCTACTTCGCATGCAGAAAACCCTGAACTCATATCCAAGCTCCTCCACTTTCTTGTCTTTAAATGTCTCCTGTTCTAACATTTGTAGTTTTTGCACTTATGTCGTAAGATTTATTTATTATTTTCTAATTATTTGTTGATCTATTTATGATGAAACAACATCGTAACAACGAAAAGAAGTATCACCGTGCCTTCATCCAAGCCGAAAGTTGGTAGCTAGGCGGTAGTGTATGCTGTACTTCATCGGAATTCTGAGCCTCTATCTATAGGGTCTCTGCTGTGCTAATAAGCATTACCTGCTTTATTAGACAATGTCTTCTCATACGTCTTTCATTAATGCAACACACTGTTCTCGCGGGTTTGTCTGGTTGGCCCAGGAGTGTAACAACTTTAACACACCTGTCTCCCGCCATACAAAGTCTGGCCAACATACGACATCTTCGGTTTCGTCCTTCTGCGGCTTCATGATAATGCAAGCAATACACAATCGCAAGAGAGTTAATCCTATAAATAGTGTCTTACCGTTTTAAGTAATGACAGTATAACAGTTGAGCTCTTACTCATAACAACTCGGAGGCAGCAGTGGTGCCCCTGAACAAACCGCGAGATGCTACAGGCCGAAGTCTTCTCAACAGTGTTAGTTCTATTTCCTCAGTCAATAAAATACGTAAGACAAGAAATGGCTTGAATAACAGATAGATGGAGAGAGTGAGAGAGAAGAAATCGGGTTAGAGGGTGGTCATTACAAAATGACTCTGAGCACTATGGGACTTAACATCTGAGGTCATCAGTCCCCTATAACTTAGAATTACTTAAACCCAACTAACATGAGGACATCACGCACATTCATGCCAGAGGCAGGATTTGAACCTGTGACCGTAGCATTCGGGCGGTTCCAGACTGAAGCGCCTAGAACCGCTCGGCCACCGCGGCCGGCGTCTGTCAACACAATAGAGCATTACGTATCACAATATACTATCATACAACCAGGGAATGTATGGATAAAATACGGTAAAACGTACATTTTCTACACCATGTCCAAAAGTGATGCGGCCCTAATGACATCGTCAAAACATGCAAATATACTCAGCACAGCATCGTCACATAGATCTAAAAGAAGTTGTAGAACAGGCCACACAGTCCACATAGTCATATTCTACACCTTATTTTAGATCTATGTGACGATGCTGTGCCGACTATATTTTTGTATATTTTGACGATGCCATTAAGGCATTATCACTTTTGGACATTGTGTAGAAAAGGTAGGTTTTACCGTATTTTATCTATACATTTCGCTGGTTGCATGATAAGATATTGTGATACGTAATGCTGTATTGTGTTGACAGACGCAGGCCAGGGTAGCCGAGCGTTTCTAGGCGCTTTAGTCTGGAACCTCGCGATCGCTACGGTCGCAGGGTCGAATCCTGCCTCGGGCATGGATGTGTTATGTCCTTAGGTTAGTTAGGTATAAGTGGGTCGAAGTTCTAGGGGACTGATGGCCTCAGAGCCATTTTTTGTTGTTGTTGAGAGACACACTGCTCACTGAGTGTATATATTTATATATTGTAGATCTGAGGATGGTCATCACTGACTGAAACGGTCATCGCCAAAAGAACTGATATTAAGATCAAAGACTGGAATAAAAAAACATTTGACAGTATTTCGATCACTGTTCATATACGCGACTATGTCGCAGCTGATGAGTGTTGTTCATGTCGCATGGTGTGCCCCCCATCCACTAGCCGACACATTCCGAATTGAAATTCCTACTCTCAAATACCACATTTTGGTGATTACCGATAATTTATTTATTCACTTACCATTTAAGGAATCAACACAAATATGAGGTGAACATTATCGAAAAATAACTGTAGTTATAAATTTGCAATAGTTAACGTATTTCAGTATATGTGAAAGCTTTGTCTTTATGAAATTACAGTCACTTTACGTCAACAGAAGGCATAATGTAACAATTACATCTGCATACACATCCCCAAGCCACCTTACTGTGCGTGGCAGAGGGTAACCTGTTACAATACTAGTCATTTCCTTTCCTGTTCCACTCGTAAATAGAGGGAGGGAAAAACGACTATCTACTTGCCTCCGTGCGATCCACTATCTTATAAACTTCTCTTCGTGGTCCTTACGCGAAATATACGTTGGGGGCAGTAGATAGTTCTGCAGTCAGCCTCAAATCCCAGCTCTAAATTATAATATTTCTCCTTGAATGACGCCTTCCCTCCAGTGATTCCCTTATGAGTTTCCAAAGAATCTCCCTAGCATTAGCGTGTTATTTGAACCCATCAGTAATAGATCTGGCAGTAGGCGCTTATGAATTACTTCGATGTCTTACTTCAATATACCTTCGTGTGGATTCCGAACACTCGAACAGTACTCAGCAATGTGGCGCACTAGTATCTTCAACGTAGGCACTTGTTTGCAGATGACGCTGTAATTTACCATCCAGTAAAATCATCAGGCCATCAATTCCAATTACAAAATGATCTAGAGAGAATTTCTGTATGGTGCGAAAAGTGGCAATTGGCAGTAAACAAAGAAAAGTGCGAGGTCATCCACATGGGTACTAAAAGAAATCCCCTAAATTTTGGGTACACGATAAATAGCACAAATCTAAGGGCTGTCAATTCAATTAAATACCTGGGAATTACAATTACGAGCAACTTAAGTTGTAAAGATCACATAGATAATATTGTGGGGAAGGCAAAACAAAGACTGTGGTTTGTTGCCAGAAAGAAGATGCGACAAACCCACTAAATAGACAGCCTATACTACACTTGTCCGTCCACTGCTTGAATATTGCTGCTCGGTGTGGGATCCTTGCCAGGTAGGATTGAGAGAAGACATCGGAAAAATGCAAAGAAGGGCATCTCGATTCGTGTTATCGCGCAATGGGGGTGAGCTTTTCTCTGATATGATACGCGAGTTGGTGTGGCAGTCACTGAAACAAAGTCGGTTTTCTTTGCGGCGAGATCTGTTTACGAAATTTCAATCGCCAACTTTCTCTTCCGAATGCGAAAATATTTTGTTGACACCCACCTACGTAGGGAGAAATGATCATCATAATAAAATAAGAGAAATCAGAGCTCCAACGGAAAGATTTAGGTGTTCCTTTTTCCCACGCGCCATTCGAGAGTAGTATGAAAATGGTTCGCTAAGCCCTCTGCCAGGCACGTAAGTGTGAATTGCAGAGTAACCATGTAGATCCAGTTGTAGATGTAGAATGCTGTTCTCGAACATTATGGGTTTGGTTTACCTCCTCATCTTCATTAATATACATATTTCTACATTTAGAACTAGCATCTTTTCATCACACTAACAAGAAATATTGTCTAGTGGTCTTGTATCCTCCTACAGTCACTCAACGACACCTTCATATATACCACAGAGTCATCAAGAAATAGACGCTGCTGCTTGCCCAGTCCGCCAGATCATTTCAGTCGTATACTTTTAAATGAGTATCAGTCAGCAGTGTGGTGATTTTTAGTTTGCTGTTGCTTCAGATACTTCGATTATAGTTGCACCAACTGACAATGAAACGGTTTTAGCGCTCCTGTTAGTGTGTATGTCTTGAGATACCGAAAACAGCGATATTTTTATAGTGGCATCAGTGAATAACTCCTGCCCTTTAGGAAAAGAACAACCACGAATTTTAACTTATGCCCTTTTGAAAACGAAACTTATGTGACAGCACAAACTGATGTTGCATATCTGTGAAGATTTCTAATCGCACCACTAGATTGTGTTAGTGCAGTGTTCACAGTCAAACAGTATGCTGTAACTCATTGCACTGCTGTTCATTGTCGTGCATATTCTTCGCGGTTTTAAACCTTCTGATAGGTTCGTTACCTTTCCTTGGAAAGAGAGAGGGAGGAAAATCCCTCTTTGTTCTCGTCTCCTCTTTCGATCCAAACCTGCTTCAGCACTGGCAGCTGCTCGCTACGTTAAATGTGTCCGACCCTCCATGTGAGTTTTTAACTTTTTACTTTAAGAGATTAATTGTTAAATTTTTAATGGTTATTAGTAATTAAAGGTAGTATACATGGTGAAGTTAAATATGTCTCTAATCGACAATGAAATTAAATTAAATTGTATATGACAAATTCCTGCGACCATCAATGCTTGCGTCATGTTATGTACTGAGTTTCGTTTCATATTTACTTCTTAGGTACTATGTGGGATACAAAGAAGTGTAATTTAAAGAATGCTGTGGATGTATGAGCTGTGATAAATGTAGATCTGTGCAATACCGTATGACCAGGACAACAGTTTTGTAGAGGACTGTGATACTGATGAAAAAGAGCACATTATGGAAAGCGATGGAGATTCTGTTAAAGAACTGAGAGTCCAGACAATGAAGATGAGAGCACCCAGTCGACATTTCAAGTCGCCCAAAAGGGAAATAAGAAAATTATCGAGGTCTGGCCAAGGTAAAAGATCTGAGTGACAGGCAAAGATGAGCTAAACAATGTATTTTACGTCATCTGCCCGGAGAAACCAGACGTGCGAGAAACGTCACTAATATTCTTGATCCATGGAAATGCCTTATGTCTGACAAAATGATTCAAAGTATTGTAGAAAATACAAATAAATTGATTCTTACAGTACAAGATAATTATTCTCGTTCAAGGGATGCACAACAGACAGACATGTTCGAAATAACCGACTTTATTTCGCTGGGGTATACCACACGAAACGTCTGAATCTCGACGACTTGTGGAGGATGGATGACTTCCTAACAGTCATGAGCATAAGAAGATATCATTTTGATGATATGGAAACTAGATGAGAAAATTAACAGTGATCACCTAGCTCCCAGAAGAATTATCTATGAAGAATTCGCTGGGAACTGTCAAAAATGTTATTCACTTGGTGAAAATGTCACACTCGATGAAAAACTCGAAGCTTTTCGAGGAAGAAAAAGTCAAGCAAATGTGGAATAAAAATTAATTCTGTGGTCAACTCTCGTTTATATTACACTATAATATGAAAATATTTGCCAGAACCGAACCAGAAGGCCAATTTAGTGTACGCAATTAACCATTCGACATGGTAAGGTGAGTAGCACCCATTTTCTACAGTGGAAGAAATATCACAGCCGATAATTGGATTATGAACTAAGATTTGGTAATCGAATCTGCATAAAAAATACGTGCATTGGCACTTTATGTAAAAATGACCCTAAGATTCCTGGTGAATACAAAGCGACCAGAAAAAGAGAGCCTCACTCAAGTCTCTTTGGTTTGCGCAAAGAGGCACAATTGTTTCACATGTGTCAAAAAGTAGAAAAATGTTTTGCTTGTGTCCAGCCTTCTCAACGATGGAAAAATCGATGTAGAGAAACCAGAAATTATGACTTTTTATAATCACAGAAAAGGAGGAGTTGCTACAGTCGACAAACCTTGTGAGTCCTCCAAAGTTGCGAGATACACGATGAGATTGCCTGGTAGTGTTTTCTTTTCGATGATGAGCGTTGATGCTACAAATTCATTTATTATCTGGAAAGGAAACTACAAAAAATTTCTCAAGAGAGAAAAAATATCTCAGAAATTTTTCGAACGAACTTCTTCATGAGGATGTAAGAAGGAGAAGTACTAAACTAAGAGGAGAGCTCAGAACCAATTTTTTAAATGTGTCGTGCACAGAAAATGTGCGCCAACAGCAACGAGGAAGAGGAGAAGAAGATCACACCCAGTAGCCTCTGAAGAAAAGATGTAGGCCGTGTTTACTTAGCAAGGAAAAGAAATGGCTCAAATGGCTCTGAGCGCTATGGGACTTAACTGCTGAGGTCATCAGTCCCCTATAACTTAGAACTTCTTAAACCTATCTAACCTAAGGACGTCACACACATCCATGCCCGAGGCAGGATTCGAACCTGCGACCGTAGCGGTCTCGCGGTTCCAGACTGTAGCGCCTAGAACCGCTCGGCCACCTCGGCCGGCCAAGGAAAAGGGAATAACCCCTTTCAAATATGTAGACATTTTATTTGTTTGCAACAGTCAAGAAATGTTTGCAATGACTGTGTTTCAATTTCTAAATAATCACCTTTATCAAATGTGAGATACATCGAACTTCTTTTTTTAGTTGCATTATTCAAGAAATGTTTGCACTGGTGGTATTTCAAACTCTAAGTAACAGAATTATATTAAAAAACCAAATTATAATCAATCATAATCTTGTATAAATTTGACATTCGTATACGGCGAAGTATGGATCAGTACCATGAGAAACTGTGTGGAGGGAATATGTGTTATGGAACATGACTTTCTTTTTAAATAAATTGTTTACTTTGCTTATGTTGGTATAACCCATACATAATACATAATATTATTGTTCTGATAAAAAGTTTATGTTTAAAAAGAAGTAAGTTTATTAACAACAAGTGGCATATGGGATGCATGCGAGAAAGCCCTTGTCTGACTGGATGGCGTGCCGGTTGGAAGTTTAAACATGCCCTGAACTATACGTTGGTGCTAGTATTTACGACTATTTTATCCTAGAATGAGTCCTTCCAAGAGTGATATTAATATTGAAGAGCAAGGCTGTAATTCGAAAAAGCGAAAGAAGATTAAACAACCGGAATGTTAAAAAGCCAATAAAATAAAATCTGCAAGGATACAATGTGAGGCCTTTGTGAATCACTGAGGGAAAAGTATTCCAGCAAAAAAGCCTGTATTCACTTGCAAGTAATTACCAACTTTTTTAATGACTGACTAATACATTATGCTACCTAAATTCTACATACCCTACTTAATGTTCAGAGTGTAAATTTACCAACATGGAGGAATTTTACATTTAAATACATCTATATTTGCTAAAATCTTATTTTGTAACCATTTCACATGATAACATTATTATTTGATGGTGGTTTGTTCACTGAAATGGTTATATAGAGAGTATGAATAATTCTATGCTTCTTTGTGATCAGCGTGTGTCCTTTATTTATGTGTGTGCTAAGCTTTAATTTAGAATACTGAAAATTTAATATACAATACCTTACACATTTTTACGAGCTTCAAACAGGAGGGACTTCTTTTCAGCTACCTTTATAGTTACTAGTATATTTTTGTAATTTCTTGTGTGTTTGAGTGCTTATTACGAGCAACCTTACATTTTAAAAGCAGTGCAGCATACATTACCGCAATTGATGTCGACCGTGGTATCGTACAGGCTTTCGTTTGTCTTGCTTAGAACGGCTTAGTGTCGGTTAGACTGTCAGTGAGAGAGCATCGCCAGTTCCTGCTGCTAATAAGGCGAGTACACCGTTTGTTTATTACATATCTTTACGAATTTCGAACAGGAGGGAGTTCAGAAATGGATAGGCACTGTGATTGCTGTGTACAGATGCGAGCTGAGTTGATGACCCTTCGCTCACAGCTCCGGGCAGTATTGGATTCCGCCACACAGCTTGAGGCTGCTGCCAAGGGGTATCACTGTGGGGATGCGAAGGACGTCGAGTACGTCCCACGTGTGCCCCGATCGATCCACTGCTGTGGCCGCCCCAGGTACTGCCTGCACTGATGTTGACCTCTCACCTGTGGTCGAGTGGGAGATCATTCCAAAGTCTGGCAGGCAGCAAAAGACTTTCCGTGGGGCCGATCGTAGGGCCACCCCAGTTCGTCTGACGAACAGGCTTCGGGCTTTATCTGTGGATGACGAAGTCTCTGAGCCGGATGCAGTCGTCTACTCTGTTCCAGAGGAAGCTTCTTGGCCCGCAAGGCCTGGATATTCACAGAGGGTGGGTTTGCTGGCAGTTGGGAGCTGCAACATTAGGAGCGTAATGGGGCCCCTTGGGAACATGGCTACCAAGGAGGGCTGGAAGACAGTGTGAACACTGGGCAGTGTGCATATCGGGGAACAGTCATTCCGGACGTGGAATTGGTGCTTACGGATGCCATAAAGAGTACAAGGTGCAGCCAGTAGCCCATGTCGGTACCAATGATGTGTGTCGATTTGGACTGGAGGAGATTCTCCCTGGTTTCGGGAGGCTATCGGAAAGGTAAAGACTGCCAGTCTTGCTTCCGAAATTAAGGCGGAGCTCACCATCTGCAGCATCGTCGACAGAACCGATTGTGGTCCTTTGGTGGAGAGTCAAGTGGAAGGTCTGAATCAGAGGCTCAGGCGATTCTGTAACCGTGTAGGCTGTATATTCCTTGACTTGCGTCATCGGGTGGTGGGTGTCTGGGTTCCGCTTAAAAGGTCAGGAGTCCACTACACACAGGTACTGGGTAGTGGGGTCTGTGTGGAAGGGACTGGACGGTTTTTTAGGTTAGACTGTCTCAGGAAACCACAGAAAGTGCTTCAGTCTAAAAGGAGGTAGGTAAAACACTGTAAGGTAGTTGTAGTAACGATCGGTATTGTAGTTCTAAATTGTCGTAGCTGTGTTGGGAAAGAACCAGAGCTCCAAGTCCTTACAGAAAGCACTGAAGCTCAAATAGTTGTAGGTACAGAAAGCTGGCTAAAGCCGGAAATCAGTTCAGCCAAATACTTTTCGAACGATCTAACAATGTGTGGAAAGGATAGATTAAATACAGTTGATATTGGAGTATTTATTGCTGTCAGAAGTAGTTTGCCTTGTAGTGAAATTGAAGTAGATAGCTCCTGCGAAATAATATGCGTAGAGGTTATACTTGACAATCGGACTAAACTATTAATTATATCGTTTTACCGACCCACCGACTCATGAGATATAGTTCCTGGACAGTTCAAAGAAAACTTGAGCCTCATTTCAGATAGGTACCTCACTCATAGAATTATAGTCGGTGGCAACTTCACTCTACCCTCGATATGCTGGAAGCATTATACGTTTAAAGCCTGCGGTAGGCATAAAACGTCATCCGAAATTGTACTGAATGCATTCTCAGAAAATTATTTTCAACAATTAGTTCATGACCCCCCTCGAAGCGTAAATGGTTGCGAAAGCATACTTCAGCTCTTAGCAACAAATAAACCTGGACAACTAAGGAGTATCATGACGAATACAGGTATTAGTGACCACAAGGCAGTTGCTGCTAGGCTGAATACAGTAACACCCACAACCATAAAAAAAAAAAAACGCGAAGTACGTCTATTTAAAAAAGCTGACAAAAGTGTTCTTAACGTCTTTTTAAGGGACAGTCTCCACTCCTTCCGATCTAATCATGTAAGCGCAGAAAAGATGTGGAATTATTTCAAAGAGATAGTATCGGCGACAATTGAGTGATATATACCACATAAATTAATAAGTGATGGTAGTGATCTCCGATACTTTAAAAGAACACAAAACCACGAAAATTGGCAAAGTTCTGCGAAGTTCGAAATATTGCGCGTGATTCAATGCGAGATACCTTTAATAATTTCCACAACGAATCTCTGTCTCGGAATCTGGCAGAAAACCCAAAGAGATTCTGGTCATATATAAAGCACACCAGTGGCAAGACGGAATCAATACCTTCACTGCGCGATAACAACGGTGAAGTCACTGATGACAGTGCCACCAAAGCAGAGTTATAAAACACGGTTTTCCGAAACTCCTTCACCAAAGAAGACGAAATAAACATTCCCGAATTTCAACGAGGATCAACTGCGAAGACGAGAAACATAGAAGTAGATATCCTCGGTGTAGCAAAGCTGTTTAAATCACTTAATAAAGGTAAGGCTTCCGTTCCAGATGGTATACCAGTCAGGTTCCTTTCAGAGTATGCAGAGGCAATCGCTCCATATTTCGTAATTATATACAACCGCTCGCTCACAGAAAGTTCCGTACCGAAAGACTGGAAATTTGCGCAAGTCCCACCAATACTCAAAAAGGGAAATAGAAGCAATCTGCTGAATTAGAGGCCCCTATCACCAACGTCGATTTCCAGTAGGGTTTTGGAACATATACTGTATTCGAACATTATGAAGTACCTCTAAGAAAACAATTTATTGACACATAGTCAGCACAGATTCAGAAAATATCGTTCTTGTGAACACAACTAGCTCTTTATACTCATGATGTAATGAGTGCTATCGACTGGGGGTGTCAAATTGAGTCCATATTTTTAGATTTTCAGAAGGCTTTCGACACCGTTCCTCACAAGCGTCTTCTAACCAAATTATGGAATATCGTCTCAGTTGTGTAACTGGATTCGTGATTTTCTGTAAGAAAGGTCACAGTTAGTAGTAATAGATGGGAAGTCATCGAGTAAAACAGAAGTAATATCCGGCGTTCCCCAAGTATGAGTTATAGGCCCTTTATTGATCCTGATCTATATTAACGTCATAGGAGACAATCTTAGCAGACGTCTTAGATTATTTGCAGATGATGTAGTCAAATACCGTCTTGTAAAGTCATCAGATGACCAAAATGAATAGCAAAATGATTTAGATAAGGTACCTGTGTGGTGCGAAAAGTGACAATTGACCCTGAACAAAAAAAGTATGAAGTTATTCACATGAGTGTTAAAAGAAATTCGCTAAATTTCGATTCCCCAGTAAGTCACACAAATATGAAGGCTGTAAATTCAACTGAATACTTAGGGATTACAATTACAAATAACCTAAATTGGAAGGATCACACAGATAATGTTGTGGTTTGAGGAAACCAAAGACTGCGATTCATTGGCAACAGATCTACTAAAGAGACTGCTTACACCACACATGTCTGCCCCATTCTGGAGTATTACCGTGCGGTGTGGGATCCGTATCAGGTGAGACTGACAGATGATACTGAAAAAGTTCAAAGAAGGAGCGCTCGTTTTGTATTTACGCGAAATGGGGGAGATAGTGCCACAGCCATGATCCGTGACTTTTTTCGTTGCGACGGGATCTTTTTATAAAATTTCAGTCAAAAACATTTTGTTGGCACCCGTCTACACAGGGTGAAATGATCATCACGATAAAATAAGAGAAATCAGGGCTCACACAGAAAAATTTAACTGCTCGTTTTTCCCGAGCGCCGTTGGAGAGTGGAACGGTAGATAGACAGTTTCAAGGTGGTTCATTGAACCCTCCGCCAGGCACTTAATTCTGCATAGCAGAGTAATCATGTAGATGTAAATGTAGACCTTTTTAAAGTTCCGTGGTTTTGTGCTGGGTCTGTGCTGTTGTGAATTCATACCATCTGTAGTGTTTAGTCCAACATATCTCAGTACTACTGTGTTACAAGTTTATTCTACACTACACACTTCTGGATAATGAAATGTCATCAGTTTATATTGGAATAGGTATATAATTTGTATTGTGTATGTATTACATCACCAGAAATTGTTATTAACAAAAGTACATGTCTTTTTATAAGTGTACACAAAATTGCTTGCGAAAAATTGGAGAAGAAAACTGCTTGGATATATTTACACAGTTTCGCAATATTACAGCAAAAAATGATCAAGACAGATATCTCCAAGGACTGATTGATGGGTATGATGCGAAGCAGCGGTGCCCAAGGAATGACACTCCAAGGATTAATCATGTGAGCTAAGAATCACATACTTAATGGTTCTACAAAAGAGATAAAATGTTTCGATGAAATTACAGGAGTTCTCAGCGTCAGAGTGAAGAAGCACTGAAAATTGCTGGCAGAACATCCGAAAGTAGGAAATGAACATATTTCCTACAGTCTGACAACAGCACTGCCTGATATAGTGCAATATCATATATCATCCTTTCCATGGAAGGAATGCCATTATGTAGGTGGACCAACACAATATAACTTAAGTACTGACCTCAGCATCAAACTGATGTGAAAATTATTCCTTGAGACACATCCTCAAGAAAAAGTAAATTATTTTTTCTACGTGCATTCTCCAGCAACAACTTTAATTATAAATTCGCAAAGCCACAAATACACACTTATTACAAGTGTGAGGAGATAATGTTCTACTGCAGTTTCATCGACTAAATGAAACAGCTAGGTGCAGAGCTATGACTTCGCTGCTTCTTCATAAGCAGAGAAACAGATAATGTTACACAGCTCTTCAACACGAGAAGTCGGAATGAGGGTTATTCGAAGACCACGCTCTTTCTTTGTCACTCGATTTCGTACAGAATGTCTTCCAGCGCAAAGCGCTTTTTCTTTGAGGCAACGTACTCTTAATGTGTGTTACCTACACAATATAGAGACTTCAAGAACACAGTATACGTCTAACATGAAAGTGGAGACAACAAAAGTTCAAATGAAATCTGATCATTTATAAATGATTGTATAAAGTATACACCACAAAAATACACCAAATTTCATCTGTTTCCACATCATCGGCAGACTTCTGTTGTTCCTAACCGATTCTGGGTGAGTCAAAAGAAAAATTCAACCATACTTTCCAGTGAGTGGGCACAGTTTTTTCACTATGATAGTGACTCTGGCATTACAAACAGGAAATTAAGGAAACATGATAGACTGTTTATTGTGAATGATGTTGCAGAGGTTACTCTTACAGGTTCGAAGGAAGGTAAATTTCTTGTCAACGACATTGGTGCTGTTGAGGTATTAGATTTCAAGTAATGTTGGTTGCTTTATTACAGGAAGCCCAGAATTTCTGAGGAAACTCACTACATTGGAAGATAAAGAGTGGTAACTTTATAAGCATTTTTAATTTTTTAAATTTGATACTTCCAGAGTGGGTTGTATTAGAACTTCTGTGACAATCAGTGGACTTGTTAGTCACACCTGTCTTCTAGGTCTCCACCATGGCCCACTGAATGCGCCAAATGGACTAGTGAACCCACAAGGAAAGGGTCCATTTGAGTCTGGTCTGTAACGAACGACAATCAAGATCACAAGTAAATGGGATGTGAAATGTTGACTTTTGTGCAGAATTAGGCATGTTGTTGTTGTGGTCTTCAGTCCTGAGACTGGTTTGATGCAGCTCTCCATGCTACTCTATCCTGTGCAAGCTTCTTCATCTGCCAGTACCTGCTGCAACCTACATCCTTCTGAATCTGCTTAGTGTATTCATCTCTTGGTCTCCCTCTACGATTTTTACCCTCCACGGTGCCCTCCAATGCTAAATTTGTGATCCCTCGATGCCTCAAAACATGTCCTGCCAATCGATCCCTTCTTCTAGTCAACTTGTGACACATACTTCTCTTCTCCCCAATCCTATTCAATACCTCCTCATTAGTTACGTGATCTACCCACCTTATCTTCAGCATTCTTCTGTAGCACCACATTTCGAAAGCTTTTATTCTCTTCTTGTCCAAACTAGTTATCGTCCATGTTTCACTTCCATACATGGCTACACTCCATACAAATACTTTCAGAAACGACCTCCTGACACTTAAATCAATACTCGATGTTAACAAATTTCTCTTCTTGAGAAACGCTTTCCTTGCCACTGCCAGTCTACATTTTATATCCTCTCTACTTCGACCATCATCGGTTATTTTACTCCCTAAATAGCAAAACTCCTTTACTACTTTAAGTGTCTCATTTCCTAATCTAACTCCCTCAGTATCACCCTACTTAATTTGACTACATTCCATTATCCTTGTTTTGCTTTTGTTGATGTTCATCTTATATCCTCCTTTCAAGACACTGTCTATTCCGTTCAACTGCTCTTCCAAGTCCTTTGCTGTCTCTGACAGAATGACAATGTCATCGGCGAACCTCAAAGTTTTTATTTCTTCTCCATGAATACTGATACCTACTCCGAATTTTTCTTTTGTTTCCTTTACTGCTCGCTCAATATACAGATTGAATAACATCGGGGAAAGGCTACAACCCTGTCTCACTCCTTTCCCAACCACTGCTTCCCTTTCATGCCCCTCGACTCTTATAACTGCCATCTGGTTTCTGTACAAATTGTAAATAGCCTTTCGCTCCCTGTATTTTACCCCTGCCACCTTCAGAATTTGAAAGAGAGTATTCCAGTTAACATTGTCAAAAGCTTTCTCTAAGTCTACAAATGCTAGAAACGTAGGTTTGCCTTTTCTTAATCTTTCTTCTAAGATAAGTCGTAAGGTCAGTATTGCCTCAAGTGTTCCAACATATCTACGGAATCCAAACTGATCTTCCCCGAGGTCGGCTTCTACCAGTTTTTCCATTCGTCTGTAAAGAATTCGCGTTAGTATTTTGCAGCTGTGACTTATTAAACTGATAGTTCGGTAATTTTCACATCTGTCAACACCTGCTTTCTTTGGGATTGGAATTATTAAATTCTTCTTGAGGTCTGAGGGTATTTCGCCTGCCTCATACATCGTGCTCACCAGATGGTAGAGTTTTGTCATGACTGGCTCTCCCGAGGCCATCAGTAGTTCTAATGGAATGATGTCTACTCCCGGGGCCTTGTTTCGACTCAGGTCTTTCAGTGCTCTGTCAAACTCTTCACGCAGTATCTTATCTCCCATTTCGTCTTCATCTACATCCTCTTCCATTTCCATAATACTGTCCTCAAGTACATCGCCCTTGTGTAAACCCTCTATATACTCCTTCCACTTTTCTGCCTTTCCTTCTTTGCTTAGAACTGGGTTGCCATCTGAGCTCTTGATATTCATACAAGTGGTTCTCTTCTCTCCAAAGGTCTCTCCAATTTTCCTGTAGGCAGTATCTATCTTACCCCTAGTGAGACAAGCCTCTACATCCTTTCATTTGTCCTCTAGCCATCCCTGCTTAGCCATTTTGCACTTCCTGTCGATATCATTTTTGAGACGTTTGTATTCCTTTTTGCCTGCTTCATTTACTGCATTTTTATATTTTCTCCTTTCATCAATTAAATTCAATATTTCTTCTGTTACCCAAGGATTTCTATTAGCCCTCGTCTTCTTACCTACTTGATCGTCTGCTGCCTTCACTACTTCATCCCTCAGAGCTACCCATTCTTCTTCCACTGTATTTCTTTCCCCCATTCCTGTCAATTGTTCCCTTATGCTCTCCCTGAAACTTTCTACAACCTCTGGTTCTTTCAGTTTATCCAGGTCCCATCTCCTTAAAATCCCACCTTTTTGCAGTTTCTTCAGTTTCAATCTGCAGTTCATAACCAATAGATTGTGGTCAGAATCCACATCTGCCCCAAGAAATGTCTTACAATTTAAAACCTGGTTCCTAAATCTCTGTCTTACCATTATATAATCTATCTGATACCTTTTAGTATCTCCAGGATTCTTCCAGGTATACAACCTTCTTTTATGATTCTTGAACCAAATGTTACCTATGATTAAGTTATGCTCTGTGCAAAATTCTACAAGGCGGCTTCCTCTCTCATTCCGTCCCCCCAATCCATATTCACCCACTATGTTTCCTTCTCTCCCTTTTCCTACTGACGAATTCCAGTCACCCATGACTATTAAATTTTCGTCTCCCTTCACTACCTGAATAATTTCATTTATCTCGTCATACATTTCATCTATTTCTTCATCATCTGCAGAGCTAGTTGGCATATAAACTTGTACTACTGTAGTAGGCATGGGCTACAATAATGCGTTCACTATGCTGTTTGTAGTAGCTCACCCCCACTCCTAGTTTTTTATTCATTATTAAACCTACTCCTGCATTACCCCTATTTGATTTTGTATTTATAACCGTGTAATCACCTGACCAAAAGTCTTGTTCCTCCTGCCACCGAACTTCACTAATTCCCACTATATCTAACTTTAACCTATCCATTTCCTTTTTTAAATTTTCTAACCCACCTGCCCGGTTAAGGGATCTGACATTCCACGCTCCGATCCGTAGAATGCCAGTTTTCTTTCTCCTGATAATGACGTTCTGTTGAGTAGTCCCCGCCCGGAGATCCGAATGGGGGACTATTTTACCTCCGGAATATTTTACCCAAGAGGACGCCATCATCATTTAACCATACAGTAAAGCTGCATGTCCTCGGGAAAAATTGCGGCTGTAGTTTCCCCTTGCTTTCAGCCGTTCGCAGTACCAGCACAGCAAGGCCGTTTTGGTTAATGTTACAAGGCCAGATCAGTCAATCATCCAGACTGTTGCCCCTGCAACTACTGAAAAGGCTGCTGCCCCTCTTCAGGAACCACATGATTGTCTGGCCTCTCAACAGTTGTGGTTGCACCTACGGTACGGCCATCTGTATCGCTGAGGCACGCAAGCCTCCCCACCAACGGCAAGGTCCATGGTTCATGGGAGGGGGGGGGGGGGGGGGGGGGGAATTAGGCATAACTATTGTAAAATGTAAAACTGTATGTTATACTGTTTACTATAATGACAACGAAAATATGAATAAAAATTGGTATAGAATTCCAGAACACTTAAGTGTTTTTTTTTAAATGTTCAAATCCGTGTGAAATCTTATGGGGCTTAACTGCTAAGGTCATCAGTCCCTAAGCATACACACTACTTAATCTAAATTATCCTAAGGACGAACACACACACCCATGCCCGAGGAAGTCCATGACTGCAGCGCCCTAGACCGCTTCGCTAATCCCGTGCGGCAGCGGTTTTTTTTTTTTTTTTTTTTTTTTTTTTTTTTTTTGAGGCGTCAAATTTCAACACTTAATTACATTACTTTAATATTTACGTTAGAAATTCAGTCTTTTGTCATATAACCACATTTTCACACTACATAATAATTTGTAGAAATGTGTCAATAAGTAATAATTTTAAGATTTGAACTGTTTTTGTCGATCTTCCGCAAATATGTGTCACTTAATCCCGTTGAAAAATGTACCAGTCATTTATAGATAAAGAAAGTTAGCTTCGCGTCCGCTGCTTTCATCGGGCAGACTGTATGACTTGCAGATTTTTTTTGTTTTTGTTTTTATTTAATTGAATTTTTATTTTGTTCACATACTGCACCACCTTCTAAGCTTTTCACAACAATTAAGGCCACACAAGCATGTACTTCTGATAAGAATGTACTTCTGACTAAAAAGCGATACTGGTAGCTACAGTCTAAAGTTTTTGTTAATCATGCGCTTTGCATTCTTTTGGATATATTTCCATAGCAGCTTTCATCCCCTAAGAAATATTTCTGTATATCTAACCGGCAAGTTAAATGTCAATTTTCATAAAATTAACTTCAAAGTCTTGTTTCAATGTAACGAAATATTTTCTTAAAATATTCATCCGCTATTGCACTCTCTTAGGGGATGAATTTACAGAAAACTGAAATACATATTTTGTTTATTTCTAATCGAATATTCAAATACTATTTATCATAATGTAGCCTTCATAATCCTTCAATAGTTCTTTGGCAATTCTTTACTATAAAAAAAATTCAATCACTGTTTTACCCCCTCAATGTTTTAATTTACAAAAATGCAGAGACAGGTACTTATTATTTCATGACTGAGAAACTAGTTTCAAAGTTCCTTTAGCAGTGAAATACTTTCAAAAAGCCTTTTATCCCCAATTTCACCACTTACGATTGGAATTTAGAAAAATACGTTTTTAAACGATGCCTACAGTATAAGATCGACACCCTCCCGAAACTTCAAGTTTCTGTCCTCAGCGGTTAGAGCTGAGCGATGATGAGTCAATCAGTAATTCAATCAGTCAGTCAGGACATTGCCTTTCATATACAAAGATAACTGTGGTCCTGCAATGTGGGCCACATGCTACCGTCTATTTCTCCCACTGCGACATGAAAGCAGCTGATGCAGCAAGGGCAGAGAAGTCTGACTGACCAAAGGGGCCAGAGCTCGTGTGTAACTCGCTACGAGTTCAAATTGCCGACCTGTTTCCAATCTTTAGCGTCCCGTTTACCTGTGGCTCCTGTAACTTTCACAAAGGAGGCAGTCGCCGGGCGGTGGCTGGCTCCTGGCGCGGGTGGAGCAGTGGTGGGGCGGTGTGCTGCCCCCAGAGCAGACCGCCTGTCCTCCCCGCTGACGTTGCTCTTTAATCATGGCTGGAAGCCGCCGCCCCATACAAGGAGGCATCCCGCGGTAAGGCGAGCCCGCCCATTCAGTACGGCTCACCTGTGAGTCTCAGTATCTGATTAGCAGTGTGAGAAGGCCGCCATGCTGCTAATACACCGCGACGCTTCTGTTTAACTCCATGTTCTCTTTTATTCATAACTGATACAGGTGAACAGAAATGTATTAGAAAACATGAAATTACTTTGTTTTCATTATCTAGTTCTACATCTACAGTCCACAAGCTACCTTAAGGTTTGTGACGATGGGTACATTGTGTAATACTGCCTGTCACGCCCCATTCCATCCTCCCCCCTCACCCCCAACCCCCGCCCTTTCCTACTCCAGTCGCAAATAGTGCATGGAAAAGATTATTCGTGGTCATCCTTATGAACCAAAATCTCTCTAGTTTTACCTTTATGATATTCTCGTGAAATATGGAGTGCACCAGACGTTAACTGACTGAAAGTCCAGTGCAGTGTTTTGTAAATTTAATGCTTCATACAACGTAATTGTACAGAGTGTTCTCCATTGTTATCTAAACACATTCAAATGGCTCTGAGCACTATGGGACTTAACTTCTGAGGTCATCAGTCCCCTAGAACTTAGAACTTCTTAAACCTAACTAACCTAAGGACATCACACACATCCATGCCCGAGCAGGATTCGAACCTGCGACCGTAGCGGTCGCGCGGTTCCAGACTGTAGCGCCTAGTACCGCTCGGCCACATTGTTTGGACACAGATTTACTTATCTTGCCATGTAATTTCCCATTATCACCAAATATGTTATCAAATTCCTCTTCAACGACACCCCTTCAATCAGGTATGGCCAAGACTTCAGCTCGCTAGCCGGCTCTTCTACTCAGTTGAAGTGCACACTTTTCCCACCGCCACGCCACAGTGACTGAGCTCGAAGAAGGGGAACAAGGGATGAACGGCGAACGGACCGTAATTAAATGACAAGCAGTAGGATCTGCCAGAAATATCTACTCTTAGACAATGTGTCTAATAGCCGATTTTAATACGACAGTATGCCATCTTAGGCAATATATCACACTTAAAACACTTGATAATGCCACTTTGAAACCGAAATCATGATTGTGTAAGTATAAATGTAACACTGTAAGTAAAAAACAGTCTAATGGAGGTACTGACTTTAAAGAAATGACAGTGCGTCGCCCTGCATACCACTTAGTTTCATATTTATGAACAACACAGATCACAGACGAAACAAATGTTCTCTACTGTTTGATCACTTTTGGCATGCCGAAGACATAATATAATTTTATCTGGTACAGACTGTCGGCATCAAGGCGCACGGATAAAGCTGACAAAATTTTGCGTTCAGGTTCCCAAGTATTCGCGACTTATTTCGTTTCATAATCAAAAAAAGCCATCCTGATACATATTCTGATCTAAACATTTTACCACCTTTGCAAGCTCATCATGGACACGTGGAAACTCTCCGTGAGAAACACTGTAGACATTCTGGATAGTTTTAATGTAAAAGGATTTGTCTTCAAAACGGCAGTTACATTGCAGACCAGTTACATGTGTTCATGCACACGGGGGCTCTCGACTGAAAAGGTAAACGGTCTCGAAAACAGTTCGAAAATAGATGTTTGTTTGGCAGTGTCCTTAAAACGTTTAAGAAACCATCCTTGTAATTCCTTCAAGACCACGAAGGAATTTTTTAAACTTCGTTTTTTCATTAATGCCTACGAGTTTAGGGTACTGGACTGTGTTTTCTGTCACAATTTGCGCCTTCAACAATAGGTTTTTGTTTTTAAATGCATCCGCATCAAATAAAAAATAAGTTGATTCTCACCTTGCTGGATCTTTCTATAGGATGTGTGCAGGCAAATCCACTTAAAATCCGAGGTCTGCAATCTATTTCCGATGTTGTAATTTTAGTTCCTGCACTCCTTTTTCCTTCATAAATTGAACAAGTATGGGAGGCGGGCCTTAAATCGAAAAGTCGTTACAGGGACGTCCCCTATTTAGCCAACGTATTTCGCAGTAATATATAAAGTTGTCATACTCTTCGTTGACTTCGTTCGAAAATTGTTACAACACACAGTGGAATAATGTGTGAGACTTGAGAAATTCATTTCAATATCTTCACCTGCTTTATGCCTGAAAATTTGGCACAAAATGCTTCTTGATGTATAGAACAATGAACCCAGTTTGTCGATAGTAGCTCTTTCATTATCAAATGTCTCTCCATTCTTTGTGAATGGTGTTGTAATGTCGTATGCAGGACACATCTGTTGCGCAACTGGATAATAGATATTCAGAATTATCATCCCTTTCTTCTTTCATTTAATTTTTAAGTATTTGTGAAGATATATCTCTAAACTGCCACTTCCCGTGCAAACTGTCACTGGGCCCGTGAACATCCGTCATACCACAAACAAATATCGAGCGGTAAAGAGCGCTGACACCGTGAGTCTGCCGAATAGAAGAGAGTCGCGCCGGTCGGAAAATGACGCACCGCAATAATACACGAAATTTCGCAGTGCACCGAGTACTTCTGGGAAGGAGCGAGCAAAGCAGAGACAGGGCGAGCATTTGCGTTCCTACGACCCGCACACCATGCACGTGTGAAATTTGGCACGCCATGCTCGGCCCTGTTATAAATGAAGTACGTTTCTTATTCTTGTAGCGAAACCGCTGTCTTTCAGTACGCCCCAAAACGAAAATTCACTCAGTGTGAAGTCCAACGATTTTTAAGGCCAGTCGATTTTATCCCACCTCCCCCTTCCACTTTTTTAAACTGTCAATCAAAGACGCGTGTACGTGTATGCCGGCTATGACATAAAACTTGGAGTTCTGTGAATTAACAAGACAGATTTCAGCAAGTTACATGAATGCGAAATGAAGTTTCTGCGCTCACCCTTGCAGAAGACTAGAATAGACAAAATTATGAATGAAGACACCAGAGGATAAATTCAAGTGGACCTGTCAGTGACTGAGGGACTTGTCTACCGAAAGGCTCAAGGTATTTCGACACGTAGAGAGGATGAAGGATAACCGCCTGCCAAGACAATATTTGGATATACAAGAGCAAGGTAATGGCCACCAGTGCGACCCAGAAAAAGTGGATGGATCAGATCTATAAAGGTATGAAGACTAGAGGAGAAACTGGGAAACATTGTTAAGACCAGAAGTAGCCTAAGTCAAGATAGACAAAAAAGGAGGCAAACTGTGGTAAACACAATACGAAGATGATGATGATGTATTCCGTAGTCTGTTGGAGCTCCGTCTTGATGCCAAATGAGATTATTTTGCTCAGATTTAAGTGCAGGAGTATTGTCTACTCCAACGTACGTTTTCGCAATCACAGTTCCCTCGAAGAAACAGGGGCGTACCACTCCTTTGCTGCCTACAACGCCCCAAACAGTACCTCCAGGAACATTTAACTCCTCTTCCGTCATAAATCGCGGCTTTTCAGAAGACCATTGGACGGAGTCGTGTTTGGTACCTCTTCCATTTAACCTAAGACTTGTTTCATCAGATGACACGATTGTTTTTGAAAATTTAGTATCACTTACACTGCAGATCATATACCACTCATAGAATTCAAGTCTTATAACCCCTACTTACAGATTTCTTGGATGAATGAACGAAAGCCTTTTGCAGATTGTTTTCATTAGTAACTTATTTTGGGCAGCCTCTGCGTGACGTGTCTCCTACGGAACCTATGACCTCGAATCTTCGATGTAATTTGTAGGTAGCTTTCCTGTGTAGTGGTTGTGTATACGGGAACTTTTAACGAAAGATCGTCTCATATCTTCATAAATTCAATCAAATTTACACCTCATTTGTAAAGCAAACACGCGGTGTTTTGTAGACAGGTTTTGGGTTCAAAACGCGTATTTCTCCCTATTACAATGAATGCACAAATTATGACAAAGTTCAGAGTGGCGCTTGTTAGTAACAAACCACCTCTGTCATCACTCTTTAAACAAATTCCGCGGCAAAAAAGTTTCTCGATTTTTCAATGTGGCAGATATTAGTACATCATTTAGCTAATACTTTAGATGGACAGAATTGCGCAACGTTTAACTGTCTTATGCAGCACCGGGTGTATGTAGAAGGCAAAAGATTAATTGTACCTTTTTTGAATGTTCGCTCTCAGAATTTTAATAATAAATCAAACAGTATGGCAGACTGTGCTCTTTTAGAGTCTGACGTTGGACTCGGATGAGCATCTCTTTGATACTTCCGCTTTTACAAAACAAATATGCTGCTCTTCTTTGGGCCTGCTCCATTTTCTCCATCAGTCTTATGTGCTACGTGTTCCAGCCGGTAGGCGAGTATTACTCAGTAAGCAGAATCTTTTATACCCAGGCTGCACGTCCTGATGATTCATAAAGTGGTCCTCATTGCGGCATCTGGTTTTCTACAGTTGGTTTCATGTGATATCTCTGTACGTATACTCCCAGATAAAGAAACTTTCCAGTGATCGTTCAGCAATTGTGCAATCATACAACAACGGGACTTCCCGCCCATTTATACACATAAGAAAAAGGAACAGTGTTACTACAGATAAACATAAACGTGTGGAATTTATTCTCGCATTTTCCAAAGGTGCTGGCCAGCGCAAGCTGCCACTGCTGTAACCACGCTGATCGCTGCAAGCAGATGTCGCAGGATTTTACCACCTCGGCTGGCGTCAGTGTATCTTTACGACAAGTCCGGTCGGCCACCAACATCCAGGACCCATTTGTATCATGATGACAGTGTCACCTGTAGCATCTGCTGGCGAAGGATCTAGAGCCAACGACTGCTGTCAAGCTGGATGCTGCACTGAAACATAAAGAATGCGGTATTCCTGAGCATTAGCTCCCAGAAGGTACCGTTCATGGTAACTGACTTCGGCATCGGTGTTAGTGTGACGTTTAGAGCCTTGTGGTAGACAGGTTAATGCTTTAGGACACTTAAAGACAAAGTACTAGGCCAAAAGGTAAGTCCGTTCAACATACAATAAAAAATGAGTGTGTCATAACGTGACGATAAACGTTAGTTTGAAAGCAGATATCTGAATCTAAGTTTTGTGTCGTGAATTACCAATTCACAGCACAGCTGATGTTCACCCTGGCCCTCTTTGCAGTGTGAGTGTGCTGTTCATGCATTCCCGACTTTACAGGTCACACGTACCTTCTAGTTTGCTGAATGTTGCAGCCCGCTAACTTGAGATGTGACCGTGTGTGACAATGGGGAAGAAGTCATGACTGAGAGAAGGAAGTGACATCAGTTTGAAGCCGACAAAGGGGGCCATGGCCGTTGCCATGTAAGACCTAGTGTTCGGTGCCAGATGATGCATGGTATACTCACCGGTCTTGCTGGTATCCTGGTGCTGGCTCAGTGAGCTGTTCAGTTGTGCTGGTCCCACGTAAATGGAGGACTGAGCAGTGCGACTGCAAAGGCTTGACATTATCAAGACTGCCAACAAGAAATAAATACGACTAGCCTCTTCCTGAGAGGGCAGCTGGCTGGGCGAAGCAAACCAGGACGTTCATGCAGAAAACTAGCGAGGTCTCTGCGGTTTGCGATTGCAGTGACTTGCTGTCAACATCAGGCATCAACTCCATTTTGACGAAGTGGATAGAGATGGTTCAAAAGGTTCAAATGGCTCTAACCACTATGGGACTTAACATCTGAGGTCATAAGTCCCCTAGACTCAGAACTACTTAAACCAAAGGACATCACACGAATCCATGCCCGAGACAGGATTCGAACTTGCGACAGTAGCAGCAGCGCGGTTACGGACTGAAGCGCCTAGAACCGCTCGACCACACCGCCCGGCGAAGGGGAAGGTTTTCGTTGGTAGAGAATATGCGTCATGGCCAGAATAAAATATTAGTAGTGCTGCACCTTTGGTAATGTTGATGAAAGCAGTTTGTAACGATTAGAGGCATGGAGAAAGCCATATAGGACCAACGATATGCCCACTACGCAGACGCAGTAGGCGATAATGTGCAAAGGCATTTCCAAGGGAGCAGCTGTAAAATTTAATGTAGTGAATATATAGCGTCCAAAGTTTCCAGTCTGGTATAATCTTGGAAGGAAGACTAGAGAAAACTCAAGAAACGTTCATGGGATTTGTAGACGTGGGAAAAGCGTTCGGCAATATAGTATGCTGCAAGATGTTCGAAATTCTAAGAAAAGTAGGGGTAAGTTATAGGGGGAGACAAGTGATACACAGTATGTACAAGAGTCCATAGGGAATAATAAGAGTGGACAACCAAGAACGAAGTGCTTGGATTGAAAAGGGTGTGAGACAGGGATGTAGCCTTTCGCCCCTACTGTTCAGTCTGTAAACAGAAGAAGCAATAATGGAAATAAAAGAAGGGTTCAGGAGTGGAATTAAAATTCAAGGTGAAAGGATATCAATGATACGATTCGCTGATGACAGTGCTCTCCTGATTGAAAGGGAAGAGAAATGGCAGGATCTCCCGAATGAAATAAACAGTCTAATGAGGTCAGAGTATGGATCCAGAGTAAATCTAAGAAATAAGAATGTAATGAGAAGTAGCAAAATGCAGACAGCACGAAAATTAACATCAGGATTGAGAGTCACGAAGTAGGTGAAGTTAGGCAATAAAATAACCCATGACGGATGGACCAAGTAGGACATCAACAGCAGACTAACACTGGCATAAAGGGCATTCGTCGCCAACAGAAGCCAACCAATATCAAATATAGGCCCCAATTTGAGGATGAAATCTCTTGGAGCACAGCATTGTGTGGCAGTGAAACATGGGCTGCAGAAAATCGATTTGAGATGTGGTGGACTGATAAGGTAAGGAATGACGACTTCCTGTGCAGAATCGGAGAGAAAAAGAATATGTGGAAAACACCGTCAAGGAGCAGCGACAGGATAATAAGACATCTGTTAATACATCAGGAAATGACTTCCTGGTACTAGAGGGAGCTGCACAAGGCAAAAACTCTAGAGGAAGACAGAGATATGAATGCATGCAGCAAATAATTGAGAACATAGGCTACAAATGACATGAAGAGGTTGGCACAGGTGAGGAATTCGTGGAGGACCGCATCAAACCAGTCAGAAGACCGATGACTCAAAAGATAGAGAGAGAGAGAGAAAAAATCATTTCTGTCGACCACGAGTGTGTCACTCGACAAAGCTGCCCATCACATCCCACTCATGGCGCCGAGTATCACGTGCACTATGCAATTTGTCAACCTCAGTCAGTTTGAGTTGTGCAAGTGGTCTCACTGCAATCACACAGAGACTGCTATAGGGAACTGGAGAATTAAGACGGAGAACCTGCGTTATTTTTTTCTTGTGATTAGTGTCTTTTTATCTTATGCCAAATCTTCAGAGTTGATTTAGCAGTTCTGGGGATAGAAAAATTACTCACGATTGCGTTTGAGATGATGACTGCATTATTGCAACCTGCCCTAACTTTTCTTGTTAAATTAGAGGGAAAAATGGAATTAGGTACTACTTGCAATGATGATTGATTCTTTTTAGATCATACTGATATGATTATTTCCTTCTCATTATTGTCATAGAGGTGGTGTGTATTCATTTCACGTTGTTGCCTTTTCTTCATACTTTTATAACAACCCCTTATAAAAATTAAGAATGACTGTGCTGGTAAACCTCTTGCGTTATTTGATTTTCACACAGCTGAGCGAAGCTGAACGTACTCAGACATTTCTCTCTATACTTATTCTGATCAACACTAAACTAACACACAACAATTTTAGCGCAACGCAATCTGACTTTCAATAACCCCTACAAAAGAATGGCCCTGACGAACAATAACTTATACCTTTCATGAATCACTTACCTCACAAAGATCTTCGTTACTCGAACTTCTGCAATACAGTGAGCCCCAATACTGCCAGCTAAATAAAAGATTCTAACTACTGAAGGCACTAACTACTGATAGGCATAGTTAGCAAATGAAAGATATTGATGGAGAGCAAACAATGTATTTACCTTAATAGTGTTCAAAAGTCATATAAATATCAGTTCATGACATCCAGTCCTACAAATTTCCTTTTTTTTACGGACACACGTCCAGATCGTCCGCTTTCAAAATTCTTCCATTTCTCTCCCCACATCCACCACTGCTGGCGGCTCACCTCCAACTGCGCAATGCTACACGTGTTCACATCCAGATGCCCATCACTACAATAGCGAATATTCCAACAATGCGAACCAGCTTCCCGCGCCTGGGTTCCCGGGTTTGATTCCCGGCGGGGTCAAGGATTTTCTCTGCCTCCTGATGACTGGGTGTTGTGTGATGTCCTTAGGTTAGTAAGGTTTAAGTAGTTCTAAGTTCTAGAGGACTGATGACCATATATGTTAAGTCCCATAGTGCTCAGAGCAATTAGGCACCATCACCGGGTACGCATATCAGCGGTCCGTTATTTGGGCGAATTACATGACCTGTGCGTGGACATCTAATGCCACGTACCTCCAATAACCTATCAACAAACTGTAGAATCCCTGATACGCAGAATCAGTGATGTATTTAGTTCCAAAGACAGACAAACACACTATTAAGCAGCTGGTCGTAATGTTTTGGGTTAACAGTGTGTAAGTGTGTCTGCTGTCCGCATCAGTTTGCGCCTGGCCCATGATGTGGCTGGGGAACCTTTCTTTTTTTTAGTGGGTCTATACCACAGAGTGTCTGCCCACAAATTATAATGGAGGTAGTGTCTTTATTGTGGTTGTATGACCTGACTGCACTGGGAGACAATGATAAAATAGTAAGGTATGAATAATACTGAAAGGATATGGAAAAAATGTTTGTAAAGAGCCTTGTGGAGGAGTGTTTCAGAAACTAGACTGATAAAAAAATGTTAGCCCACAGCAGTTAATAAAAGACCTAAGGTGATAGAGAAGCCATTGCGGAAAATAAATGTCGATTCTTCCTTCATGTATCTGACGACGTGATACTTCTAGAAGACGACAATCGACAGCTACAGCACCAAACGTTGTGATGTGGTATGCTATTTTTATAGTTTTGCTTTTCAGCAATTTCAGTATCATACTCCTTAATACATCATGTAAATAATTTGAATTAAATGATAGTCTGGAAAGCTGTACTGATCTGAATAATAATGTTTATTTTTATGATTAACCAGTTTTTCTCCCCCAGGTATTCTATGTTTGCCTTCTGCACGTCTTGCAAGTTGTTAATCTACAGTTATTATATGGAGCCTATTGGCATAAGTTTTCTTTTTAAGTTGCAGGATTGTGAAGTACGATTCATGAAGTTCTTTCTGGTAAAGAATAAAGTACGACACGGTCAAGCCCGCCCGGTTGGCCGTGCGGTCTAACGCACAGCTTTCCGGCCGGGAAGGAGCGTCGGTCCCTGGCACGAATCCGCCAGGAGTGTTTGTGCCGAGGTCCGGTGACCCGGCCAGTCTGTGGATTGTTTTTAGGCGGTTTTCGATCTGCCTCGGCGAATGCGGGCTGGTTCCCCTTATTCCGACTCAGCTACACTACGTCGACGATTGCTGCACAAACAAGTTCTCCACGTACGCGC
Source organism: Schistocerca americana (assembly GCF_021461395.2). Classification (NCBI taxonomy): domain Eukaryota; kingdom Metazoa; phylum Arthropoda; class Insecta; order Orthoptera; family Acrididae; genus Schistocerca; species Schistocerca americana. Next base: position 396,817,459 of record NC_060123.1, on the reverse strand, counting down.
ACACCACCATTGCTCTACAACGCAAACATAGGGGTTACACTCGTCTGGTGTGAGACCTTCCCTGGGGGGGTCCACTGGGGGCGAACCGCACAATAACCCTGGGCTCGGTGTGGGGCAGCGGAGGGGTGAAGTGCACTGCGGTAGTCGTCGTGGGATTGTGGACCACTGCGGCTGTGGCGGGGACGGAGCCTCTCCGTCGTTTCAAGGTCCCCGGTTAACATAACATCGTATGGTCAAGGTACTGAAGAATGGAGCTTCACACGTAGCTATAGGAAGATCTGTCACCATAACAAACGCCGGTGTTAGTGTATTCGTGCTGACACTCGGTATACTAGTGTATATTTCTTATTAATTTTAAGGGTATAGTCTTCAAGGTATGTACTTCAGTGCAGGCATGTCCCGGAATTGATATTAAGTAGCATGTTAACACTCACAGGTTAATGAACAATTCTTACAACATGCGAAATTACAATAACCCCTATCCATGACGAGAGATGATTGCCGATGTGTGGATGTATGAATCTTTATCAAATGGTTCAAATGGCTCTGAGCACTATGGGACTTACCATCAGAGGTCATCAGTGCCTAACTAACCTAAGGACATCACACACACCCATGCCCGAGGCAGGATTTGAACCTGCGACCGTAGCGGTCGCGCGGTTCCAGACTGTAGCGCCTAGAACCGCTCGCCCACCCCGGCCGGCGAATGTATAACAATTTGACGTTTTTCCCGCTTTAATTTTGCTGTCAACTAGGTATCATTTTACAAAGAACTTCCTTTCTGTTGCTCAGTTGTCTTTCGTGAAATGCTGTTATTTTCCGTATAACTTACCGTAGATAATTCCATTAGTACATAAATGTAGAGTAACTTATTCATTGTCCGCAGCTCGTGGTCGTGCGGTAGCGTTCTCGCTTCCCACGCCCAGGTTCCCGGGTTCGATTCCCGGCGGGGTCAGGGATTTTCTCTGCCTCGTGATGACTGGGTGTTGTGTGATGTCCTTAGGTTAGTTAGGTTTAAGTAGTTCTAAGTTCTAGGGGACTGATGACCATAGATGTTAAGTCCTATAGCGCTCAGAGCCATTTGAACCATTTGAACTTATTCACTACGTACTACAAGGAGTATCAAATAACTTACTTATAACATCATTTTGTGGAACACACTCCATCAAGTTTATTACTTGTTGGAAATTTCTGTATGAAGCATTGTTATATTTGTAAATGCAGTAGGGAATGAGTTGTTGACGTACTAATTAAAATTTGTGGCACGGTCATAATTTAGGAATTCTAAGATATATGCAGATCGAGAAAGTGACAAGGGCATATGCACACACAAATATGGGATAGGAGCACGTGGCACGACGTACTACTTAAGGGGTGAAGGACTGGCACGTCAGCGCCGTAGTGAGGTTTGCTCGGCCTGTTGACACCGCTGGGTCATGACGGCGCGGGCGGCATGCAGTAGATCTTAACGGGCGATGACAGGTTCTAACCATCTAACGCAACAGCAGGTCTTCACCGGCGATAACAGATGCTAACACAACTCTCATCACTGCAGATGGACACACGTCCCCACAAGAGAGGATGGTCAAGATTACCGACTTACGGTAATAGTGGCAGATCACTGGAGTAACGCGTTTCATTGAGTCGCAACAAAAGGCACAGAAGCTCTACCTTGCACGAGTCAGCTGGTGTTGACACGGCACTATTAAGGCAACCAGTCTCCCACACAGTGCGAGCAGACACGTGTAACTCATATACAGCGGCGAGGAGCAATTTGTATTAGTATGGCTAGCTCTTCTCTTCGGCTACAACACCCTAGCTGAAATATCGTTATCGGTGTTGGTTTGCTGTTGATTCTAATGGCAGCATCCCTATCATTGAATTTTGAATGTTAATCACTCTCTGCCCTACCTTCCTATTCATAACAAATCCCACTCCTGTTATACTAATTTCTGCTGCTGTTGATATTACCCTACAGTCATCTGCCAGAAGCCTTGTCTTCTTTATATTTCACTCTACAGACCCCCACTGTATCTAGACTGAGCCTTAGCATATCCAATTTTCTAGCTTTCCTATCACTTTGTAACATCTGACACCACGCCCCGGTTAATAGAACGTTATCGTTTCAGTGGTTATTCTGTCTTTTTCTAATGGTTACCTCCTCCTCGGCAGTCACCTCCAAGAGAACAGATTGACGGATTAGTCCGGAATGTTTTTCCAATGGAAAGATCATCACAACACTTCTTCAATTTCGTGACTCATGTCCTGTCGATAAACATTATGTGTCTTTAAGGCAGTGGTTTCCATTGTCTTCTGCATCCTCATGCCTCTGGTTAACCTGCACATGAAGAGATAGAGAGAGTATGTCAGAATACTGAAAGGGTAATTCAGTACATAAAAGGAGATGTTATCTAATAGTCATAGAAGACTGGAATGCGCTTGTAAGAAAAGGAGTAGAAGGAAAGGTTACAGGGTATTGTCTAGGTACTAGGAAAGAGAGAGGCTCTTAGGCGAACGAAAGTTGCCCGACGGCATTCGCTATCGTCATAAGGTGGATGCTATGGGCTGCCAGTGGCTACACAAAACAATAACCTCTGGTCCACTTAGCTGTTAATCTGGACAGAAGGGGCGTTGAGATCGATGCCAATAAAGTACTTTCGAAGTCTCTCTGAAGTTATTTTTCATTAGGATAACACCAGACCGCACATTCCACTTGCTGTTCTGATCTAACTCGATATAGACAGTGTCTGTTGCCGTGGCCAGCACATTCTCCAGAATTGACATCCATTAACACTTGGTTATGTGCATCCCTGAGACCTCCAACCTACCACACCCCTTAATTCTGCTATCAGTACTACCACATCCCACACCGCATAGTCCACCTATCATCGTCCGATACAGGGCTACACTATTCAGTCCGTCTATTCCACTGTAATACACCTCCCAAAATAGTTTCCGGGTACGGTGTTATACTCAATTGTACGAGTACTGTTGTGTAACACCCCATCCAAACAAACGCGTCCAAGTACAGCGCTGTACTACATATTCCGGCTAATATGCCGTCTCTATCTAATACATAAGGATGGTAAACACGAGGGGCAGTCGCCCTCCCTGCCACCCACATCTTGCACACAAAACCGTGCAACTCGGCTACGGGTTATGTAGAGTATATGAGCGAAAATCACGTTCCCGTAAGTGCCGCCATCTTGGGTCTTTAGAGTATAAAAGGTGTCCTGAGGGCATGTATTCCAGTGTAGCTGAAAATATCAACATGGATTACTCCAAAGTGCCAAACATCCCTCAACAATTAGGGAGGTTTTTGGTTATTACAGCAGAACCGTCTGCCCCGGTAGCTGAGTAGTCAGTGCAACAGAACGTCAAACGTAAGGGCCTGGGTTCAATTCCCGGCTAGGTCGGAAATTTTCTCCGTTCAGTGACTGGGTGTTGTGTTGTCCTCACCATCATCATTTCATCCCCATCGAAGCGCAAGTCGCCGAAGTGACGTCAGATCAAAAGACTTGCACTCGGCAAATGACCTACCCGACAGGAGGCCCTAGTCACATGACATTTATATTTTTACAGCAGGTGGCTACTGGCATAAGAAACATAACTTACACCGAAAATGGTTCACTACTTAGCAAGAAGAATGTAAATCTGCTTGTACCTATTACGGAACTGCTCTGCGACAACATTCTTCTTCTTCTTTGACGACTGCCTTTATCCAGTATGACGTGATCGGCAGGGTTATGGATGGATGTGGCATGGTTAGTTTTAAGGGGTGGTCTGACGCCCTTCCTGCCGCCACCTCATACCCCTTGGGACGGAATTTGTGTACCCAACAGTGTGCATGTAGTGTAAATCATGAAACAGTGTGTGAATGTGTTTCAAATGTCTGCGAGTCGTGTAACTGAGGCAGGACGTGGGGACCAAACCCGTATTCACCTAGTGGGATGTGGAAAACCGTCTAAAAACCACAACCAGACTGGCCAGCACACCGGCTCTCATGGTTAATCCACCGGGCAGCTTTGATCCTCAGCCAGCACGCCTAACCGAGTACAGGAAGCAGTGTATTAGCACTCGGATAACCTGGCGGGTCGTTCTGCGATAACATTATCATGGTTAAAATCTGCGATCAATTGGACTGTCAAGAACAATAAGAAAGAGGACGGTCTGTAAAGTTGAAGAAGGGGATTTGTGGCTCATTTAACTATTCTCTACGTAATAAATTCCCCAATTTCGTCACAGCGAGACATGGAGTCAAGGTAGAGTGGCCTACATGGCAACGAGAGTGTCACAGCAAGAGGGATACGGGAAAATATCAGCAAGGAATCTGTGGAAACTATTTAGAGGAAATATAAAAATCCTATGGTTATACCATATCAAATGAAATTAGCTGACATTAAAATGGATTTTCTAATGGAACAGCTGCCTGGAACATTCCAACAGCTACGTGTAGACGGCTATTACATTTTGGTTTTGGACATAAGGCAAGACTTTGAGAAATTTTTAACAAAATGGGGATGTGCGACCACTTAACATCAACCCACGACTTCTCCATGGAAGGTGATCGCCAGGGAAAGAGCAATGGGATTGTACACAACGATAAGACAGTTGGAACAGACTGTCTAACGTGGTGAAGCTCCAACTGTAGACTAAAGATATATAACAAATTAATATGTCAAATCACAAGTCCGAGGCTGAACAAAGATATTGATAATCACAGTATAGGTTTTATAAAGTGTGTAGACATGCGAGTACGAGAAACTTTTAGGTCTTCCTTGGCTAAGTAGCATGGCATTACCAGGTTGGAGGCTACAATATACAACTACGAATGGATCGTGTATTCGACCCTGCGCACGATTGTTTACATATACGAGTATTAGACACCAACAAACAGTATTTAGAATGTGCTCCAATTTACTCTGTGCCACTTGCTTCCAGGTGGCGTCAATTAACGGATAACGTACAGAACAACTGTTGTGTTGCGCTTAATAACGTGCTGCAATTTGTTTACTGGGGTAATAAGGGCACCCGAAAATTGACAGCTGTTTAATTATAAGTAAGCCTTCCAGATATCCAGACTGAGAAAAGCTTATCAGCTATTTTCTGTCTGCATACAGTTTTAAATATCTACCTATAAGTTAATGGAGATTCTTGACTCTGACTACAATAAAGACAATATAAGTAATATATATAAGTGTTAAGTTAAAGCTAGAGAAACTTATTTTTCTCAGTCTAGATCACTGTTCTCCATAATATCGTCCGATATAAATATTGCCGAATTGGGACTGGTTGACACGCGTAACGTTATTCCACAAGTCCTAAGAAAAAGAGAAAACGTATCATCCAGACTTAAACCATTCCCCACTAAAGTAATTACACCTTTAAGTACATTTAATGTGTTATGTGCACGCAAAATGAAACTGGAAATGGAGGGCATCGAAGTAAATAAAGCTGGTGTATTCCGAGAAGACAGCTGCTATATAGGAAGAATCTAAACTGCAAATCTTTCTACAACTGGCGAATACAAGATAACAGCATTTACTGTAAAGAGCAGTGGTAGGTGGCCGTATGTTGGAGTCCTGGCCGGAAACGGAAGGCTGGAGTATGTTAACAAAGTTATAGGACACACGAAAAATGTGTTTATCAAGCCTCATTCCTCCTTGGATCTGCTTAAAAAGGATGGATACATTATATCGAAATGTGGTGGGCTTGATGTCATACACTTAACAGAAGAACCATTTGCCGAGCTTAAAACCAACAGATTAACAACTTTTGATGGCACTTTGTTTGCAAAAGTTGTAAACTTCATGTTCTATACCGAAATTCCATAAGAATGTGCGGCAGAAGAACTGGCATCCTACACCAGGGAGATGTGGAATGTTGTAACAACAGCTTCATGTGGAAAATAACAGGAAATATCAAACTCCCCGAATGCTCTCGTCTAGAAGAACTGCCGAAAGGACCTGAACTAACTGTTCCAGCAGCAAATGAGGTAGTTTACAGGAAAAAGATTAGATGTATACTAGAATCGAGAACATACCTTGTCTCCATGTGTTAAATGTTTGACTGGAGAGAGAAATAAATGATTCTGATGTGGATTTAAGTTATAAGTTAAAACTCAAATTGGACATAATTCGAACTACACCTAACAGAAACAAGGAAAAAGTGGTTTTCTTTATGTAAATCTATATGAAAAAGTTGGTAAAAATTTTCTTGTGTTATTTGCTAATCTACCAAAAGTACTAATACATTAATTATATACAGTAAACCATGTGCATGTATTTCGGATGTTGAAAGTGGGTAGTCGGGTGACATTGAAAAGTAGTTGAAATTAATAGTTGGGAGAATAGTAAGCCCCTTTTCGTACCTATATGAGAGTGTTGCGGTTATATAACAGACAGTAAAGAAGAAACGTGGGGTTTGTACATGGTGGAGCTCCAGACGTATGGAATTCGAAACATTTCACGTAAATCAACCGTGCCGTCAATTCTGAAGCATTATTCCACTTCTGGAGTCAATATCAGGAAAGTAGCAGTGTGAGAGAAATGATCGTAGATCATAAACACACCCTCCAACGGTTACACATTTCTGCCACTAAAAATGCTATATTGTTATTGCCATACAGTTCTCGAAGTATTAATCGTGCGGAACGCAACGCTCTTAATCCTCTAATGCGGGATATATTTGTCCAACGTCAGACGTACAACCACCCCGCGAGATTCTTACCCCAGTCACTACTGTGACAAACTTTAAAACGATAGAACTACTTCCTTCTACACTACTCCGGTGTTCAAGGATGGCAGCGTCAGTGTATATCCACCATTGGAGCTTCTTATAAACCAACTAGAACGATGTCCGCAGACTGCTGTTATGTCTTTTAGGAAATTAATAGATTTAATATGTCTTAATCAGTCGGAAACGTACGTACCCTCAATTACACTTCCCGCGTCAGTCGTGCATATCATTAGCAGCAGTAGTATCGGTTTTGATAATTGTGGCTAGGTCTCACCAGGAAACAGAGGGAATGAAAATTGACATGAACGTTTCTTCGATAGCTGACGCCCTCAGGTACCATGCACACCCTTCCGCACGAAAATGCACACGAAGGAGCAGCAACTTCTTACTAGAAAGTAAGATCCACGATCAGCAGCCAAAGGAGATGCAACAGTCTTATTGCTGTTTACAGTAGCACTGCTCTGGTAGCATTCATCTTACACAAAAAAAGTCCTGGTCTGAAATTAGGCAGTTTTTTTCATGTGTAGGATAATATACTAAATTCGTCTAACACTACATTTCTCGAGTACACCTCTCCCACAGTATTACAGGTGGTACATGTGCCATTGGTCCACTCTCCTAGAGAACACTCTAGGGAATGTCTTAAGTCTGATGAACGCATCGATTCTTCTCCTTAATACCAAAGGAATAACATTGTTTGTGAAAACCAGCCTTAATTCGGTAACATATATATTTGACTGCATATACACTCCTGGAAATTGAAATAAGAACGCCGTGAATTCATTGTCCCAGGAAGGGGAAACTTTATTGACACATTCCTGGGGTCAGATACATCACATAATCACACTGACAGAACCACAGGCACATAGACACAGGCAACAGAGCATGCACAATCTCGGCACTAGTACAGTGTATATCCACCTTTCGCAGCAATGCAGGCTGCTATTCTCCCATGGAGACGATCGTAGAGATGCTGGATGTAGTCCTGTGGAACGGCTTGCCATGCCATTTCCACCTGGCGCCTCAGCTGGACCAGCGTTCCTGCTGGACGTGCAGACCGCGTGAGACGACGCTTCATCCAGTCCCAAACATGCTCAATGGGGGACAGATCCGGAGATCTTGCTGGCCAGGGTAGTTGACTTACACCTTCTAGAGCACGTTGGGTGGCACGGGATACATGCGGACGTGCATTGTCCTGTTGGAACAGCAAGTTCCCTTGCCGGTCTAGGAATGGTAGAACGATGGGTTCGATGACGGTTTGGATGTACCGTGCACTATTCAGTGTCCCCTCGACGATCACCAGTGGTGTACGGCCAGTGTAGGAGATCGCTCCCCACACCATGATGCCGGGTGTTGGCCCTGTGTGCCTCGGTCGTATGCAGTCCTGATTGTGGCGCTCACCTGCACGGCGCCAAACACGCGTACGACCACCATTGGCACCAAGGCAGAAGCGACTCTCATCGCTGAAGACGACACGTCTCCATTCGTCCCTCCATTCACGCCTGTCGCGACACCACTGGAGGCGGGCTGCACGATGTTGGGGCGTGAGCGGAAGACGGCCTAACGGTGTGCGGGACCGTAGCCCAGCTTCATGGAGACGGTTGCGAATGGTCCTCGCCGATACCCCAGGAGCAACAGTGTCCCTAATTTGCTGGGAAGTGGCGGTGCGGTCCCCTACGGCACTGCGTAGGATCCTACGGTCTTGGCGTGCATCCGTGCGTCGCTGCGATCCGGTCCCAGGTCGACGGGCACGTGCACCTTCCGCCGAGCACTGGCGACAACATCGATGTACTGTGGAGACCTCACGCCCCACGTGTTGAGCAATTCGGCGGTACGTCCACCCGGCCTCCCGCATGCCCACTATACGCCCTCGCTCAAAGTCCGTCAACTGCACATACGGTTCACGTCCACGCTGTCGCGGCATGCTACCAGTGTTAAAGACTGCGATGGAGCTCCGTATGCCACGGCAAACTGGCTGACACTAACGGTGGCGGTGCACAAATGCTGCGCAGCTAGCGCCATTCGACGGCCAACACCGCGGTTCCTGGTGTGTCCGCTGTGCCGTGCGTGTGATCATTGCTTGCACAGCCCTCTCGCAGTGTCAGGAGCAAGTATGGTGGGTCTGACACACCGGTGTCAATGTGTTCTTTTTTCCATTTCCAGGAGTGTATATGTGTTGTGTGTGTGTGTGTGTGTGTGTGTGTGTGTGTGTGTGTGTGCAGTAAAATATATATATATATATATATATATATATATATATATATATATATATATATATATATTTTTACTGCACACATTTACGGATTGAGATACAGATGTTTTGCCTGATTTAATACGGCACCTCCGGTAATACTTATGTCGCCTTTGTTGGAGTATGTGTTAAGAGACCCACATAGTTTACAGGGGGAGGGATAGGTTTAGAAGTGAATGTATCCAGAGCATAATTTTTAAGCCTTTCTCGGTCTTGAGTGTCCGGTTACTTCCACTCCCCTTCAATTCCCTGAATTTTGGGGTACTTTTTCTCTAGTCAATTTATTTAGCAAGTTTTTCCGCGATTTTACATATTCCGTCGTACTTCCCTTAATTTTACGTACATGCCATTAATTTGTAGTAATTATACCTGGTTTTCCTGGATATTTACCAATTTCATGTTATTTCTTGATTATCTAAATATGTTTCCGCACGTATATGATCATATTGCCGGTATAACCATGCTTTGTTTGATTTTATACGAGGATATTTGCGTGTCTTATACATTGGCCTACTAAAAAATCCTAAGAATTTACCTCTTCCCGTTGATCTACAGGCATATATTTTGGATAGCAATATCAGGAAAAGTACAGTAACAGTCGCCTCGTACCTAGGTGAGGCTCAACGAGTGGTGCAAATTGGATACCCGTAGTCTGGAAACAAATCCGTGTACTGCTACGGCGCATCAGAGAGCTTGTCTGCAGACTCACGTCGACGGCTGCCCGCTAGTACTACAGGTTTCACAAATATTGATTTCGCGTGCGTCCACTGTTTTTGACAGTCTCGCTGAGCGTTAGCGAATATGCCGAATTGTTGTCTGCAGATAACTGTCAGCAGTTCCACACAGATTCGGCCTTCGTTCGGGGTATATCACCACTGCTCACACACCTCTGACTGTTCTTGTACCAGAGGGTTGTACACACGCAAAACATAACACAGTTGGGTTTTATCAGTCTTCAGATGGTACTGACATTTTAAGAAAACGTTCAACCCTCTATGATCCCCACCACAAACTGTTTCCATTTGAAGTAATATACTTTCAGTTACTACGATTAGTGCCATAAACATGCTTTACACTGTAAGTCTTTTGTTACATGACACACTGCTCTGTAACATGACATCTTGTCTCTGTACATTATTAATGCTTCACCAGTTTGAATATTTTTATTTGAAGAACATGCAGTACATTGGTCACAGACCTTCACATTGCCTAATGCATAAATGTATAGCATCTGCCTTCCATTTGCAATTTGTTAAGTATAGGTTTTCAAGACCCTGATGGTAGATACTGGCTTAACCGTACAATTCGGAATATAGAAATACATATTTACGTTGAAATTTTCTCATTGACATTACTTACGAAAGTCAGTATATGTTCTCTTAACATGTACTTGTGTATGCTGAAACTAAGTCTCAATATAACTCCAAATGTGAAAAGAAATTAAATAGCAATATAAATTTCTGTATGCTGATGGCATACATGAAGCTTAAACAACCCTTTGACTTTGTTGTTCTTTTCGTCGGCCGCTAAGAATCTGCATCCATGTGGTATGGCTGCGATCTTGTGTAGGCCCTTATACAACAATTGCCATTGTTTGTTTCGTTTACTAACGGCACAACTCTTAGGATGGGTCCTTGCTAGGACCAGATTATTTCTATTGTATGACACAATACTTTTAATACTTTTGTCGTAATTAGCCGTCCTCATTATCTGCAGAATTAGCCAAAGCATTCTTTACAATTTGTTCTCTGGTCCGGCTGCCTTTGGGTAACTGCAGTAATGGACTTGTCCACTCCACATTTACCCTTTTGCCCAACAGAACTCGGCTGGCGTGAATCCAGTCGCAGAATTGGGCACATCATTATATGTTTCTCAAATACGGATACATAGACCGCGCACCGGGTATTTTGGCTATGTCTGTAAGTCATCATGTGTCTGTTTACCTCCTTAAATATCCATTTCACGGGGATTGCCTCCGGATGGAAACGGGGTAATAATATATTAGATCAAGCTCTTTCATGGTTTGCTCCACTAGTAACCTTGGGTGTGTAGTCCTGCACTATCTTTCCTAATATAGACGTGGTTGTTGAGGCCTTCAAGCAATGTTGTTGTTGTTGTGGTCTTCAGTCCTGAGACTGGTTTGATGCAGCTCTCCATGCTACTCTATCCTGTGCAAGCTGCTTCATTCCCCAGTACGTACTGCAGCATACATACTTCTGAATCTGCTTAGTGTATTCATCTCTTGGTCTCCCTCTACGGATTTACCCTCCATGCTGCCCCCCCATACTAAATTGGTGATCCCTTGATGCCTCAGAACATGTCCTACCAACCGATTCCTTCTTCTAGTCAAGTTGTGCCACAAATTTCTCTTTTCCCTGCTTCTATTCAATACCTCCTCATTATTTATGTGATCTACACATCCAATCTTCAGCATTATTCTGTAGCACCACATTTCGAAAGCTTCTATTCTCTTCTTGTCCAAACTATTTATCGTCCATGTTTCACTTCCATACATGGCTACACTCCATACAAATACTTCAAGAAGCAACTTCCTGACACTTAAATCTATACTCGATGTTAACAAATTTCTCTTCTTCAGAAACGCTTTCCTTGCCATTGCCAGTCTACATTTTATATCCTCTCTACATCTACCATCATCAGTTATTTTGCTCCCCAAATAGCAAAACTCACCCAAATTAACTCGACTACATTCCATTACCCTCGTTTCGCTTTTGTTGATATTCATCTTATATCCTCCTTTCAAGACACTGTCCATTCCGTTCAACTGCTGTTCCAAGTCCTTTGCTGATTCTGACAGAATTACAATGTTATCGGTGAACCTTATAGTTTATATTTCTTCTCCATGGATTTTAATACCTACTCCGAATATTTCTTTTGTTTCCTTTACTGCTTGCTCAATATACAGATTGAATAACATCGGGGAGAGGCTACAACCCTGTCTCATTCCCTTCCCAACCACTGCTTCCCTTTCATATCCTTCGACTCTTATAACTGTCATCTGGTTTCTGTACAATTTGTAAATAGCCTTTCACTCCCTGTATTTTACCCCTGCCACCTTCAGAATTTGAAAGAGAGTATTCTAGTCAACATTGTCAATAGCTTTCTCTACGAATGCTAGAATCGTAGGTTTGCCTTTTCTTAATCTAGCTTCTAAGATCAGCCGTAGGGTCAGTATTGCCTCACTTGTTTCAACATTTCTACGGAATCCAAACTGATCCTCCCCGAGGTCGGGTTTTATCAGTTTTTCCATTCGTCTGTAAAGAATTCGCGTTAGTATTTTGCAGCCGTGACTTACTAAACTTATAGTTCGGTAATTTTCACAACTTTCAACACCTGCTTTCTTTGGGATTGGAATTATTATATTCTTCTTGAAGTGTGAGGGTATCTCGCCTGTCTCATACATTTTGCTCACCAAATGGTAGAGTTTTGCCGGGACTGGGTCTCCCAAGGCTGTCAGTAGTTCTAAACGAATGTTGTCTACTCCCGGGGCCTTGTTTCGACTTAGCAACAGAGTTTCACATACTATGAAGACGTGTCATATACTGCTAGTATGCACCTAAATCCACCCCTTGAGGTGGACAAGGACTTGACACATGTTGTAGGTGTTGTGAGGTACCACACTGTGTAAGGGTTTCTTATCCGAGACATTACGTGCTTTTGCCTTTTCCCATCTCTTAGACGTGCGGATTATCTTTTCCACCTTTTACTTTTAGGTAAATAACGTGACCATACCTCTTTATTGTATTTATACATTTGTTAATACGAACGTGTCCCCGTCTTAAATGTGTGTACCAGACGAAGTTAGTAAAATTATTCTCTGGTCTCGGGTATACACACACACACCAATCTCGTGAGTCTACACTCTTCTGATGATACAAAGATATGTTTTAAACCTGACCGCCGGCCGGTGTGGCCGTGCGGTTAAAGGCGCTTCAGTCTGGAACCGCGTGACCGCTACGGTCGCAGGTTCGAATCCTGCCTCGGGCATGGATGTGTGTGATGTCCTTAGGTTTAATTAGTTCTAAGTTCTAGGGGACTGATGACCTCAGAAGTTAAGTCGCATAGTGCTCAGAGCCATAAACCTGACTAAGGGAAGATGCTGAATCGTGTTTCAAAGTTTTCTTTATTTTATTGCAGTTGTTGTCTGCATCCTGCAAAGCCGCCATATTTTCACACATGTGTAGGAAATATTTTCTATGTACTTGATTTTTAATCGTCAGCACCTTAAACTCGGTACACTGTTCTATTAGCTCTGTTAGTTTGTCCATTGCTTGAGGTAATCGCGGAAGCGCGTCGGCAAGGACACTGCCACTCCCCTTCACGTAAATGATCTGATACGATTGCAGTGTCAATGCCAATCGTCATAACCTGTCGTGAAGCAACCTGCAAATGAGCAAGAAGCTTAACGCCTGAGCATCACAGTAGATATTAACATGCTTTCCATACATGTAAAAATGAAGTTTCTTGACCGCCCACGCTACGGCCAGGGCTTCTTGCTCCCTAACCGTGTACGAACGCTTGCAGCTAGTCGTTACTCTGCTAGCAAATCCTATTACTCTCAACTCTTTCTGCCCATCTACTCCTTTTATTTGGAACAGGCAACATCCGCGTCCATATTATGAAGCATCTGTAGCGATACAGAACTCGTTGTTCATGTTTGGATGGTGCAGAATGAGTGTTTGATATCATTACAAGCATTGTTACATTCCTTTCTCCATACCAATAGTACGTCCTTCTTGAGTAAGCTTAGCATCGGTTCACAATTCAGCATTTGGCCTGATAGGAGCCTACCCAAGAATGAAACAACGCCTACAAATGCTTTTAAATCTCTTTCTGTACGAGGTCGTGGGAAATCCTCGATTGTAACAAGCTTTTTCGGGTCAGGTACAATTTCTGCTGGCGAAATGAGATAGCCTAGAACATTGTTTCTCGTCTACCAGAATTTGATTTTTCTAAGTCTGACATCATCCAGGCTACGGCAAATCTTTGCAGTACTCTTTTAAGTACTTCTAAGTCTTCTTCCCATGTCGACATAGCAATTAGCATATCTTCCATACTTTGTCTAGTAAATTTGGACGATACATGGGTCTGATAACTACGTCCGCGTAATGTAAAAGCAGTATATTTTCTAGAGTCCTCTGTTAAGTGTATCGACCCAAACGAGGCTTATCACCCCCTCATTTACTCGTTACTGCTCTGTCTGCAGGGCATTTATTTGCATGAACAAGGTCTGCAACAATTCTTCTTTCATTTGAGTAATCTTTAATTTCTTTTAAAAACATGGTATCTCTCTCTGCTTGTACACGTTAATGTTCTTTAATTTAATTGAGAACGGCCAAAACTTTGCTATCTCGCTCTTGGTCACGCTCTTTCAATTTAATGCCTCTCTCTTGGTCACGCTGTTGTAACTTGCTTAACAACTCTGCAAATGGGTCGGTAATTGGTGACTTCATTGCCACGTTCGGTGAATTGTCAGTTTTGGTTTGTTCAAACAGCCTTTTAGGCGTAGTTTGACTTCTCGTGCCTAATTTACTATTAGTATCAGTCATTTCCAACAGACTGTCGGGTTCATGCACTGTAGGTGGTACGCTTTCTACTTCCGACAAGCGTTGGCTAGCTTGCTGTTCTTCCCATTTCCTTTGCCTAGCCATATTTGTCACATGAGGAACAGCAAGACTTTCGGTACACAAAAACAAAATATATCACAATAAAACCCTACCAAGAACTGACGCAGGGAAAAACTTGCGCGTATATAAATGATTTAGTGTAGATGTACACTTCACTCTGCTTACCCTGGTTCTGCTGAGCATTGACTATTCCTTCACGACAGTAAATCTGAATTGCTGCCGTTCGTGTCTGAATTATACACAGTTTATTTACTTATTCTCTGTTTAAGAGTTTCTTGCGTGGCACCTAAGTTACAGGGCCTAATTTTTCTGGTGTATATGGTATAAAAAGTTAAGATGTTTGAGATGATAGACGTGCGAAGTCGGTGCTGTATGCGTCTTTCGTGCTAATGTCACCTGCAAGTGGTGAAAATTTACACTAATGTGAAGCTAACACTTTCGTGTACTAAATGGTTCATATTTGTCAGCATCTAATAAAAAGGATCAGTCACATAAGCTACACTGTTGCACATGACATGCGTGGGTTCTGTAAGTTACACATACCCACCCACCCACCCACCCACCCACACCCACACACACACACACACACACATATATATATATATATATATATATATATATATATATATATATATATATATATATATATATATATATATATATAAAACACACCCACATATGAAGCAATAATTTGATTTGCAAGAAATGTTGTAAAATGACTCACTCCTCACTATCAGCACAATTGGGAATAAAATGTCAATTACTTACGCAGTTTTCTACAGTCAAGCCAGGATCGTATGTTCTACCCTTTCCTAATTACGTCAAGCACTGGTTCAAATTTCTCTGAGCACTATGGGACTTAACATCTGTGGTTATCAGTCCCCTAGAACTTAGAAGTACTTAAACCTAACTAACCTAAGGACAGCACAAACATCCATGCCCGGGGCAGGATTCGAACCTGCGACCGTAGCAGTCGCGCGGTTCCGGACTGCGTGCCTAGAACCGCTAGACCACCGCGGCCGGTTCAAGCACTGGTATTTGAATCAAAGTTATTGTGTTTAAAAGCTCGCCAAGATAATTTATTCCATATTTTAAGCATTTGTTGCGCCTTAGAGTACGCTGTTGGTCTTAAACGCACTGATATTTTAAAATTTGCCATCATGGCGGATCAAATGGCGGCCAGTGATAATCCCTTTCGCCTTCGCAGCAGCCGTGCTAAATTGCTGGAAAATCTCTAAGTGGTAAATGGACGTTATTGTCTTATAAATGAATACATTTACGCTCGATATTGCTTTACAATGTGTTAAGGAACATAACCATAATATATGTACCACAATTACCGACCTATAAGTCTATATAAGAACAATAGCTCTTCTAACAAGTGAAACAAAGGTACGTCGATGTGACATACGAGCAACAAGATCACAACCAAACGAGGAATAAAGATCAACAGAGAGAGACTGTAATCGTGAGTTGAAAACGGTAATGAGCGTTTGGCGTCAATGGCTGGGAGGCCCCTTATCGGACAGAGCCAGCCGCCTTGGTGCAGGCCTTATTACACTCGACGGCACATTGGCCGACCTGTGCTCTGGATGGGGATGAAATAATGATAAAAACAACACAACACTCAGTCGATGCGCGGAGAAAATTCCCGACCCAACTGGGAATCGGACCCAGGCCCCTTAGGACAGCAGTCCGTCACGCTGACCATTCAGCTGTCGGGGCGAACTAATCGTGAGTTGCTATCTCCAGACTGTTTACAATGGCAGAGATTCTTATATTTCTGATTGTATCTACATCTCTTTGATTTTCTTTCATATAATTAATATATGACATAATTTAAAAAATATACCTACATCAGAGTTTGTTCATTTTTATGCGTTTAAAAATATTCTTTGTTAATTTTTAACGTAACTTTACCTATACTTTTGTACGATGTATTGAGTTCACTACCCAAGGGACGCGTCAGCGCTCTGGTATCGCAATTGTTGGTGGAAGTCAGCAGACTTGATTCCTGTACCGTGATTGGAGAGACAGGTAGGACGTTTCAGTGCTGGCCGAATAAAGTGCGGTGAGCGGAGATATTACATTTCGTAGTGAAGCGAAGGTTTACTCTGCGAGGAAACTCTCTGAGATTTCTGCTTGAGCGCTACTCTCAGGATCACCGCACCTTTGATTATCAGATTTGGACTTCGGCCTAATGCCAAGTGGCCAGAGTTTGATTTGACAGTTCACGGGTCCAGATAAATTACTCACAGTCGCGTGTGAGAAGATGACAGCATTCCAAGGCCGCAGTCGGGACAGCCTGCCCTACGTCAGACAGCAGCGGCAGCGGCGCTCGCTGCATCAATGTCTACTGCTCCGTCACACAGACTAATTGCAGACACGCTTAGCCTGCACTGCAGTGCGACAGATGGATGACAGAAATTTAAGCTGTTTGGGGAGACAGGGATTCAAACCTATGCCTTAGCTTCCGATAATCTCTTACTGTAACTTGTGCTTCGCGCAACTGTTCTCATAAAAAAATGGTTCAAATGGCTCTGAGCACTATGGGACTTAACACATGTGGTCATCACTCCCCTACAACTTAGAACTACTTAAACCTAACTAACCTAAGAACATCACACACATCCATGCCCGAGGCAGGATTCGAACCTCCTACCGTAGCGGTCGCACGGTTCCAGACTGAAGCGCCTAGAACCGCACGGCCACAACGGCCGGAGGGAAACTTCAGTTACGTACCACTCAAGTGTAGATTTTGCAATGATGAATAATTTATTTTAAATCATACTGATGTGATTATTTCTTCCGTCATTGTTGTTGTGCACTGAGCTCACGATCTTGGACTTTTTTACTGTTTTGAATCAAACCAAAGTTGAATTAATTTGCCAGCTTTTACACTTATTGAACACTATTTCACCCAGTTTGGTCTAAAATATCCTTGTGGCGACCCTGATTTTTATTTGTGAATAATTTGCTCTTTGACTCGCGTTATAAAGTCAGTGTCTAAAAGTCTGCCCCCGGTAAAAAAAAAAAAAAAAAAAGGCCAGTGTGACGGATTGTCAATCCTCTGGACCCGGGTTCGATTTCCGGCTGGGTCGAGGAATTTTCTCCGCCCAGGGACTGGGTGTAGTGGTGTCCTAATTATCATCCTATCATCCTAATCGACTGCAGGTCGCCGAAGTGGCGTCAAATTGAAAGACCGGCACTCGGCGAACTGCCTGCCCGAAGGGCCGCCCTGGCCATGCGGTTAAATAAATATGTGTCAAAAAATTGTATTTTCCGTGTGTTGTTCACTAACTAATAAATGTATGCTATAAGAAACCAAACTCAACTATTCAAGTGTTTATGGTACATTTATAACTAAATTGTCAATGCTCTCCAAACATAATAATTTAAGTGAGGCCTCCCAATAAAATAGGATTTAAATTATCGTTTCTGGCAAGTGCCACAGTGATATCTATAATCACACTTTCTTCATGGGGATATGATACTGCTTTCTGATCTGCGACAGTAGTACAGCCAGCTGAATTTATTTGCCTTTCCGTGGTGGTTCGAAGCAAGTTGCCATATGTATTTCCGAGTACGCATGACTTCATGCAATTTTTTATCGGTAATAGTTTACCCCACATAACCCGAAGGTCCTTTCCACTGTCACTGTTTCCTGCTCCACTGTCTGGATACAGTCTCCGGAAGTCAAACTCACTCTCCTTATCGCCAGCCGCGGTGGTCTCGCGGTTCTAGGCGCGCAGTCCGGAACCGCGCGACTGCTACGGTCGCAGGTTCGAATCCTGCCTCGGGCGTGGATGTGTGTGATGTCCTTAGGTTAGTTAGGTTTAAGTAGTTCTAAGTTCTAGCTGACTGATGACCACAGATGTAAAGTCCCATAGTGCTCAGAGCCATTTGAACCGTTTTTTAACTCTCCTTATCCCACTGATTCTGCACTCATGCTTGAAATATCAACAGTTTTAACTTTCAGAGCTGTGTGTTATCATGGTGAGCTCTGAATTTCACTCTTTAAAGATTACAAAACCCGTATATTTTTTTGAGTTTTGGGCGTGCAGCATAGAGTCTCACGCTAATTTAGAACAGTCTTTCAAAGATACTATAGTGACAAGAATTTATAGCGACAAGAATTAATAGCGACAAAATTTTAGTTTTGACGGCTTTCCTGGCTGTTGGATCTGTTACATGATTTTCTGCTTCGAAACAAGCTGGCGATTCCGTTTTTCTTTACATTTCAACGGAAAGAGAGACTTGAGGCGCAAGGCCTCATCAACAACAAAGTAGTTGCAGACGGAGCGCAAGCTCGGGTAAATGATGAAAATTGGCAATTTCTTTTACAAATGAAACACAAGCTTACCGGTATTTGCCTTGAACGATTATCTGCTGAAAGCTTAATGCAGGTGGCTGGATATGGATTTGCCTCCGTCCAGAATGCGACTGACGTGTCGTGCAGTGTCATCTCACTCGGTAGTATTCCCTCGAGTGTCTTAAACGTCGTTGTTGGGCACTGTGAACGTTCATTTCACGTACTTTCTGTCCAAATAATCAATTGCGATGGGATAACAACCAAAGACTCACCGTTTTAAGACCGTGTGAAGATACGTAATATCTCCGTTTGTTCGTCTGCTGGATGTCTAATGATCACAGTTTATTCTCCGTGACACCTGCATCCTCCAACATAGAACTTTTATAATAGCGCTGAGTAGTTTCTGGGGTACCTCACATCACCAGCGAACACCCTAGAATGACATGACATCGCGACAAGGGTTAGTATCACTTTTCTAACTCGAGTGAGGCCGTGTTCTGTGAAATGTTACGCCTGTCCTTTTCTCCTGTGCACGTTGCATGGTGACGTGAGCATATTCACTAGGTACCAACAATGGTCATTCTTGTGTGGTAAATAAGTCATTAAAGGTATTAAGGGTATCGGAAATGATTTGCAATTGGCAGCATGGAATTTGCTGATCATAAATGCTGTATTAGTTTTGGTTGTAGTCACATTCTCATACTTATAGCAGTATTTTCTCAGTAATTCACATAAAGATTCCACTGGCGTTATTCGAAGTTATCTTTTACGTTCTTCATTCATTCCAAATATTACTGCTACGTTTGATCGTGATGTATGCACCTTTTATCGCTGTAATTCTTCTTGTTACATTCGTTCTGTTCTCCACCTGCTTCGTTGTCTGGACCACACTTAAGGCAAGAGTTCATAGAAGCACATGTTGGCTCCTACTTTAATTCAAGCGCAGAATACGATTAACTTTCTGCTACTTTTCCTTTCTTCTTCTTACATTTAAAATGATTTTATCTACTTGTGCGCATTATTCAACTTGTTCCGTAAATCCTGTATAGCAATTTCTTTTCACTTCTGTTCGAAGAAGATACATTTCATTCACCAGCTTATCCTAAACTGAGTGATCAGCCAGTTACATAAACGGAAAATTCGTTAACAATAAAGTGTGATTGGAATTTTTTTAAGTCGTGACAACCGCAACTACTAGTTTTTATCTGGAAAAATGTTTTGTACATGGTTGACAATATCGCTGCAGATACGTCTACTGTTAGCGTTCTCTAAGTACAGAACGACTCGTTGCATAGAAGTACAGGAATTCACATTTTGTTACAACTTACAAGTTAAACTATTGCTGTTTTTTCCTTCTTAAAAGCTATTCTCTACGAACTGAAACTTTTTGATGTTAAGGGGAAGTTCAAGTGTTGGTCGGCTTTCTATCGTTTGGTTCTTAATATGTGGTGAACCGGCCGGCCGGAGTGGCCGTGCGTTTTTAGGCGCTACAATCTGGAACCGAGCGACCGCTACGGTCGCAGGTTCGAATCCTGCCTCGGGCATGGGTCCGTGTGATGTCCTTAGGTTAGTTAGGTTTAATTAGTTCTAAGTCCAGGGGATTGATGACCGCAGATGTTAAGTCCCATAGTGATTAGAGCCATTTGAATCATTTTGTTCTTCTTCAGGAAATGTTTCTGCTTACGAGGGTTGTTGGGTTACGAATTACTGCAAACAAAGTTAACTTTCAGCATTTAAACCTGAAAACCATACGAAAATTAATCGTCGGCCAGAACTGTCATATATTCTGTTTCTAAAGCATTGTCCAACGGGTAAGTACCAGAAAGATTTCTAATAGTATTGTTTTAGCTTGAGTACGAAAAACGTTTTAGACAGAACTTTAGTGTAGTGCTCTCAGCAAAATGTTTACCTTTTGCGTAGTATCGCCTTCAGGAATCCATTTCCGGTATCTAGAAAAGTGAATAAATTAATTGGTGAAAACATACTACGCGGAACATTGTGCATATGTTCTACACATGCATACTACTGGCCATTAAAATTGCTACACCATGAAGATGACGTGCTACAGACGCGAAATTTAACCGACAGGAAGAAGATGCTGTGATATGCAAATGATTAGCTACTAGCTACTAGCTGGAAACCTCAAAGATCTACAATTACTTCTTGACAAAGTCGCAGAAAAAAGTGAAGAATTTGGCTTGACTCTTAACGTAAGCAAGACTAAGTTCATGGTGATATCTAAAACACACCAACAAGAAAATCTTACAATCAATAGGGAAAGAGTCGATCAAGTACGTAAATTTAAATATCTCGGAACAATTGTAAATGAGGAGATTGAAAGCTCAGAAGAAATTAAATCGAGAATAGGACAGGCCAGAAGTATCTTTAATAAGATGAAAAATGCATTCTGTTCGAGAGACATTTGTTTAAACACAAAAATGAGGTTGCTAAGATGCTATGTATTCTCAAAATTATTATACGAAATGGAAGCGTGGACATTTAAAAAGAAGGACATGAACAGCTTAGAAGCTTTTGAAATGTGAGCATATAGAAGAATACTTAGAATTAGTTGGGTGTCGAGGATTACTAATCAAGATGTCCTAAGAAGAATGGGAAAGGAAAAAGAATTAATTAAAACTATTAAAGTAAGGAAGCTACAATATCTAGGCCATGTTATTAGGGGAGTAAATTACAAAATATTGCAAATAATACTAGAAGGGAAAATTTGTGGGAAGAGAACGAGGGGTAGAAGACGGACATCCTGGATTGACAATTTAAAAAATTGGTACAACTGTTCAACGTCAGAACTCCTTAGATCAGCCAAATCAAGATCAGAAATTGCCATGATGACAGCCAACCTTCTTAGAGGAGACGGCACATGAAGAAGAAGAAGCTTTTCATAGCATTCACACAAGGTTGACGTCGGTGGCGACACCTACAACGTGCTGACAAGAGGAAATTTTCCAACCGATTTCTCATACACAAACAGCAGTCTACATCTACATCTATACTCCGCGAGCCACCTTACGGTGTGTGGCGGAGGGTACTTATTGCACCACTATCTGATCCCCCCTTCCCTGTTCCATTCACGAATTGTGCGTGGGAAGAACGACTGCTTGTAAGTCTCCGTATTTGCTCTAATTTTTCGGATCTTTTCGTTGTGATCATTACGCGAGATATATGTGGGCGGTAGTAATATGTTTCCCATCTCTTCCCGGAATGTGCTCTCTCGTAATTTCGATAATAAACCCCTCCGTATTGCGTAACGCCTTTCTTGAAGTGTCCGCCACTGGAGCTTGTTCAGCATCTCCGTAACGCTCTCGCGCTGACTAAATGTCCCCATGACGAATCGCGCTGCTTTTCGCTGGATCATGTCTATCTCTTCTATTAATCCAACCTGGTAAGGGTCCCATACTGATGAGCAATACTCAAGAATCGGACGAACAAGCGTTTTGTAAGCTACTTCTTTCGTCGATGAGTCACATTTTCTTAGAATTCTTCCTATGAATCTCAACCTGGCGCCTGCTTTTCCCACTATTTGTTTTATGTGATCATTCCACTTCAGATCGCTCCGGATAGTAACTCCTAAGTATTTTACGGTCGTTACCGCTTCCAATGATTGCCTCGTGAAACGTTGTTGTGATGCCTCGTGTAAGGAACAAAATGCGTACCATCACGTTTCCGACTTTGATAAAGGTCGGATTGTAGCCGATCGCGATTGCGAATTATCGTATCGCGACATTGCCGCTCGCATTGGTCGAGATCCAATGACTGTTAGCAGAATATGGAATCGATGGGTTCAGGAGGGTAATATGGAACGCCGTGCTGGATCCCAACAGCATCGTATCACTAGCAGTCGAGATGACAGGCATCTTATCCGTATGGCTGTAACGAATCGTGCAGCCACGTCTCGATCCCTGAGTCAACACATGGAGACTTTTGCAAGACAACAACCATCTGCATGAACGGTTCGACGACGTTTCCAACAGCATTGACTATCAGCTCGGAGACCATGGCTGCGATTACCCTTGACGCTGCATCACAGACAGCAGCGCCTGTGATGGTGTACTCAACGACGAACCTGGGTGCACGAATCGCAAAACGTCATTTTTTCGGATGAATCCAGATTCTGTTTACAGCATCATGATGGTCGCATCCGTGTTTGGCGACATTGCGGTAAACCCACTTTGGAAGCGTGTATTCGTCAGCGCCATACTAGCGTTTCACCCGGCGTGATGGTATGGGGTGCCATTGATAAAACGTCTCAGTCACTTGACGGCACTTTGAACAGTGGACGTTACATTTCAGATGTGTTACGACCCGTGGCTCTACCCTTCATTCGACTCCTGCAAAACCCTACATTTCAGCAGGATAATAGGATTATGCACGAGCGCATGTTGCAGGTCCTGTACGTGCCTTTCTGGATACAGAAAATGTTCGACTGCTGCCCTGGCCAGCTCATTCTCCAGATCTCTCACCAATTGAAACGTCTGGTCAATGGTGGCCGAGCAACTGGCTCGTCACAATACGCCAGGCACTACTCTTGATGAACTGTGGTATCGTGTTGAAGCTGCATGAGCCGCTGTACCTGTACATGCCATCCAAACTCTATTTGGCTCAATGCCCAGGCGTACCAAGGCCGTTATTACGGCCAGAGGTGGTTGTTCTGGGTACTGATTTCTCAGCACCTATGCACCCAAATTGCGTGAAAATGTAATCATATGTCAGTTCTATCATAATTATTTGTCCAATGAATACCCGTTTATCATCTGCATTTCTTCTTGGCGTAGCAATTTTAGTAGCCAATAGTGTATACCATATATATCAGACTCCTGTTGTCATTTTTTCAGGCACGCTCATAAAAAAAGCATTTGTAGATATACGTTTGTGTTCAATTTTTGGAACTGTGTCAAACGAAAAAGTTTCATCTGTTGCGCAAGCTGTAAATGGCTTAATAGCACAGAGATCTCATCAACTTCAAAATGCGCCTGCCCTGTACCTTCTCAGGACTTTAGATTTTTGTATATACTCCTCAACATTTAGTATTGCATTTGTGGAGATGGTCTCTAACTGTGAGAGTCAGTTATCAATTACATGTTCTCGCAGCTATGTGTGAAATAAGCAGTTATAACCCTATTAACAACTGCTATATCTGTCTGAAGCATTATGCCTGCCCTTACGTTCTTTTGAGTGTTTTGCAACTACAGAATATCTTCCCATTCAGTTTCAGTGTATCATCTCACAAAAGTTCTCTTCATTTTGCACTCCTTTATTAAGTTTCCTCTTTAGTGGACGCTAATCTATAATCTTCCTGCCGGCCGTTGTGGCCGTGCGGTTCTAGGCGCTACAGTCTGGAACCGCGTGACCGCTACAGTCGCAGGTTCGAATCCTGCCTCGGGCATGGATGTGTGTGATGTCCTTAGGTTAGTTAGGTTTAAGTAGTTCTAAGTTCTATGGGACTGATGACCACAGATGTTAAGTCCTATAGTGCTCAGAGCCATTTGAACCATTTTTTAATCTTCCCTAATTGTTTTCGTTTCTTTCTTAATCTTTTTTACTCTGAATCCACTCTAAGCAATTCATACAGTGCGGTGGTTTCGTCGTTGAATGTACTTAAATCCTTACCTCTGTTTAATTTATTCTGCATTATGTAGAATATTATCTCTATTCCTAAGAAACTGTTCTTGTTTACGTAGAATGGTATCTCTATTCTTGAGATACCGTTTTTGTTTTCTGCATATACTTAAATCCTTACCTCTGTTTAATTTGTTCTGCATTACATAGAATATTATTTCTATTCTTAAGAAACTGTTTTTGTTTTCTGCATATATTCGCTACCTTTTCCCGGTGATAATATAGCCAATTTTACTTACCAAATCGACTCCTACGTACCATGCCTCGTTTAAGGATGGAAATAAGAAAGTTAAGAATTTAGCACATCAGTCTTATTGTGGTTACCGCAGACGGGGTTCGTGTTCAGCCGACAAATTTGGGAGCAGTTAAAAGAACACGTTTTAGGAAGTACCAGATAAGAGCTTCTTCTTGATGAGTGATTACCTGTTGGATATACCTCTTTATTGTGCGTGTACCAGATCACTTGCAATCAGATATAAACATTTTATAAGCTGGTCGTAAGAATGAGAACATAACAATAAGGCTTGTCACTTTCATGATCAGCAACTCTTATGAGATAGAAGACCGTATTAACAACCTTATTTTGTCGAAGACTGACGTAACACATAACTAATATGTTTTTTTTGTAAATATTGGGTTTATACAATCTTACATTTAGGTATACCCTATGAATTACTTTGTTTTTCTCTTATTTACTGTACACAGGTACCAGTGAAGATGATAGATAAACAAGTTGTAATAATAAATGTAGACATCAGGGTGTCGTGCACTTCCTAAAATATATAACAGTTGTTGCAATTCGCCTATAAAAATGTTTAGCAAAGGAAATGTACCAAGCACAGTATTTTTCGCGGCTGTTTAAAAATAATTCTCCCCAATACGAATCTATTGTCTTCAATGTTACTCCAATTCTCTAACTTTCGTCCTCCTAGGGTTCACGTAAATAATTATTTACGATTTAACTTCCTCCTTTCCAATAATTTTTCATTTGCGCAGAGTGCTGTTCTATACGAACTTTTGACTACTTTGTCCCAATTTTCTTTTGAACGTTTCTCGAGAAATGAAATTCTAAGACCTAGTTTCAAAGAATATCTCTGTTGAGAATCTTATGTTCTTCGGTCTTCAACTCTTTCACATCCATGTTTTTGTTTTGTTTTGAGGCCTCCTGTCCTCCTCAGTCTCGTGTCTTTCAAATCGGTTCTGATTTATTGGAGCTACTTGCACCACGGGGCCTTTTTCAGGTTGACATGTTCAAAAATATTCTCTCTTTCACTTGCTTTATATTTCATCGATTGTGACTGACGTTCGTACCTCTTAGTTCAATTAGACAGTTATCAGTTTTGTAGTTATTTTATGAACTTCCATACTTGCGTGTTCCTCTGTTTCTTAGTAGAAATTTTATCTATCCCCTTGAGTGATGGCACACTGAAAACATAAAATTAGGCTGTCTATCGCTGCATGAAAGGCAGCATTTTAGCCTATTACAAATGGCAGCATTTCATGCAATGGTACATCGCCTACTGTCCTTCCTCGTGACTGATGACAATTTCCGAACAGAATAAAACACAATCAAACAAATACCATCAAACAATGGCCACCCTCCTGCGTTACTGGACTCCATAATGCATAAGAAACAAAAACAACACAATCCCTCTCACCTTTACCCCACGCTCGACCCTCCACCTCAAGACCTTAAAAGATTGTGCACAATCCCACGTATAGAATAAGCTTGTCTGTATGTAACAGAAAGCTTAACTCTAGGAACTACATAATGCACATGTCATAGAAGTTGGAGACTTAGAAAAGGAGACTGTACATTTACAGACAAAATGCTTGAAGAAGGGCACAGTTACTGTGTGCGACACAAAGTCTTATGGTTCAAATGGCTCTGAGCACTATGGGACTCAACTACTGAGGTCATTAGTCCCCTAGAACTTAGAACTAGTTAAACCTAACTAACCTAAGGACATCACAAACATCCATGCCCGAGGCAGGATTCGAACCTGCGACCGTAGCGGTCTTGCGGTTCCAGACAGCAGCGCCTTTAACCGCACGGCCACTTCGGCCGGCCACAAAGTCTTACATAACATCCACAGAGGCAGGAAGATGAACTACCTCTAAGTAAGGAATAGTAAAAAACGTGTGTCCACTGGTCTATGCTCAGTACTGAATAACCACAATTCCCTTAATCACAACTTCTAACTGCGGCCACTACTACTAATTCATCCAAACAACTTCGTAAGTTAGACCTTCCATTCAAATGCCCCACTTTCTCCTATATTTAGTTACTTTAGCTTCATTTTCTCTGTTAAAAATATTTTATTTTGTGTGGTTAGTGTTGTTTCAATTATTTGTTTAGACTCACTTGTTATATTGTACCTGTCTACAATATTGGACCTCTTAAGGGCAGGATCGTTATGTTCGGTTATCCCCTTGGAACACGTTGCCAAAATGTAAGCAAATTTCACAGTATTATTTATCTTTTCTCTTAGAAAATTGTAATTTGTCATGTAGTTCACGTATTTCATCCAACGTAGATATCTTACATTGTATTTTTACTGAAATTATCCCTCTCATTTTAATCCAACATTAACAGCTGTCGTCTTTGGATTGAACTGAGATACTCTGTAGTTGCACTATTTTAAAATCTTTTATTCTACAAAACTTTTACAGCCACGCAGCTATAACTTTGTACCTGACGGTGTAACAGCCGAAACCCGATTTGCAGGCTAATAACTAGTGTAGAATGTTACACCAGTGTCGTGTGTTTGTCAATTCTTAATGTATTTCATGAATATTTTCAGTTCCCTGAATGTAACATTTTGTTCCTAAGGTTAATTTGGCGCGTAGACTTCATACTACTTCTCAGTTTTTACGTTCCTTTCGTGGCACTAAGTGCCAGAGTATATTCCTCCACCACAGTTTATCTTCGACCTCCATCTGAAACGCGTTTACTCCATTTTATCGTTCTGCGAATTCTACGCTGCAAGCAGCAACTATTTTCTTCCACTTGGCACGTTAGGGAAACATCGGTTTTCTTAGAAGCGACACTTTTCCTCTAGAAACAGCAGCTCTGTTATTTCGCAACTAGCTGCGGCGGCTCGTGGGAGGCACTGTGTGCTCTTATCCCATTGGCTCCTCGGCAAAAAGATCATCTGAAGTCGACCACAGCATTATTGCACCTGCGAGTGATGACGATTAGGTCCGCTTATAGTGAGTACGTAATAGGATTGATTGTATACCTACAGGTGACCCTGACCCAAAGGCACTGACAGTCTGATACGCTTTCCTTTCTCACCGCTGTACTTGTTTACTGTAACGTCGACACGTTGCGAGTTGCCGTGTTGGAGAAGAGTTTGTGCCTCTTTAACTCTGACTAATTTAGCATGAGAACGAGACATGCACTTGATTCCCTCCTTACCTACAACCGATTATGCACACAACGGCAACGAAAGGCAATTATGGTGGACCCTGCTAGTTGGTAAAATAAGGAGTGCATACTCACAACAATTTAACAAAAATCGTAATCTACTCTGAGAAAAAAAGAGAACTTTATCATAATAAATAATCGGAAAAGGGATTCTGCATGTATCTACGAAATAATATGCGGATTAAATATTACAATGATATTTATTATGTATCAGAGCATAAAAGCACAGCATTATCGACACGCCGGCTGGAGTGGCCGATCGGTTCTAGGCGCTACAGTTTGGAACCGCGCGACCGCTACGGTCGCAGGTTCGAATCCTGCCTCGGGCATGGATGTGTGTGATGTCCTTAGGTTAGTTAGATTTAAGTAGTTCTAAGTTCTAGGGGACTGATGACCTCAGAATCTAATTCCCATAGTGCTCAGACCCATTTGAACTATTTTTGATTATCGACACAAATAGTAGGTTAAATGACGGGGTATACTGAACAATCATGGGAATAAAAGTTGGCTCGAGAACAAGGGGCTCCTACTCTCTGTGATGCAATAGACTGACGATAATGACTGGAGATTCTAACGAATCAAATATTAATCTCCCGACTATATTGCGGTATGGTGATTAGTAGTGAGAGCTGAAATGGGTTCACATGGAGAAAAAAGCAAGTTGTATCAAAGCGAGCGCGCGTACTGCTGAGGACTTCTGTACAAGATTGATAAGTCCTACAAAGCCAAAGCCGTAAAATACTGTACCAGTCCTGAAATCTGCGTCGGTAGGCAGCGTTCTGATGATGTAGGCGCCGAATTCTGATGTGTAACAACTCTGTTTCAACCCGTAGCCTCGATGGCTGTCCGAGAATTCTAAGTTCTGCCGAAAAAGTGCGACTAAGTCGCAAGACCGTCCGACTCCGACGAAGATCAGGTCGCGAATTCCCTGCGCCCGCACAACGCAAGAGCAAAGCCAACATTGCTCAACTCCCCACTATCCTCGAAAACCGCGAATCAGCATTCAGTGCTGATTCCAAAATTCCCACACACTGTCCCAGAACATCATTGGCGCCAATAGCGACCGTTCCCTCCAATTTCGAGCAGGGCTTTATGACTAGCCTCAGTTTAAGTTGACCAATCATGCCTCTGCTATTCAGCTGAGGGCACTGAACTTGCCATTTGACCGGCTACAAAAACAACACGCCTAGACCACCGGCCATCCGGCACCAGACAGTCGCACCCAGCAGGGCATGGTCCACAAGTATTCTCAGAATCATGAGGACAATGCAGTCAGTCGGTGCCAGCAGTCTTCATTCCAGACACGCCGGAACTGTAAACACATAAACTGTGGCGACTCTCAGACTTCTCGCAGGTCGTTTCGCCCTGCATACAATAGGCGAAACTCGACCGACGTCAGTCATTCTACCAGGCGCTTAAGCCTGTTGATGTACGATCCTCTCAGTACTCGGAGACGTGCAGCCCCAACGGCAAACGCAGTGTGCCGCGTCCTCCGATGCTTGCCTCGCACAGGCCACCCAGAGAAAGTATTTTGAGCTCTCGGTACAAATTCCCTCATTACAATAACCTTATTCGTCCTGTTACCACCGTGAAATGACATAAAACATTAATAAAATTAATGAAAATGAGAGGCGACACGCAAGAGAGGGCACGGAACCTCTCAACGTGTTTCCGACAAAGGCGAAGTGGAATCATATTGTTGTTGAGCAATACGTACATGTAAGATTTCTGCATTGTTTATCATAATTTTGATTGTGAAGTTGTCTCTTTCTTTAAACAGACTGTATTTTTCGACAGCTTGTGATTGCTATGTTTCGAGAATGAGCGAATCAGCCATAGATTAAAACACTATCAGGTGCATTGAGAAAACAGGGTAATGCGACGTCCTTAGATGTTATTCCGTTTTTAGCCAGCACTGAGAGGCTTAACGTTCAGAAACTATTGACTCTTATTCCATCCATAGTCACTGGAGTATTTTATATTTACATTTTATCTTGCGTTTCTTCAGTGACATTTACGGTATTCCATAATGATTCTGTCTGCTAGCGTGCTGCAACGTCTGCTGGGTGGTCATTTCATTTGCTACCAGACGTGGTACTGTATTTCCAGTTCGTTACCAGCCGGAGCTGAATCTGAACAAGTAAGTGATATTTTTCGTGGTAAGCCCGCAACCTCTGAATTTTAATCTATGTATGTTAGTGTTTGCGATCCTTTTGATAGAAATATAACAACACCGAGTCTCAGTCGCCCCGTTAATCTTCTTCCAGTTCTCCGAATGTAAAAGTCGCTAGCTGCTCACATTATTTGGATTTTATTTAAATCAGGGTACAGTAGTTTTTAATAGCAAAGCAATTTTCTACGGGGGCAGCAGTACTGGCACAGATACTTTTGTTCTTAACTTTCTACTGTAAGGCACAAACAGTTAAACAGTAGTTAAGTATTGATATGTTGCTTGATATTAACCTTCTAGGAGGATTTATTGTTTAAGCTATGTCCTTTTTTTCTTTTTTTGTCTTCTTGAAACTACATTACCTTATCGCAACTTTGAGAAGTCTGTTACAACTAAGCCTAAGCAAATAGAAAGTTACCGTTGTGCACACCTCGTGAAAATTTCAGAGTATGGCAGTACTCTAGGGCTGACATTTGGCATCCTAAACGGAACAAATGACCATTTCCAGCATTTTGATTCTAGGAAATATTTTGAAAGATGTAACCACCTTCTGAGAATACTGCCCTGCCGCACTAATTTGACATGGCCACCTCTGGTAACGAATTCTTTTTGTGTGACTCCGGTAAACACAGAAAACAACGACATGACCTCACGATCCAGTACACTCTACCAAGCTTTGCGGTTGGAAAATACTCGCATTGATCCGTGCATCTCATACGTAAGCATGCCATGCGATAGCGAACAGCGTAAGGGTCGCCTCTTTGAAAAGCGTTAAATGATTCCATTCGTCATTAGTGAGTATTTTGTGCTCTTTGTACCCGTATTTTACTGCCATTCTTTATATTTTTGAGAGACTTTTCAATTACTTCTGAAGTGTGCAGTTTTCGTCGCTATGTTTACGTGGACACGGAGTTTGCTGGATTTGAAATCAATTTCATTTATGTTTCAGCAATAACATTAAATGTGTAGTATGTTCAGTAGGCGAAGTTGTTACTTGAGTGTTTTGTTTGTTCTGAGTACACTACAATACTTCAAGTCATTCACCGTAACCGTTTATGGAAGGAAGGACGATTAAGGTTTAGCTTTTCGTCAATGACTAGGTCAACATTGGCAGTGCACCAGTTCGGACTGAGGAAGAATGTGAAAGGAAATCGGCTGTGTCCTTCTCATAGGAGCTTAGGGAAACGACGAAATCTGTGATCATTGGTACATATACAATCAGACACCGTTAGAAGCTTGTAATGTTAGGCTCAACGACAGATCAAGAACCCGGTTCGAACAAGTTTTCCAGGACTCTTTCAGAGATGTCACAGTGTGGCGGAAGCTGGGTGGGAACAGATAGAAATATCAGAATTCATTGCACAGTTGATTGCGAGGCGTTAAAAATGGAAAGAGAATGTGGGTGGAGGAGAACAAAATTCAACACGAGTACAGAGAAATCTTGTAAAAAGCAATGATAATTTTATTCTCTCCTATCCTTCTATGTAGTGGGAGCATGATTTCAGAAGAAAGTCCACAGTAATAATTGTGTTGCACTATTGGTCCAGACATCAGGTACTCAAATCGAAATCTTTAGGGAATTAATTTTCATTTTCTTCCTGTACCTTTTTGGGATACTGAACAAGAATTTCAAAACTGCCATCAAAACTTAGCAAAATATCACAAAAGAAAGTGAAAAATCATATTTTTGGTTGGTTTTTGGTTTATACCTGGAAAAACAAGCAAGGCGGCTGATAGCTGACTAAACTGTGGTTACTAGACACTTCTTGTTGAAAACAATGAAAATAGCGCTACCTGTCTCTGGACTGTATTCAAAACAAATACGAATCGCGGAAAACCCTCAGCGTAAGAGTAAAGCACGTTATACTTACTGAAAACTGTTAACCTGTGACTTTTTTCAGAAGAATTTCAGGCTTAGCGAGCGTTCGCTGTGTGTTGTTTTCGTCTTTCTCTTTACTGATATTCCCTTTTTCGTAAACTCTGATGATTTCTCATGTTATCTGCCTTAGCAGAAGCTTCGCCAGCCACAAGCGGAGTACACGTAGGTTTTATAGGCCAGTACGTCTGTAATGTTCTCATTATACACTCATGGTCAGAAAAAAACAGACTTTGAACGTCTGGAGATAGGACGTTCATACTCACAGGATATGTTCTGCAGAAATGATTTGCATGTAAGTCACCTCGGTTCACTATGTGTTCAGTTGCCTAGTAGGCACGGGGTGCGCCATGGCCTTGATAACTAAATCCACACGTGATGGAATCGACGGTTATGGCACGAATGGCGTCCTGTAGTTCAGCCATCCACGCTGCATTCACCTGGTTCCAAAGTTCATCTGTGGTGTTTGGAATTGGGTCAGCACTGCAGCTGTCGTTTCACCACACACCACACATTTTCGATTGGCGATAAGTCTGATGATCTGGCAAAAGACTGACATCCTGTGACACCAATATGTGGTCTTGCACTGTCTTACTGAAGAAAGGCGTCTGGGGTGTTGTTCAGAAAGAGTATGGCTACGGGTTGCAGGATGTCATTCACGTAGGTCAAACTAGTCCCAGTGACCCCTACACGCACCAACTGTGGTTTGTGGTTGTACCCAATAGCACCCCACACCATAAGGCCTTAAGTTGGCGCTGTATATCTCTGCGAATGCAATCACTATGATGCCACTCCCCTAGTTTGCGGCGAACCAAAATGTGACCATCATTTTCAAACAAACAGAACCTGGATCCTTAAGAAAACATTTCTGTCCCTAGTGACACCATTGCCATCTAGCATGTTTCTACACATTCGCGAAAGATAGGCAGAAAAGTGGACGACGCACACGTAATCAATGCTGTAATAATCAGGACGAACTGTCACCCCTGATAGTGTATGATGTGTTCCACTGTTACGGCAGAGCTAAAGAAGGACTCAGATCTCTCCTCAAACGGCATTTCAATAAGGTGTGGGGGTGGTGAGACCTGACCCATCTTGCAGTGTTCTGCGGCCTCCCGTGAACCATTCTGCAAACACCCGTTGCACTGCCGAAACACTTCGCCCCACATAAGCAGCAATTTCGCCGATAGATGCACCACATTCTCTCATGCCAATAGCAAGCCGTCTTTCAAACTCAATAATTTGACGGCACGGTTCACGCGTAAGTCTGCGAGGCATTCTGCACGTCTTCTCAATTCATGCTGATCCCTTCCCTTCGGTTTATAGGACAACGAGAGACTCAGGCAAATGTTACCGGTAAATGCTAATCATTTCTGCAAAATATATTAATGTACGTGTGCTGTGAATATGAATGTCCTATCTCTAGTCATCCAAGATGTTCTATATTTTTCTGAACGTGAGTGTTTTTGGAAAGTGTACTTTATTTGTCGTGAAGTTTTACGAGTTATAATTAACAGAATGATCACAGTAGGGCAAAGAGGATTCGAGAATTTTAACTTTGAATCGTTAATGTAGCCAGGCGAACGAAGTGGTATGATAAATTGTAAGAAAACTTTAATTTTCCTCAGACTATAGTTAAATGATCTCCAGCAGCTGGCCCCTGAGCCCGTCAGTTTGTGAGTGGTGCTGTGGGTCCCGGGTTTCACACTGCACGCTACTGCAGGACAATTGACGCCAATAAGACATGATACTGATAAATGTACAACATGTCGATTTTATGTACATCTGTTAGGTAAATCTATAGATGGGCTAGAAGAATAAAAATCGATTAGAGTTAACATAAACATTGAATATCATTTAACTTGAGTCTGCATTCTTAACGTAAAGGGTTTGTTGAATCAAACAGGAATAGTAAAGATCGTGTAAACGTCAATTTCAAACGTCTATAGAAGAAGACGAAAAGTGCAGAAAATTGTAGAAAAATGAATAGGTGATTGCCGCCCATCTCAAGAAGGCTTAGCAGGATCGACCACAACCAACGATACTTTCTTATGAAGTGACTTTCACTTTAAAAATCCACTGCGTTTTGTTTGACCCTCATATCGCACCAGAGTTTACAGAAAAACAAAAAGCCGAAGAGTACTGATCGCAATATTTTGTATCAGGTTGGAGGTATAGAAGTTAACGTATAGCAGCTTACAGTATTGTCGCCATTAAGTAGGTAATGAACTTCGTAATAAACTACTCAGAAAATTTCCTACTTCCTGGCAGCCTAGAACTTTTTTCCTTTTTTCTTTTTCTTTTTTTAATTTTTGAATAGCCACGATGTCCCCGTCTCCTGACAGGATAAGGGAGAGGCAGCGCGAAGGAAACATTCTACAGTAAAGTTTTCCTTTCTATTTAATTTTTTTTATTTATTTAATTTCAATTTCCCAGGAAAAAGATAACATATGAAAAATGAAGGAAACAAATATAGGACCCAAGTGATGTCATCGCCACTTCAGTGGGAGTAATATCATATCACGCGAAGCTACGTATACCTGGGAACCCCCACCGCTTCGGGGGTCATGAAACATGCTGGCTAGAAAGTTCGCAAAGTGCATTTTGTATTTAGAGTGAAGGATGATTTCGTGTTGTTCCAGTAAATAATGCCAATAGTCCATACCCGATACCACGGTCCGCGAGAGCACGTTGTGCGATGCGTGTCCTCCAGTCCAGCGAATCGCGACGTATTCTGTGAGGGGAAAACGACAGCGTCTGGGAAAATTAAAGCGTCCGTCGTGATCGTGGAGTCGTCGGTACGTCGGAAGAGTGCCATGATGCGTGGCGTGAGCCGCCAAACATCCTTCTTCTCATCGCAGAGAATGTTCGTTGGTCTCCTGCATGCCAAATATAAGACAGAGCGGGGAACCTGCCATGTCATTGTCGTACAACTGTCGGCGAGTGACTGTCTTGCGGTTGATTAATGTATATCAAGACGATCTCGATGCCGTGATGAGGAGAGGTGTATGGACAGCACGCCATATCTGTCGCCAATCCCTCATTGGGTACTTGAGTTCGACAACACTGCTGCCATGATGACGGCTCAAGTATCGATATATCAGACGGGTAGTGGCGATCCTTG
The DNA here is from genome assembly GCF_021461395.2 of Schistocerca americana. Lineage (NCBI taxonomy): Eukaryota > Metazoa > Arthropoda > Insecta > Orthoptera > Acrididae > Schistocerca > Schistocerca americana. Next base: position 396,782,276 of record NC_060123.1, on the reverse strand, counting down.
TAGAAGCTATCTGTAACTGAACATAACTAAAATCAACAAATAATTGCGCGACGTGAGAAAAAGAAGGCGATATTGTGCTTACCGCCACCGGCGGTTCAATGGACGGGGGAAGAAGCATGTCCAGGATCGCCGACGTGACGCCGTGTTGTCGTTGGTTCCATGTCCGTATCGTTGCTCGCAGGTATAGAGATAGAGCCTTGTTCCACACATTCGTGAGATTAGGTCCTCCAGAATGGTGTGGGAGAGTTAAATTCTCGTATTTCACCTTAAACAATATCCCTTGGCTGACATAGTATCCAAAGGCCGCCATTAACCTGTCAGCAATACCATGTGGCATTGGCTGTACCTGTGCTAAGTGCGGCAGTCGCGAGGCCAGATGAACATTAGTGTATTCCACCCTTTGTAGCAGGTCGTGGGTTGGGAGGGAATTGTTGCGCATGTGCAGTCAGACGTGCAGGAAAAGACGTCGGTAGCTCGCCGCCGCTGATTATCTTAACGATCGGGTGAACAATGCTCCCAAGTATCGCAAGATGTCCACCGTCGTAAACGGACTGCGCAGAGCGTCCAGTCCTCGTCCGATGTGCATAATCTTGGTTTTATTCATGTCGACCTTTTATCCGCCGCTACTCCGTACGTAGGAAGAAGGGCAACCGCCCTACGTACTTCGTTCTCCGACCGGACGAGTATCGTCAAGTCGTCGGCATATGCACGACACGTGAAGGAACTCGCACGGGGTCGGACGCCTGTAAGAGTCCGTCCAAAAGCCTGCATCAATGGTTCGAGCGCTTTTTCAAACAGCATCATCGACAAGGGACACCCTTGCCTAACGTAGCTGCAAACAGGAATCGTTCCTACCTCCCTGCCACTGACTCTAACCGTCGAGGAAGAGCCGCGGAAGAGGCGCTTGAGGACGGTAGTAAAATCCTGAGATATCACCATGCGTCGCATGGTCGAGTCAAGGAAATCATGGTTGATCCTGTCAAAGGCATAATCAATATCCACAGATACGAACACCACTCGCATACGACAAGCTTCCGTCAGGGAAATGATGACACGGTATTGGCCTAGGAGAGACTGGATGTTGCTCCGAACCCGTAGACAAGCTTGGTATGGGGGTAATGTCTTGGATAATACAGTATTGAGCCTTGCCGACAACATCCTCGCAAAAATGTTGTAGTCAGTATCGAGCATTGTGAGCGGTCGAAGTTGATGGGCGCTGAGACTCCCTACCAATTTCGGTATCGTCATAAACAGTCACGCCATGAATTGCGACGGGACGTCCGTTCAAAAATGGCTCTGAGCACTATGGGACTTAACTTCTAAGGTCATCAGTCCCCTAGAACTTAGAACAACTTAAACCCAACTAACCTAAGGACATCACACACATCCATGCCCGAGGCAGGATTTGAGCCTGCGACCGTAGCGGCCGCGCGGTTCCAGACTGTAGCGCCTAGAACCGCTCGGCCACTCCTGCCGGCCGGGCGTCCGTGCCAGAACTCAGTAACTCATTACACATCAACACCCATTAGAACATCATTAAATTCGCCATAAAATTTGAGTGTCATCGCATCTGGCCCAGGGGATTTATGCATCGTACCCTTCTTGAGTGCCCTCAGTATGTCATCTTCCGTTAGGAGTTCCAATAACACCTCCGTTTGCATCTGCCGCAAACTTTCTTTCCCAATCCGATTTTCCGTCGACGCTCCAGTGAAAAGGAGGCGGTAATGCTTCAGAAATCCAGGATAAATGTCGTGTTGTGACGTCAAGGGTCGACCATCACCATCATGGAGAACAGTGATCAAGGATAGGGGATTACGTGCATGATACATGCTAGTACGTTCTCCATCGAGGTTGCTCAGTCATGGGGCACGGATCGAAAGACCCTCCAATCAACATCTCGTGGTCGATAAAATGCATGCCGAATGCAATAGATTTCAGCTTGACGCTCGTGCGAAGGGGCCCTGGAGGACACGTCACGGAGCACCATATAGTCATAAAGTGTATCTCGGAGCCATGTCGCTTTTTCGTCGCCATACCTTATGAAAGCTCTTCGTACCACCTGTTTTGTCCATGGCAGCCACCATGAAAGAACCATACTGTGCGTCGATAGACGGCGAGTGCATGTCTGCCACGTTTCTTTGATCCATTGGCGACATTCTGGATCCACCAATAAGGAGGTGTTAAGTTTCCGCAAGCTTCGGCTCGGCCAGACCCGCTGTCGTGGTAGAGTTAACGTGCATAAATGTACAAGGTGATCCGTAAAAGTTGTGGGCCAACGTTCAGCAATCAACACTTGATCTCTTAATTCGTCATAAACATAAATCCGATCCACCCTGCTCGCCGAGTGCCTAGTAAAAAACGTGTAGCCCTGTCGCTGTCCATGAATTTTTTCCGAAGTGTCCATTACTTTCATTTCCCTGGCAGATCGCGTGCAATGCGTAGCAGGAACACAAATTAGGGGTTTGATCTTTCGATGTCAGAAAACAGCTAAAATCCCCTCCTACCAAGACGTGGTCATATCTCCCATGGAATCGGGGCGCATTCTCATCTGAGTAGAATGGCACACGCACCCGTCGATTGTCAGATCCGGAGGATGCATAGATGTTGACAATACGATTGCCGTCAAACCGAGGTCATACACAGCAATCTCTCCCCGGACTAATATCGCTATGCCACGTCCTCCGTCTGGAGTCGGTGCCAGTTAAGTATTGTAACCATGCACGTCGGGAAAGGCAGCATCGCCGGTGTCGTGCAACAGCAGAATATCCACGTCTGTGGCGTAAATCATTTCCCGGAAAAGTTGCATCTTTGCAAGTGATCATGCGGTATTGATGTTCACTGTTCCCACTTTATATGCTTGGTCCGTTGTCATTGACATGCATGTGTCATGTCATTGTGAACCCCGAGGGCTTTAGTCCACTACTCGCGCTCAGAGAGGTGCCAGCCAACAGGCTGCCCTCCGTTTTTCTTATTCTGTGGTGTTCATCCTATAAATGAGTCAAGTGGGGGTGCCAATTCCTGTATCTCTCCGACTGGTTCTACCCAGTCGCATTAGTCACCAATCCCAGAAACACCCTCTGCTGCATTTCGATGTGACTGCCGGGACATGGCCCTTGACTGCTCCGTCGACAGTACCAGGTCAGTCGGTGTCAATGAAGAGGGACCGTCTGAAAGGCAGGACATCCAGTCACCATCTGATTGAATATTTTTCCATGTCCTCTAGCCTAGGGGAGGACGCGTCACCCGAACTATGGCGACGCTTTTTGCGACGCTTTGGTTATCGTTGTTTGCTCGCCCTGCCCTCTGCCGCCATAGGCGACGCCTCACTGTGTTCGTCAAGCGTTGGTTGGTCCGTTGCTGACGCGACTATCTCGACCTCCAATTCCACGCTGCGTGCTACATGTGAGGGTGCGGAAGGTTCCTCCCTTATCTGACGTGAGGTGGGTGTAGGGGCATACTCCGTGTCACCTCCATGCTGCGCTAACTCGGTTTGCTCTTGCATCAACAAGTACGTGTAACGCTCCGAACTCGGAAACACCTGCCGACGGGTCACAGACAAGTACGTCACCGGCAGTTGCGTGGGAAACTCTCGCTTTGACCCTTCTCCATGTGGCAGTTACATGACCTGGCGTTGTATGCACTCCGAGCGGATATGTCCTTCTCCACCACATCCAGAAGATGTGCATGGCTGACCACCATAAATCACAATAGCTAGACATCCTCCAATATATAAATATGAATGGATTGGTTTGTTAAGAACGATCCTCACCTGTCGGACGCCGTTTAGCACGGGATAGGTGCTAAAACTCGCCCAGCGTTCAGGCATGTGGCTGAGTACCGTCCCATATGGTCGCAAGCGATTCAATAACCATCGATTCTGGTACCTCAAACAGCAATTCAAAGATCCGAATGATCCTCACACCCAAGATTGAAGGAGCTACTGTTACATCGCTGATATCACCATCAGAGTGTCAAAATTTAAATCGTATTTGAGCAGCGGCGAAAGTTCTTTCAGATACAGCTTCATCAGTCATCTTCACTTACATTTGATTACCTGTAGCATGTAAGCGAACTTCTTCCCTCAAAAAAGCTCTATTTCGCAAGCCTTGGGTCTGGCGAATTCGTTGTCAAACGTAAATTGGCGTGTAGTCTTTCTAAAATTGTGTACCATGGCGAAATAGTCAGACAACAACTCGCGCAAGTATCAGTGGTATAAACACTTCTTCTTCCACGAGCACCTGTGGCTGGGACAACAGGCCTGTGTTGCGCCACTGCCTGAGGCAGACTAAACTCGGGACCTTTGCCTTTCGTGGGCCAGTACTCTACCAACTAACCTATTCAAGCCTATGTCCAGTTTTAATCTGCCAGAAAGTTTCGTATCAACACACACACCGCTGCAGAGTCAAAATTTCATTCGAGAAAATTTTGAGGGTGCTCATTTATGGGTGAATGTGTCTGACTGGGCTGTTATTGAGAAACGAATTTCACTTCACGTTTCCATCCAAACTATTCATATGACAAAAAAGTCATTCTAATTAGGAAATTTAATCTTCTTTCTTTTCGTAATGTGTACTTTTTCCACAATAAATGCAGACACTGAGGAGACAAAAGTCATGGAATACCTCCTAATATTTGTCGAACCTCTTTTTCCTTACGTGGTACAGCAACTCGAAGTGGCATGAACTCGACAAGCCACAGGAAGTCCCTTGCAGAAATATTGAGCCATGCTGTTTCTATAGCCGTCCATAACTGCGGAAGTGTTACTGGTGCAGGATTAGGTGTGCGAACAGACTTACTGTTTATGTCAAATAAATGTTCGGTGGGATTCATGTCGGGCGATCTGGGTGGCCAAAATCATGCTCTCGTAAGGTCCAGAATGTTCTTAAAACCAATCGCGAACAATTGTGGACCCGTACCATGGCGCACTATCATCCGCAAAAAACATCCATTGTTGTTTGGTCTCCAAGTAGACGAATATAACTATTGCCAGCCAATTATTGGTTGATCTGGAACAGAGGACCCTGTCCATTCCCTGTGAAAACAACGAACACCATTATGGTCCCAGAACCAACTTGTCCAGCGCCTTGTTGAAAACTTGGTTCTGCACCACTTTCCGCGCTGCACCACCGGCGCAGCGCGGAATGTCGGGGCGGTTTGAGGCGCCACGCCACGGATTGCGCGGCCCCTCGCAGCGGAGGTTCGAGTCTTGCCTCGGGCATGGATGTGTATGTTGTTCTTAGCATGAGTTAGTTTAAGATAGTTTAACTAATGTGTAAGTCTAGGGACCAATAACTTCAGCAGTTTGGTCCCTTAGGAATTCACACACACCCTTCCATCGGGTCTTATCAACAGAAATAGGCACTCATCTGACCAGGCCACGGTTGTCCAGCCGATTAGGATCCAACCGATATGGTCACGAGCCCATGAGCGGCGCTGCAGCCGATGTCGTGCTATTAGCAAACAAAGGCACTCGCAGTGGTCGGCTGCTGCCACAGCCCATAAACACCAAATTTCGCCGCACTGTCCTAACGGATAAGTGAGTCGTACGTCGCACATTGATTTCTGTAGTTATTACACATACACTACTGGCCATTAAAATTGTTGCACCAAGAAGATATGCAGATGATAAACGGGTATTTATTGGACAAATATATGAACTGACATACAATTACATTTTCACGCAATTTGGGTGCATATATCCTGAGAAATCAGTACCCAGAACAACCACCTCTGGCCGTAATAACGGCCTTGATATGCCTGAGCATTGAGTCTAACAGAACTTGGATGGCGTGTACAGGTACAGCTGCCCATGCAGCTTCAACACGATACCACAGTTCATCAAGAGTAGAGACTGGCGTATTGTGAGGAGCCAGTTGCTCGGCCACCATTGACGAGACGTTTTCAATTGGTGAGTGATCTGGAAAATGTGATGGACAGGGCAGCAGTCGAAAATTTTCTGTATCCAGAAAGGCCCGTACAGGACCTGCAACATGCCGTCGTGCATTATCCTTCTGAAATGTAGGGTTTCGCAGGGACCGAATGATGGGTAGAGGCACGGGTCGTAACACATCTCAAATGTAATGTCCACTATTCAAAGTGCCGTCAATGCGAACAAGAGGTCACCGAGACGTGTAACCGATGCCATCCCATACCATCACGCCGGGAGATACCCCAGTATGGCGATGACGAATACGCTCTTTCAATGTGCGTTCACCGCGATGTCGCCAAACATGGATGTGACCATCATGATGCTGTAAACAGAACCTGGATTGATACGAAAAAATGACGTTTTGTCATTCGTGCACCCAGGTTCGTCGTTGAGTACAACATCGCAGGCGCTCCTGTCTGCCTGTGACGCAGCGTCAAGGGTAACCGCAGCCATGGTCTCCGAGATTATAGTCCAAGCTGCTGCAAACGTCGTCGAACTGTTCGTGCAAATGGTTATTGTCTTGCAAACGTCCCCATCTGTTGACTCAGGGATCGAGACGTGGCTGCACGATCCGTTACAGCCATGCGGATAAGATGCCTGTCATCTCGACTGCTAGTGATACGAGTCCGTTGGGATCCAGCACGGTGTTCCGTATTACCCTCCTGAACCCACCGATTCCATATTCTGCTAATAGTCATTGGATCTCGGCCAACGCCAGCAGCAATGTCCCGATACGATATACGCAATCGCGATAAGCTACAATCCGACCTTTATCAAAGTCGGAAACGCGATGGTACGCATATCTCGTCCTTACACAAGGCATCACAACAACGCGTCACCAGGCAACGCCGGTCAACTGCTATTTGTGTATGAGAAATCGGTTGGAAACTTTCCTCTTGTCAGCACGTTGTAGGTGTCGCCACCATCGCAAACCTTGTGTGAATGCTCTGAAAAGCTAATTATTTGCATATCAGAGCATCTTCTTCATATCGGTTAAATTTCGCGTCTGTAGCACGTCCTGTTCGTAATCTAGCAATTTTCATGACCAGTCGTGTAGTTTAGCCTGTAAATTAGCGCTAACAACTCTACACAAACGCCACTGTTTTCGGCCGTTAAGTGAAGGCCGTCGGCCACTGTGCTTTCCCTGATGAGAGGTAATGCCTGAAATTTGATCTTCTCGACACACTCTTGATATTGTTGATCACGGAATATTCCCTAACGATATCCCAAGTGGAATGTGCTACGTGTCTAGCTCGAACTACAATTCCGCTGTCATTGTCTGCTAATTCCTGTCGAGCGGCTATAATTACCTAGGAAACCTTTTCACTCGAATCATGAGAGTACAAATGATAGCTCCGCCAATGCACTGCCATTTTATACCTTATGTACGCGATACTACCGCCGTCTGTACACGTACATATAGCTACCCGATGACTTTGTAGTTGAGTTTACTTTTGAGATGTTAGCAACAAACTTACCAAAAACGAGATTTTTCACTACTCCTATATCTCTACTCTTCAGCTTCTTTGTGTTTGCTAGAAACTAGTAAGTCGTATTCAGCTACCTGAAATCCTAAAAAAAACTGCCGCAAAATGTTCCAGTAAGCATCTTTTGAAGACGATTACATTAGTCGTAACCGAGTAACATGCATTAGGTCTTAGCAAAACAGCAGATAATTTCTTGCATGCAACTCATAGCGACTTATGCAGTTTATACGCGAACATAAACTGAGGAGCTGTGAAAATGGAAGTGGTGCCGAACGAACAGATTCTGTTGTAAATGCGATAGAAGTTCGGTGGGAGTCCTACTGTTTGCGGTTGACGCTGTACGTGCTTGCAGCGTGTCAGCTGACGCGGGGGAACCACAAGTCGCGTGGCCTAGGGCCAAGGTCAGCGACGCGTCAGCTGCGCGCGCATGCTCGTCATGTCCTCGCAGTCAGCTGAGGCGCTACTTTACCTGGGGTCCCGTTTGACGTACAGTTCGTGTGTCCCCGCGTCTCACGTGACACTGTTCGATGCGAACGACGCACTTCATTCGTGACATCTTATCGATAGTGGCTTCTTTTGCGTTCACGTGTACCCGAGAGAACCGTCACGCACCTACGATTCACAACGCTGGGAGCCGAAAAGGAATTTCATCGCTTAGAACTGAATGTGTCGCTAGAGCTTCCGCCTTGGAGGCACCACACTGACATTGCGCTATAGAGGAATAAACCTTCAAGGTATGAGCGCATGTCCTACTCAGTCATAAGTGTACTTTATTCTTGCAATGTTGCTTAACCTTCCGTTGCTCACACGGATGAAACTCATCATCCACATGATTTTCCCGCTCTGGTTTGACTTACTGGGCTGAGTTGAGTTCGCACCATTTTCAGTACCTTTCCGGTTCACTACATCCGCTAGCTTCAGCCATCATTGGCTTTAGGTTACGCAGGTTTGAATTGTGTATGAAACATTATTATAGCTTGGAAGATATTGGTCATCCATGCGAGTTCTACTGCTAAAATGTGAAACAAAGTAAGTATAGAGAACTTCTTCCAATTCATGGCAGTGTGATGCAAAAGGTCTCTTTTGCAGCCAACACTGTTCATCTCTTTAAAAAAAAGTAGGTACATATATGACTTTCCATTTTCCATGTGCATAATTTCATGCATATCGAAACTAATAACAGTTAATTCACTTTTTACCTAGAATACTTATGTATGTAAAGTAAATCTTCTGCATATTTTTAGTTTGTGGAATAAATATAAAAGGTAAAAAAAGCGTTGGATAGAGTTTAGCAGAGCTCCGGAGAATGGGTAGAATGGTACCGCGATCTGAGTGATTAAGATCTTGATACTGCTGGCTCAGAGAATGAGGATTATCTAAATGAAAGTGATATGGTTCGGGAACAGAATAAGAAGTGGCAGGAAATGATGAATATGAATCATAGGAAGAAATAACTCGAAAGGCCGTACTCCATTGAAGAAAAGATAGAACGGCTAAATGGAGGAAAAGAAAATATCCTACCAATGTTAGAACTATAATTTGTAATAGTATTACTCCTTTTCCTGGACCCATAAATGAAGCACGTTACAACACGGATAGAACTATTGGGAAGTTATTTTGGGATGAAAATTCCAACAAATGGCTTGGTTCAAATGGCTCTGAGCACTATGGGACTTAACATCTATGGTCATCAGTCCCTTAGAACTTAGAACTGCTTAAACCTAACTAGCCTAAGGACATCACACACCATCCAGCCATCACGAGGCAGAGAAAATCCCTGACCCCGCCGGGAATCGAACCCGGGCGCGGGAAGCTAGATTTGTGAACAATTGACAAGAATATTTACCAACCTAGTGTAGACCTGTACTTCACTGTATTTATGTATTACATAAATTACATTTACATTTAAATAAAACACTCCAGAAATAATAGATATACACCGGTCAAAGTCAGCAAATACACAGTTTATGTTGTGGATCACACCTGTCATCCGCGTCGCGTGACAGTGTCGGGAATTATCGCGCGAGTAACGGTGAGTTGAGGCCATTACGGAGCCCCATGGTGTTTTACGATTGTACTGGCCAATTTTCAGCAGAGCTGTCCTAAGCTCTATACACGCAAACAAAGAAAATATTTGATATGGTGTGTGCGTTTTTTTATATAACTGTTTGCAAGTTTAATATTACACGTTGTTCATTTAGTCTTCATGTACATTTCCAACATGCCTTACGTCGAAATTAGGATATACAAAAATAATTTTTACGCTTCAAATCTCAAAAGTTTATGCCATGATTTTTTCTGCAGTAAATTTTCACGTCTCGAGAACAAATTAGTGGGAAAGTGGCGTTGACTTGATTCACTACGGTTTCCATCTAAATACATACTCTGAAAACCACTGGGAAGTACGTGGCAGAAGGTACTTCCCAGTGTACCACTTGTTATGTATTCTCGTCGTTCCATTCACGTATGCAACGCACGACGGATGATTGCTTGAATACATTTGTAGCCGAAGTAATTAGTGTTGTATTTGTTGCTGTCTTGTCTTCGAGGTCCCAACGGATGCGACACCTAAGCGCCTGCAGTCTAGTCTTACATTCTTCATTTAAAGCTGGTTCTCGAAACTCTGTAAGCAACATAAATTTCTGTTAGTGGGGCATCCACAACTGTTCCTAATTGAAACTTCAGCTACAGCTGTACAAATTGCAACGGAAGTTTCAGTTACGAACTAACTTTGCAAGTAGGCTTCTGCCTTTTAGTTGTCGTGTACAGTGAATCGGTTACCGGTCAAGGTTTTCCAGCGTCTCCGCAAAACTCCGTTGTGCGTCAAATCTGTGACCATGCGTGGTGTCCTTTTTGATAATATTTTCTTTTTTATCATTCAGTTTCTGTGTTAATTCAGACCATATTTTACAACAGCTGACCAACTTAGCTTAAAATTTCTGTAATATACTCAAGATTGTCCTAAGTCAGTGATTGCTTATCGTAGAGTGCCTTCAACAGGTGACTTTGGCCATAGTTGCTCAGAACACTTCTAATTTCGTGTTTCCTTTCGTCGCTAGTGTTGTGTTTCCTGCGAAGTTTCTGAGAAGTTTCTGTCGCTCCATCACAACGTTCTTTCTTAAAGTTGTTCGTGCTAGTGTGCTGATGATTGTGCCACTGTGAAGCGGATTTTTCATTATTCTTCGCTTTGCGTCTAGGGCTTTGTCCGTCATATGATCCTAAACAACCAGAATTATCAGATTCACTCTGCTACCTGTTTTCCGCGTACTCACCACTTGGAATCCTACAACTATAACACAGTCCTTGTTAATTACACTCCACTGTGACTAGATGAGGCATGGACAGTTCGCTATTCTCCTAGCGGACGAATACACTACGAACATTTTAGGCCTTTCAGTTCGTTGATTAATATTGCTGTAATTACATTCTTCTTAGCTCCGATTGCATTTCAGGAAGATCAGTTACGTATATGTTTCTTACGAATACTCGTTTAGTGTCTGCAGTCAATATAGTCTTATTATCAAGGCTGAGTCTGGACGTTTGGAGCAGCGAAAACTGGACAGCTTTTGCAGTGCTAGATGGTAGTATTCAATCTACTATCCTGGGAGCCCTTATGGCAGATTCCGAAAATTATTAGAGATGCATGACAAATGAGTAATTGGTTGGTGCCGTAACGCCTGGCCGGAATGTTTCTCGAGTTTTTAAACTGGCGAAAGGATTTACGTCGTTTATTCTTACAGGGAATTTCCTTATGCCCACATTTCCCTGGAAAGCTCTCCCCCAATGACTGGAATCGTGGGAAAATGAATTTGGCCTTAAAGCGGTGTTGCGTCAGATGATAGCGTCAGAATTGTACCTAGTCAGTATGTTGTGAATCACCTGACCAACTTTAAGTACTGTAGTTAATCCATTCACGCAGTACTGAGGGGGCAGATACGCCAGCTAATACTTCGAATAAGTTCTACGGTATTATAAGAGCCGCAATCCTTAACTCGCTTTAACTATATGTTTATATTATACTTTTTCATGCTCTTTTTCATGAGTGAATTGAAACAGATTTTTTAGTATTACAATTGTCTTCGTTTTACGCTGTGAAATCCCCCCATGTTGTGCGACTTCTTTATAATCCGCACACGTGTTTCTCTTCACAGCTATTAGAAAACCGTTGTGGTTCCCGCAATTGTTAGCACTTTCGTTCGATGGCTAGCTCCTGAGATTCTTTCGTGTCCAAAGAACGTAATTTATAATCCACGTCTTCAACGTTCCTTCCACATGCTGATTCAGTAACAGTGGTCGTATTCTGTGAAAGACTTGTGATGGATCACACAGTGTGGATATATTCCATTATGAGGATGTATGGGGTATGACAGGAGGAATGGTCAGTATTCAGGGAAATACGAACTGAGCTGTGAGCATTTCTTCAGCTTCCATAATGTGAAGCAAATCTCTTCTACTGCAACCTCTGTGCTCTCCATATTTTGGGAGGAGGTGGTATGAACCTAAAGAAGTGCTTATATCCATTAAGGTACTCTTTGTAGTGTCCATGTCCACTTGACTTTTTAGTTTTGCATGACTGTCACAGTAACATCCGTGAATACTGACAATTCCTCCTGCGACACCCATTCTTCGCAGCACAGTATCAAATTAACAGCTGAATATCTGTCCTCTGACGATTGGTGTGGTTTTACAGACCTATCATTTAATTTCGTAATGGAAAGTATAACACTACGAAGCACCAGTCTGACAAATACTTGGTGTTCATGATGTACCTTGCATTAAATAGTTGAACTTCCATACTTCTCGCAATAGATGTACAACATTAGTATATATCGGAAGCACCATATACACAACTTGCCATGCCTAATACGGCGTAGGAAAGACGCTGCCATTCACAACAGCTTCCAATCGACTCCGAATCCGTAAAGAGAGGTCCTGCATTGTTTTAAATGAAATCTTCTTCCTACAAATTAGTGACGAGGAGGTGGATAGTGATCAAACACCATTGTTCCAACGCAGAGCACAAAGACCCACCAATATTGAGATCTGGTGACTGTAGTGGCCAGCGGAGATGCGACAGTCATCCTTGAGCCCACAGAACCAGTCCCGGACGATGAGAGTTGTGTGAGCAGGAGCCTGTCATCTTGGAAAACAAGATCACCATTGGAGAATAAACACTGTAACATGGGATGAACCTGACAAGCCAAAATGGTCAGACAATCCTTGACAGTAATACGACATTGTCAAGTAACTGTAGGAAGTATAGACCTATATCTCTAATGCCGATCAGTTGTAGAATTTTGGAACACGTATTACGTTCGAGTATAATGACTTTTCTGGAGATTAGAAATCTACTCTGTAGGAATCAGCATGGGTTTAGAAAAAGACGATAGTGTGAAACCCAGCTCGCGCTATTCGTCCACGAGACTCAGAGGGCCATAGACACGGGTTCCCAGGTAAATGCCGTGTTTCTTGACGTCCACAAGGTGTTTGATACAGTTCCCCACAGTCGTTTAATGAACAAAGTAAAAGCATATGGACTATCAGACCAATTGTGTGACTGGACTGAAGAGTTCCTAGATAACAAAACGCAGCATGTCATTCTCAATGGATAAACGTCTTCCGAAGTAACAGTGATTTCAGGTGTGCCGCAGGGGAGTGTCGTAGGACCGTTGCTATTCGCAATATACGAGGGCAGTTCAATAAGTAATGCAACACATTTTTTTTCTCTGCCAATTTTGGTTGAAAAAACCGGAAAGTTCTTGTGGAATATTTTCAAACATTCCCGCTTCGTCTCGTATAGTTTCATTGACTTCCGACAGGTGACAGCGCTGTACGGAGCTGTTAAAATGGCGTCTGTAACGGATGTGCGTTGCAAACAACAGGCAGTGATCGAGTTTCTTTTGGCGGAAAACCAGGGCATCTCAGATATTCATAGGCGCTTGCAGAACGTCTACGGTGATCTGGCAGTGGACAAAAGCACGGTGAGTCGTTGGGCAAAGCGTTTGTCATCATCGCCGCAAGGTCAAGCAAGACTGTCTGATCTCCCGCGTGCGGGCCGGCCGTGCACAGCTGTGACTCCTGCAATGGCGGAGCGTGCGAACACACTCGTTCGAGATGATCGACGGATCACCATCAAACAACTCAGTGCTCAACTTGACATCTCTGTTGGTAGTACTGTCACTATTGTTCACCAGTTGGGATATTCAAAGGTTTGTTCCCGCTGGGTCCCTCGTTGTCTAACCGAACACCATAAAGAGCAAAGGAGAACCATCTGTGCGGAATTGCTTGCTCGTCATGTGGCTGAGGGTGACAATTTCTTGTCAAAGATTGTTACAGGCGATGAAACATGGGTTCATCACTTCGAACCTGAAACAAAACGGCAATCAATGGAGTGTCGCCACACCCACTCCCCTACCAAGAAAAAGTTTAAAGCCATACTCTCAGCCGGTAAAGTCATGGTTACAGTCTTCTGGGACGCTGAAGGGGTTATTCTGTTCGATGTCCTTCCCCATGGTCAAACGATCTACTCTGAAGTGTATTGTGCTACTCTTCAGAAATTGAAGAAACGACTTCAGCGTGTTCGTAGGCACAAAAATCTGAACGAACTTCTCCTTCTTCATGACAATGCAAGACCTCACACAAGTCTTTGCACCCGAGAGGAGCTCACAAAACTTCAGTGGACTGTTCTTCCTCATGCACCCTACAGCCCCGATCTCGCACCGTCGTATTTCCACATGTTTGGCCCAATGAAGGACGCAATCCGTGGGAGGCACTACGCGGATGATGAAGAAGTTATTGATGCAGTACGACGTTGGCTCCGACATCGACCAGTGGAATGGTACCGTGCAGGCATACAGGACCTCATTTCAAGGTGGCGTAAGGCCGTAGCATTGAATGGAGATTACGTTGAAAAATAGTGTTGTGTAGCTAAAAGATTGGGGAATAACCTGGTGTTTTTCAATGCTGAATAAAACAACCCCTGTTTCAGAACAAAAATGTGTTGCATTACTTATTGAACTGCCCTCGTATATAAATGACCTTGTGGATAACATCGGAAGTTCACTGAGGCTTTTTGCGGATGATGCTGTAATGTATCGAGGGGCTGTAACGACGGAAATTGTACTGAAATGCAGGAGGATCTGCAACGAATTGACGTATGGTGCAGGGAATGGCAACTGAATCTCAATGTAGACAAGTGTAATGTGCTGCGAATAAACAGAAAGGAAAATCCTTATCATTTAGCTACAATATAGCAGGTCAGCAACTGGAAGCAGTTAATTCCATAAATTATCTGGGAGTAGGCATTAGGAGTGATCTAAAATGGAATAACTATATAAAATTAATCGTCGGTAAAGCAAAGCCAGACTGAGATTAATTGGAAGAATCCTAAAGAAATGCAGTCGGGAAACAAAGGAAGTAGGTTCAGTACACTTGTTCGCCCACTGCTTGAATACTGCTGACCGTTGTGGGATCCGTACTAGATAGGGTTGATAGAAGTAATAGAGAATATCCAACGGAGGGCAGCGCCCTTCGTTACAGGATCATTTAGTAATCGCGAAAGCGTTACGGAGGTGATAGGTAAACTCCAGTGGAAGACTCTGCAAGAGAGACGCTCAGTAGCTCGGTACGGGCTTTTGTTGCAGTTTCGAGAACATACCTTAACCGAGGAGTCAAGCAGTATATTGTTCCCTCCTACGTATATCTCGCGGTATAAAATCAGTGAGATTAGAGCCCACACAGATGGATACCGACAATCTTTCTTTCCACGAACAATACGAGACTGAAATAGAAAGGAGAACCGATAAAGGTACTCAAAGTATCCCCCGCCACACATAGTCAGGTTGCTTGCGGAGTATGGATGTAGATGTAGATGTAGACCGATGGAATACCGTGATATGGCTGCACAAATCATTACCGAAACCAAATGTTTCACTCTTGAGGTGTAAACTTGCCAGAACGCGGAGGCAGTGTGACAGAAGAGTCATTCGACGAAATGACTTTCTTTCATGGCTTCATAGTCCAGGTTTTATGGCTTCGATATCACATTTTCTTGTTAGTAGAATTTCATGACTGATGAGTGATTCTGGAGTTTTCCTATATATTTTATTTGTTATGTCTAGTTTCGTTGGACCAAACTGAATAACAAGTCTCCTTAGTCTTGGAACGAGTCAGTATATGTACGGATTACATATAAAATAAATCTAAAAGAATCCTTTGCAGATGACAAGTTGCGATTACGCATTACCGTAATCAATAGTATCATACAGGAATTAGGTTGTATTTTCCCACGAACTCCGCGGCAGAATACCATGAGTGATCCAAAAATGGCACAAATGGCTCTGAGCGCTATGGGACTAACATCTGAGGTCATCAGTCCCCTAGAACTTAGTACTACTTAAACCTAACCAACCTAACCACATCACACACATCCTATCCGAGACAGGATTCGGTCTTGCGACCGTAGCTGTCCCACGGTTCCAGACTAAAGCGCCTAGAATCGCCAGGTCACACCGGCTGACAGTCCATTAGGTAATTCTTCAATTTGAAATGGTGTATCTATCCGCCACTGTGCCGATCGGTTCGGTACGCGAGATATTGTAATTCTTGTAGTAGCTAATTCAAAATGGATATAGCAGAATAATACACAACAGTCGAGGAGGTGCAATCCAAATATAGATTGTATTTCTGCCTAGTATTTGTTGAGTGAAAGTTGCTAATTTCTGTCTGTAATTGCATACTGTTGACTGAAAACGAGATTGGATGCTGTTTATATTATGAGGCCCGTTTCAGTATTCCCGTACTCTTGAACTGCAGTCGACAAAATCTTCGCGAACTTACGCGACATACTTCTCGAACTGCCGGTTTATGACCCAAAAATACCGTTTCTGAATGGGAAGAGTTACCCCAGAGTGTAATGTTCTATACCTTAAGGGAATGAAAATAAGAAAAGTAGACTAACTTTCTTGTGGGCTCTTCACTTAATGCAGATAATGGTCCAACGGTAAATATAGTAGCATTCAGTTTCTGAACAAGATCCTGAACATGGGCTTTCCATGACAGCTTACTATCTATCTGAACACATAGAATTTTGAATTCTTCGGACTCAATAATCACGTTCCCACTCCGTGTAATCGAAATGTCGAGCTCCCCCTGCAATTTCCAGCTTACGGAGCACCCTTCTTGTTGTTTTGGTGCTGACAGAGTTCGCGACGGCGTCTCAGTTACGCTGTGTCTTTTACACCTATGGTCAACTTATGTTTCGTCACAGATCTGTCCCTTGCGATTACGCAACACACAACTTCCTCCGCGTCATTACTTAGCGGATAATGTCTTCTTGCTTTCTTCGTATGCGGTGTAATTCTTCCATATGGTGCCTCTTGCAACATCAAACACTTCTGCTGCCTTGGTTACGGTAACACACAACATACGATCATCAACAATTAGTCCCTGTTCGAATTCACTCGATATAACACACTCATAGCTATATATAGGACACTGTTCTGGGGCCCTATTCTGTATCGTTCATACCGACCGGTACAGTAGGTTAGCCTCGGTAGTGACGTCAATTTCAGTGTCATATCCGAAGTTCCTATTCAGTAAGCTGCTGAGACCTGATACTGATCGGTCCTTCTACCAATTTTACGACACCTGGACCGAGTGGTTTTGAATTTCGACATAGCCCCCTCCTTCGGTTTGGTGTGGTTTGTTTACATCTGGTATTTGCTATTTTAAACATACTGAATGGTTTCAGCTCCGGATTTAGTGATTATGTTACTGAAAAATCACCAGGCCGTGTCTGGGTGGTAAGTTAGTTCGTAATAGACTATTTTCCTTTGTTACAAATATGGTTTTTATTGTTGTTACTGTGAATGATTATAACATAAAAAACAGTTTCGGTCAATATTCCCACAAAATACCTGTAATTTTTACATAATTAAGGGTTTAAAAATAATTAAAATTCAAAAGGTCGGCTCTGTATACGTATATCTCATGTCTTAGCTGAAATTACTGGTGACTTCGCGTACTCTTTTCCGCAAATGCTTTACTTATTAACTTTCGAAACTCGTTTAAGACTTCTAAGTAACAATGCAAAGGAATTTTGTGAAGCCTGATAGCAGAAACCATCCAAAATTTCATGCGTTTACGGCTTACGCCCGTATCATTCGGCAACGAAGTCAGCCTGCGTCTCTCTCAAATGGAATTATATAAAATGAACCTTTGCGAGTTGTAGTAGCGATGGTGGTAATGTGACGAACTGCCATGGCGAAAGACGTGGATTCGCATACCGCTGGATGCGAAATATATTTTTTCCTCTTCGTGTTTGCAACACATTCTGAGACTGTTAATCGTCCAAGTTCACCATTTTTCTGAGGTATTCGTTATAAGTTACACGTAAGAGCGCGCTTTCTCAGTAACGAGTATCTCCGATTTTGTGACTTCCATACGTTTAAGGAGTGAAAGATGAAATTACTGTGCGTGAAACAACTGACAGTGACATTTATACTTCTTCTCACAAATAATTCAAAATTTGTTTAAAGAATACGTAGCGATTTCCGAGAGTGTGATCAGACAGGAATCTAAGAGCACAACGTAAATTACTGCGAATGGAACTAGCAGCTATCGTCTTTATACTCTAGCTAGTCACAAGTATTTATCTGCGATCGAATCCTTAACAACAATAGACAGAGATGAAAGATTCCCGCCACAATACCACCATACATGAAACATTCTGATTAATCAGATGCATGTTATAAACTACAACGAATTTCTATAGCTGCACTCGCCACTTGTCCTAGAAAAGGTGATTTTTTAAATTTTGTTTTTATGAACCAAATCGTCGATGAATCATATAGGGAAATAGGCTACTTCATAATTTGGATCTCTAGAAGCGAGTTACAACCACAGTCTATGCATCTTCCTATTCTTTGGACGAGTTCCGTCTTTGGAACTAACTGAAGGCAGTTTATTCCCGTACGCGGTTCGCTTCTTTCATTTGTGAAGCACCATCACGAACAAAGGAAGCCTAAGGCTTATGGCAATAAACAAACTGCCTTCAATTAGTTGCATAGACACAACGTACCTCCTCGAATTTTGAAGCAACTAAGGAACGACAGAAAACTAAAAAATGACGAATTTTTCTGGTGTTTATATAGATGTATTTGTACAATGTGGTACTACACTCCATTCCTAACTCATATTCCGAAACGTAAATTCCAAAACTAAGACGTAAATGTGGATGAGAATAAAATGACATAATGTGACATTTACGACAGTTTCCAGAACTCAGTCAATATCCTATCGTTATCATGCGTTCATGGAAGCACTTGGTCAACGAAATTTGAACAGTATGACGTAGTCTTAATCATATGCCTGTGTAGGCTGCTAGCCGCTTCGATTTCATGCCGCTGTGGTGGTGTTGTGCGCATGCGCGGATTTGAAGCAGATTGCTTTTGATTGGCTGGCATGAAGAGAACTGACAACAGCGTTTCCATTCGCTAGGACCGTTCGGCATCGCTTCCGAAATGCTTAAAGAATAGTGTTTGGGCTCACTTTCAAAAACAAGACCATTCGGTGCTCTCGCGTACCGAACCGATCGGACTTGTTGAGGGCAACCTACAAGCTCAGCTAGTACCTGCATTTACGTTCAAGCATATGTTTCACGTGATGTGCCTTTAATTTTGTCCAGCCCCTTAAGTATGAAGTACCACCCTGATTGGCACGAATACAGTCTTATACTAGATGTAGGATGGAAGCAAATAGTTCAAATGGCTCTGAGCACAACGGGACTTAACATCTGAGGCCATCAGTCCCTTAGAACTTAGAACTACTTAAACCTAACTAACCGAATGACACCACACACATCCATGCCCGAAGCAGGATTCGAACCTGCGACCGTAGCAGTCGCGCGGTTCCGGACTGAAGCACCTAGAACCGCGCAGCCACTGCTCTGAATATCATCTTGAGGAAGTTCTTGCCCTGCCATGCTGGAGACTGGTATGGAAGTATACGTCTTCCCATTGCATATCAGATATACTCTATGAGCAGCAAAGTAGCGGACCAAGCAGACCTGTCAAGAATCCATTCATTTTTCAAAGTGTTTTTGGCATGAAATTGCATTATTGTCATGAAGGGTACGACAACAAGGTATTACTATGCTTGTCACAAAATGGCGAACATTGAGCCTCTTATCAGTAATTACCAAGTCAGTGCTGTTACCACATCCAACGGCTCGCCAAACTGGGATTGCAGGAGATGAAGTGGTATAGGCACGACAAGAGCTGCTTCTTTTTATTTTTCACCTTATCTTCTACCGCCTCATTGGCGTCGATATAATCTCCACAAACAGAAGCTAGACTTATCGCTGAGCACCACAGAATGGCAGTCAATGTCTCAGTTACCTCTAGCTCTTCTCCAAGCTTGTCCCTGTTGGCTGTGATGCGTTGTCAGCGCTTAGTAACGTATGGCAACTCGAGATCTCCACCCAGCTCCAGTAATCACATTTCGTGGTGACGTTCTGCACGTGTCCACTGCCCGGGTTTCTGCTGTTGTCATCATTCTACTCGTCAGAGTCAGTCGAACAATCATACTATCTTTTCGTGGCGTAGTTCTTTTCGGAGGTCACATGCCTGCTACTCGTGCCACTCTGTCGAGCTGAGTCCATCTCGTAACCAGTCGCTCTGCAGCCATTGCACTATAGACTGTGTGATCTGTGATCTACCGATACTTTACTCCCCAATTCCCCATGTCAATAACTTGATTACTTAATCTCCGTAAGATGATAACAGCTGGAACTTGCACAACCTCTGCCCATCCTCTGTTCCGATCTCCAATTGAAAAGTTCCAGTAACTTACGACACGTTTAATTGCCATCGTGTACTCATGGTTATCTTTACACACTGACTGAAAAAAAATCGCAGCACCAAAAAAATGTTGACGTAGAGAAATGAAATTTCTGGAATACATTTATCTTGGTGGTCTATTTAAGTGATTATATTTGCAAGATCACAGGTTAATGTAAGAGTGAGTTAAGCCATTGCAAATGTAAAATGCTGGTACAGTAATAAGTGGTGTAACCGCCAGAATGTTGAAGCAAGCAGGTAAGTGTGAATGCATTGGGTTGTACAGCTGCCGGATGTCTGTTTGTGGGGTGGTGTTCCACACCTCTTGCACTTGGTCAGTCAGTACAGGAACGGTTAATGCTGGTTGTGAATGACACTATGTCATCCGATCACGTCTCGTGTGTGTGCCATTGGAGGCAGATCTGGTGTTCGAGCAGTCAAAGACAAGATGTCGACGGCCTGTAGAGTCTGTTACAAGAGCGGTATGTTGACGAGCGTTATGCTGTTGGAAAGCACACTCCGGAATGCTGTTCATTATTGGCAGCACTACATCTCGAATCAGTACAATTTGGCGTACAATTTGGCAGTCAGGGTCAGTCGGATAACCACGAGAGAGCTACTGCAGTCACACGAAATCGCACTCCAGACCATAACTCCGCAACTAAAATTAGCACGCCGACAGTTTGCAGGCCCTTAACTGGCCTCCTTCTAACCAACACATTGCCATCACTGGCACCTAGACAGAATCAGCTTTCCTCAGAAAACACATCTCCACCTTGACATCACTGAAGTCGCAATTGGCGGTGGTTTGGAGTTAGTGGAATTTGCGCTACACGACGTCTGGCTCGCAGCTGTCCTTGAAGTAACCGATTTGCAGCACTTCTTCATGTCACTGTTGTGCCAAATGTTGTTCAGATTTCTGCTACAGTTGCAGTACGATGCGACAGAGCCATTTAGTCCACTAAAGAGGAACTGAGTCGGTTTCATACCCCGCCAACCACAAACGTTAAGGATTAATTGCATATACCAGAAAATTTGTCACATTGTCTCCTACACCCTTTTTTTTAAAAAAAAAAAAAAAGAAAGAACTGGAACATCTCCACTGGCGCGCTGCCATGGTGACCAACGCAAGAAGTTGCACTGTCACCTCTGGGCAGTGGGTGGTATTGGAATTCATGAATCACAGGATGCGGGACCCTGATGTTGACAGAAAGCGAGTGAAGGGAAGCGGGTTTACGGCAGAGGGGATAAAAGTATTACGGTAAGTGCCGTGGTGGGAAGAAAAAGAAAAAGGAAAAGCTCTGCGAGAGCGTAGGCAGGTAACAGTGCTACTAGTGGATTCGTGCCAGTAGCGACAGTGTACGAGTATGTGTGGGTACTGGGAAATGTTAGTGGATTTACCATTGTAGCTGGCCTCCAATGAATCTCCTGGGCCAATTGCAGAGTCGACGTTCCTATAACTTACCAAGTCGTCATAAGAGCGGTGAATCGGATTATGAAATTTGCCGCTCGTTGTGTAGAGTCGTGTGCGGTTGGTTTGTCTTGTGTGTTCGGATTCCCTGTCTGTGCCGACTAGCTGTATGAGGGTAAGTGGCGGTGGCACTCAGATCTGCAGTAGCGTAGGGATTCATCATTGTTTATGTGCTTAATTTAAGCCTCCCATACATGGTTTATTTTCCCCTAAGGTAAAGTGGTTTGGGCGGTTATGCTTTCACCTGTGGTTTTGATCACAGTTCCGCAGATTAAGGATCAAGCTATAATTGAGTGTCTCGAGTTCCTCTAGAGTCATGCGACGATTTTTTTGAATACATCCACGAGAATTTCGAGAAGTATTTCAGTACGTAAGTCCGCGGTACGTCTAAATATCGGGGTATTGTTTATCACCTGTAAAACCTTGTTCTGTATGACCTGCAGGCGGGCAGAGGTGTTGGAGCTGCGTATCTCGTCAGAGGTTTGATAATTGTCATATACATAGACCTCGATAGCTTCCCGTTCACTGTGCTTTGCCTGTTAAGCGTAGGGTACAACTGTTTAATCCTCGCGTCTGCTTTATGGGCAACGTGTTGTATGTGGTCGGCGTCGTTCCCCCACCCCCTCCGCCATGTGAGTTCCCTATTCAATCAGACTCCGAGGTATCTGGCTGGTTCAAATGGCTCCAGAGCACTATGGGACTCAACTGCTGTGGTCATAAGTCTCCTAGAACTTAGAACTACTTAAACCTAACTAACCTAAGGACATCACACACATCCATGCCCGAGCCAGGATTCGAACCTGCGACCGTAGCGGTCGTGCGGTTCCAGACTGTAGCGCCTTGAACTTAGAACTACTTAAACCTAACTAACCTAAGGACATCACACACATCCATGCCCGAGCCAGGATTCGAACCTGCGACCGTAGCGGTCGTGCGGTTCCAGACTGTAGCGCCTTTAACCGCTCGGCCACTCCGGCCGGCCTCCGAGGTATCTGACTTTTCACACAACGTATAGGTGTAGAGTTAGCTGTGTACAGTGTTGGTGTCTCAGCAGTTGCCTCGGTCTGCGTGTGAACAGAACTGCCTCGCGTTAGTCGATATTTACCTTGATAATCCATTTCTCGATCAAGGCTGACGGTTCTGAGTGCTATCTTTAGACGTGAGTTAATTTTTGATCATTTACAGTATCGCGTTGGGATGTCTGTGTCATCGGCGTAGATGGCACCATCATGTTGCTGGAATACCGTTACTCAGAGGTTAAACAAGACGCGCCCCAAGGTGTCGTCTCAGATTATTCCGGCCGGAATACCATCTCGTGTTGATGTTTTTCTCCCTGTATGTCGATTTTAAAACTTCTGTTAGTGACGAAAGAGTGTATCAAACGTAAGAGTCTGTCGGGATAACCAGCGTCACTGAGTTTGCGGATGAGACCGTTGTGCTAGAGACGGTCGGAGATTTTGTCGATGTCCAGAAACACAGCCTCTATTGCTGGTGTTGTAGCCGTCCGTTATGTATTTTGACTACGTGGAGTTGTTGGCTTGTAGTATGGTGATTCCTAAAGCCAAATTGCTCCGGCATCCTGGCTACATTATTGATGCAATTCTCAACAATCTTATCTAGCGAGCTCAGCAGGCTAATACGTCGCTAATTTTGTGGTAGGGAGTGGTCTTTGCCTGCGTTTCTGAAAATCAGGACGTTCTCCACCTTCCAAAAGTCAGGGACATGTTGATGTCAAAGGATGGCATTCGTGATGTGTGTTCAGTATTCTTCATCTACACCTACATACATGCTCCGCAAGCCAAGGTACGGTGCGTGGAGAAGGGTACCCTGCATTTCCTTTTCTGTTCCACTCTCAAATAGGGCGAGGAAAAAAACTGTCTGGATGCCTCCATACGAGATCTAATCTCTTTAATCTTATCTTTCTGATCCTTACGCGAAATCTACGTTAGTGCAGTAGAGTCGTTCTTCAGTGAGCTTCAAATGCCGGTTCTCTGAATTTTCTCATTAGCGTTCCTCAAATCCGGAAGAATCTCTATAATAATTGCGTGTTGTTGATAACTACTGGAAACAGATCTAGCAACCCGCCCCTGAATTGCTTCGATGTTTTCCCTTCATACGACTACATGTACAATTCTCCAAACTCTCGAACAGTACTCAACAACGGGTCGCAGTAGTGACCTATACGCGGTCCCCTTTACAGTTAAATCACATTTTCCTGAAATGCCCCCAATAAACCGAACTCGACCACTCTCCTTGACTACAGAGATCCTTACACCCTCATTCCATTTCATATTGCTTTGCAACGTTATGCTTAGATGTGCCTGTATAAAGCAGCACACTATTAACACTGTATTTGAACATTATGAGTGATTTTCCTACTCATCTGCATTAACTTACATTTTTGTACATGTAGAGCTAGCTGCCATTTATCACACCAACTGGAAGTTTTGTCTAAGTTGCCTTGTATGCTCCTACAGCCACTCAACGACGACACCTAGTCACACACCATAACATCATCAGCAATCAGCCGCAGACTGATGATTACCCTGTCCGCCACAGCATTCTTATGGATAGAAAATAACCGTCTTTAGGACAGGGTTTTGGTACTATCATGGACAGTAGCTTTCCTACCTAGGGTGGGGGCTAGTGTACTGGCCATTATCATATAACCTGTACTACAACAGAACTAATAGTCCTACTAATGGGAAAGCCACGTATATCACTATTACACAGGGAATTGTGCATATAG
Source organism: Schistocerca americana (assembly GCF_021461395.2). NCBI lineage: Eukaryota > Metazoa > Arthropoda > Insecta > Orthoptera > Acrididae > Schistocerca > Schistocerca americana. The sequence goes on along the minus strand of NC_060123.1, from coordinate 396,757,801 downwards.
CATAATGTTACTCCTTTTACAGGATGTGACCGTGATGTACGACAGTCAATTCCTTTTCCTATGAGTTTTCTAGGTGTTAGAAAGAAACGCAGTAGAAATGGAATGACACTGAATCGAGGACTTTTTTTGTACCAAGTTCTTTAAGTGATTTGTCTAATGGATTTACGGTTGCCAGACTATTTGGGCAAATAAATGGTTAAGTTTACGGAAAGTAGAAGAAGTAAATTTGTCTTACTTGCTGTTCCCTAATGTAACTTCATAAATTAATATAACTTCACGAATATATTTCTGAGAAAAGGCACAGGAATCTTTAAGCTTCTACACCCACATACATATATAATTTTCATCTAGAAAGGCCGCGAATTTTTAATCAATACTATGTGCAAACAAAATTTGTCCACGGGGGGATTTTTGCATTCTGTTTACCCAGTAAAGTGAATACTTAAATATTCTAAAAGCATAAGCAATTTTCTGTTCAGTACTCCTGTTACTTTGTCATTCACTTTTTATATGCACTCATACTTCAGTGTTACTGAGACAGATTGCTGAATTTCATTTGTAACTAAAAGAATTTTATCTGTACTTGACTCAAAACTTATTTACTCACCTTCATTTTAAAAAAGTTAGTCCACAACAATTATTTTCAGACATTTATTCAAAGATGAAAATTAGTGCTTGTAGATACTGAACAAAACGCTCCAAATGTTTCTACGAGTAAAAGAGATTTACTCTGAATGATCAAACACCTGGAAGGAAGCCTATATAGTTGAATGATTAGGAATAAATACAAGGATGAACTCAATTTTAAGTCTGAAAAATTAATTTTTATTAATGGTTCACTCTTCTACAGTTGTAAGTATACTGTTTGTAACCTGTTAGCTGTAGCCATTGGGAGTGGCAGATAATAATGGCGGCTACACTGCCCACAATGCAGGGTACAAGTTGCTTGAAGTATGGGCTAATTAATACTTCAGGGCGTCATTCTAACGTCAATTATTTAGCGCAACAACTTGTGCCTAAGCCGTGTTAATTGAGCAGTCGTCATATGAGGCTATTGTGCAACAATTACCAGGCAAGGCATTGCCTGCTTCGTCCGAGTGCTGCCTGTTTCACTGCTGCCTACAAACTGTGTCTTCTCGTTTCCACTCGCTCTACAGGTATCGCACCAAAATCCCAAGCCAACGTTTATGTTTCCCGCAGTAGCTACCCTACACTACAAAAGCACTACACATTGTCCGTAAGTGTGTACCATTTTATATATATGACAACTGGCAGACATATAAAAATTACATCCACAAACATTTTCATTTCATTAATCCGTGAAAATATATTATTTCGTAAACTATACATTTAGGATATTTCTTTGCGTAAGATACAAATATAACTTAACAACGTACTCTAACACCACATAATCACATTTTACACGAAGTTCTTGCATATGACAGTTATGTTGTGATAAAATTGGAAGGGGAAAAGTTAGAAATTAGATGAATGCTTGTATTGCGCTATGATCTCTGCCTTCTCCTCTGTGGAGTATGCAGTTCCAGCTGGCCCTTGCAGAGCGGTTGTATAGTGTCGCTCCCTGATGCCAGCTTGGTTTTCGTCCCACTGTGTGTTTTTAAATGTTTAAGTATTTTCCCGATAATATCCTGGAACCCGTCAATATGCAGTTTCAACAACGGGCGCCTGGTGAGCTGCCAGTTTCCGCTGAGACGGTTTCTAATTGAGGCAAGGTCCGGCTCTTCCTGCGGAAGGTCCGTGGAATGTCGCTGTCGTGTGAAAATTGAAATGGCGTCAGCCATTGCATCCTGGATTCTAGAGGTGAGTGCTTCTACAACTCCATCAGGTTTTTCTGTGCGAGTAATGTCGTCTGTTTCTGGGATACTACTATTAAACGTTTCCTTGAATACGGTTCAATTCGCACGCTTGCAGCTTATTATTAGAGTGGTTCTGCGTCCCACAGTTGTTCTTCAGTGTGCAGTGTTACTGGCATGTGATCGGGGATCAGGTCATTCTAACTGCAACGTTGAGTGTTCGTGTGTTGCCCTACGTCTGTTATGTCTGCCGTCTGTCGCCTGTGATTAGGCACCAGCGTGGGTAAGTGTAGCCTTTGTATAATTTGGTTTCGCCGTTGTTAATGCTCGTACATACTGTCTTGAACTGCGGGAAATCGTGGAAAAATCATCGCTCTTCCTGTAGAAAGTATATTATTAAAGTAACGACCGATTTCACGCTAATTTAGGCGCATCGTCACGTGACCTAAACAGGAATCGGAAAGGAAGTATTTTACATTTTCTTCCCTTTTTTACGCTGGCTTAGTAACTCTCATTATATGAAGTAAAATAGTAGTGTACATTAGGCACTTATATTGTGACTACAACATTACTTTATGCTTCCCGTCGTTTACGTCATTGATAAATGGAAATACGCTAGAAGCGTTTGTAAGATTGATTAAAGAAGATGTCCCTAAAGCAAAATAAGAATAGGTTTTGCTGCAGAGAGAATAAAATATCTGCTGCAAAGCGCGTGAAAATGTGTATAACCACAAAGGAAACATACCAAATTATCAGCTGGAGGTGATGCGGGCATCGCCGTAAGGGTCACGGAACCCTATACAAGCAGCCATGAGGAAAACTGCATTGGCTGTGATACCCGGAATACAGCGAAAAGGCGCTAGCGAAAGTTGGGCAGTAATCGAACGGCGAAACATGAAAGAGGGGGAGGTGCTCTACATAAAAATAAATTACGATTTAAATTAGCAAATGATATAAATCACGGACCATGCGTGGACAGAAAACTAATACGGTAAATCCAGTGTGATGCAGACTACTAATAATTATAATGGATATTATTTCTCGCTGTGTGAAAACCAATGGAGAATTTCTAAACAGTAAAAGTTTTTCACGCAGTAAAATACGTTATCGAAAAATAAGAACAATGGCTACCTGGTGGTTTTAATAAAAACTTTGTAAAGCCAGAGCGGAATTTTTTGCCTTCATATAAAATTGTTCGAACAGTTTTTGCCGCTGGAGCTTTTACTCGTGAGTTCCAATCTGGGTCGTTTGCGATAGGTTCTCCAGCGGTGATTACTCGCGATGCTATGTTGAGTATGGTGCTGATATAGCGTATTATAACGTTATTTGGCTGTTTGAATGGCAATACCACTGCAGTGAAGGTTCCGTTGAAATTTTACTACTAGGTCTGTTGGCCGCGGCCTCCAGTCTTCCGAATTTTGGAGCTCTATGTTTGTGTGTTCTGTGTCTTCGTGGACGATGACTGCCGTCCCGCCTCCTGCCCTGGCGCCTGGTCGGTCGGTACGATACACGCAGTAGCTTGACATATGAAGCTGCTTGTGCGGTTTCAATAGTATCTCGTTCGCGACAACGATAAATTGTTCAAATGGCTCTGAGCACTATGGGACTCAAATTCTAAGGTCATCACTCCCCTAGAACTTAGAACTACTTAAACCTAACTAACCCAAGGACATCACACACATCCATGCCCGAGGCACGATTCGAACCTGAGACCGTAGCGGTCGCGCGGTTCCAGACTGTAGTGCCTAGAACCGCACGGCCACTCCGGCCGACTGAACTACATCTTTAAGAGACCTTGTATTGAATGTTATTTACATCAAAGTCTTGGAAGCTTTTATAACTTCATTATTTAATACATGAAATAAAGTGCTGCTGTCAGAACTGTCTATCATTAATATAACTGATACTTTATCTATTACAAATAAGGACGATTCTGTTCCAAATTTACTTTTCAGTAAATTACTCGAAAACTATTAGAGTTAGCTCAATGAGGTCCCATAGTTGATGTTCTTATATCGAACTAAAGCTACATACGAATTTTCATATTTTTAAGTCTAACATTTAGCGCTTTCAATTTTTTATAAAATCTCCAATTTTGGCCAAACTATTGTTCTGAGCAAGTTGAAACTTCTAACAGTTAAGTTTGACATAGATGTGCACATTCTGAACAACTTTCGGTTTTCTGGTTTTATTATTTAGCGCCACTTATTTTTTTCTTAAAATGTATTTAGGGAAAAATATTCATATGATCACTCTGAGATTTAACAGTCTCAACATTAATATTCTGAAGCATGTATTGACGAAGTTATGAAAAGGAACTTCAAATTTTAATTTCATCCTTAGATTGTGGTGCAAAACTTGTATGCCATGCAGAGGAGCATTGTGATGACATGGCGCTAGTAGCAGGGAACTCGGTACGTCCCTTCACACCCGCTTGCCTCTGTATCTCTCAAATGATACAGCGCTTGTTTCGCCACAGGCGGGTGTGTCGTTTGCATAGTGGTTTCTCTGATTGAGCTGACTGCTGGCGTTGGGGTGTCCCATCGTTGGTTTGTCTGTTGTGGTGTGGGAGTGTTTCCCTTTTTATTCGGAATGTTTCTCCTACTCATTTTCTGAAGATTTGTTTGTTTCTCTTGTGTTTGTGCCTCTGTTCTGTTTGTTTGTATGTTGCATTTCGTGGGTTGAGATTTATTTTGTGTTCTCGTTAGTTGTGTCGCTTTTCGTAGCCGGTGTGAGCATTGCTTCTGGCGTTGGCTGTGCGGGCCACGTAGCTGTTGCTGGGTGGGTGTGTTTTGGGCGCTGATGATCGATGATCCTCTGGCCTCTCTGCTCCACTGATGACAACACCAGTGAAGCTAACGCCATTCCTCACCAGTCGCGGGGTGTGGGTGGCGGTAGGTGGGGGGGGGGAGGGGGAATTTAAGAATTGGATTGGAACTGTAATCGGTTTTATGCTTTTGGTGTTCTTGCGCCTCAGCGCCTCCTTGTAGGGAATGCACCCACTGTAGTTGGCCACATGTGGTCCACCACAGTTGGCACATTTGAGTGCACGTGTCTGTTTTTGCCCACGCTGTTGTGTGTGGTCGTTGCTAGTACATTTGCGGCAGTGAGGTGGCAAGCGTGTGGATGCGTAACGAAATCACTGGCAACGGTGATACTGTTGTAGAGCATACAGTCGTTCATGGAATTCTACTTTTACGACAACATGAAGGAAGATACCTAACTCGAAAATGGTCGCATGTTTAGCTGTATCAGCTAACTGCACAATGTAATTGGCAGTGGGCCATGTGTTCTGAACTCCCTCACCTCAATCACGCTGATGCACTTCCAGTCTAGTCTGGTGAGTTCTTTCAATACTGTCACGTTCGTGATGCTTATGTCAATCTCTTTGGACAAATACTGATGTGTTTTTCGTCAACATTGGTGTACATTTGATATTCTACTTTGTTTTCCTCTAGAAATTTTACAAGATTTTTGTAATCTGTTCTGGTAGACACGCACAATGCAATCTAATTCCAAGAAAGTTTGGTGTAGTACATGACTGGGCTGTGCCTACTCACGAGTGTTGCGTTTAGGCAACTCACGTCGTCATAGTTACATACCATGACTGGTGCGAATACAGCATTTCTCGTTGTGGTCTGTTCACCGGCTCGTGCCGGCTGTAGTGGCCGTGCGATTCTAGGCGCTTCAGTCTGAAACCGCGCGACCACTACGGTCGCTGTCCAAATCCTGCCTCGGAGATGGATGTGTGTCATGTCCGTACGTTAGTTACGTTTAAGTAGTTCTAAGTTCTAGGGGACTGATGACCTCAGACGTTAAGTCCCATAGTGCTCAGAGCCATTTGAACCATTTTGGTCTGCCACTGAGCGGTTGGTGTTGTCACTTGTGTTTCTGTCCCTCTTTTCTAGTCCGCTGAGTGTTGGCACAGACGTTTCGTCGTCGCAGCATGAGTTTTTGGGCTTACCTGTCCTTGTGTTTGTTTTCTCTCCCTTTTTAAGTGTAGCCTGTTTCCAGAATTCCTCCCCGTGTAGCTTTTCGAGTTTTGTATCGAAAGTACCATTTTAAGTTGTGATTTGCGTTATGTCTGTGTAAGTGGTGGCGCTGTTGTGATGTTGCCTGCATCGCCTTCGCCTCTTGCAGCGCTTGCCTGTTGCTGTGGTTGAGGTGAGGGACTTCTACCGGGGTGGTCCAGCATCTCCGCAGCAATCAGCAGCTTTATTTAGGGATAACGGCAATTCTGCACTTTTAGAAAACGTAGGTAAATCATGTGACCCTACCTAGTCGGTGGCCCTAGATCGAGAGAACGCGGAAAGAAGATCATGGCCTACAGTGCGTGGGGTTATCCGCCGTAAGCGGGCTCTTGACACTGACGCTCCTTATGTACGAACGGGAGAGTCCCGCTGAGGAGGTTGCGGGAACTGTGTGTCATGGACTGTTTTTTCCGCTGAGCGCTAGAATGGGTCAGCCTAATTTCAACACGACTCTCTATTTTTTAGCATTTCACGTTGTGGTCTGCGCACGGGGAGCTGTCGCTGACTCGGTGCACCTGTCCTACCTATACCGCAGTCAAAACAGCACCTAGATAAATTTATGTTTGCACGCACAGCAAAAAAAATAAAAAAGTACAGAAAATTGAAATAGAGATCAACATAAACATAATTTTTGCCCTTTTTATTGCTCATGAAAACCACACATTGCATGTTGTACCACCATACAGCGTGTCCTTAAGAGTGGTGGTACAGGTTGCTGTACACACCGGTACCTCTAGTACCCAGTAGCACGTCCTCCTGCATTGATGCATGCCTGCATTGGTCGTGGCGTACTATCCACAAGTTCATCAAGGCACTGCTGGTCCAGATTGTCCCACTCAGCAACGGCGATTCGGCGTAGATCCCTCAGAGTGGTTGGAGGGTTACGCCGTCCATAAACAGCCCGTTTCAATCTTTCCCAGGGATGTCCGATAGGGTTCATTTCTGGACAACAACCTGGCCACTCTAGTCGAGCGATGTCGTTATCCTGAAGGATGTCATTCACAAGATGTGCACGATGGGGACGCTAACTGTCGTCCATGAAGACAAATGCCTCGCCAATGTCCTGCCGATATGGTTGCATTATCAGTCGAAGGAAGACATTCACGTTTCGTACAGCCGTTACGGTGCCTTCCATGACTACCAGAGGCGTACGTCGGTCCCATATAATGCCACCCCAAAACAGCAGGGAACCTCCACCTTGCTGCACTCACTGGACAGTGTGTCTAAGGCGTTCAGCCTGACCGGGTTGCCTCCAAACACGTCTCCGAAGATTGTCTAGATGAAAGCATATGCGACACTCAACGATAACGTGATGCCAGTCCTGAGCGGTCCATTTGGCATATCGTTGAGCCCATCTGTACCGCGCTGCATGGTGTCGTGGTTCCAAACATGGGCCTCACCATGGACGTCGGGAGTGAAGTTGCTCATCACGCAGTCTATTGCGCACAGTTTGAGTCCCAACACGACGTCCTGCGGCTGCACGTAAAAGATTATTCAACATGGTGGCGTTCTTGTCAGTGTTCCTACGAGCCATAATGTGTAGGTAGCGGTCTCCCACAGCAGTAGCGCGTGGGCGGCATGAGCGAGGCATGTCATCGAGAGTTCCTGTCTCTCTGTATCTCCTCCATGCCCGAACAACATCGCTTTGGTTCACTCCGTGACACCTGGACACTTCCCTTGTTGAGAGCCCTTCCTGTCACAAAGTAATAATGCGGCCGCGACCGAACTGCAGTATTGGCCGTCTAGGCATGATTTAACTACAGAGAACATGAGCCGTGTACCTCATTCCTGGTGGAATGACTCGAACTGATCGGCTATCGGACACTCTCCGTCTAATAGGCGCTGCTCATGCATGGTTGTTTACATCTTTGGGCGGGTTTAGTGATATCTCTGAACAGTCAAAGGGACTTTGTGATTCAATATGCAGCCAACGTATATCTTCAGGAGTTCTAGGAAGGGGGTAATGGAAAAATATTTCTGTGTGTATTTGCGATGGTTTGTCGTTGCAGTGTTACTTCGTATACCACACTTCAAAAGAACTGCTGGCAGTCATTCTTGGTGCACAGTATGCTCCGGCCTGAAGTTATTATTCTGTTTGCTACCGCTTGAAACCCATTATCTTTGCAGTTTAGTTCTGCCAGTGCATGCTTCATCACATCATCAATCAGGTGCATGACCTCGCCTTTCATCCGTATCTGTGGTTAGAACGAATGTGATATCCTTGGAAACTCACGGTAGTCTTAGATTTATATCAAAAACTTAGCAGCAACTTATATTTACGTCGCACATAGGTCGCGATGTAACATATCCTCGAAAAACTGCTTATTGGCTTCTGTCTCGGGTTCTTCGGCCGACGTTCATCCAATGATTTTTCTCCTTAGGTGAACGTCGGCCGAAGAACCCGAGACAGAAGCCAATAGGCAGTTTGTCAACAAGTGGCCACGAAAGCCTTAACAATTTTGTAGACCCTCGAAACTTCCAGTTACCGAAGCTGGAACTTTGTCTTTCGTGGGAAACATTCTTACTGATTAAGCTGGCCCATCACTGCTCACTACACGCCCTGGAAACTTTACTTCTGTCAGTACCTCCGTTCTACTTTCTACACTTCATGGGAATTCTGCTGCATGTCTTGCGAGAACAGCACTAATGGAAGTAATCAAATGGCGTAGCTACAGTCTTGGATACTGTTTCCAGAATACTTCTTTTGCGCTTCTGTGGACCGTTTAGTGTTTCGAAACTTCGCGGCTAAAACTGTATGCCTGGACGGAAACATCCTCGTCAGCAAGAGCAGGACCTGTTATTCCATTCAGGACCCTATGGTGCAGTACTGACATACGTCAGCACATTAGTGAACCATGACGGTTGAGTCGATGTACCTTTGCGCAAGTATCCTATTTGCCTCAGCAGTGCTCAATTCGTCGGTTGTGATTGAAAATAGTTCAAATGGCTCTGAGCACTATGGGACTTAACATCTGAGGTCGTCAGTCCCCTAGAACTTAGAACTACTTAAACCTAACTAACCTAAGGACATCACTCACATTCATGCCCAAGGCAGGATTCGAACCTGCGACCGTAGCAGTCGCGCGGTTCCGGACTGTAGCGCCCAGAACCGCTCGGCCACCAGCGGCCGGCTCTTCGGTTGTGACCGGAGGATATGAAGGACCGTAGTGAATTCTCAGTAGTGCTCGTTTGGTGAGCGACGTGCAGAGAAAGGAAGGTTGGAGGGCTTTCTTTGAGACGGCGTGATGCGATCTTAGTGATGGCTGTGAACTTGCTACGGACTTCAGTGGTGATTCGAATCGCGTCGCGCCGACAGAGTTTGCTGGCGTTGGACATAGCGGACGGGAACTTTTACAGCAGGACTTGGGGAGGAGCCATGGCTGTTGTGATACGGCACTATGATGGTGACTTATCGCCTGCGTCGTGAACATCCTGTGGGACCGGTTTGATTTGTCCGCTTGTTGCAGCAACTTCCTTTGTTTGATGGTGAACTTTGATAAATTTCCTTGGGAAATTGTGAATCATATGGGCTAACCTGTGAGGTTTTTTTATTAATTAATTTATTTTTTAATGAGTCTAGAGTCCGGGATCGAGCTGAATGTAGGTATAAAGGCTGTGATAAAATTTGACCTGAGGCTTACAAAGTAATTAATGAGTGCTGAATGCAGGAAAAATTGTGGTTAAATAATTACCTGATTGCGTAAGACACAGGTCGGAGCCGTTGATAGATTTAAAGGCATATTTTTAGACGGTTGCTTAAATAATACGATGGTAAATTCCAAGTAGTTAAATTTTGTTCATTTGTGGAAATCTGGACGGATTCATTTAAACGGCGCTCATATGTTCTGATCCTGTATTACATTTCTTTCATGTGTTCCAAGTATCTAAATAAGTGTGCTGGGAAACCCCGGAGCTTGTACTGACGGCTGACAACTGGTTTGTACATCATGGCTTAGTAGTCCATAGTTACCGCTGCGTGTAATCAATTCAGCCATCTGATGACTGTATCTGCGTCCGCTGATGGATGCCTCACTCAGTTGCTACTGCAATTCTTGAGGCAACGTGCAGCCTTATTCATATGAAAAATTTAATTCCTTTAGCGTCTCAGAAATCGTATGCTGTGTAAGATTTTAAGATATTTTTAACGTTGTGTCTTGCAAATTTTACGTAAGGCATTACTTAAGACACAAGTGAATTTTGTTTCTATAAGAACTGTTTGACTTCTAGCCGCAGTAATTTTCTGGAGTTTAAAATTAATTGAGCGTTTCAATGTTTAAAAGAGAAGTTAAGATTCAGTTTTCATGTATAATGCGTGATTCTTTAAATGCACTGTGGACGTGATCAATTCAAGGTACGATCAATTTCTTGTTCATTTTATATGTAAAAAATGTATTTTGAAAGCATCAGTCGTTTATTACCTAATCCAGCCCTTCACCAAATAACTCCTGGCTATCACTTGATTTGAGTTACCTACATTTGAGCTTTAGCTTCTGAGTAAATACTTTCTGGCTGCGTTATCGGGGCCTGAAAGAGACTGAAGATTCCGAACACTGGTAAGGCATTCAGTGGTAATGGCTACACTCTAGATAATACAGAACACCCAAGTAACCTGTACGATTGCTCCTTATTCTTGTTTGTTAGTTTATAGTCCTGTCAAAGAAAATCAGTGTCAGTACTCCATGGTCGTTGTGCCGGATGCAGATGGACTTTGAGCACTGCTGATGATGAGTAGCTAGTTGATACCATTAGTGAGAATTCGTACGTTTTGTGAAAGTCAAGTTAGAATTGTTGGCGACTCTAGTGTAATCTCTGGGTAATAAATCCGCAATAGCGTAAGACTGCTAATTTAACACCGCCCACGTTTACTTGACGAAGACGTTACTGTATGTTCCACACTCTAGGATTTGTTGTTGTTTAGATGCAAATTTAAATGGAAGTGAAACTTTGCTCAAGTGTTACTGATGGCAACACGTAAAAAATTAGTTGTAGCACTACTCACCTCGGCAGGACCCTGATGGTCTACCTGGTAGAAGGAGCCCTGGAGGTTTCGTGTTAAATCCTCGTTCCAGCCGCTCCATGACGGAAGTCAGGCTGACTCAACCTGACGTCAAAATGAGTACCGGTTTCTCTCCCAAGGGGAGAGAGAGACCGAGGCGCTGCACTCAGTAGCCCTCGCCCTCTAGTGGCGCTGTGGTTAAAAGGGCTGCACTCTACCTGCAGACAGGCCGATAGTCTTTCGCCACAGACGGTGTCTTCTGCTGCTCACCTCGGACGTCATTACTTTACTTATTTTGAAGCTTCGTAATGAAATACACTACTGGCCATTACAATTGCTACACCAAGAGGAAATGCAGATGATAAACGGGTATTCATTGGACAAATATATCATTGTGATTACATTTTCAGGCAAATTGGGTGCACAGATTCTGAGAAATCAGTACGCAGAACAACCACCTTTAGCCGTAATAACGGCCTTGATATGCCTGGGCATTGAGTCAAACAGAGCTTGGGTCGCGTGTACAGGTACAGCTGCCCATGCAGCTTCAACACGATACCACAGTTCATCAAGAATAGTTACTGGCGCATTGTGTCGAGCCAGTTGCTCGGCCACCATTGACCAGACGTTTTCAATTGGTGAGAGATCTGGAGAATGTGCTGGCCAGGGCAGCAGTCGAACATTTTCTGTATCCAGAAAAGCTCCACAGCACCTGCAACATGCGGTCGTGGATTATCCTGCAGAAATGTAGGGCTTCGCGGGGATCGAATGAAGGGTAGAGCCACGGGTCGTAAAACATCTGAAATGTAGCGTCCACTGTTCAAAGTGCCGTCTGTGCGGACAAGAGGTGACCGAGACGTGTAACCAATGGCACCCCATACCAACACGCCGGGTGATACGCCAGTATGGCGATGACGAATACACGCTTCCAAAGTGCGTTCACCGCGATGTCGCCAAACACGGATGCGATCATCATGATGCTGTAAACAGAACCGTGATTCAGCCGAAAAATGACGTTTTGCCATTCTTGCGCCCAGGTTCGTCGTTGAGTACACCATCGCAGGCGCTTCTGTCTGTGATGCAGCGTCAAGGGTAACCCCAGCCATGGTCTCCGAGATTATAGTCCATGCTGCTGCAAACGTCGTCGAACCGTTCGTGCAGATAGTTGTTGTCTTGCAAACGTCCCCATCTTTTGACTAGACGTGGCTGCACGATCCGTTACTGCCATTCGGATAAGTTGCCTGTCATGTCGACTGCTAGTGATACGAGGCCGCTGGGATCCAGCACCTCGATCCGTATTACACTTCTGAACCCACCGATTCCATATTCTGCTAACAGTCATTGGATTTCGACTAACGAGAGCAGCAATGTCTTGATACGATAAACCGCAATCGCGATAGGCTACAATACGACCTTTATCAAAGTCGGAAACGTGATGCTACGCGTTTCTCCTCCTTACACGAGTCATCACAACAACATTCACCAGGCAATGCCGGTCAACTGCTGTTTGTGTATGAGAAATCGATTGGAAACTTTCCTCATGTCAGCACGTTTTAGGTGTAGCCACCGACGCCAACCTTGTGTGAATGCTCTGAAAAGCTAATCATTTGCATATCACAGCATCTTCTTCCCGTCGGTTAAATTTCGCGTCTGTAGCACGTCGTCTTCGTCGTGTAGCAATTTTAAAGGCCAGTAGTATAAAGTTCTAGCAGTAACTGTCCTTGGTGATTGTTACTCTTTTTGCACTCTCACGTTTTACAGCTCTAATTAAAATATTTGCTGAGAAATCTGTGCGCTCCATGTTTCGTTTGGTTCCCTTATTTTTATCTGTAGCCTAAATTTATATTAGAGCTACAGTTTTCCCACGATTCTTAGTCGCTGTCATTGTCGGCCAATTCGAAAATCAACGGTGGTTCCATAGAGTGACTTTATGTGCGATCTTATTTCTCTTACTGCGGCCATGTCGTTCTCGGCGTCTGGGCGCTTATCATTAAATTGCAGCAACTCATAGAGGCGCACCGTGGGCAGTAATTGGCAGCGAAACTTGGTAGACATTCTAACGCTGTTTGTAGAAACTATTTACGCTGGAAAAAATTGGTTCCAATTTTGGTTACGTATTGGAAAATTTGACATCTCTCCAGTCATGTGACAAGTTATAACGTGAATGAACAGTACAGCTATTGAGAAGAGACACCGTGCGATGTTAATGAAACTCTTTTATGCGAACGGCAGCAACTACAGAGCTCCACCGAAATAGTGTCGTCGACTGAAAAGGTCTGAGGAGAGGCCTGACGTCGTTAAATAGTTTAAAGAAGGTGATGGTGAAATTCGAAAACACGGCAAGGAAGGCGTCCTCTCCCGGTCGAAGTTATTGTCGAGGCTCTTGTTGCTGTAGGTGACTATGTAGCACGTGCCCCACGTAGTGCTACGGTTCGTGCAGTGTGACGAGCATTTTCCATGCTATGGTCAACAGTACGGAAGGGATTTTCCACTGGTACCGGTACAAGGTCCAGATGGTGCAGCAACAGAAACCTCATGACTTACAGCAACGTTTTGAATTTGCTCTGCTGTTTCTGGCACGGATCGAAAATGATGACATGTGGCCGGGCAACATTCTCTGGAGTGACGAAGCACATTTTACAGTAGAGGGTGCAGAGAATGCAGAACTGCCGAACTCGGGGTACTGTTAAACCCAGTGTTAACCGAAAACAGCCACTGCACTCGCCGTGTGTGACTGTGTGGTGTGGATTCACGAGGACCTTGATTCTCGGTCCTTTCTTCTTTGAAGAGAATATAGCCAGAAGACCTTTCAGGGGTAGCATGATGTCTGCACGCTATTGAGGTCACTTTGTACAGCATGTGATCCCTGCCTTGGAAGAGCACAACCGTGCGGAAAGCACTGTTTTCATACGAACTGGCGCAATACGTTATGTCGCTCGTCCTGTGAAAGATCTGCTAAATGTAACCCAGACGTTTTCCAGATTCATGGCCTCGGAGGTCACCTGATCTGAACCATGTAACTTGTGGCTCTCAGGGTATCTAAAGGAACTCCATTACCAGGGACACATTCGCTCTCTACCTGAGCTGAAGGCCAGCATACAGGAACACTTTGCTTGGATTCCACCGGAACTGCTGCGAGCAACTAGTGATCATGTCGTTGATGTCTAAGTGCTCGTACTGAACAAATTATATAAATGGCGGCTAATTTTCGTTCCTGCCCAAGTCTCGTTGTTAATCCATTACACAACGAAACATTTCTACACGCCTCTCTTCCATATACAGCACCAGATTTGTACCTAGAGAGTAAAATTTTAACTAACTTTTACCAGCGTAAATAGGTTTCGCATTGACGCATTAGTATATCTAACATGTTTCGCTACCATGCCATAATTACAGTCCACTCGATCTCTGTGAAACACTCGATTTATCCCTGCTATCTGTCGTCATTTTTAAGAGAGTAGATAGCTTGTGAGATTATAGGATGGTAGTAGATTTCACAGAGGTTTAAAAAGGTTGTGCAGAAATCCAATTAACGTTTTGGTGGAATATTGCCTTTCATTCTGAATCTATTCTAGACTGGAAACAATTCATTGCAGGAGAGATATTTCTAGGACGTTAACGGATTGTTTATTTATATACTTGCGGTTGAGTGCTTCCGTTCGCTTACGAATCTATTTATTCATCACGTTTGTCTGTCCCATATTTACGTTTTCTGATATGCCACAATGCTGTACATTTCTAAAAAATATATAATGACAAACAAAATACGTGACAGTCGTTTGTGTATACAGCGAACATAAACACTGGACGCGGAATGTAGTTTTCAAAAGCTGTTGAAAAATAGCGTTCGGCATATTTCATCGAGGAGGCGCGTCAGATTCCACGGCTCCTATATATTCTGTCACGTGCCCTAGACAATACACCGATCTTATCAGTATCACCGTATCAGAAATGAGGAAATAAATAAATTATTATTAACAATACATAAACGTATAAATAAGTACACGTGCTGGCTGACAAACACTGGAGTGCACTGAGGCAAGTGTTTTACTCCAGCTTTTATTTCACATTACATGTCTTGCCACTGTTATAAAGAGCGATCTCTCCTAAGTCTTCCATGTTTCAGGGTGTATTCACCGTTTTGTTTACGAGGTACTCGGTGTACGATGGCAGACTCTGTCTAGACGAAGGCAGCTTAAGTGAAGCGAAATAGCTGAATAATGGTTGCTTATTACTGGGAATATTTTTATTAATTTCTTTTTTGTCATCGGCGAATCTGAAATAGCAGGTTAACACATCCACTAGAATTTTACTGAAATGCGCTACGTCAGCCAATACCTACTGTCCTACATTTTACTTTTATGTAGTTTATCTGTACTGTAATCGCCATAAGCAGTTAGGGTAGTTGCTATCCGGTCTTTTCGAAGACTCATTACCCTGCGGGACAAACTTTATAAACTCCCTGAGTTCCATTCAGTACTATGAGTGGTCGAAAGTTCCTTGTGTGACTTGAATATTTCCTTTGTTTTAGTATTATTATCTGTGTGGATAATCGATTATAACTAGGGATTTCATGAGATGCGTTTGCATTCGGTGGTGTTATTTACAGAAGAGTCTTGAGTTTTAAGAGCGAAAAGCATAATTTTTTTTTCAATTTCGTCTACATGTCATAGAAAATGAAAACAAGTGGCAGGCAGAAAATGCGTGAAAATATTGCTTAACAACTGTCGAAAATATGCAGAACTATTTATTAGACTTGAGAACGAAGAATATGTGATCTGCCTTGATTTTTAGGCCATATATTCGAGAAGTTTACATACTGTAGTAAGATCAACCTGTGAGTGCAACTGCGCTATAATAAACTTTCATTTTAACTGTGCCGTTTGAAGACGTGTATGATTCTATCACGCTTCGTATCACGACTCTCCACTTCCTCTTTACTTCAGGGAGGGAACAGCTGTGGGGGAGTTCATTGGCAGATGAAGTCGAAATTCTACTTCGTATCCAGAACGCACGTAAAGCGACGGTACAGATTTGTAATACGCTTACAGAATAAAATTCATCTTAGATCTATTATAGAACTGAAGACAAATCTGTGACCTCAGCTTTTATTATGTAAGAGTAAAAGATACGTTGGGATGTGGATTCTTACGTAAAGTATTTTCAATTATGTCGCAAAGATGTACGATTTTTTAACATGCACGGTGACAAATAATTCCTCCTACCGTGTACAAAAGGGGTCAATCGACTAGCGAAGTATCAACGACATAGCGTTTGTGCATCCTCTTGATAATGAAACGCGAACAACGTCGACAGTGAGGTGTATTCGAAGCAAACAAGATACCGTGTAGTCCAAATAGGATTTAGGGGCAAGAAGCATCCGTTATCGCAACACACTCGTTTAGGTGCTCTCCGGACAGAATTCGTAGGTGCTCTGCGTTAGGCTATTCGCAGAAAAGTAATAGTTTCAGTGCTGCTGATATTTTATTTGCCATCTCAGAGCGTGTCATGCACAAATTGAGAAAGATACAAAATCTTAACACACAGTTTTCGATATCTGAATTTAAACGTGCAGGCAATCTCGAATCGACTGTGAGTACCGTACTGGAAATCAGCATAGAGGTGGGATTGGACGAAAGTAGTAAGACAGTGCCTGAAGTATCCGAGTATGGACCTTACTATGAAAGTAATAGTTGCTTATAAGAAATAAACACTCCTGACGGAATCACAAAGTTTCTTTCATAAAACAAGTAACAAAATAAGGCGTTTGCATTTCCCGTATGGAACCTGGCATAAAGGTACTCAGTTTCCATTTGAATTACTGCATTTTAGTACCTTGTCCAAACACCGTTCTTCATAATTACGTCAAAAATTCTATTACGCATTGATTTTGTTAGGGTTTATGTTGAAACATTAGACATTTGCCCTGTAGGTACTCATACACTCTAATCAATTCTAACATCTCGGTATACATAGAGTTCATTCTCGCGTTCAGCCAAGCGATATGTCATTCACCTTTAGCGCAGATCGTTGCCCAAATAGTAACACTTCCACCATCAAAATTTCTCCTATTACCTGCATATATGTTCTCATATCATACCAATAATACAGAAACCCTTAGTGCTCATCTAAATTAAACTTCGTCTCATCACTGAAGATCACTTTATCCCATTCTGAAGTCCGTGACATATAAAACGAAGAGCCAAAGAAACTGATACACCTGCCTAATATCGTGTAGGACCATCGCGGGCACGCAGAAGTGCCGCAACACGCCGTGGCATGGACTCGACTAATGTCTGAGGTAGTGCTGGAAGGAATTCACACCATGAGTCCTGCAGGGCTGTCCATAAATCCGTAAGAGTACGAGGGGGTAGATCTCTTTTGAACAGCGCTCTGGAAGGCATCCCAGATATGCTCAATAATGTTCATGTCTGCGAAGCTTCGTAGCAAGAGAAAGTGTTTAAACTCAGAAGAGTGCTCCTGGAACCACTCTGTAGCTATTCTGGACGCGTGGTGTGTCGCATTGTCGTGCTGGATTTCCTAAGTCCGTCGGAATGTATTAATGAACACGAAAGGACGCAAGTGACCAGACGGGATGCTTACGTACGTGTCTTCTGTCAGAGTCGTATCTAGACGTATCAGGGTCCCGTATCACTCAAGCTGCACACGCCCCACACCATTACAGACCCTCCACCAGTTAGGACAGTCTCTTGCTTACATGCTGCGTCCGTGGAATCATGAGGTTGCCTCCATACCCGTTTGAAACCCGTCAACAGTCGAATGTCGGTGTTGACGGGCCCAGGCAAGGCGTAAAGCCTTGTGTCGCGCAGTCATCAAGGGTACACGAGTGGCCCTTCGTCGCCGAAAGCCCATGATGTTTCGTTGAATGGTTCGCACGCTGGCACTTGTTGATGGCCCAGCATTAAAATCTGCAGCACTTTGTGGAAGGGTGGCTCTTCTGTCACGTTGAACTGTTATCTTCGGTCATCGTTGGTCCCGTTGGTGCTGGATGTTTTTCCGGCCGCAGCAATGTCGGAGATTTCATGTTTTACTGAATTCCTGATACTCACGGTACACTCGTGAAATGGTCGTACAGGAAAATCCCCTCTTCATCGCTACCTCAGAGATGCCACATTGAAACTCAGTCTTGATAACTTGCCATTTTAGCAGCAGTAACCGGTCTATCATCTGCGCTAGACACTTGTTGTCTTACATAGACGTTGCCAACCGCAGCGCCGTATTCTGCCTGTTTACATATCCCTGTACCGGTTTCTTTGGTGCTTCAGTATATCGTTCAGCAAACTCAAATATAGCCTGTTTATGTTTGGGTGCTAATGCTAGTTTCTGCAGTCGTTTCTTGTGTGCAAGATGTATATCATGTGTCATGGGATCTATAAATCAGAAACCATTTGAGAAGTATAACGGTTTGTGGTTTTTGATTTGCGCAAAGGTAACCCTTTCTATGCCTCAGATAATTTTCTTCGTGCTCATATTTTCCGTTCTGTCCACATCGTGCGCCCAGTCTAACGAAATCTACGAGACTAGCGTACCTTCTCATGATTATTTTCTTAACAGAAAACCTGCATGAGCAATTCACCGTCTTGGCAATTTGACGATCAGATGGTCCCATTTCCTTGTACGTACCGATTTTTACTTTTTCATCACATGATAACTGCTATCCACGTGGTAGTGTGATAATCGTGGTTTGTATACGCAGCATTCACTGTACTAGTGGTGTCTGTTTCCTGTCTGCAGTAAGGGCACCTACGTACACACTAACACTGCACAAAGGCCACTCCCCTTATGTGTATTCCACCCTCTACCACCTGAATTGCTGACGTCTCGTTATACAATGTACTACTGACAACAAAAGCAACATCATTTGACTGAATTTATCGGCATACTAGATTTCATACAATTTCATATTCGTTGTGTACAACTATTCCAACCGAAATTGTTAATTTTCCTACAATTAACAGTGCCTTTATACTGATTTCCACTAGTATAGCGCGATTCGGGGGAAATTGTAATTAGTACCTTCAGCTGTCTTGGTTAAATCTTCAGCGTCGAATAGCTCGGATGACAAATGGTGATAGACTAGGAGCAGCGCAGCAGATTATTTGTTAATTTATTTCCGACAACAAGGAAAATTATGTGCTACGTTGAAGGACATGTGAATTAACGTAGAACTTGATTACCCGCCATGGAGGCTCAAATTGTGGAAGAAAACGATGCGTACTGTCTTTGCTACGAGACTAGCGTACCTTCTCATGATTATTTTCTTAACAGAAAACCTGCATGTGAATTAAACTGGAACTCTAGTGGATCTGACAACTTCCGTGCTAATAATACTCCTACCAGTTCACGGTTACAGTCTGTTGTACCTCTGTGGAATTGAGTATGTTTATGGAAAGCATTCCGCCATCCCTGCTGCTTCCACTAAAGGACCAATGAAATCTGTGAGTACGAGGGTACAATTAGGATCGGAGGCCTGTCATACTGATAACATTTGAGTTCTCCCACGAGATCAGAAAGTTTCACGAGTGTTCATACAGGAGCAGGTCAAGCTCATTAAGGTGTGGTTGCAGCAAATTTCCGTAGCGCTCCCTGTAATCAGAGTCATACTTTAAGTCAGACAACGTACAAATAGAAATTTATTAGAAAAAAATTGTGCCCTATATTGGATCATAAGAAGCAAAGATCTATCTGGTAGCATAAAAAGGAATGAACACAATCAAAATTATATGGGACTGTAAGTCCTGTGCCTAAATCTAACCATCTGACTACCATCGGGACTTACGTGTCCGTCGATAGATTATCACAGAGCCAATGAGAATTTGCTGCATGTTATTGGTATGTATCAACGTCACCTGGTGAAGGGAAGCCTGCTAACGGTGTGTACAATTCCCATAATTACAGATTGCACGTGTAAGGTGTGTTGCCCTCATGATTCATTGTTAACCTTCGTCGCCCTGTTGTCGCATGTAATTGGTTCGCGCTTGCATACAGCCAACCCAGTCACCAGATTTACAAAGCGGACTAACCGTCGCGCCCTCCCGGAAACATCGTGTCAACGAATTGCCACAGCACAAATGAAGTCAATATTGAGCGTTTGTAATCTCATTTACAAAGTTGTATGCACTCCTGTTTTCTCTACGTCTCGTAGTTTTTGCAGTCACCTTCTGAAACCACGGAGGTACTTACGAGTAACCTTACATGTTCTGCCCTTCTCCGTATTGGAAAACGAAATGGCAGGAAATATTCGTTTCATATCGTTATCAATGATTACTACACTAATTAAAACAATTATTTATTAATGTCTTTGAATCAAAATTGGTAGTCAGACAGTTAAGCTTATTATTTGTTTTCGAAACCTAGCTCAGGCTTTTATAACATTAAAAAATGAAAACTTAGTTATCCTGTTCATCCCACAGAGAGGGCTGAATAGAAAATGCAGTGTTAATATTACTTTTTTAAATTTATTTGCTTTTGGTGTGTATAGAGACATGTGGAACTCTGTTTTGGACCTAGGCAAACAAGAAACAAAATTAATGTCTTAAAAAACGTTTTATTCAATACAAAAAGCTAAAATAAGGCATGAATTGTGTTGTTTTTTATTCTTTCTTCCAGATAAGAATTTTTGTACCTCTAATTACTTCAATGTGACATTAAAATAATGAACTTGGTTCGTTATAACACTAAGCCACTGACAACATGTTGAAAGTGATATATTTGAGTCTGTAAGCGTTCCCCAGAAGTAACAAAAAGCTATCGAACAACATCTCCTTCATGATCCATCATCTGTTAAAATAAATGCGGTTAGTCAGACTTTTACCTCAAGGATAAATAAAACATCAACGTAGCCTTTGTCTCCATGTAACAAATTTTACAACTATACAATCTCAATCGCTGCTTCCTTTTTTATATATATTTCAATCAGAGCTTATCTTTCTTTATTGAGAACAGTACCAAGTGTTTCAACGTTTTCGTTAAATTCATTGTCTTCTCCTCAAGGAACGCTATTACTGCTGCTATACTCCGAAAACACAACCATACATTTTCAGTTAGCCGAAACCCAAGTCAGATTAAACCATACTTTAAGAAGGGAACTTTTCGTTAATGAAACGGGATTGCAAATTTGCTTCCCATAAAATTAAATTAAAACAGCGCAATTTAGATCGATAATTAAAAATAAATTTCGATGTTGGCAAAATGAGCACCACATCAGATCTTAGGCACCTAATGAGCAAAACATCAGCAGACAGTGTCGTAAGCTTTGAAGTTGACAATTTGCTCTCTATATTGGTTCACTACCAACCTAGACAAACAAACATTTGAATTATTTTCCCACTTATCTTCAGAAACAAAGGCATAAAAGTGTTTTGGAAGTTTCGTTTTTATTTACCCCATTGTTCTTATTCACCCAGTTTTTCGCTATGCGATCCGGCCCAACTGTCAGTTCTGATCGGAGACGCCCGCATCTCGTGGTCGTGCGGTAGCGTTTTCGCTTCCCACGCCCGGGTTCCCGGGTTCGATTCCCGGCGGGGTCAGGGATTTTCTCTGCCTCGTGATGGTTGGGTGTTGTGTGCTGTCCTTAGGTTAGTTAGGTTTAAGTAGTTCTAAGTTCTAGGGGACTCATGACCATAGATGTTAAGTCCCATAGTGCTCAGAGCCATTTGAACCATAATCGGAGAAGCAATGTGTTAAAATGTTCAAATGTGTGCGAATTCCTAAGGGACGAAACTGCTGAGATCATCCTCCCCCAGACTTACAAACGACTTAAACGAACCTAAACTAACTTATGCTAAGAAAAACACACACAACCATGCCCGTGACACGGCGCCTCAAACCGCTCGGCCATTACGCTCCGCGAAGCAATCTGCTCCAGCGCCTCTGTTACAAATCCTAATTCGTAGTGTGAGAGAGTTAGCATGACGCTCAGCTGACACGTCGTTACCCGGGTTAACGCTGCTCGTCCAGTAAGCAGATGAGTTGAGCTGATGTAGACACACACTGCTTAGAAGATTTAATTTCAAACTGAAGAAGTGTTCTGCTCTACATCCCTGTAATTACCTCTCCTACCAAATAAATATGTATCCATGGAAATAGTAGTTGCCGCTATACCTATTTTGATTTTAGTTGTACTAGGAATTTGTTTGATTACAGTTGCGGAACCACATACGCTACGTTTATTTCGATGAGTCTGTTTTGACAAGACATGACAACGACGAAATCCCTTAAAGTCCACTGTACATGCCGCAAACTACGTCTTCGTCTTTGAGGAGTGGTCTTGAGTCAGGGTTGTACAATTATATTGATATTGTTTCAACTAAACTCTGTTGCCTTTGACATGATATTACATCTCTTTGTCAGGAAACATAAAGTCTGAATTATGCTGCAGAATGAACAATTGAAGCCTCTATAGACAAATTGTTAGGAGCTTCAAGTAAGAAGCACCACCAAGAAACAGCGGCACAATGTGGAATATGGGCTGTATCAGTGCTTCTGAGAGGAGTGCTCAGGATTCTGTCAGGGAGGGTCCACCAGATACCACAGGTATGGAGCAGCAGAAAAACACCAGTAAACTGGCGTGAAGATTACACTGCAGATTACAGAGGTACACGGCAGCGTCCGATGACCATATTTGCAGGGAGGAGTACAACTATCCCACCAGTAGGAAGCAGCGAACACCAAGTGACCGGTATCTACTATGTTACAGGTTCGTCAGTCTACAACGTAGCCACTGAAACAACTTATTACACACCTGGTGTACAAAATGGAAATAAGAGTACGGCATTGTGTGCCGGGAGTGCCCCATTCGAGGAAGTTCGGCCGCCAAGGGCAAGTACTTATTGCATTCGACGCCACATTGGCTGACTTGCGCGTCGGAGATGGAGATGAAATGATGATGAGGACAACACAACACCAAGTCCCTGAGCGGAGAAAATCTCCTACCCCTGCCGGGAATCGAAGCCGGGCCCCTTGGCGTACCTGATGTACAGATTCAGTAACACTGACAGCGGTAGCAATTACACTGTCCAGACTAGCTCATTACATACCACTGTACCCTACTAATTGTGATAAAGTCAGCAAATTGTTTCGGAATCGTCAATGAGTGAAGGCTGCTGTATGTTAACGAGATACATGGCAACCAGATCTGTTTGAGCACTTTGCTATGCACTTGCTGTTGTAGTTCCTGTGATTAACGTGATAACAAGCGATTATGGGGACAAGTGATTATGAACGTACAACTGCTTCTGTGAAACAGAGTTATGGACGGCTCTTCCAAAACACGAACAGGGCCACTCCATAAGACGAGTAAACAATCCCTTATACAGAAGCAGTAATAGAAGCCATTTGATGGAGCTCAATAGATTATCTCTGGTTCGTGGGTTATATGGAGAAGGAGAATCTGGAGTCATATGGGATGCATAACCTTCTGAGAAGGCTAAAATTTAAGTGGACATTTAAAACATGGTATGAAGAGCTGCTAATGAGAGTAAGCTAGGTGAGCTGACGACTGAAAACCTACCAGATGAAGTGGCATTACACGATGCGAGGGCAGACAGACAATGTGAAACACTACTGCTACGTAAAAACGGTAGTAGGGGGTTCTGGGTGTCGTAGTTTCATAGAGATGAACAAGTTACGAGGAAACTGTAAACGATGGAGGATGACACTAAACAAGTCGTAAGGCTATTGACAGAAAAATAATAGTGGCTACTTCCAGTGAGCTGAAGCACCTCATAGCGAAGCCTACTTCTGAGCTAAGGTAGATGGTGTCTTATCTATATTTTCGAACTTGTACGTTATGAGGACAAGTCGTGAAGAGTGCTTGTATAGTCCAGTAGCTTAGAGCTTCGCAGCGAATGGCAAGGATCTGCATTCTAGGCCTCTCCCAGTAAGTTACAAACCTGCGCACACTCTCTTCTCCAGAATGAAAGAATCGTTCAGAACCACCATTAGGCTTTTGCTAAACCATTTTGCCGGTGTATCTTTTCTTACAGGGAATCCCGCAAACTATGTACCAGAGGCAGTGTTACATTTGTGAATTAGGAGAAAGGTTCAGAGAGAATTTGATACTGTGTGGATGCTAATATAAGTAGTGCCAGAGTAGCTAAGAGGGTGAAAGGCAATGTCCCATGTGCCGGCACGGCTTTCTGTTTTGTTCAATCAAGAAGTTGGAAAATAGTGTGCAACAGCACCACAGTGAAAGTTTCACTCTATGAACGAATACTCTGACGACCAAAAAGTAAAGTCTGTGGCACAAGGCCGTAACCAGACGATTGGCCTGATGCCAAGCATAATGCAACCATCCTTCGCCTCGGCGCTAGGAGGGGGAGGGTGATGAGTTTATCGACTGGTCCACCTTTTACCCCTGGGGATGATCGCCGGCGCTCACTTGATTGCAGGCTGCATGGACATGGAGCCACCGTGGAGAGACTAGAACGAGGAAACATCCACATCCCTATCCGGGCTTGAACTGGAATCTTCAAGGCAGGCAGGTTCTACGCATTGGACCGACACCATCACACCTTTACGATTATTTAAAATAAATTGCCAGCGACCATTTCGACAGGGATCATACGGTGTTTGGGATATGGACTTCCATTGGACAGTGTAGTTTCGACACTGTTGGCTTTTCGAACAGAGCACATCTGAGATTTCAAGTAGAGAATTAATGCCTAAGTCGAGTATAAAAGTAGTGACGAGACGAGATGGAGAGCATCTTAGATGTATTAACTATTGTGCCTATTATAATTGAGGTAAATGTCGACGGAAGGTAAGGACTGGAAGTGCGATAAAAAGAAGCGGACTAATTAAAGAACTCAGGGGAAGGCAATGAAAAGAATGAAATTTAATAGACAACAATTTCATCGTAACAGTAACGCAGTCCGCAACCACACTCGTAATTTTCTTTCCAAAACTACTTCGTTAGTTCACTCTGAAACATTCCCTCCTAAAATCACTGAACATTAAGCATTTCCAGTGCAACTGGAAACGGCACCGTTTTCAAGTGCGCCAACTTTTTAAAATTTATGGTAGCACGGAATGAGAAATGATAATTGCGCTAAAAATACTTAATGTTCAGTGACTGTCGTGGGGAATGTTGCAGAATGACTCTAACCAGATAGTTTTGTAAAGAAAATTACGAGTGTAAGTGAGGACTGCATTATTGTTAGGATGAACCTGTTTCTTAGAAACTTCAAGTGCTTCTGTCATTTGTCAAATATAACCTAGGGTATTATATCATACACTATTTGATCAACAGTATCAGGGTGACCTTATGCAACGCAGAATAGACCAGTAGACGTCACGAGAGGTGGACCCTTCATTATAGAAAAGGAACAGCGACTTCGTTCGAGACCCCGACGTCCAATATAATTATCTTCTTTGCATTCGGCTCTTGAGGAATAACGGGCTGCCTTTCCTCCAAAGACATTCAGACACCTCTTTTAAAATACAGCCAGCAGAGTTCAAGCTGTCATAAGGGTGAAGATTGTAAACAAACCACCATAATGTCCACTAGCAGGTGTCCGGGTACTTTTGCTCAGAGAATGTACATTAGATTACTGTTAAAAATGCGACAAATGGCTTGGGTGTAACCTCTCACCACCGAACTAAATATTTTAAGGTGACCTTAGCTTAAATTTGCGACCGTTAAAATAAGCATTCAAAAATTCAGCAATGTGGAAGGAGCGTTACAATACAATTTTTCGATGTTTTACTAGAAAATGTTATTAAGATATAAGGGACAGACAAATATAAACGAGAGAGATGTAAGAAAGTAAGATAACTATTTACTGTCCCGTAAGTGTTCGCTATAACTGTTAATACATCTGCATGTACATAGACACTCTGAAATCACATTTAAGTGCCTAGCAGAAGGTTCATCGAACGACCTTCACAATTCTCTGTTATTCCGGTCTCGTATAGCACACGGAAAGAGCGAACACCTAAATCTTTCCGTACGAGCTCTGATTTCCCTTATTTTATCATGGTGATCGTTTTTCCCTATATAGGTCGGTGTCAACAAAATGTTTTCGCATTCGAAAGATGAAGTTGGTGTTTGGAATTTCGTTAGAAGATTCCGCCGAAACGAAAAATGCCTTTGTTTTAATTATGTCCATCCCAAATTCTGTATCATTTCAGTGACGCTTTCTCCCCAATTTCGTGATAATACAAAACGTGCTGCCCTTCTCTGAACTTTTTCGATGTACTCCATCAATCCCCATCCGGTAAGGATACCACACCGTGTGGCAGTATTCTAAAAGAGTACGGACAAGCGTAGTGTAGGCAGTCTCCTTAGTAGATCTGATAGATTTTGTAAGTGTCCTGCGAATAAAACGCAGTCTTTGGTTAGCCTTCCCCACAACGTTATCTATGTTTCCTTCCAATCTAAGTTGTTCGTAATCGTAATTCCTAGGTATTTAGTTGAATTTACGCCATTTAGATCTGACTGCTTTATCGTGTAACCGAAGTTTAACGGATTCCTTTTACCACTCTTGTGGATGGCCTCACACTTTTTGTTATTAAGGGGCACCTGCCAATTTTCTAACCATAAAGATATCTTTTCGAAATCGTTTTGCAATTTGTTTTGATCTTCTGATGACTTTATTAGTCGATAAACGACAGAGTCATCTGCAAACAGCCTAAGACGGCTACTCAATTTGTCTCCCAAATCATTTATATAGATAAGGAACAGCAAAGGGCCTAAAACACTACCTTAGGAAAAGCCAGAAATCACTTCTGTTTTACTCGATGACTTTCTGTCAATTACTACGAGCTGTGACCTTTCTGACAGGAAGTCACGAATCCAGTCATATAACTGAGACGATATTCACAAGCATACAATTTCACTACCAGGCTCTTGTGTGATACAGTGTCAAAAGCCTTCCGGAAATCTAGAATCAATCTAAAATCCCTTGTCAGTAGCACTCAACACTTCATGCGAGTTAAGAGCAATGTTCTCTAAATCCATGTTGACTGTATGTCAACAGACCGTTTTCTTTGAGGTAAGTCATTATGTTCGAACACAAAATATGTTCCAAAATCGTGCTGCATATGGACGTTAATGATATGTGCCTGTAATTTAGTGGGTAACTCCTACTACCGTTTTTGAATACTGGTGTAATCTCTGTAACTTTCCAGTCATCTCACTGTGAGCAAGACGTTGCATGCCTTCATAGAAAAATATATGCCGTTGCCCACGCTATCATGATTGTGCCCAGACGTGCACCACTTTGTACGAAGCAAATCGACGGTAACGAATGTCTTTCTTCAGGGCTCAAAAAATGTAGGTGTCGCGTGGGGGAAGATCTGGACAGGATGGAGGACTTGTAAGCCGCACGAGTTGGCAAGATCGTTTCAATTGAGCTGCAAAAGTTTTGCTGGGAGGTCCTTACAAGTCCTCCATACGGTCCAGACTTCTCTCCATGCCATTTTCATATTCTTGGAGCGCTGAAAAAGACACTGGTGGCACTCGATTTGCTTCGGACCACGAGGTCACTCCTGGGTACAATCATACACTCCTGGAAATGGAAAAAAGAACACATTGACACCGGTGTGTCAGACCCACCATACTTGCTCCGGACACTGCGAGAGGGCTGTACAAGCAATGATCACACGCACGGCACAGCGGAGACACCAGGAACCGCGGTGTTGGCTGTCGAATGGCGCTAGCTGCGCAGCATTTGTGCAACGCCGCCGTCAGTGTCAGCCAGTTTGCCGTGGCATACGGAGCTCCATCGCAGTCTTTAACACTGGTAGCATGCCGCGACAGCGTGGACGTGAACCGTATGTGCAGTTGACGGACTTTGAGCGAGGGCGTATAGTGGGCATGCGGGAGGCCGGGTGGACGTACCGCCGAATTGCTCAACACGTGGGGCGTGAGGTCTCCACAGTACATCGATGTTGTCGCCAGTGGTCGGCGGAAGGTGCACGTGCCCGTCGACCTGGGACCGGACCGCAGCGACGCACGGATGCACGCCAAGACCGTAGGATCCGACGCAGTGCCATAGGGGACCGCACCGCCACTTCCCAGCAAATTAGCTACACTGTTGCTCCTGGGGTATCGGCGAGGACCATTCACAACCGTCTCCATGAAGCTGGGCTACGGTCCCGCACACCGTTCACACCGTTAGGCCGTCTTCCGCTCACGCCCCAACATCGTGCAGCCCGCCTCCAGTGGTGTCGCGACAGGCGTGAATGGAGGGACGAATGGAGACGTGTCGTCTTCAGCGATGAGAGTCGCTTCTGCCTTGGTGCCAATGATGTTCGTATGCGTGTTTGGCGCCGTGCAGGTGAGCGCCACAATCAGGACTGCATACGACCGAGGCACACAGGGCCAACACCCGGCATCATGGTGTGGGGAGCGATCTCCTACACTGGCCGTACACCACTGGTGATCGTCGAGGGGACACTGAATAGTGCACGGTACATCCAAACCGTCATCGAACCCATCGTTCTACCATTCCTAGACCGGCAAGGGAACTTGCTGTTCCAACAGGACAATGCACGTCCACATGTATCCCGTGCCACCCAACGTGCTCTAGAAGGTGTAACTCAACTACCCTGGCCAGCAAGATCTCCGGATCTGTCCCCCATTGAGCATGGTCCAACTGAGGCGCCAGGTGGAAATGGCATGGGAAGCCGTTCCACAGGACTACATCCAGCATCTCTACAATCGTCTCCATGGGAGAATAGCAGCCTGCATTGCTGCAAAAGGTGGATATACACTGTACTAGTGCAGACATTGTGCATGCTCTGTTGCCTGTGTCTATGTGCCTGTGGTTCTGTCAGTGTGATCATGTGATGTATCTGACCCCAGGAATGTGTCAATAAAGTTTCCCCTTCCTGGGACAATGAATTCACGGTGTTCTTATTTCAATTTCCAGGAGTGTAGTTCCGCAGGCAATAGCAAACATTTTTCCATGAAGGCATTGGCGGACTTGTGTCACAGTGCGATATATCTGATAACAGTTATGGTGATTACTTTTGAAGTAGTAAATAGTTTACTTACTTTTTTTACAAGCGTATCGTCGTATTTGACTGCCGCATATAAAACGTTTGCTTGTGCTGCAGAAAATTAAAAAGAATTTTCACCATACGGGTTTTACTTTATTTTTAAATCATCATCTGTGGTCATTCTGGAGACATGGATACATAAAAAGTCTATACATATTGCTTTTTTTACCTATAAAACTGACGCAGAGTTCACTCACGCTGATTTATGTCTCTTGTTTACATGGTCTATTAACCACTGCTTTATCCTTTGTGTTTAGCGGAAGTTAACGTCGAAAGAAACTTGATCCCACATTCACTTTTGGCAGTTATTCTCCTATTTTGAACTCACTGCATTATTGTCCTTACACTTTTCACATGGAACTGATGTACTGATCGTGTTGTGAAGTTTTACAGAAAGTGTGATGAAGTGAAAGAAACAACAATGCAGCGCAAGGAAAATGGGTTTCTTAAAAGATGAAAAATTGCCGACAGTGAATGAATAACCAATGTTCTGTCGAACTTAACCGCCGCTAACAAAGGGAATGCTAAAGCAGTGGTCTGCAGAGTACAGGGTGGTTATAGTTAAAGTTAAACTTTAAAACCGCTGTAGAAATAACACCATTGGTCAGAATGACGTCCGATTGCGACGGAGTATTATCGGAGAAGGGGAAAACGTATGGCAGAAGAAACATAAATAGTTACAAAATGTAGCAATAGACGGCGCTTTAAGCATCATAATTTAATAGTGGGCGACTAGAAATGACAAATGAATCATACAACAATGCCTAAGGTATACGTTTGACGTTAAACAAACTGCAGTACTCACTGTGCATGGGTGTACAGGTGTGATACTTCTAGTTAAGTAAGTCTATCCACCACGGCAAGCTCATATGACATCGAATGGGAAAAATAGATTTTTAACTGTCCTGAGGCCAAAACCCGTAAAAAAGCATCATCCACATCAGTTTTTAATTGTCCTTAGGCAAAAAACCGCCTAAAAAGCATCAATAATACCGATTTTTAATTGTTCTGAGGCAAAAAAAAAAACCGCGTAAAAAGCATCAATCAAAATCAGATCGGATTAATAATTTCCGAGTGACTGGCGCAAAACATGTTCAGTATGCTGTCCACCGTTTTCAGCAACGTCGAAATAGAGTAACAGCATTTCTACAGCTGATCGAAGTGTTTCCTGGGTCATGTTCTGAATGTGTTGCGCAATGCATGCCTTCAATGCAGCTAAGTTTGCAATAGGAACACTGAACGCATTATCTTTCAAATAGCCCCACATCCAGAAGTCACACGGATTAAGATCAAGTGATCGGAATGGCCAGGCTGTAGGGAAATGGCGGCAGATAATTCTAGCATTTCCGAAATGGCGCTTCAGCAGCTGCTTACTTGGATTTGCAATGTTCGGAGGTGCGCAATTTTGCATAAAAATGATCCCATCTACACGTTCCCGCTGTTGGAGGACTGAAAAGACGTGGTTGCGCAAAAGACACTCATAGTGCTTACCAATGACGGTACAGGTAACAGAACCAGAAGCACCTGTCTCTTCGCAAAAATATGGCCCTATGATAAATGGTGCCGTAAACCCACACCACACAGTGACCTTTTCAGGATGAAGTAGTACTGGTTGATTTACATGTGGATTTTCGGTCGCCGATATTCGGCAATTCTGTGCTTTGACATATCTGGTCAGATGGAAATGGGCTTCATCTGTCCACAAAATCTTCTGCGGCCAATCCTTGTCCACTTCCACACGAGCAAGAAATTCTAAAGCAGAGGTCAACAGGAAGCAACTCGTGCACATGGGTAATTTTGAATGGATAGCAATGAAGGATGTTTCGTGGGATTTTACGTACCGTGCTCACGGGTATGTCCAATGTTCGGCCAGTTCTCCGTGCGCTACACGTTTGCACACCAACACTCGTCGTCTTCTGCATTGATATGGTCACTGCTTCCACCGACGCCGAATCAATTCGTTTCCTCCCTCTACCAGGGTCCGCAGCTCGTGGTCGTGCGGTAGCGTTCTCGCTTCCCGCGCCCGGGTTCCCGGGTTCGATTCCAGGCGGGGTCAGGGATTTTCTCTGCCTCGTGATAACTGGGTGTTGTGTGCTGTCCTTAGGTTAGTTAGGTTTAAGTAGTTCTAAGTTCTAGGGGACTCATGACCATAGATGTTAAGTCCCATAGTGCTCAGAACCTTTACCAGGTTGCACACCAAAAGAATCTGTCTTTTCTAATTTCCGAATCATTTTCTCCAGACTCACGGCAGTCATCGAACCAACGCCTTTTTTCTACCAATTCATTGTTTCGAACCTCCGCAGAGCGATGTGTGCACAGTCATCATTCATGTAATACAGCTTCACAAGCAGTGCGCGATCCTGCATTGAGACAGTCATGGCGAACGTCGCAGACACCAAAGGAGGAAAAGCCTCATACCCGGCGTGTTTATACCATCTTCAATGGGTCGTGCAAATGACAAGTGTTTTCATTTACGTATTGTGACACATACAGTGCCATCTATTGATCAATTTTCAAATTATTTTTTTCTTCTGCCATACTATTTTCCCCTTCTCCGATAATATTCCGTTGCAATTTGGCGTCACAGTGACCAGTGGTGTTATTTCCACAGCGTTTTGAAAGTATACCTTTAATTACAATCACCCTGTATGTATACTACTGGCCATTAAAATTGCTACACCACGAAGATGACGTGTTACAGACGCGAAATTTAACCGACAGGGAGAAGGTCCTGTGATATGCAAATGATTAGCTTTTCAGAGCCTCCACAAAAGGTTGGCGCCGGTGGCGAGACCTACAACGTGCCAACATGAGGAAAGTTTCCAACCGATTTCTTATACACAAACAGCAGTTGACCGGCGTTGCCTGGAGAAACGTTGTTTTGATGCCTCGTGTAAGGAGGAGAAATGCGTACCATCACGTTTCCGACTTCGGCAAAGGTCGGATTGTAGCCTATCGCGATTGCGGTTAATCGTATCGCGACATTGTTGCGGTGGGTTCAGGAGGGTAATACGGAGCGCCGTGCTAGATCCCAACGCCCTCGTATCACTACCAGTCGAGATGAAAGGCACCTTATCCGCATGGCTGTAACGGATCGTGCAGCCACGTCTCGATCCCTGAGTCAACACATGGGGACGTTTGCAAGACAACAACCATCTGCACGAACAGCTCGACGACGTTTGCAGCAGGATGGACTGTCAGCTCGGAGACCATGGCTGCGGTTACCCTTGACGCTGCATCATAGACAGGAGTGCCTGCGATGGTGTACTCAACGACGAACCTGGGTGCACGAATGGCAAAACGTCATTTTTTGTGATGAATTACAGCATCATGATGGCCGTATCCGTGTTTGGTGACATCGCGGTGAACGCACATTGGAAGGGTGTATTTGTCATCGCCATACTGGCGTATCACCCGGCGTGATGGTACGGGGTGCCATTGGTTACACGTGTCGGTCACCTCTTGTTCGCATTGACGGCACTTTGAACAGTGGACGTTACATTTCAGATGTGTTACGACCCGTGGCTCTACCCTTCATTCAATCCCTGTGAAACCCTACATTTCAGCAGGATAATGCACGACCGCATGTGCACGTCCTGTACGGGCCTTTCTGGATACTGAAAATTTTATACTGCTGCCCTGGCCAGCACATTCTCCAGATCTCTCACCAATTGAAAACGTCTGATCAATGGTGGCCGAGCAACTAGCTCGTCACAATATGTCAGTCATTACTTTTGATGAACTATGGTATCGTGTTGAAGCTGTATGGGCAGCTGTACCTGTACACGTCATCCAAGCTATGTTTGACTCAGTGCTCAAATGTATCAAGGCCGATTTCAATGGCCAGTAATGTAAAATAGAAGTATGAACACCGTCAGTAAATTGTAAGCAACTTTTGAAAGAAAATAGTGTTTTTAATCTATAAGTAGCTAAAAGTATAGACGTCTTATGTAACCGTGTTTCCAGAATGACTATGTAAGTTGCTTTAATAATAAAACCGTTGCGTCTGAAGAAAAATATTCCTGTGTTATTTGCTGTAAGCGTAAGTCGCAAAAACCAGTAATAATTTGTGTAACTGATTATACAGCATTGTTGTTTGAAACATTATCGGCTAGAAAAAACGCTTATACTTCGTTATGTGAATAGAACTGAAATGAAGAGTGGGACTTTTTTGTGGTGGGCAACATTTTTCCGTGTTCAGTCCTCCCAGGCGTTCCAAGCGGACAACATGGCTGTGACGCTGGAGTGTCGCAGGTGTGGGAGAGTGGCAGCAGCGGTTATTCCCTCAGGACGTGTCCCGTCCAGTCCTCCCGCGGGGTCGGCTGCTTATTAAGCGGCCGCCTCTCAGCTCTCCCCCCAGTTGGGAGAGGATCACGGGACCTCAGGGAGCTTTGAGTCCGCGCCCGGAGGCGCCTTATTGCCTGCGCAGGTGAGCCGCTTTGCCACCAGATTAAGGCAGTAATTAGGAAAAGGAATCCGATTCCCCGCGCTGGTCCTGAACGAGAGCCTCCAGGCAATAAAATTGCTACGGCCTCACACGACCTTTACTAACGCTGTCGCTCTTCATCAAGGAGCGGGACCACCTGAAAGCTTCTTGTGTCTCCGTTGGATATGATTAACTGTTTTAGTAATCCCACAGAAACATTTCTGAACTATAGGAAACTTGACAGTAAAAGCTATTCAAACCGGAACTTATTTGTAAAATTATAATTGTGATCGCTGGAATTATCGGTGAAAGCATCTCTTCGCAGCAGCTTTTTATATTGATTGCCGACTCCATGGTGTGTTGTGTGCACCACGACCAAATAGTGGATAGAATTGGAAGGAAAATCAGCCTTGTCCGTATTTTGTTGTTTTATTGTCAGCAAAATCGATTTTCGGTCACTTAGTGACCATCCTCAGTGCTAGAAGTTAAAAATTTTCACATAACGGTCATTGAGTATATAACCGAAAATCACAACTACATTTGCGTATGAACATAACAGTTGGTAGGAACATACCTGTAATATACAATTAAAATTGCTAGGCACTGGTATCAAGCTATAACCACAAGCTTATAGCGATCACCTAAACTGAGGCCGCTGTTTACAGACCTCGGTGTCACAGGGCTTGGAACGCCCTCTATGTCACATGTGTCACGTGAAGACTTAATATTACGGGTTTTGCAAGATATTAGCACAAAATACCTATTGTGCATTTGTGATTCATAAAGTAATTCAAATTTAAAATGTACGTAAGAAACATAGGAGACGAAGGTTGAAAGAAACATCTAAAATACACTGGCGTAGTGGTTTTTAAAAAACCAACTTACAAAACATAAGACAGATCGATACTAAGTTGTCAGAGTGCTGGACAAGCAAAAGAGAAAAAGAAAAGGAAAGCTTTTTATATTAGACATCTTTTACATTATTTGCGATAAAGTAAAAATGTTACAGTAGTAACGCAATATCTCAAAATGGAGCAGTACTGTTGTTCCAGCTCTGTCTTAAAAACACATTACAAATTCATTTAACAAATATGTAATGTTAACATCATTCTCGTAACAGACACAGAACTGCTCAGTAGCAGAGATAAAAGAAGGGGTACAGTTTTCTATCTTGGAACATTTTTCAGAAGATCGTCTCTGGCCAGCCCTGTAAAAGCAGTTTGAATATTTTCCTTTTCCATTTTTTTAATGATGACACTTTTGTGTGCTGTAGTCTTTTTCTGAAACTACAAAAATTAGTGCAGAAATGTATGGCCGGCCGGAGTGGCCGAGCGGTTAAAGGAGCTACAGTCTGGAACCGCACGACCGCTACGGTCGCAGGTTCGAATCCTGCCTCGGGCTTGGATGTGTGTGATGTCCTTAGGTTAGTTAGGTTTAAGTTGTTCCAAGTTCTAGGGGACTTATGACCACAGCAGTTGAGTCCCATAGTGCTCAGAGGCATTTGAACCATTTTTGAAATGTATAGTTTTGTAAATGTGAAAAAGGTTCCAAGATAAAACATGGTCTGATAGCTTGGAACAAATATTCTGTTAATATTTAAAAGCATTCAGTCGTGAAAATCTTTTTAGTACTGTATTTAACAGTCTGTCTCTTCCATTACCACTGTACTACAGACCAACAGTTTGTAAACAACATCTATCTAACGATAAGCGTTATCGAAAATGAGTTACATGTTAAAACATTTCGAAATACAAGCTAATGCAAATCAGTACAATTTTTTATTTTGAACACAGGCATAATTGTTAAGTTATTACAGAAACTTAGCCTATTTTCAAGTAACACATTTTCCGTGTGAAACGACCGACAAAGTATGACTGAACCGTCCAACCATTGTAAAACTAGTTTTAAAACTGAATAAAATTCTCTGACTAAAGAATATACTATAAGGCCCAAATCGTTTTAGCTTATTAAACAGCACTTAAATGGGTAGATTCAAAAGAAACTGATGGAAAAAAATCGCCACATGAAGAAGGAGCTGTACGCCATAAACGAAAGTTGGTAGGCGTGATTCTACGTCCGAAAGATGACGCCTATTCAAATTTAGCGCCAATCGCATACGAGTCGCGCTAGGAGCGCCACTGTCAGGTTTCAAATCAGGTTTACTTTATTGTGTCTACGAATCCTGCATACCCGGTTCGCTAGACAAACAATCAAACAACTCGCATTAATGAGTTTCATTACAACAAGACAGTTACAATATTTAACTTTGATATATTTATCACAAGCAAAGGGCGACATACACTACTGGCCACTAAAATTGCTACACCACGAAGATGACGTGCTACAGACGCGAAATTTAACCGACAGGAAGAAGTCGCTATGATATGCAAATGATTAGCTTTTCAGAGCATTCACACAAGGTTGGCGCCGGTGGCGACACCTACAACGAGCTGACATGATTAAAGTTTCCAACCGATTTCTCATACACAAATAGCAGTTGACCGGCGTTGCCTGGTGAAACGTTGTTGTGATGCCTCGTGTAAGGAAGACAAACGCGTACCATCATGATTCCGACTTTGATAAAGGTCGGATTGTAGCCTATCGCGACTGCGGTTTATCGTATCGCGACATTGCTGCTCGCGTTGGTCGAGATCCAATGACTGTTAGCAGAATATGGAATCGGAGGGTTCAGGAGGGTAATACGGAACGCCGTGCTGGATCCCAACGGCCTCGTGTCACTAGCAGTCGAGATGACAGGCATCTTATCCTCAAGGCTCTAACGGATCGTGCAGCCACGTCTCGATCCCTGAGTCAACACATGGGGACGCTTGCAAGACAACAACCATCTGCATGAACAGTTCGACGACGTTTGCAGCAGCATGGACTATAATCTCGGAGACCATGACTGCGGTTACCCTTGACGCTGCACCACAGACAGGAGCGCCTGCGATGGTGTACTCTGCGAAGAACCTGGGTTCTCGAATGGCAAAACGTCATTTTTTCCGATGAATCCGTGTCCTGTTTGCAGCATCACGATGGTCGCATCTGTCTTTGGCGACATTGCGGTGAACGCACGTTGGAAGCGTGTATTCGTCATTGCCATACTGGTGTATCACCCGGCGTGATGGTACGGGGTGCCATTGGTTACACGTCTCGGTCACCTCTTGTTCGCATTGACGGCACTTTGGACAGTGGACGTTACATTTCAGATATGTTTTACGACCCATGGCTCTTCCTTTCAGACGGTCCCTGTGAAACCTTACATTTCAGCAGGATAATGGACAACCGCATGTTGCAGATCCTGTACGGGCCTTTCTGGATACAGAAAATGTTCGACTGCTGCCCTGGCCAGCACATTCTCCAGATCTCTCACCAATTGGAAACGTCTGATCAATGGTGGCCGAGCAACTGGCTCGTCACAATACGCCAGTCACCACTCTTGATGAACTGTGGCAACCTGTTGAAGCTGCATCGGCAGTTGTACCTGTACACGTCATCCAAGTTCTGTTGGCTCAATGGCAGGTACATCAAGGCCGTTATTACGGCCACAGTTGGTTGTTCTGGGTACTGATTTCTCAGGATCGGTGCACCCAAATTGCGTGAAAATATAATCACATGTCAGTTGCAGTATATTATATTTGTCCAATGAATTCCCTTTTATCATCTGCATTTCTTCTTGGTGTAGCAATTTTAATGGCCAGTAGTGTACAAAATACTCTTCTTCAGCGCTCCGGACGGCCACGTGACGCTATCGAGGAAAATCAAGCGCATTCGGTGAATGGCGCATCGTGTTGCATCCAAAGCAGCAATCTGAACAGCAGTTCGCACCACAGTGACACAACGACCTTGTAACCTCCCCACAAAAAATATAATTTAAATATTATTTGGTTAATGATTCTAATTTTAGTGTAACCTCAGAACAAAACTGGTTCCTATTTAATGTACCCACAAAATTCTGTTCTCATTTAATATAAGCTCGAAACAGAAAAATTCCTAAACCTCGTAATAAAAAATAAATTCAGTAACCTGGTAAAATTTGGACGACAGCAGTGCTGCGTCATGGCCCTGTAAGAACTTTCTGAATAAAAAGCAAAATTCCTCACCTCGGTAAAGTCGGCAACTATCTGCTATTACAATATCTCTTTTCCGGCACAGCTCTGTGCAATGCTGGCCTATACATTTGTTATTTATGAAAGGAAGCAAATGATTTTTCTTTTGCAACAATCGGAATGATCATGCATTGAAAAAAATATTAAATTCTTTAAATTGAAATGAATGCTTGTTAACATTAGGACATTTTTAAAAGATATACATGGGAGTTTACATAATATTACTAGATGTGCGCAGGGCTGCTTTCTTTACCTTATACAATAATACTCAGGCTCCGGCATCGCTGCACCGCGTCCGGCCCAGCCAACATGATACACCAGACTAGACCAGAGCAGACATACACACTGGCACAGCTTACTGCTACTGCTACGCAGCTCGTACAGTCAACACTACTCTCTGGTCAGCGATTCTCTTATACCTTGCATATCGCAGGCAGCGCATGAGCAATACATCGAAATTACATCTGCTCGGACTTCTTACATTAAATTACATCTGTATTACATCTGCTCGGACCTCTTACAACCTGTTAAAAATCGGTTACTCCAATGACAGCTCCGAGTCAGAAACCCTGTAGCGTGCATTCCACTGACCCCTAACCATCGCCAAAGACTGCAGTGGGGCCAAGCGAGAGTTCATTGTAGTGCAGATTCCAGGTCTGTTGTGCTTTCTGACAACAGCTGGTTCAGCCTCGGTGCCAGTGATGGTCATGTGTTGGTTAGAAGGAGGTGAGTTGAGGGCCGGCAACTGATGTGTCTGCGTGCACCCTCTGGACCGACACCTGGAGACGTGATCCGTGGTGCGATTTCGTATGAAAGCAGGAGCACTCTCGTGGTTATCCGATGCAAACCGACTGCAAATCTGTGCCGTCATTCATAAAAAGCATTTCAGGGGGTGTTTTCCAACATAATAACGCTCTGCAGAGTGTCGCCGTTTTGTCTTGGCCTGCTCGATCACCAGATCCTCCTCCAATTGAGCGCAATGGGACACCATGAGACTCTAGTGTTATCCACAAGACAGCGTTAACTACCCCTGTATTGACCAACCAAGCGCAACAGGAATGGAACATCAGAGAAACCGACGTCCGGCACCTGCACTACACAGTGCTTGCACGCTCACCCGCTTGCTTTCAACATTATGGCGAGTACACCAGTTTTTTATCTACCAACATTTCAAATTTCCCATGGATTACCCTGTGCTTGGCATTAACCTTTGATCTGCAGTATTAATCACTTACATATGATACCAAAACAAATATGTTACCGAAATTTCATTAACATGTTTTAATTATTTGTTGATGTTGCGATTATTTTCCTTCAATGTATTTACAAATGTTGCACAAAAGATAATTTCGTCTCTGACAACAACAAAAACAACAGATAATGCCGGAAACTCTGTTGTTGTTGTTTCAGTCTTCAGTCCTGAGACTGGTTTGATGCAGCTCTCCATGCTACTCTATCCTGTACAAGCTTCTTCATCTCCCAGTACGCACTGCAGCCTACATCCTTTGGAATCTGCTTAGTGTATTCATCTCTTGGTCTCCCTCTACGATTTTTACCCTCCACGCTGCCCTCCAATACTAAATTGGTGGTCCCTTGATGCCTCAGAACATGTCCTACCAACCGACCCCTTCTTCTAGTCAAGTTGTGCCACAAACTCCTCTTCTCCCCAATCCTATTCAGTACCTCCTCATTAGTTATGTAATCTACTCATCTAATCTTCGGCATTCTTCTGTAGCACCACATTTCGAAAGCTTCTATTCTCTTCTTGTCCAAACTATTTATCGTCCATGTTTCACTTCCGTACATGGC
Organism: Schistocerca americana; assembly: GCF_021461395.2. Classification (NCBI taxonomy): domain Eukaryota; kingdom Metazoa; phylum Arthropoda; class Insecta; order Orthoptera; family Acrididae; genus Schistocerca; species Schistocerca americana. The sequence continues at coordinate 396,718,589 of NC_060123.1, read as the reverse complement.
TACACTCCATACAAATAATTTCAGAAACGACTTCCTGACACTTAAATCTATACTCGATGTTAACAAATTTCTTTTCTTCAGAAACGCTTTCCTTGCCATTGCCAGTCTACATTTTATATCCCCTCTACTTCGACCATCGTCAGTTATTTTGGTCCCCAAATAGCAAAACTCCTTTACTACTTTGTCTCGTTTCCTAATCTAATTCCCTCAGCATCACCCGACATAATTCGACTACATTCCATTATCCTCGTTTTCCTTTTGTTGATGTTAATCTTATATCCTCCTTACAAGACACTATGTTTATTAATAATATCAATAACTAAAAGTTGTATAGGTATTTGTTTTCTCATAGAAGGAAAATCATATCGCAGTGTTGTTTCAGATAAGAAGTTACCCATATTACAGTATTTGTTAGTCGTTTCGGCTCAGGAAAAACTTAGATTTGCCGAGCTGTAGATTATTAACGCCATGTGTCACAGCATAAGAAACTTTTTTGCGAGTAGTTTCTGCTGTGTCGTCCGAACAAGACACAGCCAGGGCAAAAGCACCACCAGAGCAAAGAAGCGAGCTGGTGCCAGTGCCAAAGAGTCTCACTGTGGTGTCACCGCCAGACACCACACTTGCTAGGTGGTAGCCTTTAAATCGGCCGCGGTCCGTTAGTATACGTCGGACCCGCGTGTCGCCTCTATCAGTGATTGCAGACCGACCGCCGCCACACGGCAAGTATAGTCTAGAGAGACTCCCTAGGACTCGCCCCATTTGTACAGCCGACTTTGCTAGCGATGGTTCACTGACTACATACGCTCTCATTTGCAGAGAAGACAGTTTAGCACAGCCTTCAGCTACGTCATTTGCTAAGACCTAGCAAGGCGCCATATTCAGTTACTATTCTGAACAGATAATATTGTGAATCATGTACCGTCAAGAGCGACGTTCATCATTAATGGATTAAAGTTAAGTATCAAACTAATTACGTCCGCTTTCTGAATTCTAATTCCTTGTCATGTTCTAGACCTCACGTCAGTATGGTTCTTCCCTCCTCACACCAGCCTGCGTGAGCTAAAACGCGTCCATTTCGGCCTCCACTAGTAACACGGTGTTGGCTCTTCTGCCAACACAACACTCACCGCTTGCACGAGTTCCACCAGCGCCACAGGTTGCGATTAGGATGAAGATACCAACTTCGCATGGGCCAATTGCCACCAATGACCGGATGACATCGGATAGAAGTCTACTCGGCACCTTTTGCCCACTTTGTTATAAATCATCGTCCAGGGCTGAGTTAGAGGACGCCGTGTAGTAAACTGTTAGAAGTGAACAGACAGTTGTTGTAATTTGCATTTGCTATGTACTGTGAAGTTTAGCTATGATTATTTTCAACTAGCCTTCGAGGACATCTTTGTGCTAGATTACAAGCAGAGTTGCAGACTTCCTAATTCAACAAGTCACAAAGGTAAGTAAACCTTACTCATTTGAATGACTTTGTTACCAATTGGTTGGAGTGTTGTAGGACCTTCGTTCTCCTATCCTGTTACCTGGCCCTGAGGCATAGCTGTGTAGTAATGACAGGGAGAAATTGTCTTGTCGGTGCACTGAACCAGACGCTGTTTCACGAAATCACAGTCTCGGCCTACCGTAACAACAGTGGCAACTCGGCTTCCACAGCAGTAGCGACGAGGCGTTTACAAAAATGGCGACGAGGGTTTACAAGAGTTTCGATAAGAGAAATAGTGGTAACCAATCAGTTCACATTAAGATGTCATATACGTGTAGAAAATAGCAGAGTGAACCTAATCACTATTGTGATATGAGAAATCCCAAGAAACAGGATTTACAATATTGGTAGCTACCCTTATAGCCTTCGTCCCGGAAACATAAATCGATAATATCGGAAGACGTCTTAAAACACTACCGACTAGTACTAAATTAGCATATACCGATGAAATTCCTGCTGTTAAAGGGTTTTAATTTGGCCATGATCGTGCGTAGGATGTTTATTGTGTCGTACTATGTTTGTTTCTCTAAAGAGTATCAAGCAATGTAACTGTAGTCTTACATGAACAACACAGAAGGAATATTAACCGTTTTTGCAACTACTGGTTCTCAATAACACTTACTATCTGTGCAGTAAAGCAGAATGCTAATGATCGTTATAGGTCAATAATTCCTAATGCTGGACAATATTACCTTGGACAAGAGGTTCTTATACGAGAATACTGGAAAATACTGTCACTGAAATGGGTTTAGGTAATTACATTCTCCATCCTGATTATCAAGGAGCATTCATCTCCATATACTATTTAGCTCAAATGGAACATGTGGTACCTGGATCCAGTACAGATTGAGTATATGTAGTCAGCCGCGTATTATAACACATAAATGTTAGAGAACCGGCAAGTTCACTTCATTAATACTGTAGTTATAATATGAAACTTAAATTTCGCTCAACAGTTAGCATCGGGATCCAGAAACTAATCTATTAGTAGACCTAGATGAAGGGTGAATATTTTAGTCACAACATAAAACGTGAAACACTATTAACTACATAAACATAATATTATAAACAGTTACTTCCAGACCTGACAATAATTAGTCCTTAGCCGGTCATTCAAAGTCTACTAGCCAGCTACTGTCATGAATCATCACGCTTTTTGCAGGTAACTGTAATAGTGTACTGAAATTTCAAGAAGAAAAATCTTTAGCTGAATGCTTTAAATCTTTTTTTGGCAGTTGAACTCTGATGGATCTGTAACTATCCTTTTGTGAAAAAGTCATGGAGTACTTCAAAGCTAATGCTCACTGAATAATCATGTAATTTACTACTCCACAATGTTTATTAACTGTAGAGAAAGTTTACTGAAATGAATTTTCAGCTCAATAAAGTAGGATACTCGGAAATATCGCAGCAGTTGGGATAGGGTCAAAGATAAAATACGGGTGCTTAACACAAAGTTAAAAAAACACAAACTCATTACTGAAACAGAAATTGCATAAGTGGTGTATGCATTTATATTGTACTCGAGTGATAATTTGAGATGAAGGTGGTTTTAGAATCGATGTCATGTGGCTTTTAAAAAAAATGGCAAAAGTTTCCATGGCTCTTGCTGTGTAATAAGCACTGAAAATTCCCTTCTTACCGTCGGATTTTCGTTGCACAGAGCTAACCAAAGTATGTCATGAATAATAAACCAAATTACTTCCACATCCGAGGCTATCTTATATAATCTTGCTGTTCTTCTTGGCTCGTTTAGCTAACCACCGACTAACTCTTCCCACAGAACAGCCTTGCAGTTTTACCGTCAAATCTGCCTTATCTATTCCCGCAAAGCCAGTTTCGCTGCGGAGGGACTACCCTCCAAGTTTAACATTGTTACAAACCAAATTTCTTCATGCCTGAACCAGTATTACAATTAAAGTTTTAAAATTCCCTTCATTTTACAGAACGTTATTTTTAAAATTTCATCCTCGGGTTGATTACATTGACATAAATACTGCCTGAAACGTTTACACAGATGTTACATCAAAGAGCTCGGTGATACAGAAATCACTAAAGTAAGAACAGACAAATACGTTAGATGTAACAAATATAAATAACATCGATTATAGTGTTACAGTGTGTTGGCAGTGAATGTTTTTACAAATGATAAAAGACTGCCGGAGAAAACACCAGGTAGACTAAAGCTGACGGCTGTGCCGTCTTTAAGTCCGAGTTATTGAGAAGTGGGTTCAGCTGACGGCTTGTGATGAAATGTCTACTGTTTAAAAAGTTAGTCGCTATCCCCCGCCAGGCCACGCAAGCCCTGCAAAATGTGAATTATCGTGTTTTCGTCTTTAGTCTACTGAAGTCTACATGATTAGCCTTATTTCGAGATTGAATGTCCGGATCTGGCTGTAGCTTTCCATTGTTCTTTCAAAATCTGAAGGTGGCAGTGTAAAATACAGGGAGCGAAAGGCTATTTACAATTAGTACAGAAACCAGAAGGCACTTATAGGAGTCGAGGGCCGTGAAAGGGAAGCAGTGGTTGGGAACTGGAGCCAGGGACAGAGACTCTTGTGACATTATCCTGACTGCCTTGTCCGAGAATTACTTCGAGCAGATAGTTAGAGAACCAACTCGTGAAGCTAACGTTTTAGACCTTATAGCAACAAATAGACCGGAACTTTTCGACTCCGTGAATGTAGAAGAGGGTATCAGTGATCATAAGTCAGTGGTTGCATCAATGACTACAAGTGTAATAAGAAATGCCAAGAAAGGAAGGAAAATATATTTGCTTAACAAGAGTGATAGGGCACAAATCGCAGAATATCTGAGTGACCACCATCAAACGTCCATTTCTGAGGAAGAGGATGTGGAACAAAAATGGAAAAAATTCAGAAACATCGTCCAGTACGCCTTAGATAAGTTCGTACCGACTAAGGTCCAAAGCGAGGGGAAAGATCCACCGTGGTATAACAATCATGTACGAAAGGTACTACGGAAACAAAGAAAGCTTCATCATAGGTTTAAGAGTAGTCGAATCATAGCTGATAAGGAAAAGCTGAACGAAGCGAAAAAGAGCGTAAAGAGAGCAATGAGAGAAGCATTCAACGAATTCGAACATAAAACATTGGCAAACAATCTAAACAAAAACCCTAAAAAGTTTTGGTCATATGTAAAATCGGTAAGCAGATCTAAATCCCCTATTCAGTCACTCGTTGACCACGATGGCACCGAAACAGAGGACGACCGAAGAAAGGCAGAAATACTGAATTCAGTGTTCCGAAACTGTTTCACTGCGGAAAATCGTAACACGGTCCCTGACTTCAGCCGTCGCACGGACGCCAAAATGGAAAATATTGAAATAAACGATATCGGAATTGAAAAACAACTGCTATCACTTAGTAGCGGAAAAGCATCCGGACCAGACGAGATACCCTTAAGATTCTACAGTGATTATGCTAAAGAACTTGCCCCCTTTCTATCAGCAATTTATCGTAGATCGCTGGAAGAACGTAAAGTACCTAGCGACTGGAAGAAAGCGCAGGTCGTTCCCATTTTCAAGAAGGGTCATAAATCAGATGCGAATAATTATAGGCCTATTTCGTTACGTCAATCTGTTGTAGAATAGTGGAACATGTTTTGTGTTCTCGTATTATGACGTTCTTAGATAATACAAATCTCCTTCATCATAACCAACATGGATTCCGCAAACAGAGATCATGTGAAACTCAGCTCGCCCTATTTGCCCAAGAAATTCACAGTGCCGTAGACACTGGCGAGCAGATTGACGCCGTATTCCTGGACTTCAGGAAGGCATTTGATACGGTACCGCACTTACGTTTAGTGAAAAAAATACGAGCTTACGGAATATCGGACCAGGTTTGTGATTGGATTCAGGATTTCCTAGAAGAAAGAACACAACATGTCATTCTTAACGGTTCAAAATCTGCAGATGTAGAGGTAATTTCGGGAGTACCGCAGGGAAGCGTGATAGGACCTTTATTGTTTACAATATACATAAATGACTTAGTTGACAACATCGGTAGCTCCGTGAGGCTATTTGCAGATGACACGGTTGTCTACAAGAAAGTAGCAACATCAGAAGACTCGTACGTACTCCAGGAGGACCTGCAGAGGATTAATGCATGGTGCGACAGCTGGCAGCTTTCCCTAAACGTAGATAAATGTAATATAATGCGCATACATAGGGGCAGAAATCCATTCCAGTACGATTATGCCATAGAAGGTAAATCATTGGAAGCGGTAACGACCGTAAAATACTTAGGAGTTACTATCCGGAGCGATCTGAAGTGGAATGATCACATAAAACAAATAGTGGGAAAAGCAGGCGCCAGGTTGAGATTCATAGGAAGAATTCTAAGAAAATGTGACTCATCGACGAAAGAAGTAGCTTACAAAACGCTTGTTCGTCCGATTCTTGAGTATTGCTCATCAGTATGGGACCCTTACCAGGTTGGATTAATAGAAGAGATAGACATGATCCAGCGAAAAGCAGCGCGATTCGTCATGGGGACATTTAGTCAGCGCGAGAGCTTTACGGAGATGCTGAACAAGCTCCAGTGGCGGACACTTCAAGAAAGGCGTTACGCAATACGGAGAGGTTTATTATCGAAATTACGAGAGAGCACATTCCGGGAAGAGATGGGCAACATATTACTACCGCCCACATATATCTCGCGTAATGATCACAACGAAAAGATCCGAGAAATTAGAGCAAATACGGAGACTTACAAGCAGTCGTTCTTCCCACGCACAATTCGTGAATGGAACAGGAAAGGGGGGATCAGATAGTGGTACAATAAGTACCCTCCGCCACACACCGTAAGGTGGCTCGCGGAGTATAGATGTAGATGTAGATGTAGGCAGGGTTGTAGCCTCTCCCCGATGCTATTTAATGTGTATATTGAGCAAGCAGTAAAGGAAACAAAAGAAAAGTTCGGAGTAGGCATTAAAATCCATGGAGAAGAAATAAAAACTTTGAGGTTCGCCGATGACATTGTAATTCTGTCAGAGACAGAAAAGCACTTGGAAGAACAGTTGAGCGGAATGGACAGTGTCTTGAAAGGAGGGTATAAGATGAGCATCAACAAAAGCAAAACGAGGATAATGGAATGTAGTCGGATTAAGTCGGGTGATGCTGAGGGAATTGGATTAGAAAATGAGACACTTAAAGTAGTAAACGAGTTTTGCTATTTGGGGACCAAAATAACTCATGATGGTCGAAGTAGAGAGGATATAAAAGGTAGACTGGCAATGGCAAGGAAAGTGTTTCTGAAGAAGAGAAATTGGTTAACATCGAGTATAGATTTAAGTGTCAGGAAGTCGTTTCTGGAAGTATTTGTATGGACTGTGGCCATGTATGGAAGTGAAACATGGACGATAAATAGTTTTGACAAGAAGAGAATAAAAGCTTTCGAAATGTGGTGCTACAGAATAATGCTGAAGATTAGATTGGTAGGTCACATAACTAATGAGAAGGTATTGAACAGAATTGGGGAGAAGAGGAGTTTGTGGCACAACTTGACTAGAAGAAGGGATCGGTTGTTAGGGGATATTCTGAGGCATTAAGGGATTACCAACTTAGTATCGGAGGGCAGCGTGGAGGGTAAAAATCGTAGAGGGAGACCAAGAGATGAATACACTACGCAGATTCAGATGGATGTAGGCTACAGTAGGTACTGGGAGATGAAGAAGCTTGCACAGGATAGAGTAGCATGGAGAGCTGCATGAAACCAGTCTCGAACTGAAGACCACAACAACAACAATAACAACAACAACATAAATAAACGTAACACACTAAACTAACTCACCAAGCTTCCTTAAGCAGGCTACTCTTTGTTCCAGCATGATGAAACGGTAAAATTGAGAATATCCCAAATGGGTGCCAATTGCAATTCATCATTTCGTATTTGTTACCAATAGCAGTTTTGCAGCACGATAGCTCTGTGTATCCCGTGCTCCGTCTTCGTCCTGTTTACTCGTTACTACACCGTGAATATAAAATTTGTTTCATTTTGGACTCTGTCCTGTGTTAACTGTCCTGTGTAACTCCCTACCAGGATACTACTTGAACTAATGTGTACTCTGAATTATCAGAAGAAACTGTGGTAGAACATATCCAGTGTTGAGATAGATGAATGGGCACGTTGCAAAAGAAAATAAATTTTTAAAAAATGATAAAGGAGACTCTTGAAAGTCCACTCCTGATGAAGCGATGGAGCTGCTGTGAACGTGATCATTAAGGCAAAGCGCAATGTAACGAAACAATGCTCCACGAAGCACTTGACGGAGACTGCCATAGGGAATTTGATTCCGCTGCAGTTGGCGGTACGCTTCGTAGGCAACTTGACAACAGTATTTCAAAGAAGTCCATAAAGGAAGTCGGCAAGGCACACAAGAGTGGCTTTATTCCGCCTTCGTTTGATCAGCAGTAAGTCAGTGTGCTCCTTATTATGGAAGGGAGAATGGCCCACAAACGAAAGAAGCCCGTTCTCCCCAATAGAGTGTGTTGCGTTACACTTTCAAACGAGAAGATGGCAACTGCTATAGCACTGTCTTACTCCAAGTAGCCACATAATACTACAATTAGCTAACCGAGAAGTTTCGTGGAGCTACAGGAAATCACTTCTATAATGTGTTGCGATTTCTGTAATGAATAAAAACTGTGTACTCCACATCCTGGGGGAGGGCGGGTGGAGGATATGTGTCCGCTTTGTCCCCTTGCAGACACGTGTGAGGGGAAAGACGTTTCCGTATCAGCTCCAAAGGTTGCCAATTCTTTCTCATGCATTACCCTGCACGCAGTCGATCAGAAGCTGTGTCACAAATTAAAACAGTGAAGAAATAAGATTTCGTAAAAGCACATTGTACAGACACTCAAGTTCAAGCTCTCCTTACGCTATATACACTCCTGGAAATTGAAATAAGAACACCGTGAATTCATTGTCCCAGGAAGGGGAAACTTTATTGACACATTCCTGGGGTCAGATACATCACATGATCACACTGACAGAACCACAGGCACATAGACACAGGCAACAGAGCATGCACAATGTCGGCACTAGTACAGTGTATATCCACCTTTCGCAGCAATGCAGGCTGCTATTCTCCCATGGAGACGATCGTAGAGATGCTGGATGTAGTCCTGTGGAACGGCTTGCCATGCCATTTCCACCTGGCGCCTCAGTTGGACCAGCGTTCGTGCTGGACGTGCAGACCGCGTGAGACGACGCTTCATCCAGTCCCAAACATGCTCAATGGGGGACAGATCCGGAGATCTTGCTGGCCAGGGTAGTTGACTTACACCTTCTAGAGCACGTTGGGTGGCACGGGATACATGCGGACGTGCATTGTCCTGTTGGAACAGCAAGTTCCCTTGCCGGTCTAGGAATGGTAGAACGATGGGTTCGATGACGGTTTGGATGTACCGTGCACTATTCAGTGTCCCCTCGACGATCACCAGTGGTGTACGGCCAGTGTAGGAGATCGCTCCCCACACCATGATGCCGGGTGTTGGCCCTGTGTGCCTCGGTCGTATGCAGTCCTGATTGCGGCGCTCACCTGCACGGCGCCAAACACGCATACGACCATCATTGGCACCAAGGCAGAAGCGACTCTCATCGCTGAAGACGACACGTCTCCATTCGTCCCTCCATTCACGCCTGTCGCGACACCACTGGAGGCGGGCTGCACGATGTTGGGGCGTGAGCGGAAGACGGCCTAACGGTGTGCGGGACCATAGCCCAGCTTCATGGAGACGGTTGCGAATGGTTCTCGCCGATACCCCAGGAGCAACAGTGTCCCTAATTTGCTGGGAAGCGGCGGTGCGGTCCCCTACGGCACTGCGTAGGATCCTACGGTCTTGGCGTGCATCCGTGCGTCGCTGCGGTCCGGTCCCAGGTCGACGGGCACGTGCACCTTCCGCCGACCACTGGCGACAACATCGATGTACTGTGGAAACCTCACGCCCCACGTGTTGAGCAATTCGGCGGTACGTCCACCCGGCCTCCCGCATGCCCACTATACGCCCTCGCTCAAAGTCCGTCAACTGCACATACGGTTCACGTCCACGCTGTCGCGGCATGCTACCAGTGTTAAAGACTGCGATGGAGCTCCGTATGCCACGGCAAACTGGCTGACACTGACGGCGGCGTTGCACAAATGCTGCGCAGCTAGCGCCATTCGACGGCCAACACCGCGGTTCCTGGTGTCTCCGCTGTGCCGTGCGTGTGATCATTGCTTGTACAGCCCTCTCGCAGTGTCCGGAGCAAGTATGGTGGGTCTGACACGCCGGTGTCAATGTGTTCTTTTTTCCATTTCCAGGAGTGTATTTCCCATTGACACCCCTAACACGAGACGTCGCCATGCCACTAGATCGCTGAGAATGTGGGCAGTCGCAAACAAAAGGCGATGTACGGCCTGTCCCTTCTAAGAGTCATTGGGCGCATTAAATCTGATATTTCCGCAGAATTATTCAGTTTAGATTATGCAACGTAAAGCTGGATTCAGCCCCCCCCCCCCCCAAAAAAAATACTGCACATCACGTTTTTCATGTGACGCCCAGTGCCATGCCCATCTGACAGAGCAGTCCGTGTTAGTCTAGTGGGATGGTCGTTTTATCGATGCGTATTAACAGAGACATTAATGCAGGAGGAATAACCAGTACTGTACCAGCGATAGCACTGTCCTGGCCCCCGCTGACTGCTGCTGCTGCCACGCAGTAGCGCTGCTCAGTCTCTGCTGGAGTACTCGTTATTCTCATGTTTTATTGTTCCTGTTAATACATATCGATAAAATTAATACCGCGCTAGAGTAATATGGAATTGCTCTACCAAATGGACCCGTAAAATTCCGATTTAAAAAACAATGGTATTCAAAATTAAAGCAACAAACCGAAATTTTGCAAGGTTGGTTTATTTTACCATAAAAAGGTATAAACAGATGATAGCACAGTAGAAAGGATGTATAGAATACAGAATGTAAGCAACTACAACATGCATAACAATAGAAGAAAAAATTCTTCATTTTTTTCCATCTCGACAGCTATGCACACATTCCGACAGCTGGCTAATGTGGTCACCATGGGCTGTGACCACCTCTAGTAGTAATATAGGCCGGACAACGACGGAGCATACTGTGAATAACGTCATTGATGTCATGTTGAATCCATATCGCCCATTCCTCCAGCAGAGCTGCTCGCAATTTTCGGTGAGTGGTTGGTCGATGTGACGTGATGCAACCCTTCTCCCTAGTCCATCCCAGACACGCTCTACGTGATTCACATCGGGAGAGCGAGCAGGCCACGCCATGTGTGCAGTATCTTCCGTTTCCAAGAAAACAGCAACCAGTCGTACTCTATGAGATCGAGCATTATCGTCCACTAATACGAAGTCTGGGCGCACAGCACCTTACGACAACCGTACATGACGTCCCGACCTCTCGTCATGATACCTGTCAGCAATCAAACCTTTCCGATTCAGATGCAAAATTTCATGAAGAGGTGTTCGAGTGATTGACATAATCCCAGTCCACACTATTAGCAATCCTTCTCGATATCTGTCTCTTTACACAATGTTCGGGTCTCGAAATAGTGTTACACATTCCCTTCAGATGCGAATCCGTTGAGAATCGCTCTCCACACCAAATCGGAATTCATCTGCGAATAGAACATTGGTCCCCTGCTCGACTGTTCATGTGGCATGTTGACTACTCCACTCAACACGATATCTTCTGTGAAGACGCCTCATAGGCATACATACAGTAGGTCGTCTCCGAAAATGAAGGCTACTCTGTCGAAGCTTTCTCTACATCGTTTGCCTCGATACAACGCATCCAATAGATGCTGCGAGTTCAGATGCCAGTTTTGCGCGGTGCTAAGGAGGTACCGTCGTCCACTTACAGCCAAATAACGGTCCTCTCTGTCTGAAGTCACACATGATCGGCCCTGCCCTGGCCTTTGGGAAACAGTTTCGGGTCGCCATGCCCGAGAAACAACGGAACTATTCGCGTTAAGCCATCGGGCCACAGGAGTTTGCGACTGTCCTGCTTCCATTCTTACCATGGCCCTCTGCGGAACCATTGGAATGCATCCTCCCTGTGCACACCGCACTATTTGTAACTGTGTACACAACGATTGTGGAAATGAGACTACCCGGCAAAAACTACTCCTTTTGACAGGTGTCCTGACTTCATCGTTGGAGTGGTTTTCCGTCAATGGAAATGCCATCTTGTTGTAGAACACTTCACTGTACGATTATATTGTGAATTAGACACAGGGTGGGGAAATAATGGTTGTTGCTTCGAGTTTTGGAGAAAGTTTTTCTTTTTTCTTTTTTTTTAACGGAACTCATTTTCCAGAATGAGATTTTCACTCTGCAGCGGAGTGTGCGCTGATATGAAACTTCCTGGCGGATTAAAACTGTGTGTCCGACCGAGACCCGAACTCGGGACCTTTGCCTTTCACGGGCAAGTGCTCTTCCATCTGAGCTACCGAAGCACGACTCACGCACGGTACTCACAGCTTTACTTCTGCCAGTACCTCGTCTCCTACCTTCCAAACTTTACAGAAGCTCTACTGCGAACCTTGCGGAACTAGCACTCCTGAAAGAAAGGATATTGCGGGGACATGGCTTAGCCACAACCTTGGGGATGTTTCCAGAATGAGATTTTCACTCTGTAGCGGAGTGTGCGCTGATATGAAACTTCGTGGCAGATTAAAACTGTGTGCCCGACCGAGACCCGAACTCGGGACACTTGCCTTTCGCGGGCAAGTGCTGTACCATCTGAGCTACCGAAGCACGACTCACGCCCGGTACTCACAGCATTTCTTCTGCCAGTACCTCGTCTCCTACCTTCCAAACTTTACAGAAGCTCTCCTGCGAACCTTGCAGAACTGGCACTCCTCAAAGAAAGGATATTGCGGAGACATGGCTTACCCACAGCCTTGGGGATGTTTCCAGAATGAGATTTTCACTCTGCAGCGGAGTGTGCGCTGATATGAAACTTCGTGGCGGATTAAAACTGTATGCCCGACCGAGACCCGAACTCGGGACCTTTGCCTTTCGCGGGCAAGTGCTCTACCATCATTTGCCCCGAAAGGCAAAGATCCTGAGTTCGGGTCGCGGTCGGGCACACAGTTTTAATCTGCCACGAAGTTTCATATCAGCGCACACTCCGCTCCAGAGTGAAAATCTCATTCTGGAAACATCCCCAAGGCTGTGGCTAGGCCATGTCTCCGCAATATCCTTTCTTTCAGGAGTGCTAGTTCCGCAAGGGTCGCAGTAGTGCTCCTGTAAAGTTTGGAAGGCAGGAGACGAGGTACTGGCAGAAGTAAAGCTGTGAGTACCGTGCGTGAGTCGTGCTTCGATAGCTCAGATGGTAGAGCACTTGCCCGCGGTAGGCAAAGGTCCCGGGTTCGGTCTCGGTCGGGCACACAGTTTTAATCTGCTAGGAAGTTTCGGGACTCATTTTCATTGACTCTAGGCATCCCATGTAAAGACATGATCAGCAGTATTTGTTTAGCTTGACCCCAGCTACAAACTACAAAAACAAATTTGCGTTTGTCTGTGAGACACCAGATAAAATGCGCCCGATGACCCCAAGGAGATACATCTTGTATACCGATCAGAACTTCCAAACTAAGCTCGTCTTATATTAGTTATACCGTAGATCTCTCAGGTTTCTGGCAGTTGTCAACAAAAAACAGTCGACACGAGGGTTACCCATATAACAATTATAACTTCGGATGGCAAATTATAGATGCGTTGCAGTTGAATAAATGTGGATTATTTTAAATCTCCGGCTCCGACATGTTCCAGTGGGTTGAAATAAGTTTCATAGGAGGTGCCGGAGCTCAGTTCCAATCGAAATTAAGCCCTGCCTGTAGTGCGTATCTCTTCATGCGATTCTCAAATCGTTAACTAGATGACAAAACCCGCAGCGAAACATCATGCGTTCCTGGGTAAACTATCCTGCGTGTACAACGATCTCCCCTATTATAAAGGCCTTTGTAGCACATGAAGATTCTTTTGCAAAGTTCGAAATGGTTTGCAAAACAATAAAAAATTGTTGTGTGGCATAAGAAGACTTTGAACGCAGAAGATTCAGAAATTTACTATCTTGTTTCTAATATGCTTACTCTGTTGTATGGAGCACTTTGTTTAGAGGATGACTGAGTGAACGGAGCTGTACGGCACTATGTTTTCCTAAAGGAAATAAAGTCTCTGAAGGAATTACTATGAACTGAAGCCAGTTGATGTGGTCGATGGCACATAATGGAAGAGAAAAATATGAAATCACCACATTAATAGTACTCAGAGGTATCTCAACCGTGAGAAGAGGCTTAAAAGAGCAAAGGGGTAGTGATAGCGGGCTTCGGGAGAAATTCCCACAAAGATATGTCCACGTTAAATACCGCAGTGTCAGTACAGATGCGTGAAATGTACAGACCGTCGTGAAACTGGAGAACGTGGAAAGTCAGAATTAGATAAGATACAACAAATCAGATTTTCTGGAGTCCTTTGAAAATAGGTTGACAGCTAGTGGAAAATTCGGCAGTCATGGAGTCAGATTAACTCTTCGTATTGGTCAAAAGGGTGTAAGAGTGGATTCGCTATCATAACAAGAGGCAAGTGACCAAAAACATTAAGAAGCGCTTACAGTTACAGTGATCAATCGGAAGGTAAAGATCCGACGGTACAATTAGTGAAATACCAATTACTGAAATCTACTTCTCTACTACAGCTCATGATGAACTAGTGGAATCCAGTCTTAAGACATCGAAGAACTAATTACAGTAAACAAAGAGAATGATGAGTTATAGTAACGAGCCATTTTTACGATTCCATCGGATTTCATTCCAGCAAGAAAACAGCAAAATTGTGAAAATGGCTCACTGATTTTCGCACCCAAAATAAAATAGTTGTTACTATTATGTTCTTTGGTGTCCTTTGTATATGAAAATTACTATTATGTTCATCGAAGTCCTTTGTAAATGAATATAGAAATGTAATCCTCTAAAATGTAAAGGACATCAGATACAGCATATTCCTTTTAAACAACTACGCAGGAATTTAATTACAATATGGCACAGCTATCCACGACCAGAAACGGATAATCACCGCACTATATACCAGCTGAGTGTAAAATTAGATTCACGAAAGCAAAAAGAATAGCACACACTGGTTGACGGTTAGAAATATAAAGCAGAATGGAACAGTTCTTTGAAAAACGTGGAAGCAATAATTCGTACTGCTCAACATGATACTTGAAATGAAATTAAGATTTAATTAAGTTTGTTCAAATAGGTATTAGATTGCAGAAAAGCAGAACCAGAGAACGTTGGATGATGTAAGAATTATTACATTTAATTCGTGAAACTGAATTCAGTTAACTTTAATTAACTACAAAAATTAAAGATGTTCTACAACACAAAAGAACAAAATATAAACTGAACCAAAATCCAGACAATGTAAAGAAAACTTCGCCAAAGAAATTATGATTGCAAAAAATGAAGGGTATGAAATCATAATAAAGAAACTGTAGAAGATTTAGATCTCTTCACAAGAAATAAAAGATAAATTTGGAAAGCTATTTATAGAAAACGAAGAAAAAATCTGTGAGAAGAATGCACAGAATATCTCCACAGGACCAAATATTACGCAACGTTATAGGAAATAATAATGAAAGTGTAGGAGGAAAGCTATGTGCATAATAATAGAAACCTTGGACTACAGCCATCGTACCCATTCCTTGAGAAGTCCAGTACCCATAGTCTGCTTGTATCTGATTTTTTTCCCAGTTTTCATCTGTTGACTTCATTTTTTTCATATATTTTCTCTTAATTTGGTGGTATATAAATTTCTATTACATACTTCCAAAGTAGCAAAATTAATTGTCTCATGTGCTGGAAATTTTAACTTCAAATTCGAAAATGATGAGTGATGCATGTATTACTGAAGTTACGTGGTTGAAGAAATGAGCTTATTCCATTCACGTTAGCAACGCCAAGAAACAAGTTCTTTCAGAGATGGTTCCAGATATCTAGAGTAAAAACAGCACCTGATTAGATTTAACTCCCTTGTTAGAAGCCAGAAGTAAAGAAGGGTCATGCGTTACGTGGGGCTCTAGTGAGGACCTCATTTCAATAACCATGATATGAGCGAACGCTGATGTGCTGCGATATTTGAACACAACGATGGTATCTTTGCATAGCAGTGGGTTACCTGGATCAAACTCCTTGCCTTCTGATTTCCGTTGAGATAATTTGTACAGAACAATAACCCAACTGTAACAGCAGTGGGACTAGTTGAATTCAAAGGGTGTGGAAGAGAGAGCTTCCCCATTGACAGCATTATAGGGAAGTTTTCGGACGATCCTTTCAGGCTGAGCAATTTCAATTGTACTTCACAATGCAAATTTGTGTTTCTGAAACTGCATGTGTAATAACTTCATAGGAAGGAGGGATATCTGCCGTACTGGTAATACACTCTTTTTCACAAAACGACTTATTCTCCTGCAGCAGGAGTAATAAAACTACATTGGTGAAATTCATTATGAATGAGGACGTACAATGTTCTTGAACTTATTCAGAACTGCTTAAACATGTAAAAGGAAGAAAAAAATGGTAGGCGTTGTCCTCTACAGAACAAGGTCAAAGAACAGTGACAATAGAGGCTAGGATGTAAAATGAGTATTGCTATTTTAGAACATTTTCGTTTGAAAAAAACTTACAGCATGACAGAGTTTCACACTAGCATGGGGATAAAGCTGTCTGTTGTTGATTACAAGAAACATTACTACTACGAGGGTGAACCTAATCTAACCTAACCTAACTTCCGCCATGGTTACCGCGAAGTGGACAACCTAGCACGAAACAGAATTAAAGAAATAAGCGATTCCGTCATCACTACGATGACTTTCTTCAGCAGTGCCTAGTGTATCTGTCGCCAACATAAAATTTCCCAAATTCAGCATAGGAAACCTTCTTTCGTTTGGCTAAGAAATCATCTTATTGTATGTCTTGTAACTTCTACGTTCTCAGTGATCCACGAACCTTCGTGAACGTCGGTTTGCAGTAGCCGAGCAGGCTTATCAGTTGCTTTTATCAGGCTCATCGGAATAGTGTGTCAGGAGCTCTGGATTTTTTTCAAAGCAAAACTGGCTGTCTGATATTGACATTCGTCGACAATCACTAGATTATTCACCTTTACGTTGTATGCCGAAATAGCTGCAGTATACTAAAAGTTTCTGCATCCATCACATTTGCTTTCCAAACTTGAATTTATCACAAATTGCCGTCTCTCATCTTTACTATCGGCTGCCTTCGACACCTTACTTTATAACTGAACATGATATACTTATTTTCCACCTGTTAAATTCATTGCCTCTGTGTCCTGATCCTGATAAAGGTCTGTGGTCCTAAACATTGGCAGCAAACTTGTCTTTTTTCATAAGCTTCTTGTCTTCTTCAAGGTTGGTAGCTTTCAGGTAAGAGTCGGAGAACCTGTTAGGTCTCTCTCTCTCTCACTTCCTCTTTCACGCACCCCCCCCCCCCCCCACCCCCCCACACACCCACACCCACACAACCATGCCCGCGCGGTAGCGCTCTTCTATGTGTGTTTTTGTGTCTTTAAAAGGTCATCTAGGTGTCTTAGTGCGACAGATACCTTTACTAACGAAAACATCCTCTTATTGCTGCTGCGACGATCGGTGAGTACGCCGTGTGTAAAGGGCAAAATTGACAGGGCTACGATAGCATCGGTGTACGTTGCTTAGCAACGGTGGGGTGCAGTCTTTAGCCACAAAAGCTGCCAAGTATGGACGTATTCTGCCACCGTGGTTCCTCTGACTGCGGTGGTCTGTTTCGGTACACCTGACAAGGTAGGAAAACTTCTGTAATTACTTTCTGGAGTCCGATACTTTAATCATACGGTCTATCGAATTCATTACGTCTCTGTAGTTTGGACCGGTATTGTATTTTTCAGTCGATGGCATTTATGACACACAGACTGTTTTTATTAACTTCTAGTGAATTTAACTCCGTTTTGTATATTACGAAATATTAAGGTCTTTCTTTTCAAATGCTCCCATCGGTAGTGTAATATACCTCTAAATATATTTCAGTTTCTTTGCCTTTTTGTGGATTATCGAATATGTTTTCATACAGTACCGAACTAGCACCTCTTACAGAGAGTTTTGGATGAATAACGCAGCGCTTGATGCTGTACGGGAAGATATATGTAAACGATAAGAGATGTGCCTTACAGTAATGTCTTGTAATTCGTCCTGTAGGTAATTGGATTTATGGGTGGTATTATTCGTAACATCGAATGTTTTGCACATCGTCAGGTTAGCTGTTACTAATTATACTTGTAGAATAGCAAGAACATACCATTGAGGATTATATTATTTATGTCAAGCTCAAAAACAAGTAAATACAGAAAAATAGAAAAAGCTAGAGAGTGAGTCAGTACTGTTAGGGAAACACCTACATATGGTGCTGTGTTAGCAGCAAATCCAATGTTTTTTCAGTTATGGATTAAGACAAGTTCCATGATGCTGTTTGTTGGTGAAATGGAAAAATCTTCGACTGTGAAAGATAATTTATTAATTGCTCTAGTGACTTGCCGGGGTAGGTGCGTTCAGTATGGTAATTGAGAAAATGGTGATAAGAAACAATCTTAATATGAGAGTGGATAATGCCATATAAATAACTTAAGTTACGGACTGGATCTGGCGAAGAAACATCAGCCATTAAGACTTAAATATTAAATTAAACGACAGTAATGGTAATATGGAAGTCACTTAACCGGTGCTGAAATAAAAAAAATGCAACATATATATATATATATATATTACACACGCCAAGTTCCATTTCCACAGTCTGACACTGTGTTTGGGAACACTGTTTATAACTTTCAGGTTCGTCAGTGTAAACGAAGAACGCTGCATTTCAGAGCAAATACATATAAAGCCTCCAAAAATACTGAATAAATTCTTTGAGGTGAAGTATGTATGTAAAAGTAAGTGTTTTATCAGTTACATTACATGCTGCCACAACTTAAAAAAATTTCAGTGTGGTACATGTTAACACCACTTCTTATGCTTCTTAACAGCTCTCAGGTACAAATTTTCAGAGACGAATTTAGGAACTTAGGAGAGCGTCTTGCACTCCGCTATTAAAGATAACATTAATTTAACCGTAAAGCACGTTTATTATTTTAAATAGTAATTCAGTCAACCTTCTAGGCGTTTATGGAACGGGAGAAACAATTCTTCTCACCTCTCCTGGTTTCTAGCCATTCAAAGAACTAAGGATGCGAATGTAGATGAAATGTAAATCATTACGTTAGCTTTTCTCTCTGGGAACGTAGTAGAATTGCAGTCGTTTACGGCAGGTAAACTTGCAGTAGCGTCTCGCGGCTTGATTGAGTGTATGAGATACGAAATGAGAAGTAGGAAAGTTGGGCTCGGGCTGCACGAAGATTGCCTTTTTCCAGCTAGTTTTGCGGTCCATGCGAACTTTGCTCAGTTGGTAGGCGGCACGCAGTTCGGTCAGCTCGTTAAAAGTTTTACGCGTGTTGGCCGATGACATGACGCTTTCAACTGCGAATCGCTGAGAGCGAGGTGTGCTCGTTCTATCGCCGCTTCGTGCCTCATTGCCTTTGATGGTGTTATCTAAACCCCTGTTACTGGCTCTTCTGTCGAGTTTCTCCAGTAACGGAAAGTGTATTCACGTATCTCAGAAACTACTGTCTCATGGTACGCGGGAATGAATGTGAACTGTGTGATACGACGGGAAATTGGGTGAGATGTTGGTTTAACAGGCACTTGTAAACACAACCATTAAAACTCGCCGTTAAACGTAGCACCTCCCATCCTCAATTCGCGAATTATGTGAAAAAGGAAAAGTTCTTAGTCCTGCACAAACAAATGCGATCGTCGATGTACGAGAGATATAACGTGAAATCTCCAAAAACTCTACTGATTTGCATAACAATTTAATTTAATGTTGCTCTAGACCATACAATATAATCAAAAGAATTTTTCATTCTACAACGTACTGAATGCTGACTTGAAGCTTCCTGGCAATGGAAACCTATATGAACAATGTGCCGGGCCAGGACGCGAAACCGAAGCTTTTAACCTTCGCGGACCAGTACTTTACTGTCTTAGTTATACAGGCATGACTCACAACTGACGCTCACAGCTTTACTGTACCTCTTTACAACCTTCTCCATTTTACAGGAGTTCTCCCTTATGCCTAAAGAACTAGCACTGCTAGAAGATAGGATACTGCGGAGAAATGGCTTATCCACGAAATTGGAATGAATTTTGATTCTGCAGAAAAGAGTGCGCCGATAGACTTTCAGGCGAGTTTAAATTGTCTGCCGCTCCGGGTGTCGAACGCGGTAGCTCTGCCTTCCGGGGACAAATGTTCTGCGGCAGAACTTCTTTGTAGTTTGCATGGTAGGAGAGGACGCAGTGAGGACGCGTTGTGTGTTGAACCTGAATATCTCCGTAGGTAGAGAATTCGCCCACTTAAGGCAAATGCTACTGGTTCGGGTCATAGTCCGGCACAGAGCTTTAATCTTACGGGAAACTTCAAGACAGAAACGCTAAGATGTGGCTGTTCTGGGTAATGTTTGAATACTGTTTAACTAATTTGACAGGCATTAACACTTGAATATTCTGCTATATTTTGCAAATGTAATATTATCTCGTCTGCTGCAACTGCCTCCCTCCTTCATACATTTCAAGAGAAGAATAAAAAATACACATTTTGTCGCGCTCAAAATAAAGAAACGACCTGTAACTTGAAGTGTTATCTTGTTGACATGATGTCACTTACAAATGTCTTGACCAAGTTCAGTAGTTCTCCAACTGAATCAATTATAGATCGGTGCGCTATTTTTCGTTATTTGAATAATATTTTTACATACTGTCTTGTGCATGTTATCTTTCCATGCGAGGTCAGCAAATAATAATAGTTTTATCTCACGTTTATACTTTCCTGGCATGACTGCACCCCCCCCCCCCCCCCGCCCCCTGCCCCCCATTCCACAGCCACCATTGCACTATAAGTTGGGACTTCATACACATCGCGTTAATTAGTCATGCTGAAATGTCTTTTCGTCTGTGCTAATTTAGCTCACGTAATGTGTGTCACAATGACGGCTAATTTAGCTCACGTAATGTGTGTCATGAAGACGGAAATAGTCGTTGCATATAAATCGAAGACCTGCGATGCATGTCATGAATGTTCAGTTCTTTTTGTCATATCCTTATAATCCCTGTCTTACAGATGGCTGACGATGTAGGTGTTATAATTACGCATTCACACCTTTTTTAAAGAGAAGTGAGTGTAAGATTCCGCTGAAGCTTAAGCAGGCAAACGTAGGTTAGACGACACTCTGTATTTGTTGGCTCGACATGAATCAGCTTGAAATACAGCGTATGACCAAATGTCTCTAAGCATCAGTCTTAGCTCGCTCCGAAGAGTTCAGTCTCGTAGTTAAAGGCATGTAGAACCTCCTTTTCTGGTATGTCAACCTTGATCTGCAATGAAAATATGACACTTGGTTCTGATGTAATGAAGGAACACTGTATTCAATTCTTCCTGAAGCATGTGAACATTATTGTGTGGGATTTTACGCGAACTTCTCTCATACGTAATCAAAAATGGTTCAAATGGCTCTGAGCACTATGGGACTTAACATCTGAGGTCATCAGTCCCCTAGAACTTAGAACTACTTAAACCTAACCAACCTAAGGACATCACACACATCTATGCCCGAGGCAGGATTCGAACCTGCGACCGTAGCGGTCGCGCGGTTCAAGACTGTAGCGCCTTTAACCGCTTGGCCACCCCGGCCGGCCATACGTAATCCACGCTCTGATTATTTCCCTACGTTGTTAATGGTAATTCTGTCGACCTTTGACCATCGAAGTTAATCAGATCCGTGTGAATTTCTTCGTACGGATCTGAGTAGGCCGGTTCGGAGTAGGATTAAATAAAAATCGTTACCATAAAGTGCTAAACATACTTCCTTCTAAAATGGTTTGCTAAAAACCTGATTTTATTCTTTTACAAATTTTTAACAACATGCAGCACGTCCGCAACCATATATGTATAGAAAATAAACAATTTTTTTTCAGTCTTCAGTTGCAAGGTAATTTTTACTCGTTTACCCAGGTTTCGATTCCAGTACTGGAAGAAGATTTCATTACTGGAATCGAAACCTAGGTAAACGAGTAAAAATTACCTTGCAAATGAAGGCTGAAACAAAATTGTTTATTTTCTATGATTTTATTCTATTGTCGTATAAAACTGATGATTAAAGGCCAAACAAACCCACTCTGCCACATCACCTCAGTACTCATCATTGCCGCCGTTGGACGATTACTAAATAAAGATCGTCACCCTTCTTCCAGGTATACACACGCCCGTTAGCGTCTCACATAATTTATTATTGTTAATCACTCCAAACACTTTTATTTCTACTTCCAGTAAACCAATTATGACGATATTTGTACGACTGTAAGCGATGAGAGGCATCATTAACTTTCGTGTAACTGCATGAGACTGAAAAGCGAGTGCCAACGCGTCTCCATGCATCGATCTGTAACTGTCCTCCGTGCCACAGTTGTAACGAAAGTCTCCAGCAGTATCGAAGCAGAACATCCAACGTTTGGATGACACAGCGTACTTCAGTGGTCGGCATACCACATAATTTCATTTATTAGGCCTAAAAGTCGACGGTTGATCTTAACCCTGGCGATACCAATGGTTTTTCAATAACGAATACTACCAGTCAGCGGGTATTTTGTAACCGCCACAAAAAGTAGAAATTTCATTATTAATTGTTAATTTTTATCAACAAAATACTTTCTGAAGATACACTAAATTGCAAGTAGGGTCCAGAAACTTCAAATATTCGGCATAACATTCGTTGTGGAAAACTCACATCTTCTACTAAAGGGGGAGGGGTAATGTGACCACCTAAATTAGGTTTAATTTTTCTATGAAGTTTAATTAAAAAACTAGAATAGTTAAGGAATGTAATAAAATAATTCATTGAAAACAATAATTTTTCCTTCTAAATTTAAAAAATAAAGTATATGAGTAGATTACAATATTTAAAAAAATGTGGGCATGGACCGCTATCCCCCCCTCCCCCCCCCCCCTTTTCGTGGTACAGCTAAGGATAGTGTTTCTCTGTATTTCCTACTTCTATTAAATCTCTCTGACTGGACAGCTGGACATGAACCGCCGCACAAGCATAATCTCTTCATATTAATTTCAGTAGAAAGTACGTGAATACTTTTCTCGCATTATGCACGTATAAAGACTACTTCCATGATGAATTTTTTCTTTCATAATTTCCGAAAAGGAGATCAAATTCGTTTATGTTTCTCCACTACCCTATCACCAGTTGCATTTGGCTCCAGAAGTTCTAGTGTCTTCCATTCAAACATCGTAGCGGCAGTTTTTTCATTTACGTCACGTATTTGAATGATGAAACACCTTTTATATCCCATAGTCCAGGAATATTCCGGTAGTCTTCAATAAAAGCCAAAAGAATGTTATTGTGAGTGGGGGTCACGACGGCAAACGTTTGAAAATCAGCTAACAGGCGACAAGACTGTGCGATTACCGGCACGGTTAACCTGAAGATCTCTAGGTCCCATTGAAATGCCAAAGGTGTTGTGGGGCAACATTCTCAGTGGAATCATATAAACTAAGTAGTGTTAATCATATGACATAATAAAATTTTTAATTTTGTATGTAGGCGGTAACATAGGTGGGTAGGCAAAACTGACCAACATGGTGGGACAAGAAATTCAAATGACATAATGAAGATGTCGTGATGCGTATACAGAATCATGTAACTCAGTGTATACAGAATCATGTGATGCCACACCCGCAAGGAATGAGAATAAAATTTTATAGTTACTGAGATCAATGTAGAAGTGAGAACTATATCAAAACCTTCGAAACAGTCAGAAGGGAGCTGCAGCAGCCCATTACAAATTGTATTGCACGGTGTTTAAAAATGCCATTAGGAAGGCAAAAAGCATGTGGTACTCAAGTAGAGTAGCTCATTCTCACTATAAAATTGAATCTGTTCGGTCAATCGTAAAGGAAGCGTCTGGCTAACAGCACAAGGTCGAGTAAATATAGTCAATACGTAGTGATTAGTATCTTATGTTGCTAATAAGTCAGTTATATCTATATTAACTAACAATAATTTCCTGAATATGGCAGCTGAACTGGATAGAAACTTAGGTTCTACAGGAAGTAATATAACTCTCCTAGAAAATGGCTTTCCAAACTGGTACCTGAAATACACCTCTGTGACACTAACAAGTGGGAGCTAGTCAATAATTAAATCGCTGAAGACTACAGACTCTCATGGATGTGATGCCTTATCTAGCAGGATATCAGAGCACTGTGCTGTATTTGTTTGTACTTAGCCACACAAGTAATTTTTGCTTTAGAAATGGACAGTTTCTTGAACGATTAATGTACTTAATAGTGAAACCACTTAATAAAAAAGGAAACACAAAATGTCGTGTGACGAGGGCCTCCCGTGGGGTAGACCGCTCGCCTGATGCAAGTCTTTCGATTTGACGCCACTTCGGCGACTTGCGCGTCGATGGGGATGAAATGATGAGGATGATAATGACAACACAACACCCAGTCCCTGAGCAGAGAAAATCTCCGACTCAGCCGAGAATCGAATCCGGGCCCTTAGGATTGACAGTCTGTCGAGCAGACCACTTTTTTTTTTGTTTTGGCCAATCATAAATTTAAAGGAACAGGGATTTTTTTTTAATTTATTTTTAATAAAGATCACTCTGTTAAGAGGAACAGGTAGATCATTCCATGGTATAGTATGTGCATGACATATTGAGTGGTGAGAGAACCGTGAGGTTCATTATCAGCTGTCAAATGTGCACACCGACTGCACCCGGCACACACCAACTGCGTGGTGGGTCAAGGGAGACTGGCTGAAGATAGTTGCCAAAGGTTTTCCGATAGTGTGACCATCTATGAACCTCATTGTGAGCTTGCTGCAAGAAATACCAAAAGTCAAGTCACGACTTGGCAGCATCCCCATAGAGGTAAGGGATCGTCCAACCTTTGACCCAGATGATCGACTGTGATTTAGTCGCCGGAAAGTAGTCACTCTCCGGATGTAAGAAGGAAGCAGGTGTAATATGTTGCGGGGTCACACGGAGGTAGCAAGCTACCATCTCTCTTCCTAGGAGCCAGACGTCCTCCACCGCGATACAAGTTAAGCGGTGATGGTCGTCATCCACTTTGCGACATTTCGGACATAGTGGAGCGTCCACTAGTCCAATTGAATGGAGCCGTTGGTTGGTGTTGAACTTGCCACGAGCGACAGAGGACCACAGTGCCCGAACGAAGGTTGGACGGAATTTTCGGTGCAGATGTCTCCAAATCTTCGGCCAATGCAACCTGGGGTGTTTGAGGTCAATGACATTACGACTTATCCGTCGTAGCGGCCAAACATAAAAATCCTTCGCGCATGGCGGTCTCGTGCGCGGAAGCTCGTCTCTGATATAACTAAGTTCCACGATAAATGTTGATACAGGCGCAAAATGTGGCGTAATGTTGCCACCGTAGGTGTGAGGGACGCAAGATCCAGGAGATCCAGTAGGAGGGATGTAAGGGAATCACCCCCGCTACGCCACTGCTTGTACATCGTGGCTAGAAGGAGCGCCGTCGCTCGGCAGTGAACATTCGTAAGTCCGAGTCCCCCCTTGTCCATAGTGGGCGTGAGCGTTGCGTATCGCACCTTGAGGGGCGATCCAATCATCACAAAATAGCCTAGTACTGACTGAAGTCGACGTCAGAGCGTGAGTGGTAGGGGCAGGATCTGCGAAATATGCACCATTCGAGAAACCACATAAGTGTTCAGATACTCGACTCGCTGCAAAGGATCACGGCGTTGTAAGAGATGTTATCGGACCATGGTACGTGTTGTATGTAAAATACGTCGGTAGTTAACTGTCGCAGTATGTTTTACAGATGAGGTAAAGTCTATGCCGAGAAAGTGGGATCGTTGCACATAAGGAAACGGACTGAGTTCCTCCGGCGTAAGGCCCCTTCCAGCCGGCATTGCCGCCGATTTGTTCATGTTCACTGCACTACGCGCCGTCACACTGTGGTCCAACAACAGTTCAAGGACCGTCTTCACCTCTTCCTCAGAACGAACGAGAAGCGGGAGGTCGTCCGCATAGGCACGAAATTTGAAGGTGTAGCCCCGTAGTTCCATCCCAGAAAGAGAATTAGTTAGCCGCCCAATCAATGGTTCCAACGCTGTCGCGAACAGCAGCATCGAAAGAGGGCACCCCTTTAGAATGGATCGTCGAATTTGAATGGGCCCTACTATACGCCCATTAACCTGTACCAAGGATTGTGCGCCCCCATAAATCCTTCTAATGAGACCAGTAAAACGGTCTGGAAATCCCATTTGTTCCATTATAGCGTACAGATAGTTGTGGCGCACCTTATCAAAAGCACTGTCAAAATCAACCGCCACCATCGCCGTTTTAAGCCGGCACTCCTCCGCTAGCGCTATCACATCACGGCATTCGCCAGTAGCTGTTTGCACATTCACCGTTCCACCCGGTGTCGTCTGTTATGGAGAGAGAACGCTACGAATTAAGATACGACATCGGGACACTAGCAACCGTTCAAAGATCTTATAGTCGGCATTAAGCAGGGTGATGGGGCTATTATGTGTGACCGTAATCCCTGGCTTCGGTTTATGTACTGGCACCAAGAGGCCTTCCATAAAAGCCGGTGGAATAGGCGCATCGGAATTTAACATTTCGTTGTACATTTCCGTCCATCGAGGTGCCATTATGTTGACAAATTCTCGGTAAAATTCAGCAGGAAGCCCATCAATGCCTGGGGACCGATTCAACGCACCTTGTGCGATTGCATCATATCCGTCCTCACAGCTAATGTCTTCCAGTAACGTTCCCGCGGCTTCCACCGTCAGTGTACGGAAGATGTGCGTGGCTATACGGTCGGGGTCATCGACAGGGGCTGCTTCTTCCCGATAGATGTGTTGGTAATGGTCGACAAATGCTGAGAATGTCCGCTTGACGCGTCACTCTTCGGTCTTCGCGGTAATTAATTCTCGTAGCAAAACGCGTCGTCGGTGCTTTCGTTCATTCACGACGTGGTGCATTGAAGGAATCTCGTACATTATCGTATCGTGACATCCCTGAACATGTTGCCGAGCTAAAGCCACTAGTTTAGCTTTTATCAAAAATGGTTCAAATGGCTCTGAGCACTATGGGACTTAACATCTATGGTCATCAGTCCCCTAGAACTTAGAACTACTTAAACCTAACTAACCTAAGGACAGCACACAACACCCAGCCAACACGAGGCAGAGAAAATCTCTGACCCCGCCGGGAATCGAACCCGGGAACCCGGGCGTGGGAAGCGAGTACGCTACCGCACGACCACGAGGTGCGGGCTTGCTTTTAACCTTTTGCGTTAGATCCAGATGTCCTGTCCCGGCGGACCATCATCCAGGTCGCGCAGCGCTGCAAAATAAAAGTCGGTCATACGGCGGCGCTATTCTGCCATCTCCGTGATGAGATGAACGTACAGCGAGGCGCCGGTTTAGC
Source organism: Schistocerca americana (assembly GCF_021461395.2). Taxonomy (NCBI): domain Eukaryota; kingdom Metazoa; phylum Arthropoda; class Insecta; order Orthoptera; family Acrididae; genus Schistocerca; species Schistocerca americana. Next base: position 396,691,411 of record NC_060123.1, on the reverse strand, counting down.
ACAAGTCAGTCACCAATCGAGCATCGTCGCATACCTTCCAACCCTTCGCTCGCACATCGTCCATGTCTAAAGAATCCGTTGACGGCATTCAGGATCATGTAGATGTTGAATCTTTAGTTTCCACGTGGCCTTACTTTTCCACACCTCTCTACGGGGAAGAAGCACCGTACAGATGTAAGCGCTGTGATCTGAAAATCCCAATGGCCAGCGTTCCACGTCCTGGATATCATTTGCATGAGCCCGTGAGATATAAATACGATCTAATCTGCTCGCCGAATGACTTGTCACATAGGTGTATCCCGGTGCTTCTCCATGTCGTAATTCCCACGTGTCACTAAGTACAAGATCGTTGACAACGTTTCGCAACTCCTGGGTGATGTTTGCTTGCGGGCATTGGTCTTTCTGGCTGAGAACACAGTTGAAATCTCCACCAATTATTACACATTCATAACGTCCATGGAATAGTGGGGCAATGTTTTCTGCATAAAGTCGCGCCCTTTCCCGCCGCCGATTATTTCCCGACGGTGCATAAAGATTGAAGATTCGTGTTCCAAACGCCGTGAAGGCCATTCCCCTGGCCGACGGAAGATAACACACGTTTTCCACTGGAAATACATCTCGCACGTAAACTGCCACCCCACTCCCATTGTGATCTCCATGTGACGAATAGGATTGGTAGCCTGAGATGTATGGTTAAAGGCGCTGCAGTCTGGAACCGCAAGACCGCTACGGTCGCAGGTTCGAATCCTGCCTCGGGCATGGATGTTTGTGATGTCCTTAGGTTAGTTAGGTTTAACTAGTTCTAAGTTCTAGGGGACTAATGACCTCAGCAGTTGAGTCCCATAGTGCTCAGAGCCATTTGAGCCATTTGAGATGTATGGGAGTGCAGCTATGTGGACTTCCTGCAGCAAAGCAAAATCCACATCAGATGCCCAAATCGTTTCCTTCAGTAGGTGTATTTTGGCCGGTGAACGCACGTCATTTATGTTTAATGTCGCAGTTCGGTTCGCATGGCGTTGAATCCAACTCTGTCCAGGCGCAACAACATCTCCCTGCATCGGCGCTGGGGGCTGAGTTAGAAGACGTTCGCCCGCCCCTCACCCTTCACCTTCAGCAATTATTAGGCCGTCGTAGTGAGTGCCGGCTGCCTCTGTATAACGTCCGACGCCTCCTCAATATCGTCATACCCCGTCTTTTGAGGCAGTGATATATTCGTTTTCATAGCCACAGCATCTACGTCTGGAGATCCAACTGGCTGTGATTCCTCTTCAGAATCACCACGTTCCTGTCCCGTTAATGTGACAGACCGCTGCCGGTCTGATCGAACATTTTCCATTGCCTCATCCTCTTGCGTTGAGGCTGTTGTGTCGTGTTGGTCCACAGGCACATCGTCGTCGGGGCAAGGAGAGTCATCCCGAGGAGATGTCGTGCGACGCCGCCGTTTCCTCCTTTTCGGGGAACGTTGTTTGCGTGACCTTCCTTCCGTGTCCTCAGATTGCAGGGAATCACGTCTGCCCGACAGAAAAACATCCGTAGGAACTGGAAGTGTTTCGAGTCCCATCGTTGTACTTGGCGGTAGTTCGGTCAAAACTGATGTTGTCGTCACAGAGTGCGTTCCAGACGGAACAGCATCCGTAGTGGCTGGAACTGCTTCGTGTACTATCGGTGTGCTTGGTGGGAGTTCAGCCTCAACTGATGTTGTCACCGTAGATTGTATGCTCGATGGAGCAGCATCGTCTGTCATCCCGACGTCTGCTGCAAGGTTTCGGAGAGTGCCATCTTGATCTTCCATCGGGGCTGTGTCCTTTTGGCCATCAGCGGTCGCAGTGAGGGATCTGGCATAGGTGCTCGGTAATACTTTCATCGCTGGAGACGGCTCCCGACAATCTGAAAGCAATTGCGAAATCCACCGTTGCATACAGGTCGACCGGAGCCACAGCCAGAACATGTACGTGGTTGATCATCGTAAATCACCACCGCCCGACAACCACCAATTGTCAGATAGGACGGTACATGCTTCTGAAGATCAATAGTGATCTGTCGCACTCCGTTAAGAACGGAGTACGTGGCGAACTGCGTCCAGCGTTCTGTCGTGTGACCATTTACCGTGCCGTATGGCTTAAAAGCATCGATAACTTCGGCAGTCGGAAGCTCAGATGGCAACTCAAAAACGCGTATTGTCCGTATACCCTGACCAGAATGATCTACAGAAACCGTGCCGACATTCCCGTCGCCATGGCATAATCGGAGACCTGCTTTTGTCGCCTGTAGAATTCTCTCACACACCGCGTCATTTACCATCTTAACATACACCGTGTGACTAATGATGGACAGTTGAATTCCGACACTATCGTTTGGCGGTATCTTGACTTCCACTCGAAGGAATCGTTCCACTGCTAAAGCCTTTGGTCGTTCGTAGTCTCTGCAGAAATTGAATCGTAATGTAGTTATCCTGTACTTGTTCCCCATGATCGTTTTTACTAGGCCGCGCGCAGACTAAGTCCACAAGTAAATAAACACTCGCACACGCCGCACAGGCGGAAGTATCGGACCTCCGCTTCGCACGGCCGCTTGCGCCGAACTGACCACTCAGCTACCGGGGGCGGACGATAAAAAAGGAGAAAGGGGTAATGTAGGTAATTGTAGACATACATCTAAGACATCCCATAATGTTAGCAAAAATTGTTGTAATGGCTATATACAGGGTGAATCACCTAACATTACCGCTGGATATATTTCGTAAACCACATCAAATACTGACGAATCGATTCCACAGACCGAAAGTGAGGTGAGGGGCTAGTGTAATTGGTTAATACAAACCATAAAAAAATGCACGGAAGTATGATTTTTAACACAAACCTACGTTTTTTTAAATAGAACCCCGTTAGTTTCTTAGCACATCTGAACATATAAACAAATACGCAATCAGTGTCGTTTGTTGCATTGTAAAATGTTAATTACATCCGGAGATATTGTAACCTAAAGTTGGCGCTTGAGTACCACTCCTCCGCTGTTCGGTCGTGTGTATCGGAGAGCACCGAATTACGTAGGGATCCAAAGGGAACGGCGATGGACCTTAGGTACAGAAGAGACTGGAACAGCACATTACGTCCACATGCTAACACCTTTTTATTGGTCTTTTTCACTGGCGCACATGTACATTATCATGAGGGGTGAGGTACACCTACACACGTGGTTTCCGTTTTCAATTACGGAGTGGAATAGAGTGTGTCCCGACATGTCAGGCCAATAGATGTTCAATGTGGTGGCCATCATTTGCTGCACACAATTGCAATCTCTGGCGTAATGAATGTCGTACACGCCGCAGTACATCTGGTGTAATGTCGCCGCAGGCTGCCACAATACATTGTTTCATATCTTCTGGGATTGTGGGCACATCACGGTACACATTATCCTTTAACGTACCCCACAGAAAGAAGTCCAGAGGTGTAACATCAGGAGAACGGGCTGGCCAATTTATGCGTCCTCCACGTCCTGTGAAACGCCCGTCGAACATCCTGTCAAGGGTCAGCCTGGTGTTAATTGCGGAATGTGCAGGTGCAGCATGATGCTGATACCACATACGTCGACGCGTTTCCAGTGGGACATTTTCGACCAACGTTGACAGATCATTCTGTAGAAACGCGATGTATGTTGCAGCTGTTTGGGCTCCTGCAGTGAAGTGAGTACCAATGAGGTGGTCGCCAATGATTCCGCACCATACATTTACAGTCCACGTCGCTTACGTCGCTTACGACGTACGTAATTATATTCTGCGGTAATTCTTCCCAGTCAGGAAACGTGTTTTTGGCTCAGAAACAGGGAGATGGAGCAAAATGTGGTGTTAGTCCGCGAATTGCAATCTACATCTACATCTACGTACATAGCCCGCAAGCGACAGTATGATGCATGGCAGAGGATACCCAGAACCAGTAAAAGTCATTTCCTTTCCTTTCTGTTCCACTGTCAAGTAGAACGAGGGGAAAAAACTATTTATATGCGACCGTATGACGCAGCAGAAGAGTCTGGGAAATCTGACATTCACCCCTCAACGTATATTACCTTTAATGATATTTCTTATTAAGCGGTATGAGCTTATTCCCGAGAATTAGCAGCTCTTAGTCAGTTAACACTAGCAGACATCCAGTCCGTAATTGGATCGCACGTCCTTGACTCCTGTGCAAAAAGGCGTGGAGTAGTATGCTTCATCCATTTTCAATAAGCTACCGCAACTATTAAAAATTCTTAACAGTAATCTTGGCAATTTCCAGTTCAAACTGTCCTTCTATTTTGTCGGGGAGTTCGTGGATATAATTTGGCAAAGTGCAGTGTTATGTTGTTTATTATGCTAATATTGACGTACCAGCTTATCTGTATGGGATTCAAACAAATTTCATTTCACCAATAACAAACTCTCATGATGTTAATTTCAGGAACTAACTTGTTTCATGACCATGGAAATTTGCTCTTCATTTTGGTCCTATGGAACTATAAGTGTAGAATAAATAAAACCTTTTAGGCTAGAAACGTATTCCGAAACTTCAATAACTAATGGGTGCCCATATTTGCACGTCAAGTTAATGTGTGATACGACGGCAGCCGAGACATGAGAAAGAGGTCAGGATGATACATACGTATAACGGAATTTTTTTCCCGATATTTACGGGTCGATACATAGTTGCATTTAAGAAAAGAGGACTATTTGTGCCAAAAGGTATGCACTGTCTGAATTTGAACGCTTTCACGCACAGGGACGCACCTGCAAGGTTCGCTGCTGGAAGACGCCAACACTTGGCAACGTTTTGTTCCAGAGTGGTCCTTCCAGAACTATTGCGAACTTTACCGTTATGTTGATCAAAATATCTCTGCGACTTTGGCCTGTCGAGTGTTTTCCTTAGGAGTAAGGGCTTTAATATCACCCAAGGCCAATGGACTCGCATTCGGGAGGACGACGGTTCAATCCCGCGTCCGGTCATCCTGATTTAGGTTTTCCGTGATTTCCCTAAAAATCACTCCAGGCAAATGCTGGGATGGTTCCTTTGAAAGGGCACGGCCGACTTTCTTTCCTAATCCGATGAGACCGATGACCTCGCTGTTTGGCCTCTTCCCCCAAAACAACCCAACAACCCAAGCACCCAAGGCGGGCAGTGGCTCTCACTTTTTGACCGCCGTGAGGAAGTTAACATTATACAGCCAATAAACCGGCAGTTTCGGCGCCATGTTGTAGCAGCTTTTTGAGTGTCGAAACTACAGAAAGTTACTGAACGCTGCCAGCTTTTAATTCAATGGCAGCAAATATACAACCGTAACCAAACTACGAAGTCATTTGTAAAGCCCCTCATACGAGGCTAAACGTTTACCTGTCGTCGTGGCATTATATAACGGAATATCTTTCTCGAGAGCCCCAATTTTACCGTGAATTCAGACAGTGAATTGTTTCTGTTGATGCAGCAGGGACTGTCGACCAAATAACCTGTAAATGTTTAATAATTTAAGCGTGCATATTGTAACGGGACATCCTCATCTAGCATAACTTTTTGTTAACAGTAGTTGTCGACACCAGTATTATTTTTCGAATTTTGGACATGTCAATATTATTTCAGTTGCTTTTCTGAAAACATGCGTATAATTTTATACACAGTATGTTTTATTTCAAGCAAAAATTTATGAGAAGGAACTGCTTTATAAAATGTTTTACTTTCATGTTAAAATTGACGAGTACTAGTTCTGAATGTACAGTTAAAATTATTTTTCTTGGAAACATTTGAAATTACGAATTATTAGCACACTTAAAATTTCTATTATTTACTACGCAATTCTGTACTATTTACTATGTTTATTTCAGGTTTCATTTATGAAATAGTAATCGAAATTAATAATGTGACGAGAACTAATAGGCAATCATTTGTTAATAAAAAGTGTAACGCTTTGGAATATGATTGTTTCCGGCGAGTATGGGAATCGTTCGAACAATGTAATTTCGGAATTGTTGACATGAAAAATCAAAATACTGTATGATGTACTAAAATGTGAGAAAATTCAGTGGAAAATATATCTAGGGAAACAATTTTGCATTAACAATCTTCCAATTTATTTACTACAGTCTAACCGTGAGGACCTGATGTGAGATTTTCAGCTTCAAAGAATAAGACCCTTAGACAAGAAGAACTGGAGCCATCCCAACATGAATAGCTAAGTATTCGCTCTCCTCAAACCTTCATGAAAGACTTTGCTTATTACTAACTTGGACTGGGGATTGTTTAATGGTTCAAATGGCACTGAGCATCTGAGGCCATCAATCCAATAGAACTTAGAACTACTTAAATCTAACTAACCTAAGGATATCAGACAGATCCATGCCCCAGGCAGGATTTGAACCTGCGGCCGTAGCGGTCGCGTGGTTCCAGACTGAAGCGCCTAGAACCACTCGGCCACACCGGCCGGCGCGATTGTTTAATGGACAGGGACTGTTTAATGTGGAAAATACATGGAAGAAGGAAGGAGAGAGGATATTGCAATGTCCACTCATTTAAGTTGTATCACGTTTATTGTTTAACCAGCTTCTTGAATCTGTAACTGTGGGCTTTACTCAAAATCTTTGGGACTTTTCGATCATGGCATTGCCTGGTGAAGGGGGTTATGTTATCGAAGCCAGTAGACGTTTGTATGAAAGTGGGACTATGAACTAAAGCGGTTAATTTAGTATTCAGCAAATAATGAAGGATGAAGGTACACCAGCAGCTTCCATTTTAAGACAGTGATCGTGGACAGGAATCAATGTAAAACAGTTTGTGTAAACTAATATTTCGAGTCGAAAAGCAAAGGAGAATTCTCCACATATGATTATGTTTAAAAAGAAGGGAAATCAGATTTTCACGCCGAATTTCAGTTCAGTGGAGAATAAAAATTAGTTCACTCGCAAACGGTGAAGAAAAAGCTGGCCGTGTCTTTCTGGCATCAGCGATCATACGCTTTGTCAAACATGTGTAGGGGAGCCGCGGAAATATAACAAAGTGTGACCATAGTCCCACGTCTCAACCAGTACTGCCTCCCTCTGCACAATGGGAAACAAATACGCCAAATACACTGCCTGATAAAAAGTGAAACACGTAGAAGGGGGACGGAAGGGAAATGGACCTTCGCGGGCTGAGAAGTTATGTTACATTAATTTAGTGATTATGAAATATGTACGAATCTACAAAGAACGTGGCAGTATAACCTCAGTTACCAATATGACGCCGGCCTCTGTGGCCGATCGGTTCTGGGCGCTTCAGCCCGGAACCGCGCTGCTGCTACAGTCCCAAGTCCGAAACCTGCCTCGGGCATGGATGTGTGTGATGTCCTTAGCTTAGTTAGGTTTAAGTAGTTCTAAGTCTAGGGGACTGATGACCTCAGATGTTAAGTCCCATAGTGTTTAGAGCCATTTGAAACATCTGAACCAAAATGACGTTGCTTCCGCTCTGGCATTAATGCACGCGCTCATTTAATAGCCATTTCGTCCTCCATGAGGCAACCTGGCCCGCAACAGTTGTAATAGGTCCTTCATATCTTTGATACTGTCACTGGGAAGGAGTTGACAGCTAAGCTGGGCCCAAGTAAGTTCCATTGAGAACTAATCTTGGCATCTGGCTAGGCACGGAGGCAGTTCATAGGGACATGTGCCATGTGTAGACGTACATTGTCGTGCAGGAAAAAGGCACCACGTTACTTTCGTATGAAGTACACACAACGACACAAGATGTCCGGGACATGCCGTTATGCCGTTAGAGTTACCTCTGTAACTAAAAGCCATGACGTTCAGTCATATCCAATAGCTTCCGGCATCATGATCCGAGGAGATGATGATGATGTTTCGATTGTGGGGCGCTCAACTGAGCGGTTATCAGCGCCCGTACAAATACCCAACCTTTTCTCAGACCAATCTTGCCACTTGCATGAATGATGATGAAATGAGGAGGACAACACAAACACCCAGTCATCTCGAGGGAGGGAAAAATCCCCGACCCCGCCGGGAATCGAACCCGGGACCCCGTGCTCGGGAAACGAGAACGCAACCGCGAGACCACGAGCTGCGGACATGATCCGAGGAGTAAAACGGTGTTGTGCCTCTACAATACACCGAAACAAGGTTACCTCTCCGCAAGTCTCCACCTTACTCGCCATCGATAGTCGCCTGGTGTAGTGCAGAACCACGATTCATCACTGAACACAGTAAGATGCCATTCATCAGCAGTCCATGCTTCCTGATCATGGCACCACTCCAAACCCAGCAGCTTCTACTGTGGCAGCCTACGTATGCTACGCGAACTCCCTCATATGGCTGCTGCTAGCTGCCGACCAATGGTGTGGGATGATGCAGAATGCTGCACGGAGTCCGTTACTTGTTTGTGGACGGCAAGCACGGATGTGAGGTGAATACCATGTGCTTGGAGCACAAAATGGCAATACTCCCATGTGATGGTCAGACATAGTAGACCATAAAACTGACAACGGGATGCCTGCCGTCATGTTCCTACGCAGGCCATCATCGTTTCACTGCCTCATTCGAATGCCCCACAAATTTGGTCACTGCATGATTCTACCAGCTGCCTAGATAAGGACCCACAAACAGTCCCTCTGAAACTCTGGCGGATGCTAATAACGCTGCCTCTTACAAGTACGCGGGTTCTGCGTGCCCTTGGCAGTGGACACTCATTATCTGACATCCCCTCATATACTCTACCAGGCCTGGTAACAACATTAAATCCGTTGGTCGTTCTACCTGCCACTAGGAATTGCAAATCTGATCATTCACCTAACCGCAGACGGTGTGCACGTTCACGAAGTTATATTGACATTTGACCACGTCTTCTAGGTACTTCACATTTTTTTGTCGGACAGGATGTTTCGGTAAAACAGTCACGACAAAAGATGCGCTTCAGCGTGTTTTGGAGGCACGGCATTACGCAGGATGGCAGTGTCTGTGATGTAGCTTTGGCTGCCCGCGGCGCCGCGCTGGTTGCCGTGTTGCGCGGCCGTAGCTCACACCGCAGCAGGGGCGGCAGCACGGCCTGCCACGGTGTGGTGCTGCCTTATTTGAAAGAACGAGCGAGCAGCAACATTACGCTGCATTAACGGCGCTCTCTCAGACGCCGGACCAGAGTAAAAGGTAGCTCACACCGCGCCACTACACTGCACCCACCCTGGCAACATCTTCTGCCTCTCTTACGTTGTTTGGGAGCGTGTCTATATATCTGCTGATATACGAGTAGAATAAGTTAATGACAAAGTTTATAATATAGATTTCTTCTCCCGTGATTTATTTTCCACGTATCTTAGGCTGGACCCTGTTAGTCTTGTTACGTCGGTCTCGGTGTATTTGCGCCATTTCAGGGTAAAGGTCTTTGGTTAGGGTCATTATCCATGTGTTAGGTGGACGTCCAGGTTTTCTCTTCGATTCTTTTAAGTCAATTACTGTTCTTGTCTTGTCTGCGGTGCATCACATGCATAGGCGATTCTCTCGAGGGTTTGCCGCTATTTTTGCTACATTAAGGGGAGCCGGAACGACCCATCTCCTCCATGTCAATTATAGCAAATAGAAGGAATATTTTTTCTAGAACCATTAAACATATTGCTCTGAAATTTGGACTGCATGTTCAGTGAATATTTCTCTATAATCTTCTAATGCCATGTTAAGAAATATTTGCTGCTTTTGTTTTACAATTTTTTTTAAAAGATGCTTATTTTTTTCTCTAAAATTTTGCACCTTTTCTTCTATAACTCTTGAATTATACAATTTTTTTTTTACAATTTGTTACAAAAATGAAGGAAAAGAAGTAAACAATATTGTGTACAAATTTTATTGTTATACTGTTAGCAGTTTTTGAGAAAATGTTCCACAAAGATGAAAATTTTAAAGTTACTGGAAATGGCATCCAAAGTTTTTTAATACATTCCTGCCGCATGTGATGGATTATCAGTATCCTCTTCTTTTTCCAGTGTTAGTTTCCTTTTCACTGGTGTGTTTCCTTCCCTTTTGCTGCATGATGTAGGCTTTTGTCTCTTCTTCCTGCACCTCTTAGACTTTCTTCATCAATTAGGAGCATTGTGGAAATGGTGTTGTGTCCTGGTTGGAAACCTAAACGTTTCAGCACATCACATTTGATAATGTTTCCTTCATTGTATGTTGCCACTGCATCATACACTCCAAAATGCTTGTATTGGCACAAACACTCTTTTGGGAATCCTAATCCAAATTAAATTATTTACACATTCATTTGGATTTTATGTTTTTCCATGTAAACACTTTTCCAATAAACTTGGCTGTGATAAATCTCTGAATATGGGCTTGATTACATCAGTTACAGCATTTGGCAAACTGTTTTTATGGGCATATTCCTCTCCTGATTGGTACATACACCATGAGTTATCACCTGTGGGGCACAGTGCATGTTGTGGGTGCTCATTTGTTGCTGCAGTATGAGAAAATAATGCCGATTCTACTCTCTTCATATGCTCAATGCTTCTTGTATTTTGCCTAATTGCACACCCATAATGCCTCTGCAATCTATCAATTGCTCCATCTGATAATATCTCTCTTCCTCCAAGGGTCTTACCATCACTAAGCTTCTGGGATCCCAATGTCTGCTTTAGTTTGCGCAAGCGAACCCCCATGTGCTTCTGTACATGTCCGATGCACTCTTGTTTTTTAATGTGAATTTTATTGCCATCAGCTTTGAGTTTCTCTACAGCTTTATATCAATTAGAATCACCATCTCCTAGATAGTTAGGGTATCGTACATTATACCCCTCCTGTGATCTGGAAAATATTGCTTTCACTCCCTCTACTTCCATCGCTCTACTCATGCCGTGAACATTTGCTTCACAACTTTCATTATGTTCGTCCTTGGTATTGCCCTTACATCTACAATGTTTTGAGAGAACAGCAACATCAGTTACTTTGCAACTCTCTCCGCTTGTAGCTGTGCCAACTCCATTTAGACATCTATGACCTCTACGTTGCCATGATCCATCTAAAGCAACAGTTAATTCTCTACAATTCCCATTACCTGTCACAGCCTCTTCAACTGCTTCCTTCATTGCTGCTTGAGCAATTTCTTCAGCAGAAGATCCCACCAATTCATTATAAAATCCAAACTTGGTTGGTGGTTTTGGCAAGTTCATAATTCCACATAACATTGTCCCTGCAGCACTGCCCTTGACAATGCAACACAAGCCATACACTAGCCTAACATTTATATCACACACCTTCTTTCCACTATTACCACTATAAGGAATGCTGTTAGAATTAGAAAACGAATCTTCTGCAGAGCATTTGTTACACTTCAGTAACAGTTTGCATGCCAAACCAATGTTGAAGTTATTTTCAATTCCAGTCCTCTTTCTTTGCAAACTTGGAATAATACGTTATGTTTCAAAATATTAAAGAATAAGGAAATCTTAATTATTTTATTCACTTCATTACTGTCACTTTCATAGTTTTCTTGCTGGAAGAAGTTCTATTACATTCATTTGGAGTAGTTGGTGAAGCAGTCAGAGCAGGAGCTCCCTTCGAAACAACAAAAGATGTTTTCTTCCAGTCATTGTGCCTTTTCTTAAACACTCAATTGCTGAGACGGGGCATACTGATATCCACAAACAGATACGAGCAAAATTCGTCAAATACGAAAAATTGAACACCTAAACAACACAAAGCAAACTCCACAAGTCAACACACACGGTGTAGCATTTATGTTTACCGATAAGAACAGTCACTTGTCACAGACATAAACGTTGGAAAACAAAACACTGTCTAATTCCGCGTCGCCGTTAGATGTGACACACCAAGTCGCTACAATCGTTTACGCGGCGCGTCAACTTTGCAGCGATAAAAGACACACTTAGAAATCACTTAGTTTATTCAGAAAACTCCTAATAATTTTATTATGAAAAAAACCAAAAAACGTTTATTTTGTCATTTTCATCGCTCCGGCTCCCCTTAAACGAGCGTTGGACTCGGTTCTTTCTTCAACCACTCAGTTTACTTGCGGTTTTCAGTCTCTCTCTCCACTGAAACCGTGAATGTTGCTTGGTGTGCAGATGAAACCTCCCTTACTTCTAAACGCAATTAAGTAAAACTATGAGACACACATACTTGCCGTTTACGGCGTCATGTAAAGTAACTGGAATAGTTTCGTGAAAATTTATGCACTTGCATAAGGACTCCGTTCGTAACCCGTTAAAAATGGCTAATCTCAATCCATGTGTGCGCAAGCGTGTCTCGGGGGGCGGGTATTATTGCGTCCACAATTCGGCAGAGATCGGAAAGGCCAAGTTCAGCCAAGACATACACAACGTCTTTCACATAATCCCAGAGGAAGCCCTTTGCTTGATCCATAACGTTGTAACAGTCGCTCTCGGCATGTGTGGTCCTGGAAGGTGAAATCGTGTGAACTCTAGTGTGGTGGAGCATCATCCTGCTGGAAGATCACGTTTGGCTGACATGGAAAACGCTGAGGGACTGCAAACTGTTTGAGAATGTCCAGATAATCGGTACCTGCTCCGTTTGCTCGATGAAGAAATATGATACAACCATGCAATATATCATCAGTACACATAATTCATTCACCTTTTTGTTGTCCTTGACATGTTCCCGAAAACTGTGCTTTAAAACTCACGCTGTTTTCATGTGAGTTAAACAACGATCCCTCGCTATGACTGATAACCAATGTCCACCGGTACATGAGATATGCGTGGTCTTGGTTTAACTATGGCTGTTCCTTCGCGTTTCTATGTCACTATCACATCACCAACAGTCGACTTCGGCAGCTTTTGAGACGTTGAAATGTCCTTCATCATTCAGGTGACATGTAATGAACTGTCCATGTTTGAAGTCAATGAGATCTGCTGACCAACCCATTTTGCTATTATTACTTCTATACTGACAACGTAGCACTTCCACCGCCTTTTATATCGGCTTTAATGTGACCGCACTGTTGACGGAACTTCAAACTCTAAATTTTATTCCTTATAATGGCTGGTCTGCCTTACGTGACATGTAGTGGTCGCTTACGCATTACATACGGGTTTCTGGATAATTTTGAACAGATGGCGTATAATCAGAAATAGGATGACGATCACTTTAAAGTTTTTCACAACTGGCAGTGTCTGGTCATATCAGAGCCGAAGACACGCACGTCCTTCTCGGTATGGGCACACGATAAGACAAAATGCCGGCTAACTCGGAGAACATGTACGATGTTCAGTATTTTTTCTTGAAGTTTAGGTTTGAACGTCCTGCCACAAATGTAGTCAAGAGATACGGAACACTAACTCTGGTTTGACATTTATCGAACAGCAACATGCTTGTCTCTTGGAAGGAGCCGTTACTGCTTTTTCCTGAAATTACGTAGCGAAATCACGGTAATCCTAAATCTTCAGGACCGGGAGAAGATTCGGTTCAAAAATGGCTCTGAGCACTATGGGACTCAACTGCTGTGGTCATAAGTCCCCTAGAACTTAGAACTACTTAAACCTAACTAACCTAAGGACAGCACACAACACCCAGCCATCACGAGGCAGAGAAAATCCCTGACCCCGCCGGGAATCGAACCCGGGAACCCGGGCGTGGGAAGCGAGAACGCTACCGCACGACCACGAGATGCGGGCTGAGAAGATTCGGTCTTAAGTCTGTCGGAAGTGTGACGAGAGATTAAGGGACCAGTCGACCCCGCTCGGTTATGCCTCATAAAGCATTGTAGTTTTTGCAGCCAAGACGTAGTCGCTACATCTACTGTAAGGGATCTTTCGTCCTACCATTTTAATGAGATCTATTTCATACACGTTTTGACATAAATACTAAATTAGGTTTTGCCATTTATTATTGGATCAAGTATTTAAGTGATTTATTCAACGATTCTTACATGAAGTATGGTATAAGAGATGACGAAGATACTCTGCTGGAATTAGAATGCCTCTGTATTGTGACATTCTATAATGAAAAGCACAGGAATCCAGAGAGGCTCGTAAGCACCATGTGACCCTCTGTGGTTGATCAGTGTTAATTACATTTTATTTCTATTATGCTGCCAGTGAAACTGAGTACAGAATTGTTCATTTCGTCTTTTTCTTTTTCAATGTTTATCCTGAAGCTAAATTCTCTTATCTCCTCCTAAAGGAAGAGATAATCTCTTACGCTGTCTATGACTATCAAAGTTCCGTTAGCATTGCAAATGTTAGCTTTGATAAGATCAACAAACTAAATATTAGTCAGCCGCTAAAAGAGGTAACAGGTAGCTGTGGAGTGCTGTAGACGGTGTGGAACTGGTATCAAGCTACATACTGTACTGACGAGTATATGTAGAGTGATTGTATGGATTTAGGACCTATTACACTGTAAAACATCTTTGTCAAAGATCTTTTACCAAAGCTCTTTCGTGAAATTCGAGGGCAATTCGGAAAGTAAGTTCCGATAGGTCGCGAAATGGAAACCACTTTGAAAATCAAAAATGTTTTGTTTTCAACAGTTAGCTACACCTTCCACCTCCTTCTACACATAATCGTCTCTTTGGCTTAGGCATTTGACGTAGAGTTGTGCCAACTTTGCAATACTCTCATCATAGAAGGCAGCCTCGTGGGCTTTCAGCCAATATTCTACGCTAGTCTACAGCTCGCGGACTGTGCCAAAATGTTGTTTTCAAGGCCAGCGGTTCACGTGAGCAGAGACGTAACTCAGTAGGAGCCAGATGCGGGCTGTGCTGTCGGAGATCAACCACTTCCCACAGAAAACGCTGGAGGAGCATCTTCATTGGCCCTGTGGAGTCCGGCCGTGAATGGTCAAGAAGAAGAAACCGTTTTGCTGTTGTAGTACGTGGGCTGCGTGACAGGCTAGATGTCTCACCAGGCCCTCACACTAAGCAAGAGACGGTATTTACTAGGCATCTTTATGTGGTCACTCTTCACTCAGAACTGAACAGAGCGACGTGTCGCAATCGACGAGCAAAATAAAGAGATACTGCCCAACTCCTCGTACGTGCAAAGATTCATCGGATTTTCACTGTGGTTTCCATTTCGCAACAGATCGAAACTTACTTCCCGAAAAGTCCTCATGTTTGACAGTATATTGCGGATGCTTTTACAAAAGACATCTCTTGTCAAAAAGATCTTTGATAAAAGCTGTAGCGTGGGTCTATCTTTCATCAAAGTTCGCCATTGTATACTTGTCGCTTAACTTGCTTTAGTGCGTTTAACTTATTAACCGACATCGAAGTATATTTGGTGCGTTGCTAAGCTGCAGTGATCATTGCAAAGTAAGAAAAATACAAAGTTCCTCATAACTCAAAGCACGCTGATTACAAAATCGGCAATATACGATAATAATGTTGAAAAGAAATAGCTGCAGCAAACAGCTGTATTCGAAATGGTTACACTGCGGGTGATGTAAACAAGAAATTGAATGGAGTAAGGAGTCAATAGGTATGTGGAATGTCAAATGTTGTCAGTAAAATGTAGGCTACATGAGTGAAATACAGAGTAAAAATATTTGTACTCTTAATAACGTAACCTTAATGAATTACTCCTTAAATGATTTATATTTTGGCTCACAGATTTCTGAAATAATACGTGAGATGTTACACTGTGAGATTCGAGTTCTATATTGCAAGCTGGAATAGCTTTCGCTTGACGCTAAAAATCTTAACCTAACCGGGAGACGATCTTCAGTAAAATTGGCATTCGTGGTTTAAAAAGTGCACGCAGCACCAGTTTCACAGTCTTTCATGATTAACACGGTGTGTTCCAAGAATTTATTAAGGTTATCTTGTGCAAAATTTTACGTAGGTGCCAGGATCTTGTGTAATGTTTCGGAAAATCTGTCCGATTTTCCTTATTGCAGTAAATCATAAAAAGAGACCTGCAGAGCACGATAGGCAAGACTATACACATGTAAACATCACATAATGTATCTATGAAAATATTGTTCTTGATGATGAGAATAAATGCTCGAAATATGTGAAACATGAAAACATACGTAACTATTGCAGTGTTTCATTTTTTTAATCATGAATGACGCAGTTACAGCCCTTCCAGGAACAACGATTAAGATGAAAGAAATTAAGAAATGATATTTCTTAAATGAATATCGTGTTTGGAAACACAAGGGGCTACTTTCATAAGTACAAATTTAAATGTTTATTCGCCCATTCTCAAAAGATACTCGTTATTTTATATATCTATGCATGGTAGCCCATGGAGCTAATTCTGGCGAAGACTTATAGCTTCCCTTCTCACCATCCATAGCTGTTTCCATTTCTCTTTCTTTTGAAATACTTGACAAAATCTTTGAAAAAGATCTTTGTCAAAGATCTATTGCAGTGCAATACGGGTCTCAGCGATAAATCGTGGCTCGGCGTGGAGACTTGACAGAATGGCGCCCACGACCGCACCCTGGCTGAAGTTGCCTGATTGGTTAGTGTATCAACAGAAACTCTCCAATGGATCTACAGTGAGTGGAATAACGTTCGCAGCCCTGTAACGCACCGTGGTAACGGTGATCGTACAAATAGCCGAACCCACGGGGACCGAACAGACATGTCACGACTCGCCGGTCACAGTGTGACAGTTGGTATCGAACTCGATAGAAATTGCTGCTTCCATTTCAACTACTTCCCGAGCGAACGTTGCGAAGGGAACTGCATGTAGCGTACATTTGGAGTAGGAGACTTCGCAAAAGGCCTCATATAAAGCTGCACGTCATCAGTTGATCAAACAATGTAGAAAACAGGCAGCAGCTGATTGGAGGCGAGTGGTCTGGCTTGGCGAGTTGCGATTTTGCCTCTTTTCATGTGATGCAAGGCGCTGAGTGTGTCGACGCCCGAATTAGCGTTTAATTCGCAAAATGTAGAACGTCGGATGTTTTGACGGAGGGGGAGGGGGAAGGGAGGGGAGGGGTAAGGGAGGGGAGGGTTTGCGAAACTTGTTCAGGTTACGGTGAACATGAACCAGCATGTCCATTGCATCATTCTCACTGACCAAGTATGCATCTTCATGATGTGAATGCAGTGGCAGTTCCCATATTTCAAGATAGCAGCTTGTGACAAAACGAATTTAGAGTCGTCTCGACATAACTGTGCGTTCTTTGACTGCTCTGGGAGATGTCTCATCGGAACTTCAACAGATGAAACAGCATATCACTTTGTTACGGAATGATAGAAAGATTTACTCAACTTGATACAATCATCAGCCACAGGAGTGCTTGAATATTTACAACTCGCACAGAGTGTTAATGCAACACTTGATGCATATAATCATAAACTCTTCTCTTCAAGTACAATGTTCCACAGTTACAAAAGTAGATTTTCATCTGAGACTGGAATAACTATTTAGTCCTACTCGATGATGTTGACTTTTGCAGCTAAGGTCACCAACTGGGACACAGCGCTTACACGCACGGCTCTCTACTGACCTCCGTGCGAGGACTCGGCAGTGCTAAGAAAGAGGGTTTGGCTTCTTCAGCCTCCGGTATTCCTCGTTGCAGATTGCGGCGAGACTTCAATAATATATGTGGTATCGATGTGCGTTGCCGACTTTGGCGTGGCGACCTTTGGAAGATATCACAACAACAGCCTTCATCACTGTGCTACAAGCATAATTAGCTTACTCGACGAAGACTCGGCCATCGTGTCGCATCTTAAATAGCTCTCTAAATCTTTCAATCTTAATATTATAGAAAATGCCTGGGACTGCTTATGACAGCGTCTGAAACGTAGGATTCTTCATTCTCGCATTTTGGTAGCTTTTCCGCATGTAACCATCAGTGAGTGGCTTCTGCTGAATATGGCATACCTGAAGAAACTTAAGGACTCTCTTTCCTCACCGAAATGAGGTTACTGTTAATGGCTGCGTTACGCACTGCTAGACTGATACACTGCTTGACAGTTGCTAAGGAGCAACACCCAGTTGGTATGGAACAACTGACAGTTCCTGCGGAACACCATCCAACAATAGTAAAAAGAAATTCAGAGGTTGGGACGTGCTAGCTGCAGCGAAGCCTGTGTACGAACGCTATGTATGCTTTCGATAGTTCATACAGTACGGTGTGTGACCAAGGTTACTCTGTAACCTATTAGTGAGACATAGTATGGCAACATGCTCACAAGACATCTTTTGAGTGGGACGAGCAGGTGGACGGCTAAAAGCCGATCAAAGTATAACTACTGTGGCCACAGTAATGGATGTGTCCAAAAGCGTCATCTCGCGAATAAAAATGCAGATGAAGGAGGAAAAGCTATACGAAAGCATGCCGATGGTCGTAGATGGATCACCACACCGCAAGAGCATCGATACGTAGCCCTGGTGGTGAAAAGGAACAGACATCTGACTCGTAGGCAGATTCTTGCAGACCTTGCAACCGCTACCGGTACACGTGTGTCTGTCAACACCATTACGCGGCCATTAAATGAGGTCAGTTTGTATGCTCGGACTACTGTTAAATGCGTCCCACTTCAACCACGCACTCGTCGAGAAAAGATGTGTTTGTGTAGGGAGCGTCTTACTTCAGGTCAGCAACATTGCTCCCGAGTGAAATCTCCGAAGAATACCGTTCACTGTGGGATGTGTTTCCAGCCACCAGTTAGTGTGGAGAGAGTGGGGAACACGTTACACAGCACACAATGTCCATGAACATCACCGGTGTAACCGAAGCGTTCTAGTGTGGCCAGAAATTATGCACAAAAGCCGAACATCGCTGCTTGTCTTTGCGCAAGGTACCGTTACAACACAGCGGTTTGCAGAGAGATCGCTATGCATCATATCTGTCTGTTTAGAGATGCGGTAGGTCCCGTCATTCTGTTTAAGGACTACAGCGCCCGCCCAGACAGGACGCTGAGGTGTCGGACACACTGGAAAGTGAACATATTGAACGTATGAAATGCCTTACGTACTCCCGACACTTAAATCACATAGAGAATGTTGGGGGGGATCATGTCAGATGTGTTTCCCAACGAACGCCGCATGTCCGAACCGCGCAGGAAATGAAAAGCATCTTGAGAAACGGATGCGACAATATCGGTCAAGGACTCCTCAACACATTGGAGGCAGCACGAGTAACAGATGCATAATGTGCATTGGTGTTGTAGGAGTTCATATTCCTTATTGAGTGTCCGATATTGACCTTTATGTTGGAAATCTGACCTACGTCAATGGTGAACTTTATATATGTCTGTTATCCTGATCCCATATGGTGAAATCTGTACCATTTTGCGTTACAAATGTACCAGTCCACATTTACCGAGTCGTCTAACATTGCCTGCAATTATTCATGTCCAACAAAGTTTCACTTCAGTATCAATTGTCAAGCAGTGTATTTCCTGGGCGTGACTAAATTTTTTTCCGGGGTGCTTACGTTGACAGCAAGTATAGAAATGAAAAGGAGTTGATGTATGAATTTTGGTAAGGACCGAAATGCCATCGTGCATAATTTAAAATGCAGTTACTTTTGTGAATGAAGGCATTCATTTGTGAAAGAAGAAAATAATAACATAAATGAGCCTAAAATGTATTAATTGTACCGTAGGTTCAACGTTTCTTTATTTAAGTATAATCGATGCTAGGTCTTCACTGATAGAGCTACGCAGTTTAATTTCAGTCTAGATTCTTGTTCCTATATATTATCCCTCTGTCAAGTGATTGTTGTTGTTGTTGTTGTGGTCTTCAGTCCTGAGACTGGTTTGATGCAGCTCTCCATGCTACTCTATCCTGTGCAAGCTTTTTCATCTCCCAGTACCTACTGCAACCTACATCCTTCTGAATCTGCTTAGTGTATTCATCTCGTGGTCTCCCTCTACGATTTTTACCCTCCATGCTGCCCTCCAATACTAAATTGGTGATCCCTTGATGCCTCAGAACATGCCCTACCAACCGATCCCTTCTTCTGGTCAAATTGTGCCACAAACTTCTCTTCTCCCCAATCCTATTCAATACTTCCTCATTAGTTACATGATCTACCCATCTAATCTTCAGCATTCTTCTGTAGCACCACATTTCGAAAGCTTCTATTCTCTTCTTGTCTAAACTATTTATCGTCCATGTTTCACTTCCATACATGGCTACACTCCATACGAATACTTTCAGAAATGACTTCCTGACACTTAAATCAATACTGGATGTTAACAAATTTCTCTTCTTCAGAAACGCTTTCCTTGCCATTGCCAGTCTACATTTTATATCCTCTCTACTTCGACCATCATCAGTTATTTTGCTCCCCAAATAGCAAAACTCCTTTACTACTTTAAGTGCCTCATTTCCTAATCTAATTCCCTCAGCATCACCCGACTTAATTAGGCTACATTCCATTATCCTTGTTTTGCTTTTGTTGATGTTCATCTTATATCCTCCTTTCAAGACACTGTCCATTCCATTCAACTGCTCTTCCAAGTCCTTTGCTGTCTCTGACAGAATTACAATGTCATCGGCGAACCTCAAAGTTTTTATTTCTTCTCCATGAATTTTAATACCTACTCCGAATTTTTCTTTTGTTTCCTTTACTGCTTGCTCAATATACAGATTGAACAACATCGGGGAGAGGCTACAACCCTGTCTTACTCCCTTCCAAACCACTGCTTCCCTTTCATGTCCCTCGACTCTTATAACTGCCATCTGGTTTCTGTACAAATTGTAAATAGCCTTTCGCTCCCTGTATTTTACCCCTGCCACCTTTAGAATTTGAAAGAGAGTATTCCAGTCAACATTGTCAAAAGCTTTCTCTAAGTCTACAAATGCTAGAAACGTAGGTTTGCCTTTCCTTAATCTTTCTTCTAAGATAAGTCGTAAGGTCAGTATTGCCTCACGTGTTCCAGTGTTTCTACGGAATCCAAACTGATCTTCCCCGAGGTTGGCTTCTACTAGTTTTTCCATTCGTCTGTAAAGAATTCGTGTTAGTATTTTGCAGCTGTGACTTATTAAGCTGATAGTTCGGTAATTTTCACATCTGTCAACACCTGCTTTCTTTGGGACTGGAATTATTATATTCTTCTTGAAGTCTGAGGGTATTTCGCCTGTTTCATACATCTTGCTCACCAGATGGTAGAGTTTTGTCAGGACTGGCTCTCCCACGGCCGTCAGTAGTTCCAATGGAATATTGTCTACTCCGGGGGCCTTGTTTCGACTCAGGTCTTTCAGTGCTCTGTCAAACTCTTCACGCAGTATCGTATCTCCCATTTCATCTTCATCTATATCCTCTTCCATTTCCATAATATTGTCCTCAAGTACATCGCCCTTGTATAGACTCTCTATATACTCCTTCCACCTTTCTGCTTTCCCTTCTTTGCTTAGCACTGGGTTTCCATCTGAGCTCTTGATATTCATACAAGTCGTTCTCTTATCTCCAAAGGTCTCTTTAATTTTCCTGTAGGCGGTATCTATCTTACCCCTAGTGAGATAGGCCTCTACATCCTTACATTTGTCCTCTAGCCATCCCTGCTTAGCCATTTTGCACTTCCTGTCGATCTCATTTTTGAGACGTTTGTATTCCTTTTTGCCTGTTTCACTTACTGCATTTTTATATTTTCTCCTTTCATCAATTAAATTCAATATTTCTTCTGTTACCCAAGGATTTCTACTAGCCCTCGTCTTTTTACCTACTTGATCCTCTGCTGCCTTCACTACTTCATCCCTCAAAGCTACCCATTCTTCTTCTACTGTATTTATTTCCCCCATTCCTGTCAATTGCTCCCTTATGCTCTCCCTGAATCTCTGTACAACCTCTGGTTCTTTTAGTTTATCCAGGTCCCATCTCCTTAAATTCCCACCTTTTTGCAGTTTCTTCAGTTTTAATCTACAGGTCATAACCAATAGATTGTGGTCAGAGTCCACATCTGCTCCTGGAAATGTCTTACAATTTAAAACCTGGTTCCTAAATCTCTGTCTTACCATTATATAATCTATCTGATACCTTTTAGTATCTCCAGGGTTCTTCCACGTATACAACCTTCTTTCATGATTCTTAAACCAAGTGTTAGTTATGATTATGTTGTGCTCTGTGCAAAATTCTACCAGGCGGCTTCCTCTTTCATTTCTGTCCCCCAATCCATATTCACCTACTATGTTTCCTTCTCTCCCTTTTCCTACACTCGAATTCCAGTCACCCATGACTATTAAATTTTCGTCTCCCTTCACAATCTGAATAATTTCTTTTATTTCATCATACATTTCTTCAATTTCTTCGTCATCTGCAGAGCTAGTTGGCATATAAACTTGTACTACTGTAGTAGGTGTGGGCTTCGTATCTATCTTGGCCACAATAATGCGTTCACTATGCTGTTTGTAGTAGCTTACCCGCATTCCTATTTTCCTATTCATTATTAAACCTACTCCTGCATTCCCCCTATTTGATTTTGTGTTTATAACCCTGTAGTCACCTGACCAGAAGTCTTGTTCCTCCTGCCACCGAACTTCACTAATTCCCACTATATCTAACTTCAACCTATCCATTTCCCTTTTTAAATTTTCTAACCTACCTGCCCGATTAAGGGATCTGACATTCCACGCTCCGATCCGTAGAACAAGTGATTAAGTAAAGAAAATATAAATTGAAGGGAACGTGGGAAACTAGGCGTCTCTCCCATGTTTTCACACTATCTGCACTACTGGATATTAAAACTGCTACACCACGAAGATGACGTGCTACAGAAGCGAAATTTTACCGACAGGAAGAAGATGCTGTGATAGGCAAATGATAAGCTCTTCAGAGCATTCACACAACGTTGGCGCCGGTGGCGACACCTACAACGTGATGACATGAGGAAAGTTTCCAACCGATTTCTCATACACAAACAACAGTTGATCGGCGTTTCCTGGTGAAAAGTTGTTGTAATGCCTCGTGTAAGGATTGTAGCCTATCGCCATTGCGGTTTATCGTATCGCGACTTTGCTGCTCGCGTTGGTCGACTTCCAATGACTGTTAGCAGAATATGGAAAGGGTAGGTTCAGGAGGGTAATACGGAACGCCGTACTGGATCCCAACGGCCTCGTATCACTAGCAGTCGAGATAACAGGCATCTTATCCGCATGGCTGTAACGGATCGTGCAGCCACGTCTCGATCCCTGAGTCAACAGATGGGGGCGTTTGCAAGACAACAACCATCTGCACGAACAGTTCGACGACGTTTGCTGCAGCATGGACTATCAGCTCGGAGACCATGGCTGCGGTTGCCCTTCACGCTGCATCACAGACAGGAGTGTCTGCGATAGTGTACTCAACGACGAACCTGGGTTGCACGAATGCCTAAACGTCCTTTTTTAGGATGAATCCAAGTTCTATTTACAGCATCATGATGGTCGCATCCGTGTTTGGCGACATCGCGGAAAACGTGTATTTGTCATCGCCATACTGGCGTACCACCCAGTGTGATGGTATGGGGTGCCATTGGTTACACGTCTCGGTCACCTCTAGTTCGCATTGACGGTACTTTGAACAGTGAACGTTACATTTCAGATGTGTTACGACCCGTGGCTCTACCCTCCATTCGATCCCTGCGAAACCCTACATTTCAGCTGGATAATGCACGACCGCATGATGAAGGTGCTGACCGGGCCTTTCTGGATACAGAAAATATTTTACTGTTGCCCTGGCCAGCACATTCACCAACTGAAAACTTCTGGTCAATGGTGGCCGAGCAATGGCTCGTCACACTACGCCAGTCACTACTCTTGATGGATTGTTGTAACGTGTTGAAGCTGCATGGGCAGTTGCACCTGTACACGCCATCCAAGCTCTGTTTGGCTCAATGCCCAGGCGTATCAAGGCCGTTATTACGGCCAGTGGTGGTTGTTCTGGGTACTGATATTTCAGGATCCATGCACCCAAATTGCGTGAAATAGTAATCACATGTCAGTTCTAGTATAATATATTTGTCCAATGAATACCCGTTTATCAAATGCTTTTTTTCTTGGTGTAGCAATTTTAATAGCCAAGAGTGTAGTAATTGAAACAAAATTTTAGAATAGTGAGGCCTTGTACAAACTTTTCTGTTTGTGTCATTTAAACATCTTGATAGACAGAACCTCTATCTAGAAATTCTGTACAACCCACCCTATTCGTAACAGAAGAAAACATTATTTGCTGTGCAGTTCCAGTCTGTCACATGAAAATGCAGATGCAATCTGATTCGTTTATTTCTTCCGTCGGATGGAATATTGCATCAGCTTTCTGGTGTACATCGAGCACATGATTAATAAAGAATGACATGCGGATGCGCATTAGAGAAAACTTACGCAATAAGGTAACCTGTCAGGCACAAATGCAAACTTCATACCGAAGAGCCCAAAGAATTTATAGGTCGGTGCAGCTAAGCAGTATCTGGTGCGGATACAGAGACAAGGCTCTACTACCCCCCACACTGGATGCTTGCAACCCCCCCCCCTCCCCCCTGTAGGCCGCCACAGCTCCAGCGCTGCGGGGCTGGTACGGAACGACGTGCTGGCCCACGCCCAACTGGGCCCGTGCCACCTCCACTAGTTCTCTAATCTACAGACTTCGCAGACCTTCCCGCAGCCCTGTGACGCTCTCGGCCAGAAGTTGCAGCGCCACAGCAAACTTCGTCACCGAAGGGTCAGTGCGGACTTGCACGACTATACCAGTTCACGCCCTCTTCTGAGAAAGACGTTCTGGTTTGCGGGTCTAATTCAGATACTTAGGGCGAAGGATGAGGTTCAAAGTTGGTTTTCCGGATTTAGGGTTTCCACCGAAGTCATCGTGAATTTTCAGTGACGTGTGAGATGAAGTGACGTGTTGGTCAGAATCCAGAAACAGAATAATACAGATTACTCAACGGTATTATTGAATTACTTACTGCCCCTGTCAGTTTGTTGGCCATTCAGTTTTAAAGTAGCACTGACGACTCCATACCAGTACGAAAATGTGCTCCTATAGTAAAACAAAAAAGGTGAATGTCTCCAGGGCAGAGTTGGGGACGTAAAAGAAGGGAACTGGCCTTTAGATTTATCCGGCAGCTTCAGAGGCATTTACATCAAAACGTCTTGACATATTCGTGCTTTTTTCCTTGTAAGCTTTAGTACCCATGTATAATATAACGCATCGTATTGCCTAAAGTAACATGATGCGTGGTATGGTTCAAATGGTTCAAATGGCTCTGAGCACCATGGGACTTAACAGCTGAGGTCATCAGAACTACTGAAACATAACTAACCTAAGGACATCACACACATCCATGCCCGAGGCAGGATTCGAACCTGCGACCGTAGCGGTCGCGCGTTTCCAGACAGTAGCGCCCATAACCGCTCCGCCACACCGGCCGGCTGATGCATGCTACCATATCGTGTAATATGAGACATGCCATCATGTCATCCAACATGGCATTCGGCATGTCTTGCAAACTGACGCTATATGTTGTTAAAACTTAGAATACACGCATTCCTACTCTGGGATACTTCCGCCGCGAGCGTTTAACCGAGCGGTCTAGGGCGCTGCAGTCATGGACTGTGCGGCTGGTCCCGTCGGACGTTCGAGTCCTCCCTCGGGCATGGGTGTGTGTGTTTGTCCTTAGGATAATTTAGGTTAACTAGTGTGTAAGCTTAGGGACTGATGACCTTAGCAGTTAAGTCCCATACGATTTCACGAACATTTGGACATTCGGATACTTCCTGTTGTGGTTGCATCCTACATTCTAAAACCATACAAGTCTCTGTATACTTGCTAATACACCTTCTCGTCATACATGTAAGAAAGGGTGGGTCTAACAGAGGTCACTGTGCTGGAAGAGTAGCGTTAATCCGTAAAGATGCACGAATATGTTAAGATGTTTAAATATAAATATCTTTGAAGCTGGCAGATAAATTGAAAAGGTCGTAACCTTTTTTTTTTTTTTTTTTACATTCCTAACTCTGCCCAGGATACATTCACGTTTTTGTGCTAAGATAGGAGCAATTTTCAAATGTTTCGTTCAGCTACTCTTATTTAAAATAAACAGCAGATCTCATATGGAAAAAAGTCTTTCGGTGAAAAATATCTGAATTGTTTACCAATCGAAGTTCTGTCTTCTTAAAAAAAATAGAACCAGTATATTTTACCGACTTTCGAAAATTCAGGACTTCAGCCTATAAACTGAAAGTTACAGGTATTTAAGAGAGCGCGGTGCGCTGAGGAAGTGGGGTTAAATCGTAAAATAGCGCGAGTACATCAATATGTTTTGATTCAAATATCTTTGAAGTAGCCAGATAAGACTGGAAGCTAGTTCCCTTCTTTTACATCCATAACTCTTCCCAGCTCATATTTACCATTTTATGATACGATAGAAGCATTTTTCATTGTGATTCCCCGCATTTACTCTACCATAATTTTGACATTAGACAGGTTTAGCTTGGCAACCGATGTAGATTTCGAGGCGACCACTAATCTGGTATAGGTTTTTTTACTATCTTTCGAACTACATTGCTTATATCGTGGCAACTGATAAAGGTTTTACAAAACAACGGTACAACCATTAGTAACATGTATTTATCTACCTTCTTACAGGACTGAGACTGCTGAGTGTTGCGGGTAAAGGAATTCACAAAAAGCGCGTCTTTTGCACATAAAATCCGAATGAAGAGAGTTCCCAGTTTTATCGTAAGAGCGCATTTTTATTTATTTGATTTACTTTAAACCATTTCCGTGCATGTAATTCAAATAAGAAAGAATTTTACGTGATGCATGTAGCTCGACTTCAAACCACCGTATTTCGACAACGGCTAAAGGTTATTGGATAAAAAATTTCATTCTGACATTGTCAGTTTATCTGCCTTTGTGCAACCTTTCAACCAATTTGTACAAGATTAAAGCATAGATGTAGCTTCAAAAAACTCCGTGAAAAACTTTGGACTATCCTATCCCACCAGCGGATAAACATTACTGGAAAGAAAGTCTATTTTTTACTTTGTCCATTTATCTACCTTTGTGGAAAGTCTGAACCGATACGTACAAATTGAAAGCACGGAAGGGATGTGCTTCAGAAACCTCCTGCAAAACCGTGCCTCTTGCTTGTAAATTCCGAAATAAGGAAGAGTTTTTAGACGGTGAAAACTTATCTCAGACCAAGGTCTTACACGTCCTCCGTGCTAGCCGTGCAGTCTAACGCCCTGCTTCCCGAGCGGGAAGTCGTGTCGGTGCCCCGGCACGAATTCGCCCGGCGGATTAGTGTCGAGGCACGGTGTGTCGGCCAGTCTCTCGATTGTTAATAGGTTGTTTTCCATCTGCCTCGGCGAATGCGGGCTGGTTCTTCTCATTCCGCCTCAGTCACACTATGTCGGCGATTGTTGCGAGAGCACTGTCTCCACGTACACACAATACACAAGGTCCGATACACCAGCGGACCGAATGTCAATCATCAGGCTCGTCCCAGTCCGGAGTTATTTAAGACTGACTGTTTTAGCACGTAAAATCCGAACGACGGTGACTGATTTCGAACATAAAATCCGAATGGGGCACGTACAAATAGTGCCATTAGCTGAGCATTAAATTCAGTCTAATTAAAATCTTTTGCAAAAGGATTTAATGGATTCACGTAATTTGCCTGGACGTCAGCTCCACTTCAAACCGTGCTTAATACACTGCAACATAGCTACTGTAAGACAGATGTTCGAATGTCTATACAATTGGCCGCATGTTCCTTGCTCAAGTAGGAACCGAGCACCAAGCACCCTCTTCCCGCCCCCCCCCCCCCCCCCGCCCCCTCTTAAATCGTAACGATAGATTATGGCTCGAATTATTTCTAAAAGGTAAGACCTCTGAACAGAGGAAAGTATTCGATAGCGCCTCAGCATACAAACACTGGAAACAGTCTGATGCAGCTGTTACGTGGAGACAAAACGTAGAAAATTGTGTGGACCTATTGAGAACAGGAACGAAGGATACAATTTAGAATTTTGCCGATGATGTGGTCATTATGAAGGAGATCTAGTTCTGTTGCGCGGGAATGGGGGAAGAAAATATTCGTAACGTTTTCAGGGAAGTGTCCGTGGTCACTTTTGGGAACCGTATTACCAATCGCCTCTGCAGGTTGCGCAAAAAAACAACTGAAATCCTAACGGACGGACCTTCTTAATAGCTTAACGCCCAGTGCGTTAGTTCGTGACACAGGAAGATGATCGTGACTGAGTGGGATCGAGTCCTCACGGAGGAATTGCAACTGTTGGTCTGTCACATGAGCCAGACTGAGTGTGGTTTCTCATTCCTTTTCACAATCTTTCAGGCTAATTATGGGCTCGTTCCCAACACCTGCGGCAGAAAATGAGATATAAAAATACTCAATTTATAATAACGTAAGGAATCAGTTATCGCCGTTTGCAGACATATGGTGCACGCTGCACGTTCTTATATAAAAGTATCCACACACCCCAACGTAGACTGCTGACCTCGCCGTTTAGTTCCATAACCCCTCTCAGTCAATCAACACCTCAACGTAATGTAGTACAGAGCAGTAGATGCATTGAGAGGCAGACTCACCAACATTAAAGGAGGCGACGAGTATAGTTTTGTCAACAGGAAAAACTTAACAGCCAAATGGATCGATCAGCAGATGTCTCCAGAGTAATAAATCCACCACGAACATTTCATCCCTTCTAAAGTTGCCCAAGTCGACAGTCGGTTATGGGATTGTGAAGTGGAAACGTAAAGGAACAATCACAGCTAACGCTAGACCAGGTAGACCTTACGTACTGAAGGACAGGAACCCTTGAGTATAGACGAGGATAGCTGTAAAGGATCACATGAAATCAGAGGAAGGAATCACTCGTGAGTTCCAAAGTGCTACCAGCAGTCCTGGTAGCACAATGAGAGCACGTTGGGAGTTTAATATAATGGACTACAATGGTCGAACAGCTCCTCATAAGCAACACATTTCTGTAGTCAACCCTAAGCCACTCTTGACGTGGTGAAAAAAGAGCGACGCTACCGGACCGTGGACGACTGGAAATGAGTGACCTGGAGTGATGAACCACGCTGTACCTTGCGGCGATGTAATGGAATGGTTTGGGATGGGCGGGTGTCTGGAGAACTTTGCCCGCTATCATGAGTCGTGTCAACAGTGAAATATGGAGCAGGTTTTGTTCCGATACGAGGGTGCCTTTCATGTTAAGATGTGATCCCGTTATTGCGTTTAATAAAATCGCTAAATGCGGAAGGCTATGAACACATTTTAGAGCATTGTGTACTGTGCACAGTAGATTAACAGTTAGTAGATGATAGTCGGATTTATGGATCAATCGTTTGTGGGCAATAACATTCCTGAAGTGGACTGCCCTGCCCATCCCGATGTGGACTCAGTCGAACAGCTTTTAGGAGAGATGGAATGTCGACTTCGCTCCTGACACCAGCTTCTAACATCAGTTCCCTCTCTGACTTCGACTCTTGAGGAGGAATGGGCTACTGTTCCTCCGCAAACGTTCAGACACTTCTTTGAAAGTATCCCGAGGACAGTTAAAGCCGCCCCTTATTAATGTCCACTATTTGGTATCTGGATACTTTACATCAAACAGTGAGCTTACCATGATTAGGTTAACTAACGAGTTGCCAAATAACGACAAGAAGAAGAAGAAACAGCGACCACGTACGACAGGATACAAGCATGAAAAGGCAGACTGGCGACATAACTATTTATACACAGGTGCCCTGTATCGTGCATTCCACTGACCTCAAATCCCCGCCATTGGTGATTTCAGTGGTACGAAGCGAGAGTTCATTGGAGGGCAGGGCGGAGATCTGTTGTGTTTGGCGATGGAAGGTGGTTCTGCCTCGGTGCCAAAGATGGCTGTTTTTTGGGTAGAAGGAGGCCAGCTGAGGACCTTCACCCAACCTGTCTGCATGTGGACACACTGGACCTACAGCTGGTGCTGTGGTCTAGGGTACGATGTTGTATGACTGCAGGAGCACTCTCGTTGTTATCCCACGTACCCTGACTGCAGAGTTGTGCTTCAGTCTAGTGATCGACTTGTTGTGCTTCCATTTATGAACAGCATTCCAGCGGGTGTCTTCCAACAGGATAACGCTCTCCCACATACTGATGTTGTAACCTAACATGTTCTTCGGATAGTCGGCATGTTGCTTTGGCCTACTCGATTACCAGATCTATTTTCAGTCGACCACGAATGAGACATCATAGAGCGACAACGCTAGCATCACCCACATCAGGTATATTGACCGACGTATTGACCAACAAAGTGCAGCAGGCGTGGAATTCCATCCCAAAAACTGACATCCGAAAGCTGTAAAACACTTTTGCGTTCTTGCTGTCAACGTTCTCGCAGTTACAACGGTTACCCATCTACCAGCATTTTACATTTGTAATGGTTTATCTCGCGCTTACATTAACCTGTGATCTTGCAATGTCAATCGCTTGAATATGTCACCTAGACAAATGTATTCGTGAGATTCCATTACTCTACATTTATTATTTTTTCCCGTGAGTGTGCAACATGATGATAAAAGATGCTGAACTGCTACGTAGTCTTCTGCTTGCCTAGGATACTGGCACGTTCAAATCCAGCAAATCGCAGAGACAAATGCATTATAAAAATGCTGGAAAATGCAAATCCCCTCTAAAAATTAACATGGATTCCATGAACAAATATCTTGCGAAACCAAGCTCGCTTTCCCCGCCTGTGAAACCCAGAGCGCTTTAGACGAAGTTTTCCAGATTTGCGCTGTGTTCCTTGAATTACAGAAGGCAGTCGTTACAACTCCGCACTGTAACTTAGTGAGCAAAACAGAAGCTACGCGAGTATTGGACCACATTTGTGATTAGATATCGAATTCAGTATGTTACTGTTAATGGGACGAAAGCGATAGAGGTAAAGGTAATTTCTGACGTACACCAAGGTAGTGTCATAGGGCCACTGATGTTTACAGAACACGTGGAAATGTTGTAATGCATAGCGTCGGAATCTCCATGACATCTTTTGCAGACGCTACTGTTGTTCACTCGTTGTCTCTGAACGTAAATAAATGAAAATACTGCTCGTAGTTGTGTGAAGAGTTACTTTACCCCTTGATTCTGCTATCGGCGAAAAACCAGTAAAAACGTAAGTACTATAAAATATAAGGAAGTAACCTTCCGCAGTGAGCTAACGCGGAATTGCAACATAACATAACATAAAGCTAATTTTAGGCAAAGTAGATGACAGACTGAGAATCACTCTACGAATCTCAAGAAAATGCAATTCATCCAAGAAAGAAATGGCTTACATAAAACTTATTCGACCGATTCTTGAGTGCTGTTCATTAGTCTTGTACCCTTACCATGTTAGAATATACTGATACTGGAGATTCAACGAGGAGCAGGACGTTAGGCTACAGGATCGTTTAGTAAGCACGAAAGCATTAAGAAGGTGCTTCAATTCCGGTGACAGTCTGTACAAGAGGCACTGTGTGTGTCAGGGAGAGGGTTACTGTTAAAAGTGCGGGAATACGTTCTAAGGCGAGTCTAGCAACGTATTACTTCCTCCCACATAATTATCTGAAAATTTCCACCGCCAAAATATCAGAGAAACTAGATCTCATACTGAAGATTATAGACGGTCTTTCTTCCCTCCCACCATTTGATAATGGAACGGAGAAGAACAAAAATCGTAGTGGCACGAGAGTTTCTTTCTCAACACACCACAAGCTGGCTTACGGGGTGTAGATGCAAATGTAGCTGTAGACAAAATATTTTAATCAGCTCCGTCCTGCCACGTGTTTGCTAACTTACTGGTATTATGATGCTCGAAGCATGCTCTTGTAGCACAAGCAAGAAAGGCATCACGTGCACAGCTGTTTCAAGCTCGATACATGCTTCGACCGTTCTGAAGTGGATGGTGACTCGAATCACTTTCTTTACTGGCTTCTATCAGTATAATTTCCAGTTATGGCATTTCTATGTCAAGTCTTTATAGGTGTCCAAATTTGCGACTTTGTGAAAGTTATTATGAAATACTTTACCAACGATCGAAAATTTAAGGTAGTTTACGGTAGTTAGATCACATACGTAAGATGGATTTAGTTTTTTATTATTTTATAGGCTATAAAATCAGAATCCAGCTTCAGGCGAGTTCATTATCTGATTTTACAGCCCTATCAGTCTACCCATGTAAAGGGGCTAATCAAGAACTATCTCTACTTTCGTGTAGTTTATGAACTTAAATACACCACGCAACTGGCAGTAACGCAGCAGAACAACATTCATAATTTACTGCAACTGAAATAGTCATTCTGAGCACCCGGCGGCTTCCAATTGAATACAAAAGTCAGTTTCTCGTCTCTTATTGATGTAGTTATTTAGAATTCCTCACAACAGAAACTGCTTTTAACGTCAGAGGATTCAGTTTTCGAATCAAACACGAGGATCGCGAAGCCTATAGAAGCGGTTTACTTCCCTGAAGCTTTAATCGGTCACTGTATTTGAGCTATAAACTGTTAGAGCGATTTCATGGCTTCATGAACAGTATTTGCGAAAGTTGTACTGCGTAGCTCTTCATATTCCGAAGGGCTTACTGCAGCACGTCAAAAGCCTAAAAGTGCTGCGGTTTTATTTCCTAGATCAGTTTCCTTTTAAATATTAGTTGTCATTAATGATTATTAAGTTTGTGATTAACCCCATTTAGATTGGAATGATCCGTGTTTCTTTACCATCAGCTTTATTACATGCATTTATTATGGCTTTAAATTTGAAGGTTAGGAGAAAAGTTCGCTACTAGTCACCGAAAATTTTAGGAGAAAAACACACCTGCTATTCGACTAGTGTTCTTTTAGGTTGATGTAGTTCTTCTTCTGATGGCAGTTGGTGAAAGTCTGTAAAATAACCATCAACTGCTTTTATTGAATCTTCACTGTTATCAAAATTTTTCCGAAAGCTAATTTATGATTGTTGCTCTGGGAGTCCATTACTGTTGCTCGGATAGCAGGCGAAAATGTGAAAGGCGTAGACTGTTTCTTATGTACGCGGCGAAACTTCCTTATGGTGATCAGATGCGGTCGACTGCAACGTGGAGACATGTATTCCTGCCCTCACAGGCCCATGCAGCTCAACATGCGGCCACTGTCAAATCACACTGTCCAACATATCTGGATGTAGCGCGATACGTCCATCCGGCAAAATGGAGACCCCCAATTAGGCCATTTTCAAGCTCTGTCCGGTGCTGATAATGCTGTCTTATTAAAGTACGTGGTATTCCCATGTCCTTCACGGTGATCACTCAACTTTTGTCACTGTTCACATCTGTTACGTACCCTACCAGTCCTGGAACGTCAGAAAGTCGAACAATTTTAATTGACCCTGGTGGTCATTCTACCTGTCACAGAGAACTGCAACTCTATCGTTTGCTTACCCACCGATCGTGAAAATTATGAGTTTCCATCAATTTAAAAGTTTATTTGTAAATGCTAGTAACACAGGAACATAGTTTATAGTATCAGCGTCAACTGGAGCCCTACACGAAATGAATGCAGGTACACACTCTGTGTTAAAGTGCAGGCTCAGACAGCTTTTATAATGCGAAAACAATAAGGAAGTTCACAAGTAAGTGAGATCTCTGTTACGGACAGGTGCCTAAGTTCCTTACAACCTGAGACTGGACTGATTTAAGAATTCCAGCATTTAAGCACAAAAAGCAGAGAGTTCTGTTTCACCTCTGACATGACAACTAGGTCATGTGACAGCCTTCATCGTTAGAAATACCTACAAGAATCTTAGAAAAAAGTTACAAACAACAATAAGAAAACAAAGTTTCATGGTCATTTCCCCTGCAACCATGACTTCTTAATGTGTGGTTCAATATCATTAGTCGAAGTAGTAAAACAAATAAACCGACTGGACGAGTGATATCGCAGCAAATTTTATTTTAGAAGTGACCATAAATTTTAGTAATTTTATTTTTATTTTTTATGGGTTTTATTAGATACTTGTAGAGTTATTCTGATATGAAGGCTCGCTCCTTCAAAACGCTTCTGTTCTAGTGCTACTGAACTGTGCACAGTGATTGATCTGTATATTAACAATGAGTTTAACGAGGATGACCTCACATGGTTAAAGCGACAACCTCGTTCATTGAAACACAAATGAAAAGATAAAAATCGACTATTCTGGGGAGTTGCGGAATGATATACAGCGACGTACGATAACTAATAAAAAATGCTAAAAGAGGTGGTTTCATGTACACAGACAATGCAATGATGATCTTGGAGAGTTTCACAGCAAGGGAAATGAAATGTCCAACTAAACACACTAACATGCCAGAGAAAGTATCATTTATAATAATTTACACAATAATCCCTACAAACAGCGTCTCATTTTAACATAAAAGGATATAATGGGTGGTTTAGGACAATATGAATTACAAACATTCCAGGAAACTAACGGGAAATATTTGCTTATGACGTTGGCAAACGCTTCTCAAATTCACAAAGTCATGGAGTTAGCAAAGAGGTGCCAATAAATAATATAACACTTCCTAGAAGGTCATCATCATCATCATCATTTAAGACTGATTATGCCTTTCAGCGTTCAGTCTGGAGCATAGCCCCCTTATAAAATTCCTCCATGATCCCCTATTCAGTGCTAACATTGGTGCCTCTTCTGATGTTAAACCTATACCTTCAAAATCATTCTTAACCGAATCCAGGTACCTTCTCCTTGGTCTGCCCCGACTCCTCCTACCCTCTACTGCTGAACCCATGAGTCTCTTGGGTAACCTTGCTTCTCCCATGCGTGTAACATGACCCCACCATCTAAGCCTGTTCGCCCTGACTGTTCCATCTATAGAGTTCATTCCCATTTTTCCTTTGATTTCCTCATTGTGGACACCCTCCTCCCATTGTTCCCATCTATTAGTACCTGCAATCATCCTAGCTACTTTCATATCCGTAACCTCAGCCTTGTTGATAAGTTAACCTGAATCCACCCAGTTTTCGCTCCCATACAACAAAGTTGGTCGAAAGATTGAACGGTGCACAGATAACTTAGTCTTGGTATTGACTTCCTTCTTGCAGTAGAGAGTAGATCGTAGCTGAGCGCTCACTGTATTAGCTTTGCTACAGCTCGCTTCCAGTTCTTTCACTATGTTTCCATCCTGTAAGAATATGCATCCTTAGTACTTGAAACCGTCCACCTGTTCTAACTTTGTTCCTCCTATTTGGCACTCAATCCGTTTATATTTCTTTCCCACTGACATTACTTTCGTTTTGGAGATGCTAATCTTATTACCATAGTCCTTACATTTCTGATCTAGCTCTGAAATATTACTTTGCAAACTTTTAATCGAATCTGCCATCACAACTAAGTCATTCGCATATGCAAGACTGCTTATTTTGTGTTCACATATCTTAATCTCACCCAGCCAGTCTATTGTTTTCAACATATGATCCATAAATAATATGAACAACAGTGGAGAAATGTGGCAGCCTTGTCTTACCCCTGAAACTACTCTGAACCATGAACTCAATTTACCGTCAACTCTAACTGCTGCCTGACTATCCATGTAAAGCCCTTTAATTGCTTGCAAAAGTTTGTCTCCTATTCCATAATCTCGTAGAACAGACAATAACTTCCTCCTAAGAACCCGGTCATATGCCTTTTCTAGATCTATAAAGCATAGATACAATTCCCCATTCCACTCATAACACTTCTCCATTATTTGCCGTAAGCTAAAGATCTGGTCCTGACAACCTCTCAGAGGCCTAAACCCACACTGAATTTCATCCAATTGGTCCTCAACTAATACTCGCACTTTCCTTTCAACAATACCTGAGAAGATTTTACCCACAACGCTGATTAAAGAGATACCTCTGTAGTTGTTACAATCTTTTTTGTTTCCATGTTTAAAGATTGCTGTGATTACTGCTTTTGTCCAGTCTGATGGAACCTGTCCCGACTCCCAGGCCATTTCAATTATCCTGTGTAGCCATTTAAGACCTGACATTCCACTGTATTTGATGAGTTCCGACTTAATTTCATCCACCCCAGCTGCTTTATTGCACTGCAATCTATTGACCACTTTCTCCACTTACTCAAATGTGATCCTATTTCCATCATCATTCCTATCCCATTCTACCTCGAAATCTGAGCGTATTTTCATGTACATTGAGCAACTCTTCAAAATATTCCCTCCATCTGCCCAAGGCATCCACAGGATTCACCAGCAGTTTTCCTGACCTGTCCAAAATACTTGTCATTTCCTTCTTACCTCCCTTTCGAAGACTGCTAATTACACTCCAGAATGGTTTTCCAGCAGCTTTACCCATAGTCTCCAACCTGTTTCCAAAGTATTCCCAAGATTTCTTCTTGGATGCTGCAATTATCTATTTGGCTTTGTTTCTTTCTTCAACATAACTTTCTCTGTCTACCTGAGTTCTAGTATGTAGCCATTTTTGATACGCCTTCTTTTTCCTTTTACAGGCTGCCTTGACTGTGTCATTCCACCAAGCTGTTTGCTTCATCCTACTTTTACACACTACTGTTCCAAGACATTCTTTAGCCACTTCTAGTACTGTGTCCTGTACATTGTACATTCCTTTTCCAATGACTGTAATTGACTACATTCAACTAACTGGTACCTTTCTGAGATTGTTGTTATGTACTTTTGCCTGATTTTCTGATCCTGAAGTTTCTCCACCGTTATCCTCCTACATATGGACCTGACCTCCTGCACTTTCGGCCTCACAATCCCAATTTCACTGCAGATTAAATAATGACCAGTGTCATCAAAGAATCCCCTGAATACACGTGTGTCCCTCACAGCCTTCCTGAATTCCTGATCTGTTATTATATAGTCATGACAGATCTGGTTCCTCTGCCTTCCCAAGTATACCGGAGAATGTTCTTATGTTTAAAAAAGGAGTTTGTGATTACTAAGCCCATACTGGCACAGAAATCCAAGAGTTGTTTCCCGTTCCTGTTGGCCTCCATATCCTCTCCAAATTTACCCATAACCTTTTCATACCCTTCTGTTCGATTTCCAATCCTGGCGTTAAAATCACCCATGAGCAGAACACTGTCCTTGTCCTTTACTCTAACAACAACATCACTGAGTGCATGATAAAAACTATCCATCTTATCTTGATCTGTCCCTTCACAATGCGAATATACTGACACAATCCTAATTTTGTTGCTAGACACTGTCAAATATATCCACATCAGTCGTTCGTTTACATACCTTATTGCAACTACGCTGGGTTCCATTTCTTTCATTGTGCTATTCCTGCTTTGACTCCTGACAGATAGACCTTGTATTCTCCCACTTCCTCTTCTTTCTCACCCCTTACCCGAATGTCACTAACAGCTAAAACGTCCAGCCCCATCTTACTTGCAGCCTCTGCCAGCTCTACCTTCTTCCCAGTGAGCCCCCATTGATATTTTGCCAAGTCGTATCTTAGGAGTCCCTGGTTTGTCAGTTAGAGGTGGGACTCCGTCACCTCCAAAGGTCCGAGGCATTTTGCTCTGATTGTTGCCAGCATCATATTTAAAGTACCAGGGAAGCAGGTTGCTAGCCTTACTTGCCCCGAGTCCCATTGGGTTTTACCCCTAACGGCTGAGGGACTACCCGGTGGATTTGGTAGTCTTTGCCATATGAGCACAAAGGTGACCACGACTCAGAATATGTCCGAGATGCCCAGTTTTATTCCAAAGTAACTGGTATCCCGACTGTCGGGACCACTTACTTGGCCACTCATACGCTGCCCGTGGTTCATGAACTAGGACATGACTACAGGAACCCACACCATGAACCTAGAATGTTAGTAAATAAAATTATGATGCAAAAAGTTAGACTTTACAGAACAATTGGTGTAAATCCAGACTACTTTGTGGCATGTGCACATGTAATGTTCAATCTCAGTGGCTCAGACATACACAGAGAAAAAAACACATAAAAATGTCAATGAAGGTTTTTCTGCAAAATAAGTAAGGAAATTATATTATGGTGTATGAAAGATGTGTAATCTAGTGTTAACGGAATTAGAAGACATTAGCACAAAAGGAAACAATATCAGAGCCTCGTCGAAAAAAGAGAATTTCGTGTCCTTTGGACTATGTCTAGGCCTATACTGAAAAGATAACTAAAATTTAATCTTCTGGAAAAAAGGTTTATCGGAAATTATTTAAAAAAGGCAAAAAATACAATGTAGAAAACTGTAAGAATATATAAATATATATGTGGTCAGTATAGGTAACTACATTCCGATGAAGGAGATCAACCAATAAAACCTGTAAATCTATAGATAGGGTGGAATATGATCTACAAGTGATACATGTGTACATAATGAGCATGCATGTTTAATAAATCTGTAATGAAAACAGTCAATGAAAAAGCACATGATACAAGCAAAGATAAAAGCTACAGTACTATAGAAAATGGGGGATAAGATAGAAGACATTCACAATTATGACCCAGAGTAGCCCAGTTGGTAAACGGAACAGTGTTCGTAGATTTAATATGAGTGACGGAATTGGAACAAATACTGAGGACTCTAAAGTATGGACTGTTTCAGTGAGTGACTGAATAATGAAGGAACGAATTAGGTATACATTACCTGGAAGGATAACGTTTAAAACTTGTTTAAAAATTTGAGTTCAGAATAAACCAACACATTGACTAAAACTAACCACAGTTTTACGCAGTTTTGAAGTGCAAAGAAAATTAGAGAAACATATAGTTGCTCAACATAAGATACAAGATATACTGATATGTAATAAAAAAGCACAAATGAAGAAATACAATATTATTAGAGCAAACTACAACAATATTTCACGAAGGACGATTACTTATAGATTATAGCAATACCCACAGCCAAATAATGAAGCATAGCAGAAAGCAACACATAATCTGCGATGGGAAGGAGAAAATTAAATCCTTTCAGTATGTTCAAGGCACAATGAATTTTTTTATGGCAGTAAACATTGCTCTATAGCTTAAGTTAAGCATCAACGTGTACTGTTCATCAAAGTCTAGCAGTATCTTCACTGGGGAATTACTCTATCACTATCACTCTATCACTATGGGACTTAACATCTGAGGTCATCAGTCCCCTGGATTTAGAATTACTTAAACCTAACCTAAGGACATCACACCCATCCATGCCCGAGGCAGGATTTGGACCTGCGACCGTAGCAGCAGCACGGTTCCGGACCAAAGCGTCTAGAACCGCTCGTCCACAGCGTCCGGCGCATGAACAATACGTCCGGAGGACTTTTGGTTTGAGTAGATTAACGTCGCAACCACATATGCAGACGATCTGAGAGCTTTCATAATATTATTATGGTGCCTTCCTCCCATAGAAAAAGGATTTCCTTGTAAATGAATATTGTTGGCAGCCGCTGGGGCCGAGGGGTTCTAGGCGCTTCAGTCCGGAACCGCGCTGCTGCTACGGTTGCAGGTTCGAATCTTGACTAGGGTATGGATGTGTGTGATGTCCTTAGGTTAGTTAGGTCTAAGTAGTTCTAAGTCTGGGGGACTGATGACCTCAGATGTTAAGTCCCATAGTGCTCGGAGTCATATGAGCCATTTTGAATATTATTATAAATTAGTCATCCAACATAAATGTGAAGTTGCTAGCACTATTTATTTAAAAACTGATTTGGAAATGGGGAAAATATCTGTTTATATGTTCTAACTATGTCGATAGGCATTTATTAAAGGGATCTTTATTATTCTACTCACTCATTGCTGAAGTAATTATACTCTAATATAGAGTGGAAAGTAACTTCTCGTATCTGAATTAATTTAATTACATCCCGTTGTGGCACTGAATATCTAATAATTTCCTTTTGTGAGCAACTCTAAAGGCATCTCCAAGAACTACAAGCAGTGTAACAATAATGAAATATGACCGTTGTTCATTTTGTATTTGTATCTGAGCTGATGTCTTCATGAAGTCGAATCATTCCTGATCGTCACTATTGCTTTCCTAAGCGTTAAAACTTGTTGCAGTATCGGTCGCAACACATGAACGTAATAACAAATGCGAGCGTAGTTCAAAAAGTTGCGTGTGGCTTTCGTTTTCCATGGTGATTACTCTTCTAGTTTCGAATGTCGTTGGGATATCCAACGTGCTGCGGCAGTAATCTCAATTAAGAATAATTGAAATACTGACCTTTCATTTATATTCAAAATATGAACAAAAATATTGTAATGCGTGTTTTACGTACATTATTTTGTGATATTACCGTATACAACAAAAGGCAAGTTCTAGGATCGGCCTTAAGCCGTGAATCTGTGTTATTATTGCTAAGAGTCGCTTTTCAGCAAGGTGTTGTGTTGGAGGTTGCCTGTTTACGAGCGAAGTGTTCTAGTTATAAACCGGACAATACGACAAATGTCCTGCCAAGGGAAGAAATAGTCTATTATGGACTGTTATCGATAAGTTGTTAGACCCACGCTGTGAGGTTTACATTCATTTGCCCGTTGGTTTTGATACTCATTCCTTGTACCGATAGAATGTTCCATTTTCAACCGGTCAGGAATAGAAACAACCACTACAACTAAAAAGTCTTGTCTTGGTGGACAGTTCAGAAACTGCGCTAGGCGGAAACACAGAAATTTGATCTTTTAGGAAGCTACAGTAGCTTCTCACTCCAAGTTCTGGTAGAACATTTGAGTATATTGAGAATAAGATCAGTAGAAATGTGGTTGAAACGGAGATATAATAACGGACGTCTTATTGTATTAAGTATTTCAGCAATAGACAAGCCCAGAACCTAAGCTAACGCTGTAGTAATCACTAAGATCATGACGCACATGCACACACACTTTAACACGCATCTTCAATACCACAACTGAACATGCTTGGAGCTGTTTCTTGTAGTAGCAGTGAACCATTAATGCAGTTTTACAAAGAATTCGTAGGTCACTCTTACGCGTACTTAAAGAAGAAGGACATTCTAGAATTAAAGAGATGGGACCTGGATAAATTGAAAGCAGCAGAAGTTGCTGAGAGTTGCAGAGCGAAAATTAGCTTCGCTGCAGCTGGAGAAAGAAATCTGACAGAAGACGAATGGGAAGCTTTGAGAGATGAGAAATTGAAGGCAGCACGGAAATAGGTAAAAATACAGGTGTGATGGAAATCCTTGGATTGAATCTAATTGACTAAAGAAGAAAATATAATACACGCAGCAAATGGAGAGGCGGAGGGGAATACAAACATCTATAAAATGAGATCAACAGAAAGTTTAAACTGCAAAATGGCTAAGCATGAATGGCTAGAGTGTAAGTGAGTGACAGTAGAAGCATGCATTGCATGGTGATAGATAGATGTCACCTGGAATAATGAATGGACTTCCTCTAAAAAGGGAATCAGCGGTATGAGTGTTAAGAGCCCAGCTACTCAATTGAAGGGAAGACTGGAAGATGGAGGCTATATACAGAATGACTATAGACTGGTAATGTACTTGAGAGCGGTATTATAGACAGAAAAGAGGAAGTAGATGTTGAGGTGGGAGATATGATACTGAGAGAAGAATTTAACAGAAAACTGAAAGACCCTGGCAGAAACAAGGCCCCCTGGGTAGACGACGTTCCCCCTTAAAATCTGAGATCCTTAAGAGAGTCAGCATTGACAAAACTATTCCACCTTGTCTGCAAGATATATGAGAGCGGCGAAGTCCCCGCACGTCTCAAGAGAAGTGTAATAATTCAAATTCCAAAGGAAGCAGATGCTCACAAATTTGGAATGTTAACGAAGTAAAAGTTTTGTATGTCATGGCTTCAAATTACTACCTCGAATTATTTATAGAAGAATTGAAAGACAGGTAGAGGCTGATGTAGCGGATGACCAGTTTGGCTTCCGGAGAAAAGCAGGAACAAACGAGGTCATAGTGACCTTGTGACACAACTTTGGACATAGATTGGAGGAAGGCGTTACATACACTGCCGTTTGTGAAAAGTGCAGCACCGAGAAGGAATTACCTGAATAGCACCACACTTGGTGAAAGTGGCTACGGGTGTGTAAGCAATACGTGATACGTTTCCCAGCGAGATGGGGTACACGTAGTCCGAGCAGAGCCCACTCGTGTCTGTCCGACAGAGTGTAGTCGGTGCACAGCTGTCATGCAAGGTGGAAACAATTCAGTGAGTGCCAGTATGCCTCGTCGACGTCAAAGGGAGCCAAATCGGCATCTGAGCGAGTTCGAAAGAGGCATAATGATCGGTCTCCGGGAAACGGGGTTATCATACTGTGACATTTTGGCTCGCACAGGGCATGCTGCTACGACAGTGATGCGCGTATGGAAGCAGTGGATAGAGGAAGGTCGTACGCAGTGACGAGCGGGAACTGAACCACGGAACATGACCACAACAGGGGATGACCGTCATCTTGGCCGCATGACCACAGCGGACCATACAAGCGTCATTCACAGTGTTGGCTCGTTGCTGGAGCACTGCAACAGGTGTGAACTTGTCTCCATCGTCGGTTCGTCGTCGTCTGCTTCAGGTTGGACTGATTGCACGCATACCATTATGTCGCCTTCCATTGTCCAGAAACGGACAGCAATGAGCACGTGAACACCGTCACTGGGGCGCTGAGTGGCAGCGTGTAACCTTTTCGGATGAGTCCCACTTCCACATGTCCCACAGTGATGGCCGCATACGTGTCCGGCGGTACCGTGGTGAGCACAAACTGGAGGGCTGCACTGTGGAGCAGCGTAGCGGACAAACACCTGGTGTGATAGTTTGGGGCACCATTGGCTGCAGCAACCGATCTCGCCTCGTACGTATTGTGGGCACTTCGAACAGCAACCG
This sequence comes from Schistocerca americana, assembly GCF_021461395.2. Lineage (NCBI taxonomy): Eukaryota > Metazoa > Arthropoda > Insecta > Orthoptera > Acrididae > Schistocerca > Schistocerca americana. The sequence goes on along the minus strand of NC_060123.1, from coordinate 396,648,682 downwards.
GGGGTACCTAACGGAGCTTGTGGAGCCTGAGGTACGCCCCCTGCTTCAAGCGGCTCCACAGGACACATTTCAACAGGATAGTGCCCGGACACATATTGGGAGGAATGTACAGGCCGTTTTTCGAAGAGCGACGGGTATCATTACTTCCGTGGCCTCCACGTTCGCCAGACATGTCGCCCAGCGAAAATGTCTGGGATATGATTGGTCGGCACCTGGTCCGTCACGGTCCTCCAGTTACTGGTGCCACGGATTTGTGCGCTCGGATACAAATTGCGTGGGCGAAATTCCTCAGGAACGAATTCAGAACCTTAGTGATTCAATGCCCCGGCGTATAGCAGCTCTAATTGCAGCGCATGGTGGCCACACGACATACTGAATAGTTGGCTTCCAAGGACATGTACAGATTGGGAAAGGTAATCATTTGTTACTTATCGTGTACCTAACCTGTGGTATTAAATCAATTGAATTCATGGGTTCCCTTCTTCGTGTTGCAATTTACACAAACGGAAGTGTATGAAGGTTTAGACAAAGCTTTTGAGAGTGTTACAGTATATTCTTTGAAATTCTGAAGGAAGCAGTGATAAAATACAAGGAGTGAAGGGTTTTTTACAACTTGTACAGAAACTAGAATGCAGTTATAAGACTCGAAGGACATGAACTGGAAGGGAGTGAGACAGGAATGAAGCCTATTCCCAATATTATTTGGTATGTACGTTGAGCAAGCAGTAATGGAAACCAAGGAGAAATTTGGAAAGGGACTTAACATTCAGGGATTAGAAATATAAGGTTTGAGGTTTACTAATGACATTGTATTTATGTTAGGAATAGCCAAGGTCTTGGAAGAGACACTGAAAGAAATGGTTAGTGTTTTTGAAAATAGTTTATAAGACGAACATCAACAAAAATAAAACAGGTATAATGGAATGTAGTCGAATTAGGTTATACTGAGCTAATTAGATTAGAAAGTGAGCCACTAAGAATACTTTATGAGTTCTGCTATTTTTGCACCAAAATAACTGATGATGGCAGAAATAGAGAGAATATCAAACGCAGACTGGCTTTAGGAGGAAAAGCACTCTTGCAAAAGAGAAATTTGTTGACATATAATATAAAGTAAAGTGTCAGGATGTCTTTTCTGAAGGTTATTTTGTGGATTGTACCCATGTACCGATGTGAAACGTGGACGATGAGCAGTTCAGATATGAAGAGCTTTTGAAATATAGTGCTACAGACGAAAACTGGATGGGGAGATCGAGCAACTAATGTGCGGGTACTGAACCAACTTGGGGAAAAAGGAATTTGTTGTATAACTTGACTGAAAGAAGGGATTGGTTCACATAACACATTCTGAACCATGAAGGGATCGTCAGTATTGATAAAGGAGAGAAGTATGGGAGCTAAAAATTGTGGAAAAATAGCAAGGGACAAAACAGTAATCAGGTTTCCGTACCTATGCAGAGATAAAGAGGCTCGCCCAGGATAAACTAATGAGGAGAACTGTACCAGACCAGTCTTACAACTGAAAAGCAGTACAACAACAACATTCTTAAATGAAAGAGTTGCTACGAAAGGAATTTACTCCTTTTAGAAAAGTGCGCTGAATGCGGCTTTGCGGTGTATCCACTCTGGTTGCTGGCAAGCGAACTGACTACGTACTATTTTGAGACGGTTTCTGAGAACCTATTAGGCGAATTTCTTGGTGGATTTTCGCAGCTACATCGGAAATATGTAACGTAGAAAGCTAAACAATAAGATTATTCTTCCCGTTTGATTCAATCAACTCTGTTGTTATAGAAACAAGTGCCAGATTTATTTAAGAGTGGACCAAACACTTGAGATTTAAAACTATATTGAGTAACGTTTTGTTTGCTGAGGACTGTTCATCATCAGCGACTAACGTTTAGTGTTTGTCTATACCGGTAGCATCAATATTGCGCCCGTAATTCCAAAGTGCTGGGCAATCTAGCAGTGAAATGTGGGCACTGTCCTCCGATCTCATCAGCGGAAGGCAGTATTGAATGGCGACCTTTCTGAGGCCACAGGTCGGATAGCGCCATCTGCGTGGATCCTCTGCCGACCTCTGACGGACAAGGACTGGTTATCTGGGAAACACTTCGCTAGGAAACGGCCAATAAAACGCTTCGCTCATCCCTGCGACTCTATTATACTTAATCCTCGAACCGCTACAAGAATCCTTTATGGGCGTGCCAGCCACCAAACCGTTAGAAGATGGTCCATAAAGAAGGGCATATAAAAGTTGATGGACGACGGCATGGCGACTCCGAGGTTCCGCTCTTCCGCTGTCTCTCGCTGCAGTTCCCGCTCCGCCTTCGCTCAACTTCAGAGCAATATCTTAAGATAAGATTACGCTCTGTTGTTTACTGACAAAGCCTTAAACAAACACTCATTTAGCCTCAGTTCCATTTGCGTTCAGTGCAGAAACCAGGCGAAATACTACTTTCGAATAGATAACTGCAGAATATGGTCCCGAAAGAGACTTTAGTGAGCCACCTTCGTCATACCTCCACCTCACCGATTTCATCTCCTAATGCAACAGTCAAACCTCTCTACACATAGCAAAAAATAGCAGCAATATTCAAATAAACAAAAAACAAAAAAAAAAAAAAAAATCGAGTTTTCGAGGCCTGTACCACACAGTTCATAACCTCCCAGTGAACGTAACTAAAATACCATAATATTTTAGACTGACTCACGATTCGAAGCTAACCTGGAATCCAATCCAAAACAAAGCCTACAATAGACTAAATCTAATAAAACTAGTGACATGCCGAACATTGGACTTACAGCCCTCTATCGTTCTTGATACCTACAAGACTCTCATCCGTCCCATCAATACCTCTGCCAACGCTGTATGGACCTTCGTCCCCCCACCCCCCCCCCCCACACCAAAATTTTATCACTTCTTCCGACTCCTGGAGCGCCATGCACTGCGCCTTGTGTTCCATATCCGTCTAAGATTCGTCACCCGTCTCCTTTGTTACCAGTTAATCAGATTTCGAAATCACCTTCAATACTTCGAACGCCAACTATTTCCTCAAAAAAAAAAAAAAATGTTAAAATGTGTGTGAAATCTTATGGGACTTAACTGCTAAGGTCATGAGTCCCTAAGCTTACACACCACTTAACCTAAATTACCTTAGGGACGAACACACACACCCATGCCTGAGGGAGGACTCGAACCAACTATTTCCTCACGTCTACCGTAAATGTGATTTCCGTTACCCTACAACATCTCGTACGCTTCTAACATCTTGCTGCTGTAGCGCCTCTATAAATATTTACAACTAACGCTACATATCCGTGCATTCCAGACCATTTTCAGAGGGGATTTCAATCGCCTTCCCTTGCCAGACCGTGTACTCACTCCCGAAATCTACCATACGTTACAACCCTAACGTACACTACTCATCCCATCTCATATGAAGGCTCCAACCAACTCTTTCCTTGCCCAGCTGACATCCCACTCCTATGCTTATAATTACGCCTCAACAATCAGTTCCTTCCGAAAAACTACATTCCTCGTACTTTTCCATCCAACATCTTTTCCAATACCTACCACACTCCAGTCCTTACTCAAAGTCGCCAGGAATAAAGCCACATACAATCATTCCCATTCTGACTTGTAATATACATCATATCATTACAAGCACCTTTCCGGGTAGGCGCGTGTTAACTCGACCGCTTCCAGACACAGGAGGTCTGCCAGCTCTGAGCGAATCTATCTGGCGGATTAACAACGAGGTGCTGGTTTGCACGCCAGCATGGATGTTGTTTTTAGGCGGTTTCCCACATCCCACTTGATGACCTCAGCTGTTGTGTCCCCTCAACCACATACTCAGCGTCAGCAGCAACAACATAATCCTTTTGGTGAGCATTATCATCTGTAGTATTTTGTGGAGGTGGTGTTATACAGCATAAACGAAGATTAAAAACTGCATTATGCAATACACAACTGTATCAGTGTATTTTATTAGAGGTAATCGATATATATATATATATATATATATATATATATATATATATATATATATAGTCTCATGAACAAACACAAGATTATATTTAAACACGTTCGAAATAATGTGGTGCTCTGTTCTTAGGGAAGATGTTGAAATTAGACTTTGTGACAACAACTTCAAAGAAGACACCGTTCGTGCACTTAACAATGCCTCAGGGCAGGCCTTTGGAAAAGAAAAGTTCTTAAAATGCTTAGGACCACCTGCAAATCTGCGAAACTGTGTCGGCTTAGTTCCAAGACTCGCAGGGAATGAATAAACTTACGAAAACAAAACAAGCTATAATCTAAATAAATGTTGTTTTAATCATGAGTAGATTCTCCTTGACATGTTGTTCTCAAGACGGTACAGACGTTTCTGCGTTAGCATCTTCTCGTGGGCCATGGCCCACTTGAGATCACATAATTCGTGAGGATGGTACCTACGAAGGGACACTGCAAATATTCCTGCTGACCCTAAGTGTAATTCATGTGGTTAATGTTAGGATGGTTAGGAGTTCACTGGATGAGAGTGGCGTGTTTTGCATTATCGTCTTACAAAACGAACGCATCACAGAAACGTTGATAATAGGACTTAACAATAGGTCAGACGATCCTATACGTATACTGCACAGCCCTCAGACCAACCGGGATTGTAACGAGAGGCGTCCCACATCCGTACACGATAGTGACCCGAAACATGTCCTCTCAGATGAACCTAAGGGGCTCCGTGCCTGAAACGTACGTTGTTCCCTAGCCAATTCCACATTCATCTCGGACAAACCTTGTACAAATGTAGTGTTGGGTCAACACCTTCCCTAGCAGGCGTCACAACCTGTCGTTAGGGGGACCAGCACGAGGCCTGGGAAATGAACCCAAAACACCTCATGTAGTGACATGCAAGCGAGGCCCCTGACGCAGCTACTAACGAGACCACCTCGCTGCATGCTGGCGTCCGTGCGGTGACAAAGCATTGCCTTTCGTTACGCAGATATTGATCTGCCGTCCAGGTCAATGCACATCATCGAGACGCCGCCAGTCACTACCATATGAATTCTTGTTCAATAAGCTGTGCAGTCTATATCGCTGCATTATTTATTCCACGACCATAGGGGAACTGATGCTTTGGACCTATCGCCGAGCTAAACATGCTGAATGGTATTCTTCATGTTTAATTGTGTCTATGATTATTGGACCATCCTGACACTTGCCGGCCGCGGTGGTCTAGCGGTTCAGGCGCTCAGTCCGGAACCGCGCGACTACTATGGTCGCAGGTTCGAATCCTGCCTCAGGCATGGATGTGTGTGATGTCCTTAGGTTAGTTAAGTTTAAGTAGTTCTAAGTTCTAGGGGACTGATGACCACAGATGTTAAGTCCCATAGTGCTCAGAGCCATTTGAACCATTTGAACCATCCTGACGCTTACAGGTCTGCCTAGCTGTAGCAGAAGTGTGCTAAGTAATCTGTAGCCCCAGTATTCGGGCACAGTGTATTTGGGGGATTTGTAGTAGTGTTCGCAATGGATGCCAATGGCCCCAGTTGGTTGTGTGGAGATGGTTGCATATTGTCTTCGTCGACTCAGCCCTCTCAGCAGCCTACAAAACCCATCAACTCGTGTTGATGACTGCGAAGGACCAGTACTAGGCAAAAGCAGAGATCAGTTTACAGCAATAGACAACTGCCCACATTACGATTATTTTATGGTGAGAAAAGACGAGCACTGAACCATGACATTTTCATCAAAGCATACCTTCATAAGTTTGAACTTCGAGGGTACAATATGTGTCATGCTAACGTGTTCTTGGTACAGTTTAGTGTATAATGGGTATCGTTTATGGAGTGTAACTCATATATACAGAACTTAAAGGCATCACGTTTTGCACGCCATCGGTGGTACTATCCCAACGACTGAAGTAAATATTGTCGTGTTCGTCACGAGCAGTCATGTCCTACAGTAAGCTAACATCAGCCATGGTGTCTCTAGGCTCCTTACTGTTTTTCATTCCCATTTCATTCCATTTGGAGCTTGTCATTCACGTTATCACTTCTTCTGTAACCATCATCGTAGTACTGATATCACAGAATAGTTTACCCTTTATCAACTGCCAATGTGTCCCAGTCGATTACAGCGTATCTGTTGCTTCCAAATTTCTCTGGCCTGACTTTAGCTCTAGAATAACATAGCTGTGCATGATATACATGTTCTCACTCAACCTTAATGAAGAAAGCTGTAGGATTTTAAAAATCGACCTTCATCAAATACACAGATACGCAGGCGTTCAATAAGTAATGCAACACATGTCTTTCCTCGGCCAGTTTCGGTTGAAAATATGAGGAATTTACTGTCGGATATCTTAGAAAATGGATTAAGGAAGGGAAAACCTACGTTTCTAGTATTTGTAAACTTAGAGAAAACTTTTGACAATGTTGACTGGAATACTCTCTTTCAAATTCTAAAGGTGGCAGGGGTGAAATACAGGGAGCGAAAGTCTATTTACAAATTGTACAGAAACCAGATGGTAGTTATAAGAGTCGACGGACATGAAAGGGAAGCAGCGGTTGGGAAGGGACTGAGACAGGGTTGTAGCCTGTCCCCGATGTTATTCAATCTGTACATTGAGCAAGCAGTAAAGGAAACAAAAGAAAAATTCGGAGTAGGTATTAAAGGCCACGGAGAAGAAATGAAAACGTTGAGGTTCGCCGATGACATTGTAATTCTGTCAGAGACAGCAAAGGACTTGGAAGAGCAGTTGAACGGAATGGACAGTGTCTTGATAGGAGGATATAAGAGAACACCAACAAAAGCAAAACGAGGATAATAGAATGTAGTCGAATTAAGTCGGGTGATGCTGAAGGAATTAGGTTAGGAAAAGAGACACTTAAAGTAGTAAAGGAGTTTTGCTATTTGGGGAGCAAAATAACTGATGATGGTCGAAGTAGAGAGGATATAAAATGTACAGTAGCAACGACAAGGAAAGCGTTTCTGAAGAAGAGAAATTTGTTAACATCGAGTATAGATTTAAGTGTGAGGAAGTTGTTTCTGAAAGTATTTGTATGGAGTGTAGCCATGTATGGAAGTGAAACGTGGACGATAAATAGTTTGAACATGAAGAGAATAGAAGCTTTCGAAATGTGGTGCTACAGAAGAATGCTGATGATTAGATGGGTAGATCACATAACTAATGAGGAGGTACTGAATAGAATTGGGGAGAACAGGAGTCTGTGGCACAACTTGACAAGAAGAAGGGACCGGTTGGTAGGACATGTTCTGAGGCATCAAGGGATCACAAATGTAGCATTGGAGGGCAGCGTGGAGAGTAAAAATCGTAGAGGGAGACCAAGAGATGAATACACTAAGGCGATTCAGAAGGATGTAGGTAGCAGTAAGTACTGGGAGATGAAGAAGCTTGCACAGGATAGAGTAGCATGGAGAGGTGCATCAATCCAGTCTCAGGACTGAAGACAACAACAACAACATCGTGAAATATTGACGTTTCAAACGCTATAGTTTCATGAAGTTCCAATAGTTGGCGGCTAAACGTAGCCTTCGAAAGTCGTCTATAACGGAGGTGCCTAACAAGCAGAGGGCTATCATTGAGTTTCTTTTGGCGGAAAAGGAGAGCACAGCAGATATCCATACGCGCTTGCTGAATGTCTATGGACTTCTGACAGTGAACGTAAGAGCAGTGAGTCGTTGGGCGAGGGTTGGGTTGTTTCGGGGAGGAGACCAGACAGCGAGGTCATCAGTCTCATCGGATTAGGAAAGGATAGGGAAGGAAGTTGGCCGTGCCCTTTCAAAGGAGGTATCCCGGTATTTGCCTGGAGCGATTTAGGGAAATCACGGAAAACCTAAATCAGGATGGCCGGACGCGGGATTGAGCCATTGTCCTCCCGAATGCGAGTCCAGTGTGCTAGCCACTGCGCCACCACGCTCGGTCCCTTGGGCAAGGTGTCTGTCATTATCACAACAAGGTCGCGCAAACATGTCCGATCTCACGCGTGCCGCCTTGCCACACAAATGCGTGAATCTCGTAGTGTTGTAAAGAGCGGTTACTCTCGTTCGAGGTGATCAATGGATCGCCGGCCGGAGTGGCCGAGCTGTTCTAGGCGCTACTGTCTGAAACCGCGTGACCGCTACGGTCGCAGGTTCGAACCCTGCCTCGGGCATGGATGTGTGTGATGTCCTTAGGTTAGTTAGGTTTAAGTAGTTCTAAGTTCTAGGGGACTGATGACCTCCGCAGTTAAGTCATATTGTGCTCAGAGCCATTTTAACCATTTTTGATCAATGGATCACAGACAACTGGCCAACTCTCGCGCTATAGTATTCGTTCACCACTTGGGGCACTAAAAGGTGTGTGCGCACTGGGTTGCTCGTCACTTAACAGAAGACCATAAAGAACATCGAAGGACCATCTGTGCGTAATTGCTTGTTCGTCACGAGGATGATCATGACAATTTTGTATGTGAAATTGTCACAGGCGATGAAACGTGGGTTCATCTATTCGAACCAGAAACGAAACGGCAATCCATGTAGTGGCGCCACACCAGCTCTTCTCCAAAGAAAAGGTTCAAAGACGCACTCTCAGCCAGTTAAGTCATGGTGACGGTCTTCTGGGACTCTGAACGAGTTATTCTGTTTGATATCCTCCCTCACGGTGCAATGATAAAGTTTAAAGTGTATTTTGGTCCCGTCAGGAAATTGAAAGATGAGTTCTCCGTGTTCATCACTACAAAAATACTAACGAACTTTCGATCTTTATAACAACACAAGGCCTCGTACAAATCTGCACACTCAAGAGGAGCCCACAAAACTTCATTGAACTGTTCCTCCGCATCCGTCCTACAGCCCAGATCTCACACCTTCCGACTTCCATGTGTATGGCCCAATGAAAGGTACACTGGGAAGCAGTACTTGGAAGGTCCGGACGCTGCTGATGCAGCAAGGTGTTGACTCCGATATCGACCAGTAGAGTGGTATACCATGTGCGCATACAGGCCCTCCCAGTAAGGTCGCGTAGTGCCGTCACATTGAACAATGAACAAAGATTATATGTAAAAACAGGGTTTTGTAGCCAACAGTGTGGCTAATAATATTGTGTATTGGAATCCTGATGAAAACCAACCTGCTTTCAGAAGAAAATGTGTTTCATTACTTCCTGGACGCCTCTCGTATATGAAACCGTTATAGTCGAAAAAACACTTTTCTGGCACTATGTGTTGCTACGAGTTTCGTGTCACGTGCCACTGCTGTTCTCTAAAGCATAGAGCGTCATGGTTATATTTACGCTAAATAAAAAGTGCCATCACTTTTCCACAGCTACAGGAGAGCTCTTTCGCTTTTAATTGTGCTTTGTTGACAATTTCTGCTGAATTTCGCTTCAAATGTAGCATGCAGCGTCCTCGCGAATGGTACTGTTTCAGGGTGTAGTGGGGGCACCAATTTACAGGCTGTGTAACGTGAACTGGTGTTCTATTTCATAGGCACTTCTAGCTGTCGAAAGATGGTTTCTGGAAAATGATGATACATTAAGCAGCAACTGTTTAGCTGTATTATGAAGAATTCTAGTTTCATCTGCCGAGACAGTGAATCGGTTAAGATTTTTGAAAAATGGGTAACAAGTGCTATTAACGTCTGTTGGTTCAAATGGCTCTGAGCACTATGGGATTTCACATCTAAGGTCATCAGTCCCCTAGAACGTAGAACTACTTAAACCTAACTAACCTAAGGACATCACACACATCCATGCCCGAGTCAGGATTCGAACGTGCGATCGTAGCGGTCGCTCGGCTCAAGACTGTAGCGCCTAGAACCGCACGGCCACTCCGGTCGGTTGCACAACAACAGTTAACGGCTATTAGTTATTTATATCTGGTGTTGCAAGACGTGGAGACCAAGTGCCACTTCTTTGTGGACCACACTTATATCGAAGCACTCGAGCTACAAAGAGGCCTCTCATTCAGTGTTGAGATAGTGGAGATAACAAAAGTGGGGTGACTCGTGTTGTGAGAACAATTCAAATACGCAGGTGATCTTGCACAGGACTTGGAAAAAACATACAAACAAGAGCCGTATCAGCATGACTGAGAAATCCAACTAAATTAAAAGTTTTCACATAACAAAGGATCTGTGCTTGAGACTATGTTTTCAAAACTGCATTTATTCAGATAATACTTATACCTATTTAAGAAAGGGGTGCAGTTTAATACATAAACGATGTTTTTCGGGATTAATATACATTCTCTTTCTACATACCGTTGAATTTCGATTTTTTCGTCCATTTTCAATTACGTGCTTCATGCGGTACACTTTTAATGTTGTAGCTGTTCCTTGTCTCGCCTGCGTTGACAGTTCTTGATCATTCTGAAATATAATATCCATTAGGGCGCCAGTTGTCGCCAACAGTCAGTTCAAACAAGCAACGGTCTTCGACTTTGATGCATAATTTCGTCACCCAGCCCGCCCGGTTAGCAGTGCGGTCTTGCGCACTGCTTTCTGGGCGAGAAGGCGTGCCGGTCCGCCCGGCCGATTAGTGTCGAGGTCCGGTGGGCCGGCCAGTCTGTGGACGGTTTTTAAGGTGGTTTTCTATCTGCCTCGGCGAATGCGGGCTGGTTCCCCTTATTACATCTCAGTTACACTATGGCGGCGATTGTTGCTCAGACACTTTCTCCACGTACGCGTCAACCATAATTACTCTACCACGCAAACATAGGGGTTACACTCGTCTGGTGTGAGACTTTACCGGGGGGTCCACTGGGGGCTGAACCCCGTGTGTGAGTGGTCTGCTGTAGCCTGTTATGGCGTTGTGAGCCACTGAGGGCTACGGCGGGGACAAAGCCTCTCCATCGTTTCTAGGTCCCCAGTTCCATACAGTACAATACAATACAATCGTGACGCAAGACGCGTACGGCACTTAACTTTTCCAAAGTATCGATGTTACCACTGGTGTACGAAAGGAATTCGTTGCTGTAAAAGAATTCTTCTGGTCACTGTTTAAGAAGTTCGATCAGTAACTATTAGAAAATACCTAAGCGACACATGTTAGGAGTAATACATCTGGACGTTATGGGGATACATCTTGTGGTCTAAGAGCTATGGGCTACCTCACTGAACAACGGCATTCACGAAGGCGGCCTAGAAGAAAAACTAAAGTGACTTAATATATGGAATATGAAGTGAAGAAGTAGCACTGTTTTGCACTATTTTCCAACACATAAGGCATGATTAATTATGAATCAAGGAAGCAGTCGGACGTTATTTGGGAAATAGTCATTATACAAAAAGTCAACGAACTGGTCTAAACCATCCTTTCGATCTCTCGTGGATACGCCTGGTGTTGAAACTGAATATGGCACACAAAAAGCAGACATATTAAACAGCGCTTCTGAAACTGTATTCACAGATGAGGATACATCTGTATCAATATTGGACCCAACACGTATTCACAGATGAGACATATCTTTGTCAACACACCTGGGATGGAAAAATTTTTAAGTGTAGCCTACATGTAGTGAACAAAGCATCAAGGCCTCGACTTTACGCTGAATAATCTGCGGAATTGGTTCCTTTCCTAGCTCATTTTTATCGAGAATCTCTTGCGCAGCAAATAATCACCTCAGTTCAGCGCTGTTTGCAACCAAGATAAGAGGTCGGATAAAGAGAATTACAGATGGATATCAATTAAACCCTTTTGTTACAGAATTTTAGACCATATTCTAACCTCAAACGTTGTAGCGTGCCTGGAGCAGAACGATCCGATCAGCACAGGTTCACGAATATCCACTCTTGTGAAACACAGCTTACTTTTTCAAATTATGTCGTCCTGTAGTCCTCAGTTGCTTATAACATTACGGTACGTTGATAAGTTTTATTTTGGGACGATCAAATTACAACTGAATGAAACACAATTTTTGTGCCGGACGCGTTGCGCCTTTATTCTTCGTGAGGCATCGCATTGGCCAGCAACATGTACATATTTTTAATACATTTTGTAGTTTACGTTTAGGACATTGTATACAGGGTGATTTATTCCACCGTGTACAAACTCAAGAGACTGATCAGATTGAGGGTAATGACCAAAACACTTGCGTCCGGGAAAAATGCATGGTTTCCTTGCTAGAAAGAATTAACTCAATCATATGTTGTTACATAGAATGCGGTCTAATACGCGCTGTACCATGAAGCCACATTTACACTATGTGTTGAAAATGGTTTCCATATGCCTCAGGGCATGCGTGTACGCGCCGTAGCACGTTCTGGCTAATGGCTCTGAGCACTATGGGACTTAACATGTATGGTCATCAGTCCCCAGAACTTAGAACTACTTAAACCTAACTAACCTAAGGACAGCAGTCATCACGAGGCAGAGAAAATCCCTGACCCCGCCGGGAATCGAACCCGGGAGCCCGGGCGTGGGAAGCGAGAACGCTACCGCACGACCACGAGATGCTGACAGCACGTTCTGTCTCACACGGTTACATCGCCCAGGCTGCACGCGAACAGTATCAAAGGCAGCATGAATACGCTGCTCCTGTGTATTCACATCTGGAATGGGCTCTGCTCACACGATACTTTTGAGGTGGCCCCATAACCAGAAACCCCACGGGTTGAGATGCAGTGAACGAGCAGGCCATGAAACTGGACCCCTCGCCCGATACATCGATGAGGGAAGAAACGATTGATATGTGTCCGGATGTTAATGGCGAAATGCGCTGGAGCACCATCACGTAGCAGTCACATAACATTTCGAGTCAGCAGTGGTAATTCTTCCAGCAGGGGAGGCAACGTCACCCGCAAGAAACGCCTATAGTTCCGACCTGTTAGGCGCCGTGGAAGGAAGACTGGTCCCAAAATATGATCACCAATTATCCCGACCCACACATTCCATCTGAACCGATGCTGATGATTCGCTGTCACGCTACCATGGCGGTTCTGCATACTATTCCACAGATGACTGTTATGAAAGTTGATGATACCACTCCGTGTAAAGTTGGCCTCATCCCTGAATAGGATGGATGACACAAATTCCAGAATCGTGGTTGCCTGGTGAAGAAATCAGTGACAAAATTGCTCCTGATGTCGAAAGTACATCGCTAGTAAGGCCTGCACAGGCATTAAGTGATACGAGTAGTAACAATTGTCATGGAAAATGTTCTACATGGCCGTCTGGCTTACCCTATACTGGCAGGCCAACTGCCTGGTACTGACACAGTGATCGCCTCCCGCAGTGTTAATCACATTATCCTCCAAGTCTGGAGTCCGAACATTTTGGATATGTCCTTCATGATTTCCTGCTTCCTGAAACGACGATGTCTCAGACAAACGACGAAACGCTGTTGCAAACAATGAATGCTGTGGTTGTTGTCGGCGGGGATAGGTCTCCTGATACCACCTTGCTGCCCACCGCTCGTTGCCTTTTGCCTTTCCCTAAGTAAACAGTATATCTGCAAGCTCCCGATTCGAATACGGAACCATTGTGTACAACGCTGTATCACATCCACTATAAGGTTAGTCAGTAAGAGAAGTGAATCGGACGTAACATTACCAACTATTATGGCGGGAGAGGGCGCTAGGGTATGAAGTACAAGGAACTGTACCACCGTCTAGGAGGAAATCATGCATGCTGTAACTGTGGCTGCATGGTCCAGAGCGTATTAGGCCGCACAATTTATAACGAAGTATGATTGAATAAAGTCTCTAGCACGGAAACCGTGCATTTCGAACACAAATTCATTGGGCCTTTGTTATTCTGTATCCTCTCAACTGTCAATCCCTATAGTTTGTGCACGGTGGAAAAAATTACCGTTTGTACAGGTTATAAAAAGTTCTGGCACTTATTGCTTTCCTATGATGGAGTAATCATTTATATTTCTACTTACAAATTTCGTCGATGTTGGTCTACGTGTTGTGTTTTCGTGCTATTGTTATCGCTGTTATTTTTCTGATAACTGCCATTTGAAATTTTGTTTGCAGACTTCACAACACTAGAAACTCAACACTCGTTTTTATGTTTTGTTTTGGTTGGTGTTGCCAGTTGTTGAACGTTATTGCCAGCTGTCGAATTTTTACTGTCAACTATTGAATAAGTCTTTGTCCTATCTGCGATCTGTGTTTCTCTCTCTCTCTTTCTCTCTATCTCTCTCTCTGTGTGTGAGTGTGTGTGTGTGTGTGTGGCACAAGGAACTGCCACATCGGTTACTTCAAGGACAACTCCGACGCAGATGTCCTGCAGCGTCCATTCCACTGACCCCAAACCACAGTCATTTGCGACTTCAGTGGTGTCCAGTAAGAGCCCATTGGAGGGCAGGGTGCAGGTCTGTTGTGTTTTCTGATGAATGCTGGTTCTGGCTCGGCGCCAGTGAGGGTCGTGCATTTGTTAGAAGGGGGCCAGTTGAGGACTTAGCGCCAAATCTTTGCGCGTTCTAGGCATATTGGACCTACCTACTCCTAGCGTTATGACCTGCGGTGCGATTTCGTATGACAGCAGAAGCTGTGTTGTCGTGATTACTCCACGCATCCTCACTTTAAAATTGTGCGTCAAACTGCAGCTACCTATTGTGCTGCCATTCATGAACAGCATTCCAAGGAGTGTTTTCCAACAGGATAACGTTCACCAACATACCGCAGTTGTAACCCAACATCCCTTACACAGTGTCGAATGTTGCCTTGGCCTGCTCGATCACCAGATCTATGCACAGTCGAGCACATTTGTGTCATCATAGGATGACACCTCCAGCGTCATGAAACTCCATTCCACAAACTGACATCCGGCACGTGTACCACAGAATGCAAGTACGTCTCCATGCTTGCGTTCAACATTCCGGGTATTACACCGGTTATTACTGTACTGGCATTATATATTTGCAATGGGCTAATCTCTCGCATCGTTGACAAATAATCATGCTATGTTAATCACTTAAGCACATTATCTAAACAAATGTATTCCCAAAGTCTCATTATATTACATTAATTATTTTTTGGTGTTGCGATTATATTCCGTCATTTATATAGAACATCCCAAATGTAAACTAAGTAAGATAAACAAAAATATCTACATAGGCCAGGCCATTGCGGCTGTGTTGCACAGAAGAAAAGCGAAACATGTATGGTAAAAAACCTGTGTTCATTCAGTTGCAATTAGACGATCTCAAATTAAAACTTATGAACATAACAAAACAACTGGATTTATTCATCAGCACTATGTAGCAGACATTAGTTTCAGGTGGACAGGCCCGTCTGCTTGCATCTTGGAAAGACATTCGACACGGTACCAGTCAGCTAATGACTACGATACGGCCATATGGATAATATTCGTAAAGTGCTTGGTTCGGTGAATATTTATCAAATGGAACCCAGTCCACTACATTGCACAGTGAATGTTCTACTCATGAAATCGTAACAGGACCAATTATTTTTCCAATATGCAAAGACGGTTTTTCTGATACGATCAGCAGCACTATGGTACTTATCGCTGACGATACTATTGTTTCTGAAAGAATAATCAATGGATGATCTTATGGAAATGCATAAAGACTTGGACACAAGTCTTTATGCATTCTTTAAATATGAATTATTCTTTAAGCATGAATAAAAGTGAGACAGTCCATATAAGACAGACAAAGTGCCCTGATAGTGTCGGATTACAAGATTATTGATGAACATCTTTAGCATATCGAAAAGTGCAAGTAATTAGGGATAATTAGAAGAAGCGACATGAAACGGGGCGATCATGTAAAATCAGTACAAAGGAAGGCGAATGATTTGTTGGAAACGTTGTGGGAAAATGCATTGTAACTGTATAGGAAATCGCATACAAGAAGCTGGTCTTATGATTCTGAAATACTGTTTCAGATTTTGGAGTCCGTATCAAATAAATAT
The DNA here is from genome assembly GCF_021461395.2 of Schistocerca americana. Classification (NCBI taxonomy): domain Eukaryota; kingdom Metazoa; phylum Arthropoda; class Insecta; order Orthoptera; family Acrididae; genus Schistocerca; species Schistocerca americana. Next base: position 396,632,796 of record NC_060123.1, on the reverse strand, counting down.
GTCAGAGATCGAAAGAGTTCCAAGACGTCATGTTTGGATTGTCATAGATTAGCAAAACTCACAGAACTTAAATGGGAATATTAGTCAGAAAGATAACTTACTTCTCCCGAAATTATAGAGAACGCGTACTGGAAGAACGCTGTTCGACCACGCAGTAACTCCTGTACGTACAGTACTAATAAGATGAAAGAGGTTGGGACACTTTTATGTTGTGGTCATCAAGCCGAAGACAGTTTTTATACAACTCTCCATACTGAGCTGTGCATACGTCTTCATCTGCGCATAACTCCTGCCAACATAGATCCATTTGAACCATCTTCTTGCGGTAATATGGCCCCATCTACACTTTTCTTCTGGGCATACTCCTCTTGATTATATTGACGATTCCGTGATGTCTCTGAATGAGTTCACTAGCACTCAAGCATAGTGCCATAACTTTTCTCCCTCCTCCCCCCCCCCCCCCCCAGATCGATTCAGTCCTTACTAGACATGTGAACTGCTTACTGCAGGAGGGCAACATGTCCTCATTTCCTAATTTTGCAGTAGAGACAAAAAACTGAATAAAATCTGTTTAATGCAGTTTATCTCCTGATATATAGTTGTGGTCTCTTGATGTAGGGATACTTGCACATTCTGTGCATGTAAATTTCAAGTATGATGAGAGGGGAAAGAGTGGAACGACTTGATTGGTGATAGAAATGTTCCCTTTCTAGATTATGCTGGATTTTCAAATTAATCTTAGGGGCCGCATTGGCCAGTTGGTATTATTTCATTAAATTTCCGTTAGAATACGCTACCTATCATGGAGGTTCGTGGTAACAATATCGTTGTCTTACCACGGACTCGTCAGTGCATATACTGTAGACTGTCGAGCGAGGAAGGGCGCCACGCATTCTATCTGTTCTTATTAGTGAAAGTAAATTTTGATTTGCCTCCACAGACAGGACAGAAAACATTTTTAAAAGAAATGTGCATCTTCTATGCAAAAGCCTTACAAAAAATTGTGCGTGGTCAAGTACATCGCCTCAGATAACACGTAGAAAGAAAGCACACATTCCTAAGAAGATTCTTCAACGTGAAGAAGATGGAGATGAGGACTGTGTGTGGCTTAGATGTCTTAAACCAGTTTCAAACAGAAATCCAACTGAGAAATGGATAAAGTGCACAAGTTGTAAGCGGTGGGCTCATCTCTTCTGTGTTGAAAATGACGTGAAAGGATTTCTTTTATGAATGTTTGGACTGTGAAGATATAAACTGTGGGTATACATTCCCGTCAAACTGTTGACACTGTTATAACTCTGATAACACAATTTATGATTATTGTTTTTGTCATAAAGCTGTAGTAATTTGTACTCCAATAAACTCCGAATATTAAAATCAATATATGTTCACTTAAATAACCAATGTTATAAGTACATTAATGATAAATTCATATGGGTCAACTTGCCCTGACTGCTGGGCTAGCTTGCCCTGTGGATGGGGTAGGTTGGCCGTGGGGGTATTAGTGTACTAAATACTTTTTAATGAATAAAAATACAGTGGGGATCCGTAATTACGTAGTTGTAAGAATGGTGAAACAATGTACCATTGTTCCTGCATAAAAAGATCAATGGAAACGTTTAAAATACAAAGCAGGAATAAATCATAGAAAGATGGGTCTCAACTTGCACCAGTTTCCCCTACTTGTTTTAAAAAAGAATTTTACATACAAACGTCTTTTACTGTAATAAACATCGTCTGTTGCGTATTTATCAATAATATTTGTCGTTTTTTTATGGCTCAATTACTCATTTATCTTCATGTAGATCACGAGATGCCGTTGTTGTCGGTCATGATGTGACTGAATTTCCAAACTGCGTCTTGTCTTCAGAGATATACACCAAATATTTCTCGATGTCTTCCATTTTGTTGTTATTTATAGGCAGTACAGATTTGTAGACTTTCTTTGAAGTGAGTTCCGAAAGTTGCACCGCTTTCCTCACTCCAAAAGTGTTCACTGCCAATTCAGAAATATTCGTGCTGCATGTAACACTATACGTATTTTTAGCTGAAAACATCACGCGGTATTTTGAAACAGTTAGAACATTTCCCAGGTACATAGGACGATTTTGCCATGTTAATCATTGCTGAAGGAGGTTCCTTTATAGAATGTAGCCCACGAGTAATTGTAGTCGATAAAATAACCGACCGTCACATAAACATTAGAAACTTGTTATCGTTTTTGGAGGAAAGCCTTATGAGGACAAGAACATCGTCTACTACGTAGAACCTTTGCTCCTTTCACCAACATGTCCTAGACTAGTTCCCTACCCACAGTAAACCGAAAATTGATGCACTATTGGACGCAAGTTATCGTGCCAACAAGTTTCCTTTTTGCAGTAAGCAATGAGTTGATCCACTCAGAACCTAATCTTCAAAAAGATGGAAATTTGTAAATATAGGACTACACACCGTTTAAAACTACTTTGAGACTGACAGATTGCAGTCGGAGGATGCAATGTTGCCAGGGTGCAGCCAGCCACGCAGTTCTGCATGTGGCCGACAAAACAGGCAACACAGCGAGGACTTGGCCCTCAAAAAGAACTACGATTGAATGGCGACTGGCCCCTACCTTTCGACTAGCTGAAACGTCAGACACAAAGTAATTAATGTTAACTGGAGTACTGTTGCCGTTATGCAGTAAAGGATTATGTGATCTACCAATCTAATCTTCGGCATTTTCCTGTAGCAGCACATATAGAAAGAATGTATACTCCTCTTGTCTTAATTGTTTAGTGTCCAGATTTCACGTCTGTGCAGGGCTACAATCCAGACAAACACCTTCAGAAAAGACTTCTCAACGTTTAAGTCTGTATTCTACGTTTTGAACAAGGCTGTACTTAACCAACTGTTACAGAATAGCAGGTGAATAAGATAGCCAAACAGTTGCAATAAATGGTGGTTTTCAGTTAAGCATAACCGGATTGAAACCCTTGTTCTTCAGAAGGACAAGAAACCTCCATACAGTACGACAACATAAATTACAATCAAAACGTTACGGACCATTATTACATGTCATACAAAAACTGCTTCTGCAACAAGTGTGTGCATGTCATTAGCAACATGATATATACCAACATAGGAAAAGTAGCTCTAAGAGTTACACATTAGCAAACAGTCAGTCAGTAAAGCGATCTAACATCTCCACATGAAATGTGTCGGCAATGATCTGTACGACAGAGGGGGGCTACAAGTTCTGATCTTTAGTTAACCTCAAATTTCGTTGTATGTTGTATTACAAGAAACTATAATTTTTACTTAAACAATTATGAACCCTGTACTAATTAACAGCTTATCAAATAACTTGTAACTACTTAGCCTTGATGGTCAAATATGTGTAAATTCCTAAGGGACCAAATTGCTGCGGTCGTCGGTCCCTAGACTTACACACTACTTATCGTAAGAACAACACACACCCATGTTCGAGAGAGGACTCGATCCTCCGGAGGGAGGGACCGTGCAGTCCGTGACGTGGCGCCTCAAATCGAGCGGCCACCGCGCGCCGCTTGATCTTCGAGTTGTTCTTCTATGACACCAGAAGACGTAGGCAGATTAACAACCCCTGATGGCCCTGGCGCATCAACGATTTGGCTTATATCTGCACTAATGTTTACAATTTCAGATGCATTAGCGTCTATGCTAATAACAGTTTCTGATACTGCTTCCGAGCATTTGGTGACGATGTCATGTGAAATGCCTAAAGCCACATCTGCTACGTTTACTTAATCTAAAGGGCGATGTGTAACATACGATGGAGCATGCTCTTATTCTGTAAAAGCGTTGGGGTCATAAGGCCTCGTTACGTTTATGGGAGTCACTGAACGAGGTAGAGCGTACCTAACATTTTATGGGATCTCATATATCGACCTTGTCTTGCAAGGATTACTGCGTAGCCAATTGTCCTAAGTGTTTGCAAAGTAGCTTTTGAAAGATGCATTTACTCCAACATCAAATGGGTGTAGGCCGTGTGTGCAATGAGGCGGAAATGACAACTTTATAATGGAGCTCGATTTCGCTTTTTTCAACACGTTGGCATCGGTATGAGACTGGTTATTATCGAGCAACAACAAAATCGTATATATAGGTGATAGTTTAGTATCTTTGATAAAATTATCCATATATATCACGAACTACGTAGCTGTCATCCATCCTGAACTGTTTGCTGCGCAAATAGATCCCGATTGTTCGCCCTTTGTAAACAGATCCCTATATTTAAGCCTTGGGAAAATAAACATGGGAGGAACTGCATGACCTAATGCGTTTACTGCCAGTTCCACTGTAACCAATATCACTCGTTCAGGAGACACTATGGCTCCAACGTGCTTCATTCCATTCTTGGCAATAATTTTCCTCGGCTTTAGCACTGTGGTAAGTATTTTTCATCTAAATTATATAATGTTGAAGGTGGAAATTTATGTTTATCCACCTCTTCCCTCAGTTTTATAAAAAATTCGGTAAAATGAATTTTTGTTAAATCATGTCTCCCTACTGGCACTCGATGACTCCGGTGTTCTTATTGACAGGTGAGGATGTTTTTTTTAAAAAACCAGTCAGCCAGTCTGGACCAGCTTTCTTATATTTGTGCCACGATGGCAGAATATTGCGAGCATTGAATTTCAGTGCACATTCGTACGCAAACTTTTTGTTTTCTTCTGGCAGAAGACCAAAGAAAACTGTAGCACATTGCAACAGATATTCTGCTAACTTATCTTCCTGTACTTCAGTAAAGACCAATCCTAATTTTTTGTAAGCAGTCGCGATATTTTGTACCCCAGTTCTTAGAATTCTGTACAAAGTCATATGACAAATATGTAATTTTTTGGCAAAAGTATTTATTTTCCTGCCATTGTTGACAACTGCATCTGCTACTTCTTGCTTCAACTCCTGTGGCACAGAACCTCGTGTTGTTTTTCGGGTATACATCCTCATACCACAAATGAAGAAAATAACGATATTTATATTCCATTTGTGGTATTAATGAATTGTGGCAAGTTGTTCCGAGGTCAAAAAGCGCCCCCCGGAAAGCGTAACATCTAGCCCCAATCACACAAGCTAAAATAAAAGCGAGATATTGGTTATGTTGCGAAACATAGGTAATTTACGCATTGAGTACCAAAACAGTAGATAAATCCTTACAATAAAACTCTGAAACACTGAAAGCTACTCGTTAATATTCGTGAGATAGACCAAAAATACCAAAAACGAAAATATTTACTTACTTGGACCAGCGACGCACGTGCTGTCGTTCCGATGTTCCGGGGACCACTAGCCTCGTTATGATGGCTGCCGTCGGTGGGCTGTTGGGTTTCATTTCACGGCGTGTTTAGCTCATATTCGTATATCTTCCCACACGGCGTTATTTCAATCGGGACAACTTACCTCGGTGACGTCTAGCCCGGCTCTCCCCTACATCCATTTTCAGAAGTTACGACCCCTAAAATCAAATCACATCTGTAAAATCAATGCCATAAAATGCCAGACCATGTCAAGAGCTACATTGCACCGATAAATATGTACACTTGCTGCCATAAACAGCCAATAAGCTTAAAAAAATACTAACAGAATTACAGAAACACACCTTACAAATAGATGAGTATAGAATAAAATGTTGAGAAAGACAAATACAAAATAAAATATACTGGCAAGGACTACATTAAGACGCTTGAAGGAGCATAAGTACATTATCGTACGAAAATAATTATGTCTGCGCATAAGTACGTCATTATAAGCATAATGACAGTAAAGAGATAAATATGACCTCCAGTACATCATCGTACAAAAAGTAATAATGCCCGTCTACAGGCTAGCTGGTGCTGGTTGATTTCCTAATCTAATTCCCTCAGCATCACCCGACTTAATTTGACTACATTCCATTATCCTCGTTTTGCTTTTGTTGATGTTCATCTTATATCCTCCTTTCAAGACACTGTCCATTCCGTTCAACTGCTCTTCCAAGTCCTTTGCTGTCTCTGACAGAATTACAATGTCATCGGCGAACCTCAAAGCTTTTATTTCTTCTCCATGAATTTTAATACCTACTCCGAATTTTTCTTTTGTTTCCTTTACTGCTTGCTCAATATACAGATTGAATAACATCGGAAACAGGCTACAACCCTGTCTCACTCCTTTCCCAACCACTGCTTCCCTTTCATGCCCCTCGACTCTGATAACTGCCATCTGGTTTCTGTACAAATTGTAAATAGCCTTTCGCTCCCTGTATTTTACCCCTGCCACCTTCAGAATTTGAAAGAGAGTATTCCAGTTAACATTGTCAAAAGCTTTCTGTAAGTCTACAAATGCTAGAAACGTAGGTTTGCCTTTCCTTAATCTTTCTTCTAAGATAAGTCGTAAGGTCAGTATTGCCTCACGTGTTCCAACATTTCTACGGAATCCAACTGATCTTCCCCGAGGTCGGCTTCTACCAATTTTTCCATTCGTCTGTAAAGAATTCGCGTTAATATTTTGCAGCTGTGACTTATTAAACTAATAGTTCGGTAATTTTCACATCTGTCAACACCTGCTTTCTTTGGGATTGGAATTATTATATTCTTCTTGAAGTCTGAGGGTATTTCGCCTGTCTCATATATCGTGCTCACCAGATGGTAGAGTTTTGTCATGACTGGCTACTCCGGGGGCCTTGTTTCGACTCAGGTCTTTCAGTGCTCTGTCAAACTCTTCACGCAGTATCTTATCTCCCATTTCCTCTTCATCTACATCCTCTTCCATTTCCATAATACTGTCCTCAAGTACATCACCCTTGTATAAACCCTCTATATACTCCTTCCACCTTTCTGCCTTCCCTTCTTTGCTTAGAACTGGGTTGCCATCTGAGCTCTTGATATTCATACAAGTCGTTCTCTTCTCTCCAAAGGTCTCTCTAATTTTCCTGTAGGCTGTATCTATCTTACCCCTAGTGAGACAAGCCTCTACATCCTTACATTTGTCCTCTAGCCATCCCTGCTTAGCCATTTTGCACTTCCTGTCGATATCATTTTTGAGACGTTTATATTCCTTTTTGCCTGCTTCATTTACTGCATTTTTATATTTTCTCCTTTCATCAATTAAATTCAGTATTTCTTCTGTTACCCAAGGATTTCTACTAGCCCTCGTCTTTTTACCTACTTGATCGTCTGCTGCCTTCACTACTTCATCCCTCAGAGCTACCCATTCTTCTTCTACTGTATTTCTTTCCCGCATTCCTGTCAATTGTTCCCTTATGCTCTCCCTGAAACTCTCTACAACCTCTGGTTCTTTCAGTTTATCCAGGTCCCATCTCCTTAAATTCCCACCTTTTTGCAGTTTCTTCAGTTTCAATCTGCAGTTCATAACCAATAGATTGTGGTCAGAATCAACATCTGCCCCAGGAAATGTCTTACAATTTAAAACCTGGTTCCTAAATCTCTGTCTTACCATTATATAATCTATCTGATACCTTTTAGTATCTCCAGGATTCTTCTAGGTGTACAATCTTCTTTTATGATTCTTGAACCAAGTGTTAGCTATGATTAAGATATGCTCTGTGCAAAATTCTACAAGGCGGCTTCCTCTCTCATTCCTTCCCCCCAATCCATATTCACCTACTATGTTTCCTTCTCTCCCTTTTCCTACTGACGAATTCCAGTCACCCATGACTATTAAATTTTCGTCTCCCTTCACTACCTGAATAATTTCTTTTATCTCATCATACATTTCATCTATTTCTTCATCATCTGCAGAGCTAGTTGGCATATAAACTTGTACTACTGTAGTAGGCATGGGCTTTGTGTCTATCTTGGCCACAATAATGCGTTCACTATGCTGTTTGTAGTAGCTAACCCGCACTCCTATTTTTTTATTCAATATTAAACCCACTCCTGCATTACCCCTATTTGATTTTGTATTTATAACCCTGTATTCGTCTGACCAAAAGTCTTGTTCCTCCTGCCACCGAACTTCACTAATTCCCACTATATCTAACTTTAACCTATCCATTTCCCTTTTTAAATTTTCTAACCTACCTGCCCGATTAAGAGATCTGACATTCCACGCTCCGATCCGTAGAATGCCAGTTTTCTTTCTCCTGATAATGACGTTCTCTTGAGTAGTCCTCGCCCGGAGATCCGAATGGGGGACTATTTTACGTCCGGAATATTTTACCCAAGAGGACGCCATCATCATTTAATCATACAGTAAAGCTGCATGTCCTCGGGAAAAATTACGGCTGTAGTTTCCCCTTGCTTTCAGCCGTTCGCAGTACCAGCACAGCAAGGCCGTTTTGGTTAATGTTACAAGGCCAGATCAGTCAATCATCCAGACTGTTGCCCTTGCAACTACTGAAAAGGCTGCTGCCCCTCTTCAGGAACCACATGTTTGTCTGGCCTCTCAACAGATACCCCTCCGTTGTGGTTGCACCTACGGTACGGCCATCTGTATCGCTGAGGCACGCAAGCCTCCCCACCAACGGAAAGGTCCATGGTTCATGGGGGGGTCAGCACACATAAAATGTCTAAATGCAGGCGTAGCCTCGTAGCAGTCGTAATGGTAATCTTTAGCAAATGGGCGAAACGGATTAATTTTGAAGCTAAGTAGACGTAAAAGAATTGTGCCCGCTGGAACATGTTTATCATGCGTAGCTTGTGGAGTCGCACCAATGTACGTATTTGTTGTAACAGCCGACGATATGTGAACGGTGCAGTATGTTGAGTATGGGCATGAAAGAATACCCCTAAACATCTGAGTGCGGGTTCTTTAGTGATGGGCACTGTTGTACACTGGGCCAGCTCACTGCCCACATACATATACTTTGTTTTCCTCGGATTCATAACACTACCCGCTACTGCTGAACACATCGCAGCGGCGTCTGCATGTCATACCCTCACCGGGCCAGGAATACGACATCGTCGGCATATGCGCAACATCGGAACTTCGCGGTCCGTAAACATATCCCTTCCAAGCGTCGGCGAAGACCGTACAGGGATGGCTCGGGGTCTACTGCAGATAGAACGTCGGACACTAGGCATTCTTGCCTAACGGAATGCTAGATAGAAATGGGTTCTGATCGAGAACCGTTCACCACTACCTTCTAATGTGCTCCGTGAATCAATCGCAGGTCTACATATGCAAATATGTGGGGGATGTCCATGTGTTCCATGACCGCTCGCAGAAAACTACGATCAACGTGATCGAATGTGTGGTCGAAATCCACCTCAACCAGGGCGCCCTGGAGACTGCAGACCAACATCAGCGCGATTACATCATTATTCGGTCCCAAGGCCGTGTGAACATTGCTTCTTCCACCAAGGCTCGTATGATGGGCATATATTGCACCCTTGACTGTGAAGTGCAGACGGGCACGAAATACACGTGTAAAAAGCTTATAACCTACGTTTAACGAAGTCAAGAGGTCGGTCGTCCTGTGGACGCCACTCCCGCCATTTTTTGGGCACATGGATCATGATGCTTTCCGTAAATTCGATGGGGACTCGAAAGATGGGTGTCATAAGTTCATTATACATTCGGATCCATGTTTCGCTCATAATAGCAGGAAAATAGCATTAGAACTCAACAGCGAGTCCATCAGACCCGGGTGATTTGTTCAACGCACCACTCTTCAAGTCTATATCCCGCGTAATTTCTGCCAGAAGTTGGGGTCATCCTGCACAGTCTCGGTTGCTGTCATGTCGTCCAGCATGTCTGCCAGTCCTAACACTCGGGCAATATCTGTTTGTGTCACCTTGCCTCCGCCTTTTAGACTGCTGCAATGAGCGTGTGTTTGCACTGACGTTTTTCTCGTACTATGTGCTGCAGCGATGCTTGTTCTCCATGAAAATCGTCTTGCATTCTCGCGCAGACTCTGACGCCTTCCAATTTCAGTGCAGTGAGTTGGAGCAGGCAGACTTTCATCCGCTGGACTGTCCGTTAACGGTTTGGTGACGGTGGTTGTATTGCCAGTTCCTTTAATACCATGTCCAGATGGTATGCCAATCACGTTTCTTCAGAGTATGCAGACACAATAGCGCCTTTCTTAGCAATGCTATACAACCGCTCACTGTTCCTAAAGACTGGAAAGTAGCACAGGTCACACCAGTAGTCAAGAAAGAAAATAGGAGTAACCCATTAAATTGCAGACCCATATCACTGACCTCAATCTGCAGTAGGTTCAAATGGCTCTGAGCGCTATGGGACTTAACTTCTGAGGTCATCAGTCCCGTAGAACTTAGAACTACTTAAACCTAACTAACATAAGGTCATCACACACATCCATGCCCGGGGCAGGATTTTGGGAGCATATACTGTATTCGAACATTATGAATCACTTTGATGAAAAAGACTTATTGATACGTAACCAACACGGATTCAGAAAAGATCGTTTTTGTGCAACACAGATAGCTCTTTATTCCCATGAAGTAATGAGCTGTCGGTAAGGGATCTCATATCGATTTCATATTCCTATATTTCCTGAAGGCTTTTGATACCGTTCCTCACAAGCGACTATTAATCAAACTGGGTGCATATGGGGTATCGTCTCAGTTGTGTGACTGGATTCGTGATTTCCTCTCAGAGAGGTCGCAGTTCGTATTGACAGACGGCAAGTTATCGAGTAGAACAGAAGTGATATCTGGTGTTCGGCAAAGTAGTGTCATAGGCCCTCTGCTGTTACTGATTTACATAAATGATCTAGGCGATAATCTGAGCAGCCCCCTTAGATTGTTTGCAGATGACGCTGCAATTTACCGTCTACTAAAATCATCAGACGATCAATTCCAATTACAAAATGATCTAGAGAGAATTTCTGTATGGTGCTAAAATTGGCAATTCGCACTAAACAAAGAAAAGTGCGAGGTCATCCACATGGGTACTAAAAGAAATCCAATAAATTTTGTGTATACGATAAATTGCACAAATCTAACGGCTGTCAATTCGACTAAATATCTAGTAATTACAATTACGAGCCACTTAAATTGGAAATACCACATAGATAATATTTTGAGGAAGGCGAAACAAAGACTGCGTTTTGTTGGCTCAACAATTAGAAGATGCGACAAAACCACTAAAGAGACAGTCTACATTCCACTTGTCCGTCCTCTGCTGGAATATTGCTGCGTGGTGTGTGAACATTACCAGGTAGGATTGACGGAGGACATCGAAAAAGTGCAAAGAAGGGCAGTTCGTTTCGTGTTGTCGCGCAATAGGGGTGAGAGTGTCACTAATATGGTATGCGAGTTGGGGTGGCAGTCACTGAAACAAAGGCAGTTTTCTTTGCGGCGAGATCTATTTACGAAATTTAAATCATCTGCTTTCTCTTCCGAATGCGAAATTATTTTTTTGATACTCACCTACTTACGGATAAATTATCATCATAATAAAATAAGAGAAATCAGAGCTCGAATGGGAAGATTTAGGTGTTTTTTTTCTTTCCTACGCGCCATTCGAGAGTGGAATGGTAGAGAAGTAGTATGAAAATGGTTCGATGAATCCACTGCCAGGCACTTAAGCGTGAGTTGCAGAGTAACGATTTAGAACTCTAATGGGAGTCCCTGGAGGGAAGGCGACGTTCTTGTAGAGGAACACTACTGGGAAATGTGTGTATACATAGGAGCAGTGTCTGTTGCGTTGTACATCTCCGACAGAACAGACACTATATATATATATATATATATGTTTTTGTAATAGCGTGATGTCTCTATCACATATGCGCGCGGCAGCGCCGGCCGGAGTGGCCGAGTGGTTCTAGGCGCTACAGTCCGGAACCACGCGACCGCTACGGTCGCAGGTTCGAATCCTGCCTTGGGCATGGATGTGTGTGATGTCCTTAGGTTAGTTAGGTTTAAGTAGTTCTAAGGTCTAGGGGACTGATGACCTTAGAAGTTAAGTCCCATAGTGCTCAGAGCCATTTCTCTCTTTTTTTTTTTTATTTTTTTTTTTATTTGCGCGCGGCCGCTTTTGCCTTATACTACACCGCTCAGGCACGACCGACCCAACCGGCCGACTGCGAGCTACCACCACTACTACCACTGCTCTTGCTGCAGCCAACACTGCTCTCTGGTCTGTGATTCTCTTATAGCTTACAAATCGCAGGCAGAGCGTGAGCAATCCATCGAAATTACATCTGGTCGAGTGCGCTAGCAATAAATTCCTTTGTCACGTACCTCTTATAGAGTCTGTTTATTCCCGTTGTGCGGCCATAATCATGCGGGAAACTTTATCACATGAATCACCTGAATACAAATGACAGCTCCGCTAATCCACTGCCCTTTTATTTCTTGTGTACGCGATACTTCGCGATATGTGTGTGCGCATACCACTATCAAAAATGGTTCGAATGGCTCTGAGCACTATGGGACTTAACTTCTGAGGTCATCAGTCCCCTAGAACTTAGAACTACTTAAACCTAACTAACCTAAGGACATCACACACATCCATGCCCGAGGCAGGGTTCGAACGTGCGACCGTAGCGGTCGCGGGGTTCCAGACTGTAGCGCCTAGAACCGCTCGGCCACCCCGGCTGGCATACCGCTATACAATGACTTTTATCATCTCTGTGTGTAGCTCCTTTGCAAGACACTATCCACTTACAGAATCCTGTAATCAGTCAGTCATCTCTGTTCGACGAGTACGCGGATGGAACAGGACGTAAAATCGATAATATTTGTACGAAGTACTCGCCACCACGCACTGTACGGTGACTTGCGGAACGTAGATATACAATGGATGCTCCTAATGGGCAGCGGCGAAGAGAATCGTGGCGCACGCGCAGCGCAGCTGAGTGCAGACCGCACGCCGTGTGCGGAGGTTGGTAACAAGCGAGTGATTAAGGGAAGTCGGGAAAACGAGCCGGCGAAAACTCATTACGGGTGCCTCGGTACGAGTGTGGCGCCGGGCTTTGAGTCTGGTAGGGCCGCGGGCCGGCCGAAGGGAACGCCAACACGACGGCTACTGGCTACAGCTGCGCAGCGCGTCTTTTAATGAACTGCGCGCCGGCATTTAGCACGGCGTCGGCAACTGCAGGCGCGGCGTGCGGCGGACGTGCCGGCTCGCAGGAGAATCGTTATGGACAAATCAGAGCGCTAACTGCGCGACTGACCCGCTCTGCTCTATACTTAGTCACGTCTTTACCTCGCCTTTTGTGTAACCCAACCCAGCGCGTCTATTTCAAAAAGAATTTAATTACACGTATTGCCGGAAGTAACGCTGAGGGTGTAGGTCGTTAAGTCGTGGTTACATAGCTCACTCTGTGGAAAACTCGCCTGCACACAGTTTTAATCTGCCACAAACATTCATATCAGCGAACACTCCGATGGAGAGTAAAAATAAAAGTCATTACCCACATTAATATCACTTTTAATACCTTCCCGATGTTCCATTCCCAATGTCGTTAAAAAAAGAGGAAGTTTTCGAGATACGAAGGTAGCTTGCCAGTACTTCCCTCGTCCATTTTCGCACTATGTAATTTAGCATAATGCACTGACGGAAGAAATCGTAACACCAAAAACCGTAGGGTAATGAAATTACTGCAATACGTTTGTCTAGGTAACATATTCAGGTGATTAACATTGCAAGATCACAGGGTTAATAAAAGAGCGAATTAAGCCATTGCAGACCTGAGATATTGGTACATTAATAGCCGGTGTAACCACGAGAATGTTGAATGCAAGGGGTGCAAACGTTGATGCATTTTGTTGTACACGTGCCGATGTCAGTTTGTGGGATGGAGTTGCACACCTGTTGCACTTGGTCGGTCAATGCAGGGACGGTTAATATTCTGTTTGTGTATGACGCTGGAACTGTCATCCGATGGTGTCCCATATGTGATCGATTGGAGACAAATCTGGTGATCGACCAGTCCAAGGCAACATGTCGACTGTCTGTAGACCATGTTGGTTACAACAGTGGTATGTAGGCGAAATTGATCCTGTTGGAAAACACCAAAGGGCTACTGCAGTCGCTGGCCGCTGTGGCCGAGTGGTTCTAGGTGCTTCAGTCTGGAACCGCGCTGCTGCTATGGTCGCAGGTTCGAATCCTGCCTCGGGCATGGATGTGTGTGATGTCGTTAGGCATAAGTAGTTCTAAGTCTAGGGAACTGATGACTTCAGATGGTATGTCCCATAGTGTTTAGAGCCAGTTGAACCTACTGCTGTCATACGAAATCACACCCCAGACCATAATTCAAGGTGTGGGTCGGGTGTGTCCAGCATACAGACAAGTTTGTTGCAAGCCCTGGACTCGCCACCTTCTAACCAACACACGGCCATCACTGGCACGGACACAGAACCAGATTTCATTTGAAAACACAACGGATCTCTACCCTGCTCTCCAATCAGCTCTCGCTTGGCACCCATGAAGTAGCAAATGGCGGTTGTTTGGGTTCATTGGAATTTACACTACAGGAATTCTGGCTCGGAACTGTCCTTAAATTAACCGATTTGTAACAGTTCGTTGTTTCACTGTGGTGCCAACTGCTGCTCAAACTGCTACTCAGACGCAATACGAAGCGCCAGAGCCATACGCCAAACTATCTCTCGATAGTACCACGTGGCCGTCTCCAGTACCGCAGAGGAAACATTCAGCTTCACATAGCCCTATTAGACATCCTCGTTCAAACTCAGTGAGATACAACTCACCTCGTCCAGTCTCAAAGGTAATTCAAGACCATAACCGTTACAGCGTGCATTTAAAGCCAACCTCAGTTCCATTGACATAATGACGCTACTGGCGCAACTCTTATGCTACTGGGGCGAGATTTGAATAGACATCATCCTTCAGATGTAGAAACATCCCTAACAACTTTCGTTTATGTGGCACAACCTCTTCGTGGTGTTGCTATTTTTTTCTATCAGCGTATTTTTCCATTTGTAAAGAATGTTACTGACTAAGATCGGATGTGATACAACAAATATCAGTCAGAAAATTATAACACTTATTGCAGAAAGACATGTAGGATTATCAAATCCATTAATTTTTCTTTCATAAAAGATAGTTACCTACCTCTTCGTCTTTAGATAATTTGTTTTAAAGTTTTTCAACCCAATATCGGCCAACCCAAGTACTTCTTTCTTGTCAAGCCACAGGTCGTATACGGTAAATCTCGTCGGTCAGTTCGTACGTTGTAGAAGATATTCCCATATCCTGAACTTTACCACAGTCACATTTGTCGTCGGATTCGTCTTTAATGCTCCCCTTCAATTACATTTGTTTACTAGCACTACGACCGTTCTGTAGCGATTCAGTGTTCCTCGAATCTTCCAGCTTAAAGTATTGTCACGGGGAATCTTTTCTGAGGAAAAGCATTCGTCTGGGGCTCATTTGCCTCGTAACTAAGGAATCTCATGCGCGATTTAATTCAGCCAGGTCAGCATGAAGCACCACGCAGTGGTGGCACTCATCGAATGTTAAATCTGTAACAGATAATGCCGGCGCCCACCGGAAAGAAGAAATGGCGTTTCTTACAACCAAAATAATCTGAATTTGTTTAAACTATGTACAGATGAAACATAAAATTTTCAAAAGTCAAAACTTAATCTGTGGATGTTCAAACAGTACTTTGCCTACTGCACAGCGAACATATAAGCAGCAACCGTACTCGCCACACACGAGAAAAATAATCTTTTATGCTACGGTACTGCTTTTACCGAGTCTGATATAAGATTGATCGGGTCGGCCAGATTTGAGGGTAGACTTCCACTAGCACAAAAATCTGCAAGAAAAATGTCACATGTCACCAGACCAGGAAATCTCGGCGGTCAGAACGTACAAGCCAGGTCTTCGTATCCAATACAGCCTACTCATCGTTGAAGAAGGAATTGATTCAAAGATGCTCAAACACCAAGGTGCCAATGTGGCGGAGTTACCTCATTTTGAAAAATGAAACGATGTGTTGGGTATATCGAGAAAAATGCTGTCGCTCCAACATATTCAGGTAGTTATTCCACAAACAGTTGCCTCCACAAACTGCTGCATGCTTTGTTTTATGGTAAGGCTCAAAAGACGTTTATTCTCGGTGAGTTTGTTATTTCATTGTTTCAGTTGGATTTGGTAGACTCCCTATATACACGTCGTGCCTTTTCAGCTTACCACTAAGATCAACAGTCGCTTCTAGTGTGTGTAGATTATTCATGTCCAATTAATAACCTACGCAATAAGAATTAATTATTCGTATCCACCTTTTTGACTAACGCTGTGTTTCGTCCATGCTTTGTAAATGTTATTTGTTCACCAGCCTTTTCTCGGTTCATTGCATCTCATCAAGTGTCAACTGAGGGACGTAACCACAGACACAATAATATCGGTCAGAGGGAGATATGACTTGAAACGGGAGTTACAAGATACGTTGAAGTTTAATTGGCCTTAAGCAAGAGAAACGTAAATGAAACTTCCTTTAACGAGAGTGGGGTGGAGAAAATAGCACTTCCTCATTTAAAGCTAAGGTAATATTCATTGAATGTGCTGACTGATTTCCTTCCCTACCTTTCCTTACCTTATGTGGAACTTTGCGTTGTACATCAGACGGATGCTTACCCGTCGTAATATGGAATTGAAGTCCCATTCTTCATGACAGAGCGTAGGAAACGATGCGGGAGTCCAGCACCACCGTACTACGCAAGGTCCTAGTGGATATTGTGTAGAACGCAACATACTTTCTGTTGTGACTTGGCAAGACAGCCAAGCCACTAGGAGATGGCCGAAAGGCACGCGTTTAAGCTCACGCAGGATGGCGTGAGGTCTGGACCAGGTAAAGTACTTATACTAGCAAGAAAAGTACGTAGCTGCTGGAATACTTAACTTTAATCCATAATTGGTAAACATCTGTCTGACGGTACATGCATCACAAGATAAGTGGCAAATGTTAATGGCGCCTTGCTAGGTCATAGCAAATGACGTAGCTGAAGGCTATGCTAACTATCGTCTCGGCAAATGAGAGCGCAATTTGTCAGTGAACCATCGCTAGCAAAATCGGCTGTACAACTGGGGCGAGTGCTAGGAAGTCTCTCTAGACCTGCCGTGTGGCGGCGCTCGGTCTGCAATCACTGATAGTGGCGACACGCGGGTCCAACGTTTACTACCGGACCGCGGCCGATTTATAGGCTACCACCTAGCAAGTGTGGTGTCTGGCGGTGACACCACATTCCTGCCCCGCAAATCGGCGAACGGTTGTGTTATAAGGCTTCCGCCCGCCGTGGGGAGGACCCCATGTTGACGTATGCGACGAGGTGGGGAGTCTAACAACAGGCGAGGCTGTGCCACCCGCACCCTGCCATTCGGTCCGAGGGGAGCTAGGAAACGCCTGAAAACCTAGTCCAGGGTGCATGCCATCATGCGGTGTTGCGCCCGTAAAGAGACAGGAGGGGCCGAAGGGTCGACCTCCATCTGGTCGGGGCACCCGACGGGCGAAGTCGCCATGTGGTCCGGAGCGGGCAAGAGTTCCATGTCGGAGGACAGCTGGTCACGTGAAGCGATCTGCGGCGCGTGACCCAGGGAGGCGCCCGGCGGTTGCAGCGACTCGTCCACTGCGGGCGCCGCCGGCGGGAGAACAGGCGGCGGCGGCGGCGGCGGCACGTCGCCATGGGGGAAAAGGGAAGGCATCGTCGGTAACACCTGGGGCTGAGGCGAGCCATTAGATGGGTCCCCAGGGCGCTGACCGGACGGCACCGTCGCTGAAAACAGACGGGGAGCGGCAGAACCCGTGCGACGACAGAGGCGCAGCTGATTGAGATGCCGACGCACCTCACCAGAGGCCCCCAAAACCAGATACATAGCGCGGCCGAGGCAGCGAAGAATGCACCCTCCGAGCCAACGCCGTGAACCTCGATAGTTGCGATAGTATACAACGTCGCCTGGGGCAAAAGCAGGTGTCTGCCGCTGCACAGAAACCTGATACGGCGGATGTAGCAAAGACATAAAGGTGCGATGAGGACGACCGTAAAGCAACTCAGCCGGAGAGCGACCATCTCGGGGCTGAGAGAGATACGAGGACAAAAAGAGCAATAACGTGTCCTCTCGAGAATGCGGCTCTTTCAACTTCAACACCTGGGACTTGAAAGTCCTGACCAATCGTTCAGCGGCACCGTTTGACTGTGGCGAAAACGGCGCCGACGTCAGATGTTGAATACCATTGGCCTTGCAGAATGACTGAAATTCGGCGGACATGAATTGTGGGCCATTGTCGGAAACAATAGTCTGTGGAAGACCTTCAATGCAAAAGATAGCGGATAACGCTTGGATGGTGGCAGATGACGTCGTGGAAGGCATCCGGACAACAAATGGAAAAGTACTGAAGGAATCGACAACAACCAACCATCGAGCATTCCAGAATGGACCAGCAAAATCGATGTGTAAGCGTTGCCAAGGGGAAGTGGCTTTTGGCCATGCAAAGAATTTCCGCGGTGGTGCGGATTGGTGTTCGGCACACGCCATGCAAGAAGAGCACATATGCGTAATCGCAGCATCGTTTCCGAAAAAAGTACAGTGTTGACGAGCAAGTTGTTTCGTTTTCACTATACCCCAATGTCCTTGGTGAAGAAGCCGTAAGACAGAGGACTGTAACGAACGTGGGTCCACGACCCTGGACTGATCATTATCAGAACGCAACAGCAAAACACCACGTCGTACAAAAAGTCTCTCCTTGTGAGCAAAAAATCGGCGAACCAACGGATTCTCGATCCGTGACTTCGACAAGGGTCATTGCGTGGCAACAAAACGCAGAACGGCTGCAAGGACAGGGTCAGCAGCAGTGGCTGTAGCTACGCGACGAAAATCAATCGGAAACGATTCGACCACGTCATCGGTTTCCGCATCAATGAACATGCAAGCAAGTTCGGAGGAATCGAATGCTCTATCCTCAGCAACAGGCAAACGGGACAACGCATCGGCATTGCCGTGCTTAGCAGTGGACCGATACAAGATATCGTAGCGGTACTGCGAGAGGAAAATAGACCAGCGAATGAATTTCTGCGCTGTACGTGGAGGTACAGGCTTGGTCGGATGAAAAAGCGATGTCAAAGGTTTGTGGTCCGTGATGATGGTAAAGTGACGACCATACAAGAAATCATGAAACTTTGTAACACCAAATACGAGAGCCAATGCTTCTTTCTCGATTTGCGAATAATTTCGTTGCGCAGACGAGAGCAATTTGGACGCAAAGGCAATAGGGCGATCGTGCGATCCATCTTTCCAAGTATTGGAAAGCAACGCCGATTTCAACTGGCGAAAGGCGCGTTCACATTCCGTCGTCCAGACGAACGGAACACCTTTACGGCGTAAGCGATGAAGCGGAGCTGAAATGGAAGAGGCGTGGCGCACATAGCGATGATAATAATTGATTTTTCTCAGCACACTCTGTAGCTGCTTCAAATTCTGCAGCGAAGGCAATTCTTGTATGGCACGGAGGTACTCTGGACTGGGATGTATGACTTGGGCATTGAGTACATGGCCCAGATAGGGTAAGTCCCGAGCAAAAAACACACATTTGTCCTTCCGCAAGCGAAGACCATTTTGTCGCAAGACCTGAAATAATGTTCTGAGATTGGCGAAATGTTCTTCTTCCGTCTTTCCGGAGATCACAATATCGTCCAGATAGTTTGCTGCACTAAGGACCGACGCACAAACAGTTTGTAAATATTGCTGAAACAATGCAGGGGCGGATGCACACCCGAACGGCAGTCGTTTGATTCGATACAAACCAAGATGCGTGTAAACCACCAAAACGCGCGGGGAATCTTCGTCCACCGGTATTTGCAAGTACGCATCCGCTAGGTCCAACTTCGAAAAATATTTACCCGGGCACAGTTTCGATGCCGATGCCGGAGCGAAGCAAAGGGCCTGGAATGGTTGTGAGTGTCCGTTCTGAGCTTTTTCTGGCAAACACTTTGAACATGTCCTGTTTTATTACAGAAAAAGCAAATAGCCTGGCGTGACGGGCAATTCTCACGCGAATGTCTAGTAGCACACCGCGGGCATGATTTTATCACTGCATTTGCTTGCTTGCACGGCACACGTAGCTGAGAGCTTGGCGGCAGCTGCGCGGATGGGGGCGAGGGCTGTTTACTGTTCTGTGCAGCGCGCCCGGCGGGCCGGTGAATGTGACACACGGCAGGTGAAGTTTCAAATGATTCCAGAGCAAAGTCAAGAGTGTCTTGCCGATCCAATATGTCTATCACTTGTTGAAGGGAGGGATTGACTAGTTTCAAAATCTGTTCCCGTATACGAACATCAGAAACGTTCTGTGCAATTGCATCACGCACCACAGTACCTGAATAAAGGAGTCCACATTGACACTCAAAAGCACAATCCCTAGTAAGGCCTTGCAAGGTTGCAACCCACTCCCTATTAGTCCGACCAGCCGTTCGTTTTGTACGAAAGAAGGTATACCTTTTCGCAACTACATTGACTGATTCTTTGAAATAGGCATCTAATGCAGACAAAATTTCTTCGTAGGACAGAGTTGCTACGTCGCGTCAGGGAAATAATTTCACTATCACACGGTATGTCGACACTCCGATGCAAGAAAGCAGAAAAGGCTGCCGCTCATTACCTTGAATTCTGTAGGAGGGGAGATGGAATCCAAATTGGCGTGACCACTCCGTCCAGCTTTCCAGTGCAGCATCAAAAGGATGAAAAGGTGGTGCAACTGCGTGTTGTGGCTGCGTGAGCGGTGGAGCGGCGGCCGCCGCATCGTGTTGCATTGCACGTTGACCCTGGACGAGCTGTCCAAGGGCATCC
Organism: Schistocerca americana; assembly: GCF_021461395.2. NCBI lineage: Eukaryota > Metazoa > Arthropoda > Insecta > Orthoptera > Acrididae > Schistocerca > Schistocerca americana. The sequence continues at coordinate 396,612,063 of NC_060123.1, read as the reverse complement.
AGCAAGGCCTGCGTCTGCTGATTCTGTAAGCGATAAAATTCGGACAGTACATCTGGAGATTGTGGCGAAGCCATGACACAAGTAAATTAGGCTGTATCAATACGCAAAATCCTCGTCGTCATTTGTTATGACTTGGCAAGACAGCCAAGCCACTAGGAGATAGCCGAATGGCATGCGGTTAAGCTCACGCAGGATGGCGTGAGGTCTGGAACAGGTAAAGTACTTATACTAGCAAGAAAAGTACGTAGCTGCTGGAATACTTAACTTAAATCATAATTGGTAAACATCTGTCTGACGGTACATGCATCACAAGATAAGTGGCAAATGTTAATGGCGCCTTGCTAGGTCGTAGCAAATGACGTAGCTGAAGGCTATGCTAACTATCGTCTCGGCAAATGAGAGCGTAATTTGTCAGTGAACCATCGCTAGCAAAATCGGCTGTACAACTGGGGCGAGTGCTAGGAAGTCTCTCTAGACCTGCCGTGTGGCGGCGCTCGGTCTGCAATCACTGATAGTGGCGACACGCGGGTCCGAGGTATACTACCGGACCGCGGCCGATTTATAGTCTACCACCTAGCAAGTGTGGTGTCTGGCGGTGACACCACACTTTCTTATTGGGGACTGTGGACGAATCGGACTAATTTAAAAAATTTTCTGTGGCACAAACAGGAAGACAAGAGATGGAAGTACAGGAAATGCTAGAAATCGATAAGTACATTACACATACCTTTTGTAAAAGATTGTGTTTTTGCTTTGTTTATTTGAGACAACAAAAGTGTTGAACATAAATCTTTCGAAGTATATGTACTGGTAGAGTCTAGAGTTAATTTACGGAAATACTCGGCTTCTTTCGTCATTTCCCATATTCATATCAAGCTAAGAAGAATACTAGTATACATAAGACGACAACATTATTAAAATAATTGTAAAACCAACATCATTATTAGCAAGTGTTTTCATATAAAATCGCTTTTCTACAGCACACTCATTGTTTCAAAACGTGTAACATCTGTCTTATCTAATATCAGATTACGTCGGATGTCATTTTGGCCACAGTTGCCTCGTCGTTTCATGATGACCTAAGGAATCGAAAATTGGATACTGAATCAATAAATATTGGCACAAAACGACATAAAAGTATTTCTTTTTGTAACTTTACGAAGTTTATGTTAGCCACCGAGAGAATTCAGTTATGGATCACAAGCAGTCTTTTGCTGTCACTGCTGTAGAAAGACCTCTTCTAGACTTGTGTTATTCGCATCCTTGTTTTCTAATATATGCTACAATCAATTATATACCCAGGGAAACTATCAGAGGACTTCCTTCGTCAAACTACCAATCATTCGCTGCTATGAATTTCCTACCCTCCCACGATTTAATGGACATTAGAGCCCTTGATACGTCTTCCATTTAGTGTGCTCTTTGGCCCATTTGTTTCCTATCCCTATTAGTAATTTACAACATGCATCTCACTACGCTTCGTTGATCAGAGCTGAGTGTTTACATGGTTCACGCAATCAAAGTCCATGTCTCAGTCCCATGAGTAAAAAGTGGCAACACACTAATTAGATAACCTGGTAGAGTAGAGCGTAGAATACATTTCTAACCGATAGCCGCTCGTATTCTTATTACCACTGCTCTCAATCTTCGATCGTCTAAATAAAGCTTTATTACAATTTGTCGTAACGAAATTTCAGAAACATATATACGCTAGATTGTTATACAAAAAATACAGGGTGTTCGGAAATTCCCGTTACAAAGTTCTAGGACTTGTAGAGAGGAGTGAGTGAATAACATTTCGAATAGAATCCTGTGTCCGGAAACGTAACGTTTCCGTGTTAAAGTCGTTTGAAAACATATTTGCTAGTACGAAATTAGAATTACATTAGTACCGTCAGCTGCTCACGGGCGTTGATATATATCAACGGGGATGGGTGAAAATGTGTGCTCGGCCTGGGCCTCAAACCCTGGATCTCCTGCTTACATGGCAGACGTTCTATCCATCTGAGTCACCGAGGGCACAGAGGAAAGCGCCACTGCAGGGACTATCTCGCGCACGACTCCCGTGAGACTCACATTCTCACCTTGTATGTCCACACACTACATTCGTAGTGTCCCACCCCAACACACTCATTACTCGTGGAAGACATTCTTACCAAGTCCCGTAAGAGTTCGAGGAATATGTGTGCATCCGCACAGAAGAAGAAGGTCATCGCCGGTATTGCCAGAACTACATACGTCCGAAAAAACAGACACCATATCCATATAAGAGTATATTTGATAGTAGGTTTTCAACAGGGTAATCGTGGTGGGGGTGTTTACGTCGGATCGACAGATGTCATTTGACGTCCGTCCAACCTCTAATACACCGTATGATCCTTGTGAATGGCGAAGCTCATGATAACGGATGAGCTGCTTGTCTCCTTTATCAAGATCGTTCTCCACGACGTCTGATTCCCTCCATCACATACCCTTTTCGCCACAATTACGCAGTGATTTCGATAAAGGATACATTTACCATCAGCAGACGTGACTCTGGTGTTCCTAGGAGACGCCGTACACCGAATTGGAAGAGGCTGTACAGCATCACGTTGAAAAGGACACGTCAACGAGCAATTTCTTTGGATGTTAATGTGTGAAACTGTAAAACAAGTTTATGAAGAATTTCGTTAACAGCTTGTAAAATTGTTGTTTATTGAAAACACAACAATTTGCGGGGCATAAAGCCGCATCATCAGGTGTAACCTAACTGGCCAGAACATAAAATAGTTTTCGTGAAACAAATGATTAACTCGATCACTCCCAAACAATTACTTGTAAAAGTGGTCGCCTTACTAACGTGCTTACAAATGGTTGTAGCATGGAAATGGTACGTTTCCGGACGTTAGTTCCTGTTCATAATATACTCACTCCCCTCTACAAGTGGAAAAAGTCTGAAACAGGAATTTCCGAACACACTGTGTACTAAATTAACACTATGATTTCGGATTTATAGTGACTGGGCGATTCGATTTGCAGCACAGTAATTTGACCACAGGCCCGATGTGTGATTTCTGCCTGGAATGCAGACACATCTACATCTACATCTACATCTACATCCATGCTCCGCAAGCCACCTGGCGGTGCATGGCGGAGGGTACCTTGAGTACCTCTATCGGTTCTCCCTTCTATTCCAGTCTCGTATTGTTCATGGAAAGAAAGATTGTCGGTATGCCTCTGTGTGAGCTCTAATCTCTCTGATTTTATCCTCATGGTCTCTTCGCGAGATATACGTAGGAGGGAGCAATATACTGCTTGACTCCTCGGTGAAGGTATGTTCTCTAAACTTCAACAGAAGCCCGTACCGAGCTACTGAGCGTATCTCCTGCAGAGTCTTCCACTGGAGTTTATCTATCATCTCCGTAACGCTTTGTGAGGTACAATATCTATTTCCATCTTTCCTTGCTGTAACGGAGAAGTGGGGATCTTTCTCAGCAAGATACCACTGAATTAAAACTGGGTAGTGGATTTCCAACTGGCCTGGTTTTGGGAGTGATTTCCAATGATGGCATTATCATTGTAACCAAGGAAATCCTCCTGAAACCGCTGTCAGAACGAAGGCTTGGAATAAATTTGCATTTTTTGTTGGGACAACGCTGTCTCTGTTCAATGTGCCTCAGGGCTGTTACAGTAACTTTTCGATGAGTAGAACTGAAAAGTTGATTGACAACTTGCTTTATATGTTCTTAGGTGTATCTGTCTCAACGAGCTGAAGTCGAGGTATTGCTAGTGTTGATTCTGACTGATTGGAGCCACTACGCCTTTTAAGCGTGTTTATTCTTCTGTGGTCATACCCGCTATTCTCTGAAATGTGTGTCTCTTCAGTGGTTTTACACCCTGCTGAACGCGATTACTGGTGACAACAGAGATATGCAATTCTGAAACATCAAGTTTGAGTAGCGTCCTAATGTACCTCTTCTTGCCACAAAACTTCCAGAACCCTACCTATGTAATTTTACACTTTTTTAAAAAATTAGTTGCTTTGAACACTCATTTCTACGTTTATCTTGAAAATCTAACGTTATATTGTAGGTGGAAGCGGATCAAAGGTATTGTCCCGAGATAAATCGGGATCGTCACAAATCGCTGCAAATACTCGCTAGAACATATGGAGTATTACAAAGATGAATATTTTTTATTTAAAGATACAAATCAGAACGTAGGTACATATACATATGAGAATAACACTAGACTGATATCTTAAAACCGTTTTTGTATGATAGATTCTGAAGCATGGTGCGCAGGGCAGTGGGACCTTGCACTGGGGGCAGTGGTATCGCTTTTCTCTCCGGACGCGCTTCCCATGTTGTGCATACTCGTGTCGGATAGCTCTTCTTTTCTGTTGGTTCTGTAGCTGCTGGAAAATGTCTTTCTGTCCCAACCGAAGAGAATGAGGCGTTCGTACTGGTCGGCCTGGCTTTGGAGAAATGACGCTCCCTATGTATTTCTCAACTATTTTTTCCAAGAGGGCCAACCTAAATTCCCTGGATCCCTTCTCTCCAGAATTGGCAAACACAATAAAAGAATTCCACACAGAAATTTCCAGTAGACGGATAAATATTCTCTTGCAGTATTTCTTGCCTTGCTATTTGGGTGTTGGATACGACGTTGTAGTCAAGCAAAAGCTTTGGCTTCATTATTTTCTTTGATCTTTTCTGTGTACTATATCCATAGTGTGGATAGTTGAAAGAAGTACAACGTCTTCCTCGTCTTTCCAACGCAGTGGTAGATTTTTTCCTCGTATTTCAATTGCAATTTCCTCTTTCGTAATTTTTTATTTCGGGAAGGTTGTGGCGTCTCTTTCCGGGTCATCTTCACTGTTCTGTAATTATTAGTGGACTTCAAAATTAGGAAATCTGCTAACTGTGTGGATGCGTAAAAGCTGTGAGTCTTTAGAGAGCCGGCCGGAGTGGCCGTGCAGTTCTAGGCGCTACAGTCTGGAGCCGAGCGACCGCTACGGTCGCAGGTTCGAATCCTGCCTCGGGCATGGATATGTGTGATGTCCTTAGGTTAGTTAGGTTTAATTAGTTCTAAGTTCTAGGCGACTGATGACCTCAGAAGTTAAGTCACATAGTGCTCAGAGCCATTTGTCGTTAGAGAGTAACCTTGCTTCAGATGTGGTGTGACAAGAGTCAAGAGAACGTCATTGGAAAGTCCGTAAAGTATGCATCCAGCTTTGTCTCTTTCCCCTTGTATATCATCAGGGACCACACATATCCGCCAGATGATTCACACAGCATGTAGAATTTTATTCCAATCCTTCCCCTTTTCGTCAGGATAAATTGCACCCAATCCTGCCACCCTTGTAGAAAAGTAGACATTCATCCACCGTAACATAAGAACCTTTTAATTAATATTTAAGGTGCTGGTAAACTGGCCAAATTTTGTTCAGATTAGGACGTGGGTGATTTGCATCATCATACACTTCTTTATCACAAAAATGAAGATACTTTTTGATCTGGCAAAACCTCTTCTAAGATATTACGTCATTGAAATCATTGGAATAAAGGAGTTGATATGCTTTTCCGCCGCATCCAGTAGATCTTCAAATCAGGTTTCTGAACAACACTTTGGAAAATGGTTAGCGCAAGGAAAATTTGAAGTTCTTCACGTGATAGAGGCAAAACGTTACATCTGATGGTTGAAACACATTGGCTGTGATATTTAACTGCTTCTACCTGTATCATTTCCACTAAGTGCATATCAAAAATTGTTGAAATATTTCAAGTTCATCAGAGATAAAAGGAATCGTGCAGTCGGGATTAGCAGTAATTAAAATGTCCGTCGGACACAATCAGTATTTTGATCAACAAAATGCCACACTCTCACCAGAGACGAATCTGTATAGGTGTCTTCCTCAAGTTCTTCATCACTTGCTGAAAGTTCAAAAGAGTCATCACCAGATTCGGCAACAAGGATATCTTGCCACTGCTCTTCCTCACTGAAACAATCACTGTTTATTTTAGAAGACTGCAAGCAGACGTAATACTTGAACAACTGCACCAAAATGCTACGAAGTAACACGGCAATGTTGCAACAACTTCACGAGCACAAGCCAGTAGTAATACACTCTAAGATAAAACGAAACTGAAGTCATCCAGTCGTTTGCATAAAGCTGTACGTCACATGACGTGAGGTGAGGTGAGCGTGACTACAGTGGCAAATGAGGATGGCCCGGCAACACGAGGTAGTAGAAGAAATAGGGAAAGGCAGCGCGTGTTAACTGGTGAAAAAAAAAAAATGGTTGAAATGGCTCTGAGCTCTATGGCACTTAACATCTGAGGTCATCAGTCCCCTAGAACTTAGAACTACTTAAACCCAACTAACCTAAGGACATCACACACATCCATGCCCGAGGCACCATTCGAACCTGCGACCGTAGCGGTAGCGCGGTTCCAGACTGTAGCGCCTAGAACAGCTCGGCCATACCGGCCGGCAACTTGTGAACAGTTACGATGCACTGTGGTGATGTGCTTGGCTACAACATGAGCCGGAAACAACAAGGGCATGACTTCACATGCTGAAGAACCATCTGGAAACTGAATCAAGGACGAAGTGTGACGTTCACGGAGAGCGTTCCGGACCAATACAGCAGCAGACTACCGCCTCACTGTGCACCAGGGGAGAGGGAACTCACGTCAAACCGAGAGTGCAATTGCAATCGCAATAAAAGAGGACTGCGAGGCACGCAATGTCACCCTCTATAGTGTCACGGCGACCGTATGTGGGGTGGTCTGTTTACCCGAAGATCAGTAATTTGTGTTCCGATAGCACCCGCACATAGGCGGATCCGTTTGCACTGATGCCAAGAATGAGGAATGGGATTGCGTGCCCTTCTGGGATTAGAGCAGATTCAGATACACCTACCGGTCGACGTTATTGTGATGCTGTACACATTTCCCCATGAAGGTCCTTACAGCGGTGCTTTCGGTAATGGCGTCATTTTTATGGATGAAAATGCGGAACATCGAACAGCGCTGGTGCAGCAGCTCTTGTAACGAGAGGATATTCGGCGAATGGATTGGCCTGCCCATTCCTCCGTGGCCCGCTCGTTCCTCCAACTTAAAACCTATCGAACACTTATGCATCCTTTGAGGAGACGTACTGCAGAACGTCCACACGCAACAACGACTATCCTGTATTGTCAACAGTATTGTAGTGGATTGGGAACGCCAACCACAACAACTTCCTACCAACCTTGTTGACAGCATGGGAGGATGTCATGGAGCATGCATTGCTGTCCGTGGTGGTCACAACCCATGTTAAGAGCCATGTCCCGCTATTTGTGATGTACAGGGAACCATCATGAATTGAAGCGACTTCAGTGTGAGTATTGCCTTTGAAATAAAGTGTTATTTCCGTTCGTCTCACTGCGTGTTTCTTTCAGTTAACTTCTGTACTGCGGGGCGTGGGCTCCTTACCAGATAGTATTGACGAAGAACATCGAGAAAGTTCGAAGAAGGCAGCACGTTTTGTATTGTTGCGAAATATGGGAGAGAGTGTCACTGACATGATACAGGATTTGCATTGGACATCACTAGAAGAAAGGCGTTTTTCGTTGTGGCGCAATCTTCTCACGAAATATCAGTCACCACCTTCTTCCTCCGAATGCGAAAATATTTTGCTGACGCAGACCAACGTAGGGAGAATCGATCATCGTAATAAAATATAGGAAATCAGAGCTCGCACTGAAATATGTAGGTGTTCCTTTTCTCCGTGCCCTATACGAGACTGGAATAATAGAGAAGTGTTGTGAAGGTGGTTCGATTAACCTTCTGCCAGGTACAAAAATGATTTGCAGAGTATTCATTTAGATGTAGATCTAGAGCGCTCAGTAACTTGACAGTTCAAGCATATATGCTTACTTAGAAATCTATGTACCGTACATTGATATTATTTTTTTTAATGAAAGAAGTAATCGAGACTCACTGGTACTGAAGGGCTCACAATACGCATAATCCTTGTGATTCTACAATTTCTCCAGGCGTATTTTATGACGAAATAAATCTCGGGTGAACAGCCTTGTATGAGTGTGCATAGGACACAATATTTCGGCAATCGACCACGTTGCCATCATCAGGTACGCTGATGTACTGACCGGGGGTGATTTTTTTTTCAGAGGTGGAGCCCCTCCACGCCCACACCGGCATGATGGCCAACACAAAAGGTCTACTGCCATCTCTTCATAAGGGTTAGTATTCACTAAAGTGAGGTGTCGCAGGATGTGGGTACTGCGATGTTTGCGTACGTCTGGTAAGGATTAACCATAAATACGCGCTCATCTGGAGATAGAGTGGTCAAAATCTGACGAAGGGTAGCGGTTTAAATGGCGGAGGAAAAAAAGTGCCAAGGCAAGAGCCAAGGGAAAAAAACCTCTGCGATAGTTAGGTCGGGTGGTAAGAGCAGTAGCGGTTGTCTTGCTGTCTGCGATAGGTTGTGCAAGGATAGGCTTTGTTAGTAGTGGGTATCATGCATGTCGATACCTTGACATTGTGCGTTTGTGCTGCTCGGCGGCTGGCGCTGGGTGCTGGTACAGAGTCCTCGTTCAGCGTCATCAACCTGCAACAGTTAGGTTTGTTATCGATCTTGTGTCCGATAGGTCATATACCGGAAGCACAGTGTGAGGGAATGTTGGCAGATTGTTTGTGCGTCTGTGGGCGAGCTCGTTGATCCCTGCTGTGGCCTGTTGGTCGGCTCTAATAGCAGCTGGTAGTTGCCAGTCAGTGTTGCTGATACGCAGGGGCTTACCGACGTTTGTCGCTGTTTGCGTATGTTAGTTTACCATAGATGGCTATGCCCTAGCTAGCAGTGTGCGGTGAGCCGGCACCATGTATATAAAGGACAATCCCCCTCCTCCCTCAGGCACTTCCTATGAGTCGGTGCGGTCCGCTCCCCGCGCGCGGTCCAGGTACAGCGTCCGTTCTCCCGCCGTCTGGGCGCTGCGTCCTAGGTCTTCTCGTTCAGGAGGGTCTGCTGGCACCGCTCTCGTTATTCTTCCTTCCTCCCCCGAAGTCGGTACACTCTGGGAAATATCCTTTTCCTTCTTAATCTGGGTGATCGCGGGTTCCCACGCCTTGCTAAGGATGTAAGCGCTGTCACGATTTAGTTGTGGCTCAAAAATGGCTCTGAGCGCTATGAGACTTAACATCTATGGTCATCAGTCCACTAGAACTTAGAACTACTTAAACCTAACTAACCTAAGGACAGCAAACAACACCCAGTCATCACGAGGCAGAGAAAATCCCTGACCCCGCCGGGAATCGAACCCGCGAACCCGGGCGCGGGAAGCGAGAACGCTACCGCACGACCAAGAGCTGCGGACAGTTGTGGCTCCCTTGCTCCAATCTCTATGGCTTCTTTGATGACAGAGTCCCAGTATTTGGAATTCAGTGTCAGGACTTTGGTTTGGTCATAATCCATGCTGTGGAGTTCCGACGGCAATGTTCAGCGATTGCCGCGATTGCCGACTTATTGGGCTGTTGCAGTCTAGTGTGCCGTTGATGTTCCCGGCATCGTTCCTTAATGGTACGAATGGTCTGGCCTATGTATACACTCCCGCATTGGCAAGTATCTGATAAACCCCTGACTTACGTAGACCAAGGTTGTCCTTGACACTACCAAGAAGGCTCTTGGTTTTGCTTGGGGAACGGAAGATGGTTTTCACTTGGTGTTCACGTATAATGCGTCCAGTTTTTCCGAATAAGGCCCCACAAAACGGAATAATAGCCAAGGCCGCCTCCTCCTGATGTTCATCCTCAGTTTCCGCCGTTGCTGCAGGTGTGGGATGCAGAGCCTTCCAAATTTGCCCTTCCTAGTAACCGTTCCTCCAAAACACGGTCTTCAGATGGTCCAATTCTCGTTGGAGACTGTCCCTGTCGGTGATGGTGTGAGCTGTGTGAACAAGTGTTTTGAGCACGCCATTCTTTTGTGCCGAGTGGTGGCAGCTATCCGCATGTAGGTACAAATCAGTGTGCGTCTTCTTCCTATACACGCTGTGGCCCAAAGTGCCGTCAGCTCGTCTCCTAATCGAAACATCTAGGAAAGGGAGCATCCCATCCGTTTCGATCTCCATGGTGAACTTAATATTCTCGTTTCTGGAGTTGAGATGTGCGAGTAAGTCTGCCAGTTTATCTCTCCAATGTGGGCAGATAACGAAGGTATCATCCACATATCTAAAGAAACAGATGGGTTTTAGATGTGCTGATTCAAGTGCTTCCTCCTCGAAATGTTCGATGTACATATTTGCGACAACGGGTGAGAGTGGACTCCCCACGACTACTCCTTCTGTCTGCTCGTAGTAGTCACTGTCAAATAAAAAGTAAGTTGATGTCAGAACATGTCTGAAATGGTTGGTGGTCTCTTCGTCGAATTTCTGGCTGATGAGTCCCAAGAATTCTTGTAACGGAAATATAGTGAATAGAGATACCACGTCGAAGCTCACCATTATGTCAGATTCCTTAAGCGCAAAGTTGTTGATGCGTCCCAGCAAATCCACAGAGCTACGGATGTGGTGTGTACATCTCCCAACGTAAGGACTAAGCAGTTGTTTGAGGTGCTTGGCGAGAAGGTACGCTGGGGCACCAATATTGCTAACAATGGGACGTGACGGAATCGATTCCTTGTGCACCTTCGGCAGTCCGTAAAGTCTAGGAGGAACAGCAGCCCTCGGGCATAGCTTCTTGGTAACCTCGTCAGGGAAGCCGGAATCCTTGAGAAGCGCCAGAGTCTTCCTGTCAACCCTCTTGGTAAAATCGGTATCAATCTTGCGGTATGCGCTGTCACCAAGTAGGCCCCGCATCTTCTCAGCACAATCCGGTCGGGGTAGGATCACTGTTGCGTTGCCCTTGTCTGCAGGTAATATTACTATGTCTGGATCTTCTCTTAGCTCCTGTGTGGCGGCCCTCTCCCTGTAGGAAACGTTCCGTTTCATCAGGATTGTTTTGGTTAGAGCTCTGCAGGTTTCGTGACGAACTTCTTCAGCAGCTTCAGGTGGAAGTCGAGCAGCTGTTTGTTCCACTGTGCTAATAATGTCAGCAATGGGTACATCTTTAGGAGTCGGAGCGAAATTCAATCCTTTCTTGAGAAACGAAATGTTGTTTCTCCGATATACGTTCAAAAAAATGGTTCAAATGACTCTGAGCACTATGGGACTTAACTACTGTGGTCATCAGTCCCCTAGAACTTAGAACTACTTAAACCTAACTAACCTACGGACATCACACACATCCATGCCCGAGGCAGGATTCGAACTTGCGACCGTAGCAGTCGCGCGGTTCCGGACTGCGCGCCTAGAACCGCTAGACCACCGCGGCCGGCGATATACGTTCAAACTTAGATGCCTGTCGTTCGGCAGACTTCCTCTGGGTTGAGTCCATTGTGGCCCATGTGACACCATCAACCCAATCCCACGTCCAGATGTTGAACCGGTTGGCCAGTTGTAGATGTAACTGTAGGAGTTCTTTGTTGGTAGTGTCCAAGCTCCACCGCGTGCAGCGAACTCTCTCTCGTATCAAAGCTAGGCTGGCACGTTTCTTGATTCTTCTGGCTGCCGCTGAGTCGGATTATGACTAAACCAAAGTCCTGACACTGACTTCCAAATACTGGGACTGTGTCATCAAAGAAGCCACAGAGATAAGAGTAAGGCAGCCACAACTAAATCGTGACAGCGGTTAGATCCTTAGCAAGGAGTGGGAACCCGCTGTCACCCGGATTGAGAATAAAAAAGATATTTCCTAGAGTGTACCGACGTCGGGGGAGAAGGGAAGAATAACGAGAGCGGTGCCGGCAGACCCTCCTGAATGAGAAGACATAGGACGCAGCGCCCAGACGGCGGGAGAACGGACGCTGTTCCCGGACCGCGCGCGGGGCGCGGACCGCACCGACTCATAGGAAGAGCCTGAGGGAGGAGGAGGATTGTCCTATATATACCTGGCGCCGGCCCACCGTCGGTCAGTACATCAGCGCACATGATGATGGCAACGTGGTCGATTGCCGAAATATTGTGTCCTATACACACTCATACCAGGCTGTTTACCCGAGATTTATTTCGTCACATAAACCTTGATTACATCATTCTGTGTGTGGGCGTGTGCTCTGGTGCTTTAAGACTATACCAGTGCAGTAGTTTACGAAGCTCGTATGTGTCTACGACATGTAGATGGAGCCCTCGTATGGGCGGCCAGGGTCCGCCCCCGGCGCCTCAGTGTCAGCTCATGCTGCGCACCTGGCGAGGCGCCACAGGCGACCTGGTCCCGTCGCCGGCGCGGCATTACCTGCCAAGCAGCTCCTAACGACCTGGAGGGCCACCACAGAGGGGCGGCTCGCCCGCCGAGTTGCAATTATATTCACCGCGGAGCTGCTAACAGCCGGCCGCGCGCTTCTGAGGGCCTCCTTCGGCACAACAGGGGCGAGTGGATAGGGGCGGGTGGTCCCGACTGCTGCGCCCCCGCTGGGCCAGCAGAGGAGCGGCCGTTATGCCGCCGCGATACGGCCAACTCGCAGCCGCGCAGCCGCCGAGTGCGGAAGCGATGCCGTCCACTACCGCCGTAATTGCCTTCAGCATTCGCGAGTCGTTAGCTGCAGCCGTTTTACCTGGCCCGAGTCCTGTCCACTTCACTGAATGCAAATTCTTTACAGGTTTCTCTCGATTGCGTGCTCAGGCACACAATCGTATTATCCCACTTATAAATGACTACTTTCTTGACTGCGGAAAAAGATTAGTCACATATTTGTTGTGTTACTAATACTTTCTGTAACTTCATCTGTGCGCCAATTTCGTCACACTCGCCGTTTACAAACAGTGGAAAGAGAGAGATAGAGAGTGTAATCTTGCTCGAAAACATGGAACCTGCATCTACAGAATGTAGAAAGTATGTCTCCTTCTGCACAAACAGAGGATATCATTTACACGTATCATCAGAAGATTTGCAAGACTAATGTATTTCAAAATTCGCAGCACAGAAAACAAAAATTGGCTCTGAAGCATGCGTATATGGTCATTTTATTGCGTCCAAATCGTCAAATAAAAAAAATGAAAAATTTAATCTATGATAACAAATAGCGCTTTTGCCATTGCAGGAGGGGTGCAGGATGGGGTGGTTCTCACAGTAATCCCGAGCAACGTCAGTAAGAGGTGGAACATACACTTGTTCCGACGCACGTCTGAATCCTTCTTCCAAAGACAGCTTGTTTCATCGATCCTGTGGTGTATTTGTAAGTAGGCTGTTTAGGTTTTTGTGTAGGTAACGTCACCTAGCGCTCTGTATGAAAATCACTGGCTGTGCTGTGTACAGTCTATGGCTTGTTGGCATTGTTGGAGTATACGCCATTGTAGTGCTGTGCAGTTCGACGTGAAAAGCGGGTAGCGTTGCGCAGTTGGAGGTCAGCCACCAGCAGTGGTGGATGTTGGGAGAGAAATGGCAGAATTTTGAGAGCTGACGATGTGGACGTGTCTCCATCAGAAAGAGTAAATTTGTAATATGGGATATCATGGTATATATATAATGACTCTGGAACATTATTAAGGTAAATACATTGTTTGTTCTCTATCAAACTCTTTCATTTGGGGTAATATGCCTATCAGTAGTTAGTGCCTTCAGTAGTTAGAATCTTTTATTTAGCTGGCAGTATTGGTGCTCGCTGTATTGCAGTAGTTCGAGTAATGAACACTTTTGTGAGGTAAGTGATTCATGAAAGGTATAGGTTATTGTTAGTCAGGGCCATTCTTTTGTACGGATTATTGAAAGTCAGATTGCGTTGCGCTGAAAATATTGTATGTCAGTTCAGTGATGATCACAATAAGTAAAGAGAGAAATGTCTGAGTACTTTCAGTTTTGCTCAGCTGTTTGAAAAATCATTTAACGTAAGAGGTTTACCAGCACTGTCATTCACTGATTATTCCAAGGGGACGTTTCATATATTGTAGAAACTAGTGAGTACTGCAGGAGGAGGTCGAGCGCATACTACACTGAACAGCCAAAGAAACTGGTACACCTGTCTAATATCGTATAGGAGCGCCCCAAGCACGCAGAAGTGTCGCAACACGACGTGGCATGGAGTCGACTAATGTCTGAAGTAGTGCTGGAGGAAGTTGACACCATGAATCTGTAAGAGTACGATGGTTTGGGGATCTCCTATGAATAGCACGTCCCAAGGCATCCCAGATATACTCAATAATGTTCATGTCTGGGGTGTCTGGTGACCAGCGGAAGTGTTTAAACTCAGAAGAGTGTTCCTAGAGCCACTCTGTAGCAAATCTGGACTTGTGGGCTGTCGCAATTTTCCTGCAGGAGTTGTCCAAGTCCGTCGGAATGCACAATGGACACCAGTGGATGCAGATGATCAGGCAGGATGCTTACGTACGTGTCACCTGTCAGAGTCGTATCTAGAAGTATCAAGGGTCCCATATTACTCCAACTGCACACGCCCCACACCATTACACAGCCTCACAGTCCCCTGTTGACATGCAGGGTCCATGGATTCATGAGGTTGTCTCCATACCCGTACACTCCCATCAGCTCGATACGATTTGAAACGAGACTCGTCCGACCAGGCAACATGTTTCCAGTCATCAACAGTCCAATGTCGGTGGTAATGGGCCCAGGTGAGGCGTAAAGCTTTGTGTTGTGCAGTCATCAAGGGTACACGAGTGGACCTTCGGCTCCCAAAGTCCATATCGTTGATGTATCGTAGAATAGTTCGCACGCTGACACTTGTTGTTGGCCCAGTATTCAAATGTGAATCAATTTGCGGAAGGGATGCACTTCTGTCACGTTGAGCGATTCTCTTCAGTCGTCGTCGGTCCCGTTCTTGTAGGATCTTTTCACGGCCGGGCCAGTGTCGGAGATTTGATATTTTACTGGATTCCGGATATTCACGGGACACTCTCGAAATGGTCGTACGGGAAGTTCTCCACTGAGATGCTGTGTTCCATCGCGCGTGCGCCGACTATAACACCAGTTCAAACTCACTTAAATCTTGATAACCTGCCATTGTAGCAGCGGTAACTGATCTAACAACTGCGCCAGAGCTTTTTGTCTTGCCATTGCCGACCGTAGCGCTGTATTCTGTCTGTTTACGTACCTGTGTATTTTAACAGGCATAACTGTACCAGTTTCATTGGTGCTTCAGTGTAGAACAACAACTAATTATCTGTAATTTATTAAAACTGGGCATAATAAATCTTTAACTTCACAAATAATTATTTTCCACGTAGACGACTTGTAATTGAGACAGTCGCTGACAGTTACAACATTTAACACTACGTCACAGAAAAATGAAAGTGCACATCAAAGTACAATTGTCCTTATAAAGTTCTCAGTAATTGTTCTGTTTGCACAGAGCCGGATCTGTGCTGTGGCGATATTCTCATCGTTAGTATTGATTTCAAGTGGTCTCTGATTTCATAGGAATTGGATGTTTACATAGAGATGGGCTGATCGGCACTGCACTCGGACAGAAGTAACTTTCCGCCTGCGGCAGCCTTAGGAACGCCCATGTCTCTGATTCGTTGACGCGTCTGGCAGCGACTGTCATTACTTGTGGTGCTGTCGTGTGGTATCATCTTTTGCATGACATTTCATTCTGCGGACGATACCACAGATCCCATACATGCTGGATTATGTTCATGTCTGGACAGGCAGGCCACTCCGTTCCGGTGATCCTAAAATGCTGACGGAACGTGTTCACTGGAACACACGATGAGCACATCAGCTATTATCCATCAAGATGAAAATTTCACTAAAATTTCAGCGATTCGCTCCCACAATTGGTTGCAGACTTTCGTTGTTGTACGGTAGAGCAGTGAGATTGCCATCGGCAATCACGAGAGGTGTGCGGTGGCTCTATGTAATGCGAGGCCAGCACACCACTCCACCATCACCTTGTTGTACCTATGAGACGTAGTGTTGGAGGCGTTTGACGCTACGGGATTGTCTCCGAAAACGCTGCCTGCGATTATCAGGGTGCAAACGGATCCGAGTTTCGGTTGTAAACAATACCCGACGGCAGTCATGGGGCGACCATTCTTCAAGTGTTTTTGCCCATTTGTAGCGGAGGTTGTGACGTTGTAGTGTACGACGTAATGCTCGCCATGCTCCTCGGGAACGGCGACTTGCTTCACACAGTCGTCTTCTAACAGTCTCTAGATCTAAAACCAGTTCGTTACGAAAGATACTGAAGTGTGGTATGTTACTCGCTGCATCTTTGTCTGACATCTGCTTACATCTGAAAGTGGGATCTTTTGTACGCTTTCAGATATAACCGGAAAACAGGCAAGAATGCTGGAAGTAAAACTCACGTTTCAGTTTCTTTCGTAATGTGCAACTTTCAGATCTACAGAGCTCTCCAAAAATGAAAAATATTTGATTCTATAGTATTAACAATGACTTACGTCAATAAAACGATGCTCGTATGGAAAATATGTGCATTATTTAACAGTTGCAAAGAAGGTTTTTTAAGTATTTTTAATAATTGTAAATTAATACAAATGAGGGTTGAATGCAGTTAGTGGTGAAACCTAACACTGATGAAAATGCGAGTATACGATAACACAAGCAAAAGAGCCTCAACAAAAGCATGCACAAAGGCTAATCGTTCGGCAGATAATTGAGGATGGATGAATACGCTTCGCCACTTACTTCAGTATGGCAGTAAGGAAAAATGCATCTGAAATGAAAAAAATTTCGATTAACTCAACATATAATTGGGCTCAGATGTCACTCGTGGTCTACAATAATTACAATAAAGTAGAAACAGCAACCAAACAGTGTTAATATTGCTATAGATATTAAGGACAAATAGCACCATTACCAGTTCCAAACTGTCAGGGTAATCTTCAGACGGCTCTTCAGATTTAAAACAATACAATAATTTATATGTTATGTTCACCTATTCTGTCGAATTTCCTTGGTACGGTGGTGGAATTGAAAATCCGGCGGGATGAACCTCTCTGTCTGAAGCTGTTAGCGGCCCCATTTGTCATTATTAACAGCGACTCGTTGCATTACTGTATAGAAAGTAACCCGTATTTTAATTTTCAGACATCTACAGTCTCTGTTCTATTTTTGTGCTGAAGATGTAGTAGGAGTTACTCCATTATTTGATAATAGAAACGCCACAAAGGCGAGTGATGGGGCCATTTTGGTTGTCAGTCGCAACACCCTTCCAGCACTGCGATAGGGTGGCGTTATTATATGATCCGTTTTGTGGTCATTCATGGCAAGCCATCCTGGTATTACGTTTCAGCAAGATAGTGCCTGCCCACACACTGCAAGAGTTTCCATTGCTTTCCTTCGTGCCTGCCAAGTTCTACCAAACCCAACAGGGCCACCGTATGTCTCCTCAACTGAGAACGTTTGGAGCGTTAAGGGCAGGGCCCTCCAAACACCTCGGGATTTGCAGGACACAAGGTCCCAGTTGGACAGAATTTGGCACGATATCCTTCAGGGGCATGTCCAATAACTCTGTCAAGCCGAATAACTGCTTGCATAAAGGCCGTAGGTGAACCAACACGTTACTGACGTTCTCAATGTGTGAAGCTCTTTCTATTGAGTAAATCATCCATTTTTTTCTGAAATCTATCGATTTCCGTCCAGTTCGGAGAATACCTTCGTGGTGCTTCTCTTTTGTTTGTCTTAGAGCGTATTACAGCTACCCATTTACGACATTTTTTTTAAATTCGATGTTCGTCGAGGTACAACATTATCGCAAAGTTCTCTTATACTTACTTCTTAAGCTATCTTTCATTATGTGGCCCATATCTTGCCTGGATTTCACTTCGGTTTTGGACAGCATCTCTGTTGTCCATCATCTTCATTTTATGAATGGCTTTATTTTCATCTTAGACCGTGTATTCTCGCAAGTTGCATTCAACTTCGCTAAACTAGACTGCTCCGATATTTTTTTCAAATGTAGACAGAATTTCAGAATTTCTATCGGTAAACATTTCTGATATTGTACATTCTAGGTGACCACAGGGAGATTTTGTTCCCATATAATATCTGTTGTTTATTCGGCACTTAAGTGTAGTTCATTGCTGTGCTTCCTTTGGCATTTACTTTGTTTCTCTATTATGCCTAAGATCCTTCTAAACAAAGTTCTGTGTCTACCATTTGCTCTACAAAATCTATTTAGAAAGTATGAGAAATATTGCAATGTACTGGGCATCTGGTTCAATAGCAGTCCATGGAGATGAATTTGAGTGTTCGTGGTTGTTCGTTATTTGTTTCGTAACGTGCTAAAACTTTTCGACCTTATAGATTCCTTTATTTGAATGCTTGTTTATCGTTAGTGATAACAGTAATACTATTGTTAGTTGCGTAAAGACCATGTTTCTAGATTAGTTTTTGTAACCTGATAAGGCTCTTATTCTCTCTTCGTTGGCTGTTACTGTTCTTCAATCTGCTTGGGTCCTGATTTCAGTGGAGACTTATTCTCTCTTTGATCAACCCAACAGTGTAACTTTGACGGAACTGATTTCTTCTGAGCGCTCTGGAGGCCCTTATTAAGTTTTTGAATGGTTTGGGGTAATAATGCCGTCTAGAGCAAATTTTTCTATTTGACCCCACTTCGGCGATTTTCATGTCGATGATGATGATGAGATGAAATTGAGGGGATAGCACATATTTCCAGTCCCCTAGTGGAGGAAATCCCTTTCTGGCTGGGAACGTATCCTTGAACTGCAGGATCTGGAACTTGCAGCGCTGACCACTAGGCCACGAACTGTGGACAATTTTTCGATGTATGGCATAATCTTGTGTGTAAGCCTCATTGTCGGGAGTCATTTAACATGTCCGTAAAATTACAAACTTCGTTTTCTGATATCTGCTGCCAGGTTTTCGTCTACATCTACTTCAACATCTATAGTTCGTAAGCCACATTGAGGTGTGTGGAGGAGGGTACTTAGTGTGTCAGTGTCGTTTATCCTCTTTCCTTTTCCAATCACGAATAGTTCGCGGGAGGAAATTTGGCGGCGAGCCTCCGTGTGTGATCGAGTCTTTCAACTTTATCGTCATGCTCTTTTTGCGAGATGTACTTGGGACGAAACAATATTCTCGTATTTGTTGACTCTTCTAGGAACGTAGCCTCTGGGAACATTAACAGCTAATCGCACCGCGATGCAGAACGCTTTCCCCGCAGCACCTGACACTGGAGTTGACTAATTGTCTCCTTGACGCTTTTGCCCTTACTGGATGAACCTGTAACAAAACACCCTGCTCATCGTTGGATCTTCCCTAGTTCTTCTATAAATGCTATCTCGTAAGGATGCCACACTGACAAGCAGTATTGGTCGAACGATGGTTGTGTAACGTGCCTTCTTTGTTAATGCACAAAATTTCATGAGAAATCTTCCACTGAATCCCATTTTGGCACCTGCCTTTCCTGCAATTAGTTTTATGTGGTCTTTCCTCTTGAAATCCCCTGTGCACATAATCAAAGACATTTTATGCAAGTTCTCCTTCCAGTGATTGTTCTGCAGTAGTGTACTCATACAATAATGGGTCTTTCTGTCTATGTACACGCAGTACGTTACATTTGTTGATGATGAGGAACCATTCACACTCCCCGCACCAAAAGACGATCGTCTGCCAATCTTCCTGCATTTCGCTACAATCTTCTCGCAAAGCGACTTCTTTGTGTTCAACGGCAACATCCGATGTTGTCTGCTATGTTATTTACATATATAGTGAAAAGTAATGGACATATGACACTCCCTTGGAGTACGTTCGAAGATACCCTTAAGTTTGAAGACTTCAGTCCAGTGACACAATTGGTCTGAAATTTAGAACGCCCTTATTTTATTCACTAGGCGGCAGTGCGGAACTGTATCGAATTCCTTACCGTAGTGAAGGAACACGTCATTCGTTTGGGCGCCGGTATCCGCCACCCCTTGGACCTTATGGACGGACAGATAGAACTTGGTTTCGCACGATCGTTGTTGTCGGAACCCATATTGATTCCCATAGAGTGGAATTTTTGTTCCCCGGAAATGTCATAACACTCGAGGTAAAACACGTTCGAATATTCTGCTTCTGATCGACGTCAGAGAAACAGGCCTACAATTTTGTGCGTGTGTTCGACGTTCCGTTTTGAAAGCGGGAAAACATGTACTGTTGCTTTACTTAAAGTCAGTTTGTATCCGACCACTATTTTTTTGACAACATTTTTCGTTATGATCCTTCGACCTCCAATCAGAATGTTTCTTAGATCGCCTTTTCTGTTGAGAGTTGTAGTTTCGTTCGCGTAGACAGCTTAGAGTTTGATCACCGTTTTGTAACGTATAACGCTCGCATCTATTGACGTTATTATCATTATTATTATTGTTGTTATCACCTGTCGCAATGTTCATATAAACTTATCTGAGTCATGGATCTCTGTAGATAATAAAAAGTTCCAAGAACTACATGCGAGAAATTTCAGTATGTTCAATTCCTAAATGTTAATAAACCCAACAAAGGTGTATTTCACGTGTGTTTGTTACATCGCAACCGGTTTCCTTCGAGATGAACGCCATCAGGTGACATTCTTCATCACTAAATTCTCACATTCTTTTAGTTACAGAAATGTGGCGGTCTCACAATTCACTGCTGTTGAACTGCCATATATTATTCTAAAAGGATGATTCTGGAAGACGACGAGCACACTGAATAAATGTGCCGGTCCCCTGCACCATCACGACCAGCGGAACATGCAGTGAACATAACAACGGACTGCTGTATACTGGGATCGCCTGGCAGGGTCGCGTTTTCGCTCGGTTTTCATGCGTCGAAAAGATAAAGGGCACAACCACTTGTCTGGACTTTAATATCGTCTACAGAATTTTTCAGAACGCCTGTGTTATCGGAAAGGTGACGCTCTCAGACCTTTGATAATTAAACGGCAATAAAAAGGAGCGTGATTTCCTTCGAAACAGCAGTACACAGAGGTCTCCGGTCGGGAAGCACCAGCAGTCGGTGACGGATGGCAGCCTTATCGCACTTGCTTCTGATATCGCTGTAGACTTCGAACAGCTGTTACAATCCCCGCCTCTCTCGTGACGGTAGGTACTGAGCAGCAGCACGCTGAAGCGGAGTAAAGTTCGTTTGACAGCGGCTGCCAATGCGCTTGATTCGTTCTGAGAGTGAGGGACAGAGAAAGAACAGCCCTACAATACAAGTTGCATTGAAAAAGTTATGGGAATTTCCTAATATTGTGTGTTCTATTAGTCAGATCTGTGCGATTTTTCGTTGTTGTGTCGATAGATTCATACGAAAAGTAACTGTAAGTGTTATACATTTCGGGTATTTAGTCAGTTGTCAGGTATCAAGAAGGTTAAATGTGACTTGTCAGTGTCGCCGATTTTTTATTTTGTGTAAAACTGATTGTAAAATTTGTATTGCATTTCGTTACGAGAACGGAATAAAGTGCTGCAGTGATTTAGAAACCTTAAATATTGCTTTTGGTCACTGCTATGATTGAAACACGGATTTACGAATTGTGTAAGTGTTCTGAAGTTTGCCGTGAAGATACACTGAAGTTGTTGAGTGACTTCGATGTCCCAGCACACCATCAACCGACGAAATCGTGAAAAATGTGGAGGAAACGATTGTTAACGATCCTGGAATCGTAGTCGGGGAAGTCGCTGACAGTTTTGTGATATTGGTTGCCTCAATACGTGAAACGTACTCACATATTTGATGAGAAAAGTGTGGCAGTAAAATATGTGCAATGTGTTGCATTTTGAGGAAAATCATCGGTGAATACAAGTTGCACAGGAAACGTTAGATAAAGTCAACAGCGGCGCAGAACTATGCAGAAAAGTGTCGTAGTCGATGAAGAAACTAAGGTTCATTCGCCCCATTTGACGTATTTTGCATCTCCAAGAGCTAAAAAAATTCAACAAGTGTGGTCACATGTGAATGTTATGCTCACAGTGTTGTTCGATTTTTACTGCATAGTGCACGAAGAGTTCCTGCCACAAGGTAGAATGATCAATAGAGATTACTACTTTCAAGCTCAAGGCTGTTTCCGTCTAAAATAAAAGCCCGGGTTTGGGACGAAACTTTTTATATCTATGGCACAACGACAATGCATCTGCTCACACTGTACTACATTGCTTCTGTCGCCAAAATTATTTTTTACGGAAGCAATACTACAATTTTGCCCCAGCCTCCACTTTCGCCAAATATGGCTGCTTGTGACTTCTTTCTGTTCCCAAAAATAAATAACCTTTGAAAGCATCTCGTTTAGCAATCATACAAGAGATTAAAACAGCTTCAGTGAGAGAGTTGAAACCTATCTCAGAGATAGAGTTCCAGAAGTGTTTCAGAGATTTGGAAAGGTGCTGGTATACACCAGTATACACGAATAAATAAAACTTTTCCAAGCTCTGAAAATTCCTGTTTTCTTTTTAACCCACCTTGTACACTGCATGTATGTTACTTTACACCTTCCAGAGAACAGTTTTTTTTTGTGAAACTGGCGCATAGCAGTTTGCCTACTTAGGAAACACCACATTTCAGTCCGTGTCACTTCTGACAATATTCCCATCCACTCTACAGCTGACACTGGTTTCGTTAAGCCGAATTACAGTTCTAGGTATTGCTCTCGATACAGTTTAACAAATAATGATACATATGTGTAGGACATTAAATATCGTTTCGTTACCGAAGTCACCACCGTTTAGGAACCACTTCAAGCACGTACCCCCCCCTCCCCCCCTCCCCCCTCCCCCCCCTCCTCCCCCGCTCCTCCTTTATGAAAACTGTAGTACTGTAGTGCGTGGGAAATATGAAACAGACGCGCGCCTGTAATCTACCAAAGCCTGGTGTACAGGGTTTTCACAAATTACCGTTACAGACTTCTGCGAGTTGTAGAGGGGAGTGCGTACATAATATACTGAATAGGAATCCATTTCATCAAACGTGCCTTTTCAGTTCTAGGGCAGTTTCAATTCATATGTTTAACTCACCCACTTTTGCATTAGGAACTGAAGTAGACGGTGACGTATTACAATTACTGGCTAAACATTTGAAAGGAAACACAACGACACATTGCTTCATCACTTACGGACATTTGTTTGTATTAACACTTACGTTATTTGAAAACGAAAAAAGAACCTAACTTAATGTACGTACGGAACAATACTAATGTATTATAAAAACGGCTCGATATGGCGGCCACAAATGTTGTTACAGACATTATACTCACGGAGCGTGTTCTGGTAGACACTCTCCATCCCACCTGACGTCTCTTCAATTTCTCGTGCACCGGCCAGAACTCGTGCTAGCACATCTTCCACTATCTCTACAGGAGTCTCGTAAATCAAACTTAGCATAAACTGTGATAAATGCATATTTCGTTATATTTCCTTTTGCATTGTTACCTAATATTTCTGCTGCGTCACCCTAATTCAATTTCTCAAGCAGAAGTAGATGAGTTAAACATCTGAATTGAAAGCGTCGTAGAACGTAAATGGTATGTTTCTGGACATGGGTTCCTATACAAAACATTAAGCAGTCACTTCCCTCTACAACTCCTACAAGTTTGTAACGGGAATTTCCGAACGCCGTGTATATTGCCATAATAACGGCTCCAGAATTCAACCTGTAAAGGTGTTATGAGTTACACTGAAATCCAAATAAATTTAAATTTACCTTCGCTCTGAGCGCGTCATCTGTTTCGTTCCTGACGCGTTTCGTTCAGCTCTAGCGTTTTCAGCATAAATTTTGTTACGAGCGCTCGGTGCTGTGAGCAATTCATCGTTCCGCTTTTTAGAATACTGTCAACACAGATACTTCGCCTATCGAATACCAACGATCCAACTACATGCGCCAATCATCTGTTATTTGAATGTTTGGCCAGGAAGCTAAATACACCTTTAGTTTTTTTTTTTTTTTTGTAGTACGTACAGTACAGATCTACTAACTCGTCATTGTCATTGTTACCAAGTTGGCAATTTCTTCACCGCTCTCACACAGAATTTTCATGGTTTGTGTGGACTACTCACCTTACAGAGTGTTGGGTGCTATAAGCATGGCATTAAGTATTCGCACATACAGCACTCAATTATAGGTAAATACAGTAGAGAATCACAATATAATACGTTCCCTGTTATATTAATTGTGTCTTTTAACAGCATGTGAAATAGATAATTAACGGGTTGCAATAAACTGCGGTTTTCAGATAACCTTTACCATGGTTTCAACGGATTTAAATCCGACTTCCTGAGAAAGACAAGAAACAAACTTCACACCAGCAAACAGCCGGTATAACTATCTCCACAAGAAATGTGTCGTCAACGGTCTGTACGTGCATATGTGAAAGTTAATATCCCTAGAATCGAGAGCTTGTCACATCAGTAAATCCAATATGAACATGGTTTGATATTTTAAGTTATTGGTTTTAATGAAGTGACAAGCCCTTGATTCTAGGGGCATTAACTTTCACATATGCACGTACAGATCGTTGACTACCCATTTCATGTTGTAACGGGACATCCTCCTCTAGCATTACTTTTCCTCAACAGTAGTTGTCGACTCCAGTATTATTTTTCGAATTTTGAACAGGTCAGTGTTATCTCAGCCGCGTTTCTGAAAACTTTCAAATAATTTTACACACACTATGTTATATTTCAAGCTAAAATTTATGAAAACGAATTACTTTATTTTCGGTATATAGCCAATTATGGCCGATAATTACTAGCAGCCGGCCGGGGTGGCCGTGCGGTTGTAGGCGCTACAGTCTGGAGCCGCAGGACCGCTACCGTCACAGGTTCGAATCCTGCCTCGGGCATGGATGTGTGTGATTTCCTTAGGTTAGTTAAGTTTAAGTAGTTCGAAGTTCTAGGGGACTGATGACCTCTGAAGTTAAGTCCCATAGTGCTCAGAGCCATTTTTTTAGATTAAAAATACTTAATTAGCAAAAAATACTATGTCAACTGTTTGATAATCTGAAACAAACACAACGATATCGTTATAGATCCCACTCTAGATGCCTTAGATCAAGAAAAAGACGAAATGCGTCTGGGAAAAAGAAATTGAGTCGGAGCAAGGAAAAGCAGTTTTATTTACAAAACAAGTACTACTGTGCTTGCTGCGGGGGATGGCAACGCAAGAAAACTTGTAAATTTTCAATATTTGTCATTATACGATCAGTGGGTAAAATATTCAATATGTTCTTGTACATCATTAGGTTATTAACTGTTAACAGAGTCTTCAAACTTGTGGATAACTGTTGTTCACTCCACGCTAGACACTGTCTAACGAATTGTTTCTTGTGGGCGTAGAGGAGGCAACCAGCACTCACATTCACATCAATGCTAGCGCCGTCTAAACATTCCATTACTGAAGCGCCGGCTGAGAAATGTCACGAGAAACATCTACTGGTGTATGCCGGAGTCGTACTACTCTCGCTATGAAGTTTTCGGAACTACGTACATATGTGCCGTCCTTTACATTGATATGAAAGACGCAGTTTTCTATTCGCACCGGGTCTAATTTGCAGCCACAACAATGGGATTACAGTAGCTCTAGGTGCGAAATTTAGTTATATTGGTTCATCCCTTTAGGCTCTGCCTCGTTCATAATCGTGTCGGAAAATTCTCTTCCTCTTATGTCACAGTGCTCCGTCAAGCAAACAACGAAGAAGTAAGTCTCCCACATGTTTCATTATTAGAAACACCAAGTAATTGCTGTAGTGGACTACATTTGCGTTAGGAGCATTAACGGAGAGTTATGGTTGTATCAGCATCTATGTTTCCAGCGTGCCTTCTTCCATTGCTAAAATTTTTTCCGTTAACACAGGGGTTTCTGCGGGAGGTGTGAAGTCCAAGAAATCTCTTACTGCTGGGAAGCTGGAAGCTATTGTTGTCAGGGAACTGCTGGAGGTGTGCAGAGACCGGCGTGTAGAATGGCCGGTGTCCATTTCTGCAGCTGTTGCCGCCTTCCTCTGGGGAGCGAAGTTCGGCCCTGAAGTCGCCACTTGTGCGGGCAGCGTTATCTGACAGCCGCCCAACATCTTCTCGCTCACTCTCTGGGACGCACACAACTGCTGCACACAAACGTCTTCCAACAGGATGCCGAAGCAACAGTTCCTATCACGACAGATACAGACTTCTAGTGGAAGCGTGTGACACTGCTCATGCAGTGAAAATTGAAGACCGGGCCAATGGTACAAGTTGTTTCGAAAACGAAGCAAAGAAAAAACGCAAATGGAACACTTCCGTTCCTTTTCACAGTAATCTCCATAGATCTTAATGTTTATTGGGATTTACAGTTTCTTGAAACTGTTAGTGAAATTTTATTTGTTTATTATTATTATTATTATTATTATTAATGTTAGTTCCACTCGACTTTGAGTGTACACGGAAATGTGATTCACATTATAGTGCCCTGCAGTTTTGATAATTGCTTACCTACTCAGGATTGACCTGGTAGCGGCTTGTGATGATACTCAGCTGAAGACAGCGGAGCTCGGTCAATTTGTGAATGTGGTTTCCACCAGTTTCCCACCGTGTTGACTTCTGCCCATCATACAATTTAGGTCCAGATCAGGAACAGGTGTTCCAGTTACCCAGACATTTGTGTACTGTAGCGTTACCACTGTCTCTCGAACTCCTGTTATTTTCGATATCAATTCTCAGGATCACTCACCCTATTTGTGTTGGTATCTGCTGTACTTTCTCTTTCGTCGTACTTTTTGTCGGTTAACCACGTACTGGATGTTTAATAGTTTTCGTTGTATCTGGTGATCGCTTGGACCACTAATCCAATCATAAACACATTTCCTTGCTCACGGTCTGCTTTTCATACATTTACACCAGAATCACATAAGTCTTAAGTCTCAACTTTATTCACAATTTTTCACAAAATTTGGTTAGGTCTAACGTTTTGCAATAGACGGCAGTAGCTGCAAGTGGGGTTCGGGTGGTTGGCCATAGGTGTAATACAATAAGCTTAGGCATCGGAAAATATAATGCCATAAAAATATTAGTCGATTTGTGATTGCATCATGAGGTTATTCTCGATTAACTACGTCAACTTAGGTACCCATTTCTCGCCATTTGCAAGAAGTTTTAATTTTCTGCTTTAACATGAAGAAATCTGCGGGTGTGGCTCATGAAATGCTGGGTAAGGCCAATGGTGAGCGAACTATTAGTGAAAGACCGTGCAGAGAATGTTTTCAATGTCTTAAGAACTCTGATTTTGATGTCGAAGACCAGCATGGCGGTGGAAGACAGAACGTTTTCATAACTACTGAAACAGACGAAAACAGTCACAGGACATGATTACCGAAAGCAATTGATGCGTTCGGGTCCAGAACTGAAACACAAACGGCTGCAATACAGCGGTAGAAACGTAAAGGTAATTTTGCAGCGGGTCAGAGCTCGACCCCATGTCGCAAAACCCGTCAAAATATACACGGAAATGTTGAAATGAGAAGTCTTATCCCTCCCGCCGTATTCTCCATACGTTGCTCTCTCTGACTACCACCTTTTTCGATCAGTGACATACAGTCTGGATGACCAGCACTTCCGATCATACGAAGAAGTGTAAGATTGACTCGATTCATGGATCCCCACAAAAGACGCCCATTTCTTCCGCCACGGGATTCGTACACTATCCGAAAGATGGGTGAATGTAGTGGCCAGCGATGGGCAAGGGTATGAATCACAGTTTTTTGTAGGTTTTTCACAATAAAAAAGGCGTAAGCAAAGTTGTAGATCTAGTATGTTTACTCGTTGCTCCAGTTCACTAAGAAACAATTCCACACATTTACTACATTTGGTAAGCTGAGTAAGACGAAGAAACTACATTTTAGTGCAGTACACGTTACTATTCGAATGTGTTCACTAACAAAATTTTTAGACACACTGCTCTTCACATAACTGTCCACTCTCTCAACTTTTTAAAGACGCTCTATCTTTTAAACATACACTCACCCCTATGTAATGCTCAGTTGTCCACTATATGTCATGAAAGGGCTATCCGTCAGCGTAGAAGGAGTTGGGACGTCTTGTGTTGACCGTAGAGAGCCAGTAACAGCAGCGCTCGTTAGCCACGAGAGCTCAGTGACTTCGAACGTGGACTAGGGCGTTGGGTGTCACCTGGTTAATCAATCTAACAAAGCCATTTCAACCTTTCTAAGGATGCCAAAGTTGACAGTTGCTTATGTAATTGTGAAGTGGAAATGAGAAAGAACAACGACAGAGAACCCGCACCGGGGTGATCTGAAGTACCGACTGCCAGGGACCATCGAGCATAGCGGAGGATGATCGCATGAAATCAGCGGCAGGAATCAGTGTTGAGTTTCTAAGTGCTACCAGCAGTCCAGCGCATAGAATGACTGAGTTTAGGGAGTTAAAATGAATGTTGTTCAGTTGTCCTGTACTCAGTGCTATGTGACACTTGAGGTGATGAAAAGAGCAACACCACTGGACAATGGGTACGTAGGAACGACTGATTTGGAGTGGTGAATTACGCTGCGCACTGTAACAGTCAGATGGTCCCGTTTTGATTTGACGAATGTCTGGAGAATGTTACCTGGCATAGTGTGTAGTGCCAACAGTGAAGTACACACGAGGCCGGATTAGAAAAAATGGTTCAAATGGCTCTGAGCGCTATGGGACTTAACGTCTATGGTCATCAGTCTCCTAGAACTTAGAACTACTTAAACCTAACTAACCTAAGGACAGCACACAACACCCAGCCATCACGAGGCAGAGAAAATCCCTGACCCCGCCGGGAATCGAACCCGGGAACCCGGGCGTGGGAAGCGAGAACGCTACCGCACGACCACGAGATGCGGCCGGATTAGAGTTTCCGTGGTTCGTGTGTAGTCGCCTTACTGTGCTTAAGAAAACGCTAAATGCGAAAGGAAGAGAATACATTATGCAGCATTACGTACTGCGTACAATAGAGGAACAATTCGGAGATCATGATTGTTTATATCAAAATTACAACGCTCTCTGTCATAAATCAGCATTTTTGAGGCAACTGTTTGTGGACAGTAACAGTCCTGAAGTGAACTTACCTGCTCTGAGTTCCGAACTGAACTCCGTGGGAACTCCTTCAGGCTGAGTTAGAACTTGGACTTCATTTCAGGCCCAAGCGTTTCGGATGTCGAGGAAGAATGGACTGCCATTCCTCTACAGACATCCAGACACTTCATTAAAAGTGTCCCCTGCAGATTTCAAAATGTTATAGAGGAGAAGGGTGGACACACGCCGTATTAATTGTCCACTAATAGGTTCCAGACGTTTTCGACGAGATAGTGTAACTTATACAACCATAACCGCACGTAACAGAAAGTGATAGAGGTTTCGTTTCTGTTACTTTTAAATTGCATGTGATGATTAGTTTCGATCACTGATAGTCGCTAAGATACGGACTCTATAAAAGACAAACGAGACATGGTTGCGTGTATGAATTTGTTACAAACACTTGTATTAGCAGTAAAGACTCTTTCACTTTTGTATATTTCAAGAAAATGGACGGTTATTATTACTGTTATTATCACGATTTACCCATCCAAGACAGTCTATTAAGGTAATTTGCAAATCTGCAAATTTACAACTTGTTTATGGAACATGATGAAGATTTCTAAACATCATATGAATTTTGAAGTCCAGAATTCGTCAGTCTTGCGACCTCGTACATCTGCTGAAACGAAATGATTCAGCGTGCTGGTTACAGATTGTTTAGCGCTGACCAAGAGGTGTTCTGCACCTCGAAGTTTTCTTCATATAAACGTTAGACATTCAGGAACCTATACTCACCTAGCCAACCTCTTTTCTGCGTAGCGTCACACCAGCTAGCACTCTGTCCTTTTGTCTCCCACGTCTGGCAAGACAACTGAAAGCCAGCAGCAGGCTATTCAGGTTATGTGTACGTCTTGCGGGCGCCTTGTTTCGTCACAGTTTCATTCGTTGAGCGGAAGATGATGCAATTCGTGCTGTTGTAAGGAGATAACACAGTCTTAACTTCAGTCTAGGACTTTATGCTTCATTCCCATACACGGAAGGTCTGATGACATCTCCCCGTTCTTTCCTCTCAACCTCTGTCGCTGATCTGAGTCTAAAATCCGGGGCTTCTATGCATATGAAGTGCCTGATTTTGGCAACTGAGGCAACCTATCAAGATATGGTCCGTCTCATGCATTTACATCTCATGTATTGACTCAAAAATAATCACGTAGCTGATTCTCAGTACAGTCTGTCTCTTATAGGCTTTCGTTGCCTAGATCTAGTTCCATAAGCAAGAAATCTGGGACAAATAATGTATCTTCAAGTAGGCATTCTACAATGTAAATTCATCCCTAAAAATCTGTTCACTTTTATGAGTGACTTTTATATGGACGTTGTCTCTAATGACTTTCGAGTGGGTTTAAAGTGTTGTCTTGCATTTGTCGAATTGCATACTTTAGAGTTAAACAGTACCTTAAATCAGCATTTATAATCTCAAACCATTCACCAAGATGTTTTACCTGATTTGTTAGAGATTTACTACACTGCAAAAGTTATTGCCCTGTTCCTTTATAATCTGCAGCACATAACGTTTACAGACTTTCTGACGGAAGCAGACAGTTTATTTGAAGGGCTACGAACTGTCATGCTGTGACATTATGAATTAAGAACGAGCAAAGGATTAAGGCTTAACTTTTAGTTATGGCGGCATCGTTATAGAAGGCGCACGAGATCGGAGTGGACAAAGATATCGGTGGAAATCGGCGATGACTTGTTAGTAGAAACTCTGCTAACAATCACCTCAGCTGATGTATGTAGACCATGGACAACTTAAATGAGTGTCACACTAAATGTTGCTGAAATGCAAGGAATTCGGAAACAAAGGGCACCGCAATTTATCACGCTCACACAACTAAATCGTTGGAGTGTTGTTTATTGAAATCTCGAAGGCAGTGAGAATTCCGAAAAGAGAAAATGTAATATTATAGGTCGGAAGCTCATAGAGCAATGAGAAATCGGTAAAAGAGAGGCATTCGGTGTCAGATTAATTATACATTGTTAAGTGTGTAGGGTGCAGTGGTATACGTTTGGAAGACGTCCTTGATAACAAAATAGTTAAAAATACATTACTTTCAAATAAGATAACTGATTATACACAGTTCTCATTTACTATGTAGATGAATGTAAATGGTGTTGTAGTCAAAGTTTAATGTTTTAACATCCGAAAAATTGTAAAAAACATAATTTAGTAATAAATCGTATCTTTCCTTATATGTTGCAGTATATAGAGCGAAATTATTTATTTTTCTGCCTGAATATCCCGGCGGAACTCGTGACTTGATTGATTTTCCATAGTTATTTTATAATAAAATGTAAATAGATCTAACATTATTCAAATGGCAGCCAACTGTTGCATAACAGTTAGTTAAAAGTACGTATGAAATTGTGTTAGAATTAGGACCATTACTCATTTGCGGTTGTCAGTGCTGATCTGCCGTTATCGATTATGATGAGATTGCAGATCATAGCAGAAAAAAGGAGAAAAGTACGAAGTATAAATATTTCCTGTTATCCGCTTTATGCCCATTAATAGTTCTATTGTTGTCAGCAGGGAGGAATAAATCTGTTGATAGGGATTCTTTTCGAATTTATTCACCAGCGTGAAACAACAACTTCACGACAATGTATTGAGGAGCGATAAATGCTGGAGGCTTATCGTTTAAGACTGGACGAATTTTAAGGAATTTTAACATTAAGGGTGTGTTCCGTCCACCTTCTAAGATTGGGGCACTGCTCGGCTCTGTGAAAGATGATTTGGGGCGTAGGAAACCCAATGTGTACAAAATTCTGTGTCAAGGTGGGAAAGCTTACATTGGCCGTTCGATTCGCACAGCGCATGACAGGTGTGTGGAACATCGCCGTCATACGAGGCTACAACAGCCGGAAAAATCGGCAGTAGCAGAACACTGCTTAAATGAGGGACACAGTATGAAATTTGATGAAACTGTGGTAGTTGCCAGTATTTCCGGTTTTTGGAACAGTGTCTATAAAGAGGCGATTGAAATAAGGTTGGCTGATAATTTAATCAACAGAGACAATGGGTTTCCTCTTAGCAAGACAAGGAATCCTGTATTATCTCGCATCAAAACTGAACGTTCTTCGGCGCGGCCCTGAGCGCGATATATCGTTGCCAGCAGTGTTCCACTAAGGGCGACGCCACCTCCCTGTCTTGGAGGGCAGCAACCGTGATGGGCAGTGTATGCGCCGTGTACTGAACGGTGGCCCATATAGGACGTCGATTTGCAGCCTGGCGTCAGTTGTCAGCAGTACTCATCAGCAGAAGCAGCATTTTCCTGAAGATGGAAACCAGTTGGATCGCCGAAATATTGAGTCAAGTTGATTTTAGGATCCGGCAGCAAACCCGAAGAGACTTTCAAGACTTATTATGCCGGGAAAGCCCACGTAATCACAGTAGGCTGCCCATCTGGACGAGTTTCAGGGTGACCGTATCGTGGGATTGCGGGAGGCGGGATAGCCTTGTCGCCATACTGTGTTCTACACCGGTCGTACGGAAACCACCATTCCCGATTTCTGGCAGCAATGGATACAGGAAGGCACACATGCACGACATATGGGACGTGGACGTCCAATGTGCACCATATAGAGGGAGCACCGAAAGGTTGTCCGCCAAACGCGAGCAGATCCGACGGGAATAATAGGGGCCATTCAGGGGGCTGTTCTGTCGTCTGTGCAACAACCTAGCAAGTGCTAGTACCGTGTATGACGCAGGGCTCGCTGCACACGCCAACCATTATGACTCCAGCCACTCACATCCCCACAGCATTGCGCCCCATTCAACTTGTGTCAACAACCACTGCCGTGGTGCAGTGCGAACTGGCAGAAGATCATCTTCAATGACGAGTCGCGCACTTCTACCTTGGAGGCGACAACCACCGTATATGTGTCTGGAGGTGCAGTGGAGTGCCCCATGAAGACCGGTTTGTGATATCCCATCACACGTTCCGCCATTCTGGTGTGATGATGTGGGGAGTGTTATCCTATAGTGCCCATTCACCATTAGTGTCCCTAAAGGGCTCTGTAGCAGCTGCACGATACCTGAATGAAGCCGTGCAGGCTGTAGCTCAATTGTTCGTGAACGTCCACGCCCCTGCCCTGTTTCAACGGTCAGTTCTAGTTCTCAAACCGCTGCCACATGCCGAATGTGCATTTGAACTGTGAATATTCTGCCACGGTCAGCCACATCGCCCTATCTCTTCCCGGTTGAGAATGTGTGGGGTGCCATAGAATGTGGCAACAGGACTTCACCTCCACCCGCCAATCTGTAGGATCTGTACGCTCAGTTACTAGCGGCGTGGGATGGATAATCACAATAAAATGTCTGAGACTTGTAAATCTCCACGCCGCACGTCATGATGCTTGTATTGACAATCAGGGGGCCTGACGTACTAACAAGTAAGTTTCGTACCCATGTAGCACACTACATGTTGGTCCACGTTGAAAGTGTAATCATTTCGTACGCGTGGTACCATCTACTTGCCTACCAAGAGTGATCGCACTCTTCATTGCTCTTGTGGGTGCAGCTCTTTTTCGATTCCCGGCGGGGTCAGGGATTTTCTCTGCCTCGTGATGACTGGGTGTTGTGTGACGTCCCTAGGTTAGTTAGGCTTAAGTAGTTCTAAGTTCTAGGGGACTGATGACCATAGATGTTAAGTCCCATAGTGCTCAGAGCCATTTGAACCAATCATTTTTTGCAGCTCTTTTTATGGCGTTCGTTATTTCCGAGTGGAAGTGCAAACGATGTTTCTATGACCATTGTCTTATGTATAGAGATGTATTATTTACATTTATCTATTTTCGTTTCAGAATAAATTATGGCGCTAGCAGTGGAGAAGAATTTCGTCTGGATCCTGGTGGTGCTTGGGTACCTCGTTACCATAAGTCTCCAGGTATATAGTTATAATAGATCAAAAAATAACCTTCTCGTCGCTTTCTGCAGATCACTTCTGAATGTTCCAAATCCAGCGCTCTATAACTGTAGTCCCCGTGCAGTAGTATTGAAATGATGTACCGGCAACTGAATGTGAACATAATGTGGGAGACAACGTTCAGTCAGGGCTACTGCCAAAATGATTCTCCAGTGGATAAAGTAAGCTAGTTATTTTCCCTCATGACATGTAAGTGATGTCTCATATTTTCAGCGACCTCTATAGTCCCCAGCTCCTGACTGTGGAAACATGCTGTGCTGATATTTGAACTGCCAGTATGCTGATATTTTATAAAATGTAATAGTCAGCCTAATTACCTCGGGGTGACCTCAAGCAAAACCATTGAATGGAATAGTATTATTAACTAGACATTATACTTGTAATTAAGATAGCCGGCCGCGGTGGTCTAGCGGTTCAGGCACTCAGTCCGGAACCACGCGACTACTGCGGTCACAGGTTCGAATCCTGCCTCGGGCATGGACGTGTGTGATGTCCTTAGGTTAGTTAGGTTTAAGTAGTTCTAAGTTCTAGGGGACTGATGACCACAGATGTTAAGTCCCATAGTGCTCAGAGCCATTTGAACCATTTGTAATTGAGATAGGGTATCTTAAACCACAGATGAAAGACACATTGCATGACATCCATATATTGGAAACAATATATCAAGGAGGCAGATTCAGGAACAAGCGCAAATATTTCTTTGTTGTAATGTTTTCAGCCAATATTTGTTGAATATAATGGTGAAGTCATAGTTAAATATACGGAAAAATGCGTAAAATTCAATATTAGTTCTAAGGGGAGGAAATTTGGCAACATTAATCAAGCTGTTTGGTAGAGCCGCTTGCGGATAATTAATAAACTAGCATCGAATAATGGCGACTGCGGCTCTTTTTGCAAAATTTGTATGACGTAGATGTGATTTGTTGGAATATTACTTTCTAAAAAATTTCAGTAACTACGATTTGCAGTGAAACTTCATTAATTGAAGTATGACGTTAAGTTATACTTGGAATATATAGCTGCTTCCGAGATACTAATTTGTTTCGACATAATAGCACAGCTTAAATTGCCGGCCGCGGTGGTCTAGTGGTTCTAGACGCGCAGTCCGGAACCGCGGGACTGCTACGGTCGCAGGTTCGAATCCTGCCTCGGGCATGGATGTGTGTGATGTCCTTAGGTTAGTTAGGTTTAATTAGTTCTAAGTTCTAGGCGACTGATGACCTCAGAAGTCTAGTCCCATAGTCCTCAGAGCCATTTGAACCATTTTGTGGTACTAAGATCAAACGATGGTCATCAATTAATCTATAACTTATTTCAGATGTGTAAATAAGGACCATATGTATTTTAATAGGTGTTAGAGACGGTTCAAGGGTGGAAATATTTAATTTGAAAGTGCTTTGTGCCTGCAAAGTGTGGTACAAAGATCAATCAGTGGTCATCAGCACAAGCTGCTGGCTAATCTGTAAGTTTGATCAGTAACTGCAATATGCAAGAAATGTGTATTTTAAAAAGAGTCCTATATAACAATTGGCGTAAACCGAAAAATTATCCTCTCGTACATGAAATGACATGTAGATGAATGGCGAGATCGCCATAGGCTGCCCGCCGAAAATGTAGTAAATCGAGAAGTTCTCCTCTCTGACATGAAGTTACATGTGGACGACTAATGAGATCGCCCCACATTTGGCGCCGAAAAGTAGTCATCGAGAACTCATTTGATTTGTTGCACAAAACTAACATGTAAATTACTAATTATGGTGCCCCACATTGGAAGCTAATAAGTAAGGGACATGAATAATTAAGTGAAATCAGAGAGTGTAAGGTTATGAGATTAATGGATTGATAAGCGATGAATAAAACAAGAAGCGACTGCGTTTATTTCAATACATTTTTCGTAAACACAAAAAAATTACAAGTTTCAGGCATGGACACGACAGAGTTGTTAACGGGAAGGAGGTGGGAATGCATCATCTTACCATTATAACCAGTCTGGCTAAGTAGAAGGAGATATGGCCCAATGACATGGCCATCCAGAATAACCGCCTATACGTTAATATCAAACTGATGATGAAATCCCTGAAGGATTTTCATCTGTCCAGACATGACTATTTTGCGAATTCAGATCACAGTCCCTAGTGAACTTACACTTTGTGTGGTCAGAACTCGATGTGAAAACAGGGGTGTCACAGACACTAATTGCAGAGGCAATTGTTCGAGTACTTGTTGACAGAGACTCTTCAGCGTGATGCTGCGCATCTTCTTCAGATTAGGGCTTGTGGCGTTGCCATGGAGCACAACGGTCCTGCTTCCATACAATCCCCACCCCCCATCCCCAGCGGGACTCACAGTCCTTCGTGAATTGGTGTGTGGTGTAGACAGGGCCCCCAAGCTATTGCAGCCCATTCTTCCATCCTGCACTGCATTTCAATCTCTGTGCCCATCCATAACTGTCCTCACTGCTCCCCCTCTGCTCCCTCCTTCCTCTGTCTTATGTGTTTGTACCTCCTTGCCGGCCGCAGTGGCCGTGCGGTTCTAAGCGCTACAGTCTGGAGCCGAGCGACCGCTACGGTCGCAGGTTCGAATCCTGCCACGGGCATGGATGTGTGTAATGTCCTTAGGTTAGTTAGGTTTAATTAGTTCTAAGTTCTAGGCGACTGATGACCTCAGAAGTTAAGTCGCACAGTGCTCAGAGCCATTCTGAAGTACTTCTGTTGACCTGGCTTCCTGTATTCAATGCAGTTTGCTTCCCATTGCCTTTTCAGTTTCGTCCTTCCTTTTTCGTGTTTCTGAACTTCCTTTGGGGTCTAACATCTACCTCTAAATTTTCTCTCCATAGTGGAAGAACTACCTCCCTAGGCCCTATGGCGTGGATTCCTCTGCCCCCTTCCTTCTCCCTTCCTTCTGTTCTGTAACCCCTCTGTGCCTCACTAGGTTACTAGCACATGTGGCCAGTCTGGGTGGTGGGGCTGTTATGTGCCCGTCTGGTTGAGCCCCCTGATAACATAGGGATCACTCTTCTGATAGCTGAGCTGTTGCCTCTCCATGTACGTGTAGGAAGGCTTGATTGTCTTTCTGGAGCATCGCAAATCCCAGCAATGGGACAAATCTTCCCATTTATGTTTTACCCACTGACAAGCAGAATACAACAATGAACCTTTTACTGAATGGGAGCATCTTCTGGCTATCTCTTCTTCACATGATAGAACTCCTGGTTCTGATTCCATCCGTAACCAATCAACACCTCAATCGTCCACAACACTACTATCTCCTCCAAGTGTTTAACCATATTTGGCTCCAAGGCATTTCCCCCTCTCAATGGATGGACAGTATTTTACTACCAGTCCTTAAGCTTGGCAAGAATCCGTCTTCCCTTGATAGTTACCGACCCATTAGACTGACCAATGCCCCTGCAGATTATTAGACTGGATGGTGGCTCGTTGGCTCAATTTTGTCGTTGAATCTTCGGAGCTTTAATCTCATTAGCAGTGCAGTTTTCAAGGGGGGATGGTCTCCAATTGACGATCTGCTTTGATTGGAAACTGCATTTCGCGTGTCTTTTCTCAGCACTGCCACCTTGTCACAGTTTTATTCAGTCTTCATAAGGCCTACGTCACAGCTTGGACCCATTACATCCTCCTTACGTTCTATGAATGTGGTCTTTGTGGCCTCTGACAGCCTGTTGGTCTGTATGTGGATGATTTCAGTATTTGTGATAGCTCCCCATCAGTGGCTTCTGTGGATCAGTAGCTCCAGGGGACCACCTGACGCACCTGGACGGGGACACTCTCACACAATTTTCAATTATCTCCCATTACGTCGAGGGTGGTGCGTTTCTGTCATCGTACTATGGTCCTTCGTGATCTGGAACTCTACCTCGATGCCTAGTGCCTGACCTCAGTCCCCAGTTCCTTTTCTTGGGTCTTCATTTTGACGACAAGCTAACTTGGCTGCCTTGCATCCATCATATGAACGTTGGCTGTTTGTGTAAACCCAACGTTCTTCGCTTCCTTGCCCACTCTTCATGGGTGAAAATTGTTTGACTTTTTGTACCTTTACCAGGCTTAGTTCTGTCATCTCGGGACTATGGTTGTGAAGTTTTGGATAAGCTGCTCCTACCCTGCTGCTTTGCTTGGACCTGGTTCACCATCTTAGTATTGGCTGAGCCACTGGTGTCTTTCACACTAGCCCTGTTGACAGTCTTCTGGTTGATGCAGGAGTCTCTCCCCTTTCGATGTGGCAGTACCAGCTCTTGGTTTCCCATGGCATTACTATCTGCTCCTTGCCTGATCATCCCTCTCATTGTACTCGTTTTGCAGCTTTGGCCATCATTGCCTACCCTTGTATGGGTTTATTGGTTGGGTTTGGCCTCACTTCTCTCTGCCATGACTTCCATTTCCCCTCCCTGTCTTCTTCCCATGTTCTTTCCCAACCACCCTCCTCCCCTCCTTGGTTAGTTCTCCCGCCTTGGATTCGTCTTATGAGAATTTCAGGATGCACTGTTTTTTCACGAATGATTCTAATTCTGTTGATCATGTCAAATATGCTTTCGCATCGTTTGGTGGCATACAACACCATCTCATGCCTACCAAATGTTGTGTGTTTGCTGTAGAACTGATGGTGAAGTTTCGGGTCCTCTATTTTATTAAATGATCCTCCCTTACCTGAATTTTATTATGTATGAACTCGATGAATGGCCCTCGGGCTATCGCTTGGTGTTTTTCCTGCCACCCCTTGCTCTATGTCATCCACAATGTTCTCACAGATCTTGTCAATGCTGCTTATTTGGTTGACTTCCTTTGGCTTCTTGGCAGCTTAGGTATCCCACGTAATGAACTTGCTGAGGGTGGCCACCTATCCCCGATTCTCTTTAACCTGTCTGGGGATGGATTTGTGGTTTTAAATCAAATCTCTTCTTGCTGAACTGTGGGCTGACTCTTGGGATGATACCCTCCCCCCCCCTCCTGTCCAATAAACTTCGCATCATCAAGGATACTCCCACCATGTGGCGTTATTCCCTGTACTCTTTCAGTGGGTATCTACCATTCTTTGCTTCTTCGTATTGCCCATACTAGGTTGACCCATGGGGTTTTACTCCACTATGAACCGTCCTCCCCCCACTCCCTTTTGTTTGTGCGAAACTACACTTACAGTGATCCATATTTTAGCCCTTCACAGTAAGTATGCCCTCCTGCCTTCCTTGTCTTGGATGTTAGAGACTGATCCACGCATGGTTATGTCCGTCCTCAATTTTCTTTGGGAAAGTGGTTTGTACTCTCAGGTATAAGTCCTCGAATTTTCCTCTGGAATTTGAGTGCCTCAGTTAGCGTAGGCGCTAGTTGTGGAGGCCTTGATCTTGCGTCCACACAAGCCAGGTTCTCCCCGCTTTCGCCCTATATTTCGTCTGGTCTGTTGCGCTCCGTTTTTTCCTTTTCTTGGGCCTTTTCCCCCTGGCGTCGTCCGCGTTGTATCGCGATAATGGTATTGGGTGGGTATCGGGACAGGTCGGTGGCGGTGCTGGTGCCTTAACGCACATAGCGTTTCTGGGGCACCCCGGCTCTCCCCATTTCCACACCCTCCTCTTCTTTCCTCTTCCTGCTGCCCTGATGTCCTTTTTCTCTCATTGTTTTACCTTATCCCTTTCCATTGACTGGACTGTGCTGTCTGTGTGTTCCTCCTTTGATTTTGATTTGGGACCGATGACCTCGTTGTTTCGTCTCCCTCCCCCAAGTCAACCAATCAATCTGCCTCCTCACAGTGAAGGTACTTGTTTCTCAGAGCCGCTGCGTAACTTGTGTGAGATGGCGTGCTACGTTGCGAAGACGTTCGTATTACAGCCTACTAGCCCTCCTTGAGTTATCTCAAATCTTCGCAATAGACAAGGAGCATCTCTACGTATACCGAAAACGTGTATCGTACCGTGTTTGCTATCTCGGAGGAGCACAGGCACTGAACAGGTTTCACAGTAAGGCAGACGTGAAGTGATGCCATGTGTCCGTCTGAGGTACATCTGATCTGAAAGCGTCCCAGAACAGGAACGTTTCATTTCCGGACCTGGATTCCTATTCAAAATATTATGTACTCCCTCTCCTCTACAAGTCCTAGAAGTTTGTAATGAGAATTTTCAAACACTCGGTGTATTTATTACACATACATTACAAAAGCATATAGCCTATGTCCGCCCGAACGTTTATTAGATTATCGTGTATAAATCTGAACTAATTCCGTCAAGAACATTTCAAAATTTTTAATAACAACGTTAAACAACGACTTGCCTTTATATAGTAGTGTGGATTACCGTGTCGCATGTCCACAACGTCACCAGATAGCACTTAGTCTCAAATTGGGCAGTGCTCATAACTCATAACGTTTCGGCCATCAGTCAGACGGTATTTTGTTTGTTCTGTTCGGTTGCTAAGAAATACAAATAATGATATGCACTGTAGTGGCAGCTCTACACACCACGTCATCAGCACATCACTTCATTGACAGTATGTACGATTTCCGTGATGTCTGAGATTCGAGTCAACACCTCCGCATAAATATGTAGACATGTAGAATAAAGATGTAGAATGTTAATGACGTTTGTTGTATTATAAACCCTTAAGAGTTTTGTCACAAAACATTCGGAGCGTTGCTTTTCAGCACGCTCTCTTGAGTGTAGATATAAGCTTCATTACAGTAATGTCACGATAAGGTAATAGAGGCATTGTGGCACATTTTGGCAGAATGTGTGCTTGAAACAAAATTTCGTTTTACTGCACAATTAGATGGACTGTGAGCTGTGAAATCCGCCTGGTAACAGCCTTGTGGTGGAATCAAACATCTTTTATATAGATTGTAAGCTACAGAGTTAATACGAAGTATCATTTGGGTGAAGCACATTTTGCTTGAGCGTATAGCGACTCGGGAAGCCCTTGCATGGTACAGGGCAATTACACACGAAAACAATTTAGCAGATGAAATGTTAACAGCGCAAAAAAACTATCCGAGGAGGATAAAGTGATAACGAGCTAAGCGCCGAAATGGTAGCAAGTTGTTTCATTCCCTCCAGGAGATTTATCTCAGCTGTTACACCAACGGTGTTATTTGTATGAGAAGTAAATAAATGTTCGTTCCATTAGGGAGTGGAACGAAAAAGGTTTACTGCGAGAAGCCTCTTTCTTTTTGGTTGCAAGTGTTTTTAATCTTTCCAGAATAAAATGTATATGATATCAAAGTTTACGGCCCGTTATATCTTGGCTGGTGGAGCCTCGCAGCAGACTAACAGTGTATCGGGACCAGTTGCATCGGTAGAAATTGCTACCAACTAAAACAGAATATCAGATTACTTTTCGGGAAACCGAGCACCGTCAGCTGCCTTTTGCAAACGCACTTTGTAGAGATAAAACGGCCATACATCATGAATTCCAGGCCTACACTCCTTCCGGTTTTGCAACAATGAATTTCCTGCTGGCGCTTAATATCAAAATCATCTTTTCAAATAGATGGAGACCCCTTTAATGAGAGCTGTCAGAAACGGATTCATTCACTCCTGTTAACAAATTCACATTTCAACTTGGAATACTGTAATGTGTGTGTTACTATAAAAGGCATCGCGTTCATTGTGTTAGGCAGTGATCTTAAAGCGGTCAATTAAAAGCCTTTTGTAAGTAGTCCTTCAGTTGTAGGAGAATATTAGTGGATGAGAAGCAAAACTGTATTGTACTCGGATAAAAATCTTTTTAAGTTATTCCATTCTACCTTTTTCCATTCCATTCTGTCATTGTCCGATTCAGCAAAATCAAACATGCAGTTGGGGTGATGGTAGACACCATGATCGGGGTAATGGCACACAGCATGTACAATGACCATAACTGCCCTATTAATATCCATTATGCATTAGCTGAATAACATTTTGTACTGCAAGATAAAATTAATACCTTAACAATGGATCATTATAATGTATGATGGACTACGAAATGCGTAGCTGAAAGCATAACAACCTTCGTGTCTTACATGTTCAGATATCTATTACTACTGTTCAGTGCTGCTGTCTAGAAAGCACATTTCAGCAGCTCCAACTATGCAGAAGTTTTTGTTACTGGTATGGACAATAAGAGTTTCATGAATCAACAAAAAAACATTTGCTGGTGGTAGGCTTTGCTGCACTAAATATTTTTCAATCCTGGAAAGTAGATCGCGAAGTGGTGAACTAGCTGAAACTGCTTTTTGCGAGAATAATATGCTGTCATGCGAGTAACATTATTTACTTTTCAATTCCCGTCGGAAAGTGCAATTTAAGCTGTAAGTTATATCAGCAGTAATGCACATGTGTGTTTTTCCGTGTTACAGAACCGATTTTTATGTATTTTATTTGTGGTACTAAGAGCCGGCTGGAGTGGCCTAGCGGTTTAGGCGCTACAGTCTGGAACAGCGCGACCGCTACGGTCGCAGGTTCGAATTCTGCCTCGGGCATGGATGTGTGTGATGTCCTTAGGTTAGTTAGGTTTAAGTAGTTCTACGTTCTCGGGGACTGATGACTTCAGAAGTCTAGTCCCATAGTCCTCAGAGCCATTTGAACCATTTTGTGGTACTAAGATCAAACGATGGTCATCAGTTAATCTATAACTTATTTCAGATGTGTAAATAAGGACCATATGTATTTTAATAGGTGTTAGAGACGGTTCAAGGGTGGAAATATTTAATTTGAAAGTGCTTTGTGCCTGCAAAGTGTGGTACAAAGATCAATCAGTGGTCATCAGCACAAGCTGCTGGCTAATCTGTAAGTTTGATCAGTAACTGCAATATGCAAGAAATGTGTATTTTAAAAAGAGTCCTATATAACAATTGGTGTAAACCGAAAAATTATCCTCTCGTACATGAAATGACATGTAGATGAATGGTGAGATCGCCATAGGCTGCCCGCCGAAAATGTAGTAAATCGAGAAGTTCTCCTCTCTGACATGAAGTTACATGTGGGCGACTAATGAGATCGCCCCACATTTGGCGCCGAAAAGTAGTCATCGAGAACTCATTTGATTTGTTGCATAAAACTCACATGTAAATTACTAATTATGGTGCCCCACATTGGAAGACAATAAGTAAGGGACATGAATAATTAAGTGAAATCAGAGAGTGTATGGTTATGAGATTAATGGATTGATAAGCGGTGAATAAAACATGAAGCGACTGCGTTTATTTCAATACATTTTTCGTAAACACAAAAAAATTACAAGTTTCAGGCATGGACACGACAGAGTTGTTAACGGGAAGGAGGTGGGAATGCATCATCTTACCATTGCTCATAGCCATTACCATGCGATGACGGCGGCAGGGGCTGGGAAGGTACGGCGCGTCACCTTAGAGCTGTGCGGTGGTGAGTTGACTGCAGTCCGCCGTGTCCCGGCCTTGCGGCGAAGCCCAGACCGGACTTCACGTTGACTCCTTGCTGTGGGTTGCGTGGCTGAAGCTCCGATATCACGGTTTCTGGAAGCATATGTAGGCGATGGTTGGAAGAGCCACTATGTCCTCTCCTTTCCGCCCTGTCTCACTGGCTGTCCCTTCACTTCTCCTCCCATTGCTAAGCATGACGGCTCCTTCAAATTTTCCGCCTCCTGGTGGTTTCATATTCAGATAAAAATTAGCGATGCTGCCCAATGTTTGACCACCGTTTCATGACCGTGTCACCCAGTGCTGGGTGGAGCATTCCTACCTTGTGTGGGCTGCTGTGTGATTTGAGAATTGGCGTTTTTCTCACATTTTCACTGCCAAGGCTGCTCATAGCTTTGATCGCACATTGTTCCAATGTTTTTCTGCGTTCCTACGCTACTGTGACAGCAGCTACACAACATTTCTTTGCAATAGCTATCTCAGCATGAGGTCTGGAAGGCCTCATGTTCGTGAGTCGACTAAGAATCTGCTGACATTCGTGATTTATAATCACTGTCCTTACAGTCTAGAAAATATTTTATTAGCAGAGTGAATTTTTCAATAATTATTTAACTTTACACCCTCCGTGTGGGAATTCTTCGCACTTTGTGTCTACGCTCCACCTCAATTCAATGGCGTTCTTGATTCTCGACATGTTCTCGCTTTTTAATTCAAGTAAAGGGGGCTGCTGCCATCCAGAAGATTCACATGCCTCAATGTGTGTTGTTCACACATTTGTGTCTACGCTCCATACCTGCGGCTGCACGCTTCTCGTTATCTGCCACACTCTTTGGAAGTGTCTATTCTAAAGTGAGACGAGAGCATCCGTCGGACTACTCCATGCGTGTTTGCAGAATGTGTCTCTGGCACTCACTTTATGTGGACTGACTTTCGTCTCGTCCTAGTGCTGCGAGTCGGTAAAAGTGGCCACCACAGGAGGTATCACACAGTTAAGTTTCGAAAGGACTGCCACATGTGTTCTGTGCTCGAAATAGCACATATTTTAAGAAACATTACAATTTGGCATATATATTCGAATACTCGAATATTTGCTTGTGATTTGAAATCTGTAGTGATACTTTTATATTACGACAAGCAACCAGCATGTATTTTGTGCTGAAAATCATTAAATATTAAGATAAGTAACTTTATTTCTATGGCAGAGTTTCGAGACATCGACTATTCATGTACCTTCATCCACCATTATCTTTGGACGTGTTTAAAGTGTGTCTTCTTCCACCATCATCTTTGGTAATGTTGTGATAAATGTAAACAGTTCATTTTAGGAAGGCCTCCTTGTGAATTACCAAACTATACAGCTTAGGCCATATCTATCACTAAAGGCATTCTCAAAACACATTATTCCTGCTTCCTAAATTGATGCTTCTCCAGTTCAAGTGCTATTTGACAATTTAGTGAGGTTTTACATGACATATTTTGATACTATTTACTAGTTGATTACTTAAATAGTCTCTAAACGTTTTAGAGAGCCTTGGCACTCACTTCAATCATTATCCGGACACCTTGCAGAAAATGACTTACAGGTTCGTGGCGCCCTCTATCTATAACGCGGGA
Organism: Schistocerca americana; assembly: GCF_021461395.2. Classification (NCBI taxonomy): domain Eukaryota; kingdom Metazoa; phylum Arthropoda; class Insecta; order Orthoptera; family Acrididae; genus Schistocerca; species Schistocerca americana. The sequence goes on along the minus strand of NC_060123.1, from coordinate 396,567,093 downwards.
ATTCAGTATGGTGTTGGCCCACCCTTAGCCTTGATGACAGCTTCCACACCCGCAGGCATACGCTCAGTCAGGTGTTGGAACGTTTCTTGGGAAATGGCAGCCCATTCTCCGCGGAGTGCTGCACTGAGGAGAGGTATCGAGGTCGGTCGCTGAGGCCTGGCACAACGTCGGCGTTCCAAAACAATCCCAAAGGTGGTCTATAGGAATCGTGTCTACACACTGTGCAGGCCAGTCCAGTAAAGGGATATTATTGTCGTGTAACCTCTCCGTCACGGACCGTACATTATGAACAGGTGCTCTATCTTGTTGATTGCTCTTCAACAGTGGGAAGCAACAAGGTGCTTAAAACATCAGTGTACGCCAGTGCTGTGATAGTGCCACGCAAAACAACAAGGGGAGCAAGCCCCTTCATGAAAAACACTGACCGCACCGAAACACCACCGCCTCCAAATTTTACTGTTGGCACTACACACGCAGGCAGATGACGTTCACCGGGCATTCGCCATACCCACACCCTGCCATCGGATCGCCACATTGTGTGCCGTGATTAGCCTCACCACACAACGTTTTTCCACTGTTCAGTTGTCCAATGTTTACGCTTCTTACACCAAGTGAGGCGTCGTTTGGCATTTACGGCGTGATGTGTCGCTTATGAACAGCCGCTCGACCATGAAATCCAAGTTTTCTCACCTCCCGCCTAACTGTCGTAGTGCTAGCAGTGGATCCAGATGCAGTTTTGAATTCCTGTTTAATGGTCTGGATAGATGTCTGCATACTACGCATTACGACCCTCTTGATCTGTAGGCAGTCTCTGTCAATCAACAGACGAAGTCCGCCTGTACGCTTTTGTGCTGTGCGTGTCCCTTCACGTTTCCACTTCACTATCACATCGGAAACAGTGGATCTATTGATGTTAAGGAGTGTTGAAATCACGCGTACAGACGTATGACAAAAGTGACACCCAGTCACCTGACCACATTCGAAGTCTGTGACTTCCACTTAGCGTCCCATTCTGCTCTCTCACGATGTCTAATGACTACTGACGTCGCTGATACGGAGTACCTGACAGCAGGTGGCAGAACACTGCACCTGATATGAAAAATGTATATTTTTGCGGGTGTCCGGATACTTTCGATCACATAGTGTAAGAGCTCATTCTGTCAATCATCAATAAAATAGCCTCAGCTTGAAATTTAAGAGTGGAGATGTGATTATAACACTTGGCAAGCACCATAGTACAGTTTAGATGTGAAAATATTTTACAAGGTTTTTAGACCTATAAAAATGTGTTAAATAAAGTCATAGAGTAACTGGCACTAATTCAGACTCTTTAATTGATTGTGTGCTTGCCTGGTTAGAATAGCATTTTAGTCAGATCATGTTTTCTACTCTTACAACCTTTGTCAGTATAGTTTTCTTGCAGTGAGTCATTCAGTCCTACACGTGAATTTGGCTTGTCTGTTTATCATGTTATTTTTTAGTTACATGTGTTTCAGAATGTAAATAGCTTTAAGGTACTTAATTTCTGAATGTCTTAGGCACCAATTGTAACGTGTATGTGTGTGTGTGTGTGTGTGTGTGTGTGTGTGTGTGTGTGTGTGTGTGTTTGTGTTGATGCTTACGTAATTTTTCAGGTATTATTGGAACCCACTTTGTGACAGTTACAAACTTCATAGAATAGTTTAAATGTGGAACGTATTAATTTGAGGGACCGTTGTGTCTTAGACAAAGAGCGGTACAAAGTTTGAAGGGTGGTCGTATAAATGCTCCCATCTGTTGGCGACGAGCAGCATAAAGTGCCAGCTTATACGCTACGTAATCAAAAGTATCCGGACAATGATTGAAAATGGCTTACAAGTCCGTGGAGCCCTCCATCCGTAATGCTGGAATTCAGAATGGTGTTGCCCCAACCCTAGCCTTGATGAGTTTCCACTCCCGCAGGCATACGCTCAGTCAGGTGCTGGAAGGTTTCTTGGGGAATGGCAACCAATTCTTCACCGAGTGCTGCACTGAGGAGAGGTATCGATGTCGGTCGGTGAGTCCTGGCACGTATTCGGCGTTCCAAAATATCCCGAAGGTGTTCTATAGGATTTAGGTCAGGACTCTGTGAAGGCCAGTCCATAAAAGGGATGTTATTGTCGTGTAACCATTCCGCCACAGGCCATGCATTATGAACAAGTACTCGATCTTGTTGAAAGATGCAATCGCCATCCTTGAATTGTTCTTGAAGAGTGGGAATCAAGAAGGTGCTTAAAACATTAACGTAGGCCTGTGCTGTGATAGTGCCACGCAAAACAACAGGAGGTGCAGGCCCCCTCCGTGAAAAACACGACCAGAACATAACACCACCGCCTCCGAATTTTACTGTTGGCACAACACACGCAGGCAGATGACATTGACCAGGCATTCGCCCTACCCACACCCTGCTATCAGATCGCCACATTGCGTACCGTGATTTGTCACCCCCACACAACGTTTTTTGACTGTTCAATCGTCCAATGTTTACGCTTCTTACACCAAGCGAGGCGTCATTTGGCATCTTGCCATTTACCGGCGTGATGTGTGGCTTATGAGTAGCCGGTCGACCATGAAATCCAAGTTTTCTCGCCTCCCGCCTAACTGTCATTGTACTTGTAGTGGATCATGATGTCTGCCTATTACACATTACGGTAGATGTCTGCCTATTACACATTACGACCCTTTTCAACTGTCGGCGGTCTTTGTCAGTGAACAGACGAGATCGGCTTGTACACTTTTGTGCTGTAAGTGTCCCTCCACGTTTCCACTTCACTCTCACATCGGTAGCAGTGGCCCTAGGAATGTTTAGGAGTGTGGAAATCTCGGGTTCAGACGTATGACATAAGTGACACCCAATCACCTGACCACGTTCGAAGTCCATGAGTTCCGCGGAGGGCCCCATACTGCTCTCTCACGATGTCCAATGACTACTGAGGTCTCTGATATGGCGTACCTGGCAGTAGGTGGCAGCAAAACGCACATAATATGAAAAACGTATGTTTTTACGGGTGTCCGGATACTTTTGCTCACATAATGTATGTCACGTTTTGAAGTTGTGTTAAATAGCTGTTGAAGTAACATTCATTTTCGGTAACCACGTGTTGTTAGTTCAGTAATTACACTTCATGTTGTAATGTTGGTGTTTAACTATTTATGATAAGGATGTGTTACACCCGTTTTCATATCTCATAACAAATGTGTTCAGTTTCCAGATTTAGAATGAAATGTAGTGAAAATACAGTATGATCTTACAAAGAAACATTGTAACGTTCCTTAAAAAATGGAATAATAAACTAGACGAATTGATTGGGCAATGAAACTCCCAACACCATTAAAAAAGACGTTGACTGCAAAATACACTCCTGGAAATTGAAATAAGAACACCGTGAATTCATTGTCCCAGGAAGGGGAAACTTTATTGACACATTCCTGGGGTCAGATACATCACATGATCACACTGACAGAACCACAGACACATAGACACAGGCAACAGAGCATGCACAATGTCGGCACTAGTACAGTGTATATCCACCTTTCGCAGCAATGCAGGCTGCTATTCTCCCATGGAGACGATCGTAGAGATGCTGGATGTAGTCCTGTGGAACGGCTTGCCATGCCATTTCCACCTGGCGCCTCAGTTGGACCAGCGTTCGTGCTGGACGTGCAGACCGCGTGAGACGACTCTTCATCCAGTCCCAAACATGCTCAATGGGGGACAGATCCGGAGATCTTGCTGGCCAGGGTAGTTGACTTACACCTTCTAGAGCACGTTGGGTGGCACGGGATACATGCGGACGTGCATTGTCCTGTTGGAACAGCAAGTTCCCTTGCCGGTCTAGGAATGGTAGAACGATGGGTTCGATGACGGTTTGGATGTACCGTGCACTATTCAGTGTCCCCTCGACGATCACCAGTGGTGTACGGCCAGTGTAGGAGATCGCTCCCCACACCATGATGCCGGGTGTTGGCCCTGTGTGCCTTGGTCGTATGCAGTCCTGATTGTGGCGCTCACCTGCACGGCGCCAAACACGCATACGACCATCATTGGCACCAAGGCAGAAGCGACTCTCATCGCTGAAGACGACACGTCTCCATTCGTCCCTCCATTCACGCCTGTCGCGACACCACTGAAGACGGGCTGCACGATGTTGGGGCGTGAGCGGAAGACGGCCTAACGGTGTGCGGGACCGTAGCCCAGTTTCATGGAGACGGTTGCGAATGGTCCTCGCCGATACCCCAGGAGCAACAGTGTCCCTAATTTGCTGGGAAGTGGCGGTGCGGTCCCCTACGGCACTGCGTAGGATCCTACGGTCTTGGCGTGCATCCGTGCGTCGCTGCCGTCCGGTCCCAGGTCGACGGGCACGTGCACCTTCCGCCGACCACTGGCGACAACATCGATGTACTGTGGAGACCTCACGCCCCACGTGTTGAGCAATTCGGCGGTACGTCCACCCGGCCTCCCGCATGCCCACTATACGCCCTCGCTCAAAGTCCGTCAACTGCACATACGGTTCACGTCCACGCTGTCGCGGCATGCTACCAGTGTTAAAGACTGCGATGGAGCTCCGTATGCCACGGCAAACTGACTGACACTGACGGCGGCGGTGCACAAATGCTGCGCAGCTAGCGCCATTCGACGGCCAACACCGCGGTTCCTGGTGTGTCCGCTGTGCCGTGCGTGTGATCATTGCTTGTACAGCCCTCTCGCAGTGTCCGGAGCAAGTATGGTGGGTCTGACACACCGGTGTCAATGTGTTCTTTTTTCCATTTCCAGGAGTGTACATTCAGCCCATTGGGCACTGAATCATCTGCTCCTGTTCAAAACAGATAACTTTGGACCCTGTGCACATACGATATAAATTAAATTGTCTTTGCTCTAGAGCAGCAACGGTGGAACGCGATTTATTCTAGTCTTTCATTTTAAAAAAATGCTAGCAGCAGGGACATCAGTGTGCAATGCTGGACATAATATTTTGAAATGCACATGAAATTCTTTTGGCCGATAAACGAGAACATTTAAGAAGATCCAACTTCTTTAAGCAGGTAAACTTGGATGCATTACAAAAGTGAAATATCTAACAAGCCTTTTATAAAACAGTTTACGTACATTCGGGGGTTACTCAACAACTAGAAATCATCAGAATACTCATCTATACTAAAGCGCTGGCAAAAACAGAAATCATAATTGTTTAACATCTTTACCTTGCTTGCACGACGACTTCTACTTCCAAGTGCAACAATATTAACATACCTGAATTAATGTAACATTTGGTGGCTTCCCACAGCACATCGCAAAAGGTGCCTACTCCATCGTCTTTCCTTGACAGACAGCTACCTACAACTGTGCGCCCATCGCTCTCTTACTCCAACACTTCAGTCTCAGACCAGAAGCATTATGTTTGGCTCTGCGGTCGCGCACAGTCAGCGATCCGCATTATCGAGCCTATCAGAGACTTTCATCGTTTACAGTATACTAGTTTCATTTTAATTTATTAGTTTTCTTATCGTATTCTCGTGCCACATACAAGAGTGCCCCATTAGACTCCTTTCACAACCCTCCAGCTAATATATGACGATTGATGGGAACGCCTCCAACCGCGTGTTTTTCGAAGTTTTCTAGCTGGTTTCGGGTCCAAAATTCACCATCCTCATGTCCTTAGTTGACAATAATTGGATTAAACCAACTAGGATGGACAGTTGGTTTTATCCGATTACAGCCGATTTAGGACCTGATGATGATAGCTCGCAATTAATAAATAAAAATTTAAGAAACTCACCGCTTAAGGTGGCGCCGTCAGTCCTCACACGCAGAATGTTGTTGTATACCGTTCCCTAACTGTACCGTTGCGCTGTTAAGTAGCTTGTCATAGTGTTTTCGTTTATTATTTTAGTTCCTGTCTCGATGTATGCACAGGCACAGTGCGAAGTGGACTTACATTCTTTTCTCCCAGCAGTACCTATGGAATTTGAAATGGATTATCTTATACGAGGTGTGCCACTCATCTCCGTTCGTCGTTGGTTAGGAATTTTTTTCTATCACCGTAGTTGCACCATGTTAGACGATTGTTAATGTACACGATACGTTGTATATCTGTTGGCGAGGAGTCGACGTTGATACACGAACAAACCGGACAGTTTCATTCACACTGTGGTCAGGGGCTCGCCTGAAAACTATAGTTGTTTTCTGCTGTTCCGTCGCATCTTCACGTGTAGGCACCACAGTGCGCTTATTCCATGCAACTGACTCAACCACACACGCCACTTCACTGCCCCGAGTTACTTCAGCGCTGGAGTACCCTTACCTGGTACCAGTTCCTTACAGTATACAGCGCTGCAAACCTCTTTCAAAGGAATGCATATTTTTCTCTCCTGTAAGCTCATGATATTTTCGCATTAGATGTGAACCACGATTGCTAGCGACCCTCCTCGGTAGAGCTTTATTTATATATTTCTAATTATGTTTTGCTATTTTCTTTTACTCAGTTACCCAGAAAACAAAAACGAACCAAATCTTGCGCATGAATTTGCATGAATATAGCAGATAATATTTTAACATAATTTCATATGTGTCGGTATAACTAAGCACTATGGTGTTTAAGGGAAGATATCCACATAAAGTATTATACAGTTTTTAGAGAAAGGAAAAATTTCACATACTACCCTTGGCAATCTGGTGCACAGATGTTCATCCAGAATTGTTGTAATGGTCTATGCTGCGCTGCTTTATAGCAAGTTTTGTTGCTTATAGTCCTGTACTACATTACTATACAATACTGCACTACAAAGCGATACGTTGCACTAGTGTAGCTGTCATCAGAACCAAGCTATAAACCTCATTCGTCTGGAGAGTTAGCTCCCAACGCTCTGAAGCACAACTCAGGATTCACTGGGGCTGTACTGCACTGACACCAAAGGTGTAAATATTGGGAGAGGGCTGTCAAGGTCTCAAGAAATCCCTCCTGGTCCTCTCCAAAGCTCATCTGCTCACTGACTCCGATATGCTGTTGTAGGTTGACGTTCTGCCGTGGTGCTTCTCATTGATATAACGTATGGCCTCTTCTCTCATTTCTCTCAGCCATGTAAACTTGCAGTTCATAGCCTGATATTTCAACTGTCATCGGGTTCGGATTATGTCACAGTACCTCATTCCTTGTTATATTATCGACCACTGTGTTACCGAAGGAAAAAAAAAATCCAAATGGCTCTGAGCACTATGGGACTTAACTTCTGTGGTCATCAGTCCCCTAGAACTTAGAACTACTTGAACCTAACTAACCTAAGGATGTCACACACATCCATGCCCGAGGCAGGATCCGAATCTACGACCGTAGCGGTCGCGCTGTTCCAGACTGAAGCGCCTAGAACCGCTCAGCCACCCCGGCCGGCGTTACCGAAGACATGCCAATCCTGATCTATAACATCTTGTCTAATGGCACACTCCCAGCACATTGTTCCGGGGTGTCGATGCTACACATTCATAAGTGTGGTGCATTGTTGTATTTTTAATAAGTGATTGGGACATGAATCATTTACCGACAGGTATTGCATAGCAGCTTTGGTCAGAAGGAAGTACGACATTCAATATGTTCCTTTAATGTTATAAAGGAACTGCTAAGTTCTCCTCCTTGTTCCTACCCTGTGCCAGATTTCTCGCCATTCTCTAATGAAGCATTCCTTTATTTCTCGATTCGATTTGGCTCTTCTGCACAGTATCTCTTTAATCTTATCATACTCGCCCATTTTGAGCCAATATTGTGAACTTCTCTTTCTTACGGCTAGTTCCAGAGGTAACAAGCCTCGTATCGCCAGCAGCGCTTCAGTCGCTGTTGTTCTGTATGCACTTGTGAGCCGCGGGAGCACGCCTCTCTGTGCTCGCCGTAGAGCCTGTGCTGTCCTCCCCTTTCTGCTCTGCGCCCAGACGACAGGCCCGTAGCACACAATAGCGACTAAGATTACGTTCTGGTACGTTCTTATTGCAATTAGTGGCAGCTGAAAACTTCTTTGGCTAATTGTTGCTATTTTGCTATTGCCTCTCTGGCAGACGATTTCTACACATGCATAAAAGTTTTGCTTTTCTCGATTTTTATGTCAAGTTACCTACGTATATACCCTTTGTCTTTTCGCAGGTTGTTCATTTACTCTGATTTTGGGATTTCTCGTACCTGACAATGATCCTTTTAGTAACATATATACTGTTTTGTGTGCTGCTACCGTCATTTTGTTATCCTTGCCCAGTCACTTAGTCTTGCGAGATCTAAACTACTAGCCGGCCGCAATGGCTTAGCGGTTCTAGGCGCTTCAGTCCTGAAACGCGCTGCTGCTATAGCTGCAGGTTCGAATCCTGCCCCGGGAATGGATGTGTGTGATGTCCTTAGGTTGGTTAGGTTTAAGTAGTTGTAAGTCCAGGGGCTGATGACCTCAGATGTTAAGTCCCATAGCACTCAGAGCCATTTGAATCATTTTTGAACTAAACTACTATTTTCCCCTAATTTAGCCCATCCGATGGCAGTACAATAACTAGCGGATCGTCTGCGTAGGCGTTGCAATCTCTAGCGTTTTTCATACTCTGAAGTTGGTAGTGCTTACCATGCTGAACTTATTCTCCCGTTATGCGCAGGCTTCGTCGCGGAATTCGGAGAGCTACGTGGCCGCCGTGGTGGAGTACGCGCCAGTGTCCGGGGCCACGCTACAGAACAAGGACGAGATCTTCTTGCAGAACGTCGCCGTCTACGCGTGCTTCATGGAGGAGGCTGCCCGGCAGGTAGGCACGAGCGCTCCAACCTACCTGTTCACTGTTTAGGTACTGGTATGCAGTGAGATAATCAGAAATAAATCGCTAACTGATGTGGATAATGAGGGCGGATGACCCTGCTTCTGGTTACATTTACGAAATAATTGAATTAAAAGTAACTTCATACGAAATTTCAAACTCTCAGGAAACTTCTTCTCGCTGATAACGCCCACAAAACGATGAAAGGAAAAAAAATATTATTGCTTACTTCATTTTCGCTGTTCATGCAGTAAACCTGCCGCTTCACGTGTGGTCTTTAAATTTATTACTTCTTTGCTACTAATTCTATACGCAACATGTACCATTTACAGTATCTACAGACGCTGCTGAAAGTACCTACAAAATTATATCATTGTACAACACACAGTTCAGGGAATATGACGCCGTAAACATTGATCTGCGTGAAACGAACAGCAGATTAAATATGTGTACATGTACAGGCAGATTAAATATGTGTACATGTATACGTGAACTATATATAGTATATGTGATATACAGGGCTATTACAAATGGTTGAAGCGATTTCATAAATTCACTGTAGCTCCATTCATTGACATATGGTCACGACACACTACAGGTATGTAGAAAAACTCATAAAGTTTTGTTCGGCTGAAGCCGCACTTCAGGTTTCTGCCGCCAGAGCGCTCGAGAGCGCAGTGAGACAAAATGGCGACAGGAGCCGAGAAAGCGTATGTCGTGCTTGAAATGCACTCACATCAGTCAGTCATAACAGTGCAACGACACTTCAGGACGAAGTTCAACAAAGATCGACCAACTGCTAACTCCATTCGGCGATGGTATGCGCAGTTTAAAGCTTCTGGATGCCTCTGTAAGGGGAAATCAACGGGTCGGCCTGCAGTGAGCGAAGAAACGGTTGAACGCGTGCGTGCAAGTTTCACGCGTAGCCCGCGGAAGTCTACGAATAAAGCAAGCAGGGAGCTAAACGTACCATAGCCGACGGTTTGGAAAATCTTACGGAAAAGGCTAAAGCAGAAGCCTTACCGTTTACAATTGCTACAAGCCCTGACACCCAATGACAAAGTCAAACGCTTTGAATTTTCGGCGCGGTTGCAACAGCTCATGGAAGAGGATGCGTTCAGTGCGAAACTTGTTTTCATTGATGAAGCAACATTTTTTCTTAATGGCGAAGTGACGCTTTGAATTTTCGGCGAGGTTGCAACAGCTCATGGAAGAGGATGCGTTCAGTGCGAAACTTGTTTTCATTGATGAAGCAACATTTTTTCTTAATGGTGAAGTGTTTAAACCTCCTCTACCAAGAAACGTGCCAGAACTGCGAGCTCGCATCAACGATGCTTTCGAACTCATTGATGGGGACATGCTGCGCCGAGTGTGGGAGGAACTTGATTATCGGCTTGATGTCTGCCGAATCACTAAAGGGGGACATATCGAACATTTGTGAATGCCTAAAAAAACTTTTTGAGTTTTTGTATGTGTGTGCAAAGCATTGTGAAAATATCTCATATAATAAAGTTATTGTAGAGCTGTGAAATCGCTTCAATCATTTGTAATAACCCTGTATATGTGACATATGCGTATGTGAGCAAAAACATGGGTAAAACAACTGCTCATCCCCTGGATCGATTTCAACCAAATACTTATTGCCTGGAAAGAAATATTGTGGTGATAAGAACGAACAACCTCCTTGAAGACTGGAGTGGTAACGTGGAGAAGAAAAAGGGGAGGAGGAGATATACAGACAGAGGGGGCCAGGGGTTTGCAGTCACAGATGTGTGGTAGGGGGAGAAGGACAGGAAGAGGGGAAGGAGAAGATGGACAGAAAGAGGGGAGAAGGAGATAGTGGCGGTGAGGAGGAGATAGAGGTGGCAGGAGGGGATAGAATCAGATGGAAAGGAGCAGATGGACAGAGGGAGGAAGAAAGAGAGAGAGAGAGGAGAAAATAATTTCGTCAGTGCATGGTCCTACCGGACCTTAGCGTTTTAGTTGCGTTCATTAATTTGTTTATTACTCAGTTCAATTAGGAAGGTGTAGAGCTTACATGCTTCACGTTGATCAGTCATGATTTCGTGTGACACTCTGCGTGCAGTAAACGATTTAGTCACCCAATAGGGGAGCCGCGCCAAGTAAATCCTTGCCCTGAATATTAACGTAACTTAACGTAAATACAATTCGCACCACTTTTCCGTAGTAATCACTGTGAGATCATTTCATTTACAAACAAGAGCTATGAACAATTATATATCCCATTATACTGTATCAAAATAACAAAGTGAAAACGTTAGTGTTGCAGAATGGAATTCAACACTTACGTTGCTACTCTGACAGGCTGTACAGCTCACGAATGACTAAGAACTGCGTTGGAAAGCAGTCCCGTTATCACTGATAAGCTACTGTCAGCACAGAAGGCATGTGACTAGGGGGATAGTAAGACGAAACATTGTCCCACATGCCCTGTGACATGTTGGTCGAAATATTAAACTGTTACTTTTCTTTTCCTGTGTGTATTCTTCATACTGTAGGTAGAGCAGGTTTTCGAGTAATAACCCATTGCAGAGTAAGGGACTATTTAGAAGAATAGTAGGCGAGGAAATGGTCATATAGAGGTGTTCCCAATAGGTACAATTTGGGAGGCGAATGTCAATTTTGCCATTTGTCTTACAACCACGAAAACCTTGGTCAAAACCGAGAGCCAGGGATCGCTTTTAATTTAATTCTGAGACAGTTTATCACGTACAAAAAAAATGTGAAATGGATCACGGGTGGGAATGGGGGGGGGGGGGGGGGGGAGATAGAATAGAAACACAACGCGTTTCCATGCCTGATGCGATGTAGGACAATTGTTGGAATTCAGAAAGTTTCCATTTTTCTCTGAATGGATAAAAATGGTTTCTGTATGGTTTTCAAGACCATCTTATACCATTCTTGCTGAAAAGTACTGGCAGGTTCAGGTAACGATGATGCAAGTGGATAGCGATCACGCACCCGTCTCTCCAAAGTAGACCAGAAAGGTTCACTGGTAATGAGATGCGATGACAGTAGTAACCAGAGGAGATGAGACAATTCATCCTCGTACATACAAAACCAGTAGCGGACGATGCGAGATGTGTGGACAGCGTCCTGTCGTCTTGAAAAAAAGCATCACCATTGTGAAACAAAAATTGTACTACGGATGGACCTCATCAACTAAAATAACAATTAAATCCTTGGCAGTAAAACGATCTTGTATAGTACCACGATATGGCTGCTCAAATCATTACATAACTCACACCACGTTTTACTTTTGGGACGTAAACTCGACCAGATGTTGGAAGCAGTGTCCGACCAAATGACGTTCTTCTACTACACCACACTCCACGTTTTATGGCTTTGCCACCACGTTTCCCTACTACGGGCACTTGCATCACTGAAGTAAGGATTTTGAATTCCAGCTCGACCTGCAGTTCTCTTTCTATAGAGGAAAAAAGTATTGTTTCAAACCACGTGTGTCTGTCTGACCACAAACCGTACATTAGTTGCATTTGTCAGAAACTTGCACATTCGTACTAACATTTTGAATGATTTAGGTTCTTTATTACAATACTGCCTCATTCAAACGACACATATTTAACCCATGTCATAGTGGTGCGATACAGTGTTGGATTTCATACGTTTCCTTTTACATAATTTGATGAAATAAGATAAAAAGTTTCTTACAAGGAACCTGTTGTGTGGGTGGTCCCAATTTCAATCTTTAGTAAGGCGCCTCTGAGTGTTTTGTGTTAAAAATTATGACTGGAAAAATAGCTGGTGGTGACTTGCACATTCGTACTAACGTTTTGAATGATTTAGGTTCTTTATTACAATACTGCCTTATTCAAATGACACATATTTAACCCAAGACATAGTGGTGTGATACAGTGTTGAATTTCGTACCTTTCCTTTTACATAATTTGATGAGATAAAATAAAAAGTTTCTTACAAGGAACCTCTTGAGTGGGTGGTCGCAAGTTCAGTCTTTAGTAACGCCCCTCTGAATGTGTTGTTTTAAAAATTATGACTGGAAAAATATTGGCTGGTGGTGACTCATCGTGTACATCAGGAGGGCGACGGAAAATGAGCGTCCAGGATATGGTGAAATCGACCTCCCATGATGTACGTATTACACTTCACAAAAGGGACGTCGGCGACATTCGAGAAATGTTCAAAACAAAGCATAAACTTGCGCCATGAACACCGAATGAAAAATGCTGCGCCACAGTGATCACAAAGCTTCACACCGTCAAGATCGAAGGCAAACTCCTTGGGAGTTACGAACCTTGCAGAAGGTTCAGCTAGGTATCCACTCGTAAACAATTTATATAGAACCATATTGGTGTAACGGGATGATGTGAACCGATGGAACGTGATGGCATGCAACAGTCTGTCGTGGAGTTGTCGTGAAACTTGCTGCCCTTTGCAGCGTAGCTGCAGATATGTTTCATAAGCACGGAAGAAAACCAAGCATCCAGAGGGTGAATTTGTCCAGCGGTTCCAGATGGTATGAACTGCAATGTCACAAACCTCTCACTTATTTGAAATTAGTTCATAAATGTTCTTTTACTATACTGCGTATGATCTTCCAGGTGCGTAATTACGTTTAGTACCTGCTCCTTGGACAACGACTGCCCTTTACTACTTTCCCTGGAGACGGGATTTGTGTCTTCCCGTTCGACAAGGATGGTGAACTGCATCATTGTACTCCTTAAGTACGCTGTCCGCACAGTCGAATGTATACGACACCACACATTCCACAGACTCATCTTGCAGAAAAGTTAGTATTTCATCTGCCACTTCTTTCTCGCTCTGTGAAGTTGCTTGGGTTCCCTTCTGACGAAATGTCAACTTCAGCCACTGTTGTTGTTGATATAATGCAACGTTATCTTAGTTTATAGTTGTCATTGCCCTGCTTTGCATCAGCATCACTGGCACTATGGGACTGTTGTGAGGTAATCGTAACTAAGCAGTTCAGTTATGGTCCTCAGCTTCTTCCTATGTTCGCCATTGGATTCCTCTACTCCCGCCTGCTGTTGCCATTAGCAGCCAATATTATTAATGCATGGTACACAATACGTGGGGCGTCGAATGCCGTAAACATCATTGGCCTTTTGCGACTTCACACTCAATGGATTCCTTGTTAGTGGATTGACATTTAACTCCATTTTTTTACATTCTTACATATTCAATACACAATTTGACATGATTATTAACATACAGAGTGACTCAACATACTCGTTACCATTTGCTGCTTCTCTTGCGTAGTGTGCCATTTGTAGTTGTTGAGATAGTAACCTAGTAATAAAGTTATATTGTTTCACTTTATGAATATAAATGAAATGAAACAATATATTCCAAAGTGACAGTACCATATGAGGGAGGGTGAGGGGATGGCTGAAGAAAGAGAGAGGGTAAGTGGAATGAGGTGTAGATGGGTGAGTGTTTATTGCTGTCCGTAAGTCTGTGTTTAGTATCATAAACGTGAGTTGCCTTTGCTGATTTACGATGTTTCTTTAAATCTACAGCTGACGTGTGTTTATTATTTTATATGGCAAATGATATGCCCGTCTTACCTATGTAGAGGGCATATGGTGTTGCTGAATTCTGGTTGATTATGTTCATCACTTCAAATTGGTTGCAGCTGTGAAGAAGGACGTTCTTAATTTTATTTTTTATGTGATAGCTCTATGTAATGCCACTCCTTTATGTATAAGAGGCTTTCCCAATGAATAATACTAAAACATTTATTATTTTAGCCTTGTTGGTAAGATGTGTATTATTATACTTCTAATGCCTTTATTTTTCTTTTTATTAAGCAGGAGATCAATTGGGGTTAGCAAATGTCAGTTCTTAGCACTTCCTTGTTTCATTGGTATAGATACGTCACCAACATCATTTTGTGCCTTTGGGATGTCCGCTGCCACCTTAATCATACTTCTATGTGCTGCTAGTTTTTCTGTGGTGGGACGGAATATAGTTCTATCTATATCTGTGTTCAATCTGTATGTCGTGAAGGTTTGTCTCTTGTTATATGATGCATACTCTTAGGTGTAGGACATGCAGTGCTTTGTCTGCCTCGTGCTCAAGGGTGATTTTGATGTTGGGGTGGAACTGGCTCAAAAGTTTTTATAGTTGTTACGCTTCAGTTTTATTGTCCTGGAAAAGAAATGCACGGCACAAATTGCAGGACACATTCCTCACACGTAGACGAAGAAATTACTTTACATGTACATGGATCTGGAAACGCTTTGTTTCCATGTTACAACTCATTTTCTCCAACCACTTTCAACGAGATCAGATTGTAAATTTTCACAATCGTCATGTACGGGCAGACGTCAATCCTTCCCCAATTGTTGAAGGAAGTCATCAAGAAAGATTTTCAGTCAACGTTTGGGCCGACATTGTTGTTGACTGTTTGGTAGGACCTCACTTACTTCCGCCCAAGCTCAACAGACAAAGTTATAGTTTCGTAGACAATATTTTACGTGATCCTTCAGCAGAAGTGCGTTAAGCTGGGCGACAAAACACGTTCTTCATCCTGGATGGAGTACCTCCTAAGTTTACGGATAATGTCCGTCGGCTCCTAGATAACAGATTCGGTGACACATGGATAGAAGAGGTGGACCAATTGCGTGGACTCCACGCTCTTCGAAACTGAACCCACCCTACTTCTGTTTGTGGGGACATTTGAAAGCTCTTGTGTATGGAACCCCAGTACAAGATTTACAGAGTCTCCGTGCCCGTATTATGGAAAGCCGAGAAAATATACACAATATTCTACGGATAAATCAGCGCATCCGCTACGACGGCTGCGCGATGCGTGTATCATCGCCCACGGAGGGAATATTGCAGATCTCCAGTAAGAAAGAGTTGCTAATGGCACGCTGGAGCACTCATTTCGTGTGGGCTTCCCTTGATTAATAGTTGGAGAAATTAAGTTGTATCGTGTAAACAAAGGGTTTCCAGGCTCATCTTCATATAACGTAATTTCTTTGTCTTCTTGTGAGGAGTGTGCCATGCAGTTTGTACCGCACATTTTTGTTTACATGTACGTAAAGGTAAATTATTTTATTACCTACAAAGAATCTGGTTTGTAAATAATGAGTGTTAGTATCAGTTAACAAGCCAAAAAATTGATACCATTGCTAAACCTTTTTGTTGTTCATGAAAGTTGTTACATTAAAAGGAATTACGTTTCAGCACAAATTCTGGGGCATCTATAAGCTCTTTAATTTATATTGGTCCGGTTGGCTTGAATGTATTAAAATTTTGAGTATTGAGGTCTACTGTAGAATTTACTGGGACATCGGCATACATATTCACATTATCAGAAAATGCTAGTCCAGCTACATTAGGTACCTGCGTGTCTGTTATTGCCTGAGTTAATTCTCTGTTGTTCCTGACGCATGTGATGGTTTAGGAGGTGTATGCTTTCCTCAGGATTCTGAGCAGTTCCTTGATGAGCTGGTATGATGGTCTTTTTTGAGAGTTCGCTATAGTTCTAATGCGGACCACATCTCCATGCTCTTTGGATTAGCTTCTAATACAGGTGCTGTAGCGTCATGATATCTTTAGTTTCTCGAAATGTGAAGAGGAAATTGTTGTTATTCATTGCACCTTCGATCATGTCTTGGTAACACAATGAAGGACATTTCTTAATTTCCCTGATGTTGTTTTTGACAAAACTCTTTTTTGTTTTTATAGATAATCATCTACTTTCAATATAACACTGGCATTACCTTTTCAGCTCCAAGAGCTATGCCTTGTTTTCTTTCAATTTTTTATTGATGTTGTGGACTGTTTTTCTCTCTTTAGATATGACATTCTATCACTGTGATGTTCATCAGTTGCTTTTTTCGCAGCCAAGTTGACCTTGTGAGTCAGTGTTACCTGTTACGTAGGTTCTTTTTGCTGTGCATCTCCTACAAGATAGCAACCTGCAAACATGGCCGTGATAGTCACACACACCTGCTAGCCAAACAAAGATCTCCACTTCTTCCACATGATTTTAAATTTTCTGTACAACAACTTCAGCAACAACAGGAAGATGCCGATTAGTTGCCCCCATAGTATCTGTTAGCTGCCGTGGCTGGTGCCACGTCTGCTGCCTGCAGAACACACTTCTACAAAGGCCCTGTGCCCTTGGGCAGCATTTTCCTATGACATGTCACGTGCTCGCCAGTATCTCAAGCTGTATCAGTATGCTGCAACAATATACGGTGCTCAACCACGGATTGGCAGGTCACTCTCAGCTACCTAACTAGTCATTCCTTTGCGCTCCCTGGGCCAGGTTCTGGCAGCGTCCGCAACCCTTGAATGAAAAGGTCGCTAAGGGATAGTCATCAGGCAGTCACAATACCGTATTTACCTCCGAATCTCTACCGAGCCGTTCAGTGTTCATCTTCGAATCCCTACCAAGTGTACGTCAGTCACTTTTTTGGACGTCGGCTCGGATTAAGTTCCGAGCATTTCAAGTGATAATTTGCGTAGAATTTACGCAATTCCAACGTAAGAGAATATAAACTTTCACTTTTTGTTAATCTTTGCCTTCCGTCACTTAATCATTGTTTGCTTTGCTTTTAAATATCTTCCATATTCTAATAAAGTTATTCTTTCCAGTTTTCATTGCGCGTCTACCGGTGGACAACACAACTCTTTTATTACAAATTTTGCAGCTATGGTAATGCCTCTGTTCAGATATTCCTTTGCAGGTTGGTCTCACTTGTGCCCAATGTTGTGAGTGATGTTTTTCTCAAGCAAAGGGCTTTTCTCAGCCAAACAGATTTCATCCTTTCCAAAGCAGATGTTTGTCGTGCGTTGGATGAAGGCTAAAAATTACTAGTGGGACATTTTTCATAAGATTTTGATGAATTTAGTTGTGTTTCCAGTTCCAGCAGTTCTCTGAGATCGATTCCGTCCACTTCCTTCGTTCATTGTCGCTTTATCATTAGTTGTGCTCATTACTTGTTTATATTGGATCCTATGTGCGAACATTACTTGATGCTGTTGTAATCTCTGTGTGTGTGTGTGTGTGTGTGTGTGTGTGTGTGTGTGTTGGGGCTTATGGGTGCTCAACGTCGAGGTCATCAGCGCCCTGACACACATTAAAAGTAACGAATGGGGACAGACCTAATAAAACTGAAGCACACACGCAAAGAAGGCAGGAAAAGAAGGAAAATAACACATAAGAAAATAAAACGTAAGGAAAGGGGAAACGTAGCAACAAGAATACCAGAGGAAATTGTCATTGGTTGGCCACTTACATAAAATATGGGCGAGTTTGTAATCTGTATATGACTCCATTCATATGATGCCTCTCCTTGTAAAAGGAGCAAATTTCGCATCGGGTCAACAGCTTTTGAACAAGTGTAATCATCTTTGTAGGATTTCTGTCGTTTTGGTTCATAGCGATCCGTGCATAGATGGTTATTAGTCCTTTTTCGACGCATTTTGCGCAGCATCTTTAACCGAGTGCTGTAACTGGCGGTATTGAGATGTATACTTCACAATAACAGATGTTTATTGAGATGCTTTACCACATACAGATTCTGGTAACGAATTTCCATTCAACTTGATGACACAAATGTCGATCCGTCAACGTGCCTAACAGGTGCACACTAGAACGAAGTGCTGAGACCTTGAAACGGCAAGTTGCAGGAAGGAAAAGTAGCGAAACAGTCCTACGAGCGTGGGAGGTTTTAGGCAGTCCACGGATGAGCAGCAAGATGACATTATGGCACATCTCACGAGATGATCAGCTCACGGGTATTTACATGCCGATATCGCAAAGCGGTGCCCACGGTAGAAGCAGAAGAATGTACAGCACCGTACGAGGCTCACGTCAAGCGCAAGACGACACCTTACCGGGTAGAGGTAGGCATTGGATGTTTATCGAAGGCTCATTGCGGGTGTTGGTTGGCCGAAGCACGGAGCGTAACTGGCTCTCGAATTGTGGGGCACCGACCTAAGCAGGTGTCCACGGAAATGTATATGTGCAGTGTTACACGGACCCGTGACCGCTCGGCGCCTTTTAGGTGCCTGTAACTGTTGTGCTGTGTAGCGCGACCTGCAAGCCACCTATCGGCGCTGCTGGTGCCCGTGGACGCTGTGGCAGGTGCGGGAGGCTTTACAGTACACATTTCAGAGACTATTCTGTTGACAAACATGCTCAGAGGTGATAATAGGGGCCGTATGCGAAGCTTACAGGGTGTTTCCGTAAGAGCGTGCAAAAATGTAACAGGACAGAAAGAATACTCCACTGGACAATTTCAGGTAGGGACCTGGGATCAGACAATCCACTTTAAGGAGGTATGGAAGTGAACTTGCCTACCGCTTTGTCTAGCATTACAGTTTTCCATCTTATTTACAACTAACATGCGTACAAGTTTACATGTACTGTGCTGTTTATTTGTACGTAATTCTTTATTTCCTGCAAAGAAACAAGGAGGATGAGTCTGATTACTAAAAAGGCATGACGTACAATTTGTTTACTTCACTTTTCTACAAGGTGGCTCTGTTGTATCGCATTTACATTGTCCCATGATAGAGCGTGCTATAAATCAACGACAGACCCATTCATTACTCAGTGCTATACAGAGACGTACAGTCCAATACGATAGAACAGTACCGGTACAGTTTCGCAGATCTCACTGACATGCACCTTGTGTATGGAGGAGTACGTCGCAATGCTCTCGCTGCTCAAGGTTTGTAGAGGGAACGATTTCCTAACAGGCATCATCGGTCATGACGTGTGCTTATATCTCTCGATCGAAGGGGGAGACTGATTCATTGGAAAGAAGAAACAAGGGAGTTGGCACTCTGAGGACCACTTACACACCCTATTTTGAAGATCAGGTGCTGAAATGTATTGTAGCGGAACCCACTATGAAATGAGCGCCGCACAAACTAGTGTGTGGCGATTACTCCACGAACAACAATTACACCCATATTACCCACAATGAGTCCATTCATTGCTTGTGACTTTTCACCAAGAGTCACATTGCCTCAGTGGTTGCTCCAACAAAGGACTGATCGACCAGATTTCCTCCACATCATGCTGTTTACTCGCAAGGTCTCATTTGATCGTGATGGTATTTCGAAAAGCAGGAATAATAAAGTGTGGGATGAGGAAAACCCTGCCGCTGTAGTAGTGTCACACCATCAAATACAGTTTGCTTTGAATATCTGGGACGGCATTGTAGGCGACAATCCCATTGGGTCGTATCTTCTACCTAGCCGTCTGAATGGTCACCTGTACTAGAGGTTCGTGGAAGCCGTTCTGACTGAGTTGTTGGAGGACATACCCTTGGCTGTTCATGCAGTGTACCTCACTTCAGTATGGATGTCCGCACACATCTAAGTACTCTGTTTCCTGGTCGCTGCACTGGAAGGGGAAGTCCTATTCCGTGGCCTGCGAGGTCACCTGAATAAATCCCCTTGATTATTTCCTATGGGGATATCTAAAATCATTTATATAGGAGACCCCAGTGGATACGGAGATGGAACTGGTTGTCAAAATTGTAAGTGCCTGTGATGTGATTCAAACACACCGGGGATATATGTCAGGCTGCATCAGAGTCTTATTCGCCGATCTCATGCTTGCATTGAGGTGATGGCAGTCAGTTTCAACACATTTTGTGAGACACACTAGAAATGGTACGTTCATTGTGTCAGTGATGGTATCTGCAGTTAACTGTAACTACTGTAAATACGAAAGTACACAACAAAGTGATTTTATTCCAATTATCTTCTTAAGTTGGCTTCTCTGACTCCACGCTTCCTACCTCAAATTGTTCAGTGGAGCATTCCCTACATCCTGTTACATTTTTGCACGCTCTTACGGAAACACCGTGTATACGTCAGTGTAGGGGCCGAGTATGTAGGGGCGCATTCTTGCATAGACCACATTTTCCTGTTGAATTATGTATGTAGCATTTCTTATGACTGACATATTCCAGGTTTCCCTAGTGAAATTGATTGCTTTGTGAACTGATACGTGGTTCGTTTTGCCTGTTAATGTTTCATAAGGTTTTAATAGACATTACGCCGTGGACTGCCCGAAATTTTAACTTCTAGAATAGGCAATATTTCATTGTTAATATTCAATGTACGTTTATAAAAGTTGTAGTTTATAATTACTGTCGAACCCATTTTGGGGCTATAACCCCGTTTTAAAGGACAGTATAGACGTAATGGGCGTTAAATATGCTCAGACGCGGTTAATTGGGGAAAAATGTAACATATCATCTGCGTTTAACTACGTGACATCTGTCTTCCGCACTTCCATATTTGTACTTCGATCTTGAACGATATCGCAAGTTTACGACAGTACTGCATGAATCAAATGACGCTTATTTAACCTCTGCTATAGTGACATGACGGAGTACTGATTTTCGTAATATATCCGTTTACGTACACTGACGAAATAAAATAGAAAATTACTGGGAAAAGTGAAAATTAATGACTTTTATTTTACATTCTTACATATTTAACATGAAATTTCAAGCCTTTATTAACGTACAGAGCGACTCAAAATACTCTTTACAATTTACTGCTTTATTGCTAAGTGTGTAATATATACTTACTGAAATTGTAACCTAGTAATGTCATCACATTATTTTGATTTATGCATACAAATAATATGAAAGAATTTATTGAAAAACGACAGTGATTGAGTGGCCGCGTGGTTTGAGGCTCCATCTCACGGACTACGCGCCCCCTCCCGCAGGAGGTTCGAGTCCTCCCTCTGGCATGGGTGTGTGGGTGTTGTTCTTAGCATAAGGTAGTTTAAGTTGGTGTAAGTAGTGTGTAAGTCTAAGGACCGACGACCTTAGCCGTTTTGTCCCTTAGAAATTCACACACATTTGAACATTTGACAGTGATCACGATGTGGGCGTAATTGTAGAAGTGACTGTTTTCTCACATCATTAGTAACTAGCACAGTTGTAACTGTGATTGTGCTGAGTATCTTCACATTGCGGGTATGACACTTGCATCAGTGTAAAAAAAGAATCTGGTAGGTAAACAGTTAAATATTAAAATTCTCGGCCTCGAGGTAAGGAATAAAGTCACTTGAAAGCAGTTTATGTTGTCTGGAAGGTGCAGCACCACGATATTTCGTTCCTCCATGATTTATATTCACTGCGGGCATTTTGCCCCGTCACACCTGATATACTCTGCAGAAAAGTGTTCCTGGAGATATGTAGCGTGACAGCTGCGGGTGACAAAATGGTAAGGCCTTATAAAAAATGTAACGGCCAGGTGACGTATTTTACTGCAGCGAAGACCAGACTGCGAAGAAATTCTCCAAGCAGCAACTGTGTCAAACGACATTCTTCTACTTGTTGAACAAGCCAGAAGTATTATAACAGCAACTGAACACCGCTGTTCATTTTCCAGTTGTTGTAGAAGTATTTTTTATATAAAACAAAAGTGCCATAAGTTCCTGAGTTTTCAATTGTGTTCTCAGCAACAGAAAACTGAAACAAATGTTCTTCCTTAAAATCAACCAACAAATATTTAAATTAAATGTGATTTAAATAAAATACAACTAAACTGAACTAAATAACGTCTCTTCTGTCTAGACGTTTTTAGAATTCACAATAAATAGCATTTGCTTTGAATTCATTCTTACTTTTCACTCCAACGATGAAAACAACGTTAATTATTTCATAAAATGTACATCTCAGTCACGAACAACCACTATCAACCTGAATAAGAGCTTTTAGCTTTTTTATTTATTATGCGTTAAAGGAAACCTCCGCACTACATGTAATCTCTCGCGTTTTACTTGGTTACAGTTACATTTAGAGTAATTTTGAAATGATTGGATAAAGTAATATCACGCTGTAGTTTTCTTGTCCACACGAGTGTACGTATGCCTTTTACGATCAACGTGTATGGGCAGTGGAGAAACTGCATGGTTAAAAATGGCTATGAGAAATAATTTTTGACCAAAAGACTGATCGACAGCTATACATAACAGTGGTGTTCCAACCTTCATCGCTTGGTACAGCTTCATCTTTTGATGTCAATTGGCTATGAGTATCATGCAATATAGCAAACTGCACGTTATTACGTGCGTAGAAATTCTAAACTAAACTTAATCCAAAGACCGATCTCCTTATTATTTCACGAAATTTCGGTTGTGAAACTATTGACGATCTCGTCTGGAAAAGAATCTTAACTTACAGTGTGCACCGCTCTTAGCCGCAAACGGGATGTCAATGTACTGACTCTTGTTACGTCTTTCATGTTTCTATGTTGCCTCCTTTCTCCCTGTTGGAGCGCTTTTGACTAAATCTGCGATTTTTCTAGAAAACAAGCAGTCATCCTCGCCACAGTCAACGAGTATAACTGTCGTGCAGAATGCACGGTTCTGAATTAAGAGAACTGCCAAAGATTTTTGCTTTGTGGGAGGAATGTAGCACCTTCGCTCAGCCTCTTTATGTCAGTTGAGGAACTACACTGACGTGACAAAAGTCACTGGAAAGCGATATGCACACATACAGATGACGATTAGTATTGCGTGCACAAGGTATATAAAAGAGTAATGCATTGGAGGAGCTGTCACACTCAGGAGATTCATGTGAAATGATTTCCGGCGACATTACTGTCACACGACAGGAATTAACAGACTATGAACGTGGAGTAATATTTAGAGGTAGGCACCTTGGGACATTCCATTTCGGAAGCCGTTAGGGAATTCAATATTCCGCGATTCATAGTGTCAATAGTGTACTGAGAATACCAAATTTCAGGAATTACCTCTCTCCACGGACAACGCAGTGGCCGAGGGCCTACACTTAACAACCGAGATCAGAGGGGATTGCGTAGAGTTGTGAGCAATAACAGACAAGTAGTATTTCGTGAAATAGCCACAGAAATTAATGTGAGACGTATGACGAACGTATCCATTAGGACAGAGCGACGAAATTTGGCGTTAAAGGGGATTGGCAACAGACGACCGACGTGAGGACATTTGCTAACAGCACGATATCGCATGCAGTGCCTCTTCTGGTATCTTGACTATTTCGGTTGGACCCAAGATGACTAGAAAACCGTGTCCCGGTCAGATGGGTTCCGATTTCAGTTGGTAAGAGCTGATGGAAGGGTTCTAGTATGGCGCAGACCCAACGAAGCCATGGACCCAAGTTGTCAACAAGGCACTGAGGAAGCTGGTTGTAGCTCCATAATGGTGTGAGCTGTGTGTACATGGAATGGACGGGATCTCTGGTTCAACTGAACCTATCAATAACTGGAAATGGTTACGTTCGGCTATTTGGAGACCATTTGCAGCCCTTCATGGACATTGTGTTCCCGAACAATGATGGAATTTTTATGGATGACAATAAGCCTTGTCACGAGGTCAGAGTTGTTCGCGGTAGGTTTGAAGAACATTCTGGACGTATCTAGCGGTTGATTTGGCCACCCAAATCACCCGACATGACTCCCGCCTAACATTTGTGGGACACGATCGAGAGGTCAATTCGCGCACATAGTCATGCACCGACAGGGCTTTCGCAATTATGAACGGATATAGAAGGAGCATGACTCCTTATGTCTGCAGGGTACTTCCAACAGTTTGTTGAGTCTATGCGACGTCTAGTTGCTGCACTATGTCGGGCAAAAGGAAGTCCGATACGATATAACAAGGTACCCAATGACTTATGCCACCTCAGTGTATTTCAATCAGTGCATTTGAATGAGAAGTATCATCTACAAGGTCTTGAGCATTATAGGAAAATTTGACTTCTAAGTGCACTTCGCCATATACTTAAACATATACTTACAACCGAGTAGTTGTTGTTGTTATTGTATTCAGTACAGAGACTGGTTTTATGCTGCTGTCCGTGCTACTGTATCCTGGGCAAGCTTCTTCATCTCCGAGTAACTACTGCAACCTACATCCTCCTGAATCTGCTTCGGGTATTTTACGACTGTTACCGTCCACGCTTCCCTCCAATATTAAATTGGTGATCCCTTGATGTCTCAGGACGTGTCCTACCAACCGATCCCTTCTTTTAGTCAGGTTATGTCAAAAATTCCTCTTCTCCTCAATTCTATTCTGCACCTGCTCATTAGTTACTTGATCTACCAATCTAATCTTCAGCATTCTTCTGTATCACAACATTTCGAAAGCTTCTAGTCTCTTCTTGTCTAAACTATGTATCGTCCATGTTTCACTCCCATATATGGCCACACTCCATACAAATACTTGAAAAGACTTCCTGACACTTAAATCTATACATGATGTTAACAAATTTCTCTTCTTCAGAAACGCCTTCCTTGCCAGAGCCAGCCATCATTTTATATCCTCTCTACTTCGACCATCATCACTTACTTTGCTCCTCAGATAGCAAAAGTTATCTACTACCTTAAGTGTCTCATTCTCTAATCTGATTCCCTCAGCATCACCTGATTTAATTCGACTACATTTGATTATCCTCGTTTTGCTTTTGTTGATGTTCATCTTATATCCTCCTTTCAAGACACTATCCATTCCGTTCAAATGTTCTTCCAGGTCCTTTGCTGTCTCTGGCAGAATTACAATGTCATCAGCAAAACTCAAATTTATATTTCTTCTCCATGGATTTAAATTCCTACTCTAGATTTTTCTTTTGTTTCCCTTACTGCTTGCTCAATATATAGATTGAATCACATTGTGGATAGGCTACAAAACTGTCACATTCCCTTTTCAAGCACTGTTTCCCTTACGTGCCTCTCGACTCTTATAACTTCCATTTGGTTTCTGTACAAATTGTAAATAGCCTTTCGCTCCCTATATTTGATCCCTGTACCTTCAGAATTTGAAAGAGATTATTCCAGCCATAATTGTCAATAGGTTTCTATAAGTGTACAAACGCTAGAAACATAGGTTTACTTTTCCTTAATCTGTCTTATGAGATAAGTCGTAGGGTCAGTATTGCCTCGCGTGTACCACCATTTCTATAACTAATGTTCCCCGACATCGGCTTCTATCAGTTTTTCCATTCATCTGTAAAGAATAAGTCTTAGTATTTTGCAGCCATGACTTATTAAACTAATAGAGTGGTAATTTTCACACCTGTCGCCACCTGCTTTCTTTGGGATTGAAATTATTATATATTTCTTGAAATCCTTGGGTATACCACCTGTCACAGAGAAGTTATCTGAACAAAAATAATAAGTCGATACATGATAACATATTTAATCCAGTAAGGAGCCAGTCGTATGGTCACAATGTTGTTATACAATTTGGATACGATTTCACCTCTCTCTTGCCAACCAGTTTCAACTAAGAGTATAGTAATGTGAAAAATATCATTTTACGCCAGCGTTAGCATCTGCAAGTGAGAAACTGACGGTGAGCTGGACTTTCAGAGAGAGAGAAAGAGAGGGAGGGAGAGGGAGAGAGAGAGAGAAAGGGAGGGGATGGAGTAGGAAAGATTGAAATGGTGCAACAGATAATTTAGATATTACACTGTGACTGTCTTGAAATTGGTTCAATACTGCACCTTACGGAAATACGTCACCTGTTATTTCGTTTATTTTAAACGAATGGTTGGTTATTGTAGTAAACAATACAATTCCTGCTCTGCATATGGCTTACGAGACGAACAGCGTTTCCTCTTGTGTCTTACAAGACAGTGGTCAGACTTATTCGCAGGTTCGTGATCGCACGATCAGATATCCAAGAAGGGTATGGTAATACAGACATTGAGATATAACGTGGAGTGAGCTATCTTTTTCACTTCTTGCTACAAGCTTTGTCATAATAATAGAGTCAATAACAGCAAAATGAAACATTAAGTTCCTTGAAGTTACGAAGAGTGCAACTACAAGTATCAAAACGGTCCTAGCACTTGTATCCCCTGCACAAGCTCAACTGATTCAGCATTTAATCTATATTCTTCCTGAGCATTGTCATCTTATCAACCACCTGAAATCACCTTCTTGATAAAGTCATCGTACCTTAGATCGTCGTCTCTGTGTTTCTTTATCGCTTCGGATCTATGAGACAACATTTCTTGGCTTGCGTACACTTCGCCGGGGTCATAATAATATTTTCCATTGACGTCGGTTATGCGATCTAGATTACTGTGCTGTAATCATCTGCCCAGGCATTATACTTTATGAGGTCCTTCACTGTCCTTTATATAGGTTTTATCAAAGAAATAGGCAATACTTCCGAAGGTGGCAGAAAGACCGTTTGATATGAAAATTCCTAATTGATTCAGTTACAACAAACTACATCATTGAACTACACAGAAAACAAATGAACAAGACAAAGTTAATGAAATTTGCAGAGGTTGTTCAAAGGCAGCCGATAGTATAAATGTCTCACACAATCTGGCGTAAGAAACGTTTGTTGTTAGCTGGCCAAGACAGCGTAGACTTGTCATACTTGTGGAGAAGCATGACTGAGATTGTGTGTGTCTGTATGCGCGTGCATGTACAGGGCGCAGTGTTGCTCAGAAGTAGAAGGAAAGTGCCTACATTTGGCACGTCCGGCAATCAACCCCTACTGAGATGTGTTAATCTGTCCTCTCATTTCCATGTGTCTGATACACGGAAGAAGACACTGTAGGCAGCGCTGCATGTGGTTATCACACAGCCTTCCACCCTTCTTCACAGTGTTTCATGCACTCTGAGATACACTTGACTTCATTTGGATTGGTTCACACGCTATGGTCATGGGCTGGGCATACACCAATATGTTAACTGTTGCCACAGCTAAAAATCCAACGGACTCAGATCATCCGAACGGGGAGACTATTCTACAGGATCTCGTCGACCAATTCATTGTCCATGAAACGTTGCAGTGAGGTACTGTCGTTCTATCCGTAGGAAATAGAGTGATACCCTGTCCTTTATAAACCACACTTGTTGTCTTTCTGCAAGCAAACCATTCTGCAGTAGTTCTGGTAATTCATCGTGTAGAAATCAGTGATACACAACGATTGTTAATGTATTTAGTAAAGTTTATGGTTCAATTAAGTTGTCTCCAAGAATTCCTGCCAAAATAATGACACACAATCCCCATGATTGGTCGAGGAATACGTCTCTCGTCACATGCGTGTTGTACTTTGCAATGTCTACATGACCAAAGCTACACAATACTCGGCAAAAGTATAAGGGAACATACATCGTCAGGTGTTAACTTCCAGGTCTATAAATACAACAACTTATCTTCTAGTTTTGATAACTATTCTTCTTTCTTTGTCCTACATCGGCGCATGGTTGTTAACGGATTTGGCGTGATTAGTTTAAAGGGTCGCTGCATGCTCTTCCCGTTACCTCCCAGTTACTCCCCGCGACGGAATATTTGTACCCCAGACTGTATGCGTGGAGTGTTGTTTGTGTAAATGTGAGTCAGAGTTTTCTAAATGTCTGAGAATCGTATAACTGAGGCGGTGCCTTAGAACCAGCCCGGTATTCAGCTCGTGGTATGTGGTAAACCGCCTAAAAGCCACATCCAGGCTGACCAGCACACCGACAGTCGTCGTTAGTACGATAGGTGGACTCGATACAAGGCTGGCACATCTTCCCGTTCCAGAAGCGATTCTTAGGCATGCATGGCTATCCTGGTGTATCCTCTTGCTTTGATCAGTACTTGTTTTGATCAATACACTCCATGAAGGAGTTGTGTAAATTGGTCAGAAATTGATACATGTATCGATGGAAGATGCAAAATTGTGAACTTGGCAGTTGATAGACGAATGTGTGACGCTGCAGCACAAATCCACTGCTAATCTAGCAAGGATAGTAAACATGGGACATTTCGATACTGATGAGTAAACTTTTACAACAGATGGTACTGTAATTAGACTGATTAATTTAGTTAATGGTAGGTTCAAATGGCTCTGAGCACTATGCGACTTAACTTCTGAGGTCATCAGTCGCCTAGAACTTAGAAGTACTTAAACCTAACCAACCTAAGGACATCACACACCTCCATGCCCGAGGCAGGATTCCAACCTGCGACCGTAGCGGTCGCTCGGTTCCAGACTGTAGCGCCTAGAACCGCACGGCCACTCCGGCCGGCTTAATGGTAGGAGTTTTACAGTAAATAAGTTAACTAAAATGTGAAGGAATATTAGGAGCCATAAGTCGTATGTGTGTTACGTTCTGTTGCGCAGTTCAATGGTATTGTGGTATTGTACCGTGACATAAGTGTGTCGGTGGAGCGCCGAGTTCAGCAACACAAAAGAGAACGCTGTGTCACCGTCCAGCTTGCCACACTCCAGGCTGTCAACATAGAGGGCAATACCCGGATCAGATACGCCATCTGAGCAACATGAGAATATTCTACTGACCTACTAGGGAAGAAGAAAACAGACATCAGCGGCAGAAGGTCGTATTTACGTACTAGCACACAGCTCGTCATCATTGTCCGTTGTGAGGCGTTGGAGTGACGCAGAGCCTGTGTCACTTATCGCCGCCACCAGTTCGAGGTTGTCACTGCTATCATAGTCATTGTAACAGTCACCGCCGTTACGCAGTTCGTAACCTAAGAGGCGTCAGAGTGATGCCGCCGTCATAACTATCGTTGGACGCCGTCAGTAAACATTTGCCTGGGGAGTCATTGTTTGGGGTGGATTGTGGAAACGCACTGTCATAATCGTCCTGGGACCCTGCCTGCACAAACGCCGTGACCGGGGTTGGAGCCGAGGACGCTGGCCCGCCGACGCCAGACAACTGCAGCTGGGGATGGTCACTGCTGCAGACAACTGACCTGTCCAGCTGCCACGCCCCTAACAGCCACCTCAACAGAGGCCCGCAGCGCGAGGTTCTAGCCAACGCAGTACGACCCATCAAGGTCGTAGCGTCTAATCACGCCAGAGCAGCTACAGTCGTCACAGCAGGTGTGCATTTGAGCGTCCGCCGGCCACCTTTGTTGCCGCAGAGAACATTAAGAGTGGAAGCAAATCACGCCCAGAGGGTTTCAAAACCAATGTATTGCAGTTGATCAGTAAATGGTGTTATTCTGTCACCAGCAGCCATCTGTGGAAGCACCCCTACCGACCTCTTTCTCAGACCCAGCAGAGAACCCATCTTCGAATCTATCGCAGTGAAGTTCCGTGCCTCTTAACATGGCCCGTTTACATTACGAATTTCAATTCGTGCACTCACCTGGACAGTAAATATGCCGCGTGGACAGACTCGTGAACCTCTTATGCAGATCTCGGCATTTGAGAGAGGACGTGTGGGTCGGTTGAAAGAAACCAGTTGGAGTAACTGGCGAATGGCTCGACATCTGAATAGGCGCTATGGTACTATTCGGTGATATTAGCAGGAATGGGTGAATCATGGCCGAACGCAGCTTCTAAAAGGAAGTGGTCGACCTAGAGAGACGACATAACTAGGGGACGGAATAATCGTGAGAAAGGCACTCAGAACCATGGAGTCATCAATAAAACATCGATCCCACGTGCATCTTGAGCTTCCCTTGCTACAACGACCATTAATAGGCGGTTCACAAAAAGAGATCACGGCGTCCCTTACGCCGACTGCTATTGAACTCTGTACGCCATAAGCCCCTTAGCAGTGGTCTCGGACTCATTCAACCTGGACTCTCATTGGCTGGAGGGAAACCATTTCAGTGATGAATCCCGCTTCGAACTTATCTCCTATACCGGCCGCAGTGGCCGAGCGGTTGTAGGCGTCAGTCAGGAACGGCGCGACCGCTATGGTCGCAGGTTCGAATCCTGCGGGCATGGATGTGTGTGATGTCCCTAGGTTAGTTAGGTTTAAGTAGTTCTAAGTTCTAGGGGACTGATGACCTCCGCTGTTAAGTCCCATAGTGCTCAGAGCCATATTTTTTTATCTCCAATGACCAGCGGAGAGGTGTCTGGAGGCTCCCCGAACAGTGGTGGGATACCAACCTGACTATCGGCCGCCATATAGCCCGGCAACCAGGAGTAATGGGCTGGGGGGCCAATTTATTTCATAGCAGGACACCTTTGGTTGTCATCCGCGGCACCTTTACAGCACACCGGTGCGTCGACGATATTCAGCGCCCCGTTTTGTTGCTCTTCGTGGCAAGCCATCCTAGGCTTGCAGTTAGCAATGTAATTTCCGCCCGCACACGGCGAACGTTTTTAATGCTTGTCTTCGTTGTTCCAAAATCCTACTTGGCCGCCAACGTTGCCGGATCTCTCCCCAATTTAGAACGTTTGGAGCATTGTTGGGAAGCGCATCTAGCCAACTTTTGATTTGGACGATATAAGGCCACAGTTGGACCGAATTTGGTATGATATCCCTCAGGAGCACATCCAATAACTCTATCAATCAGTGCGAAGACAAATGACTCATTGCATAAAATTTAGAGGTGGACCAACGCTTTATTGCTTTGCGTATTTTGTGAAGCTCTTTCTTTTGAACAGATTACCTAATTTCTCTCAAATTGTAATCATTTGTTTGTTTGTTCATGTAAACATACATACCGATTTCTGTCCCACTCTCTTAATTCCTTCGTGCTGCGTCTTTTATTCCCCCTTAGAGTGCATATAAAGGATGGCCAGAGAGAGTCTTATAACTTGTAATGGAGTTTCAGGGAAGGTTTTCCTGAGAAATAACTGTTATGAAAAAAAATCCGATACGTTGCTCCTTTTCCGAGTTAGCTGGCATTGAATTTAGTGAATAAGTTCCTTGAGCGGGCAACTTCCAGCAGCCCGTCAGATACAATTATGGTCAGTTGTTCTCATAGCGTAGATGACGGCTCACGAAACTGTTCAGCCTTGTCTCGGATTCGATCGTCACTACTGTTCCCAAGTCCACTTTTTATATCGCTCTCTTGTACGGTTTTAGGAAGCCAAACAAAGTACAATTTGGCGACACCGTCTTTGCCAAGCAGCTTGAAATTGCTTGTGCAACGGCCTGATTGTTTAACGTCAATGCTAATTAACTCGGGAACAGCGATAGATATGGATTTTTTCTTAACAGTTATTTCTCAGAACAGCCTATCCTGAACGCCCATACAAGTTTTTCAGACTGTCCCTGACCAATCTTTACATATACTATCAGAAATTGATAAAGGCTTTAGGCCTGTAGGCTCAGTACGTATGTCGAGTTTATGATTGTTTTATTTATGGAGTGATTGATACCTGGCCTGCCTCCTGGGACCTTCGACAGCGAGCTGCCTCATAAACCGAGGCGTTGGGTTGATGCTTTTGATGACAGTGTAATCAATAATGGACTTGCAGCCCCTGCCGTCTACGTTTGTTTATGAATCTACTTTTTCTGGGTAAAACAGAATAGTTTCTATTTTCATACCAACGGAACAGGCAATACTTCGCAAGTGATAAATATTTATGGTTTTGAATATATGTCCTAATCTCCTTTGGCCATTTCTTTGTCCATCTCCTCCACCTCCCTTCCTTTGTCCACCTTTTCCTGCTCCCCGTCTCTCTGCCCATCGCCTTCTCTCCCTCTCTGTTCATGTCCTGCTCCTCCCTATTTCTCTCAACCTCCTCCTCCCCCCTCCTCCTGTCCATCTCCTTCTTACCCCTCTCTGTGTGCACTTCGTTCCGCTCTCTCTGTCCGTCTATTCCGCCCTGTTTCCGACGGTGGGCCTTCTTCATTGTTATCGCCATAAAAACTCTATGATAATTCAAATCCAGTCTCTAAATAAAAAGACTGGATAAACCATTTGGAATCACTGGTATTGGGGGTATCAGAGACCTCTCTGGTGCTGTATCTTTGAGGACAGGCGTTTCAGTGACAGTAGAAGTTCATAGTATCGGACGATTCAGATCCATAGTAGTATTCTAATCGTAAGCCGATAAGCCATAAATATGACTTCCATGTTTTCTGTTGAAACTGACAGCGAAGGGAAAAAACAGAACAGCGCATAGTTGTCTAAATAATCTTTATTTAAAATTATGTATAAATACGGAGAATTTACATCGTAGATGTGTAAGAATTTGAAGAAAATCGGAGCCGGCCGAAGTGGCCGTGCGGTTAAAGGCGCTGCAGTCTGGAACCGCAAGACCGCTACGGTCGCAGGTTCGAATCCTGCCTCGGGCATGGATGTTTGTGATGTCCTTAGGTTAGTTAGGTTTAACTAGTTCTAAGTTCTAGGGGACTAATGACCTCAGCAGTTGAGTCCCATAGTGCTCAGAGCCATTTGAACCATTTTTGAAGAAAATCGGCCAAGAACTTTCCGTGAGTGTCGCTAAAAACATTTCCGCTTTATATGGTATATGTATATTTATATACTATATATCTTAATAAAATATGTATTCTGTGCCCCTGCTATTACTTATTAGAGTTTCGTGGAAAAAAGCTGAAATAAATCGATCAAGATCTTTTCGAGACTTTTGGTAACAACGTTAAACACCGACCTGCCTTTATACAGTAGTATAGGTTATTTTGTAGATGTTTAAAAATAACCTTCGATAGACACCACCTGCCGTACTATTACAACATAAAATATAATTATAGCCTGAAAATACCTGTTAAAGAATAGATGGAAACGCGTTGCACATTTGTGTTTGTTTCTCTAAATCCAGTTGTGTCGTTCGATACTTGAGCCTTGCTTAAAACGCAGTGCAGCCTTTGTGCCGCTAGCTACGGTCGCCCGGAGGGCGGGGCTGAAACTCAGCGAGCAGTGGTCTGCCACAGCCGTGACGACCTAATGGAGCGCGAAACTGGAGTACTCCGCTGGGCGGAGGTTCAAAGCCGGGGCTAGTTTGCGGCCGACCGCCGCTTTCCAGGTGTGCGTGAGAGGAACCTCGAGCAGAATCCAGGCTGTACTGCCAGTCTATACGAACACTGGCATTAGGGACAGCATTTGATGAACCAAGGCAATTGGAAACTGTGTTTCTGTTGCAACATCTAACTTCATAGGTATTCTAGATGATCAAGTAGGCTTTGAGAGTGCAAAGATTCGCTTACTAGCACTCAGTAACTACCTACATGTATGAAACATCCTGTTAGTACTCAGAAACAACCTACATGTATGAAACATCCTTTAGGATGTGATAGGGAACCTACACTATGTGATCAAAAGTATCCGGACACCTGGCTGAAAATTACCTACAAGTTCGTGGCGCCTTCCATCGGTAATGCTGGAATTCAGTACGGTGCTGGCCTCCCCTTAGCCTTGTTGACAGCTTCCACTCTTGCAGGCATACGTTCAATCAGGAGCTGGAAGGTTTTTCGGGGAATGACGGCCCATTCTTCACGGAGTGTTGTACTGAGGAAAGGTATCGATGTCGGTCGGTGAGGCCTGGCACGAAGTTGGCGTTCCAAAACATCCCAAAGTTGTTCTATAGGATTCAGGTCAGGACTATGTGCAGACCGGTTCATTACAGGGATGTTACTGTCAAATTACCGCTCCGCCACAGGCCGTGCATTATGAAAAGGTGGTCGATCATGTAGAAAGATGCAATCGCCATCCCCGAATAGCTCTTCAACAGTGGGCAGCAAGAAGGTGCTTAAAACATCAATGTAGGCCTGTGCTGTGATAAAGCTACGCAAAGCACCAACCGGAGCGTGATTCATCGGCGACGTTTCCAGTTCATCGGCAGCGTTTGCAGTGCTTTGGAACTTCACCAAACTAACCGAATGTTTGCTCTTATTGGTGCTGTTTGAGAAATTTCACCTGTACTTGTGTTGTACCCACAGAAAAAATAAACCTCGAAATCGCTCACTAACGACACCCACAGGTTCTTTAAGCGTACACATTTTATGGATTGTCCTGGAAGAAAGCAAATCGGCTCCTGACATCGCAGAAATAGATTGCAAATATCTAAATGTACTCATTACTTCATAGAAATGGATCGAAACTATATGACCATCCTGAATTGTAAGTTCCCTCCATAACGGCCTGTGCAGCGAGGTCATAAAACAGTCTTGGCATCAAATCTTCGACATCGCGTCGGTCGGGTAAAGATCCTGCAAGAACGCGACCATCGACGACTAAAGAGAATCGTTCAACGTGACAGAAGTGCAACCCTTACGCAAATTTCTGCAGATTTGTATGCTGGGCCGTCAAAAAGCGTCTGCGTGCTAACTATTGAATGAAGCATATTCGATATGGGCTTTCGGAGCTGAAGGCCCACTCGTGTACCCTTGACGACTGCACGACACAAAGCTTTACGCCTAGCCTGGGCTCATCAACACTGACATTGGACTGTTGATAACTGGGAACGTGCTGCCTAGTTGGACTAGTTTTCTTTCTAATTGTATCGAGCGGGTGGCCGTGTAGGGGTATGGAGACAACCTCATCAATCCGAGGACCCTGTTTGTCAGCAGGGGACTGTTGAAGCTGGTGTAGACTCTTTAACGGTGTAGGGCGTGTGCAGTTGGAGTGATATGGGGCCCCTGATACGTCTAGATCCGGCTTTGACAGGTGACACGTACGTGAGCATCCTGTTTGATCACCTGCATCCATTCATGTCCATTGTGCATTCCGACGGACTTGGGAAATTCGAGCAGGACAATGCGACACTCCACACGTCGAGAATTGCTGCAAAATGGCTCCGGGAACACTCTTCTGAGTTTAAAAACTTCCGCTGTCCGCCAAACTTCCCAGACATGAACATTATGTAGCATATCTTGAATCCCTTGCAACGTGCTGTTCAGAAATCTCCACCCCCTCGTACTCTTACGGATTTATTGACCCCCCTGCAGGATTTATGACCTCAGTTCCCTTCACCAATACTTCGAACATTAGTCGAGTCCATACCATGTTGTGTTGCGGCATTTCTACGTGCTCGCGAGGGCCGTACACGATATTAGGCAAGTGTACCAGGTTCTGTCGCTCTTCAGGGTAAATGTTCATGATGGTTACATATATGAGTTGGTAACGCTTACAACCAGTCACTTCTTGAGGATAAATGCTTAGTGGCCAGCGTCAGACCACAGTCTACGCGCTTAGAGCAGTACAATTTGGTGTGCTTCGTGTCTAGAACGTATCGTTTTAAACTGCTGACATCCGTAGCAATCTAACAGTTACTGTATTACAAAAGGTTTTTATGTCATCCTATTCCTTACTACACGTTAAGTACCTCGTACATAAACGTCCCTAAAATGCAATTTGTTAGGTCCGTGTGTCGTTACTGCCGTGCAAAGTGATTGGTTATGTGGGGTAGGCGTTGGGAGCAGTCTACAAGAGAGAGAGAGAGAGAGAGAGAGAGAGAGAGAGAGAGAGAGAGAGAACGAAATACTTCCTCTTTTCCACTCTCGTGGCCTGGCAGCAACAGTCACTAAACTATCCCTTCCTGTCGGCACGTCATGGGCGGAGGACTACGCGAAATAAACCATTAGTGCGTAGCCTGTTACGATTATTAAGGGCTATTGTCAGTATTACCAATCTCTGTTCACCACTAAACGGAGAAAGACGCATTTGTGGTTCACCGATTTCCTTGCGAGACCAACTGAGATGTACACATTCTCGTATTTTCACCATTAGCATTACGAAGGCAGTATACATACCAGTGTAGTAAAATGGCTGTTTTAATTAGTTAATTTAATTAGTTTTAGAATGAGTGAACGTGGAACTGAAAATTCGCAGAAGACTCCCTAACAGAGAAAATTGAAATCTAAGCACGCTGAAGCATATGTAAAGATTTAGGAAAATACGTTTCCATGGATTAAAAGCGGGACCGGACGAATATCGGGCATTTTGTATTTTATGCAGAAGAGATTTTAGCGTTTCTCACGGCGAACAAAACGACTTGCGTCAAAAAGCAGAATGTAAGGGACATTCATTAAAATAAAAAAGTAGTTGAATCAAAGAAACTACAAAAATTTTTAAGCAAAAAGAATACAACGGAACATCATAACGTAGCTTCAAGTGAGCTGGCCTTAGCCTGTCTTGTAGTCAAAAACAGCCACACTTGCTCGAGTTTGGACTGCGGAAATAAGCTCGTTTCAAACACTTTCGAAGATTCTGCGAAGGTTTCAAAGTTTTCCTGTGGACGAACAAAAGCGGAAATATTGATGAACGCGCTGGTTCCTAAAAGTGTGCATGACTTTTTAGACGTTTTAAGAGGCTCAGAAGAAGCTCAAAGTTTTTTTTCCGTACGCAACAGACGCATCAGATAAGGGCAACAAAAAGATGTTTCCTATTTGCATTAGCTATTTTGACCCACTGAAAGGAGTACAAAACAAACTTTTGGTTCCATTGAAAATGCTGATGAAACCTCATATTGGGTGATTGATTTGCTACTGTGAAGTATAGATATGCACAATTTCAGTCTAAATAAGGTTTCTTCATACAATTCTGAATGCAAGCGTTAATTTTGGCCCGGATAAATCAGTTTTTCGGTCACTTCTCAATAACAATAAAAATATTATAAAGGCGAAGTGCACTAGCAAATACTCCACAACGCAGTTCAAAATATGGCTGGTAAATAAGATATCAGTGTGGAAAGCATAGTTCTAAAAATTTCTACTCATTTCAAGGTTGTTTTTGCAGAAAGAAAAGAGGAACTGAAGTCTTTTTCCCCAGTTCGTGGAACTGGAATGGACAGAAATATTGGGACTTGTTCCTACAATGTGGCTTTCTTAGATTACAGCTGTAAACAGGATTCTTCTGAACTGGGATTCCATCAGGAGCTATTTTGAAAGTACTGAGGAATGTCCAAAATTTTTATGATACGTTTTTCCGAATGAAAATCCTGAGCAAGATATCATACCAGAAATGCACCTTAATTTTGTAAAAATAGTTGGAAATCTGTTGGATACAGTTAAAAGATCATTAAAGGGTTGTGTTTTGAGTGTCTTGGAGACCTTTAAACAAATTCGTCCTCTATCTGAGCAGGTTAAACAGAGGCAGGAGGATAGTTTTTATGGCTGCAACGGAAGGGAACTATCGGATGGACAATAGCAGATATGCATGATTAGCTGGTTCTTCCTTGAAGAGTGAAATTGAATTTAAAGACTTTGAAATTGCAGTGAAAATTTTTACTCTGAGAGATCACGTTTGTATTGATAGCTTGTATGATGAATTCGCTCAGTTCAAGACAAACATACTTGCAAGTGTGTACAAGGACGGTTGTGATATATCTATGTGGTTCTTTTCAGCTGTGCCAGAACATAAAGGGCCAAATATTTATAAGATAGTGAGACTCTTGTTTAGTATACCAGGACCCAACGCTTTTGTGGAAAGAGTGATCTTATTAATGAATAAAAAGTGAAATGAGACAAGAAATAGATGTAGTACAAAACTGATCGAGGCAGAGCTCCAATTAATGGGAAAATTCAATCAATCATGTAAAGAATTATTTGAACATCGAAAATAAGATTTTTGTTTTACATCATTGAAAGAAGCGAAAACCTCTAAAAATCAGTAGTAGTTAGTTGAATTTGTACAAATGGATTTCGTAATTGCAAATAAATCTCATTATTATAATAGGTGGAAACATTTAGTATATACACAAACATTTAGAAATTTCGAAAATATTCCGGTTTTTTCCCACAAAAACGGAGCAACATCGAAAGTGATACGTTTTTCCCTAAAAAAAAAAAATCTGGCAAACCCCAGTTACCCTGTTATCGGACAGAGACGTGAAGCTAACAAAAAAGGCCGAAATCAGTGTCAGGGTTTCACACTTGAGCCTATTGCCCAGTTGATTATTTCATGAAGATCATGGTCGATCTAAGGCAAACACATTGTGTAACTCAGCTCTGATCACCTAAAAACCGACGAAACGCAAAACCACTCCTTACTTTCATTCCTGTCTCTTACACAGTGCCGACAATAATATTTATAACCTCTACTACACACTTATATACGCTGACGGGAGTAACGGCAACACTCAATTATAATTAATGTAAAACATTTAGGCCCAGTGTGTGTAGCATGTAGACAGGTTGGTTGCAGGCCCTCAGCTGGCCCACTTTCTAACCAAAACACGGCGATCTTTGATGCCGAGGTAGAACCAACTTTCATCAGCGAATACAACAGCCCTCCACAATGCCCTCCAGTGGGGCCGCGTTTGACACCGCTATAGTCGCAAATGTCGGTGGTTTGGGTCATTGGAATGCACGCTACAAGGTGTCTGGCTGGTAGCTGTCCTTGAAGTAACCGATCTGTAACAGCTCCTTGTGTCACTGTGGTGCCAACTGCTACTGAAACAGCTACTGCAGATTCAGTACGATCCGCCAGAGCCGTACGCCGAACACCATGGTCTCCCCTCTCGGTATTATCACGTGGCCGTCCCTAGCGCTATTTTTTTGCGACCGTACATTCTCGTTGTCACGGATGCCAGCAGTCATGTACGGTAGCTACAGTTCTGCCTAGTTTTTATGCAGTGTCGCGGAAGGAACTTCCGCCTCTCGTTCAAAGTCAGCGGGGTGTCGTCTTTGTCGTTTTAAAGGCATTCATGACTAACGTCAACTCAGCACGTCCAATGTCAAAGGTAAATAACGCTCACAACCTTTCCAGCTTGTATTTAAATCAAACCTGATTTGCATCCTCACTGGTGCTACTGTGCCACTCTTATGCGGCTGGCGCGAAATTGGAATCGACATCGTCTTTCAGACATAGAAGCGCGCTCACCAACTTCCGTTTACGTCGCGCAACTCTTTTCTTGGTATTGCGATATTTTTCTGTAGTGTAGATAGAACAGTGATATTTACATTATCCATTCCTCTTCTGGTATCTAAAGGTGTTAAAGTGTGTAAATAATGGAAACATTATCCTTCGCCTCTCTATCTCTCCGGCTGCCCCACAGCCTAAATGAATACCATAAGATCTTAACATTTGAGCCATATTCCTTGTTCATGTTTGCATGGATGAATTAAATATTTTTCAGCAACTGTTTAACCATAAATTAATACAGAGTAATGGTTATTGAATCATGTGTTACTTGAAGCTGCTATGCGACGGTACTTTAGAGTGTGACTGAAATACCTTTAAAAATCGATTTTTCTGAAGGGTGGAGAACATATCTGTCGCGGATTATTAACTCACTTTGACGAAGTGTTCAATACCGAAGATCTAGAGCGTGTGGGTTGACTAAATCCATTATGGGTGTGCGGAGCATAATGATGAATCTTGACGAAATGAACACGGAGCTGTATCAAACGAAGTGACCCTGGAATCGCATCCGAGAAGTCTGCGGTTCATATCCCCTCCAGGTTACCCATATCTAGGTTTCTTATGATTTCCCTACTACCTTAAGACAAATACTGTAATGCTTCCTTTCACAGGACGCGCCCTGTTTCTGTTCCTATCCTTCCCAAATCTGAGAATGTGCTCCGCCTCTAATGACACAGATACAGACAGCACATTAAGCAGTAATTTCTCTTCGTTCCTTTCTTCTGTGTACTGTTGAATGCGAACTAAACTCGGTAATGGAATTTTGGAGCTCTGCAAAACAGTCGATAACTTCATGCAACAAAGACCCACATTTAATCGTCTTTGGACTATTTGTACGTAAATTGTGTGTGTATGTGTGCGATCTTGTTGTGTGTAAATTCATAATTCTGGTGCTTTTGTATAATTTTCTGATACTTCTGAAATAAATTATTTTCCCCTTCAGCAGCTGAAAACAAACCGAGAAAATTATGTGATATAATTTGTTGAATACTCACTGGAAACAGAATATTAATTATTATGATTTTATTGCTGGACAATGTCGGAGCAACAGGTAATACATGATATTACAACAGACTCTCTAAAAATGCACTTGAGCTCAGAATTACGCCACACTCGACTCGGGAAAAGCTGGGCTCGAATTACCGTACGGACATTCAGATCCAGGAAATTACATCCGCTGATTACCAAGATGACGACATTGGACCTATTTCCAACTGCATCCTTTAACTATCCGAGCTTATAATCAGTCACTAACATTTAACTCATCTACAGGATGTCAAACACTATTGCATTTCCTTCAGCTTCCAATGTATAAGAAATTCCGCGTGAAAATGTAACTTGGTAACAGATGCGAAAATAGCAACTACACGTTTGATATCATAGCCGTAGACAGGCTATAGGAGATCTATATGAAATGCTAATAAATTATGTACCTTCACAGCACCCTCGTCGTTAACAGCCGGCTTCAGGCGATTGTATTTTTTAGATCTGCTAGCTGTGTTTGCTTGGAATTACAGTGTATCTATCAAGAGGAAAGCTATTTGAAGTATCTTGCCACTGTGTGTAGCCGTGTTCGTAATGTTAGCTAGAAATATAGCCGTATTGGCACTTTTAATCTGCTGAAATGATGTTATTGCCCTTATTGTAACGCTGTGAAAATATGGACGGAACCAGTTAACGGCCGTGCTCGAATATAGATAAGGCTGTACCAGATTTTACACAATTTATGACGTCATTTCGCAGTGAATGTACGATATACCCTCATCGATGTATCTACGCCAATAAATCAAAAAATTCCCTATCTTACGAAACGTATCGTGCTCTATAGAGGCTGTAGTCAATAGTTATTTTGTGAACAGGCGACTAGAGGAACCATGTTTTTATAATACTATCAACGTTTGAGTGCAAAGTCTGGAATTGAACATGGACTTCAAAACCAGAGTATCCCACTAATACGGAAATATAAACGTAGAAGAAAGTATTTTTATTAAAAAAAAAAGAACCTTCCTTACTGATTATGGCAAATATAAGTAGTTTCTTTGCCCTGATACCGCATATTCCTAGGTTTATTGGTTGCAGAACGTGCGTTAAATTATTTACGAGGATACAGAAATTTCAGACTTTTCTCCTTGTCTTACATGTGAAATAGAACTTCACTTGTGGCCGTTGCAGGCGATACAGATCGTCTTACCGGCCAACATGTCATACGATGTTGTACGGTATACAGATTGGAGTCCGTTTATTTCCGCTTGTATTTACACGCGTTCACAAACCATTACCCATACACAGTAAATGTACATTTCGACATAGTCTTTTCTGATTTTACGTACTTACTAAGAACTTCAGTCTTTTCGCCGATATCATATAAGAATAATTTGACAAAATCAAGTAACCATATTTCTCCATCGTCTGATAACTGAAAAAATTGTTCCGATGTCATTTTTAAAGGTATGGAAGGGAGACTGTTTTGTATTCCAAGGCTAGTCTTAAAGTAGTGCGAGAAATTGGACTTCAGCTACCATTTTCAGCTTTCACTTTCCTTTGTCTAGATAAAGGATACTGTACGGAACGACGCTTCAGTTGAATGTTACCTATTTACGCGTCACATGGAGCGCCTATTTTGTGGAAGGAAAGTGACATTTGGTATTGATTACAGGGTTTGTTTCAAATGTTATGCTGTCTCTGGGATGCCTGTAGCGAGTCAATCTAAATGGGTTTCCCACTCTCATGTTTTATGCACGTCTTTTAGCCAGTAACTTTTCCAAGTATTGTGAACAAGTAACACTTTACTGGCGCTACAGGTTTGCACAGCATCCTTACCTAAGCCAACTCAGTCGAAAGGGTTGCCTTTGGCTGCGATTTTCGTGAAGAAATACG
Source organism: Schistocerca americana (assembly GCF_021461395.2). Lineage (NCBI taxonomy): Eukaryota > Metazoa > Arthropoda > Insecta > Orthoptera > Acrididae > Schistocerca > Schistocerca americana. Next base: position 396,524,881 of record NC_060123.1, on the reverse strand, counting down.
TTGGATCACATAACGGAGGTTATTAGATACTCAATATTTTTCGCCAGACCTGGTATTTTCTCTTTTACGTGTATACTTGTCAGCTTAACAAATTTACTTGCAGGTGATTATGGTGTACTGTGGGAGACGGTACTTTGAAAACGTAAATAACCAGAGCAATCACTTTCATCGTTGTGCAAGGCTTATTTATTTTCCAAAGCAGTACTGATTTTATGGAGTGAATTTTAAAAGTTGTCGCAGTGAGTACTGTCTTGCTTTATAGACTATCCCCAAAAGAACTTTCCCTATTCTAGTTGTGTTTCTGGATAATATGATTGAAGAGATAATAGATAACTTAAATGACACGATACAAGTGGACACTATTAGCTCAAAATGATTCAAATGGCTCTGAGCACTATGCGACTTAACTTCTGAGGCCATCAGTCGCCTAGAACATAGAACCAATTAAACCAAACTAACCTAAGGACATCACACACATCCATGCCCAAGGCAGGATTCGAACCTGCGACCGTAGCGGTCGCTCGGTTCCAGACTGTAGCGCCTAGAACAGCACGGCCACTCCGGCAGGCGCTATTAGCTGATACAGAGTTAAAAAAAAAACAGCTGCGTGATATTTGTTTCGTTGAATCATGAATTTTTATATGATCAACAAAACCTTTGCAATTTAAAAGTTAGACTATCGTGTTTGCTTCCTCAGGTAACGAGTAGATGTATCTTATAGTTTCAGCAGCGAAACGCGGAACCTGCCAACACATATGCGAGTCCCATCAGCCGTACAGTCTTGTTAGCGTCCATAGCATTCACCAGAACTGTTTGTAAGATTCAGAGAAACATTAGTCGGGAACTCGTGAGCTGCTTGGTTGGTTGGTTGATTGCGGACCAAACAGCGAGGTCATCTGTCCCATCGGGTTAAGGAAGTATGTTGAAGGATGTTCGCCGTGTCCCTTCAAAGGAAGCACCCCGACACTTGCCTGAAGCGGTTTAGGCAAATTGCGGAAAACCTAAGTCAGGATGGACGGGCGGACGGATGCGAGTCCAGTGTGCTCACCACTGCACCACCCCGCTCGGTAAAATCGTGAGGTCTCGCTGGTGAGTGCGGTGCTGGTAACCTAGGTAACTTCAGTAATACTAGGTATGAGAGCTAGGTGCACTGTCATACACGTCGCACAATCCAATGACTACACTCTGTTACTAACACTAAAATCGCCTATTGATATAGTGGTAAATTGTGTGCCTTGAAACGGAGCCAATGTTAGTCTGCCTTTAAACTATCTCTCACCTCTCAGTGATGTGAAGATTCGCCAGGAACGACACAGTGTTCGCATTCCATGTTAAACTGTAGGTCCCACTTTCCGCAGTAGTATTGCTGAAGTAGGTTAGGAACACGCAAGTCGCCGGAGTGGCGCCTAATTGAACAACAGGAATACTTTTAACCAGGCTGTTTAGCCACACAGTTTTATTTCTACACTGTTCAACAAACGTTTGCAATATTGCATTTACGTAGTGTACGATACTGGAGTTCTCACTGACCTAGGCACATCACGCCTTATCCAGTTAGAGCCCATATGCCGGGCCGTGTTTACTATAGGCATGTTTTGTAGCCGTTTCACAGTCACGTAAACATACCACTGCTGCAGCTGCACACCGCAACGAGTCCAGTATCAAAACAGCTCCATCCAGCTTGTGTTCAACACTGCAGTAACATGCCACGTGGTATGCTACGTAGAGCTATACAACAAGTTGATAGAGTCACGATAGTGGCTTTGCTTTCAAGAGGCCACAAACAGCAAGATGTTGCCGACCGGCTGCAGTGGAGTGTTTAAGGCGTGGAGAAAGTACAGAGAGACGAAATATATGAACGATTGACCTCGCCGTAGTTGTCCTCGAATGGCAAAATCAATGCAGGATCGTTTCCTCCAATTGTCGGCTCTCAGGCGCCCAACATATGGTGTCAGAAATATTAGAAATGGCTTCTGGACAACACAGATTCATATTTCAGTGCATAGAAGATAGCATCAGGGTGGTCCTCATTCCAGAAAACCAATGAGAAGTTTTTCACCGAACCAACGTAACCGATACAATCGAAGGACCTGGGCTCTTGCATTGGACCATTGCAGAATGGAGTAATGTCATGTTTGCTAATGAGACCCGGATGCGTTTGCGACCAGACCAGACACGTGTTAGGGATTGGAGAAGCGCCAGACGCGCCAGGAACGCCGAACCGTTCAGGAAGTCCATCCGTTCGCAGTTGGTAGTGTAATGTTCAGTGCGACAATAATGAAGGGAAGGCAATAATGATCGGTGGGCGGACCCCTCCAATTCCCATCTACTGCAATTTGACTGGTCCCCGATACTTCGAAGGTGTCCTACAAACGATTATATGGTCGCACAGTGATCTAGCAGTGTCTCGGTATCTTCATAGATGCAACATCTACTGAATGAATTGAGCACCACAGTCTACAGGTATAAATGCAACTGAGCATGTGTGCACCCTGTTGGAGGTGGCCACTGCACAGCGTCCGAATCCATTTCACAATCTTCAGGACCTCACCGAAGCTATAATTGAGGAATGGATCTCATACCCCAAGATAAGCTTGATGGTAGTATCCAGAGCATGCTTAGCAGAGTGAAATAACCCTTCCGTGTTCAAATGGTTCGAATGGCTCTGAGCACTATGGGACTTAACTTCTGAGGTCATGAGTCCCTTAGGACTTAGAACTACTTAAACCTAAATAACCTAAAGACATCACACACATCCATGCCCGAGGCAGGATTCGAACCTGCGACCGTAGCGGTCGTACGGTTCCAGACTGTAGCGCCTTGAAACTCTCGGCCACCCCGGCCGGCTCTTCCGTGTGTGGGGAGAACTTATTGGCTACTAAAGACTGATAAACATCGTCATGAGATAAAGATTTTCAGTGTTTTTGTTTAGAAAGTGTACACTTAGGAGACTATGCTTTCTTTTGTAATGATTTTTTGTAACTAACCAAAATAGTTCTTCTTTTCACAAGAAATTCTATTCATTTGATAAGGTATTGTACAAACTTCAGTGGTTGTACTATAAGAAACCATTATAGTAAACACTATGATAATCCAAACTTTTGTTGAGGTGTATGTATCTAAACCACTACATGAAGACGAGCCGTTGATTAATGTTGTTACCAAAAGTCTCGAAGCGATGTACTTCAAATTTTTACACTATACTCTCATAAATGTTTGCTGACAAAGGCTACATTTTTTTTTAATTCCAGGTCTGTTAAAAAAATTCCGGACCATTCGTAATGTCGCCCAAATGCTGTGTTGGAGCGAAATGCGGCTGGCATCCCTGCTGCACATGCCTGTGTTTAATGTGGAACTACCAGAAGTTTCATTGTTGTTTGTCTGTCAATTATTGTTCAGTGCTGTATTGAGCAGAACGTTGCGTCGCACAGTTTGCGAATTTTGAAATGGCAGCGTTGGAGGAGTGACGTGTCTGCATTAAAGTTTGCTTGAAACTCAAGAAAACCTTTACAGAGACATGCCAAACGATGTAGAAAGTCTACGGTGAAGAGTGCTTAAACCATGACTGGTGCTACCAATGACTCACGCGGTTTAAAAATGGGCAGACGGCAGTTAAAGATGACCCTCGTTTAGGACACCCCTCGACGCCTACCGACGACTCCCACGTCAGCAACGTCAACTAATTTCTGCGTGCCAATGGAAGAGTGCAGAGATTGCAGAAGAATGTGACGTTTCATTTGGATCAAGTCACGAAATCCTGACGCGGCAGCTTGGAATTCATTGTGTTGTCGCCAAGTCTGTCCAACCAAATCTTCACCTCGCATTCTGTGAAGGGCTTTTGGATCGCGCAAATGAGAACGAGATGTTCCTGAAGAGAATCATAACTAGCAAAAAAAATCTCGTCAGGTCAACTCAAATATCAAAGTCATGCTCATTGTTTTCTGTGACTTTGAAGGATTAGTTCATCATGAATTCGTACCACAGGGACAAATCGATGGTTCTATCCGAACGTGTGGCGACACGTGCGAGAACATGTGAGAAGGAAACGGCCTGAAATGTGGCGAGACAATTCATGAGTCTTGCATCACATTAACGCACCCGCACGTTCATCCAAGTTGATCCGTGACTGAAGCACGAAAAACGAATTCACTGAGCTGCCTGTATAAACAGGTAATAGTAACGTATAAATCGTGTAAAGAATACAGAACGTAACATGCATGACGGTATACAAGAATGTTCTTCGTTTATTTCTAACTTAACGGATTTGCATACACATTCCGACAACTGATTAATGTGCTCAGTAGGGGTGAGACCCTCTCTCTTGCAGCAATACAAGCTTGATAACGACAGGTCACGCTGTGTGTGATGTCATCAATCTCATGTTGAGACAGTAATGCCCATTCTTCGTGCAGAGCATTCCAGACTTGCTCTATGGGATTCAGATCGGAAGATCGAGCAGACAACGTCATGCGTGCAATATCTCCTCTTTCCAAGAAAACATCAACCGCTCGTGCCCTACGAGATCGCGCAATATCGTCCGTTAGTACGAAGTCTGTACCCACAGCACTTCGAAACAACCGCACATGTGGTCTCAAGATCTCGTCGCGATACATGACAGCAGGTAAACCTTGACGTTTCCCCCGTCAAATTTCATGAAGAGCAGTTTGAGTGGTGAACATAATCCTTGACCACATCATTAGGGATCCTCCTCGCTATCCGTCTCCTTCCACAATGTTTTGGTCCGGAATCGTGTTCCGCGTTCCCTCCAGATGAGAATTCGTCGGGATTTACTCTCAAGACCAATTCGGGACTCATATCTGAAGAGAACGTTGGCCCGCTAGCAGGTTTACGACTTCACTCTGGACGTGAAGACGCGTCAGAGGTACACATACAGCAAGTCTCTGACAATAAAGGCCAGTCAGCCGATGCCTTGTGCACACCATTTGTCTCGATACAACGGGTCCAATGGATGCTTCGAGGTCAGATGCCAATTGCTGTGCAGTACTAAGGCGGTACCTTCGTATCCTTACAGCCAAATAACGGTCTCCCCTCTCTGATGTCAGTCCGCAGCTCGTGGACGTGCGGTAGCGTTCTCGCTTCCCGCTCCCGGGTTCCCGGGTTCGATTCCCGGCGGGGTCAGGGATTTTCTCTGCCTCGTGATGACTGGGTGTTGTGTGATGTCCTTAGGTTAGTTAGGTTTAAGTAGTTCTAAGTTCTAGGGGACTGATGACCATAGGTGTTAAGTCCCATAGTGCTCAGAGCCATTTTTGAATCTCTCTGATGTCACACATGGTCGGCCCTGCCCTGGTCTTTACGGTGTCTACAAACTGTCGGCACATCCGAGAAACAACAGAACGATTCACTTTAAGCCACCGGAACACATCAGTTTTGCAACTGTCTCACCATATCGCACCGTCTGTGTCTGTGTAAACAACGAGAATGGATGTGGGATTATCCGACAAAGACAACCAGAAGTGCCATTTCTTTTCTTAGCGGGCCCCGTTTGGTTGTTATTCGCAGCACCCTCACAGCACAACGGTACGTCGACGATATTCTACGCCTCGTTTTGTTGCCTTTCATGGCCAGCCAGCCTTGGCTCATATTTGAGCAAGATATTGCCTTCCCACACACAGCGACAGTTTCTAATGTTTATTTTCGTGTTTGCCAAACCCTACCTTGGCCAGTAAGGTCGCCGGATTTCTCCACAATTAAGAACTTTTGGAGCATTATTGACTGGGTCCTCCAACCAAAACAAGATTTTGACGATCTAAGGCACCAGTTATATAGAATTTTGCACATGTCTCACAGGAGATATCCAAAAACATAATTAATGACAAGCCGAATATTTGCTCGAAGAATCCACGGGTATACTGCCGGTTCATAGTGTGCAACGGGCACAATATTTCGGCGATCAGACATGTCGCCATCGTCAGGTATGCTGACGAACTGAGCTCCTGAGGGCGGGCGGCCGATTTAAATCCTCAAACCCCGTGGGCCGGTCTCTCCGCCGTCCGCGCCCGCGCACCGGCTGTCGCGATGACGTGGGCGTCGGAATCTGTCGTAGCGTCGATGTGCTTGCTGCGTCCGACCTGGTCGCCAGTTCGTACTTCTTACTGAGAGTCTTCTTAATTACATTCAATGCCATGTCGCAAGCCTTGCTGAGATCGTAGCCGCAGTCTCGGTTGATAAGATCTTCCCTTGTACGAATTTCGATAGCCTCCCTTATAACGCTGTCCCAATATTTAGAGGTCTGAGATAGGATCTTGGTACGCTCATAATCCATCTCGTGTTTCTCAGACAAACAGTGCTTTGCTACCGCCGACTTATTTGGATATTTCAGTCGAGTGTGCCTTTAATGTTCCCGGCAACAATCTTCGATGGTGCGTTCTGCCTGTCCGATATAAGTCTTCTCATACTCACAGGGAATTTGGTATATGCCGGCCTTCCTCAAACCGAGGATCATAAGACATATCACCTCAGAAACAAAATAATACTGTAGCAGATCCGAAGAAAGGACGTCGCTGCCAGTGGCAGTGAGCTTGGCGAGGGTGCTTCGTGCGCCTACTGCGACCTGTCATGTACTTGAGTTTGTATACGTCTCTTTGCCAGTGCCTCGGTAGTGCCACAGCTCTACACGCACCTAGTGGTTTTGCATCCACCAGTTTGCAGGCAACGGCACTGATCGAAATCGGCAAAAGTACTATCAGGAGGGAGGGAGCTTATTTTGCCGACACCACTGTAACGCCAGCCTTACTCTTCAAATCAAGATTTTCTGTAGGTTTCAGGTGATCTGAAAGTAGGCACTGAAGTGAGGATCACTCCTATAGACCCTCCGTTGGAACTCCTCTACTCCTCCCCCAAGCTCGAGAATGTAGAAAAGACTTCTTTGAGAAACGAGAGGTAGGATCGTAATATTTGCCATGATGTATCTCTTGCAAGAATTTTACATGTTAAACCTCGTATCCTTACCAGGTGCCGGAATTTTAGAATATTACAATCAGATGTACTATGATATTGTGTACAGTGATATTGCAGTCGCACAGGCTGATATTGGTACCGTACGAGTTCTTTTACAGGGTGTCCTATTAACGTTGACACCCAAAGTTTGACAAACTGTCCTATACACCGAAACAAGGATCTCGACGGATGACAGCATGCACAATTGGTGTAATTAGACTGAATTACTTGGGCCCCTCAATTTTTCTACCTGCCGAGACTGGATCAAAGGCAGAACGAGTTTGCTCACTTCCTACATTTGACTGGAAATCTCTTGAAAGTACCACTGTGAAATGTTATCGCTTCTTCTTATTTTCATTCAAACACTTCGTAAAAATACTCCTGAAACGTGTAATATGTATGTTCGATCTTACCGCCGAATCAGTCTCAGGATGTTTTTCATGTAGTGAATCTGAATCTTCGCTGTGCAGGAAGACCTCGATCCAACATTTAACACTTACACTGGAAACAAAAACAAGTGCTAAATCAGTAAAAGCCCCATTTGTGAATTATAGTTTGAAATAAATCGACGATCATTCTAAACCCTTTGAAACATTTGACGTAAGGTAGCCATCAGTAAACCAGACAAAAATTAAACGAAAAGGTAATGGTAATGACTGGATATGAATAAACAATGTTTACATGGAATTTTTTTTTTAATTTCAGTTCGGAACCGTGACGCAGTAAAAGTTCAGATAATCGTTTAGCTGTGTAGCTGATTTTTGGTATCAAAAAAATCTTACTCTTACTGCTACTATCTCAATCTTTCCTACCCACAGCTGCTGTCTCTTCCGTCTGTCACTATCTCTGTCTTCCTCGTTTGTCACTGTAATACACTTCTGGCCATTAAAATTGCTACACCAAGAAGAAACGCAGATGATAAACGGGTACTCATTGGACAAATATATTATACTAGAACTGACATGTGATTACATTTTCACCCAATTTGGGTGCATAGATCCTGAGAAATCAGTACCCAGAACAACCGACTGTGGATGTAACAACGGCCTTGATACGCCTGGTCATTGAGTCAAACAAAGCTTGGATGGTGTGTACGGGTACAGCTGCCCATGCAGCTTCAACACGATACCACAGTTCATCAGGAGTAGTGACCGGCGTATTGTGACGAGCCAGTTGCTCGGCCACCATTGACCAGACGTTTTCAATTGGTGAGAGATCTGGAGAATGTGCTGGCCAGGGCAGCAGTCGAACATTTTCTGTCTCCAGAAACGCTTGTACAGGACCTGCAACATGCAGTCGTGCATTATCCTGCGGAAATGTAGGGTTTTCGCAGGGATCGAATGAAGTGTAGAGCCACGGGTCGTAATAATCTGAAATGTAACGCCCACTGTTCAAAGTGCCGTCAATGCGAACAAGAGGTGACCGAGACGTGTAAGCAATGGCACCCCATAACATCGCGCCGGGTGATACGCCAGTACGGCGATGACGAATACACGGTTCCCATGTGCGTTCACCGCGATGTCGCCAAACATGGATGCGACCATCATGATGCTACAGTCTGGAACCGCGCAACCGCTACTGTCGCAGGTTCGAATCCTGCCTGGGGCATGGATGTGTGAGATGTCCTTAGGTTAGTTAGGTTTAGGTAGTTCTAAGTTCTAGTGGACTGATGACCTCAGAAGTTAAATCCCATAGTACTAGAGCCATTTGAGCCACCATCATGATGCACTAAACAGAACCTGAATTCATCCGAAAAAATGACGTTTTGCCATTCGTGCATCCAGGTTCGTCGTTGAGTACACCATCGCAGGCGCTCCTGTCTGTGATGCAGCGTCAATGGTAACCGCTGCCATTGTCTCCGATCTGATAATCCACGCTGCTGCATACGTCGTCGAACTGTTCGTGCAGATGGTTGTTGTCTTGCAAACGTCCCTGTATGCTGACTCAGGGATCGAGACGTGGCTGCACGATCCGCTACAGCCATGTGGATATGATGCCTGTCATCTCGACTGCTAGTGATACGAGGCCGTTGGGATCCAGTACGACGTTCCGATTTACCCTCCTGAATCCACCGATTGCATATTCTGCTAACAGTCATTGGATCTCGACCAACGCGAGCAGAAATGTCGCGATACGATAAACCGCAATCGCATAGGCTACAATCCGACCTTTATCAAAGTCGGAAACGTGATGGTACGCACTTCACCTCCTGACACGAGGCATCACAACAACGTTTCACCAGGCAACGCCGATCATCTGTTGTTTGTGTATGAGATATCGGTTGGAAACTGTCCTCATGTCAACACGTTGCAGGTGTCGCCACCGGTGCCAACCTTGTGTGAATGCTCTGAAAAGCTAATCATTTGCATGTCACAGCATCTTCTTCCTGTCGGTTACATTTCGCGTCTGTAGCACATCATCTTCGTGGTGTAGCAATTTTAATGGCCAGTAGTGTAGATACGTCTACCGTTATCACCGTCTCTCGCCCACTTTCACTTTCTTCTTCTCTTTATTCCTCTCCCACTGGCTCTGTCTCCTTCACACATTTCCTAGCACTGTTCCGTCGCTGTCAAGTATGTTTCACTGGCACTTTGCCGCTCTCTTTCTCTCACACTGCCATTTCTCCATCGCCCATTCTATACCACAACGCTGTCTACTGTCTTCTGGTATTTATTACCTTTCCGCATCTTCCACACTGCCGCTATCTCATTCTCTCTCAGCATAAGAAAGGGCGAACATGTCCACATGCCAAAATTTTTGGAAAAATTTTAAAGGTGCTGAGGAAGGTTGAATGAGACAGCTGGCACTCTACTTTTCAGTCAGAATCTTTTAAACAGGAGCATGTTCTCCTTTTTTATGCCCCGATAGTAGCATATTTCCCGCTGGTATCTTTCTTTTCCGTGGCGCAACAGTACATCCCACTCACATGAAAAGAACGTTTTGTGGCAGTAAAATTTTGACAATTTATTTGTGTAGAATTCAAGTAACGCAAATCTAATTGCACATCATAGACAGGATATTACGTGCACAAATATTTTCCATGTGCTTCACTATTATGATATGAAGTTGTTATTTTACGTATACAAGGAGACTAAATTTGAAACTCTGTGGCTCCGGGAATGGATAGAGATAGAAGGAAAGTTTTAAAAGTTGTTCAAGAATGGGATCTTAGGCATATTTTGTAAAAAATTGAGCTGTTTGCCGTGCATAGGTGTCTTGCAATCCGCGGCGCGGTTTTGGCACGAAAAAATGACAAAAAACTCTTTTCTGTTATTTTGTAAAGAACCGACTATGAACTGTTGGTGCCTCCATAAGCCTTTACATCCCACCGCAGACCTTCAAATGCAAAAGGATCCACCTGATTTGATCGATTTGCCTAAGCAGGAGGAAGGCAGTAATATTCATTCCTGCACTGTGTACGGTAGGGTAGTAACACTAGGAAGATGCTTCTGTTGGGTATACAAATGGTCACTAGCTCTATAGCTGTCCAGACCATTTGACCATACCTTTCTCTCACCAACAGAATCAGAGATATGAGCATCGAAAAATCTCGTTTCTATACGCGGCCTTTTGGAAGATAGTAGGTAGCGAATGCTGTCGCACGGTTACTGATTATATGGCCTCAAACCTGGCTCCAGTGTGAGAGAGAATTCGTCACACGTGAGAGCTGCCACCAACCATTGCCTCGAATATAACCATGAAATGAAAGACGATGAGACCAGTATCGTGGTGCAAACGCCAACTTTCTGCGACAGCCTCATTAACGAGTCTATCGAAATAAATCGGTCAAAAAACTTGATAAACAGGGATAGTGGCTTCAGTGTGAATAACGCGTGGGTTCCGGAACTCAATTTATTAAAATCTCGCAGGCTATTACATACACCAGAGTTGAAAGACGAATAGAGAATTTGCGTTTCACGGAATACGTAATGAAAAACAGAAGAGCATCAAAGGGCGTAATGGGTGTCGGGAATCGAACTCATCTCTAATTAGCGGCGTGACAGCAACGCAAGTTCACAGACTGGTTCGAGTCGAGGCAGCATGTAGATCTACACATAACAGTAGAACTCGCAGCACCTGAGTAAGATGGTTGGGCCGGTCGTCGAAATGCATAGAACGAAAACAAGAACTCGGCAGAACACCTGGAAGCACACTACCAATTTGATGAAAATTCGTTCTTCAGACGACTCTGTTGTAGCCTTTCATCGATTCCGTTCGGTTTTGGATTGTCCGTCATAAGGGGCGGCAAACCTGCCGACATTTTAGCTGTCAGCGTGTTCTGGCCAACCATCTCCATGTAGGCCGATGAGCATAGCGTAATCACGGTAGGGGTAAGGTGCCGCAAGAGGCTGCATATGGCTACCGCTACCACTGAGAACTGCACTCGCCTGAAGTCTGCTCTTTCAGCCGACTGCTCACCACACGCCGATGCTACTTTGGTAAGAATTGGCGCACACGCCGCCCTTTAAAAATCGAACTTCGTTCACCTTCATGGTCAAACAATATCGCTTCTCTTTATCACAGGGCTGCTTCCAGCGCTTTTTAGCAGTTAGAAATACATGGGGACTTTACGAACTTTCTAATCCCTTATGTGTTCTTAATTAGCAAATACTTAATTCCGAGGTGGACAGGTGATTAAAATGAACGTATCTGAATTGTCGATTGTTGCTGTCCCACTCTGTAATGGCTGCCTCGCATTTCATTTGGCTTCATGGTTCAATACATACAAAAATTAATTTACTGCCTGCGTTTCTGTAGTTTGCTGGCTTCTCTGTCCCTAATTATGAAACACTTTTCCGTCGAAAGACCAACTAAAGGTTCCTCTCTCCAATGTAGCATTAAGAAAACGAGAATGGGGGAATCTTTTAGGTAAGCTCTTATTTACCTGGAAACACCAGAAGGAAGTTACAGTTTGGGCAATATCTCGGACAGTCACCGTAAATAGTATGCCGACATTCGATGTTGTATCATTTTTACTTGATTCTATCCGTATTATTACACTTTTGACGTGATTTTATCCGTATTGCTGACCGGATATTCCATTTCACCAGTTCATGGCTTACGATTCATGGCCCACAATTCAGGTTGCATGTTGTCTATCTATCAACTTCCAGAGGCAAGAAAAGCTTGATTTTCAATATTTCACTTGATTATTGACCAAATTTAAATATTTAAAACGCTGCCCTAACCTGCTCATTAAGAACGTGTTATCGTATGGTGGTGATTTAACACAACAAAACAGGTGCGTATTACAGTTATAGACAGCATGTACGTCTTGAGGAAACGTAACTCTCCGCGGGCAAATACCTACATTACATTCACATATTACACTACTGGCCATTAAAATTGCTACACCACAAAGATGACGTGCTACAGACGTAAAATGTAACCGACAGGAAGAAGATGCTGTGATATGCAAATGATTATCGTTTCAGAGCATTCACATAAGGTTGGCACCGGTGGTGACACCTGCAACGTGTTGACATGAGGACAGTTTCCAACCAATATCTCATACACAAACAGCAGTTGATCGGCGTTGCCTGGTGAAACGTAGTTGTGATGCCTCGTGTCAGGAGGTGAAATGCGTACCATCACGTTTCCGACTTAGATAAATGTTGGACTGTAGCCTATCGCGATTGCGGTTTATCGTATCGCGACATTGCTGCTCGCGTTGGTCGAGATCCAATGACTGCTAGCAGAATATGGAATCGGTGGGTTCAGGAGGGTAAATCGGAACGCCGTGCTGGATCCCAACGGCCTGGTATCACTAGCAGTCGAGATGACAGGCACCTTATCCATATGGCTGTAACGGATCGTGCAGCCACGTCTCGATCCCTGAGTCAACAGATGGAGACGTTTGCTAGACGACAACCATCTGCACGAACAGTTCGACGACGTTTGCAGCAGCATGGACTGTCAGCTCGGAGACCATGGCTGCGATTACCCTTGACGCTGCATCACAGACAGGAGCGCCTGCGATCGTGTACTCAACGACGAACCTGGGTGCACGAATGGCAAAACGTCATATTTTTGGGTGAATCCAAGTTCTGTTTACAGCATCATGATGGTCGCATCCGTGTTTGGCGACATTGCGGTGAACGCACATTGGAAGCGTGTATTCGTCACCGCCATACTGGCGTATCACCCGGCGTGATGGTATGGGGTGCCATTGGTTACACGTCTCGGTCACCTCTTGTTCGCATTGATGGCACTTTGAACAGTGGACGTTACATTTCAGATGTGTTACGACCCGTGGTTCTACCTTTCATTCGATCACTGCGAAACCCTACATTTCAGCAGGATAATGCACGACCGCATGATGAAGGTCCTGTACGGGCCTTTCTGGATACAGAAAACGTTCGACAGCTGCCCTGGAGAGCACATTCTCCAGATCTTTCACCAACTGAAAACGTCTGGTGAAAGGTGGCCGAGCAAATGGCTCGTCACAATGCGCCAGCCACTACTCTTGATGAACTGTGGTATCATGTTGAAGCTGCATGGTCATCTGTACCTGTAGTCGCCATCCAGGCTCTGTTTGACTCAATGCCCAGGCGTATCAAGGCCTTTATTATAGCCAGAGGTGGTTGTTTTGGGTACTGATTTCTCAGGATCTATGCACCCAAACTGCGTGAAAACGTAATGAAATGTCAGTTCTAGTACAATATATTTATCCAATGAATACCCGTTTATCATCTGCATTTCTTCTTGGTGTAGCAATTGTAATGGCCAGTAGTTTATTTGAAAATGAGAGCACTTTGTGACTTGCAACAAACTTTTACATACAGTGTCAAACATTTAGGAAACTTTTTAAGTTATTACATCTTTACTACTATCTGTACTCCCAACACATTTTGCAGACAGTATCCACATATGCCTCTGAACATACCTGCAAAATTATATAATTGTATGACACATAGTTCAAGAGATATGAATTCGTGTACGGAGCGCAAATTACCAAGACATTATTATCCAGTCTTTGGTAATTGAAGAACTTAGAGACTTCGAACAATAGTTGGACATATTTCAAACTTTTTGGAAACATTTTCTCTCGTTCATACTTAACGTGAAATATTTAACACATTAACTGATTAGAGTAATCGGAATTTTTAAGAAGTTTCATATATGGGAGCTAGATTCTTAGTGAAGTGGTGTTTCACCGGTAAAAGTAACGTACGTGACCTTTGTTTGATACTCGCCTCTTGAGTTGCCGATTCAGCGGCGAACCATTTATAAACTGCCTAAGGTTATACACAAAAGGAGATACAAGCCAAACACAGTTTGAAGAATTTAAAGGAATGAATTGTCGTGGACAATGCATTTTTAGATAACTGACGATGTTTTGTTTCAGGGTGCGGATATCATCGTGTTTCCGGAGGTTGGACTGGCGTCCATGGGAGTGCCTCACAACCCAGACGGTACTCCGTCCCTGGCCTTCTACGTCCCTGAACCAGGAGCGAACCCTTGCAACGACAACAGCTCGGAAATAGCACAGGTAAACGCCGATCCGCTGTTTCTACCCTACTTGAGCGTTATCGATAGCTTCCCATTTCCCGAGATTGTGGTAGCCAAGTCGCGACAATGATGCTTTCCTAAAACAAGTATGAAGTCATGTAAGAAAACAAGTAGGTAGTAATCAACAAAACGTTTCGCTAGTACCACACTAGATCTACCAGCTTTTGGTCGTATTGTTGAATGTGTTAAATGGTGTAAGGTTTCCTCTAGTTCACGAAGAAAATTAGAGCTTGAGTTTTGAATGTCAACACTTTCACCATTTGCAGCATGTATTTATTGTATCAACCATAACTGCAGATTCAGCTTTAAGCCATTGCAATGTGGTTTAGCTGAAACTAAGAACAGATCTTAAAGCAAGATATTCCGCAAGAAAGAGACAGACTAATTGTACAGTGCTTACAAGAACCAACCACGTCTGCTAATTATCAAAAATTACTCACGTGCTGAAACACAGCAAATGTCAGGATCCTCAAAATAAATGAACTGGTGTCAGCTTGTACGTCGCTTGGCAGAGTAATTTTTTTCTCTATTGCTAATTCATCCGACGCGCTTCATTTGGCCCGGTGGTGGGCTATCAATAGTACGATCGACTCGTTCTTCGTTCAGAGGATATGTAGTATATGCGGATACAAAAAAAATGTAATAGGTGAGTTGTTTTGACTTTTGTCATTGTAAATTTTAAAACAGTGGTGCTAAAAGGCAAAGCAAAACCAACACGAACACATTTAAAACACGTTGTAGAAAATACGGTCTTGAAAATGAAGCACTGTACCGTTATTGAAAGTTTAAGTACCTGCCGTAGGAAAATCGTCATGCGTTGGAGAGGAGAAGGTTAGGCGTTTATGGGCACTAGGGTGCGTGTATAGGTATGGAGGACTGAAGGGGAGTCTCGACGGAGAAGAACTGGATGTTGCATACACAGGAAAGGAGGAGGAGCTGGGGTTGTGGGTAAGGCCATCATATTAAGGGCCAAAAGGGATAGGTAAAGATAGATAGGCAAAAGAAATGTAGATCTTAGGAGGTGAGGTAGTAGGGAATTATAGTTGGTAGCATTTCGTTGTCAGGGAGAGGGAGACGGTTAAAATTGCATTGGTAGAGGACGTGGCGAGTGTGTTGGTGCAGGATTGATGGAATGAGTCAGTGTAGGAGCGGCAGCGTACTAGGAAGAGAAATTAGAAGGGAGATAATAGGATTATTGGAGTTAGGTTTGTTCATTTAGTAGGTTGTTCGAAGGAGTTCGGTGTGAGTTAGAAGAGGTGGTAAATTGACGAGATGCGATAGTACGGTGGATATGTATACAACACCAACGTAGAAGAGGACTGGTCAGATTAAGATTTTGTGGACGCTTGTAAATGATGACCTAGAAGGCGCTGAGGATGAAGCTGAGCGTGGTTTGTCTTGCAATTATTGCCTGGGTTTTTGTTGAGTTGATTTTGAGGAGACATTAGTTGTGCTAGGAAGTAAACTGATAGACATGAATTTTGAAGGATGGTTGGGATTTCTGAAATTTAGGGTAGAGGACGAGAAAACGGTGTAATCAGCATACTGAAGAAGGTGGGCTGGTGTAGATGGTTTGTGCATATTGTCAGTGTCGAGGACACAAATAATAGGATAGAGGATGGAGCCTCAGCACAAACCCGCGATGGGACTCAAGGTATTGGAATTGGTATTGTTATTAGTCACAAAGGATGGGTGATCAGATAGGACGGATGCAAAAAGTGAAACAGGATTAATTAAATGTAAGTGCGGAGTGTGAAAATAAGACTGGAAAGCCGTAGATGATCATAGGCTTTCGGTGTACATTGTACTCACTTTTAGTGTAAATGATCAAAATACAGTAACACATCACGAGAATGTTTCATAAAACTTTCAGAGGAATTTAGCATTTTTGCTACGTTTAGCGGTATATATATGGAAACATTTCCCAAGTAAGTAGCTTCTTGTATTCAATAAAAGTCTTTATAGAACACCGATCGCGGAAAGATGCTGAAGTCACGGTTTCTATCGAGATACACGAAGATTAGGATCTACAGGAGAGTAATTCAACCTGTCGTCCTATGCGGAGCAGAGACCTGGACAATGACACAAAAGACAGAAAGAAAATTCCTGGCTTTGAAGTTGCTCTTCGGAAAAGGATTTCTGGACCAGTGGAGGACGGAGACATCAGGAGAAAAAGGAAAACCCGCGAATTGTTGGATTTGTACAAATCGCTGGATCTCGGGACTGTCATTACACAGAGAAGACTTAAGTGATACGTGCACGTAACGCGTCGAGAATACCAGATCACCATGCAGGTGGTAGTAGAAGACATCAGAGGCAACAGAGCGAGAGAAAGACCTCGGCTGAGATGTACGACGGTATCAGGGAGGACATGAGAAAGATGGGACTAACTGGAGAGGAATGCGTGGGCCAAAGAAGATGGAAGGGGCCTAACGGCGACGTAAAAAGCCGACAGTGGCTTGTGTGGCCAAACTAGTAATGGGTATAGAGCAACACGACAGATGAAAAAAGACAGAAACTTGCTTCACCGTCTTTACAGCAGTTCGAAAGACTATTGTCAACGCTCACGAAGGCACCTTGATTCAAAAACATATATAACAAAAATACAATTAATTTTGCATATGAAACAAAGTTACCGCGAGTTTTAAAAGTCCAGTTTTATTTTAAACGGAAACAGGACCTGGTGGTGCTGTTTGCCAGTTGACACACAAGTCGTGATTAGATATAAAAGTTTCTTTGCTACAGTAAACGATTGATGAAAAAGAGTACCACTTGCGTTCTGACTGTTGAACTCTCAGGACTAGCTTCATATTTTAACATAATTACTGCGGTTTTCCGCAAGAGATACTTTTAGGGCAGAGCGCCGGTCCTTCCGTTTGATATCGGGTCAAACACGTGTTTCCTTTGTGCCGTAAAGACAGATTCGCTACAGTGAACGTTTCATTTCGAGTTTAAAATTTCACTCTTGAATTCAAAACGCGTTTGCCTTTTGTGTGTTTATTTTTCTTACTTTTGTTTTCAGTCCTGAAAATTAATATTAATAAGGCTTACTATGTCGACTTCTTGGAAACAATTTTTATTGGCCGTGTTGTTAAAGAACCTACCAAATTCAGACTTTTAAAAGAGAACTGCAATGAAAATTGACACCTCTTGATATTTTCGCCCGTCTAATACACCAGTGTTGCCATGATGACGGTAAAAACACTCAAGTATGGCGAGAAACAGCATGTGAACCATTATGAGGTAACTGTCCCTGGTTCGAGAAAACTAATCTGAAAGTTACGAAAGAAAATGTGTTTCCAGTCGATTCCGTATGTGGGATACGAAGTAACTATGAATCGTTGTTTGTACGATATAATAAATTGATGATTTCTGTAGGTAGTTGGTATCATTATTAGATAATCATACCCGAGCATGACAGGTGGAGACAGGTAATTTCTCTGATACAATGCAGATGGTATGATGTGAAAAGTAATGTGGTCATTATTTCCGTTCTGAAGGCAGGTATAATCGCAGCTTGAGCTTACATCTATATGTACATGAAAACTCTGCAACTCACCCAAAGGTGTCTGGCAGAGGGTTCAACGATTTATACTACTTCTCTACCGTTGCACTATCGAACAGTGCGCGAGAAAACTAACAAACAAATATTCCTGGACGAGTTCTGATTTCCCTTATTTTATTAAAATCTACATTTCTCCTTGTGTAGATGGGTGTCAACAAAACATTAGCGCTTTGGGAGGACAACGTTAGAATTTGAAATTTCGTGAGAAGGTCTCGTAGCCACGGAAAACGCCATTGGTTTAATGATTGCCACCCCAACTCGCTTATCATATCTCTGACACTTTCTCTCCTGTTCCCCGGTAATGCAAAACGAGTGGGACTTGTATGTGCATTTTGTTCAAATGGCCATGAGCACTACAGGAGGTCATCAGTACCCTAGAACGTAGAACTACTTAAACCTAAGGACATCACACACATCCAAGCCCGAGGCAGGATTCGAACCTGCGACCGTAGAGGTCGCGCGGTTTCAGACTGAAGCGCCTTGAACCGCTCAGCCACAGTGGCCGTCCTGCATTTTGTCATCTGTCGATCCTATCTCGTAAGGATCCCATAACGGACATCAATACTGTAGCAAAGAACGGAGAACCCTCCACCGTGTTATCCTCAACCTGTAGCCATCACTTGATGCGGATACGGACATTGCTCTCCCAGCGTTGTTAGTTTTCGTGACCAGAGCTGCCACTTCTCAACCAAGTGGCTCCTCAGTTTGCCTCACAAGGGCTACGCGCATCCCCCTCACCAACAGCCCTCGGCAGCCGAGACGGTCACCCATCTAAGTGCTAGCCAAGCCCAACAGTGCCTCACTTCGGTGATATGATGGGAACCGGTGTTAGCACAGCTGCAAGGCTGTTGGCTCACTGATTACAGTATCGGGTCAGATTGAAAAAGATGTCATATAGTGCTGTGTCCTCTGAGGCAAGCTAGACCACAACTGTTGTAACAGGTCTTGATATCCCGGATACTGATACTAAAAGTGTGTTGAAGCCCTAGCTGGTCCCACATGTGTTCTGTCAGCGACTGGTCGGGAAATAGTCCTGGAAACAGGAGCACCCCATCATCGCGAAGGCAGTTCATAGAGTGCCATGTGCATTGTCCTGTTGATAATGGTACCACAACAATGTCGCATTAGAGGTTACACATGAGGACACAGGATGTTCGTGCCGTACTGTTGTATCGTCAGATTTCCCTCAATCAGCCGTGACCTGAAGTGATACCTGATGGTTCTCCACTACTTGACGCCGCAACACCGGTGTTCCTTTCCCAAACATTGTAAGAAATTAATTTCTCTCGAGCACGCCGCCATACTCGCAGACGATGGTCTTCCGGGGTCGTGTAGAATCACTGCTCATAGTCCAGCACGATGCGACGCCATTCATAAGCAACCCGTGCTTTCCGGCCATGCTGCAACACCAAACACAGCGTTTGGGATGGGGTATTAAGGGCAGCCTATCTCTGCGACACAGATTCCCTAGTCCAGCTTCTACTTGTCTCCGAATAATGGGTCAGCATAACACAGAATGTTGCAGAGACTGCATTACTTGTTCTCGGGTGGCAGGTGAATTTGAGAAGCGATTACAAGGTGTCTGGTGCGCGATACGTTGATTCCCTCTTATTGTGGTCAGACGTGGTCGACTGGAATTTTGACGACGAGTTGCCTGCCTTCACCATGCCATCCAGTCTAACACGGGCCAATTGTCGCATCTGAATGTTCCTCGAATCTGGATATTTCATGATGGGATCGGAAACAAAATGCAACCCATAACGAGGCCATTTTCGAACAACGTTACGTGGTGATAACTCTGTCTCACGCGTTTACATAGCGTCTTCATGTCCTTCACAGCGATCATTCATCATCTGACGTTGATTACGCCCTTTATACAGTTATAACCTACTAGACCAGGCAACAATACTAAATACGAACATCACTAATAATACCTGATGGCCATTCTACCTGCCACAAAGTACTGAACTGTAATAATATACATATCTGCCTATGGTATGTATGTGGAGGAATGTACATTGCCATCCGACCATGTGCTTAACTTTTCTTGGCAGGCAGTGCCTTTCCGTAGTGGTAACACTGGTTCTCGTCAGATCACCGAAGTGAAGCGCTGTCGGGCTTGCTTAGCACTTGCGTGGGTCACCATCCCGGTCTGCCGGGTGCTGTTGGCAACCGGGGTGCACCCAGCCTTTGTGAGGTCCATTGAGGAGCTACTTGATTGGGACGTCGGGGCACCGGTCACAAAAACTGACAATGGCCTGGAGTCTGTGTGCTTACCACATATCCTCCCGTATCCGCATCCATTGCCACCTAGGGGTTGAGAATGACAAGGCGTCCGGTCGGTATCGTTGGGCCTTAAAGGCCTGTTCCCAAGGTGTTTGTTTGTTTGTGGAATATGGGAACTCCAACTACACCTCTGCCTGTCACAGAAAACTCGATCAGTAGCCCGTGCTAACCTTGGATCCCGCAACGTACTGAGCAAATGCGTTCTGTGTGATTGTTCCTCAGTTTTCTGCGTGCGTAGTTCTCTCAGCTTAAACCTGTTCCATCAGAGGCAGAATGCATAATACCCATATTAGTCGTTTTTAGTTCATTTAGAACTGCCACGTTTTGTTGGGAAGAGAAAACAACAGCGATTTGCGGAGAACATTCGGGCGGGCGTAGACACTCTTCGGTTAAAATTCGGCTTCCTAACTGCTCCAGTGTAGGGTGCAACTCTGAAAGACAGACCGCAAACGTTGTTCGAAGCCATTCCATTCATTCTTCACGCGCGTGTATGGTCTCAATATGATGGAGACCCAAACCATTAAGCAAAGACGAGCGTTAGACGGCCCATGTAAGTTGGGTCGTGTGAGCAGGTCATGTTTCATAGCTAGCCCTTTCACTTGGTCTCATCCCTCTTCTGAAGTCATGTGAAACGTCCTGTGAACGAGAAACATTTCGAGCGAACCTCCTGCCAACAACTCTCGCTACCTGTGATGTTCGTTTCGGTTTTGTTCGAACGGTTACAAGAGAACTCTGAAGCGTGGCAGTTCGGAAAAGCGACTCTGAACAAGTATTATGAAAGTACCCCTCTTTAAGCAACGCAGAAATCTGTTGTCAAAGCTTTGATTCTACTTCGATTATTTTCATCATTATTTTAATAACATAAAAGTGGAAATCCAAAGATTTCGTTTATAAATTTCGTTTATAAATTTCGTTTATAAATTTCGACTCAGTCGTTTACACATCAGTGTTCCTAATTTCGGATTAATATGTAAGCATTTCTGAATCATCCCAAAAACTTTTACGATAATCACCGAAATGTCCTACATAAAGCACACTGCGTGAAAACTCACAGTTGTCGTAAAACTAACACATAAAGCTTTCCAGTTTAATTAGTTCTTTGAAACAAATAAAGATATTTTGGAAGACTGAGCCATAAATAGATATGCATTCCTTTTTCTTTGTTTCTGTAATGTTTAAAGTTAAACAGTCTGCCTAAAATTAATTTGATCGCAGTGTCCCACATATGACCTTTATAAACTAATTAAACGTTACCTGCCGTACAAAAGCGTTGGGCGATGATATATTATCGCTGTTTATAATATGGCAACCACATTGTCTTGGATGAAATCAGGATGCCATAATGGCAAAGGATGAACTCATCTACGGTACGTCCCACAGTATAATGAAACAAATTGCTAGTATCTATAACGTAACATGTTTCTTTTCCAGTGACATATATTCCAGGATTTTTTCGGAAACCCGTACGAGGAGCGGCGAGAAATCTTTTCAGCATTAAGACTCTGAGCTGAGCTGACTCAACAAAGCCATAGCTTGCCGCACTACCCCACGTCACACTTGTTTAACGGCCACAGTTATTTTATGCTTAGCGCGTTTCGGTGGGATTACGTTTAATTTTCCGAGTACGACCACAGCGGAAATCTCTCTCCAATTTTGTAAGCCCATTACAATATACTTTTATTTTCAGTAAACCAACACAACCGACGAGTGTCACGCACTCTGCCAGTTGTCAGCTGCCACATTAAGACCTGCAGTCACAACAAAGAAAAATAAACAAAACAAATCTTAAGTGTTACGCCAACCAGTCCACCAGATTGGATGGCGTTATTGATTTCATTCGCGTTTCTTGTTAGGATTGTATTCACCCTTACTACACTTTCTGGCCCCTTTTGAACAACAGTGTATCCAATTTTCGGGCACTCGTTCGATACAACTTACGTATCTACAGGACACACGCGCTTTTCGGTTTTTGCAAGTGATTCGTTTCAGTGAACATGCTGTGATCATTCGAGCGTTATACATCTACATCTACATCTACATTGATACTCCGCAAGCCACCCAACGGTGTGTGGCGGAGGGCACCTTACGTGCCACTGTCATTACCTCCCTTTCCTGTTCCAGTCGCGTATGGTTCGCGGGAAGAACGACTGTCTGAAAGCCTCCGTGCGCGCTCTAATCTCTCTAATTTTACATTCGTGATCTCCTCGGGAAGTATAAGTAGGGGGAAGCAATATATTCGATACCTCATCCAGAAACGCATCCTCTCGAAACCTGGCGAGCAAGCTACACCGCGATGCAGAGCGCCTCTCTTGCAGAGTCTGCCACTTGAGTTTATTAAACATCTCCGTAACGCTATCACGGTTACCAAATAACCCAGTGACGAAACGCGCCGCTCTTCTTTGGATCTTCTCTATCTCCTCCGTCAACCCGACCTGGTACGGATCCCACACTGATGAGCAATACTCAAGTATAGGTCGAACGAGTGTTTTGTAAGCCACCTCCTTTGTTGATGGACTACATTTTCTAAGCACTCTCCCAATGAATCTCAACCTGGTACCCGCCTTACCAACAATTAGTTTTATATGATCATTCCACTTCAAATCGTTCCGTACGCATACTCCCAGATATTTTACTGAAGTAACTGCTACCAGTGTTTGTTCCGCTATCATATAATCATACAATAAAGGATCCTTCTTTCTATGTATTCGCAATACATTACATTTGTCTATGTTAAGGGTCAGTTGCCACTCCCTGCACCAAGTGCCTATCCGCTGCAGATCTTCCTGTATTTCGCTACAATTTTCTAATGCAGCAACTTCTCTGTATACTACAGCATCATCCGCGAAAAGCCGCATGGAACTTCCGACACTATCTACTAAGTCATTTATATATATTGTGAAAAGCAATGGTCCCATAACACTCCCCTGTGGCACGCCAGAGGTTACTTTAACGTCTGTAGACGTCTCTCCATTGATAACAACATGCTGTGTTCTGTTTGCCAAAAACTCCTCAATCCAGCCACACAGCTGGTCTGATATTCCGTAGGCTCTTACTTTGCTTATCAGGCGACAGTGCGGAACTGTATCGAACGCCTTCCGGAAGTCAAGAAAAATAGCATCTACCTGGGAGCCTGTATCTAATATTTTCTGGGTCTCATGAACAAATAAGGCGAGTTGGGTCTCACACGATCGCTGTTTCCGGAATCCATGTTGATTCCTACATAGTAGATTCTGGGTTTCCAGAAATGACATGATACGCGAGCAAAAAACATGTTCTAAAATTCTACAAGAGATCGACGTAAGAGATATAGGTCTATAGTTTTGCGCATCTGCTCGACGACCCTTCTTGAAGACTGGGACTATCTGTGCTCTTTTCCAATCATTTGGAACCCTCCGTTCCTCTAGAGACTTGCGGTACACGGCTGTTAGAAGGGGGGCAAGTTCTTTCGCGTACTCTGTGTAGAATCGAATTGGTATCCCGTCAGGTCCAGTGGACTTTCCTCTATTGAGTGATTCCAGTTGCTTTTCTATTCCTTGGACACTTATTTCGATGTCAGCCATTTTTTCGTTTGTGCGAGGATTTAGAGAAGGAACTGCAGTGCGGTCTTCCTCTGTGAAACAGCTTTGGAAAAAGGTGTTTAGTATTTCAGCTTTACGCGTGTCATCCTCTGTTTCAATGCCATCATCATCCCGTAGTGTCTGGATATGCTGTTTCGAGCCACTTACTGATTTAACGTAAGACCAGAACTTCCTAGGATTTTCTGTCAAGTCGGTACATAGAATTTTACTTTCGAATTCAATGAACGCTTCACGCATAGCCCTCCTTACGCTAACTTTGACATCGTTTAGCTTCTGTTTGTCTGAGAGGTTTTGGCTGCGTTTAAACTTGGAGTGAAGCTCTCTTTGCTTTCGCAGTAGTTTCCTAACTTTGTTGTTGTACCACGGTGGGTTTTTCCCGTCCCTCACAGTTTTACTCGGCACGTACCTGTCTAAAACGCATTTTACGATTGCCTTGAACTTTTTCCATAAACACTCAACATTGTCAGCGTCGGAACAGAAATTTTCGTTTTGATCTGTTAGGTAGTCTGAAATCTGCCTTCTATTACTCTTGCTAAACAGATAAACCTTCCTCCCTTTTTTTATATTCCTATTAACTTCCATATTCAGGGATGCTGCAACGGCCTTATGATCACTGATTCCCTGTTCTGTACATACAGATTCGAAAAGTTCGGGTCTGTTTGTTATCAGTAGGTCCAATATGTTATCTCCACGAGTCGGTTCTCTGTTTAATTGCTCGAGGTAATTTTCGGATAGTGCACTCAGTATAATGTCACTCGATGCTCTGTCCCTACCACCCGTGCTAAACATCTGAGTGTCCCAGTCTATATCTGGTAAATTGAAATCTCCACCTAAGACTATAACATGCTGAGAAAATTTATGTGAAATGTATTCCAAATTTTCTCTCAGTTGTTCTGCCACTAATGCTGCTGAGTCGGGAGGTCGGTAAAAGGAGCCAATTATTAACCTAGTTCGGTTGTTTAGTGTAACCTCCACCCATAATAATTCACAGGAACTATCCACTTCTACTTCACTACAGGATAAACTACTACTAACAGCGATGAACACTCCACCACCGGTTGCATGCAATCTATCCTTTCTAAACACCGTCTGTACCTTTGTAAAAATTTCGGCAGAATCTATCTCTGGCTTAAGCCAGCTTTCTGTACCTATAACGATTTCAGCTTCGGTGCCTTCTATCAGCGCTTGAAGTTCCGGTACTTTACCAACGCAGCTTCGACAGTTGACAATTACGATACCGATTGCTGCTCGGTCCCCGCATGTCCTGACTTTGCCCCGCACCCGTTGAGGCTGTTGCCCTTTCTGTACTTGCCCAAGGCCATCTAACCTAAAAAACCGCCCAGCCCACGCCACACAACCCCTGCTACCCGTGTAGCCGCTTGTTGCGTGTAGTGGACTCCTGACCTATCCAGCGGAACCCGAAACCCCACCACCCTATGGCGCAAGTCGAGGAATCTGCAGCCCACACGGTCGCAGAACCGTCTCAGCCTCTGATTCAGACCCTCCACTCGGCTCTGTACCAAAGGTCCGCAGTCAGTCCTGTCGACGATGCTGCAGATGGTGAGCTCTGCTTTCATCCCGCTAGCGACACTGGCAGTCTTCACCAAATCAGATAGCCGCCGGAAGCCAGAGAGGATTTCCTCCGATCCATAGCGACACACATCATTGGTGCCGACATGAGCGACCACCTGCAGATGGGTGCACCCTGTACCCTTCATGGCATCCGGAAGGACCCTTTCCACATCTGGAATGACTCCCCCCGGTATGCACACGGAGTGCACATTGGTTTTCTTCCCCTCTCTTGCTGCCATTTCCCTAAGGGGCCCCATTACGCGCCTGACGTTGGAGCTCCCAACTACCAGTAAGCCCACCCTCTGCGACTGCCCGGATCTTGCAGACTGAGGGGCAACCTCTGGAACAGGACAAGTAGCCATGTCAGGCCGAAGATCAGTATCAGCCTGAGACAGAGCCTGAAACCGGTTCGTCAGACAAACTGGAGAGGCTTTCCGTTCAGCCCTCCGGAATGTCTTTCGCCCCCTGCCACACCTTGAAACGACCTCCCACTCTACCACAGGTGAGGGATCAGCCTCAATGCGGGCAGTATCCCGGGCAACCACAGTCGTAGTCCGATCAGGGGATGCGTGGGACGAGCTGGCCGTCCCTGACAAACCCCCATCCCGACCCCCACAGTGATGCCCATTGGCAACAGCCTCAAGCTGTGTGACCGAAGCCAACACTGCCTGAAGCTGGGAGCGAAGGGATGCCAACTCAGCCTGCATCCGAACACAGCAGTTGCAGTTCCTATCCATGCTAAAAACTGTTTTGCTAAGAACGTCTGAACTAATCTACAGAGAGCGCAAACAAATCGACAAAATTTAAACGGTTATTAAAATACAAGATTGCCTAGTAAATGCAGTAATGCTGCTACTTGCGCACTGCTGACACTGCTCGGCGGCGGAAGGAGACTAAGCGAAATTACACTATTCAGATACTAAAACACGATGCTACACTCTCAAATACTATAATACGCCCGAAATTTATGAACTAAACAATGCAAGTACCAAAAACACGCAAAGAAATTAAGAATTAAACTATATAACAAATGAGTGAGCTAGGAGTATACGACTTGCTGCTCAGCTGCTTATCCAACGGCGGCAGGGAGCACACTGACTGCGACCAACCGACACTGGCCGTTCAAAACAAAACAGTAGACAAACGACTACGCGAATTTACACTATTCAGGTACTAAAACGCGATGCTACAACTCTCAAATACTATAATACGCTCGAAATTTATGAATTAAACAATGCAAGTACCAAAAACACGCAAAGAAATTAAGAATTAAACTATGTAACAAATGAGTGAGCTAGGAGTATACGACTTGCTGCTCAGCTGCTTATCCAACGGCGGCAGGGAGCACACTGACTGCGACCAACCGACACTGGCCGTTCAAAACAAAACAGTAGACAAACGACTACGCGAATTTACACTATTCAGGTACTAAAACGCGATGCTACAACTCTCAAATACTATAATACGCTCGAAATTTATGAATTAAACAATGCAAGTACCAAAAACACGCAAAGAAATTAAGAATTAAACTATGTAACAAATGAGTGAGCTAGGAGTATACGACTTGCTGCTCAGCTGCTTATCCAACGGCGGCAGGGAGCACACTGTATGTATACCTAACAGAGTTTCAGGATTTGCAAATTGACTGTACTCTGCATGATCGGCCTTGAATAGTTTGAATACGTTTAGGTATTCACACTGCTAGAACGCTTGTTATTTTCTCTTCGTAGTTGTTTTGGTGCCCGTGCATTTTAAATACCACATCGGACTGCTCAACGATTCCTGCGTATTATGCGTTGCAGCCAACAAATATAACTGCATATGAAATCGTGTGACTGCACTAATATTTTATTACAATACATAGACATTTTTACGAACGAATCCATTACCAACTGTGAGTTGCATCAGAAAATAAAGACAGTTTCATGATAACCTTATTAAATACATTACATCTGATGTCAACGACACGAGTGGCGTTCAGTCAGTAATGCAATACATTTTTTTTCTCTGCCAGTTTTGGGTTAAAGATGCAAAATTTATTATGGGACATCGTGGAATATTCCCGATCCAGTCCCTATACTTCTATGAAGTTTGGATAAGTGGAAATGCTTTATGTATTCTTCAAATGGTTCCGTTGAGGTGCCTTCCAAGTAGAGAGATGTCATTGTGTTCCTTTAGGCGAAAAATCAAAGCATCGCAGATTAAAGTCTCTTGTCGACTGTCTACGGAGACCTGGCAGTGAACAAAAGCACGGTGAGTCGTTGGGCGAGGCGCCTTTCATCATCGCAACAAGGTCGCACAAACCCATCCGATCGCCCGCGAGCCGGCCGGCCGCACATAATTGTGACTCCTGCAATGTTTGAACGTGCGCACACTCTCATTCGAGATCATCGACAGATCACGATCAAACAACTCGCTGCTCAACTTGACGTCTCTGTTGGTAGCGCTGACACACTCGTCCACCAGTTGGGTACTCAAATATGCATGTCCGCTTGGCTCCTCGCCGCCTAACAGGGGACCACCATCTTTTTGGGCCAGTGTATGATGCACTCCTCGGAAAGCGGAATATGGATGATGGGGAGGTCTGTGATGCAGCAGGACGTTGACTCCGGAGTCACCCAGTGGAGCGGTAACATGTAGGCATCCACGTCCTACCAGTAATGTGACTTAAAGGTCGTCGCATTGAATAGACATTATGTTGAAAAATAGGGTATTGTAGGTTAACAAAAAAATGTAGTGTACTGGAATTCTGAATAAAGCCATCAAAGCTGCATGTGCTGCAAGCTATTCAAAATGTACCCTCTCGTATTTTGCAACGCGTATAGCGCTGGCTGGTAAGACGGGGAAACGCACGTCAGTCATAGGTTGAACCCGAGAAACAGATTAATTTGCGTTGAAATGGTACAGTGGTAAAGCAATGTAGAATTTGTTAGGTGGTTTCCCACACATGTATTGGTAAATTCCTGAATGGTTCCGCATATCGAATTCAGCAACTCGAAAAAATGAACAAAAAAGGTACAATACGAACGCAGACAGAAAATGCCGTACATAGTTTTAGGCTTTCCAAGCGCTGTAAAGAGTTGGCGTCAATGTGTGTAAAGTCGTCGGGTATGACTTCCGGTGACGGCTGGTAGTGATCGACGGAACTCTGATCGCACAACGTGACGTCACGGACGCCCTGCGTCCTCAGTTGTTACCTCTCATGCGACATTATCCTGGTGCTATTTTCCAGCACAATAACGCTGGTATACGTAATGGAGCGTTTCATTGAACTGTCTCTTGTGGCGAGCAGGATACCCAGGTCTGTTCCCGATAGAACATGTGCAGGACCATCTCGGGCGTCAAGTCCATCCCAGTATCAATATCGAGGATATAAAGGAGCAGTTGCAAAAACTGCGGGTCACCTAGCCTCAGGAGGGCAAAAATGTGTTTGTGAAACCCTTCTCAAAGAATCTGCACATGTAAACATCTACATCTACGTGATTACTCTGCTATTCACAATAAAGTGCCTGGAAGAGGGTTCAATGAACCACCTTCGAGCTGTCTCTCCCTACCGTTCCACTGTCAAACGGCGGGAGAGAAAAACGAGCACTTAAATTTTTCTGTGCGAGCCCTGATTTCTTTTATTTTATCGTGATGATCATTTCTCCCTACGTAGGTGGGTGCCAACATAATGTTTTCGGAATCGGAGGAGAAAACTGGTGATTGAAATTACATGAGAAGTTCCCGTCGAAACGAAAAACGCCTTTTTTTTAATGATAGCCACTCCAATTCACCCCTATTGTTTCGAACTATCTCCTCTATTTCGGGATAATGCAAAACAAGCTGCCATTCTTTGAACTTTTTCTGTGTCAACCGTCAGTCCTACCTGATGCGGAGCCCACACCGCCAACCAGTACTCCAGAATAGGGTGGACAAGCGTGGTGTAAGCAGCCTCTTTGGTAGGCCTGTTTCACCTTTTAAGTAAACTGGCAATGAATGGCAGTTTTTGGTTTTCTCTGCCAATAACACTACAGATGTGACCGTTCCAAATTAGGTTGTTTGTAATTGTAATCCCTAAGTATTTCGTTTAGCGTGACTTATCGAGTAATCGAAATTTAGCGGATTTCTTTCAGTACTCATGTGAATAACTTCACACATTTCTTTATTCAGGGTTAATTGTCACTTTTCGCAACATACAGTTATCGTATCTAAATCATTTTACAAGACGGTAAATTACAGCATCATCTAGAAACAATCTAAGAGGGCTACTGAGATTATCTCTTATGTCGTTAATACAGATTCCGAACAACAGGGCTCCTATAACACTTCCTTGGGGAGCGCCGGATATTACTTCTGTTCTACTCGATAACTTCCCGTCTATTACTACGAACTGTGACCTCTCTGACAGGAAATCACTAACCGAGTCGCACAACTGAGGCGATATTCCATAGGCACGCAGTTTGGTTAGAAAACGCTTGTGAGGAACGGTGTCGAAAGCCTTCAGGAAATCTAAAAATATGAAATCAATTAGACATCCCCTGTCGATAGCACTCATTACTTCATGAGTATAAAGAGCTAGTTGTGTTTCAGAAGAACGCTATTTTCTGAATCCGTACTGACTATGAGCTAATAAATCGTTTTGTTCGAGGTACTTCATTATGTTCGAATACAGTTTATTTTCTAAAACCCTACTGCAAATCGACGTTAGTGATATGGGCTTGTAATTCAGCGGATTACTCCTACTTTCCTTTTTGGCTATTGGTGTGACTTACGCAGTTCTCCAGTCTTTAGATGAGGTTCTTTCTGTGAGCTAGCGGTTGTACATAATTGCTAAATATGGAGCTATTATATCAGCATACTCTGAAAGGAACCTGAGTAATATACCATCTGGACCGGAGGCCTTGCCTTTATTAAGTGATTTAAGCTGCTTTGCTACACTTCTATGTTTCTCATCTTGGGAACTGTTCTTCATTGGAAATCAGGAATACTTATTTCGTCTTCATTGGTGAAGGAGTTTCGGAAAATCTTGTTTAATAACTCTGCAGCCGGCCGATGTGGCTGAGCGGTTCTAGGCGCTTCAGTCCGGAACCGCGCGACCGCTGCGGTCGCAGACTCGAATCCTGCCTCGGGCATGGATAAGTGTGATGTCCTTAGGTTGGTTAGGTTTAAGGAGTTCTCAGTTCTAGGGGACTGATGACCTCGGATGTTAAGTCC
This sequence comes from Schistocerca americana, assembly GCF_021461395.2. Taxonomy (NCBI): domain Eukaryota; kingdom Metazoa; phylum Arthropoda; class Insecta; order Orthoptera; family Acrididae; genus Schistocerca; species Schistocerca americana. The sequence goes on along the minus strand of NC_060123.1, from coordinate 396,494,215 downwards.
CATAGTGCTTAGAGCCGTTTGAACCATTTTATAACTCTGATTTTGTGGCACTGTCATCAGCGACTTCACCGTTGTTATCGCACAGTGAAGGTACTCATTTCTTCTTGCCATTGGTGTGCTTTGTGTATGACCAGAATCACTTTGAGTCTCTTCCAGATTGCGAGGCAAGAGTTTCGTTGTGGAAATTTTTATAATCATCTCGCATTGAAGTACGCGGTAATTTCGTACTTCTACAAAACATTGCCAATCCTGAGGATTTTGCGTTATTTTAAAGTTTGCATGCTTCTTTCGTTGCTTCTGCTACAGCGATCTTACGCGTTTTGTGTACCACGGGGGATCAGTACCATTACTTATTAATTTATGTGGTGTATATCTCTCAATTGCCGTCGTGCATGCATCCTGAAAAGGGACGTGCAACGTCCACCTGGCAAGTGGGCTCGTAGAGCCAAGTTTTTGTAAATTTGACTCGGTTTTCCTGATCAGTGAAATAACATCACACACTCTGTCAACCCGTAATGTTTCATTTCGTTTTCTAGTGCCCTTCTGGTTACTAAATTTGTTTTACTAGACTGTTTAGAATGGTGATATACCGCGACTGTTCTCAAGGAAAGTCGCAATTGTGTATCTACGACGCCTTTTACATTGCGCACCATTTCTGTTCCGTTTCCACTTGCTTCCTTCAGCGGTAGGTCGAATTATGAAGTACACCTGGTAGTATTCGTAGATATTTCTTTTTTACGAACTCCAAGTTTAACCGTTACGTCACTAAATTTTGTTTTATTCTTGATATGTTCCCTTTCGAGGGCACGTACACTGATTTCTGAGGAGCTAGTGACAATTTGACAGTTCAAATCCCTCCTTAAAGTTTATGGAGCGCCGTATTACACTTGACTTTTACAGTTCATCTCGAGCCACTACTTGCGACGAGCAACTCGTTGTCTGCAAATTTTGTCAGTCCGTTCCTCTTTCCACTGTTGCCAAACGTCTGCAGAATGGGCTCCAACGCTGCATCACAAAATTCTGTGATACGCACTGTGGACATGCTTTCTAGATATTCTTCATCATTTCCTATCCTGGGCTCAGTAAAGGCGCTTGACCTACACGACAATGGTCTCGGAGTCCTGTGGACATTCCAACTCCCTAACGTGACCAATGAAGGACGGCCATCATAGGTTATGAAAAGGGAGAGTAGCATCTGTGACCATGGCTAGATCCAACACGATTGGTCAGAAGTTTTCGATCGTCAATAACAACTGTGGATTTCTAGTTAAAACAGGGATTTCGTTTCGATTATTCTATTATATCCCCGTTCTGTTAATGAAGCAAGTATAAACATGTAAAGACAAAATGCCTCTGTTGTGTATCTGGTTATTTATATACAGGGGTGCTGATGAGTACCCATATCACTGACGTACATTCACCTAAGACGGTTCCATTCGAATAGCAATCATTTCTTCACCTCTCTGTGTAGCAATGAATACACATTATATGTAAATAGAAGGTGGAGAGGGGTAGAAAGGAAAGGAAAGGGGAGGGATCATTACCCGGAATCGACGGTGATGGTTGAAAATGTGTACCGGACCGCGATTTGAACACGGGACCTCCTGCTTATAGGCAGGTGCGGTAAACCGCTGCGCCATCCCGGATACAGTGTTTTCACAACTGCACGAACTATCTCGGCTCGCCTCAAGGCCGATCCACACTCCCATCGAGTTCCACCTATCCGCAGCTCCTATCTATTTCCTTCATATTCGCTCTTCCAAGGTTGCCACAGGAGGTTGGACGTATTTGGTCATTCGCACATGTCCGAAAACACAGACACCACACATTAGCATAAAAACGCATTAGTTTACAGTACATTGTGTGAATCTAGCAGTGTGTTTGTATACCTGATCAGGTTCATACTATATTACCTTCTTATGGGACGGAAGCGGCAGCCGTACTGTAATTGCAGCTGTTCATCAGGAAGGCTATTATAGTAGGACAATTGGTACAAATGTCGGCGTAGCGCAATCTACAGCGGTGTATACATTGTAACGGTGGAAGCTAACTAGTGACAGTGCAACTCTTTTCCCCATCTGGAAGACTCCGAGTAACATCACACTTTGAAGTTCTGTTCCTATGTGTACAAAGTAAACCTCAGAGCACTCGTACTGTACCCGACAGTCGCGAGGAAGTAAATAGTGTCGGACAGGCTCCAAACTCCGTGTCAACAGTACAACGCTGTCTGCGTGAGAAAGTTTTTAAAGGGGTACAGAGTGGGCAAAACACCTTTACCACGCAATCAAAATAATGCGAAAAAAATTGCAATAGGCGGAGCTACATGAGAAATGGAGTGTGTAGTAACGGTGCAAGGTGTTATTCACGGACGGATCTAAGTTTGAAATATTTGGAAGCCATCGTCGAATTTTTGCTCGTCGAATTCGTGGAGAACGCATGAAGAGTCAGCGTGTGACGCCAGTGGTGAAACATAGTGGAGGGCCGGTCATGGTTTGAGGATATTTCACTCTCGATAAATTTAATGATCTAACAAGAAGAATTATTATAATATTAAACAAAGGACGACATAACAAGTACTGAGGAACAATGCTGTCCCATCTGGCAAGAAGAGGTTTGTTCTGTGGAAGCACAATGAACCCAAACATGTTTCTAAATTGTGCAGACGATAAGTCAATAGACAATCTACATCTACCTCTACATCCATACTCCGCAAGCCACCTGACGGTGTGTGGCGGAGGGAGTAGAAATATGGAGAGCTGAAAAATATGGTTTAGCAACGTCAGTCACCTAACTTAAATCCTACTGAACTCTTATGGGACGAAGTTCGAGTCCTCCCTCGGGCACGGGTTGTGTGGGTTTGTCCTTACGATAATTTAGGTTAAGCAGTGTGTAAGCTTAGGGTCTGATGACCTTATCAGTTAAGTCCCATAAGATTTCACACATATTTTTTTCTTATGGGATAAACTTGAGAGGGAGATCACAAAATCGAGGTCACATAATGCTGAAGATCTATCGAATAATTTACAGACGTGTTGGATTGCAATCTCTGCAAAAAAACACTACAAAATCTTATATCCAGAATGCCAAGAGTTTGAGCACGTGTTCTGAGGGCAAAACGCGATTATTTTCGAGATGCTAAAATCTAAACCAAGTTGTATTTTACTTAATGGTAGAGAAAGGAAATATTTATTTTTTTCGTCTGTTTAGCTTCGAAGATGTGTTTGTACACTGAAACAAAGTATATAATTTTTATCATGGGTGATAGAAAATTCTTGACCTGTAGTGTGCCTTGAGTGAGTTTCCGTCGCTATCAGAGCCGTATCGGCCCACGGCAGCCTGAAATGACTCGAGGGAGCAAACGAGGCGCCGGCCCTTGTTTACAGGGCCTGAGGGAGCTGTCGTGCGCCGCCCGCCGGCACGGGCTGTACGCCGTGGTCAACCTGCCGGAGCGGGTCAACTGCACCGGCTGCCCCTGCCCGGGCTTCCCCGTCACCGCCGACGGCGAGGAGTGCCCGCCGTCCGGCGCCTACTTCCACAACACCAACGTCGCCTTCGACCGCACCGGCACCATAGTAGCCAGGTACCGTTCCGTTCCGTTAAGGCAGGCGCCTACCGTAACAGCAGAATCTGTCGAGTCCTAAGTTGTGAGACTATGAAGCCTAGATGCACCTCTCGGTATACCGCAATGCTTTGAGAAATACGAAAAAGTTATGTGAACCAGAGTCAGTCGACCTGTTGGACATGATAACGTCAGGAAACACTGATACGTTGGTTTTTTTTTTTTTTTTTGCCTTAGTGTAAGACAGAGGTAGTCAATCTTTTCTACCTACCAATCAGTTCTATGTTTCTGTTAGTAATAAAATTTACACCACGTACTAATAGTCAGCAAACTCAATCGACCTGTTAGACTTGATAACGTCAGGAAACACTGGTACGTTGCCTTTTTATTGCCTTAGTCTAATGCACAGTGTATCGGAAAGAATCATCCGATTTTTTAACAAAATCGTAACTATTATGTTGTTTGAGTTACGAGCGTAAACAACGTACTGTTGTAAAGCGCAACCTCTCGAGTATTATATGGTTCCCGTTTGGTAGCAGCGGTGTGTGGCCACTTCAGTTCCAGTAAAAATGCTGTCGGGGCAACAGCAAGCGTTTTGTGTTCTACGATTTGACCAGTGCTGGTCAGTAATAACTGTTCAGCATGAATTTCGTACTAGGTATGGTGTGGATCCTCCTACGGCACAGTGCATTAGACGATGGTGTGAACATTTACGAGGAACGGGTTGTTTGTGTGAAGGTAAATTGCGAGGCAGTCCCCCAGTGTTTGACACAGACGTCTACATCTACATCTACATTTACGTGATTACTCTGCTATTCACAATAAAGTGCCTGGCAGAGTGTTCAATGAACCACGTTCCAGCTGTCTCTCTACCGTTCCACTCTCGAACGGAACGCGGGAAAAACGAGCACTTAAATCCCTCTGTGCGTACCCTGATTTCTCTTATTTTATCGTGACGATCATTTCTCCCTTTGTAGGTGGATGCCAACAGAATGTTTTCCCAATCGGAGGAGAAGCCCGGTGATTGAAATTTCATGAGAAGATCCCGTCGCAATGAAAAACGCCTTTGTTTAAAAAAAAAACGTTCAAACGTTTGTGAAATCTTATGGGACTTAATTGCTAAGGTCATCAGTCCCTAATCTTACACACTACTTAACCTAATTTATCCTATGGACAGCCGGCCAGGGTGGCCGAGCGGTTCTAGGCGCTACAGTCTGGAACCGCGCGACCGCTACGGTCGCAGGTTCGAATCCTGCCTCGGGCGTGGATTTGTGTGATGTCCTTAGGTTAGTTAGGTTTAAGTAGTTCTAAGGTCTAGGGGACTGATGACCTTAGAAGTTAAGTCCCATAGTGCTCAGAGCCATTTATCCTATGGACAAACACACACACACTCATGCCCGAGGGAGGATTCGAACCACCTCTGGGATCAACCGCACAGTCCACGACTCCAGCGCCTTAGGTATTGTACTTCATTCTGTTTAAAGTGGGGTATTATTATATTATAAACATGATCCAATTTGGGATACTCCATACTTCTAAACACTAAAAGGCACATAACGTAAAAAATTCTTGCTTCATTTGTTCTACGTGAACTGCAATGATATATTATTGTGATCGCGCTTCACGGCATAAATCTTTAACTAAAGTTTAGCTCTCTGCACACTCTTTTGTTGTCTCCCAAAGTTAATCTCTACTGTTCTCTCTAAGTTGAAGGTCATTAATCTTTTATTAAGGCTCTCAATTATCTTGTTTACTATACGCCTGTTGTATATGTCTTTTCGTTCAACAGTTTATTTGATGCTAACGTGCTGCCTGGACCCTTTCCAGTAACATACTGCTTGAGAATCGTGGGAATGAAATGCACATTAAGTGAATTGTTACGTAATGAGCGTTTTTTAATAAAGATAGAAACGTATTTCTATCGTTAATTCGCGTACCTCATATTGCTTGCTGTAATTAAGAGGGAAATAAGTTTTTGAACTAGCGTCCTACTGATTACAAAGCATAACGAAATGACATGGAGTGTCTTTCCTATTTACGCGTGAAAATACACGTCCTTGTATATTTTTCATGTAATAGTGTTCATGTTCGCTTGGTTACAGTGGGGTAAACTAAAGTTACGTGTACATTAATCAATAACTGATTACATATATTCATGTATACGCTATAGCATTAGTTATTTAAGTTATGACTTTTACTGTGCAGATGACGATTTTACAATCATTCAGAAATCAGACTAATGCCTAGAACGTTGATAGATGCTAAAAGCTAATTAAGTACGAAAATGAGTGTCGGTAAGGCATAACCAAATATTTATCGGTTGCCTGTCAGAGTACAGGACAATCAGAGTACGGTACCTAGGGGTCCCACAGTAATACAGGATCTCATGATTTATGTTTTCATTTCTAGACTGAAATTTTCAGAATTTCACCCAATGTCCAAAATCTCTCAAGAAAAAGAATCGTTTGGGTTGGTTTGTTTGTGGAAGGAGACCTGACAGCGAGGTCTTCGGTCTCATCGGATTAGGGAAGGACGGGGAAGGAAGTCGGTCGTGCCCTTTTGGAAAGGAACCATCCCGGTATTTGCCTGGAGCTATTTAGGGAAATCACGGAAAACCTAAATTAGCATGGCCGGACGCGGGTTTGAACCGTCGTCCTCCCGAATTCGAGTCCAGTGTCTAACCACTGCGCCACCTCGCTCGGTAAAAAAAAAAAAAAAAAAAAAAAAAAAAAAAAAAAACAGATAAAATATATTAATTAGTGAGGACTAGTCTATTTACTGGGTCTTGAAGTATCGTTAGAGAGGGATATGTTTGTTCATCATAATTCTTGGCAATATTTTGAAAAATGTTTCCACGCTGAAACTATCGATTATTACGTCGCTATACTCTGTCTTTCGACGTTTTGAGAATCCCTTGAGATGTACATCACCCTACTTGTAAGAGCACGGGAAGAATAGTTGTTCCTACGTCTCATTCCGAACGACAAAAATGTATTACTTTGTGACTAATTCCGATGCAGTCTGTCCCACAGCAATGGCCACATGCATGTTAGACACTCCTAAGTTTACCGCAGTCAGGCGGTCAACATTGCCGAGTGATTTGACGTAGAAACACTACGTTCAATGGTTTGGGGTGCCATTAAATACAATAACCGATCTTCGTTCCTCCATAGCCATCTGAATAGCCATTGCATCGAGGAGGCAAATGCCGTGACCTACTTTGATAGGAAAATTCACTATCATGTATGACGACGGTTCTGTAAGAGTGCATACGTTATATATGTGTTCATCTGATATGAAACTCATCGAATAATTGCTCGACATAGTTAATGATAACTAAATAGGAGTCATTGCTGAAGTTGCTTTGTCGAGTCACTAAGGCCGACTCACTAAGGTCCTTAACACATTAATATCGTTCAATGCTGTCATCCTAAAAAAGACATAATTATGTTGGTATTCTAGAGAGTATTGATCACCCTAAAATCATAGAAGATGCTCGTAATCTTTCGAATTAAGCAACTTCTTATACCCTTCATAATACAGAAAACGTAACAGAGATACAATAACAGTTACAGAAAACATCATATCTGTAACTGAATGCAGAATGTGATCGCTTTTTTCAGAAGTGCATATCAGATGTAAAGAGAATAATGACGAAATTCGGATTTTGCAGTTTGAGTCCGTATGCAGAAATGAGTTTCTATGATGGAGCGTCTTTACCGTACACGAATCATTTGAGGTAGCAAAATAACTTCTCTTGCGCGTACAGCTTCAAACCATTCTTGGTTTTCGAAACTGTTAATATTTACTTCACTTCTCTGTTAGGAAGTGCCGGAGAGTCCAGAATTCATGCACTTTAATTACAAAGAAATCTTACAGCTACAAGTGTGTATTGAGAAACGATCAGTAAGTTTTCATGGACCTTGCGTTTGCATTGGTCATGAAGGTGCGAAAATAATCAGTGTTAGTTGAATAAGGTTTGCGTTAAGAACATGTTGTTGGTGATCGAGGAAAAAAGAAACATGATCTTACCGTAGATTATAATTTCTGTAATATAATCACCTTTCATGAACTGGACTCTCGTTTCCAGCATAACAGCTAACGTGTTGTTCTGTTTCGATACCATCCCCGCGATAATAAATAGTACCAGTCATATTCATTTCAGCTCCATTCTATGGTTTAGGGATGCTTTTAATAAATCGGTCATTACGGCTACAGTTGAATTTAAATTTTTTTTTTTTTTTTTTTTGTGGTTTTAGGGCGCACAACTTCAATAGTCATTAGCGCCCTGACTACGTTAAGAATGCACCGCGAGGCACAAGTTTAAAACAACAACTAAATGGGAAAACACGATAAAAGACAGACTGACAGGCATAGGATTAAAAAAACATCATCATCAAATGTCCTTAGGGAGGTTTGTCAAATTGATAAAACGAGCCGGCCGAAGTGGCCGCGCGGTTCTGGCGCTGCAGTCTGGATCCGCGAGACCGCTACGGTCGCAGGTTCGAATCCTGCCTCGGGCATGGATGTGTGTGATGTCCTTAGGTTAGTTAGGTTTAACTAGTTCTAAGTTCTAGGGGACTAATGACCTCAGTAGTTGAGTCCCATAGTGCTCAGAGCCATTTGAACCATTTGATAAAACGAAGAACACGAGCAGCTGCTCGTGGGTCATCCGCTAAAATGGCATCTAAAGTACATGGCAGGTTAAGATCTAGACGCAGTGTGTTAAAATCTGGACAGGACATGAATTCCCCTAATTTCGGGGACATTTAAATTTCAAGAACTTTTTTTAGATCATCTTTTGGTAACAGGGCTTTTGCTCTTCTAAATTAAATTACCACAGGAAATTACGTGAAATAATTAGACGCGATCATAACGCTTTTAGACTGTACAGACTGTACACAGGTAAGAATCAATTTGTATTTGTTATTCATTTCCAAGTTATCCTAGTATCAATAGGCAACACAGTGCTACCCATGATATTAATTATTGCTTCATATCTATCACCGGCGTAAATTTTCGTTTGTCAGGACATGTTCTTTACATTTCACGCCCAGGATTTCTGAATGAATTAACTAGTGTCATTTCGTATCGATCCATTTCATTGATTTAAGTAATATTGATTCCAAACATTTCCTTCCAGTCAACTGAATTCATATGGTAAAAACGAATACTAATACCTCATTTCTGTTACTAAGACCATCATTCCCTTTACACAGGTCTACTAGTATTACTTCATCACTGTTAATATCATCACGAGTGCTGTCACTGTTGCTTCGACTACTTGAACTGCCCTTCTGCCCCCATTATTTCACGTATCATTGTTTACTGTTTCTCTTAGCGCCCTAATATACTTACTCCCACAGATTTGTTTGCCGCTAATGGATCCATCCTGATACCACCTCCACCATTGGGTATTGCGTTCTAGACTGGCAGGGCAGCATAGCAGTCTGTACTACGGCTCACTGCAATAAAATGCAGCCACGTTTCCGAAAACCTTGGCGCAGACATGATGGAGTCTCTAGGAAGTCATTCTCTTCAGACGACGCACACGTCTGTAGTCTTCCCTCGACCCGTACGGACAAGATTAGGCAGGTTTATGACGAGTAAGTGAAGTATAGGGGGTTGAAAGATTAGACAGTTTCCTGTGGAGTACTTCCTCGACACTGGAGCTTCAGTGTCGTCCACGATAGCATAAAAATTAAAGATAATTTTACGTTCGACACTGAGAATAATTCATAGCTGAGAAAATTGTATTGTTGAACTCTGTGTAGAAGTATGGGTAACTTGTGCACTGAATTATATCGATTCGTTAGAGTGCGGAATAATTAAAATCTTAAGCTGTCATATAGTATGTTCTTGGCAATGCTTGTAGTCGTTTCGACGAATAATGTCGTCTGTAAACTGCTGACGCCATGTAAGAAAGGCGAACAGTAACGTGAAGTTCCCATACCATACTGTGCACAGATTTGGCTATAAAACTGAATAATTTACTGTAAGCTCAGGAGAAAATTGAATAAGTTAAGCAGAAACAAGAAGTTACGCTTGAACTGTTGCTCTTGGGAGTCGTGCTTGTAGGTCGGTCGCGAGATTTGCGTGTCTTTGCGGCGTTACGAAGTTATTCTCTTGTTGAGCAAACTTTGTGCTACTGCTGTAGAAGGGATTGTCAGTGATTGAATCAGAACTTCACTATCAGAAACATTGTTTTGTAAGCCACTAGCAATATTTACGACAAAATTGGGATTAATACAATTTTATTTAGTCTGATATTTCAAGAATTTAACAGCGTCTTACGTGCTTCTTGTCAAGTTATTTTGGATCGTATTTCCATTCTTACACAACTGAATTATATCGCTCTCTACGGATAATACAGCTTAGTAGTGAACTATTCCTATACGAGGTAGTTACCAGTTGCACAGAATAAAGAATGATTTGATCATACTGCTTAACAGGTATTAGACCAGTTTTTAACTTCCTGTATTCACATGTTTCCATAATATTTCGGGTCTCGGAAACATACTGTTTACGAAATTTCATATCACCTGAACCATACTCTTACACGAATGCATGCGACGATATACGTAATGATTCTGCTAGTGGATCTTTCTTCTGTTGCTGATGTAGAACATTCCCTGATGTTCTTCTTTCTTTGTTTTATATGTTTCAAAAATCATTTGTAATTAAGGCTAAATATGTATCTTCAAGACTGCTCCGCAATCCAAATCAATGGCCTGACAGAGTGTTCATCGAACCACCTTCAAGCTACTTCTCTATTGCTCCGCTGTCGTACAGCGCGTGGGAAAAGTGAACATTTAAGTTTTCCGTGGAAGCTCTGAGTTCTCTTATTTTGTTTTTATCATCATTTCTCCCTATTTAGGTGGGCACTGTAATGTATTTTAACACTATTAGGACAAATTATGTGACTGAAACTTTAAGAGAAAGTCCTGCCGCAGCGGAAAATGCCTTTCTTTTAATGCTTGCCGCCACAATTCGTGTGTCGCATCCGTGGCACTCTCTCCTCTATTTCGAGATCATACAAAACGAGTTGCTCTTCTTTGAATTTTTTCGATGTCCTCCGTCAGTCCCATCTGATACGGGTCTCACACTGCACAGCAGTGCCCCAGAAGCGGGCGGACAAGCACGGTTTAAGCAGTATCTTTAGCAGATCTGCTGCATTTTCTATGTTTTCTGCCTATAAAGCGCACTTTTAGTTTGTATTCCTCACATTATCTGTGCGATTGTTCCAGCTGAAGTTATTCGTAATTCTAATTCCTAAACATTTAGCTGAATTTACAGCTTTTAGATTTCTGTGATTCATTGTGCAACCGAAATTTAACGGATTCCTTTTACTAGTAGTATTCATGTCGACGACTTTACACTTTTCGTTACTTAGAGTCAACTGCCACTTTTTGCGCTAGACAGATATCTTGTCTCAATCATATTCTTATATTTTTGATCATGTGATGACTTTATAAGACGGTAAAAGACAGAGTTACCCATAAACTCTCTATGGGGGCTGCTCATATTGTCTCCTAAACCGTTTGCGTTGATCAGGAACAGTAGAAGGCGTATAACACTTCCTTGGGCAACGCCAGATATTACTTTTGTTTTATTCGATAACTTTCCATCAGTCACTACGCGCTGTGAGCCTTCTCACAGGAAATCTCGAATCCAGTCACTCAACCAAAACGATGCTCTACCCACACGCAATTTGATTAGAATCCGCCTGTGAGGTACGGCCCCTAATGCCTTCTGGGAATCTAAAAATATGCAATCTATTTGACATCTGCTGTCAACATCACACGTTACTTCAAGAGAATGGCTCTGAGCACTATGGGACTTAACAGCTGTGGTCATCAGTCCCCTAAAACTTAGAACTACTTAAACCTAACTAACCTAAGGACATCACACACATCCATGCCCGAGGCAGGATTCGAACCTGCGACCGTAGCAGTCGCACGGTTCCGGACTGCGCGCCTAGAACCGCGAGACCACCGCGGCCCGAGAGAATAAAAGGCTCGTTGTGTCTCACAAGAATTATGTTCTTTGAATCCGTGCTAGGTATTTGTCACTCAGTCGCTTTCTTCGAGATAATTTACAATGTTCGAGCGGAGTATATGTTGAAAAATCGTTCCGCAAATCGACGTTATTGATGTGGGTCTGTAATTCAGCGAATTGCTTCTATTTCATTTCTTGGGTATTGGTGTGACTTGACTCTATAGACGGTAAAACGTGAGTAATTTATGCGCTTCGTAATTAATAAATATCAATGAGACTCTAAAAACTGGGAATAATTTTGATTTAAATTGATGTGAAGCCTGTGACGTAAGCTTTTACGGAATTATCACGAATTCCCTTGTTCCAGTTTCGCTGTTTGCACGTTTAATAACGTGGCGTTTTAAAGTGTCTTTGTCTGCCGCCAGGGGACAGTGCTGGCGCAGCTCCGGTTTCTTGTATTATGTAAATGGCGTGCTTTCTAATATGGCAGGTGATTCTACAATATTTTTTTACTAATGACACCAGTTTGGTAGTGAAGGATGCTGTAAGTATCACAGGGTAGGTATTAGATAGTGCGGTTAAGGACATAAGTTCACGTTTCGTAGAAAATAAACTGATGCTAAACCACTGTGAGATTCAATTGTTAGTTCCTAAAACACTATTCAACTAGGACTAATATTTTGATTACACAGAATGTGGATATCATTAGAGAGTCTGAACAATTAAAATTCGTAGGTGCTCAGATTGATACGAGGCTGTTGTGGAAAACATATTTTCGTGATCTTGTTCGAAGACTTAATGCGAATACATACGCGAGTAGAACATGTCCCAAAGAAGTAATGGTACAATACGAAAATTAATCTACTTTGCTGATTTTCATTCACTTATGACTTATACAGGTTGTTTCTCCTAAGAGCCATCAGGCGCATTTTCTCTGATTTTTCAGTAGATATTTGAACTTTCATTTATGCGTTGTCTAGCTGGTCTCAGCCCAAACCAATAGTGCTCGTCACGTTTTCTTGAGACGCTCAGCGTATTGGGCAAGCATCAGTTTATTTCCAAACACAAAAAAAATGACTTTTAAAACCAAATTTTATTTGCCCATTAGTAGGAGCGGTCCCAGATTAGTCTAGTGGAATGTTGTTATTACCGATGTGAACTGACAGGGAGAGTAAAACTCGAGGAATAACCAGTAATCCAGCAGCTATAGCACTGCCTTAGCAAGTGCTTACTGCTACCGCCAAGCATGCAGGGCCACTGATTCGCTGCTGGATTGCTGTTTATTCTCCGTGTTTTACAGTCTCTTTTACTGCATATCGATAGAACGAATACGGGACTAGACTAACTCTGTGCGATCTACCGAATGGGCACATGAAATTCACTTAATTCTGGACAGAAGCCTGATCAGCATTTCGATGCCAGCCGCGGTGGCCGAGCGGTTCTAGGCGTTTCAGTTCGGAACCGGGCGACAGCTACGGTCGCAGATTCGAATCCTGCCTCGGGCATGGATGTGTATGATGTCCTTAGGTTAGTTTGGTTTAAGTAGTTCTAAGTTCTAGGGCACTGATGACCTAAGATGTTAAGTCCCATAGCTCTCAGAGCTTCTTTTTTTTTTTTTTTTTTTTTTTTTTTTTTTTTTTTTTTTTTTTTTTTGCGTTTCGATCCCACATAGTTGACTCTCGTCAGGAAGGCTTACATAATACTTCTGCGTCTATTTCCTGTAAACTACTACAAGAATTAAAAATGTTTACCAGTAATTCGAACACTTGCCAGTCAAACTGAAGAGTTTCCTCTTGGCTCACGCCCTCTGTTCTGTCGGGGATTTTCTGTAAAAGAAATTAAGGAAGTTCGCTTCTTATATTGTTCAAAATAGCTCTGAGCACTATGGGACTTAACTTCTGTGGTCATCAGTCCCCTAGAACTTAGAACTACTTAAACCCAACAAACCTAAGAACATCACACATATCCATGCCCGAGGCTGGATTCGAACCTGCGACCGTAGCGGTCGCGCGGTTCCAGACTGTAGCGCCTAGAACCGCTCGGCCATCCCGGCCGGCTTGTTATATTGTTCGTCACGCTTTTACAGTAACAGAAAAATAATCACAACTCCAACTAGGAGTTGTGTGATATAAACTGAAGTTAGTAAGCGTTTCTCTACACATGAAAGATGATGTCAATTCAAATTTCGTACCAGACGCATAAGAGTGGCCTTAGTGGCACCACTATCAGCACGAAAATCATTTTTATTTTAATACAATCATTAATGGTCGTGAGCGTTGGTTAACTTCGAGATTGGACGTGAAGAGTTGATGTTAGTCAAGAGAGCCTTTAACGTTTTAAGATCCCACTATCAACATCTCACTGAGTTTGAACGACGTCATGCAATAGGGCTACGAGAAGCTGGATGTTCCTATAGCTGAATTGCAGAAAGTCTTGGCAATAACGTTGCCATTGTACATGATTCCTGGCAGCGGTGGTCACGGGAATGTACGGTCGCAATAAAACCGCACTCCGGACAGCCACGTGGTGCTACCGAGACGGAAGACCATCGCGTGCGGCATATAGTTCTGGCGCACCGTACTGCGTGTGCAGCAGCAATTTGAGCAGCATTTGGCGCCACAGTGACACAACTCGCTGTTGCAAATCGGTTACTTCAAGGACAGTTCCGAGCCAGACAACCTGTAGCGTGTAGTCAACTGATCCCAAACCACCTCTGTTTGCGACTTTGGTGGTCTCAAGCGTGAGGTCATTCGAGGGCAAGTTGGTTCTGCCTTGGTGTCATTAATGGCCGTGTGTTGGTTGGAAGTAGTCCTGTTGAGGGCATGTAACCAATCCGTCTGCGTGCTGTACTCAGTGGACCTTCTAACAATACCACCACTTGCAAAGTAGGTTTGAAATCAAATTAATAATGTTGTTCACGCAGCGTATGTTCGCTTTATCGGGCAAAAACAAAGTTATTGACTGTGGATGGTATCGTCAGAATTGAAATAATGAAGTCACTGTAAAAAAGTCATTAATTTTGGCACTTATCTTGAATGGATTCTCACGTAGATTTCGTCGAAGTTGTTATGGCTCATCTTGTTGATTCTAGGGCAATCCCACTTTGACTGCTAAGAGGTCCAGATCTGTATTTTAGCAATATTTGAAGACCTAACAAATACGTTTTTCAGGAAATTCTTAATGATCGAACAATCCCAGATCAGAACGATGGTATGGTAGAAATAATTTTTGACTTGGTGTTCACGATCCACATTTTTATTAAACTTCTTGTAAATTCACATATACTTCTTTCTAATTGCCACATCATCAAGAAAACTGTTTTGTATCAATCTTCATACATTTAATTTCTACTTTAACCAAACACAAGACTTGGCTGTTCTTTTACAAATCGAAATAACAACTTAACTTTTGCAAAGTGAAACAAAGACTGCTGTGTGCGCATTCGCGCCAAAACGGTTGCAAGTAAGTCAAAGATTATGACAGTCTCACAGAGATGAATACATACAAGAACTATATCACTGTAATACATCGATACATCGGAGTACCTATACATTAATAAAACCAAATGTGAATATTGTCACAAAAATCTGTCTGGTACTTCGCAGAAAAGTAGTACGATATTACTGGTATCGAGAACTGGGGTTGGAGCCGGCCATGGTGGCTGAGCCGTTCTAGGCGCTACAGTCTGGAACCGCGCGACCGCTACGGTCGCAGGTTCGAAACCTGCCTCGGGCATGGATGTGTGTGATGTCCTTCGGTTAGTTAGGTTTAAGTAGTTCTAAGTTCTAGGGGACTGATGACCTCAGAAGTTTAGTCCCATAGTGCTCACAAGGGAACCTCCCCATCGCACCCCCCTCAGATTTAGTTATATGTTGGCACAGTGGATAGGCCTTGAAAAACTGAACACAGATCAATCGAGAAAACAGGAAGAAGTTGTGTGGAACTATGAAGA
Organism: Schistocerca americana; assembly: GCF_021461395.2. Lineage (NCBI taxonomy): Eukaryota > Metazoa > Arthropoda > Insecta > Orthoptera > Acrididae > Schistocerca > Schistocerca americana. The sequence continues at coordinate 396,478,706 of NC_060123.1, read as the reverse complement.
AATAAGCAAAATATACAAACAGAGTAGTCCATGTGCAAGATAGGCAATATCAAGGACAATGTGAGCCGAGGAGTGCCGTGGTCCCGTGGTTAGCGTGAGCAGCTGCGGAAGGAGAGGTCCTTGGTTTAAGTCTTCCCTCGAGTGAAAATTTTACTTTATTTATTTTCGCGAAGTTATGATCTGTCCATTCGTTCATTGACGTCTCTGTTCACTGTAATAAGTTTAGTGTCTGTGCTTTGCGACCGCACCGCAAAAGCGTGAACGGTGCGATTAGTAGATGCTTTTGCGGTGCGGTCGCAAAGCACAGACACTAAACTTATGACAGTGAACAGAGACGTCAATGAATGAACGGACAGATAACTTTGCGAAAATAAATAAAGTAAAATTTTCACTCGAGGGAAGGGTGAACCAAGGACCTCTCGTTCCGCAGCTGCTCACGCTAACCAGGGGACCACGGCGTTCCTTGGCTAATACTGTCCTTGATGTTGCCTATCTTGCACATGGACTACTCAGTTTGTATATTTTGCTTATTTTTTCATAGTTTCACACAACTTCTTCCTGTTTTCTCGATTGATCTGTGTTCAGTTTTTCAAGGCCTATTCACTGTGCCAACTTATAGCTAAATCTGAGGGGGATGCGATGGGGAGGTTCCCTTGTCAGAGCCATTTGAACCATTTGAACTGGGGTTGGAGTGCCGTAATGGTCACGTAAATAAAGAACCATTACAAAACACAACTGGCGTTATGGTCTGGGGTGCGATTTCGTACCACAGAAAGAGCACTTTCGTGGTCATCCCACGCACCCTGACTCCAAATTTGTACATGTCAGTCTGATGATTTGGCCTGTTGTACTGCCATCCATTAACAGCATTTACAGTTGGGTAACGAACCGCTGTTGTAACCCAACGTACTCTACAGAGTGTCGACATAGCGCCTAGGCCTGCTCGATCACCAGATCTGTCTCAAGACGAGCACATATGGGATATCATCGGACGGAAACTCCAGTGTCATCCACAAGAAGCAATAACCGTCTCCGTATTGACCGTTGCTATTCACAGTATACATAAATGACCTTGTGGATGACATCGGAAGTTCACTGAGGCTTTTTGCGGATGATGCTGTGGTATATCGAGAGATTGTAACAATGGAAAATTGTACTGAAATGCAAGAGGATCCGCAGCGAATTGACGCATGGTGCAGGGAATGGCAATTGAATCTCAATGTAGACAAGTGTAATGTGCTGCGAATACATAGAAAGAAAGATCCCCTATCATTTAGCTACAATATAGCAGGTCAGCAACTGGAAGCAGTTAATTCCATAAATTATCGGGGAGTACGCGTTAGGAGTGATTTAAAATGGAATGATCATATAAAGTTGATCGTCGGTAAAGCAGATGCCAAACTGAGATTCATTGGAAGAATCCTAAGGAAAAGCAATCGGAAAACAAAGGAAGTAGGTTACAGTACGCTTGTTCGCCCATTGCTTGAATACTGCTCAGCAGTGTGGGATCCATACCAGATAGTGTTGATAGAAGAGATAGAGAAGATCCAACGGGGAGGAGCGCGCTTCGTTACAGGATCATTTAGAAATCGTGAAAGCGTTACGGAGATGATGGATAAACTCCAGTGGGAGACTGCAGGAGAGACGCTAAGTAGCTCGGTACGGGCTTTTGTTGAAGTTTCGAGAACATACCTTCACCGAGGAGTCAAGCAGTATATTGCTCCTTCCTACGTATATCTCGCAAAGAGACCATGAGGATAAAATCAGAGAGATTGGAGCCCACACAGAGGGATACTGACAATCCTTCTTTCCACGAACAATACGAGACTGTAATAGAAGGGAGAACCAATAGAGGCACTCAAGGTACCCTCCGCCACACACCGTCAGGTGGCTTGCGGAGTATGGATGTAGATGTAGATGTAGACCAACCAAGTGCACCAGGCATGCAATTCCGTCTTACAAACCGACATACGGTACCTGTGTAACACGATGCGTACACATTTGCATGCTTCCATTCAACATTCTGGCGCTTACACAGATTAATAATGCATCTGCATTTCGCATTTGCAGTGGCTTAACTCGCACTTGGAAGTTGTCGTCTGCATAGGATTCGCATTTATTTTCTTATCGATTATTAATTTTGTGGTGTTAATTTGATGCACCGAATCGTTCCATGACCTTGCAGAGTTTCTCCTCAATTTGGCACTACAAAACTAGATATGTAAAATAAATAAAAAATAAATAATGGCTTCGTCTGGTGGAGAAAAGTAAAAAATCCGATGTACTAACACATACAAGTATTGAAGTGATCCTGTACCACGAAACGAGGCTGCTCATATTGTTTTACCCAACCTGTGTAAATGAATACGGTTTCCAGAACTTACTGCGCTGCAAAGCCGAGACTATTTCTGAAACCCCAGAGCAGCAGTTTGCTCGCGCTGTCGGCTGGCCTTTCGCCCACTGCGGTCGGTGAGAGCCGATCTGCGGTGCGTAGCGATCCTGAGGTGGACGAACAACTTTTCGTGCTGTCCCCACCACGGCGCGGTGGAGCTCGGCCGAATCAATTTTTACTGCGCCGTGATACGAGAGCCCGCGCCCGGCGGCGCGCATCGCCGGCTGTCAGCGACCGGCTGCTGGCCCACTGCGGCCCGCCGTCCGCTACTCTATCTGCCCAGTCCTACCACGAAAAAATAAAATAAAAAATAAAACTTCTACCAGAACCGGCCGCTTATCTCGCAAATATTGATGGCGTACACACTGCTTTTTATTGCAAAAGAAGTTTTGTCGTCACAGAGGCAGCTGTGAGGGGTTTCTTGTTGTTCGATTTAACGGCCACAAAGGAACTTTCTGTATATTGTTGTAATTATCGGCTGGACGGATTTGACGGTTCCGGCGTTTAACTTGAACTCCAAGTGACTTCAGAAGTTACATTACTCCACTATAGCTTTCTTATGTGACGAATGATGACCGTGAGCCACGGCGACAATGTTGTAAGGCCATAATAATTGACTTGTCAAATACACTACTGGCCATTAAAATTTCTACACCAGGAAGAAATGCAGATGATAAACGAGTATTTATTGGACAAATATATTATACTACAACTGACATGTGACTACATTTTCACGCAATTTAGGTGCATAGATCCTGAGAAATCATTACCCAGGACAACCACCTCTGGCCGTAATGACTGCCTTGATACGCCTGGGCATTGTGTCAAACAGAGCTTGGATGGCGCGTACAGGTACAGCTGCCCATGCAGCTTCAACGCGACACCACAGTTCATGAAGAGTAGAGACTGGCGTATTGTGATGAGCCAGTTGCTCGGCCACCATTGACCAGACGTTTTCAGTTGCTGGGAGATCTGCAGAATGTGCTGGCCAGGGCAGCAGTCGAACATTTTCTGTATCCAGAAGTCCCTTACAGGAACCAGAAACATGCGGTCGTGCTTTATCCTGCTAAAATGTAGGGTTTTGCAGGGATCGAATGAAGGGTAGAGCCACAGGTCGTAACACATCTGAAATGTAACGTCCACTGTTCAAAGTGCCGTCAATGCGAACAAGAGCTGGCCGAGACGTGTAACAAATGGTACCTCATACCATCACGCCGGGTGATACGCTAGTATGGCGATGACGAATACACGCTTCGAATGTGTGTTCACCGCGATGTCGCCAAATACGAATGCGACCATCATGATGCTGTAAGCAGAACCTGGATTGATCCTAAAAATGGACGTTTTGCCATTCGTGCATCAGGTTCGTCGTAGAGTACACCATCGCAGGCGCTCCTGTCTGTGATCCAGCGTCAAGGGTAACCGCAGCCATGGCCTCCGAGGTGGTAGTCCATGCTGCTGCAAACTTCGTCGAACTGTTCGTGCAGATGGTTGTTGTTTTGCAAACGTCCCCATCTGTTGACCCAGGGACCGAGACGTGGCTGCAAGATCCCTTACAGATGCCTGTCATCTCGATTGCTAGTGGTACGAGGCCGTTGGGATCCAGCACAGCGTTCCGTATTACCCTCCTGAACCCACCGACTCCATATTCTGATAACAGTTATTGGATCTCAACCAACGCGAGCAGAAATGTCGCTATACGATAAACCGCAATCGCGATAGGCTACAATCCGACCTTTATCACAGTCGGAAACGTGATGGTTCGCATTGCTCCTCCTTACACGAGGCATCACAACAACGTTTCACCAGGCAACGACGGTCAACTGCTGTTTGTGTATGAGAAACGGTTGGTAACTTTTCTCATGTCAGCACGTTGTAGGTGACGCCACCGGCGCCAACCTTGTGTGAATGCTCTGAAAAGCTAATCATTTGCATCACAGCATCTTCTTCCTGTCGGTTAAATTTCGCCTCTGTAGCACGTCATCTTCGTGGTGTAGCAATTTTAATGGCCAATAGTGTAATAGACGGTGGTCACGTCTCTCATTTTTCGATCTTCTTCTTCATTGAAAGTTAATTACTCTTCTTTGCAGGATGTGCAGCTAATAGGATAAAAGTTAAGTAACTAAAGTCGTATCTAATGAATGGTTGGGAGACGCGGAAGGGTTTCTCCGTTTACGATTTTTTGCCAGCAGTGTACATATAAGAACAACTGACAAAAAATTTGTCAGGTCAAAGAGAAATCATCTTAGCCTTGGTAATGACTTCATTCCAGCGAACTTATTTTACTCAATGCAGCTAAAAACATACTAGAGCAGTTTTGAACAGCAGTTTCTGTGTGTAAGGTTTTTTTTTTTTTTTTTTTTTTTTACACACACTCATCTACACGCAAGCAGAACTGGCAAAAAATCAGTCAGCTCGAAAAGAAGTGATGCGAATTATTTACTTTCGTAGACTCACCTAATTGCGTGGACGATGGATCCTACTTATCGCTCGCTGTTCCAAATGGTTCCAGATATTCTGAAAATCATAAATATTGCATGATTTAGCGGCCTAATAAAGGTACGATAAGTTGCCTGAACATAAGAACGCATACGTGTAGCCCTCCGTGGCCGTCTTGGAAGATAGGGTTGTCCACAATACATCGATAGGGTTGTGGATGATGGGACCGCAAAAATGTCGAAAGACCCAGCGTGATATTCTCAATGAGTGGACTCAATTATTCCAAACGTATTTTAAAAATGGGCGTATCTGTGCGTGTGTGTGGTGGTATGTGTATGTGTGTACAGTGTAATGTTATGTTCGTGTTGGAAATTTGTGGTAAGGATCTAGGGGACCAAACTGCTGAGGTCATCGTTCCCTAGGCTTTCACACTAATTAAACTAACTTAAAATAGCTTACGCTAAGAACAAGACACACACCCATGCCCGAGGGATGAGTCGAACCTCCGACGGGTGGAGCCAAGCGAACCATAAGGCGCCCAAGACCGCACGGCTACACCGCGCGGCTCGTGTTGGACATGATGAGAGAAGGGAGAGGGTGAAACCCCATACCGGCACGTACCCTCTCGAACAGGACCAAGGGGTCGCAAGACTCCTACGGACAGATCGGCATCCACTGTGCCTCGCTTCATGAAACAGTGCAGAGAGGGGCTTGGGATTGAATCCACCACAATGGCGCAAAGATTGGTGACCACCGCACCAACCTTCCTGTCCCCTCTGCTTCAATGGGAAAGAGAAATTTTCAACAGCACACGGCGTACCCGAATGGTCACCCATCCAATTTCGGGCCACGCCCGAAGTGCTAATCATTGCTGGTACGGCGGAAACCGGTGTACTCACATGGGCACGGTCCTAGACAACTGAGACGTCTTTATTCGTAGTGAATTCACTGTTTTCTTTGGTTAATGACACCTACACTAATACATATACGATCTGATCGAAAGTATACGGTTACCTATTAGCGGGCCATTCGCCTTTATGACGACTTGAGCTCTGCTGGGGACATTTTCAGTGAGGTGTCCGAATGTCTGTGGAGAAGTGGCAGATCAGCAATGATCAAGGGCCGAAACCAGAGAGGATTGTAATATTGGACGCTGGGGTTTGGGGTGAAGTCGTCCTCTAACTAATCACAAAGTCATTCCAGTTCAATCAGTTCGGGGCTCTCGGCAGACGGTCCGTTACAGGAATGTTACTGCACACGGCACGCGGCAGGTAATGTTCTCCAGGAATTCGCTAAACCCAAACCCTTTCATCGGACCACAACAGGGTAATTACCCTTTTCCAGTCATCCACTGTCCAGTAGCATCGCTCTTTACACCACCTCAAGCGTTGCTAGGCACTGACCACAGGAATCTATGACTTACGGGGAGCTGTTCGGCCATTGTACATTATCCTTTTTAAGACGCTCCCTACGGTCATTCTGTCGCTTGGACTGCTAGTAACACTTTACAACTCACACCTGACTGCAAGCAATAGAACCATCAACCTACAATATTGGCCCCTTAATTAATGCAACGAGTACAACGACACTTTTCTTCCAACGATTCCCGTTTAAGTTTCCTGCACATTTCTGCTGGTCTCTACCAATTTTAATGCCGTGCCATTGCGTGGAAGAATTCTGTTGATATGGTCTTTCTGAGTGACGTAGCGCTGTGATCAGAGACTGGAATTTTTTTCTGTGAGACGTTATACGTTTGAAACCCCAGTGCAGCCATAGTATGTCACACTGGATGAAATAAAAAAAATCTGTGAACTGTGAGTATTTTTTCTATATTTTTATTTATTTATTTATTTATTTATTTATTTTTGCTACCAACACGTCTTACGAGAACTTTTTCAATTTCAATCGTACTATGGATTCAGTACAATGACAGTAACAGATCTGCGAATTAAATAATTACAACAGAATTACAGCTTTTCTAATTGCAGTTTAATACAAAGCCATAGTTGTTTCTTGGGTCCTAGGTTCAAAGTCTTCTATCTTTCCAATCTTCTGCCTGAAAATCTCTTCCCACGTTGTTTTCTGGCGCCCCCTTATTCTTGTGTTAACTGAATTCATTCCATCGTCTTCTAAGCCCATCTGTCCCCACGCAAATGGTGAACGTGCTCACATCATATGAATTATTTTGGTTCGATTGTATCCATTACTGTGGTATGTCTTCATTTTTAATTTTATTCCATAGTGCCAAGTTACAGTAACACCTCCAAAACTCCATTTACATTGACAAAATGTTCCTCTTAATTCTTCTATTTCACATGTTTCATCTACATACAGCACTACATTTTCTACATTGGTTTTAGATACCCTAATCTTCGTTTCTGATCAAATCAGTTTGATCCATGAAGTTATATTTAATATTTCATTAATAGTTTACCTTCGTCAATGTGGTTCTGTTTCTTTTTTCATGGACACATTTTGCTAATAATGACTCCCAAATATTTATTGATAATTAAAGTTTGTAAACCTTAAATAGCAAATACTAGATTAAGAATATTCACAATGTGAAACTGGTTGTAAATGAAAGCCTTTTCAATGAGATTATTGGTAAAAAATTTCGAATGTGCTGGTGTAGATAAATTAGACGTGCACTACAGTGACGATAGGTCATGCAAGCCTTAAGACGCAGTACACGTGCTCCAAACCGTGATTAGATGTATAATGACTAACGAACACTAAAAATACCCCAACAATAATTCTTCTCTCAAAGTCAACAATTTTCGAAACCTTATTTATCTAATGGAACACGTAATTAGTTTTGAAAGAATCAAACGAGACTCTTAAATTTTCACTAACTTCTAATTGTATTGCGTTTCCCTCCATTCTTAGAGTTACTGCTCTAATAATACGTGCACATCTGAGCGTCATGAAGTAATGGCAAAAGGCCATTACAGAAACAAACACTGAAACACATCTGCTATAATGGGAAATCTTTTTTCTCTACATGTGTGTGTTTGCAGGGGAGGGGGGAGGGGAAAGGTAAAACACGGGGCAAACATGTGTTTCTGTAAGCCACAAAATATCATTAACTGGAGACATATCATTTGAAGCTGCGTCTTTACATGAGCCTCGGACACAAATACCACTCGACTAGCTCTAAGGGATGTTTTCTGTGTCTTCGAACTAATCGTAATGCAGTCTGTTTTGGATTTGATGTAATAAGCTGAAGAAGTCCGTTGCATAACATGGGCATGCTGAGGCCGAATAAGTTTGCTATGTGGGAAACCAAACCACCCAATTTACTCATCATCTGTAACATCTGCTGTCTTTGGTTCGTCGTCAGATATCGCAAGTTCAACTTGTTCGGAGAACCTGGTTTCGTGCCGACACCGGAACCTGAATTTTCCATCTTCGATACGGACTTCGGCGTAAGCTTCGCCATGTTCATCTGCTTCGACATCATGTTCGAGAAGCCTGCGGTAACGCTCGTGAGGGAGCACAACATCTGCGACTTCGCCTTCCCCACTGCGTGGTTCTCTGAGGCGCCCTTCCTTACAGGTACGTCGAAGAAATGAACGTGACTATTGTTTTGAATGTCAATTTTCTATTACAGGGTGTTACAAAAAGGTACGGCCAAACCTTCAAGAAACATGCCTCACACACAAAGAAAGAAAATAGACTCCTGGAAATTGAAATAAGAACACCGTGAATTCATTGTCCCAGGAAGGGGAAACTTTATTGACACATTCCTGGGGTCAGATACATCACATGATCACACTGACAGAACCACAGGCACATAGACACAGGCAACAGAGCATGCACAATGTCGGCACTAGTACAGTGTATATCCACCTTTCGCAGCAATGCAGGCTGCTATTCTCCCATGGAGACGATCGTAGAGATGCTGGATGTAGTCCTGTGGAACGGCTTGCCATGCCATTTCCACCTGGCGCCTCAGTTGGACTAGCGTTCGTGCTGGACGTGCAGATCGCGTGAGACGACGCTTCATCCAGTCCCAAACATGCACAGTGGGGGACAGATCCGGAGATCTTGCTGGCCAGGGTAGTTGACTTACACCTTCTAGAGCACGTTGGGTGGCACGGGATACATGCGGACGTGCATTGTCCTGTTGGAACAGCAAGTTCCCTTGCCGGTCTAGGAATGGTAGAACGATGGGTTCGATGACGGTTTGGATGTACCGTGCACTATTCAGTGTCCCCTCGACGATCACCAGTGGTGTACGGCCAGTGTAGGAGATCGCTCCCCACACCATGATGCCGGGTGTTGGCCCTGTGTGCCTCGGTCGTATGCAGTCCTGATTGTGGCGCTCACCTGCACGGCGCCAAACACGCATACGACCATCATTGGCACCAAGGCAGAAGCGGCTCTCATCGCTGAAGACGACACGTCTCCATTCGTCCCTCCATTCACGCCTGTCGCGACACCACTGGAGGCGGGCTGCACGATGTTGGGGCGTGAGCGGAAGACGGCCTAACGGTGTGCGGGACCGTAGCCCAGCTTCATGGAGACGGTTGCGAATGGTCCTCGCCGATACCCCAGGAGCAACAGTGTTCCTAATTTGCTGGGAAGTGGCGGTGCGGTCCCCTATGGCACTGCGTAGGATCCTACGGTCTTGGCGTGCATCCGTGCGTCGCTGCGGTCCGGTCCCAGGTCGACGGGCACGTGCACCTTCCGCCGACCACTGGCGACAACATCGATGTACTGTGGAGACCTCACGCCCCACGTGTTGAGCAATTCGGCGGTACGTCCACCCGGCCTCCCGCATGCCCACTATACGCCCTCGCTCAAAGTCCGTCAACTGCACATACGGTTCACGTCCACGCTGTCGCGGCATGCTACCAGTGTTAAAGACTGCGATGGAGCTCCGTATGGCACGGCAAACTGGCTGACACTGACGGCGGCGGTGCACAAATGCTGCGCAGCTAGCGCCATTCGACGGCCAACACCGCGGTTCCTGGTGTGTCCGCTGTGCCGTGCGTGTGATCATTACTTGTACAGCCCTCTCGCAGTGTCCGGAGCAAGTATGGTGGGTCTGAGACACCGGTGTCAATGTGTTCTTTTTTCCATTTCCAGGAGTGTATGTTATGTGGACATGTGTCGGGAAACGCTTACTTTCCATGTTAGAGCTCATTTTATTACTTCTCTTCAAATCACATTAATCATGGAAAGGAAACACACAGCAACAGAACGTACCAGCATGGCTTCAAACATTTTGTTACAGGAAATGTTCAAAATGTCCTCCGTTAGCGAGGATACATGCATCCACCCTCCGTCGCATGGATTTCCTAATGTGCTGATGCAGCCCCGGAGAATGGCGTATTGTATAACAGCCGTCCACAATACGAGCACGAAGAGTCTCTACATTTGGTACCGGGGTTGCGTAGACAATAGCTTTCAAATGTCCCCATAAATGAAAGTCAAGAGTGTTGAGGTCAGGAGAGCGTGGAGGCCTTGGAATTGGTCCGCCTCTACCAATCCATCGGTCACCGAATCTGTTGTTGAGAAGCGTACGAACACTTCGACTGAAATGTGCAGGAGCTCCATCGTGAATGAACCACATGTTGTGTCGTACTTGTAAAGGCAGATGTTCTAGCAGCACAGGTAGAGTATCCCGTATGAAATCATGATAACGTGCTCCATTGAGCGTGTGTGGAAGAACATGGGGCCCAATCAAGACATCACCAACAATGCCCGCCGAAACGTTCACAGAAAATCTGTGATGATGGCGTGATTGCACAATTGCGTGCGGGTTCTCGTCAGCCGACACATGTTGATTGTGAAAATTTACGATTTGATCACGTTGGAATGAAGCCTCATTCGTAAAGAGAACATTTGCACTGAAATGAGGATTGACACATTGTTGGATGAACCATTCGCAGAAGTGTACCCGTCGAGGCCAATCAGCTGCTGATAGTGCCTGCACACGCTGTACATGGTACGGAAATAACTGGTTCTCCCGTAGCACTCTCCATAAAGTGACGTGGTCAACGTTACCTTGTACAGCAGCAACTTCTCTGACGCTGACATCAGGGTTATCGTCAACTGCACGAAGAACTGCCTCGTCCATTGGAGGTGTCCTCGTCGTTCTAGGTCTTCCGCAGTCGCAAGTCATAGGCTGGAATGTTCCGTGCTCCCTAAGACGCCGATCAATTGCTTCGAACGTCTTGCTGTCGGGACACCTTCGTTCTGGAAATCTGTCTGGATACAAACGTACCGCGCCACGGCTATTGCCCCGTGCTAATCCATACATCAAATGGGCATCTGTCAACTCCGTATTTGTAAACATTGCACTGACTGCAAAACCACGTTCGTGATGAACACTAACCCGTTGATGCTACTTACTGATGTGCTTGATGCTAGTAGTGTAGAGCAATGAGTCGCATGTCAACACAAGCGCCGAAGTCAACATTAACTTCCTTCAATTGGGCCAACTGGCGGTGAATTGAGGAAGTACAGTACATACTGATGAAACTAAAATGAGCTCTAACATGGAAATTAAGCGTTTCCGGACACATGTCCACCTAACATCTTTTCTCTATTTGTGTGTGAGGAATGTTTTCTGAAAGTTTGGCCGTACCTTTTTGTAACACCCTGTATAATCGTATTCTTCGTATCCTCCTGGACTACGCGATTTCTTGCAACTTAATTATGTCACGTTAGATAATTACGTTAGTAGATAGTCGAACAGTGAAATGGTAAAAATATAGGTGGCGTTGAGACACCGTTGGAGGGTTGTGATAATGAAGATTAATAACCCAGAATATCTACATAGTTTAGTGAACTCGAGAAATTCTACTTTGTGATATCCATTACCAACAAGATCGCTCCACACTGAGGAGCCAGTAATTAAAAGAAATCAAACACAAAAGATTGTGAGATGAAGGGATTGATGTGTGATTTTAACAGACTTCTTAGATGATTAAAACGAGATAGAATTGTATTTCTTTCTGTACTTTTTACACAAAATAAAACAATATTATAGATTTCAGGGCTGACATGACTGGGCATGGACACAAATGTGTTATTACGGGGAAGGAAGGAGTAAGATTCATTTCGCCATGATTCGTGATCATTCGTCGCGTGGCTCTGTCGGCGGCAAGCGCTGCGTCGATGAGTCTGCTCGGAGCCATGCGGCGTTAGTTGGCTGTTCTCATTGGCAGTAGCGGCTTTGCAGCAAGGTCCAGGTAGAATCTCCGCGTTGTCTCTCCGTTGTGGGCTGCGTGGCCAAAGCAGCGATATCACGGTGTAGGAAGGTGATGTTAGCCATGGATGGAAGACACCCCATGTCCTCTTGTTTCCGCGCTGTCTCACCGACTCCCATCTACACTCCTCATCCATCTCTCAATTCCACGTTTCCTCGAATTTTTCTTCTCTCGCAATTTGATGTTTCATGGCCACGCCAGTCTGTGTAGGATGGAAATTTCCCATCTTGCAGGGGCTGATGTGTGCCTCAGGAATTAGCATCTTTCTCACTATTTCACCTGCATTGGTGGCACATTCTTCTGACGTCTTCCTGCATTCCGGAGTTGTTGTGAGAGCAGCCATACAACATTTCATTGTAGGCGCTAACTCTGCATGAGACCTGGATGGAATCATGTTTGGCCTTTGTCTCAGAGTCCGCGGGCGTCCGTGGGTTTATAACGAATGTCATTACTGTCTAGAAAACTTCTGTTTATGAACGCTGGCTTCCTTCAGACGCCTCTCTGTGCGAATTCTTCGCGCTTTGCGTATTCCCCTCCCAGTGCCTGTGGATTTCTGGAATTGTCGCCGCATTCCTGCCTTCTAAGGCAGGGAAAATGACTGCTGCCTGGCCAGATGAACTCATATCTTTCGCGCATACATTCTTGACGTTCCATCCTAATGGCTGCAGGGGCCCATCAGTTTTCGCCACGTTTCTCATTCTCCGCCAGGCTCTTCGCAACCTGTCCATTCTTAAGCGAGGTGAGGGAGTCTACTCGGCCACTCCTATGCAGTTGCAGAATGGGTCCATGTCCGTTTCTCGGAACTCAGCACATGGGGGCCGTCCGGCTGTATTCTGGGCAGATGGCGGTGTGGGTTGGCAAAGAAGGCTCCGGGCAGAGGTATCACAATAGCGTGAAGTCATCAGTTTTTATCCTTAAGTACTGCAGACATGTATTCTCTGTTCAGCCGCGTCTTAGCAAAAAACCTAGTACTGTCACTATGCGCACTTCTGCTTCTTTGGTTTTCAGGTACTGGGTAGGGGGAAACAAAAATGGCTCTGAGCACTATGAGACTCAACATCTTACGTCATAAGTCCCCTAGAACTTAGAACTACTTAAACCTAACTAACCTAAGGACATCACACACACCCATGCCCGAGGCAGGATTCGAACCTGCGACCGTAGCAGTCCCGCGGTTCCGAACTGCAGCGCCAGAACCGCTAGACCACCGCGGCCGGCAGGGGGAAACCATCGTAAGCTTCATGGGAAGCCGTGACATGAATGGAAAGCTACACTGCGTTGCGCGATTTCGGCAAATCACATATTCGGTCTAATTCTTTATGATAATGTAGCTTTTAAGACAGTAACTGTTAATTCTGAGCGGTACAATGATGTAATTCATGCCTGTATAACAGGAAATAATTACTTATTTACTAACTGTAGGAACCAGTTTCAGCCGGCCGCGGTGGTCTCGCGGTTAAGGCGCTCAGTCCGGAACCGCGCGACTGCTGCGGCCGCAGGTTCGAATCCTGCCTCGGGCATGGATGTGTGTGATGTCCTTAGGTTAGTTAGGTTTAAGTAGTTCTAAGTTCTAGGGGACTGATGACCACAGAAGTTAAGTCCCATAGTGCTCAGATTCATTTTATTTTATTTATTTATTTTTTTTTTTTTTTTGAACCAGTTTCAGTCTAACCGACCATCTTCAGACCAGGTGTTCTTAAAGATGGGCCACGTATGACAAAAATAATCACCTTAAAAATTAATATACAAGGACTGTAATAACAATAATACAACGATGTGCGTACCACTGATGACGCGTGGAACGGGTTCACAGAGCTGCTCTTAGTATCAACAGAATACAGTCAACAACAGCTGACTTGCTAACAATTACTAGGAGTTGTAAACGGGAAGGTCCGTCCATAGTTCACCATGTGACCGGTAACACAAACGGTTCGATTTCACAAATACGGGGGGACGCAAAGGAAACCGGACTCCAAGGGCGCTGCCACTCATAGACGTAGTGCAGGGTTCTCACGCCAGATGGTGTTAGTAGAGACCTTCGTGAAGCAGCTGTGCAGACGGCGTCGTGCAGAGCTGAACGTGCGAGTGTGGTATTGTGTTTCTCTGACTGTTGGCGGGTTACCTCTGCGAAGTCGTGATGGCAAGCTTAGAAGAACAAAGTGTGTGTGTGAAATTTTGTTTCCTGCATAAAAACACTGCAACGGAGATACACCAAAGGCTTCAGGAAGCTTTACCGGAGGACGCTATGAGCCGCACACAGGTTTTGGAGTGGTTTGGGCGCTTTAAGCGTAGTGATATGTGTGTTGAAGACCAAGCTCGTTCTGGATGCCCTTCAGCATCACGAAATGAGGAGAACTTTGAAAAGGTCCGCCAAAAGATCAACGAGGATCGTCGCCAAATGATCGACCAAATTTCAGCAGAGACAGGAATCTGTTGGAGCTCGTGCTAACGGATTTTGAGTGAGGATTTGCACATGAGACGTGTTGCTGCTAAATTTGTCCAGCGCCGTCTCACACTGGAGCAAAATACCATCCGCATGAATGTGCGTGATCCAACGTCTTGAATAAAATCATTACAGAGGATGAGACTTGGTGTTACGGGTATGACCCAGAACCAAGAAAGCGTCAAGCCAGTGGAGGACTCCCAACTCTCCCAGACCAAAAAAAGCAAGGCAAGTGAGGTCAAATGTGAAGACGAACATCATTGTCTTTTTTGATGTTCGTGGAATTGTGCATCGGGAATTCGTACCCCCTGGCCAGACTGTTAACCAGCACTTTTTCTTGGATGTTTTAAGGCGTCTGGAAGAGGACGTGAGGAGGAAACGACCGGAACTTTGGCGATCAGGTGATTGGTTTCTGCATCACGACAATGCTCCAACACACACGGCCTTACGAGTGACCCACTGTTTGGCATCTCAGAGGTGGTCTGTCGTACTCCACGCTCCATATTCGCCGGTCCTAGCCCCGTGCGACTTTTTCCTATTTCCACGAATGAAAAAAACGCTAAAAGCGGAGCGTTATGACAATGTGGAGTCGGTAAAAACAGCTTCAAAAAGGGCATTGAACAATATCAAACTTTAAGAATTCCAAACATGCTTCCAACAGTGGGACAAGAGGCTTGACAAGTGCGTCGCATGTAATGGAGTGTATTTTGAAGGTGACAGAAGTAATTTTGTAAAAAGGTTCATCAATAAATTATTTATGACAACAATCCGGTTTCCTTTGGGTCCCCCCTCGTAGCCTCGTAGCATGTATGTAAATAAACTGCTCTCCATCCAAAATGTAACACCAAGAAAAAGCGGTTGTACCACAGCGAAACTAATTTGGGATATAACACGTTGTACAAAGATCACATGATGGAAAACACATCTCCATGTGAAGAGAAGAGTTGAAGTTGGCCAGACAGCCAAGCCACCATGAGAGGAAGCCGAAAGGCACGCGTTTAAGCTCACGCAGGCTGGCGTGAGGTCTGGAACATTACAAGGAAACTTAGAAAAACGGACGCAGTTGCTGTAATACTTAACTTTAATCCATAATTGTAGAACATCGCTCTTGATTGTACATGCTTCATAAAATAATATCAAATGCTATGGCGCCTTGCTAGGTCGTAGCAAATGACGTAGCTGAAGGCTATGCTAACTATCGTCTCGGCAATAAGAGCGTAGTTGTCAGTGATCCATCTCTGGCAAAGTCGCCTGTACAACTGGGGCGAGTGCTAGTAAGTCTCTCTAGACCTGCCGTGTGGCGGCGCTCGGTCTGCAATCACTGACAGTGGCGACACGCGGGTCCGACGTATACTAATGGACCGCGGCCGATTTAAAGGCTACCACCTAGCAAGTGTGGTGTCTGGCGGTGACACCACATTCCTCCCCCGCAAATCGACGAACGGTTGTGTTATAAGGCTTCCGCCCGCCGTGGGGAGGACTCCATGTTGGGGAGCTTAACAACAGGCGAGGCTGTGCCACCCGCACCCGGCCATTCGGTCCGAGGGGAGCTAGGAAACGATTGAAAACCTAGTCCAGGGTGCACGCCAAAATGCGGTATATGCGCCCGTAGAGAGGCAGGAGGGGCCGAAGGGTCGACCTCCATCGCGTCGGGGTACCCGACGGGCGAAGACGACATCTGGTCCGGAGAGGGCAAGAGGTCCATGTCGAAGGATAGCTGGTCACGGGAAGCGATCGGCGGCGCGTGACCCAGGGAGGCGCTTGGCGGCTGCAGCGAAGCGTCCACTGCGGGCGTCGCCGGCGGGAGAACAGGCGGCGGCGGCGGCGGCGGCGCGTCGCCATGGGGCAAAATGGAAGGCAGCGGCGGTAACACCTGGGGATGAGGCGAGCCAGTAGATGGGTCCCCAGGGCGCTGACCGGACGGCACCGTCGCTGAAAGCAGACGGGGAGCGGCAGAACCCGGGCAACGACAGAGGCGCAGCTGATTGAGATGCCGACGCACCTCACCAGAGGCCCCCAAAACCAGATACATAGCGCGGCCGAGGCAGCGAAGAATGCGCCCTGCGAGCCAACGCCGTGAACCTCGATAGTTGCGATAGTATACAACGTCGCCTGGAGCAAAAGCAGGCGGCTGCCGCTGCACAGGAACCTGATGCGGCGGATGTAGCAAAGACATAAAGGTTCGATGAGGACGACCGTGGAGTAACTCAGCCGGCGAGCGACCATCTCGGGGCTGAGAGTGATACGAAGACAAAAAGAGCAACAACGCGTCCTCCCGAGAATGCGACGCTTTCAACTTCAACATCTGGGACTTGAAAGTCCGGACCAATCGTTCCGCGGCACCGTTTGACTGAGGCGAAAACGGCGCGGATGTCAGATGTTGAATACCATTGGCCGTGCAGAATGACAAATTTTGCGGACATGAATTGTGGGCCATTGTCGGAAACAATAGTCTGTGGAAGACCTTCTATGCAAAAGATAGCAGATAACGCTTGGATGGTGGCAGATGACTTCGTGGAAGACATCCGTACAATAAAAGGAAAATTACTGAATGAATCGACCACAACCAACCATCGAGCATTCCAGAATGGACCAGCAAAATCAATGTGCAAGCGTTGCCAAGGGGAAGCGGCTTGTGGCCATGGAAAGAATTTCCGCGGTGGTGCAGATTGTTGTTCGGCACACGCCATGCAAGAAGAGCACATATTCGTAATCGCAGCATCGATTCCGAACCAAGTACAGTGCTGACGAGCAAGTTATTTCGTTCGCACTATACCCCAATGTCCTTGGTGGAGAAGCCGTAAGACAGAGGACTGTAACGAACGTGGGACCACGACCCGGGACTGATCATTATCAGAACGCAACAGCAAAACACCACGTCGTACAAAAAGTCTCTCCTTGTGAGCAAAAAATCGGCAAACCAACGGATCCTCGATCCGTGAACTTGACAAGGGCCATTGCGTAGCAACAAAACGCAAAACCGTAGCAAGGACAGGGTCAGCAGCTGTGGCTGTAGCTACCCGACGAAAATCAATCGGAAACGATTCGACCACGTCATCAGTTTCCATATCAACGAACATGCAAGCAAGTTCGGAAGAATCGAATGCTCTATCCTCAGCAACAGGCAAACGGGCAACGCATCAGCATTTCCGTGCTTAGCAGTGGACCGATACAAGATATCGTAGCGGTACTGCAAGAGGAAAATTGACCAGCAAATAAATTTCTGCGCTATACGTGGAGGTACAGCCTTGTTCGGATGAAAAAGCGATGTCAAAGGTTTGTGGTCTGTGATGATGGTAAAGTGACGACCATACAAGAAATCATGAAACTTATGAACACCAAACACAAGAGCCAAAGCTTCCTTCTCTGTCTGTGAATAATGTCTCTGCGCAGACGTGAGCAATTTGGACGCAAAGGCAATAGGGCGATCAAGCGATCCATCTTTGTGCGCAAGCACAGCACCGATCCCGAAATCCGATGCATCTATCATCAACAAAAAGGATTTCTGGGGATCGAATGGCGTAAGGCAAGTATTTGAAAGCAACGCCGATTTCAACTGGCGAAAGGCGCGTTCGCATTCCGTCGACCAGACAAACGGAACACCTTTACGGCGTAAGCGATGAAGTGGAGCTGAAATGGAAGAGGCATGGGGAACATAGCGATGATAATAATTGATTTTTCCCAACACACTCTGTATCTGCTTCAAATTCTGCGGCGAAGGCAAGTCCTGTATGGCACGGAGGTGCTCTGGACTCGGATGTATTCCTTGTGCATTGATTACATGTCCCAAATATGGTAAGTCACGAGCAAAAAACACACATTTGTCCTTCTGCAAGCGAAGACCATTTTGTCGCAAGACCTGAAATAATGTTCTGAGATTGGCTAAATGTTCTTCTTCCGTCTTTCCGGAGATCACAATATCGTCCAGATAGTTTGCTGCAGTAGGGACTGACGCACAAACAGTTTGCAGATATTGCTGAAACAATGCAGGGGCGGATGCACACCTGAATGGCAGTCTTTTGAATCGATACAAACCAAGATGCGTGTTAACCACCAAAACGCGCTGGGATTCGTCGTCCACTGGTATTTGCAAGTACGCATCTGCTAGGTCCAACTTCGAAAAATATTTACCCGGGAACAGTTTGTCCAAAAGATCTTCCGGGCGGGGTAAAGGAAAAGTTGCAATCACTAGTTGTGGATTCACTGTTGCCTTGAAGTCCACACAAAGTCTCAATTTTCCAGAAGGTTTTGGCAAAATTACTAAGGGTGATGCCCAGAGAGAAGCCTTCACACGTTCAATCACACCTTGTGATTCTAAATCGTTTAATGTTCTTGCGACCTCATCACGCAATGCGTGAGGAACATTGCGCGCTCTGAAAAATTTCGGTTGCACGTTTACTTTCAGTTCCAAATGTGCTTCATAGGTCTTAGCGCAACCAAGGCCCAGCGCAAAAATGTCTGCAAATTCTTCACATAGACGAGAAACACTGGCTGAAGGCACAGTCTGATTCACTGATAGTACCTGATTTACTCTGGACATAAAATGACACAAGTTTTGTTTGTCCCTTGTATGTTGCACTGTCCTAACACAGGGATATTCTGACCGGAATAGCTACTTAACTTAACATTTGCGGCACGCAATGGAAGTGTGCCCAGTTGTTTGTACGTGTCTTTAATGGTCAATGAAACAGCAGCTCCGGTATCGAGCTGGAATGGTATCACGGTGCCATGAATGTCCAAATCTACAAAAAGTTTATTGTCCTGCTGACGACAAGAGCGACTGTCTCATGCAACGTGAACTGACACTGGTACAGAATCACAAGCGACCTGACGGAATTTCCGTCGATTTCGACGCACACTATTTGTGGGACGAACATAGTCACTGTTAGAGAGAGTGGCACTGGGCGGAGTGGAATGAAGTACATGAATGTTCATGGGCGAAGGCTCACGAGCCTGAGTATTCTTGGTTCGATTCCAATTCCGGCGTGAAGCATAGGGCCTCGAATGGTTGTGAGTGTCCGTTCAGAGCTTTTTCTGGCAAACACTCTGAACATGTCCTTTTTTATTACAGAAAAAGCAAATAGCTAGGCGTGACGGGCAATTCTCACGCGAATGTCTAGTAGCACACTGCGGGCATGATTTTAGCACTGCATTTGCGTGCTGGTGCGGCACACGCGGCTGTGCGGACAGGCGCGAGGGCTGTTTACTGTTCCGTGCAGCTCGCCCGGCGGGCCGGTTAACGTGACACACGGCTGGCGAAGTTGCAAATGATTCCTGAGCAAAGTCAAGTGTATCGTGCCTATCCAATATGTCCATCACTTGTTGAAGGGAGGGATCGACGAGTTTCAAAATCTGTTCCCTTATACGAACATCAGAAACGTTCTGTGCAATTGCATCACGCACCATAGTATCTGAATAAGGGAGGCCACATTCACACTCAAAAGCACAATCCCTAGTAAGGCCTTGCAAAGTTGCAACCAACTCCCGATTAGTTTGACCGGCCGTACGTTTTGTACGAAAGAACGTATACCTTTTTGCAACCACATTGACTGATTCTTTGAAATATGCATCTAATGCCGACAAAATTTCGTCGTAGGATAGAATTGCTACGTCGTGTCGGGGAAATAATTTCACTATCACTCGGTACGTGTGCACCCCGACAGATGCTAACAAAAAAGGCTGCCGCTCGTTACCTTGAATTCTGTAGGCGGCGAGATGGAATCAAAATTGGCGTGACCACTCCGTCCAGCTTTCCAGTGCCACATCAAACGGACGAAAAGGTGGTGCAACTGCGTGTTGTGGCTGCGGTAGCGGTGGAGCGGCGGCTGCCGCATCGTTTTGCATTGCACGTTGACCCTGCACGAGCTGTCCAAGGGCATCCAATAAGGCCTGCGTCTGCTGATTCTGCAAGCGATAAAATTCGGACAGTACATCTGGAGATTGTGGCGAAGCCATGACACAAGTAATTTAGGCAAGATTAATTGGTACAAACGCGCTTTATCTCGTCGCCAAAAATGTTGTGACTTGGCCAGACAGCAAAGTCACTATGAGAGGAAGCCGAAAGGCACGCGTTTAAGCTCACGCAGGCTGGCGTGAGGTCTGGAACATTACAAGGAAACTTAGAAAAACGGACGCAGTTGCTGTAATACTTAACTTTAATCCATAATTGTAGAACATCGCTCTTGATTGTACATGCTTCACAAAATAATATCAAATGCTATGGCGCCTTGCTAGGTCGTAGCAAATGACGTAGCCTAAGGCTATGCTAACTATCGTCTCGGCAAATGAGAGCATAGTTGTCAGTGATCCATCTCTGGCAAAGTCGGCTGTACAACTGGGGCGAGTGCTAGTAAGTATCTCTAGACCTGCCGTGTGGCGGCGCTCGGTCTGCAATCACTGACAGTGGCGGCACGCGGGTCCGACGTATACTAATGGACCGCGGCCGATTTAAAGGCTACCACCTACAAAGTGTGGTGTCTGGCGGTGACACCACAAGGTCAGTATTGAGTGTTCCTGCCAGTGCTGCCTATAGCCGCTGCTAAACGCCTGTCCATCGAATCAAACAGGCTCTGGATGTGTTTTCGGGATATAGCAGTCCATACTGCTTCCACATATTGCGAATGTTGATCGTAGAACTAGGTGGTACATCCCAGGCCATTCGTTCCGCAGTCGTGGACTAGACGTTTTCTACAGGCAACATATCGGAAGAACAGGGAGGCAAAGGCAGCAAAGCAAATCGCTGTCCGACGAAGAAGTTTTGAACATTACGTGCAACGTGAGGTCACGTATTGTCCTGTTGCAATGTCGCCGTCGGCAAGCTCCGAACGTAGTGTAGGAGTAATCCATCGAACTACAGACCTATATCATTGACGTCGGTTAGCAGTAGGGTTTTGGAGCATATACTGTATTCAAACATTATGAATCACCTCGAAGGAAACGATCTGTTGATACGTAATCAGCATGGTTTCAGAAAACATCGTTCTTGTGCAACGCAACTAGGTCTTTATTCGCGCGAAGTAATGGCAGCTATCGACAGGGGATCTCAAGTTGATTCCGTATTTCTAGATTTCCACAAAGCTTTTGACACCGTTCCTCACAAGCGACTTCTAATCAAGCTGCGGGCGTATGGGGTATCGTCTCAGTTGTGCGACTGGATTCGTGATTTCCTGTCAGGAAGGTCGCAGTTCGTAGTAATAGACGGCAAATCATCGAGTAAAACTGAAGTAATATCAGGTGTTCCCCAGGGAAGCGTCCTGGGACCTCTGCTGTTCCTGATCTATATAAATGACCTGGGTGAAAATCTGAGCAGTTCCCTTAGGTTGTTGGCAGATGATGCTGTAATTTACTGTCTAGTAAGGTCATCCGAAGACCAGTATCAGTTGCAAAGCGATTTAGAAAACATTGCTGTATAGTGTGGCAGGTGGCAGTTGACGCTAAATAACGAAAAGTGTGAGATGATTCACATGAGTTCCAAAAAAATCCGTTGGAATTCGATTAC
The DNA here is from genome assembly GCF_021461395.2 of Schistocerca americana. Lineage (NCBI taxonomy): Eukaryota > Metazoa > Arthropoda > Insecta > Orthoptera > Acrididae > Schistocerca > Schistocerca americana. Next base: position 396,456,714 of record NC_060123.1, on the reverse strand, counting down.
TCGATAAATAGTACAATTCTCAAGGCTGTCAATTCAACTAAGTACCGTGGTGTAAAAATTACGAACAACTTCAGTTGGAAAGACCACATAGATATCATCGTGGGGAAGGCGAGCCAAAGGTTGCGTTTCATTGGCAGGACACTTAGAAGATGCAACAAGTCCACTAAAGAGACAGCTTACACTACACTCGTTCGTCCTCTGTTAGAATATTGCTGCGCGGTGTGGGATCCTTGCAAGGTGGGATTGACGGAGACACCGAAAGGGTGTAAAAAAGGGCAGCTCGTTTTGTATTATCACATAATAGGGGAGAGAGTGTGGCAGATATGATACGCGAGTTAGGATGGAAGTCATTAAAGCAAAGACGTTTCTCGTCGCGAGGAGATCTATTTACGAAATTTCAGTCACCAACGTTCTCTTCCGAATGCGAAAATATTTTGTTGAGCCCAACCTGCATAGGGAGGAATCATCAACAAAATAAAATAAGAGAAATCAGAGCTCGAACAGAAAGGTTTAGGTGTTCGTTTTTCCCGCACGCTGTTCGGGAGTGGAATGGTAGAGAGATAGTATGATTGTGGTTCGATGAACCTTCTGCCAAACACTTAAATGTGAATTGCAGAGTAATCATGTAGATGTAGATGGTTCAGTCCGACATGATTACCGATTTCTGACGGGAAAGGCGCAATTCCTATAGGCAACTATTCTTCCTCTGTCGAACTCCGAAACGTGCTCGAAAGACACTCGCTGTCTTCTACGAGGCATACTGAAGAAGGCTACGCAAAATAGCCGCACGAAAGAACAATTCCAAAAGTCCACACGGCCCTCTATTCCCACTTCACACAGCGCCTGCAGATGGCGCTTCTGGTGCCTGTGACATGCGTCTGCACCGAAATGCTAATCATGTGCATCTCTTGTCACCGCGAACGCATGCTGTAAATTTTACCTGATTTGAATGCTTCCCTCAGGAGGTCGCATTTTTGTGGCAAACAGTGTAGAAAAAAGTCATACCGTACATGCAAACATAACACAAAGCATTTAAAATCCCCAAATGCATTTAAAAACGTTTTAAAACCTTGAAAGGCTGATAACAGTCGCCAGAAGATAGAAAATACCGTCCTCTTTTGTGCACTTCACGAACTATTTGATCGTAAACACGCTGTCAGAGTGCCTAGAATTAATGATACATGCAGACAAGGAAAGATTACAAGGGCTCCAAACGTCTTAAACTGCATACACATCATTCTGTTGTAACTATTTGCTTGTCTGTTGTTTTTTAAGGTGAATAGTCTTATCACACGTGCCCCATCTTGTTAGATGCTTTTCAGAGATTATGGTCTGAAGATGGTCACTTGGACAAGAAAATATTTCCGAAATTTGTAAATAAATAATTACTGCGTTGCGCACTGGTTTCTGTTACACAGTTGAAAAGGATTACTGTCATTCAGCTATGACATAAAAATTATTTCATTCATAGCTGTCTGAAAGAACACATCACACCTTATCCAGTAATGTTCGCGCACTTTCTCAACAAGATATGGCTACAGGGCACACTGCGAAAGGCGGCAATTGACCCAAAATAATGAAATGTGTGAGGTTATCCACATAAGGGCGAAAAGGAATACTCAAAAGTTCGGGTATACGATAAATTACACAAATCTAAAGGCTGTCAGTTCAGCTAAACAGTTAGCGGCTACGGTAACTATTACCCTACTTTGGGGAATGATTACAAAGATAATATTGGAGCAAAGCTAACCAAAGACTGAGATTTAAACGCATAACACTTAGAAAGTGCAACAAGTCTATTAAAGACACTGCCTACACTACGCTTGTCCGAACTCTACTGGAGTACTGCTGTGCAGTTTGTGATCCGCATCAGATAGAACTGACAGATGATATCGAAAAAGTTCAAAGAAGGGCGCCTCGGTATGTATTACCGCGAAACGGGGGTGAGAGTGTCACGGCGGTGTTAGGCAAGTTGGGCGACCGTCTTTAAATTCAAAGACCTTTTTGTTGCGACAGGGTCTTTTCACGGAATTTGCAATCGCCAAATTTCTCCTCCGAGTGCGAAAACATCTTTTTGGCACCCATCAACTTACGGAAAAATGATCACAGTAATGAACTAAGACACATCAGAACTCACATGAAAAGATTTAAGTGTTAGTTTTTCCAGCGCGCTTTCGAGAGTGGAACGTAAGAGAAACAGCTTGGATGTGTTAGACGAATCCTCTAGCAGCACTTTAAATGTGAACTGCAGAGTAGTCATGTGATGTAAATGTTAATGCGCGTGCGCAGTGAATGAATCGAAATCCTCCTAGCAGACGCTAGCCGTCCCATTGTTAGTGTGGTATTCAAGTCCAGGTTGAAGAGTGTTGACAGTCCACGCAGTAGCGACGGTCACAGCCGACATACCTAGACGTTGCTGCGACATCTAATGGCGTGAAGTTAGTATTGTGTTCCGGCCGAAGTGGCCGTCCGGTTCTAGGCGCTGCAGTCTGGAACCGCGAGACCGCTACGGTCGCAGGTTAGAGTCCTTCCTCGGGCATGGATGTATGTGATGTCCTTAGGTTAGTTGGGTTTAAGTAGTTCTAAGTTCTAGGGGACTAATGACCTCAGACGTTGAGTCCCATAGTGCTCAGAGCCATTTGAACCATTTAGTATAGCGTACGAGACTGTGACAGTACCTGTCGATATCCTGCGAGAAGTTACATTCCAACACTCATGACTTAAAACGACGAATATTTGCTAGACGATGTGTTAATAAAATATTTATCTTTGTATTACTTCTCTAAAGCCTGGCTTCGACACTCAGTTTACATACCTTTAAAAATATGGAGGAGCCTTTTGGAGATACATAACAACTTCCTTCTAACGCGACCATCGGCCAACAATTATTTCGGACACTGAGAAAACTGAGAGGTCTCAATCGATATAGGGAATGAAGAAATCTCGTGTGAGCATAGACATATGATCGTTATGGTGTAACTGAAGGCAGTTGACGCAGCTCTTCGCTAACTGGGACAATAGTGCTTTACAGTATCTACGTTCCATAAATATTCACATAAAAAACCCAGAAAGACGCTTACGCTACATATCTGTATAACGTCCCTGGGCGTATAAAAACATATTCTTAACTTTAGTTCGGGTGAGAATTACTTAGATTTATTTGAAACGGGCGAGATTTTGTCGTCGTGGAAACAGCTTCAACGCTGCCACGTCATTCCCCGAACACTATCGAACTCACCAAAACCGTTTTTTCCCCCTTGACAACCACAATATCTCGCTCGGTAACAGATCTTTCAAAACTTCGATATCCAGTTGTATCTGCTGTAGTGTCCTGGACTGTGGGGTTTGGAATGAAGTCGATGTTGTAACTCATCCCACAAGTGTTCCACGAGGTTCAGCTTGGGACTCTGGGCAGGCCTGTCCATTTCAGGAAAGTAGTCGTCCACAAACCACTGCCACACACTTGCTTTTTTATGAGAGTGTGCGTCGTCATTCTGATACAGCCATCATCTCCGAACTGTTCTTCTACCGTATTCAGTAGAAAACGTTACTAAATGTGATCATATCCTTTCGCAGTTAGCGCAATAAGGTGACCTTAACCTATCCTCGAAAAACACCACCATACAGTAACAACACCTTCCCGTATTTTACTGTTGGCTTCAGATATTATGACAGATGCGTTCTCCAGTCATTCGTGTAACCCAAAGCCATCAGTCGGATTGCTGCAGGGTTTAGCTTGACTCATCACTCCGAATTCCTCGTTTCCAGCCATGCAATGTCCAGTGATAATGCTCTCTCTGAGACGACATTCAGCATCAATTATAGAAACACGAGGGCTGTTCGGAGAATGAAGGACGATCGGTCGTGAAATGGAAACCACAATGAAAATCCGATGAAACTATATGCAGATGTACTGGGCAGTGTCTTCAGTATTCCCTTAGACCGCGTCAAATCGCTATTCTCAGTTCTGATCGAACCGTGACCGCATAAAGGTGTCTACAGACTGTCTTCCACCAATTATGGGTGCCTACCGAGAGATTTCGTCTGTTTTTATGCAACCCCACTCAAGGTAACTATCACGGATTTCCTTATTCATAACAGTTCACGGACACACACTGCAGGACCAGTGAGAATTCTCCTACATAGTTTTCCACGGGAAGTGTTTGATCACCCACCATACAGCCCGGACTTGGCTCCTTCTGATTTTCATCTCTGCTCAGATGAACCGCTGGCTATGAAGACAACAATTTCGCTCAGACAGTGAGTTGCAGCCCCCCGTAGAAAATTGTGCACAGGAGGCTGCATTCTACGACGAGGATATTGGAAAGTTCGTACAATGCTACGACAGATGTCTAAGTCGGAGCGGCGACTATGTCGGCAAGTAGCTGAAAGGTGTAGCAAACTCTTACAAATAAAACATATTTGATTTTTTCAGTGGTTTCCATTTCGCGACCTATAGTTCCTAACTTCCTGAATAGTCCAAGAATATTCCTTATAAGGGGCTGTTCGATCATTGCACCACATTCTCTTTAACTCCCTAAGCACAGTTATGCTAGTTGAGCTGATAGTAACCCTTGGCAACTCACGAGTGATTCCTTCCCCTGATTTCATGAGCTCTTTTAGAACCACCCTCCACAATGCATGACGGTCCCTGTCCGCCAGCACATAAGGTTTCCTGGGTCTTCGTTTGGTTGTATTCCTTCCTTCGCGTTTCCACTCCGCAATCACATCGCCAGAAGCCGACGAGGACAGCTGTAGAACGGTTGAAATCTCCTTGCTGGATTTGTTACTCAGGTGATATCCAATGACTGGTCCCCATTAGTAGTCACTGAGCACTTCTGTTTGATTCATTCGGATGTTACTGCTCCGCTCCCGATAAAATAGTGCTCCCAACCTACTTTTATATGATGAGGTGACAAAAGTCATGGGAGACCTCCTAATTTCGTGCACAACGCAGTGCAGTAGCTCGACATGGTACGCGCTCGGCCAGTCTTTCGAAGTCCACTGCAGAAATACTGAGCCTCACTGCCTCTCCTGCGGTCCATGAAAGCGATTATTTTGGGTATAAGTCTACCTCTCGATATTAACAGAGTCTTCCGTCGGTTCTTGGTAGAACAACATTATAATAAATGAAAAGCACCATTTTGCTTTTGTTCAACAATATTACTTTTATTGTTAACCGGTTTTCGGCTTACTAGGCCATCTTCAGACATTTACTGAGTATTATAACCAAAGAAGTTAAATGTTAGCAAACAACATTGGAAGAGAAGTAACACATCTAGACTGAAGTAGAAACATACAGTAAGTAACATCTTTACAATGAAAAAGTAAAAACTGAACAGTACATAAATAACAATGGAGTAGACAGGAAAACCTTCAGCACAAAATACGAATAGCATGCCTACATAACAGTTTCTATTAATAAACAAAACTAATAAAATAAAATAAAATTAGTACTAGACACGGATGCATCAGGAGGTATGAAACATGGAGAGTGATACACAACCAATTAAAGAGACAGTAATCAATGTAACTACAGAATACATAAGGAACTTAAGCAATAACATTTATTTATTCCTGTTTATCTTATTGATATTTCATACCTCCTGATGCAGCGTTGTCTAGTACTAATTTTATTTTATTTTATTGGTTCTGTTTATTAATAGACACTGTTATGTAGGCATGCTATTCGTATTTTGTGCTGAAGGTTTTCCTGTATGCTCCATTGTTATTTATGTACTGTTCAGTTTTTACTTCTTCATTGTAAAGATGCTACTTACTGTATGTTTCTACTTTTTCTAGATGTGTTACTTCTCTTCCAATGTTGTTTGCTTACATTTAACTTCTTTGGTGATAATACTCAGTAAATGTCTGAAGATGGCCTAGTAAGCCAAAAACCGGTTAACAATAAAAGTAATATTGTAGAACAAAAGCAAACTGGTGCTTTTTATTTACTACCTCTCGATTATTTCTCATACATATTAGATGGGATTTACGTCTGGCTATTTGGGTGGCCAAAATCGTTCTCTCGTAATGACCAGAAACTTCTTCAAGCCAATCACGAACAACGGTAGCCCGGTGACATGAAGCATTATCATCCATAAAAATACCCTTGCCTGGATACGATGTCCATGAATGAATGCAAACGGTCTCCAAGTAACTGAACGTAAGCATTTACTGTCAATGATCGGTTGAGTTAGATCAGAGGACTCCGCCCATTCCATGTAAATACAGCCCACGCAATTATGGAGCCCTACCAGCTTGCTCAGTGCCTTGTTGTCAATTTGGGTCCATAGTTTCGTAGTGTCTGGGCCAACTTCGAACGCTGCCATCAGATCTTACCAACTGTAATTGGGATTCATCTAAACAGTCAATGGTTTTCCAATTGTCAAGGGTCCAACCGATATGGTCATGAGGTCAGGAGAGGTGCTGCAAACGATATAGTACCCTTAGCAAAGACACCAGCGTTGTTCGTCTGCTGCCGTAGTCCATTAACGCCAAATTTCGCAGCACTCTCTTAATGGGTACATTTGTCGTACGTCCTGCATTGTTTCTGAGGTTATTTCATGCAATATTGCTTGACTGTTAGCACTGAGAACTCTCTCATATCGGTCGTTAACTGAAGGTCGTCAGCCACTGATTTGTCCATGGTGAGAGATAATGCCTGAATTTTGATATTCCAGCACACTCTTTATATTGTGAATCTCGGAATATTTAATTCCCTAACCATTTTCGTAATCAAACCCCCATGCGTCGACGTGTAACTGTTATTCCGCGTTCAAAGTATGTTAGTTCCCGCCGTGTGACCGTACTGACGTCGGAAATCTTTTAGGATGAATCACCTGAGTACAAATGACCGGTGTGCCAATGCACTGCCCTTTTATGTGCTACCGCCGTCTGCATATGTGCGTATTCATATCGCTATCACATGGCTGTTGTCAACCCAGTGTACTGTGGGTGCTGATGACTACGCTGTTTAGCGCCCGAAAACCTCAAACCACACACACTACTTATGACGGTTGGTGCTCAAACTTCCGATCAGATAGTGTATGATACAGTTAAAAGCAATTGTTTTTGTTTTACTCTGTGTCATATTTTATTATTTTTTAGCTAAATTAAAAGTACTCACCACATTTTATTGTACTTTATTGTGCCCGTGTATCTTTGCAGCTGTGCAGACGCAGGCTGCGTGGGCGTATTCCCTTGACGTAAATCTTCTGGCTTCCGGCTACAACAGGCCAGAAGTAGGGAGTGCTGGCAGTGGCATCTTCCTAGGCCGCAACGGCGCCGTCCGGGCGATCATGCCCAACACCACGACCAGTCGCCTCCTCGTGGGAACTGTGCCGAAAATGCAGCGCTGCCAGGAGACCTTCGCATCGAGGGCTCGCAGCCGCCGTGCCGCTCTGGCTGGTGAAGGCGAAGACGACGATAACAGTGCTGTCGAGCGCACTCCTCTGTCCGCTTTCCACCACATTGTTCGGCAGAGGAAGTTCGGCCACTTGGACATGGACGTCGACGAATCTTTGGTGGACGAATCGGCACCAGCCTTCATTCACCATAAAATGTACGACCAAGCAGACGACGCAGCTGAGGCTGACGACAATTCCGGGCCTCCGTCTGGAGAAATAGAGCCCAAAGTCCCTCCTCATTTTATGGGTCTGCATCAGACGGACCAAGTCGAAGATGATGAGGAAACTAAAGACATATACGAAACGCATGGGATGGCAAGTGAAGACGCAGGAGACAGAGCTGCATTACAGAAAACTGAGGAGGGGGAGGATGCGGAGGAGACTCTGCACAGTAATTCTCCATATGTAGATGAACAGAAAGTAGACATCCCGGAGAAGAAAATACCTGCCAGTACAAGGACTGATCCACCCGATTATAATGAACCATCCACGAACCCAGACCTCTTAAGGCTCTACCAGGATGAACCTGAGGAGCAGTTTCCAGAAGAATTTTTAGAAATAGAAGTCCCAGAAAGCTACGAACGTCCTTTTGAGCCAGAACGTGACCAAGAATACTTCAAGCTTCCAGATAAAGAAGAAATTCTACTCGCGGATGAAGGAAAGAAAGAAAGCCGGGAAGAGTCGGATGAAGAAAACCAGCAGTTGTTGACTGCTGATGACAGCGCTACAGCAGCTGCTGACAATGCCGGCCTGACCGTTTCTGGTGGTGAACATAATGCCACTCAAGAGGAGATAGAAGCTACTGTAAAGAAATTCGAATGGCTGGTGGAAGACAAAGAAGAGCCGCTCCCACGTGACTCTCCCGAACGAAAGGCGGACATTCCGTCTGCACCAAGTGCTGGCAACGAAGGCGAAGAAGTGCCCAGAGAGGAGCATATCGACGATGCTGATGATCTCCTCGCGGATGACCATGGTTTGCATTTGACAGATGATGGAGGGCAAGACGAAGCAGCGCCAAGAGAGGAACACGTCGACGATACGGAGGATATCCTCGCCGACGATCATGGTTTGGCTGAATTACGTGACGATGAAAAGGCAGTAGCTGAAACTGATGCCAGTCCAAAACAGGACGTTGAGGGTGCTGGGGATCAGTCTGAAGCGAAAACACTGACAGACAGTGAACAGCCTGCAGAGTCAGAATGCGAATTTAAGAAACCTGACAAACGCGGAAAACTGAATTGCCATCGCAGAGATCGTTTCAAGCGAAGTAAACGCCCACGGAAGTGCAGGCCGAGACCAGAAGGACAGAAACCGTCTAAAGAGCCCGACGGTGTCGTTACTGATGACAAGCCCGTGGTGGAAACTTCAGAGAATGTCCCCGAGGACGTCGTTGAAGACACCAAAGCGGAAGAGCAGCCAGTAAAATGTGAACCTGAGGTCACCACCAGCGAACCTAAACGTCCCTGTAAAAAAAGAGAGCGTCGTGAGAGTGGCTGTCCAGCATTCAGCGATGGAGTTCTGGACGACGGGAGAGTCAGCAAGAGTACGGCAGGGCTCTTCCTGAAACGGGACTATCTGGAGGTGTACAAAACCTTCACGCTGAGCACAGAATCGCTTATCGAGAATAGTACGGTAGTTCTGTGCGACGGTACCTTCTGCTGCAACTTCACCGTGGTTCTGGAGGTGAACGCTGAACTGAGTCAAGCAAGGTACGCCTACCGGCTTGCAGTCTTCGATGGTGTTCGCTCTTTCGATGGCGTCGCTACTGGTGGTCTACAGGTAAACAGCTTGTCACCTATCTCCGTCATAAGATAAATATCTAAATGTTAAAAAGTCACAATACACTGAGTAATTTCCTATAAAGCTATACGCATTCAGTAGACAGCATCCCATCCTTGCCCTGAGATGTAATAAAACACATGCTCACAATCATAATTTCCAGTGTAATTGCAAGACACACCGTGAGATACAACTTGGTAAAGGCTCTCGAGTACAATCAAAGACTGTGTAACAACCACTCTGGATTTCATCACTCACTGCAGTCTCTCAGTATTGTACAATTGAGAGTACTCCATGTTTTGTAACCCTACGGCGGCTGTATATCAGGCTTTTAGGCTATCCACATTCCGAAAAGATGGTACCTGTACATCCTTCCTATGTTCTCCTAAAAGTCTGTGAGTCTGATTTTGTCTTCGTTCACTGCATGAGGTTGAATTGCTTCGCTATCTTGTTGATTTTTTAAGTAAACTGTCCTCCGACCTGCTTTTCAGGTTCCTAATCATAAGTTATAGTGAGATAATGTTTTCAAGCTGTCGCATGATATGAAATGTGTATGAAAATCTTTTCTTCTTCATAAGCATTTTGATGTAAGCTTCTTGGGGCGAGGAGAGCTTAAGTCTTGACAAGTGATTGAGCGTTAGTTGTTTTAAATCTCCACAGACACGAATTCTGCCAACAGGCTTCCAAAGAAACACTAACGGAAGACGTATTTTCCTTCTTTAATGAAATTTACGCGTTTTGACTGTTAACTAATAATTTTACATAAGCATCATTTCAGGTGTATAGCCTTTTCCAAGTGCAAGCTGACAGGCCACAAATTATCCGGCATGTGTAAATGATCGGTTAGCGTCGTAAAAACATGTATTTCTTCTTATAAACCCGATTGACACTGCGTACTGTGTGTATTTGATATGCACTCGTATTTTGTATAACGACGACTGGCTTATGAGACAAGACATGTATTATCCCCTCACTTTGATATTTCAGCTTTCTGTTAAGAATGGCTGTAAAGCCGAAATCATGATTATGTGAAATAAACGAGTAGCAATTTATAGTCAAATGGCGGGGATTTCTGTACAGAAAGCTGTACATGAGTGTCCCCCAGGAAAGAAAAGTAATTAACCAACGGAGAAGCCCGCAGACTTGTACCACGGCCGCCACTATTCCTAACGCACTGAGACTATCTATTTCAGCTGCGAATGAGTGGCGGAGACGTGAATTGGGTGGGAGCTAAGGAAAGATAAAGTGGCGGTTGGTTTCAGTTGAATTCGTGCTACGTAACTGGTGGCTCATCCGAGCCCGGATTCGAAGAGAGATCAGAATTATTCATATAGGAGAGCAATATCGTCGAAAGGGACGACAGGAAATATTATTTCACTTATCAGTCTCTTAGCTAATTTAATGTGATCCGCCAGGAATCGAGTTCCTCTCCTGCTCCATCCTCATCATCTCAGAGTAGCATCTGCACTCTACGTACTCATTTAATTGGCGGATTTATTCCTATCTCTGTCTTCCCCTACACTTTTTTCCGTCTACAGTTCCCTCGAGTACTGTGGAGGTTACCCCTTGATGCCTTAACTCTCGTTCTGTCATCCTGTCCCTTTTTATTCTCAGTGTTTTTCAAATGTTCCCTTCTTCGCCGTTTCTGCGAAGAACCTCCTCTTCCCTTACCTTATCAAACGGTTCAAATGGCTCTGAACACGATGGGACTTAACTTCTGAGGTCATCAGTCCCCTAGAACTTAGAACTACTTAAACCTAACTAACCAAAGGACATCACACACACTCATGCCCGAGGCAGGATTTGAACCTGCGACCGTAGCGGTCGAGCGGTTCCAGACTCTAGTGCCTAGAACCGCTCGGCCACCCCGGCCGGCTTACCTTATCAGTCTACCTGATTTTCAACATTCTTCTGTAGCACCACACCACAAACCCTTCTATTCCCTTCTGTTCCGGTTTTCCCATTGTCTGTCGTTCACTACCGTAAAATGCTGTGCTCCAAACGTACATTCTCAGAAATTTGTTCCTCACATTAAGGCCTACGTTTGATGCCACTAAACTTCTCTGCCTCACGAATGCTTCACTTGCCTGTGTTAGTCTGCGTCTTATGTCCTCCTCTCTCCATCCACTATGCATTATTTTGCTTCTAAGACAGATCCTTAATTTCGTGTTCCTTACGACCACCGATTCTGACGTTAAGATACGCGGTGTTCTCAGTTGTTCTACTTCTCTTTACTCTTGTCTTTCTCCAGTATACTCTCCATCCATAATCTGTACTAATTGCGCTGTCCATTTCATTCAGTAGATGCTGTAACTCTTCTTAACTTTCGATAATGATAGCAATGTCATCACTGAATCCTCTTATTGACATCCCTCAACCCTAAATTTTAGACCCACTATTGAATATCTCTTTTATTTCTCTCATTGATTTTCGATGCATACATTGAGCAGTAGGGGCGAAAGACTGCATCCTTATCTTACACATTTTTTAATCCGAGCACTTCGTTCTTGGACCAAAACCTTATGGTCCACTGGTCCACTCTCGGCTCTTGTACATTTCAGATTTTCCCGTCTTTCCTCGTAGCTTACTACTATTTTTCTCAGAATTTTGTAAACCTTGTGCCACTATACAGTGTTGTACTCTTGTTCTGATTTTCCCTCAGTCTTGTCCCCATTATCAAGCGCTGTTTCAGAACTGACTCTCTTGTACCTTTATCTTTCCTAAAGCAAAATCTTCATCTAACAAACCCTCAATTCTCTTTTCCATTCTTCTGTATATTATTGTTACCAGCAGCGTGGATGCATGAGATGTTAAGCTGATTGTGCATTAGATTTTATACTTATTTATGATTTTAGAAATTCCATTGTACTGTTATCTGTCCATTCTGCTTTATTTGATCATATTTTATGTCTATGTAGGAAACTAAGGGAATGGAACTTGGAGAAGTTGGAAGAACCAGGGGCAACAGAAAGTTTCAGAGAGACCATTAGGCAACGATTGACTAGAGCACTGCGAAGGTTCAAATGGTTCAAATGGCTCTGAGCACTATTAGACTTAACATCTATGGTCATCAGTGCCCTAGAACTTAGAACTACGTAAACCTAAGGACAGCACACAACACCCAGTCATCACGAGGCAGAGAAAATCCCTGACCCCCACTGCGAAGGAATATAGTAGATAGCGACTGGGAAACTTTAAGAGATTCAATAGTGATGGCAGGAGAGGATCAAATAGGTAAAAAGACATGGCCTAGAAGAAATCATTAGAAAAAACAGGAGGTATTGAATTTAATTATTGAAAGGAGAAAATATAAAAATGCAACAAAGGAAATATAGACGTCTAAAAAGTGAGTTTTCACGGAGTGCAAAATGTCTATGTAGGAATAGCTAGAGGAAAATTTAAGGATTTAGAAGCATATTTCACCAGGCAGTTTATAGATACCACCTACAGGAAAGTTAAAGAAGCCTTGGAGAATAGAGAAGCAGCTGTATGAACAGCAAGACCACAGATGGAAATCAAGTGCTAAGCAAAGGAGAGAAATCTGAAAGGTGGAAGGAATATGTTGCGGTTGTCTACAAGGGAGATGAACTTGAAGGCAACATTAAAGAAATAGAGAAGGGCAAAGAGGGAGATGACGTGGAAGATGTGGTACTACGAGAAATCGAAACAAGGTTCTGGAGTAGAAGACTTTCCGTCAGGACTACTGATAGCCTTGCAGGGCCAGGCATGACAGAACTCCTCCATCTGGGGTGCAACATATATGAGACAGTCGAAACAAATCCATTTCCAAAGAAAGCAATTGTTGACAGGTGTGAAAGCTACCGATGCAAGAATGAAAAAAACGGTAGAAGCCGATCTAGGTGTAATGTAGGAATACCCGAGGCATTACTGACCTACGACTTCTCCTGTAAAACCAATGGCAATTCTGAGAATCAAGGGGCATGAAAAGGAAGCAGTGGTTGAGAAGAGAGTGTCACAGGATTGTAGACTGTTCTCGATATTATTCAGTCTGTACATTGAGCAAACAGTAAACGAAACCAAAGAAAAATCTGGAGTTGGAATTAAAGTTCAGAGAGAAGAAATAACAACCTTGAGGTTCGTCGATGACATTATAATTTTCTCAGAGACAGAAAGGACTCGGAAGAGTAGATGAAGGGAATGCACAGTGTCTTGAAAGGAGCATATAAGACGAACATCGACCAAAGCAAGACAACAATAAAGAAATGAGGTCGAATTAAATCAGGTGATACTGAACGAATTAGACTAGAAAATGAGACACTTAAAGCAGTAGATGAGTTTTACTATTCGGGCAGCAAAAACCTAATGATGGCCGAAGTGGAGAGGATATAAAATGTAGACTGGCAATGGAAAGAAAAGAGTTTCTGTAGAATAGAAATCGTTTAATACGGAATATAGCACGGATTTAAGTGTCGGGATGTCTTTTATGAGGGTATTTACCAGGAATGTAGCCATGTGTGGGGGTGAAACATGAATGATAAATAGTTTAAACAGAAAGAGAATAGAAGCTTGTGAAATGCGGTGTTAGATTGGTAGATCACATAACTGTTGAGGACGTACTGAATAGAAATGGGGAGACATGAAACTTGAGTTAAAGAAGGGATCGGTTGATAACACGTTCTGAGATATCAGGGGATCACCAGTTTAAAAAATGGCTCTGAGCACTATGGGACTCAACTGCTGTGGTCATCAGTCCCCTAGAACTTAGAACTACTTAAACCTAACTAACCTAAGGACATCACACACATCCATGCCCGAGGCAGGATTCGAACCTGCGACCGTAGCAGTCGCACGGTTCCCGACTGCGCGCCTAGAACCGCGAGACCACCGCGGCCGGCATCACCAGTTTAATACCGGACAGAAGTGTGTGGGGTAAAAATTGTAGAGGAAGGCCAACAGATGAATACAGTAAGTGGATTCAGAAGGATGTAAGTTGCAGAATTTATTCGCAGACGAAGATGCTTGCAAGAGACAGAGTGCTGCATCAAAAAAGCTCTTTGGACTGATGTCCACAACAACAACAGCTTCAACATGTGCTGCTTACCGACTTCATTTTCTTCTCCTATTAGTTCACCACACTAGTCTTCCTCCTCATGACTGGCTCGTATGGGCTCTTTCCACCTCTCCGCTTTTTGTTCCGCATTTGCTAGTGGAATTCCCATTGCGCTATTAATGTTATAACCCTTGCTTTTAATTTACCGAAGGTAGTTTTGGCTTTTCTATACGCTGAGTCAGTCCTTCAGACGATCATTTCTTTTCCGATTTATTCACATTTTTCCTGCAACCATTTCGCCTTGGCTTCATATGTATTTCATTCCTAAGTGGTTCCGATGGCTGTATTCCTGTGTCTGTCTCAATTAAATTGTGGTTCCTCCTTCCGTCGATTGATTGAAGAATTTCTTATGTTACTCAAGGTATCTTCGGAATAAGTTTCCTTCTACCTGTTATGACGCATCGTGTTATGAACATCAACTAAGAACGCTACATGTGGTGACATGCATATAGGCGGCCGCACAAGGCCCGGAACAAAGAATGAGTCTAAATGTCATTAATGAAAATGAATCAGGTGACTGATTCGAAGCTTTCAATGAGGATCAAGTGACTGATTCGAACCTTTCAATGAGTATCAAACATATTACTTTTAAAACTGTGTGCCCGACCGAGACTCGAACTCGGGACCTTTGCCTTTCGCGGCAAGTGCTCTACCATCTGAGCTACCGAAGCACGACTCACGCCCGGTACTCACAGCTTTACTTCTGCCAGTATCTCGTCTCCTACCTTCCAAACTTTACAAAAGCTCTCCTGCGAACCTTGCACAACTAGCACTCCTGAAAGAAAGGATATAGCGGAGACATGGCTTAGCCACAGCCTGAGGAATGTTTCCAGAATGAGATTTTCACTATGCAGCGGAGTGTGCGCTGATATGAAACTTCCTGGCAGATTAAAACTGTGTGCCCGACCGAGACTCGAACTCGGAACCTTTGCCTTTCGCGGGCAAGTGCTCTACCATCTGAGCTACCGAAGTACGACTCACGCCCGGTACTCACAGCTTTATTTCTGTCAGTATCGGTCGGGCACACAGTTTTAATCTGCCAGAAAGTTTCATATCAGCGCATACTCCGCTGCAGAGTGAAAATCTCATTCTGGAAACATTCCTCAGGCTGTGCCTAAGCCATGTCTCCGCTATATCCTTTCTTTCAGGAGTGCTAGTTCTGCAAGTTTCGTAGGAGAGCTTCTGTAAAGTTTGGAAGGTAGGAGACGAGATACTGGCAGAAGTACAGCTCTGAGTACCGGGCGTGAGTCGTGCTTCGGTAGCTCAGATGGTAGAGCACTTGCCCACGAAAGGCAAAGGTCCCGAGTTCGAGTCTCGGTCGGGCACACAGTTTTAATCTGCCAGGAAGTTTCATATCAGCGCACACTCCGCTGCAGAGTGAAAATCTCATTCTGG
This sequence comes from Schistocerca americana, assembly GCF_021461395.2. Lineage (NCBI taxonomy): Eukaryota > Metazoa > Arthropoda > Insecta > Orthoptera > Acrididae > Schistocerca > Schistocerca americana. The sequence goes on along the minus strand of NC_060123.1, from coordinate 396,441,060 downwards.
AAACATTCCCCAGGCTGTGGCTAAGCCATGTCTCCGCTATATCCTTTCTTCCAGGAGTGCTAGTTCTGCAAGGTTCGCAGGAGAGCGTCTGTAAGGTTCGGAAGGTAGGAGACGAGATACCGGCAGAAGTAAGGCTGTGAGGACCCGGCGTGAGTCGTGCTTCGGTAGCTCAGATGGTAGAGCACTTGCCCGCGAAAGGCAAAGGTCCCGAGTTTGGGTCTCGGTCGGGCACACAGTTTTATTCTGCCAGGAAATTTCATATCAGCGCACACTCCGCTGCAGAGTGAAAATCTCATTCTGGATATCACTTTTACTTCGAGGTATCCAAAGATTCAACCTCGGATTAAAGTGCCAAAATAATTACAGAAACGATGTAAGCCCTGTAATAATAATTTTCTACATACAGAGGAACTGAAATCTGTAAACAGATTTCGGCTGCCGTCATTTTGTGAGGAATTAGAAAATTGTTCATTATGGCGGTGATCATTAAAAAGTTTCTGTTCTAAAAGGAGCATCTTCTTTGTCTTGAGGCCCGCAAAAACGCATAGAAGCCCGCCGACCCAACGACCGAGGCTACGTCATGTTCGGAAACTTGTGGTGCGAAAAGAAAGCGGCCAGTTCTATGGCCCAGCTGGCGACAACTTTCCGCTTGACCAACTAGCAAGTTGGCACCAGAATACGTTTTTTAGCCGTGGGCACACTAGTGTGAGCTGCCGGCCATCCAAAAACAAATCCCTGAATTTCATCGCTCCAGCCCGTTCTACAACTTCTTCTTGGAAAGTCCACCAGCTGCCGTCTCGCCAACTGCGTCGTATCCGTAGGTACGCTCCGCCACGCTGCGGTAAAGTGTAATGGTTTGCGATACCACGGGAGAGCAGCAACGCGTTAAGGTCCACTGAAACCTACCAACCATTTTTCGTTCCTGAAACCTAGTTTTCGTTGTTCAGTATTCTCTCTCTGAGTTGTTCTGGAGTTAAACTAGTGTAGTTATAGTTCCATACTCTCTCTCTATACGTCGTTCAGTGAATCTGTGTGTGTTAGTGGAGGCTGCTCTCAGTTAAAGTATGTTGTTCTGTGGTAATTTCAGAATGTATCTTTTGGTGTGTTACTAAATCTCTTATTTTTGTTGCGATTTCTACCACCTTTCTCCCAGTATCCATTCAAATCAGTGGCTCCTTGTAAGTACGGTCGTAATCCGTGCCTCCTCACGGTCTGTTGCTAGATAGAATAATAACATGACATATAATAACACTAGATCCCCATAGCCAATCAATACTTATTTCGCCCGCTATCTGGGTCAAGCTGTTTCCATTTAGCCATCCTATTACACGAAAACTGTGGCAACCAGTTTAGGTGAGGTAGCCCACAATACCTGATTGTCAAATATCAGTGATTGCCCTTTTTACAGTCGTTCATTTCTCTTCAACTGAACTGCCTACTGTGATATTCCTAATCGCGATATCCACATCCGTAGCGAATTGGAAACGTGTCTCAACACTTCACATTAATTCAATACCCCACATCCTCCCACATTATTTATTCTCTCTAACTCATTAGTCTACTCTTCATCATTACTAAATTGTGATTTGAGTGTATCTGCTCCTGAGTACATCTTACAATCTGATATCTGTTTTCGGAATCTCTGTCTAGCCGCAATGGAACCCTGCTGATATGTTCTCGCGTCTGTGAGCCTTTTCCAAGTTTATATCCTCTTCCTGTGATTTTTGAACAGTGTAATCTCAATTATGCTCTAAAATGTACTGCAGAACTCAATAAGTCTTTCTCCTCTCTCATTCCTACGGGCAACGCTATGTTCTCCAGTAACCGCGCAGGGTTGTGATAAGAGAGCGACGATGACAGGCGCCTCGCCTAATGAATCACCGTGTTTTTGTTCACGGGCAGGTGAATATAGGAGTAACAGGCACGAGACATACATGTTGCAGCTCCGTATCAGAAATGTTACGTTCTTGGAAGTTGACGGTGGGAGGGGATGGGTTGGCAGCAGGTTATAGTTGTCCCATATCTCAGCGCCTGGCTGGAAAGGTAGAAATGAAGCACGAGCTCCGATTGTCGCAGCACCATTTGCTGCTTTAGCTTGGCTTGTGACTCCTGTCTTTCAAGCTGGCTGTAGCTGTTGTTTTGCATATTGTTTCTGTTGCTGTTGATGTTTTTGCTATTGCTGCCTTAGTTGCTGCTTCCAAACTTGAAGAAACTCGGGAGCCATGTATGCATTCACTGAACATGCATGGTGCTCAAATTACCTGTCGTTGAAATGTGGCTTCAGTCTTCGTCACAGCTTTTGTAGACATTGTATACTTTCCGTGTACCAGCGTTCAAAGTTTTTATTAACACACAGTTTAACAACCACGAAACGAGCTGCAATTCATAACAGCCTGACCGAGCTGGGTCAGCGTGAGCGGACAAACTTCACTGTAGAAGAGTGATAAAAGATAGTCCATAAAGCCTCGCAATAGTTTTCATTTGTTTACTTGTTATTTTAACGTGGAAATATTAGGGCATATCGCCATCTCTTATATTCTCTGGCGCGTGGTGACAGTATTCTCTGCCCAGCTGAGATGCTATCTGACGATACCCTCAAATCTGACTCCGTTTTCAGAAATGGTGTTGGGATACCGTCGAGCAGAACAGAAGGCTCCTGTTCGCGGAATTCTGAACTTTTTGATTTTCGATTGGATACTAGTTAAGACAAACATAATTCCTCTGGACGATCAGACTATTTATGTCTTTAGGTCTTTCACTTAATTAATGCTGGAGGTCTTCGGCATACTTACAGAAGGACAAAATCGACGAAATATCATCGACATACAAGGAAAACAAAAGTTGGCCTAAGACTCACTCCAGCGGCACTCCTGAGAGAACAGGATTCTAGGACGATTTTTCATCCACACAGGCGACGACACACTGCTGTTCGTTTTTCAGGTAGCTTAGCATACAATCTTAAAATTCAGTAGACACATTTTTCTGACCGGTGTGTCAAAGCTGACACTATCAAATCTTTCCTGAAGTCTAGTAGTGTCAATATTGTTACATTACAGTTGCACAGGGCATGTTTCAGATCATCAGTTACCCCAATTTGTGCAGTGCTCGTGATGTGGTGTTTACGGAAACCGGACTCATATAATCATATAGGTTGCATTCGCGCAGGTGTTGCGTCGTGAACAATATACTCCAACAATACATTTCGACCCTGCGCGTCACGGTTCTGACCTCCATTGTAGAGGCTTCAAAAAATGGGTGAAATATGACTAAGGGGAAGTGAGACGACCTTCCTACCGTGCGACACATCCGCGGTGGTGTTGTGCAGAATTTTGGTGAAATCTGGTGCAAAGTGAGATCGTTAACCCTTCTGACACGAGAAATGAAATTCTGGGTTCCGGCCATTTTTTGGCTTTTGTTCACATTTGCTGTCTGAAGCTTCGTCGAGGCCGAGAGAGGCGTCGCAGGGGCCCACACTACTGCACCATCACAGAGGAAGGCTTTAGGCTTCTTTGAACCAAATTTCATATCTCTGCGTCGTAATGGGAGACAGTTACGGAATTTTGAAAAACTTATCCTTGCATTGTGTTACGCAGTGTAGTTTTTCCTGTTCCATGCTGTGTGTGTGTGCGTGTGTGTGTGTGTGTTTTCTCCTTGTAATGTTTTAATCAACTTACTTCAGAATACTCTTTGCCCACAACTACATGCTATTGAAAACATAATGAAAACATAGTTCCTCAAGCATAAAACTGTACTGTTGGTTAAAATTTGTTATTAAGGTCTGGAACTTCTTTTTAATTAAGAATTTATCTTCCTATTGCGTTCAGTAACGAAGACAGGGAGGAATTATTTTGGTCTTAGAAAAATAAGGCCACTGTCAAAATAATTACAGTACACGAACCACTCCTGCAAACAGGAAAAGAAATCTTTATTGTATTTGAAATGGACAAATTATGTAATCATACTAGTTGCGTTTGAATCAATTTCACTTGCACCCAACCAGTACTGTGCTGCCTTCCGACCTACGAAGTCTGCATTTCCCATAAGTTTTCGCATAGCCAGGCTTATGATCTTATTTTTTAATTCGAAACACGCCTACAACACTTGCTGAAGGAGGCGCGTCCTCCGTACAGTGCACAGATGAGGCTTCGTAGCTCACCTCCGCTACTAGGTGTTAACATTCGCGAGATTTTAAAAGATCAGATTTTTAGTGCACGCTTATGGAGGGGGGGAGAGGTTGGGGGTCGGCTCTGTAGGACATTTTCACTTAGGTGAACGGCGTACCTGAGCGCAACCTTATTTTCTACAGACATCACTATCGACTATTTTCTGCCGGGTCTCACTTCTTCGACGATTTCGCGGTGAATAGCACGAATAAAATAAACAGAAAGTGCTGGGAAGCTAAGGCAAAATGCCAGCATGAAAAATGTGCAGAAATCAAAAACGAAATAATCGAGGAAGGGCTGACTCAGCATATAGAAAAGCCAAAACAACCTTCGGTGAAATTTAAAGCAGCGGCAGTGGCATTAGGTGTGCAATAGGAATTTCATAGTTGAATCAGAGGAGAGAGCAGATAGCTGGAAAGACTACTTTTAAGCCCTCCATCAGGGGGAGGACCTGGTCTGATGACGTGATGAAACAGGAGGGAATTTCTAAAATCATTGGGGGCAGTGGCAACAAAACGACTGTTCCCGTTGGTGTGTAGACTGTTTGAGACTGGCATTATACTTGCAGACTTTTGGGAAAAAATGGGAAAATTGCAAGAATCAACAAGTGTGAGAATTACAGAACAAACGGTTTGACAGCTCACTCACTATCATCCAGATATTAAAAAGTAGGAGACTGCAACGGGCTGAACACGTGGCCAGAATGGAAAACAACAGAGTCACCAAGAAAGCATTTGAAGGAAGGAACTCTCCAAGCAACAAGACCATTGAGCCGAACTCGTACGAGGCGGAAAGATGACATAGAGAAGGTCATCGCAGCATTAGGAATTTCTGCAAGGTGGAGAGGCTGCGAATGACAGAAGGCGGTGGAAGCAGATCGTTGATGCAGCGCGTGGTCTACAGGGACTATGATAGCTGAGAAGAGAGAGAGAGAGAGAAACATGGACGGCGGGGAAACCGGAACTGGAGGGAATCGAAGCATATGAGATGTGATGCTACAGAAGAATGTTTAAAATTAGGAGGACGGATAAGGTGAGGAACGAGGAGGTGCTCAGCAGAATCGGCAAAGAGAGGAGTATATGGAAAACACAGACAGAAAGAAGGTACAGGATTATAGGACATCTGTTAAGACATCAGTAAATAACTTCCATTGTACTAGATGGACTTGTAGAGTGTAGAAACTGTAGAGGAAAACTGAGATCGGAATACACCTAGCAAAAAATTCAGGACGTAGATTGTTAGTGCTACCTTGAGATAAAAATCTGGCAATGAAAAGTAATTCGTGGCGGGCTGCATCAAACCAGTTCAAAGACCGATGACTTAAAAAAAAGAAAAAAATAGTTACAGCTGTCAAAGGACCTGTTTATTCGAGCAGCGACTTCCGCACTGTCTCTAACACCACTACTCGTTGAGAATAAATAATGGTTTCCACATTTCCATCGAAAACCCGATGCACATGAATTCTGACAGCGAAAGAAATTCCTTCCACCATGCTTACGACTCCGTCCCTCTGCTCTCCTGTTCGTCGAAACTACGAAATACTTTGGGTTAACACTAGATATTAAACTCCGCTGGTCCTATATTACAAAAAGTTATGATCGCGTTCTGTATGTCGTACTCGTTCCTAAGTGGCACCTCACGGTGAGCAGACTGGACTTATTTAGTCTCCCAAAATATTGCTGTTGTGATGTTCTCCTCTGCAGATACACTTCTCGACTGTTCTATTCATTCAGCCACCCATGTTATGTTCCCTTTTCAAAACTCCCTTGATATCGCATACAAGGCAAACTCAGCTTCCTAGTTACCTCTTAGAGTTCGCTTTCGTATTCTGCTGGGAAAACTTCATGTCGAGTTACCAGCTACGTTTCAAAGAGAAGACAGACTTTCTTCCTGCCCCCTCCCTCCCATTCTCTCACCCACAGGCAGTCCCCTCACTCCTCCCGTGCAAAGCACTGTATCAATCTTCGAGTTAACTCGCACCCCTGCAGGAGAACACTCGACCATCCACTACACGTTTATGGAGCTCCGGAGCAGCGTGAGGACAACACCTTTATCTACACAAGCGGCTCTGAGGACGACCATTTAGGATGGCTCTTATAAAACGTTTTTCAGTAAAATGCGTAATATTTCTGGAGGTACTTCTCGGTTTTGTTTCATTCTGTGTAAAAATAAGGAACGCCGGACATTTGCCACGCCGGACATTTGCCACACTTGCCCCTTCGCCAGGTAGCGATCCCTCAGGTAAGGGACGCCCTTCCACGTACTTCTTCTGTCCGCTTTCAAACCGCCGTCTCCACACATACTCGATACAACCGGTACGTAAGGGACCTTCTTCTTCGACATCTTGGCGAAATACAGAGCTTCTTTTCCGAAATCGAAATATTTATATCTTTTGGGAAACGAAAGCAATTCCGACTATTATGTCAGTATGTAATTAGTTCTGCCAAGTATAATTATAGATCCCTCTGTCTGTGCGGTAGCTTCCTTTCACGCTTACTGATTGCGATAGAAACAGTCCATCGCCAAGGGAGCAACAAGAAAGGAGCGTTGTAAACACATTGCGAACGTACGCTAATCATTTCTTTTTGATCGCTGCATTTGTTCCTACTTTAATTACTACAACTGCATGGCCAGAAAACAATAAGGAAAGAAGATATGGGTATTTCAATGTTTGAAAAGAAGAACGACGTACTCCATATTAATTTACTCTCTAAAATCCGATATCCCTTGCGGCGAAACATTAATTAATAAAGTGTAGCGGCACAATGTTCAAAACATGACTGAAAGTACATTCATAAACGGAGATAAGAACATCTAAGATTGACATGTCATGTAAAGTTGACGTACAATTTTAAAATGTTAGAAATAAAGAAATGAAGTAATACAGAATGCTATGCTTGTACCATACGTTGTTGTTCTACACTGTTTAGCTCTGGTATTTACAGGGTCACAGACAATGCATGCTAGGTTTTGGAGGCAAAAGCCGTAATTGTAATGATCTCCACTACAACAGAAACAAGAAGCACAACTTAAGGAAAAATAGTGTAATGTGTGTTCCAGCTCACAAGCGACATTGAAGTAGGTAGTTCCTGTGACTTAGTATGGACAGAGGTTATATTCGACAGCCGGAATAAATTAATAACTGGCTCCTTTTACCAACCTCCGGTCTCAGATGAAACAGTTGCTGAACATTTCAAAGAAAACTCGAGTCTCATCGCAAATAGGTACCCTACTCATACAATTATAGTTGGCAGTGACTTCAATCTACCTTCCGTATGTTGACAAAAATAAATTTTCAGACCCTACTGTAGATAGAAAACAACTTCCATAATTGTTCTAAAAGCTTTTTATAAAATTATTTTGAGCAGTTAGTTGACGAGGCCATTCAAATTGTAAATGATTACGAAAACACACTTGACCTCTTAGCCACAAATAATCGTGAGCATCACGACGGGTACAGGAATTAGTGAACACATAGTCGTAGCGAGGCTCAATTCCGTAACAAAGAAATTCACCAAAACTTAACGCGAAATATACATCATTATAAAAGCAACTATAAATGCTGTTGACGTCTTTCTAAGAGAAGGTCTCCAATTCTTCCAAACTATGTAAGTGAAGACCATATGTGGCTTCAGTTCAAAGAAACAGTATCAACAGCACTCGAGAGATTCATACCAAATAAATTAATATCAGACGGAACTGATCCCCCATGGTACACAAAACATGATAGGAAGCTGCTGCAGGAGCACCGAAAAAGGCACGTATAATATAGATATTCTGGTCCTGTGTTAAGGAAACCAGCGGAAACGCTCAGTAAGTACCCTTACTGCGGGTCGAGCGGCGAGTGAGGAGAAGGAGGATGAGCAGGAGGAGGGGGAGACAAGAGACCCAACCCTTCTGAGCAGGTAAAATCGTGGAAAATGTCCGCCGTGGCAAATGTCCGCACACCAAAATAAGCTTCTTGTAGTTTGGCCTTTCGAGTAGAAGGGGAAAGGCTGCTTTAGTGCTTTGAGACTGAAACCCATAAACTTCACAATGTACTTTGTTTGAATGATGAAGTAGTCTGTTGCCTAATGTTGCACGGTTGTTTACATCTATTTCCGTAACTGAATGCGTTCTGATTTCACAGACCACATTGCTCAAGTGACATGAAGCAGTCACTGAGTACAAGGCAGATAAAGGGCAGAGCGAGCCGTACCGTTTCTTTTCCATGAGAGAATGCGGTCCGCTCCATAGCATTTTACTTTAGAAAGAAGGAAGAAATTAAAACACTCACAGTATTTCCGTATTCAGTTCCTTTACAAGAGATGATAGCCATTGCCTCACAAAAGAAGTACAACACCCAGATGAGGTGGTGGAAACGAGATGAAACTTCACGTATTGAGAGGATATTTGGTGTTATTTCAGTAATTACAGTGATTACACTATCGAGTCACATTCACAGAGAACTTGACAATGTCTGCCCCCATATCAGTGTGTCGTTGCTCACCCTCTGGAACAGATATAGCAGTGATTCAGTTGGGAAGGATGTTTTAACCCCATTGTATAATTTCCTAAAGCAAGCTGGCTCACAATTGTTATAACTGATAGCGTCCAGACACTGTGACTGGAATGGAATTGACGTCCGGGATGGTCCGACACGTGATCTGTCAGAGTACAACCTGAGGTTCTTGCTGGCCACTGGAGCACATCAACGTCACGTAGACAGTCCATAGAGATATGTGCCGTGCGTGGATGAGCATTGTCCTAATGAAAAATGTACTGCGATAACATCCATTGAAAGTAACACGTTAAGACGCAGGATGCACATTTCGTATCGTTGTGCCATCAAGCCGAAATATGAAGTCATGCACCACGTCTCTTCACACCATGACGCCAGGAGTAGCTTTGTTGTGTCTCTCACCAAATTGCAGAAATAGGACTTCTCCCCAAGTCGCCACCGTACTTATCGACGATGGTCTTCCACGGTATTGCAGAACGACCATCCTTCTACCTACAGAATGCGCAGCCTTTCGTGTTAAGGTGTTAAACGTAGCCTGTCAAGCTCCATCACGTCTCCCACCTCGCCATGACACAGAGTGTTGCAGGCTGTTCGTTGCTTGTTCTAGGGTGGCAGCCACACGTGTAAAGTAGTTACAATGTGCTTGGTGCACAATACGGCTATCCTCCCTTGTGGTAGTCAGTGTGGTCAACCACGACTTGACGACGAGTATGCCTGGCCTGAAGCCCAACACCCGGCCACTGTCACATCTGAATGCTGCAAAAACCAGGATGTTGCACGATTCGACCAACCGGCCAAATATAGACCCACAATGAGGCCTTTTTGTACCTCTATCTTATGCTGATTCCGCTGTCTCTCACGAGTAGGCGGACCCTCCGTGTCGTTCACAATGATCACTCAACACCTGACCCAGCTAGCGTCCCTTATATATGCTACTAGGCCTGGAAGCAATACTGAACGGTAAGAACGCTAATGTAGTGTCTGTGTGACCATCTTTATAGCGATGGATGCGGGACTCGGCTGTTCGATGATGATGTCAAATTAAAAACCTTTCAGCCGTCAATTTCCAACCTTATTTTATTAGGCAAGCAGTTTCGGCGTTTTATTACGCCATCTTCATGCCCTATGTACTGACACCAATGGTACGAGTATGAAATAAGTATCCAAAAAAGGGGGCGTGGGGCAAGTCTTACATACATGGTAATATGTAATATTATAACAATAACAATATCAACTAGTATAGGAAATTACATATAGTTACGGGTAAATTAAGGAATAAAGTAACATAAGAGAACGGTGCACACCATAGGAACTTAAACTAGTGAGCAAAGTATATACATCAGCTAATCGTAAGAAAGGAATCTACGAAATGTAGGTCAATATTTCACGTTACGCATAGAGAATCACGGTATAAAGCTAAGGCAATTCCCGTGAAACAACTGGAAGAAAATAATGTAGTCATGTACTGAGGCGTCCAGACTGAATACAAAACGTTTAATTACATGCTGTCATATACTAGTAAAACTTATACCACTTCCAGAATGAAGTTTTCACTCTGCAATGGTGGAGGTAAGGCTATGAGGACGGGCCGTGAGTCCGCAGCTCGTGGTCGTGCGGTAGCGTTCTCGCTTCCCGCGCCCGGTTTCCCGGGTTCGATTCCCGGCGGGGTCAGGGAGTTTCTCTGCCTCGTGATGACTGGGTGTTGTTTGATGTCCTTAGGTTAGTTAGGTTTAAGTAGTTCTAAGTTCTAGGGGACTGATGACCATAGATGTTAAGTCCCATAATGCTCAGAGCCATTTGAACGGGCCGTGAGTCGTGCTTGGGTAGCTCAGATACCTGCGAAAGGCAAAGGTCCCAAGTTCGAGTCTCGGTCCAGCACACGGTTTTGACCTGCCAGGAAAGTTTCTGATGCCACTTACTGGAGGACAGCCGCATCATTATCTGTATCATCATTAAGTAGTAATAATCAATAAAAGGAGAATAAAACTTCATCAGTGCAATTCATCGATCACAACTCATGAGATGCAACAATTTAATAAAACATTTCTAGTGAGTCAAACTATGAATCTAATGCAAGACACCGTAACGAATTTACACTAAGCGTTAACTATTGAAATCTGGAAGAGATAAAACCACGTTATCACGAATGTGATAAGTTTGCCAGTAACAGGCGTGTGGCAAGGTGAGATACTACAGCATAAGTTATGGAATAAGCATAAAAGCGCTACGGTGCATACGCAGTATATCAGAAAGACACAATTACAATCAGAACAACCAAATGCGTTTGCCTCTACATGTCATGAAGCACTTAAACAAGGGAAGAGAAAAGATAGTATGATATACGACAGAACACCACTAGAGCACATGTGTCGGAGTATAATGAGATTGAAAATTGACGGCTAAAAGGTGTTTAATTTGACTTCTTCTAATGCAGTATGGTGGCAGTTCTACCTGTTACAGACAAATGCAGTTCTAACCATTTACCTACACGCTGTTGCTGTGTATGTGTATGTAGGAAGAGCCACAGGTGCTTCACTTTTTGTGTCAGGTAGTGTATAATTTGGATATTTTTCATATGACGTGACTGGAAGTAAACTCCCATTTGCCCAACATACGTTCATAATTCGCCGATGTCTAAATTGACTTACACAAAAATTCCACATTAGTTTTTCTTTAACTTGGTAATTTAATGGGAAAATTACTCATTCCCTAATAGGAGTTAAGGAACTACATACAAGAATTGATGCAAAGATGAAAACAAAAGAAATTATTCTAGAAGTTTGGTGGAGGTTCATAAGTGAAACTTAAGTTGAGGGCAAATTGCTCTTTCCTAATTCTTAGAAAATCATTGCTGTAGAAGAAGACAATCGGATCCTGATAAATCAACAAATAAAAGAAGCGCTAAGGTTGATGCATGGAATCAAACACCGGTTGGAAAGGGTCTGCGCGGGCATAGGCAGTTGTGAGGAGGCAAGAATGAAACAACATGAAATCCAACAAATCAGTAGCACGTATTTTCTTTGACGACCTTTAAGCATAAGTAGTTTCCTGAATGAAAACTGAAATAATGTGCGACAAAAATATTCAAATTAATTCAAGTGGCTTTCGAATAATCCTAGAAATTACCAACAAAATTACTTGCAGTTTAATACTAGTACAATTAGAGTAATTTTTTTTTTACCAGAATTCATTTGACTGAAAAATTTCTTAAGACAGATCCTGTACAGTGGTGTAAACACAAATTAAAATTTTTAAAAGGATAGTTATTAAATTGAATATTGTAATTGATCCAACTAAGGGCGGCAACAAGTTCGTGTTGTACAACAACAAATAATTTTCCCAATAAGGATCAACGTAATTAGTACTTCGGGTTGTGAACCAAGTACTGTTTTCAAAGCATAGGTACTTATCAAGGATTAATAACATTTAAGGACAATGTGATCTTCTCGTCATATTGGCCTCGTGAACAATGTATGTGTTATGTTTAAGAACGATGTTATTAACGAAATTAGAATTATATTAATACCTTCATCTGAAGGTATTAATATAATTCTAATTTCGTTCTAGAGAGCTGCAGGTCATCGTTGGTGTCTGTTCTTTCGGACATGTCCGAAAGAACAGACACCATATCCATATAAGTACGATGTTATTAAAGTTAATACAGTAATATCAGTAATTCACTTCAAAGTAGTGAAGGTATTTGTTAATGAGATACTTCCGAACAAAGTGTTAGAGATAAAAGAAAATATGTTTATGCGACGTTTGGTTTTTTTCCCAGTGTGGTGGCCTAGGGGTACGCGTTCCCACTATCACATTGACCCCAAAGTACAGAAGGCGCAAATTTGTGCAGTAGAACCAAAGTAGGAGGTTTCGCGAAGAATTAATGACCGTGGTGTGAGATGTACCTCCGTTGTCGGCAGAGAGTGATTTAGTTGTCGTCTTTTAGATCAGTGTTAGATTTATAACGCCAAACATTTTGTTCTTTATCACACGACACTGTATGTCCGGCGACACACATTCTCTAAACGTATTGCGTGCTCAGATCCTCTCAGTGCCATCCAGAGGCTCTGCGTAGTCTGCAATTAGTACAGCGGAACCAAGATTGCCTTCAGTCGTACACTGATGCTGATCCAACGTGTCGTTGTATGGAGTCCAGAAGAAGGAATGAGGCGGCTTCTGCTAAGGCTGCATCTCTGCTTAGGGGCATTCAACTATTCTGTCCCACCGAATGATATCAGCGTTGTTATGAGTAGGCACATTCCACATCTTTATGAGGAACATTGGTCGTCTCTTCATCGGCACAATCTCGAACTCGGGGAGATCAAACCCCTCCCTACAACTTGAGCAACTTCCTCTCGTCCATCTCGTCGCGAGGAGAGAATTCCAACTGGGCTACGTTTCGAGGACTGCCTTCTCAACCTTCGCCATCAGTTGGAGGATTCCGCACCACTTGTCGCCAACTATAACGAACAGCTGACGGTGCGCGACTTTCTAAACCTATATCTTTGCTTTAAGCCCTTATATTGTAATGTGATTTTGTAATCTGAACTAGCCGATGTACTAACATATGCAGGCACAGGCTGTAGACGTCATTCTACTCTTTAATCGCAGTAGCAACGTGGCGAGGGTAATTTAATTTTTGATCGTGGACTCCTTTGGTCATAAAGATGTTTAACAAGCTGCCTGTTATTCGGTTGGGTCGTTCTAAATTTTCATTTCTTCTGCAATGCGTTTGTCGCTTTTTAACTACTTTTCGAGGGTACTTGCCATTGGTCTTTATAGTTTTATTCACCTGGTAATGCCTTTTAGCTTCCTCTGTATAAATTAACTCCAAGCACCACGGAGTACTGTACTCAGAAAACAGAGGTATGATTTGGGCGCTTCTGAGCTCCAGTTATTTTGGGTTGAAAGCTACAGAAAGGACTGCTGCGTCTCCCACATTTGTTAACCTTGGGGGATGGAATAAATCTGAGCTCTATTAGACTGTACTGACGTGCATAGTGTTTCATACTGAAGACAATTATCTCTCAGACGACTCGTTGGGAGACCCATGTTTACTCGAATATCTTTGCTTCCTTTGTGACTTACTGTGAACAATTTCAGTTTTCCCTGTCAATAGGGATTATTTCGATGAAGCATAGAATGTGTCGTCGTCGTGGCCCTCAGTCCTTACCTGCAATAACGCAAAACTGTTCCTTACCTTTTTTACTGTTACTGGATCGCCATCTGACTGCTGCATCGAACTGGGACATGAATATACTTACTCTGTTTTACTATACTCTATTAGCTACTGGTGGGCTGTCATAATAAGTGGCTGTATTTATTACCAAACCTGACGTTATTTTTTAATAACAAAGCTGATGTTATTCTTTAATTAATTTGACTGAAGTTAATTAATTCAAAGTGAAACTTTTTCTTGACAACAACAAAATTTTGCAAAGTTTTACGTTGATGGTTTTGGGATGGATTATAATCAGTAATGCAATATTACTGGCAAAAATGAATTATATTCTGAATGAAATGATTTTACAAACGTTCAAGTGGGTCTTACTTTTCACAATATCCTTACAGCTCGCATTGCGCAAACATACTTTCAGCAGTCTTGAGTTTCTCAAAAAAATAATTCAATAATATTAGTTCCTCTTATGATAATAGTTAGCTGATGTCTCTGTACATCCGTTTATAATCTGTTGTAAATCATAGCTAGTGGCTGGCAGGCACACCGCTCCTCTCAACCTCTCGCTTCAGACCCGCTACCGACTCGCTTCATTTCTCGTTTACTACTGACTTCCTACGAACGCTAAAGTGCGGGCTCTCCCTCGAGCAATACTTTCTGGTGCAGACAATCGCTGCTACCATTACAAAAAGTATCAATGCGCGGTCTTTCCAGCTCTTTTCTTAAAATGTATCCATACGCGGTTTCTCCTGCCCTTTTTAAAATTATATCAATGTGCGGTCTCTCCCGCCGACAAGACTTTGTTGCAGACATTCCCTGCTACCACAGTTATCTCCATAATGACAAATATTAATTATTCCTACTTAATCCTATAAATAAAATACAAACATCTTTCAAAAATTGTGGTTTGTAAATAGAGAATAGAAATATACACGCCTTACAAGGTCTTTATACCCTTTAAGTTCATTAAGAAATCAACAAGACTCCCTGAAGATATTTAAATTTTGTCATTAACAGAGAAACTAACCGTAGAAGCAAAGTTGAAGGACATTCAAAACCTGTTGCGCTTCCTTCCTAATACAGTAAAAGGCTGGTATGAAGAACTTCTAGACATAGTAAATAGTGTAGAAGCTACCGATCCTGAACAAGAACTATAATGGCCATGAACGTATATTTTTTGTTAATGTACGGTTTAACTGGATAATAAAATAATAAAAGAAATTTTCAACTGGATTCTCGTGATATTTTGCAGATGTATCATGGTTTGATGGAGGAAGGGCGTAAGCCATTCATCATATTTTGGATAATATATCACAAATGGAAGAAATATCTTCAGTTTAAGGAATGATTCTGTATGTTAAAAGTATGGTCTATGACAGAACTGTTACATCATTGAAATATAACTGTTTTTCAATAAGACATAATCATGCAAATCTTCAGCTCACTTTTGCCGGAAATGCACTTCCCCTACTTACGCCCATAGTCCAACAGACTCCTCAAATATGATGTCCCCTGCGTAATAGCACTTCTTATCAATATCTACTACTCAGTTGCCTGCATAGCATAAATGTACAAGGCTCAGAATAAACTGCTCTGCCCAGGTGTGCGGCGTGATTCCCTGCTCTCGAGACGACATGGATTCGTGCGGCATGTTGACGCTACCCGACGAGGCCGCACACGCGACGGTGTTCCGGACCATCAGCATCAGCGGCGTCTTCAGCACCAACCACACGCTGGTGATGGCCAACACGCTGCTGCCGGGGCTGGCGCCGCTCCCGGCCGACAGGTTCAACATGACCACCGCGCCGGCGGGGGAGAAGCTCAAGCGGTTCACGCTCAAGACTACTGCCGCCGTCATGGAGGAGGGCGTCCCGCTCTTCACGTTCGCCATATACTCGAGAGTCTACAAAAGAGACGGCGAGCCGGCGACCACACCACAAGAGACCTTAGTCGACTCTGACAACTGTTAGTGCTCTGAGAAATTTCGCGACTCCGTATCTGTTATGTGCTATTAAACTGAATGTCTGTACTGTGGCAACAAAGAATAAAATGTTGAATGAGGTTTCCTGTAACCCGGCTCTCTACCCACTGATCAATCGCGTGATGCAAATCCAGCGACAAGTGGTACCAGCTAACATTCCACTTTGAAAACTAAATGTAAATTCCTGAGCTTGAATACAGACAACAGAGAATAGGCAATTAATTTAGCCAACAAATCAACGTTGGATTATAGGTCGTTGGAGTATATCAGTAACTCACCCAAAGTTCATGTCAAGTAACGTTCAACGATCTCGAAGAATACACAAATATAAAAATGTATGTATGTTCCACGTCTCCTCCTAAACCACTACACTGATTTCAACCAAACATGCTACATATATCAGTTACTGTCTGTAAAGAGTCGCTGTAGGGGTAAGAACCACCTACCTACCAAAGGGGTGCATGTGAAATGGAAGTGTACTCAATGACGTGCAAACACCCAGACTCCATTCGTCCAGTATTTGGAAATGAGTGCACTTAGTGACTTGCAACAAACTTTATATATCATTTAAAACCTTTAAGCAACTTTTTCTCGCTCAGAACTCTCCTGCTCTCCCCACCCGCGCCCCAGGAATGAAACAAACTCACCATATTCATTGTAAGTAGTACTTCGTACATATATTCGGTGGAGATGATCCTCGATTAAAGGAGGAACTTACAAATTTTTTAATCTCTATCAATGTGCGAAACCAGGACTATAAAGGTACATTCAGCTGTATTTGTCCAGATCTTTTCTTTTTACTCGAGTTCCTCGTATATGCATTACCATTGGTGTCCAGCTCTGCTATGGAGGGTAGTTCTGTGATGCTGTCACAAATACTCAGCTGCTAACCAAACGGTCGAGGCGATAGTAAGAAGCGAAAATCGTTATGCTACCTCTGTCATTCGGCCTCTTCTATTACATGCTCTTGGATTTCCGTATGTTGGGGGCAGGCACTACAGAGCAACCAAAGGAAAATAGTCTTTAAACATGTGCTATGAAATGCATCTTGTTCAGTACAAGAGGTGCGTTTCACAGCAGAAAAGTTCAACAAGTGCTCATATTTCTTAAGGTGCGCATTTTAGAGCCCTTATTTACCACGCATTTTTCTTATTTTGCTCCATATTACCAGCTCTCAAAAAATTAACAGTAAAGAGCTTGCAGTAGAAAAGGTCCCAGTCAGAGGTATGAAAAGGATTTTCGGTAACAACTTTCGACTCTGTCATTTCTGGACCATTGTCCCTAACCTCAAATTGATGCATTTATCCCTCTCCAACAGTAGAGATGTAAAGAGAAAGCTGGGTGGTCCCCCACTTCCTCTCTGCGGAGGGGGGGTTGGTTAAATGTGGCAACATTCTATTGTTGACATCATCACTCCCATCCCCCACTTCCCCCTCCTCTCAACCACTTCCCCTCTGCTCACCTAGTTGTGATTTGGCAGAAAAAAGACTCAGTCTGCGCTGAGCTATTGGAGGGTAAGGATGCAAGGTACTGTCTTGGAAAATGTGTTCCCCTATTTAGGTGTGTATTATACTACTGGGAGGAAGTCCTAAATTTTGGTTCAGGAACTGAACTGACAATAACTGACAATAACCTAGAGCCTTTCTTTCTGAAATTCAGGTAAACACAACTGCTTAAAATTGGTGGGACGATAGAAAAACGCTCTCATGAAACAATGGATCTCATAACAAGTATTGGGTGTTGAATTTGAACAATATATTGTATATTTATTTAGAGATTGATTAAATTAATTAAATAAATTGCTGGGAAATGTGTTCAATTGACGAGATGTTGGCGTTGGACAGAGAGGAGTTTAACAAGTATATTAGTTGTAAGAATACACCTGAAGACTGTGTCTATAGCTTCCTAAATGAGGAATGGAAGGAGGCGATAATGGATGAGCATAGGGGAATACTTTTCAGTAAATAATGGTGCAGCATAAGAGACTGATGATGTATTTCAGGGCTCAAGGAGCCTACTGCCTGTGCTGTCTTTGTTCTTGTTTTTTGAAAACAGACTTCGTGCTTTTCCACTACTCCAGAATGAATGAACCAGAGGTATTCGCCTTGGTGTATGCTCATCTTTCTATGTGCCCTAGTCAACAATACTAGTCGAAATTTATGGAACTGTCATACAGCTACTGCCTGAAGAATTGCCTCCCAGCGATCCACAAATGTGATGCTACACACACACTCATACTCACACACACACACACACACACACACACACACATATATATATATATATATATATATATATATATATATAATCCTTACCAAAAAACCATATTAAACAAAGGAAAATAATTACTTACACTATTGCATCAGCCTCATTGGAGATACTCTGTGTGAGCGTTTAGCTTGGCCAATACGCCTTGTTTACAAACGTGACAAGCCAAATGAGACACGTGCTATAGTAGTACTAACAGCACGCGTACGGGATTGCAACCCAACTTCGGATCAGTAGCGGCAACCGATAACCGCTAAGCGTACATCGAGAACCAGGGGCTCAAGGATGCAACAGTTTTGTGTATATAAGTAATAAATCAGGGAAGACGGCGTCAATGAGGAGCGATAGGGCAGCAAACTATCACTAAAGGAAGGACAATACATGCTAACATAACGGATGGAAAATGACCTCACTGCTCTAATTACCCATGGAAATTGTCATGAAAAAACCACCACTCGTAAAAAACTGATCATAATACAGTACAAACACTGGGTTTTGAGAAAAATCATTGTAATAAAACACCCACCTCATTGTGTGGACACAGCATGAGCAACCTCGAACCTGTCTTACCTCCCCTCCTACCTCCAGTTCTACATCCAACTCCTCTCCGCATAGGTAGAGATACCGGTTTTCCAGTCCTGTTCTAACCTACCCAGCGTGCTGAAAACAGTGACAGATGGACAAAAGGCACAAGAAGAACGGCTTCCTGCAAGCCGTTAAACATATTTCTCGGAAAGACTGCCCACTCTTCCCTGGAACGATAGCGAAGTACCTTACTACCAGTCACAGTTGAGCAACTGAACGGTCAATAGGCACAAATAGATCGTATTTCTAGGAAATGACGACCTCTGGAACATTAGCGAAATACTTGTCTATTTGTTATTGACCACACTCTGGGAGAAGCAAGGCGACACACCGTCGGCTACGTCTCGAAGTGATATAGTCCGCTCTTCTCATTCCAGTACCGTAACTGTCGTTATGTGAAGACTGCTCTAAACCAATCTTACTAATATCGCCCATCCAAGTACACATGATCTCTTTAGATGTGTACATGCTGAGGACGCAAGCATTCCTACTTGGTGTATAGTAGATACGAGCCTGAGACACCTGAGAGAGCTGTGGTGATATAGTAGACGGTTAAGAAGAAGAAACGTATGGTTTATGCATGCTGGAATTCCAGACAGAAGGAGTTCGAAACATTTTACGTAAGTCAAAAAAAATGGCTCAAATGGCTCTGAGCACTATGGGACTTAACATCTGAGGTCATCAGTCCCCTAGAACTTAGAACTACTTAAACCTAACTAACCTAAGGACATCACACACATCCATGCCCGAGGCAGGATTCGAACCTGCGACCGTAGCGGTCGCGCGGTTCCAGACTGACGCGCCTAAAACCGCTCGGCCACACCGGCCGGCTTTACGTAAGTCACTCTTGCTATCAAATCTGAAGTACTGCTCTAGTGTTTTTATAGACAGGTGTACTGAAAAGCGAGAAATGATCGCAGAACATAAACAAACACACAGCTCTGCGCTTAAACGTGTTACGAAGTTAAAACAGTGCGGTTTGCGATGTATTACTTGTGCAGTGGAGCGCTGTTTACACTCCAGTGAAGGAAATACGCTTCCAACACCTGACATACATTCTCCATGGAAGTTTTGTATTCCACTAATTATGGTGACAAGCTTTAAGATTACTAAACTACTACCTTCAACACCAGAGAAAAGAAAAGCATATATCCTTTGTAATACATACTCTATGTAGGTTTCCGGAGGTGTATAACGCCAAATGTTTACGTCCGATTACGGTTCGTAAATTATGCTATGCTCGCATCCGTCCTATAAAATGATCGTCAGCAGCGGAAAATTCCTGAAACAACGACATACCATGAGAAAACAGACAAATACATACCAGCGGAGTATAACACGTGAAATTACACGTCATGCTGCACTAACTTCGTGAACGGAAGATAGTGTCTTCCATACACAACACCTGTCAAGCAAGTGTCTACACAGCGATTATAGAATATCACTAACAGCACTGCTCTGGTCCAACGCTCAGTGCTACCGCCGAGCATGCAGCGCTACTGACAATGAGTCGCAGCTGTTTATTCTTCGTTTACGGATTGGCACGTAAAATTCCCATTTAAATGTTTCTTTGTAATGGCAAACAAACAGACGCCTCCAGTTAACAGTGAACTTTAGTAAAAGGCGTCATGGGCAGTAATTGTTTCGGATGACTCCAGTTGCATAATGCAAAAATGAAATTGGCATTATATTGCTGAAACACCAGAGAATGCGCTTCACGTCTTTTAGGATACAATAGAAATTTGCACAGAAAATAGGATGAAAATTCTAAAGATGCGTGGAGTCACTATCAGATATTTTGTTCTTCGTGGTATACCCATTTTACGGAAGAGAAGATGTTGCCCGGCTATAATATGACATGAACCGAGCAGTTACTGCTAGAACATGAAATACTGCGTGTTTCTCGTATAACGAAAGCGCCGTTACGGACACTACACGAGGGCTAATATAAGGGTCTTTGGCTCCTTCGTCGGACCGTGGTACGTGCTGTATCGGAACCAGGCGGGCTAGAAGCGAGCTTCGAAATATCTCTGAGAAAAATATTGCGCCGGTTAGCAGTACACATCGTTAAGTCAGTTGCATCTGATCACAGAAGTTTGTAAGAAATCACATTGCACCTTAAAAATGTAGCACATCGGCTGACCTATTTATATACTGTTTCTTACGACGACGTCCTTCCATGAAACATTTTTATGTTTATTAGTAGCGTTAAATCTCGGTAAACACGAGCTTGCGACAAAATCCTCAATCGCGTCGAAAACAAATGACTTTCGTGACTGTTGTTTTGCAGAGCATTCATAGTTCGTGGGTGACGTGTGGTTTGTCAGCGTCTGTCACCTTTACTTCATGTTGACAGAGATTCTGCCCGTATTGGCCCTGGTGATACCAGAGTTCTTGGATAGAAGTAAACAATTCAGCGTGTTACATCGTGTCTTCTCAGCCTCGGAAGCTCGCTCCCATGGACTACTAAAATTATTACCCGGTGTTCCGGTTCACGCTCTTCTCACACAATACAATTTATACTGAAATGGAATGTTTGTATTGTAGGGCGGGAAACCCCGTCTGGCGTTCTTCGGCTGCCTAGTGCAACTATTTTTATTCGACGCCACTTCGGTGACTTCCGCGTCGTTGATACCGCTGCTGCTGATGATGATGATAGTGAAATGATAATGAGGACAACGCAACGCCCAACCCCTGAGCGGATAAAGTCTCTGACTCTGCTGGAAACGAACCCGGACCCGCCACGTGGACGTTAGGCACGCTACGTTTTTCTCCTCCCTCACTTTTCTGATTATAGGACCGAGATTCGAACTTGGGTCTCCTGCTTACCAGACAGATGCGCTGAGACGACACAGCTGCGAATTTTGACTGTAATAACAGAAAGTACGTAGGTGTGTGTATTTCCCATAGTCAGTATGTCTTCGATGTTTTGCACATCGCTCAGTAATGGTAAGGATATATTGACCTACAAGTAAATATACACTCCTGGAAATTGAAATAAGAACACCGTGAATTCATTGTCCCAGGAAGGGGAAACTTTATTGATACATTCCTGGGGTCAGATACATCACATGATCACACTGACAGAACCACAGGCACATAGACACAGGCAACAGAGCATGCACAATGTCGGCACTAGTATAGTGTATATCCACCTTTCGCAGCAATGCAGGCTGCTATTCTCCGATGGAGACGATCGTAGAGATGCTGGATGTAGTCCTGTGGAACGGCTTGCCATGCCATATCCTCCTGGCGCCTCAGTTGGACCAGCGTTCGTGCTGGACGTGCAGACCGCGTGAGACGACGCTTCATCCAGTCCCAAACATGCTCAATGGGGGACAGATCCGGAGATCTTGCTGGCCAGGGTAGTTGACTTACACCTTCTAGAGCACGTTGGGTGGCACGGGATACATGTGGACGTGCATTGTCCTGTTGGAACAGCAAGTTCCCTTGCCGGTCTAGGAATGGTAGAACGATGGGTTCGATGACGGTTTGGATGTACCGTGCACTATTCAGTGTCCCCTCGACGATCACCAGTGAGTGGTGTACGGCCAGTGTAGGAGATCGCTCCCCACACCATGATGCCGGGTGTTGGCCGTGTGTGCCTCGGTCGTATGCAGTCCTGATTGTGGCGCTCACCTGCACGGCGCCAAACACGCATACGACCATCATTGGCACCAAGGCAGAAGCCACTCTCATCGCTGAAGACGACACGTCTCCATTCGTCCCTCCATTCACGCCTGTCGCGACACCACTGGAGGCGGGCTGCACGATGTTGGGGCGTGAGCGGAAGACGGCCTAACGGTGTGCAGGACCGTAGCCCAGCTTCATGGAGACGGTTGCGAATGGTCCTCGCCGATACCCCAGGAGCAACAGTGTCCCTAATTTGCTGGGAAGTGGCGGTGCGGTCCCCTACGGCACTGCGTAGGATCCTACGGTCTTGGCGTGCATCCGTGCGTCGCTGCGGTCCGGTCCCAGGTCGACGGGCACGTGCACCTTCCGCCGACCACTGGCGACAACATCGATGTACTGTGGAGACCTCACGCCCCACGTGTTGAGCAATTCGGCGGTACGTCCACCCGGCCTCCCGCATGCCCACTATACGCCCTCGCTCAAAGTCCGTCAACTGCACATACGGTTCACGTCCATGCTGTCGCGGCATGCTACCAGTGTTAAAGACTGCGATGGAGCTCCGTATGCCACGGCAAACTGGCTGACACTGACGGCGGCGGTGCACAAATGCTGCGCAGCTAGCGCCATTCGACGGCCAACACCGCGGTTCCTGGTGTGTCCGCTGTGCCGTGCGTGTGATCATTGCTTGTACAGCCCTCTCGCAGTGTCCGGAGCAAGTATGGTGGGTCTGACACACCGGTGTCAATGTGTTCTTTTTTCCATTTCCAGGAGTGTATGTATTCCACTGACTCTGAGACCAAGAGAGTCCTTCTTCAAATGCACAATCTGTATGTTCTCGATTGCTTGAAACATACACACAACAACAGAAGTTTTGCTTCACTTCGGCTCCGACAGTTCGGGAACCTGTACAGAAAATTGGAATAGAGATCAAAATAAACATCATTTCCGCCCGTTTTATTGCTCATGGAAACCACACATTGCAAGTTGTACCACCATACAGAAAGACCTGCAGAGGTGGTGGTCCAGACTGCTCTACGCACCGGTCCCTCTAATACCCAGTAGTACGTCCTCTTGCATTGATGCGTGCCTGTATTCGTCGTTGCATGTTATCAAGTTCATCAGGGCACTGTTGATCCAGATTGTCCCACTTCTCAATGGCGATTCGGCGTTGATCTCTCAGAGTGGTTGGTGGGTCACGTCGTCCATAAACAGCCCTTTTTTTTATCTATCCCAGGCATGATCGATAGGGTTCATGTCTAGAGAATATGCTGGCCACTCTAGTCGAGCGATGTCGTTATCCTGGAGGAAGTCATTCACAGGATGTGCACGAAGGGGCGAGAATTGCCGTCCATGAAGACGAATGACTCGTCAATATGCTGCCGATATGGGTGCACTGTCGGTCGGAGGATGGCATTCACGCGTCGTACAGCCGTTACGAGGCCTTCCATGACCAATAGCGGCGTACGTCGGCTCCTCACAATGCCACCCTAAAACAACATGGAATCTCCACGTTGCTGCACTCGCTGGACAGTGTGTCTAAGGCGTTCAACATGATCGAATTCCCTCCAAACACGTCTACGACGGTTGTCTGGTTGAAAGCATATGGAGCACTCATCGGTGAAGAGAACGTAATGGCAATACTGATTGGTACATTCGGCATGTTGTTGGGCCCATCTGTACCGTGCTGCATGGTGTCTTCGTTGCAAAGATGGACCTCGCCATGGTCGTCGAGAGTGAAGTTGCGCATCATGCAGCCTGTTGTGCACACTATGAGTCGTAACACGCTGTCCTGTGGCTGCAAGAAAAGCATTATTCAACGTGGTGTCGTTGCTGTCAGGGCTCCGTAGGTAGCAGTCATCCACAGCAGTAATAGCCCTGGGTCGGCCTGAACGAGGCATTTCATCGACAGATCCTGTCTCTCTGTATCTCCTCCATGTCCGAACAACATCGATTTGGTTCACTCCGAGACTCCTGGATACTTCCCTTGCTGAGAGCCCTTCCTGGCGGACGCGATCGAACCGCGGTATTGTCTGCCATGGTTTAACTACAGACAACACGAGCTTTGTTCCTCCTTCCTGGTGGGATGACTGAAACTGATCGGCCGTCGGACTCACTACGACTAATAGACGCTGCTCATGCATGGCTGTTTACATCTTTGGACGGGTTTAGTGACATCTCTGAATAGTCAGAGGAACTGCGTCTGTGATACAATATCCACAGTCAACGTCTATTTACAGGAGTTCTGGGAACCGGGGTGACGCAAAACCTTTTTTGACGTATGTGTGTGTGTTACATATCTTATTTTCAGATCCTTGCGTCTTCTGCTAGATGTAAAAAAGCAGAAAAATAGAAGTGCAATGTGATTATTCAACATTTTTGTGATTTTGTTTACAGAAGGAAGAACGTTTATGTAAACCATCTCTTTTCCCAGGCTTCTATATACCGTGATTTTGTTTTAAAAGGAGCAGTAGAATGTGAGACAACAGCGGCAACTGGGACAGCGGCTGTTATAGCCGCTTAGTGCTGTGTGGGGAGCAAGCCCCCGTCCTGAGAAAACACAGAAACTCGCTGGTTTGTGTATAT
This sequence comes from Schistocerca americana, assembly GCF_021461395.2. Classification (NCBI taxonomy): domain Eukaryota; kingdom Metazoa; phylum Arthropoda; class Insecta; order Orthoptera; family Acrididae; genus Schistocerca; species Schistocerca americana. Next base: position 396,416,170 of record NC_060123.1, on the reverse strand, counting down.
TACTGTGAAAGCACTGCTACTATCAGCGCAGACGTGGAGACACTTAACCGTACCATAGATAAGGATCATAACAGTTGAGTATCTGTTGAGAGGCAGAGTCGGAGAACTTATTGTCTGCTGCAGTCGGTGTCAAGACATTATTAGCAAACTCTGGTTCTTTGGACACATAGTTGAGAACAATGTGACAGTAATTGCGGAAGTACGCAGTTTGCTGTGGCCTTCTCCACCAGACATCACGGCGCTTAGAGTATCAGCAACCAAACTGACAGCTTGCAGCCGCAGGTTGCCCGCCTCGCAGGCACACAGAAGCACTACACAACTGACAGGCAATATTGATGAACGGCCACAACAACAACAACAACACAGCAATGACACCAGGGGCCACTACCTGCCCACATAAACATAAGGAAGAGGTCGCTGCAGATCCCAGAACTATTTTCACACGTTAAACCACGTGATGGAAAGTAGTTGCGAAGTACTCATCCGCCGAAGCGCTATAAAGGCCGGCGCTCGGCCACATATCTGATCAACTTTGATCCTCCCCCCTTCCTGTGTCCTTTCCTTTAGGCATCCTCCCTCCCTCCCTCCCTCCCTCCCTCCCTTCCCTTCCCTTCTCTTTCCTTCCCCCCTTCCTCCTCCCCTCTTCCCCTGGGCTTCCCCTCCCCCTTCCTCCCACCCTCTCTCTCCTCTGCCCATGGCATCTCTGCTCTCCCTCTCCCTCTCCCATTTCCCTCCTCCTCCTCCTCCACCTCCACTCTTGGCAGGTCCCCAGACTTGTACACGCTCAGTGAACATTCGCGCGCCGGAGATCGTCGCCGTCAGTGTTTCGTGTGTGTGCCTTCGTTTATGTGTAGTGTTGTTCGCCGTCACGTCACCACCGTTCACATGCCGTCGCCATCATCCATGTTCTGTGCACCGTGTCGCCTAGTGTTAGTGCTGTTTCTCGTCCAGCGTGAACGGCTCCATGTTTTTTCGATTTTTAGTGTCTACATTTTTTGCCCACCTTTTGACTGTCTTCTCTGTGCCATCTTGATGTACTACTTGTTGTCAAACTCGAGGCTGAAGAGCGGCGTATTGTGCTGCTGACAGCCCGCCTTTGTATAAGGTGTTTAAAATCACAATAAAGAAAAAAAAAAAAAAACCAAATATCGGCAGTTGATCGACCGCTAGCAGACGTGGATAGCTCCCGCCACGGCAGCCCGGCTTGGGTGTTCTCTCTGGTCTCTGGATTAGGCTTGGTATATCGGATAATTCTCTGGCGGGGACTAGAAGAAATTATTTCAGTTGTTTTCTATACTATTCTTGTATGTAGCTGTGATTCGAAGACGGATCACTGTTAACTACGTGATAAGAGGGTGTTCGCGTTACGAAAGACAACGCTGAAACTTTTTCAGGGTCCTTATAAGGGCAGGAACTCCGCAACCTATTTCTGTGACGAATCTATTTCGCCAGCTGTCGACAACGGACTATGTCAGTGTTGCCCTGTTTCAGCAAGAAGCAGACATTCTCTTATGTCAGACACAAAGGATCCAGCTTGAGAAGCTGTAATATATGGACTGTGTTGTATGTGTGATTGTACAAAATGTACCATGAAGTTTAACTGCTATTAACATAATTTCCGTTGCCTTAGCTATATTATATATTCTATACCAAATCTGTGAATAATTAATTCTCTGGAATAAATGATGACTAACTGACAACCTCAGCTGCCGACTGGTGTTGTTGATATACCTCGATGTAGACAGCTGTAAATGTGTGCCCCGACCGGGATTCGAACCCGGGATCTCCTGCTTACATGGCAGACGCTCTATCCATCTTTTTTTTTCCTTCGATATTGTTTTTAAATAAAGAAAATATACAGCACCAAACAAGGTTTGAACTCAGAACCTTTCACTTAGCAGCCATACACTTTTTTTTTAACTCAAATTTCTTTTTCCTTTAAGAACAAATTGTGAGGAATAAATAAGGAATTTTTTTTTGTTTTTTTTTTCAGAAGAAAACAAAGACTCCAATTATACTGGTTTCTCCTTCCAGTAAACAAAAATGAGTCTCCTTCGTCTTGGTGGCGAAGAAGCAATCTTTTGGAACAAAAGAAGTTTCTCAAAGCCAAAATCAAATTTCTTTTTCCTTTAAGAACAAATTATGAGGAACAAATAAGGAAAAGCTTTTTAAGTCGTCGTGTGACTTGTAGTTAAAGTCCAGTTCTTACAGGAGCTCCTGAAGTGTATTCGCCTACAGCATGCCAGCTCGTCCAAACGTGTCTTCTCATGGCGTAGGCGTGGGTTCTGGGTAGCAGATCTATTCAGTTCGGTTCGGTTTATAGAGTTTTCAGCTTCTCAGGGCTTGGACGTTCCAGCTACTAGGTGGGTCATCGATCCCTCTGAGCCACCGAGGACACAGATGAATAGCGCGACTGCAGGGACTTATCCCTTGCACGCTTCCCGTGAGACTCACATTCCCAACTGTCCACAATTCTACATACATATTGTGCCTGATAGACATTTGCCAACTCACTCATTACTCGCGCACGCTTTGGCGATTCCCGTAAGAGTTTGGGCAACCTGTGCGCATTCACACAGACATTTTCAGCTGCCCACATCGAGGTATATCAACAACACCTGTCGGCAGCTGAGGTTGTCAAATGGCTCTGAGCACTATGGGACTCAACTTCTGAGGTCATTAGTCCCCTAGAACTTAGAACTAGTTAAACCTAACTAACCTAAGGACGTCACACACATCCATGCCAGAGGCAGGTTTCGAACCTGCGACCGTAACGGTCTCGTGGTTTCAGACTGCAGCGCCTAGAACCGCACGGCCACTTCGGCCGGCTGAGGTTGTCAGTTAGTCATCAATTATTCCAAGGAAAAGCTGCACGGTCATCGACAGTAACTGTTCTTTCGAGAACAAGTTACTGTCTTCGTATATATAGTTAAAGGCTATCCAGCCATTGACCTTCGTCTGTGCGAATGCGCACAGGTTGCCCAAACTCTTACGGGAATCGCCAAAGCGTGCGCGAGTAATGAGTGAGTGGGCAAATGTCTATCAGGCACAATACATGTGTAGAATTGTGGACAGTTGGGAATGTGAGTCTCACGGGAAGCGTGCAAGGGATAAGTCCCTGCAGTCACGCTATTCATCTGTGTCCTCGGTGGCTCAGATGGATAGAGCGTCTGCCATGTAAGCTGGAGATACCGGGTTCGAGTCCCGGTCGGGGCACACATTTTCAGCTGTTCACAACAAGGAATATCAACAACACCTGTCGGCAGCTGAGGTTGTCAGTTAGTCATCATTTATTCCAGGGAAAAGCTGCACGGTCATCAACAGTAACTGTTCGTTAGAGAACAAGTTAATGTCTTCGTATATATAATTAATTCTCTGGCTAAACACTTACCTCCAAAGGTCAGCAAATAAGTCAATAAAATGCTCCGTAACTAGTATCGCGTAGCAGCTAAATTACTAAAGAGGTTGCGGGACTAAGAAAATGACTCTGTAGCTCATGCTTCCTGACATTCCTATTAGCCTGCCTTCTCTGAAATACATTTTCTCGTTTTTATGTGGGCAACCACAATGTAAAATAATTTTAACACTGATGTTCTATAGGAGACTAAATGTATAAACAACTGCTCCGGAAAAATCGAACAAATGATCGTGTGCAGCACATTTACTGCAGAAAACGACAATACCTGAGTTTTTTGTGCTGGCTCGCACAATTCAGTTCCACAGTGTTACTCTGATAATTAGCGTGCTGTTGCATTTGTTAGCTTAAGTGATTCGTTTCCGAATTTCAATTGTAATCCTGGTGCAACAGAGCGGTTTTTGTCGTGAAATTTCAATCAGCAGAAGCGCTAATTGGCCCCAGTACTCGTGTAAATGCGAAACGCAGTTGTAGCCATGAGTGACATTTTTATTGCTCGGTTTAATTTCGAATTTCATGTTTCTTGCTAAATGGGTTGTTGTCTCCGAAAAATCGGTGATTCATTATGGAGGGTGATTAAACCGACTGACAAACATCATTTAATTTATGTTTTCGGGTTATGACAAGTGCACTGCAGCGTAATCTCATAACGTTTGTACAAGAGAACTCGTTTCAGAGCGGAATTACCCCACTCTCATGTTAGTGGCACATTAGTTGGAAAATTGTTACCACCGAAGCTGTTAACATATTATGAAGGATAAAGATAAAATAGCCTTATATTCATTTTAATCTCGCTTACCAGCTTCCACCTCCTTCTGCCGTTTAACAACTCTTCATGTATTCTCTTTTTGTCGTTTTAGCACGAATATTTTCGTATTAGCTCCTGCTTGGCTGTTTGCACTTTATTTCCCCCTAGGCGAACTCCTTCCCGTATTCTTCTCGGGTATATGCGACTATTCATCGTTCTTAGATATCCATACCGGAGCAGACGTTTTATTTTGATGGTCTTTTAACGTTACTTCCACATTCATACATCCGGTTACAGAGTCAATTCGCACATGACAGATACAACTGTTTCTTCTCCAAAAGTCCATTTTCAGCATGAATAACCTTCGACGCTATCTTTTGCTCGGCATCAAAGAGTCTGTAGACAATAAAACATTCCGAAACAAATTTGTGCCACCTGCATATCTGAGAAAGGGTGTGGGCGTAAGTAGAAGTTTACCAGGTAATTATGGAACAAGCCTTATGAATATGAGTAAATTACTTTATTGTAGAAAACTTAACTGGTGCTTTCGAAAGAGCAATTTTATGGGTGAAATTAGAAACACAGTTACTCCATTCGGTCTCACACTTGCGTCCTCCTTGGCAAGCTGTACATAAGTTAATCGAGACATAATCTATAGGTTTTTTGTTGCGTTTTCTTTATCGGTATTGCATTTACTTCGGGAATGGTTTTTCTGACGCTCGATGACCTGCTTGATACCTGAATGCTTTCAGTTACAATTATTGCCTTAGGAAAAACCCGCACAACTAGGGACTAAACTACAGAAATGTAATCACCTGCATATAAACTATTTGTTGCTTATCGTGAACAGGTCCTGAGTACTCTGACTAGTCAGAAGAAATCAACTGTAAAACGCCACCATCCTAACCACACCTAAGGAAAAATTCACGAGAAGCCGAAGAATAATTCAGCTTCGCGTAAGAAATCCGAAATCATTCGTAAACTGATCATTGGCAGGAATCCAAAATGACCAATACCTTAAATTACTAATTAACAGGGCACTTTTTTTCAAAAAGGAAGGGAACATAACTTACTGATAAAAGATGGGTTACTGTACTTCCTGTGCCACCTACCTGCAATTACCTTTCAATATTACTACTCGCAGAAGGCAGGCTAAGTGTCGTCTTCGTATTACTCAGTACTGATAGTCCCGAAGTCTGCGACTGAACTTGGCCCGACCAGCAATGAGCGACTGGTTAAGCCAGCGTTGAAAAGGGGCGCTGAATTATGCCTTCCTGGAGGTTTATTGCTGTCCAGTCTTTCGATTGGCGCACGGATCAACACCTTCTTAGTGCCTTTTCAGCTTTAGGACTGTACATGTTTTCAACGACGGACGACGATAATCTTTTGTTTGGCATTGAATAGCAGCCCTGCTGCCTGGCGCCGGGTATTCAGTCTTCTGGTCGCAGCTAACTGCGTTGCCCACAAGTATCCTACCGCCCTGAAACAATTTCATATCGTTGAAGACGGAAATTCCCTTTCTGGGACCATGTTGGTTTACTTGCCTGCCAATGCGCACTCACATCACTTAACCGATCCCATCACTAGAATGTGACGTGGAACATAATGACATCTTGGCAACATGCGGTTCCTTGCAGCTCAACATGTTTGAAGCCGGTGTATAACGCATTCTATTTGATCCTACCCACTGGGATCTGTTCTCACAGATGCGAACAGGAAGAACTGGAAAATTGGGTATTCTATGGGATTAATGATTCGAAAAAATTTATTCGACTCTGGTTAAAACTTCAAAACGTTCTAGAGTTACCGTCATTGACCAGTAATAAAAATATTCTAGGTACCAGATTAGAATCCAGCCACAGCTTAAACTCTAAAAAATAGTCATCAGCAACGGAGGCTGAATTCAGCTGGTATGTGGAGTCACCCTCATTCTCCCAATGGCCTAGCCAAACGGGTCGGAGTACCAGACAGTCGTAGAACAACCTCTCGCCCTAGGGGTACCTCTAAAAGGCTGAACATTCAGCAGTGATCACCGGCATAGTGATTCAGGAGGGATGGAAACCACTGTTTTAATGACACACAATGATTATGCACCCGATAGGTAGTCCGTAATTGAAAAAGTGTCATAATCTTCTATCCATTGGCAAAACATTCCACCTAAGTCCCTATTCGGATCTCCAGGATGGGACTGCCAAGAAGAAGGTAACGATAAAAAAAATGGAATAATGAACGAAAGGGAAACATACTGCCAATCGGAGAGTGGCATATCAGAAGCTGAAAGTGGTAAAGATTTATCAAAATCTCAAAAGGAAATCTAAAGGCGAAGTCTAGATTTAATTGCAGTCAGTGAAATGAAATGGAAAGAAGACCGGTTTTTCCGCTCCGACGAATGTAGGGCAATACAAACAACCATAGTTTCAATGTTCAAAATTCACTTGAGGATTAGACACACTTGGAAAGAGCCTGGATATACGAAACGATTACGGCTGGATAACATCAACTTCAGACGATATTCCGAAATCAGAAATCTGATGTAGACAGGAGCAAATATAGATTCAGACAGAATTTAGCAATGATGAAGATTAGGCTGAAGTTTAATACAGTCATCTCGAAAAATGAGTGTCCAAAGAAATGGGATTCTGAATTACTGAAAAATTACGAGATGCGTTTAAAGTAATCTGACGGAATAATGAATATAACCGTTGGCACTTCGGTAATCGGCTTCTCTAAAGGGGGCACTCACAGAAGCTGGACCTGCAAACATAGATGCAAGGAAGGTAACTGCAAAGCAACAACAAGGATCAGAAAAAATGCTTCAGTTGATAGCTGAAGTAATATACAAACATTCAGTGACATTCTGGAACTTAGGAACCAAAAAATAGTTAGTGCATGGAAGCCAAAGCGAAATGTCTGCGGGAAAATGTGAATGTATCGAAGCAGGAATAATTACCGGAAGGACAGATTCAGGTATAAATGAATCAAAACAATCTGTAGTGTAATTAGAAACAAAGGCGGCAACGTTAATAGTGCAACGGGAACTGCACGATTGAGCGCAGAGGAAAGAACAGACATGCGGGAAGAGCACATTGGAGGCCTCTACGAAGTGGGTAACTCGGGTAATGATGTGACTGAGTAAGAAATGGTAGTCGATATGGTAGATAGGGATCCAGTTTATTTATTTTTATTTATTTATTTATTGTTCCGTGGGACCAAATTAAGGTGAAGTCTCCATGGTCATGGAACGAGTCAATACATGAAATTATAACACGATAGTAGAAACAGATAAAACGAAATACAAGAAACATATTTAGGCAACAATTCGTAAATTTAAATAAAGAAAATCAACAATGTAACACTGGAATTTGCTTAATTTTTCAGCTCTTCCAGGAGCTCCTTGACAGAATAAAGGATTGAGCCATGAGGAAACTCTTCAGTTTGGACTTAAAAGCGTTTGGGCCACTGCTAAGATTTTTGAGTTCTTGTGGTAGCTTACTGAAAATGGATGCAGCAGAATAGTGCACTCCTTTTTGCACAAGAGTCAAGGAAGTGCATTCCACATGCAGATTTCAGTTCTGCTAGTATTAACTGAGTGAAAGCTGCTAACTCTTGGGAATAAGCTAATATTGCTAACAACAAACGACATTAAAGAAAATACATACTGTGAGGGCAATGTGAGAATTCCCAGACTATTGAATAGGGGTCGACAAAAGGTTCTCCAACTTACACCACATACAGCTCGAACAGCCCGTTTTTGAGCCAAAAATACCTTTTTTGAATCAGAATAGTTACCCCAAAAAATCATACCATATGACATAAGCGTATGAAAGTATGCGAAGTAGACTACTTTTCGTGTGGAACTGTCACTTATTTCAGATACTGTTCTAATGGTAAATAAAGCACCATTTAGTTTCTAAACAAGATCCTGAACATGGGCATTCCACAACAGCTTACTATCTATCAGGACGCCTAGGAACTTGAACTGTTTGGTCTCGCTTATAATATGCCCATTCTGTCTGATCAAAATATCAGTTCTTGTTGAATTGTGAGTTAGAAACTGTAAAAACTGAGTCTTACTGTGATTTAGCATCAAAGTATTTTCCACAAGCCACGAACTTATTTCATGAACTACATTATTTGATAATGTTTCAATATTACACACAAGATCCTTCATTACCAAGCTGGTGTCATCAGCAAACAGAAATATTTTTGAATCACCTGTAATACTAGAAGGCATATCATTTATATAAATAAGAAACAGCTGCGGCCCCAGCACCGATCCTTGGGGAACGCCCCATGTAACAGTGCCCCATTGTGACTGAAAATCACTACCACTCTCAATATTGCGGAGAATTACCTTCTGCTTTCTGTTCTTAAAGTAAGAGGCGAACCAATTGTAAGCTACTCCCCTTACTCCATAATGGTCCAACTTCTGCAGTGATATTTTGTGGTCAACACAGTCAAAAGCCTTCGTTACATCAAAGAAAACACCTAGCGTTCGCAACCTTTTATTTAATCCATCCAAAACCTCACAGAGAAAAGAGAATATAGCATTTTCTGTTGTTCAACAATTTCTAAACCCAAACTGTACATTTGACAGCGAATTATGAAATTTAAATGCTCCAGTAACCTTGTATATACAACCTTCTCGATAACTTTAGCAAACACCGATGGCATAGAAATAGGTCTATAATTGTCAACATTATCCCTGTCTCCCTTTTTATAAAGTGGCTTCACTACCGACTACTTTAATCGGTCAGGAAACCGATCACTCCTAAAGGAAAAGTTACAGATATGGCTAAGTACTGGGCTAACATACATAGAACAATACTTCAGGATTCTGCTAGATACCCCGTCATATCCATGAGAGTTCTTGATCTTTAGTGATTTAATTATTAACTCAATCTCCCTCTTGTCAGTATCATGGAGGAGCATTTCAGGTAACAGTCTCGGAACACTTTTTTCTATGAGCGCTATATGATTCCCTGTTGGGACTAGGTTTCTATTTAGTTCACCTACTATATTCACAAAGTGATTATTAAATACTGTACACATACGCGACTTATCAGTAACACGGACATTCCCACTATGCACTGATTCCATATCCTCGACCTGTCTGTGCAGACCAGCCACTTCCTTTACGACTGACCATATGGTTTTAATTTTATCCTGAGACTTGGCTATTCTATCTGCAATCCACATACTTTTTGCCTTCCTAATAACTTTTTTAAGCACCTTATAATATTGTTTGTAATGGGCTGCTGCATTCAGATTTTGACTGTTTCTAACGTTTTGATATAATTGCCACTTTGTAGTACAGGATATTCTTATCCCTCTAGTCAGCCACCCAGGCTGCTGTTTGTGCTAGTACCCTGTCTTAAACGTTATAACGGAAAGCAACTTTCAAAGAGCACTAGAAAAGTCTTGAGGAAAGCATTATATTTATCGTCTACTGTATCAGTACTATAAACATCTTGCCACTCTTGTTCCTTGATGAGGTTTACAAAGGTCTTTACAGCATCTGGATCAGCTTTCCTAAAAAGTTGATAACTATATTTAACATGTGTTGCAGCACAAAAATGTTTTAGAGTTAAAACTTGTGCATCATAATCTGAAAGGCCATTCACTTTTTTGCTAACAGAATGCCCTTCTAGTAATGAGGAATGAACAAAAATGTTGTCTATGGTTGTTCTACTGTTCCCTTGCACTCTCGTTGGAAAGAATACGGTTTGCATAAGATTATATGAATTAAGGAGGTCTTCCAGCATCCTCTTTCTTGCACAGTCACTTATACAATTAATATTGAAGTCACCACATATAACTAACTTTTTGTATTTCCTAAGAAGTGAGCCAAGAACGTCCTCTAGCTTTAGCAAAAATGTTGTGAAATCGGAGTCTGGGGATCTATAAATAACAACTGTTAGAAATTTAACTCCACTAAATTTAACCACACCCGCGCTACATTCAAACACCTTTTCAGTGCAGTACTTTGAAACATCAATTGACTCAAATAGGATACCGTTTTTCACATACTCCCCCACACCGCAAAGAGCTCCTAGAAAAGCTGCCAGCCAACCTGTATCCTGGTAAAGGAAGCCTCTCAATTATCTCCTTATTTAAGAAGTGTTCAGACATAAAAAAAATTTCAGAGTCAACATCTATAAGCATTTCACTAACTTTATCTCTAATACCTTGTATATTTCGATGAAATATACTAATTCCCTCATTACTCGGATACCTAAGCTTTGTCGAAAGTGGTTTCTATGTTAGAGAGACTTCCCTTAAGCAGGAATACCTATCAGCTGACTTCAATCTAAAAAAGGTGCAGCTCTAACACCCACTAGTACAGGAATTTTCCCGTGAGTGATCCCCCACTCCCACCTATGCTGTCACCTATAAGCTTTGCCAACCTCCCCTTTCCATACACGTTGAGGTGCAGGCCATGTCTAGGGAAATCCGTCCTGCTGATTGACTCCACCGACACCACTGAAATGTGACTCATGCCTTCTGTCATCAGCGCACTCCCAGGTCTCATGTTATTACGCTTGACAGCTGTATTAAGGTGAGGCCGATCTTGACGCTGAAACATTTCCACGAAATGCACATTCGTGTTGCCAGTCTGAGTGGCTATCTTTTCCAGGTCACCATCTATGTCATACTCCCCATCGCTATCAATACTATTACCAGCACCACCCACAATAACTACCTGATCTTCTTTAGTAAAACTTCCTGCAACTGCTGGCCTACACCTCTACCATGAGAACTACCTAACAGCAGAACCTTCTTCTTTCTCCTAGACCTTGCAACTGTCCTAGCCACAGTAACTGCTGAGGTCTGCTGCATACTTCCTACACCTGCAGCTACTAGACACTCCGCTCCACTAAACTATGACAGTTGGTCATATCTATTGCAAACACCAATAGTAAAACTATCTGAAAATCTTCTCCTAGCAGATCTCTTGTTACAGCCAGCTCCCATTCCCCAACTCCCCTCTCCCTCCCCATCCTATCTAGCTCCTCCTGTGCGTTTTTCAACTGCACCTGAAGGGCACAGATCTTACGCTCCTGCTCCTCTATCAACTTACTCTTGCTACATAACCTACAGTTCCAGGAGAGGATCTCACCAGAATGGCCACTGGATTCCCCACTGCATTCCCCCCCCAGTGAAAATACTTCGAACAGGTCTCTCACCCCAATCCACTACTCACGAACCTACGGCAAGGCCCACACTTCTCACTCATGGTAAAATTTTACTGTTATTGAAACAAGAAAACTACTTTATCTAAGTTCCGCTACTACAATAAGAAAATGTTAAAAAACTGACTACAATAATCACAAACTTACTCTAGAAGGGATTTAACTACTATTATTAACAGTATTAATCAACAGCAAATGAGAATATAACAAAAGACTAACACAGAAAGAAAATCAAACGTCTAATGGCACAGTAACGAAACTGAAAGCATTTCCCAAAAACTTCTTCTGAAATTATTTCACCAGAAAACACCAAGAACATCGGTTGAAGACTACTAAAGTTCCTAAATATACCACTATACACAAACACTTAATTAGTACTTAGCTTTCGATGCGCAGCTACAGCTGCAACTGGTCAGCCCGGAATGTAAACACTGGTAAAAGGTTAAGTTGCTTGATACGAACCACTCACGAATATCAGGTCATAACTCAAAAAAGGCGGAGGTGAATGAAGAAACCACTAATAAGTCACTTATATAGTAAATATTATCACAAAAACCGTTAAAATATGTATCTGAAACCGAAAAATATACGAAAAATTAGAGGGCGATCTCACACGCAGTCATGCGCTCCAGTATTGGAGTAGTTTTAGTAAAGCAAGACTTGCGATCAAATAATGTAAAAGGGATACATAACATCCCTTAAATTTCCGAAATCATGGGGGAAACTGTCAATAAACAATTATTCAAGTTAGTTGGTAGACTACAAGTCTAGAAACATAACATCAGACTTCCGGAAAAAGCATCATCCACACAATCCCGAAAATAGCAGAAACTTACTATTTCAAGAATTAGTGCGCAGTTAGGTTAACAGGCCACGTGTCGAAGTTGCTGAGTTTCTGAGAAGATAATACAAACAACGATAGAAACGAAAATTGAGTATCTGATAGATGTCGATCATTTAGGCTTTCGACAAGGCAAGGACTCCAGAGAGGTAGGTTTGACCTTGCGATTGATAATGGATGCAGGACTTACGAAATAGCAAGACAAGTTTGTAGGATTCGTCCACCTGGAAAAAGTGTCTGGCAACGTGAAATGGTGCAAGATATTAAAAATTTTGGCGTAAGTGGGAGTACTGTAAAGGAAAGTACGGTTAATATACAATATGTCCAAGAAACCATAAGAGAAAAAAATTAGAATGAAAAAATCTTTATTACATGTAATACAATGCTGTAGTCTTCCACCTACATTGGTCCATCTACATACCGAAGAAACAGTGACTGCAATGAAGGGATATTAGACGAGTAACGTTAAAATTCAAGATGAGATATTTTGGTGACAAGATTCGCTGATGACATTCCTGGTACACATTGCTGACGTAAGGGTGCCTGGGAGTTTAGGGACTGGGCAAAATAAGGATTTAAGATCATTCGTTTCAAGATCGTTATTAAGACTCCTCATAAAAAATAACTTTACCAATTAGGTCAACAGGACCTTCACTTATTAAGACAAAATCATTCAATTAGATAAAACAATTTAAGAACAGCTACTCATAAAACAATCTCTTAAAAGGTACTTTTCCTTTGTTAAAAGCATAAACGGTTAAGTAAAACACTCGAGAATTCCCCAAATAACAGTGTTTTATAACAAGTATAACATGATAGGAAAACAGTCGTCAAAACAGGCAGGCAATGAACATCTTAAAAATATATTTCACTAACATACAACAAATAATTCATGTTTACCTGAAATGAGTTCATTAAGAGGAAACCAAAACATCAAAGCTGCTTGATATGAAACCAACACGCATCGGACAATGTGGTCTGGATGAAAGTCCCATAAATTACTTAGGGTATGCCCGATACCCTGCTCACCATACTCATTCTTTTCTAAACAACCCATGTGTACAAGCACCAAGTCACAAACGTACAATGATAGCCTAATGGACAGAGAAGCAACTTTTAAGTAAAACAAGTAAAAACTGATGTCATCAACTTACACTCTGGCAGCGTAGACAAAACAGTTGTGATAAGTCGCGAAAGGATAGTGAGGATATTGGGCAAGGAAAGCACCTCCACTTACTTCTGACTGTAAAGTTCACAGGCCAACCGAAATTCACCTTCAAATCACGGCATAAGGCGGAAACCGTAAATATCCTACAGTCGCAATGTAGGTGGAAGGAAGATGCGAATGGTTGGCTGGTGAACCTCGCCTACGTTAAACATAAGCTTGACCTAGGGAGTGTAATCCAAAAAAATACATGCAAAAAGATTTGCCATCGTAAGACGCATAATCTTGTTGGTTCCAAATACCTAAAGATGACTTCGTGATTTTGTGCACACCATAAAAAAATATTGAATGTCACGAATAATCACTCGATATAGAGGCAGCAAGATACAAATACGCACAGGAAACGAACCAGTCACAAGTATCACACACTGAGCGGGAAGCAAGTTCAGTCTTTACGAATGTTGCGATACCGAAGGAACAAACTAGAAGTAGCGCACCGGGCATCCAAGTCCGCTGTGTGGTTGCAAACAGTGGAAAATCTTGGAGCCGCCAGGAGATGCGTGGATGATGACGATCCATCGCCCGCCTCTAAATCTGGTCGGCCAAAGGACGCCCCTCGCATCCGAAAAATGCTCTGCCAGACAAACTTGGAAATCACTCGGGTGGCAGAAGAAACAGACAGACCCGTCGCCCGCGCTGCTTCAGTCACTCCCTCTGCCTCAAAACGGCCTGAACGCCACTTGACGGCATACGTTTCACGTCCCCTTCACGCCAAAGATCGTGTTTTAGGAGACGTGGCACGAGCTAAGCAACGGTTCAGTGCCTACCTCACTGAATGGATAGAATTAACAGTGTAGTGAGTACAGAATATGAATCGAGGGTAGAAGAAAATAATGAGGAACAGAGGAAAATGTTAAGAACCAGTAGACATGAGATTGAGTGCTACACTTTATAATGAATTTGAGGGTCCGGAAGCACAAATAGTGAAGCTGTTCTGATAACGTGGAAGCAAAATAACGTATGACCGACTAAGCATGGAGGGCATAAAAAGCAGAGAGTAGCTTTGGTATAAACGGCCTTCCTCGCCAAGCATCAAACATCGACCTCAATTTGAGGAAGATATTTCAAAGAATGTACGTCTGGAGCTCAGTATTGTACGACTATGAAAGATTAAGGGTTGGCAAACTTGAACAAGAGAGAATGGAAGCATTTCAGATGTAGGGTGTTCAAAATTAGATAGGCTGACAGGGAATGAGGAGCTTCTCCACGGAAGCAACGAAAAAACTAAGCACATGGAAAATATTGAAAAAAATGGAAAGGATGATAGGATATGTGTTAAGACAACAGGGAATAATCTCCATGGTCCTAGGGAGAGCTGTGAAAGGTGAAAGTGTTGTAGCTCTCCATGCTACTTTATACTGTGTGAGCCTGCTCATCTCCGAATAACTACTGCAGTCTGCACCCATTTGAGCTTGTTTACCATATTCATCTCTTCGTTTCTCTTTGCAGTTTCTGCCCCAAATACTTCCCTCCAATACTGTACTAAACTGATGGCCCAATGATGGCTCAAGGTGTGCTCTATAGCCGATCTCCTCTTGTTGTCAAGTTGTGGTACAAATGTCTCTCCTCCTCATTTATTAGTAATTCCTCATTAGGTACCAGATCTGTCCACCCAATCTTCAGAATCTTCTGCAGCACCGCATTTCAAACATTTCTGTTCAGTTCTTGTCTGAACTGCTTATAGCCCACTTTTGACTTCCATACACTGCAGAAAAATACATTCAGGAAAGACTTCCTAATACGTAAATTTATATTCGATGTTAACAAATTTCTGGTCTTCATAAATGTTTTTCGTGCCATTGCTAGTCTACATTTTACATCCTCTCGAATGCGATCTTTTTGCCTAAATAGAAACATTCTTCTGCTTCTGTTGGCTCCTCATTTCGTAATATAATCCCGTCAGCATCACTTGATTTAACTGAAAAATTAAAAAAGCAACATACTGTTATGACTGAAGAATGGCTTGGAAGACCAGGTAGATTCTGGGTTAGCAACGGGATGGTGAGCAACAATACACTTTCGTAGAATATTTTTCACGGCTGTGAAACTTAATCTAGATAAGAGCCTGGACCGTGATTTGTGACGCAAAATTTTTTATGATGGACTGAGGAAGTGGGGAGAAGGAGATTAGTGTTTAACATACCGTCGACAGCAAGGTCATTGGACACGGAGCGAAAGCTCTGATTAAGGAAGGATGGGAGAGAAAATTCGGCCGTGCCCTTTCAAAGGAACGAACCCGGCATTTACTTTGAGCGATTTAGGGACTTCACGTAAAATTCAAATCAGGATAGCCATACGAGGTTTTGAAACGTCGTCCTCCCGAACGTGAGTCCCGCGTGCTAAGCACCGGGTCACCTCGCGACTGAGGAAGTGTTTAGGCTTATTGCCAAATGTTGAACTGGAATTGAGTATTATTGCTGAACGGAAAACAAAAGAAGACTGTTCGTAAGACAAATAGAAGTGCTCAAGTTGTTTCATCCCCATCATCGCGAAATGGAGCTTAACGAAAGAGAATGTCAGTATCTATAAAAATAAAGCCTGAAAGATTTGAAAACAAATAAATCCGAGTTAGATTTTACAAAGAGTACTCTACGGCATTGGCCCCTTAACTAGTTTGCGTTTATCGTGAATCTCTCGTCCAGCACAAAGTCCCAAGCGGCTGGAAAAAAGCGCAGGAGACTCCAGTGTATGGAAAAGGTAAAACAACGAACCCGCAAATTACAGACCAATATCCCTAACTTCTGTTTGCTGCAAAATCCTAGCACATATTCTTAGTTCGATTATAATAAACTTTCTTGAGATTAAGAAGCTTATGTGCACGAACCAGCACGGTTTTAGAAAGCATAGTTCGTGCGAGACTCCGCTTGCCATTTTCTCACGTGATGTACTGAGAACCACGGATGAAGGGCAACAGGTAGATTCCATATTACAGTCTTTGACACGGTGCCCCATTGCAGGTTGTTAACGAAGGTACGAGCATATGGAATAGGCTCACAGATATTTGAGTGGCTCAAAGACTTCTTAAAAAATTGTACCCAGTATGTCATCGACAGCAACTGTTCATCAGCGACAAGGATATCCTCAGGAGTGCTCCAGGAAAGTGTGATAGGACCCCTTTCTTTCTCTATATACACACATGATTTGGCGTACAGGGTGGGCAACAATCTACGGTTGTTTAATGATGGTGGTGTGATTCTCGAGAAGATACCGAAGTTGAGTGACTATAAGAAGACTCAAGACAACTTCGACAAAATTTTCGGTTGGCGTCATGAATGGCAGCTAGCCTTAAAAGTGGAAAAATGTAAGGTACTTGCGGATGAGTAGGAAGAACAAACCTGTAATGTTCGGATACCGTATTACTAGGGTCCTCTACGTTTAAATATCTGGGCGTAAAGCTGCAAAGCGACATGAGCTGTAAGGATCATGTGAAAACTGTGGTATGGAAGGCAGATGGTAGACTTCGGTGTAATGGAGGGATTTTAGGAAAAGGAGACGGCATATAGTACCCTAGTACGACCTAATCCCGAGTACTGTTCGAGTGTTTGGGGTCCGTGCCAGGTCGGACTGAAGGAAGTCATCGAAGTAGTTCAGAGGCGGGCCGCTAGATTTGTTACCGGTAGGTTCGAACAAAACGTAAGTGTCACGGGGTTGCTTCGGGAAATCAAATGGGCATTCCTGGAGTGAAGGCGATGTTCTTTTTGGGATACAATATTTTCACCCTTCATTGTGCCAAACAGATTGAAGCTGGAAGATGCGACATCCTTGATGTAGAGTGGATGCGGAGGAACAGTCCAATGAAGTTCTGTGAGCTCCGTTGTCATGGAGGAGGAGAATTTTTTGTAGTGACGGAGACGCTGAAGTCGTTTCTTCAGTTTTCCGAGGGTAGCACTATATACTGCAGAGTTGATCACTGTGCCATGAGGGAAGACATCAAACAGAATAACCGCTTCAGAGTATGTCCAACATTGCGGGAGCTACAGTTGTGTAAGGCCGGCCGACGCGGAGGAGCTCGGACAGGTTTTGCGCGCCCTTGTTGTGATGGTGATAGCCGTCTCACCGAACGACACACCGTGCTTTTGATCAGGGCCAGGTCTCCGTAGACATTATGGAAGCGCCTATGGACATTTGCGATGTTCTGATTTTCCGTCGAAAGAGACTCATTTACAGTTCTCTGCTTGGAACGCGCCTCTGTCACAGACTCCATTTTGAAGGCCGCTTACGGCGCCGTCACCACTCAAAACTTCATGAAATTATAGGGGCTGTAGCGCAAATATTCCGCGACGTCCCACAATACATCACGCATTTTTTCAACAGAAACTGGACGAGAAAAGAAAAATACGTTGTATTACTTACTTAACGCGATTTTTACATCACATATGTAAGTTTGAAACTGTATCGTATCTACTGTTCCATATTTGGTTGAACCTTTTGATGTTTGATGCATGCGCTGGATGCTACCCATATCGATGTGCGTTTGTCTAGACTGTGGACCAACGGTCTGTAGTAGAGCAAAGGGGGTTGGTGCTTAACGTATTTACTGGTGCACATGCCATCTGGCCTTTTGTTCCTTCCTTTAGAATAATTTATGAAAGATCATGTGTCAGTCGCGTGTTTGAATGTTGGCGGGAGTAACCGCAGATGCATTTCAAGGGTACAGTCATTGCAAGCCTAAACTCTTGGGCAGGTTCGCCTGTGTTATAGGATCCTGCTGGTTTTGGATTCAGGCATCAGAATGTGTGGCTTAGTTATAGAATCCACTAATCCATTTTCTTCCAAGTTTGTATATGCCAGGGAAGAGTTGCAAAGCCCGATAAATTTGATTATTTTTCTGGTATATGCTTGGGGATGTGAAGTTAGGTGACCGCCCTTTATAAAGGCCATTGGAACCAATTGTAAGTGGCAAAGTGTTGTAGACCATCCGAAGTAGGGGTTGGTACTTTGGTGGTGTATTAATGAAACGTTGCTTTTCGAGTCAATTTAATTAAGTTCAGGGATGATCTCTTTGATGTAACTCAGAGTACCGTTCTCTCATAACACCCAACACATGTTTTCCATTCCACCACTATCAAAGGTTATTGCTTTAGTTTAAGTTAATTAACATATTCCGCGTTTGCTTTCACACGGTGGGCGATTCAGTACGCCAGGAGGAACCTTTTTGTATGAAGTATGATATTAAAATTCTTACTGCGTTTGGAATCTCTTCGGTCTGTCCAGGAACGTTAGTGGCTGTTGTGGCGCGCACACAGATGAACCAAAACGTTATGACCCCTTGCTAAACAGCTTGTCTGCCCCTCTTTGCAGCGTCCCCGATTCTGCATATCACGGATCCGACAGTTTTTTGGCAGGTTTTTGAAGGTATGTGGCATTAGATGTCTGCGTGGAGGTCATGTAATTCTTGATTCGCGTAAAAAACAGAACACTTATTTGCGTATGCCGCTATGGCGTCCGATATCGACTAAGGTTGGGTCCATAGGATTTAAATCATAAGAATCTGGTCGCTGAGACATCAACGTAAGTTCACTCTAATGTTCCTCAAACCATTGTAGCACAGTTCTGGCTCCGAGATATGGACAGCTATGCTGCTGAAAGATGACATCACCGTCGGGTGAGACGTCAGACATGAAGGGACGCCAGTGGCCCGCAGCTGTTGGCGTGTCTTGGATTGCTACCACAGGTCTCATGCAATGGCAGGGGAATGTCTCCCATAGCATAATGTTGCTCCCTGGCTCCCTCTAGCCAGCATCCGTTACACGCTGCACTGTTCCGAGCCGCCATTTACCTCGATACGGTGTCTGTGGAGATGACCATCGAACTAAGATAGCAATAATTTCGTTCACCCGAAGAGCCGACTCGTTTCCATTGATCGACGGTTGAATCCCGGTCGAACCGTGTTCACTGCAGTAGCAACTGACGATGTCGTTGGGTCAACAAGTGAACGCTTAGGGGTGGTCTGCTGTGGAGTTCCATGTTTGACAATGCACGATGAACAGTGTGCTCCGGAACACTTGGGCGGGCACCAGCATTGTGCTCTTTCGGCAGAGATGCCACAGATCGCCGTCTATCATACATCTGAGCAGACAAGAGTCCAAACCACACGTTCTGTGAAGAGTCGCGGATCTCCAACAATTTAGCGCCTAGTGGTAGTTTCACCCTCCTGCTTCTTCCCGTAAATCCTCACGATAGTAGCATGTGAACATTAGATCAGCTTCTCCGTTTTCAAGATACTCGTTCACAGGCTCTGGATAGTTATAATCTACGCTTTGTCAGAGTTGCTTATTTCAATGATTTCCCCATTTGCAGCCCATATCCTGTCCGCCTCTGTGTCGCTTACATCCTTTTTTAAATCTCATTTTGTTCGTTTTCGTTCGTTTCATCTGCTCCGCGCGGACGTCGTAAGACACCCGTTTAAGTTCGTCGTTGATCCGTTAACTCAGTTTTTTTTTATTGTAGAGGTCAAGTTCAAATGGCTCTGAGCACTATGAGACTCAACTTCTAAGGTCATCAGTCCTCTAGAACTTAGAACTACTTAAACCTAACTAACCAAAGGACGTCACACACATCCATGCCCGAGCCAGGATTCGAACCTGCGACCGTAGTGGTCCCGCGGTTTCAGACTGCAGCGCCTTTAACCGCTTGGCCACCCCGGCCGGCTACAGAGGTAAGTTAACCCTCTGACCGAACACTCTTAACTACCGTGAGGGGCAATTTTTCTATTGTTCGTTGACTTTGTTCGTGGCGGGCGTCCGATGACTCTCGTTCAGGTTGTTCGTTGACAGGTTCACTCAGTTTTTTATTACAGAGGGTAGCTAAATCCTCTGTCCGAAGACGCTGAGCTGCCGTTCAAAAAATCTCTGATCACTATGGGACTTAGCTTCTGAGAGCATCAGTCCCCTAGAACTTAGAACTACTTAAACCTAACTAAGCTAAGGACATCACACACGTCCATGCCCGAGGCAGGATTCGAACCTACGACCGTAGTGATCGTGAGGTTCCAGACTGTAGCGCCGAGAACCGCTCGGTCGCACCGGCCGGCGCTGAGCTACCGTGCCGGCGTCCTTTTGAATCCCTGTCAAGTGCCCACAACACCGCCAGGCGACATCCGACGTCGCGGGGGGCAGTGGTCATAATGTTTTGGCTTTTTCTGTTTTGAGTCCTCAGCCCACCACGAATTCCCCTCCTGTGTGAACCTATTCTTCTCAGAATATCACTAGCAACCTACGTCCTCAGTTCTTTTCTAGATCTATTCAAATCTCTGTCTTCCTCCTCAGTTTTTGTCCTCCACAGATCCCTCTAGTACCATGGAAGTCATTCCCTCATGTCTTAACAAATATCCTACCATCCTGTTCCTTCTCCTTGTCAGTATTTTCCACATATTCCTTTCCTCTCCGTTCCTGCGCAGAACCTCCTCATTCCTTGCCCTATCTGCCCACAATTTTCAGCATTCGTCTGCAGCACCACGTCTCAGATCCTTCGATTCTCTCCTGTTCCGGTTTTCCCATGGTCCATGTTTCACTTCGATACTATGATGTGACCCAAAAGTACATTCTCAGAAATTTCTTCCTCAAATGGAGCACTATATATGATACTAGCAGACTTCTCTTGGCCAGGAATGCTCTTTTTTCCAGTGCCAGTCTGTCTTAACTTTATCAACTTGGTGACCGTCAATTCTGATGTTAAGTTACTCCCTGTTCTCATTTCAGCTACTTCTCATTACTTTCGTATTTTTTTTCGATTTACTCTTAACCCTGTCCTGTACTCAATAGATTGTTCATTCTATTTAGCAGGTCATGTAATTCTTCTTCACTTTCACTCACGATTGCAATGTCATCAGTGAATCGTATCACTCATATCCTTGGTCGTCCACTCTTATTATTCCCTCTTGGCTTTTGTACGTGTTGCGTATTACCCGTCTCTCCCTATAACTTACCCCTATTTTTCCCATAATTTTGAACATCTTACGCCATTTTACATTGTCGAACCATTTTTCTGCGTCAACAAAACTTATGAACGTGTCTTGATTTTTCTTTAGTCTTGCTTCCATTATCAACCCCGACGTCAGATTTGCCTCTTTCGTGCCTTTATATTTCCTAAAGCCAAACTGATCGCCATCTAACGCATCTCCAATTATATTTTCCATTCTTCTGTGTTATCCTTCTCAGTAACTTGGATGCATCAGCTATTAAGCTGATTGTGCTATAATTCTCGCACTTGTCAGCTCTTGCGATCTTCAGAATTGTGTTTTTGATATTTTACCCAAAGTCAGATAATATGTCGCCAAACTCATACATTCTACACACCAGTGCGAACAGTCGTTTTGTTGTCACTTCCTCCATGATTTTAGAAATTCTGCCTTATTTGATTTTAAGTCCCTTAAGTCTTCAAAATTCTTATTCTAATTCTATATCCCCATGTCTTCTAAATCGACTCCAGTTTCTTCTCCTATTATATCACACAAATCTTCCCACTCATAGAGGCCTTGAATGTACTCTTTCCACCAATCTGCACTCTGATCTGCATTTAATAGTCAAATTCCCGTTGCACTCGTCATGTTACCACCCTTGCTTTTAATTACACCGAAGGTTGTTTTGACTTTCCTATACGTTGGAGTTGGAGAATTATTTCTGTTTCCATTTCTTCACATTTTTCATGCACCCATTTCGTCTTAGCTTCCCTTCGTTCCTCAGTGACTTGTATTTCCGTATTCCTGAATTGCCCTGAACAATTTTGTACACCTTTCTTCCATCGATGAACTGAAATATTTCTTTGGTTTCTTTTGTTTCTTTTCAGTTACCTTCTTTGTACCTATTTGTTTCTTTCCAACTTCTGTGGTTTCCCATTTTGGAGATGTCTATTCCTCTTCAACTGTACTGCTTAGTGAGCTGTTCCTTATTGCTGTATCTGTGACCTTGTCAGAGCTTGGTACTTCCGTATTTCACTTCTTCGCGTATTGATTCTTCCTGACTAATTTCTTAAACTCCAGCCTACTCTTCATCACTACTAAATTGTTATTCGAGTCTATATCTGCTCTTGGGTACACCTTACAATCTACTACCTGATTTCGGAATCTGTCTGACCATGATGTAATCTAACTGTAATCTTCTCTTATCAGTTAATTATTCAGTGGTACCATGCGTATGGATATGCTGTGAGTGCTCAACTTTGTTTTTCCACCTATTGTTGTGATCCGGTACAAATTTCTATCCGCAGTACCGAATAAATCTTCTAACGATATTGGTAATTCCAGTCAGATCGCTTGATACGCGAGTTAGGTAACTACCAGTCTGAGTCCCCTTTATGTTTACCGTCAATGTTTGAGGGAAAGCTCATGAATCAAAAACGTGAGAAAAAGAGGCCAAGTGCTATTGCTGTTACCCTCTTAAGAAACCCCCACACTATTCCAGATAATTTGTTTCTTTTTAATCCATTGTCGACCAGTCCTAATGAAATGTATGGTGTGTTTGGGAGGTGAATGCACTGGGTACTTTCCTCTAAAGGTTCGCACAATCCTACATTATCCCTTGCGTTACTTACCAATTTAACGTCATTTTTGGGCCTTATTTGTTTGAAATCGGGAGCTTAGTCAGCCGAAAGGGTAAGTGGAAGTCCTCCTCAATTGACGAAGGACAGATACGAAATAAGTATGACTCTTAAAGGGGATTAATAATTGTACTCCTATTGTAAGCCCATACTAGGAAGGTTTTAAACACAACTTTTGATCCGGGATAATCAAGTATAGCTATTTTAAACACACGCTATCACGTGGTCGACCCAGCTCTTGATCCTTTCTCCTCTGAACACTATTTTGTTCCGTGATGAAGGCAGATGTTAAGGATCTAATAACTAATTTACAGTTTTCTTCATGTTGGCACAAATTCTGGCTTGTCGTTATCGGGGTTGGTCAACATTCTTGTTTTTCATTGTGATTCACCTGTTTTAATGCAATTTTTGTGGAAAAATATGTTAGTGGATGTAGCTGTTGATGAACCATTTCGTGTATAGTAGGTAAGCAACGTTAGCGGTGTCTGAGTGGCATTAGTGAATTTTCTTATTTTTGGGAATATCATGTGATGAACAGTTGATTAATTGATGTAACTTGTACGATAATGTTTATTAGAATTTTGACGAGGTCTTGCGCGAAGAGCTTGTTAACCATCGATAGCACAGAGCAAGGACACTCTGAGTGTTTGCACCAGGGCATCGGGCAGTGCGGAATGCAGAAGATGGCTTCGCTATGTTGACGACGGTGCAAACCCACAGTCCTACACTTTGCGCTGTAGCTCTGTTTCTCTTTTCCCTTACGTTTGCCTTATTCGCTCCGCCTGTCTCGACATTTTCCAAGGCTTCACGTCTGTTTCCTTTGTCATCGCCGAATGTTTATGCGCAGTTAATTAAGTGCTTAGTTTGGTGGGACAAGATTACCGGTGTAAAATGTATTTAAATAGCACTGATAATAATAATAATAATAACAATAATAATACATTTAAATCTGGTTTCCATAGAAAATCATCTCTTGTATTTTCTCCTTTTTTATTTTTCATTATGCTACTAATGTCTGGAACAAGGAATCGGCTGACAGCAATTCTTAGAGCATTTTTTAAAATTACAGTTAGAAACACTTCTTCGCATTCCAATTTTCTTACAAGGCAAAAAGGAATAAAATCTTACACATATGCGAGTGGAACCAAATATGGAACTAATCTTTGCTGCTTCTCTGTGCAGCTTTGGAGATTCTCCCTTCGACAAACTCTGGCAGAATCAGAGCAAACCTTTTGTACTGTGAACTAAATCGTTTCGCAGACCATCGGTTTGCTAATCAATTAGTTCTAAATGCAAATCGAGAGGCGCACTTTCATTTGCTATCGATAAGGGCTGTTTTTTTGCTAGAATTGAAGTACCGGTCCGTTCCTGGTGTCGGTCGCTAAGCCCATTTTCAAGAGACAGAAGCATCAACACGTATTTTTCAAATCTCACTCTTTCACGCGCAGACGCTGTCAACGTAACAATAGCGCTTTTAAAAATCCAGATGCCTTGTTAGAGGTAACATTTACAAATCGCTTATCTAGTTCAGGAAAGTGTTGCGTACTTTCATCTGAAGGGTTATTTTTGGGAAGCTGAAGTATACGTTAGAAAGCTTTTATTTTGTCGGTCATACCGCTGATGAGATAGTTTGCCTTTTTATGTTTTTTTCAGGTTTAAATCATAGCGTTTGCTAAAAATTCTAAATGACTTATCAATTCAGGGCTCCGGTCATCCTTTGTCCTCCAAAAACACATCCAAGTAGTGTCGTAGTAGAAAAATTAGAGAAATTACTTTCCTATTTGCTCAGAAAGCTTACGTCAAAACGGTAGGAGGTATATGGATACTCCCCTTCAAATGAAATCAGAAATTTAATGAATTTACATAAATGAGACTCTGAGGGCGAATATAGTTCAGGATATAAACCACTACGTTCATGAATGAGCCCGTGAGGACGAATATTCTTCCACCATTACGTTCATCATGTGTTGAAGGCCGGTAAATTTTGCACAAAGAGTCTGTTGGTGTGCAAACAATGAAGGTAATCTAAATTCGGCATGAATTTTTTCCACCGTAACCCAACAAACTCTTTTACCTTACCGCTAATTGTCGGTGTCTCTTCTGTGGTTACGGAAAACAACTTTCCTTAAGTGAGATCCAATCATTCATCCGCCATTCCGACCAGTTCTAAAATATTCGCTCCTGGCAGCAGTGTCCTTCGTGGAAATCACATCCGTTACGTGTAAGTCGTCGTTCACGCAACGCAGAAAATGGCTAACTGCGCCGTGTCGCTAATACCAGTAAACTCATAAAGTGCGATGGAATACGCTAGGAGGTTTTCAAATTTTGCTGCCAGCTGTTCATACAAATTCCCGGTAATGTCGCTGGTTCGCCGGGAGGAAAGTGGTGTTCGGCTCTATGCAGGAGAAATGAAGGATTCATTGTCCCTGCTACGTCCATTAATGTATTCCTCATTAATGACGCTCCCATAAACGACTTCACAGCTCTTGCTAAACATAGAGCAACTTCATAGCTAGCTGTTAGAGTCTTTCCGCAGTAACCTTCATCATCTTGGGTGTAAGTCAGAGAAAAAAGTTGTGTTAGCATTAATAAGAAGCTAAATCTGGTACGAATACACATTTGAGAGGAATATAAACAAGCCTCAGTTCGTTTCGCAGCACTTTTCACCAAATACTGAAATATTTGTATAAACCTCATATGAGGATACAGAATTCTCTTCCATAACTCTTTCTCTGTGGAGGTCCCTCTTATTTCTCTATACTTATCTGAATGGAATTTTCTATATTGTCTTTTAGTGGACGATCTTCTTACACAAGTAATTACGGTGCCACAGATTACACATTTGGCTTTCTTGCACAACTAACAAAAAAGATCCCATTCCGTTTAAACTGTCTTTCGTAAGTCTTTGCTTTTTTCGCAGCAAATAACAGTCTTGCGCTTATCTGTTTCAGTGTTGAATGAGTCCTCTATCAGCGCACTCGGAAGCTCACCATGGAGGCTTCACCATACAAACCGATTTAAGGCGAGTTATGTCGAGTTGGACCAGTGCACCCTCTGCACCTCGCTTTGCACGTGCGCGGTTTTCTGCATGTGAGAGGCCCTGGCATAGAGAATAGTAGACATGTAGAAACAGGGGAAGTAGTGACGCTGTAGAGGCAGGTTCATCTAGCATAGAAAAGCAGTTAGATGCGGCTTTGTTGGAGACTGTGAACACACTAGTGTGCAGACCAGAGACAGACAATAGGGGAGCAGCTCGACGGGACTTGGGAAAGCTGGTGATGGCACTTGTGTGGTGCTAGCACCGTCAAGGGGAGGGACATAAAGGTCCATGTTGGTAGCTGCTCAAATACACCTGCTGAATGATTCACTGCTGGGGATTTCGGGGAGTTTAAATAGCGTAAATGATGGGTTTAATACTCTGAATGATAAGCGTGACAAATGGGACATGGAACTTGACCAGCAAGGTGAGAGGTTTGATTAGCTAAAGGCGCATGTTGATAGCCAATCCGAAAAGAAGGATAAGTAATTCGAATCTCAGAATGAGATACCTAGAGAGCTCAAAGCCAGAGTGGATGTGCTGCTTGCTGATAATCAGGTGACCGCTAAGCCAATTCAAAAACATGTAGCGGCAGTATGAGAAGAAGTCAGGGACGTAGATGAGCGCATTGAAAATCGCGTGGCGGCCATGGAGTACGACTTCATGCGGTGCAGAAGAGTGACGCCAGGTAGTGAACAGACACGGACTTTAGTTAAAGAAGGGTGTGGCAGGTGACTCAGGTATATGGATAACGTGTGTCAGTAGGTAGTTTAGCAAGAGGCCACGCTACCGGCACAGTCGAATGAGGCCGGTGATGTGGCAGGGGAGATTTAAACACTTGGACTAGTGGTTGAAACAATGCGACTTCGGAGCAAGAGAGAGTTTAACTGGACTCAGTCTGTACCAATAGGAGACACCGAAGAGGAGCATTTGCTGTTGCGATTCAAACAAGTGCAAATGGAAATTAACCAACGATATTAAGATGTACTAGATGAATTTTAGTAGGTGAAGCTGCACAATGGTGTAGGCCATGCGGAGATCGAAAACATAGTCGAGCATGGAGAAAAAGGAGGTAGTTGATATAATTGCGGGAATTAGAAGACCAAATCTGTAATATTCGTAGGTCGATGGAAAACATGGTACAGTTGAGCGAGAGTAATGGTGTGGACATAGAGCAAGGAGAACGCAACAACTGCAACATCGGCCGAGCGGTTCTAGGCGCTTCAGTCCGAAACCGAGCTACTGCTACGGTCGCAGGTTCGAATCCTGCCTCGGGCACGGATGTGTGTGATGTCCTCAGGTTAGTTAGGTTCAAGTAGTTCTAAGTCTAGGGGACTGATAACCTCAGATGTTAAGTCCCATAGTGCTTAGCGCCATTTCAACATTGTTGAACTGCAACATCCCAATATGTGGCTTTCGCAGTTGGACTACCCACTTCCTGCCTCCTGGAGTGATTTGTGTGCATTCACCTCTATAAAGAGGTGGTTGTGAGAATTCAGCCCTTACTGTATAAATGTAAAACTTACAGCGGGATTTACATTGCATTTCTAAATGAGTCTGGTCAAAGTGTGCGCAGGTAAGGATCAAGGAGGCATCCTCATGAATGAGATCTGTAATTGCACTAGTCTCCGTGACCCAACAACTATTCTCACGGATATGGTAAGGCACTGCCAGTTCCAGACATACCTTACCAACCAACTGAGCTATATAGGTTTTTTAACTAAGTTGCCTCACAAACTGCGTCAAGGGGCCTTCAAGATACAACCTCTTTCCAGAACTTTTTTCAGGAACTACGCAGTTAAATGTAGTACAGCAAGCAGAGGTGCATCTGGCTCACCTAAGAATAAGGGCACTGGTCATGGGCAGTGGCAGACTCACTTCCCGTCAAGTTCTGTTTCAGATAGGTAGAGAGGGCCGGCCACGGTGGCCGAGCGGTTCTAGGCGCTCAGTCCGGAACCGCGCGACTGCTGCGGTCGCATGTTCGAACCCTGCCTCGGGCATGGATGTGTGTGATGTCTTTA
The DNA here is from genome assembly GCF_021461395.2 of Schistocerca americana. Taxonomy (NCBI): domain Eukaryota; kingdom Metazoa; phylum Arthropoda; class Insecta; order Orthoptera; family Acrididae; genus Schistocerca; species Schistocerca americana. The sequence continues at coordinate 396,388,153 of NC_060123.1, read as the reverse complement.
GGTTAGTTAGGTTTAAGTAGTTCTCAGTTCTAGGGGACTGATGACCATAGATGTTAAGTCCCATAGTGCTCAGAGCCATTTGAACCATTAGATAGGTAGAGAAAGTACCTTGGACGCGAAGAGTCGACACGACGTCCCTTCGACTATAACCGGCTGCTAGGTTGAGCAACAGCGACTGTCCAACCCACGTCTAAATGATAATGGATCGGCAGTGATGAATAATAAACGGGCATGACTAGATGAAGGAGAAGTGAACTTCAAAAATCAGAGGGAGAGGGGGCAATAGGAGTAGCAATATTTTTTATAGACTTCGATGATATTAGGGAGCTGCTACTTCAAGAAAATGATGAAATTACATTAGCTAATTGTCCTGTAATCAGAGTAAAGATAAACGATATTTTACTCCCACGTGTGCTTGATTCCGGCAATCAGGCATCGGTAGAATGTGGGGGGTGTCTGTTCCACATTTCTGCATCTACATACATATTCCGCAAGTCTCCGTACGGTGCGTGGCGGAGAGTGCCATATACCACTACTAGTCATTTCCTTTCCTGTTCCACTAGCAGACAGGGCGAGAAGTAGACTGTCTATATGTCTTTGGATGAGCACTAATTTCTCGTATCTAGTTTTCGCGGTCCTCATACGCAATGTATGTTGGCGGCGGTAGAAACGATCGACAATCAGCTTCAGATGCCGGTCCTCTAAATTTTCTCCAAAGATTCCCCTTTCAATTCTCGGACCATCTCTGTAACACTCAGGTCTTGTTCGAAACTACCGGTGACAAATCTAGCAGCCCGTCTTTGAATTGCTTCGATATCCTCCTCCAGTTCGACCGGGTACAGATCCCCAACACTCGAGTAATACTCAATGATAGGTCGCAACCAGCATCCTGTATTTGGTCTCCTTTACAAGAGAACCACTCTTTCCTAAGATTCTCCCATTAAACCGAAGTCGACCAACTGCCTTCCCTATCACAGCTTTCACATGATCGCCCCACCTCATATTCCTTTGCAACGTTACGCCCAGATATTTAAACGACTTGACTGTTTCAAGCAGGACTCTAATAATACTGTATCCGAATATTACAAGTTTGATCTCCCTAGTCATCCGCATTAACTCAATTTTCTTCACATTTAGGGGTAGCTGCCGTTCATCAGACCAACTGGAAATTTTGACTAAGTCGTCTCATATCTTCCTAGTCACTCAGTTTCAACACTTTACCGGAGACCATCGCGTCATCAGCAAACAACCGCAGACTGCTGCCCACCCTGTCTACGATCAACAGCATGCAGAGTTTGTTGCGGTCGCAAGAGAATGGATATCCAAAGAAACAGTGAGTAGGAGGCGATGGCAGAGAGTTCAAAAATTAGAGTGGGTAATAAAACGCTGTCTGCTTTCACACGTTTTTGCATATGCACCGCTTTTTGTGCTATCTGTGTACTCTTCTGTACAATGTATGAGATTCCAGTACAGCATACATCGAAGAACTGAGGACCATGACGTCCATCGTATTTTGTAACTTCACAAACTTCAAACCCTGGAAGGAGTTCAAATGGCTCTGAGCAATATGGGACTCAACTGCTGAGGTCATTAGTCCCCTAGAACTTAGAACTAGTTAAACCAAACTAACCTAAGGACATCACAAACATCCATGCCCGAGGCAGGATTCGAACCTGCGACCGTAGCGGTCTTGCGGTTCCAGACTGCAGCGCCTTTAACCACACGGCCACTTCGGCCGGCCTGGAAGGAGTAACTGGGTTTGTAGACATAAGGCTGTTTGCTCTTCATGCACTGCATCAAGGAATCAATGAAGGTTCAGTAGGCAACACTTATCTTCTTGTTCGTCCCCTTTGTTGTTCTCTCACTTCGTTTCTTGGCATTTCCGGTGCATTCGAATTACACATTACAGTGTGTTCGATATAAAGATGTGTCAACAGCGTGGTGTGGTATGCCTCGGAAATACTGAAAGGTATCTGAGGGTAATTTTTTTATGCAGATCAGTGCTGATGTACATACACAATGTGTAGTTTCATTTTAGACATAGTAGTTTATGTCTAGTGGCATGAAGAGAAGCGCCTGAGTGGATTGCAGTTGGGTATGCTATGTGTCTTATGGATGAATAAACTGTATTGCTGCCACTGTTTAGACACCTTCCACAAGGAGACAAGATGGGGGTTAATCTGCGCCAAGAAGAAGATGAGGAATTGGAGGAGGAAGTAATATGGAGTCCAAACCACCAGATAACAGCAAGTAAAGTCAACAATTTGATATTTATCAGCCTGACTATTAATGAAGTACGTAGACTAAGGAGACATCTGAATTAAGGGAATTGTAGTGTAGAGAATTAGCTGGCCGGTGTAGCCGAGCGGTTCTAGGCGCTACAGTCTGGAACCGCGAGACCGCCACGGTCGCAGGTTCGACTCCTGCCTCGGGCATGGTTGTGTGTGATGTCCTTAGGTTAGTTAGGTTTAAGTAGTTATAAGCTCTACGGGACTGATGACCTCAGAAGTTAAGTCCCATAGCGCTCAGAGCCATTTGTAGAGAATTAAGGAGACTGTAGTGCAAGGTTATTGCAAAGTATTGCTATAATGATGTGTATCCATGATAACAGAACGCAATGGCAGCTAGTGTGAGATGCAGGTAGAGGAATATGTGTATGACGAGGTGGCGCCTTCTGAGTCCCATAGGGCCCTCGTTTTGGTAGTACGTGTTTATTGAGAATTTCATAGTTCTCGTCAGTGTGGAGTAAAAGGAAAGTCTAAGTGGTCTAATGTGTGTGAGACTGGTTCTGATTTGTCTTCCTACCACAGTTGCACAAGGACGCTCTGTGAGTGTTTTACGAATCTGGTGTGGGACCTGTAAGCTAGGAAGATACCATATAACACATGCACAGTTCTGAAGAGTTCAGCAGTACGGACAGTGATGTAATCAATGGTCTCATTGTCGTTTCCACTACAATACAAGCACAGGAAGCGTTATCGATAACAGAAAGTAGTGTGCAGGTTCAGGCATGACTATACCTTAGATTTTCATTATCAAAGTTTATTTTTTCTCTATGTATTACTTCACAGAATCATAATTATAACACGCACAGGATGGTAAAATATTGATAATGGGTGTTCCCAACTATGAAGGGAAGTTCCTAACTATTCTAAGGCTGTTTAATAGTAAGATGGTTGATGACCTATGTCTAGGGGTCGATAAAATTAAAGAAATTAAATACATGTGAGGTCAGAGGTATCAATTAAGATAAGAACGCGTAATTAAAATAACCAATTAATTGAAGGGGTCGGTAAAGTGCAATGAGAAGGAAGTAGACAATTTAAATAATTCAATAACTTTAGGGCATAAAACACTCTAAATTGGCTGATCAGTTCTTTTTGTGAAATTAGGCCCGAAAATCACGAACATTTATGACTACAGGTACAGAAAAAAATAGGAGAGACGAAGACGACCACAGTACTGAGTGTCAATTTACGAGGTGCATCCAAGTTCTAGGGCCTCCGATTTTTTTTCTAATTAACTGCTCACCCTAAATCGATGAAACTGGCGTTACTTCTCGACGTAATCGCCCTGCAGACGTACACATTTTTTACAACGCTGACGCCATGATTCCATGGCAGCGACGAAGGCTTCTTTAGGAGTCTGTTTTGACCACTGGAAAATCGCTGAGGCAATAGCAGCACGGCTGGTGAATGTGCGGCCACGGAGAGTGCCTTTCATTGTTGGAAAAAGCCAAAAGTCACTAGGAACCAGGTCGGGTGAGTAGGGAGTATGAGGAATCACTTCAAAGTTGTTATCACGAAGAAACTGTTGCCTAACGTTAGCTCGGTGTGCGGGCGCGTTGTCTTGGTGAAACAGCGGAAGCAATTCGTTCTTCAAAACATTTTCGTAGGATGCACCTGTTACCGTAGTGCCCTTTGGAACGCAATGGGTAAGGATTACGCCCTTGCTGTCCCAGAACATGGACACCATCATTTTTTTCAGCACTGGCGGTTACTCGAAATTTTTTGGTGGCGGTGAATCTGTGTGCTTGCATTGAGCTGACTGGCGCTTTGTTTCTGGATTGAAAAATGGCATCCACGTCTCATCCATTGTCACAACCTACGAAAAGAAAGTCCCATTCAAGCTGTCGTTGCGCGTCAACATTGCTTGGCAACATGCCACACGGGCAGCCACGTGATCGTCCATCAGCATTTGTGGCACCCACCTGGATGACACTTTTCGCATTTTCAGGTCGTCATGCAGGATCGTGTGCACAGAACCCACAGAAATGCCAACTCTGGAGGTGATCTGTTCAACAGTCATTCGGCGATCCCCCAAAACAATTCTCTCCACTTTCTCGATCATGTCGTCAGACTGGCTTGTGCGAGCCCGAGGTTGTTTCGGTTTGTTGTCACACGATGTTCTGCGTTCATTAAACTGTCGCACCCACGAACGCACTTTCGACACATCCATAACTCCATCACCACATGTCTCCTTCAACTGTCGACGAATTTCAATTGGTTTCACACCACGCAAATTCAGAAAACGAATGATTGCACGCTGTTCAAGTAAGGTAAACGTCGCCATTTTAAGTATTTAAAACAGTTCTCTTTCTCGCCGCTGGCGGTAAAATTTCATCTGCCATATGGTGCTGCCATCTCTGGGACGTATTGACAATGAACGCGGCCTCATTTTAAGATAATGCACATGTTTCTGTCTCTTTCCAGTCCAGAGAAAAAAAATCGGAGGCCTTAGAACTTGAATGCACCTCGTAATATCACTTGCAGGCATAGCGAGAGCATGCGTGTTTACCTTTCGTCGGGGGAGGCAGTGGCGGCTGTTGCTGAGAGCTGTGAACATGATAATCTATTCTAAGTCTCTCTCGACTGATAAACCCCAATCTGATACATTTCCTATGTCTTTGGTAAAGCCTAGACTCCTAATTGTTCTCTAGCTAATTGGCATGGTACATGCTATTTGGCTGGGAAAGTACTTTAGTTGTTACCCTCAAATCGCTCAGAGAGAAATATAGTTTAGTGGGGTGACCGTGATAGCAAAGAAGTCGTATTATTATGCGCGAATGTACAGAGAGGCCATTGAGATTGCAAAACACTGCAATAATTTTAATAGAAAAGTGAAGGCATTAAGCTGGATAAGATATGGATGTCAACATTGCAGCAACAGCGTGACAATAGATTAATTTCAATTGAAAAAGTTGGCAATATCAGAGATCATAGCACAGCCGGCATCACGTGATTGACAGCGGCGCCCTCTGGATGGCTTATATATACGACGCTCACTTGCGCTTTCGTTGCAGTTCGCCAATTGTCCTCGGAGAATGCTTCCCCATTCGAAGGCGAAAAGTCAGGGGAGAGTTTTATGTATGGACCACGGCATCTCAGCCCGGAAGTGTTAAGTGATGAATCCAATGTAAGTTGTATTATTTGTTTGACACCTTACAGTGGGAATCGTAAATGTAATCGTACAATTTGCTAACTTTGCCACAGGTGCATGTTGAGATCTGAAGAATGATGTAGATATTTTATTTACGTCTGTTTTCCCACTGACCTGTGAGATAACGGCCATGAGGCGTTCTGCATGGATTCACCAAAAAGAATCAGTCAGTCTCAGTCGCCCATGCAGGCACATTTGATTTCATTGTTTATGTGTTGACATGAAGCTGGATGTGGTTTGGTCTGTGTCAGACTTTGTTCATAGGTGAGGGATCTGGTTGACTCATGGTTTAATACTAGGTGGTTGAGGCTCGTAGCTTAGTTAGGAACAAACTTGGCTAAATTTAAGAAAAAGAAGTTGCTAGAGTAGATCATTCCCGCAGGACGTAATTTGACGTGAATGGAAGCGATAAGTGTATTTAATGGTCGACTACTGAATATAGAGATAAAGATGCCCAAGAAGTAGTAGATAATTATTTGTGCCAACAATCCTAGGATTTATCTTACAAGTTACAATTTGATCGCAAAGATCATGTAGAAATTCTTCATCTTACGGTGGCTGTATCAACATCTTCAAGAAAATGATGAAATTACATTAGCTAATTGTCCTGTAATCAGAGTAAAGATAAACGATATTTTACTCCCACGTGTGCTTGATTCCGGCAATGAGGCGTCGGTATCAACATCTTGGTATACAGATGTTTTTCCAAATTGAAAAAGAAACAGAGGGAGAGAGAGAGAGAGAGAGAGAGAGAGAGAGAGAGAGAGAGAGAGAGAGACAGAGAGAAAGAGGAAGAAAGAAGGAAAAAAACGTTTGGGAGGAGATCATGTCAAAATTACATTTGTTAGAATATGTGTGGACAACACTGAATAATTAAATGTAGTCCAGTAATGGATGTTTCAGTTTCTACAACTCAGATCCCTAGGGCCGAATGTATAACCATTTGATAGCAGATTAACAAAAAAAGACCTAAGATGAAGCTTAACACGGAAATCAGCGTTTTATAAACTTTAATCCCAGATTATATCGCTGTAAAGTAAGATTAGATTTGACTGGTGAAAATTCGCGGATCAAAGTCAGGTTCAAATCTAGTCGTCAGTTTGCAATGTACTGACATTGTTTTGTGCAAATACAAATTGAAATAATGAAGTTGTTACTAACGCATAAGTATGTAACCATGCCGCTACCACACTGCTGAAACTCGGAACATTTCATGGAGACGTTACAATATTTATGTGCTTAATTTCGAGGTATTTTATAGCCGCTCGGCAGCAGAGTAATAAAGGAAAATTCGAAATATTTGCCGTCAACAATTACGTGCGTTGATACTGACAAAAGCCAATATTAATTGAACGTCTCTTATAAATGTGCCCTCTCGGTTCTAGCAGCACTAACTAAAAAAAGTGTATTAATTTTGTAACTTTCGAACACGTGACTAACCTGCTGTGGCAACTACATGAGCGCAAATGAGTAAAGAAGAAATAAGCAAGTATATGTAAGCTGTTTATCAAGTTATTATACATCAGGCATTACATATACAACTGTTTCTGTAGCTGAGAACCTGGGTTTCGGTTTCTCGTATGAAGGAACCCAGGTCAATAGTCGGATTTTTTTTCCATTTGACATTACTTTCTCTGCTGTATTGGCCATAAAGATAGTTACAGCAACGCTTCGTTCTGAAACCAAGTAACTACTTCCGTTTCCCGACGTTCTGGGCCATTGTGGTGGGCAACATTCTGTGTGCATTAAAATTACAGTATGTGAATTACAGTATATTGTTTCCTTTCATTTACCTTACAGATATCTGAGTATTCCGATGTGTCTTCTGAGGGCGAGAAAGCGCAAACTTATACTCGAAATAAATTGAAGTGTCAGAACTAGGGCTGAGGGAGTACGATTCTACGGAAACCACGAAAAGAAACCAGGTACTGATTCCAATGTGCATGTAACGTTTAACATTAAGATTTTGTGCTAAAGGAAGCTTTCAGACGATAGTTGACGATTTGTTCAGATATAGCAACAGCTTGCCGAGTTGTCCTCAAGGTTTCGGCCTGCATTGCCTAACTGAAGAAAGAACTAATCAAAATACCTACAGAAGAAAATAACATGATGAAACGCAGCGTGGTTTTAATCAAATATCACTTACCCTAATACGTTAAATGCTGTGAAATGTACCCATATACTCATCATATCTCCCGTTGGCAATGTTTAGGAATCGTCGCTGATGGTTTCCGTTAAACGTATAAGCAATATCTGGCGATAACAAAGCCGTTACTGCAGGAACTCATCTGTAATGGCCGAATGGTGTACGAAGGAGGCTTCGCCGGTGCACCGCCTCAAGGTCACCATCCTGCCCTGCACGTCATCCATGTGAGATGTTAAATGGCAGAACTAACGGAAGGCCAGGGGCCAGGGACGACAGGGCGAGAAAGATTAAAGGTTTTTTGGAAGGCAATCCTGCGCTGCAGACAGAGAAGTCACAGCGGCGTGTTCCGATCGTTAGAAGATATCCCTCCAAGAATTTTGGAAGAATCTCCTCCCGCACGAGACTGATAGCTGGATTTGATAATTTCTAGCACAGTATGGTTTATCACTTCGTGAAGAGCGGATATCGTTTGTTGTTTTGGATACGATACGGTTCGCCAGTGGACCAGCTAACGTCGGGATTACTCAGTATATGTATTTGTTTATTCCATACTGAGGATAGTCAGGAGGTAGAACAACGACTTCGGCTTTGGGCGGTTCAGTTTTGCTGTGTGACTGCGTACGTTTTTGTGATTGTCTCTGATCCTGGCCCATAATAGCAGAATATGGGTGGGTTGCGTGAAGTGGGCCTCTGTCCATGGGCAAGCCATTTGTCGCGTAACAACTAGGTTTTGTCATGTGCATTGACAGAAGTTTGTTAGCAGTTTTCTTAAATATTTTCTTGGTGACTTTGGTTCATGTCTGTTTGCAATTTTCCTAACAACAGCCTTGCCTTCAATTATACTGACAGGGTGGCAATAACTACATAATTTTCTTTGTGCTCCTTGTTTAATAGTTTCGCTTACAGTAGCCGAAATGCCATTTCTGTAATAATTATCTAACATTCTTTGAGCCCTGATTAACTATTTCGCTTACGATGATATTAATGCCGTTGTCATAGTAAATGTGTCCTTTTTATTTTTTTTGCTTGACGTCTTGTCTGCCGTGCCTAAAGTGTCTAATGGTTATTTTATGTACTTGTATGCTTTGGGTGAATTTTGTTTACAGTGCAACAGACAAAATTCAGAAATTTATGTAATCCTGTTGTATCTTGTTTGATATTTTATTCTGTTACTGACAATTTTGTAATACTTCGGTATTTGATCACGTGTGAGAATTGAAATTTTGATTGTTATTTATGTAAGTAGGACTTGAAGCTAATGGCCTCCTCCATGAACTTACCTAAAAGCAAAAGGAACAACATGTAGTTTCGAGTTCACTGCAGAAGTTTTCCTGGGATGTTCTTACATGTCGTCCGTGCTGTTCCGATCTCTCCCCATGCGATGTCCACATTTTAAGTGAACTGAGAAGATACATTCGTGGCCCTCGAATTGCTTCGGATGAAGAGGTGCATGCCTGGGTACAATCCTGGTAGCGTAGGCAAACGCTGACAGTGTTCCATGAAGGCATTAACCGTCTTGCCTCAGAGTGGGATAAAAGTATCAACCATTACAGCAATTATTTTGAAAACAAATATTTTACTTAGTTTTGTACATCTGTCTCCTTTTAAGTTTACTACCCCTTGGAATTTCAGTACCTCTTGATAGTACTGACAAATTTACCCAGTATTTTGAGCGGGTAGGAAGACTCGCCAGGCAAGAGGATATAGAAATGTTGTTTTAGACGTTGTGAATCCTTCATATGGAGAGATTAGTCTTCAACAGAAGTTATATAAAAACATTATGCCAGCAAGTTTGCTGTTTTAAAGAAAGCAAAGGGCTGAAGTCGTAGGTAGGTCTCGAGCACCGCGCGATATACCATCCAGTAAATGACTACGGAAGACAGTATATACTTCTTTACGCAGTACAGGATCCAATGAAAACTGTACACCTGAGGGAGTTTGTGGTTAATTGTAAGGTTTCTATTCGAAACCGTACAGAACGAACTTTAATTAGTCACCTGCACACCAGTAATTTCACTTGCATGATTTGATCATAAACACTCGTTAAAACGACTTTTTCTGTGAGATAAAAAGGATGATTTTCGAATTAGTTTCACCAAAACGTCAGAATCTTTGTATGCGTGCATAAGTGCAATAGGAGCTGAAGCATACAACCAGAACACCATAGTAAGCGTTTAGCAACCGCAAGAACGTGCGCATAAACTTATTAATCAATTTTAGTTATAATCATTAATACAAAAAAGGCCATGCAAAAATGCAGGTTACAATGATGTCTGGAATTATACAGAACTTGGCTGAGTAGAAGTATCTTTTATTGCACGAAAAATAGCGATATGATACCTAGTGTTTTCTTTCACTTAGTTTCTTTTATTTTTTTCAAAGCTTTTTTTGATATGAAACTTCCTGGCAGATTAAAACTGTGTGCCCGACCGAGACTCGAACTCGGAACCTTTGCCTTTCGCGGGCAAGTGCTCTACCAACTGAGCTACCAAAGCACGACTCACGCCCGGTACTCACAGCTTTACTTCTGCCAGTACCTCGTCTCCTACCTTCCAAACTTTACAGAAGCTCTCCTGCGATACTTCTTTTTTGATACTTTCACACCGTCACGTCAAACATTAGAAGCTACCATGGAAAAGCTCATTTTATAAATACCTCTATACTCAGGAACACATTCACAGTTTAGTTTTCAACATGGAAATCTGGAACAAAATGTCCATTGAAATACTCCTGAGGCATTACTATTGTACGAATCACGTTACATTTCTTTTGAGGAAGAAAGCTTGTGCCTCATAGCAACTGTAAATTTCTTGTAGTTCATGGTGCTGCTTAGTCGAGTACAACAGGAATCTTCTTCCTCCTGTTCCTCTTTTGAGAATGTGCAAAATCTCTTAAGCCCCTTTGACCATCTGACGGCATTTTTCTTCGATTTAGAATAAAGTATTTCATATAGTTGCAGCACGCACGTCGGTTTTATCGTGTTTGGCGATGTAGTTTGAATACTTCCTAATTTTTGTCGAATGAACAACCATATGTTGTTTGCATAACTGTAAATAAATTTATATTCTTCGGTGTCAATGAGAGTGCAGGTGGCTCACAAAAGAATCTTCCAGAAGAATAAAGTGTAGTTGCGAGTTTGTTGGCACTTTTCTGTGGACAGCGAAGTACTACTTTCTCCTTCCATTAGTCAGTAATTATTCTCCAGATTTTTCGCCACTGAAGGACTTTTCACTTTTGCTCCATGACTTCCTATTTTTACTTTCTATCAGGTTCTCGTGCACGTCTTTCACGCTGATCATATGTTTTTTTTTTTCAGGAGTTTTAATAATGTATATTCCGTGAGGTTATTTCAGTTTTTATAATTCATTCCGGGTATCGTGAGCATTCATTGGTGGTCCAGCGTAGCCAGCGCTATGTAATTTAATAGAGATGCTGCTATGTTCTTAGTTAATCTCTTCAACTCTTCGTGCATTTTACAGATACACAGACCATGCACTGTATTAAGAAATATTAAAATTACCTCTCACCATTTTCACAGTGGGCAGTAGCTAGCCAGAAGAGTATTTCATAAACTTTTATTTTTGAAACTGTGTTGAATGGGATAATATTTTCGCTACTTAGTATGCATTGTTATCAAAATATGAGTAAGGATGTCGTTTAATGACACAAAATTATTACTAGATATCCAACTGTCAATAAAATTCTTCTGGGCTGTTGGCCGCATTATCGCTATACAATATTGTCCGACGTTTAGGCCAGTATTGCAAGGGGCCTTCCTCGGGGCAGTGAGCTCAGCCCTGCGGAATAGTGGCCGAAACGTCGGATAGTTTTGTGTATTGACAACGCGGTCAGCAGCACAGAAGAATTTGATTGACAGCGGCAACGGCCGCGGAAGCCTACGCTTACAAGATATCCGACTGCCTATCCCTAGAAAGAATATAAATTACATCTAGGGGCACTAGCGCTGAAAGGTCTCCTTAAATATGACAGAGAAAACCTTGGTGCTGATTTACGGGACGCTGGTCTTCCAAGATACTACGAAAGTGTTATTTTAGACATTATTATAGATTTTCAGCCTGCTACCAGAGCTGCTGGAGTGAACCCTTACAGTGGCATCAACAAAATTCAGATATGTCCGATTAACATATTTCTTCCTTTTTCCAGTTTAAGATTCTGGAAGTTCCATCTAAGTCTACTGAGAACAGTGCTGGAGATAAGGAATGTCTTTGCCTGGCTACAATTAAAATTCTGATTTTACCGTTGTCCAGTGGAAGTGTAGTATAAATAGTAGCTTTAGTTTCTCATTCTTTGTACTTAAAAAGGAAATAGGTTGAATACATGTCTCGTTACTTTTCTCGAACCGCGCCGGGAGAGGGGGGAGGGGAGGGACTGAAAAAGGTTGTACGTAGAGGCCTTGTTGAATGGAATCAAATGCTTTCAGACTTTTCGAACACCAGGCAAAGTTGAAAGACCCCTTTCTAACAGTCAATCGATGTTAGAGTACTGATAATTACTTCAATATTAAGGCATAAAGGACGCAAAGCAATGGCGTCTGTTCTTTCGGACATGTCGGAAAGAACAGGCACCACACAACACACAAAACACACACACACGCACACACACACACACACACACACACACACACACACACATATATATATATATATATATATATATATATATATATATATATATATATATCACATGGTCCGCGATGGCCAAACGGAGAAAGTAGGCGTTGACAAGCAAGTGCTCACATTAGGCTGTACATCTCTCTTTCCTATATTAAGGTAATGATACGGAGGTAGGAAGTGTGGTGTCGCAGTATGAGAAACACATTTTCCGAAGAAACCTCGTTCTGTCACGTTCCTAGTCTCTCACATGCTGATATTGCTGCTTTTGATTGCGACAAGATATATTCTAATGGGTCGCCTTCTAAGGGTTCTCTTCGCTCACTCTTATTGTAACACTTATCTTTCTGTTAACACACTAGTGGCTCTTGCTTGGTAAAGTATATCTGCGATATTAAATACCAATATAAAATACTAAATGATGGTGTAGTGAATAGCTGTAATTGTAACCGATGATGACGTACACTCCGGATAAACTGATGCTGCCGTCCCAAAGATATCAAAAATATAATCACTTTTCCAGAAGAAATAGTAACTTTGTAAACACAAGCACTTCCCGTCAGACAGGGTTGAATGTTTGAGATAAGACAATCAAAATCCTACAGCAGCAAGAGAGGAACAGGGCTTTCAGAATTGTGCTTCCAAGGGCGGACTGCATCTGCAGCTAGTAATTGCTTCAGGAGAGCGGAGATTTCAATGGCTCCAGGATATGCAAATGTTATCGGCCACGGAAATTGATTTTCTCCTAGTACTACCTCGTTGAATTGAAGTCGTTGGGAGCGAAGTAACAGGAGTCGCCTGGAATACAGAAATATGCAACGTCTACCGTAGGTAAGCCAACTACGGTCGTCCATGTATGGTAAGTTAGCGTCAAATAATGTGCTAGTTGAGTATTTCTAGAACGTAAACAATTTTTTCAGCCTTCAGTTGCAAGGTAATTTTTACTCGTTTACCTAGGTTTCGATTCCAGTAATGGAATCTTCTTCAGAACAAAAAATTAAATTATTTTGAGAGCCAAACACTGGCCATGTCACAGATTAAAAATTAAAACAATAAAGACGCATAATCATAAGATTATGTCTGTCAAGATTAAAACCATTCAGGCGAACGTAGACGGAGCTACGCCGGCCAGAAATAAGGACCACATGTTTTACATCAATTACACATTCAAAATTCTTTGCTAAGCTGAGTTTATCCGAAGTTTTACTTGTGCGCCTCATGTGTACCTCTCACTTGGTTAATTACTCTTTCCAGTTCAGTATTCGAGAGGACGACAGTTCAATCCCGCTTCCGGCCATCCTGATTTAGGTTTTCCGTGATTTCCCTAAATCGCTCCAGGCAAATGCCGGGATGGTTCCTTTCAAAGGGCACGGCCGACTTCCTTCCCCGTCCTTCCCTACTCCGATGAGACCGATGACATCGCTGTCTGGTCTCCTTCCCCAAACAACCCAAATTCCAGTTCAGTAGTAAGTTTTCTATCTCAGTTCACTAGGGATCACTCATCAGGAATTGTCTCACTTCCAGTTATCCTCTTCTACACATTGCTGACTTGTCAATTTATCTGCTGTACTGCTTGAATCCATTAATAATTCAAAGTCCACCTCCATCCATCTACCTTCTGTTCACAACGTCAATAGATACTCACTGTAGTCTATATGAGCTCTACACTCCCTCAGTATATCCGTACCAAAAATTATCTGTACCCATTATAGGTAGCCCTGTGATACAGTCGAAACTGGGGAGAGTGATATAAGAACGAAAATAAAGGGATAACTCTTTCGTCTTCTGTGCCAACAAGTATTAGCTTCCGAGAGAATAACGGCAACGTTGCGACGGAACTTCATCAGGCTACTCGCGTGGAGTTAATCCAAGCTAGTTGTTAGTATAGTGGTTAACAGCAAAATTTCGAAATTTTCCTCCCTCTGTTGAAATCCAATTTTATGTGCTTTTTTTTTCTTTTGCTGTCTTGTAACTATGTTACACCACTGTTTTAATGACATCGTTAAATACAATGGAACTAATGGCAAAAGAAATAAAATATTCAGATTTTACTAAAAACAGATTTTATCATCACATTTGACATGGAAACCTTCGGGGAAACGGCGCGCAACAGTTTTCGTTGGTCTCCAAGACGTTATTGACACATTTGAACCTAGAATCCATCAAGACGTAAACCAATCAACGATACAACCTAAGAATAAGCACGCAATAAACACAACATTGGAGAAGAAGACACAAGAACAGTTTCTGAGCAAACGTTTGTGACTTTACTTAAAAAAAAAAAGGAACCGTTTCTGTACATTATTGATTTGTGGGGTGAACAAATGGATCCCTACTTTTACAATGGGCTGTTTGTCCATGAAATGTAAGTGCTGACATGCTCATTGAAAGTAATTCCGCAAAAGCTTATGTCATTATATAAACACTGACCCGCTGATTGCTCTACTCCCATCGCACAGCAAGAGAAATTACAAGTAGAAACGATGAGATGAAAATACACAGCTTGATCTATAATGAATTTAAGCTCAGCTCTCGAGGAAATTCTTCGACATGCGCGGTTCACCGCAAAGTTATGACCAAATCTCAAAGTTGTTGTCCTGATGATATCCACACAAATAATGTATCTGTTGTGTATGTGTCTTTGAACGTTGCTTGTGGTGCTCCGAATGTTTATGCCTCGAATGTTTATGTCTCGAATGTTTTTATGAACGCACTGGTTCTCTTGAAGTATAAAAGTAAGAATCAAGTAAAGATTGAAATATTAGAATTTTTTATGCTTTCAGTTTTCAAGTACAGTTAAGCATATACGCTTCTTATATAAGCTTCTGTAACATTTGAGAAGATACAATTTGTTTTTAATAAGAGTTGAATGGTTATTTCTTTTGTCAGTAATTCCATTACATGTTACGAAGTCATAAAAATATTGATGGGTCATACTTTCGTGTCAGCAAAAGAATAACAAAGCATGAGAAGGAATTTGAACATGGGGTGAAAGATTTCGAAACGTCGTCGTAGCCACTGCTGTACCAACTCGCCTAGTTTTAGTATGCGTGACTGGACTGATGAAGTCCCATAGAAAGTTTGGCTGTGATTTTCTCTAAAAAGTATTGAGTGTTGTAACCTCCACTCCACTTTCACCATGCTAAGTTTCGGCTTTATGAGAGAGCGACCTACTGCGATTTCCCCTTGTCAGATTAGTAATTACGAGGCGTATTCAAAATATGCTATGCTAGGCCTGAATGAGATTTCACCCACGGAGCACTATTTACTGACACTTCAGGAAACTTCTGCAATGTTTGTTTGATTCAGTGGGCGTCTGCCACTTGGTGAGAGGAGGTCGCAATGGTTGAGACAACCATAGACCCTCGCCAGTTCTGAAGTGCGTCGTATGATTAGGTTTTTGCTGGAAACAGGATACTCAGTTGCTGTAATCAATCGTGAGTTATTAATAACGTAATTTCGCCAGCGACAGATACTCATTCTACGTACGCTCTAGCGATGGTGATCGATACTGCTGGTGCTATCGATAATCAATGGTGGCCGTCTTTCTTTCGTTGCCTTAGGGATTTGGTGTGTCCAGCAGCGTTCTACAACCAAGCCCCTACCACGCCGTAGCGGAGAAGCGAGGCAACTGTTTCCCAATTGAAGCAGCTGATCGCCGCCATTTGCAGGGATGAATCCTTAGCACTGGGGTTGTGATTTGAAGTATATGAGACGCAACAAGACCAAATTGAAGCACAAATTAAACACATGTTTGTTTAAAAAAGTACTGAGTATTCGAGCCTATTTTAAAAGTATACTTAAATGAATGAAGTTTCCTAATTTCCGAAATACGTCTGCATAGAGACGCGAAATTTAAGAATGTAAGGCTCTTTCCTGACAAGGTGGAGCGAGTTTACATCGAGTTATTTGCATTTGATAATTACGTGAAACTTTTAAAGTAGCAGACAGTACGATTATTATTTAATTCACGTAATTTTCCAGTCAGGTCCTCTTTGCTGTTTGCCGATTACTGTGAACATTTGCACGATAACTTTTGTTTAGCACAGGGTTGTCTACACTCAAATTTTGGCATGATTAATTGTAATAACCCATATCACTTTAAAGACCGTATGAATTTCATTCGCACATTAGTTTTTAACACTGATAGCACCTATGAAAGTGGTTGAGTTTGCAACATTTGATCAAATATTTGACCATTTACGAAATATAATCATCACTTGACAACACATGTTAAGTATCTAAACGCAACCTCTGATTAATACTTAATATATATTTGATTGCCTTGGTAACCTGGAAAACAAACGTTCAAAATTATTTACACTGACAGTATTTCCACACTATTTAACCTAGGCCTATATTGCACGATTTCCAGGACACTATACCTTTTTCAAATGAGTTGGAAATCCAAATACTGTCGGTATAGCATCGTCCTTCACTTGACATCTATTTACATAATTTTCCATGTAACAATTCTCTTCAGAATGAAGAGAGCACAGCAAATAATTTGCTGTCGGTTCGATGTTCTCTCTCCGAGTAGCAACTATCCATTTCCGATTTAGAAATTCATTTGTAAAGGGAAACCTAAACAAAAAAAAAAAAAAACGCTCAAACTGCACTATTTCTCCATGAAAATACTGTATACAAGTAATGGAAAGTAACAAACAACCAGAAATGACTGACCTGTGAAATGTAACATTGTTTCCGTCTTTGTCTTTGCTTCCATTATACTGTTACAATTATAAGCAGCACACGAACGAACCATGTTTACGCACTGTTTCCCTGCAAATGGCGGCTTCTATCACGTTCAATGTGGGGACGCGACACTAGCGCCAATGCGCGGTCTAGTTTTTACTTAGTAAGTCTATGTCTATAACTGCCTGAGAGATGATTGTCACGGGCGACATTTATCTTTGACATGCCCAGGAAAGAAAATAACGAATCTGATAACAAAAGACAGTCCGCAATGATCTGTGTGCAGTCCAGAGTTTAGGAATGTAGCGCTGGAGCCATTACTGTAGAAGTTATATGACAGTGGTAATATAAGAGAAATGATAGCACTTGCAGACGTGCTGTTCGTTGTAAGTGCTGAATCCAGAAGAGTTATAGAAGACAAATGTAATACGGTGCTTCATGAACTTGAGGGTGGTGTTGAAGTGTTAAATAAGAACTAACACATCACAAAACAACGTACCTCCTGCTGATAGGAAAAATAGTAAGAAACCCTAATATAAAATTAAATGATTTAACGAATAAGAGAAGCACAGTAACGAAACATCTATGGATATTTCTGGACGAACGTCGTAACTTTGCACATCATATACAGGAAGTATGTAGAAAAGTACAAACGAATTAATTTAGGCATGGAAAATAGGCAATTTCGGCTTGCCTTGAAAGCAATCAGAATATACGACCATTCTATATTACCATCTGTCGTAAGGTACGGAGCGAACGTTTGGCCTCGCAGATTTCAGCTAGTGGTGTCAGTCTCATTGAGACGAGTTCAGTGAGGGGTGCTACTAAAATTAACGGGCGCCGAATGCGCTACCCCGAATGATGTCTTCTTAGTACTTCTGGGAATATGATCACTGGACTTGAAAATTAGAAGGGGAGCCTTTTAATGGTTACAGAAAAGCAATCAAATGGGAGTACGAAGGGTTCTTGGAAATGAGGCCAGTTAGAAAATGGCAGTAAAAGACCGCATATTACTACAATGGCAAAATGAATGGGGCACTACAGGCACATGCAAGAGAACATAAGAATTACTCCCTGACATGAGGGAGGGAATAAAAATAAGATTTCATAACCCGTCGAGTGGATTGATACATTACCTGACTGACTATGGACCGCATGCTAGCTATCTATTCAAAACGAGGAAACACATGAATGGTAGATGCACTTGCAGCAGTGTGGGCACACCAGAAAACACATTGTGGGAAGGCGTGCCATATGAAAACGCGTCGGGTAATGGACGTCAGGTATTAGGGATACGGAACTCCAAAAGTAACACTAAGGAGCGAGTCGACTTGGTGCATCTTGGACGATACTGCAGCCGCTTTATCCAGGTAGGTCAAGGGAGACTTCGTGAGGCATTCGACCATAAGTCATAATGCTACCATCCAGGCTAGAAAACATTCTCTGCAGATTGCGAGAAAAGTAACTGAGGTCGACGACCACCGAATGAAATAGAATCTACATTACGCTGGTTCAAGTTATCATGGAATTGTGGAATTTAAGACGTATCAGTGATGGGTGGAATTACGTGCTATAGTGGAAACCCGCTGCTGACGTGCGGCCCGACACCCAAGGAATCCAACAGACAATGGCTCCTGACCGGTGCAATACGATGGCGGATCCAGTAGCGGAAACAACCAAGAACAAGTAAAATGCATAAAAATAAATGAATAAACAGAGAATTTACTCCATAGTCCTTGTAGTAGTACAATTAGTAGGGTAATTGGTTAAGTGTTTCAATGAAGTTTTGTTGTAGTAGAGGCAGTTGTAATATATTAAAATTGAGTATCAGAAATAAATAGGAATAGATTATTTACTACTATCTACGGAAATGTGGTTTGTGAGGCGTATTTTAGCTTTTCAAAGAATAGACTGTAATTATGAAGAATAAATAAATATAAATAAGTACAGTCGCCACCAACGAAAAAGTTTTCGGAAAAGGAGTTTAGTATTTCGGCGTTCTCTCTGTCATCCTCTCTTTCGACGTCTTTATGATCTCAGAGAGTGTGGACAGAGGCCATCGAGCCGTTTATTGATTTAGCATCAGTCCAAAACTTCTTAAAATATCTATCAGATCGTTATAATTTTATCTACGTATTCGCTGAGGACTTCACGCACGTCTCCCCTTTCTGTATTTGTTCAAATTTTGTTTGTTTTGTCTACGTATAAATAAGCAGTGGATGTCTCTTTACTATTTGGGGACTATATAACTCGGATGTCGAACGACGGAGCATCTTTCCCACTCCGCACAAATCTGCTCAGTACAACCTGTCCAAGGCGTATCTTACAATACTCTTCAACTTTCTCCAAGGCTTATTGTACGAAACTCTCCAACTTTGTCCGATATGCTAACTATTTCGGTTCTGGAGATGATTTTTTCATGTTGAACGATCACGTAACGTGAAACCTGTTTAAGCGCTCTTCTCAAGAAGAAATATTTTCTGCCTTTCTTTATATTCCTGTTTACACTTATATTCAGTGATGCTGGGACGGCCTTATAGTCACTGATTCGCTGTTCTACGCTGAGTTGAAAACATCGGAATTGGTGATCATAAGATCGAATACATTACCTTCATGTGTTTTATCTATAACTGCTCAAGGTAATTTTCTGGTTGAGGGTTTTGAACGATAGTACCTGATTACCCGTCCCTACTACCTAGTCTATTATATTGATATCTCTTCTTAACTCTTAATATTGCAATACGGACATGAAATTCACGCAATATTCTCCAAGTTTCAACTCAGATGTTCCAAGATGGCTCTAAGCATTATGGAACTTAACATCTGAGGTCATCAGTCCCCTTGACTTAGAACTACTTAAACCTAACTAACCTAAGGACATCACAAACATCCATTCCCGAGGCAGGATTAGAAGCTGAGACCGTAGCAGCCGCGTGGTTCCGGACTGGAGCGTCTAGAACCGCTGGACCACAGCGGCCGGCAGAGATATTTCGCCACAACTGTTCCTTATCACTCCCAAAATATTTCGCTTTCCGACTCTGTACTAATCCCACTAGATGCCATTACATTTTTTGCTGCTATGTATACGCCTCCATCACCTGCGCCTAACCTACAATACGCAACACAATTTAAATATCTCTTTTTCGAACCTCAATAATTGTCTACAATTATGGCGCAGAAGTTTGAAATTTGACTCACAGGTTCCTACAAACTACCTCTTTAACGGTGCCAACGCTCTGTGACGTTACTTACGCGCTCGGCGACGCCTTTAAGTGCAAGGTATCGACATATGCGAAAGTAAAGGTAGAGCTCAGAGATTTACTAGGGGTATAAGGTTGGGCAATGACGCCCCATTACTACCAGTTTTCACCACAGTTCTGCCCAATGTGGCAGTGGACGTGTCGCACAATGGGAAGAATCCCCTCTTACCGACATGTCACCCATTTTTTGATGCTTGTGCGATGGATGATAAGACTGTGATTCACAGAGTTACTGGTAGCCGGGAAAACACTTGACGCATACCGCTACTCACAATCGACACGAAAAGGCATTATGTGGTGGCATAAAAACGACAGTTTGTAGTGCGATCAGCAACAGAACGACATTTTTGAGAACTTTTGACATTACTAAACCCTCCAGACGATTTAACGCTTTTCTAATGACATCGCGTGAATAGCACTCACTGAACGTGATCGCACCCATCACGATTGTAGCTCGACCACAGGTTTTCTTGTGATACACAGTGTGGAACCACTACAGACTCTTCAAAAGCATTCAGCGTATTTTGAACTTGACCCAAAGCAGCAAGTGTGTTTGCTATACTTTCATCTGTCCTTTCTCGTACCTCCCTGTGTTGTGATCATTGAGGAAAGGGGGAGAGTGTTAGGGGTTGCAAGTTGTAACACCTCCGATTTACGTATCCCGCTCGGTCGGGATCTGATAGCAGCCCAAATAAATATTAATTAATGTGACCGTGTACCTAATGGGGCGGGCAATCGGATTGGACTGCTACGGAGTTGTTACATTCCATTTTGTCCTTCTCAAATGCTGTAATAATGAAATGTCCGGTGACAAGAAGGAACGCCAACACAGCTTCACTAATCAAGAACCTATATTCGTCTCAAAAACACAAAAAGAAGGAGACAGCCACTGCCTTCGTCATACATATTTAATAACGGCTAATCTCAGCACAGGCTTGCTCGCTATTCATTATCGTCACACGCAAATTCAATCACTGCAATCCAACACTGCAATCCAAATGATGCCGGCGCGGTAGACGCGAAACCACAAATATCGGCACAGAAATATCACTGATCACTCTCGTAATTATACTTTTTCACTTTCCCGTATTATTCTAACACAAAGGGGTTAAACCGCGGCGATGGCCACTCCCTTTGTCGGTAAAGCCTTGCATTACAGCAACCGGCCTCCACACGGCTCGGCCCGCAACCTGGAAATAGACTCAACTCTACACTCGCTCTCGCAACACGACACTATCGATTGTTTGCCCTATCGACCTGTGTCGAGTGCAAACTTATAGTAAAGGCCTACGGACCCCTTACATCCCCGCCCTCGAAAACTTCTTTGGAGCCACTGGCGTAAAAGAATCGGCAAGAGAATTAGACATTGCTACATCTGAACAAAACACATAGTGTAAATAATTAATGAAATTACAATTCACCAAATAATCCCTCGACTCCGGTAGTGGGCTGCCTCCACAATATTATTCTACAAAAGGTTATTACACCTCATAAACATGGCATTGTCCAAATTACAATTTTTTACATCAAATAGCAATAGTCCTCTATAGTCCAATATTGAATGAAACACACAACATACAATCAAAAATTATTACTTGAACACATGACATATAAATTATTATACTACAAATTAGTTGTTACTGGTTTTATACCCATTCTCAGGTAATCGTCGATATGAAATATGCAATTCTAATTATAATACATCAGAAAACACAATGTAAATAAACATTTTCCTTTTTCAAATGTCCGTTTAACAACTAAATGTTCTAAACATGTCCTACCCAACTACATCAAGGAGCTTGAACACTCTCATTTCAGACATTCGCCCTAATCGAGTTCCCCTTCCTCATCTGGGTTATCCCTGTTCTCGTGTGAGTAGTACCTTTTTATGTTTTCCGCATGTTCCTTACCATGCACTCTCTTTGTCGGTGCATATTCCAACTCCACAGTGTTAGGATGACCAATTTTTATAATCCTGTATGGTCCCTTATAAACGTGGTTTAATTTATGTATTTCGGAGTTTATTTTCTTTGATTTTGCATGAAACTTTACTAGTTACAAGTCTCCCACTCGGTAAGTTATCGGTTTCACTAGCTTGTCGTGTCTTTCCTGTCTTTTCCTAGCCTTCTCCTTCATACTTAATTCCACTAGCTCCAATTTCCTTTCCCAAGTCAATGAACTTCCTGGTGAGTAGACTAACAACTCACGAAAAATACTGTCGGGTTCTTGATTGAGCAATACTTCACACAGTGCAAACCCTGTAGAATCATGTGGGAGGTGATTCCTGACCTGCTCAAATTCTTCCAGATATTCTTTCCATGAATAATGCTTCCAATGACAGTATGTTCGGCATAAACGGTTCAATTCCTTCATTGTTCGTTCTGCAGGGTTAGAAGCTGGCCTATACCTAGAAATGGCAATTTGCTCTATTCTGTGCTCATTTAGCATTTCTGTCCACTCCTTTGACCTAAATTGTGACCCATTATCACTCAAAATTCGCTTAGGAATACACACCTTTTGAAAATAGTCTTTCTCAAAATGGTTAATGATGGCTCTACTAGTAGCCTTCTTCAACGGGTAAAATGTTATGTACTTGGAAACCAGTTCTTCCACTACTAAGATTTGTGTGTAATTCCCTTGTGAGGCAGGAAGTGGCCCAAAGAGATCCACTGCAACTATGTCCTTAATTGCTGTTGGTACAATTGGATGCATATATCCTTTGTGCTGTACTGTAGTCGTTTTAGATTTTTGACAAGTGTCACATGTACTCAGTATCTTACATATGCGCCTTCCCATGTTGTTGAATGCACAATCTAACTTCAAATTTTCCAGACACTTCTTCGGTCCATAATGTGCATTACTATAGTGCGCATACCAAATTAATTTTTCTACCACATGCTCAGGCACACAGAGTTTCCAGTTCTCCTCACTCTCCTTGTTTCTTTTATAAAGTATCCCATTATGAATATAATAAAATGTGTGAATTCTTTCCTCTCCTGCACACCTGTATTTGGTTTTAATTGTCTTTAATTTCTCGTCCTCGATTTGTTACCTGCGCACATTATTTAGGAACTTCCTTATGAATTCTGTTGTGGCGTAGGTTAACAGCCACGCCACTCAGAAGTAGCCGAAAGGCACGCGTTAACTCACGCAGGCTAGAGATAGGTCTGAAACAGGATACGTAATGAATGCTATAAAGAAAAGTACATAGCTGCTGGAATGCTTGACTTTAATCCATCCTTGTTGTACATCGCTATTGACGATACAAGTGAGACTCTGTAGATTCAGGCAATAAACTACTAATGGCGCCTTGCTAGGTCAAAGCCATTGACATAGCTGAAGGATATTCTAACTATCTGCTCTGCAAATGAGCGAGGCTTAGTCAGTGTGCATCGCTAGCTACGTCGTCCGTACAACTGGGGCGAGTGCTAGTAAGTCTCTCTAGACCTGCCGTGTGGCGGCGCTCGGTCTGCAATCACTGCCGGTGGCGACACGCGGTTCCGACGTATACTAATGGACCGCGGCCGATTTAAAGGCTACCTCCTAGCAAGTGTGGTGTCTGGTGGTGACACCACATTCCTCCCCCGCAAATCGGCGAACGGTCGTGTTATAAGGCTTCCGCCCGCCGTAGGGAGGACCCCATGTTGACGTATGCGATGAGGTCGGGAGCCTAACAACAGGCAAGGCTGTGCCACCCGCACCCTGCCATTCGGTCCAAGGGGAGCTAGGAAACGCCTGAAAGCCTAGTCCAGGGTGCACGTCAACAGGCGGTGTATGCGCCCGTAGAGAGACAGGAAGGGCCGAAGGGTCGACTTCCATTGCGTCGGGGTACCCGACGCGCGAAGACGCCATGTGGTCCGGAGCGGGCAAAAGTTCCATAGCGGAGGACATCTGGTCACGGGAAGCGATCGGCGGCGCGGGACCCAGGGAGGCGCCAGGCGGTTGCAGCGACGCGTCTACTGCGGGCGTCGCCGGTGGGAGAACAGGCGGCGGCGGCGGCGGCGGCGCGTCGCCATGGGGCAAAATGGAAGGCAGCGTCGGTAACACCTGGGGATGAGGCGAGCCAGTAGATGGGTCCCCAGGGCGCTGACCGGACGGCACCGTCGCTGAAAGCAGACGGGGAGCGGCAGAACCCGGGCGACGACAGAGGTGTAGCTGATTGAGATGCCGACGCACCTCAACAGAGGCCCCCAAAACCAAATACATCGCGCGGCCTAAGCAGCGAAGAATGCGCCCTGCGAGCCAACGCCGTGAACCGCGATAGTTGCAATAGAATACAACGTCCCCTGGAGCAAAAGCAGGAGTCTGCCGCTGCACAGGAACCTGATGCGGCGGATGCAGCAAAGACATCAAGGTTCGATGAGAACGACCGTGGAGCAACCCAGCCGGCGAGCGACCATCTCAGGGCTGAGAGCGATACAAAGACAAAAAGAGCAACAACGCGTCCTCCCGAGAATGCGACTCTTTCAACTTCAACATCTGTGACTTGAAAGTCGGGACCAATCGTTCAGCGGCACCGTTTGACTGAGGCGAAAACGGCGCGGATGTCAGATGTTGAATACCATTGGCCTTGCAGAAAGACTGAAATTCTGCAGACATGAATTGTGGGCCATTGTCGGAAACAATAGTCCGCGGAAGACCTTCAATGCAAAAGATAGCAGACAACGCTTGGATGGTGGCAGATGACGTCGTGGATGACATCCGGACAACAAAAGGGAAATTACTGAAGGCATCTACACACAACCAACCATCTAGCATTCCAGAATGGACCAGCAAAATCAATGTGCAAGCGTTGCCAAGGGGAAGTGGCTTTGGGCCCTGCAAAGAATTTCCGCGGCGGTGCGGATTGTTGTTCTGCACACGCCATGCAAGAAGAGCACATATTCGTAATCGCAGCATCGATTCCGAACCAAGTACAGTGCTGACGAGCAAGCTGTTTCGTGCGCACTATACCCCAATGTCCTTGGTGGAGAAGCCGTAAGACAGAGGACTGTAACGAACGTGGGACCACGACTCTGGACTGATCATTATCAGAACGTAACAACAAAAAACCACGTCGAACAAAAAGTCTCTCCTTGTGAGCAAAATATCTGCGAACCAACGGATCCTCTATCCGTGACTTTGACAAGGGCCATTGCGTAGCAACAAAACGCAAAACGTTAGCAAGGACAGGGTCAGCAGCTGTGGCTGTAGCCACACGACGAAAATCAATCGGAAACGATTCGACCACGACATCGGTTTCCGAATCAATGAACATGCAAGCAAGTTCGGAAGAATCGAATGCTCTATCCTCAGCAACAGGCAAACGGGACAACGCATCGGCGTTTCCGTGCTTAGCAGTGGACCGATACAAGATATCGTAACGGTACTGCGAGAGGAAAATAGACCAGCGAATGAATTTCTGCACTGTACGTGGAGGTACAGGCTTGTTCGGATGAAAAAGTGATGTCAAAGGTTTGTGGTCCGTGATGATGGTAAAGTGACGACCATACAAGAAATCATGGAACTTAGTAACACCAAATACGAGAGCCAAAGCTTCTTTCTCTATCTGTGAATAATTTCTTTGCGCAGACGAGAGCAATTTGGACGCAAAGGCAATAGGGCGATCATGCGATCCATCTCTGTGCGAAAGCACAGCACCGATCCCGAAATCCGATCCATCTACCATCAACAAAAGAGGTTTCTGGGGATCGAATGGCGTAAGGCAAGTATTTGAAAGCAACGCCGATTTCAACTGGCGAAAGGCGCGTTCGCATTCCGTCGTCCAGACGAACGGAACACCTTTACGGCGTAAGCGATGAAGCGGAGCTGAAATGGAAGAGGCATGCGGGATAAAGTTATGATAATAGTTAATTTTTCCCAACACACTCTGGAGCTGCTTCAAATTCTGCGGCGAAGGCAAGTCTTGTATGGCACGAAGGTGCTCTGGACTGGAATGTATGCCTTGGGCATTGATTACATGTCCCAGATACGGTAAGTCACGAGCAAAAAACACACATTTGTCCTTCCGCAAGCGAAGACCATTTTGTTGCAAAATCTGAAATAATGTTCGAAGATTTGCTAAATGTTCATCTGCTGTCTTTCCGGAGATCACTATATCGTCCAGATAGTTTGCTGCAGTAGGAACCGACGCACAAACAGTTTGTAAATATTGCTGAAACAATGCAGGGATGGATGCACACCCGAATGGCAGTCTTTTGAATCGGTACAAACCAAGATGCGTGTTAACCACCAAGACGCTCTGGGATTCTTCGTCCACCGGTATTTGCAAGTACGCATCGGCTAGGTCCAACTTAGAAAAATATGTACCTGGGCACAGTTTGTCAAAAAGATCTTCCGGGCGGGGTAAAGGAAAAGTGGCAATCACTAGTTGTGGATTCACTGTGGCCTTGAAGTCCACACAAAGTCGGAGTTTTCCGGAAGGTTTTGGCAAAATCACTAAGGGTGATGCCCAGAGAGAAGCCTGCACACGTTCAATCACACCTTGTGATTCTAAATCGTGCAATGTTCTCGCGACCTCATCACGCAATGCGTGTGGAACATTGCGCGCTCTGAAAAATTTCGGTTGCGCGTTTACTTTCAGTTCCAAATGTGCTTTATAGTTCTTAGCGCAACCAAGGCCTGGTGCAAAAATGTCTGCAAATTCTTCACATAGACGAGAAACACTTGCGGAAGGCACAGTCTGGTTCACTGATAGGACCTGATTGACTATTGACAAGTTAAACAACTGAAATAAATCTAATCCAAACAAGTTCACTGCAGAAGAAGAACGAAGGACGTAAAAAGACACAAGTTTTGGTTGTCCCTTGTATGTTGCAAGAAGGCTGCACTGTCCTAACACAGGGATCGTGTGACCTGAATATGTAGTTAGCTGAACATTTGCGGCACGCAACGGAGGAGTGACCAGTTGGTTGTACGTGTCTTTAGTGATCAGAGAAACCGCAGCTCCGGTATCGAGCTGGAACGGGATCACGTTACCATTAATGTCTAAGTCTACAAAAAGTTTATTGTCCTGCTGACGATAAGAGCGACTGTCTCGTGCAACGTGAACAGACACTGGTACAGAATCACTTGCTAATCAACGTGATTTCCGGCGACGTCGACGCACACTTTTTGTGGGACGAACACAGTCACTGTCAGAAGGAGTGGCACTGGGCGGAGTGGAATGAACTACATGAATGTCCATGGGTGAAGATTCACGAGCCTGAGTATTCTTGGTTCGATTCCGGCGCGAAGCAAAGGGCCTGGAATCGTTGTGAGTGTCCGATCTGAGCTTTATCTGGCAAACACTCTGAACATGTCCTTTTTCAAGACAGAAAAAGCAAATAGCTTGGCGTGACGGGCAATTCTCACGCGAATGTCTAGTAGCACACCGCGGGCATGATTTCACTGCATTTGCATGCTTGCACGGCACACGTGGCTGCGCGGACGTGCGCGAGGGCTGTTTACAGTTCCGTGCAGCTCGCCCGGCGGGCCGGTTAATGTGACACACAGTTGGCGAAGTTGAAAATGCTTCCTGAGCAAAGTCAAGTGTGTCTTGCCTATCCAATATGTCTATCACTTGTTGAAGGGAGGGATTGACTAGTTTCAAAATTTGCTCCCGTATACGAACATCAGAAACGTTCTGTGCAATTGCATCACACACCATAGTATCTGAATAAGGGAGTCCACATTCACACTCAAAAGCACAATCCCTAGTAAGGCCTTGCAAATTTGCAACCCACTCCCTATTAGTTTGACCAGCTGTATGTTTTGTACGAAAGAACGTATACCTATTTACAACTACATTAAATGATTCCTTGAAATAGGCATCTAAAGCCGACAATACTTCTTCGTAGGACAGAGTTGCTACATCGCATCGGGGATATAGATTCACTATCACACGGTACGTTCGCACCCCTACACACTCCAATAAATGAGGCTGCCGCTCGTTACCTTGAATTCTGTAGGCGGCGAGATGAAATCCAAACTGGCGTGACCACTCCGTCCATGTCTCCAGAGCCGCATCATAGGGACGAAATGGGGGTGCAACTGCATGTTGTGGCTGCGGTAGCGGTGAAGCGGCGGCCGCCGCATCGGTTTGCTTTCGCCGTTGACCCTGGACGAGCTGTCCAAGGGCATCCAATAACGCCTGCGTCTGCTGATTCTGCAAGCGATAAAATTCGGACAGTACATCTGGAGATTGTGGCGAAGCCATGACACAAGCAAAGTAGAGCAATACGAACGCTAATTCCTCTTTTAAGCCTCGTCGCCAACTGTTGTGGCGTAGGTTAACAGCCACGCCACTCGGAAGTAGCCGAAAGGCACGCGTTAACTCACGCAGGCTAGAGATAGGTCTGAAACAGGGTACGTAATGAATGCTATAAAGAAAAGTACGTAGCTGCTGGAATACTTAACTTTAATCCATCCTTGTTGTACATCGCTATTGACGATACAAGTGAGACTCTGTAGATTCAGGCAATAAACTACTAATGGCGCCTTGCTAGGTCGTAGCCATTGACTTAGCTGAAGGCTATTCTAACTATCTGCTCTGCAAATGAGCGAGGCTTCGTCAGTGTGCATCTCTAGCTACGTCGTCCGTACAACTGGGGCGAGTGCTAGTCCATCTCTCGAGACCTGCCGTGTGGTGGCGCTCGGTCTGCGATCACTAACAGTGGCGACACGCGGGTCCGACATGTACTAATGGACCGCGGCCGATTTAAAGCTACCACCTAGCAAGTGTGGTGTCTGGTGGTGACACCACAAATTCTTCATACTGTACTCCTTTCATCAGGTTAATTCTAACTCCTTCTCCTTCTGGCCTATCCACCAACATTCCTCTCGAGTCAGCTGGTAATCTTGATAAAGCATCAGGTATTATATGTGTTGCTCCTGGTTCATAAATTATATCGAAGTTATAGTCTTGTAATGCCAGGGCCCATCGCGTTAGTCTGCTGTGCCTCAACTTGCTTGTAGTCAGAAATGTAAGGGCCTTATGGTCAGTCACTACTTTCATATGCCTCCCGGCCAAATAATACTGGAAACGCTTAAACCCCCACACAATTGCCAATGCCTACCTTTCAGTAATCGAATATTTCCTCTCCCAAGCATTTAAACTTCTGCTACCGAACGCTATTGTTATTACACTCTCACCATTTCCGCTCCTCTCCATTTGGTACAAATGTATTCCTAGTCCATAGTCAGAGCTGTCTGCTCCTAAATAAAAATCCTTGGAAAAATCCGGGTGGTACTATATGTCTGCACTATATAGTGCTTCCTTGATATCCTCAAACTCGGTTTGGCACTCTGCGCTCCAATGCCACGGCATCCTCGCCTTGGTCAATTCCCTCATACTCGGGGCATTAAGTACAGATCCTTTGACAAATTTTCTATAAAACTCACAAACCCCAAAGAATGCTCGCAACTGCTTCTTACTATGGGGGGTCGGAAAATTTCTAATAGCCTCCATTTTACTAGGATCAGGATAGATACCCTCCTCGGATATTATATGGCCCAGGAATTTTATCTTTGATTTGCCAAATTCCGACTTGTCCAGGTTTACAGTTACCCCTGCGGATTCAAAAGCTGCCAAGATTGCATCCAATCTATTCAAATGTTCTTCCCATGATTCGCTTGCTATCAAGAGGTCATCCACGTAGACGGTGACTTTTTTAAGTAACTCCTCGCCTAGTATCTTATCCATCGCTCTTATGAATTCAGACACTGACACATTAAGCCCAAATGGCAACACTCTAAATTGATAGCACCTTCCTCCATAAGTAAATGCTGTATACTGGCGGGACTCTGTGGCCAATGGTATTTGCCAGTAACCAGCAGTTAAGTCAATACTACTAAGCACCTTTGCTTCTCGGAATTTTTGAAACAGTTCTTCTATAGTCTCAGGTTTGTCCCGCTCTGGCTCGATGATTTTGTTCACTGTTCGTGCATCCAAAACTATTCTCACTTTTTCATCCTTCTTATCAACAACAAATAGGGGGTTGTTATATTGACTGTTGGCCCTTTCTATAACACCAAGGTCCATCATCCTCTGTATCTCTTCATCTACTGCTCTTCGTTTCGCCTGGGGAATGGAATACTGTTTTATATTGAATGGTTTATGGTTCTTTACCTTTAGCTTACACTCCACCTCTTTCATGATACCTGGCCATTGAGAAAATACCTTACAACGCCTGTATAATACTGTGGCTAATTTCCTCTTAGTCCCCTCATCTAGGTGTGTCATCTCCTCCAACTTTTTACTGATCTTATCCTCTTTATGTCTATCCTCTCGTGCTACTCCCTCAAGGTATATCAACACTTCTTCTAGTTCCTCTTTCCGTATCCCATGGTGGGTTCCTCTTCATGACACAAATTTATCCTTCTGAATTTTCTCCTCTTCTTCGATTGCACTCCCCTCAGCAAAATTTAATCTCTTTTCCCTTTCTTCGTTTGACCTTGATAGTACCTTCATCAAAACTCACTACTGCATCAACATCATTCAACCAATCTATCCCTAAAATAATTGATGCGTTCAATCCAGCCACCACCAAGAATGTTGCTTTGTATTCTTCTCCCTCTATCTCGAAGGTAATCAACACTTGTTCTTCAATAGGTTTACTCCCTGCACCCAACGCATTCACAATTCTCACTCCATTCACCGGGAAACTAGGTAAGCTAATATTAGCTTTTAGTACCTGTTCTTATAACCTCTTGGATACTGCACATGCTTCACTTCCTGTACCGACTAATGCCTCGATATTCAGTCCACATAGCTTGATCCCTATCATGGGTAGCATGGGTTCTTTGAGAATCCTACTTCTTTCCTCCAGTAGATCTTCTCTCAGATCTCCACCATTGTCGTGTCTTAGTAGGTTTACTCTGGTCCTTGTAGCTCTCACTCCTGACCGGACCTCATCTGGAGTGTCATTCAGTTTTCCGGTCACTCCGCCTCTTCTATATGCACTGTGTCATTCATTTGCCTATCCCATCCTCTCTCATGATCTCTTGGTTCTTCACTACTTCTCCAATCATTTCTCCATTGCCGTTCACCACCATGGTTCCTGTACCTATGGCCACCACCCCCTCCTCTATAATTAGACGAATTACCAAAATGATTCCTTGGGTCATTACTTCCCCCTCGGTTTTGATCATTAGCTTGATGGTGTTCCTGTGATCGAACAGATTCCAACTGTTCCAGTATTTCCATCAAGGCCTCCCTATCTTTAATTAGGCTCCCGGATACAGTTTCTTGCATTCTCCGGCTCATTCTTCTTTTTATCGCTGATATCATAATGTCATCACTCAGGGGTTGTTCCAAGGTCTCATTTAATTTCCATAAATGCTCGGCAAACTCTCTCAACGTTCCTCTCCACGTACTAAGTGACTTACGGTGGAGTAGGTCCTCAATTGCTGCACACTGATGACTTTTGGACCAGTATTTCTTCAAGAATTCCCCTTCAAACTGCTCAAAACTAGTAGTCCCTTCCTTCTTCCTGACTCCCCAAGTGAAGGCCTCACCTTACATCCTATCTATTGCAAATTGAATCTTGTCTGAGTCTTTAAAATGTGTTGGGAAAACTCCTTTTAACCATTTCATAAATATCATTGGGTGCAACCCTCCTTTCGGTCTAAATTTCTGCCCTGTATTATTTTGGATGTACCGATTATCACTGCTCATCAAGGTAACGACTCTACCTTCCCCAACGGTTAAAGTGGCATTGCTAATTCGTTTATCAATTTCTTCTGTCTTGCTCTTCAATTGCTGCACTCCCTGTTGTAATTGCCTGACCTCCATTGCAACCCTCTTGTTATCCTCTTCTCGTTGCACGGCTATAGCATTTCTCAGATTGACAGCCAGTTGGTTTTGCCTATCTCCTATCCCCTTAACTGCATCATTGCATTGTTTCTGCATCTGCGTTACCTCGGCGATCCTTTCTCCCAATTCGGCTTTAGTTTCTTCAACATCGTCTTCTATCTTTTTTGTCAACTTTCCTTCCATCTTCTCCATGTCTCCCTGGACTTGGTCTACGCTCTTCTGTAGCTTCCTCTCTCTCTCGTCGATGTCCATCTTCAGTCGTTCTTGTAACTCCTGCATTTCCTTCTTCAGATTACATTCCATCTTCATCTGCGATGTTTTGATCTCTTGTGCTATAGTTTCTTGTAAATCTTCCTTTAATGATTTGTGGAATATTTATTCCCTTTCTCTAGCTTCTTGTAAACCTTTCTCTAATGATGCATTATTTTCTTGCAAACCCTTTAGTGATTCTCTTGTTTCTTGTAAACCTTTCTCTACTGATTTGTGGAATTTTTCTTCCCTCTCTCTAGTTTCTTTTAGCAAGGCTGCCAACATCGATCGTATATCTGCATCCTCTGAAACTGGCATATCTCTCGTCGTTTGTCCCGGCGTCCCAGGATAACTAGTTGAATGTGTTAATGGGCTATCTAATGACAATCCATAATCACTGATTCCTGAATCATCTCTGTCTTCCTGTTCTATCCCTTTCCTTTCAACTATTGCCTCACAAACCTGCTTATCTTCAGTAGACAAGTTTGGTTTATTTTTAATGCACTGGCAAGTAATAAAAAATAACCTCTAGTAACCCAAAACACTCCTAATTATCATGAAACTAATCAAACAGTAACTGCAGTATCTTCAGTTAATCCCAAATTGATACAATATGCATGAGTACTGAACATAACGACCCTCAAAACCTAATAATTTCAAATATCAATATTCACATACATAGTTTATGTAAAATTTTTTAAATAAGATAAATCACACCACTCATAAGATCTATAAATGTAAAATCCCCAAAAACAATGAGCATATCTGGATAATCACCATTTAGACTGCGCAACATGCATCAATAAGTATGCTATATTTCAGAGTATATTTCGCAAACTTTTCGGAAATTACTGTAATTGGACACTTTTCCTAACGCGAAACTCAGTTTACAACCGTTTATTTTCCGCGAAGACTGCACACTACAATTTAATGTTATGTCAACAAGTCGTCTTCACTCACCAACTGACATTACCACGAGTCGCGATGTTTTGACGTTTGAAGTGGGCGTGGCGCTGTACTGCCACCGGAGCCACGTGAAGTCGCGCTGAAGATCTGTGGCGAGTCGTCGTAGTTCTCCATCAGCCGCTCCGTGGCACTGCAGGCGGGCGTAGTTTGTAGTTCAGCCACTAGATGCTGGGTCGGCGCTCGGTGTCTCGAAGTCACGCTGAAGACCGTCGGTGTAGTGTGTCTGTGCTTGAACTACTCCTTGCACAGGTAGTTGGGGTGATGTGTGAAATCACCTCGTGGATTGAAGCTCTTTGGCGCAACTGCTACACGGGTATGTGTGACGTCACTCTACAATTGCGTCGCCACATAAATTGTCGTCCGCATAACAGTGTATGGGTCCACATGAAGCTGTCCGTATTTCACTATTTAAAAAGGGATTACAGTCACAATATTACTATTAAACACTACTGTAAAACTTTCGTGACGAATTCTTAGTTCGTTTTGCTGTTGTAATGTTCACACGTGTCTTTCTTTAGTGTTCACTTTTCACAGTTTTTCGCCCGGATTTACGCATTTGCACATTATAACACAGTTTATCGACACTATTATTCTTATCTAATATGGCAAGAAAAAACAATATAGTCACAATCGTAAGATGCTATTACTTCGTATTATTCAGAAATGCACTGACTCTTGTCGCGATTTTAAAGTTTATGCTCTGTCTCGATCCAAATTGAAAAATACTTTCTCGCGTTAAGCAAGGTAAAATTATCTATTGTTCTTTACGATTCGTCCGAAAATTGCACTTGTCCTTTCACGGTAAGCCAAGGGTGTAACACCTCCGATTTACGTATCCCGCTCAATCGGGATCTGATAGCAGCCCAAATAAATATTAATTAATGTGACCGTGTACCTAATGGGGCGGGCAATCGGATTTGACTGCTACGGTGTTGTTACATTCCATTTTGTCCTTCTCAAATGCTGTAATAATGAAATGTCCGGTGACAAGAAGGAACGCCAACACAGCTTCACTAATCAAGAGCCTATATTCGTCTCAAAAACACATAAAGAAGGAGACAGCCACTGCCTTCGTCATACGTATTTAATAACGGCTAATCTCAGCACAGGCTTCCTCGCTATTCATTATTGTCACACGCAAATTCAATCACTGCAATCCAACACTGCAATCCAAATGATGCCGGCGCGGTAGACGCGAAACCACAAATATCGGCACAGAAATATCACTGATCACTCTCGTAATTATATTTTTTCACTTTCCCGTATTATTCTAACACAAAGGGGTTAAACCACGGCGATGGCCACTCCCTTTGTCGGTAAAGCCTTGCATTACAGCAACCGGCCTCCACACGGCTCGGCCCGCAACCTGGAAACAGACTCAACTCTACACTCGCTCTCGCAACACGACACTATCGATTGTTTGCCCTATCGACCTGTGCCGAGTGCAAACTTATAGTAAGGCCCTACGGACCCCTCACAAAGTGAAAGTGACAGATGTGTAAACAAAACAGCCACGCCCTCAGTGCCACCCATGCACCTTTGTTGAGCACTTTCTAAATATACGTATGCAGAGATAGGCAGCCAACAGTCACTAGGCGCCAGTGTGACAGGCAACTATTCCGACAACCCACAGCTTAGTGATGCTACGACGCTGAACTAGCACCTAACGGCTTCTTGTCAACTCTAAGGGATGCCTATCATACTGGCACATAGTAATCAGTCACTGGCTGTCTATGTACAGCTGCATAAAGAACTCATGACCAAACGAAATTTTAAAAGGGCTACAATCTGCAATAAAGTACTCACATCTCTGGAGATGGCAATTGTTTTGGTCGAGTTTGTGAAACCTGTTATGTAGGTATGTGTGTAGTGCACCTGTCCAAAATCGCTTTTAGCCGTTTGGTAATAAGTTCGCAGAAACTCGTTTTGCACAGCCAGAGTTGCTTTATATTGACACGGATAGATTCATCTTTTGGGTGAAGCATTGTGATCGATATGAAGTAACATGCCACCCCAAAGCATTTGACATGTCCGGCTGTATGGACCATTACTGTTAAAGGCATAAAGCCTACTAACAATAACGTTATTGCTGTAATGAAAGGGAATTCGAATAGGTTGCAGGTTGTGGAGTTTGTAGGTCGTACATCGAAAACGTACGCGTACTATACACACAGCTGCCACTCAAAGGAAGACGATGAGTGTGTGATGTGTGGCTCACATGGGTGTCGATTACTTCTAATGACTGTATGACTGTTAGCCGCGACATATGGTACAGCAAGCTAATATTCAATGGTGAGAGAATGTGGTACTATATCACAATTGACAATTGGTGTGCCATGTCATGACAGTAAGTGGGTAATGTGCGATGATGGTACGGAACCCTTTGCACTCGTATTGCTCATTTGGATGATAGAGAGCATATATTTATAAATGTATTGTATGTATGTCGAATACTGCGACCATTTTACCATAGTGTAGTAGATGGTACATATGTATGTGTGCTTGAATAGCAAACTATGTTTACATCACAGTTGATTTCATCTACATGATCAGGAATTTTCCATATTTTGTGTGTGTGTGTGTGTGTGTGTGTGTGTGTGTGTTTCTGTGTGTGTGTGTGTGTGTGTGTGTGTGTGTGTATGTGTGTGTGTGTACTGTTGTAGTTCAATACATTTAATTTTTTCCTGCTATGTTAGGTACTCTCTGCACAGCTGTATCACAGAAAGGGAAGATAATTCAACACACCATTTAAAGACTCTCAAAGGAAGCATTTGATACATAAATGATGTAAACAAAATATTATAACTATGTATAATAAAGAAAATAATTTGTTAGCATTCATCTGTGTTTTTATTTTAAAGAAAGTCACCTACACATGTAGTGGAGCTTGTTCAAACCTTCCAGTAGAAGACGGAGGTTCCTACAATAATTAGCTTTTTTTTTTTGAGAAAAATTTTATTTCCCTCTCACCCAACTTAATAGCAATTTTACATTATGTGAAGAACATGTAAATACTCCAAATCCTACTGCATTCTGTCATACATCTACTTAAGCTGCTGAAGATATGGGCAAAAATATAGTTCCAGGTGCCAAATTGTAGCGAGTTTCTAAACACCATGTATTCACACAGCCTTCTCACTGCCTTTCACATACATGATCATGTCTGTATGCTCAGATACTCATAGTGAGGTCATTATATATATGGAAACTATCCTTGGATTGTTCCAGTGTATTCGATGCCAGTAATTCAACAACCATAAAGCAGTTTTCCATGTCTTGGCATATATTTTGCGTCCCTCAATGTTTTCACTGGTGCAATGTTTGTAGAGAATGTTACGCTAACATGTTCAGAATTTATGAATGCAGAAAGCAATTACTATATATATATACCAAGAGGGAGGTGATCACGAGGAAAAGATAGAATAACCAACGAAACGACAACGTTCTACAAGTCGGGCCGTGGAATGAAGGAAGCTTGAATGTGGTAGGGAAGCTAGAAGATCTGAAAAGGGAAATGCAAAGGAGGCAGTAAAGTTAAATGGAAAGAAGACAAGGATTTCTGGTCAGATGAGTATAGGGTAATATCAACAACAGCAGAAAATGGTATATCGGTTGTAGTGTTCGTTATGAACAGGACGGTACTGCAGAGAGTGTGTTACAGTGAACAGTTCAGTGATACGGTTGTTCTTGTCAGAATCGATAACAAACCAATACCGACAACGATAGTTCAGATATACATACCGACGTCGCAGGTTGAAGACGGAGAGATAGAGAAAGTATAAGAGGATATTGAAGGGGTAACACAGTACATAAACGGTGATGAAATCTAATAGTCGTGGGGGAATGGAATGCAGTTGTGGAGTAAGAAGGAACGGTTACAGGAGAATATGGGATTCAAAGAAGGAATGAGGAAAGATAAAGTCTAAATGAGTTCTGTAATAAGTTTCAGCTAGTAATAGCGAATACTGTGTTCAAGAATCACAAGGGGATGAGGTATACTGGGCTATCACCGGGTGATACGAAAGATTTCAGTTAGATTACATAATGGTCAGACACAAATTCCGAAATCAGATACTGGACTGTAAGGTGTACACGGAAGCAGATACTGGCACAAGAGAGGAATTCGTGGTGGATCGCATCAAACCAGTCACAAGACTGATGATCCAAGAGGGAAAAAAAAAATTGTGTCTATGGTCCTCCTGGTTCAAGTGTAAACATATCAAGATTTATTCCCTTCAGAGGTAGACTAGGTGCCCATCTTTTTCTATAATATTAATCTCGAGATGATCTAATGTTTAGTCACTGGATGGTATATGAGTTTCGTGGTTACGTTAATGATTTTATATCCTGTTCAATCAGTATTGAAGAATCTGTAGAGTGTACGAATCAATTTGGCATTGAGATACCCATCTTTCGTAAGAATTGTGCTAACCGGTCGTATGTTTACTGGTTGAGCTGATGTATAAAATTTGTCATAATCCTCATGCAAAACGTCATTTCTTGGAAAACCTAGTAGTGGTTCTAGTGTACTTTTATATTGAAACTATTGTTTCTTCATTGTATTTATTTCCGTTTTAAGTGTCTTAACTTTCTGCGAACCAGGGGTTATTCCCACAAATTCACAATTTCCTAGATGTCGCTTTTTGTTTGACACAATGTGATTAGAATTGATGTCGTATGATTCCAACCCACACAGTGCAGTACTCCATTTTCCATTACTTAAATCAACTGGTGGAAAGTAATACCCACACAGAACTGATGTTCGTCGCTGTAAAGTCGATGTGTACATCACATCGAAATTTCAGCTGATACAATGATGTTCAGAGTGGCTGTTTTAATTTTGTCTTCTTTGCATTCTTCAGGAGGAACGTAAGTCATAAACGTTCACACAGAAATATGTCAAAGTTTGGTAGCACTGGTAATTGTAGAACATATAGTTGTTGGTGAAGTAATGACATAATTCTTCAATGGGCATGGATTGCCGAATGGAGTGAATCAAAGCAAAAGACGTTGCCCTTTTCTATAACATAGGCCACTCAATCAGTTCCATGTCGTCCCGCATTATCTAAATTTACAATATCATAGTCTTCAGATTTGCACATAGTCTTAGGCACAGTGTGCTGCATAAATTACCCCCCAAATTTTTAAATGGTTAACTTTTTGACGAATGTAGTCAGACTGGTATTTGGAAAATGCCTGGTACTTAGTGTAGCCAAAAGTTTTTCATGAAACTGTTCAGGCCGTTTGTTATCTGGTTTTAAATATTGCTCTTCTCAAACACCGAGAACCTCCATCATGCAGTTGTGTTTTTCCATCTTCCCAAGCTGTTATTCAGCTCTTTTTGCATTTTTCACTCTTCAGGCGATGGCTGATGCTCCTCTGCCTAATGATCCCATTGCTGAAAGTCCTACCAGTACAATAATTAGTAACAGAATAATTCCACCTGATGTTTCAGTTGCACATGTAACTTGAGGTACTTTAACCAGTCTTCTTCCAATTCCTCTCTGCTTGCGGGAACTGATGCATGGATCTATTTTTTTTAACATCTTTCAGTTTTCATCTTCATAAGTTGTCAGAAATTCATCGCAGCACCCAATTTAAGTTTGACACACAATGCCTTATCAGCTGCAAATGCTTCAGTACATTCCTTTTTACGGATGCTAATGTCCCTTTTTGCTCTTATTTGCTGCGATAGTTCGATCTGCACTGTGACATTTTGCCAAACCTTTATTTTTAGAGGATGTGATAGTGTGTAACTTGCAAGCTTCATTCAACAGATTAATATTTTTCTGGCCACCTGTTAGCAGCTTTATGGATTTGTTCCTGGTTCACAGCGGTTACATGAGAGAATTCTGTATGTAATTATAGAGGTAATTTTCGAGAATGCCTCATCTACAATGTGCCTGCTCTCAGAGATGTTATGCTACTGCAAGGTTGGAAGGTGTGCATACCTTATTATAGATTCATCTTTAACCATCAGCCTGTTATTGTATGATGAATGGAAGCCAAGCCACTGGATCAAAACCTTATTCTTTTCTCATCTTATGACGCACACTGTGGTAAATACGTTTCACTGCTTCCCTGTAATTCTTTTTTACAAAAACCACTAGCTGTTCCACTGCCATTGATGTCCCTCCAGATATAAGTTGTAGGATGGGTATTTTGCACTTAATAAACTGATGAACTTGGTAGGTATGATTCCTCAAATGCAATCTTGTGTTTTAAAACAAATGCTAAATCGCATACATTAAATTTCTTTGTGACAAACTCCACCACCTTAATTGGACTGTATATTGTATTTACTAGTTCATTATCAGAAACTACAGTTGGTTTCACTTACTTAATCGTTCAACATACGGTTTGGCTGTAGGGTCCAATTATTTGTGGAAGAACGTCTATGAATTTGTATGATCCATAAAGATTAAAATATATACACATATGGGCTGTTATCATTGTGCTCAGCATTTCATTACTCTTGCTGTAGTGCGGGTGAGTGTTGAGTAGTGGTGTATTCTATACTGTTCCAGTACTGTCTAGAAGTATCTATTATAAAAATCACCATCGAGATCGGTTTTAAGATTAACAGGACCATCTGTAACAATTGCTTCATCACCCATGGAACTTCCTTTCACTTGTAGCATTGAAATGAATTTGGAATACGTATATGGCAGATATACTATGATGAGTTATCTGCACAGGTATGACAATGTCACAAAACAGTCCTTTTGGCACAAATGTCAGTACTGTAACCAACAGTGGATGTGCTATCCAGAAGCGGTGTAGATGGACCCTGAAAAACGAAAGCAAACCTTGATGAGTGGTCATCTATAGGTAAGGTGGAGGTGTGAACACCACATAGACTGGCATGAAGAATAACAATTGTTGTGACCAGCATGAATGAAAGGAATTAGCTAGTACAGAACCATTTCAGTCTAAGAACTGGCTAGCGTGGACTATCACTGCTGTCACCTAAACACCTAGATCAGAGCATACCCAACACAAGCTGTTTCATCCTGCTGATTCCATATAATTTATCTAATTTTGTATCGTTATAATGACTAATGAAATAACCAATAGTATCATCTCCTTCGCATATAACTAGCTTCTTTGTTGTTCTCAGATACAGTTTTTAATGCCTCTGAGACTGTTGATCACATTCCAGCTGTCCTAATATTAGCAACCATAGGCTCTATAGAGCAGCCTACTGGGCTTGGATAACTTTGCACTCGTCCTATGAGCTGTTGCATCCTAAACAAACGTTAGACAGACTGATGACATAACAATTTGTCACCATAGACGTGAAGTAAATGAAATTTATGCTTTTACAGTATCACTAGCCTTTATAGTTAACCTGGTAATCAACTTGAAAATGGTTCTAATTTTGCCTTCATACTCAGTCATTACATCCCTGAAATGTTGATCGTTTTTCTTTTCAAGCTTGTATATACTCAATACTTTTGTTGATGAGATTAAAATATATACACATATGGGCTGTCATTATTGCGTTCAGCATATCATGACATATGCTGTCATGCTGGTGAGTGTTGAGTAGTGGTGTATTCTATTCTGCTTCAGTACTGTCTAGAAGCATCTATTATAAAAATAAGCTTAATAAATGCACTATCACTGTAACTTAGACAGCTGGGATGGGGCGATAGTAACGGAACCATGCTGTTTTATATAAACCTACATTTGTGGATCAGCTAACTTTCTGACTGAGCTACAGTGACTGTGTATCTTTATAAGATTTTAGGAGCAAATTTGGCATGAAATAAAACATATTAAAAAAACTTACTATTTTATTATTATACATTTTGATTAATTATTAAAACATTCTCACTGCATTTCGTTGAGTGTAATTGTTGTTTGTAAGAATAAAATTGAGACTACACTGCACTTCATAATATTTGAGGAATGTTAGATCTAGGAATAGCATTCTAGGAACAGCATCAGCAAATTTTATTGAATTTCTGATTACATCCATCTCTACACGTGTGCAACTCATCAAATTACATGAACCTTACATGCTTTATGACATTGGCACACAGCACTTTGACCTATGGTCACAATGAATCTCAGTCTATCTGTGGCATTCTATATGAAAGTGTTCAAGTGGCATAAGATCACATCAGTTACATATTTAAATATACACCCCACTCCATGTATTGTGATGAAAACTTAAAAAAATGGTTCAAATGGCTCTGAGCACTATGGGACTTAACATCTGTGGTCATCAGTCCCCTAGAACTTAGAACTACTCAAACCTAACTAACCTAAGGACATGACACACATCCATGCCCGAGGCAGGATTCGAACCTGCGACCGTAGCGGTCGCGCGGTTCCAAACTGTAGCGCCCAGAACCGCTCACCCACACTGGCCGGCTGAAAACTTCAAGTGCTGGTGCTGATGTCAATGTTTAGATGTGGTTAGTTATAGCTGAGCTTAACCGGGATATGCTTCGCATTTCTATACAGACGTCGCCACTGTCAAATCTTACTGAACATTTTCAGTTCCCATAACAACTTCAAAAACTAGGTCTGGTGCTAAGGCCACGCTGATTCATTTCGACTCATGGGCAGTCATGTGAAATGTAGTGGCGAAGAAGAATATTTTGAAATGAATTAGCTAGGTAGATGAACAGGTGGGGCTTGTATACAGGCAAGCCTCTCCCCACTCCCAAACTGTGACATCATATAGGCTACAATATTATGCAACACACCTTGACTGTGTGGACCTATACTGCACTTCATAAAGCCCTGTGGCATTATCACCTCCACAGGATGCATGTAGTCTAGTTCTGCCATCTTGGCTAGGGAAGTACTCCCCGTAGGGCTTAATTTTTTTCTTGTGTTGAATTTCTGCTTACATGCACTTATACATATGGCCAACTCACCAAAATGTGTGATCTTTCCATTGTATCATATTCTCTATAGTTCTCTGATGTATGGTTACCATAAACCCGGTCTATCCATGGTATTTATTATGATAGCAAAAAAGTGGCATAAGATCGCATCAGTTACGCCTTTTAAATATACACTCGAATCTTTTGTGGCTATTTGGGAGTGGGTGGGGCAGGGTGAGAGTAATAAATCACTTTTGTTCTTGTATTCCCCAACAAATTAGACAGCTGTTCTAGTTGGGGGAGGGGATCATGAATCACTCTCTTTTTTCTGTGGATGGTAAATAATCCTGGGCCTTCACGACACAGATGAAGACGATCTCGAATTTTTGGCAGTATGCCCATACCTCCATAATCAATACTACGTCAACATTTTCGTTCTCCAGTCTACCGTGACAAAAGCTGTCAACACAGCTGTAGCGTGGAGTAGCAGCCGGAAGCCTGTCAACCATGACCAATAAAGTTTCTAGCTATTCACTGACAGCAGCCATATCTTCTTGCATCTGTAGACAACACGAACAGTCTGCATCCATCTTCAATGAATATTTGCCTGCATAACAGGGAATTCAACACTAACACAAGCAGTTGCTAGACGCAATCTAAGCCATGGTACTATTTTAGTTATTTTTTACGGAAAAATCTGGCAATAGCTGTGTAGCACTAGCCAACACGTTCAATACACAAATACGATTCCACTTTGTCGCAGGAGCACTTGAGAACAAAAACTTTATTTACTGTGCAAGTGTTGTAGTCAACAGTCACAAGATACAAACTGAATCAGGCGACAGTGACACAGAGTTTTTGTACATCCTTAGGTGACAGGTTTTGAATCTGAATAAGTTACTTGTAAACCAGCAAATGAAAACACCATGACGTTGAGAGATTAGAAGTGAATTAAAGTGGTACATTTCTGGTTCGATATGTGTAAAAATTTTAAAGTAGGTAATCAACATGTGTTAAATTACTCAAATGGGGAAAGGCTCATAGTCCAGAAGGATATCCCGCTAATCAGGAAATTATAGTGAACAAGGAGACAAATAACAATGACATAATGCTAGGCAGGAGGGAACTCTAGATATTTTAGAACATTTTCACGTGGTCAACATTTGTGCAGTATTAAACATATTTCAACATTAACTTATTAAGCAATCACAAAACAACGAACTATACAATATGACGACGAGTCACCACAAACTTTGCTGACACACCCGTCAGAGAATAACAGACAGTCACACGTGCGTCCGCTGGTCTCCCCCCTCCCCCCACCCCAATCACACACACACACACACACACACACACACACACACACACACACACACAGAAGAGCAAATTGCATAATTGGATAATAGAACAATTATGGAATGCAGCTACGCTGTGCTCATTCAAAACGATGAAAACCGGATGTTCCTCACAGTAATGAACTCACAAACGAGCTAAACGCATCGTAAGCACTGAGCCACAAAGCTATGGCGACGAGCGACAGCCGCTTTCTGTGGAACTCCGGCCATCACCACTGATCACGACAGAGAATC
Organism: Schistocerca americana; assembly: GCF_021461395.2. Classification (NCBI taxonomy): domain Eukaryota; kingdom Metazoa; phylum Arthropoda; class Insecta; order Orthoptera; family Acrididae; genus Schistocerca; species Schistocerca americana. Next base: position 396,344,541 of record NC_060123.1, on the reverse strand, counting down.
TTGAAAAATTCATGCGACTGAAATCCACGATAGAATAGAGTGAGAAATGGAGATGATTCTTGTGAATACATCGTTCCGACATTTCTGCGGATAAAATGTAAAATTAATGCAGGGAAGTAGCCAAATGCGTCGAAACTTTCTAAATTTATTACAAATTGCGTTAACTCTAGACAATATGCTGCTATAGTGATCACTCGCGTACTTTGCAACTTGGCCGCATCTGTCTGATATCACCATTTTTGTACTGTATGGATTTTCGCTTCCATTTTCAATCCTTAGACGCTCGTAAAAAAATGAGCACCCATAACTGCAAACGCGCATAAAACAGGCACGGAGTTCAGGAAGGAACTAAACTGCACTCTGGCACTCGACATGTACGCCGTGACTAAAGGCGTGTTTGTCCTCGGACACTTTCCAGGCGCATACAGGCCAACCAGTCAGGTAACAGACGTGTAGCAATAATCTCTAAAATACTGTTCAACAGGTAATACAGTTATGACTACATCTTCAGTTTCAACAGTGTATGAAATCTGCGGTACAACTTCCTAAACTAAAACTGGCTCTTAGAATTGAACATGTACTAGTGTTTTGGAGGAAAGAACTCTTTTATAGAGCACTTGCAGGAAACACAAGGATTTATCTTTTATTGGGCATGGTTCACAGCTCCGTACAGCTTTTTGAAGTACAACATTTTAGCCGTTCGCTACCAGACTTACTACTGTCCCCACGATCGCGGTTCCGAACGTTGAATAGCTGTAATAGTTTTCCCTTTACTGGCACAAAATATGCATTTGTCTTGCGGCCCTTTACAAAATGTTGGTCCGAAACGTAGTTCTTCGTAATACAGACTTAGACATCTCTGATCTCACTGAAACTGTCTGGAACTCATTACCACTGTAGCGTAGGATAGTCCATTGTTGTCCTTTCCTGCCAATTCAGCGTGGAATCTTTCAGCGTTGTTGTGCTTCAAATGCAAAATACGCATTACCGTACGATATTTCACTACAACAATTAATTTGGACGTTTTTCTTTTTTTTTCTTTTAGCTCCTCTAGCGGCATCAGGCAGTACGACGACTGCAGACAACTTCTTGGAAACAAAAAGTAACAATTACCTAACGTTAAGTTTTCGAGCTTCTTATAAGTGAAGTTAATCGCGGCCCCTTGCATTTCGTGGAGGGTAAAATCATTTTCAAGCTGTGGGACAGGTAAATCAGCATTACTGTACTTAGTGATGCTGGGAAAATTGACATGCTGTCTCGAAGTAAACGCTGAATATATAAGACTTAAATGTTTGTGGGAAATCGTGTATTGGTATTTCTGGGACATCCGTTGTTTATTGTACCATCACTGGACAAATATATTTCAGTTTACTCAGGTGATATCAGAAATCATGACGCATACGGACTTCCCCTACGGTGTGTTAATTAAATAAAAAAAATACGTTCGTAGCATCTTCTAGTAAGAAAGGTTGGGTTACTAAAACAAGAAACAAGGTAGTTAATGGATGAATAAGAATGGAATTTTGCTGCGTTGAGTATAATTGTGCAGAAAATTGTAAAGATGGCACAGAAATATTATACACCAGAAAGAAATAGATGGTGACGGTAGTTGTGACATTCACTATTACATTTACATTCATCCCCTTAATCTTGCAGTGATGTCGGCTATGAATTTATCTGACTTTAAAAGGGCGATGCCATCTTGTGTAATTATGATCTGCGAGCTGCTGTTTCACTCGTAATCTTTTGGAACGTTCTCTTCAAGACAACAAACTGTCAAGTATCTCATTATTTCCTCCTGTCGTCATTAAACCACAGTGAGAAGCTACTTCTTGGTTAGCTTTCTTGGCAGAATACATTTAGTCTGTGCCCATATTTTTAAAACCCTCACGGTGTGTGCGCATAATTATAAAGTTTAGTAAGCTGTGTTTGAAATGTTGCATAGAAAACTAGATAGTAATAAATACATTAAAGTCGCCAGCAATACTATCTCGAGAGATTCAACAGAATATCTGACATTTTTTTAGATCAGATGTAATTTCGACAATGTTAACAACAGTATTATTGAGTTTCGATAAAAAAAAACAAAACACATCAACTACTTTCTGAACAAAATAGCTGTTATATTTTGGAGTCATCCTGTCGGACGCAGTTCTGCATTTAATATTCATCATAAGTTAAGAGAGGGACAGCCAAGTACATAAACGTATCCAGTATCAAATTTTTGTTAATAGGTATGCTTCCTTCCCAGCAAAAGTAGTATTGGTAAGCGTCAATGATCGCTTGCTTTGATCCCACGACCTCCTAAATCGTTACGGCGTCGGAATTTTAATTATTGGCTGTGACAATGTTAGTGGCAAAGGGTATCCGGATGTCCTACCTGTCGTCAAACCCACAACCTCCAATCTCCACTGCCAAATGTCGTGACGGAATTTTAATACCCCGCCTGTCTGGAACTATTGTTAATCCATCTGAAAATGTGCAAATGAAATCTAAATGTTTGCGGACCATGTAACTGCGGCCGAGCTTGGGTACTAACCTGGTATTCATGTAGTCTGGAAAACCACCTGAACACCGCAACCAGGCTGGCTGGTGCATCGACCACGGCTTTAATCCGTGCGGATTCGATCCGGGGCCGGTGCGTCCCCCCGAATCTCGAAAGCGGGGTGCTTAAGTGCGGATGTTCGGGCGGGTAGTGAGTTGCTGTACACTATGGAAGAGATACTCACCGCCAAAATTCTGGTACCAGGTGGTCATAGATTTGATAGCAGGTGCTCATCTAACAGTGCACTGCTGATTGTAGATCATGTGAATCAGCTGCTGTGTGGGAACCCGTCGGTTGTATGGAATCAGCGCAGTAAGGCAGCTTGACTTTGAGACGTGACAGAATGGCAGAATTAAGCGAACGTCATTGTTAGTGTCACTGACAACACCCTGTATGACGTTGCCCGAATTCGTAGTCTCTCAACACGGACTGCCCAACATTGTCAACAAGGTATGGCGTCCACTCACAATTATTGTGTCCACTCACAATCGTGTAATACTGTGTAATAACTGTGTTTGAAAAAGATATTAACCAACACCCACATCTACCTCTATCTACTCCACAAGCCACCGTATGGTACCTGGCAGACGGTACTCTGTACCATTACTAGTCTCCTACTCCACTTGCAAATAAGGCGACGAAAAACGACTATCTATATGCTCCGTCTGAGCCATAATCTCTCTGATCTTATCTTCATAGTCCTTACGCGAAATGTACTTTGGTGGCAGTAGCACTTGTCCGCAGTCTGCCTTAAATACCCTGTTGCTGGTTCTTTAAATTTTCTCAGCAGTGCTCTTCGAAAAGAGCGTCGCCTTCCCTTCAGGGATTCCCATTTGGGTTCCCGAAGCACTTCCGTAACACGTGCGTGTTGTTCGAACCTGCCGGAAACAGCAGCCAGCCTCTCAGTTGCTTGCATATCATCCTTTAATCCTACCCCGTGCTGATCGACAATGAGTCGCACTAGTGTCGTGTACGCGGTCTCCTTTACTGATGAAGCGCACTTTTCTAAAATTCTCCAAATAAACCGAAGATTGCCGTCGCCATACAATCCTTACATGCTCATACCATTTAATATAGTTTTACAATGTTAGACTTAGATATTTAATCGACGTGACCGTGTGAGGCAGAACACTAATAATGTTGAATTCGAACATTATGGGTAATTTTTCCTACTCACCTGCATTAAACTACATTTTCTTCATTTATAGCTAGCTGCCATTCATCATACCTACTAGAAGTTAGCAGTCACTAACGCCGGTGTCAGCAAACATCTACAGGGGGGCCTAATTACTATTAAATGGTTTTAATGCAGAGGAACTAAATTCATAACTATTCTCCTGACATATAGGTACGTGACCAACAGAACACAAATATATGTCGTTGACCGTCGGGTCGAAGTTTTTGAACCTTTCTGCTGTGGGACATACATAAAAATTAGCCCGTTCGATGCTTTTGTAATGATTCTGTCTTGTTTCGTCCCAAAATGATGAAAAGAATGCAGTCCTTCAAATGTTCCAGCGACTTTCTCTGTGTGTTGTTGCTTGGTGTTGGGAAGGCAGACCATTACGTCGGCTCCAACGAGATACGAGTATTTCATAGAGGTTTCCAGAAGGCTTATAAATTACACTACTGGCCATTAAAATTACTACACCAAGAAGGAATGCAGATGATAAACGGGTATTCATTGGACAAATAAATTACACTAGAACTGACATGTGATTACATTTTCGTGCAATTTGGGTGCATAGATCCTGAGAAATCAGTACCCAGAACAACCAATTCTGGCCGTAATAACGGCCTTGATACACCTGGGCATTGAGTCAAACAGAGCTTGGATAGTGTGTACAGGTACAGCTGCCCATGCAGCTTCAACACGATACCACAGTTCATCAAAGGTAGTGACTGGCGTATTGTGACGAGCCAGTTTCTCGGCCACCATTGACCAGACGTTTTCAATTGGTGAGAGATCTGCAGAATGTGCTGCCCAGGACAGCAGTCAAACATTTTCTGTATCCAGAAAGGCCCGTACAGGACCTGCAACATGCGGTCGTTCATTATCCTGCTAAAATGTAGCGTTTCGCAGGGATCGAATCAAGGGTAGAGCCACGGGTCGTGACACATCTGAAATGTAACGTGCAATGTTCAAAGTGCCGTCAATGCGATCAAGAGTTGACTGACACGTGTAACCAATGGCATCCCATAACATCACGCCGGGTGATACGCCAGTATGGCGATGACGAATACATGCTTCAAATGTGCGTTCACTGCGATGTTGCCTAACACGGATGCGACCATCATGATGCTGTAAACAGAACCTGGATTCATCCGAAAAAATGACGTTTTACCATTCGTGCACCCAGGTTCGTCGTTGAGTACACTATCGCAGGCGCTCCTTTCTGTGATGCAGCGTCAAGGGTAACCGCAGCCATGGTTTCCTGTTGTCTTGCAATCGTCCCCATCTGTTCTCTCACGGATCGAGACGTGGCTGCACGATCCGTTACAGCCAAGCGGATAAGATGCCTGTCATCTCGACTGCTAGTGATACGAGGCCGTTGAGATCCAGCACGGCGTTCCATATTACCCTCCCGAACCCACCGATTCCATATTCTGCTAACGGTCAATGGATCTCGACCAACGCGAGCAGGGATTTTCTCTGCCTTGAGATGACTGGGTGTTGTGCGTCTTTCATCATCATTTCATCCTCATTCTCTCGCAAGACGCCGTAGTGTTGTTAAGGAACTTGTGGAGCGGCGGCCGAACCGCCCCGCGAGGGGTCTTCCGGCCACCAATGTCATACGCTCATTATTATTATCAGTTTGTTAGTGAATTCCGTTATGGCTATTCACAGAGAAAAAAAAACTGAAGCGATACACATAGGTAATCCAACGAGATTTGGACCAGCCAATACAATTGACTTAGATCAAGAGGCGATCATGGTGCCATGAACCACATATGACAGTACAACGCTTATCTTTCTGCCATATGCTTTGTGGGTAGTTAATGCAGACTGTTCACAACATAATATACATAACCAGTTGAAATTTAAACATCGGATGACTTTCCTAGGTTCGCAAAATAACATACGATATCGATGGCTTATTAATGATATGACTATTCATCAGTTACAAAAGGTGAATGTTATGAAAGTTGAGCGGGGTCACATGGCACCAATCCCGAAAGGTTGTGAACGCTCACGAAGTGCCAAAAATAATGCCGAGTCACAGCTGCACTAGCAATATGAAGAATTTCGTGGGGAGTTCACAATGCCCTAACTCCTATCCACAACCTACTGCTACCACCTCACTGGTGATGTGGTATGAGCCGCCAATGCAAGGGACAGCTTCAAACCGATAGCTGATTACACCATTGAGAAACCAAGGGAGACACACTTATCCTATTCAGTTTGCAATAAAAGCTTATTTTAAGAAACCTAGAAGTGTGTGCAGAAACAACCTTGTCCAAAATGTGAAGAAAGTAAGATAATATGCACCGTCGACATCAAACAGTATCAGTGTTTGATCTAGAGGCATACGAAACTATAATATCAGGAATGCCAGTAAAATATGGAGATATTATGGGCAACAAACTAATAATTCGATGCTTTGGCGTAATAAATCAAACTGACGATTCGCAAGACAATGTTGAAAATACGACTACTGAAAAGAAAGACAGAAGATATTGCCAAATGTACAGTTGTGTATTTTCATATGTTTTTCAACACCCGATCTACCACAGGTAATACGTACAAGCTTGTTCACTACTCCCCTAAGTTTTCTCACCTATCTTGATTTATACTGAGATGAAGAACAAAGTACAGACTCGTGGCAGTGACCGTTGCTCTGCAACTGATCAGAAACTTTCTCTTGTTTTGTTTGTAATGTTAGTTGCTGTTCGCGAGGCAGATGACTATGGCTAAACACGGCTGCTCCTGCGATGTTGCCATGGGACTTGTGACACGAAGGGTTAAAGGTCACTTACTTGTGGCAGTTAGCAGCTCAGTTAAAGTAGCAGTGACTTATGGTACATAATGCTCATGTAAGATGAGACACTGAGAAGGAAAATTTTCCTTTTGGATGTCAGAAATGCCATACTTAACATATGTAACAAGTGGTCTTATCTCTAACGTTGCGTTCTGGGGTTCAGCAACCAATATAGTGATGAGAGAGACCTCATCTCGTTAGCCCAGTGATTATACACAAGTGCATATGCGTGGCGATTCTAGGGAGACGGGACGGGGGGCTGGTGATTTGTCATTTCTTGCTTTCTGTTTTATACAACGGAGCTGCAAAATGCCACAAGAAATTTTTTAACAAAATCTGTGAAGAACAGCTATGAATCAGTTCTTCTCAAAAGCTAAACTCTCTATGCTGTGTTAATAGTCAGATCTACATGGTGAGTTCCTTCACTATACAAATGTCTCTGAAGAACTTCGACCTGACCGTTAACCATACGAATTTGTATTTCGTTCGTGACGCAGAACCCATATGTCAGGGGAATAACTGTGAAGTGAATGTAGTTACTCACTCCTAAGCCTGCGTAACAGCAATTTGGCTGACACCGGTGTTAGAGACATGTTGCACTCTGCCTATCCTCAAAAATGCGAGAATTTGTTGGATTAAATCCAACTCAATACCATAAATATCACATTCGAGCAAATTTAAGTTCTCCATGAAACCATAGGTGGTTCCTCAAAATGTGCCGCATGCTCGCATTACCATAGAGGATACACTGCAACGTATTCAAACAGTTTAATGCTTTATCCAACAAAGACAGTGTAAAACTCATTACATAGTTCATTACTGTGGCTTGACGAAAACGTGTGGATTCCTGAAAAATAAGTATTGGATGAAGATATGCTGCTAGAAGGAAAAGGAACGAGATGTGAAGCGTTAACAATAACAAAAAATTACATAGTGTGGTATTATGATTTAATCACAAAGTATAATGTTAATCTCCTGCCGTAATCATGTTTTGCATATTAGTGTACGTACAATACTGTCATATTAGAAAGGGTGGTCTGCCTCCGTGGCCATCAGGCGTGAAATACAAATCGTACACCTTTTTTGTTGAGCATCACTCAACTATATTAAAGCATTTTATACTTTCCAAAGCGAATAACAGTAGCTGACGCTTTCGACACGGACGAGATGGCGCCACGCAGCCACGGAAGTCGCTGTCTGGTATCAGCAATTCGGCCTAGAAGGGCGCATGCGGTGTTGGAAACCACACAGTGTGTCCTGAAATCTGTCACAAAAACTTTATTACCGGTGTTTCAGAAGGTTAAACCCATTGTAGCTGTCCAGCCATTATGCTCGGGATTTCAGCATTCAGACGAAAGGCGCTACAAAAATTTAGGCAACGAGCACCTTCGACCATGAGACGTTGTATTAACACGAAGCGTGATTTGCCGCTAGACGAGGAGCATATCCATAGCATAGCCACACGAACAGGAGATAAGATTTTCTCCACGAACAAACGCAAGCTATGGTGTTGCCAGTTTGAAGAGATAGCCGGCCTTAGAGACCTATCAATGTGGCCATGTTATTTGTAACATGTGTGATAAGCCGCGGTCTTAGCCTCTGCAGCGGCCAGCCCCCAGCCAACTTTTATGTCAAAGAGTGCACCTCACGTCTCTGAGGTACAGTACCTACTTCCTGTATTCTGTCGACTATGGACCATTTCTATGCACAATTGCGTCATAAAAGAACTCTGAACAGCTGGAAGCACAATATCCGGTGTTACAGATTTTCGAAATTCTGACAGGTACAACAGAGTAAACTTTTTCGGTCTTTAAGATGTCAATTGAAATACAATGTTGTTGTTAAATATCTCCCTGCCGTCTTTTCATCACACTTGATCCTTAGTCAGAGGCACATCTAACGAATCAATACATATCATTGATAAACCAAAACGAAATAGAAAAAATAACATTTCTACCTTCAGAGATGGAATGCTCTTAAGATATTCTCCCTAAATTTGAGCGTAATGACGTGTTTTCTTGTCGACGAAAATTAACACTTCCGTAATTAAACATTCAATGGTAAAACTAGTATAAAGTGAAAATTTACTAATACCTAATGAACCAAAAGAAAATCAAAACACAATGTGAAATTTCGTAAAATTAATGTTACAGAATACAAAAATTTTATCTACTAATTCTGACAGAAATAGGCAGATAATTGGAGGCACCTGGAATGATTAGATTTGTGTTAGACTGAATGATGTGGATGTTTGCAGAACTGAATATAAAGAAAGAGAAAGTACTTCGTGACGCGCAATAGCAAGAGTCGATTCACTACACCTGACGTACAAGGAAATCGCATAACTGCCGTATGTAAAAGAGCGTTACTAGAAATTAAATACAGATCGTGTCCTACAGTTGCAAAACTGTTTGAGAATGGCATAGTTTGTCTTTCGTAAATGAGTATCGTATACTGAATCCTACTCGATGTGGCGTGTGCACGTTACACGTTTGCGGATGTAGTATACACATTCGTTATCGTACACGTCGTGGTTTCGGGAAGTGATCTGTTTCAGGTTAACTATCAAAGGCTCTCACGCAATATGTAATGGGTATGGAATGTTAAGTGTCTTGACGCAGCATCGGTAACAAAACGAACTTAGGACGGTACTTGTTCGCTGCTTGGATTTCACTGGTAATGAAATGCGTGCAAGGACGGTTGTCGACTTACAATGAGAAATTATCGGCCCTGGTCACCCGTAGTCCTTGCTGATTCGAACATCGTCAAATTGAAATTATCGATGTATCGAGATTTCTTCGACTTTCTTGGAAGTACCTCAATACATCTAAGAAAACGTATGTGTTTTGCGTATACTCAAAGCGTCGGCCACGACAGATCACCGCGCATGCACTCTGTAATTCGAGGTCGGCGACCAACTGACTCTCAGCAATTTGAATTGTTTCGTCAGCTATTTAGGTAACTGTTTCGTCATTCAGCTCTTGCCGACACTCCTTTATTTTTCAATTGTGCATAAATCAGCATGTACAGAACAGTTGTAAAAATGACTTCAAAGAAGAACAAAACGGTGGACTTACGAAAAAAAGGAGTACGTTATTAAGGCCACGTTACTTGGACCGGGGGAAAGTTTTCGGATTTCGACATCCACGTTGTTGGTAGTCCTGAACCGCAAAGATGATATTTCTGGAAAAAGTAACGTAATGAGAGAGGACTCGAACTCGGCAATGAAAGTTCCCTCCTATTGGAGATTATTGCTTGGAGTGTTTTATTCATTGTGCAGGACACAATATACCTAAAGTAGATTTCATGCTTACAATAAGGGCTAAGTTATTTGATCTTAGTATGGGCACTGAAGGCTTCGCCACTGTGTGTCACTTGACAACAAACTGCCTTTTAGGAAGATTTGTGGAGAAAGTGCGAGTGCTAATGACACGGTTTCTGCAAGATGTAAGAATGAAAGAAACTGAAATTTCCTGTGTACGCTGGAACACGTTTGTGTGTCTTTGATTTGAAACCTTACACGCCCTGGCAGATGACGTTCACCGGGCAATGGCCATACTCACACCCTGCCGTCGGAATGTCACATTGTGTACAGCCCCAGTCTACTCACTGTCAGTCATACCAAGCGACACACTTCCATACAATTGTTCTGTCTTCGTAAATAAAAGTGGTTTCACCTGTAAACAGTTAAATGGGACTATTTGACAATTCGGAGTCATTCAACGAAAAAAATTACAATCACCTACGTACAAATCCTTCGCGAATGCACTGAATCCGCTTTTAAGTGATGAGGATAGAGGCCTTGTATACTTATTGTACTTTGGAAAATCGGTAAGTACAGAAATTTTCTGCGAGCTTGTTGAAGGACTACGCACTATTTAAACTGAATAACGTCTTCTACGTCATTCAGACCGTTAATTTGCACGTTCAGATGAAGTATGATTTCTGGGCTGTAGCAACCAATTCAGTAAATACACGAATAAATAGTAATTAGTCGGAACATTGCTGCTCCGGAGTAATATATTGTATTCTCTAAAAGCAAAATCAGCAAACCCATTACGAGACGTTTACACAGGTACACAGTGGCACACTCACCTTTTCCCAAAACTGCCGTGAGCTCTTTTGTGCGACGTCATAAGCGCGTGACTGCGTGTGAGATCGCTCTCTAAGTTTTCATTATTTTTAGGTTTCAGATACATATTTTAACGGTTTTTGTGATAATATTTACTATATAAGTGACTTATTAGTGGTTTCTTCATTCACCTCTGCCTTTCTTGTGTTGTAACCTGATATTTGTGAGTGTTTCGTATCGAACAACTTAACCTCTTACCCGTGTTTACATTCCGCGGTGACCAGATGCAGCTGTAGTGGCGCATCGAAAGCTAAGTACTAATTAATTGTTTGTGTATAGTAGTTTATTCAGGAACTTTAGTAGTCCTCAACCGGTGCACTTGGTGTTTTCCGGTGAAATAACTTCAGAAGAAAGTTTTGCGAACTGCTTTCAGTTTCGTTACTGTGTCATTAGACGTTTGATTTTCTTTCTGTGTTAGTATTTTGTTATATTCTCATTTGTTGCTGATTAATACTGTCAATAATAGTAGTTACTTCCCTTGTAGAGCAAGTTGGTGATTATTGTAGTCAGTTTTTAACATCTTTTTATTGTAGTAGCGGAAATTAGATAAAGTTGTTTTCTTGTTTCAATAACTGTAAAGTTTTACCATGAGTGAGAAGTGTGGGCTTTGCCGTAGGTTCGTGAGTAGTGGATTGCGGTGTAAGACTTGTTCGAAGTATTTTCACTGGGGGGAATGCAGTGGGGAAGCCAGTGGGCATTCTGGTGAGATCCTCTCCTGGAACTGTAGGTTATGTAGCAAGAGTAAGTTGATAGAGGAGCAGGAGCGTAAGATCTGTGCCCTTCAGGTGCAGTTGAAAAACCCACAGGAGGAGCTAGATAGGATGAGGAGTGAGAAGGGGGTTGGGGAATGGGAGCTGGCTGTTGGCAAGAGATCTGCTAGGAGAAGGAGATTTTCTGATTGTTTTACTATTGGTGTATGTAATGGATATGGCCAACTGTCTGAGTCTAGTGGAGAGGAATCTCTAGTAGCTGTAGATGTAGGAAGTATGCAGCAGACCTCAGCAGTTACGGTGGCTAGGACAGTTGCAAAGTCGAAGAGGAAGAAGAAGGTTCTGCTGTTAGGTAGTTCTCATGGTAGAGGTGTAGGCCAGCAGTTGCAGGAAGTTTTGGGGAGTGAGTACCAGGTCACCAGCATTGTGAAGCCTAATTCAGGATGGGCTCAGGTGACTTTTAACATAGGGGGGTTATGTAAGGACTTTACTAAAGAGAATCAGGTAGTGAATGTGGGTGGGGCTGGTAATAGCACTGATAGGGACGGGGAGTATGACATAGATGGTGACCTGGAAAAGATAGCCACTCAGACTGGCAACACGAATGTGCATTTCGTGGAACTGTTTCAGCGCCACGATCGGCCTCATCCTAATACAGCCGTCAGGCGTAATAACATGAGACCTGGGAGTGCGCTGATGACAGAAGGCATGAGTCACATTTCAGTGGTGTCGGTGGAGTCAATCAGCAGGACGGATTTCCCTAGACATGGCCTGCACCTCAACGTGTATGGAAAGGGGAGGTTGGCAAAGCTTATAGGTGACAGCATAGGTGGGAGTGGTGGGATCACTCACGGGAAAATTCCTGTACTAGTGGGTGTTAGAGCTGCACCTTTTTTAGATTGAAGTCAGCTGATAGGTATTCCTGCTCAAGGGAAGTCTCTCTAACACAGAAACCACTTTCGACAAAGCTTAGGTATCCGAGTAATGAGGGAATTAGTATATTTCATCGAAATATACAAGGTATTAGAGATAAAGTTAGTGAAATGCTTATAGATGTTGACTCTGAAAAATTTTTTATGTCTGAACACTTCTTAAATAAGGAGATAATTGAGAGGCTTCCTTTACCAGGATACAGGTTGGCTGGCAGCTTTTCTAGGAGCTCTTTGCGGTGTGGGGGAGTAGCCATGTATGTGAAAAACGGTATCCTATTTGAGTCAATTGATGTTTCAAAGTACTGCACTGAAAAGGTGTTTGAATGTTGTGTGGGTGTGGTTAAATTTAGTGGAGCTAAACTTCTTACTGTTGTTATTTATAGATCCCCAGATTCCGATTTCACAACATTTTTGCTAAAGCTAAAGGAGGTTCTTGGTTCACTTTATAGGAAATACAAAAAGTTAATTATATGTGGTGACTTCAATATTAATTGTATAAGTGATTGTGCAAGGAAAAGGATGCTGGTAGACCTCCTTAATTCATATAATATTATGCAAACCGTATTCTTTCCAACGAGAGTGCAAGGGAACAGTAGAACAACCATAGACAATATATTTGTTCATTCGTCATTACTAGAAGGGCATTCTGTTAGCAAAAAGGTGAATGGCCTCTCAGATCATGATGCACAAATATTAAGTCTAAAAGATTTTTGTGCTGCAACATATGTTAAATATAGTTACCAACATTTTAGGAAAGCTGATCCAGTTGCTGTAGAGACTTTTGTAAACCTTATCTAGGAACAAGAGTGGCAAGATGTTATAGTGCTGATACAGTAGACGATAAATACAATGCTTTCCTCAAGACATTTCTCGTGCTCTTTGAAAGTTGCTTTCCGTTAGAACGTTCAAAACAGGGTACTAGTACAAACAGGCAGCCTGGGTGACTGACTAAAGGGATAAGAATACCTTGTAGAACAAAGTGGCAATTATATCAAAACATTAGAAACAGTCACAATCTAATTGCAGCAGCCCATTAAAAGCAGTATTGTAAGGTGCTTAAAAAAGTTATTAGGAAGGCAAAAAGTATGTGGTATGCAGATAGAATAGCTAAGTCTCAGGATAAAATTAAAACCATATGGTCAGCCGTAAAGGAATTGGTTTGTCTGCAGAGACATGTCGAGGATATAGAATCAGTGCGTAGTGGGAATGTCCGTGTTACTGATAAGTCGCATATATGTACAGTATTTAATAATCACTTTCTGAATGTAGCAGATGACTTAAATAGAAACCTAGTCCCAACAGGGAATCATATAGCGCTCGTAGAAAAAAGTGTTCCAAGACTGCTACCTGAAATGCTCCTCCATGATACTGACAAGAGGGAGATTGAGTTAATAATTAAATCACTAAAGACCAAGAACTCTCATGGATATGACGGGGTATCTAGCAGAATACTGAAGTATTGTTCCATGTATGTTAGCCCAATACTTAGCCATATCTGTAACTTTTCCTTTAGGTGTGGTCGGTTTCCTGACCGATTAAAGTACTCGGTAGTGAAGCCAGTTTATAAAAAGGGAGACAGGCATAATGTTGGCAATTATTGACCTATTTCTATGCAATTGGTGTTTGCTAAAGTTATCGAGAGGGTTGTATATACAAGGTTACTGCAACATTTAAATTTACATAATTTGCTGTCAAATGTACAGTTTGGTTTTAGAAATGGCTTAACAACAGAAAATGCTATAGTCTCTTTTCTCTGTGAGGTTTTGGACGGATTAAATAAAAGGTTTGCGAACGTTAGGTGTTTTCTTTGATTTTACAAAGGCTTTTGACTGTGTTGACCACAAAATACTACTGCAGAAGTTGGAACATTATGGAGTAAGGGGAGTAGCTTACAATTGGTTCGCCTCTTACTTTAAGAACAGAAATCAGAAGGTAATTCTCCGCAATATTGAGAGTGGTAATGATGTTCAGTCCCAATGGGGCACTGTTAAATGGGGAGTTCCCCATGGGTCGGTGCTGGGGCCACTGTTGTTTCTTATTTACATAAATGATATGCCTTCCAGTATTACAGGCGATTCAAAAATATTTCTGTTTGCTGATGACACCAGCTTGTAGTGAAGGATCTTGTGTGTAATATTGAAACATTATCAAATAATGTAGTTCATGAAATAAATTCATGGCTTGTGAAAAATAATTTGATGCTAAATCACAGTAACACTCAGTTTTTACAGTTTCTAACTCCCAATTCAACAAGAACTGATATTTTAATCAGACAGAATGGACATGTTATAACCGAGAAAGGACAGTTCAAGTACCTAGGCGTTCGGATAGATAGTAAGCTGTTGTGGAAAGCCCATGTTCAGGATCTTGTTCAGAAACTAAATGCCGCTTTATTTACCATTAGAACAGTATCTGAAATAAATGACATTTCAGTACGAAAAGTCGTCTACTTCGCATATTTTCATACGATTATGTCATATGGTATTATTTTTTTGGGGTAATTCTTCTGATTCAAAAAGGGTGTTTTTGGCTCAAAATCGGGCTGTTCGAGCTATGTATGGTGTAAGTTCGAAAACCTCTTGTCGTCCCCTATTCAATAGTCTGGGAATTTTGACATTGCCCTCACATTATATATTTTCTTTAATGTCGTTTGTTGTTAGCAATAGTAGCTTATTCCCAAGTTAGCAGCATTCACTCAGTTAATACTAGGCAGAAATCAAATCTGCATGTGGAATGCACTTCCTTGACTCTTGTGCAGAAAGGAGAGCAGTATTCTGCTGCATCCATTTTCAATAAGCTACCACAAGAACTCAAAAATCTTAGCAGTAGCCCAAACACTTTTAAGTCTAACCTGAAGAGTTTCCTCATGGCTCACTCCTTCTATTCTGTCGAGGAACTCCTGGAAGAGCTAAAAAATTAAGCAAATTCCAGTGTTACATTCTTGATTTTCTTTATTTAAACTAACGACTTGTTGCCTGAATATGTTTCTTATATTTCATTTTATCTGTTTCTACAATCTACAACTGAATATGTTTCTTATATTTCACTTCATCTGTTTCTACAGTCGTGTTATAATTTCGTGTATTGACTCGCTCCATGACTATGGAGACTTCTCCTTAATGTGGTCCCACGGAACAATAAATTAATAAATAAAAATAAATAAATATCATGAGTCTTTTCCGGTTTTCCCGCAGTTCATCTTTCACTACCGTACAATGCTGTGCTCTGAACGTCCATTTTAAGAAATTTCTATCTGAAATTAAGGCCTATGTTTGATTCTAGTAGGCTTCTGTCGATGAGTAAAGCCCTTTTTGCCAGCGCTAGTTCTTTTTTTTTTTTTTTTTATCTCCTCCTTACTCTGGCCGTCATGTGTTAATTCGGTGCCCAAATAGCAGAAATTCTTAGCTGGATCTTGTTCGTGGTCACCAAGCCTGATGTTAAGTTTCTCGATGTTCTAATTTCTGTTACTTCTCATTACTTTCGGCGTTCTTCGGATTACCCTCAGTCCATACGTATTATGTACTTATTAGATTGCTCATTTCATTTAGCAGATATTGCCATTCTTCTCCACTTACACTAAGGGTGGCAATGTCATGAGATAATCTTACCATTGAAGTCCTATCACCTTGACTTTTATCTCCGCTCTTGAACCTTTCTTTTATTTTCTTCATAGCTCCTTTGATGAGTAAATTGAGTAGTAGGAGCGAAAGACTACATCCTGTCTTACTCCCTTCTTAGCCCCAGCTGTTATTTCATGGTCCCCGACTCTTCTACCGCTGTTCTTCTACTTGCCAAACTCTACTTTGGCCAAGAAGGTGGCCGGATTTATCCCCAATTGAGAACGTTCGGAGCTTTAGGGGCATGGGCGTCCAACGGTCTAACATACCGATTGGATAGAATTTGGCACTATATGAAATCCAATAACTCTTTCAATCAATGCCAAGCCGAATAACGGCTTTCATTAGGGCCTGAGTTGCTTCTGATCGTATCGATTGCGGTCTGTAGATCGTATCCCTGGTTCATTTTCCTTCTGGTCGTCTGGTGGCGCTCTTGCACCCTGTCTCCCGGTTTGAAGTGTGTGCGACACGGGTGAGCGTGGAAGGCAGTCACGGGGGAACGAGGAGGAAGCAAGTCGCTTGGGGTAGAGGTATGTTGTCTCGCGCCGGTGATCAGCGTCTTGGTCGAATATATTTAACCGTTTAAATATCTGCTTTAATTCAGTTAGCTCTTCTGAAGTAATGTGTAAAATGTTGATCTGTAATTTAAAGTCATTCTATTACCTTGCTCATTTAAATTTCCTTTAACTTTTTCCCTGTTATAAAATTAATTTTAGTCGTTGTTACATTTGACATCAAAAACTTTTAATCTGTAATTTAAAACAGTTCGGTTGGCTTGGGACATTTAAATTGTTCAAACAGTTTACCTGTTTCTAAATTTGTGCTGGTCGTTGTTACATTTGATCTTCAAGATTTTCATTTGCAATTGAAAGCGTTGTGTTAGCTTGGGACCTTTAAGTTCATTTAAACATTTTATTTGACCTTCACAACTTTTGAATTAAAATTGTCAGGTCTCTTAAGATACCGCGTTAAATCATGGATCTGTGATTCAAAATCATTGTGTTAGTCTGGTATCATTTTGCTACAATTGTATTTTACTGTTTTTGCAAGTTGTTTAATAAACGTAAATCACTTGGCAGATAGTGAATGATGTCATAACCTGGGACCTACGCTTTCCATGAATTACTGTTAATGTAGCTTGCTGGAGTTCATTTAGTACAAGATAGCCTGCAGAGCCAATCAGACACCACGAATCAGGTACGGAATCGCGCCTTACTACACCTAACGGTGCCAACGCAGAAAATTTCACAGCTCACCGGCAGTGCACCCGGTATGCTAATATATATGACCAGCTAAGAATCTAAAACATAATTATAAGAACATATTTACCATAAATGTTCATAACAGCATCAGCAGCACTTGCGGAAGCCATCGTATTCTTGCCGTTTGCACGGACGATGACAGTAATAATGTGAGACAACACTTGGCAAGGAGAAACGTTACTAAAACCAAACAATAAAAAACTATCACCACAATCGTCAAAACGAAACAACAAAAAACCATCATCACAATAGTCCCAACTGGGGATCACAATTATGTCACTTTTCAGGAAAGGAACACAGGTCGCTCAGCGAACACAGAAGTGGGCAGACTCAAATAGATTCTCAACCGATACAGATCACACTACGGCGGATCATAACTTCCCAGAAAGCACAAATTTATAACTCAGGGAAAACTCACATTGGGTAGGGCAATAACAAATGGCTCTGAGCGCTATGGGACTTAACATCTGAGGTCATCAGTCCCCTAGAACTTAGAACTACTTAAACCTGTCTAACCTAAGGACATCACACACATCCATGCCCGAGGGAAGATTCGAGCCTGCGACCGTAGCGGTCGCGCAGTTCCGAAGTGAGGCGCCTAGAACCGCTCGGCCACAACAGCCGGCTAGCGAAATAACTACAGATCCCACTAATGTAGCCAGACCAGGTCGGACAACGCGGATCGACAAAAGGAAAGCGGTGCCCTTTCACAATACCGAAATCAGCTAATCATAATCATCGTAGTTCCCGTTGCAACGGTTCCCTCAGAATGAATCGGTCAAGACACCGATCACCGTCGTTGACGAAAGAACTTTACTGCAACCGACTTGCTTCCTCCTAGTTCCCCTGTGACTGTCCGTTCCACACTTACCCGTCTCACGCACATTTCAAATAGGAAGACGTGGCGAAAGAGCGCCAGCCGGCGACCAGAGTGGAAACGAACCAGGGAGACGATCTGGAGACCACAATCGACACGAACTCACGGCCAGACGTAGACTAACGTTTTACTGAACTGCTTAATTTGTGAAACTCTTTCTCTCGAATAAAATTTTTCAGGAGCTGTAATCATTTATTCGTCTGTAAGAGTACATCACATCTACTGATTTCCATCCCTGTCGGATGACTCCTTCGTGTGGAATTGTTTGTTTTTTCCTTAGATTGTACATCTTCGTCCATAACTGCTTAAAAATCGGAAGCAAAAGCGAGAACACTGAAGAACCACCATCTGTCTTGTGCTGGTATGCAGTATCAGCCATGTGCTTAAGTTGTTCAGATTGCTGCGAGTAATATGTCATCCGCAGTTCTTATGACCCTTTTTGTGCAATGGATTTCAGAAACTGGTCCTATTATACTTGTTATGTAGGGCTACCAGTGAAAACTGACACGAGTGTAAGTTTACAATAAAAGGAGAAAAGTTGTTCCAGCCAATATGGGTTCGTAAACGAGCCATTTGGTAGATAATGTGGTTTTGATGCGCCTCCGGTTAAAGTGTGAAGTATTGTCGTAATAAATCTAAACCTATATGAAGAAGCTGAAAAAAATCAGCCAACCAATTGCAGACTGCAAGTTTATTTAGCCCTTGACCTAGATTTTGATATTTATGAAAATGTCTTTCTCAGAATTCAAATTTATGCATTCGATGAATCGCAGCTATATTTAGTGTAATATGGCTTCTGTCTTAAGCCATGGCATGTGATATTTCCGGTTCATATATAACAAATTTATTTATGGCAAAAGCTTCTGTGCGGCTGGTCTCGGCGGAGGTTGGAGTCCTCCCTCGGGGAAGGCTGTGTGTGTTTGTCCTTAGGATAATTTAGGTTAAGTAGTGTGTAGGTGTAGGGGCTGATGACCTTAGGAGTTCTTATGAAAATTTCACACACATTTGAACATTTGAACAAAAGCCGCTCAGTTTCAGCAAATGTAATTTACTACCATGTGGTGTAACAACGCCCGCTCCTCCTGATGAAGATATTTTTGTAAATATCGAAACCTAGGTGAAAGTCTGAATAAACATTTGGTTTGCAACTGTCTGGCTGAATTTTTAACCTCTTCAAAATTTTTACGGTTGCTGAATCGCAGCGATGTTCAAGGTTTTACAAACGTATTGGATAAGTAAACTATTCGATTAAGCCGCCATCTCATCGGCCTCAAATTTCACCCACAGTCCATCATCTGATGAAACTGGACCTTGAAGAACCAGAATAAAAGAAGGCAGTCATAGTCCCTCGAGAAAGAGGACCAACGTCTACTGTACACTCCTCCCCTCCCTCTTTGAAAGTAAAAATTATTATAGAGTTTTCAAATACCATAACGGAAAAGACTCCTAGTAGAACGCTGCGCCTGCGCAGCACCACATTTGCGCAAGTAAAAGTCCATTTTTGGGAATTTGACTGAGCCCTGAGCGGCTCTTGTTCATACCATTTATTGTTTGTCATCTTTGTTTACAGTACTGCCGCCTCGTTTTCTTACTCCATTTACTGGCGTCACTAACTTCTGCCTTACTTGCCCATGAGTGGCAGCAGCAGTCCTTATCGGTAAGTCCACTGTCATATCATCTCTGGAACAACCGATAGTGTTTCCGGGTCTTCGTGTGTCTGTAAGTCAGTTGGAGACGGACGAGGTCTGCAGTCTGGCACGGAGCAGCGTCGGGGACGGAGAGCCAGTGAGAAGCTGACAGACAGTACCTGCCGACGGCTGGGCACAAACATGCACTGTTCGACGGAAGCAGACTGGAGTGGGAACGTCCGTTGGTTGGTCGTACGATCTGTCGCCTCATCGGCCGACGTGTATTTGATCTTTTGACGGTTTCCTTGTGTGAGGCAGTCGGTCGGTTGGGGCAGAGCAGCGAGCAAGTCTCCGTGGCGCGTAATTAGGCCAGCGCCGCTGGTGGCCTGCACTCGCAGTTGGAGTTCTGAGGCGCCTCTTGCGAGGGTTACGAAGTTCGTCGCCCACCGATCCTGGACACTAAAATTGAGTGCTCACTTAACCTACTATCATGCCTCAACTGCTATCACGTCTCTTCGTTTGATCCTGGTTGTCCCTTTCTGGGAGAATCCCGCGAGGAACAACGTGTGTGCACTGAAGTCGGCTAGAGTTGCAGCCCTTTTCCTGTGTGGTGTTTAACTTAATTTAATTAATTCCTTCATTAATGAAGTGTACCAGCGGTATCTACTGCCTTGTGACCATTGACGTTCCAGTTACCTGCCCTGGGTGGTGACGTAGTTTTCCGCAGTGTATTTTCCTCGTTGTGTTGATGCTGTCCAGCATGGAGTCTAGTTTCACAGCTGAGGTGTTGCTCGTAGTTTTGGGCGTTTTTCTGACTTGGCTGGATTGAGAACCAGTATCCAGAACGTTGTGCTATTGACATCTTGTTGTTGTTTTGCTGGCGGGGTGGAGCAGAACTGATCTTGTTGATTGGTTCGACGGCTGGCCTTCGATTGGGTTGTCTTCCGATTAAGAGTTTCTCGATCGGGCTGCCTGTCTCACCTAAACGTGTGTTAGTGTTACCATCCCAGGCCGACCCCTGGAACATTCTGAGGGCTGCTCGTTGTGTTTTAGAAGTGATTGCCTTTTCAGTCTTAAGTGCTCTGTTTGGCATTGAGCCGACTTTTAGCTTATTAAAATTGGAAGGGTTTTCTTCTTAGGACTTAAGCCGTAAAAAATATTGATCTTGTTTGGTATGTGGCCTTCAGCCAAGTTTCATCCTTTCAAATCAAAAGTTGAAAAATTATGTCTATGCCTTAAGCTGTAAGAAATATTTTCTAGTTTTTATGTCGCCTTCAGCTGAGTTTTCCAGCTAAATTAAAAATTGGAAATTTCTTTGTCTGGGCTTTAAGCCGTTAGATTGTTTGTGTTTCGTATGTGGGCTTCAGACGAGAGTTATGGGAAGCATTTGAGGATAAAGCTTTTAGTCTATTTTAGTTTAAATTTAGAAGCTCTTCGCTTTAGGCCTTAAGCTGCAAAAATTATTTCTGCATGATGTGTGGCCTTCAGCCGAGTTTTAATCGCTCTTAAATTCAAAATCCCCGAGTTTTAATCGCTCTTAAATTCAAAATCCTTGTCTTGCCCTTTAGTGATAAGATTGTTATTCTTTGGTATGAGGCCTTCAGCCGAGTTTTACACGAAATATTTTAAGATAAGGCCTTCAGACTTTTCAAATTAAAAGCTTTTCTTCCTAGGCCTTAAGCCGTTAAATTGTTTTGTTGATATGTGGCCTTCAGCCGAGTTTTCAGCCTAGTTAGATCAAACATTGAACATCTTTGTCTCGCCCTTAAGCCGTAACACTGTTCTTGATTAATGTGGGGCCTTCAGCCCAGTTCTATGGGAAAAATTTAAGCTAAGGCTTTCAGTCAATCTATATTGAAGATAAATTTTTTTTGTAAAGAAGTGAAACCTCCAGAAGAACTCCTGTACCTCAATTCCTTGCTTAGGCCTTGTGCCTTGGATTTTCGATGTGGCTTTCAGCCGATCTAAATTAAATCAGTCTTTCGTTAAAACCTTAAAAGTTTTGATTCTTGCTTGTGTGATTGTGTGTTTTAAAAAATAAAGTTTATATGTTGAGTGCAACTGACAGTAACTTATTTTGGCCCCTTTCCACAAATATAACCGCATCCGCTCTGTCCCGCTAGCCCATGGATTTCAGTGACAAAAACATGGCTGGTCAGCGGCTTATTTTTCTACCGGCATGCCAATATTTTCCAAGATGGACATGTCGCGCAGGGCCTCCACTTTGGTCTCCAAGATCATCCGATCTCAGTTCTCTTTAATTTTTCTCTCTGGTGTCATTTCAAATATGTATAGCTGTCCCCTTAATAGGGTTACAGAAATGGGGCAGCGAATGGTAGAGTCTTATCAACATTTATGATATGATCCGTTTGTATTTAAAGGAACTACTAACTCAGCGTAGAGATGAATGCGTCCTAATGTAGGGACGATACGTAGAAAATATATTTCTTACGACAGACCATCGGCGAAATTGAATCCAGTTAGATGAGGATTTAATCTACAAGTTCATCTTTGATGTACTTTTACAATTACTAGGTCAAAAAAGGATACCGGCGCGTGTGGCGGCTCGTAAGCGAACTCTGGAAACCAGCCTGGTGACTGGTATTTTGCAGACCGTTTTCCACTGACACGAGTGTCTTCTGTTAACGTGTATTCAAACCATAGCATAAGGGACGATCGAAAATGTTCCGTTCGAAAGCCGTACAGTCGAGAATCAGTATGACAACGAACCAAACCCCGTGACCATTGACGGAATCATCCCCTCGACGCACCAGCTTGAAGAGACCCATTTGGTAAAACACCGTATCCTGCTGCGTGAAGAAGTCAATAACTGGCTGCAACACATCCCCCTTCCGATAGGGATCGGCGACCCTTGAAGGCATTTCTTAAGGGACCGAAGGCCTTATAATCGCATAAGGAGAGATCAAGATTATATGGCAGGTGCCCGAGTGTCTCCCAGTTGAGTTGGCCTAACTTCTGCATCGCGACATTTGCGATATGGGGACGACACAGTTACCATTATTGTATTTACTCCACGCCCGTCGAAAAGATACAGTTGGAGCACTAATCCGTTGAATAAATGTCGGTGTTCATAAAAGGTGATTCCCATTAACGTTGAAAAAGAGTATATGACGCTACTACGATTAATTTAATATAAGCCACATTGGGATCGCAAATGTCGGGGAATACCTTGCCGCACGTGCAGCAGTGGAGCCTATTGGTTTATCGCACCTGATCATTCCACCAAAGTCAAGAATTCAAGTCGGTATGGCTCCATGCCTACATGGGTGACTTTGCACGAGAGGCTCTGGGTTTGAGTCTTACGTCTACCAGACAATGTTTTTCATTGAGTTAGACAGTTACGTGATCACATTGAGGTAAGTTTCATTATTTTATTCACGTTCTCCGCTTTCGTATTGAAAAATAAAGTACAACAAGAACCTATCGTATTACGTTACAAATAAATGAGAATCGGCTGATGTAACACGTCGTTACCAGTAAATGACATATGCTTCCTTTACTAAATAAGGTCAATAAACAGAATAACAAGGGACAAAAGGAAACAAACACAAAAATAAGAACAACTTTTACTTCGTTACAAGAACTTCTACGTTGACTGCCGGATCACATTTACAGAAGTTGGTCGAAATTTACACCGTTTGTTCGAATGCAAGTACTGCATCGCTCAATTATCCCTTCACGACAAACCCCAATTGCTGCACGTGTGGCGAGGTACATCATCTGGTGAGTCACGCGTTCAACATTTCACATTCAATTTTGGGGTGTTTCCAGACATTTGCGATCCCATGTGTCTGAAATTAAATTACTTGTCTCTGTGTTCTACCTCACTTCGAGGGTTTTTAACCCATCATGTATACTGGCACCGTCTGCCCCCGGTAGCTGAGTGGTCAGCGAGACGGAAAGTGAATCCTAAGGGCACGGGTTCGATTCCTGACTGCGTCGGAGATTTTCTCCGCTCAGGAACTGGGTGTTGTGTTGTCATAAACATCATCAATCATTTGATCCCCATCAAAGAGCAAGTGACCGAAGTGGCGTGAAATCGAAAGACTTGCACCCGGCGAACGGTCTATCCGACGGGAGACCCTGGACACACGACGTTACTGGCACCAGAGTAGCGAAAGTTGCGTATACGCTGCAGCAACGCCTTCAAACGGAACTGTTTGATAGCCCTTTATGATACTGCATTACAACAATTAAGGCAAAATGCATAGGATTATGTAGAGAATTTTCACTATGCTGAAGGTATTGTACTACGTGACTTAAACACACACAAGGGCAAGTCTAACAATTGCAATAAGTAAATTATATTTGAATCCCCTCGCTTTTCGACGTTAGTTGCAATGCAATAGAGACGGATAACCTCATGTACAATTAATTTGATTTACATTGATATTTATTATTCATTAAGAAATATAAATATAGTAGAAAAACAGCACGACAGTACTTTACGTTGGGCAACTTCGGCACGTTTCAGATTTCGCGCACGGATTCTTTCTCAGTTCAAGACCAGATAAGTGGATTAGAATGCATTAGAATGCGGAATGCTACAATTTATTGATATTGTCATACAGCATCTACAGAATAATTTTTTTTTTTAAGCACGCGTCGGAGATAGGGATTACCTTCATCGCTGAATGAAGTGGTTTTTTGTTATATTCAGTACGTCTAATTTTACTTTTAAAAGCGCTCAGAATAACCTGTCTCTAAAATAACCGATTTTCGGTTTTTTATTCCTAATATTTTCTGTAATATACGCAGAAGTCGAACAAAGACTGTAAAATTTTGGCTCCCTCAGTTTCAAGATTCATGGAATCAAAATATTAGATTACATAGACAAATAAAAGAGAACTTACTGACTTCACTGATAGTTATTTTTCTCTAAAAGTGTAAGCGGATGAATACTACAGAAAATCACCGGTATTCTCTTATTGATTCTAATTTTTTGAAACTGTGCTCATAAATCATATCGTAATCGTGAATCATACCACTGTTTGGGCATTACGAAGAGTCAGTGCTAAAGAGTGAAAACTGAGGATGAATAAAGCTGGCTTCATACTTGCAGGAACGTCACCCTCACGTAACCGTCACGTTTTTGAATGTCGACTGTCAGAGGAATTCCTCAACATTCACAATGCACGATGCGTCAATATCGAAAGAACGTCGTGTCATTACAGCAGGTTCATAAAATACTCAGCAGAGGCGCTGTTTCGTAGTTCATGCCAGATCTTCATAAAATATCGAAATTTAGTTTAAAGCAGTTCGGAATGATTGTTGTTGCATTTGATGATGACGAATAGAGAGCAAGAAGAGTACGCGTTAGAAAAATGTTAAAAAATCGACACTGTGGAGGAGAATTCCACACTGGTTTCAGAATGTCTAAACAGCAGTTTTTTTTTACCCGTTGAGGAAGATAAAAATAAAAATTACTAAGAGAAATTTAAGATTTAGGGGTTCGCATATCACCTCGACAGAAGCTGATGGTTTGCCTACGGTATGTCTTTATGAGCCGTTTTATAGTACGTGAACTACATTTACATATATTTCTGATACCTGCTGTTCGTCGTTAATTTATTACGAATCTTATTTTAAATTTCTGCATGTCGCGTCAGCTTTACTCACGTTTTATCTTTTCACTATTCCACTGGAAAAATCGTGAGTAAAGCTCACTGAACAAGATATGATTCTTTTATTTTGCGATGTATTCTTTGAGTGTATAAAATAAAATGCTTTGACTTAATATTGTCTTACAGTACATATTAAGACCTTATCACAGCAGCAGTGAGTGAGGAATACTTTCTTATTAGTTCACATTGTGTACTTAATGTAACAGTTGCTCGCCAAGGAGGTTTCACTATGAGCTGTCGAAACATTCTTTTCGAGAAACCTTGACGTGACGCTGGGTGACGTGACGCGTCGATGATGTTCTGTTGACAGCGTGTGTTAATGCCACCATTGAGCTACATAGCAGAACGTTTCGAAGCCACGTACGTGACGGTGATGTTCCGTCAAGCGTGAATTCACCTTTACTGCGTGTTAATTTGTCCGTTTTCAACGGCTACGAGTAAGTAAAGGCATATTATGTTGACGTAGGAAACAGATCGGCTACAATGAATGAATTCTAAAGTTTCAATTTTTTTCATTATGTAGTGACGCAAGTCTGATGTGGTTCCTCCCCTTTGTAATCTTTTAAAGCGAATGTGTCTTTGTACTTCATTGGTATCGCACTTCGTAAAATATTCCCAGTGTAGGGATGGTACCATTCTGCTTTACAGCTGATGTCCAGATACGACGAGAAACTACCATATAGACCGGAAACATTATCTCAGCTATTCTGTACTAGTTCGTATGCTATGTGTTTGTTGCTCATTTTTCTTCATTGTTGCTAAAACAGCACTGATCACTTTTCCTATTTTCTATAACGCAGTATTTCAAAGAACAAAAATTACTGGCCAAAACTTTCATCTCAAACCAAAAATTTTTAGCTCTGCTGCAATGGATAACTGATGTTTCGTTTTTTTACCCAGTATTACTAAAAAATGAAAAGCACTTGTTACAACCGAGACGAAACAAATACCGAGGCCTAAAGTTTGTTCACAACTAAAATACCAACACTGGTCGGTTTCTCCCATCCCTAATCGGAGGGTGCCGCCTAAATGCATATTTACAGCGGGCCCGATGTTTTCTGTGCGGGTAGTACTTGCCGGAGGGCGCGACTCTGGCGGCGCTACGCGCTCGCCGCGACGCCAGGCGCCGCGCTCGTCGGCCGCAGTAGCCGGCGCGCCGCGTCGCAGTCGACATGCAGCGAGGGCCACACGTCTAGCTGGGGCAGGGCCGTCGATACATCGACTGTCGACGATCGCAAACATTGTCCCTCTACCGGCGGGCGACAGCCTGACGTTCCACCGAGCGCGAAAGCGAACCAGTCCCACGTACTAGTACAGGTAATCCCCTACGTCCTCGAACCGGTAAGAAACAGTGAACATACGACGTTTATCGAAGATAAATTATTGATAACTGAGGTCCGATTGCTTCTGCAGCGACTTCGGGCGTTATACGAGCAACTGAAGTCATTTGACAGACATCCTTTCTTTATCGTGTGAACTGTGAAGAGTATTTCGTGGAAATCTTTCCGCTGTGCGTGTGTCAGGTGTTCCGCGTCTCTCGACGGCACAAGAGGAGAGCGGCCTGCGCTGCTGGTTGCCTGCCCGCGGGATGGAAGGGGCGCTGAGAGGCCTCGCCCCGGGCTGCAGATAAGGCGGAGCAGAACTTGTTGCGGTGAGTGTCGCTCGGCAATTAGCGGGATTGGGCCTCCCGGCGACCTCAAGTAGGCCCACCCTGCTCTCCACCTACACATCCCCTCTGCTGTACCTCCCCCGAGTCCCCACCCCCTCCTCCTCTCATAGCAAACTACTGAGGGTGTGTGCCCACTTCCCCTAAGACTGTTTCTACTGTACCAGTACATCCTGCGCTCGTGCGATTTTGCTATATACTTTTTGAAAGAAGTATAGCATCCAGCCATTTTTTGCACAGCTATGTTTATACTAAGACGTGTATCAGACATTTTTCACCTATAGTTGGCGTAATCTATATTACTAAACGGCTAACCTGGTTCATGGTTCACGGTGAACGGCACCATTGGCACATTGCCTATCCGATTAATGGTTTCCCATACCGTTTCCCGTAGAACGGAAGTGTTCCGTGGCAGAGAATAGCTGCTCCGCGAAAAACTACTATTAAGATGACGTTTCCTTCCAACAATTTTTTATTTTTTAAAAATTTTATTTTGATTTCTTTGTTATTAGTAATTACATAAAACCGAAGTGACCACTGAGTCAAAAAAGTTTCTCTCATTTTTAAAGTTTTTACTAATTTCATTAACTTTCAAAATAAATATTTTCCATCAAAGTACCTGGGTTCTCAAATTGTTCCGTCAGATCTAATTACTTTCAGAGCAACAAAAATTTGATTTTCAGTGCTTCGTTTATTTATTAACTACCTTTAAAAAAACTAAAATGCTATCGTCACCCACTCATTAACATGTATAATCTTATGTCAAAGAATTAACACAGTAAGGCAATAATTACAGTTAGAAACTTTGTATGTTATAAGGCAGCGTAGTTCAGAGGGCTCAAGTTACGCAGACTACATTTATCCAGTATTTGAGCACGAGAACATTTAGCGACTTCCAAGAAACTTAATACATAATTCCAAATTTTTACGAAATTTTGTCTCCCTGACACAAAAATAATTATGAAAGGAAGAAAAGTACATCGATTACTATATTTTCGCTGTTCACCCATTAAAAGTTGAGCTCCTGGCATGACGTTTTTGTTTAGTATTTCTTTATTATGAACTTCGTTCCCAACGCATTTCGTAGAGAGTTTACCTGCAAAATCATGTCTTGTACGATACAGATTTCAGGATTCATCATGTCATAAACGCTGAAATGCATGAAAAATTAGATTTTTCAAGAAAACTGTCCGCAAATTACCACGCTATGTTCTCCCAGTGTTTGATAATTAGAGCACTTACCGACATCAAAGAAACTTCAAATGTAGTTTCAAACATTTTTCAAACTTTTTTCTCTAACTTGCTTAACGCCAAATATTTAATACATTAATTCATTTGTAAAGGGACCAGACGTTTGAATCTTTTATACACAGGAGAGTTCGATTCTTAAAAGAATTTGGTTATGTGGTTTACTAGCACATTAAATCTTCATCAGTATAATGTTTCAGTTCACCGCATATAGAACGCCTGCTGTTAAATCTAATTCTGTAACCAGAAGGCAGCAGGAACATTCAAAATGCAGTCGACAAAAGCATATTGACAAAGTTACAAATGTATTTCCTTACTTGAAAATGACTGGGAGTCTGGAACGTATCTAGGCATAAATAAGTTGCATAAAGGGTTACTGGTTACTGTATTGCTTCCAAATAATTTAATCTACAGGCGCAGAGCCTCGCCACTATCATCACGGATACGTTAAGCTTACTGGTGTCTTAAAGCACACGGTACTTCTCTACCAAGGGAATGCGCAAGTACAATAAGAAGGAAGGTTCGCGTTATATTGTGATTAATTGGCGTGTCAGCTTTACACACACATTAAAAAAAAATGAATTTCAGAACGCTGTTGTAAAATGAAGACCATACTGAGCAAAAAGACAGATTTTTGTAAATGTTTTAACTAATTGTAGAGTTGGTAATCGGCAAATATGAGTGCTTGCACATGAGCCTTTAACGCAGAAGATGTGATGGTAGAAACGTACTTTTTGAACGTAGCAGAGACATTCCTCACTCCTGTTACAGTATAAATTTTGCATTCGGGATCTCTAAAAATGTTATCGACCTTAGGACAACCTTTAACGGTATTGTGTAGTATGGGAATGTAGCAGTATTATTTCAAAACCTCCTAGGCGCCAGACTGTAAGGTATATTCATCTTCAAGCCAAGAACTTCTGAAGTGAAGTACAAATTTTTTAATGTAACAAATAACTTCCTTACCTCTCACACGCAATGTTTATTGCACTGTTTGAGAATCAAAGCTTTCTTACACCACCACAAGTCTTTCCAGGGATAAAGAAGGACTCTCCTAAATATGTTCACGTTGGATCACAAAGTAGTTCAGTTACTTACCCACAAAATATGTGAAGTAGTGTAACATAAGCCTTAAGTTAATACTGTTAGCAAACTTACAGTCGAAAAGTCATGTTCCTTGCTTCGATTTTTCTTTTTTTCTCCTCTTTTGTCATGTACGTGTAACTTCGCGCTGCTACATCAGTGCGACTTGTGCGCTCACCTGAAGCGTATATCGCTCCACCTGAGAATTTTAAGTACAGACCCGGTACATTGCATCAGTGAGAACATTTTTTCCCGTCAGTGCGTTACAGAGTAATAGATATAGTCACAAGTACAACATTAAAAGCAAAATGCTCCTACGTCAAGAAGCGCGTGAAAGTTGTGGACCTATTGCAGAAAGTACTTCGGTTTCTTTCCATATTCCTTCTTGGCAAGCTAAAGACTATTTTATTAGATGTACGTCGGTGTGGAAACTAATTCTCACTTGAGGTTTTCGTGTCTTACTTGTTGCTGAGAGTGATCTGACAGTATTATACTTTAAGTACACTAACAGTATTATTTTTCTTGTGTTTGTACATATACCAGTTCTCTTCTACATCTACATCTACATGATTACTCTGCCATTCAGTGCTTGGCAGAGGGTTCATCGAACCACAATCATACTATCTCTCTACCATTCCACTCCCGAACAGCGCGCGGGAAAAACGAACACCTAAACCTTTCTGTTCAAGCTCTGATTTCTCTCATTTTATTTTGATGATCATTCCTACCTATGTAGGTTTGGCTCAACAAAGTATTTTCGCTTTCGGAAGAGAAAGTTGGTGACTGAAGTTTCGTGAATAGATCTCGCCGCGTCGAAAAACGTCTTTGCTTTAATGCCTTCCATCCCAACTCGCGTATCATATCTGCCCCACACTCTCCCCTATTACGTGATAATACAAAACGAGCTGCCCTTTTTTTGCACCCATTAGATGTCCTCCGTCAATCCCACCTGGTAAGGATCCCACACCGCGCAGCAATATTCTAACAGAGGACGAATTAGTGTAAACTGTCTCTTTAGTGGACATGTTGCATCTTATAAGTGTCCTGCCAATGAAACGCAACCTTTGGCTCGCCTTCCCCACAATATTATCTATGTGGTCTTTCCAACTGAAGTTGTTCGTAATTTTAACACCCAGGTACTTAGTTGCATTGACAGTCTTGAGAATTGTGCCATTTATCGAGTAATCGAATTCCATCGGATTTCTTTTGGAATTAGTGTGGATCACCTCACACATTTCGTTATTTAGCGTCAACTGCCACCTGCCACACCATACAGCAATCTCTTCTAAATAGCTTTGCAACTGATACTGGTCTTCGGATGACCTTACTAGGCGATAAATTACAGCATCATCTGCGAACAACCTAAGAGAACTGCTCAGATTGTCACCCAGGTCATTTATACAGATCAGGAACAGCAGAGGTCCCAGGACGCTTCCCTGGGGAACACCTGATATCACTTCAGTTTTACTCGATGATTTGCCGTCTATTACTACGAACTGCGACCTTCCTGACAGGAAATCACTAATCCAGTCGCACAACTGAGACGATACCCCGTAGGCCCGCAGCTTGATTAGAAGTCGCTTGTGAGGAAAGGTGTCAAAAGCTTTTCGGAAATCTAGAAATACGGAATCAACTTGAGATCCCCTATCGATAGCGGCCATTACTTCGTGCGAATAAAGAGCTAGCTGCGTTGCACAAGAACGATGTTGTCAGAAACCATGCTGATTATGTATCAATAGATCGTTCCCTTCGAGGTGATTCATAATGTTTGAATACAGTATATGCTCCAATACCCTACTGGAACCCGACGTCAAAGATATAGGTCTGTAGTTCGATGGATTACTCCTACTACCATTCTTAAACACTGGTGCGACCTGCGCAATTTTCCAATCTGTAGGTTCAGATCTATCGGTGAGCGAGCGGTTGTATATGATTGCTAAGTAGGGAGCTATTGTATGAGCGTAATCTGAAAGGAACCTAATCGATATACAATCTGGACCTGAAGATTTGCCCGTATCAAGCGATTTGAGTTGCTTCGCAACCCCTAAGGTATCTACTTCTAAGAAACTCATGCTATCAGCTGTTCGTGTTTTTAAAATTCTTCATGAACTTTATTTATTTTCTAGTCACCGTTACTCGAACTAGGTCATTTAGAGGCACATCCTTTAACAGTAACTTATCTAACAAAGAAAGTTAACACCATCTTAAATTGTAAATTGGATTTGAAGGGACCTTCTGTAGCATCGAAGTACGGTATCCCAGAAGCCGCACGCAGTATAACGAAAAACAGATTCAGCATGGAAACACAGTCAACCTCGTCCTCTGATCTACAAAGCGATATAAGACAGAACTGGGAAACAAAAATGTAATCAATTGCTAAGGCACTCCACTTTTAAAAATTCACTTTAGGATCAAGTAGGGTTGTAGTCCCAGAAAAATAATTTTCCAGTCAAAAAGCAATTATTTGGGAGCACCATTTTCAGCTACAACAATAATTATTGCAGCTCTTACTCGCATGAGCCCCGAGACGCACCGTGTCAGTTACTGTAACATTATTCCTGGAGATTATGATTCCAAAACTGAGATGGTGCCTGGGTTAGGGTCCGGAATTTGCATTCCTCAAGAGCGAGCTTCAAAGCCCTTTCCGATCGTTCCGCCTACATCCGTACATCCCTCAGTCTCATAAAGTAGTTTATACTCTGGGCATCCTTAACAGCTGACATCTGGTAAAATTTTTGTTTCACGGATACACCATCGGTTTCGTGGCCTAAGGCCACATAATCAGGTGCAACGTACGTGGTAAATAGCTATATACAGTGTCTCAACTTTGTGGATATTGAAATTAATAAATTTGATATCTAAAATATGCTCACGGTGTTAAAATATCGTATATATACCCATCGCTCTTATTCAAGATACGTTATTCAGTGAATAATGTCTACTTTATAGTGGCGAACGAAGAGTGACGAAGACGTGATCCATTACTTCAGTAAAAATTGTTGGGGGTATTGACCATTTAGTTTTACCCTGTTTTAAGATTTCCCAGCATCTAAATGAAGAAAAAGTATTTTATGGCGAGAAGACGCTAAATAATTTTTTTTAAAGAGTCGAATTAGCAATAAAGAATAGTCACTACCAACACGATTAGTCGGAGCACAACATAAATTACTGTGTGGCTCGAAACAGCATATCCAGACACTACGGGATGATGATGGCATTGAAACAGAGGATGACACGCGTAAAGCTGAAATACTAAACACCTTTTTCCAAAGCTGTTTCACAGAGGAAGACCGCACTGCAGTTCCTTCTCTAAATCCTCGCACAAACGGAAAAATGGCTGACATCGAAATAAGTGTCCAAGGAATAGAAAAGCAACTGGAATCACTCAATAGAGGAAAGTCCACTGGACCTGACGGGATACCAATTCGATTCTACACAGAGTACGCGAAAGAACTTGCCCCCCTTCTAACAGCCGTGTACCGCAAGTCTCTAGAGGAACGGAGGGTTCCAAATGATTGGAAAAGAGCACAGATAGTCCCAGTCTTCAAGAAGGGTCGTCGAGCAGATGCGCAAAACTATAGACCTATATCTCTTACGTCGATCTCTTGTAGAATTTTAGAACATGTTTTTTGCTCGCGTATCATGTCATTTCTGGAAACCCAGAATCTACTATGTAGGAATCAACATGGATTCCGGAAACAGCGATCGTGTGAGACCCAACTCGCCTTATTTGTTCATGAGACCCAGAAAATATTAGATACAGGCTCCCAGGTAGATGCTATTTTTCTTGACTTCCGGAAGGCGTTCGATACAGTTCCGCACTGTCGCCTGATAAACAAAGTAAGAGCCTACGGAATATCAGACCAGTTGTGTGGCTGGATTGAAGAGTTTTTAGCAAACAGAACACAGCATGTTGTTATCAATGGAGAGACGTCTACAGACGTTAAAGTAACCTCTGGCGTGCCACAGGGGAGTGTTATGGGACCATTGCTTTTCACAATATATATAAATGACTTAGTAGATAGTGTCGGAAGTTCCATGCGGCTTTTCGCGGATGATGCTGTAGTATACAGAGAAGTTGCTGCATTAGAAAATTGTAGCGAAATACAGGAAGATCTGCAGCGGATAGGCACTTGGTGCAGGGAGTGGCAACTGACCCTTAACATAGACAAATGTAATGTATTGCGAATACATAGAAAGAAGGATCCTTTATTGTATGATTATATGATAGCGGAACAAACACTGGTAGCAGTTACTTCTGTAAAATATCTGGGAGTATGCGTACGGAACGATTTGAAGTGGAATGATCATATAAAATTAATTGTTGGTAAGGCGGGTACCAGGTTGAGATTCATTGGGAGAGTGCTTAGAAAATGTAGTCCATCAACAAAGGAGGTGGCTTACAAAACACTCGTTCGACCTATACTTGAGTATTGCTCATCAGTGTGGGATCCGTACCAGGTCGGGTTGACGGAGGAGATAGAAAAGATCCAAAGAAGAGCGGCGCGTTTCGTCACCGGGCTATTTGGTAACCGTGATAGCGTTACGGAGATGTTTAATAAACTCAAGTGGCAGACTCTGCAAGAGAGGCGCTCTGCATCGCGGTGTAGCTTGCTGTCCAGGTTTCGAGAGGGTGCGTTTCTGGATGAGGTATCGAATATATTGCTTCCCCCTACTTATACCTCCCGAGGAGATCACGAATGTAAAATTAGAGAGATTAGAGCGCGCACGGAGGCTTTCAGACAGTCGTTCTTCCCGCGAACCATACGCGAATGGAACAGGAAAGGGAGGTAATGACAGTGGCACGTAAAGTGCCCTCCGCCACACACCGTTGGGTGGCTTGCGGAGTATCAATGTAGATGTAGATGTAGATGTAGATGTATAAAGATATAAGATGGCACTTCCATACCGCTGGGACGGCAGGGCAACCCGGTGTTAGGAAGGGTAGAAGCAGGAAACATAAGCGGCTAAGACGGATTAACAGAGTGTGGGGACGGAGGCTATCTTGTCGACAGTATGATGTCATGTACTCATGACTGGGAGCACTTGATCACTCCCTTCACAAGCCAGAATAACTCTGAATTTTATTGCATACTAACACATAGTCGTATAAACAAAGTTAGCCGGAATGCTATGATGCTTTAATTCTAACTGATTATTGAACGTGAACTGTGAATTTTCTTTTTCTGTCCAAAAATTTGTACTTCCTCTAACATATACAAAATATGGCTTTTTTTCTTT
Organism: Schistocerca americana; assembly: GCF_021461395.2. Lineage (NCBI taxonomy): Eukaryota > Metazoa > Arthropoda > Insecta > Orthoptera > Acrididae > Schistocerca > Schistocerca americana. Next base: position 396,309,975 of record NC_060123.1, on the reverse strand, counting down.
TTTATGTAGTATTTGTTCTTCTTTTAGGTGCAGGAAAATTCTAAAACAAGAGTCTAAACTAAATAATCCATCCACTAGCAATTTTTACGGAAGTAATGGATCAAATCTTTCTCACCCTTCGTTCACCAAAACGAAGTAGACAATTTTCACTTAATAATGTATCTAAATAGGAGCAATGGGATACATATGGCTTTTAACATCGTGAGTGTATTTTGGATATTACCTTTATCAGTTTAATATCCACAAAGTTGAAACACTGTATATTATTATTTGTCATGTAGGTTGCATCTGATGATGTGGTTTCAGGCAGCGAAGCCGGCTGTGTATCAATAAAACAAGAATTTTACCAGCTGTCAGCGGAATTCTTATTAATATCCAGCCCTCAGTCTCATTCCCCGTTCTATCTTTCCACCATTCTGTATCACTTCCTTGTCATTTATTCTTTGTCTTCTTCTTAGCTAGCTTAGTTGTGTGCTGCGGTGCTGGATTCTGGAGCTCTACGGATAACTATTTATGAAGAACGAAACCGTTTTATTAATATACCAGTGACAGTAACGATAGTACTATTAACTGTGAGAGACAGCCTGCAGTTTCTTATAGAGGCAGGCAATATGTGAAAACAGCAAATAATAATTAAAATATCAACTGTAGTGAATTCCGGGATCGTTCCATTGGAAAAGACAGATCTGATCTACTTCCCAACCCATTGCGTATCCTGTGCTCCATCTCTAATAACTTTGCCGTCGACAGAACATTAGATTCTAAACTTCCTTCCTTCCTTCCTTTACTATACTGGGTATCAGGAAAGAAGAGATCCCATATTTTCAGAAAAGTATCTTACGCTAAGGACTTGCTTCTCTTTGGCGTGGAATGCTTGAAGATTCTCACGCCACACGCAAGACGAATTTACCTCATTAACCAATAAATGGATTTAAACTGTGATTTGACTAAACCCATGTTACTGTAACCGCACTTTGGCCTACTCGTGTGATAATACGCAAAAAATTAGACGGGCACAGCTTCTAAGCGACTGTGAACATAAATGCACACGTCCGTTACCAAAGTGTTGTTCTCTTTAGCTGGAGGAATGCGCGGTGTTGACTGGCGCTAATACAATGCAGTTTTACTGTCCAGTACGTTTTCTGTACTGAAGTATACTTCAAACTTTAGGAACCCGAAATAGATGGTATATTATTCGTTGATGAAAATGGTTATTTCTAGTATGTGATCTTCACATCGACCGGACGAGTACCATAGTAAACCCAAGTTAACCACGTATTTTTCTCTGATTTTTTTCTAGAGCTGACCTAATGAACACATTTTACGTAAAAACTACGTATGTAGTAGGAAAATGCTGAACGCTGTATCATCTGCTCACCTTCGCAAAGCTGTAACATGTAAGTGACTTACAGATTTCTAATTAGCAAAAACAGTCATCTTTCATTCTAACCTAAACCTCGAGCTACGTTATAGATCAGTCTGTCACAGTAACCTACATCTAAGTTACAAATATAAACACTAAATATCGTCAGTGTTTCGTTTCTTTCTTTTTGCTCTTGTATGATGCTACACATCATCCGTCACGGTACTTTGTCGGCATCAGGTATTGGTTATTTTAGTTGCCCTCCAATAAACCTCACATCCATCGGAACACGAATACGAAGGTTCAAAATGGTTCAAATGGCTCTGAGCACTATGCGACTTAACTTCTGAGGTCATCAGTCGCCTAGAACTTACAACTAATTAAACCTGACTAACCTAAGGACATCACACACATCCATGCCCGAGGCACGATTCGAACCAGCGACCGTAGCGGCGGCTCGGCTCCAGACTGTAGCGCCTGGAACCGCACGGCCACTCCGGCCGGCTACGAATACGAAGGTGGTGGTTAATTAGTTCCTTTGTAGCTCCCTGCCGACCGATTGCCTCAGTTATATGCTTTCCCGGCGGTTGTCCTGTGTTGCGAATATGTGACCTATTACAAGCCGCAATTAACAAGAGCGCGGTGGAGGGACACATCGGTGTCGGAAGTGATGATGATAAGAGTGGGGTACAAATTTCACAAATAAAATGCATATTAAAAACTTGCACAATTTAAATAGTGATCCGCCCGGATAGTCGTGCCTGTTAAAGCGCTGCTTCCGAGAACGGAGAAAGAATCTTCATCTGCTAAGTGTTTGGCGACTGCAAGCAGTAGTTCCTGGTGTCAGTGGTTTCTGTAGCAGCAGACACGAAAATTAGAGGATGAGTGGACTATTCGTGTGTCATGTGGCGGGCGTTTAATAGTTTTTGTGTTACCTGGCCACTTTGAATCAACTGATCGGAAAACTGTGGCTGGTGGCAGCCCTCATTAACCAATAGATGTGTGCTGTGTGTGATGGTGAACACAGGAAATAGTACCAGCTTACGTAATACCAAGGCGGAACTAGACCCAGGACGGAAATATCATTGAGAAAAAAGCGAGGAAGGCAGCAAAGTGTGCTAACGGAACGATACGATACAACCTGATCGGAATTACAGTGTCCCCTGTTCCATAGCTGGACAAAACGAAGAAGAAGATAAGCTTAAGTGCGGTTGCTGCAATCACAACAAGATACTAGAGTTCTTCAATGTTTTATATACTGCCAGCATCCCGGCTGCGAAGTGGCTTAGTGGTCCATGCTCTGGGCTCTCATTCTCAGGAGAAGAGTTTAGATTCTCATTTAGAAACCAATTTTAGGTTACCCATAGTTTCCCTAACACGACCATTCCAAACACTATCTGGAAATCTAGTGAACTAATACTCTCAATAAGCCGGATGAACAGAACTGCGCCGAACCATTTCGCCGTAACAGCAATCACGGCAACAGGCCTTAATCCATTTCCTGCCTGCAAGAAATCTGCCGCCAAATGGATAGTCGTCCACAAAGCGCACTCCATTTGTCACCTTGTCACCTGCGCCATACTGAAATATTACAATTTCCTTTTATTCATGGGACCCGAATGGCAAAACAAGGAAAATACCGTGACATGGAGAAATTTTTGTGAATTTCATAACTGCATGTGCAAACGAAGTTGACAACCGGCGCGGTGGGTGATGGGAGTGAACACTGCGCCGAGTGTCAACTTTGTTTGCGTGAACACTATGTGCTGTAACAACAACAAACTGACGGGCTCCTGTCAACATTAGGACGCAGTAGCCCTCCGCGTCAAAGTCTGGGGTCGAAGAAAGCTGCGGCAGCCGCAACAACAAGTCGCCTTCTACGAGGGATGCTCAATAAGCAACGCAATACACTTTTTTTTTTACAGAAAGCATGTTGGTTTTATTCAGGATCACAATCCACCATATTATTCCCAACACTTTTGGCTACAAAATCCTATTTTTCAACACAGTATTCTTCAATGGACTACCTTATGCCACCTTACTGGGAGGGTGCGTACGGCCGCGCGTTAGCACTCCACTGGTCGACATTGGAGCCAACGTCTTCTGTCTCAATAACATCTCCACCCTCCACGCACTGCTTCCCACCTAGTGCGTTCTTCATTGGGCCAAACAGATGGGTGATGATGAAAACCAGTCCAATGAAGTTTTTTTAGCTCTTCCTGGGTTCGCAGACTTGTGTGAGGCCTTGCGTTGTCATGGAGAAGAAGTTTATTTACATTTTTATGGTGACGAACACGCTGAAATCTTTCCTCAATTTGCACATCTGAGTTGATCATTTCACCATGAGACAGGATATTACACAGAATAACCGCTTCACAGTCCGGAAACACCGTCGCCATGGCTTTACCGGCTGAGGGTGCGGCTTTGAAGTTTATCTTTGGAGGAGAGGCGGCATGACGCCATTCTATGGATTGCTGTTTTGTTTCTGGTTCGAAGAGATGATCCCGTGTTTCAATGCCTGTGACAATGTTCGGCGAGAAACCGTCGCATAACGCGCAAGCAGTTCCACACAGATGGTCCTTCGTTGCTCTTTATGGTCTTCCGTTAAGGCCTGGCCAGACAGAATGCGGCCTGGCCGTCCGGCCTGTGGCCTTGAACCGCAGCGGGCAGGCCGCACTGTTGAATCGCTCGTTATTGTATGGTGGCGGTCACACAGATTGCGGTTCTGACGCACCGGCAACCGGCCTGTCGCAGCGGCCGCCGCCGGGTTGTCACAGATTACAGATTCGCCGCAAGCCGAAGCGGCTGCTTGCCTCTGTTGGCGCACTATAAACTGCTCTGTTGTCACACTGGAAGCAGCGGCGTGAGGCGGTTTTTGTCTTCGCAGCTCGTAGTGCATGCATCATGGACACAGAAAGACTCATAGAGGATGTGAGACAATACAACTTTTTGTATGATACACGCGATCCTGATTTGGAGGTGGAATACTTTTGCCCTCGAAATACTATTGATAGAAAGCTGAATTCTCAGAAATAGTGTTGTCACTGTGACGTCCATATTTTGCAATATCAACTATTGTAAGCTCGTAGTATGGATCAACGATCGCCAGGAGAAGCAGCGAAAAGAATTGTTTGTAACAGAAGTACTGGGATCCACTATCCTTCGGGCATTTTAACCATCTTTTCCGTCTATGCTTACAAGGCAGTTCGGAAACCCCCAAAGTTCTAGAAATCCTTCTTCAGATTTCTTCCACATCTCTGTTGTAGGAGTAGGTAAATATTTGGGTTGTAGAACAGTCCATATTGCCTGGCACACTTGTTTCACAATTTCTGAGACTGTTGAACGTCCCAACCGAAAAGAAAAAGCTATTGTCTGGTGACTGTCACCTGTAGTCAAGTATCTGGAAAAGATTAAAATAAATTATGCCAATAGAACGAATAGATAAGTTAACGACGAAAGATACGTTTGTTTAAATTCAATGACAATGTTATGAATACAATGAAACAAAACAATCTCTTTTAGTAGAAAGTTCTCTCTAGCGGGACATACGTAACTAGATGTTACTACCGTTTGCTGTTTTCGTAAACACTGCAGATAAATTTATCATACCACTCGTAACTACATTGTGGGAAAGCACTTACTTCTGCCGAACCTTTCATATGATACAGCAAAACTGAAATGGAATAATTTATATGACTTCGGGAAGCACAAAGAGGCTACAAATGGTAAAATGTACCTCAAACAAATGGCTAGTCTGTGCCTTGTATCAAATGGCTTTCTCCAGTTCGTTGTGCTACCTTTTTATCATGCGATGCAGTTCATCGAAACATTCTCGCGACATACGAAAATATTTGAAGAACCTATCTTCAAAAAAATCAAATAGCTCTGAGCACTATGGGACTTAACATCTGAGGTTATCAGTCCCTTACAACTTAGAACTACTTAAACCTAACTAACCTACGGACATCACACACATCCATGCCCAAGGCAGGATTCGAACCTGCGACCGTAGCAGTCGCGCGGTTCCAGACTGAAGCGCCTAGAACTGCTCGGCCACCCCGGCCGGCGAACTTACCTTCGTCAGACTCTAGTTCAATACACAGACGATGGTATTCTACTAAGCTTTCTGTCTTGCTATTAATATCGTGCATCCAACATCTCCTGTTCTTGGTGCCGTTTCGTATCGCTAGTGCGAGTTCTTCCTCGTCCGAGCTACTCATTTCTGCACTTAAAAAAAAAAAAAAAAAAAAAAAATGAACTCGCACAAAGATAACGCGTCCCGCGTGAAGCTTCCAAATCGTCTAGCGCCAAAACAAACGCGCTACGCATGCAAGCTTAATAATGGGGTTCGGCCCCTTCCACCCTGTAACAGCTGACGCATCAAGAGTCACTGCTGCGGCCGGCCGTTGCCTGTGTGGCGTCCCTGGCCGCTGTCGCGCCCGGCCTGCCGCTGCGCCGTCCGTCGCAGCGGCAGGCCGCATTCTGTCTGGCCAGGCCTTTACTTGGCGAGGAATCCGGCGAGCACACACCATTAAGAACCCGAAATGGTGGACGAGTGAGTCAGGGCTACCAATAGAGACGTCCAGTTGTGCAGTGGGGTATTTGACTGTAAGCCGTCTGCCTTCTTGAATGGGAGTGTCCGTACGCTCCCACATTGCAGGAGTCACAGCTGTGTGTGTCTGGTCGGCACACGGGGGATCGACTTGTTTCGATGATGACAGGCGCCCAACGACTCAAAGCGCTTTTGTTCACAGTCAGAACGCTGTAGATATTCTGCAAAGGCCTGTGAATATGTGTGATGCTCTGTTTTTCCGGCGAAAGAAACTAAGTAACAGATCTCTGTTTGGAATGCACCTCCTTTACAGAGGCTGTTTTGTAGTGTACATATAGGACCGCCACCTAACGACACTTCATGAGACTATGGGTGCTGAAGCGGGAATATTCCACGATGTTGCAAAATAAATTCCGCATTTTTTGAATCGAAACTGGCAGATAAAAAGAAATGGCTCTGGCTCTGAGCACTATGGGACTCAACTGCTGAGGTCATTAGTCCTCTAGAACTTAGAACTAGTTAAACCTAACTAACCTAAGGACATCACACACATCCATGCCCGAGGCAGGATTCGAACCTGCGACCGTAGCGGTCTCGCGGTTCCAGACTGCAGCGCCAGAACCGCGCGGCCACTTCGGCCGGCTATAAAAAGAAATGTGCCACCTTCTTCTTCTTCTGTTACGGCCTCTGTCGGACCACGGGTAGCCCCTTTGTGGTCTGCATTTTCCTCTTCTTCTCCGAGACCCTCTTCATTCTTTTTCTTCTCTTCTGCTCTTCTTCGGAGATCGTCAGTGTACTTTTCTCCTGTCGGCTCCACTGGTGACACTCTAAATCTTTTCCTGTATTCCTCTCTGTCGTTGATCTCCGGCATATTGGTCGGCGTGTATTTGTTCCTCCACCTCGTGTACGAATTCAGAATCCCAGTAACACAAAGTCTCAATGAGCTGCATGAAGAATTAAATCATTTGTAATGTACAATGTTTAATTAACTACGCAATTTCATGATGTATGATATAATAATAGGTATTTAAAAGAATCAGAGCGTTAACTCCGCCTCCTACCTCGACCTCAGTGGGACGTATGTCCCTAATTTTGCCTTTTCTAGTCGTATTTCTCCACAACTCGTGTTTTTTTTTAATATTAACCAAGGTCTTTGTATCCAAAACGCACAAAATGTTTGATAATCAATGTTTTTATGTTTTATCGTTTTTCAAAATCGATGTCAGAACTGAGTCGAGCTGATCACTTCTCGGACTAATAACTAGGTAGTGGAGAGATGACGGTCATACTTACACAGCGACTGTACTAAATCCATCAAATACTTACCCGAAGTTGTTAGAGGAACTGCAACTTAAAAGGTACAATCGTTGTGCAGTTTATTCGATGCACTCATTAGACGCTCTTGCCGAATATTAGTTTTGGGCTGATATTGTTACTCTAACACGAATGAGGTCAACTGAGGGTATGGGAATTGTTAAATAATTAAGATTTTCTGTAATAGAGGAATCCCACGGAAATTTATAGCTATAAATGCAGTGTCGTTAAATAAGATGCTTTGGATTTTTGAAAAGCCATAAGAATGATGTGAGCATCATTTTATCTGCTGATTTCATGCGACTTCTCTTCTCATGAGTGGTCATGATGAAGTGCTCCCGTTTTCAATTCTAACTACACATCGTTCGTCTACTGGCTTTACTAAAAAGGGGACCGCAACGAATTCGGGTTTTTGTAATTTTTTACTTATGGGACGTGAATATCAACCAGAACAGAAAAAAAAATTCTGTGAACATCTTAAATATTCTCGAGGAAATCAGCTTTGGAAGAAGGTCAATTTCTCTAGACATATCGTGTGGGTGCGTCCTGGAATGCTTGCCTTTCACGTATGTGACGCAGGGTTGATTCCCAGCCCTGTAAAACCCTTAAACTAATTCGCATTTCCCATGAGTATTTCCATGAACTGTAAAATACAACAGTATGAAACAGAATTCGTTTTTTTTTCTCTAATTTAAACTATCGTACATAGAAGTTCTGTAACTAAGATCGTTTATTTGCAATGAAAACTTGATTTATTTTTTGCGATATGTAATTAAACATAAGAAGGCATACATTTTGCACAAAAATAATAGTTAGATATCTGATGGCACATATGTGATGACTTTCAGATTTAATGGCCTAGGTATACGCACTGAATGAAAAAAAAAAGGAAAAAAAAGCTATAACCGGAATGAGATTCGAACCGGTGATAACCAGTCTTGAGCGCAACTTATCTTTCCCATCCTTATGTATTTCAAGCTTCACGAAATTGATAATAGAGCAGGAAAATCTATTTAATAATCTGCGTCAATTTGGAATCGAAACTGAAACCCGTATGTGGCAGACGAGCATTCCACCACACACCCACCTGGTCTGTAAAGAACATAGAGCTTGATTTAGTGTATTAAAGACGGCGGTAAAACTGCAAAGCTGTTTTCCTCGAGAATTTGTGAGAGATAACTCGAACTGTTTTCACGGATTAATATGTAAGCTCTGAACTTCACGTACCAGAAATGCAGAAAGTCCAAAAATACGATTGCCGGTAGGTCAGCTCTAAGTCACCCGAACGAGTGCGCAGCATGTGGGAAGTACAACAAATAGCAAATGAACGGTTGTTGACATTGCTTAAACAAGCATATATTTCAGAACATACGACATTACGTTCTTGAATTCGTAAACATAATATATAATACTGACAATACCATAGATTATAATGTCGTAGACGAGTTTTGCAATTTTCATCAGCACATACTCTGTTTCCTTTTGTGTCTGCGACTTCCTTTATTTCGTTATAAAACGTCGACCTGAGATTTTCAATCGGTTGTTTTCCTTCGGTTACAGTACATTATTTCTGAATATTTCCCCTAATATTCCAAAGATTTTACATTAAGTCTGGGTCTCCTGCATTATTTTTATAGTATCTGTTTCTTAGATGTCAAAAACACGGAAACTGCCTATCAAGTTCAATTAATCCAATTACAAATTCTACAGATAGCTTAGGGTCTAGGAATTCTCCGCACACGGCACATTTTATACTGCTGAGCCAAAACATTACGACCATACACTTAAATGCAGTAGGTCCACATTTGGAAAGTAATTCAGTAGCTTTTCGGCATTGCATGGTCGTGACAAGTTGTTGGTAGGTGTCTGGAGGTAAAGGTACCAAATGGCAGTGCACTCAATTCCAGTAAATTACTAGCCACTGGTTTCGTATAGTCCTAGACCTGGCGCCTGGTATTCAGATCAGGCGAATATGGTGGCCAAGACAGCATTATGATATCACTTCTACGAGCCTTAAGCACGATTCTGGCCTTATGACAGTTATCATGATGGAAGATGCCATAGCCATTCGGCAAGACATCAAGCATGAGAAGGTGCAGGTGGTCCACAAGAATGTCGGCAAAGTCACGGATGCCATGCCTCCTTTAATTATTATCACAGGTCCTCTGTAAGCGCAACTGAATCTTCCCCGTCAGTGTTCGTCTGTAGCGTGATGCTTGCTTCGATCAAAGGTTCGCCTGCGTGACGGCGTACCTAGAAATGACTACCATAACAACCACCATCACCACCACCACCATCACCATAACCATCACCACAACCACCACCATCACCACCACCACCACCATCATCATCGCCACCACCATCACCAGCACCACCACCATCACCATCAGCCTAGTGTAATAAGAAGCGTGATTCATCTGACTAGGCATCAAGTTTTGACAATGATCCACAGTCCCACCTCAATGTTCCAGTCCCACTGCAATCTTCACTGACGACATATTGAGTCAACACCGGATAGTTTTCTTAAAATTGGATGGCAATTACTTCATAGCCATCGACAAGTATGCTAAAGCAGTTCGCCAAACGCGTTTGCTCTTCAGACGTCAGACAGAGATAATACAGCGTTTTACGTTGAATTAAAATTTGTTCAAATGGCTCTGAGCACTATGGGGGTTAACTTCTGAGGTCATCAGTCCTCTAGAACTTAGAACTACTCAAACCTAACTAACCTAACTACATCACACACATCCATGTCCGAGGCAGGATTCGAACCTGCGACCTTAGCGGTCGTGCGGTTTCAGACTGAAGCGTCTAGAACCGCTCGGCCACTCCGCCCAGCTTACGTTGAATCATTTGAACATTGTCGCCGACCTGCGGCGAGCTGAGTTCGCATCTAATCGGTTATGTAGGACAACATCATATATTTCCCTTGCCGCGTCTAGCGCTTTTCAATCTGTCTTGAAAGCGATTAGGATCATCACTTTCCCTACACCAGCTAAACGGTGTAGGCTGTGGAATGCGGACACTGAGGTATACATGCAGTGGTTTTGCCAGAGATTTCCGAACACGACATTTTTCAGTGCCTGGGTGCAACAACGGCGTGCAATGTAAAACAAACGTTTCTGCTGCACCCTATAGAAATACGGATAAAAATCTTAAATATATATAGGATTCGATTCTGATCAGCACTGTTACAACTCGATGTCCACATTTCTTATAATTTGTGATCATGACTGACGTGCATTTCGCAGACTACCAGTTATTATATAAATACGGTGATCTGTTCGAAGTGAATGCAGTTTCACGCAACAATAATGTGGAATACTGCGGAGGTATAATTCGACGAGATAACTTTGCCTTTTTAATATTTAAAATCAAAGCAGTGTCCCATTGAATCACTTACTAACTACGTCCTGTTATTCCGCGGAATTTAGTATTAAAAACTATTCATAAAATTGAATCTGAGGAACCAGATTTTCATTTTGTTTTATCTGTGTAAAATGAAGACAAGCAAAGATGCATATATTGCTATTTTAGACATATGCTGAGGCCAAACCAAACATTCTGTTGGCAAATAGCCTGGAAAACATGGACTACTATTTGAAAAATCAGGTTTTCAGGTTAAACACCACCTTGCCTTTTTCGGTAGCAATTTAGTGGTGGTAAGGATTCTTTCTATTTATCCCACATGGTATATAAGTGCTCAGTTTCATAAAATTGCCCGTGAGGGTACTCTCATGTTTGATACATTGCAGCAATAATTACAGATGTTTTCAATGCAGCTTATAATTTATTCAACTATAAAACTACAATGCCAATATCACTACCTAAAATTGTATATTATTAGGTGACCTCCTATTGTATACATGTTCGTCCACTGTATTTTCTCACATGAGTTCAGTGTTCTCGTTTACATTTGCACTTTCATCATCCACCGACAACGTCGGAATTCCCGACTTACCACATGCACAAGAATTATTGGCACGAGAGCAAGTAAAATAGTTTGTTAATTTGCTGCACATCTTACCTTAAACTCTAAGTTATTTTGCATGGAAATGAATTTCACATCCTAAAATCACACGTACAACCAAAAAGAAGTGAAGGGTGGATGAATAACCAAGTATGCCTTGTGCCATGTGACGGCTCACTCTCACAAAAAAGTAGGCTCACTGTCTAGCTACTTGCGATTCATTTATCGAGAGCGGTTTTCTGCTGCTTCAAAACGTTCGAAACAGTTAAATGTATAGCTTTTCCCACCAGAAACTGCACTAGCATCGTCCATATTGCGATTACGAATATGAAAACATGAAATAAACCAGATTTACGCCCGTGAAATAAATCGTTGGCAAACTTTTAAGCTCGTCAAAGTCGTAAAGAAAGTATTTTGTGGGCAGTGTAGATTAGGAATACGCGTCCCACAGACGTAAAGCACTGAATGTAATTCAAGTTAAACAGAGACCAAAAAACTTACACAGCCAAACGGATATTATGGACATTAAAAATATGAAAAGTTAACATTTAAAAATGGGTGAAGGACAGATCACTTCAAGGATATATTTCAAGTAAATACGAAACGAACACAATTTGTGTACATCGTATCACATTTATTTTTGAAACTCATTACTCACTCCGACAAATCACTGGTATTATCGACGAAACATTCACATTCGTTTTACTTAGACTACATGACTTATATGTTAGATGTGCGGTACACTGTATTTATCAATATAAGCTTCTTTAATATAATTAACAATTTTTACCAAATAATGAACGATGATTCAATGCCTTTCACAGAATTTCAGTATGTTACTTTTAGCCCTACAATAGGTAAACGACCAGATAATTTCTATTGTACCTTATACAATAACAAATAAATCCATGCCAATGTAGATGATACATAGGTATCGCAACATGTTCGGGCGAATGAAAAAAAGCAAATTGTGTTTTGCTTAAGGCACAGATCAAAATAAACTAAAATTTTAAATCGCAAACAAGCAAAACATCAAGAGGAGCTTCCAATCTAAGAAAGCTGATTCTACGGTGACGGTTTCCAATAATATTATTTATTTTGTTGTGCTACTCTTCAACAGCGTTCGTCGTTTAATGTGTTTCTTTTGGTAGCGATTCCACATTGCTATGGGGATAACCTCTTTCTGTGGCCATATACCGACTAAGTACTCTTTCCTTACCAGTATGTTGCTATCCACTGCTTGTGTCCCCATATTTTACAAAAGCAAGTACTGCACAGATACTCACGTGGTATTAAATCTCACTTCTAATGGGACTCGCCAATTACACTTTAACTTTTCTTTACAGTTTTTCTTCATACGGAAATAAAATCAACTTATACCACCTGAGAAAACTTGACAAAAGGCCGAAATTGCAGCGACCTCGAAATCAACATTCACTGTTCTCGGACACAGTTGAGAAACTACTTATTTAATGAGACGAAACATACGTGTCTTTCTTCTGATTGAAGAGCAGGGCACACACCACAAGAAGCTTGTTTGTTGCGTCACTCGGGTTTCCTAGATTTGTGCAAACTGCTTACTACAGCTCATAAATACTCTATCCATAGAAAAATTGGAAGATTTTCAAGTTTACTTTCCCTTTGAGTCCATTAAAAATGATTAGCGTTTCCTCTAATCTAATATCATCTAGAAGAGAAATACTGGCATCACCTATTTTAATCGATCTTCGGGAAGGTAAGTTTCAAAACAGTTCTTAGCCCCTTTAGTGATTTCCTCACATTTGACTCCATTGATAACACAATGTTTTTTTCATACTTCCTGAGTGAAGCGCTATCGTAAGAAAATCGTAATCTTTGTTGTGAATATTTCCTGCTTCACCCATGTATATTTCGGACAATTTAAGAGGAGAACACGGCAAATGTCGAATCACGGTTTCCCAGGTCGGCCGCTGTGGCCGAACGGTTCTAGGCGCTTCAGTCCGGAACCGCGCTGCTCCTACGGTCGCAGGATTGAATCGTGCTTCGGTCATGGATGTGTGTGATGTCCCTAGGTTAGTTAGGTTTAAGTAGTTCTAAGTCTAGGGGACTGATGACCTCAGATGTTAAATCCCATAGTGCTTAGAGCCTTTTTTGAACGATTTCCCAATAACTTCCTTTAATGGATGAGAGATCAAAGTATACGAACACGAATCTCGGCTTATTCGTAAATACTCGCCTATTCCTGAGAAAACAACGGTCAAACTTCCTGAGGTACCTTATCTGGCATTTAACGAGTAATTAATTCAACAGAAGCGGTGGCTAGCGTCGCGGTTTCGAACTTCTGCGCACCATGTTCGAAACCCGATTATCATTTTTATGTCTGTTTTTCATTTTTCTACCCATGTCCGTACAAGATTAATACACGAACGTTTCCCTGAAACGACGTTGTCCATATTCTTCTGCTAACTGTAGGTCTGATGAATGGATCTGAAGAAACAGTAAATGAATGAGAAAATTACTTACAATTGTTTTCGGTAAAATTCATGTAGCGTATCTTGATTCGTAATCGGTTGCAACTGTCATTTTTCGGTTAACATATCCTAATGCGTGGTGTACTAGAAATTATTGATAACGCATGAAATCTTCAGCAAAAGGTTTCTTTCTCGAGCGATATTCATGCGATGGAATATCGCTGTGGAAAACGACTTCAGGCGATGCTTGTGGTGATCGAGATTCCTATTTTTCGGATGTTTCTAAGATCGGCCTCATCCAGTATAATGCATCAGATCTTCCTGAAGAATAAACATAGGAATAAAACATAAGAAGTATCGTAAGATGCGATATAAGAATGAAATATAAGAACACGAATTTGAAAAGATCATAACCTCTGAAAATATTATACACACATATATTATGTTATAAATGGATGACATTTATTGTTAAACCCAGTTGTAACCTTCTACGAACATGGGCAGATAAATGAGAAAAAAATAAAAATTTAATTAAATGAATGAATATAATAATTAGGTTTCGAACACGACAAGCAAAAGCGAGGAGCCGCGGTGTTAGTTTCTGAGACTCCATTTCCGTTGAGACTACCGCACGCCAAAAAGGCATCTAGATTACTCCGAAAACCTTGAACTTCGTTTTCTCAGAAACAGTCGAGTGTCTACGAATAATCCGAGACAAGTGTTTCCTTATTTTGACTCTTCTTCTACTTAGCCAAGTTCCTTGCAAATCGGGTTATGGCACTTGCCCTGTTCTCCTCGTTGCTACTTCTTATCGAGCAATCTTAGGTTGCTTCTTTATTTACAGAGCGGGGTTGTGAGATAGACGAAAGAGATCTTCGTAAAACCCTTCTGCAATCTTCGAACGCGTCTTCGGCTACCAGTAATCATATGCGGCAGATGGCTCTCAAGTCGCTCTTGTGTGGAGCTTCAACAGTACCATTTTCACCCACCACCGTGTTTTATGTTGTTGCGTTTCCGCAGAACCCCGTTCTCCGCATTTTCTGTGGCGACGTATCACCAGCCACAAAGACTGCGGACTGTCAACAATAGATGAATCTGGAGCGTTGTCTCGCTTTAGCAAATCAACCCACATCTCGCTCTTAGAATCCTTACACTAAACGACACACTAACACACATACCTGCAGATAATGACTTCACTAAAGAAATACTGGTCATATTGCTCGGTAAGTCGTGCCCCTAATATTGTTGCCTTCAAGATAACGCTGGTACGTCAAGATCCAAACAAAATTTTCAGAACTGAACCTTTTCTGTCACGCTCTATTCGTGCAAGGAGCGAGGGAAATGACTATCAAAATGTCGTTGTGTTACCTGTAGCTGTTTAACAGATTCGAGACGGTCGAAAGGTTACCACCTGTTTTCTAATAGAGTAAAGTACATTATTTCTCTTAGTTATAGAGAACATCCTACACCTATCCCACTTAAAAAGAGAGCATTCATTTAGCGCACGAAGTTGAAACAGTGTGTACTGTATGTCTGTCGATCGCACTACTACTACGTATGTGATAAATCATTACCTCGAACTGAAAACTTCGACGATTCTATGAAGCTTTGCTACGGTACACACAATGTTACTTTTGACTTCATCGAACATTCTCTGCCAGCTACTACGAACTTGGTTCCAATAACATAAAAATTTGTCGAACACAACACATATTTGTGAATATATTCCAGAGGATACTATCTTGGTTAGCACCGGACAATGTAGTACAGCGTTCAAGGCATTTTGGGAATCTAGGAAGCACAAGCGTTTACTATTTGTGAGATATCGTGTGGCAAAGCAACGAGCTCTTTCATATCGCACTGAAGGCGGCGAATTAGCCTACTGTAAATGTACAAGCTACTGGTAAACAAACAGGCGACTGCCATGATACTCTAAGGGAAGCAACTGCAATAATACCGAATTTGTAGAAAACTCAAAGTAAAGAGCTGGCGTGAAACTGTACATATTCACAGACGATTTATACAGCATATAATGGGCAACAGGCCGTACCGCACACTTTTTCTGTTTCTAAGACAATCCCGTCATTTTAGCATTTAAAAAGAGACTTTGAGCGGCTGGGCTGGTATACTGACATATGGGACATCTGCAGTGACGTTGAGCATGTATTACAATTCTCTTAAGACGAGTGAATGGAGAGTTTCACAATTCCTGTTACAGGCTTCTAGGGACTGTAGATACACTTTTGGTAAGGAACCCATATTCAAAATGGTTCTGTTTGGATGTAAAGGAAGAAGTTTTCAGTTTTCCCTCTTCACAATGCGCACAGAGCGGAGATAATGTGCTCTTACCATTGAATTCTACAACAGCCAATGAGATAGCAACATTTCGAGTACTCATCGCCGCGTTCTCCCCTACGTAACGAAGGGCATCCCATTCCAAGTCAAGAGTGCTGCCTACATCTACATTTACATCTACATCTATAGTTATACTCCGCAAGCCACCCAGGGGTGTGTGGCGAAGGGCACTTTACGTGACACTGAATTACCTCCCTTTCCTGTTCGAGTCTCGTATGGCTCTCGAAACCTGGGCAGCAAGCTACACCGCGATGCAGAGCGCCTCTCTTGGAGCGTCTGCCACTTGAGTTTGCTAAACATCTCCGTAACGCTATCACGCTTACCAAATAACCCTGTGACGAAACGCGTCGTTATTCTTTGGATCTTCTCTAACTCCTCTGTCAACCCGACCTGGTACGGATCCCACACTGATGAGCAATACTCAAGTATAAGTCAAACGAGTGTTTTGTAAGCCATCTCTTTTGTTGATGGACTACATTTTCTAAGGACTCTCCCAATGAATCTCAACCTGGCACCCGCCTTATCAACATTTAATTTTAGATGACCATTCCACTTCAAATCGTTCCTTACACATGCTCCCAGATATTTTACAGAAGTAACTGTTACCAGTATTTGTTTCGCTAACATATAATCATACAATAAAGGATCCTTCTTTCTATGTATTCGCAATACATTACATTTGTCTATGTTAAAGGTCAGTCGCCACTCCCTGCACCGAGTGCCTATCAACTGCAGATCTGCCTGCATTTCGCTGCAATTTTCTAATGCTGCAACTTCTCTGTATACTACAGCATCATCCAGGATAGGCTGCATGGAACTTCTGACACTATCTACTAGGTCACTTACATATATTGTGAAAAGCAATGGTCCCATAACACTCCCCTGTGGCACGCCAGAGGTTACTTTAACGTCTGTAGACGTCTCTCCATTGAGAACAGCATGCTGTGTTCTGTTTGCTAAAAACTCTTCAATCCAGCCACACAGCTGGTCTGATATTCCGTAGGCTCTTACTTTGTTTATCGGGCGACAGTGCGGAACTTTATCTAACGCCTTCCGGTCAAGGTTCAAATGGCTCTGAGCACTATGGGACTTAACATATGAGGTCATCAGTCCCCTAGAACTTAGTACTGAAGCCTAACTAACCTAAGGACTTCACACACGTCCATACCCGAGGAAGGATTCGAACCTGTGACCGTAGCGCCTAGAACCGCTCGGCCACACCGGCCGGTCAAGGAAAATGGCATCCACCTGGGAACCTGTATCTAATATTTTCTGGGTCTAATGAACAAATAAAGCGAGTTGGATCTCACACGATAGCTGTTTCCGGAATCCATGTTAATTCCTACAGAGTAGATTCTGGGTTTCCAGAAATAACATGATACGCGAGCAAAAAACATGTTCTAAAACTACAACAGATCGATGTCAGAGATATAGGCCCATAGTTTTGGGCATCTGCTCGACGACCCTTCTTGAAAACTGGAACAACCCGTTCTCTTTTCCAATCATTTGGAACACGTGGAGCACCACGACCAACCATCCTTGTTGGGAAGGTATCAGTTTCTCTCAACGGTTATCGTAGTCAGACGTGAGTGGTATGTGACATCATAATTACTGCACGGACTAAGGATGGCGCCCTCCTCTCGGTACGTGTGCATGACGTCATGCGGATGATTTGAAAGTGATCCGAATTTCAAACTATTTCGGAACCAAACGGTTCTTTTGCGGCTATCTATATCTCATCATCTATATACACACTTCACAAGCCCCTTTCCTGTTCCAACCACAAATACAGTTAAGGAGAAATAATAGGCTCTGTACGACACTAATTTTTGGTAACTTATCTCCGTGATCCTTATGCGAAATATAAGTTGGCGGCAGTAGAATTATCTGCAGCCGGCCACTAATGCCGATTCTCAATATTTCTGCAATACTGCCCCTCCAGGGACTCCCATTTCAGGTGACGAAGCGTCTCAGTCATTCTTGAGTGATGATCGAACCTACAGATAACAAATATAACAGCTCACATCTGAATTGCTTCGATGCTTCCCTTAAACCGACCAAGTGAAGATCCAAAACATTCGAACAGTAATCGAGAATTGGTTGTCCTAGCGTTCTAAACCCTGTCTCCTTCAAGGGACAGCTATGCTTTCCATAAATTCACCAAGTAAAATCATGTCGAGCATTCGTCTTCTGTACTACCAACATGGCGTGCTCAGTCTATTTCATATCGCTTTGCAACATTGTGCTGTATTGTATCGTAACAGGATTGATTTTCCTACTCATCCGTACGTATACAGAGAATGTGATCGGTCCTACACACTTCCCTGGGGTTCACCTGAAGGTACTCTTTTCTCTGATAAACACTCGTCGTCGAGGATCAATTATTGTGTTCTCTTATCTAAAAAGGTCTTCGAGCCACTCACATAATTGGGAACCTATACTGTAAGCTCTGCAGAGGGGTACCGTGTCAAATGCTTTCCGGAAATCTATGAATACGGAACTTCCATGATATATAGGACATCGTGTGAGAAAAAGGCATGCTGAGATTCGCAAGAGCGATACTTTCAAAATCCGTGCTGATTTGAGGAAAGAACCTTTTGTGCTTCAAGAAAGTCTATTATATTGGAACTCAGAATATGTTAACCGATTCTGCAGTGAACCGATATCAGCGATATTGGTCTGTAATTTCGCGGGCTCATTCTTTTGCTCTTCTTACATACAGGAGTCACCTGCGCTTTCTTCAAGTTACCTGGGACTCAGTGCTCAGCGATAGGTTCACGATAAATGCAAGCTAAGAACAGGGTCATTGCTGCAGAGTACTCTTTGGGAAACCTATTTAGGTTTCCATGTGGAAGTGGAAAATTATTTGTTTCGAACTCTTTCAGTTGTCTCTACGCCACATATGCCTATTTCTATGTGGGCCAGGCGGAAGCCTGTACCACGCTCAAACTGTAAGATCCTCCTGGTGAATTATTTCTTAAACGTGAAATTTAGTACTTCAGCTTTCGTTTTAGTGACTGCTACGGTTTCGTTAGCAAACATTATCTTCTAAGTCCCCTCAAAAGCCTATAACAGGAATTGTGGAACACTCCCTGTATATAAAGCATTCTGCTTACACTTGAAAACCAGTAGAATTACTTGATTGCAATAACACCAAACGACGAAATAACGTCGAACGCCTCCTTTGTAATCTTCCCGAAGTCTTCTGGAAGATACAGCAGTTATTTCAGATCATAGGCGCAGCTAGTCTTCGATAAGTGATGCCAATAATTTTACCTCGCTGTGACTGGGGGATTCCTGCACACAAACTGAGTACTGTGAACGAAGGACTCCACAGACATAATACGAATACCACCTTCGGATGCAACACATGTATCCACTATGGCGCCACAAATAAAGATTTTAGATAACTACAAATGATGAACAGGATGAAGGTAAGATTAGGAAATTCGGCCGATGGGGAAGGCTAAACAGTGAGGATTTTCTGCAGTAAGGGGGCCGTTATTCTGAGTAACACGTCGGCAGGCATGAAGGATGTGTAATCGATTCATTCCATCACGCCACAAATGAATTGCCTTTTGCATCGTAGACAAAGGCAAAGCATTAACGGATTGCCTGCTGCAGCGATTGGATGAGTTAAAACAGACATTACGCAAATTAGCTTTGGAATATTCCTCACGTCTGTTTAATTCTGTTCAGGCTTTTGGCGTGAATAACGATTAGACATCAAGCAACACGGTAAACTGAACAAATTTTTCAAATGACTCACAATATGAGACACAGAAAGTGCAAAGCAACTTGTTCGTTTCCAGGACGCACATGTATTTGACAACGAGAAATATAGTGTTCCTCTTAAATTTAACCATTTTCTGCCCGAAACGCTCGTATAATAAATAAATCACGATGTTATCGCGTATTTAATAAACAAATTTTCTATGTTTATATATCTATCAAATATCTGAGACGGAAGAATTAAGCGATGCTGGGTAGAAATAAAAAAATCGTCAGGAAAAATAAAAATAGTGTGCTGTCACACGGAAAGCGTTTAGAACTGAAGCCGGCCGAGGTGGCCGATCGGTTCTAGGCGCTACGGTCTGGAACCGCGCGACCCCTACGGTCGCAGGTTCGAATCCTGTCTAGGGCATGGATGCGTGTGATGTCCTTAGGTTAGTTAGGTTTAAGTAGTTCTACGTTCCAGGGGACTGATGACCTCAGAAGCTAAGTCCCATAGTGCTCAGAGCCATTTGAAACATTTTTTGCAGTGCAGCGCACTAGGAAATCCTGGGAGTCCACCCAAGGAAACAGTATGTTCTGGTTTGGGAATAGTCACTAAGTGTGTACTACAGGGATCGATGTTCAGCACACTCTCGTTGTTATTGTGTACTAATAATACCCCGCCACAATCCAAGAAGCAGAAATAGTTTCCTTTCGTGACGATGAAAGTTTTACAATCAAGCCAAATGGAGAGGCTTCACAACTGCTGCTCTGCAAACGGACTGTCACTGAACACAATACATGCAATACTACGTTCCACAAGACCTGACAAAATCGTGACTGTGACTCAGTAAGCGAAACAGAATATTTTGAATTCGTATGTATTCAGGTAGGATCCTGTACTAAAAGGAAGTCACATAATGCACATCGTCTTAAACGTGGAGGCTTTGTAATTTATGTATTACGGATAATAGATTTTGTAGATTAAAACTTCAAAGAGTAGATCACTTTTACTAGTTTCATTCTTTAATTCCCTTTAGCATCATATTCTAGGATGACATTTAATTAAGGAAAAGTTAGTCGTCAGGAGCGTGTAATAAGTATAATGGATGGTGTGTAGTCCAGATTTCTTAATAGAACTGGATGTACTGACAACAGCATCACACTATACATACGCCCTTTTGAAGTCTGTTGTCAACAGTTAATCTCAATCTGAAATAAAACGGTAATTTATTAACATAATGCTAGAAGGGCAGATGGCTTATATTAGCTTCCTCTCATACTACACCTTGCATAAAAAGGAGTGAGATAACCATGTACCCAGATTATAACATTAACTTCAAACACAAAATGAAATCATATCTGTTTGAAACTTACTTTCACTCAAAAGAAAACCCTCTGATTGTGTAATAATATAACGTAGGCCTATGGATGAGCGTATGTGCGTACACTGATGAGCCGAAACATTGTGGCCATTTGCTTAACAGTTTTTCTGTCCGTCTTTGGAACTAAATACATCACTGATTCTGCCTGTCAGAGATCCGACAATCTGTTGGTGGGTTTGTGGAGGTAAGTGGTATTAGATGTCATGTAATTCGCCTAAATAACGGGCCTCTGATTTGCTTTCTTGTTGATAGCACCCGACAGCGACCCAGATGAGTGCCATAAGATCTACATCAGGCGAATTTGGTCCCCGAAACATCAAAGTTCACAATAACGCTCCACAAACCACGGTAGCTCGGCTTTGGCTTCAAGACACATTGACGATTATACCTCTGTATGAAAACTTGCAGGTCGTATGCAGCCGTCAGCGTGTCTTCGATTACTACCACAGGTCTCGTGTAAGCGCAGGAGGATGTCACCCATAGCATGATACTGCTCCCACTAGCCTGCATCCGTGGTGCGCTGCAGATTTCGAGCCGCCGTGCTCCTCTATGACGGCGTTTGTGGAGACGACCAACGATCTAGTGTAGCAACAAAATGATTCGCCCGAAGCGGCGACACGTTTCCATTGATCGACGGACGCAACCCGATGGTCCCTCGCGCATTTAAATCGTATCTGACCACGTCGTGGAGTCAACCCGTAAACGCTGTCGGGTTATCTGCTGCGGAGCGCCACGTTCAACCTTGTACGTTGAATGGTGTGCTCCGAAGTACTTATGAGTGTACTAGCATTGCGCTATTTCGACAGAGATGCCGCAGATCACAATCTGTCCTACCTTACGGAGCAGACAAGCTTCCGAATACCATGTTCTGTGAAGAGCCGTAATCAACCAACCATTTAGCTCCAATTGGTTGTTTCACTGTCCTTCTGCCTCGTTCCATAGGTGCTCACGACGGTAGCACGTGAAGATTCGACTAGGTTCACTGTTTTAGAGAAACCCGTTTAAATGCTCTGCGTAATAAAATCGTCCCGTTGTCAAAGTGGCTTATCTGAATGGATTTCCCCTTTTGCAGCCCATCGCTAGGGCAATACCCCGTCAGTGTCTGCTCCGCTTACATACTTTTGTTACGGCGTCACTTACCCGCACCGCCACCAGAGAGAGAGAGAGAGAGAGAGAGAGAGAATGAGAGAGAGGGCCTGAAACTGAAGTATAAAACACTATATGAAAATACTCGTATTTAGCTTAAGACAATCATCTGGGAAGTGAGCTTATTGCCACATTTTTCACTGAAATGTGTACTGTGATAGTAACTTCCGAATCGTTACAGTCATGATGAGAGGTCGGAATTACGACACATGCAAAATGCAAATAACTGAAATAAACTATGGATCTATGTGTCATGTTGTAACTCTGAACTAAGAAGAATTGAACTTGTGTGCTCTTCAGGGTATTGCTGCACGGAAGTATAAGTAGGTTCGGATGGTTGTTTGTTCATTGAAAAAAAAAAAAACTTACTTCCGATGATGGTATTCCTTTATAGTTTTTGTTCCTCGTGTTTCGTACATAAAGGCAAATCATTCATCTCAACAGAATAAACCGTCGGATAACACAGGTACTGCTCTCAGGTACATGTGGCATATAACGAGAGTGTCTACAGGCAAGCACTGCCGAGAAAACTGTATGTACGGTGGGTGCCCCGAATGTTCGCTCCTGACATGAAGCAGAGGGGACTGGCCATTCGTCAATAACGTCTTTTCTATTTTGAGCATCAGGATGATGAGTTTTGTATTGTTTGTGTATTGTGTATTCAACTGGGAACCTAGAAACGACGGAGAGGTTTCGTCTCCGCCTTAGTCCTCAGTGGTTCACAGCCCCACAACAGGCTAAAGCAGTCCATTCACTCAACCGCCGCCCCACACCGAACCCAGGGTTATTGTGCAGTTCAGCCCTAACTTGACCTATCCACTCCGGAAACTTCTCATACCCGACAAGTGTAGCTCCAAATGTTTGCGTGGCAGAGTAATTATGGTGTACGCATGCGTGGAGACAGTGTTTGCGCAGCAATCACCGACATAGTGTAACTGAGGCGGAATAAGGGGAACCAGCCCACATTCGCCGTGTCAGATGGAAAACCGCCTTAAAAAACATCCACAGACTGCCCGACACACCGGACCTCGACACTAATCCACCATATGGGTTCGTGCATGGGATGGTCACGTCTACGCGCCCGGGAAGCAGCGCATAGAGCGCGCGGCTGGCCGGGCTGGCTATGATGGGTTCCTTAACAACATTGTGACAGGCGATGAAAGCTGTGTTTACCATTTTGACCCCAAAACAAGAGATCATCATAGGTGTTCCGCCACAAAGGGTCACTGACGTCAGAAAAGTCCAAGATATACTGCAGTTGCTATATGTGACATTCGTTTCTTACGAAGTATGCGTGGCACATCGAGGTAATGAATACGTAAATGTTTCAAGCAGACGAAACTCTAAGCGCATCATAAATGTAATTTTTCTACAAATAACGTAAAATATTTGAAAAGAAGAATTTTAAAGGCAGTTCCTCCATCGGAACGAAGCACAATTTCTCAGTCTGCGCACCCAGCATACCGGTCCACGGAACACCACGACTACTTATAACATTTTCTCCCGTCTTCAGTTCATCAGATATGTTATTGGCTGTAGAAAGAGATAATACAGTGACATGAAGTATCATAGAATGAGCTAGTGCAGCCAGATGAAGTTAACAAAGGAGATAGCTCCGATGATTTCTGGGAACGATAGTGTTAAGTCATGAGCGTTGGTTTCCCCATTTATTCACGAAACGAGGGATGGCTTTCTTTATGCCTTGGTGCCCAGATTTGTAGTTATTTCAAATACCTTGTGTTATTTTACACCACGTATCACGCATATAGTGTTATAGTTTAAACTTCACAATCGGCACTGCTGTGATGCAGTTACTATCGTCATTCTCTGCTCACTAAAGATTATTTTCATTTCCTTGTTATGGCAGTGTGTTTGCACTTTTGTACCTGGACATCCTGTTTCGCTCGAATTCGTATGTAGCCTGCCATAGTGGCTATTTTCAAGCAACACTTTGCAAAGTCACTGATTTTGATATCTTGAGAGTCGCATTAAAAAATGTGCTTCATCTTCCTCCGACTCATTTTTGTCTAACCGTCTCCTCTCAGGATAGTAACAAATAGCATCACTAGATGATTTACGAAGTTTTTGCTCCATTCATTCCGGTTTAGCCCTCCGTGGCTCAGATGGATAGAGCGTCTGCCATGTAAGCAGGAGATCCCGGGTTCGAGTCCCGGTCGGTGCGCACATTCTCACCTGTCCCCGTTGATACACAGGGTGTTCCATTGATAGTGACCAGACCAAATATCCCACGAAATAAGCATCAAACAAACTACAAAGAACGAAACTCGTCTAGCTTGAAGCGGGAAAACAGATGGATTGCACTGCCATAGGTCAAACGGATATCATCTGCGTTTTTAAAAAATAGGAAGTACATAAAGAAATATGAATGTTGTAGTTGGATCACTTTTTTAGCTTTGTGATAGATGGTGCTGTAACAGTCCCAAACGTTTAAGTTCGTGGTATCACGTAATATTCCGCCAGCGCAGACGGTATTTGCTTCGTGATACATTACCCGTGTTAAAATGGACCGTTTACCAATTGCGGAAAATGGCAAACGAACGTGTGCTATGCATGCTGCTCGGTATCCCGGAAGACGTCATCCAAGTATCCGGACAGTTCGCCGGATAGTTACGTTATTTAAGGAAACAGGAAGTGTTGTGCCACATGTGAAACGTCAGCCTCGACCTGTAACAAATGACGATGACCAGTAGGTGTTTTAGATGCAGTCGCGGCTAATCAGCACATAAGTAGCAGACAAATTATGCGAGAATCGAGAATCTCAAAAGCGTCGGTGTTGAGAATGCTACATCAACATCGATTGCACCCGTACCATATTTCTATGCACCAGGAATTGCATGGCGACGACCTTGAAAGTTGTGTACAGTTCTGCCACTAGGTACAAGAGAAACTACAGGACGATGACAGATATTTTGCGCGCGTTCTATTTAGCGACGAAGCGTCATTCACCAACAGCGGTAACGTAAACCGGCATAATATGCACTACTGGAGAACGGAAAATCCACGAAGGCTGCGACAAATGGAGCATCAGCGACCTTGGCGTGTTAATGTATGGTGCAGCATTATGGGGGGAAGGAAATTGGCCGCCATTTTATCGATGGCAATCTAAATGGTGCAACGTATGCTGATTTCCTACGTAATTTTCTACCGATGTAACTACAAGATGTTTCACTGCATGACAGAATGGCGATGTACTTCCAACATGTTGGATGTCCGGCACATAGCTCGCGTGCGGTTGAAGCGATATTGAATAGCATGTTTCATGACAGGTGGATTGGTCGTCGAAGAACCATACCATGGCCCGCACGTTCACCGGGTCTCACGTCCCTGGATTTCTTTCTGTGGGGAAAGTTGAAGGATATTTGGTATAGTGATCCGCCGACAACGCCTGACAACATGCTCTGAGCACTATGAGACATAACTTCTAACGTCATCAGTCCACTAGAAGTAATCTAACGACATCACACACATCCATGCCCGAGGCAGGATTCGAAACTGCGACCGTAGCGGTCACGCGGTTCCAGACTGCAGCGCCTAGAACCGGTCGGCCACTCCGGCCGGCTCAGCGCATTGTCAATACATGTGCGAACATTACTGAGGACGTACTACTCGCTGTTGAGGGGAATGTCGTTACACGTATTGCCAAATGCATTTAGGTTGACGGACGTCAATTTGAGCATTTATTGCATTCATGCGTTCTCAGTAATGATAAATTCACAAAGGTACATGTATCACGTTGGAACAACCGAAATAAAATGTTCAAACGTACCTAGACTCTGTATTTTACTTTAAAAAACTACCTGTTACGAAGTGTTCGTCTAAAACTATGAGCCATATCTTTATGACTATTACAGCGCCATCTATCACAAAGCGAAATAAGTGGTCCAAATAAAACATTTATATTTCTTTACGTACTACACGAATATATAATAAAAAATGGGGGTTCCTATTTGAAAGAACGCATTTGATATCCGTTTGACCTATGGCACCGCCATCTAGTAGGCCAACCATAGCTCCATCTGGTTTCCGTCTTCAAGCTTGAGAAGTTTCGTTCTTTGTAGTTTTT
This sequence comes from Schistocerca americana, assembly GCF_021461395.2. Classification (NCBI taxonomy): domain Eukaryota; kingdom Metazoa; phylum Arthropoda; class Insecta; order Orthoptera; family Acrididae; genus Schistocerca; species Schistocerca americana. The sequence continues at coordinate 396,283,642 of NC_060123.1, read as the reverse complement.
TCTTTTGACCCTTATTTCGTGAGATATTTGGCCCGGTCACGACCAATGGACCACCCTGTATATATATAAAACTCACGTAAAACGTAACAACACTCGTATTTCGTTAACGGTTACACATATCGAAACTCAGTTTTCGGCAAATGTTAGAGTGTCGAGGGTACGTAGATTTTTTTTGGGTAATGTTTTTAGCGGTGGTATCAACGGACATATTGAAACAAGTTCTTTTTTTAATGTAACCGAGTACTTTCTATAACTGCATTCGATAGTTCTTGAGAAGGGCTATAGCGTTTGTTAATGTTAACGTTGAAACGTGTCTTAAAAAATTCGAGAAATTACCTAGAATTTGAGAGCACTGTGTGCAGAATCGGTATTAGCTGTGCAGTCGCAACCAATCAGAGCTCTCGTGTTACTCTGTGTCAGAGTATCAGCACGTTTGCCACTTTACTTGTCTCCACTGCAGGCTGCTCATTTTTGCTTCAACATCTACATCTACATATATTCTCCGCAAGCCACCCAACGGGGTGTGGCGGAGGGCACCTCCCTATCCTGTTCCAGTCGCATATGGTTCGTGGGAAGAACGATTGCCGGAAAGCCTCAGTGCGCCCTCGAATCTCTCTAATTTTACACTCGTGATCTCCTCGGGATGTAAAAGTAGGGGGGAGCAATGTTTTCGATACATCATCCAGAAACGCACCCTCTCGAAACCTGGGCAGCAAGCTACACCGCGATGCAGAGCGCCTCTCTTGCAGATTCTGTCACTTGAGTTTACTAAACATCTCCGTAACGCTATCACGCTTACCGAATAACCCTGTGACGAAAAGCGCCGCTCGTCTTTGGATCTTTTCTATCTCCTCTGTCGACCCGACCTGGTACGGATCCCACACTGATGAGCAATACTTAAGGATTTTGTAAGCCACCTCCTTTGTTGATGGACTACATTTTAAGGGACTCTCCAAATGAATGTCAACCTGGTATCCACCTTCCTAACAATTACTTTTATATGATCATTCCACTTCAAATCGTTCCGTACGCACACTGCCAGATATTTTACAGAAGTAACTGCTACCGCTTTCATATAATCATACAATAAAGGATCCTTCTTTCTATGTATTCGCAATACATTACATTAGTGTATGTTAAGGGGCAGTTACCACTCCCTGCACCAAGTGCCTATCAACTGCAGATCTTCCTGCATTTCGCTGCAATTTTCTAATGCTGCAGCTTCTCTGTATACTACAGCATCATCCGCGAAATGCTGCATGAAACTTCCAACACTATCTGCTCGGTCATTTATATACACTGTGAAAAGCAATGGTCCCATAACACTCCCCTGTAGCCCGCCAGAGGTTACTTTAACGTCTGTAGACGTCACTCAATTGAGAACAAGATGCTGTGTTCTGTTTGCTAAAGACTCTTCAAACCAGCCACACAGCTGGTCTGATATTCCGTAGGCTCTTACTTTATCAGGCGACAGTGCGGAACTGTATCGAAAGCCTTGCGGAAGTCAAGGAAAATGGCATCTTCCTGGAAGCCTGTATCTGATATTATCTGGGTCTCATGAACAAAAAAAGCGGGTTGGGTCTCACACGATTGCAGTTTCCGGAATCCATGTCAATTCCTACAGAGTAGACTCTGGGTTTCCAGAAATGACATGATACGCGAGCATTCGTTGCGCCCTAGAAACAGTACAGAGCTCTCTATCCCGATCGCTAGTGTTCGACGCGCCAGGTAATTGCATGAATATTAAGACGCTACTCAGACAGGCGGTTTGAACTTAAAAAAGAGGACAGGAAAGTTGTCCTGGCTACGACGGTACTGAATCCGTCCAGTGGTACGACACATACTGCCAAGAAGTGCGGTAACAGCTAGATGAGTGTCATTCACATCCTGCATCGATAGAATTTCCATCCCTGTCATGTGTCACTACATTAGGCACTCGCAAATTATGATTACGAATGTCGTACAGTATGTTGTCGGTTTTCCCTTCAGCAACTGATAGACGATTCTACGTTTTTCCAATGTGTGCTCTTTACCGATGAAGAAACGTGTATTAACCAAGCTAACGTAAATCTGCTTAAGATGCACTGCTGGTTAGCAGAAAATCCACTCTGGCTTCGTCAGGTGTATCATCAACGACCGTTGTGCTTAAACGTATGTTGCAGCATCATAGGAAATTACATTGTTAGATCTTACTTCATCTCAGGTGTACTGAATGATCATTCCTACTCACACTTCAAGACTAACATTCTGCCGGCTCTTCTAGACGAGGTACCACTGGATATTTGACTGTGTGTGTGGCTGCGGCACAAGGTTTGTCCTCACTCGTACCGTATTGTGACGCAAATACTGAATGAGAACATTTCTGGACGCTGGATAGGACGAAATTCTGTTGTTAAATGGCCAGCGAGGTCCCCTCGATTTGATTCGTCTTGTCCGCAGCTCGTGGTCGTGGGTAGCGTCCTCGCTTCCCGCGCCCGGGTTCTCGGGTTCGATTCCCGGTGGGGTCAGGGATTTTCTCTGCCTCGTGATGACTGGGTGTTGTGTGATCTCCTTAGGTTAGTTAGGTTTACGTAGTTCTAAGTTCTAGGGGACTGATGACATAGATGTTAAGTCCCATAGTGCTCAGAGCCATTTGAACCATTTGATTCCTCTTGCTTTCTTTCTTTGGGGAGCACTCAAAGATGCGAACTATGACGAAGCCACAACTACGCTAGACGATAATGTTCAAATGTGTGTGAAATCTTATGGAACTTAACAGCTAAGGTCATCAGCTAGATGAGTGTCGTTCACATCCTGCATCGATAGAATTTCCATCCCTGTCATCTGTGACTACATCAGGCACTCGCATATTATGATTACGAATGTCCTACAGTATTTTGTCGGTTTTCCCTTCAGCAACTGAGAGACGACCCGTTACACACTGCTTAACCCAAATTATCATAAGGACAAACACACACACCCATGCCCGAGGGAGGGCTCGAACCTCCACCGGGACCAGCCGCACAGTCCATGACTGCGGCGCCCAAGACCGCTCGGCTAATCCCGCGCGGCTATGTATAGTTGAATCGCCATGTATACTCTATCATATCATCCACTGTAATTAATCAGTTCATCGTTCTTTCGAACGGCAATTGCAAATATGCCTTCCAGTTCATGGTCGACAGTTTGAACACATGCTTAAATAAAGGAAAAAGTTATGTTTTTGGAAGACGAAGTTTTTGTTATGTGATTTGAGTGTTTACCAAATCATTGTCAGTAAATTGTTTACTTCATTTACATGTGTACAAAATTGCACTGAAATTTCAAGTATATCGACAGCATGTGTTGCACGTTGCTGGTAACACTGTCATTACGCGCTTACATTCAGCATGAATTTTGCAGTGTACAGGTGGTCACCTATCTATTTTTGAAAAAAAAAATGTTTAGTACAGCGAATGCATCCCACATGACATAATTTTGTGGAATGTAGGTAGAGACAGTTGTTCGACAGCATGCATTTTACCTTTGAGAAGCGCACAACCAATTATGAAAAAAGATAGATTAAATCTTTCTTCTAACATTTAGGCATTTAATGCAGTAGCTGCTCTTTGCAGCGTATAGGACCACTTTATTTTTGAAGAATTAAGTTCATTTCTCTGTTTCAGCTCATGTAAATCTGGGAGGATACACAAATACAAAAGTTTTCCTAAGCGCTTTCTGATACGCTAGATTATAGCATATGTCGTATTTCCATATACAACACTCGTGGGTGAAGTTGCGTCTAGGTCGTAAGTTTGTTCCGGGGGAAATAGAGCTTTATTCTCGTAGCGCAAGCTTACCTTCCGAAATACGACTACGCCGCCTGCTCCGAGTTACATGCTTGGCAGTGTCGGAACCGCAAATGCCGTTTCTGGACGCAGTACTCTCACAATCTTGGCCATTTCTTGAATTTTCTTACGATGGGTTTTAACGTCAACATTAACAAATGCTACATCACCGTAATTGTCTTCTCAAAAGCTATAGAATGCATTTTTAAAAAGTATACGGTTGTATTTAAAAAGAGAAAAAACATATCAGTTGATAACAGCTCTAAAAACATTAACCAAACAAAAACATACGTGCGCCTTGACTCTAACATACGCAGAATTCTGCGTTTCAATGTATGTAACCGTTCATGAAATAAAGGCGTGTTACGTCTTACGTGACTCACTCAGTCAGTCTTATTCAGCGAGCAAACTGAAACGTGAAATAAGCTCAGCTTATGACGCAGTTCTTCGAGTAAGGGTGTACAAGCAGTGTTCCCGCACCAACAAAGCACAACATTTGCGCGTCCGTAAATCGCCACGCTGATAAAACCCTCTTATGACAGGGACATAGCACAGTACATACTAAATGAAGCTGCATTAGTCAAGTATCTCGGCACGTAACGTACATAAACAGAGCGTTGATTGTACTCTGCATAAAACAGAAAACTAATTGAAGGTACGCTCTCCTGCCGTAAACTCTATTTAACAGCGTTAACGTACCGTTTCCACGCGGTATATGACTGCATCATTTCACTGAGCAGTCTCAGTCCTTCATGGAGTCACGCAAGTACCGGTAACGTTTTCATCGGGCCCAAAAAAACGGTTCAAATGGCTCTGAGCACTATGGGACTTAACATCTGAGGTCATCAGTCCCCTCGAACTTAGAGCTACTTAAACCTAACTAACCAAAGGACATCACACACATCCATGCCCGAGGCAGGATTCAAACCTACGACCGTAGCAGTCGCACGGTTCCGGACTGAAGCGCCGAGAACCGCTCGGCCACCGCGGTCTGCTCATCGGGCACAAGCTGGCCGTCTTTCCCTTCCGAACCACAAGAAGCGGTATTATCCAGCAAAACTCACACCAGCTCCACTGGACTAGCGTACCCAGGTCTGTCCGACAACCAACTGACAGCTGCTTTGTTGGAAGTGAAATGGTCCGTGACTCCAACTACCTCAGCTGCTAAAGAGTGCGCTCTTCGACACCGCTTCGAAGTGGCGCTATTGTCAAGCACAGATCATTTCATGCGAAAGACGTGCCGATCCGCGGCATACCATATATAAGACCAGCTGTTGCAGCGTAGATTCAACGTAGCGCGACCCCGATGCTGGTATATAAGCATCAATATATAGGCAAGGGACTAGAGTTGCAATTTTGTCTTTACTATGTGTGTGTAGTGAATGCGGAAAAAAGCGGAAACGTGATCCATGGTGACGTTACTAACAAATGTGATCAACCAAGTGATCCAACAGATATACTAAATTGAAAATACCAATTTGATAAAACAGCGTGCCCTGTTATATGAGGAAGTCCGTAACTGCCTTCTGCACATCCTCACCTGACAGGTATCGTTGACACTTCAAGGCCTTTTTCAATGGACCGAATGTGTGATAGTCGCATTGGGAGAGATTCGGTCTGTAGGACAAACACTGGCAGACATCCATCGGAGAAAGAAGAAAGTGTATGAGGGAGCTGTTGTGTCTAAGAGTACCGATTTGGAATGGTGCGCCAAGTTCCGTGCTGGTCGCGATTCGGAACAAGACCCCAACCGATCCAGGAGGCCACCCTCAGCCACTCCGCCAGTTCAAGTAGACCGAATCTCCCCCCATGCGATTATAGCACATTCGGTCCTTTGAAAGAGGCCTTGAAGGGTCGACGATGCCTGTCAGATGAGGATGTGCAGCAGGCAGTTGCAGACTTCTTCACGCAACAGGAGACGCTGATGTATCAAACGGGTATCTTCAAGCTAGTATATCGGTGGTATGATTACATCAATGCTCATGGCAATTTTGCCGACTGACGTACCGATTTTGTACTGTAGGGCCTTCAAACGGAAACTTTTAGATTACTCTTTGAATTAGGCTTAATTCCCACACGATTTCCGTGTGGGGTGGGGGAAGAGTGACTGCTATGTTCACAGTGTAACAAGTCTATACTGTTTCACGCCCGAACGGTGGTGAAACGTAGGGGCCAGCAGTGACGCTATTTGTGTGATCGCGCCTTACATACCGAGAGTCGGCACATCTTTGGCAGGAAGCGATCTGCGACGGACATCAGCGACGCCCCGAAGCGGTGGCGAGAAGCGTACTAATCAGCGGCTGAGGCAGCCAGCATCACCGACTGGTGTGAGACGGTCGGAAGGGACTTGCAGCAAGGGAGTTGTCAGCTGGTTGTCGGTCAGACCAAGGTTCAAATGGTTCAAATGGCTCTGAGCACAACGGGACTTAACTACTGAGGTCATCAGTCCCCTAGAACTTAGATCTACTTAAACCTAACTAACCTAAGGACATCACACACATCCATTCCCGAGGCAGGATTCGAACCTGCGACCGTAGCGGTCACGCGGTTCCAAACTGACGCGCTTAGAACCGCACGGCCACTCCGGCCGGCGTCAGACCAAGGCGCGCCAGCTGACTGCAGCTGGTGTGAGCTCTGCAGGACTCTAATATTATACAGTTTATAGAAGTGAGGGACTGGTTGGCATATTTTAGTAACAAAAGTATTGTTAGCATTCGACAGTTTTAAATCCAACACTCTAAGGCTGAAACTCCAAAAAGTGTACCTAAGTATTTGATCTGCTTGTAAAATAAAATAAAAACACCTCAGACATGTCAGTTCACAACAGTCATCGGACAACTGGGTAAACGCCAACGTGTCAGTCTTGGCGCCCTCAACCCCTAGAATTTACAACACGCCATGAGAGTGTGGGAGCAATTACATCGGACAGTCCATCCACATCTTTTTCCATGTCATATTGAAGATAGATAATTGGGGAAAAATGCATTTTGTGAGTGCAGCCACACAAACAAACCTGAAATACCGTTTGACGAAACAAAAGTTTTGGTCAAATGGTTCAAATGTCTTTAAGCACTATGGGACTTAACATATTAGGTCCTCAGTCCCCTAGACTCAGAACTACTTAAACCTAACTAACCTAAGGACAGCGCACACATCCACGCCCGAGGCAGGATGCAAACCTGCGATTGTAGCAGCAGCGCGGTTCCGGACTGAAGCTTCTAGAACCGCTCGGTCACAGCGGCCGGAAAAGTTTTGTCCCAGGCTCCTAAATACTCGAACTCCATAATTAAAGCGGCTGTATAAATAAGAATGGAAAGTGCAATAAAACCTTAAACCAAGACGGTGGATATAATCCTAGCGGTGCATGGAAACTAGCAATCGATGCAGAGAAGAGATAGAAACGGTATCCGCAGTGTTTACTGCGTGAGCTGTGGCGCCATCAGCATAGACGTTGACACTGCCTGCGACAGCATGACGTAACTACCTACCAATTAGAAGCCGTCTTTGGGCTACACAAGGCCTCAATAGCAGCAATTTTGACTATCATTTCCTCCTGACGAAGACGAGGGTGGAAGTCGTCGAGAGCACGAGGTTCTACCTTGAACTGACGCGGAGAGAGGTCCGAGAACGTGTTATACAATAGTGCTTCGTTCTCAAACCTTTAAGCATTGACTTCTCCGTGCACTTTAAATGTCTCCCAGAAATTCTCCTTGATCTTTACTGTAACTATTTTTTGTATCATTAGGGATCATTAGGCTAAAAGTAGCAGTATGGTTCTATGCGGCACATCCCGGTATTGTGAGAGGAAAGGAAGTGAATAAAATAAAAACGTTTAAGACGAAACTTGTATTTAAGGTAATATAAAACTTCGCCACTGCCACGCCACTTTTAACGTGACTTCAGTACGATATATTTAATGCGCAATACAGCAGTAATCTTCGATTGCTTGAAACTGGTCGTAATGGCCATCCGATCCCCGGGAATCACCAGCAATTATCGGTCTTGGCGCAGCTGGTTATTACACGCCGGAAAAATGAGGCTTCCGCGGTCTGCTGTTGCAGCTGCTGCAGACCCATTTGGACGTCGTCCACGTAGTCGACCGAGGCGGAAGAACATCTGAGCTGGTGAACCCGCGATTGAACTGTGCAGACAGCCTGCCGTCCGCCAGGCGCTGCACAGACCCGGCGCCCGCGAGGCGCTGGGGCAGCGTAAAACGGCGATCGGCGGCGGGTACCCGGCGCAGTCATTAATTGCCAATTACGCGGTAATTGCGAACGTGCCCGCCGGCCGACAGTCTTTGAGCGGGTCGCCATTAACTGCAAGTGGCACGCCCAACGCTGCCCTGCTCTGCTCCGCCCCGCTCCGCTCTCAGCTAAATGCGGGCGCACCAGCGTCACAGCGGCGACGGGCCGAGCGGGCATGCGGGCCGCGCGAAAGAGGAGCGCGGGACGCCCGGCCCCTGTGAGCGGCTTGCGTTAGTATGCGAGCTGCGCCGGCGGCAGTCGGGGTCATGCTCTGATTAGGCGTTTACTGCTGGCCCTCCCGGCCACTCCTCTACACATGCGAGGGTACTCATAAGTTGGGCTGCTCCCCTACTTACCTCCCCTATATGATCACAAGTAAAAGGACACCTGTTAGTAGATATTATTGTTGTTGTGACGTATTCTTGGTGCTGGTGTGGTACTTCAATTTGCTGTGTACTTAAACCACTACACAAATTAGTTCGAGTCCAGTGCACTCTTATCTGTTACATATAGAAAGTAGACTGTATGTGTGCGTACGTATGTTTGTAATATCCTCCCAAACCCCTATATCGATTTCAGCCAAATTTGGTAGAGAAACAGCAGACCTCTCGACTATCAGCACTGCAGGTTTTATAACCTCCTACCTCCAATAGAGTCGGAGATACAGGCAAAAATGTTTTTTCCTGCTCCTGACGTATAGCTTGGGAGTAGTGATGGCCTGCCAAATCAATCTACCGGGTGGTCAAAAAGTCAGTATAAATTTGAAAACTGAATAAATCACGGAATAATGTAGATAGAGAGGTACAAATTGACACACATGCTTGGAATCACATGGGGTTTTATTAGAACCAAAAAAAGACAAAAATTCAAAAAATGTCCAACAGATGGCGCTTCATCTGATCACAATAGCAATAATTAGCATAACAAACTAAGACAAAGCAAAGATGATGTTCTTTACAGTAAATGTTCAATATGTCCACCATCATTCATCAACAATAGGTGTAGTCGAGGAATAATGTTGTGAACAGAACTGTAAAGCGTGTCCGCGGTTATGGTGAGGCATTGGCGTCGGATGTTGTCTTTCAGCATCCATAGAGATGTCGGTCGATCACGAGACTTGCGACTTCAGGTAACCCCAAAGCCAATAATCGCACGGACTGGGGTCTGGGGATCTGGGAGGTCAAGCATATCGAAAGTGGCGGTTGAGCACACGATCATCACCAAACGACGCGAGCAAGAGATCTTTCACGCGTCTGTCGGACGTATCGTAAACTTTTTTTTTTCTTTTTGGTTCTAATAAAACCCCATGTCATTCCAAGCATGTGTGTCAATTTCTATCCCTCTATCTACATTATTCCGTGGTTTATTGAGTTTTCTAATTTATACTGACTTTTTGATCACCCAGTACTTTGCTGGTCAGTCTACGTGTCAGTGGCAAGAAACGGTTTTCTGTGCCCTTCGTGACAGGCATGCCGTTCTGGGGTAGTATCGGCGTTCCTTACCGACCTGTTTTACATGGTAGCCTATATGTGATCCGAAGATGTCCAGCCAGCCCAGCGTGGCAGGTGTATTGGGAGAGGACTATTTGACTGATTTATTGAAAGGGGTGGCAAGGTTGTCTGAGGTTGAGGATGATGGGAGCAGACTGAGATGGGAAGAGGTGAGGATGGACAGACTATGGGGTAAGAGGAAATAGACAGAGCATGGGAACAAGAGGAAGACACATGATGCAGGTGGAAGGTGTAGAGTGGGAAAGGAAGAGGGGAAATGGTTGTGAAGCAGAGGCTGAGGGGTATATGGTTAGAAGGAAGGGGCAGGAATGTGTGGTCAGAGAGGGAGTGTGGAAGAGATGAAGACACGGAGATTGTGGAGGAGGAGATAGACGCGAGAGGATGAGCTGGACAGACGGTGGAAAGAAGAGGTGGACAGAGAGAGGGGGAGCAGGAGGTGTTTCAGTATGTGTGTTGAACTCATATGCGGCTGAAGCTTCAGGGAAAAGGCTAGTTTTTTGTAAGTCACAGTAGTCTGATTGCAAGTCTGAACATAAGAACACTACTTCCAGTAACACAGTCTTCGTCAGTACAGTGTTAGACTCCTCTGGTTACAGACACAAGTACCACACTACTGTTATGCTTTGCAGACTTGTGTTTAATGACGACAGCTGTAAAACTGCTGGTTGTGATTTGGGCATACCACAGCAAACAGATTGCTTATGAGTCTCCCAGTGAGACTGTCTCTGTAGCCCTCGGTCAGGGGTTACAATATCTGACGCTGTTGGGGACAGCAAACTCATTGCCAGTTGGTTTTGCTGACTTGATGTCTCGGACTGATGCCTGCAGGAGATGTGGCAGAAGTAGTTCCACTGCTGAAGGCGACCTCAGCAAATAATCTGTTATACTGACGCTGCTCACTAGGTGGTCAGCAAACCAGAACACAGAAATGTGGGATCTGTCTGCCATTACTTGCTCGAATATTGTAACTTCTCCTTTTTATATTGATTCTTTGTTAAAATGCTGTGGCTTCCTCGCAGCAGAATGTTTGCGAAGAAAGTCACAAAAAAAGAATTGTCTTGCTGCACTGTATTTACAACGATTGCATGTTAGTTGTAGGGGCTTACTCAGATGAGTATTTGCTCCCCGACGTCAGATGGTATCTTCCTACCTTGCACGTCGTAGGTCCAACACCAAATTCGTAAAACACTAACAGAGCGTCCTTGATCAACTGTGATAGGAAGATAGATCAGAACCAGGCTCACATGTGTTAGAGTGCAGTGACTGATAGTAATTATGATTCGCTCACACAGACAACACAGGAACGTATTGTCTGATAATTGTAGTGACACAACTTTGGGGTCGCCGAGGCTAGCAGCTTCTGAAACAGAGGACAGTGGACAGGGACTGCCAGTGCTTGAGAGTCAGTGGCCAGCTTTCCGCGCCTCTACTGTATCTAGTCTTTTGGGAGCTGATAACATATCAATTTACGTACATTACCAATTAATAATAATTTCTTAAATCGTTTATTACTATCCGCCAACATTTCCCGTATGTATTAGGCAACCAGTTTCGAAACTTGCAGATTCATTTTCAAGACTTGTCTATTTTGTCTCCAATGAAAGTGCCGGGCGTTAATAGTAAACATTGACTATCAACACATGCTCTATAAATGTCTGCAGTATGAGTGTCGTAATCCACACATGCCTGTTACCAATTCAAAATCAAACGAAATCTTGAAATTGAAGAATTAATGATAGGATCAGCACATATAAGGCCCGAGAAACTGCCCCACAATGTCAGTATTCGCTCTTGAGGAAAAAGGTTCTATAACCAATGTCCTGACTCGTCCCACAGACGTTTCATTGGCTTCAGGCCGGCACTCTGAGCAGGCTAGTCCACTTCAGGACTGTTATTATCCACAAACTACTCCCTTACGGGTTCTGTTCTACAACAGGGTGTACTGTTATGCTGATACAAACAGCGCCTGCAAACTGTTCCCCTAGTGTATGCAGTACACAAAACTGTAAAATGTACTCACATCCTTCCGCACTGAGCGTTTTCTAGCACGTAAAACACTCCCGTACGACTACACCGTCTGCCCCGTACTTCTTGGTGGTCACTACTCAAGACAGCATGTAATGTTCTACAGGCATTCACCAAACTCAAACTCTTTTGTCGGATTTCCGTATGGTATAGTGTTATTCCTCGTTTCAGATCCCTTTTCTCCAGACGGCCACAGTCCAATGACGTTCCCAATTAAGGTAACTCAAGCGTTACTCAACACTGACTATAAAAATGTGCAGCTTAAGAGGACCTGCTCGATCGCTGTGCCCCATTAATTTTTGCTCCGCATGCACAGTCATCGCTATAGCTAGCCTTCTGGTAGCGCTTTGGGACTCACATTCCTGCTGCAGATTTTATGCAAGTTTTTTACATCCACCCTCTGCTATGCTCTACAATCCTTCTATGTCAATACACAAGGCTATCCTGGTCTTGGTTCACCTGTAGTTGTTGCTTCCCGTTTCCACTTGACATCATATTATCAACAGTCCACTTCGGCAGCTTTAGAAGGGTAGAAATGTTTCTCTTCCATGCGGGTACATCGTGGCATGATTCAGTATCGACAGATCCCTCTGGTTGGCAGCAGCACTGTCGGTGGTAGAAAGGGATTTTCCTCCGCCGAGGGAAGAGCACTGACGATAAGATCGACTTAAGCTCTGAGTGATACGGTGTCGAGCGGTTGTGCGGCGACGGCGGGTAGTTATCGCCGTGACATAGTGTCCGATGAGATCCTTCGCTCGCTGGCGCATTTGGGTTGTTAGTCAGCGCGGGGTACGTGATGTCCTGCGTCGGCCTAGTCAATGGATATTGCCCGACGTAGAAGCTGATTTGGTGTGTTGCTTCGGCACCTACACGTACTTGGATTTGAATCTTTCGGAAGAGGCCTGTGTCGATTGTGGCGTCGGGTTGGTTCCCTGTCAGCTAGTTCCAAAGCACTGAACACGAGAGCGACTGGTCGATAGTCTCAGTTGATTACAGGTACTGATCAGGCGGTTGTCAACTTGTGTTGCCCGCATCTCGTGGTCGTGCGGTAGCGTTCTCGCTTCCCACACCCGAGTTCCCGGGTTCGATTCCAGGCGGGGTCAAGAATTTTCTCTGCCTCGTGATGGCTGGGTGTTGTGTGCTGTCATTAGGTTAGTTAGGTTTAAGTAGTTCTAAGTTCTAGGGGACTGATGACCATAGATGTTAAGTCCCATAGCGCTCAGAGCCATTTGTACCATTTTTCAACTTGTGTTCCTACAACGTGGAAATTATGGTGAGCATCAAAAAAAAGTTTAATGGCTCTGAGCACTATGGGACATATCTGAGGTCATCAGTCCTCTGGAACTTAGAACTACTTAAACATAACCAATCTAAGGACATCACACACAGCCATGCCCGAGGCAGGATTCGAACCTGCGACCGTAGCAGTCGGGCGGTCCGGACTGAAGCGTCTAGAACCGCTCGGAGACCGCGGCCGGCAGATGAGCATTCAGTTATAGTTTACGTGTGAAAAGTCTTTTCTCTTTCTTGCCATCCTGGTTAACAACCATCGTCTGTAAAGGAGTTTTTTTGTCAATCTTTGAAATATTTTTTATTATTAAACAGGCGGTATGGAAGCCTCTTACCTGGTTTTGGCCGCGCTAACTGAGACGAGATAATTTAAGCAGTACATAACGCGATTTCAGCACACAACTCATTTTTTCAAATTTTCTTCAGTATATTTCGGTCTTGCAATATTTTCTAAAATTGTTAACTGGTGATTTATATGTTTAAGGATTGCTTGGGCACGTATGTGGTTTATATTGTAAACTCCGCTAGAAGGATCTTCAGCAAATGAAATGAACAATCCTAAAGTGGTAGCTCTCTCTGTTAACCATACCAAACTGAGAGTCTAAGAACTCAGCTGGCCAACCAGGTTGAGTGTTGCTTATGAACAAAACACGTATGTGGTTTTAGCCCTACCGGGCACCTTGTCTGACCGACCAAGTGATTGTACTTCATGCGAACTTCTCAGCAGCCTGTTTACTTGGAGTGCTTATTTTTCCCAATTACATGCGATCTGTTTTACTTGTCATTGGAATGTAGATGTTAATTGCCTGTCAATAGGTTCCTAAAGCTTAAATTTTGAATTTATTGTTAAACGCAACATCATTGAGCTTATTAAACATTACTATTAAGACGTGGATTTAATGTCAAGACTTCAGAAAATTTTTCTTGAGATTACTTTCTTAAAATTTTTCCATATGTGTTATTTTACAGGCTTTTTAGTTCTTGCTTCCAAACAAAAAACCACTAGTAAATTAAATTCTGGCGGTAGTTGCTGAGATTTTTTGGGATCTTATTGACGTATTTATAAAGTGCTTTATTTTTTGTTAAATTTGTTAATAAAATTATGGTCCACTATTCTACCTTCAACACCAACTCCCTTCCGCATTTCAGTCCCTGTTGAATAGCTGAAAACATCAAGTGATTTGTCCATATCTGAAGTCAGTGAGCTACGTAATCGTCCCTATCGACTGTTATTGCTTCCCTACAAACAAAATAATATTCAATTGCTTGCAGGTGTCCGGACAGTTTTAAATTAGGTAGTGTGCAAGGTTACCTATGTAGTTTCAGAAGACGCCAGCGCGAAAATTACAAGACATCCGGAAAAATGACACATCAGTATATACAACATCTCTGCAAGTTTCGATTCGTAATACGCGCCGTGGTACAGTTGCACTAGGGAGCGAATGTCTCAGGACGTATCGCATCCGGTCTGAGGCGCTACAGTCATGGACTGTGCGGCTGGTCCCGGCGGAGGTTCGAGTCCTCCCTCGGGCATGGGTGTGTGTGTGTTTGACCATAGGATAATTTAGGTTAAGTAGTGTGTAAGCTTAGGGACTGATGACCTTAGCAGTTGAGTCCCATAAGATTTCACACCCATCATCATCTATATCGCATCGATGTAGTTGGCACCAGCAGACAGTCGATCCAATGGATAGATCTCCAAAGTTGAGTACTGTCTTGTAGGGCAGTCGGTGTGACCAGCATTAACGAACTGCATGCACATATTGACATTTGCTTTCTAATTTAATGTGTGTTAAAAACTTGGATAATTGTTCTATGGATTGATACGTGTTTTTTCTGCAATTTTCACGCAGTTTCCTTTTTAAACTCCCGAAGTTACTTATGAACGACCTTGTACATTCTACAAATCAAATTAAATGTAGGTATCAAACAGAAAATAGTGCATGGTCCTCGAAATATTTGGACATAGATCTGTACTGTCTGTGATCCAGCTAAAGCGTACCTCAAAGTTTTCATATCTGTGTTAGGAATAAAGGAGTGGCAGAATTAAGTCAAGTGATGCTGACAGAATTATATTGGGAAATGACGCACGCAGAGCAGTCTATATGATTTCCAGTTTGGGGAGAAAAATGACAGGGAATGACCGAAGCAGATGGAATATAAAATCTGGGGACCAAAAGAAGTGGCCATCACCGAAGCAGATGGAATATAAAATGCAGATTAGTAAAAACAATAAATGTGTTTCTCAAAAATGGCTAACATCGACTACAAATTTAAATGTTTCGAAGTTTTTCTCTGAAAGTATTTATGTTCCGAAGTTTTTCTCTGAAAGTATTTGTATAAGCTGTAGCATTTTACGGGAGTGAAATGAAGATACAGGGATAGATAATAAGATAACAGAAACTTTTTAAAGTGGTAATACGGAATAACGATGAAGGGTAATTGAGTAGATCAGATTACTGATAAGGGGATGCTGAATCGAATTTCAACCAAAAGAAATTTGTGGTACAACTTGACTAAAGGAGCGATGGACTGATAGGACACGTCCTGAGACATCAAGGATTCGGCAGTTTGGTAATGGAATAAAGTGTGATGCACAAAAATTGTAGAGGAAGACCAAGGTACCTATTGATATAGATTGCTGTAGGTATGCAGAGATGAAGAGACTCACTCAGGTTACGGTACTGTGGAGACCTGCATCAAACCGGTCTTCGGAATGAAAGCCACAATAACGATTGGAAGCATGACCGAAGGAGAATCTAGACATGTTCCTAGCATTTTTCTACCTGGGAAAAGTGCTCGATAATGTTGAACGATGCAAGATGGTCGAAATTCTGACAAAAATTATAGTGAACTGTAGCAAATGATTGGTAATATACAGGGTGTGGACAAAAATACGGCAAGAGAGAAGTCTGTTACACTGTTGCATTTGACCACAAGAGGTACCAGTACTACGTCCTCAATGCGTTGCAAGTGACAGTCGTGGTCAGAACAATTTTCTTTGTGGTTGTGAGTGCGTTACTCATATTTCGGAGCTAAGTGGCCTCGGAAGTGGGCTAAGCATCCGTATCCATGGTAGCCGAAGTGTTTGTTGTACCAAGAGGAATGAAAGAGGGAAGAACATCATCTGCTACGTCACAACGCGGACGAAGTTTATCTTGACGGGTGGTTACCGAAGAGGATTACGATGGAACATAAGAGACTGATAAGTTTAAGTGTCTCTATAGAACTGAATGTCGCACTGGCGAACCTCTCAGTGCCAGAACAACGGTAAGGGAGCTCCATAGAAAGGGAATTCCGAAACCACTCATCAGTGACTGAAATAATCGTATCACGAGAGGAAGTCTCCGAAGCCATAAAACCTGGACTATGGAGCAATCAAAGAAAGCCATTCGGTCGGTTGAATCTTGTTCAGACTGTTTCCAACATTTGGCCGCATTTACGCCGCATGAGTGAAGCATGACGGGGATTGAGTGATGATTTGGGCTCCATATAGTGCTGTTCCATGGCCTCAATGTTACTCTGCAAGGTCGCATTTCTCCCAAGGATTATGTGGCCATTTCAGCTGATCATGTCTATCAATGGTCCAATGTGTGTTCCCCAACGGTGGCGCTGAGTTCCGAGACAAGTGCCCCGCTCACACAGCTCGCAATTTCCAGGATTGGTTTTATGAGCACTAGGATTAACCTTCGCGTCTTCACTTCTAGTCACAGTTTCCAGATCTTAATGGTGCTGAGCGTAAGTGGCCTACATTGGGTAGACAGCTGTCCACGTCCCTGTTAGTTATTTACACTTTCCACTATTTTCCAGGAAGATTGGTATAAGATTCTCTTGAAAACTGTACAGGACGTGTATTTATCCATGCCGAATGGGCTGTAAGCTTTTTAAACTACACCGTATTAGGGATGTTAATATGTTGCGCTTGTGCTCTTTCCATATTTTTCGCTGCTCCCTTATTTTACGTACAGTAAGTAAAGAGGAACAATTAGAGTACATTTACTTATATGGATATGGTGTATATTCTTTCGGACATGTCCGAAAGAACAGACACCATTGATAACCGGCAGCAGCCAAGAACGAAATTAGAATTACATATTAATACCTTCAGCTGCTGACGGGCGGTGATATATATCAACGGGGAGAGGTGAAAATGTGTGCCCCGATCGGAACTCGAACCCGGGATCTCCTTCTTACATTGCAGACGCTCTATCCATCTGAGCCACGGAGGGCACAGAGGGTAGTGCCACCGCACGAACTATATCGCGCACGCCTCCCGCGAGGCACACATACAAATGTAGTGTGTGTAGATACAAGGTGAGAATGTGGGTCTCGCGGGAGGCGTGCGCAAGATAGTCCCTGGAGTCGTACTATCTTCTGTACACTCCGTGGCTCAAATGGATAGAGCGTCTGACATGTAAGCAGGAGATCCCGGTTTCGAATCCCGGTCGGGGAACACATTTTCACCTGTCCCCGTTGATATACACTCCTGGAAATGGAAAAAAGAACACATTGACACCGGTGTGTCAGACCCACCATACTTGCTGCGGACACTGCGAGAGGGCTGTACAAGCAATGATCACACGCACGGCACAGCGGACACACCAGGAACCGCGGTGTTGGCCGTCGACTGGCGCTAGTTGCGCAGCATTTGTGCACCACCGCCGTCAGTGTCAGCCAGTTTGCCGTGCCATACGGAGCTCCATCGCAGTCTTTAACACTGGTAGCATGCCGCGACAGCGTGGACGTGAACCGTATGTGCAGTTGACGGACTTTGAGCGAGGGCGTATAGTGGGCATGCGGGAGGCCAGGTAGATGTACCGCCGAATTACTCAAGACGTGGGGCGTGAGGTCTCCACAGTACATCGATGTTGTCGCCAGTGGTCGGCGGAAGGTGCACGTGCCCGTCGACCTGGGACCGGACCGCAGCGACGCACGGATGCACGCCAAGACCGTAGGATCCTACGCAGTGCCGTAGGGGACCGCACCGCCACTTCCCAGCAAATTAGGGACACTGTTGCTCCTGGGGTATCGGCGAGGACCATTCGCAACCGTCTCCATGAAGCTGGGCTACGGTACCGCACACCGTTAGGCCGTCTTCCGCTCACGCCCCAACATAGTGCAGCCCGCCTCCAGTGGTGTCGCGACAGGTGTGAATGGAGGAACGAATGGAGACGTGTCGTCTTCAGCGATGAGAGTCGCTTCTGCCTTGGTGCCAATGATGGGCGTATGCGTGTTTGGCGCCGTGCAGGTGAGCGCCACAATCAGGACTGCATACGACCGAGGCACACAGGGCCAACACCCGGCATCATGGTGTGGGGAGCGATCTCCTACACTGGCCGTACACCACTGGTGATCGTCGACGAGACACAGAATAGTGCACGGTACATCCAAACCGTCATCGAACCCATCGTTCTACCATTCCTAGACCGGCAAGGGAACTTGCTGTTCCAACAGGACAATGCACGTCCGCATGTATCCCGTGCCACCCAACGTGCTCTAGAAGGTGTAAGTAAACTACCCTGGCCAGCAAGATCTCCGGATCTGTCCCCCATTGAGCATGTTTGGGACTGGATGAAGCGTCGTCTCACGCGGTCTGCACGTCCAGCACGAACGCTGGTCCAACTGAGGCGCCAGGTGGAAATGGCATGGCAAGCCGTTCCACAGGACTACATCCAGCATCTCTACGATCGTCTCCATGGGAGGATAGCAGCCTGCATTGCTGCGAAAGGTGGATATACACTGTACTAGTGCCGACATTGTGCATGCTCTGTTGCCTGTGTCTATGTGCCTGTGGTTCTGTCAGTGTGATCATGTGATGTATCAGACCCCAGGAATGTGTCAATAAAGTTTCCCCTTCCTGGGACAATGAATTCACGGTGTTCTTATTTCAATTTCCAGGAGTGTATATCAACACCCGTCAGCAGCTGAAGGTATTAATACGTAATTCTAATTAGAGTACAAGTCTATGAACGAAGTACCTTAACTTAAAAGGTGTTCTACTTTTCAATCTACACATAGAGGAATTAAAATAAAGCGAAGGTTCAGGTGACGAATAAGATTCAGGCTGGAAGCATATCAGTATTCGCAGATGACATCGCCGTCCTCATTGTAGCTTGGAAATAATTACACGTCTTTGTGAATGGAATGAATAGTCTAATGAGCAATGAGGAAGAAAGACGAAAGTAATGTGTAGTAGCAGATATGAAATTAGTGATACACTTAAGAATAAAACTGGGAACCGGAAATGGACGAAGGATGAAACCGCCGCCTAGGAAGCAAAAGAATATTACGCACGAGCAAGAAGCGCATAATTCCAGACTACTAAATACAGACAAATCATTCGTGGGCAAAGGACGTCTAGTAAAATGTTTTAGATGATGCTGGGCCACGGTCATGCAGCATCTTTCGAAACAATAGACCGTCATTTGACTGCAGATTAATATATTTACCTTATCTATTATTTAGATTTCGGCTTTTCTGCCATTGTCGAGTGAAATGCTAAAAGACCATTCACACGTCATATCTGGTAAATTCAGTCCTGCTTTCGACTGACTTTATCAGGTATGACTTGGTAATGATCTAAGAACTTTTAACATTGTACTTGATAATGACGTAAACGCCGAAATCTAGTTCAGATATTCAAATGTGGGTGAATTCCTAAGGAACCAAACTGCTGAGGTGATCGGTCCCTAACCTAGCTGAAGGACAACACACACACCCATGCCCAACGGAGGACTCGAACCTCTGGAGGGAGGGGCCTCGCAATCCGTGAGATGGCACCTCTAACCGCGCGGCCACTCCGCACGGCGCCGAAATCTACGTAGTACAGCTGATAAATGAATAATCAAATGGCTGTTTATTCCTTAAAAATAAAATAAAAAAGAAAGCAAGTCTAGTTTTGTGAAATATGGGTCGTAACTTGAGAGAGAAACTTATGAGAGGGACATTTGAACTGGCCGCGGTAGCCGAGGGGTTCTAGGCGCTTCAGTCCGGAACCACGCGGCTGCTACGGTCGCAGGTTCGAATCCTGCCTCGGGCATGGTGTGTGATGTCCTTAGGTTAGTTAGGTTTAGGCAATTCTAAGTATAGGGGACTGATGACCTCAGATGCTAAGTCCCATAGTGCTCAGAGCCATTTCAACCAGAGGGACATCTGTAGGGACCGAAGACCAGGGTCACGCCTTCTCGATGACAATCATTTTAAAATCAGACACGAATGGCTGCCTTCACTGAATATAGTTCTATCTGCACGAATTTTCGAGTCATTATTGCAAATGGAACAGCATGCTATGTAAATTTGGCGTGGTGTACTCCACGAAAGACTGTTTCTCACAGTGGAACGTAAGGTTGCCTGTCTTCAGTGGGACAAGGAACACAGAACCTGGAGAGTGAATGACTGGAGCCTCTTTTGAAAATTGGAAATTTTTGGTGAGTTCTATTGGACCAAACTGCCGAGATCATCGGTCCATAAGCTTGCACACTACTTAATCTAACTCAAACTAACTTACACTAACTTACGCGTAGGACAACACACACACCCGTTCCCAAGGGAGGCCTCGAATCTCTGACGGGGGAAGCCGCACGAACTGTGACAAGGCACCCTAGACCGAGCGGCTAACCCGAGCGGCCTATTTTCGAATGATGGAATACGACGTGTTAACCAACGGCTTAATGACGCTATTGCGCTCCCTGGTGAAGAGTGGAGCGAGGTTGAGCCAGGATACTGTGAGCGGTTGGCGAAGGCGAGGTGGAAGTCTAGTCGGCTCCAGAGAAAGGCAGCTACAAATGTACCATTTTGTTTTACTGGCGCGTCTGTGCTGGTTGCTATACTGGGACAGTGGCCAGCTGGCTGCTGAATAATGCTGCGCTGGCTGTCCGCACACCACGTGTTGCTGACACGCTACTACGTTGCGTCCTTATTACCTAACCCTGCGTCAGCGGTGTGTATACTCGACCTCGCTGCGGCCGCTACGGACCGTTGCGCCGTTTGGTGGAGTCAGGGTGGGGGATGCTCGCCATGCTGAGCGCTGGTGAGCACGGCAATCAACTTGCTGCCCGTAGGCAGGAGTCGGCTCTGCTGCTGAAAACAACCCGGTGTCATCTGCGTTGCGGCGGTAAGTCCGTATCTTAAAACACTACTGCCAATGTGAGTGTCGAATCCTGGCTTTCCCCTCTCTGCACTCGTTGGTGCAGTACCACTCAGTTTGGTGTTTCGGCAAGATAAACAGCCTAGCAATATTGCGCTGGCCCTCTTCAACTGTTAGTGTGACAACATCTCGCACTTGCGCACCATCAGCGCTGCTGCATAGGCTCACATTAATATGCCCATTACAGTGTTACTCTATAATGCGTAAAACCTGTTGTGTGCAGAGGACATGGTTAAGACCGCTATGTGAGGATTTGCGGGCCTTGTTGTACCATGACTTGGACCCACTCATTCAGGTTACCATGAACGTGAATCAGTATGTTCAACATTCTCGACTTCACCTCAATAAACATATTAAACCCTAACTGTCTTTCTAAATTACCTGACATTTACTCCATGGGACGTACCTGGAACTATATGAAACAGGATTTGGAACATAGCACTAAACATCCACACTGTTTCGTACTCTTATGGAATTTAATCATCCGTGAGTGCCTTCATCTGAGTAAAACATACCCTAAGAAACATGCTGAAGTTTTTCGTCGCGCAATCGAGGCCAATATTAAGGCTAAAAGCTGGGGTGCACGGTAAATGTGTGTTGTCTCGTGAAGGTTAGTTTTAACTTACATATTTTATTTATTTTCATTTAGTTTCATTCACAGTATGGCTCTGCAGCTAAAAGGTAAGTCAGGCACTACATTACAATCATCCGTGGTCTGATTTTCGGTCTGACGTGACACTTTCTGTCGGTCCTTTCACCTCTATCAATGGTTCGTTAACAAGAAAAGTGGCATGCCATTGTTCGAAAGCACAATATAAGTAAGTGAACGTCGAAAACTGAAAGTTTACAGCAGGTCAATGAAACTTATATAATTAGAAAGGTACTTTGACATAGATGTGCACAAAAGAAACGATGTGTTGAAATTGCTGTTAAATCCCGGATTATAGGCCGGCCTCGGTGACAGAGCGGTTCTAGGCGCTTCAGACCGGAACCACGCGGCTGCTACGGTTGCACTTTCGAATCCTGCGAATCCTGCCTTGGGCATGGATGTGTGTGTTGTCCTTAGGTTAGTTAGGCTTAAGTGGTTCTAAGTTTAGGGGACTGATGACCTCAGTTGTTAAGTCCCATAGTGCGTAGAACCATTTGAACCATTTCAACCGGATTATAGTGGAGCGGGTCTCGGCGCTGTGTGTAGGGTAGCTGCTGCAGCGCTGCTTCGCTCCCTGGTACAGTGGGACAGGGAGCGGTGCGGCAGCAGTCAAGCTCGATCGGTTTAGTGAAAGGCAAATGAGCAACTCGGCCAATCTGTAGTCTTTCTCAAACGATTTTAAACAAACTTCTCTGTGGAAAAGTTTCATTCTCGGGTATCTCTCAGCCTTCATCGTCAGCTTCACGATGAACTGCATATCATTTCCTTAATGGTCATAGTTATTTTAATCAAGTAATATTCTACGAGAATTTCGGAATGTTTCCACTGAAAAACAGGGGAGACATGAATTTGCGTTTGGTAGATGTTAGGTCTGGAATGTAGGTATCATACTGAATTCTTTAAAATTACATTGATATTGCTTTCTGTCACTAACCTCGAGAAAACTGATCGTGTATAAAGTGCTTCGTCTCCAACTCGCGCGCCAGCGCAGAAGCCAGAATCATGAGTAAATTTTCATGTCTTATAAACGATTTGAGAGATGGAAAAACGATTTTGGTAAATGATTGTACACAAAAAGGAGAATATTTTGCCATATGATTACTAGTCTTAAGTTCCATGTATAACCGATATTCAAGCAACTACAGATTTTTCCAAAAAAAAATAAATAATAACGTCATTTTTAAGAGCCGCCGGCCGGGGTGGCCGAGCGGCTCTAGGCGCTACAGTCTGGAACCGCGCAACCGCTGCGGTCGCAGGTTCGAATCCTGCCTCGGGCATGGATGTGTGTGATGTCTTAGGTTAGTTAGGTTTAAGTAGTTCCAAGTTCTAGGGGACTGATGACCTCAGAAGTTAAGTCCCATAGTGCTCAGAGCCATTTAAGAGCCATCGACATCTCATGAAATGGAAATTGTTACAGGTTTGTAGAAACCAGAAGAAATTTTCGAGACGTTGCTCTGACATTTACAATAGGATTCACAACAGTTGTAAGTATTGGGCAATCAACAACAACAAAAATTGTGGCATTGCCTCCAGCGACTCCACTTGCGATTGTCTTTTTTATGTACTGTAAATTATTTATATCACATTCAAAAATTTTCCAGCGCAGTCGGTGATATTGACCGAAAACACCTTCGCCTAAAATGCACAGAAAATTCCTGGTACAAAGTTTTATAGTTACAAAAACTTTCATTTCATCATACTACTAGCAGTTGGAGATCATTAGGGAAAATTCGTTTCCATATATTGGGGATTTTCGAAGGAAAGGGAAGTTGGTAGGTTTTATTCTTCTATCGTATTTCACTCGATGCTAGAAAAGGTGCTTCACACTCCACCAGAGTCTCCACTACTAAAAACATCAGTTGGATTGCCTTTTGTATTCATTGGGGATTAGGCATAACCAATGTTGAGGCATCTTGTTAAATATTACAGCCAATGTCTTTTAGAGTCATGGAGTGAATAATTCCTCAAACACTTTTCCAGACCACGACAGTTAATAGAATGTGCTTTTGGAATAATGAGCACTAAGTGGAGCATATTTTGATAGCCAACAGAAACTTCACTGGAATTTGCTGCCGTTATTATGAAATGTTTATATTCTTCACTATACTTTCATTGGCCAGCAAGGATCCCTCAGGGGCAATGAGCACGTACGGCAGACATCGAGCGTTCTATGAAAGGCGTTTATCAGACAGAACAGTTCAAATTAATACCTCCTCATAAATCGTAAGAATTCTTCCGTCCAAACCGATTTGATACTTAATAAGTTTAACCTCTGTATTGTGCCACTTACATATAACGTTACACACCAAATAATTTCATGAAAGTCTTCCTAAAATTAAAACTTTCATTTGATGTTCACGTATACATCAACTTTTCATAAAAAAATGTGTCTCGGTTTTGTCAGTCTGCGTTTTATACCACAGTTACTTCTGCGACCTTATTTTGCTCCCCAAATAGCAAAACTGGTCTAGGCTCTTCTTATCTCTCTCATAAATTGATCACAACCACCACACTTAACTTTACACTTCAGTGCAGTTGTTTCCCGTCTTTCGATGTTCATCTTACTAAAATTGTTTTGCTATCACTAAGTCAATTACGTATTCGGTAAGCGATCAAAATTTTTAAAGTTCTGTTTTGTCTTAAATGTGATAACAAACTATGCAGAAGAAATATGCTAACGTTGATCAAATTTCATGAAATATTCGTCAATATGCTGATAGCAGCATGCATAACAATGACAAGTTAATCAAAGACAAATTTTCTGCTTCGTGGAAAATCTCATTGTAGGAAACTGGGAAGATTTTCATTGGCATCATGACACTGTAAAAATTCATAACTGATTTACATATCATCATGTGAGTTGTGTTCTGTCATCTGAAGAACAAAGTGTTCGTTGCTGATAATCTGGAGGGATAATAATTAGTTTAAAAATCTATCACTTACTCTTTGCTGTTATGAAACTAATTCTATCATATAACCATGAAACTAGAAAAATGAGCTCGACTGAAATTTATTTTAAATGTTTCTTTAAGGCTCTGAAAAATTGTTGTATTTTCCAAATTTCTTCCTCAGTTTATACATTGTATAACATGGGTGTTGGCTCTGTCTTATTTCCCACTCTACTACTTTCTGTCACGCCCTTCGACTGTTACAACTGTTTTTTGGTTACTGTACAGGCTGAAAATAACTTTTTACTTTTTTATTTTATTATTTCTGCCTTCAGAAGTCTACAAACGCTGTTAGTGCGTCTTCCTTTAGTCTACCTTCTAAAACACAGTGAAAAAAGGGAACATTAGGACCACCTGATCAATAGGGCATACAAAATACAACACTGATTCTGCATGGCACAAATTAGAAATGTCCTTGGAAGGTTCCTGGAGGAATGCGGCGCCAGGTGTCTATGGTCAGGGCACGCAGTTCCGATGAGTAACCGGCTGATTTCTCGCGGGTGCAGAGCTGGCGCTGAGTAACTTCCCAAATGTGTTCCATTGGGCACCGACCCGGTGAACCAGCTTACCTGTACTTCGTCGTCATGTTCCCGCTTCATGCTTCCCAGACAACTGTAGATCGATTCTGGCCTTGTGAGTGGACAGTTATCGTACTGGAAAATGGCGTGGCCGCTGATCTCAATGCATATCTGTTTTATATAAAATGCGTGTTTGACCATCAACTGCTTTTAGATTTAGAGCCCAAATATCGACCGGTTTCAGTCACACCATCTACACAGACATGGGTTAAAATAGGTTAAGCCACAACATCATATCAAATTTGTTTCACCAGACGTGGCCCTGAATGTGACATACCCTAATTTCCCTTTAACCTAAAAATTAACTTCCTCAGGTACCTACACTTTAAAGCGGGATAGTATCGCCTGTGGTCGAAATTTGACCAATTGTGTTTATGAAGAAACGAACGTCAAATATCCATATATAATTATTTGTAATTTATTCGTATATATATTCTTAGTTTTAACCTGAACACTACGCAGATTCTTATTTCTTAAATATTGCCTGTTTTGTACTTATATTTCTATTAGGAAGATCAATGCAATTAATTTTTAACTAGGTTATGTGGTGGCAAACTACTTATAGACAGAGAATTTGAAAACTCTACTGGATAGCGATTATTAATTTCGTAATCATTATCACAAATTATTTGATCAGAGCTGTGATAAATTTTTGCTTCACCTGGCATACCACTGAGTAAGCGAAAAAACGACGCCAATAAACAACGTTATGTTAGGTCTCTGTGACACCCCTGCCCCCTTCTCTCTCCCCCAAAGACTTCACTACAACTGATACGTTCGTTTTTCGATCTATCAGCTTCGCTGACCCTAAGGTTGGACAACCTACTCATTGCGAGAGTGCACGCGCGGCTGTTTTGGGATTTTCTTAAGACGTCCGTAAGCTCGGGTGTTCTGCTGCGTCTTGTGACTGCTGCCAGAAGGGACGGTCCAGGCTGAATGCTGGAGTGTGGCATACTGGGCGGACGCCGGGAAACGTGATCTTCACGGGGGCAGCCTGCCTTGAACTGGGGTGAAACGAACTTCTTGGCCCGGTTGAATCAGACGTATTCTTTGGTGTCAAAGAATAGTTAATTTGGCAATGGAGAAAAGTGTTCGTGAAGGGGGGGGGGGGGGGAATAATATTTTACAGGCGTACCAAGAACTGATTACAGTAAGAATGCTGAAATATGTATGGGTAGCAGTAGTAATGCCGACAAGAAAAATCTTGCTCAGGATAGGTTACTATGGAGAGGTGCATCAAACCAGTCTTTGGACTGAAGACTTTAACAGTATAGTACCACAGACATCAACAAGCAGACCAGTACCTCAGGATATAATTTATCACAAAGCAGGTTCCTAAACAGCAAGCACCGTATTAAAACACAAACGCCGGCCGCTGTGGCCGAGCGTTTCTAGGCGCTTCAGTCCGGAACCGCACTGCTGCTACTGTCGCAAGCTCGAATCCTGGCTCGGGCATGGATGTGTGTGATGTCCTTAGGTTAGTTAGGTTTAATTAGTTCTCAGTCTAGGGGACTGATGTCCTCAGATGTTAAGTCCCATAGTGCTTGGAGCCATTGGAACCATTTGAATTGGAACACACAAACAGCAAAGCTACTGGACAGATTTAAGTAGTAATCAACCTAAAACAACAACATATTAAGTCTCGCCGCCGCTTCGATGGAATTTCTTTGCACATGTTTCTGAGTATTGGAAGTCGATGCAATGGCATGAATGCTAGAAGTGCCGGCTGTGCCAGACAACTATGTACCGTTGATACACTCGCATACCCGAGCTGCAGCGTCAGTCGAACACCGGAGACAAAGCTGCATGGTTCATCAATGTCATGCGGACAAAATAACCGTAATCTCACACACCTGTCATATTGCGTGCTCCAACACCAACTGCGTATGACCCTCTCTTCCCACGTATCCACACAAGCACACCTGTTGCATAATCACAGCCATATGTAACACTTCGTTTCACATTTATTGTTCCATTAAGAGTACTCATAGTTTCAGTTCAACGTAACACTACAGGACTCTTCCCATATGTCTTTCTCCGAAATCCTTACGATGCGTCTTACAGCTGATACATGGCACTACACGTTCTATGAACTTGGAGTCATTCTTCCTAAGTGTTGCAGATTTTACGAACGTTTCTCTTATCTATGAGATAAAGAACTTACTTACAGCCCTACGTAAGATTGCTAACAGAATCAGTGTAATGTCAGAAAAACTGCAACAAAAAGTTTGCAGCCACTAGTAGTCATCTTGCTATGACTAAATTCCTTCTTCGCCTCTGCACACGTCACAAAGTAAAATGGTTCATTTTCTACGGCGTTTGACAAATACTGAGGAAGAATAGGATCGAAATTTAAGTCCGGCTTTCCAATTTTAGGTTTTCTGTGATTTTTAGAACTCTTTTGAGGAGAATAGTGAAACTGTAATTTAGGTAAGTGCATTCCCTCTTTCCATCTCCACTCCTGTCCACTCCTAGCTCGTCTTCCATCTCTCCTATCACTGTTGCTGGAGGAACGTTGAGTTTTCTTCATTACCGTTTTTAAAATATTAGAGAAACTTTAAACTTACACTGAAAAAGTAACCTGTACTACATGTTTTTCTTCTGGCCTGTAAAATGGTAATTACATCTCGTCCATTCAGTCCATACTGAATTATTATAGGTTATATACCTGCGTCAGTACAACCGGAAATCCTCCAGTATTTAATCGCCGTGACTGGATAACTGGCTGCCTCCAGTAGCTACAACACAACTATCGCCACCTAAACTTTTCCTTTCAAATATTTAGCCACCCAGATGATTGAAGTAAGTAACGACGAAAACATAATTACTGATATAACCTTTCTTGTCACAGAGCTGCCTAATCACTGGACGTAGTTGTGCAGTTGCTTTATGATCTGCCAGGTTGTTAAGCAAGTCGTGAATCGTATTACTGTCTTAATTAGTTGCCTGTTAATTGGGGGATTAATCAAGGACATGATCCGCCACTAATGATCAATATAGCGGTGTAGCTCAAGCTTGTGCCAGCGTTGGTTTCGTGTCTAGACACCGGAGATTGTGGATTGAAGATAGGCAACAAAAACAACATTTTAGTCAAACTGAATTTTGAACATCCTTTCTCAGTGGCTACGACTTCATCTTGTAGCGAATAGGCCACACAAACCTGAAGTAAAACATAACTGAAGAACAGCTTTAGGCAAATTTAACCTTATATGCTTCGACGTTTTGTCACACAACAGATAGTTCTTTTCCTGGGGCATTAATGACTCATTTTCCTATCAGTATAGCCAAACTCTTTACTGGTGAATACCTCTTAATAACAAATGTGTGATGTCATCCAGAAAAGATCAATTATTTTTTTGGTAAGGAGTGCAAACTATAACCATGAAAGTTTTCTTTTTGTAAACACGTGTTGTTTGACAATCTCAAATGAATACAATTGTTTGTAACCATCCAAACAATATTGGAATTAAGGATTTAATAGTCCAGATTTGATGATGATAATTTAAAATTTAAAATCATGACCTTGGGTAGCCCTGCAAGTCACTCGGGTAGTTCTGACTCAAAATAAATCCAACAAAGCACAGTATGAACTCAGGTATTACTGGAAGAGACAGAAAAACATCTCATTCGACAACTGTTTCAGAATAATACATCAAGCATGAATAAACATTTGGTTAACGCATCAGTTAGCACATGTAAACGCCACGCTATCTATTTGTGAGTGTTTAAATGGCCTTCCTCCGATTTACATAAAGGTTAAATTTTAAATTGTTTTCGTTGTCCCTTATATCCTGTTGTCAACTGATTTGTATACAAATATTAACTGATGCGTTAACCATATGTTTATTCACGTGTAATGTGTTAATCTGAGACCATTCTACCTAATTCAGTGTTTGGCTAGTTGTTCCGAACCTCAGTGTCTTTTAGAGAGACAACTAACAAAGAATGTATAAGAAAAATTTAAACAACAATTCTCATGGGCTAACTGAAGTTATATAACTCCCAAATACCAAATGAGTGACAAAATATTATATTACAACCAACACAAATAATGTTCGCAAATTATGGACACGTCTCAAATCAGATAGACAGGGACTATACAACCCACCTTGAATGACTGTGAAACAAACAGTTTTAGCAATGTAAGCTAGCCAAGCCGAAACCGGTAAACTTTTTATATAAAATAGTTGTTAACTCGAACCTGAAACAATGTAACGCACATTGTTGAAAGAACCCTAAGGCAAAGTAGATAGTTGCGAATGATTGTTTGGACAGTGCATACAATAATATGTGCACCAATTAATACCAACAAGCGCCGTAAAGTACGGCTAGCGCACCCTACCCGTAAATTCTGCCAACACAGTAATAGCAGACAATGTTCCAAGTTCGTCTTCCAACAGATCTGAGCGAAGAACTTCTAGGGCATGTGAGCTTGTAGAATGGAGACACACAGCCGCTCTAAATCATGTTCAGTTCCGGCAAATGCTCATAGCGTCCACATGCCCAATTACCGACAACACTTGTCCTTGGATGGCCATCCTACCGTGAACGGTGGTAAGTGATTGAGAACGGGCTCGTGCGGAACTCATTTAAGTCTGAGTGCTGGGGAGTGCTCGTGCCATCATGTGGATCTCGGACGAGGCAGATGCTTAGCTTCACTAGCAAAGAGATTATGCCACACATTCGAGTTCATATCGAAGCACAACCACGCGTGTCAGAATCCGATGAAGAAATGTGGAACTGCAATCCAGGTGTATAATAAATACGCTGTCGAACTTTTGTTTATGTTGAGGTCGAGTAACAGAAGAGTCGGTAGAGAAGAGGTAGGGGATTCAGAAATAGAATCATAATTTAAAAGAGCTTCAAATGACTTAAGAGCAAACGAGGCAGAAGTAGTAGTGGCAACAAAACGATTATTCACGTTGGTGTCTAGAGTGTATGAATGCGGCGATATACCATCAGACTTTCGCAAAAACATCATCCACACAATTCCAAATATAGAAAGACACGATAAGCGCGAGAATTAGCGCACAACCACCTTCACAGCTCATGAATCCAAGTTCCTAACAAGAATAATATATAGACGAATGGAAAAGAAAATGATGATCAGTTTGGAAAAGTAAGGACACCAGAGAGAAATTTCTCATGTTGAGGATGACGATGGAAGCAAGGGTGGACAAAAAGGAAGGAGGCATGTAGAAAGACTCAAATGGTGCAATTTGTTAGATATTCTGTGAAAAATAGGTTTAAGGTATATGGGAAAACGGGTATTACACAACATATACAAGAACCAAGAGGGAACAATAAGAATGGAAGACCAAGAACGAAGAAGCAATGACGGATATAAAAGGAAGGTTAAAGAGTGGGATTCAAATTCAGGGTGAAAGGACTTCAGTCGAAAGAGTCGTTGATGACATTGTTCTCCTGAGGAAAAGTGAATTACAGGGTGTGTAGGCTGGAATGAACAGTCTAATGAGTACAGGATACGTAATGAGTGTAAACTGAAGAAAGACGAAAGTAGTGAGTAGTAGTACAAGTGAGAACGGCGAGAAGTTTAACATCAGGATTGGTGATCACGAAGTAGATGAAGTTAAAGAATTTTTCTGTCTGGGCAGCAAAAAAAGCAATAACGGGCGGAGCAAAGAGGACGTCAAAAGCAGACTACCACTGGCAGAAAGGGCATACCTATCCAAGAAAAGTCTACTAGTATCAAAAATAGGCCTTAATTTGTGGAAATAATTTCTGAGAATGTACGTTTGGAATACGACATTGTATAGTAGTGAAACATGGACTGTGGGAGAATTGCAACAAAAGAGAATCGAAGCAATGGAGATGTCATGCTGCAGAAGAACGTTCATAGCTTTGTGGAGTGATAAGGAATGAGGAGATTATCCGCAGAATCGACGAGGAAAGGAATGTATGGAAAACTGTGACAAGAAGAAGGGACAAGATGATAGCATATCTGTTAAGACATCGGAAAATAACTTCCATGGAACCAGAGGAAGCTGTAGATGGTAAAAATTGTAGCGGAAGGCGAGACTGAAGTACTTGCAGCAAATAATTGAAAACGTAGGATGCAAATACTACAATGAAATGAAAAGATTAGTACAGGAGCGTCATTCGTGGTGGGCTGCATCACATGATTCAGAAGCACGTCTAGTGATTAAGAGCGGGACTTACCCTTAATATTGCATTCATCGGGTTTACTGCCAGAGGACATTCGTAAGAGCGGAGCAGAGAAGCCTTGAAACTGTGAACTTAGCATGGGCGTCCTCAAGAAGGCAGTTGAAAGGAGGGTGGTGAGTGCCGGTGAGAAGGGATCGCTTCCCCCCCCCCCTTACACTTCCTCCACACCATGTAATCTCGATGACAAACTGTTGTGTTGGCAGAAGAGCCAACAACGTATTACTAGTGGAGGCCGAAATCCACGCGTTTTAACTCACGCAGGCTGGCGTGAGGAGGGAAGGACTATACTGACGTGAGGTCTGGAACATGACAAGGAATTAGAATTCAGAAAGCGCACGTAATAAGTTTTATACTTAACTTTAATCCATTAATGATGAACGTCGCTCTTGACGGTACATGATTCACAATATTATCTGTTCAGATTATAGTAAATGAATATGGCGCCTTGCTAGGTCGTTGCAAATGATGTAGCTGAAGGCTATGCTAAACTGTCGTCTCTGCAAATAAGAGCGTATGTAGACAGTGAACCATCGCTAGCAAAGTCGGCTGTACAACTGGGGCGAGTGATAGGAAATCTAGACTAGATCTGCCGTGTGGCGGCGCTGGGTCTGCAATCACTGATAATGGCGACACGCGGGTCCGACGGATCTAACGGACCGCGGCCGATTTAAAGGCTACCACCTAGCAAGTGTGATGTCTGGCGGTGACACCACACAAACCTTTTATTCATTACAGAATTCTGACACGCTTTTGGAGATGATCCTCTATAAATTCACTAAACAGCAAGTTAAGGCAGTTCTACAAAGAGGTGGCCACCCATAGTAAGATACACTGTAGTTTTGTTAATCGTTTCATAACTTACGTTGTATTAACTGTCACACTGTTCGGGTGTCATTAGACCGTTCCCTTCGGCATAGCTGCGTTCTTGCACTGTCCTAAACTATTGCGCTGTTCAGCAACGAGAACAAAAACGTCAAAGGAAGAATGATTCACGAAGGAACGTAATTTGTGCTCCATAAACGAGTGCCTTATTTTACCCGTTATCGGTGCTAAAATTTAGCTCTTGAACTATGACACTTATCAAAACTAACCAACTCATTTAAAGAGCTGCATTATGGAACCATCAACAGTTGCTGTAATACGTATTTGCTCATGGACATCCGTTTTCGCCCAAGTGACCGTCTAGGCGTCACCGATAGCATTTCATTACGCTAAATGACGGTTCGTTAGCGTCAGGTACATAATATTGTCATTAGCTACAGCATCCCACACTTCTGTAGCTGACAGTAATTTTGTCCGTAACACCGTTGTTTCAAGCAGTACGAAGAGGCGAGAGCATTTGTAGGGTACGGTAAAATATGCGTTACGTCATCACATAACATGACTAACTCATGCCGCCGCAGGAGAGGTTATAAGTTCTCGTCACCTCTGTTCAGTTCAGTCCACCTACCTCGATCGGCTTGTTGATGTCAGTCCCCTGCTCTGCGATGGTAGGTACTGGTTCAGTCGACAAAGGGAACGTTGAAGAAAAATCTATTCAATACCCACAAGCAAGAGCTTGGAGACATAGTCTGTAAGTTCGCAAAATTTCGGGCATTCGGGATTCTACAGTCCTTCCTTGAAAATGCTTTACAATCAAACTAAATGTTCTATTATCCCCAAAACGTGTTGCTAATAGCTCTTAAGTCCGTATTTACTGCCAAACTATTAGTGTTGCAAGTGAATGACTGTTTTTCTACAATTTCTCCACACGAAAGCATCCAGAAATTCATTAGTATGATCCGAATGATTTTTCACGTTCTGTATTGACATTGACACACAGGTAATCGCGAGTTGATACATCGAGTCGTTCAGTGGGATTTCTAGAAAGAAGTGCTCGCCAAAGTGTTACGAAGTTTTCATAAAACGTCCTACGTGGCGTTTAAGTACGACCAGAAAGTTCACACGCAAATAAAGTCCAAATAAAATCAGTTAAAAGTCCAGACTTTCTCTAAAATTTTCAATGCTGTAGTCACTTTATAATTGCGATACAAGAAACGACAAAATGCAAGATTTCCTTCATTTTGACATAGATTTGTGTAAGGCAGTTTGACATTGATCTGCAGCGTAAAACATTTCCCAAGTGACTCCTAGAGGCACAAAATTGTATCGCAAAGCACTACACAAAAAGCGTGGAAGGTGCTTAATTCCTATTGGATTGTGATTTAGGCCGCCAGTCTGAAAAGCTCCAGCACTCTAATATCCGCGGTGATTCCTAAGTCATTTAATAGTGCTAGAGAGAGAAATTTACAAAATAAATTCTATATTCACATAAGCAAAATTTATTTAAATAAAACAAAATACGAATTATTCTCAGAAACGTACTAGTTATTGATTTAACATTCCTTCTGACAACTTTAATGCAAAATCGTGCACACTAGGACATATATCACATGACTGATAATTGCACTAGAGCTTTTCCACACATAAATTTTATATGGTTATCAATACAGTAAAACATTCACACTTTACGTATATTTATCCTTCACCATTTCCACATCCCACACTCACAAAATCATAATTAAATGCGATATTTTGAAATTATTCCTATTACCTTAGCTAACTATTGTAACGAAAGTAGTGAAAAGTCTAGGAAAACAATTTCAACTAATTGAATCCTTTTAGTTACAGTTTCAACTGTTATTATAAATGAGTGCCTTACAATTTTCTTAACACCATAAAAGTTATAACGGATTATAGGTAAAAGTTTGCACCAAAAAAATACTGAAGATAATGAGTTGAGCTTTTCACGGTGCATTTGTATTATAAGCAGAAGTCAGTAAATGAAATGAAAAACATCGAATTAATTTTTATGCGATTTCTTTATATTCGTAGGAAGTGTGCATAACAGTCTGAACCCGCGCAGGAACAAGTATCAGGCCCCAACGGCTAGCGACAGCTGTGCTAATGTGAGCATAAAAATAAAGACAAATAAAAAAAAATACTGCTCTCCGAGCGAACAGCAAGACACGCTTAAGATTGACTGCTTCACTGTAAAGTGTAACGACTCAGAATAATTTGCTACTTTGCAAGGTAGAGGAAGAACGGGCGACGTGGATGAGGCTGGAATATCTGTTCTTTTAAACGCGCAGAAGTTTTACTAATGAATTCGAGCTCGAAACTACATTGACGAGAACATTTGATACGATCAGGGTGCTGTAACGTATGTTTATTGCGTATATTGTGCCGTACGAGTAAAATTCATGTAAAAAGGTCCACTCATCAGGATTTTTAGTGCGTCTGGAATAGGCGGGAAAGCTTCGTGCGCCAGAAGGCTGAATTCAAAACCACAAGCGAACAAGCGGAGAGCAAAGTATGAAATATGGTGGTGTGTGGAAAGGCATTAAAAATATTTGCTTTTTCCTGCGAATATCTGCGGCGCATTTGCTTAATCCGACGCGTCGTGCGTACAGCAACGGGACACTTATTTTCACGCCAGAGCGATGGTGACGCGTGGGGAGGCAAGTACGATCCTCGAATGAAAACATTACGGGCCTATTCAGTCGATGCGTGGCGCCGCGGCTGAATTCCGTTGACGTCAACGCGTAAACTTTGAGAGCAGGGAGGTTTTCCCCATCTCCTGGTGGAACCAGATACCGCTCAGCGACGAAAAGGCAGGCAGGCCGGCCGCCGAGCGGAGACCATTGTCTCCATTCACGCATTGTTGCGGCGGCGTTCTTCTCGAAAACATGCGTCAAACAACGGCGCTGGGAGCAGCGACACCTCAGAAAAACCGCCGCTGAATTTCCCGTTAACACGTCTCTCCCCTCTGTTCCAGCGCTCTGCGTTACCAACTTCAAAGTGTGAATTCCCCTCGACAGTAATGGCGCTTATGACGCCGAAAGTGCCCAATGAAAATGTGCGCATAGTTTTTATGAGCCGCAACGCAGCCGAACTCTCAAACAGAATATTCGGCCACTGGATGTATGTCAAGTTATTTTTATACAGAACGGGTAATCTCCAAAAGAGCAATAAACGTGCTGCGATGAGGAGCAAGAGAACGCACATTCACAATGAACTCAAACAGCCTGTATGAAAGTACGGTAGCAGATCTAGGTCAAAATCAAACATGATGTAAGGGGAAAGAACCACGAAAGAAAAACCATATACGAATACGGTATGAGTATTCTACATTCCATGTGACTACGGAGATTAGCACATCTGCATTTACAAATTTTACAGTGGTACTGGTTAACCAACTTTAATCAGTTTATTTTTGACCTTTTTGTTTTTTCTTTGCTTGTATTAATAGAATGGCTTCAATTCCGTTGTACCTAGTTTTAAATTAATAACAATTAGTCTGCCAGTTTTACAAACTAATACAACAGTGCTGCCTAGTTCTTAGGCACAATGACTCCTTTGTAGGAACATGATGAAAGACCCCCAGAATATGCTCAAGTTAATATTTATTAAAGAAAAAACACAAAAAATGGAACACAGATCAAACATAAGAGTTGACAAAGATGTTAATTGTCAATGCACAGTAAGGCGCAGTTAAACGAAGAAACATTTGTTCAATTATTTGCACAGTTTTTTGTTTTCACGTACTCTCTCTCGTTTGTAGAAGGACGATGAAGATGTGCAATTTTAAATATGAACTATTACGAGTTCAATGTATCATATGTGTGCACGTATAAGAGTACATAATAGCATATTGAACAACAATTTCAAGATTCTTTATTTATTGAAGTGAGTCTCGGAATCCGCTGCCTGCAACTACAACTGAAATGTATGCAAAGTCTGATAGCCAAGAAAAATTCAAATAACCACAGAACATTTCTAATAACGCAATCGTAATATATCCTACAAAAATGTGTTTTCATATGTTCATGTATTAAATAATATTTAGTAATAATAATAATAATACACTCCTGGAAATTGAAATACGAACACCGTGAATTCATTGTCCCAGGAAGGGGAAACTTTATTGACACATTCCTGGGGTCAGATACATCACATGATCACACTGACAGAACCACAGCCACATAGACACAGGCAACAGAGCATGCACAATGTCGGCACTAGTACAGTGTATATCCACCTTTCGCAGCAATGCAGGCTGCTATTCTCCCATGGAGACGATCGTAGAGATGCTGGATGTAGTCCTGTGGAACGGCTTGCCAAGCCATTTCCACCTGGCGCCTCAGTTGGACCAGCGTTCGTGCTGGACGTGCAGACCGCGTGAGACGACGCTTCATCCAGTCCCAAACATGCTCAATGGGGGACAGATCCGGAGATCTTGCTGGCCAGGGTAGTTGACTTACACCTTCTAGAGCACGTTGGGTGGCACGGGATACATGCGGACGTGGATTGTCCTGTTGGAACAGCAAGTTCCCTTGCCGGTCTAGGAATGGTAGAACGATGGGTTCGATGACGGTTTGGATGTACCGTGCACTATTCAGTGTCCCCTCGACGATCACCAGTGGTGTACGGCCAGTGTAGGAGATCGCTCCCCACACCATGATGCCGGGTGTTGGCCCTGTGTGCCTCGGTCGTATGCAGTCCTGATTGTGGCGCTCACCTGCACGGCGCCAAACACGCATACGACCATCATTGGCACCAAGGCAGAAGCGGCTCTCATCGCTGAAGACGACACGTCTCCATTCGTCCCTCCATTCACGCCTGTCGCGACACCACTGGAGGCGGGCTGCACGATGTTGGGGCGTGAGCGGAAGACGGCCTAACGGTGTGCGGGACCGTAGCCCAGCTTCATGGAGACGGTTGCGAATGGTCCTCGCCGATACCCCAGGAGCAACAGTGTAGCTAATTTGCTGGGAAGTGGCGGTGCGGTCCCCTATGGCACTGCGTAGGATCCTACGGTCTTGGCGTGCATCCGTGCGTCGCTGCGGTCCGGTCCCAGGTCGACGGGCACGTGCACCTTCCGCCGACCACTGGCGACAACATCGATGTACTGTGGAGACCTCACGCCCCACGTGTTGAGCAATTCGGCGGTACGTCCACCCGGCCTCCCGCATGCCCACTATACGCCCTCGCTCAAAGTCCGTCAACTGCACATACGGTTCACGTCCACGCTGTCGCGGCATGCTACCAGTGTTAAAGACTGCGATGGAGCTCCGTATGGCACGGCAAACTGGCTGACACTGACGGCGGCGGTGCACAAATGCTGCGCAGCTAGCGCCATTCGACGGCCAACACCGCGGTTCCTGGTGTGTCCGCTGTGCCGTGCGTGTGATCATTGCTTGTACAGCCCTCTCGCAGTGTCCGGAGCAAGTATGGTGGGTCTGACACACCGGTGTCAATGTGTTCTTTTTTCCATTTCCAGGAGTGTATTTTATTATTCATTTTTTTTTATTATTACAACACAACTGTCGACCTGTGTGCCTGGACTTCAAGGCACCGGTTTTAGGTAGTGTTTGTTAACTATCGCTTTAGTAAGAAATATCTATGTCATTATTATGAGTCATAAAAACTA
Source organism: Schistocerca americana (assembly GCF_021461395.2). Classification (NCBI taxonomy): domain Eukaryota; kingdom Metazoa; phylum Arthropoda; class Insecta; order Orthoptera; family Acrididae; genus Schistocerca; species Schistocerca americana. Next base: position 396,245,787 of record NC_060123.1, on the reverse strand, counting down.
ATCGTCATAAAAACTGATTTTCTGTTTGCATGAATCACGACGGGGAGAAAGTATTGCAAAAAGGCAAAAGTTGAGGAGAAATTTAGGAAAGGAATAAGAATTGGATGCAGGTTACGTGAAAATTTTCAGTAGTAAGCTGTTTTGTTCGGCGCAGCAAAGCTAGGACGGCTACGAAAGTTGATTGCATGGTTAAGCTTGGTAGCGCCTCTTTTGAAGTGAGTAGAAACCTTTTCCTCGTTATTCCCTTCCTTGAATTTTATTTGCGAAAAATTTACAGAAATTTTTCAGTGTAATACACATTGTCCGTAAAACATGAAGAATTTTGACACAACATATTGCACGTGATGACTGACGTAAAACATGCTTTGACATCAGGTATATTACAACTGCAAGTATAATAATTAGCATATGAAATTTTAAAAGTCTTGTGAAATTTCTATTTTTTGCATATTCATACAACATGTCAGAAAAATATCTGTCCATTGTTGATAGCGATAGCGAAACGCAATCAGCCAAGATGGCGTGGAATTGCGTGATCGAACAATTAAAGTTCATACACCATGCATGCCTATTGCAGAAGGTTTAAGTAGATCAGAGATGAGTGTCGCAAGAGTGACAAATGATAGCGACGCTCCACAGCAGAACAGCCTTGACGACACAATATTTACAATTGACGAGACAATGTCACGCATCTCCCAGAGCGACATGCCGCTCATGAATGAAACACTGGAGAGCGATTTCAATATGAATTTTGAAAAAATGTTACAAACACCACTTGGTCACAACACAAACTTTAATTGGGGAAGTACTGCTGACAGCAACCACAGTAGTACAACTGGAGCACTGCTATGGCAGTTACTGTCCAACATAAATGCGAAATTAATGATATGAAACACAATATGAACACCAATTTCAGCAATTTGACACAAGATATGAACATGGTAACACAGCAACAAAACATTGGTACATAAGATCTAAATGCAATGAAGCAAGAGCAAAAACAAGTATTCCAGGATTTGCAAGACACGGTCTCACAGAAATTCGATGACTTAGATAAAAAATTTTGCACTGAAATCGACGAAAAATTGAATGTTATGAAAACACAGGTAAAGCGTGAAGTACTTTCTGAACTTAACTGTAACATTACGGAGTTAAAACAAAAGGTAGACTCTTTTAATGACCATCACGACCTAGTAGAGCAACAGATAATGAAAATCACAGACGCAAACACAAACATTGACGGAAAAAAAGTCAACCACTCTCGTTAAGAAACTAAATAAAAACTATGAAAGTTTACCTCTAGCAGTAGGAGAGCTTACTTTAGAGGTAGCAACATCAGAAGTTGACTCAGCATGTGCTAAGAAGGAAAGAGACAGGATCAATGAAAATAAGAGTGATATCATTAGTCAAGCTGAAGCAATAACGCTAGATAAGGGTAATACCATTGCAGAGTGGTAACCGATTTTACGTTGTACACAGATGTAGTAGAAAAGGCTATTCAGAAAAAAGAAATGAAATCGTGAACAAGGCAAACAATAACCTACAAGCCGCGCAAGATAGGATCAGCAATCTTTTACAAGAAAATATCACCGAATCTCGAAATATGCATGTAAATAATACACAGGCTACAGTGAACAAACCACAACCTACTGGTATTTGTCACGATCCCCACAGCAGGTACCAGTGATAGTTGTAGATTGCAAAACGTAAACATACCCACAACTCCAAATCCTGAACAATCACCAGCCGGAACTACAATAACAACATAAATAAGACCGAAAATGCTACTATTTTTGCAGATGAAAGTTTGCTGAGACATCGACAGTTTCGCTATCGAAGGTAAAAGAATGAATCCCGTAGTATTTATCAGTGTTTTTCGTCAGCTGTTTCCACGCAACTGGACGGAAGCACAGAAAATCGGATTTCTCGTGGGATATAAGCAAGGTAACGTGCTCTTATGACAATTGAAGTGGCCGAACTTTGAAGCAGTCATATACAATTTGAACGAGCTTTCCTCGACAAATACTGGTATGGGGCAGTGCAAGAAAGACTCAGACGTGCGGTTTATAACGCTGCACCAGTCAATGGCAAATCGGATAGTCTACGTGGATATCTTGAAAAATACCTGAACAAGACACGATGCTGGACTAACCCAATATCACGGGTAGACGTGTTAAAAATTTTCAAAAAGTCATTTACCATCGCACATTAGAGAAAAATAAGTCACAACGCCATAGCAAGACACTGAATATTTTCTGTCAGTGCTTGAATTTATCGACTTAATCTATAAGGAAAGACCTGTATCCCACAGAGCAACAGAAAATCAGGTACAACAACAACATATTTATGTAAATCAGTCAGTAAAACGTGATTTAAACACACAGCAAGGTTGACACACACAACAGCAAAACTACATACCAAGAAGTAACGAGTACGGCAACGGTGTCACAAGGCCCTGTGCCGAACATGACTGGAAACAGTCAGCCGAAGCATAGGTCTACGTGCAGCAACAATGCCATGCCTTACGCTGTACCGTAGCCGACCTTTTGGCAGCAAAATAACTGCACAACAACTAACGACACGAAGTATCCACACAGTGAAACTAACTGAAATTCCTTTAGGTAATGAATTAAGTCACACTAAGCCGTCGGAAAACACCAACCGGTCGTAGTGAAGTCCCACGCTATTGACCTCTCAGGGAGTGGGGGCAAAGTAAAACTACAAATACGTTTCATAACGTTTGACAAACAAGGTGACATCAAGGATGATTTGTGTCAGCATGAATAAGATATAGTAGGTAAAGTCAAGGAAGAACAAGTACAAGCAGTCATTAAGGTGAAAATATTTGACACTGTCACACAGTTAATATTAAATACAGGTTCAACTGCCAACGTAATGTCAAATGTACGTTTTTGTTTTTGTGAACTGGATAAGAAAGGCAAATTCCACACATTTCCTGTTCGAAATTGCAATGTGCAAACTGCTACAGGCTGTAAGACTAAAGCATCAGGCACTTATTCCATTTCAAATTGAAAATTTCACAGTGAAGTGCAACTTCCTTATAATCCACAAACTTTTAGTTAATTGTCTTATTAGCATAGACACGTTTAGAACATACAAAACAAAGATTGACATCGGTAATGGTAAACGCCATATTTTTTTTGTAAAGGGTCAGATCTTTTCTATTGATTTAGTCAAAACACCTGGTAAAAGTAACAAAAACAAACCAGAGTCAGATGCAGTAGTACCAGTATTCCTTTCCAGCTGTATATTTCACAAACACATTTGCTGCTGAACAAGAACCAAACGCCAAGGTTAGTTATGAAATGGTTGAGCAGAGACTAAACGAATCACAGGTACTAAGTGAGATGCATCGACAAGCTTTCTAACTTGTTATTTAAGTATGCCAATGTTTTCAGAAAGGAGCCAGGAGTAATCAGAGACTATGAATATAATTTTGATGTCCATCCACATGAGACAGTTTGTGTGATTTCATATTCTATTATATGGGCAAAACAAGAGGCAGTAAGGAAAGATCAATCATATCATTATATAGGGAATTACACAACCTTCATTTTCACCCTATTGCAGTCCAATATTACCAGTAAGCAAACCAGATGGTTCTGTAAGATTAGTTCTCGATACTAGAGGTATGAATAAGATTATAGTATCAGTACGCATAAGACCAGACAACTTGGACGAACAGCTTCTAAGGTTTTACAATACAAAATATTTCAGAATACTCGATCTCAAGAAGTCCTACTGGCAAATAAAGCTCCACGAAGAAAGTCGAAAATACAGCATTTATTTGCTGTGGCCGGAATTATGAATTCCGTGTTCTACCTATTGGACTGAGCATTAGCGCAGGAGTGTTTATATCTGCATTGGACAAGGTTTTAAGGCCAGGATTGCTTAACAAAGTCACTGTTTACGTAACAACATGCTAATAGCTAGACCCACCTGTTAGAAAATATCCGGTTCATTGAACAGGTGCTGCAACGATTTGCAGGTTACGGAGAAACAGCCAATTAAAAAGAGTCTAGTTTTGGTAATGAAGAAGTGAAATTTTTAGGACATGTTCTGTCAGAACAATGTATATTACCCAATCCGAAAAAACATGATGCCATACGCAGTTGTCCAGCTCCATGGAATATAAAACAACTAAGTGTCTTTTTACGACTAGTTTCGTTTTTTCGTACGTTTGCGCCACAACAACTGATGAACAGTGATGCATTGCTCAACTTGTTACGAAAAAATAGTCTTTGGTTATAGGATGATAAGAGTCAGGAGGACTTCAATAACCTTAAGCAGGGATCAGACAAAGGAAACATTCTTAACCAGCCTGATATGTCCAGGGATTTTTGTCTATACACAGATGCCTCATCTCAAGGGCTGGTGGCATGCTTGTTCCAGATGCAAAAGGAAGAAGGTAAGGAAGTACCCAAGCTCCCCAGGTTTTGCAAGTTGCACATTATCATAAGTAGAGAGATCTTACTTTGTGTCAGAATTGGAACGTTTAGCTGTAATATGGGAATTTAAAAAGATTGAATATTTTTTTGGGGCGAGAATATCGAAGTTTATTGTGACCATCAGTCACTGTCATTTCTTTTAACATTTAAACTATTAGACCATCTATTAGCTAGGTGGTGTCCATATTTACAAGAATTCTAAAATGAATTATATTAGAGGAAGTCAAAATATTATTGCAGATGCCTTTTCTAGGCTACCACAACCTTTAGTGGAATTTGGTGAATTAACAGAGCAGGACGTGGAACTCAGAACGTTATTAATGCAAGGTACAGCACAACACTCTGATTACAATAAGTTTTGTAAGCAAATAAAAATTATACAACAGTAAGATCTCAGATGGAGAAAAGTCATGCAAAACCTTAAGCAGGATGAAGGTGGAAAGGTTTGTAAATGGTATCAGGAGTACAAGGGCGTTTTGTTTCATAGGAAACATGAAAAATCTGATCAGTGGTGTGTGTGCGTTCCTGAAGAATATATCGACGAATTTATAAGACACACTCGTCAAGTAAGGGGACATTATGAAGTGAGCAACTCCATGGCAAAAATTGCAACGCTTTGTTACTTTACAAGTTTGAGAAGACGAGTCCTACAGACTCCTTTCACGCAATACGTCAAAAGTCAGAATAGTCCAATGTGTCAAAATATACTGAGCTACAACCAATACTCACAAAAAAGCCTGTAGATATATTATCACTTGAGATAGGTAGTCTGTATCCAAGAAATAAAGGAATAGTACGATACGAAGTAGTACTATACTACATATTTTTGAAACATATCAAAACGTGTGCCATTAAACATGCAACAGCCACAAATATCAGAAAAAGAATTGCGGGAGACTATTTGAGAAGAGTACGTAAACCAAAGGTACTACTAACTGATGATGCTTCATATTTCGTTGGGCAGAAGTGTAAACAACTTATGACCTCATACGGCATAAACCACATATTAGTAAGCCTTTCTCAACCAGAAGCAAGCCCAGTAGAACGAGCCTTTAAAAAGAATTTAAACGGTTTATTAGGACATACACCCCTCACAGACACACCTGATGGGTAGAATACGTAGCTCCTTTCATGTAAGTTGTCAATAACATTCCACATTCTTCAATAGGTTTCACACCTAACGACCTGATGTTCCGGAGAAAAAAAAAAAAAGAAAATGAGTGGGAGTTGCCCATGCCATGGGCCATAGGTACCCATTACAGAAATGAAACTACAAGCCAAAATCAAACAAGCCATGGTTACACTAGATAACAGGGCCAAGTATAGAAGGAAAATTCATAACAAGACACTGAAACGTGGTTCAAATGGCTCTGAGCACTATGGGACTCAACTGCTGTGGTTATAAGTCCCCTAGAACTTAGAACTACTTAAACCTAACTAACCTAAGGACAGCACACAACACCCAGCCATCACGAGGCAGAGAAAATCCCTGACCCGCCGGGAATCGAACCCGGGAACCCGGGCGTGGGAAGCGAGAACGCTACCGCACGACCACGAGATGCGGGCCACTGAAACGTGTTACACAACTTTTAGAAAGGCAACGAGTCCTATTACGGACGCACCCTAAATCAACAATGTGTGGCAAACTGAATAAGAAGTGGCAATTACTCTATTCAGGACCATATGTAATTTCCAAAATACCATACCCTAGGACGTACAGATTGGCCTACGAGAAAAGAGGGAGAGACAAGGGTCTCCACCCTCACTGAGATATGAAAGCCTTTATAGAATGACGAAGCTTGGTAACATTTTTCTTCACAAGGTAATTGTACATAGTGGCGATAATTCTAAGTGTAATTTTTCTTGTTGTGTGTATTTTAAGATGAAGTAATGTGTATAGGCGTAGGTAATTCTTTTGATTTGTACACGTAGGCATAAAAATTAACTGTAATGAGAAGTAATACACTGCTTCATGCGAAGTGAATATGTAAACAAAATTAGCATATGGCTCTGCTGTCCGCGCTCAACAATACGCGCTGACGTCAGTAGCAGGAGAAGGGGCGTTGACCTGTGCACATGCGCAACAGCCTGGCAGAAGGTGCAACCGAAATAGGAATGCAATATATACCTAACCTAAATACAAAGTAAACTACGCAAATACATCTACTGTCTAAGAACTAAGGAACCAATTGATACATGTACACAGAGACGCAATTAAATACTAAGCTATATACATCATATATACAACCAATACCAACAAAAGGAAGCATTATGAAGAACAATACGAGACGTGTAAGCTAAGGATTAACGGCAAAATACCGTGAGAGATGTCAAATACTTTTCTTTGCACAGTAAATGACCCTAATGGGTAACAGAATAAACGAATGTCTATGAATTTAAACAAAGTATGGAAATATCTGCGAACATATGCCATAACGGAATGTATCAGTGGCCAGTGAGCTACGTAATGTAGTTAGTTTTAAGTTTTTTCTTTCAGTGGCCAGTGCATCGTCACGGCGCAGAAGAAGAGAATTACGTCGAGAGTAGCAGGTACCAAATGAAGAAACGTGCCGCCCCTAGAGTAAACAATTTAGTTATAAGGATATTTATTCATAGATGATAAGGCAGATGAAATATGGAATAGGCATCGTCACAGTGTGTCTCCGCGACAATTATCAGTGCCTATTCGCTGCAGGGTACATATAAACATCTAAGCATGAGATTCTACAAAAAACATGTTAGTTTTTATCATGTCACATGAAAGTTTGAATAATAGCGTTTCGAGGAGTTGGAGAAAGATAAGTCTACCTCGGCTAAAACAACATATTTCACACTAAGCTACGCGTGAATTGAGGTAAACAGCACTAACACGTGAAGAAAGAACATGATACTACATGGATGATTAGTTGGTACACATTATTCCAATGAAGCAGAAGTTCCTTGGAAACAACTCCATCATTGTACGAGTAACATTTGCTCATAAATCCTTCAACCAGTACATAAGTATTTCCTTTCTTCCCTCCCAAACCAGTAGGCGGGGCCAAGCGTAGTTAGGACAGCAATGCGCAATGCTTTAGACTTATTTCCAATGTTTTTTCCTCTCTTCTACCTAAGGAAGAAATGAGCTCCCATAAGTGATAAAAACCTATCTATAAAATGAAGTATAAATGTATCATATGCTTGTATTGTGTCATAATAATGCGATATGTAATTAGCTTGTACATGTGATGTGAACGAGGAGATGCTGAACTAACAAACAGACTCTAGTAACAGAATCCAGTTAATATAAATATGATGACGTTTTGAAAATTAAGAAGTTTATGTTCGCAGTATAAGCGATGGATGGAATTTCAGCCATAGGTATAAGGTATCATGTTATGTATATTGTTGTAACTTAATACTTGTAAGAATTTTCATTGGAAACCAAAATCTATATGAAGAAATGAACTTCAAAGACAAGTAATTGATACAATTTTTGGACGGCTATGTGTCTAATGTTATTCAATCTGTATATTGAGCAAGCAGTAAAGGAAACAAAAGAAAAATTCGGAGTAGGTATTAAAATTCATGGAGAAGAAGTAAAAACTTTGAGGTTCGCCGATGACATTGTAATTCTGTCAGAGACAGCAAAGGACTTGGAACAGCAGTTGAACGGAATGGACAGTGTCTTGAAAGGAGGATATAAGATGAACATCAACAAAAGCAAAACGAGAATAATGGAATGTAGTCAAATTAAATCGGGTGATGCTGAGGGAATTAGATTAGGAAATGAGACACTTAAAGTAGTAAAGGAGTTTTGCTATTTAGGGAGTAAAACGACTGATGATGGTCGAAGTAGAGAGGATATAAAATGTAGACTGGCAATGGCAAGGAAATCGTTTCTGAAGAAGAGAAATTTGTTAACATCGAGTATAGATTTAAGTGTCAGGAAGTCGTTTCTGAAAGTATTTGTATGGAGTGTAGCCATGTATGGAAGTGAAACATGGACGATAACTAGTTTGGACAAGAAGAGAATAGAAGCTTTCGAAATGTGGTGCTACAGAAGAATGCTGAAGATAAGGTGGGTAGATCACGTAACTAATGAGGAGGTACTGAATAGGATTGGGGAGAAGAGAAGTTAGTGGCACAACTTGACTAGAAGAAGGGATCGGTTGGTAGGACATGTTCTGATGCATCAAGGGATCACCAATTTAGTACTGGAGGGCAGCATGGAGGGTAAAAATCGTAGAGGGAGACCGAGAGATGAATACACTAAACAGATTCAGAAGGATGTAGGTTGCAGTAGGTACTGGGAGATGAAGAAGCTTGCACAGGATGCAGTAGCATGGAGAGCTGCATCAAACCGGTCTCAGGACTGAAGACCACAACAACAACAACAACATGTGTCTTTCAACAAGTAGGTTGTCAAGTGTGGTGACAAGAACACGCGTGTGCAACGAAATAACTTCTGGGTATCGTGGCTCACAACGCTTGACACATTGACAAGTGAACTATAGTTGTTCGAGCCAGTCCGACTCATCGACGGATGCTGTTGGTCAGGGTTCCCTCCGTTGAAAGTGTGAGAACGACGTGTAATAATGACGCCCGGGCATTAAAAATGGAGATCTTCTGCCCTAGCGTCGGATTTTGAACAATAAGCGCACACCCATAGCACCCAGAATGAAGACAAACGCCACAGCAATTCTTCGATATGTGACACTCAGGTGAAAGTGTGACACCCAACGTGAAATCAACACTAAGAAAACGAGTGCACGCAAGTGCGACGGTAGCATCTAGCATGTTGACAGTTTTCGTCTTGCACTTAGCAGCCAAATATTCTAGTGTGCCAGCGCGAATTCCGGCAGCGAGAATGAAGCATACTGAACGTTACTGTTAGAGCGCTAAATACAAATATGTAATGTACTGTCATATTATGTAAATAATATTTTAATTACTTATAGGATTCTAACGTACATAGGATAAGCTGACATATTCATTCCATTAAATAAAAAAGAAGCCGACAATAAAGAGCATTGACCCCTATCGGCAAAAAAAAAAAAAAATAATAAAACATTGTACGTCTCCATACCATTTAAACGTAGAGTGTGGGGGCAATTGTGCAGGTACACGATCAGAAACCCCAGGATATCGTAAAGTTAATATTTATTTTAAAAAAAAGTGAAACACCGATCGAACATAAGAGTTGGCAAAGATGTTAAATACGAATGCGCGGTAAGGCGCAGACAAGAAACTCTTCTGTTCCTGACGTTTCGTCCAGGACTGCGCTGGACATCCTCAGAGGCGCTCCTCTGGGAGATGAAGAAGCTTGCACAGGATAGAGTAGCATGGAGAGCTGCATCAAACCGGTCTCAGGACTGATCGGTCGGACGTCCTAGAGCGACATAAATACTGTAGGAAAGGGGGCGTGGTAAAAGTATACGTGATCATCAAAGATAATCCTTGTCAGAGATAAAACTTGGCAACGGCCTTGCCGCAGTGGATACACCGGTTCCCATGAGATGACCGAAGTTAAGCGCTGATGGGCGTGGCCAGCACTTGGATGGGTGACCATCCAGCTGCCGCGCGCTGTTCCCATTTTACGGAGTGCACTCAGCCTCGTGATGCCAATTGAGGAGCTACTCGACCGATTAGTAGCGGCTTAGGTCAAGAATACCATCATAACGACCGGGAGAGCGGTCTGCTGACCCCAGGCCCCTCCTATCTGCATCCTCCTCTGAGGATGACACGGCGGTCGGATGGTCCCGGTAGGCCACTCGTGGCCTGACGATGGAGTGCAGAGATAAAGCTTAACTGTCGATTGTCGTCTTGTCAAAGATAAAACTGTCTAGCGATTACGCAGAGCTACTGTCCCTGTGTCGCTAAGTTTCATTGTCTCCCTCTTTCCTATTAAAATTATCCTTATGCTTGTAAATTTCAATTGCTTCTTTCCATAGTCGTGGATAATAATTTGACGTTGTAGATAAAATTTCTGTTTCAGGAAACTTCACTTCGTGGTTTCCTGTCCGAAGAGCATGCTCTGCTACAGCTGATTTCTCTATTTTTCCTAGTCGGCAAAGACTTTTGTGTTCTTTTATCCGTCTGTTTATGCTCCTCTTGGTAGTTCTGTAAGTAGGCTGTGTAAGTTTTCTTTACTGGTAACGCCACGTAGCGCTCTGTATGAAAATCACTGACTGTGCTGCGTGAAGGCTGTGGTTGGTTTGCATTGTTGCAGTGATATTCGCCATTGTAGTGTTGGTCAGTTGGCTGTTAACAGCGCATAGCGTTGCGCAGTTGGAGGTGAGCCGCCAGCAGTGGTGGATGTGGGGAGTGAGATGGCGGAGTTTTGAGAGATGATGATCTGGACAGAGACAGTAAATTTGTATGACTGGATGTCATGAACTGCTATATATATTATGACTTCTGAACACTATTAAGGTAAATACATTGTTTGTGCTCTATCAAAATCTTTCATTTGCTAACTATGCCTATCAGTAGTTAGTGCCTTCAGTAGTTTGAATCTTTTATTTAGCTGGCAGTAGTTCGAGTAACGAAGGATTTTGTGAGGTAAGTGATTTGTGAAAGGTATAGGTTAATGTTAGTCAGGGCTATTATTTGTAGGGATTATTGAAAGTCAGATTGCGTTGCGCTAAAAAAATTGGGTGTCAGTTTAGTGTTGATCAGAATAGGTAAAGAGCGAAATGTCTGAGTACGTTCAGTTCTGGTTGGTTCAAATGGCTCTGAGCACTATGGGACTTAACATATATGGTCATCAGTCCCCCAGAACTTAGAACTACTTAAACCTAACTAACCTAAGGACATCACACAACACCCAGTTATCACGAGGCAGAGAAAATCCCTGACCCCGCCGGGAATCGAACCCGGGACCCCCAGCGTGGTAAGCGAGAACGCTACCGCACGACCACAAGCTGCGGACACGTTCAGTTCTGCTCAGCTTTTTGAATATCAAATAATGTAAGAGGTTTATATGCATAGTAATACATTAAGTTTTCTAAGGGACTTTTCATATACCACATGTTGATAGAGAAGTTCGTTTAACCTTCACAGATCGGAGTACTTGACTTATTCTCTTTGTTGGTCTAAAGACCGGTCTGATGTCATGTTTCTGTAAAATCTTACCGATCTTATCCGTTAATTTTCTAATGAAATGGAGAGACACTGTATTTTTCCGTCGTTGTAGTTCATCCTTGTCTTTCGGTCTTTTGTTTCTAGGTCGCAAAATTCTCTTTACCTCTTTCCCTGAGTAGCCATTTTTCACGAAAGCCTGGTTCAGATATTTTATTTCAGCGTCCAGGTTTTCCGACGTGCTTATTCGTTTGGCTCTATCGACAAGACTTTAATGACACCTCTCTTTTGTTGTGGATGATTATTGGAGTTTTTATGCAAATATCTTTCCATATGTGTTACTTTCCGAAACACTTTAGTTCCAAACATTCATCGGACTGTTTCATATGTAAAACACACAAGAAAGATATTCCATTATCATTTTCCATGGTGAACTGGATTTTTGGATTAATTTTATATAGATGATCAAAGAATTCGTCCAAAGATTTTCTGCAATGGGACCAAACTACAAATATCTCATCTACAAACTGGTACCAGCGACATGGTTTCTTATTTGCATTGTCCAGAGCCGATTGTTCGATTTTCTCCATACAAAAATTAGCGATCGTAGGACCTAATGGGTTACCCATTGCTAAAACACCAGCATGATGCTCACAAAATTCATCGTCCAACTGGAACTGAATCGAAGTAAGGCAATGTCTAAAAAACAGTCAAATTTCCTGGAAAAATATCCGTTATAAAAATCATAACTTCGTTACAAACTAATGTAGCAACTACAGGCAATACGGTGATGTCTGATACTGTTACTATCAAGTCATTGCAAAAGGAGGGAACTACGCTATAACACCTATGAAAGTACCAGATGATATTACCGCGAATAGAGAAGCAGGTATACAAAATCTCCGCAAGGAAACTGCAAATTCAATTCGAATCGAAACCACCAGGGTCTTGTATGCTTCCTCTCTTGTAGTATTTTTGTAGGTTTCAATTGAACATTTATTTGTTTTGAACGGGAACCTGACTGCTGTCGTATGTGGTAGTTCGTTCTGTCACACGAAGCAGTCGCCTCGGACTGAAAGGGCGCTCCAGCGTTGTGCAGCCAAGACAATCTGCTTGCGAAAGTGGAATAGTTGACGAAGGTTTAAATCGAAACTGATGCCAGATCTGGGTACATATGACAGGTCCGTCATACCAAGTGGAATGTGAAGTACATATTACAGGAGGATTATTCACCAGTTAATTACGGTGACAGTTTCATTTTTGCTTCTGCCAGAATCATAAAGAAAGTTCCACATCAAAAATTAAATGGATTTGCCAGACGTACAATTGAGGTGTTTTCCGATCACCAGCTATCTAGTTTGATGCAGCCAGCCGTGACTTCTTCTCCTCACCTCAGAATGGCAGTTGCGCCCTACGGCCTAAGTTACTTGTTGAATGTATTTCGGTCTCTGTCTTCCCATCCGGCTCCCTCTAACGCCTCTGAGGTATTTCCCTGAGACCTCAACTCACGTCGTGTCGTCCGACCTCTTATTATTGCCAGTGTTTTACATTTCTTTCCTCGCTGAACATTAGAAAAGAATCCTCATTTATTACCAGTCCACCTTCTTTTCAATATCCTTTCCTCGCTGAACATTAGAAAAGAATCCTCATTTATTACCAGTCCACCTTCTTTTCAATATCCTTCAAAGCACCAAATCTCAAAGACTTTCTTCTTTTCTGGTTTCCTCCTTGCTATGTTCGTCATGTGCTATTTTGCTCCCAAGGTAGCAGCTTTCCTTCTCTTCGTCTACGTCGTTGTCGCCAATTTTGGTGTTACGTTTATCAAATGGTTCAAATGGCGCTGAGCACTATGGGACTTAACTTCTGAGGTCATCAGTCCCCTAGAACTTAAAATTTCTTAAACCTAGCTAACTTAAGGACATCACACACATCCATGCCCGAGGTAGGGTTCGAACCTGCGACCGTAGCGGTCGCGCGGTTCCAGACTGAAGCGCCTAGAACTGCTCGGCCACTCAGGCTGGCTGTTAGGTTTATCACTATTCTTATTTTTGTTATTCCTCATTACATTCGTCTTTCTTCAGTTTACTCTGAACCCACATTCCGTTCTCAGCGTACCATTCCATTCAGTTAGCCGTGTAATTCTTTCTCACTTTCACTGAGGATAGCAATGTCATCAACGAATATTATCATTGACATTCTTTCACCCCAAATTTTAACCCAACTGCTGAACCTATCTTTCATTTCCTTCATTGCTGCTTCAGTGTGGAGACTGAAGCGTAGGGGGAGTACGTCTGCGTCCGTATCGTACTCGTTTTAATCCGAGCATTCCTTTTCCTTCGTCCTTATTGTTCCTCCTTGGTTCTTTTACGTATTGTACACTAACCGTTTCCCTACAGGTTGTACGTATCTTTTTGAGAATTTCAAATATTTTACACTGTGGAACGGTTTTCTCTAGGTCGACAGATCCTAAGTCTTGAATTTCTTAAGTTTCGCTCCCCTTATCAGTCCCAATTTCGAATCTCTATGCATGGTACTCTCACCTTTCTGTATGCCACTGATGGCCACATGATACACCTCCAGTTTTCTATTAAATTTCTCTGTAAAGTAGTCCTGTTAGTACCTTTGATGAATGGGTCTTTAAGCTGATTGCATGATAGTCGTCGCACTGATATGCATTTGCTAACTTTGAGAGTGTGTATATGATATTTTTGTGAAAGTCCGCTGAGATACCTCCAGTCTCATATTCTATAAGCCAATATGTATAGTCGTTTGGTTTTCCACATTCCTGAACGCTTTCAGAAATTCCGGAGGAATGTCATCTTCGACTCCGATGTCATTTCACCAAATGTGTTCCAAAGCACTTTCAAACACTGTATGTGTTAGTGGATATCCTGCGTCTTCCAAATGGACTTCCATCTCCTCTTCTATCACGTCAGTAGAGACTTTCTACCTCTCGTAGAGATGCAGGGTGGATGAACCACACTTCAGAGCCCAGTTAAATGGTGAGTTGTCAGGAAGGTGCCCGACGGTTGATCTGCGAAATGCCATTGACATTCACACATCTTATCGTAGAACAAACTGCAATAACCGTAGCAGCGCTCTGTGGCGACAACTCTCTCCTCGGAGGGCGCTGAAGGGAGGGAGTGGGAAGGGGCTGATGCAGGAGGCGAACCGCAGCCTGCTGTGCCACCAGCGGCACAGTAGTTGTGCGGTGTATATGGCGCTACTTGTTGCCAAACGGCCCCGGTTTGCGGGTCACAGCACGATGCACTAGATGGTACGACATCCGCCGTGTCCTTCTGAAGGAATACTGTTCTCACCGGGTGTCCGTCCTAGCGAGCGGAGACGTAGAGCGACAGTCTGGCTGCAAAGACAAAGGTGGTCGGGAGGCCGCACCGCATTGGTCTCGAAGAGCGGCACTCCACGATAGGAGGCTGGTGGCAGAGGGAAGCAGGTCAGCAGGTGACCCACCGTCTGGAAGATACTTAGTCCACAGCACATCACACTTAGAGAAGTTGGTCCGCAGGTAGAGGAAGCGAAGTCTCTTGGTGGCTGCTTGCGAACCATCTCGCCTCACGGACGGGCGTAGACGTATATTCTTGTGTTGTGGCTGCCAGACTGGTACCTTTGAGTAAAAGTGGGGGCTATTTCTACCGGTGCAGTGTGTACTTGTTCTGCTACTGCATCGAGTCGGGTCACGTAGACCACTCACAAGTCCGCGGCTCTAGTGTGAAGAAACTTGGTGATCAAACCAAGTAACCACCCTGACAATTCGGCAGCCGTGCTCGCTGCATCGGCAGTAACTTGTGCTCAGCCGTCCATCTTGACCCACTTCTCTGACTTGTGTCAGTCAAGGAGGGTGTCTTAAATCTACCCAGCAGCACGAAGTACTTTATTTGCGGGGCAACAAATGTGTTCTTTTACCTATCCGCTCTCTTACCTACATTTAACACCGGAATACCTCCTGCAGTCTTCAGTTTGACAGTTGCTTCTTTTTTTCACCGAAGGTTATTTTGATTATTCTGTATGCGAATCTGTGCTTCCGATGACATATTCTTTATTTATTTCTTCTGAGTTCTTCTGCTCTCATTTTGACTTAGCTGCGGTGCTCCTCCTATTTATTTCATTCCTAAGTGTCTTATATTGCTGTATCCCTGCGTTTTGCTATATTTTTGTACTTCG
Source organism: Schistocerca americana (assembly GCF_021461395.2). Classification (NCBI taxonomy): domain Eukaryota; kingdom Metazoa; phylum Arthropoda; class Insecta; order Orthoptera; family Acrididae; genus Schistocerca; species Schistocerca americana. Next base: position 396,230,074 of record NC_060123.1, on the reverse strand, counting down.
TCCTTTCTTCGATAAGTTGAAGAGTTTTTTTTTCTGCTACCAAAAGTTCCTTCGCAGCTACCTTCCGTGTATTATTTCCGTGTATTAATTGTAATGTGTCCAACACTTGTAATTACCCTTTTTAGAGATGTCCATTCTTTTCGTCGGAAATGCCTACTGTGATATTCATTATCACAGTTTCTATAGCTTGTAAGTACTTCATAGGCGCATCTCAACATTCTTCATACGTCAATATCCCACTTCTCAGAACACTGATACTTCCTGACAATTCTCTTAAATTTCGGCCAACTCTTCGTCTCTGTTAAATAGTGATCTGAATCTTTATCTGCTCCTGTTGCTGTTGGATTTCGGTGTATCTGTCACATCATTATGCAATCCAGCTGGAAAACCTGACACCAACAAACATTTGTTTACAAAACAGCACAATATTTGCAACTAATTGTATTGCAGCTAATATATTGAGTAATTCCTGTAAAAGTGAGTCGTGTTTGCTGGACGAATCTGCTACTAATTCCGAATGTGATGCAGGCAGCTTCACATATCGGTAACATTATTGTCTGTGGACGTAATGGAGTTAATGAGGCGCTTGTGTATCGCCAGTGTCACAACTAAACCAACGCTGAACATTTTTCACACTTTCCGTATTTGCTTCACGTGGAAACGGCTGCAGCTGCAGAACTATGCAATGTAGGAAACTAAATTTACATTAGAAAAGATGTAAATGGTAATTTACATGATGTAAATGATAATTTCATGACTGTAGCCAAAGATTTGAAAAAAATCATAATACATAGTGCAACTGATGTGAAATTGCCAATTTTGCTTCACTGTGTATTGTAACCTATGTATTTTTCTTTACAAACTTGTTTATTTAGTTTTGAGTAGTCTAACACGGCTCAGTATGTGTACTCATTGTCACTCGACTGATATGTACGCTATATTATATATCTCTTCTCACACTTGCCACAACATGGCGGCATTGATGTTTAGGAAGCGGATTCGGATACGCTTCTTCAGTTACAGAACATCTCAAGTAAAGAAGGGACAAAAACATTTTCTTTAACGTAGCCAATGTGAAGGGGACCCACGGTGTCAAGTGTGGTCGACTTGGGGACCAAGTTAAGAGCATAAGCCCACCGATCATTACACGCCAGATCCATCAAAGTGGTGATTGTTGGTTTAAAAACGCTATGACCTCTGTCTGCAAATAGCTACCTTCCTGTTATAGTATTCACTGCCGTCGTTCAGTAAAGGAAACAGCCGCTCTGCAAGAATTTCCAGTTTCAACAGCCGTGATAGGGATCGGCAAGGAAGAAAGGGCGATCGACATCTGCTCAGTAGATCGCATCCACTACAAGAGAATCACGCAAATGCTCCACGTAATAAATGGAAAATCTGGTTTGAAATGTGAACGTTTCCTTTATTGAACTTACCACTTACATAAAGGATTACATCATCGTTGAAGAATAGTTTGTCACAAGAACCACCCTCCAGCCATTCATGCACTGCTATGATGAACTTCGAACGTAGGGCTGGTATACAGCAGATTATTTTTTTTTTTTTTTTTTTTTTTTTTTTTTTTTTTTTTTTTTTTTTTTTTTTTTTTGCTCTGGGAGGATTACGTACTCTCGGATAGTACTCGTGGAACTGTTGATACAAGGACTGAAATTCCGCTGATAGTTACTGTCTGAAGTTACTTGCGGATAATTTCTGTAAATATCTGAGGGACTGGCGAGAGCTGCTGTCGAAAGCGTTTACACTCATAGGGTGAGAAAATCTGTGAGAGACCAGACATCTTTCTTCGCAATGGTTTTCTCTCTTATTTCTGCCTTCTCTTCGTGAAGAAGGAGATTGTAATGGAAGAGCCCTGGGCTACAGCTGCACTTTCAGTATTTTCAGAGGCCAAGAAAAGACGTACGGTGTTCGAGTTGAATTAAATAGTGGATTAGGCGGCAGGATGAATTTGGAGCATGGGAGAATCTCAAAGTAGATCTAGGAAGATCCATATCAATATCAAAATTATACGACAATAACAGCGTAGGATGCGGAAGAAATACTCCCTATAATTGAACCCAAAATTGCCAAGCAACTCCCTGCTATCTGTAAATCCATACGGGCTACAGACACATTGCTGTGACACTAAGAGTTCTAGCAGCAGGCATGTTCATCCTCTTTAACGTTTGGTACTGTAGCAATTATGATGAAATAAAATTACACCAGATTTTATCTTGATAGCCACAATCATTTTGGAGCCGAATACAGCAGATGTCTCATAAATGAAGCATATCCGGACGTACATTTATTTGAAATTTTCTACTCTTATTGACTGAAGGAACCACTCGAAACTTCTTGAAAGCTTATTCCTCCACACCAAATATAGTAAAGTAATCGATAAATGTTATGCCATAAAAATTATAGATACAGCCGTATTACTTGAAGTTATATGGCAGCTTTCCGTGTTCCAAAGTGATTCCTTTCAAGCTACTCTTGTTTATCGATGTTAATTAAACTGTGTTGTAAAAATACTTTGCAAGATTCCTTAAAATGTGGATATTCTACTATCCGGTGGTAAAAACCGTAGTCATTTCAGATAACACACTTGGTCTCTCGTCTCGGTTCCCATAAAGCCGAACATTCCTCGTACAAGCTAATCAAATGCACAACTTCGTCCTGACTCCACTTTCTGTCAGTTTTTCTCGTCACTTTTTTTGCGGACGTATCGTTGAGATTCTCTTCATCGAGCGTATCCAATGCGATAGCAGTTTCAACAGTCACGACATAATCGAGACACCTTTATAGAGAAACTACTTTCAGTCTCTGTGGAAAAGTGTATAATGATAGCCTCTCATTCATGTTACCCAGGGATTGAGTCTCCTCGGTGATATTTTTTTCGTTTATTAATTCTATATAACATTTCTATGATACATTTATAATTTCTTTGCTATGTTCCGCTGTTTAAGTCTAGAACTTCCGAAATAGGATAAGTGGTTGTGTTGCTTGTGTAGAAGGTTGACCAGACAGTTTCTTCATTCAGAAACATACCACAGCCACAAACTGTGACTCACAACACGCGGTTTTGCACGTACTTTCATTTAATGTAAGCATGAGTACGGCAAATATATTACCAAGATGTGGTAGCGGAAAAACTATGCAATACGGCACAGTTGTGGACGCAGATTGGCAGCTCAGTATTCACCGAGTACTCTAACTCTCCCTTACAAGGCAGGTATAGTCTTTCTTGTCTGAGACCTATGGCGAGGAGCCCTCGAGAGATGGAGGTTGCCGTCCACACGAGAGGTCAAAAATCGCAGAGCACGAGTATCTAAGATCTCGACCCAATGTCGGGCAGTGCCGCTGAGCTGACTCTTGGCCCTGATTGCAGGGCAAGTATTACTCGCAAAAGCTTTCTAGGGATGAAAATCTACCACCTGTGTACGTAGCTTAAGCTTATGCCATAAACTGTTAAAGCTTCATGTGATGTAAGTAATATCGTTTTAACTTCTAGGGCCGTCAAGGACTTGCAGTTATGTGGTTTGATATAAGTTATATTCAGATTTTTGCTGCCTCCTTTAGCCGATTTCTTAAGACAAATCCGAGTGGCTATCGCTTCACAACACAGCGGAAGGCCACTTCTTCGTCTCTTCCACAAACAACCCGTGTTAAAGAATATCGTGTAGCGTTTGCGAATGGAGCTGGCAGACGGAGGTCATTTCCATTTTTCAGTTGAAATTGACACAGGATTTAGGTAACGGACAAATATTGATGATGTTCAATGCTTTCTATTCACCGCTGACGAACTGTATGCAAACCCTGCCATGACTACCATCCGAAAGCAACTGAAGAAATTACAATCGATGCAGAAGAAACTTACGCGTGATAGTCTATCCATCATCTTTAGAATGTTGTAGTTTCTCTTATCTTCATGTTTATTAAGAAACTTGGAGAGGAATTCCGCCCTATGCAAGACAACTTTGTAGTTTTGTTTTGTGCTGCCGTCAGTGGCTTTATTTGTTTAGTTTCCTTCCACAAGCATTTAACCTTTCAGCACAAAATATTTACATTTCTACACTGCAACTATTATGATCTTACGTTTTCATTGACTGTGTGTGTGTCTGTTTTGGAAGCATCACCGTATAAACCCTGCGGCTGCTCAAAGCGTACATCCATGACAGGAGGTTATGTAACAAATTTCATGAAATGTGAAGTAAATACTATGAGAAATGTAGTAATATTCCAATGGCATATACTATGGCAAAGCCCTTTTTGATCATCCCTGCTGGAATCTTCATTTCCAATAACAGCGATGGAGAGACATAAGATAATTAGGTTTCTTATTACAATCGCTTTCTTCGGTTCTACTATCACGCTCCTCTGCAGCTTAATTCATTTTAGACGACATTAGTGGTTTACCGAGAAACAGCGACATTTTCTGCAGACCCCTTCCATCCACTAATATTCATCTGCTTAAAACAATCCTAACACAAATCTTGGTAATGTAGTACTTAAATTGAGTGGATATACCCGACTCTTGATTTAATCTCATTGTGTTTGCGGAAGATAGAAACTATTAGGGTACGAACAGAATCGTGCGTATGAATCTGCTGATATTTTTTAAGATATTGGTTGTGTTGATGGCGATAATTCTCCAGTGCCTTTTATAATCTTGAAATTAGTCGAGGAATTCGATGAGCAATGGTTGAGATATTCGATGATAACCGTCATCTATTTAAAAAAGTTTGCCGTCAAGTTTGAATGGCCACTTTGGTTTACTCCTGATGTATCTCTGCTTTGTTTGTGTCATTTGTCCCACTACAGCTGTGTAGCTTAAATTTATTTTGCAATAATAGCTTTAACTGCAACAAATTTACCGGCTTTATTTTCATTTCAACATCTTTCTAATGGTCTCTGCTAAAATTTTAGAGTTTCCTTGACGTTACTTCATTCGCTATCTCTCCGATAAAGGTTTATTTTATTAATCTGTTCCTAGCATCGCTTTCGGAATCCCTTTTCCTTATTTTTCAATGAACAAAAATAGCGTAATGGAAGCTGCGTCTTTCATTTAATGTTCAGAGACCCGATTTTAAAGTCCCTGTCTTGGTTAGTATTAACGCGAAGTCACCTTCTTCATGATGTCACTAGTCAAACTAGGAACATAAAGTAGTAATCTCCATTTCACATTACATTCGAGGGAGACTTCACAGGACCAAACCCACAGCCTCTTTTCTTTCGGTACTGTGTAGTTCAATGGCAACTGTGGCATAAAGGCGCACTGTCACGGGACGACATGTTTTAATTCAGGTGACTGGTGTCTAGGTCTTCAAATTCTGTACGTGCTTCCTAATAAGCTCTCTGGACTACACATTAGTCCCATCACTATATACCACATGTTTTACCTACCACACACCTTTGTATATGCATTAGCAGTAAAAGTTTCTAACTGCCCATCGGTTTCACTGAAAGAGCGCTTTATAAAATAGGATAGTAGCTTTACAAAATTAATGGTGCAGAGTCGCAGCTTGTTGAACTATACAGGGTGTTCAAAAAAGTGTCGAATACTTTGAGAGGTGGTAGTACTCATCGAAATAAGTCCAATGAAAAGGGCTGGAAATGCACACCTTCTGCGATGAACTTGTGTTTACAGGAGGTGTTCAACGTGGTGTTCATTCATGGCAATTCACTCCTCTGCCCTGCGGCATGAGGAATGACGCACCCTTTGAAGTATAACCTGTTGTTATTGTACCTGCAGGCACGCATTGAAGTCGCGACCCTGTAGTATCCGCACATTGTCGACTGGCGTAGTGTTGACCATTTCCTTCAAGTGTCCCTATAACCAAATGTCTAAGGGCTTGAGGTGTGGGGAACGAGCAGGCTAAGGTGTGGGGTCCCCAGACCAAACCAGCGGTCTAGAAATGTCTGCGTCAGATGTAAGTGTGCTAGTGCACCATCATGCATGAACCACATTTGTATTCATTGATGCTATGGCACAGTCTCTAACAAGTTAGGCAATACATTAATGAGAAAGTCCAGATAATGCACCCCAGTTAACCTTTGTGGTAGCGTGTTAATCGATCACCAAGTTCGCGTCCATACGTCGATTAAGAATCGGTGTTGATAATGCCTTCTTTTCCGAATTTCTTGGGAACATACCTCTGCCCATATATGCTGGTTGTGTAGATTCACACCACGATCTCTTATCAACCCTCCCTCATTGGTAAATAAAATCTTGGATGTGAACAGTGGATCTGAGGCACACTTCAGCAACAGCCAGTGACAGAAACACCGTCTGCCACGACGATCCTGTGGTCTTAGCGCTTCAACGCGCTGTTGATGATTGCAATTGTTCATGATGTACGCTCCCAGATATGAGAATGAGACACGCCTTCTGTTGCTGGTAATCATCGCACACTCGTTCCAGAGTTGTCTTCCACCGAAATTAACACAGCTCCCCCATGTCAAGCGCGCGAACTGTGTGGGGCTTTCACTGTCCGTCTACCAAAGTGCAAGCGTACTTGCACCCTCAGATATTTTAGAAGTGTGCTGAACAGCTTATTAAAGGGCACTCTGCCCTGTGGATATTTTTCAGCGTAGAGTGCATGAGCTCACAGGCTACGTCCATTTGCTAAACCATAGCAGAATATACATCCCCAATTTACTTGTCGGATAGTAGGCTTCCATTACTAACAAGTGGTGGCGGAGAGAAAATGTAAATGTACGAATTAACAGTTCAAAAACAGTAAACATAAGTGAATCCACGTTCGGAAGAAGTTAAAACACCTTGATACTTATCCGAGATTGACAGTGCTGTGAAATAAGGCACACAAACACAAAGAAGCCTAACGTAGCCTACAACACGACTCAAAGCATGCAACTGACTGCAAACCACTTAATGGTAGATAAAGTCAGACATCACAATACCCTGCTGACACGTTTGATGCAGCCCCAGTGTAACAACTATGCCCACAATCAAGCGTCGGTTAGCCCTTCGCATAAACACGTGTTTACCTCGGAAAGTATGCGTTTCCGATCCCATGATGAATTCTACCGTCTCTCGAAGTATTCGGAACTTGTTTTTGAAGGCCAGGTATAATAATAACTACTTACCAAGTACCTTATGTCAATTTTTTTTGAAAATAAATTGGAAATGTTTTTAAAATCTCTACCGCTTACCGCCCACCATGAAAGTTGGAACGCACACTAGTGGCCGGTAGGGACCAAGTTTGATTTCCTCTGCTATAGATGGTGTCCAATCAGACCAATATACACTCCTGGAAATTGAAATAAGAACATCGTGAATTCATTGTCCCAGGAAGGGGACACTTTATTGACATATTCCTGGGGTCAGATACATCACATGATCACACTGACAGAACCACAGGCACATAGACACAGGCAACAGAGCATGCACAATGTCGGCACTAGTACAGTGTATATCCACCTTTCGCAGCAATGCAGGCTGCTATTCTCCCATGGAGACGATCGTAGAGATGCTGGATGTAGTCCTGTGGAACGGCTTGCCATGCCATTTCCACCTGGCGCCTCAGTTGGACCAGCGTTCGTGCTGGACGTGCAGACCGCGTGAGACGACGCTTCATCCAGTCCCAAACATGCTCAATGGGGGACAGATCCGGAGATCTTGCTGGCCAGGGTAGTTGACTTACACCTTCTAGAGCACGTTGGGTGGCACGGGATACATGCGGACGTGCATTGTCCTGTTGGAACAGCAAGTTCCCTTGCCGGTCTAGGAATGGTAGAACGATGGGTTCGATGACGGTTTAGATGTACCGTGCACTATTCAGTGTCCCCTCGACGATCACCAGTGGTGTACGGCCAGTGTAGGAGATCGCTCCCCACACCATGATGCCGGGTGTTGGCCCTGTGTTCCTCGGTCGTATGCAGTCCTGATTGTGGCGCTCACCTGCACGGCGCCAAACACGCATACGACCATCATTGGCACCAAGGCAGAAGCGACTCTCATCGCTGAAGACGACACGCCTCCATTCGTCCCTCCATTCACGCCTGTCGCGACACCACTGGAGGCGGGCTGCACGATGTTGGGGCGTGAGCGGAAGACGGCCTAACGGTGTGCGGGACCGTAGCCCAGCTTCATGGAGACGGTTGCGAATGGTCCTCGCCGATACCCCAGGAGCAACAGTGTCCCTAATTTGCTGGGAAGTGGCGGTGCGGTCCCCTACGGCACTGCGTAGGATCCTACGGTCTTGGCGTGCATCCGTGCGTCGCTGCGGTCCGGTCCCAGGTCGACGGGCACGTGCACCTTCCGCCGACCACTGGCGACAACATCGATGTACTGTGGAGACCTCACGCCCCACGTGTTGAGCAATTCGGCGGTACGTCCACCCGGCCTCCCGCATGCCCACTATACGCCCTCGCTCAAAGTCCGTCAACTGCACATACGGTTCACGTCCACGCTGTCGCGGCATGCTACCAGTGTTAAAGACTGCGATGGAGCTCCGTATGCCACGGCAAACTGGCTGACACTGACGGCGGCGGTGCACAAATGCTGCGCAGCTAGCGCCATTCGACGGCCAACACCGCGGTTCCTGGTGTGTCCGCTGTGCCGTGCGTGTGATCATTGCTTGTACAGCCCTCTCGCAGTGTCCGGAGCAAGTATGGTGGGTCTGACACACCGGTGTCAATGTGTTCTTTTTTCCATTTCCAGGAGTGTAGAATATTTCGTCAAAGACGTCCCACTACGCAAACATGTGTCAGCTGGCTGAAAGAATTGTACACATTGTAACGAGATACCATAATACACCAACTTGTTCGTCGATTTTCAGTAGTATAGCTGCTGCTGCCCATACTTAACTCTAATGTAAGCTGGCAACAGTATAATACCCTGTTTCAGAAAACTTAAGGATGTCATAACATAATTGTTAGCTAACAGGTGGAAATGAATGGACGAGCGAACCCATGTTATCAGAGATTTCCCAGTTGCACACACAAAGCTGAACGTCACATAGCGTCAAATGGGGGAGGCCCGCAACACGAGGCAGTTGAAGGAACGGGAAAAGACAGTGTATGTCAATGAAGGAGCTGTCACGTGTGTTGTGGTAGTGTTCAATACTTCGCACTGAAAACTGGATGTAGTATGACGACCATAGCCCAGTAGGCATCTTTGCCCGAAAAAGAGGAGACGTAACCGACAACGGTCAACTACAGCGGCAGACGACCGCCACACTGTGCAGCTAACGAAAAGCGCACTTCCAACGACGTTTAACAGGATTGCAAGGCATTCTCGCATTGCAATGTGGTACGTGACACTACGCGTTTGGTTTCTTTACCAACCGATCAGTACGTATTTTTCGGCACTGTTTGAGACCCTGCGAAGAACATAGAGTCTCGGATGAAAGTAGATACAATCTGAATAATGAATCTGAGAATATCCACACATGGCGAGAGGTGACAACATGTAATACACCCAGGAACATTGTAGAACATAGTCGGTTTGGTGGTCCAAATGCTATAGTGTGGGGTGGGATAATGTTGCTCGACGTTAGTGGCCACCAAATCATTGAAAAGGAACTCTCACCAGTGAACTTCATTGTGACACCATACACCTTCCCATGTACGCCTTATAAGGAGTGTAAAGTGCATTCGGTCTTGACGTCTTTTCTATGATCGACAGCGCGTGACAGCATCGAACAGCTCTGTTGGAGGAACTCTGAGTACAGTAGGATATTCGGAGAAAGGACTATCCGTTTCCCCGACTCAAACCTCATAGAGCACGTGTGGGATGCATTGGAGAGACGCCGGCCGAAGTGGCCGTGCGGTTAAAGGCGGTGCAGTCTGGAACCGCAAGACCGCTACGGTCGCAGGTTCGAATCCTGCCTCGGGCATGGATGCTTGTGATGTCCTTAGGTTAGTTAGGTTTAACTAGTTCTAAGTTCTAGGGGACTAATGACCCCAGCAGTTGAGTTCCATAGTGCTCAGAGCCATTTGAACCATTTGAACCATTGGAGAGACTTATTGCAGCACGTTCACGTGCAGCAACGACCATCCTGCAGTTGTCAACTGCTCTGGTGGAGAACGTGAACGCCGTACGACAAGAATTCCTTACCAACCTCGGGGCCAGCATAGGAGCACGCTGGCGGGCCTGCATTGCTGTCGCTGGCAATCACCCTACTAAGAAACGTGTCACGCCTTTTGCAACATCGTGGGGACAATCGTAAAATGCGTTGAATTCAGTGTCATTGTAGTTTTCTGAATAAAAATGTCATTTCCGCTCGTCTCCTTGCGTATTTTCTTTCGTCATCTTCTGTACTACACTGTAGCAGTTCTTTCTATGAGTGGTCCCACTTTTTTCAACCTATGTCGCTTGCAATGACACATCATGCGAAAGTTACTTCCGTCCTTAAGTTTTCACACTAATGAGTTTAGTGGCTGACATGTGTTTTTAATATTCGTTGTGAGATGGCTATTAATAACGAGCATAACCGCAGAGAACGTTGGCCTCAAAATTCCGATTCTGCCTTCGGTAAGGTTGCTCTTTTGGACAGATTTTCAAGTCCCACAACCTCACACCGTGTAAAGTGGACAATATCGTTTCCTGTCAGAAATTGTTTTGCACTCCATTCTACAGTCTCCGGAAAATACCGAGTAAATTGGACGGTCACACAGCCGGGGCGCCCGTTGTTGATATAAATTGGACGCCGAAGTGGCCGGGTGTGCCGGCGGCAGAGAATTGCGTCTCTTTCTGGCGCCGCCTCTGTGAAATCGGGGGCCGGAATCGCGGCCAGACGCTCGAATAAAGAGAGCGCGGCCTGTAGCGGCCTTAATTTCTGCTAACAGTGCGCGGCCTGCATTTGCATTGAGGGGGTCGCGGGCGGCCTAATCTCCAGGCGCCGCCTCTGCCGTGTCGCGCTAATCCCGGAGCGGACAAATATACAGGGCAGACTCAGGCTAACAACACACACACCGCCGCTCTCGAGTGTGCCGCCGGCCGGGTCACGCCGGCGGAAGAGCAGGCGTAATTAAGCGACGCTCTGCCGTGCGCCAAAGGCAGCCGCACTTTTGTGCGCACGGGGCTCGCTTTGCTGAGCACCTAAGCGCCGCTCTAATCGCGGATACCAGCCCCTAGGGCCACGTATTTTGGGACCACGTGGCATTTTAGTAGGTCCTCATCAATGGTTACTTCATACACATTCCAAGTAATTAATTTCGATGAGAACCGGTGGATATATTAAACCTACCGACAGCATTCTGTAAGCGCCGTATGCGCTTACACATGAGCCCAGTTAGCGGTTTCCTAACCCTGCTGGTACGACAGTAAACAGTTCCTGGCACGTGAGCTCCAATCCTTATTTATATGTATTATTGAAGTGTATGTATGTTCTACATATCCTCCTAAACCACTGGATCAGTTTCAGCTGAACTTGGTGCACCTGTCACCTAGTGTCTGGAAAGATCCTCTCAATGGTGAGAGAGAGGGTGAAAAAGCATCGAAGGTTTAATTTCATAAGACTGCCGAGATTTACATTCCATGGAGCCATGATTATAGTCCTTATGTTCTGAAGATATATTTGAGACTGAGAGCTCTTAGTGATTTGCGAAAACCTTTAACAAAATTTAAAAACATTTTTAAATTCATTACCGGGTTTTGGGCAATACCCATATAGCCAGCCTCAGACAATAAAAAGCAATAACTATCTGTTACATTAATTTGAACTGAACTTAAGTAAACGATCTAAGTAAATTAACATATTTATTATATTATAATTTCAAAAAACTCTTTTTCCATATTGTTATTTGACGCTCCGTTGTAAAATGATATAGGACCTTACAGATCTTCTGTTGCTATGCGCCGACCGGGGAGGCCGTGCGGTTCTAGGTGCTTCAGTCTGTAGCCGCGCGACCGCTACGGTCGCAGGTTCAAATCCTGCCTCGGGCATGGATGTGTGTGATGTCCTTAGGTTAGTTAGGTTTAAGTAGTTCTAAGTTCTAGGGGACTGATGACCTCAGATGTTAAGTCTCATATTGCTCAAAGCCATCTTGTTGCTAGGCACTGCATTTCCAGAGTTTATCAGGTGTTGTAATAATTTCGTATTCTCTTGAAATCATCTGCGTCAGCCGAAAGAAATGTGAATAAAAATTTCCTCGCTGCCGCATTAACATGAAGAAGATGTGAACATGCTGAGGCGGTATACAGATTTCCGGAATCACCCAAGAACGAAGCGGAGTCATGACATTAGCACTAAAAAGTTTGTGTTGTATCCCCAGTGTTGGTGCCAAGAACGTAAAGGCACCATTGTGGCTTAGTGTCTCCCTTTAATTTCGTAATACTGTCGAGATTTTCATTCCATCGAGCCATGATTATAGTCCTTATGTTCTGAAGAATGTCGTCGGATGGCACTTTATCATATTTAAGTGAAGTACACATAGGCAAGAGTATATACTTTTGCTTTTTCTTTTCTTCTTCTGTGCATTTCCACGCACAACACGATGGTCGTCTTATTTACTCGACAAAGTGCATGTACCACTTCTCTTAACGGTTACGGGACATTCTCTCGCCGACGTCCCACATTATGAATGGAAAAAGTTTATCGCTTACTACATTTTTGCTGTTCTCGCAGTAAAACTGCGTATCGGACAGACGATTTTAATATAATACTACTCTGATACTAGCTCTATTCGCAACACACGTATCCACCTATACCGCTGGGTGTACCTGTAAAATCATATCACTGTACGACACATAAATTGATGAGTCAAAATGTTATGACCACCTAACTGATGGTATGCCTGTCTTTCGAACGAAATACGCCTATGATTTGGCATATGAGAGATTAGACACTTTCTTGGTAGGTTTATGAAGGTAAATGACATTAGATATCTTGGCACAGTTTATGTAATTCGCGTAAATGATGGGCCATTGGATGCTACGGTCCATCATTTATCCTCCTTTATAGAGCAGACGAGCCTCCGAATTCCACGTTCTGCGAAGAGTCGTAGATGAACACCCACTTAGCTCCTAGTGGTAGTTTCACTGTCCTTCTAACTGTTTCTGTAGATACTCACGACAGAATCCCGTGAAAATTCATCCAGCTTCGCTGTGTCGAGATACTCGTTCACAGGCCCTGCGTAATGACGATCTGCACTTTGTCAGAGTCCTTTATCTCAATGGATTTTCCCATTCGTAGCCCATATCTTCGCTAGGTTGATACACCGTCCATGTCTGCTCCGTTTGCATACTTTCGTTACCACGTCAAGTGCCCACAACGCCGAAGGCCGCATCCAACGATCCAGTGGGCACTGATGTTCTGACTCGTCAGTGTAGATCAGGAGATATGATTTAATAAATCACTGAGAAGCGTGAAAAAAAATTGAAGGGCGAAATTCGCTACAAATACAGGTGAAAGTGTTGTGGCGTAACAAGACAGCTACGCCACACTGAAGTAGCCGAAAGGCACGCGTAATTTCACGTTGGCTAAAGAGAGGTCTGAAACAGGATACGTAATGAATGGTAGCAAGATAAGTACGTAGCTGCTTTAATACTTAACTTTTAATCCTTCATGTGAATACAGCATTCCTTGATGATACAAGTGAGACTATATCTTAAAATGGTTAATGGCGCCTTGCTAGGTCGTAGCCATTGACTTAGCTGAAGGCTATTCTAACTGTCTCTCGGCAAATGAGAGAAAGGCTTCGTCAGTGTAGTCGCTAGCAAAGTCGTCGTACAACTGGGGCGAGTGCTAGTCCGTATCTCGAGACCTGCCTTGTGGTGGCGCTCGGTCTGCGATCACACAGTGGCGACACGCGGGTCCGACATGTACTAAATGGACCGCGGCCGATTTAAGCTACCACCTAGCAAGTGTGGTGTCTGGCGGTGACACCACAGAAAGATCTGTACCAGTATGTGAGATACATAATAAATGTATGTGAAATATAAGTGGCTCCTGGATACGTTTGAACCAATTCCTTTTTAGTCGTCTGTCTACTGACTGGTCTGATGGGACACTTCACGAATTCCTTTCCTGTGCCAACCTTTCCATTTCAGAGTACCACTGGTGGCACTTGCAAAGTACGTGCTCTGTTATTTCGTGGATGTATCCAATCTCAGTCTTCCTCTACAGTTTCTTTTACCAACAGATGTCCTGTCATCCTGTAACTTCATCTTGCCAGTGTTCTCCGTATATTCTTTTCCGAATCTGCACAGTGCCTCCTCATTCCTTAACTTATCAGCCCACCTAATTTTCAACATTATTCTGAAGCATCATATCTCAAATGCTTCAGCCCTCTCCTTATTAACGTTCCCCACGGTCCACGTTTCACTAACATAAAATGTTGCGCTCCAAACGTACATTCTCAGAAATCTCTTCCTTATATTAAGGCCTATGTTTGATACTGGTAGACTTCTCTTGGCCAGGAATGCCCTTTTTGCCAGTGCTAGTCTGGTTTTGATGTCCTCCTTGCTCCGTTCGTTATTGCTTATTTGCTGCTCAGGTAGCAGAATTCCTTAACTTTATCTGCTTTCTGACCATCAATCCTGATGTTAACTTTCTCGCTGTTCTCACTTCTGATACTTCTCATTGCTTACAACTTTCTTAGATTTACTCTGAATCGATGTTCTCTACTCTTTATAATGTTCATTCCATCCAGCACCAATTCTTCTTCGCTTTTACTGAGGATGACAATGTCATCAGCGAATCTTCTCATTCAGGACCCTTCACAATGAATTTTAATTTCACTCTTGAACCTTTCTTTTATTCCATTATTCCTACTTTGATGTATAAGTTGAACAGTAGGGCTGAAAGACTACATTCCTGTCATACATCCTTTTTATACCGAGCTCTTCGTTCTTGTCCTTCCATTCTTACTATTCCGTTTTGGCTCGTGTTAACCGTTCTTCCCCTACAACCACATTACAGTCCTACAAGGCTAGTAGATTTTCATGTCTCTTTACGTGCTAAATTACCCTTTCAAAATCCGCATATAATTTCTCTATCTCTTCATCTTCACCTTGAAATGTCGGTATGTCATACCTGTAACTTACCCATGTTTCCCTCAGAATGTCGACTATCCTGCACCGTTTTACATTGTCGAACGCTTTTTCCAGGTCAACAAACCGTACGGAAATGTCTTTTTTTTAGTATTGTTTCCTTTATCAACCGCCAGTCAAAATTGCCTTCTGATACCTATACCTTTCCTATAGCCAAACTGATCGTCATCCGACACATCCTCACTTTTCCTTTCCATTCTTCTGTATAGCAGTCTTGTCAGCAATTTGGATGCATAATCTGTTAAGCTGACTACACTATAATTCTCGCATTTGTCTCTTGTAGTATCAAGAATTGAGTGGGTGACACTTCTCCAAAAGTCAGAAGGTGTATCGCCAGACTCATACGTTCTATACACCAACTTGAATAGTCGTTTTGTTGCCTCTTCCCCCAATTCTGGTTGAATGTTATCTCTCCCTTCTATCTTGTTTGATCTTACGTCTTCCAAAGCACTCTTAAGTTCAGGTTCTAATACTGGATACCCTATCCCTTTTATACCGAGTCCTGTTTCTTCTTACATCACATCAGACATATTTTCCCCGTGATAGAGACTTTCAATCTTCTCTTTCTACTTACCTGCTCTCTTCTCTCCATTAACGGTAGAATTCCCATAGCACTTCTGATGTTACCACCCTTGGTTTTAATTTCACCAGGGGTTGCTTTGACTTTTCTATATGATTTTGTCATTCCTTTTGACAATAATTTCTTTTTGGATTTCTTCATGTGTTTCATGCAACCATTTTGTATTAACTTCCCTGCAATTCCTAATTATTACATTGCTCAGCGACTTGTGTTCCTGTATTCCTGAATTTCTCAGAACAGTTTTGTATTTCCTTCTTTCATCTATCAACTGGTGTAAATCTTCTGTTACCCCTGGTTTCTTCGCAGTTACTTCTTCAAACCTATGCTTTTCTTTCATACTTCTCTGACTGCCCTTTTTACAGATATCTATCCCTTTTCATTTGAACTTCTTACTGAGCTATTCCTTATTGCTGCATCTACAACCGTAGAGAATTTCGAGCGTATCTCTGAGTTCCTTAGTATTTCCGTATCCAACTTTTTTGCGTATTGATTCTTCTTGAATAATCCCTTAAACGTCAGCCTACTCTTCATCACTACTACATTATGATCTGTGCCTATATCTGCTCCTGAGTACGCCTTACAAATCAGTATCTGAGTTATGGTTCTGTGTTTGAACATTATGTAATCTAACTGAAATCTTCCAGTGTTTTCCGGGATTTTCCAAGTACATCTCCTTCTCTTGTGTCTCGTGAACAGAGCATTCGCTATTACTATCTGTAACTTATTCGAAAAGTCGATAAGTCTTTCTCTTCTCTCATTGCTAGTAGGCCTACCAAGCCCATATTCTCCCATATCCCATTCTTCTTCCTACACAACCGCATCAGAGTCCTTCATGGCTATTAGATTTTTCCTGAACTATCAATGTCTGTGTTGGTTTGCTGTCGACTCTCATGAGAACAACCATATCACCGATTGGCTGTTCACAGAAACTGACTGCCTGCCCTGCCTTCCTGTTCATAACGAATCATAATGATGTTGTACCATTCTATGCTGTTGTTGATATTATCCTATAAGCATCTTATCACAAATCCTCGTTTTCATTCAATTTCACTTCACTAACCCCCATTGAATCGAGATTGAGTCTTCCATTCTTCTTTCCAAATTTTCTAGCTTCCCTACCATGTTCAAACCTTTGACATTCCACGCCTCAACTCGCAGAACGTTATCGTTTCTTTGGTTAATTCATCTTTTTCTCGTGGTCACCTCCCACTCAGCTGTCCGCTCTCAGATTTGCGAATGGGAACTATTCCGGAATCTCTTGTCAATGTAGAGATATTCATGACACCGTTTCAATTACAGACTACACGTCTTACATGTACGGAAGGAAATACTGTAGGCATAACAACCAGCAGTCTCCTAATGGGGTTGGGGTGATAATGTGGAGACAGCAGGGGGGTGAGGAGATGGACTGTTTGGGGGAAGGATGTAATGGACACAATTATTTCAACGAGGAGATGGACAAAGTGAAGTGGGATGAGGGATGAATAGAGGGAGAAGGAAATAGGGGGGAGGGGGCAGTGGGATGGACAGAGGGGGAGAGGTGCATACGGACAGAGACGAGAGGAGAAGGTGGAATGAGATAGGGAGAGAAGCAGATGGAATGAAAGAGGGGGGGGGGGGTAGCAGATGGACTGAGAAAGGTGCAGGTGTGGGGTTCGAGGAGGTGGACAGAGAGCGGGGGATTGACAGAAGGAGGAGGAGGAAGAGATGGACAGAAATGGGAATTATTGATATTCAGGTGGTTGGGAATAACTGTGTGGGCCGCTCAGTTTCGAGAGTGTGACAGGTGCGAATCAAAGAGGGGTGCAGGGGTGGGGGGGAAATATCTTGGGGTTCATGAACATCCCACCCAAAATAAGACCCTGGTAGATGCATCTTTATATTTACATACATTAGTTTTCAAATTTCACTGCTACCTTTCAGAGACTAAAGGTGAGGAGAAGTTTCTCGAGAACGGCGAAGATTCCTAGCAATTAGAACTACGTTCAACACAGGATCCTTTTCAGTTGCCAGAGATTGGACCTAATTATACGGATGGAATTTCGCCCACAGCAAGGTACAGACAGACCTTCACAGGCCGTCAACCAATCCGACAAGATTCATGAGTCTACATGTGGAACTACAGGAAGGAATGGATGACAAGGAAAGGCCCTCCTCCAAGAAAATAAGCGAAATGTTGATTTCCCAACTGCAGATTGGTACTACTGAAATAGAAGGCATTTGTCCCATTTGCACACTCGCATAGGAATAGTCTGTAGTACAGTGCCCATAATCGTAGAGCTTACTGAAGTACTAATAATGATGAGTGCAAATATACAAGGGACTTCAAAACCTAGCTTGGAAGTTGCACGTGTTGCCCGACGCTACAAGGAGAGGGCACCCACTCTTCATCGCCGATTTCGTCCATACTTAAGGTGTGTTCATTGTTTGGTAGGAAATGGAAGTGACAGAAGTGGAAGTTCTGGATGGTCAAGCGTTTGAAAAGAATTGCATTTTTGGCTTGGATCGGTCACTGCATGAGCCACTACTACTAGCGTAGCTCCAAGGCAGCACATAGCGTTGCGGAAGAGTGTAGAATGATAATCCGAAAGGTCGTGGGAACGAGACCGTACGCGGAAATTTTCCCTTTTAGTTACAGTTTTTGCGCTACGTATTCCGCAAATAAACGTAAACGGTGCTTAATATAGTATGTTTGATGTGATGTAACCCCATGCAGAACTCTTAGAACGTTATCGTTTCGTTAGTTAGTTCGTCTGCCCTACCTTTCTATTCATAACGAATCATATTCCCGTTACACCATTCTCCACTGCTGTTGATATTATCCTGTAAGCATCTGATCAGAAACCCTTGCCTTCATTCCATTTCGTTTCACTAACCCCCGCTATACATAGACTGAGTCTTTGCGTTCCTCTTTTAAAATTTTCTAGCTTCCCTACCATGTTAAAACTTTTGACATTCCACGTCCCAACTCATAGAACGTTATCGTTGCTTTGGTTATTTCATTTCTTTCTCATGGTCACCTCCCCCTCGACAGTCTGCTCTCAGAGTTGCGAATGTGGAACTTTTCGGAATCTCTTGCCAATCTAGAGATATTGACGACATTGTTTCACTTACATGCCACTTGAGGGAAGAACAAACAAATCTTCAATATACAACGAAATTTTTGAAGAGGAAGAAGGTTTAACATCGTGCTCTCCTCTACTGCAACACTGCCGTGACCAGTTTTGTCGCCAGCTACAGATGTTGATTAAAAAGTATAAAACTGTACTTATCTCTTCGAAAGACAAGAATAAGTTACTTCTTGTGAACACATAATCACAATAAATTCAAATATATATCATCAGTAATCCTCACTACAATTTGGCTAAATGATGAGCTGCTTGTGTTTAGCTGCCAAACTGTGCAGTGAGAAAGAACCTTTCATGAATGTAAACCAAGTTCGTTTTTGTATGGAAACTTTAAGGCAATAAAGAAATTGAAAATGAGGCGTTTAGAACGTGTGCTACATGCCGACAGAATTACTGCTTCCCCGACATTTACGATGAGAATTACCCCAGCATAGGTAAATGCTCAACAATCAAAAAATTAAAACGTCTAACTTTATATAAGAACTTCTCTTTTTATGGTTAAATCCTGGAAGTTTATTTGTCATAGGAAATTTGTTTCACCTTTCCTTTTATGATAACATTAATAAACACAATATACTGTGCATTATTTCGGTTTATTTGCAGTTTAAGAAACATAGAAACTGAAACTAAGAATATTCAGCATAAGGATTCGATCTCACGACCTTCAGATTACCGTTCTGTGTTCTATCCTTTACACCAAATGCTACCTGAAAACGTCCGTAGCATAAGTGATTCATGCGCCGTCCGATTTGCATAAAAAAAGCTATTTTTTCTAAACGCTTGCCCATCTGGATTTGCCAATTTTGTCACTTTCATCGCTATCTAAGCCCTGCATAAACTATAAATATTGACGAGATTGGTGACGACGAATAGGCCCTGTCTCGGTGTAAGAGCGTTGCGCACAAGAATGCCTTATTGTCAGGAGAGAGTACATATTCTGAACTTCCTGCACACACAGCTCTATGACGGTACGGTAAAGTGGGCGAGTGGAGTGATGCTGCTACGGGAAACATACTGTAGATTTGAAATATTTGGGACACTCCGACTTTTGTAGGCAAAAGACTCAGTTTCATACAAATACGTCTTGGTAATCTGGAAATATGTGGACCAAATGCTGTTTCACTTCTAGCAGTAGTGAATTGTTGCCAGCAGTTTTACTAAAGCCGTACGGGCGCGGTTAAAGCTGATCGGGAATGAAGGTCATTGACACCGACCACCGACGATAAAGTGGAACTTGTTCGAGCAATCGTAGATTTTACAACGATGATGACGTCCACACAACGGTTCTCAAATGGCTTCTTGACCAAGGAGCGGATTCCTATCTTCGAGGAATCTAAAAAATGGTACTGAGTACTATGGGACTTAACATCTGTGGTCATCAGTCCCCTAGAACTTAAACCTAACTAACCTAAGGACATCACACACATCCATGCCCGAGGCAGGATTCGAACCTGCGACCGTAGCAGTCGCGCGGTTCCGGACTGCGCGCCTAGATCGAGGAATCTAACAATTGCTACAATTTTCCCACCGTTGTTTGCAGAGACCTGGTGGTCACGTTGAAATGTGGTATTATATATCTGTGGCACTTTGAAACATACTACTTTCAAAAATAAGTTATTCATCCTTACATAATAGTGTATAGCTCATCATTCAGAGGCTCCCTTGTAGTTATCAAATTTTCGGAAGAATAGCTTTCAATCGCCGTTTTTTTTTTTTTTTTTAAATTACAGTTTCATGGGCATTTTGCTAAAGCGATGTACTAACAACTGATGTAAAACAGTTATTACTATTATTAATATTACAACAATAGGCACAACAAATAAACTCGCGTCTAGGACTGTATGAGACATCGGCTCATAATTCGTGGTGATTATAGTAAAGTGGTTTTTTCTAGGTGGCAGATCGATATTCTTCATTGTAAATCACTTTCAAGTGCCGACTAACATCTATTGGCACTGATCCAGTGTGTTGACAACAAATGAGTCCATTTTCACTGATTTACGACATAGCTATTTTGTGCTATTTCCAAATCTTAGTATGTGCCAAGTTTTTCAAATTGTTTCTCGACGACTGTAGTATCACCTGGGATAATAATGTTAAATATACTCACTTTCTTTTCTTCACAAGTAAAATGTCATATGTTCTGTGTTTCACCATTCGATATGACAGAAATCCAACAGAAGTTTCACATTTTCTTATGATTGTTTTTGTTATTACTATCGTTATTACTATTATCATCATTCAATTTCGGATAATGCACGACCATATGAAACACCTGATTCGTGACATGCCATTCTTTTTCCTTTTTTGTTTTATGTTGCTCTTATAATTCTGAAACATTTAATATATGTTATTGTTAATATTATTAAAAAGGTGGACACAAGTGTGTAAGGGCGGTGGGGTCGGGGGGGGGGGGGGGGGGGGTGCGGTGGAGTGGTAGGTTCGAGAGACTGTAACAAATGTTTACTCTTACCCCAGAGAACCGATATTGGGTCTTCTCTATCTCTTCTATCAACCCTATCTGGTACGAATCCCACACCGGTGAACAGTATTCAAACTCATGGCGAAAAAGTGAACTGTAAGCTACTACTTGTGTTTTCGGACTGAATCTCTTTAGGATTCTTTCAGTGAATCTCAGTCTGGCATCTGCTTTACTGACGATTAATTTTATATTGTCATTCCCTTTTAAATCACTCCTAATGTCTACTCCCAGATAATTTATGGAATTAACTGCTTCCAATTGTAGACCTGCTATATTGTAGCTAAATGATAAAGGATCTTCCTTTCTATGTATCCATAGCACATTACACTTGTGTACATTGAGATTCAATTGCCATTCCCTGCACCATGCGTCAATTCGTTGCAGATCCTCCTGCATTTCAGTACAATTTTCCATTTTTACAACCTCTCGATATACTGCAGCATAATCCGCAAAAAGCCTCAGTGAACTTGCGATGTTATCCACAAGGCCATTTTTTATATATTGTGAACAGCAACGGTCCTACGACACTCCCCTGCGGTTCACCTGAAATCACTGTTACTTCGGAAGACTTCTCTCCATCGAGAGTGACATGCTGCGTTCTGTGATCTAGGAACTCTTCAATCAAATCACACAATCCGTCTGATAGACGATACGCTCTTACTTCGTTCATTAAACGACTGCAGGGAACTCTATCAAATGCCTTGTGGAAGTCGAGAAACATGCCATCTACCTGGGAACCCGTGTCTATGGCCCTCTGAGTCTCGTGGACGAATGGTGCGAGCTGGGTTTCACACGATCGTCTTTTTCGAAACACATGCTGATTCCCACGGAGTAGATTTCTAGTCTCCAGAAAAGTCATTATACTCGAACATAATACGTGTTCCAAAATTCTACAACTGATCGACGTTACAGATATAGGTCTGTATCTCCACATCTGTTCGACGTCCCCTCTTGAAAACGGGAATGACCTGTGCAATTTTCCATCTTTTGGAACGGTACGCTCTTCTAGAGATCTACGGTACACCGCTGCAAGAAGGGGGGCAAGTTCCTTCGCGTACTCTGTGTAAAGTAGAACTGATATCCCATCATATCCAGCGGCCTTTCCTCTTTTGAACGATTTTAATTGTTTTTCTATCCCTCTGTCATCTATTTCAATATCTACCATTTTGTCATCTGTGCGACCATCTAGAGAAGGAAACAGCTTTGGAAAAAAGCATTTAGTATTTCGGTCTTTAGTCTGTCATCCTCTGTTTCAGTACCATTTTGGTCACAGATTGTCTGGACATTTTGTTTTGATCTACCTACCGCTTTGACATAAGACCAAAATTTCTTAGAATTTTCCTGCCAAGTCAGTGTATAGAACTTCACTTTCGAATTCTCTGAACGCCTCTCGCAAAGCCCTCCCCACACTACATTTCGTTTCGTGTAATTTTTGTTTGTCTGCAAGGCTTTGGCTATGTTTATGTTTGCTGTGAATTTCCCTTTGCTTCCGTAGCAGTTTTCTAACTCGGTTATTGTACCAAGGTAGCTCTTTTCCATCTCTAACAATCTTGCTTGGCACATACTCATATAATGCATACTGTACGATGGTTTTGATCTTTGTCCACTGATCCTCAACACTATCTGTTCTTGAGATAAAACTTTTGTGTTGAGCCGTCAAGTACTCTGAATCTGTCTTTTGTCACTTTTGCAAAACAGGAAAATCTTCCACCGATGCTATAACCGCTTTATGGTCGCTGGTTCCCCGTTATGCGTTAACTGTTTCAAACAGTTCGGGTCTGTTTGTCACCAGAATGTCTAATATGTTATCGCCAATAGTCGGTTCTATGTTTAACTGCTCAAGGTAGTCTTCAGATGATGCACTTAAAAAAATTTCACTGGATTCTTTGTCCCCGCCACCCGTTATAAACCTTTGAGTCTCCCATTCTATATCTGGTAAATTAAAATCTCCACACAAAACTATAACACCGTCGGGAAATCTACTCGAAACATTTTCCAAATTTTTCTTCAGGTGTTCTGCCACAACAGCTGCTGAGCCAGGGGGCCTATAGAGACATCCAATTCCCATGTTTCAGTCTGTTTTAACCGTGACCTTCACCCAAATAATTTCACATTTCGGATCTCCGTCGGTTGTTAGCTCAAAGAGTAGCAGGACATCCTAAACGTAAAGTGTATTGCATATAAATGGGTGAGAGTAGCCACTACTGTTCAATTGCACTCCTGTCGTCATGCACGGAAGAGCCAAAGAAACTGGCACCTGCCTCATACGATGTCAGGGCTCCCGCGAGCACGCAGAAGTGCCGCAACACGACGTGAATCCTGCAGGGCAGTCCATAAATCCGTAAGTGTACGACGGGGTGGAGATCTCTTCTGAACAGCATGTTGCAAGGTATCCCTGATATGCTCAACAATGTTGACTTCTGGGGAGTTTGGTGTCCAGCGGAAGTGTTTAAACTCAGAAGAAAGTTTCTGGAGCCACTCTGTAGCAATTATGGACGTTTGTGGTATGGAATTATCGCGCTAGAATTGCCCTCGTCCGTCAGAATGCACAATGGATACGAACGGATGAAGGTAATCAGATAGGATGCTTACACACGTGTCACCTGACAGAGTCGCATCTAGAAATCTGGGGTCCCATATCACTCCAACTGCACACGCCCCAAACCATTACAGAGCATCCACCAGATTGAACAGTCCCCTGCTGACATGCAGGGTCTATGGATTCATGAGGTTGTCTCCATACCCGTACACGTCCATTCGATCAATACGATTTGAAAGGAGACTCGTCCGACCACTCAACATGTTGCCAGTCATCAAAAATCCAATGTCGGTGTAGTTTTACCGAGTTTCTCATATTCACAGTACACTCGTGAAATTGTCGTATGGTAAAATCCCCACTTCATCGTCACCTTGGAGATGCTGTTTCCCATAGCTCGTGCGCCGACTAAACACCACGTTCAAACTCACTTAAATCTTGATAACCTGCCATTGTAGCAGCAGTAACCCCGTCTAACAACTGTGACAGGCACCTGTCGTCTTATATAGGCGTTGCCAACCGCAGCGCCGTATTCTGCCTGTTTACATATCTTTGTATTTGAATACGCATGTCTGTACCAGTTTCTTTGGCGCATCAGTGTATCACTGGAATCATTAATAAATGAGGGAACTGTCCGGACCGTTCAAAAATTAAATGAGCCCATAAAACTAGTTACAGGGAATACAGATACTAGACTGACTGTCTTTTGGAATTTGAGAGTAGTTTAATTCACCAACAGAAGAGGTGACTTACCAATAAAAGCTTGTTTTACTATTGTCCGTCTGATTAAGAGCTTTACCTCAGCGATAAATACAGGATGCTTTAAAGAATTCACATATCACTGCAGGTGGTAGTACTGGTTCAAACTAGAAATACCGAAAGTTTTATGTTCGGAAGGCAATATGTATATATGTGCGGGCCATTTTACGAGTGACCAGTGTTCTGTGCTATTCTGTGATGTAGACTGTGTTAATGTTCCACTTTACAGTGCATGCCTGAATACTTGAGAACTGCAGGACACTGATGAAGGTGCGGCGTTTATATTCCTTCAGTATCAGTGTATAACATGTAAGGTTATACGCTTTACTAAACAGCTTAAAAAAATTCTATGTAGCACTGATTTCTCCGAGATGAATTACCTGCTCTAATGGGAAACGTTAGAA
This sequence comes from Schistocerca americana, assembly GCF_021461395.2. Lineage (NCBI taxonomy): Eukaryota > Metazoa > Arthropoda > Insecta > Orthoptera > Acrididae > Schistocerca > Schistocerca americana. Next base: position 396,205,172 of record NC_060123.1, on the reverse strand, counting down.
TTGTTGAAAGCCTACCGTTTTCTAAGCATCGCGCGACAGTACCTGATAGCAACGTTTAATGGACGGTGGATTGGTCGTATAGGGCCGATAGCCTGCCCTCACCTTTCACCGGACGTGAATCCGTTAGGTACTAGGTACATCTGGGTATGGGGCCATTTAAAGGGAGACCATCGACACCGTTGCAGCAGCGTATGTCCAATGCATGTATTGCTATCCGCGTGGGGCATGATGTCTTTGAAAGGGTGGGTGATTCACTGTGAAGAATGACTCCAGGATGTATCAGGATGAGTGGTAACGAATGCCTGTAGCATCTACTTTCTACATAAGAGACAGGTGACAAGAAGAGGCTAGATTGACACTTGCCTCAACAGGTATTGGAGTCCGAGTATACTTTTCTTTTCCTACAGGAATGTGTGAGACCTTTTTTAAACTCTTTAGAGAGTCGACTCAGTTCAGAAGAATGTGTTACGTAGATATTGGACGAACTACAGTGTCAGAGTCTGCGAGAGAGGCGCTGTGAAACGCGGACAGTCTTACGCTTAAAAATCCGAGAGCGAACTTTCCGAGAAGAGTCGGGAAAGATTTTACTTCTTCTCACAATGATGTAAGGCCGAGGTCTAATCATATGCACTTTATTACATTGCATTCGACTGTTCAACATACGTATAATTTTATTTCATCTGCTTACTTTATACTCAGAAAACTTTTTTGTTGAAGGTACCTGGATTTAGACTCTGTTTCTGATTGTGGAACTGGTTTCTTCTCTGAGAGGTAATGGCGTTATAGATTTTGACGTTATCACGGCCATGGGGCACTTCTCTCTTCTCTTCGTATGTTAAATAATACATGTTAATAATTTCATTTTATTTTCCACGTTCATAAACTGGTCTTACCAAAGTGCAGCGAACAACGTTCTTCGTTATTGCGCAGGTATGTAATATCTTTGCCCGCATCTCGTGGTCGTGCGGTAGCGTTCTCGCTTCCCACGCCCGGGTTCCAGGGTTCGATTCCCGGCGGGGTCAGGAATTTTCTCTGCCTCGTGATGGCTGGGTGTTGTGCGCTGTCCTTAGGTTAGTTAGGTTTAAGTAGTTCTAAGTTCTAAGGGACTTATGACCACAGCAGTTGAGTCCCATAGTGCTCAGAGCCATTTGAACCATTTTTTTTGTAATATCTTTCTGTGAAATGTCTCCTCCTGCGCTGTTTACGAAGCATTCCTTTCTCATAAAAATTACTCTTCACTAAATGCCTGTCAGTTACAAGAGAATCGTAACGAGACAGTCCTGTTACGTAATGTTTCTTAATTTAGGACTCCGAAGGAATGACAATGTGGTATCTTCCTTCTCTTGTTACTGTCATTCATTGCGCTCGGTATCTCGTTTTTATTAGACCTATTCCACAAATCAAACAAACGATACGCTTCACAGTAATTAGGTACCGTATTCAATAATGAGGTTACTAGCGTCTTTTTCGCGCGACTGTCGCAACGTGTAATAGCAAACAGGAGTAGTGTCGCGAATGAATGTATTAGACTATGGTCATGTAACAGGTACACTCAGTCACAAAGCGTAACGTGTCTCCGATGGGTCTGATGTAGATAGTGACTAAAATAGTGGATGAAAAAGGTATTAACATTAAATAAATGTTTCGAATATGAGCACAGTTTTCACATGCCATTCCGATAATCGTAATCAAACAGATATTTTATTCCGGCCCCAGCTTGGTATATTTCGCTTTCCTGTGTTACGTGTACACTATGATTAGCCACAGCGCTTAACCCGTCATGTCCGTGACTACAGTCGCCAAGTTGTTATTTACGTAGCCGGAAGTAAGTGCGTAACGCCAAACTTGCCACAGGGGCTAATTTTGTGGGCACAGCCCTTTAGGCCCGATGCAAATATAGTTACTGTGGAGCACATTCATCATTGGTGCGTATGTGATGCCTCCTGCCGCGCCGACCAACCGACAGCAGCCCCTGTACGGCGCGCATTAATTATATTACCGGTATGTCCAGTTGTGCCCGTCACATCTCGAATTATTTGCAGATTCATTCGGCAAACTCTGATCACTTCTGTAAGAATAATTTGACAACAGTTGCAGTACAATGTCAAATTTAGTGGCTGTAATCAAATAGCTGCTTCGTCAGGTAATTAAAATCTCCTCGTTGAGAACGTTTATTTGCAGTTATATCACTGTCATTTTCACTTAGTGTGAGGAAATGTCCCAAGCTGGAACTGCGATGTTTTACAGATCATCACACTGAACACCCTAAAGTTTTTTAGGTCAGAGGGTCTCGGGAAAACACAAGAAGGGCTTCAGTCACAAAGGGTGCAGGCTGAACACCGGAAGAACATAGATACAGGGACCATTGGTATAACAGCTGTAAATTGTGGTAGATGTGTTGGGAAAGGACCAGAGCTCCAAGCGCTAATAGAAAGCACTGATGCTCAAATTGTTACAGGCACTGAAAGCTGGCTAAGGCTGGATATAAGGTCAGCCGAAATTTTTGCAAAGAACCTAACGGTGTTCCGAAAAGATGGTTGGCAGTGGGTTGTTTGTTGCTGTCACAAGCAGTTTAACTTGTCGCGAAATTGAAATAGATACATCCTGTGAGTTAGTATGGGCAGAGGCCATTGTTGGCAACCGGAATAGAATAATAATTGGATCCTTTTACCGACCTCCGAGTTCAGATGATACAGTAGCTGAAAGGTTCAAAGAAAACTTGAGTTTGATTTCCAACACGTACCCGACTCATAAGATCATAGTTGGTGGTGACTTTAATTTACCCTCGATATGTTGGTGAAAATACCTGTATAATTCCGAAAGTACCCATAAAATATCATCCGAAATAGTGCTAAACGCATTCTCTGAAAATTATTTCGAGCAGTTAGTTTTTGAGCCCACGCGAATAGTAAACGGTTGTGAAAACACACTTGACCTCTTAGCAACAAATAAGCCTGAGTTAATAACGAGCATCAAAACCGACATAGGGATTAGTGAACACAGGGTTGTCGTAGTGAGATTGATTATTGTAATCCCCAAATCCTCGAAAAATAAGCGAAAAGTATACATGTAAAAAAAAAAAAAAAAAAAAAAAAAAAAAAAAAAAAAAAAAAAAAAAAGATAAAAATTCACTTGACGCCTTTCTGAGACACAATCTCCACTCATTGCAGATTAATAATATAAGTGTAGACCAGATGTGGCTTGAATTGAAAGAAATAGTATCGGCAGCAACTGAGAGATTTATACCAAATAAACTAACAAATGGCGGAGCTGATCCTCCTCGGTACACAAAATGGGTTAGAACACTGTTGCAGAAACAACTAAACAAACATGCCAAATTTAAACAGACGTAAAACCCCCAAGATTGGCGATCCTTTACAGAAGCTCGAAATTTAGCGTGGGTTCAATGTGAGACGCCTATAACAGTTTCCACAACGAAACTTTGTCTCGAAACCTATCAGAAAATCCAAAGAGATTCTGGTCGTATGTGAAGTATGTTAGCGGCAAGAAGCAATCAATACCTTCTCTGCGCGATAACAAAAAAATTGTTCTGAGCATTATGGGACTTAACATCTGAGGTCATCAGTCCCTTGGAACTTAGAACAACTTAATCCTAACTAACCTAAGGACATCACATACATCCATGCCCGAGGCAGGATTCGAACCTGCGACCTTAGCGGTCCTGCGGTTCCAGACTGAAGCGCCTAGAACCGCTCGGCCTCACCGGCCGGCTGCGAGATAACAATGGAGATACTATCGAAGACAGTGCTGCCAAAGCAGAGTTACTAAACACAACCTTCCGAAATGTCTTCACAACCGAAGACGATGTAAATATTCCAAAATCTGAATCGAGAACAGCTGCCAACATGAGTAACGTAGAAGTAAATATTTTCGGAATAGTGAAGCAACTCAAATCACTTAATAAAAACATGTATTCTTGTCTAGACTGTATACCAACTAGGTTCCTTTACGAGTATGCTGATGCATTAGCTCCTTGATTAACAATCCTATACAACCATTCGCTCGACGAAAGATCCATACCCAAAGACTGGAAAGTTGCACAGGTCACACCAATATTCAAGAAACGTAGTAGGAGTAATCCACTAAATTGCAGGCCCATTTCGTTAACGTCGATATGCAGCTGGATTTTAGAACATATATTGTGTTCGGACATTATGAATTACCTCGAAGGTAACGATCTACTGACAGACAGTCAACATGGGTTTAGAAAACATCGTTCCTGTGAAACGCAACTAGCTCTAAATTCACATGAAGCGCTGGGTGCTATTGACAAGGGATTTCAGATCAATTACGTATTCCTGGATTTCCAGAAGGCTTTTGACACTGTACCACACAAGCGGCTCGTAGTGAAATTTCGTGCTTATGGAATATGGTCTCAGTTATGCTACTTGATTTGCGATTTCTAGTCAGAGAGGTCACAGTTCGTAATAGTTGACGGAAAGTCATCGAATAAAGCTGAAAATTCAGGCGTTTCCCAAGGTAGTGTTATAAGCCCTTTGCTGTTCCTTATTTATATAAACGATTTGGGAGACAATCTGAACAGCCGTCTTCGGTTGTTTGCAGATGACGCTGTCGTTTATCGACTAATACAGTCGTCAGAAGATCAAAACAAACTGCAAAACGATTTAGAAAAAAATATCTGAATGGTGCGAAAAGTGGCAGTTGACCCTAAATAACGAAAAGTGTGAGGTCATCCACATGAGTGCTAAATGGAACTCGTTAAACCCTCGGTTACACGATAAATCAGTCTACTCTAAAAGCCGTAAATTTAACTAAATTACAATGCGTAATTTAACAATTGCGAACAACTTAAATTGGAAAGAACACACAGAAAATGTTGTGGGGAAGGCTGACCAAAGGCTGCGTTTCATTGGCAGGACACTTACAAAATGTAACAGACCTACTAAGGAGACTGCCTACACTACGGTTGTCCGTCCACTTTTAGAATACTGCTGCGCTGTGTGGGATCCTTACCAGATAGGACTGACGGAGTACATCGAAAAATTCAAAGAAAGGCAGGACGTTTTGTGTTATCACGAAATATGGGAAAGAGTGTCACAGAAATGATGCAGGATTTGGGCTGGAAACCATTAAAAGAAAGGCGTTTGCGTTGCGACTGAATCTTCTCACGAAATTCCAATCCCTAACTTTCTCCTCCGAATGCGAAAGTATTTTTTTGACACCGACCTACATAGGGAGGAACGATCACCGCGATAAAATAAAGGAAACCAGAGCTCGCAACAAAAGATATAGGTGTTTATTCTTTTCGCGCGCTATAGGAGATTGGAATAATAGAGAATTGTGAAGGTTGTTCGATGAACCCTCTGCCATGCACTTAAATGTGATTTGCGGAGTATCCATGTAGATGTAGATTTAAAGTACTAACGCTACATTAGTTTCTTCTCGTGATGTAGCATGACACACCGTATAACCTTCCTCTCTTGTCAGAGACTGTCGAGAGAGGTGGCTGATGTACAACAATATCTCCAAAAATTATTTAATGAGTACAGATCCACTTTATGGTTTTAGAGCATCTAAGGAAACGCATCAAAAATAATTGAACGCATAGGGTGCAAGTCATACTATGACACGAAGAGATGAGCACAGGAGAGGAATCTATGGTGTGATAGATCGAAGCAGTCAGAAGACTTTAACTGCAGGGAACAACCGAATATTCGACTTGTAGAACTGGTATGTACATTGCTTACACATGTTGATGGGTCTATGTGAGTGGTTACTATCGTGGAATGTAGTCGTGTATTTGTGGAATGTCCTTTTGTCAATCTTGTGAGAACTTCGACCAAAATGCTAGAAAATGTGATGGAAGAAAACTGCTGCTATCAGATGAGCAACTGTGCCCGTACGACGTAGATGACGGAAGATGTGCTACACGTACAAAAAATTGGCCTTTATTCCGACTGGCGACTATAACAAAGACCAATTTTACATCAGACGTTGCTTCAGCCTGGGAACCGCTCCAGGATCTACATTCCAAGAAAAAATGGTCAGACAACATGCGTCCATAGTTTGCGAACAGCATTCAACTCATTGTCATCTAAAGCCGTATCACCTAAGCATAGCGCAATAATCGCCAGTTCAGTGCCCTGAGTGATCCCGAATTCCGGCTACTGACAAACACGTGACCATGCTCTAAATATTGTAGAATATGACAGTTACAAAGCAGCTGAAGTTATTGATTAATGAATATGGTGAACTATAAGAGTTTGCCTCTACCTTCCGGGGCGTTACGGTTGTCATGACCGTTGTAACTATTTTTCCTGCTGACATATACAGATATGATAAGAGAGTTTGTGATGTCCGTACAGTTAGTAGTAATTTTGAATTTTTTAATCTTTTCTCTACTTTTAACGTACTGATTTTCACTGTGACAACGACTTTTTTGCCTCAGTACTACGGAACTGATTAAACAAATTGTAATAGGTTTTGCAAGGAGCACGCCCAAGACGTGCAAAAAATATGAAATTAATTGTAAAAGCAGACGCGGTAATTGCATTATTATGTCGCCATTACGGAGGCTGTTGGGAACTGGCAGGGAATGAATGGAGGAAGTAGCGGGAATCAGACAGCCGCATAGTTGCGGCAAGCGGTGTGGTTCAACGATGCGAGGGCTCAGACGGTTCTCATAAGAGAAAAAGAAGGAAAAACCATTTCAGCAGTAGCAGTTGAGTACTAAACAGGAATGAAGTTATTCTTGTACGGCAGAGTTCCCGTAAGACTTAAATCGATGTTTGCAATATCTTAGATCTTAACCGTAACTTTCTCATTGGTACTGATTGATGGCCTTCCACTGCTGTCAGTTACCATCTTGAAGAAAAAACTTAAAAAATCCTTTGTGAACTAAGTTCTTGCAGGTATTGAATTATATCTCGACAGATTTCCTTGTGAAGAACAAATAAAATCTGCTAGCTGGAAGTTCTGCATTTAAAGTTAAACGAATAAAATTGATTGCTGCTATAAGTACAGATATGATTAAGAGTGATACACGTGCAAGTGTCAATCCTGGACTTTCATTTTATTGACTCGTTAACATAATACTTATATATCCCAGCTAAAGGAATTGTATGACACAATGCATTAACCAAAATAATGATTATTATTTATTGCATGTATATTATTTTCTATTCTGTGGCTCTACACTTGTCTGCTTGTGTGTATTCGGCATTGTGGTTCATATACTGCAGGTACGTCAAACTCAAAGGCTGCGACTAAGTAAAAGAGTTACAACTTAGTACGAGTAAAAATAAATAACTAAAAGTGAACGCGAAAACACGGAAATACAGTTTATTTTGAATATACGGTACATAAAGGGGAATAGAAACGATGAAAAGAATCTTTTCTTCCGGGAAGTAGGCTATGATTCTTTGACAATAATTGTTGTAATCTGGGGGAAATTTTGTTTGCAGTGATTACATTCAAAAATGAGCCAGGATGTCTTTCCGACAGGTGACTTATTTCCCTTCGAACTGTAAAGAACTGCTCACGCTGACAAATGTTTACAAAGTCTCATATGAGAATTTTTGAAATCTGGCAGGTAAGTATTACTAAAATGGGGCACTTTTACTTCAATGAACTGCCTTCCAGTTGGGATCGAAATGGATCTGGGGTATTCGATTAGGCACCGATTTAAAGTTTATTAAAAAATTAAAGAAAAAAGCCATAATAATATAAAACTAGCGAACTGTCTACACAGTGTTCAGTGCTAGTTTTTTCTGATATGATATCGTTGTGTCTAGAACAGTATTTGCACGTCAGAAAGTGCGTCAAATATTTAGCCTAACTGCTTATGCCAAAAACTTATTTCAGTTCGTATGTCTTAGCTTTATGATCCGTTCGTTGTGATGTATCATCCTTGCAGTTCTAATTTTAACAGTTTTGTCATATCAACTATGAACGACGAAGCTTGCACCCAAACGATGTCAAAAACAATTCTGTGTTCTGACGGCCGGCCATGGTGGCCGAGCGGTTCTAGGCGCTACAGTCTGGAACCGCGCGACCGCTACGGTCGCAGGTTCGAATCCTGCCTCGGGCATGGATGTGTGTGATGTCCTTAGGTTAGTTAGGTTTAAGTAGTTCAAAGTTCTAGGGGACTGATGACCTCAGAAGTTGAGTCTCATAGGGCTCAGAGCCATTTTGTGACCTGACTTTTAATTAATAACAATGGGCATTACTCTTATGGAAATTATTAGGGTCATAGAAGCAAGATAGCCAATTTATAAACGTATTTCTAATTTACGTACGAAAACCGAGAACTGTCACTGTTCCATGCCTCTAGTTCCAATTAAATTAATGGCTCACGAGAAACGTCAACATATTTTCCTTTTTACTATCTTGGCACGCAGTATCTCTTGGCGAATAATAAAAGATTTGTGATCAATTCTGAAGTCACACGAAATATCACTTCATTTCTTTCGCATTAGTATAGAAAATCATCGAATTTCGCGTTCTCGTGGAACTGGACACGTATATAACCGCAAACGTTGAATTTTATAGAGGTCGAATATATTTTTGCAGCGTTGACATACACGGGTAATTATGTCTTACAACATTCTGTGTTAGCGTTACACGTTGACAGTAGTTGCTATAATTGCTCTTTTTGTAATTGAAATACATGTTGCGAGCAGGAGAAAGTACAACTAATAAAATTAAGTTCCCAGTGGCTATATTATCATCCTAACTGACTGAAATTCTTAGAAACATATCGTTTTAGTGCGATTTTCAGCCAAGTCAGTAATTCTATGGACAACTTAATTCCGAGACAACCAAAATGAAAAACCTTCACAATTACAGGGGAATTAATTTCTGTAGGTCTAATGAGACCTTCACGAATGGAGTAGCCTTCACCAGAAGATTTCGAATGCGAGGTATCTACTCAAACAACACGTTGTGGCACACTTTAGCAGAGGTACATATTTATTTTGTAATGCCAAACCTCATCTCTCTCAGCTGTTCATGTCTCCCTAAGCCCTTATGATTATACACTCTGAAAACGAACGATGCACCACGAAGGAAATATCCAGATGAGAAGTAAAATGTTAGCTGTGACATACATGTACAGGTAAATAAATGCTTACAGTTTCAGAAAGAATTGAATGATATATTCAGGTGAAAGAGCTTCAGAAACTGAGCAAGTCAACGACTCGTTGGTCACTCTCTGGCCCTTTTGCAAGTAGTTATTCGGATTTGCATTCATTAATAAGGTTGTTGGATCTCCTCCTGAGGAATACCGGGTCAAATTATCTTCAACTGGTATGTCAGATCGTCAAAACCTCGAGATGGTCGGAGATCCCTGCCGATAATGCTCCAAACTTTCTCCGACAAGCACGAAAACAAGCACTAGAGGCTTTCTCCGTGTGAAGGTGAGAATTGTCTTGGTGAAATGGAAATCTAGGATCTCTTTTCATTAAGGACAGGAAATCGGGGCTTAAGGTTGCCGTGGATGACAACCAAAGAGGTTCTGCCATAAAAAGCTCCTGCTCTGCTCCTGCTCCTGCTCTGCTCTTAACTGTCAGAACGTATGGTGAGCGACAGTTAGGTTGGTACCCCACCGCTGTCTGGGTCGTATCCTAACACGTCTTCGGCATGGAATCTCGTTGACTGGAGAAGAAGTGTCTTCCGCAATGAGTCCCGCTTCGAACTAAACCCGATAACCACCGAAGACGTGTGTGGAGACTACCCATACAGCTGTGGGACGCCAAACTGAATGACATTTTGACAATAACTTTCCACACACTAAACAACTGTAAAAATTACTAATCTTAACGTGAATAAATTAATTTTTCTTGTTGGGTGAATTCTGAATTACGTTTTATGAATTTATTTTCATTTATAGAAGACACATCATTATTAGTTCGCATGACTGGGCCGAAAAAATATTGATAGCGCTTAGCCTCCTCCCCGCCGGTTGCAAATCTGCAACTATTGGTCACAGTCGTTGCAAAAAAAGACAACTTTGCTATCCTGCAGTATTCATTGCAACTGACCTGTACAGCACATTACATGAAGTGTTACCTAAGTTAAAAACTGGTATTAGATTGATGCTCAAATGAGTAAAGAATTGCTACAGGAGCAAAATTACAAATATTTGTGTATTTTGCTATCCATAATGTCTTCCAGTGCTCTGTCGTGTCTGTTTCTAACCTTATTCAGGTACTGCATACTTAAACAGCAAGCATGTTGACTTCGGAAATCTATCAATATTTTCCTACCATGCTAAATGCTTCTGCAGTCATCTATAGCGACTTTTCTCTTAACATCAACTTGAAGCACCCCATTACTGTGAAAGTGACTCACTATTTCGCTGTTGGAATCAGTAGGTCGTTAATTTTTGTGCGTATTAACTGTAATTCAAGGTCTTCGTTGTCACTTGTTACCATACAAACATGACTTGTCTTAATGTCCACTCGATTGGCACTTAACTAATGATGTTACACTTCATTCAAAAAAAATGAGACAATTTCCTCCCCTTCTCCCACCCCTGGAACTAGGCACCACCTGGGTACGCGAACGGTTAACTATTTTACCAACGGAGTATTTTATTTCCTCTCTCGTACAAGGAAATGGGGCTGTAACTGTGTTTAATTACTGAAACATCATGATGTTGAGTTATTTGTTTTAAAAGAAAATATTCCCATCCTAAGAACAAGAAGTAGCGAATTCGTCTAAGAAGATGTGAATTCCTTACTCTAGAAACTTTCAATTCCCCACCAATGTGTTATGTGTCTATCACAGACAAATTACATTTTGCCGAGACAGAAGAGATCGAGTTTTCCATTTTACAATTGGCGCTGAATGTACGCGCTACTAACGACATCGCAGGAAAGTAGTGACCTGCTTTTTCGATGGACGTACATCCCGTAGAGTAGGTCTGTAAACTTCTCTAGATGCGTGTTAGATAAATGACACCAAAAGGGCGGATATTTAAAGATGTACATTGTTGAGGGTGCAATGAAAGTGCATACTTACAGAACTGCTGAGACAATATCAGCAAGAAGCTGATCCTTGACTGGTCCAGTCATTCAATATACGGAAACACACAGTAACGCGCGTACCACTCGCACACACACACACACACACACACACACACACACACACGCACACACACGTTATAACCGAAGCCCCGATGTTGGAAAACTATTAGTGGGTGCTGTGAATTATCGTTATGAGAGGCGACCGTTCGAGAACAAAGACGGTTCCAGAACGGCTCTTCGCTGTGTTAATTTACACACTCCTCACGCAGAAACACGTTACACAGGATGAATAATTACTCTTTGTTGTCACAGTAAATGCCAACAAATATTTAACGACACAACATTGATTACTAGCGGCTGTGAATGTTAACAAAGCCGCACAGCAAACGGACGGCGGGATTCGCAATTGCGAATCAATAAAACATTTTTTGAGCTGATTCATTGTACCGTGGAAGATGTTGTGCATATCAATGAAAATAACTTGTTTCTCATGCCTCGTTCTACTAAGCATATTCACTATATGGGAATTATGAAATATTTCTCGCAAACAGCATGGAGGTTGCTTCGAAACATCAGACGTATGGGTCCTAGAATGATTAGATGCGTAGTGACGACCAGTAAAGTGAATTGATCCATCAAGCGTAAAATGTAAGACAGAACAAATTTCTTAAATGCAGAAGTCAAGGTCTACATTTAAATCTACATTTACTTGCACAAATCACCGAATGACATGCAAAGAGGCATTAGCACGCTTCTAATAGTAGTTTGGTAGAGATGAGTCGCCTGTTACTATTCGGGTGTCCTGAGGAAATTATATACAAATCACAGAACATTTTCAGCAGCGATCGTGTACCTCGACTGCTGACGTAAGCTTCTAGACGTTTGTTATTCTTCTTTACCGAAATGAAACATCAGCCATGTCGTTTTACAGTATTCTGTATTGATTTTGTAGGAATCCATCCAGTTTTTCACACCGATGATCACATTATCAGCTTCTATGTCTGATGTACTTTTCCGGTCGTTTTCGGGCAAAATTTACATAAATCAGTTTGATTTGACATTTTTTTCTATCTTTATCTTCCGAAAATGTTTGTGCTTCATTATTTGTAACTGTTACTGATTTAAGAACAGGTTCAATTTTCGCAAACTTTCTGATAAGGTCCCACCTGCGGAGCTGAGTGGTTATGTGCTTGTCCCCCAGGCAACGGGCCGGGTTCATTTCCCGGCCGGGTTGTAGATTTGATCCACTCGTGGACTGGGTATTGTGTTGTTCTCATCATCATTCATCGTCACCGACACGTAAGGCGCCCAATATGGCGTCACCTGAGGTAAGACTTGCAACCCGGCGGCCGAACTTCCCTGGACGGGGCCTCTTGGCAAACAATGCCACATGATAGTTTAATTTTTTTTTTTTTTTTTTTGCTTTTAAGTGTCTGATTTTTTTCTTCTTGATAGCATCTTATCAGCAAATATGAATTTCTTCAGATTTTCTTATGTGACCCAAAAGACCGAATACACATACTTACTAGACATAAATGAGGGTATTATTCGGTCTGCAGAAGAATAAAACAAGTACAGTTCTCACGTTTTCCTCCTTAAGAAATTACACTAGTCAGTCTTTGACTGAGTCTCGCTTTTATTACAGGAAAACGCCGGCATACGTCAGTTCTCAGAGCAGATGGTTAACTCTTAGAAATACTGTTCATACGTGAGCTTTACAACTGTGTTCACTTTTGCCATTGACACAATGTACAGGATGGTCCGAGTCAAAGAACAGCCTGTAAGGGTGTTACAAGATAAGTTGTGCTGGTAAATAATTCATAATAAATAAATTCGATGGATTGCGTCGTCTCTGATTTAATTAGCATTGAAGTTAGCCAATCAGGCCGCTCCACACAAAAGTTCAAGAGGCCCGCCAGAGACTGTGTTGCCAGACATATACGTCGTTTGGTTTCCTAAAACCTGACAAGAGAGCGATACAAAAATTGGACATGGGGCGGTAGTAAGGATCGAAACCGAGCTAAAGACCAAACAGTTTCTTGCGCTATCATCTACGTTGTGAGAACAAGTGACACTAATGATATCTGGCGAGGCGTTCGAATTTTTGCAGGCAGCGTCTAGATTGGCTAACTTCAGCGCTAATTAACTCGCACAATTTGCGGAACTTTCTTAGTCATCAGTCTTCTGACTGGTTTGACGCGTTCCGTCCCGAATTCCTCTCCTGTGCCCACTTCTTCATCTCAGAGTAGCACTTGCAACCGACGTCCTCAGTTATTTGCTGGGTGTATACCAATCTCTGACACCCTCCAGAGTTTTACCCTCTACAGCTCCCTCTAGAAGAAAGTCATTTCCTTATGTCATAACAGACGTCTTTTCATCCTGTCCCTTCCTTTTGTCAGTGTTTTACCTATGTATTCCTGCCCTCGCCGATTCTGTGGAGAATGTCCTTATTCCTTATCTTATCAGTTCGTCTAAGGTATCGAATTATTTTCTTAATTATTATATCTCAGCATAACCTATCCTACAACATCCTCACAAGCTTTTAAGACACTTTCTGACCAAACAAAGAAAAACAAAATTTGCGCAGCAAAAGTGAATTTCAGTGTGACTTTTAGCCTTAGTAAATGCAATGTTGTCGATTGGATAAAACCATGGCTGTGAATAACTTACAGTAGTCCCAGGACAATGGAAGCAATGGTAGTACAATATGTAGTGAATGGCAACGTTAGATCTATATTTATATGTGCGCTATGGTACAGAAGGAGTAGAATAATGTAGTACATGATTGCTCCCAAGACAGACTCGTGTCTTTGTCATCTAGCTGCAGTTACGAACTTAAATATGCGTAACGGACTAGAGCTAGTAAAATTCAGAAATGTTGCATGGAAGGCAAAGCAATAGACTACTTAGTGAGAATGTTTTCAGATTATATGATAAAAGATTGAAACACTGAAGCAGTAAAGCTGTGTGGCTTCCAGCAGACTTGTCGATATGTACCCCACTGTTCTTAGTAGCGTACCTACGACATTCCGCGCACCGGTTGCCTACTGGCAGAGGCAGGACGGCCGAAAAATGTTTTGTCAGTTGCAGCAGCAGTTAATATTTCGCCACATCAGTAAATTTCCGCTTAAAAAACAGCCACTCAATATGTAGTCCCAAGCCACCATCTTGGCCATGTTAAAGTATGTCCCAACTAATAGAACTGCATAAATTGCACCCATATTATGAAATATCCGAACGCACTGAACTGCATAACTGTAAGCATGTTCAATGTCATCCGAAAGACTGGAAGTGTGTAAATGGGCGCCATGTTCAAAGATATCCGGAAGGCCTGAACTGCATGAGCGAATTAGTAAATTAGAACGTAGCACAGAGTCAACATCTTTCCCATGTTCAGAAGTAGACTGCATATAAAATTATCCACATAGAATTCATGCTATAAATGGTTTAGTGCAAATAGTACAGTATAGTGTACTTCAGAAATGCGTGGGTCACTGCTAGAAGGACTAGAACTGATACTCATGATGTAGATGCACTTAAAGAAATACGTAATGTTGCTTGGTTCCAAATGTTTTACCACACAACTTAGCTACTGAATTTTACGTTGTAGGAACATATTGCGAAAACATAAGTCACTGACATCGTATTTTACATCGAATGCTTGACTTGTGGAGTGATTCAATACGAATCTTAAAGGTAAGACCTGTTGCTATGAAAGATAATAAACTGTGTATAACGAAATCTACGTGATGAATTAATGGAGAACTAAATTCAACCTCGGCGAAACGTAAGAGGAATTTACAATGAAATGAACACCCTTAGCTGCTTACAGGCGTTGACATACGTCAACGGGGACAGATGAAAATATGTGCCCCGACCGGGACTCGAACCCGGGATCTACTGCTTACATGGCAGACGCCCTATCCACCTGCGCCAACGAGGACTCAGAGAACAGCGCGACTGCAGAGATTTATCTCTGGCACGCCTCCCGCGAAAAAAACATTCTCAACGTAGTGTCCCGCACTGCATTCGTAGTGCCCCCGCCCACTATACTCATTACTCGCAGCGCGTTGCCGATTCCCGTATGAGTTCGGGCAGTGTTTGTGCATCTGCACTGAAGAAGAAGATGGTCAAGTGGCCGGTGAGCCTTAACTATATGTATACTAAGATGGTATCTGTTCTTTCGGACATGTCCGAAAGGACAGATACCATCGGTGACCATGCACCTTGTTAGAATGAAACTGCAATGAAATGAACACCCTTGGCTGCTTACAGGCGTTGACATACGTCAACGGGCACGGACAGAGATAAATCCCTGCAGTTGCGCTATCCTCTGTGTCCTCGGTGGTTCAGATGGATGGAGCGTCTGCCATGTGAGCAGGCGATAGCGGGTTCGTGTCCCGGTCGGGCCACACATTTTCATCTGTACCCGTTGACGTATGTCAACGCCTGTAAGCAGCTAAGGGTGTTCATTTCATTGTAATTTCATTCTAACCAGCTGCATGGTCACCGATGGTATCTGTTCTTTCGGACATGTCCGAAAGAACAGATACCATCTTAGTATATAAACGTAAGAGGGTT
This sequence comes from Schistocerca americana, assembly GCF_021461395.2. Lineage (NCBI taxonomy): Eukaryota > Metazoa > Arthropoda > Insecta > Orthoptera > Acrididae > Schistocerca > Schistocerca americana. The sequence goes on along the minus strand of NC_060123.1, from coordinate 396,189,582 downwards.
TCGAAAACGCTTTCTCTTCATAGTAGTCTACTGAGGTAGTCAAAATTCTGACAGTTCAGCAGACAAACCCGGTAACGTATCTGCTCCACGATTAGGTATGTTACGAGCTGCAGCAGCAAGTTTCTATACCGCGACCTAAAAAAGAATAAAAAAAAACAGCTGGGCTTATATTAAACACAGAACTTCAGGATTGCTTTGTAAGAGAATTCACGTTTCACAACGTGTGTTAGTAGGTTTGCGAAGTCAGAGAAGTCCAGTCTGCCCAAAGCTGCGTGCTGACGAAGTTCTCTCTGTCTCCACTGTCCACAGTCAGACTTTAACAGCCATGTCCAGATGTTACAGACGAGCTGGTTCATTACACAAGTCAGCTCATTCTGTTACTTTTGTTTAGATTATGCAGAACAGGTCGTTGAAACACATTCTAACGTGGCCAGGGTGGCAGATCTGTTCCACATACTGATTTGCTGTCTCATTTACGCAATTCACGTCTTTCCGATATTTTTGAACAGTGTGCCAATTTGTGCAGTTCAGATCGTTGGGGTACCTTTGAATTTGGATCCAATTTACGCAGTTCAGGTCGTCTGAATACTTTTGAACGTGGCCGAGATGGTGGCTACATAGTGATTGGCTGTTTCATTTTAAGATGAAATGTATTAATGAGTCAGAACTTGATATGTCCCTGACGCCAACACAGGGGAAACAAAGATTAAAGTTCACGAAAGTTTCTCGATCAAGGAAGGAAACGTCTGCCGCGACGATATAACAAAATCCCAATTACAGTGTCTCACACGCATGAAGAGTTCAAATGGTTCTAATGGCTCTGACCACTATGAGACTTAACATCAGAGGTCGTAAGTCCCCTAGAACTTAGAGCTACTTAAACCTAAAAACATCACACACATCCATGTCGTCAGGCGTCACTTCTGCTCCGTCTCAACTGACCACGACACACTACCACCCGGAAATACTAGAGGTCGCTCCAAAGGCAGTACCACAGTACTCTCTATCGATAAACTCCGCTGCTGCCACTCACCGACAGACAAAGCGAACAAACGTAGTGGTGCAAGTATACGGACTAAGAAAACGAGAGGTCACAATAAGAATACACGACGCCAACCTGTCAACGGCACAAACACGAGCCGGAGCACAGCTCGATTGCTTTTTAGCTGTAGTGAATTATCTATCACCGTGCCGTGTTATTCTACCTAAAGAAGCGACCCGTAAACGCGAAATGCATTTAATTCAAAGAATTACACATCATGAAGTATGAATAATAACGTATCTAGTTACAAAAAGCATAGGTTGTTATTAAATCTCACGATGTATTTCAGATACTGTAAATCCATCATCAGATGCAAATCCTCTAATATATTATTTACGTCTGCTGTTGAGAGAAGTGATGAGAAATTTACGTTGCTATTGAGTTTAGATTTTAAATTTCAAAAATCACGTATGAAACACCGAAAAATTTGATGAAAATTTTGAAAAACTTATCAAAAAATCTCGGAAGAACTTTTTTACGTTGAGTGTCAGAAGACTTTGATTTATCCATGTGATAATTGTACATCGCCTCACTCAAGGCGCACAATTGTTTGTAGTCTTCAAAACACTTCATAGACACAACACAATTTGAGATGTCCAAAAATTAAGTTTATACTTGCATGCAGTGTCAGATATCATAGTTATAAATCATGTATCATATGACAGCACTGCACTAAATTTGAAGTAAGTGTTTAAAATTCCCAAATTAACTATGGCTAGCGAAATTTTCCTGTTCATTTAGCACAAATTCAGGTTCTGGGGTCTCGTGGAACAATATTTCCAATTGCTCCAACCCATGTAGGGTCTAAGAATTGGACTCTGTGTAGTAATACCAAGTTGTTTTATTTCTTGTTCGTAATGTGTTTTGTTTCGGGGATGTGCTCTGAAATATATGATTTTTTGAACTGGCTAAAAATTAAAAACTGATCGTGCTGTCAACACCAGGAAAAAACAATGGAGAGGAAAATAGAAATACTGAATATAAAGGAACGTAAGTTATGCAAGTGACGAAGGATTGTGAAGCAAAAAGGGAGCTACACCCCTTCAATTACAAATATCGAATAATGATGTCATTGTCAGTCAAATACAATCAGTATGCACTTTGTAGAAATTTTGCGCCAATTATACGTTCTAAAGTGATTGTTGACAAACCAGAACCAACAATTGTCTGATGCTGAACAATTTATCGGGGGGGCGAGGGGAAAATTCGTTTACCATCGCACATCAAGGAATAAAGCTTTGAAAATCGTATCAGCTTTCGACGAGCCCTGGCTTCAAATGAACTTCGTCACAATTGCTCGCTCGTGCAGTTCGTTGACAAGAGGACGTTAATGGGAATTCTGACGGGGGGTATTTGCTTTTAGTCTTGCACAGCATATTGCGTTCACTTTCTGGAACAGGGAATGCTTTCAAATGAACGTAATCCTCTCTGAAAACAAGTTCTCCCACATAACGGACTCGAAAGGACTTTGCAGCGTCGCCGTATTTAAGCAATTATATTTCCGCGGCAAAACACATTTCAGGAGTTACTCTTCCACGCAATGGGAGAAAATTCGGGTGTGGCTTGGTGCCTGTTCATTCGAGAAGATGTAAATGAAAATATCCTTTATGCAGGAAATTTCGTCTTAGCCTATTTCATAATCCTGTTACAGATGTTTGCCCTGGTGATTCACTTATCTCATTACTCATTCTTTTGTTGACTAATTTCAGAAATAGTTTTTCTAGCTGTTTGACGATATCCAAGCACTTATGCAACACTTAGAGTAGACAGGAGTCTAAAATATGGCCTCTCTTCACTAGTACTTCCTTTGCTTCGCTGTTGAACAATGTTTGATTTTCTTGTGCCAAAAAGACTTTTGAGCCACTATATTAGGAGAAGTCATTTTAGAAGCGTGTCGCATACTTTTCCGAAACCCTAAGATATGGCCGGCCGCTGTGGCCGTGCGGTTCTAGGCGCTTCAGTCTGGAACCGCGTGACCGCTACGGTCGCAGGTTCGAATCCTGCCTCGGCATGGCTGTGTGTGATGTCCTTAGGTTAGTTAGGCTTAAGTAGTTCTAAGTTCTAGATGACTGATGACCTCAGATGTTAAGTTCCATAGTGCTCAGAGCCATTTGAACCCTAAGATATTTGGTCGACAGCTATATCATTTTCATCGCCTCACTGAAAGAAATCGACAAAAAAGTCTACATTATCCCAATGGTAAGTGATTTGCACTGTTCTCCTGAAAAATCTTGTTTTATTTCCATACAAAATAATTTTCTTCACTTCATTTCAACTTTTAGTTCACTATGTGAGTAGCGAGTAGTATAGTTATATGACTTTCACCACATTTTTCAGTGTATTTATACGTACCGTACCTTACTTACACGGTAAACTTTCCCTCGCACCTCCTAAGATATAGTGGTAATATGGCCGAGCGGATAGCCGGTCAAAAACTGAACGCAGATCAGGCATGAAAACGGGAAGAAGCTATACTGAAATGTGAAAAAAGAATCATAATAGAAACAATGAAAGGTCCATATTCAAGATGTGCAGCATCGAGCGAAGTGCAAGAACCCACGGCATTATGGTTGCGTTGTCACGGTGTCCAAATTTACCGCATGCCCCTTTTTTTCCACAAAATTATGAACTTTCCGTCTGGCTATTAACGCGTCTCTTCTCCTTTTGTATTCTCAGCGGGTGTGATACTATACACTGGTTATACTCGTAGAGTATGAGTCAAGTGGTAAGAATATATTGATGCCGCAAGTAAACGTGATGAATACTGAGAGCAGGCGAATTGCTGCGTAGACCTCTCGCAAAAATGACAACACCAAATAAACAGGTGTTAACTGTGTTACAACAAAGGAAAAGAAGTCAAAACTTCAATTATCTATGAAAAGAGTCATATGCGGCACTTGCATAGAATAAACAGGAGGTACGTAACTTCCTGGCAGATTAAAACTGTGTGCCGGACCGAGACTCGAACTCGGGAGCTTTGCCTTTCGCGGGCAAGTGCTCTACCAACTGAGCTACAAAGCACGACTCACGCCGCGTCCTCACAGCTGTACTTCTGCCAGTACCTCGTCTCCTACCTTCCAAACTTTACAGAAGCTCTCCTGCGAACCTTGCGGAACTAGCACTCCTGAAAGAAAGGATATTGCAGAGACATGGCTTAGCCACTGCCTGAGGGATGTTTGCAGAATGAAATTTTCACTCGGCAGCGGGGTGTGCGCTGATATGAAACTACCTGGCAGATTAAAACTGTGTCCGGAGTAATGCTGTGAGGACGGGCGTGAGTCGTGCTTGGGTAGCTCAATTGGTAGAGCACTTGCCCACGAAAGGCAAAAGTCCCGAGTTCGAGTCTCGGTCCGGCACACAGTTTTAATCTGCCAGGAAGTTTCATATCAGCGCACACTCCGCTGCAGAGTGAAATTCTCATTGAGGAGGTACGTACTTCCTTAGAACGCTTCCTTACACCTGGCTGCAGCAAACGGACGTTATACCGCGAAAAAGACACGCATTTGAATACAGCGAACAGACACGTCAGTGACCAGGCGGACAGTTCATAATTTTGTGAAGAAGTGGTTTGGGAGATGAAGGGTAGTTGAACACGAATCTCTCCCTTCGAAAGCCAACACCAAGCCCACGTAACCACGACGCCACGGCTATTGAAGGTCGCACGAAGTTGAACATGTTAATCTTGGACGTTAATCGTTTCTTTTTTCACAGTTCAGCACATCTTCTTCCTATTTTCAGGCTTGTTCTGGGTTCAATTTTTGACGGGCTATCCATTGGGCTATCTTACCACAGAGAGTGTGATGTGGAATATCCCTTGTTAGAACCATGCTGAAGACGTCACAGGTTTGGGCTGTATACGTGAAGGGACAGGACAGCGGCGCTCAGTTAGAATAAACCTAGGACAGATATCAGTTCCTTTTTCCGTTACTACTTTCCAGTTAAATTTGTGGGCACTGGAACTGTGAACTTGGAGAGGAAGCTTTGTGCCCTCGTAGCGGGTGAGATAGGCCCCGATGTGGTCTATGGTATCCTTTGTCGACAGAGTGCAGTCTGTTAACCTCGTTGGGTCAAGCACGCCTTCCTGTGGTGTTCTGCAGCCTTTGTAGAAGCTAGGCTGTAGCCTGCTCTGCTGATTTTGTGTGAACGAGGCTGGCGTCTACCCATGTTCCGAACGGTGAACGCCGCGACTGCCTTCCGATTCCCTAGGAAGAATTTAAGCATGATATTTTTGATTTTCTGTACTAAATCCAAAGGCCCAGACACCGTGGTGCCACTCGTGTAGCGTTGGAGTGTCGATTCTGTTTTACTCCAAAAATTTAGTTTATCCAGTGAAAGGTATTAACAAACCTAAAAACTTATGACTTGTAATGACTATAATTACTAGTCTAGAAATGATATATATACCTAGTGTATGGTGCACACAGACTGACCAATCAAAGGAACCCTGCTTCAGACCAGTACAGTTCTCATGATGAGCAAACGTCCGTCTTGTACCCAAAAAGTCGAAAGTTCCGTGTTTTTTTCCGGATTTTTAATTTATTTCGTTACATCTTTCGTCTGTCACATTGGCAACAGCTTGAAACAGTCTCCTGAATTTTGAGTTTATGAAACTTTAGAAGCTGTGCTGGAGGAATAATTTTCTGACATTTCGGAGGCTGTCCTCCAGAAGAATCTAGAGCTGATCGCCCATCACTGACAGTTTGCTACATTTTGCTGATCTTGAGGAGATGTAAATATCCATAGTCCTTGCTAGCTCAATCTGTAATCTGAGCAACTCGTTCTTATATGTTTCAGATACACAGCTTGAGTTGCTGATCTAATTCCAATAAGTATTTAGTATATCTAATCTTGAATCTATGTGCTGCACAGATAATGGTATGTTGGTGTTGCATTCTCCATCGGGTCTTCCTTTCAATTGGCACCTTCCACAGTGATAGCATCACCTTCGCTAACTTGAATTCGTAACATAGATAACCTTGTTCTTTGATAACCTCTGACTAACCTTAGCGGAACCTAAGAGTGAATAAAATTCTGTTAAATGTAGACGATTTCTGTTGCAAGATCCTTGTCCTTTTTGGTTTGATGACCCATTACAAAAATATGAGCTGATATACTACCAAGTTGTGCTTTGCTGTGTCAGTGTTGTGCTTTGCGCGTAGTGACCAGACTGGATAATAGGTTATTGTTTGATTCATTTTGCAATAGCCTTGAGGGTGGCACTGTGCGCGACATTTATGCTTAGTCAACATACGAATAACATCCTTTTAAGTATCAACAAATTATAACACTAAAATCAGCGATCCGATCACCTTTGTAGCTGTCCTCTTCAGTGTTATGAAACTGCTGGATTCCGATGATGGTCTTCCTTATGTAGGATGCAGTGTGTATAACTGCACGTATTTTTATACGAGTATGTGGGACCTTAATACGTGTACACATCAGTGTGACGGTTGCATTTCCTCTGCACTGAACAGTCTTCCAACAAACACGTCACAAACTTTACTACCTGACGTAACAAACTCGCAACCTATGTCCTCAATTATTTTCTGGATGTATTCCGATCTTTGTCTTCCTCTACAGTTCTTGCCCTCTATACCTCCCTCTAGTACCATGGATGTCATTCCCCGATATCTCAACGCAAGTCCTACCATCCTGTCCCTTCTTTTCAGTGTTTTCCATACATTGCTTTCCCCTCTATTTCTGCGCAGAATGTAGTCATTCCTGACATCATCAGTCCACCTAATTTCCAATATGCGTCAGTAGCAAAACATCTCAGAAGCTTCGATTCTCTTCGGTTCCGGTTTTTCTACAGTCCATGTTTCACTACCATGCAATTCAGTGATCCACACATTCTCAGAAATTTCTACCTCAAATTAAGGCCTATGTTTGATAGTAGTAGACTTTTCTTGGCGTCGAACGTCCATTTCGCCAGTGCTAGTCTGCTTTCGATGACCTCCTTACTAGGTCCGTCATTGGTTATTTAGCTGCGTAGATAGTATAATTCCTTAACTTCAGCAACTTTGCGACCATCCATCATGATGTTAAGTTTCTTGCTGTTCTCAATTCTGCTGCTTCTCATTACTTTCGTGTATTCTTCGATTTACTCTCAGTTCATAATCTTTACACATTACACTGCTCATTGCATTCATCAGGACATATAATTCTTCTTCACTTTCACAGATGATAATAATGTCGTCGGCGAATCGCTTCATTGATATACTTTCACACTGAATTTCAGTCACATTCCTGAACATTTCTTTTACTTCCATCATTGCTATATCGATATACAGATTGAACAATAGGGGCGAGAGACTACATCCCCCCTCACCCTCTTTTTAATCCGAGCACTTCTATGCTCTATAACCGCCTGTCTAATGGCTTTACCTTTACAGCCGAACGGATCGTCATACACCATATTCTCAATATTCTTTCCCGTTCTTCTGTACATTTTTTCTTGTTAAGAACAAGGATGCATGAACTGTTAAGCTGATTGTGCGATAATTCTCACACCTGTCAGCTCTTGCAGTATTCGCAATTGTGTGGATGATATTCTTCCGAAAGTCAGGTGATATGTCGCCAGACTCATACATTCTGCATACCAATGTGAACAGTCGTTTTATTCCCACTGTCTCCAATGAATTTAGAAATTCTGATGGAGTGTTACCCATCCCTTCTACCTTATTTGATATTACGTCCTCCAAAGCTCCATTAAATTCTGATCCTAAAAATGGATCCCCTAACTCTTCTAAATCGACTCCTGTTTCTTCTTCTGTCATATCAGACAAATCGTCTCCTTCATAGAGGCTTTCAATGTACTCTTTCCGCCTATCCGCTCCCTCTATGAATTTAACAGTGGAATTCCCATCGAACTCTTAATGTTTCCAGCCTTGCCTTTAATTACACCGAAGATTACTTGAACTTACTTGACTGCTAAATCTGTTTTTCTGAAAGTCATTTTCTTTCCGATTTCTTCATATGCATCCATGTCGTCTTAGGTTCCCTACATTTCCCTTTTATTTCATTACTCAGCGACTTGTATTTCTGTATTCCAGAATATCCCTGAACATTTTTGTACTTCTTTCATTCTTCGACAACTGAAATATTTATTGTGTTACCAATGGTTTCTTCGGAGTTACCTTCTTTGTAGCTTTGTTTTCCTTTCCAATTTCTGTAATTGATCTATTTATAGATGTCCATTCCTCTTCAACTTTACTTCATACTGAGCTATTCCTGCCGCGAGGGATTAGCCGAGCGGTCTAAGGCGCTGCAGTCATGGGCTGTGCGGCTGGTCCCGGCGGAGGTTCGAGTCCTCCCTCGGGCATGGGTGTGTGTGTTTGTCCTTAGGATAATTTAGGTCAAGTAGTGTGTAAGCTTAGGGACTGATGACCTTAGCAGTTAAGTCCCATAAGATTTCACACACATTTGGACATTTGAGCTATTCCTTATGGCTGTATCTATAGCTCAATATTTCCTTATCCCACTTCTTTGTGTGCTAATTCTTACTGACAAATCTCTTAAACTTCTGCCTACTCTTCATCCCTACTTTATTGTGATCTGAGTATATATATGCTCCTGAGTACGCCTTACAATCAAGTATCTGATTTCAGGACCTCTCTCTGACCTTGATGTAATCTAACTGAAAATTTTCTGTATGACCCCTCCTTTTCCAAGTATACCTTCTCCTCTTGTGGTACTTGAACAGAGTATTCGCTATTAATAGCTGAAATTTATTATATAACTCAATTAGTCTTTCTCCTCTTTCTTTCCTTGTCCCAATCCCATACTTTCCCGTAACAGCGTCTTCCGTTCCTTCCCCTGCAGCTGCACCTCAGTCCCCCATGACTACTAGATTTTCATCTTCCTTTACGTACTGTATTACCCTTAAAATATTCTCGTATACTTTCTCTGTCTCTTCATCTTCAGCTTGCGACGTCGGCATATATACCCAAACTATCGCTGTCGGTGTTGACTTGCTGTCGATTCTGATGAGAACAACCCTGTCACTGAACTGTTCACAGTAAAGCACTCTCTGAACTGCCTTCTTATTCACAACGAATCCCACTTCCTTTCTGCTGCTTTAGATATTACACTACACTCAGCTGACCAGAAATCTTTGTCTTCTTTCCATTTCTCTTCACTGTTCCCAACTGCACCTAGACTAAGCCTATGCATTTCCCTTTTCAGATTTTCTAGCTTCCTTACCACGTTCATGCTTCTGACATTCCATAACCCGACTCGTAGAACGTTATTCTTTCGTTGGTTATCCAATCGTTTTCTCATGGTCGCTTCCTCCGGAGATCTGAATGGGGGACTTCCCTGCAATCTTTTGCCAATGGAGAGTTCATCATGACACTTTTTCAGTTACCGGCCACAAGTCCTGTGGAAACGCGTTGCGTGTCTTTAATGCAGTGATTTCCATTGGTTTCTTCATCCTCACGTAGGTGATCATTGCTGATTTTCGCCTTTCATGGGCAGTTTCCCACCCCAACGACAAGCAAGTGCCCTGAACCTCTGCCCCACCTCCGCGCCTCCTGACACGGCCGTTGGCAGAATGAGGGTGACTTCTCATGCCGCGAGTCTTCGGCCACCAACGCTGATTATTAATGAAACTTTAAGCGGTGGTGGATTTCGAACCAGGAACCGAGAACGTTTTGATTACTAATCAAAACGCTACCCCTAGCTCACGAATGCCTACGCTAACTGTTGTCTGACAGACAACAGCCAGTTGACAGCTTATACCGAATGGCAAAGGTTTTCTGCAACAAGACATCAACACCGCTCAGCAGTTCTCCTGGAAAAACAGTTCTGTTTTACTGATGGACCTGCTGGAGTAGAACATAAACAGCCTTCCGAAAACTCTCTCGACTGGCACCTTGACTTCGGACTGTACGATGACATTCCAGAACAGTTATGTTGGTTGGCACGTGACAGCATAAATAGGATGGAATACTTGTTTAACCAAAACTCCAAAACGAAATTTGAAGATATCGTTCACCGATATTTCTTGAGTGTTCAGATACAAAGTAGCCGTGTTTTCCTTGTTGTCCTGTGGATAATTACAGACAATAGCAATTTCTTTGACTCCTTATCCACACTTATCTCTATTGGATCGAAAATACTTCCGAAACGGTGCAAATATCAATGGTATGCACTGTTTTCCCTGTTTGAGAAACAGACATGTTCTATTCAGTCACGGTATTTGTTGTTTCAACAGTAATGCCATTTTATACTTCGTCCTCAACCTTGCACTGCTACTGTTAGCTCATGTATAGGGTTTTTACGTTAACAGTGATTCACAGGAGTACTGAAGGTCTGCTGATGAAGATACAAAACATGCAAAAGCGCTGTAACATGGTTGCCGGCACTGCGGGAGCAGTTCGGTATAGCGTCGCAGTGCTAAACAGTTTCTTCCAGAGAGCGCGAACACGACGTACAAAGCGGTCAATTCTTCTTCAGTGGACCTATCCTACTTCTGCGTGTCAATCATAACAGACTTCAAACCTTGCCGAAGAAGCAAACCTGGAAAAAAAGGAAAAAGAAGAACGAACAGCGCTGAATGCAAGCGTAGGGGTGATGAGTGGATATTGCTCTTGTCAGCAACAAGTACAGTGAGAGAAAGCTGGGCAGATATCGTCATGCAGTTGAGGTGACAAGGTAAATGAGTGGAAAAAAATCAAAGGAAATGCAAAGATGTATAACGGAGACAAAAAATCTCATGTACTAAATTCTCAGAAAATTATTCGCGAACAACCCCTGAAATTTTGTTGTTTGAGTTTTGGTTCACTCTATATAAAAAGACCAAAAAGAGAATCCAGCAGTTTTGTTGCATCATGGAGAACTGCTGGAAAGACGGTCCACAAACTGAAGGAGGAGGAACCGAAAAAAGATGCGTACCGATTACACGTAATGTGGTCCAGTCAATACAAGGCAGGCTCAAGCGGGTACAGTGTGTGAAATGGTAAAACGTCTGATCCTGCCTTGCATTGATTGGACCACATTACGCGTCCGGCAAATTAATAGGTATGCAGATTTTTCCGGTTTTTCGTACTTCACTTTGTGGATTTGAAAATGTCCGATTGCAGTTTTTCCTTTTTTTAATTAATTGCATTTATTTTAAGGTTATCGGATGTTATGCTTTCAATACGTGACGGGCACATATATTTGCCTCGACAATTTTCTTGCAAATGACGAGGGCAATTTGTTTTTGCCCATGATTAATCATCGATATCCATAATTAGGTTAGCAACATTATCGATGAGTCTAATATTTTATTTTCCTGATTTCGTCCAATCCCCAGACCAACCCTTTGTCATTCGATTGTATTTTAATGCAGGCCAATCTGAAGACGCCTTGAATTAGGCGATATGCGCGTCATTGATGAACAAACAGACAGTAATTTCAAAATCACAACCAATGGTTTTCTATTCCTCACATTTCAGAAAATTTTCTTTTCTGTGATGTATTTTGAAACAAGACACAACACACAGTCCCACATCACATTGTTTACAGCAATAACGCGTTTCATTCCGTGACTTTGCTGTTGCTGTATATGATGCATCTTCACACAAGTCCGTATTGTTTTACTTGCGATTCAGCAGGTCTCTGAAAGTACATTTCTCGAACCCGCAATGGAGTTTCCTCGTGTGATCGATGACTGTCTCTAGCCGTCCTTTACTGAGACAATGTTGCCGATGTAAGATTTTGTATACGAAGTGACCTCTCAGTTATGTCCCATAAATGTTCGATGGGATTCATATCGGCGATCTGGATGGCAAGACCATTCGCTCGAATTTTGTCCAGAACGTTTGTCAAACGAATTGCGAACATATGAGAGGCATTGACAAGGCTCATTTTCATCCATAAAAATTACATCGTTGTTTGGGAAAATGAATGTCTGCAAATGGTCTCCAAGTCAATGATCGGTCCAGGTGGACCAGATTACCCAGTCTATTCCATGTAAACACAGCCCACACCATTATGGTGTGCGTTGCTGACAACTTGAGCGTATGGGTTCGTGGAGTCTGCGCCCTCTCGTACCCTACCGTCAACACCTGAAATCGGGACTCATCTGACCGATGAGGGTTTTCGATTCGTCCAGGGTCCAACCGATATGGTCACGAGCCAAGGAGAGGCGGTGCAGGCAATGACGTATTGTTAGCACAGCCACTCGCGTTCGTCTTACCCTGCTACAGCTTATTAACGCCCTATTCGGCCGCACTGTCCTAACGGATACGTTCGTCGTATGTCCCACATTTATTTCTGTGATTATTTAAGGCAGGGTTGCTTGTTGTGTCGCTCATCAAGTGATGAAGTTGTTCACGGTGAGAGGTAATACCTGAAATTTCTTATTCTTGGCACACTCTTGACACTGTGGGTCTTAGAATATTCAGTTCCCTATTGGCAACTGGAGTGACCATGCGTCCTAGCTCCAATTACCACACCTCGTTGAATATCTGTTAATTCTCCTTGTGCGGCAATAATCACGTCGGAAAACTAGTCACATGAATCACCTGAGTACAAATGACAGCTCCGCCAATGTACTATCCTTTCATACCTTGTGTGCAGTACTACCACCATCTGTGTATGTACACACCGCTATCCAGTGAGCTCTGTAACCCCTGTGAACATCAGCTGTAAACATTTCTCTAAATGTCTAGCAACACTCATGTTAAAAGCGAACTGTATGGCGTAGTCTAGTCTAACATTAAAACACGAGCGTGTATTTCTAAGCCCGTGCCGCGCTATGTGTGAAGAAAGTCCACACAAACGTCGCCACAAGCGGCAGTATCAACAGAGGGGCTGAGCGGCGTCAGAGCGAGCCTTGCACAAAGTTGCATAGTGGGTGGAGACTGCCTGGTAACTCCATCGCACGCCACGCCGCTCGGCAGAACTTGGCGGCGCGCTCGCATTCGCGTTAGCTGTCAGCTGCCCACTGCGCCCGTGTAGCAGCGCCGGCGTTATTTAGCGCGCGCGACGCCAGAAACATCTGGCGAACGCTCAGTGCCTGCCGTCACCTAAATAACGCGGCCTGCCCTCGTTGACCGTGTACTGTGCCCGCTGCAGCTGCAGCTGCTGCTGTACCATACTTTGCTACTCGTCGGACACACGCTTGCCACGGAAGTGTCTCTATTTCTCGAGGTATGTTCGCGGACACTACCGGTGAATATACCACGCCACTGTAAGAGGAAAAGAATTAGGAGAGACGCAAGAGTAACGCAATAAGCATCTCTGCTCAAATTTAATAATTTATTAATCTAACATACGACGGTAAGCACCTCATCTTTTATTCGGATATTATTGTTGTTGTTGTTACTGCTGCTGAATTTAGGGGTTCAGCATACAGACTTCAGCGACCATAAGTTTCAAAAAAATGGTTCAAATGGCTCTGAGCACTATGGGACTTAACATCGGTGGTCATCAGTCCCCTAGAACTTAGAACTACTTAAACCTAACTAACCTAAGGACATCACACACATCCAAGCCCGAGGCAGGATTCGAACCTGCGACCGTAGCGGTCACGCGGTTCCAGACTGAAGCGCCAGAGCCATTTGAACCATACTAAAGACTTCGACCGAAGATCTTAGGTAGAGTGGAAGACAAAACATAAAATCGTAAAAAACAAGCCACATTCCATTTTTCATGATCTAAAATGGAGGAAAGGCCTGCTAGTAAACCAGCTCTTACTCTCTCGTCATTAAATACACTACACTTTGTAAAATGTGTAGAAGGGTACCGATCACACAACAGGCATCACAAGTGCGCGATTCTTCAAGTCTGAGAACGAAAGCGTTGAAGTCGTGTTAAACAGACGTCATGAGTTCTAACTGACCGGAAAGAAGTACGCCACATCAGACACTTTTACTGATCATAACTTACTATCCGTCACGCCCAGCCACTCTTTCTCACAAAGACATTTGACAGACCATCGCAGCAATCAAAGCGCGGCACGCAGGGAGATTGGGCAGTCGATAATGTCTGGAAGGCTATATGCGTCCTAGGCCGTGTTATCTACTAACCTATCCCCATTTTACTCGTAGATGAGCCGACAGCTTTCATGAATGGACCATACAAACGGTAATTCGGCGGGACAAGGTCACTACTGTAAGCGATGACAGGTTTTAAGCTTAGAATTGTACACTAGGGTAACATTCACCCTGGTGTTTTTCGTTTGCTGCTGTGCATGCGCCACCGCAAGTGCACAGCTAGCTGTCAGCAATATACGAGTAAATTTAACATTCAGTGATACCCACTATACGTTCACAGATGTGAGACATTGTATCATTAATTTGACAGATACATCTTTTTAAGGGTCAATGTCACCTGGTGTCCACACAGTGTAACTGTTCTGTAGCTGAGTGTGAAGTTCATTTACATGAAAATATCACGTAGGAATGACCTTTACCGACAGAAGATGCTATACGGGAAGCATTGTTTGAAGAACTCAATCGCGCAAGTGACGTAAGTAACATTCGTGATGAAAGTGATTCCTCAGCAATTATGAACAATGGCGAAACTGATCAGTCTGCCGAACCGTCAGATAGCGATGAAGAAAATACAGTCGTTCTTCGTAACAGTGGTCATTGTTGGAACACAGCTGTCTCTAATAGAAGAGTTGCCGATAACATTGTATTCTGTATTCCAAGAGAGTGGAAATAATGAATGAACCAGTTTATGAACGACAGAGAACACTTCAAAATATTCCTGTACTATATGCATTTCATTAAATGAATACCACCTTCATCCAACCAAACTGCAAATAAATTCTTTAGATCCGAATCACTCACAAGTTTCTCCATCGAAAAGCTTCGGTGACAGCTTTAACTTAGTCTTAAATACGGATTCATTAATACTAATTTTGTTTGGGAAAGTACAAGAGAGAGGTTTAATGAAATTAGTTTCATACATGAGAGTCGATTTAAAATATAAACTATTCCATTTACAGACAATTTCTCCAACAATTAAGTGAGGATCACTTTAACCCTGTGTACATTTCATATCATAATTTCAGAGATGTACACTACTATTGTTAATTATAATCATAAAAAAGTTACGTAAATAATAATTTTATTTTATTTTATTTTATTTTATTTTTTTTTACATTGACACACAATCTCCGCATTGCAGCACCGTTGCGTGGCGCTAGAGGAGCTTAAACAATATGTCGCAGCCCATTCATTAACTGCAGTACGGTGCAGTCTGTCTCCTGCTTTTGGAGCATTGTAATAAGATGTGGTGAGTTGGCCACGTGGACTGTGTGTTTTCCAACACTTCTACAGGTGCCGGAGGTACCATAGCACTCCTGACTAACCAGCTTTGTGGCATTTCAGCCTAGAGCCTGCTCAGTGTTGCGGTTTTCGTTGACGCAGCAACGAAGAGGTAGGTGTACCATCATTGCTGCTCGATTCACTTGCAGCAATTTAAGCTGTATCTTAAGGTTCCTGCCTATCCACGCCCGAGGAAGTCGCGACATATTCCGAAAAAGACAGCACGTTTTTGTGACGGGAAAGAATAAAAATACAAGAGACGTTGTCGTCAGGGGAGCCAAAGCCTGGTTACATCGTTTGGAAGATAAAACGACCAGCTTCGCAGCAAATTAGCTGCAACATCAGGTCTAATGAAACCAAGTCATTTTCTGATTGGGAAAAGCATTCACAATCAGCAGTTTTACGCTAAGTAGTGGGCATCAGTTATAAAATAGCACAAAATGACACAGGACACTCCCGTGATGCCATAAGTACCAGTATCCAGTGATCTAACTGGTCCGCATATATCGAAAAAGTGAACAACAATCGACCGCATATGATCATCTATGGGATTGTGTAAAATTAAGCAGCACCGGTCCCTCATTCACCTAAAAGGGATTGAAAAACGTACTGGTAAAAACTGCACTTACACAGTATTAAATTGACGTTCATTCCTCAAAGTACAAAACTATTTTGAGGCTTAGCACCAAACTGAAATGAACTGAAACAAATCTGAATATCATGTCGTAATAAAACATCTCGATCGACAGAAAGCAACGCGTTGCAGTGGTAGGAGGCTGCACTTACCACCGTAGGCGCGCTCACTTGATGTCTAATAACAGGCTGCGTGTCAAGAAGGGAATGAACCACAATTAGAGACTGAATGACGGAAACTTTTATGGGTATGTTTTTCAATGCTTTTAGGTAAATCAGATACCAGCTCTCCTTAATTTTACGCAGTCCCGAAGACGATCATATACTGTCGTTTTTTGATCACTTTTTTGCTATATGGGATTCCTTAAGTCAACAGTTAGTTACTGGTACTCATCGTATCACAGAAGCTTATCACCGGAGCGTCCTATGTTGTTTTATGCTAAAGGCCGCTACTTAGCGTAAAATTGCTGACTATGAACGCTGGGTAATACCATTCTCTTTTCTCGATCCGAACATGACTTAATTTTCTTACACCTGATGTTGCAGCTAAAGTGTTGCGAACCTGGTCGTGCTTATAAATAAAGTACTTACAGATGAAGCGGTCTCAGAATATAAATTTCACGCACGAAATCAGTCCTAAGCCAGGATAAATTGTTCTTATTCGGAAAAACCACGGATGGTTGGTAGGTTGGTAAGTTGGTTGGTTGGTTGATTTGGTGAATGGGGCGAAACATCGTATCATCAAGTCAAGTGTTCGAAAATTATGGAGGCAAGCTTGCGCACGGATGACATTAAGTAGTCTGTTATAAGTAGTTGCTCCTGTACGTTGCACGTTCCCACGGAAGGTCACACCCAAAAATTTAATCCCTTTGACCTTAGTAATGGGAACAGGCGTGCTTATATTCAGTCCTCCGCCCACATCCATGTAGTGCGTCTTCTGCAAATTGATACGGCGTCCGACCACCTCGCGTATCGCTGAAGCTACGTGCATGCCGTACACATGTCCTCTGCCGACCTCGCCAAGTAAACTACATCGACTACGTGGGCACAGCATTTAAAACGCACATTGCGGAGGCGGCTGCCCTCCAAATGCTGCCGTAGACCACGAAATGCAGCTTAGAGGGCGATGGCGAAGAGAAAGCCTGACAGAGGGCGTTCTTGTCGCACTTAGCGCTCAATAGTGAACGCTGACGAGGGTAGCCGTTGGCCAGGACTGTGGAAGGGGCTCCGTGGATGAGACGGAGAAGCACACCCGCCAATATTGGTGAAAGGCCCATCTTCTCTACGACAACCTGCAAAAAATGGTGTTTAACGCGGTCAAATGAGTGGTCTAGCTCAAGCGCCACGAGGGCGCCTTCTGAACGGCATGCTACATGAACGCCACCACATCTCTATAAGAGCTCAACGCCATGTGCATATTACTGCCACAGACATGTTTGGTTTCGCGTGAATGGCATCTTTGACAGTAGCGAGGAGGCGAGGACGAAATATGCGGACGAACAGTTTGTAATGCGAATTCACTAGTGTCAACGGTCGAAAGTCTTATGGTCTGCATCCCCGTTTGGGCTTGGCACAAGGATGATCATTCCCTACAAAAATTAAAAAGGGGCGCGGAAGTCTGGATGCACGAGTTCGCAGCATATCTGCAGCCAGACTTCCCCAATCAGAAGAGTTGCTATCAAATTCAAGCGGAAGACCATCAGGTCCAGGAGATTTGTTTCTCCGCCTCTCGACGGGGCCATGCGTATTTCTTCCCCCGTGCCGGTCTCCAGGAACATGGCGTCGCTATGCTACCTACACGAAATTGGCAGGACGTCTCAACGTCATTGTCAGCCCGTTGACCTGCTAAATAAAGGGTGCGGTAATAAACTGTAAGGACACGGGAGATCGCAGTGTGTGGCTCTGCACTTTTCCTATCCGCCGTCCGGTGGGGCCGGGCGGTTCTAGGCGCTTCAGTCTGGAACCGCGCGACCACTACGGTCGCAGGTTCGAATCCTGCATCGGGCATGGATGTGTGTGATGTCCTTAGGTTAGGTAGGTTTAAGTAGTACTATGTTCTATGGGACTGATGACCTCAGATGTGTCCCATAGTGCTCCGAACCATTTGAACCTTTCTACAGGAATTGAGAGCGAACATGCCCTCCCTATCCACACCCCGAACAAGTCCGCTGCTGACCGTCTTAAATGACGATCGCACGGCAACCACCACTGGTTACATACGGCGGGATGTGTTTGCGCATTTCGATTCGCAACTGATGAACTCCGTTCAGAACAGGATACGTCTTAAACTTGTGTCACATTTCTTCCACGTGACTTAGTACTTCCCCGTAAGGCCACAGCGCGTTCACGACTAGAGTGGCCGGAGCTTCAAACGGCAGCTCGAAGAACCGTATTGTCCCAGCGCCGAGCCCTGCATGGTCGAGTGTCAGTACACCCACGTTGCCGCCCGAGTAGTGGAGACGATATCCATCGGCGAAACGCCAAATAAGCCATTCTCACGCTGCTTCATCAATAAATTTCAGGTAAACTGTGCTGGGTACGATCGAAGAAGTTCACACTACGGTACCAGTACCCACGCGAGTAAACAACGGTACGCTCGCGGAGCGCCGCACAGAGCGCCGCTCGCGTGCGCTCCGCAACACGGCTGAGAGCCCTTGCGACCCTCGGACAGTGTTCATTGTAGCTGCGCGAACTATCTCGATATGCCTCTCGGCTGACACTCACTCCCACCTAGCGCCACCTATCTGCAGCCCCTGTCCATGTCCTCCACGCTCGCTACTTTCAGATTCACACAGGAGATCGGACGTAATTGTGCATCTACATCTGTCTACGTCTAATCCATACTCCGCGAGCCACCTGACGGTGTGTGGCGGAAGGTACCTTGAGTACCCCTATCGGTTCTCCCTTCTGTTCCAGTCTCGTATTGTTCGTGGAAAGAAGGATTGGCGGTATGCGTCTGTGTGGGCACTAATCTCTCTGATTTTATCGTCATGGTCTCTTCGCGAGATATACGTAGGAGTGAGCAATATACTGCTTGACTCCTCGGTGAAGGTATGTTCTCGAAACTTCAACAGAAACCCGTACCGAGCTACTGAGCGTCTCTCCTCCAGAGTCTTCCACTGGAGTTTATCTATCATCTCCGTAACGCTTTCGCGATTACTAAATGATCCTGTAACGAAGCGCTCTGCTCTCCGTTTGATCTTGTCTATCTCTTCTATAATCCTATCTGGTACGGATCCCATACCTGTGAGCAGTATTCAAGCAGTAGGCGAACAAGTGTACTGTTACTTACTTCCTTTGTTTTCGGATTGCATTCCCTTAGGATTCTTCCAATGAGTCTGGCATCTGCTTTACCGACGATCAACTTTATGTGATCATTCCATTTTAAATCACTCCTAATGCGTACTCCCAGATAATTTATGGAATTAACTGCTTCCAGTTGCTGACCTGCTATATTGTAGCTAAATGATAAGGGATCTTTCTTTCTATGTATTCGCAGCACATTACATTTGTCTACATTGAGATTCAATTGCCATTCCCTGCACCATGCGTCAATTCGCTGAAGTTCCTCCTGCACTTCAGTGCAATTTTCCATTGTTACAACTCTCGATATACCACAGCATCATCCGAAAAAAGCCTCAGTGAACTTTCGATGTTATCCACAAGATCATTTATATATATTGTGAATAGCAATGGTCCTACGACACTCGCCCGCAGCACGCCTGAAATCATTCTTGCTTAGGAAGACTTCTTTCCATTGAGAAGGACATGCTGCGTTCTGTTATCTAGGAACTTTTCAATCCAATCACACAATTGGTCTGATAGTCCATATGTTCTTACTTTGTTCATTAAACGACTGTGGGGAACTGTATGAAGCGCCTTGCGGAAGTCAAGAAACATGGCATCTACCTCGGAACCCGTGTCTATGGCCCTCTGAGCCTCGTGGACGAATAGCGCGAGCTGGGTTTCACACGACGTCTTTTTCGAAACCCATGCTGATTCCTACAGAGTACATTTCTAGTCTCCAGAAAGGTCATTATACTCGAATATAATATGTGTTCCAAAATTCTACAACGTTAGAGATATAGGTCTATAGTTCTGCACATCTGCTGAACGTCCCTTCTTGAAAACAGGGATGACCTGTGCCCTTTTCCAATCCTTTGGAACGCTACGCTCTTCTGGAGACCTGCGGTATACAACCGCTGTGAATGTGGTGGATGCACTGCCCATCAAGGAGACTCAATTACGTGAATGCATAATTTCTGTTCTTTCGGACATTCTCTGTGAAAACTGGGAAATGTGGGAGTAGCGGAGGCCATGGTGCCCGAAAACTAGCGTATCACAGTGATGTGATAGTCATGGAACATACAGGGTAATTATTAGTATAAAGTCCACGAAGCATATCGCTACCGGTAAGGGACGCTCCAGTATTGTTGACATTGTTTATAACTCTTCAAGGTGCCCGTCCTTCATAGCAAGTCATGCATCTAATCGGAAGTCCTGTTCTGCGGACGCAGCGTATGAGGAGTCACGGCAGGAACTGCTGCCGCGATGTGGTGCCCCACGTCTTCGAGGTTTTGCTGTGGACGTCAGACGTAAACGTTACCCCGGCAAGGAAAAGTTGCAAGCGCGTCTAGTTGAGGTATTCTCGTACCCAACTGTGCAAATCTGAATGGGCTCCATATTGCTGAAAGACGAAATCCCTCGTATCAGTTTCATGTTCTGGCACGACCCACAGTTACAGCGTATCGAGGTAGGTGATCCCGTAGACAGTTCTCTCAGCGGACAAGAAGGGCACATAGCCTGTCTTGGTGGATACGGCACAGAAACTAGTATACTTTCTCGGAATGCTGGACGCGTTCTACTTTGTGAATTCTCTGCCTCGCATATTTGTGTGTTGTGTCAGTCTCTGCAGATAAAAAATAGTCTCATCACTGAAAATTAATTTTCTTGCGGAGTTGTCGTTTTCAAGGTGAATCTGGTGTCAATGCTGAAGTGTAGACATCTTATGTCTTGCATGAGCTACAGTTTATATACAGGGTGCCTGAGCTGCCCCTATCCATGCCATTTTATGTAACCCGAAAAATGTTATATTTGCCCTTCCAAAACCAAACGCGAGATTTTCATATTCTCTTGCTCGCTACTCCCAAACTATTTGTCCTACAGAAGGCACTTTTTATAGGATATAGTTTTTTACTGGGATACAGTTTAGCAGGAAGCCACGATTTTCGTTATTCAAGAAAATCGTTCACAAGCGACTTTCAAATGCATCTCCACTCCCATACTTATGCCTCACTAGTCAGGATTTCTAGTATGTCGCCCGTGGGACTCCCTTCTATCGATGTAGAAAAATTACAAGCTACACGAACTATTCCCTACATTCGACCGTTTTTAGTCTCTCTTTGCTTTGCTATTACGCCACGAGCGTAATCAGCTATTTCGTTATAATTATTAATTTACACGTGTCCATGGAGGTAATGGAAGGAAAACGACTTTTGTAAACGTTATACTCAAACTAATTACTTTGAAAATTCGACCCAAATTGAGCCTTAAAAACACAGTAGTGACGAATACTGCGGTGTTATTGTTTATTTTATCCTGTTACAGTTCATAAAATTGCTTCGTAAAATTTATACAAACGGTGGCTTAAGAAGGCCACTTAATGAAGAACAACAAAGGTCGAATCCGGGAAATAATTTGTGTAGTCACAAATTTTCGTACAGTGATAGATAAAAGTGCCATGAACAACATATCAGGAATCCTGACCGGTGGGGACTGATGTGGGAGTGGGGATGCGTTTGAAGGTCACTTTATGCTTTAATAACTCGAAAAATATGGCCTCTAAAGAAATTGTACCCCGGTTCAAAATTTAACTACATTAAATTTCCGACAAATTGACATGTTTATTTGTTATGTGAGACTAATAGAATGCACTCAGCGGGCGAGAGCGCAAACCTCGTGTGTGACATTTGCAGGCTAAATATAAAACGACATCGACAGGGGCAGCGGAATCAACCTTTACGTTCACTGTTAATAATTTGTGAGGGATTTTTCTCACTGTCGGCAGTGGGATGCTTAATTCTGCACTAGCTTGGTAGGTGGACCTTGTGGGACTTCGGAACGTCAGGTCCCTCACGCTGGCCACTACCTGTTCTTACACGACTTATCGTCCTGAAGGTCTTGCGTATCATAAACAAACGTTGTCTTTGAATTCCTTACACCACTTCACTACCTATTGGAAACTGTTGGTTTCATGTGAAGCTAGCCATGGAAAGCTCTATGTACACCCAGTACTGATTAGCAACGACAATTTTGTCACACAAACTGCTTGCTCTGCCTGGTTCACCGCTATTTTCAGCTGCTACGTTCGGTGGCGCCACTGTCGGCAGATTTTCAAACTAACTTCGCGACGCCACATTAACAATAAATAAAGTGACTTTTCAGATACTTTATTATTTGTTGCACCGTGTTTACCCATTTACCTACACCTATTTCTTAAAATGTGCAATGGACTATATAATTAACTCTGTATTATAGCTTCCTCTCACGGCGGGGATCTCGAGAACACGTCCAAATGGATAGTCAGCGCAAAATTTTGCCTCATACTATATTTTAACGATCATCGTCTGATTTTGCCATTATAGCTTTCGGGAATTCCAACATTTTGGTTCAAAATGGATCAAATGGCTCTGAGCAGTATCGGACTTAACATCTGAGGTCATCAGTCCCCTAGAACTTAGAACTACTTAAACCTAACTAATCTAAGGACATCACACACATCCATGCCCGAGGCAGGATGCGAACCTGCGACCGTAGCGGTCGTGCGGTTCCAGAGTGAAGCGCCTAGAACTGCTCGGCCACAACGGCGGCCCCAACATTTTTGTCAGATGTATTTATGTATTTAGAATACAGGGTTTAAGGGACAACTTTTTACATTGCACCACAGTGTTATAGAGGATCTCGAGACGAGCAATGTGATATAGCATACGTATAATCTATCAAGCTACAAAAGCTAGAGCGCATGCGCGTCGCGCCATACTTACAGCAGTCTCTGGATCTCTTCGCACAAACTGTTTGTTCTAGAGTAAAAAATTAATACGATTTTTTTGTAGAAAATTTTATGTAGTATAATTTTTGACTGAGCTCCTTTTTGCTAGAGGCCATAGCTTTTGACTTATTCAATACAATAGTGCAAAATTCAGCTTCAACTGCCGCCCACTCTCTCGCTCTCCCCCCCCCCCCCCCCCCCCCCACCCTCCAAACCCACCCAATAGACAGGATATTTAGTATGTTGCTCGTCTTCCTACCACCGTACAAAAATTTGCGACCAAACGATTTCACATATTTCGTCATTTCCCTTACATTGACTGAACTAATACTACAGTATACCACTCCTTTCCAAATCGATTTTTCTGGATGACTGAGTTAAACTTACGTGAATGCTTGGCGGCTCGGAAGTGTACGAAAGAATAGACACCACGTATTCACACGAGGGTCGTTAATAAGTAATGCCCCACATTTCTTTAAAAAGCCATTAATATACATAGACAAACGTCCTTGTACAATCGTCCTTGTTGGTGCTTCACATCTGATGTTGGTTCTGTGCGCCGATGAAGTTTCGAACTGTTCTGGCAGATGACAGAGCCGTAGTACAACGTAAAAATGGTGTCTGCATACGACTTACGTTACAAGCAGACTGATGTTATTAAATTCTTGGGTGCAGAAAAAGAAACCGTGGTGAACATCCATAAACGTTTGTGTGTAGTGTATGGCGATGCTGCATTTGATAGTACAGTTGGACGATGGGAAAAGTAAGTCACAGCGTCAGGAAATGCAAAAACAGAGCTCCATGATCAACCATGCTCGGGACGTCGTGTCACAGCCAGGCCCCAGACATGCTAAATCATGTGTATGCCATTGTTCGTGCCGACGGCGCATCAGAACGCAATTGGCTCTACAGTTGTTGGTCAGCACTGGAAGCGCGTCTGCAATGATCGAGGCTCTCCGATATCCAAGCAGTTGCTCACGGTGGGTTGCACGAATGCTCGCAACGGACCATAAGATTCAAAGAAAGGCCATTTCATCTGAATTGTTGGAGCGTTTTGAGACAGAGAGAGAGGCCTTTCTGTCACGGATCGTTACAGAAGAGGAAATCTGGATGCCCCACTTTGCGCAGGAAACAAAAATGCAGTCCGTGGAGTGGCATCATCCACATTCACCACAAAATAAGAATTAGTATAAAAAAAGGAAGAAATTCCTCAAACTGTATTTAAAGTGTCGATTTTATTTTGGCAACTAGTTTCAACGTTGTAACAACGTCATCTTGAGGCCCATTCACTTGTTGACGTACGTGAAGACTATGAATAAACTCAAGAACCGTTTCCGACTTGTTCGATCCAGTAGAAATTTTTCTCCAACACATAATCCACGCCTACACACAAGTCTGAGAACCCGAGAACACATCGCGAAATTGAGTTGGACATAATTGCCTCAACCACCCTGCAGTCCAGACCTGGCACCCTCTAACTTCTATCTCTTTGGGCCGGTTAAAGATTCTGTACGGGGAACACACTCTGAAGCACGTACTCCCTGCTTTTACCAGCAGGGAATACATGCTCTTCCACAACTTTGACTTACGGCAGTAGAATGTGAGGGACATTACGTAGAAAAATAGGTCACGGACAAAACACGTTGTTTATTGTCATCAAATTCTGACTCTGAACAACAAATATATTTATTGTTCTGAGGAAAACAATGTGTGGCATTTCTTATTGAACGACCCTCGTACAATGATGCGCCTCTATGGGTGATAAATCCACCATTTTCTGTGCGGGTCCACAATTACGACCGACCTCTTGTTGGAATCTCAAAGCAGGGACCATGGAGGGGATGGACGGGGAGTGCGAATAAGTGGCGCTGGGTGGAAGAAAGAACTCGAAACTGCGATAAACACAATGTCTGGGTAGCGCAGTGGTTAACTCACCTGCCTAGTAAGCGGGAGGTTCGAGTCTCGGTTCGGCACACATTTTCGCTCGCCGCCGCTGATTCTGTCCCGATGAAGTTGAAGTCAATATTCCCCTCCATTTCCTTTCTCTCCCCTCCACCTTCCATCTAAATAATCTTTTAAACTTATCTACAGTTCATCATTACTAAACTGTGATCTGCGTTACCATCTTCTCTTACGTATGCCTCACAAACCAGTATTTGATTTTGCAAATTATGCCTGACTGGCATGTAATCCATATGCCATCTTCCCGTGTCTCCAGCCGGTTTCGAGGAGTACCTCCAACTCTAATGATTATGGAACAGCGCATTAAATATTACTAGTTCAAAGTTATTGTATACCTCAATTACTCTTTCTCCTCTCACATAACAGTTAATATTATCATTTTAAGTAGATTATGATTAAAACAACCCTCCATCTGAATTCTTCAATCATGCTGCTGATATACTTGTGACCAGATATCCTCTTTTCATTAGAGTTCACTGACACATTCTACATCTAGATCGAGATTTGCAGTTCCCTTGTCAGGTCCTCTAGACTCCTTACCATATTAGAACTTCCGACATCGCATGCTTACTCTTTCTTTGGTTATTTCACCTTTCTGTGTTGCTTGTCCCTCCATCGGCAGAATCCTCTAGAAGATTCGAATGGGGAACTAATCCGGAATATTTTCCCAATGGACAGATCATTATCACAGGCCACATGCAGTGATTTCCACTGCCCTCAGCATTCGCATGTTGTTCATCATTGCTGACTCATTGGCCTTTCAGGGCATTTTCCCATCACAAGCACAAGAAGCGGCCTTGGAACTGTGTTTGCTCGTTCACCCTCTTCGTCAAGGCCATTGGCAGAACTAGGGTGAGCCGGCCGTTGTGGCCGAGCGGTTCAAGGCGCTTCAGTCTACGGTCGCAGGTTCGAATCCTGCCTCCGGCATGGATGTGTTTGATGTCCTTACGTTAGTTAGGTTTAAGTAGTTCTAAGTTCTAGGGGACTGATGACCTCAGATGTTGAGTCCCATAGTGCTCAGAGCCATTTTATTTTATTTTTTTTATTTTTATTTATTTATTTATTTAATTTTTTGTTTGTTTTGAGAACTAGGGTGACTGTTTATACCGGAATCCTTCGGTTTCAACTATTGGTGAGCTTTATTAAAAAATACGAACCTGGGACACAGGGCGTTTCGATTGCTACTCGAAGATGCTACCCCTAAACTACAGCTGTCTTAAGTTATCACAAGAATAACACACCAGTCTGTAAGTTAATTAAATCCTCTTCCATATACCTATCGCCATTAAATTTCCTGTCAGCTGTCAGAATAATAACAGCTATCTGCTGCATGAATTTCGGTTCTATATCTGTAATGATTTTCTGAGATCCCCATAATTACCTAAAAGTTAGATTGTATAAGTTCTCATTACAAGGAAACGCCTGACACATTGATATGATTTTGTGAATACATCAAATGAGAACATTCACAAAAAATTTCATAGACATATAATTCATTAAACAATACTTTGACCCAACTTCGTTGTTTCAGTTTCGACATTAATTATTATTCTAAGTTCTTTGATTCTATCATTTTCATTTGATATACTGTCAGAGTGAGTGATGGGGTGAATGCTGGCACATACGTGACGTATGATTCCTTGAATTTTTTTAGTAACTGAAGGCGCATGAGCGTGTGAACTTCACTGTGTGACTGTGCAGTGCAGTGCACATAACGTTTATTGTAAAGTACCCTGATTATGTGTTCTAGAAACAAAATCTTTGTAACTGTTCTTCAGACATTTTAAGTAGGATTGTATTGAGTTTATTTGCTTCTCAGAAAGTACAATTTTTTGGCGTATGACTAATGTAAATTCAGAATTGTGGATGCATGAAGGAGGGGAATTAGTGTGCTTTCTAAGAGAAGCTATGAAGCAAATCTGCGACAGTATTTTCCAGCTAATGAGAAAGTAGAACGAGTGCGCATTCTGGAGAGTTTTGCGTGCACTGGAAGTTGGGATTCAGCTTTACTAGTTTGAGGACGTATCGCCTGGCTCTCCAGTAGTTTTGTGAAAGGGTTTTAATTTGCTTTTGCTGAGAAGCTATGTAGTTCGGAGATTAATGAGATCCATTGCAATTACGTTTCGGAGTTCCGGTGATTTTTAGCAAAACTTGTGAGTCTCCTTCGATGGCTTAAAAATCGGCGTGGCGTACTATTCAGTCGTAGATCACAAGCTAGAGATTTTTGAATAATGTTGAACTGTGTAGTACTGGGCGAGAATTCTAAAACTCCTAAACATCATGTGGACTTTCAGACTGTTTATTGACCTGTTAATGATGCATGGATATGGACAGCAGGTCTACGCTTAAGGTGGCTACTAGTGAGAGAATGTGCTATATATTTGTACGGAATATTAAAAATTTGATAAATTATTTTGTTTTACGTCAGGAACTTAGTATTAGGGCTGGCGTCGTAATGAAGCACAGACATCATACCTAAGAACTTGTTTTACGTACCTCATGGTTGTAATTAAAGTGCAGCTATTTACGGGGGATCACAGTGGGCCATAACTGTAGTATAACAGCGAGACTTGATAGATATACTAACGTGCTAATGCCTATCCTGTTTAGGTTCCAGTTTTGGGCGACAGGTGCAAATCTAGCTCGTTACACTGTTTGTATGACGATATGACATCCACGCAGTTAATTTACAAGCCGTAACGTGAGTGAACAGTAGGGCTGTCGAGAGGATATAGCATTCGCTGTTAGTGGAACTATTTTACGCGGACGGCTGCAACTACAGTGCTGCATTGAGAGAGTATCGCGACTGAGGGGTTCGAGCGGAGGCTCCATGTCATTAAATGGTTTAAAGCAGATGACAATGAAATTAGAAAACACAAATGAGCTTGGTGTGACATCTGGAAGAGGAAAGCGTCATACAACGGTGGAATTTACTAGCGCTGTTGTTGTTGATTTAACTGACTATGCAACACGTGCCCAGGGTAATAAAAGTGCTCGTGCGGTGCCACGAGAATGTCCATCCCGTTGTCTACAGTATGAAACGTTTAGCGGTCTGTATGACACCGGTACAAGTACAAGATCCATACGGTGCACTAACTGAAACCTCATGACCTGCAACAACGTTCTGCATTTGCTCTTCGGTGTCTGGCACTCGATGGAATGTGACCGGGCACGTTCCATGGAGTGACCAGGCACATTTAAAATTTCCGGGTGCAGTGAATACACAGAAATGCCGAATTTTGGGTGTATGAAGAGCAATCGCAATCGTCGTATTTCATTCTGTGGTGTGAATTCGCAAACAACTTTATTCTCGGTCAGTTCCACTTTGAAGGGAATGCACCCAGAATGCCTGTGAGGTGACCTTGCCGTTTCCACGTTATCGAGACCACCTTGTACAGGACTTTACCTATTTCGGAAGAGCCCAAAAGTGTTGAAGCACTGTTTTCATCCAAGATGGGGCAACACCTCATGTCACTCACCTAGTGAAAGATCTGCTTAACGCAACCTTCCGTCAAAGACTTATTTCTAGATACATGGCTTGCAAGATCACCTAATCTGACTCCACGTGACCTCTGGCTCTGGGGATATCTGAACGAACGCGTTTGCAGGGGACACGTCCGGTCTCATCCAGATCTGAAAGCCAGTATAGAGGCACACATTGGTAAGATTCCACCAGAACTGCTGCGAGCAACTGTTGATCACGTCGTTTTGAGAATGCAGAATCTCTTCGACCACTGAGATTCCCATACTGAACAAATTGTGCAAGCAGCGTTTAATAATATCAACATTATGCCTTGCTCACTTGGCTTTACCATTTCTGCCAACTTCCCGCTTCTAGTAAATTACATTTGGGAACATTTCAGTACGTAATTCTTGCATTCACAGGGCCAGATTTGTGCCTGGTGGCCAAACTTTGAATTAACTATTTGCAGTGTAAATCGGTTCCACGATAACGCTTAAGAATACGTACCATATTTCGTGGACATTCGATAATTACAGCCCATACTGGACCTCTGTGCATGGCTGCACTTTAATTATGACCGCCCGGTAGTAGCTTTAGTGGGACCTCCTATGAGTCCATACATTTGATGCACTCTGCTGACACATTCAGTGCAGCCTGTGTTTTAAACAGC
Organism: Schistocerca americana; assembly: GCF_021461395.2. Classification (NCBI taxonomy): domain Eukaryota; kingdom Metazoa; phylum Arthropoda; class Insecta; order Orthoptera; family Acrididae; genus Schistocerca; species Schistocerca americana. Next base: position 396,160,500 of record NC_060123.1, on the reverse strand, counting down.
TTTTACAGGCTGAACCACATTGTACATCGCTTCATGGCAGGTATGGGTTCTAACCAACTCACCGAGGCAAGTTGGTAAGTTGAGAAAAAGGGGAAAAAATGCGTCGCCACAATATTTTGGCCAAAAATTTTGCTTAAAGCCGTTGGCATACTTGTAATATAGCCGGAAATTATGCTATACGATGTCTGCGAAAACTCTTAGTTAGTTCCAGAAACCACACGAAGTGCAAATGTTTTTGCGCTTACATACTAGACACATTAGCGATGAAGAATTGTGACTAAATAGAGAGTGACATCGCAGATACAGTAATTAGTGACCACATGGTCGTCGCAGTAGGACTGGATTCATAACATCCCAATCCACCAATAAGAAACGCAAAATATATCTGCGAATGCATGGTTCCGTGGCGAAATATAATCTCGGCCAAGGCTCCTTGGCCATTGTTAAGTGGAGGCTGTGGAATAATTGCTGCTGCCGTCTTTACATGGCTGAGACAATTTTATGTCCGAGAGACTGTGCGTACTATTGAACAGCGGCCTGTAGACTAGGAGAGATGTTTTTTCCTACGGCATGCTGAGAAATCAGGGATAGCATAACATGCTCTAGGTAATGGAAACCGAATTGCATTCGCCGAGACACGGACTAATAATTTCTGGGGTGATGTCGTGAATGAAGCAATGGAGATACAAATATGTGACACCACTCTGAAGAAAGATGGCGGCTTGCGACTAATCACAGCTTGGATACCTGGCCATCTGAAGGGTGAAGCGGGCGTGGCAAGCACGCAACGAAAACGTTACCATATATGGCACTGGAGTGAGCACCAGTGACGTCACTGAAGGCAGCGCAGTTGTATAAGGTCTGCAGAATCAGTCATTTGACAGTCACCGCTTGACAACGGATGAGGAGCACTTGGCCAGAGAGAATTTTATCAGCAAAATACATCTGTTTAACAAAGCAGATGAAAATTCGCCTGGCGCCTTTCTAAGGGACACTCTCTTCATATTACGTAAGAGTCGGCCAGACTGGGTTTAGTTTGAAGGAAATAGAATTTAGAGTTTCTTACCATGTAAATTAATAAGAGATGGAAAGTATTTCCCGTCGTACGTAAAACAGCACAGGACACTGTTGTGAAAACATCGAAAAAGAATGCTGGGTTTAAAAGACCACACACCTCGACAATTGTCAATAGTTTACAGTCGCATGGAATTTAGTGTGGGCTTCAATACGAATAATGGTTTCCTAAACGTAACTCTCTCAAAATGTGGAAGAATGTCGAAATATATTCTGGTTATATGTGAAGTATATCGTCGGAGAGAACCAATAAACTTGCACGATTGCAGTAATAATATTACGGACAACAAAAACTGTTTTCCTTAACTACGCCACCAAAAAAGGTGCCATAACGTTAAACCTAATCTTCCTTATTTCTTTTTCTTAGAAGACGTCATAAATATTACAGAATAAGATCCTATGATTCAAAATTGTACATGAATCTAAGAGCGCTTGCTACAGATAAACAGCTAATTAAGCCATGTAATTAAATGGGAATGGTTAAGTGAGTAATGTATTACGCTGCTATATCTGAGACGAATAATCTTTAGCACGTAACTGCTCGGAATGCAATTGATGCATAGTTTCTGTAAAGCATAGGTTCTGTAAAGTATAACAACTAAATGGAAGGTTGTAGAAATAAGGTACCGAGAGGAATAGTCGGTTGATATGAGAGAAAAGGTAACGTTCTTATGAGATCCTAGACTATAATGCGAAGTTGTTGATCTGTGAATTTATGGAGTTTGTCCAACAGTTTACAGTCTATCATCCTGAAGAGCCAGGAGAAAACTATCTCTCCTTGACAACAAACTGATTACAAAAGTGTTTCAAACCCTTGTACTTTTTAAAAGTTTATAAGTGGGCTTTGAGGCACAAACAAAAGTAAATCGTTTACTAGATATGACGTAATTTGGCTATAAAAATACATTCCCAACATGTAGGATGTAAGGCGTACGGTGCTTTTCATTGTGTTATTTGGTGACATAGTACATAAATACTGGTGTACACTGTTGCAAATGAATATAAGAGAAGGGCTTACCCATCGAGAGCAAGGGAGGCCAGCTGTATCCACCTACCCTCCCTTGCACCTCCGGCACCAAAACTGGACAGAAATAATGAAGAAATAAAAAATTTCGCAAATGACTCTAGTATCCTGTCCCACCAGTCACATAAAGACGTATCTGTACGCGACATATGTTATGTACTGTTGACTGTACCGTTAGCATCTATTGTCCTTTAAACTGCAACTGCCAGATGGCTCTGGGGTCCAAATACTTTCAATAGCATAGTGCTTCAATTCGTCATGTTGCCAGCCGATGTCAAAAATTAACATGGGAATACAGAAGGTTTCTGAAACTTACCTGCCTATCAGAAAATGCAGTGCTCTACCAAACTTAACCACGAGATAGCTAAAGCGACATGACATACTAAGAACTCCGTGTAAATGAATGAAGGTACAGGAGCATATTGCCAGATGTATTCCATTCATGTACAAAAGGCTAGACTATGATGCCGTGAGAGCGATTATAACGCCAAAAGGGGTCGGTCTCACGACACGAGCTGATGAAGGAGCGGGAGGAGACGTGTATGTGCGTCTACCAGCGAGCTGTTGCGGTGCACATGACTCGAAGAAAACATATGAATGACTTTACACAGAGAAGAATCATCAGCAAACTGGAGGAAGGATGAAATGCTATGAATCTGGTTCAGAAGTATAGTATTGCTTGCAGCATTTTTCCACGCGCATGGGAGGTGTTTCCGAAGCACAGGCGCTGCTGACCGATCCAGAGGATATAGTCGGCCACGGTAAACACGTTCAGCAGATGGACGCTACATTGTGGAACAAGCAAGACGGAACCCACGTCAAACAGCGGGTGCAACTAAAACCACATGTAACAGGACTGCAAGGCACACATCTCTCGATCCGCAGTAGCACGTTGAATGCATGGGGGTGATCTCTTTGCCCGACGATGAGTACAATGTTTTCCGTTTCACACAGAAATGTGTTCCGTTGACACATGCACATCGGTGGCACAGTTCGCAATTGCGTCAAGAGAACAGAGAATGGAACAACGATGAGCTGGATCTCGTGCTCTTCTTGGATGAGAGGAGATTCAGTCTGACTAGTGATGCCGTACTTGGAGATGTGCGATAACAAAACGCACGCAGGAACGTTGTGGTCCATGTCTTATGGTAGGGGAGGCATAATACTGCACGGGTGTATTGACCTTAATATCATTGAACATGGTGCACTTTTTTTTGTGAATTCCTAAGGGACCAAACTGTTGAGGTCATCGGTCCCTAGACTTACACGCAACTTAAACTAACTTATGCGAGTAACAACACAAACAACCATGGCCGAGAGAGGACTCGAACCTCCGGCGGGAGCGGCCGCGCAATCAGTGACATGGCGCCTCAAACCGCGCGGCCACTCCGCGCGGCGAACGCGGTGCAGTCATCGGTCAACGTTATTCCGATCGCATAGAACAGTGCAGCTGGAGGACACTTGGAATGAAAGTATATTCTGCGAATAGACTCGCCTGGCAGCTCCTCCGACTTAAATCCCCTGGAACTTATGTGGGATGCGTTGGGGAGACGTATAACAGCACATCGACATGGACCAGCGGCCATTCATAAATCGCCAATCTTTCTGGCAGACGAACGGGATGGACTGCCGCAAGAATATTCGTCCTTACGTTTTGCCCACCAGGGTGTTATGCACACTGTCTCAATGATTTTATGGTAGATAGAATGCTGCATCATTTTGGAGTGTACTTCCTGGACGTTTCAGTCATTATCATCCATTACAACATGGCATCCCCGGGTCCATTCTTCTTAAGAGATGAAGATATGTAGCGAATCGTTAACCTTTCATTTCTTTTAGTTGGTAAATGTGTCAACTGTATCTTTAAAATTTAATTGAAGAGCACAAGAGCACAAGTTTACTCCATAGAGTGTTCCTAAACCTAAGAATTTATTTTGCACCATTATGAATTGTTGGACAATCTTTACTCTTTTGATTGAGCTAACACATTTATCAGCCTGAGCGACACTGCAGACGACCGAAAACGTCCGGGGAAGTTTTGCTCACTTCAGACGTGGTTGCTTATAGAAGCAGGCTCTGATAGGGACAGGGCCATACCACGGGGTGGCAAAACAAGCCTCCGATAAGAGCACGGGCAAAGAATGGGTGCAAAAACCTGCTGAACAATTACGGAAAGCAATAAAGAGATGAATTACCCGGGAGACAAGTCATTTCTACTACGCTTTGTATTCCTGTCCTCTGTCTACAGCTTAAATAGCTGTCATAGCTTAAAGGGTTCAAATGGCCCTGAACACTATGGGACTTAACATCTTAGGTCATCAGTCCCCTAGAACTTAGAACTACTTAAACCTAACTAACCGAAGGACATCACACACATCCATGCCCGAGCCAGGATTCGAACCTGCGACCGTAGCAGTCCCGCGGTTCCGGACTGCAGCGCCTAGAACCGCACGGCTCATACAATTTGTGTGGCCACAAAGCGTATGGTTCATGCAGCATCCACCTGCAGAGAATATTTGTGTTCTGCGACACAGTTATTGCTGATACTTCCCTACTGTGAAATTTCAGAGTCCGGCTAGCGGGCGTTTCCGAGTTTTGCCGACTGAGAACCGAAGTTAGACGCGGTGGTGGAGGAAGCAAGTCACAAAAACTGAAGGGCATGGTGATTTGCTAGCGAGAACTCCCATTACTTTTGCTGGTTCCAAATATCCATATTCTATGTGAATCAAAAAGAATTCAAGAAGAATACTTCTGCTATTCATTAAAATTATTGTGGGAGTAATAATCTTCTTTTTTATTTAACACACATAAAATTATAACATTTGCTAAATCTGTGTAGAAAAAAAACCGCATGTGGTATTTTTCTCGCTATGAACTGAAACTAGTACACAGGGCAAATCACCTAAAACTGGCACTGCAAATATTGTGGAAATGGAAAAGTGTGGTTTCCACAGAGTCGATTGGTACATGTCGCTAGCCAATCAACAGATCATATCAACATTTAGGAAATGTATTTTTCGTGCAAACATTCACAGTGGCTGTTGACATTAACAAAATAAAAGAAAGGTAAATTAGAATGTATGTGGTGTTTGTTGCAAGAGTTTTGTGCGAGTTTCTTACGAGATATCGTACTGTGCGAAGTTTTCACAGCGATACTTGTTTGTGCCATTCAACCTGCGCAGTCGCTGCGTACTTTGTTGTTATGTTTACTTACAGTGTGCTTGTGTGTTCCTTGAGTGCAGTGAAACTTGTAAGTCACTTAGTGGGAGACAGTCCAAGCAGTAGATCGTGAGTGGACGACCGGATTTACCAATGCAAAAAAAGCCAATATGGTCATGGTGTATGGAGGGTGTTCGAAGAACGCAGTTCGTTCTTGTACGGCAAGGTATCCCAATAGACGCCGATCATATCGGCATTTATTTACCAACCTCTTCAAATAATTACGTGCAAATGGTAGATTAACACCTAGAAGAAGGAAACAAATGATGGCAGAAGAGGGGGAAATTAATGTTCTTACTGAAGTTGCAGCTGATCCGCACGTTAGCTTCCGCACAATCGCACGAAGAAGTGGCGTGAGTGAGGCAAGTTTTACACGCATTCTCCATCGGCGTACGTTCCATCCATACCACATCTCTCTCGACCAAGACCTATATGGCAACGATTATCAGATTAATATAGGTTGATTCTTTGTAAGAATCAACCTACATTAATTGTAAACAGCCACGGTCTCACTATGTCAGTTTTAGACAAAACACCATGATTATGAGAATCGTATTAACTTCTGTACGTGACAGGATACTCCAGATGTATCACGCATCTTGGCATGTAGCCATAGTTATCAATCACGCGGAGGCACACCTCTGAAACATGCACTATTGCTCTGTCGACAACCCCCCTGGCTTCCTCAAGTGGAACGTCAGCATCCATGGATAGTAAACGTGTGATGTGGGATAGTGCAACATCAGCACGTAGACTTATTTTTCATAGACAGAACACTGAATGTGCACTAGTATCACAGCCTCATAACAGACAATCTTCCATGGATGCTACAAGCTGTTCCCTTGCAGACTAGGAGGAACGTCTCGTTCCAACATGATGGCTGTCCAGCTTACATCGCACGAAGTACTACGGTATGTCTTCATGAATTGTTTTCAAATTGTTTCATTGGACACAGAGGACCTGTACCTTGGTCGGCCGCTCCCCAGATTTGATGCCTGTAAACTTTTTCTGTGCGGAAAGCTGAAAGATGCTGTGTGCAAGGATATACCAACTGCATCCGGTGATATGCAATAAAGAAATACTGCAACCTGTTCGGACATCTCTTTCCAAATGCTAGCACATGGGCAGCAGTCGTTCCATGTCAGACTGGAAGCATGTATTGGCGCTGCCAAGTGTCATTCTGAACATAACCTATGATGGTCAAGTACTGGTCACAATCCAGATAAACAGAGTATATACTTTTTTTGTTCTTTAGTATGTGCTACCACAGATATCGTGTCGGTGAGAAAACATTTTAAAATATGATACCTCGTAAGCGACTCGCACAATAATCCTACAAAAGAGCCGGCCAGGGTGGCGAAGCGGTTCTAGGCGCTACAGTCTGGAACCGCGCGACCGCTACGGTCGCAGGTTCGAATCCTGCCTCGGGCATGGATGTGTGTGATGTCCTTAGGTTAGTTAGGTTCTAGGGGACTGATGACCTGAGATGTTAAGTCCCATCGTGCTCAGAGCCATTTGAACCTACAAAAGACACCACTGACATTCTTATTTTCCCCACTTTCAGTTTGTTACTGTCAGCATACTTCTATTTACGTTTGCACAAAAAATACACTTTGTAATCGTTATTACAATCTGTTGATTGGCTAACAATACGAGCCACTGGCTAACTGCCTCCGTAATTTGTCCCCGCCTCCCCCCCCCCCCCCCTCCTCCTCTACTCCGACTTTCGGTTACACGTTTACCAGTATTGTTTTATACCCATTCATGAAGAACTGAACCTTTAACCCACAGTATATTGGAATCCTTTCCTGTCTCATAATAAACAGTGAGCACGTGATAAAAATTGAGTATAAATCCAAGAAACACAGATGTAACGAGGAACATCAGAAATGAGATTATCAATGGATTTCACTTCGAAAGAGCAGACCACATAATAGACAAAGGGAATGATATCTACCACCTCGTAAGCAAAATGCATGGCGATCGAAGCAAAGGACATCGTAGCAAAATGGCACAGGAACGGGCTATTATCGCCAGAATAAGTCTGTTCGTATCAACTTGAAAAAAAATTTCTGAGAATGTACTCTTGGAGCACAGTACCGTATGCAAGCTAATCATTGACTGTGGGAACGGGAAAGAAGAGAATGGGTACGTTCAAAATGTGGAGTTTCTGAGAGACAATGAAAATGAAGTGAAGTGATAAGTGACAAGAAATGCGAAGTTAACTTTCAAAAATTGGAGAGGAAAGGACTGTATGGAAGAAAACTTACAGGGAGGAGGGACAGGAAGATACATTGATAAAGTCTTCACGAGATACCAGACCAGTGGTAGTCTCATGTTGTCGCAAAGTTTCGCCTGAAGATAACGAGTAGGAAACTCGTTGGAACGCTGCGACAGCCTGACACCACGAGATTTAATAAGTGAAATTCGCTGAGAAAGCCTGCATTCCCTCTCAGGAATACGCTCGTTGAGGCATCAGACATTGTAGCAGACGGAAAAATTGTGTGAAAACATTTTAGGGGAAGATGTCGAATGGAATATAGAAGCTACTCTAAAATTCCCCTTCCAAACTACTAGGATTTGTAGAGATGACTGGGTAGACCAAATATTAAATAGGGACCACGTCCAGCAACGTACCGTTTCCGCGTTATCGCCATCTGAGAACATGTTTGCTACATAGGTGGGAGATACCTACATCGGCTCGCATGAAGTCATTTGACGCCTATCTTACCTCTGTGATCGGGCAACGGCCTTGCCGCATTGGATACACCGGTTCCCGTGAGATCACCGAAGTTAAACGCTGTCGGGCGTGGCCACCACTTGCATGGGTGACCATCAAGCTGTCATGCGCTGTTGCCATTTTTCGGGGTGCACTCAGCCTCGTGATGCCAATTTAGGGGCTACTCGACCGGCTCCGGTCAAAGAAACCATCATAACGACTGGGAGAGCGGCGTGCTGACCACAAGCCCCTCCTATCCGCATCCTCAATTGAGGATGACACGGCGGTCAGATGGTCCCGATGGGCCACTTGTGGCCTGATTATGGTGTGCTTTTACCTCTGTGATCTGGTTCGAGCTTCATTCGCATATCTGAGCGTTAGAGTAACGTGACTGAGCACACGTTTGAAGAATACAACGACATCATCCTTCTGTATGGTGAATTTCCCGGTAAAGGAAGAACTGGTCGTCGCTTTCATCATGATCGTTATCCACATCGCCCGACTTGACCGCGTACCTTTTCCGCCACATTTACCCACCGGCTTCGAGAAAGGGTACCTTCACCGCGGGCAGGTGTGACAGTGATATTCCAAGGAGAAGACACAGACCCTTATTGGAAAAGGCCGTACAATTGAAGAGAAGCCATCATCCGATACCCTAGCAATTACGCATGCAATGACTGTAGCTCCCAGCACCGTCTGGTATGTTCTGCATGACGAACAGTTACGTCCATACCACCTCCAAAGTAGTCCCGTTACTAACATTTTTCAAACGGCTGTAGCAAGGAAAGTACGGTACGTTTCCGAACATCGGTTCCCGTCCAAAATATTATCTACCCAGTCCCTTCTACGAGTCCTAGAATTTTAAGGAGGATTTTAGTGCACCTTGTCTACAACAAATTCTCGAGAATGATGGGAGTAAGCGATTCTCGGAGATTTGGGTGTTGGCATAGAAGTCTATGGCAGTAGAATAAGAAGAGACTTGTTTATGGGGTATGTCATACTAGGTATAGAAACATACTACCGGAAAAAACTATTACACCATTTTAGAGGTCTAAAATTAACTCAAGATTTGTTGTTGGAAGAGTGCGTATGGAGTAAATGAAATGGTTACGTTTACAGATTAACAGCACTAGTGGTTCAGAGGTACCAGGTACCGATCAATGCTGAAACCCCCATATTAGTATGTGGTCTTTACACAACTAGTGATTGGAAGGTCTAGGAGGAAGTGGCTGTGACATTCTTTTGAATAACTTCTAATAATTGGAATTGTAAATACAGAAAATATTTTAAAATCCCAAGATCATCAGTAAGGGAAATCATTAATATAATAAAACTTTGCTTTAGTATAATCCTGGACACAATAAGTGATAATTATAGTAATAATGACATACAATTTCAAACAATTGCTTCCAGTGAGTTAGGTCAGTTGAACGCCAAAACTAGTACATAGATAAATGATTTTGAGAGTGCATCACCTTAAATCACGAAACCTTTAATATCCATACATTAACAAGACTGCCACAAAGGTTCTATATCCAAGGCAGCCTACATTACGTGTTTACCAAAAGAAAAAAATTGCATGCATTAAATAGCACCGGTAGAGTAGCCAGAACCAGCCCCCGCTAAAATACATAGGGTAAATCTTTCAGTAGCGCCAGGCAGACTCCAATACCATCAGGAAGCCTTTCGTAACCACGTGTTAAAAACGCAAAGTTGAATGACAGCGGCACTGACACCGATACCGCCCAAAATGTTAGCAAGGCGGTGAGACGAGTGGCGTGCTGCAGTATAGGCGAGGCGACTCTTCGATCCTTCCAGACGGACAGCTGGATCACAAGAGAGACTGCAAGGTGGCCGGCAAGGACCGGCTGCCAGCAGGCGGCGCCATACTGCGCCGCTACCGGCGCAGCGCCACAGCAAATCACGACGAGGCTGCGCGGGAACTCAATTCGCTGCAACTCTTGACGATTTAACGTCGGCACAGTGATGTAGCCACCGCAGGCGTCAATGCAGGTGCTGACTACGGCATCTAGTCGATCGCAGAGATGGCTAAAACTGTCCTGGAATACCTTATGTGACGTCTACTTGGCCTGATCACGTAGTTCTGTAAAAGCTTTTCGTTGGAGTCCCATGAGTCATTTCTCGTCCCAACATAGCCTATCCGTGCTGAGCTAGAGAAAATTCCGGAGATCATACTTTCCAGGTCGCATAGACAGAGGAGATAGAGAAGTTCCAAAGAAGAGCGGCGCGTTTCGTCATAGGGTCATTTGGTACGCGTGATAGCGTTACGGAGATGTTTAGCAAACTCAAGTGGCAGACTCTGCAAGAGAGGCGCTCTGTATCGCGGTGTAGCTTGCTGTCCAGGTTTCGAGAGGGTGCGTTTCTGGATGAGGTATCGAATATATTGCTTCCCCCTACTTATACCTCTCGAGGAGATCACGAATGTAAAATTAGAGAGATTCGAGCGTGCACGGAGGCTTTCTGGCAGTCGTTCTTCCCGCGAACCATACGCGACTGGAACAGGAAAGGGAGGTAATGACAGTGGCACGTAAAGCTCCATCCGCCACACACCGTTGGGTGGCTTGCGGAGTATAAATTTAGATGTAGATGTAGATGTACTGCCGTCTGTCAGAGGACGTTGGGTTTCACAGACAGTGTGTTAGCGAACTTTATCCTGTTGGAACAACACATCACCTTCCTGTTGCAAGAATGGCAAAAGAACGGGCCTAACAACATTCTGCACATACCAGCTGGTTAGCTTGCCCTCAAGAAATACCAAAGGCGAAAAAGAGTTGTAGCTTACCGCATCCCTGACCATAAGGCCTGGGTTAGGGCCAGTGCGTCTTGGACGAATGCACTGTACGAGAAAGCACTCACATCGCACGCGCAAACGACCAAACTTGCGTGCAGGCAGTATCTGCTTTCATCGCTGAAGAACACGGCGCGCCGTTCCATCTTCCGGTGATCCTCTAACGGCACCAGCCACGCCGTTGTACGTCGATGATATGGCGTTAGTAGAAGACGGGCTATAGATGTGCGTGCCCATAGCTCCACAGTTAATAATCAGTTCGCAATAGTTCATGCTGACACGTCAGAGCTCACAAACCGTCTTATTTTTGCTGTGGTAGCTGTACGATCTGTTGCTCCTGCCCTTACATATGACGATCCTGATGGACGTCTGTACTGTGTGGATATACAGAACCACGCCTACGGATGTGGGAATGTTCGCATGACCACTGATACCAGCATCGTTGCATAACCGACGGCCGGCCGCGGTGGTCTAGCGGTTCTAGGCGCTCAGTCCGGAACCGAGGGACTGCTACGGTTGCAGGTTGGAATCCTGCCTCGGGCATGGATGTGTGTGATGTCTTTAGGTTAGTTAGGTTTAAGTAGTTCTAAGTTCTAGGGGACTGATGACCACAGATGTTAAATCCCATAGTGCTCAGAGCCATTTGAACCATTTGAGCCATAACCGACGCAGCACGCCCAACTTGTGTGGCAATTCTCTGGGTGGACCATTCGGAAACACAGAAGACCACAGTTTGACCCCTTTCAATCTCTCTGGGTTGGCTGTAGGATGGACGAGTGCGTCTCCGTGATATGATTGCCTCCTAACTTCCCACGTTCACATCACACTGAGTCTTCTGGCTATGAGCATTCCATTTTAAAGAACAGACACAGATGGCGCTCTGGTAGCCACTACTCTATCTGACGGCGGGCGACGTTGAAACCAGTATCATTACATCTAATATCCCCCATGCATATGCAGTCATCGGATGGAAAGCGACATCGTGTGTTTTCAGGTGTACTATTTTTTATTCCAGTAGTGTAGTTGACCTGATGATGGACGGAGTATTAGGCAGGAAAAATAGTAGATACAAACCACAGCTGCGACTTTATAAGTAGAAGGAATTTGGTCTGTGGAGATAAACCGAGCAGGACAAATAACTTCTTATATAGCTGGGAAAAATAGCTCTGCCCGTGAATTTGTCACACTGACATCTGACCGCTGCGGATGAGACGTTGAATAAAATGGGTACTTGTAAGCAGAGCTTGTGATTTGATGGAAACCAGTCGTACGGTTCCGCGTCTGCCTGGGAGCGGACTGCTACTCAAGTCGCTTCCCCTCTTGCCATCGCATCGCTGGCCGGGATGCTGAATTATTCCTACACGTGTGAACGGTCTGTGCTTCCACTAGCGGCCCCCGGGTCAGCCTCTGGCCTCGTTAACCACGGCCAGTCCGAACACCGCTTGTATTGACAACGGCTGCTGTAGCTGGCTGCAAAGTTCAGAGTTCGCACATCCGCGAATTAGCCTCGCCGGGGCAGTCTGTCGAGCCCGCCTGGGAATATCGTCTGCGGGATGAGAGGATTACCTATCTACCAGAGTAGTCACTCTGCATCACCACGCCACACTAAGGGTAACGGACAATACAGCTTTTGTGTTCGTCAGGAGAACAAGGTGTAATGGCAAACGTGTAAGGTGAAAGGTGAAGTTGCATATGTTCACTGACGTGGGTGGCCATGTGGCCTCGAGATTGGGAAGGTCGGTTGTATACTAAGCGGATTAAATAAGACACTAGCTGTTTCTAAACTCTAGCGCTAGTTGAAATGGTTCAAATAGCTCTGAGCACTATGGGACTTAACATCTGAAGTCATCAGTCCCCTAGAACTTAGAACTACTTAAACCTAACTAATCTAAGGACATCACGCACATCCATGCCCGAGGTAGGATTCGAACCCGCGACCGTAGCGGTCGCGCGGTTCCAGACTGAAGCGCTTAGAACCGCTCGGCCATTCCGGCCGTCCTAGTGCTAGTCACAGAACATGTGGCGGCTCTAATGTGAGCTATAGAGGAAGAAAATAACACTAGATTGGAGTGTGGCATCAAAATATCAGTTGGTAGTGAATTTAATGATTCTCTAACTCAACTTTGGAGTGTTGTTACGTGCTGGCCGGTGTGGCCGTGCGGTTCTCTGCGCTTCAGTCTGGAACTGCGTGACCACTACGGTCGCAGTTTCGAATCCTGCCTCGGGCATGGATGTGTGTGATGTCGTTAGGTTAGTTAGGTTTAAGTAGTTCTAAGTTCTCGGGGACTGATGACCACAGATGTTAAGTCCGATAGTACTCAGAGCCATTTTTGTTGTTACTTGTTTACAAATAAAAAAAATATTACATTTTTACTGTGTCTTTAGATACAACTGAGATTATCGATATAAGGGGATTTCATATGGTGCGTCGCAGCTCCCATGGGAGTCGCGGCCTTACAGCTTGGGGATCGCAATAACTCCCTGCCCAAACAGACCTCGGAAGGCCCAGTGGTTCCGACTGTCTGCCGTATCATCCTCAGCCGATAGGCACCACTGGATGCAGATATGGAGGAGTTTGTGGTCAGTACACCGCCTTCCCAGCCGCTGTGTTTTCGTGACCAGAGCCAATGCCTGGAGATGCTTCTTCTTATACAAGTAACTCCTCAGTATTCTTTACAAGGGTGGAGTCCACACGAGGTTTGCGGTACTTTTATGAAATTAATAATTTGGTTTTATTTGCCTTCTGAGTGAAGTAACGGGCTGGCAGGTAAGGGTTGTTACTGTGGCAGTCGAAACTCGTTATTCGATTGTTTTTATTTAGTACCGATCAATCCGAAGGTAAGTTTTGTCGAATATAAACAATTTATAATTATTGTTTGCCTTAGGTGATTTGTGTTTGTCGGTCAGCATCGACATTTACATGCAAGTGTAAAACGTGATATTTCAAATGCATCACGGAGTTCTAAAACAGAACTACAGAAAGCATGACATTTAACTTTTACGTACTCCTGTTGGAAATGAAGAACAACCACATTCTGTCGTTTGTTTCAGAGTCCTAGGTGCTGAAGCCATACTTCCTAACAAAATTGGAAAAAATTGAGTCATATCATGGTCGTTTAGTAAACAAACCACGAGAAAAGTTTTTCCACAACTTGAAAGAAATGACGTAGCAAAAAAGGAGGTTGAATGGATTGAGAACAACAGCCCATCAGTTGAAAAATGCACGTTTATATAATCTTCACCATGGGTCTAACAGCTTTAAGATTGTCTCCATCAGAAAGTATTGTTAGTAGAATCACAGCTTCTCTGTATCCAACGTGGGAGTCATTGACTGTCTAGTTATACACCCTATGAAGAAGACTGGCAGTGGCATGACTTTGTCGGACTACACAATTGGTCGCCGAGACAGTTTTAAAACAGTCGAAATCATGGTAAAGAATTAATAAACTTGTATTTTGCAACTAGTTGGCTGTTATTTCCAATCCGCTCAAGCTCTTGCATGTATAGTTGCTGAAGCGGAGTCGTTCAAAATAGTAACAAAAAACAAATTACCGCTATTACAAAGGCTCTTCTTTCATATTTAGTGTTCTCTAGCGTATACCTGTGAGAAAGAAACTCACAACATGCATGAAGACCTTATTCCACCATCTGCCCTGGATATGGGATCTGTTATGATAGATTATTCAGCTGCTAAACGACTGGGAGTTGTGTGCCTTTGTCAGACTACACAATTAGTAGCCGAATACTAGATACAGCTGACTCCATTACTATCAGTTGGATGAAATACTCGAAAATAATGGCGATTTCGTTATTCAGTTGGATGAAGCTAAAAACAGCCACAATGACGTGCAACTTTAACTGCTAAATTGTGCAAGCGTGTGTACAGATGGTGGTCACAGTACGGCTGGCTGCTGCCCTGGGTTGCTAGTTCTGATTCGTAAAGATGCTTCTCAGATTGTTAAGACACACTGTTTTATTCACGGAGAATTGCTGATATCAATAAGCATGTGTTCTGTCCTTCATGAGGTACTCCAATAAGTGATTTAAGTGTGAAACTTAATTAAAACTTGGCCATTTGATTCGAGATATTTTCAACAAATGTGCACTGTTACGGTGACTAAGCACATTTCCCCATTTTCTAAGAGTAAGTGGTAAACAGTTCGGCTCATCCGTTTTCACTTATACGAAATTTCATTAAATTTATTCCAGCATTGGTTCTTAATGATTTGTCTAAATCACCACTGGTTCTCATTCGGTTAACTCCACTCTCTTACACACGCAGAGTTTTGCAAACTCCCGCTGGTTTTCACATGAGAATGTCTTGAAAGGGGTACATATTCCAGAGAAACAGTGGCGTTACGAGAGATTCGTAGACAGCGACTTTGTTTTGAAGCTAGCGTGTCTTAGTGACGTCTTTGATAAACTCCATTTATAGCTCCACGGAAATACTCTGATCACGCAATATTAGCTGGGCGGGACTTTAACCTGCCAAGTATAGACTGGAACGTATACAGATTCACCGCAGTTGGTACGGACAGACAGTCTCGTGAAGTACTTCTGAGCAAATTTTACGAAAATTGCCTAGAACAACTAGTTAGACAACCCACATACAATTGAAATATTTTAGGTCTTGCCGTTACGAAAAGGCCTGACGTTATCCATATGGTCAGTATAGAAACATGAATCAGTCTTCGTGATACCATAGCAACGATGGTTACTAAAGTTAATAAAGGCGTCAAGAAAGTCAGGACAGTTGTAGCGTACCTACAACAAGTAAAGTCTACGTTCATCTGTGAAAATGGACTCGATAAGCAACATGAGCTTTCAGTAATCGGAATCTAACCTGCATAACACTCTGTGCGTGTTGTATGAGTGTCAGTTTCCCTGTCATTTAAGCCCTCAACAGATCGTTACATGAAAAACTTAAAACTAACACTTGAATAAGCTATCTGACTGCATATTTGAATATGAATTTACAAGTCATACAGAATCTGGCCTGTGTATCGGAATTCACTGGATTAGAGTACATGACATTTTGTGGTGTGTCAGTGTCTCTGTTTAGGCCCTAAAGTTTGCTCTCACCTGCTCTGCCATTTTCCAAGTGATTTTCAGCTATTTACAGCAGCTTGCAGCAACAGCTGCTGAAGCTTATTGTTACTAAGAATGAATTTAATAAAAAGGAGTTTGCTTGGGTCCTGTTTACTACTAAATAACTTGTAAAAAGGGATTTGATAAATTAAGTATATTGAAAAACTTAAATCATCACCACCAATAACATTTTGTCAAGTATTAATAACGGCGAAATGAGTGACAATAATTCAAATGGTTCAAATGGCTCTGAGCACTATGGGACTTAACATCTGAGGTCAACAGTCCCCTAGAACTCAGAACTACTTGAACATAACTAACCTAAGGACATCACACACGTCCATGCCCGAGGCAGGATTCGAAACTGCGGCCGTAGCGGTCGCGCGGTTCCAGACTGAAGCGCCTAGACCCGCTCGTCCACACCGGCCGGCGATAGACAATTACCTTACAAGTATCAATAATGGCTGAATGCGAGATAAAGAAATTATTTCAATTTCAAAGTTACACTAATATTTAATAACCACAGCATATTTATGAAGTAGATTTGGAGAATAATTAATATTATTTGCAGGATAAGGAGGTTTGTTTAACTGATAAGCAAAACATGGGATTATTGCATATTCCAACTAATAATCACGACCCTAACCCAGCCGCTAAGCTTTCCGCTATGCTTGCGAATTTTACCTTGAATTCCATCTTCAAACGTTGTTAAGCCATCTAAACCTCTCTTGGCTGTATAAATGAAACCAGGCCTTGAGTGTGGTAAGATATACCATCACTGACGTGAGCGCAGCGTGACACGTCTTTTGTCTCCGAGCTCTCGACCAACACTACTGAAATTTTTCTCTCGCAGGCAGACTTCGTCTCACAACAGAGCTTGGAATCGCGATCCCGTGTTTAGCCCTCAGACTATTACTATCGATACCTGAGTGCTTATTTATTTGTTACACAATGCTATGAATAGCCTTAAGTAGGCTATACTGTTTTCGATACTGAAAGTATTATTTAATCAATGTAATGGAGAGTTCTGACACACTACTTACATAGTGTTTATACTAGAAAAAGCAGATAAGCAGCTGTTAGCATCACACTTAAATAGTGAATGGACATCATTTATCTAGAGTATGACAGAAGTAGAGGGATTATAGGCAAAGTTTAAATTGATGATAAATCTAGCTCTGGAAACGTATGTGCCAAGTGTGGATTAAGGATATAAAGGATGCTCCGTGGTTTAATAAACAAGTTCGGAAAATACTAAAGAAACAGCACTCTCGGTCCAAAAAGAGCGCACAAATGTTGAAAGGCAAAAGTTAGTAGAAATTAGTGCGTTCATACGAAGAGTAATGCGTGAAGAGTGCAATACCTTAACGAAAGATTGTGCCGAGTACCCGAGAAAATGCTGGTCTTATGTTGAATCATAAGCGGGTCGAAGGCTTCTGTACAATCAGTCGCCGACCAGTATCGACGATTGAATTCAACAAAATGAAAACTGAAGCCTTAAATCAAATCTTCACGCAAGAGAACCGTCACAACAATCCGTCGTTTGACTGCCGTACAGACTCCCAAATGTAGGACGTAAAAATTGGCAACTGTGAGGTAGAGAAGCAACTGAAAGAGTTGAAATCAAAGAATTCATCAGGTCCAGAAGAAATCCCATTTCGGTTTTACAGAGACTACTCTGTGATGTTGGCCCATTACTTAGCTTGCACAGATCGCGAATGGAAAAAAGTACAGGTGACTTCGGTGTATAAGAAAGATAAAGGAAATTTCCAGTTTGATTACAGGCCAACATCTAAATAGCAGTTTGCTGCAGAATTCTTGAACACATTCTGAGATCGAATATCACCAATTACGTTGAGACGGAAATGGTTATTCCCACAAATCGGTACGGATTTAGAAAACATTCCTCATGCGAAACTGAGTCTGCCCTTTACTGCCATGATATCCTGCAAACCATGGATGCGGGGCAACAGGCAGATTATTACTAGATATCAGGAAAGCATTTGACACGGTGCCCCACTGTGTTGAACGAGGTCCGAGCATACAGTTTAGGTATCAAGATGCGAGTGGATCGAAGACTTTTTAAGTAACAGAACTCAGTGCGTGGTCCTAGACGGCGAGTGTTCATTAGATTCAAGGATATCGCCAGGAGTGCCCTTGCATGATAGGACCGCTTTTATTCTTTGTATACATAAGCAGCAATTTACAGCTGTTTGCTGATGACTCTGTAGAATACGGAAAGGCGTCGTAGTTCAGTGACTGTAGGAATATGCAGGATGACAGAGACAAAATTTGTAGTTGGAGTGATGAATGTCAGCTTTCTCTACATGTAGAAACATGCAACATGATGCGGATGAGTAGGAAAAACAGTCCAGTAACGTTAGAACACAGCATTAGTTTAGTGCAACTTGACACAGTCACAGTTACGTAGGCGTAACGTTGCAAAGCGATATGGAATGGAATGAACACGTCATGTTGGCAGCGAGGAAGACGAATGCTCGACTTAGTTTTATTGGGAGAATTTTGAGAAAGTGTAGCTCATTAATAAAGGAGACGACATATGGAACGCTAGTGCCACCCATTCTTCATACTGTTAGAGTGTTTGGGATTCGCACCAGGTCGGATTAGAGGAAAACATCGAAGCAGAGGCGGGCTGGTAGATTTGTTACCGCTACGTATGATTAGCGTGCAAGTATTCCAGAGGTGCTTCATGTACTCAAATGGGAACCCCCGGAGCAAAGATGATGCCCTTTCCCCGAGGAACAATTTCGCAGATTTAGAAAATACGCGTTTGAGACCAACTGGAGAACGGTTATTTGCTGCCAACGTACATCAAATGCGAAAAATTAATGCTTGTATGGGTGGTTTTAGCCAGCCATTTTTCCCTTGCTCTATTTGGTAGTGGAACAGGAGACTAGTATTGGTACAAGGTATCTTTCGCCATAAACCCTACGGTGGTTTGCGCGGTATGGATGTAAATGTAGACTGACTATCATCCCTTCAAGGTAATAAGACTAGCTTTCTGAAAATGTCACACAAAATTTCAGCTAGACGATATAGATATGCATTACGTTTTCCTCGCTTTACTCAGTTTTTGAAGACAACGACTTTCATCTGGTTGAAGCACTGAAGTCTGAGTTTGTGGATGATTTAAACTAGCTCAATGATTACTTTCTGAAGTAAGCAGGGATATCAGAGAGTAAGTGATGCATGTCATCCCTCGCTAAGAACACTGCGCATAAATTGTGCCACATTGTCGCAAAAGAGTACATGTTCCCAGTTTCTTGCGCACACGGTTCTACCTTATAGTACTGATAACAGGTGCATTACAGTGTGCGCATGAACTGGTGCGTCAACTGGAAATCTACTTTTGTGTTAAAGTTCGCGAGATAACCCGAGTTATGAGGACAATATGTCTAAACAGTGCACATATTCACCGTGAAATACTGGTGATATGCAGACCAAACGCAATTTCGGGACCAGCCCCTGTAAATATAATTGGGTTACGTTGATGGACAATGTAATCGAGGAAGAATGTCCGTGAGCCGCGGGAGGGGTGAGATTTTCCAATAAGAAGGACGATCACACAGAGTGTCACAAATGGCTACGTGACGAAGAAACTAAATCTGTCGTCGAGAATTTGAGCGGTTTGTAGAACATTCCAATCACTTTTTAGAGAGATTTAGTGCCTACGGTGAAATATTGTCATGTATTTGTACTGTTTTGAAGTGCAGTGAAGTATTCAATAAAAGTTAAACGGAGTGCCGTAACAATCTGTAAATTTTTGAATTCCCCTCGCACTTTGCAGAAAAAATTGATTAACATAAATGGGTCAAAGATCCTTTCCATACCATCACTACCGAAGAAATATTTAGTTTTCACACTGAATTAGAATTTCGTTTCCTCATCACTGTTCGAGTATTAGAGTTTGATAAATGAGGAGTACCGGTAATTAGGTAACAAAGCTTATAGGCGTTAATACCTTTCTCTACTACTTATGTATGGGCACTATTATAGAGTTTACTGCATTGACTTCCTATAGTACACACATTGAGGTTTGTGCAGTACCTTATTAACATAATAAATATAATTCCTTCTGATAACAAGAACGATTTTGGTTGCTTACAAAAATATTACAAAACAAAGCAGCCTCTCTCCTAAGCGCACATCTTGAAAACAAAAATAGTGAAACTCTTTATCTCATGATGATGATTATGTCGTAGGTAGTGAGCATGTCCTCCCCGCGTACGGAGTTCTTTCAATCTGCGAGGCAAGCTCTGGATGAGTCGATCAAGTTTATCTTAAGACAAGAGGTCCCATTCCTCCACGGCAGTTTCTCTGAGGTTCTGAAGACCGTGTGATAGATTCGGACGCTGTGCAATGGCTACTATCAACAGGATCCAACCATGCTCAATTGCGTTAATGTCTGGAGGTTATGCTGGCAAATGCATTCGGTTCATGTTGCATCTTTGAAGATACCGAGACACTACTACAGTACGCTGTAGTCTTGCATTGTCAGCGACTAGGATGAAACTGTCAGCGGCTTGACGTCTGTAGGACCTTACAATCGTTTGTAGGACCTCTAGGAGGTATAGCGGGGCAGTAAAATTGCCGTAAATCAGAATCAGAATTATCATTAGAATCATTATTGCAGCCAAGAAAATTACACTTCTACCCTCGAACGATGAACTTCCCGAACGTATCGGCGTTCTTGGTGTCGTCTAGCGCTTCTCCAAACCCAAACGCGCCTAGCGTCCATTCGCATACCAATCCTCGGCTTGTCAGAAAACATGACATTACTCAATTCCGCAGAGGTCCAATGTTAATGTGCAAGAGCCAGCCCAGATGCTTCGACAGCGTCGGTTCCCATAGTTCGGTGCAAAACTTCTCATCAGTCCTGCCGCGCGGAAATGGCCGAACGGTCTTAGGCGCTGCAGTCATGGACTGTGCGGCTGGTCCCGGCGGAGGTTCGAGTCCTCCCTCGGGCATGGGTGAGTGTGTTTGTCCTTAGGATAATTTAGGTTAAGTAGTGTGTAAGCTTAGGGACTGATGACCTTAGCAGTTAAGTCCCATGAGATTTCACACACATCTGAACATTTCATTAGTCCTCTGGAATGAAGACCACCATAATTTAATCTTCAGGAGACGACAGTTGGAGGAAACGATCCTGCATTCGTGTTATCATACGAGGACGATCACTGCGAGGTCTATCGCTTATATTTCCCGCCTTTCTGTATTCCATCCACACCTTAGACACTCAAGTTTGAGTGACATGTAACCGATCGGCAACAGCTTGCTGTGTATGACCCACTGTAAGCAAAGCCACTGTCCTGACTATCAAACTGTTGTATGCCCCTATGTGGCATGTTGAAAATGGATAATGTAACAGAAAACGACCGGAGCTCTTGAAAGCTGTTCTCAGATAATTTGTCTATAAGAAAGCAGCAACGCCAGAAGACAGTATCGATTTGCAAAATGATGACCCATAGCAGGTTGATGAATCGTGTTGTCTCTGGTAGTTGACCGCGAACGTAGAACACATGGCGCAACCATAGAGAAAGAAATACACAGTTGTACACCTACACAAATGATGACAAATTTCTGAAAACAACATACATCGTAAAACATTTAGGACTAACTGTCCATAGCGACCTCATGTGGAAACGACTACTTACAACAAACAGTAGGAATATTAGACATCAGAACGAGATTCATAGGAAGAATAGTAAGGAAATGTAACTCATCTACGAAACAAGTGGCTTCCAAAGGCCTTCTTCGCCCGACTCTTGAGTATTGTTTATCAACGGTGCGCTAATAGCTACGCCACCACGCTCGGTACTATCTGCGAATATATTTCATAATTTGTTCAAAACGATGCTACAACTCCTGAACACAAACTGAATGAAGCTGTTGTTGATACTGGACTGTCAGCGGTGTGCTGTTGCGGCTGCGGTATGTTTACATGACTGTAAAACGACCACAAAGCATGTCAGTAGTACAAGCGGTCCATTATATGGGCTCTAACTGAAAAAAGTATGAAGTTCCTAGGTCAATGAGACCTCTACTATCAGATACATTTTGTGACAGTATTCCAGACTTTTGTTGAACACTGCAGATCGCGAAGGAATGTGGAGATAAGAATGCGAGGCTCAATTTCCAACCTTGCGTTGAGATTTGAAGAACTGATGATGAAGAAACGAACTTAAACTTCACTCTGGCTTCGTTGAAAGTATAATATGTAATAACATTGAAAGTTGATTGAAATGTGTTACTTCGACAGTTAATAAATAAATGTCTACTCTTATATTTCTTTTCGGAAAATAAATTTATTTATTCCACAGTTCCAGCCATGTGCAAAAGGTGCCGCGAATGAGTATTTACAGGTGTGGGGAGCCGTGGGTCCACAGCTTGACAGCTTTTTCCATTTTCCTTTTTTTTTCTTTTGAGTCATCAGTTTCCTTTCTGACCGGTTTGATGCAGCCCGCCACGAATTCTTCTCTTGTGCCAACCTCTTCATCTCAGAGTAGCACTTGCAACATTACGTCCTCAATTATTTGCTGGATGTATTCCAACCTCTATCTTTCTCTACCGTCTTTGTCCTCTATAGGTCCCTCTAATACCATGGAAATCATTCCATGATGTCTTAACAGATGTTCTATCGTACTGTCGTTTCACCTTGTCAGTGTTTTCCACATATTCCTTTCCTCTCTGAATTTCCGCAGAACCACCTCATTTCTTACCTTATCAGCCCACCTAATTTTCAACATTCGCCTGTAGCACCACGTCTCAAATGCTTCGATTCTCCTCTGCTCCGGTTTTCCTGAAATTAAGGCCTATGTTTGATACTAGTACACTTGTGTTTGCCATGAATGCCCTTTTTGCGTGCTAGTCTGCGTTTGATGTCCTCCTTGCTCCGTCCATCATGAGTTATTTTGCTACCAAGGTATCATAATTTCTTCTCTTTGAAAGCTAGTGCTCTATATTCTTCGCTGTGACCATGTCTAGCCAACGCAGTAACAATAAGAATCTTAAACTACATCTGCTGTACGTTCGGGTTATATTGGACAAAGCATGAAATATGGAGGCTGAAAATAACGCGATAAAAACCATAGAAAAAAGAGAGAATTCGCAAATGATAGTAAGGGAAGCGAGTGAGAAATATTCGCTTCCAAGAATTTCATTATATTACCGACTTAAAAGTTTGAAGGAAAGATGTGTAAATATTGAGTTTTCCGAGAACATTCTGCGATGAACAGGAAATGGCAGGCAATTGTAGGGTCATATTAAAAGTTAGGGTATCCAACTTACACCTTTGAGTGTAGAGGAGTCCTCATATCTAGCGTATAGATACGCAGAATAATTGGAAATAAAGTATTGGTTCACTGAGTTAATACTGACAGCGGGTAATGACCTTTACTACAGCTTTTTAAAACACGAATTACATGAAAACATAATGCTGAATCCACGAGTTTGCAGCGAGCAGCAACTTTCAGGGAGGAACAACTGGACAAACACTTTGAAACATTAGATGAGCTGACTGATAAGTTTATTTTATAACCATTTGCGACCCAGTTAGAGCTTTTTGCAATAAAAAGGCCATTTTATATAGCACATTTTCACGGCCTATCAAGACATGACGGTTGAAAAAAAGTTATAATAAATCAACGAACACATTTTCTGATGACATCCAGTTTTACAATTACGTTAACAACAGCTTTCAGTATTATTTATTATGGAGTATGTTTCAATACAACCTTCTGAAAATACATTTTAGAAAAAGCTAACGTGTTAGATAATGCCGGCCATCCCCGAATTAGAAACCAAATAGGATGTCAGTATAACGTATTTCACTAACTGCTCACAGTTAAGTTAGACTTATCGAAGGGTATGGTATTAGCCGAACTTACAGAAAGTAATGTGAATATTTTTCAGGCAAAATGACGTTCAGTGATACCAGAAACACTATAAACAATGGTCGGAACGTATTACGAGTTGTTCAATTCCTTAGATAGAAATCCAGTTCCTGGTCGCGGAGCCATTCCAGAACTGCTACATGAATATCCTCATCGTTAAAAAATCTCTTTCCCCCAATGCTCGTTGGGCTTCCGATAATGTACCATCAGAACTGCACTGGGAATTAATGTGCAATTTACACGTTTTGGCGAAAGAATCACACTGTCCCGCACACTGCACCTTCTGAGCAGTACTTTTCCAGTGGAAGGGCTGTTTCAAACGTACACTGTGATGCACCAGTTATCCGTACCGGAGCAGAACTCTCTGCAGTCAACATGGAACGTGTTCTTTCCGACAGTGCCCTAATCTTGTTGTGCAACGGTCTTACCGTGGGGCGACATGTGTAACATACTTTTTACATATGAACATGACGTTGCGAAGTCATTGCATTAAACGAATACGGGCGGCTGGTGACGTTACGGGAAAAAAACATTCGTTAGACAGAAAAGGGTTCGCTCCGCTTGCTGACGACCCTAGGCTTCCTTTTGTCTGTGTACGGTTGCGAGTGGAGGCAGGGCTTTGGCACTCCGATCCGTGCGTATGTAATCACCAGAAACAGTTCCAAAGCTTGATTAATCTGTTACAGTAACCCATTTTCTTTCCGCGAAGTCACCTTTCACTAATGAAGAACCAACATAATGACACTCTCTAAAAATACACACACATACAATATACATCGAAGCTTTGTGACATTGCGCACACCCACTTTTCATCGCGACCGCAATCCTGTATATTTTTTGATTTCGTGTAACTAAACGTTTCATTAATGCTGGTACGTTCTATTTTTGTCAGTTTTACTCCATTAATAAGCTTAAGAAGAGAAGTGAGAAATTAGCTCTAACTATCCCAAGTCCGTATACAGCAGACTGTATGTAGGTAACCTAGAACGTACAGTCTCTTGTGACTGTTGGCTGATGTTGTTGCGCAATTGTCTTAATACATATAAAGGTATATGTATGGGCGAGGCAAATCGTACATATCAGAAAGGAAATTTTTTTAAACATAATATTTCACTATGTGGACTACATTGAAAGTAATAGGTGTATATGGGCGAGGCAAAACGTACATATCGTAAAGAGAATGTTTTAAACAGAAATTTTCAACTAGGGGGGCTATATCGCAAGGAACAGTCTCCATCAACTTCTATACATTTCGCCCATCTCTCGAAAAGGCTGTGAATACCGTTATGGACAAAACTTTGCGACATCGTGCGAACTGACTTTTCAATCGCGACCACAATCCCGTCATCCGAGGAAACCATGGAGCGATGCGGCTGTTCTTACATGATCCTTAAAAGGTAAAAATGTCTTTAAGCTAAGTCAAAACTGCACGGCGCATGTTCCAGCTTCTCAAAAACCATTACTTTTAATGCACGCGACTTTTTCCCAGATTGATAGCATTGACATCATCGTGAAGAGAAACCTAACATTTGGAAAACTTCCCTCTCTTTTTCGTTTTAATTTTAATATACAGGACTCGCAGTAACTCACAATGGCTGTTACCATTAGCGGCAAAATGAATCAGCAGTGGACCTTTCATATTACGAAAGACTATCATCGTCAACCTTCCATCGGAAAGCGAGCCTTTGAACTTTCGGTTGTGGGCGAAGATGGATGGTTCAACATCATGAACTGACAAGTAGTGGTTCATAGTGATGCAGAAACGCCTAATCAACGATGTCATTTAGAAATTCTTCCTCTGACTCTTCAAAAACTTCTTAAATGTAGTTTCAAATTTCTCGTTGGAGCATGAAACAAAAAGTTATGGCCAAACTTTCACAAGACATTCCGCAGACGTCTAGGAAATTATATGGAAACGCGTTAGTGCCGTGTTAGAGCTATGTTTCTATAACTCTTCTACACATTAATAACCAGCTTTGTAACAAAGCCTCATCCTTGAACAGCACATTTGCATGAAAGTGGCGGTTGATATGTACCCGTGTCGGAAAATCCGCTACTTACGAATTCAGCAGATTTTCATGAAGCACTCTGCAGTCACGTTGTCAACATTACGTGTTCCAGTTAATTGTCTTACACTGACACTAGGGTTGTCGCAACTGCACAAGGAAGTTAGTCTTTCAGTTGAAATGTCCTCGCCGTTTTCGGCGTCCTCTCGCCGCGAGTGGTAGAATTACAAGCTCCACGCTCTCTCGGAGGCGAAAAGTTGCTTCAAACGTCGGTACACTGACGTTCTGGAAATCTCTCCCGATACAAAAGTTGAGCGTCAAGGCCATTGCCGTCTGCTAATTCGTACAGCAAATGCGCGTCTGCGAACTCCGCATTTCAGGACACTTCTGCAGCCGGAATTCTTGATGAACATAACAGTTGATGCATGATGCTAGTAGAGCAATGAAGTTAGTCGCATGCCAACATCACCCTCGTTCTATTGGAAAAATAAACACAGTACGTGAACCTACGAATTACAGCTTACTCTACATTTGA
The DNA here is from genome assembly GCF_021461395.2 of Schistocerca americana. Lineage (NCBI taxonomy): Eukaryota > Metazoa > Arthropoda > Insecta > Orthoptera > Acrididae > Schistocerca > Schistocerca americana. Next base: position 396,134,113 of record NC_060123.1, on the reverse strand, counting down.
AGCAGACGTAACGAGGAGGTTATTTTGAACACCATATGTATGAAAACGTTTCACGTAATGCTGTGCTCTCTATTTTTGTGTATTTCCCACGATTATCGTGATTATGAAGAGAAGTGAAAAAATGAGCTCTAAGATGAAAATAAAGTTTTCCGGACCCATCTCCGATATACAATTTATATTCCCCTATGAGTGAGGATTGTTACACCCCGTATTTCTCTTCGTATTTGTCTGCTGCACGACATTGGAAACAAGAACGAAAACAACGTTTACATATTCATGGACGATTGCCCATGCAGAAACGTGGGTAATGTACAACTCATACGCTGTATTTTCAATTCTGACACGTTGATGCTCAGCAAGTATTCGCTCACGTGTCTCTCTGTATCTGTCCGTTTTCGAATCGGACGATGTACCAGAATACTCTTCGTCACAGACCTACACGTAAACTTTTAAATTTTTCATTCCGTGATATAAATATAATCACACTGCAGTTGCCTTCTACCAATAACCTCCGAAGACTGGGTTCCTTCTGAGTGCGGGAATAAATCACTCCCATGCACCCAGAATACCTTCTGCTGATAGTTCGGAAGCTCACTCGTGATTCATATATATCGCACCTAATGACAACAAATACAACTGACCTCTTTCAGAATACCCACATTGAAACTGGTACTACATACTATGAGACAGTTGAAGCAACACCGATTATCGATTCAAAATGTAACTGAAGGAAGTGAAAGGATTTATGTGTTAAATAAAATAAAAACCGCGGTAAGAGCGACGTGTACTAGAGGGTGAGAGTCGGATGTGGGCGGAATGGAAGATGTGGTTATCAGGGGTATTCGTAACCGGAGAGAAGATATCTACATTTACTGCTGATTCGAGCTAATAGGGAACTTTCCAGGATGTATGTAATTGTTTCATGTGCCAATCGAATAGGCAACTGGTGGGTAGCCGAAAGTTAAAAGATTTTAAAAAGCGACAGTCATGTTACCCGGTGAAAGTGGAATAATAGAGAGGCATGCAACTAAAATCGTAGAAGAACGGATCCGCATAATTACAGACCCATATCAGCAACATTGGATTGCTGAAAAATTCTTGAACATATTCTGAGTTCGAATATAATAAATTTCACTCACACGGAGAAGATTCTGTTCACAAATTAGCATGCATTTACAAAGCATCGTTCGTACGAAACTCAGGTTGCCTTTTTCTCACATCATATCCTGAAAATCACGGATGAAGGCGCCGCAGTCATGGACTGAGCGGCTGATCCCGGAGGAGGCTCGAGTCCTCCCTCGGGCATGGGTGTGTGTGTTTGTCCTTAGGATCGTTTAGGTTAAGTAGTGTGTAAGCTTAGGGACTGATGACCACAGCAGTTAAGTCCCATAAGATTTCACACACATTTGAACATTTTTTTGAACACGGAAGAAGGTCAACACGCATATCTCATACTCCAACTTCAGGAAAGTGTTTGACAAAGTGCCCCACTGCATAAGGTACGAACACAGTGAACAGGTTCTCAGATATGTGATTAGCTCGAAGACTTCTTAAATTATAGAAGACAGTGCGTCGTCTTCGACGGCTAATCTTCTTCGGAAACAAGGGTATTATCATAGGTGAACGAGGGAATTGTGATGGGCCTGCTCTTGTTCTCTATATACGTAAATGATTTGACGGGTAGGATGAGCAGCAATCTTAGGCTGTTGCTGAAGACGCAGGGGTGTACGGGAAAGTATTGTCGTTGACTGACTGTGGGAGAATACAAGACGAATTACACAAAATTTTGGGTTGGTGTGATAAATGGCAGCTAGCTCTAAATATAGAGAAGGTTAATGAAGATGAGTAGGAAACATAGTCCAGCAATGTTCAAATACAGCACTAACAGGATGTTGCTATACACACGCACGTCGATTAAATAGCTAGATGTAAAGCTGCAAAGCAATATGGAATGGAACGAGGTCGTAACATGTAATGCGAATGGTGGACTTCGATATGCTGGGAGAATTTTAAAAAAGTGTAACCATCTATAAATAACTCATCTATAAATGAGGCCATGTGTAGAACACTAGAGCGACCCATTCATGAGTATTTCTCGAGTGTTTTGGATCCTCGCAAGTCGAAGTGAAAAGACATCGAAGCAATTCAGAGGCGTGCTGTTTAATTTGTGACTATTAGGTTCTATCAACACTTTTGCGGAGAAGTTTCGTGAGTTCAAATGGGACTCCCTGGAGATAAGTTGACATTATTTTCGAGACACTCTGTTGAGAACATTTAGAGAACTGGTATCTGCCGCTGATGGCAGAACGATTCAGTTGACACCAATAGACATTTCTGCCGGCCGGAGTGGCCGAGCGGTTCTAGGCGCTACAGTCTGGAACCGCGCGACCACTACGGTCGCAGGTTCGAATCCTGCCGTGGGCTTGGATGTGTGTAATATCCTTAGGTTAGTTAGGTTTAAGTAGTTCTAAGTTATAGCGGGCTGGTGATCTCTGAAGTTAAGTCCCATAGTGCTCAGAGCCATTTGAACCAATAGACATTTCACTCAAGGAGAACAATGATACGAGAAACAGCGCGTAGGGAGACATATAGACGTTTTCAGAGTAGAGTAGAGAATGTAGAAGAAATGTGGCTCGGATTTAAAAGAATAGTTGGCATACACTTGGTTGCTGTTTACCTAGTAGCAAAGTTCATGATGGGAAGCGTCTTCCATGGTGCGCATCCACTATAAAGGAACTACTGAAGAACTACAGAATACCGCCTAGTAACTGTAAAACATATCGTTGGGATAGAGGTCTTGCCGACAGTCGGCAAGACTCAGCAGTACCAGGAGCACATCTGACGATGTCCAACGTAGCTTTGGACGAAACGTCAGGCATAAAAGAGTTCCACGGACCACGGCCATACAACCCGGAAGAATTTTCAGCAGCTGAAAAATCCGGTTGTGAAAGCATTCATTGTATGATCAGAGGTGTTTGTTTGTTAGGAAGACAATGCATGAAGCCTTCAACGATTACTGCAGTAGACTATCATAGATAGTATCAGGTAAACTCCCATTAGGAATGTGGGTTGACCCAATGACAATGATATGACTTCCAAATGACAGAGCACAGCATTCAGTCGTCCTTTTCTTGCAGGTTTTAATCGGGATGTCTAGATTTCAGCTAGTACCTATTCATTAACAATGCACCATTTCATGGTATCAGTAGGTGTTCTAAGTACCTCAGTCACCTGATGTTCGGGCATCTGTCACAGTTCTTTCAGTAGTCTTGAAAGAACTGTGACTGAAGCTAGACCAACAGGGGACTGACGTACTAGAACATGCATTGATACCGTGAAATTTTGCATTGATAATGGCTAGGCACTTGCCGAAGTCGAGAATTGTCGAATAAATGTGAGGGAAAAAAGGCCATTGATTGCTGTGCTCTATCATTTGAAAGAAATTGTAGTCATTTGTAAAAGTTATGACATTCTTCTCATTGGTAGGAGTCCATCTGCAGCCAGAATAAGAAATTACCATCCCATCCGTGGCTGCCGTTAATTCCAAATCACAGAACGGCTACGTTTTGAGTGGTGAAGTTCTCGGGAAGCGCGAACCACTCACAAATGGCGCCGAAGGTTGTTCAGCGACGAATCGTCGTTCTGCACGACCGCAAATGACCGTCGTCGGCGAGAGGGAGAAGACCTAATTTTTCCAGTGATCTGGAGAGGCACAGCGTCACTCATAGCGCCATGGTACGTAGAACAATCAAGTATGGTTTCACGGCACTGCTAGTACTGATCGAGGGAACTCTGATGGCATAGTGGTACATCACGGAAGTCCTGTATCCTCAAGTGTTGCTCTCATGCAAGATGATCATAGTAGCATCTTTTACGATGACAGTACTCATCCACAAATTCCCCTCGTGTTTAGCAACTGTCACCGAGATTCTGAGGTACCCCCACAGCCGACAAGTTCCCCCGATCTGTCTCCTTTGTGTTTCACTCGTTTATCTGTAATTGTGACACAAAGCACCAGGACCCGATGGAATTCCGATCAGATTCTAGGTGATTCTGTTATCCCATCGTTTAATCATAACCTCTTGAAAAAGAAACCACTTGATTTAGTTGGAAGAATTCACGGGTGACATGCATCTGTAATAATGATAGCAGAAGTGACCCACAAAAGTATCATCCAACGTAACGAGGTATCTTGAACATAATGGATTCTCCATGCCAAGCAGCTTAGCTTTTGAAAACATTTATCATGCAAAACCCAACTCACACATTTGTCACAAAAAGTACTGAAACCCAAGGATCAGGACAGTCATGTAGATGTACGAGGGTTGCCCAGAAAGTAATGCACCACATTTTTTTCTCAGCAGAAAACAATGATACTAGTGCGAAACGTTACGTATGTATTATTTTAAGTCCCCTGAGTGAGTCCACCAACATTCCGTCACTTTCGACAGCTAGTGTAGCTGCAGGACAGCTTCGAAATGGCGTCTATATGTGATGAACACTACAAACGACGTGACGTCATTGACTTTCTCACTGCAGAGAAAGAAGCTGTGGGGAATATTCAAAAACGATTGTGCAAAGCCTATGGAGCCTCTGCTGTCGTCAGGAGTACAGTTAGTGACTGGGCACGGAGGGTGAAGTCATCAATAGGCGGTTCGGCGCAGCCCCACGATTTGCCACGGTCGAGGAGACACCTGGTATGTCGCAGCGAGCTGATGTCATTCACGAGGACAAACGCATTAAAGGATGCCATTCGTGGAAGAAATTTTGAGGACGATGAGGAGATGATTCACACAGCGAAGCACTGGCTCCGCCACCAGGACAAGGATTGGTACCGACAGGGCATACACGCCCTTGCCTCGCGCTGGAGGAAGGCAATAGAACGGTATGGAGATTACGCGGAAAAATAGGGTTTGTAGATAGAACACCATTCTAACATGTGTGTAATTCTCATTACGTTCAATAAAGAACTGTTGAAGAAAAAAATATGCGGCGCATTACTTTCTGGGTAACTCTCGTAATATTATGGATGTGAGGAAGGAATTCAACACAGAACTACACCTATGTTTGTTATCGAAAGTATTGTCTCTGAAGACTGACATCAGGGAAGGACACAGCGATGTTAGCGTAATTCATTAACATTAAAAAAAGTATGCAAAGAACTACTGCCTGAACCGCAATGTACAGTTGAAATTTAAAACATGATGACTAGTTTCAGTTGTGTATATCAGCCATCTTCAGATCGTTCAGATCGTAAATGCACGTGAATATTCATTGAACAGTGTCAATAGTGAATATAATGCATAAACATGCATTCGTATTAAAAACAACCTGACTCAGGCGATATTGGTGTTACGAGCACAAGCAAGGGTGAGCGAGGTAGTAAACTATAATCTTGCGAGATGCAAGTGAAAAAGTGGGAGGGAGGTTAGTTCCACAAGTAAAATTGCATAAATCATCCATTACAAACATTTGTAAAACAGGCTTCCGTTGCCTATAGTTTTCTTACTACATTACCCGTTTTACAAATGCCGTATTACTATGCAATTGCCACCCCCTTTTTACCTACGTCCCGCAGGATTATCGGTTACTACCTGGCTCACCCTTGATGCTGCATTTAATATCCATATTGTCTTCTTCTAGTGGTTTTTAATACGAATGCATGTTTTATTCTTATGATCGCTACTGATACTGATCAAATCATATTCATCTGCATTTACGATTTTAACGATCTGAAGATGGTTGTTATACAAAACCGAAACTAGACATCATGTTTTAATTTTTCTAGTATAAAGTGCTGAGTAGTTAGTATTTTTTTTAATTTTAAGAAAGTAGTGCAATCTGGGGTATCAAAGGAAATATGTACCCTAACTGAGGAGTTCTTGGTAGGGAGCACGAACTTGTTGTCTGGGTTGGAGGGTCATCAACAGATGTAGGAGTAGCTTCTGGTGCTTACGGAACTGTTTTGGGGCCCTCAGTGTCCATATTGCGTATTAATGATCTTGCAGACAATGTTAATGTCAACCTCACAGTTTTCGCAAATAATACGTTTATTGCAGGCAATATTAATTCTAACCCCAGATTTTCGCAGATAATACGTTTTCAGCCAAACATTCAGTCTGATCTTGATTAGATTTCAACACGGGCAAAGATTGGAAGCTTGCTTTAAATGTTGCTGTGATTGCAGTATCAACGACTCAAAGATGTAATCAGTCAGTTAATAGAAATACCTGGGTGTACCAGTTTGTATGGGAATGAAATGGAACAATGGCATAGGATGTCGTAGGTAAAGCAGGTGCCAGATTTCCGTTCATTGGTAGAATAGTAGGCTAATGCAATAAGTGTAGAAAGGAGACTGCTTACAAAACACTGATGCGACTCATATACACAGACAGACAAAAAATCACAACAAAAAATAATCTAGAGTTATGTAATTTCGGGAATATATTAGTCTGGGTAACATATTTAAATGATTAACATTGCAAGAATACGTGTAAACGTAAGCGGGAGAAAATACACTGCAAATGTCAAATGCTGGTACATTAATATCCGGTGTAACTCCCTGAATGTTGAATGGGAGCATGCAGACGTGCATGGAATGTGTTGCACAGGTGGCGGATGAGGGACTGTTAATGCTGTTTGTGGATGACGCTGGAATGGTGGTCCGATGATGACCCGTATGCGCTCGGTTGGACACAGATTTGGTGGTCGAGCTGGCCAAGGCAAAACGTCGACACACTGTAGAGCACGTTAGGCTACAATATCGGTATGTGGTCGAGCATTATCTTGCTGTAAAACCCCCGCCTGAATGCTATTCACAAATGACAGCACAACAGTTCTAATCATCAGACTAACGTAAAAATTTGCAGCCAGGAACCGTGGGAAGACCACGTGAGTGCTCAATCTGTCAAACGAAATAGCACCCCAGATCATATTTCCAGATGTAGGTCTAGTGTGTATAGCACGCAGGCTGCTTAGATACGGCCTTCCACTAGTTCCCTTCTGTCCAACACACGGCCATCACTGGCACCGAATCAGAAACAGCTTTCATCAGAAAATACAATAAACTTCCATCGTGCCCTCCGATGACCTCTCAGTTGACATCACGGAAGTCGCAAATGGTGGTTTAGGGTCAGTGTATAACACGCTAAAGCTCGTCTGGCTCGGAGCTGTCCTTAAAGTAACCGATTTGTATCACTGTGTAGCCAACTGCTGCTCAGACCTCTGTTGCAGGTACAGTATGAGGGGTCAGAGCCATACGCCAATCACGATGTCTTCTCTCTCGGTAGTGCCACGTGGCTGTCCGAAGTCCGATATTTTTGCGACCGTACATTCACGTGACCACCTCTGCCAGCAATTACGTCCAGTGAGTTGATTCCTGTCCAGCTTCCCTCTCCTGCGAGTGGCGAGAAGTTTGAATACACATCTTCCTTCGGATGTAGAAATATGCCTACCGACTTTCGTTTATCCCGCACAAGTACTTCTTTGTGTTGTGATTTCTTTTCCGTCATTATGCTACTTCTCAGGTCAGCAGTCCTTTTTCTCAGTACATGCTATTCGTACAGGGCTGAATGAGATATCGTTAGAAAGATGTTTTTAACCGACTTCTGACACTGCATACGAGATTTGCGCTAAAACATACCATTTGTGGAAGACTTTAACGTAAAAAAGGCTTTTAATTATCATAGGATGCACAGCTTCATACCTATATTTTACAATGCAAACTTATTAATCATGAATAAGAGGGTCTCTTTTCGTATTATTAAAAACACCATTTTATTTGTTTTGAAGTACTTTTAACTGGATAATTTGTATACAGTATTGACACAGATAAATCCGTGACCAGTGCAGTAGTGCATTATCTCTGCCCGTCCTACAGAAAACGACAAATACAGCGGTTATTGTCGCCTTGAACTTAAATTTACCAATTTCTGCTACCGTCTAACGTGCTTACTGTAACTGAAAACGTTTGTCAAATTAAAGCTATAGGTTATGTGGCCCTATTAACACTTACTCATCTCAGCTCGTCGTACAAGCTGTGAGAAACATTCCGGATGCAAAATACATTTTGTGGACACGTGGAAATGTGTATACAAGGATGAATCATAAATTCATGATAATTATTTCACGTCAATCGGTTCATTTTTAAAGATATTTTCTTTCCATTTCCATGACTACCCTTATCCCATGGACTTTTCACTTATTCCAAATAAGGTATTTATATAAAACTATAAAAGTGCAAACATTCTTAAGGGTGTCCCAGTCCTAGAATATTGCTCAGGACTAACTGGGGATATTGAATGTACAGAGAGAAGGGCAGCAAGAAAAGCTACAGGTTTCTTCGACACGTGAAGGAACATCATGATAATACTGAGCTGGCAGACACAAATTATCTCGAGAAACTGAACTTACACAGTATTAGGGACCAGTTTCTAATGATGAATCTAGGAGTATACTACAAGCCACCAAGTTTTCCTTCCGTAGACGTCTCTAAGAGAAGATAGACTAACTGCAGCGTCAACAGAGGCTTTTAAATAATCATTCTTCTTCAAGCGTGTATGGAACATTAACAAGCCTAGTAGCTAGTACAATGGGAAGTACCCACTCGTTGGTTTGCAGAGTATGCAAAAGTAGATGACGATATCGCCGTTGGTGCATACAGACTCGTGAGAAAACTCACATAAATCACTCTGAATACAGGCGTTCTTATGATTATGGGTCATCAGCCTGTACTCAGAAGATTCTTATATCACATGTATATGGCTATTTCCATTCTGAACTGTGTGTATCCTTCACAGGATACAAATGAATAACAGTTTGACAGCCAATGACGCAATTTTCATTTTATGATAGGTTATTTACGTAACACAAATTTTTAAGAAAAGTTTGATAAAAATTTATTTTCAGTAATCTTTATTACCGTTTGGCTAGGTATTGTTTTGTTAATTTGTCATGGACAATCAAAGACTGAATAGGGAATTAAGGGTAAAATGAATGCTGTTCGACGATATGAGAATCGTTTTAAATGATAATGTACCCCCTAAATTGAGTTAAATACGTTTGCAGCGAAGCGGCGCTCACTCTCATTTAGGAATTGTCGGAAGCTATTATGTATGCTGTGACCGCTTCCAGCGTTAAGCACATGTAACAGTCAATGGACTCTCTCCGAAACACAGATATAACAGAAAAGAGTCGGAGTACGTTTTAATATACACATTGCAATTCATATCTAAATATGGCAAAATGTAGACCCCCCTATTGATTGTCGTTCAATAGATTCGACCTCTCGCCGTACGCAAGAGAGGTTTTAGTTCTGCGTCTTTCATATATTTCCGGTGACAAAGAGTAGATGCGAGTCAGGCAACCAGAACATGCGTTAGTTGCGACGCAGTACGGAGTTAAGTTTCTTTTTAGAGAGTGGCTCAAGGAAATCGAATATACACTGCTGGCCATTAAAATTGCTACACAAAGAAGAAATGCAGATGATAAACGGGTATTCACTGGACAAATATATCATAATAGGACTGACACGTGATTACATTTACACGCAATTTGGGTCCATAGATCCTGAGAAATCAGCATCCAGAACAACCACCTCTGGCAGTAATAACAGCATTGATACGCCTGGGCATTGAGTCAAACAGAGCTTGGATGGCGTGTACAGGTACAGCTGCCCATGCAGCTTCAACACGATACCGCAGTTCCTCAAGAGTAGTGACTGGCGCATTGTGACGAGCCAGTTGCTCGACCACCATTGACCAGACGTTTTCAGTTGGTGAGAGATCTGGAGAATGTGCTGGCCAGGCCAGCAGTCGAACATTTTCTGTATCCAGAAAGACCTGTACAGGACCTGCAACATGCGGTCGTGCATTATCCTGCTGAAATGTAGAGTTTCGCAGGGATCGAAGGAACGGTAGAGCGACGGGTCGTAACACATCTGAAATGTAACGTCCACTGTTCAAAGTGCCGTCAATGTGAACAAGAGGTGACCGAGACGTGTAACCAATGGCACCCCATACCATTTCGCCGGGTGATACGCCAGTATGACGATGGCGAATATATGCTTCCAATGTGTGTTCACCTCGATGTCGCCAAACACGGATGCGCCCATCATGATGCTGTAAACAGAGCCTGGCTTCATCCGAAAAAATGACGTTTTGCCATTCGTGCACGCAGGTTCGTCGTTGAGTACATCATCGTAGGCTCTCCTGTCTGTAATGCAGCCTCAAGGGTAACCGCAGCCATGTTCTCCGAGTAGATAGTCCATGCTGGTGCAAACGACGTCGAACTGTCCGTGCAGATGGTTGTTGTCTTGCAAAAGGCCCCATCTGTTGACTCAGGGATCGAGACGTGGCTGCACGATCCGTTACAGCCATCTGGATAAGATGCCTGTCATCTCGACTGCTAGTGATACGAGGCCGTTCGGATCCAGCACGGAGTTCCGTATTACCTTCCTGAGCCCACCGATTCCATATTCTGCTAACAGTCATTGGATCTCGATCAACGCGAACAGCAATGTCGCGATACGATAAACCGCAATCGCGAGAGACTACAATCCGATCTTTATCAACGTCGGAAACGTGATGGTACCCATTTCTCCTCCTTACACGAGGCACCACAACAACGTTTCACCAGGCAACGCCGGTCAGCTGCTGTTTGTGTATGAGAAATCGTATGGAAAGTTTCCTCATATCAGCACGTTGTAGGTGTCGCCACCGGCGCCAACCTTGTGTGAATGCTCTGAAAAGCTCATCATTTGCATACCACAGCATCTTCTTCCTGTCGGTTAAAATCGTGTCTGTAGCTTGTCATCTTCGTGGTCTAGCAATTTTAATGGTCAGTAGCGTATGAAGTGACCGAAAGCTTTAAGCATCGACTGACCACACCAACAATGGTTAAATACGTTAAGGGCTGTAAATGTTTCCCGCTAAGTATGTTTAAGATATTTCATAAGCAGTAAGTTAACATTTAGCTACTTCTTTGTTTTAATAGCAACATTTCAAGAAGTGAAATCCGGCTGAAACGAGTGAAGTAATTTAGTGATCGGAACATACAGGGTGAGTTAGGTGGAGAGGTACATGCTTTGTTGGGGCATGAAGCAATACAAAATTAAATCGATTTAAATTTCGTACAAAAATGGACCCATCCATTTTGGCTCTGGGACTGATATAGTTGGCACGAAGAGAGCGTGAGAATATTGAAAAGCTCGCGCGATGCAATTGCGCTCTAGTTTAAGTAGTTTTGTAGTCCAGTTTGAGATAGTTTCCTGACTTGATAGACCAAAAGTGACCCGTATCAAACTGTTCGTCTCTACTTCATCTACACTGCCGTGGTGCATTGTAAATAATGGCAATGTCTAATAAATAAAGAAAATAACTAACATATACATCATACTGCGCAAGCCGCCTGATGGTGTGTGTCGGAGAGAACTTTTGGGCCAATAAATGAGCCCTCCAACCGTGTACCACTCGCGAATAGCTCGTGGGAAGAATGATTGTCGGTAAGCCTCTGTATTGGCTCTCATTTCTCGAATTTTCTCCTAGTGGCCATTATGCGACACGTATGTGGGGGAAGTAATATGTTGTCTGACTCTTCCGGGAAAGTGCTCTCTCGAAATTTCAATAGCAAATCTCTCCGTGATACACAATGTCTCTCTTGTAATGGAGTTTTTTGAGCATTTCCGCAACGCTCTGGCTCCAGCTAAAGGATCCCGTGATGAAACACTCCGCTCTTCAGTGGATCTTCTCTATCTCTTCTGTCAGTGCTACCTGGTATGGGTCCCGGACAGGTGAGCAATACTCAATAATCGGTCGAGTAAGTTCCCTATAAGCCTCTTTCTTTGGGGATGATTTACATTTCCTCAAGATTCTTCCTATGAATCTCAGTCTGGCACCTGATAATTCCACTACTTCTTTTACGTGGTCATTCCACTTAAAGTCTCTCTGGATAGGTGCTCCTAGATATTTTAGGGTAGATGCTTTTTCCTACCGTTTGTTATTAACAGTGTAGCTGTACAGTAGTGTACTTGTTTTCCTATGTATTCGGAATATGTTACTTTTATTTACTTTCAGGGTGAACTGTCAGAGCCTGCACCATTCATCAGTTCTCTGGAGGTCATTCTGAAGTCGTTACCATCTTCTGGTGTTGTTACTATGTTACAGACAACCGCATCGTCTGTCAATAGGCTCCAAGAGCACCCGAGGGTTTCTACTAGGTCATTTATATATAATAGTAGAAAGTAGCGGTCCTATCACACTATCTTGGGGTACTCCGGATATTACCATTAGTATTAGATGTGTTCTATATCAGAAACCGTTCGCAGGATGGCATATGCTCAAATGAAGTCTTTTTGTTCAGAATCACTATCACCCCTCAACAGCTGTGTCTTTCCTCCTTACTCACTCTGCATTCTCTTCTAAAGTACAAATGCATTTAAGAAGGTAACGTTAAAAACAGTAAAAGTAGACTTTTATGGCTATGAAGAAGAGCTAATTTACAATTTGCTGCAATAAAAGTACATAAAAAGATACAGTGAACATAAAATAATATGGAAAGGATTTGCCCGTAATTTACAACACATGGCTTTTAGCTCCCATAGTTGTGGAATTATTATTACCATTTAGAACTAAAAAGTTTTGAAAATGAGCTAGTATCAATACATAAACCACAAAGATGATTAAAATGTTTGTTGTATGGAGAGTTTGATGTAATAACAGACTTTTACTTCTCAACTGTCCCTCTCAATGGAATCACGAAAAATATTGAACAGTTCCGACATACTAGCAACCATGTTATCTGTAAGGTATTAGTTTGTCGCTAAACATCACTGACAACCTTAATTAATTTACTCATCAGTAACGATTTTGACACAGATTTTCACTACTGGAACCTACCAAACTCATGTATATCTCCGAAATACAGAAACTTCTGCACAAAGTCATCAAACTTTCGGTTTGGTTCCTTTTTAAATGTATGTTTCTGTTACATAGATTCATCTTTAATGATGAGATTGTTCTCTGACGAGCGTCACCTTTTAGAGATCTGTTACTATGCATACATTCATAATGTCGCCTCAGATCGTATTTCTTTAAAATAAGCACACTTCATCCACAGATTAAACCAAGTTGATTAACTTAGATTGTGCAAAAGGTAGCTTTTTTCCTCTCCCTGTCGTTCATTAAAGACCCGGCGCTCGACTTCCATCTTCTTTAACAGAGGTTATTGAAGGAGATGCTGACGCTTTGCAATAGCTGAAACTAGTATTTCAATTAAACCACATGTACTGATATACACACGGCTGACTGCACAGTTTCAGTAAATATTACAGCTCGTCTAGTGATTTCGACGACCGTAGATAAGATAAAGGAAAGAGAAAATTTAACAGCCTGACCGCACTGGGAAGACTGGCTGGTCGTTTTGAAATGTACGACGGCTATTCGAAAAGTAAACTCCGAATGGTTGTGAAATGGAAACAATTGTGAAACTCAGAAGTTTTTTATTTGCAGCAGTTAGCTACACCTATCAGCTATTTCTGTACATAGTCTCTCGCACCGACGTAGAAATTTGTCGTAGCGTTGCACTAACTTCAGAATATCGTCGTCATAGAAGGCATCCGCCTATGATTTCCGCCAATTTTCTACTCTGGTCTAAAGCTTGTTGTCTGTGCCAGAATGTTGTCTTCATATCCAGCGGTGCATGTGAGCAGAGCTGAAACTCGCACACCCTTCGGTCATCCCCGAATGACTGCGAACCTTGGGTCTGGCTTCTCCTTCGTCCCTGGGATCGATGCAACCCTTACTGATTACTTTTCGATTCTCAGAACTGCAGAACGTGTTCAAAGGTACCAGCGATGTTGCTACTGGATATGGCGGTATCCACTACAGAACGGCAACCAATTTGCTGATCGAGTCCTTACATATATTTCTCGACTTCTACATTTATGTGAACCAGGCAGCTTTCCGGACGATTGGCGCACTTACATAACTGTTCCAGTACTCGTGCCCCTACAGACTCCCATATGGAAAAACATTAGAAAGTCTCTTGAAGAACCGATTGGAATGGTGTTTTGAGAGGAATGCCCTTCTATTCAGTCCTCAATACGAGTTTCACAAAGGGAGAGACATCACAGACATACTAAGTTTCTTAAATACGAACATGGAACGTACTTATGCTTGTAACCGCAGCTCGTGGTCGTGCGGTAGCGTTCTTGATTCCCGTTCCCGGGTTCGATTCCCGGCGGGGTCAGGGATTTTCTCTGCCTCGTGATGACCGGGTGTTGTGTGATGTCCTTAGTTAGGTTTAAGTAGTTCTAAGTTCTAGGGGACTGATGACCATAGATGTTAAGTCCCATAGTGCTCAGAGCCATTTGAACCATTTTTTTATGCTTGTAATAGTTGATTGACGGCAATTTTTTTCGATGTTTCCGGTGCGTATAAACGTCTTGATGTGGAAGCTGCAGTCGATGGGTATGCCCGACCTTATTACTCACATTCTTTACTCTCTCCTATAGCAATGTGGAATCTATGCTCAATAACAGGATAATACGTTGCGTAGACAGCATCTGGTCTGCAGAGGACTTTCACGATGCTCCATCTTAAGTGCTACTCTTCATGCAGCCTACTTGTAACCATCTTTGGTCCTTTACTGAAAATCCTAATGTACGCCAGTAACATCTGCATATACACGTTTCCTCTCAGCTTGGTGAAGACGCTAAGGTAGCTGAATCGAGCGGCGGGCGTACTGTGCTCGTGGACGTTCAGCTGCGGATTCAATGTGGGAGATAGTAGATCTGCGGCGATTGTCTTTACATTGCAAAGATGGACAATAACAACGCCAGAGATACGAGTAGGGCCTTTTACCGTTCCAGTAAGAAACTCAGTCAAATGGCTTGGACTCATTGTCGACAACAGACTGACGTGAGCAAGGTATGCGTAGAATTTGAATTCCAATGTTGGTCGACCACTAAATATCCTATGAGCGTTACGCTACGTTTAGAGGGGAGGTGACGTAAGAGATCAATTCACTTTTTACCGTGGCGTAATTCGGTTGTATTGGATTATGAGTGTGCATTGTATAGCAACATCTCTGCTAAGTAAAATTGATATGATACAGTCATTTCCGAGCCATAAAAACCCGTTTTGTGGTTTTGAATCCTACACCTATGAATTCGCTTTTGGTGGAGGTATGAGGGACGCTACTTCAATTCCGGAGGACTTTCTTGTCTCAGAAATTCATCCTTAGTGGAGCAGCACCAACTGTTCGTCCTTTCCTTCAAAATCATAACTGCCTCATTGGGGGCAATGGGTACGTCGATTGAATTCGAGGGAGGAGGGCACCTCTACTATTTCAGAATTTCAGCAGCAGAGACATATAATGCCCCTCGTCCTAATAGGTTCTGTATTTAGCTTGGAATACGCAGTACTGAACTACCGGTACAAAGTCTTCTGTCAGCCGAGAGCGTCGGATTGAACTTTCACTACTTCTTTAGGTGTTTTTCATATGATTGCATCACGTGGACGTCATCGGTCAAAATATTCACTGACGCCTCCAAAAACGACAGGGTTGCTGCTGCGAGGATCCACTATTTTGGGCTACGTTTAACCTTCCGACGGAAGCCAGCATCTTGACTGCTGAAGGTTTTCTAATTAAGGAGGCCCTTAGATACCCTAAAATTCAATTAGACGACGTTCTTACTTCACTGATTCGAGGAATGCACTGGAACACCTTGAAAAACAGCACTGGGGTTCCAACACTAACTGCCATGTGTTCTGTGTAATTAAGTGAGTCTACCAGTGCGAATGCTAACATCTCCGTACTTTGAAGAGCACCCAGCCGCGTTTGCAGACCTCAACCTACACATGTGACGGACCTGTTTTGGCAGCAATCCACAACGGACTATATTAGTATCAGACGGTTTCTGCAAGAAGCGGATATCTACTTATAAGCTAGATACAAAGGGTGCAGCTTGAGAAGTTGTGATATGTTGAGTGTGTCAATGTCCAAAGTGTGCCATGACGTTTATCTGAAATAAATATAATTTGTAATGCCGATGCTGTATGTACGATATTCAGTACTAAATCTGTACTTACTCAGTTCTCTGGCTAAATGGTTAATGCCAAACGCCAAGAAATTAAAGAAAAGCGCAATGTCTACAGTCGTTGAAAGTCACTCTTGGATTCATACTGTACCCTTATCTAAAACAGTGTGCACCTATGCCTTAATCAACTTGACATCTGGTAACTGTTTCCCATATGTGGATCTGAACCTTCGCTGCACCTTGAATGACGATTTGTTCTCAGCCAGCCACATAAAACACAATACTTTTTCCTATACTGACGCTCCATTCTTATGCTTTAATCGATAGTTGCGCCCCCAGCGACAGATTCAGAGCAACAAACATACCATTAAGGAAACTTAATGGGTTTTTCAACACACGAAAAACAGGAGATCATAGATATATGGCACAAGTAAATAGTAACAGCTATTTAGAATCAAGGTAAACTTTCCTGGACTTCATGTACAATTGGCGAGTATGACGCGATGCATCTCATACAAAAAGTGAAATTGTATTGTGGATCAACCCAAGGTAACATTTCAGGTGTTGACCTAGAGTCAACGCCTACAGTATTTTGCAGGTAATGCACATTGTGCAGTACGTACACCGCTAAACAATTCTGCTCACGGAGATTAGCTTATGGATGATTCGCCTGACACAATAAAGCCAAAGCTCTCTGAGTTCCACAACATATTTCTATTTCATTTGGTAGCTATTCGTAAAGTATAAACCATCACACATCACCCACGAGACGAACTGATAGCATGGTAAGACGTGCTGTTTCCTTAGAAAACATGAGACGACATCTAACCACACACAGCAAATACAGAACATATGAAACAAACAGATGTCGAAGACTGGTTGAGAATAAATCAGTGCTCCGTATATAATCTTTACCAGTCACATCGATTACAGTAGCTCATGTTAACGTAGAAATCGCGTTACAAAAGTTTCAGTATCTCGTGTCCTTTTGCTATGAATGGCTCGCTTTTAAGAAGAAACTACAGTGCCCTAAAAGAAAAGTGTTTTGTGCAAAACGAAGTTTTAATAACCCGAAGACAACTATCTCCGTATCAATATTTAAACTATGGTTTACATTAAATGTCTTAAGTGAGTTTTTCACTTCGATCCGAAATGCCAACCTTCGAGCTGTTAACGCATTTACTTTTTCTACCTGAGCACTCCAATATGCTAACCTGCAGCTTCAGCTGAGGAATGTGATATAATGCTTGGTTCTGGCTCACAAGGTTGGTGACAACCAAAATTTGGTGACCATACAAGGGCTAACATTTGCATCATGTCCATTTGAAGTCAACTAACTGTGCTGAAATGAAGAAGCAGAGTACTGTAACGAAAAGTTGGAATGACATGTCTACACTTAAGAAGATATATTACTGATGGTAGTTTGAGGACCTTAGAATGAAGTTGTTTCTTTCAAATATGGATCTTCTACTATGGCCTACACTTACGTAGGGCCATGTGATCTGTAATTTGCTTGACTTGTTACTAAGAGACAGTAACAAGTAATAGTTACAAAGGGTTATATTAACGGAGGACAATAGTTGCCACACTCGTTAAAATCTAATATTAAATGTATAGGTACTCGAGTCAGAGTAATGTGAAATCACATAGATACATTGCAGTTGTTATGCACCGAGCTCTTATGGTAACAGGAGAGAGAAAAGTCCCTGCAGCCTAGCATTGCTCAGTCACACAGAAGTATCTACACGAGTCAGTTGCTAGGCATAAACATTTCGATACAGTTATTCGGTCACCAAGGGTGTGACATCACTTCTTCTGTTTGTGAGTGAGAGCGATTTCGGCACAAAAGTTAAGACAAGTTACCCCAATTTCCCTCCTCTATTTTCTAACATTGTTAAAGAAGCACCAGGTAGGACGCAGCTACACCTATCGGAGGTTTGACAAAGCAGTTATGATACTGAAAAACTGAAGACTGCTGATGATTCTAATGAGTGAGGCCGATTTGGTCATTACAAATGACGTTGAACAGTTAAGCGCCACAAATACTCCACCTTACCAGCCTATAGTCAATTGAGCAGTAGGCTCGATGGCGTTCATGTTGTTCGCAGTCGATTGTATGATTATTACACTGTAAGATATCATGTGAGAATGTTCCAGTATGTGATGACCATTGATCTGTAGTCACGGGTGACTACGAATAAGCGTCCAGTACTGAAGCACCACTGATGGGTAGTCCACGGTTCCACCAACACCGTTCCAGTTCAGGATACCAACTGCTCTGAAACTTCAGTATCGTTTGGCTCACACAGCCTACCGGTCTGGCGGACCAGGGCCAGCGTACTACATGACATCACGGCATCCGAAATTGTAGTCTTTCGAATGGGACACCTTGGGCAGTGACCGAAGATTGACAGAGTACCCGAGGATGAAGCATAAGCGAAACATACATGTACGTTGGTCACAGCCTAATCAGTAGCAGACTAACCGACGGGAAGCACCAATGGGCGTACAGTCCGCCACACTCAGAGTCATCGGCATGCGCTCACAGCTGCTGCAGCGATATTCAGGAGCCCCGAGTCTGCCTCTGGAATCAACAAATTCCACTTTGGCTTACGAGGCCACCAGCCACTACCGAAGACACGGCGACAAGATGTAATTCGAGGAATAAAAGAAGTAACGTTGAAACTTTTTTATTGCATCTGACGATTTCACACATGTTCCTTGGCCTTAATACTGACGGAACTGAAAGGATTTCCACATCCGTAGAGGACGACTTTACACAGGGCAACGGGAGAGACATTTCTCTGATTTCAGCGCTGTTGAATTCATTTATCAACTTCCTGCATCTACGGATGCATTCTGTAAACTACATCACAATGCATGGCGGTAGGTACTTTTTGTGCCTCTGTTCTTGTAGTATAGATATCAACATGATGAATTGCTGAGGGGACAGAGGAGGTAAATGTAGGAAAACAGGATACCAGAGTTCACAATATTAATGCTTATCGGGAAGGAAATTAGCATTTACATCAGAAAGCCACAGGTTCCTGATACTCAGTACCTCTGGTAAATAAGAAACTTAACACAATCTAAAATTGCTTCCTGAAACCAGCCCCTGCACAGCCATAGACTAAATAATTCAGAGCTGCATGCAAATGTTGCAGCCTTACGTAACGTCTTATTATTTACTAACAATAGATATACGTAACTCATGAAAGCCTGAAATTTTAGCTTATTTAACAACACCACAGTGTACCAGAACTGAAGATGTAGAGGTGGATCATGAGATGCACCTGGATAGGTCAGTCGGATAGAACGTTGCCGGCGAAAGGCATAATTCCTGACTAGAGTCCGAGCTCTATACACAGATTTAATCTCCCATGAAAGTTCAAATGACTCTGAGCACTATGGGACTTAACATCAGTGGTCATCAGTCCCCTAGAACTTAGACTACTTAAACCTAACTAACGTAAGGACATCATACAAATCCATGCCAGAGGCAGGATTCGAACCTGCGACCGTAGCGGTCACGCGGTTCCAGACTGAAGCGCCTAGAAACGCATGGCCACACCGGCCGGCCTCCCATGAAGATTCAACACTAACATCTAACGTGACAGGGAATTTAGGTGTAGCTATTATGTTACGTGTGTTACCTATGGACAAAGAAATGGAAGCGGCACTTATACTGATAACAGCAACGATTGCTTTAGAGAAACACCCCAAGCGCGAATTGGTTTAAATCAGAAAATATGCAGGTGTCAAAAACAAATTACTGTAAAAATTATTGTGGCAATTCTAAGAAAATTAGCTTCGTGGATGCAGCATACAATACCTGGGCTATGAAGCCGAATAGAAGATTAATAGTAATATGAGTGTGGTTACAAAATGAAGAACAAATTGGTCTGCGTAGAGGCAGATCGACAACAAATGCAGTATTTGTGATGAAATCGTCCATTGAAAAAGATGCAGAGAGAAGAGCTTGGTATTTTTTGATCCGTGAAAGGCCTTTCACAAGGCTTATACTGAAAACCTGTGGCACACATTGATGAAAAGACGGCACACACTTAATTTAATAACGACTTTAAACTTGGTTTTCCATTCACACAGTAAGGCGCAATTTACTTTCTGAGCAATTTAGTCTAAGACTACGATATAACTACATCCACAAAGGAAACTAAAACTGTGGCATTTACGATACACGGTAACAATAAAAACACGGATGAACTATACAGCAGATTTTAATTATCTGGGGTGTGATATTGCATACGTACGAGTTAAGAATGTAATAGAGATATAGATAAGAAAGTAACAAAATTTGAAACCATATGTGGAACAAGAACAGCTACTTTGGGAAAAGACACAAATAATAAGAAGAACGAAACTTTACAAAGTAATGAGAGCCCAACTCTACGGAAGTGTGTTGTGGGTCATTTATAATTGACGAGCAAGTATAATCCACGTAACTGAACTGAGACTCTTTGGGACTGTGAATGGCTGTACCAAAATACGCAGATTAATAAAGAGCGACAATAGGAAGGAATTAACCATATTTTACGTAATAAACAAAACTGAAAGCAACAGAAGGAAGTGGAGTGAAACACTCGACAGAATGAAGAGTGGGAGACCAACTTAAAAAATCAGAAATTATAATCTGGTAGGCCGAAGAAGTCTGGAAGGACCAAGGAAACGATGACCGTCGCAAAAGGCAAAGGACTCATACTTAAAGTACTGAAGGAGAAGACGCAGAAGAATGAAAAATGTTAGACAGGTAAACCACAACTTCAAGTTCAGGAAGATATACTTGAAAGAAAACCATTTGACTGTTTCTATGAATATACCAAATGCTGTAAATTTGCGACTGCAAAAAAGTAATATTCAGAAATTAGTTTCTTTTTGAACTTGTAGAATGAAACACGTTTTTTTAAACATTGCACCACTGAAACAAGACATTTCAAATTAATAAATTTTTTTTTACAAATACGTGAGCTTGTCGGCTGAAGAGCGATCAATTAATGCAACGTAAAAAAAACTTGGGTATGAAATTTTTTATTGTCCTGATCGGGTGTATGAACACAGCTATGAAGGCAATAAAAGAATTTATATACTAGAAGCTATCTTTACATTAGAGTTTCTTTTGTGTCACGCTATGCATATACAGTTCATGTACACAATGGTACAATTCGGCACTACAAGGTATGAAGATCTTTGAGTGCTCAGACCACGGCGAGGTCATCAGAAAACAAAGTATTTTCAGTGAACAGGGATCAGGACAGTGACACAGTAACAGTTCAGCTGTCTGCTTTTCAAAGATGCCAAACCACCCATCATCGAAATATATTTAATGAAACCACGGTGAAGCCCAGTGTCAAATGTTTATTTGTTAAAATAAAATGCAGAAATGTAAAGAAGTATAAATGAAATGAAATATAACAAATGTAAAATACAAAAACTTTGTGAAACCTTTCACTAAAAAACGAGTTGTTATCTGTATTTCTTACATTCACTCATTATCCTGTGGTTTCAATTGCTACGGCGGTTTGCCTCCATTTGATACCTCACTTAACGTTAAGGGGTGGTAGGTGACATACTGTATGTACAACCGCAACAGACGGCGCAGAAACAGCAGTCTCGTGTGAGAGTAATGATATCATATCGGTAGTTAGTGTGGAAAAGGAAGAAACAAATTAAATGTAGCAAATAAACGATCAGGTACTCAATATATTCATGTGTTTGACTTCTGCATGATGAAATTAGAATCTGGAGGTTCTGAACTGGAAATATTCCTGAAATGCTTACCGTAA
The DNA here is from genome assembly GCF_021461395.2 of Schistocerca americana. Classification (NCBI taxonomy): domain Eukaryota; kingdom Metazoa; phylum Arthropoda; class Insecta; order Orthoptera; family Acrididae; genus Schistocerca; species Schistocerca americana. The sequence continues at coordinate 396,112,276 of NC_060123.1, read as the reverse complement.
TGGTTTGTGAACTCTTGTATTCACTGTTACGTCTTACAACTCGCCGTGTAGCAACAGATGCAACAAGAACGGCATATACTTTTTAACTGGTTCGGTGAGTTGCGCTTCATTTCTAAGATCCTAAATCTACGAATTGGCACAAAAAAGCAGAAAATCGTCCCTTTTACCCGCCGTGGAGATAAAAAGGGTCTTTGGCATCATTTCGCCTCGCGAGGGTGCGTTTGGCAGGCAATGTGAGAGCGGAGATCCACAAGGAAAATGAGCTCCAGAATTTCTCTAGAGAACAGGGGAGACCGATAGACTTTGCTCGGTGCTGGCATTGCTTCGCTTTCGCTGCCGCTCTATCTAGATGTGTACGATAACTTATAATGGCAACAGCTATATTGTTACTTTACTGCCGGGAGATTCGCTCCTGCGTTCCGGAGGGTCGAAGCCGGAAGACGAAGAAGACTGCTGCGGCGGCCTACTTGGCTACCTTCCTCGGCCGACCGAAGAGCCTCACAAATCTCGCCCGGCTCTGCTAAAGTGCGGTTAGCCAGATTGCCAGAAGAGCCTTTAAATTAGTGGCCGCCGTCATTATTCACCGACTCCATTACAGCTTGTTCTGCCAGCACGTATCACGACACCCAGATTAGCCCTCATGTTTAATGTATCGAAAGCGCGCGGTCACCCCACGGTGCCGCGCTGAGGAAATTCTGCGGGCGTTGAAACATACCACTCACTTCTCGAAGTGATAATTTCACTCGAATTTTTTAAGGCGATACCTGGTATGGCCATGCTGGGCAGCGCATAACGAGAGTGGCGTCTGTGCAGTCAGTTCGAAATCTGGAGTGTCTTAAAGTTCAGTTTATCGAGAACATCTCATCAACGACAGTCACGATAGGCACAGGGTCATTCTCAAGCGTGTGGCCGCGAATAGTCTGATTTTAGTTAGCTGGCATCTGACGTTTAATCTACGAATTTTCTTTGTTGGAATGTAGTTCTTCACGACGTCGTCACCGTTTTCACAGGGTGTGATGGGAAACAAAGTGCATCTTTCTGACACTGCACTTGTGCTTACCGGTTTGGTATGGCGTGAGACAACAATCATTCGTAAAGCATACGGTACACACAGGAATTTCATTGTTAAATCAACAATTTTGGCAGCAACCGGTCACAAAATGCTCAAGGCACTAAGTCGACTCATTTCTTTTGGCTTCAACTGATCCAAAACTAGAGAACTCTTGTGTAGCGCGTTGTGAAGAAAGTATACTGTCTGCAGGCAGGCGCTACAGTGTTCCCATCTTCACATTGCCAGAAAACCGCTTTTTCACGATCTCCCACCAAAATCACATAAAATAATCCAAAATTCCCGTTTGGTACATGTCGTGCAAGATAACTTGGCCCCTGCGAAGCAACGTTTCCTCGTCCTGGCCGCAGGGTGAGTCCATTGCTTTGTAGTGAAGGAGTGGCCGCCGTAGTTGCGTGCTGACTGCTGATCTGTGTACTTCGTCTGTTACCAGTGCTTACGTTAATTGTATGCGGTATGTCGCCTGCCGATCATTTTACTTCGAGCGCTCTTGTTGATAACTCAGTTGTACACGGCATTGCATCGCAGTCTCCATGCACCATAGTTGCAGCGAAAGTCCTTCACATTACGAATGAGAGAGTGTACGCAATGTCACAATCTATGTTGGAAGAGGCAGATGAGGAAGTAAAAATCCCAATTGATGATGAGAGAGTAAAAATCCTGCTACGAATTAGGCCGGAGAGGGTTGCAACAGCCACTTCTTCCCATCGTAACAATACGGAGAAGAAAGAACGAAGGAAAAACGTATCCAAATGTACTTCTCAAGGCTTCTCTACTCCAGGACAGACGAACGAGAAAGTGTGGAAAATTTTGCATTTAGGTAATTATTTTGATAATCAGGCTATCAGTAAACTAACAAGTGATTCCCCAATTACACATAAACATTCCCAACATTAAAGTCACAAATACGTTAATCAAAGAGAATATGTCATTTAAAGAAGGCATTACGACCCAACTACATACGTTATGCTACAGTTACGCCAAAATGGTTGAGGGGCAGAAACCGGTCCTCGAAACCTGGTGTTCGCAGATTCTGCCACCTCCCTGCACATTCGGCTGTCTGAAAGTAGCCATTATCACACAGACGCCAAAAAAAATGATTGAATGTTCTGCGATATAGCTGGTGTCTGTGAGGGTACTTGTTTTTTTATAGCAGTGCTGCCTCTCGATCATGGCATCTGCTTGGCCATACACAAACACCATCTCCGCTTGTTCCCGACATGGATACTGGGTCACGCTTCTGCTTACAGGTCGCTGCGTCAGTCACACAGCCTGATACACAAGGAACGCACTGCACGTGGCCAGAGGAAGTTGGCCAGTCAGGTCAGCACACTCGCAAATCAAAGCAACCTACCATAGACAGTGTCGCCAAAGGTATTCCTTAACGTCATCTATCGTGGCAACGATGCATCTATTCGGCACACATGGTCTTAGGACACCTTTTCCTCAATTTCCAGTCAGGAATACGTCCCAGCAATTTGTCGGTTTTATTAATGTTCGCCCTGTACACAGCTAACATCAATTATGGAAAAATGTAGGCCTAATCTGATAACAGTAATTCCAATTTCGCAAATTCGTGGCTGAGATGGTTTTTGGATCCTTCGATGGTCTGATCATAGACCTACAATAAAATACACCGTTACACCTGCGTATTGCATAATAAAGATCTTAACATGTATTAAAGATCCACAACACCAATTGCATAAAATATTTTTATAATTATCACTCCCGAAAGGTTACATTTTAACCGGTAATGAGCATATCCACAAATGGTAACTCACAGACCCACATATGTCTCTGCATTACCTCATTTTAGCAGCGCTTGAAAATGCCTGTGCGAAGACCCGAAGTTTAATTTTAAACAACTCGGAAACGGCGCTAAGTACTGAATTCCTCTCTTATCAATTATTTCTCGGCACAACCTCTGTTGAAACATCCTGACAAGCTTTTCAGACTGTTTCCGACCACTCTGTATACACGAAGTCAACGTGTTGACTTTCTGAATAACGTAAGAAATTGCCTTGAAGATGGTACGTTCATCATACATATTGATGGAAGACGTAGACGCAAAAAATAATTGAATGGATGAAGTGAATGAATAAAAGCACAACGTCCAAAAGTATAGCGCCTTGCTGTAGTACAAACGATAAAAATCGTACATCATGAGACTGCATAGTTGTACGGCATACAAGAATTGATGAGTGTCTTGAAAATAAGGAAATGAGTACCCCACGGGAGCAAAATCCGATTTCCTTTCAAATGCGCGTTAATGTAACAATGTTTAAGTCATAGAGTGAAACGGCAGATTAACGAGGTGATTGCTGTAAATTTTTGGTTTCAATTATTCGAGCTATTATGAGTACTATTCACTTCCAACACATGCATAAAGCAGTACTAATGCTCGACTGAAGTACTGTATTTTGTATATCAGCTGACAGGAACAGAAATTCATGCCCAAATTTCCCAGTAGCTCCGTTCAAAATGGCTCTAAGCACTAAAGGACTTAACATCTGAGGCCATCAGTCCCCTAGACTTAGAAACTGCTTAAACATAACTAACCCAAAACATCACACACATCCATGCCCGATGCAGGATTCGAACATACGACCGTAGCAGACACTCGGTTCTGGACTGAAGCGCCTAGAGCCGCTCGGCCACAGCGGCCGCCAGTAGCTCCGTTATTGCGCTTGATAATGCTACTTTGAAATTACGTGTATGTCGAATTGTTGCTCGTACTGATGTAAACTTTAACACGATCATTTGTAGACTAGCTAGCTGTAGCTTACATGTCATACAGGACACCGTAGGGTTTGAGCACAGGCTTAAGCTGTCGTATCTGCACCTCCTCTACCAAGCGTGGCCGTTCAGATGGGAAGCCCCCACCACTACCACTGATCCTCACCTCGCGCCGTCTGTGCAGCAGGTGTCACGTTATTTTGGACGAGCGTTACAGATCTCTATGGTGTATTCCACATTAAAAACCTGTCCTTAATTTTAATTACGGTCGGATTTATGTTAATATTTTGGAAACGGTTGAAATTTTTCCATCCAGAAAACAGCTTCAAACTTTCCACCAGGCATTGCGAAGACAATTGAACCCTCTTCAAATACTCAGTTGCCGGCCGCGGTGGTCTAGCGGTTCTAGGCGCGCAGTCCGGAACCGCGCGACTGCTACGGTCGCAGGTTCGAATCCTGCCTCGGGCATGGATGTGTGTGATGTCCTTAGGTTAGTTAGGTTTGAGTAGTTCTAAGTTCTAGGGGACTGATGACCACAGATGTTAAGTCCCATAGTGCTCAGAACCATTTGAACCATTTTTGAAATACTCAGTTTCTTGTCGGTCACAACAGTGCGTCACTCAGCAACTGATCTTTCTTAAGTTGAGTGAAATTGCGTTTAGTATGTATTTTTTGCTTATTGAGATTTTCTCCATATAAAGGTTCTTCTTCGAAATAACAATTACCCGGAAATTATTATATCTGTGACATCAGTTGTTAATTTATCTCTTCAGGATGTCCGTCCATGCTTTTCGATCTTATATATCTTCTTCCTCTGCGCGAAGTGCTCTCGTTGTTAATTGTACATTTTGGAGCCAGGTGGTCATAGGGCGTCCTCATCTCTGCTTTCCCTCCAGTTTCCATTCCGGGATAATTTTTGCTACTCTGGCTTCCTCCACTCCTCTAACATGCCCGTACCATTGTAACTTCCATCTGTCCATTAGGTCATGTATTCTTTCTCTTACTTCCATTGGGTCGGCCGTTGTGGCCGTGCGGTTCTAGGCCCTAGAGTCCGGAACCGCGCTGCTTATACGGTCGCAGGTTTGAATCCTGCCTCGGGCGTGGAAGTGTGTGATGTCCTTAGGTTAGTTAGGTGTAGGTAGTTCTAAGTCTATTGGACTGATGACCTCAGATGTTGAGTCCCATTGTGCTCAGAGCCATTTGACCCATTTCTTACTTCCATTGTCTTTCTTATTTCGTCGTTTCCTATTTTCTCTTTTCCAGAATTCTTGCTGGTCTTCTTCAGAAGCCCATTTCTACTGCTTGTAGTTTTTTTGTACCTTTTTCGGATTAATAGTCCCTGTCTCTACTTCATACATAACAATGCTCTCTAGTACTGATTTACATATGATTCTTTTCCTTCGGTATATTACGTTTCTGGCCCATAAGATTGAGCTGTGCACTTCAATGACCTTCCTTCCACTACTGAATCTTTTATTAGTTTGTTCCCCTTATTTCCCTCTACCTCTAAAATGGATTCCAATAACAGAAAGTATAGACCTTCTCATTTCTCTTTCCTTCCATGTGTGAGGCATCCGGATCGTTAGTAAGGTATTCTGTTTTCTGGTTAATCATCTTCAATCCCCAGTTTCTGTACAAATTTGTGGCTTCCCCCTCCCCCATGTAATTTGCACTTTCCCCGTGTTGGGCTGTATCTTTTTGGTCATGAGCAAATAGTATGTGATGTAAGTAAACTGCCGGCCGCAGTGGTCTAGCGGTTCTAGGCGCTCAGTCCAGAACCGCGCGACTGCTACAGTCGCAGGTTCGAATCCTACAGCAGTCCACTTCACCCCTCTGCTACCCCACACTGAACTACTCTTTCAGGGTTACTGTGCGGTTCGTCCCCTGGTGGACCTCCCCCCCCCCCCCCTACCCACACACCCCAGGGAATGTCTCACACCAAACGAGTGTAACCCTTATGTTTGCGTGGTACAGTAATAGTGGTGTACGCGTACGTGGAGAACTTGTTTGCCCAGCAATCGCCGACATAGTGTAGCTGAGGCGGAATAAAGGAAACCAGCCCGCATTCGCCGAGGCAGATGGAAAACCGCCTAAAAACCATTCGCAGACTTGACGGCTCACCGGACCTCGACACTACGTCCGCGGATTCGTGCCAGGGGCCAGGCGCTCCTTCTCAATTCAGAAAACCATGCGTTAGCTCGCACGGCTAACCGGGCGGGCAGACTAAAGCCTATACAGGTTTTAAAAAATGTTGGTGACGTGGGGCAACTTTTTAACAGATCCTTGATTGTCCTAAATTTCTGTGAATGTGTCATACCAATTTCCGCTTGACATTTGTTATCTTTATATATTTCGTGTAATATTTTAACTAAACGATTATTTCTGTTCGCCCTATGTGATGCTCTCCATACTAGTTTTCTAGGAACACTGTCATATGCTTTAAAAAAAACTATGAAAATTAATCCTACATTCTCTCATTTTTCCCTATGTTTCTCTAAGACCAGTCACAATGTGAAAATATAGTCTACGCATGATATACCAGATGTGAAGCCACATTGTTCTTCCTGGATTTTAAAATTTATTTATAGCTTATTTCTGAATACTTTTCCAAAAATTTTCATTAATATGTTTATAACATAAATTGCACGATAGTTTCAGCAGCTTTTACGATCCCCTTTCTCTAATATGGAGTTAATATATTCTAGCTTCATTTCCTTGTTTACTGAATCTCCATGTTACATTTCATTGAATATCCTTGTTAATGGTTTCACAATTTTGTCACCGCCTTATTTTAAGAGCTCCATACTGGTACTGCTTCGTCCAAGTGATCTATTGTTCTTCCCTCTTCAGGATACCTTCCTCACCTCGCTTTCTAAAATTTAGATCTCCTTACCGTCCTGTTCCTTTCCTTCCACTGTTCCTCCAGATATTCGTCTCTGCCCTCGCTTAATAATTTCCGAAAATATTCTTCCCACTCCTTTGGTGTTATCAGTTGAAGATAGATTCTTTTAATATTGATCACACTTCTGTCGCTCTCCCAAACCCAAGTTTGCTATTAACATTGGCACATGTGCGTTCCCAGGCTTCATTCTTTGCTGTACTTATTTTTTTTATCGCTTCATTCTGCTTTTCCTCGTAGAGCGGTCTAGTTGCTTTTAATTTATCGTTCAACCAGTGAATGAATGCGTTCCTCCTCTCTTTACTGGCCTCCTCTGCTTGCTGTGACCACCATTCTGCTGTACGGCAGTGATTGTTTCCCCTTACGCCCAGGTTGGTTTTCATGTATTCACAAGTGTCCTTTGTACTTCCTTCAAATGATTCTTCTAGTGTCCTTTCCATTCTGTCAGCAAAGAATGTTCATATATTGTCATCTTGTAGACTGAGTATTGAAATATAGATTTTGAACTTTCTCAGTACAATTCGTTTTAGTGTTGTTAGTATAATTCTTTTCAGTCTTCTTTGGCCAAAACCTCTTAATTTTTACTTGATAACTATCTGATCCACACTGGGCTCCCCTATAAAATCTAACATCTTCTGCTTTGAAATTATTTTTCTGTCTAATAATAAAATAGCCTATTACAGAACGAAGTTCTCTTGCATTCCGTTGCCAAGTTATTTATGAATACCATTGTGTTTAAAAATGTGTGCATAATTTTCAGATCAAACTGTTCAAATACTTCAATCAATCGTCATTATATTCTGCCTCTCCATGCTTTTCCCACTATCATATACGATTGTCTAATTCCTAACATTTCGCTTATACTCCCTATGATAACCTGTTTCTTCCTCCTTGGGCTTTTACCATAGTTTACGTAAGGATTGTCTAGAAAGTATCTTTTTCCTGGTCTCTTTCATCCTTCATGGATGCATATACTCCAATAATTATAGGTTCCCTGGCAAGTAGAGTCATAATAATATGTTCATTAATAAATCCCCAGGTTTTGATTCTTTTCCATTCTTTCTTTATCATAATTGAGATCCTGCTTCGGCTCTCATCGCTTTGGACATCCCCCTCCAAATATGTACATAACTACCAAGTTCTTTTAGTACTTCGTCTATCCTCTTGGTCTCGGAGAGTACAACAGCATCCATACATTTTGAACCTGTCAAGTTCTGTCGTTAATATATTCAATTTTGTGGAGATACCTTGTACATTCCGGCATCCAAATGTCATTTTCCTTTTTTCTTCACCAGTTCACCAGCCAAAACTCCGGTTTTTCCGAGGCATATTATTAAATTCTTAAGAGTTTTAAATTTTTCACGTAAGTAAAGAAATGGACCACTGCATAACCCCCAGCCTGTGGGACCAGGTAATCTACTCTCAAAGGTTTTCATTTTACCTTTGATAAGCCAATATCACGCTTCAGGGCACCAGCCGCTACTTTTGATCCAGCTCGGAAATTTTATTTCCCCAGCAGTCACCATATTTGTTGAGCATTCCCTTGTCTGCCACCTGGGGAGGCAACCGATGGGAGACTAGAAACTCCACACGGTGTCTGATACGTATTCAGCTTCGAAAGACAGCACTTTCGTAAATTTTCACAATTTTGTCGACATTACATTCGTAACAAGGATAAAGTTTCTGCCTACGACACAATTCACTCAAAAACTGGAATTTGTCTACAGTATAGATCACTATAGTATCTCAGTGTATGTCACAAAATTTGATTTTAACTCTAACTTAGGCTCCTGCTGGTGTATTAATGGCAGATGCAGTCCAGTCCGCTAACTGCGAAATTCTGACTACCTTAATTCAGACGCACAGTGCAAGTCATAAGTCACCTATCAGAAACAACTCACAAAAACAGTATTGTTACTGCAATGCAGACATAATGAGATAGTTAAATGTCTGTTAAGTGACAAGGACACTACTTTTGTTTTATTTTTATCTTTCTCTACACATTTTAATGGAATAAAATTAAGACTAGCATCAGATAACTTACGTAAAATTGTAAGAAACGATGGAACTATAAAGGAACTATGTAATATAATAATTACGCGATGAACATCATGAGGCAAAGGTATAAATAAAATGGTAAGTTCAATAAAATAGGCATGTGTGTCACGAACCATCAGATTAGCGTCAGTGGTAGGAAGTACAAGAAATTTGACCCAGCTACTGATGAAAGAGGAAAATCGTGTATTGAGCGTATATACATATATACTCTGACCACAAAGTGACGCTATAGACAAGAAAACACATTAGGACAAACCAATGAACTAGTACGACCTAGGAAAGTGTCAACAGATATTCATATGCACTACGTACAGGACGAACGTCAATGAAACAAGATGGTAAATCAACTTCGACGAAAATACGAAAGATGGACACACAGGAAACTTCTAGAAGACGACCCGTGCTTGCTGCACCGTATCGACCATATTCGACCAAAAAGCATGTCAGAGCGGAAATGAGTTGCAACAGAGCCAGCCGCGGGCGGGAAAGCATGTTATGCGTTGCGAAGCAAAACACGGCCGACAGGCACGGTATAGCAACAGCCGACGCTGAAATACGCTAGCACTACCACGGAAGCCTCTCCTCACTTGCAGCCACGGGAGTGTTTGGAATACGCGCCCTAAACGAACATAGTCTGGAGCGTATAAGCACTCAGTCAATGGTGTACTAAAATAATTTCGCCTAAGTATCATAGCCTGCACTAGGATCCTGCGATACCCGGAGCGACATTCCGGAATGCAGTAGGGGTCCGCTGTTCTACCACGGGACGAGGCAATCGGGCCTGTGTCAGGAGTGCAACTACGGCCAGAGCAGAGGGCTGCCCGTTCGCTGTTAGGGATCATGGCCGCCTTCCCGGTATCGTCGGCTGTGCCAGCACGCTGTCACCTCAGTCGCAGCTGGAGAGCTCGTTGACAGCGGCATTCGGTGCTCGGCCCTGCCATTTGTGCTGTTATCAATGCCGAACGTCTACTGTTTCACATGAGAGGCAACTGGATGCCTCCACCAAGCAGTTCGTCATGTACTACAACAAAGGACCAGAGTAAAGAAGTTAACGAAACAGATGTACTGCCATCCTGACGTCTCAGCTCACGCTCCATGTGTGACAATCCGTGAGTCACCTAGCACTAAAGTGCGTGTCATTTACGACGGGGCCGAGTTTAGGTTCGTTCTGCGCATCTGCCGTCACAAAACACAGTCAGCCAATGAACAGAGAACGACGTTGCCAGAGCTCGACTGCAGTGCAGAGCATGGACGAGTGTCTTCAATTTTAGAAACGGTCAGTCACAAATAAAGTAATTGAGCAAAAGCAATGTCTCGATAGCAGACTTTGTTTTACAGAATGTTTGGAAAAAGCATTCTTTATACCAATTAATTCATATTCTATTAATTAATTAAACCAAACAAGCATTAAGCCTCCTAATTCAGGCGACAGCAACGAAAGGTGTTTGTATCATTTTCACTAACCGCTTTTTCGCAATAAAGAACAGCGGTAATTGTTTATTTCCTATTGTACTTCGACGAAACGTGAGTAATTCATAGTCATGGCAACAGTGTTTGTCGGTATTTTGCGTGACGATTTAAAGTCCTCCGCGATTTCTATTGAATGACGAGTTGCGTTAGTGTAATGGTTAAAGTGTGTGGCTCCTAACTGAAAGGTACTGACTTCAAACCTTGTTCTGAGCTTAATATTTCCTTTATTTAAAAGCAATATTGAAGTGTCTTACTTCATGAATTTTATTCGTTTGAATGTATTTTTTTGAATGAACTAGAAGCAACTAAAATCGACCATAGAGAAAGTATACGCTATGGACTTTTACCTCTGCAAACTCTTCAAAATTTCATGCAGTGGTTTACTACATCTAATGCTGCACAATAACTGCGTTGAACATCGAAACAAACTTAAGTCATTTATGGGGGGAAGGTATCAGTCAACAAGATGTGTAAAAATTAAATTATTGTGCCAAATAGTTTTTGTGAAAAGTGTGATAAAGCAGTCGAAACACCATGTGTCTGCACAGGCGAGCAGTTCAATGACGACAAAATCGCGCACAGCGCGGAATGCGGGCAGCACGGCTCTGTAGCAGCGAAAGGGTTAATGCAGCCGTGGTAGCTTTTCTTCATAAACTGCGCGCTCCCCCCTAAACGTAAGTTTGCGAACTATACTATGGCGCTACTTCTCTTGGAGCATACAACTGGCAACGCAGCAATCTCCCGCGTCTGGGCGGGCATGCGCGAACCGCCAAGATAAAAGAATTGAACTATAGTGCAAGATCATTGACATCACCTTCTTAGAGCAACGTCTGAACCCATAGCCCATGGTATGGCGAGAGCAAAAAAATTTCGCTTTAGTCTGGTCATGGCTAGGAAATGTCGGAGGTCGAGATGGTTCATAATTAGATGCCTTTTGGTGGTTAGTTCTCAAAATGAGTGTTGTCAAGGACAAATCTTCGACAGAACCAGAGAAGCAAGGCGTGTTAGAGCCGGAAGTAGTGTGCGTATTGTTAGAAAAGGTAACGCAACTAACAGTGGATATTAGAGAACTGCGTGGGTTGGGTAGAATTGCAATCGATACTTAGGAATGTAGATTTGTCTGTCGCAAGTTTAATTACTTATTTTTGTGGTAAGGCAACCGAGAATGTGTAGGTATTTGTGGGAGACCTGTGAAATCTGGCTGAGATGGAATGTTGGTACGATAAGGACTTATTGAGTGTCGCAAAATTGAGACTAACAGGGGCCGCTAAGTCTTATGTAGAGTATACAGAAGCTCTTAAGGAAGCCACAACATTTGAAGAGTTTAAAGAAGGATTAATTCAGGGATATATGAACCGAAACAGTTCCATAAACTGTAGGGAACAATTAGGGGTAGTAAGAAAGAGAAATATGGGAACTTGGAAACTGTGGAACAATTTGTGGAAACTGTAAGGAAAATTAATGCACGTACCTATGAATTAGGAAAGGAGCTTCAATCAATGAATTTATTTTTCAGCAAGCTGAGCAGAGGGTGCTCGATGCTGTTTTAAGAGGGTTGCATGCAGAGATGTCAAGACGTGTATGGACAGGGATCCGACAGATTTGCGCACAAAAAGTGCGGTTAGCTAGAGAGTTACAGGAGATCGCTTTGTCGACTGGAAGGCAGGGTAGAAGGGCAGTGTTTGCAGCTAATATAGTTTCAGGTGTAGGCGGATGTGGCATATAAGGAGGCAGTTTCACCAGCCTCAAGACGATATGAATGAAGTCAGAGGTGGTTATAGTTCCAGAAGCAGAAGACCGGGAAGAACAAGGTGTTAAATCCCAAAGGGAATTCCAGGTCCACCCGTGGTTATACCCCCCAGGTCCACCTGTGGTCATACCCAGTAATATTGGATGCTTCGAAATAAATCGTATGCAGAGGTGGATCGTGCGGTAAGAGGAACAGTAGGAAAAAAGGGTTGAAGGATGTTATTGGACACAGGGGTGCTTATGTTCGTCACCAGTAGTGAGCTGATGAAACATAAAACGGGTTGCGTGGAGTGGTGGTACAGATGTCATTCCATGAGAATCGGTGGACATAGAATTTTCCTGGATACAGTTCAATTTAAAGGATGTGTAAGGAGTGTGCCGCACATGAGTGAGGGCTACGATATGATTCTACGATTAGATTTATTACATCAGGATTGGGCCATAATCGATCTTCGGCAGCACACGGTGGAACTTTACCGAAAAACGTTTCAGTTATTGAACGTCAAGGAATATCCAGTGAATGGATGTCAGAGAGGAGTCTGTCGTGAAAGATGAACCAAATAAAACACGAACAATCAGACTAAGACCTAATTCGTTTGATTGTGCACGTAAGTGTACTGGGAAATCACTTTGCGTCAGTCTTGAGTTTAGCCTGTCGGTAGAAATTTTATGGGAGGTGGAACCGTTAGAAGAGAATGAAGTACTAGAGCTGGAGAGTCGTTTAGATAAGGAGGTACTGAATGGGAACAAGAAATAAAAGGTTAAACAAATGGACCCACCACAGATAATTTTAGTGCAGAGAACATAGGATTGACAAAGGAGTCATTAATCGCTTAAATGGATATCCTGGAGGAAGAAGAATGAGACATAAAAGGTGTCAGCCATAGAAAATTACAGAAAACCATTGCAAACGCATTATGATTAAAAGTAAAGCACCTGGAGGGAAACAAAAGGGGAAATATGGAAAATTACTTTTGAAAGCTAAGGGTTTATTTTTTCCAAAAGACACTTTACCAGTTACACATAGCATATCGCACCACATACCAGCGGGAAATGACTCACCAGTCTACCACAGAACATAAAAAATACTTAGGCCTTTACAGCAAGTTTTACAGAAATTGATCGGCCAGCAGCTGAAAGATGGAATAATTGATGAAAGTAATAGTGCATGGGGAGGTAGAAATAGTCTTCGTGACACAAAAGTCAACGGATGGAACACGAAAATATAGGTTTTGTTTTGATTACGACACGGAACCGCATCTGAAGCGATTAAAGGAGTATTCGTCAGGCTGAAAGCAGCAAAGTTAACATTGACTAGGGGAAAGTTATAATTTTGTGATGGAGGAGGTAGTAGACGTTGGTCATAACATAACTAAAGATGCAATTAAGACAGATCAAAGATTAATGAGAACTGTACGTGAATTTCCTGCAACAGAATCTGTAAAGAGTTGCAGTCGTTCTTACGAATCTCGAACTATTACCACCGGTTCATAAGAGGATTTTCTGATATTTGCAGACCGCTAGCACGACTGCTAAAAGAAAGCCGTACTCAATCTGTGTGGTCAGAGGAGTAAGATCATGCTTTTGAGGAGCTTAATGAAGCTTTAACATCGAGTCCGATCTTGTTATGTTCAGATTGTAATAGAGAATTTGTTTTATCATGTGTTACATCTGGTAGCCTACACATCAATACAACGAAATTCTACAGAAAGAAATTATTTCACAATGGAGAGAAAGCTGTTAAGAGTTATTTTTAGAATCCGTTTTCTCCACTGAATTAACAGTGGCATTCGCGTACCACTCTTAATGTTACCATGCTCGCTTTTTATTTCACCGAAGGTTGTTTTGAATTTCCAGTATGCTGAGTCAGTCTTCCACATAATCATTTCCTTTTCCATTTCATCACATTTTTCCTGCAGCCATTTCGTCTTAGTTTCCCCACACTTCCTATTTATTTCATTCCTAGCGACGAATATATCTGTATTCCGGAATTTCGATTATTGTTTTTGTACCTACTTCTTTCATCGATCCACTAATGTATTTCTTCTGTTACCCATGGTTTCCTCGCAGATATGTTCTTTGTACCTATGTTTAAGCCGGCCGAAGTGGACGTGCGGTTAAAGGCGCTGCAGTCTGGAACCGCAAGACCGCTACGGTCGCAGGTTCGAATCCTGCCTCGGGCATGGATGTTTGATGTCCTTAGGTTAGCTAGGTTTAACTAGTTCTAAGTTCTAGGGGACTAATGACCTCAGCAGTTGAGTCCCATAGTGCTCAGAGCCATTTGAACCACCTATGTTTATCTTTCCAACATCTGTGATTACCCTTTTTAGAGATGTACATTCTTCTTCAACTGTACTGTATACTGAGCTATTCCTTATTGCTGTATCTACAGCCCAAAGTTCAAGACCCACTTGTCAGTCCTTAGTACCTCCGTATCCCACTTCTTTACGTATTGATTCTTCCTGAGTTATCTTCTAAACTTCAGCCTACTATTCTTCACTACTACGTTGTGATCTGGGTCTATATCTGCTCCTTGGTGAACCTTATAGTCCAGCACCTGATTATGGAATATCTGTCTGACCAAGATGTAATCTAACTGAAGTCTTCCCTTATCACCCGGCTTTTCCATGTACACCGATTCCTCTTGACCAGAGTATTCGTTATTACTAGCTGAAGTTTATTACAGCACTCAATTAGTCTTCCTCCTCTCTCACTCTTTGTCCCAGACTCATATTCTTCTGTAGCTTTTCTCCTACTCCCTCCCCTATAGCTGCATTCCAGTCCCACATGACTATTAGATCTCCATCTTCCTGTACGTAGTGTATTACTCTTTCAACATCGTATACTTTATCTTTTCATCTTTAGCTTGCGACGTTGTCATGAATACCTGACCTATCGTTGCCTATATAGGTTTGGTGTCGATTCTGATTAGAACAACCCTGTCAATGAACTGTCCACAGTAACAAAAAAAAAATGGCTCTGAGCACTATGGGACTCAACTGCTGTGGTCATAAGTCCCCTAGAACTTAGAACTACTTAAACCTAACTAACCTAAGGACATCACACACATCCATGCCCGAGGCAGGATTCGAACCTGCGACCGTAGCGGTCGTGCGGTTCCAGACTGTAGCGCCTTTAACCGCTCGGCCACTCTCACAGTAACACATTCTCGGCGCTATCTTTCTATTCTTAACGAATCCTACTCCCGTTATTCCATTTTCTCCTGCTTTTAATCTTACCGTTTACTCATCTGACGAGAAATCCTTGTCTCCTTTCCACTTTATTTCACTGACACCTGCTATATCTGGATTGAGCCTTTGCATTTCCGGTTTCAGATTTTCCAGTTCCCCTACCACCTTCAAGTTTCTGACAATCCACGCGCTTACTTGGAGAACATTATACTTTTCTTGGTTGTTCAATCTTTTCCTTGTAGTTACCTCCTCTTGGCAGTCCCCTTCCGGAGATACGCATTCGGGACAATTCTGGAATCTCTTGCCAATGGAGAGATCATCATGACACTTTTTCAGTTGCACGCCACATGTCTTGTGGATACATGTTGCGTGCCTTTAATGCAGTGGTTTCTTTTGCCATCTGCATCCTCATGCAGTTGATCATTGCTGATCCTTTCGCCTTTGGAGGCAGTTTCCAAGGAAAAGAGGGTACCGTGAACCTCAGTCCGCTTCTCCTCCCTTTTTGACAGGGCCGTTTGCAGTATGAGACTTCTTAGGCTGGAAGTCTTCGGCCGCCAATGCTGCTGGGCAAGGTTTAATCAGTGGCGGATTTAGAACCAAGGATCGAAGATGTTTAGATTACTAACCAAACGGCTGTTCGCACACCACGGGTTCATGACCATGAAAGGCGCTGATTTTGTCTTGCCTCCAGCATACTTCATACGTAAGGAGTATCTCTCTGGATATTCTGACAGGTTTCGAGACAAAGTTTCGCTGTGGGAACTATTATAAGCACCTAGCATTGCAGTCCGCACTAAATTTAGACCTTCTGTAAAAGATCGCCAATCTTGGGAATTAACGTTTGTTTAAATTTCGCATCCTTTTTTGTTTTTTCTGCAACAGTTTTCTGACCTGTTCTCTGGGAAATCAGTTCCATCGTTTGTGAATTTATTTGGTATAAATCTCTTAACTGCTGTCTATGCTATTTCTCTGAATTCAAGCCACCACTGGTTAATTTACATTGTTAATTTGGAAGCTGTCACTCGAATTTTATCTCCTGTGTTGAATATATAAGTTTTTCGTTTTTTTTTTCTTTTTATTTTTACTTTCGCTTATCTCGGTGTCCATTTTGATGCTCGTTAATAGCTAAGAACTTTTTGATGTTAAGAGGTCAGGTGTGTTTTCACAACCGTTTAATATTCGAGTGGGCTCATGAATTAACTGCTCGAAATAATTTTCAGAGTATGAGTGTAGCACCAATTTCGGATTGACATTGACAATTTCGGATGACATTTTTTGGGTACCTGCGGATTTAACATGCATTTTCGCCTACATGTCGGGATAAACTGAAGTCACCACCAACTACAATAGTACGAGTGGGATACGTATTTGAAATTAGACAGGAGTTTTCCTTGAACATTTCAGTAACTGTATGATTTGAGTTGCAATCTCGGTAGAAGGATCCAATTGTTATTTATTCTGGTTGCCAAAATCTAGACATACTAGCTCACAGGATTATCCACTTCAGTTCTGGTGCAAGATAAACAGCTTCAAAATAACAACAAACACTCCACGCCAGCTGTATGCACACCGCTAGGTCGTTCGCAAAAATTTGTGCTGAACGTATCACTGGCTGTAGCCAGCTTTCAGTGCCTATGGACATTTGAGCAGCAGTGTTTCTATTAGCGCATAGAGCGCTGGTACTTTCCCAACACATCTACGTCAGTTTACAACTGTCAAAATGGTGGTTCCTATATCTAAGCTCTTCTTGTGTTCGACCTGCTCTCTTTGGGATCTAAGCACTTTCTGTTTCTTCAAGACCCCCTAACATAAAAACCGTCCAGTCCACGCTACACAGCCCAAACTACCTGTGTATCCGCTTCCTGCTTGTAAAGGAGGGCTGGCCTATTTAGCAGAGCTCGAAACCCCACGACCCTATGGGACCAGGTGAGAAATCTGCAAACTATACCGTCGCAGAATTGTATGAGACCCTGATTCAGACCCTCCACTCGGCTCTGTACCAGAGGTCCGCAGTCGGTCCTGTCGACTATGCTATAAATTATGAGCTATGCTGTAATTTCCCAAGCTAGGCTTGAAGCTTTTACCACCTCTGATCGTTACTCGAAAGTAAAGAGCATCTCTTGCCATACAATTCGATACACATCGTTGGTCCCGAGGTGAGCCACTAACAGCAGCTGGCTACTCTTCGGCACTTTGAAAACCCTCTCTACATTCACACTGACTCCACGTGGTACGCACACGGAGTGCTCTCTTCCCATCCTTGGCAGCCATGTCCCTAATGGGACCTGTAACAATGGAACTCCCACCCACTGTGACTCCCGGATCTTTCAGACTGAGAAGTTTTCTCTGAAACACGACAAGCGACTGCGTCTAGCTGAAGGCCACAGACAACATCTGGAACCTGTTTGTCAGATTTACCATGGAGGCCTTATGTTCGGCTCCCCAGGAAGTCTTGTGCAGTAGGCCACATCCCAAAGCGACTCGTCACTCAATCACAGATTGGGGGTCAACCTCAAAGCGAGTAGTAACTGGGCTGGCCGCGGATACGGGCCCATTGGCGGACTCGTGGGTCGTATTGGACGTCGATTGGATCCCCACGCCCGGCTCACAACAGTGATGCCCATCCACTGCAGCATCAAGCTGTGCAACCAAGACGAAGACAGCCTAGAGCTGAGAGCGAAGAGTCACCAACTTGGGGCACGTTCACACACAGCAATCGCAGTCCCTATCCATACTGAAGACTAAGGAAAACTTCAATACACAGACAAAGGACCACCGATATGTGCTACAGACCTGTACTATAGACACTGACGAAAACCCTATAACTGTGTCTAATAAATTAGACTAACACGCTGGGATTCGAAAACTAAACTATCAAAACACATGTGTGATAGTAAATAATTCGCTCCAGGTTACGATCCTGTAAAAATCGGTTACTTCTCTGGTGGTCCTCTGTCTTGGTCGGCAGCTGCTGCCTGCATACGTATTTCAGCAACTACACGTGTTAACGACGTGTTTTATATTATAGGAGCTTACGTGATTAGGACTAGATTTGTTTATCGTGAGCTTAATAATAACCAGCGCAGAAGGTGTAGGAACGTGGTACCATATAACTGAGAGTTCGAATTTAAGTAATAGGTATTTGTAATTTGTAAAAATTCCGTCCTCGTGAGCACTGAATGACACGAGTACCATTTTAGCCACTTACTTTTGTTTTTGCAAGAGGTGCTCCAATGTCCATTTCATCTCACCCATTTCATTTATTGATTAACAGAGAACCGCAATTAATACACTGCTGCTGTATTCGTGAATACTTTCAACTTCTGGCGATTGAGTTTTATTTACGAGTACGTGTCATCTACTGCGCTTCGCTGGTTTACACGATTGAAGTAATTACTACCCCAGCTCCATTTTAAACAGTTAATGTAATGGCATAAGGCAAATACGATTATAAATTTCGTGGCGTCAGCACTATTTTAGAAGATCTGTCCTCTCTTCATTGTTAAGTTGGGTCTGTAGCTTTCACCGTGAAACTAGATTAAACTTCATTTTTGTTTAGTGTTGTCGTCCAGACGAGAAGTTCATACAAAGGAAGGGAGGCATAAAATGTGCTCTCGAAACAAGTGGGAGGTTCACAAGTGCGCTTTTAAAAGCGATGCTGTAGCGCAACTCTGCATTCGAACCCCGGTCCGGTCATAAATTTTCAAGTGCAGCAGTTGCATTATTTCAACGCACAAAGCAGTCAATAATACAAATTCCCTTTAGTTCTTAACGTAAAGGCTGCATTAGTCGGTTGTTGGTGTCTGTGATTTAACTTGTTTTAAAGAATGAATACCACACACACAATTGCAAGGAAGAAATACACTGATCACTCGGAACATTACGACCATCGACCTACTATCGATGTAAACCTGCCCAGCCGATAGCAGCGTCACCCGTCGAGACATGACTGCTAGTCAGACAAAAGCATGGTGCGTGTAGAATCAGTGCGAGTGCTGTCTGTGTGCAGAATGGAAAAAGAGCGCGCCGGCCGCTGCGGCCATGCGGTTCTAGGCGCTTCAGTCCGGAACCGTGCTACTGATAGTGTCGCAAGTTCGAATCCTGCCACGGGCATGGATGTGGATGATGTTCTTAGGTTAGTTAGGTTTAAGTAGTTCTAAGTCTAGGGGAGTGATGACCTCAGATAGTGCTTCGAGCCATTTGAACCATTTGTTAAGGCACGCAGTCTATCTGAGTTTACCGGAGGGCAGATTGTGATGACCTGGAGGCAAGCACGAACATTTCGGAAACTGCACCACCTGTGTAGTATTCGAGGAGTTCTGTGGTGGATGTCTTCAATATGTAGCGAAACAAGGCAAAATGACTTCCAGACGTCGAGGGCCTGGGCGGCTACCCATCATTACAGATGTCAGACGATGTAGGCTGGACGGATTTCTAAAACAGAACAGATGGTGAACTGTGGTGAAACTGACATCAGAGTTCTTTGCTGTATGTGTGAACTCACAGTACACCGAACAGTCCTAACAATGTGCCTGCGCATCCGACGGTCGATGCATGTGCCAATTTTAATACTACGTTGTCAGCAACTACGACATAAATGGGCACGTGACCATGGGCACTGGGCCTTGAAGCAACAGCAGACCGCTGTATGGTCTGATGAATCTCGATACCTTCTCCGTCATGCCGACGGGAGGGCGGAAATTGGTTGTCCTCCAGGGAAACAGCGCCCTCACACGGAGACAAGCTGACAGCTGCTCCATTATGCTCTATGGAACGTTCAAGTGGGATCCATGGGTCTAGTGGAGCTGGCGCAAGGTATCCTGACTCCCAAGGAGTATCGTACAGTGGTTGCACACCAAGTACACCACTCCTTGACGGCAGTGGCATTTTTCATCCAGATAATGCTCCATGTCAAAAGGCCAGGAGTGTGTTGGAATCGTTCGAGGAACACAGTGACGAGTTCCAATTGTAGGCTCCCACAGCTCGCCAAATCGGGACTTGATCGAACAAACCTGATTGAACATGTGACTGAACATGGCGTCAGAGCTCACCGTCCCCCTCCAAGTAATTTACGGGAATTAGGCAACTTGGGTTTGTAGATGTAGTATCAGCGCCGCCCAGCGACCTACCAAGGTCTCATTGCTTCCTTACCAGGACGCGTCGCCGCTTTATGGGTGCCAAAGGTTGGACACACCTGCTTTGAGAAAGGTGGTCATAATGATGTGGTTGATCAGTGTAAGTTTGCCTGATTCATCTTGGGACGCACGTTGTCGGAATTTAAATAGTAACCAATCCTTTATTAATAAAATCTTTTCATATTGCCTGACACTGCTCCGCGTCACTGTCACGCTAACAGTCATAGAAGTAACTGGTGTATTATGATGGAGAAGGTAACTTAAGAAATACGCGATTGAACGAACAGAATCACGCTTTTATACAAAGACAATAACTAATTGAAGTCACCGCAATTCGTGCTGGTCCCCTGGACATTACAAGCGGCGGGACATGGTTGTTAATCGGGTGGCGGCAGTACACTCTCTGCAACGTGCTCCCATGCTGGCCACAAGTTGATGAGGAATTCTTGTGACAGGACGTTCCATTTCTCCACCAGTGCTTTGACAACTGCTGTACGACCGTTGTTGCAAGTGAACGTGCTGCAGTACTACTCTCCAACGCAGCCCTCCCGTTTTAGACGGGACTTAAGTAGGAAGAACAGGCGGGCCAAGCCATCGCCGAGTTTCCTCTCGTTACAAGAGCTTCTCCATCTGGGCTATTCGGTGTGACCGCGCATTGTCATCCACAACGATGATGTCAAGGACGAATGTACCCCCGAAAAGCCGCAAATGCGGAAGGATTACGCACCATAACAACGATGACCTTTGTTTTTACCGGATTCAAAGGTTTGGAGGTCAGTACTCAGATATAACGCAATGCCTGTCGGCATCATAACACCTGGACCACCAAAACTATAAAGTTCGACAGTGTTATGTATACCCACCTCTCGCCATACGAGGGTGCGTCAGCACTGTCGAAGATGATCATTTTCACGGCGCAGTTGTTACCGCGTGCAGAAGCAAAATGTTGCATTGGTGTAGTGACGCCCAAAATTGGAACACGGTACACTCAACAGTCAACGTTACTGTGACAGTGTGCTTCCTCCCCATGTGCGTATTATCATGGGTTGATCTGACTTGTGTGAAGTGAGTCCTCGATCGAATAGAGCAGTGTAAGTGGAGGAGCTGTTGAACGGCGAACGGAACGGCGAACGGAAGGGCTCACCTGTTCCCTGTGCATATACCGACGAGCACCTGTGGGACGCTTCCGGGAGACAAAATGCAACACATCCAGATGTACCGTCGACCATTTAGCAACTGTCAACCGTGCTATTTAAGGATCGGACTCCATAGCAACCTTGTGGTGAGCGGGAGAGCACGTTGTCGTACAAGGATTGCCATCTGCGATGG
Source organism: Schistocerca americana (assembly GCF_021461395.2). Classification (NCBI taxonomy): domain Eukaryota; kingdom Metazoa; phylum Arthropoda; class Insecta; order Orthoptera; family Acrididae; genus Schistocerca; species Schistocerca americana. The sequence continues at coordinate 396,090,640 of NC_060123.1, read as the reverse complement.
TCGCACATACAGTTACAAACCATGTCTCCCCTTTGTAATGTCTAGGGGACTCTCATACATCACGGGAAACTCAATGTAATTATTACCTTTGAATAAAAGTGTCATTTCTGTTCGTGTCACTGTGTATTTCTTACAGTTCCCTTTTGTACTACACTACAGTAGTTCTGTCTATGTATGGTCCAAGTTTTCATCGAGCTGTACTGCTTGACGCCGGCCAGAGTGGCCGAGCGGATCTAGGCGCTTCAGTCTGGAACCGCGCGACCGATACGGTCGCAGGTTCGAATCTTGCCTCGGGCATGGGTGTGTGTGATGTCTTTAGGTTAGTTAGGTTTAAGTAGTTCTAAGTTCTAGGGGACTTATAACCTCAGAAGTTAAGTCCCATAGTGCTCAGAGCCTTTTTTTTGTACTGCTTGAGGCCGGCCGGTGTGGCCGTGCGGTTCTAGGCGCTTCAGTCTGGAACCGCGTGACCGCTACGGTCGCAGGTTCGAATCCTGCCACGGCCATCGATGTGTGTGATGTCCATAGGTTAGTTAGGCTTCAGTAGTTCTAAGTTCTAGGCGACTGATAACCACAGATGTTAAGTCCCATAGTGCTCAGAGCCATTTGAACCATTTGTACTGCTTGACAGTGACACAACATGTGGATCTTACTTTCGCCCTTAAGTTTTGCACACCATTGTAAATAAAGTGGTGACAAAACGGGCTATTTTTCTTTCGATCTGCTCCTTCCGTTTTCCTACCGCCTAAATGTCGCAGTGTGAATATTTAGATTTTTACAGTCTGTTTACGGTAAAGTGATTTACTCAGTAAGTTTCATATTAGTAAGCAAAACGTATATTTATTTAGATGGCTCATTGAATTTTCAGGAGAAGCTGCGCTCGTTTAAACTTCTGACTTAATAAAATTCCAACACCAGCATATTATGTGCAGCATGGTGCGTCCACGTCTAAAACTCGACATTTCTAGCTCTGTAACCAGATTTGATAAAGAAAATTCATTTAAACTAATTTTCACGCAACTGGCTTAAATTAAACTGATAGAAATTTGATTTAAATCGATTTGTACATAGCTGGTCCATATATAGCATCCACGTGATGGAACTTAAAACCATTAACAGTTAGTTTCTGCCACTCTATGGAAAATAACTACGTTCATAAATTATGTTTTTCTATATAAATACATACTATTGTATCTTATTACTCTATAAGAGGAAAACATCTCATCGGAATTGGCTGATATAAAATGTTAAGTCCCTATACTTTTGAGAGGACATCGTATTTTGGATAGCATAAAAAATTCAAGCACAAAGAAAATATTACCAGCTGTATGAGTTAAAAGTATGTAGACTACAGTAGAATTAACAGATCTGTTCAGATTCTGTTGTACGTACCATCCACAAACGAACATAAACAAAGGTGGCAGAAGTCGTGAGATAGCCATATGTAAATATACAGATGGTGGTAGTATCGCGTACACAAGACATAAAAGGGCGATGCATTGGCGGAGCTGTTATTTGTACTAGCGTGATTGTTATGAAAAGTTGTCCAACGTCGTTATGGCCTCACGACAGGAATAAACAGACTCTGAACGCAGGACGGTAAATGGAGTAAGACACATGGGACATGCAGTTTCTGAAACTGTTAGAGAATTCAGTGCACCGAGATACACACTGTGGAGAGCATGTCGAGAATACCAAATTTCAGGCATTGCCTCTCATCACGGACAACGCAGTGGCCGACGGCCTTCGGTTAATGACCGAGAGCAGCGGCATTTGCTTAGAGTTATCAGTGCTAACAGACAACCAACATTGCGTGAAATAAACGCAGAAATCAACGTGGGATGTACGTCGAACGTGTCCGTTAGGACAATGCGCCGAAATTTGGCGTTAATGGACTGCTATAGCAGCAGGCGATCGACGCGAGTGTCTTTGCTAACAGCATGACATCAACTGCTGCCGCTCTTCTGGGCTCGTGACCGTATCGATTGGACGCTAGTCGACTGGAAAACCGTATCCTGGTCAAATGAGTCGAGACCCGAATTTCAGTTGGTAAAAGCTGATGGCAGGGTTCGAGTGTGACACAGGACCAACGAAGCCAAGGACCCAAGTTGTCAACAAGGCACTGAGTAAGATGGTGGCGGCTCCATAATGAAGTGGGCTGTGTTTGCGTGGAGTACACTGGGTCCCTGGTCCAACTGAACCGATCACCGGTTAAGTGGTTACGTTTGGCTACTTGGGGACCAGTTGCGTCCATTCATGGGCATCATGTTTCCAAACAATAATGGATTTTTTGTCGATGGTAATGTGCCCTCTCATGGGGCCACAGTAGTTCTCCATAATTTTGGACATTCTGGACAATGCAAGAGTTTGATTTGGCCACCCAGATCGCCCAGCATAGGACATAATCGGGACGTAAGTTCGTGCACAATGTCCTGCATCGCTATCACTTTTGCAATTATGGACGGCTCGATATTCATTCAGGGGACTTCCATCGACTTGTGGAGTCCGTAACACGTCGAGAAGCTTCACTTCGCAGGGAAAAAGAAGGCCCGACGTGATATTAGGAGGTATTCCATGAGTTGTCACTTCAATGTAAAAATATTCTTCGTAAATCACATTACTTTGTACATGGATATATGTACTTCACGGACACGTCTCCAGATAGCATTTGATGGTAGTAAGTGTTTTTTATCGACACGGACAACCTTCCCAAAAAGTTTCATTCCGTAACACAATGCATCTGCGGCCACGACTTCCTGTGCCGTTGCTGCTTCCTAAGTTTCTCTTCGCCTCCGCGCTGGAGACAAATAAGACACGGTTAATTAGACGACGACAGAAGACAATGTTCTTAGCAAATTTTGCGAAAATAAAAGTCCGCTTTGTACTTTTTAATCACTTTTTTATTTCGATAGCGCACCGGGCTCGTGAACTTTATACATCAAAAGCACGACTCGCTCTTAAGCAGCTTCGTTACTTAACAGTCGGCAGGGAACAGAAAAATAAAATTGTTTTGCCTCGAAATTCAGTCCCCTCTTGCTTAGCTTATAGAGCTTATAAAACTAAGCTACTTAGCGCCTTTACTTAAGGATGTTAGTTTAAATTCATGGTAAAAAAGTAGTCACTAGCAGTGGGGTAGTATGTTGTGCAATTCGTACTTGTCTAAACGAGAATTTACAGTCACATTGTCAGTTTGACCTTTTCGTGCGTCCTCCTCGGTAAATGACAGATCGCACACGTATTATCAATGCTACTGGGGACATAATAAAAAGAGTTGCTCAAGTGAATCGCATTGACCAAAATTCGTAAACATATTTGTTTTCGTCGAGTGACGGCTATGGGATATGTACCATATGTCGGTGGTCTAATTACGTGTCTCCGTTTACTTGACACTCACTGCAACCTCAAAATCATTTTCTGTGAGAGAAACGTCACTGATCAGAAATTATACCTACATTATTTTTTATCCAGTGCTTCAATTAAAGTATGATACATGACCGTAAAACTTTTGTTGAAAAGTGAAAAGTCTTATCTGGGAGTTCACGTGAGGTAGTTTACTGCGACTGTGTAAAAATAATTCTCACACTGCATCTCAACCTTCTTAAATTACTGATCGCCTCTACTTAACTTGGTAACAAATATTGTACCGTTGTAACAGTCATACCAAAAGTTAACGTTCACGATACTGAGCGGTGTCTTTTCATGTGTAGTGCGAAATTTCTTCTCTTTAGGTTTGATTGCGTCTCCTTATGTTAACCCTGATGTGAAATCGTTTACAATTTCCTGGAGGCTACAGCTACTATTTTACCGTTGTACCAATCACTTCTGTGCCAAGACGAAACATTTATGCATCACTTCATATATCTTGATTTAAAAAAATGTGTACTAGTTATCGAAAACCGTTACAGTCAGAATGATAGAGACGAAAGGGGAAACTATATTTTTAGCTAATAAAATAGTACTACATAAATGTACATTTTCGTAGACAAATGGATCTGTCCAACATCTATGATTAAACTTTCTATGGATGCCAAGTTCCTTTTCGACTGAACTTCATAATGTTGAATGTGTTATAGTATCTACAACCTCAGTACTCGTACCATTTCGCACTTAACAAAGGAAATGAATTTCTGGGATGAGCTCGCAATCATTTTGAAAATTTTGTGAATAAGATCTTCTAGACCTCTTATAAAAAAATTCTTATTATGACGTTTCGGCTACTGTCATAATCAGTTGTCTGGAATTAAATTGAAAGGAACACAAACAAAGACCAACGTTTGTTATACAACAACAGGCTAGCAAAAGAGAATGACTTAAACGCTAAAAATAACATTAAAGACACGCAAACCAAAGTGGTTGGCACACTGGACTCGCATTTGGGAGGACGACGGTTCAATCCCGCGCCCGGCCATCCTGATCTATGCTTTCCGTGATTTCCCTAAATCAGTCCATTCAAATGCCGGGATGGTTCCTTTGAAAGGGCACGGCCGACTTCCTTCCTCGTCCTTCCCTAATACGATGAGACCGATGACCCCGCTGTTTGGTCTCTTTCCTCAAACAATCCAATCCAATCCACACAGACCAAACACTTAAGACTTGAAAAAGAAGATTCTGTGTCAAAGCTAAGACTTGCGCATAATTGGGGCGTCAACTAAGAGCTTGGTTCAGATAACTTCAGAAATAGGTAAGTTTTAGTCGACAGGTGGCACTAGTGTTATGGCCGTCGCCTTCAAATTTCCTTTTGTATTGTTAGTGACTGTGAAAGCCGACATTTCCTAGGTATTCATTTTGCTATTTTCTATTGGGAATGAAAGCAAAAAATAATTTGTTTTTGTAGTGTACAGTTTCTGCACACTGGGCGCAGCTGCTTTGAGTGTCTACAGCGCAATTTTATAAACGTCTTTATGGCAACGTCCCTTCATAGCTATGTAGATGGCTGTTGCTTTCGCCTAAAGCCGTTTGCTCTTCTCAGTTTGTAGCTGTCAACAGCGTTGCCACGTGCCACGAATTTCCTGGTTTCCTGGACTGCAGTAGTGTCTTAGTAGTCAAGAATAAGTGCATTAAGGCCTGAAGCATAATGTGACATTTTCACTCATTTTACTGTTTATTACGTCATATTTCTTGAACTATGTGTCGTACAATGATATAATTTTGTAGGTACATTCAGCGGTAAACGTGGGTACTGTCTGAAAAACAGTATTGCGAAAAGAGTTAGTATCAAAGAGGTAATAAATTTAAACGTCATGTACAATGCGGAAGCTTCTCAGGCATGACGTGATATCCCCTCAAATATGTGTGGTACCATGATACAATGAAGCGCCAAAGAAACTAGTATAGGCGTGCTTATTCAGAGATACGTAAACAGGCAGAATACGGTGCTGCGGTCGGCAACGCCTATACAGGACAAGTGTCTGGTGTAATTGTTAGATCGATTACTGCTGCTACAGCGGCAGGTTATCAAGCTTTAAGTGAGTTCGAACGTGGTGTTGTAGTCGGCGTACGATCCATAGGACACAGCATCTGCGACGTAGCGATGAGACGGGGATTTTCCCGTACGACCATTTCACGAGTGTACCAAGAATATCCCCTGACATTCCGGTAAAACATCAAATGTACGAAATCGCTGCGGCCGGAAAAAGATCCAACAAAACAGGACCAACGACGACAGTAGAGAATCGTTCCACGTGACTGAAGTGCAACCCTTCCGCAAATTGCTGCACATTTCAGTGCTGAGCCATCAACAAGCGCCAGCGCGCGAACCATTCAACGAAACATCATCGATATGGCTTTCGGAGCATAAGGGCCACTCGTGTACCCTTGACGACTGAACGACACAATGCTTTACGCCTCGCCTAGATCCGTTAACCCCGACATTGGACTGTTGATGACTGGAAACATGTTACCTGGTCGGACGAATCTCGTTTCAAATTATATCGATCGGATGAACATGTATGGCTATGGAGACAACCACATGAATCCATGGACCCTACAAGTCAGCAGCGGACTATTCAAACTGGTGGAGGCTCTGTAATCATGTGGGACTTGTACATTTGGACATTTGACAGATGGTACGTACGTAAGCATCCTGCCCGACCATCTGCATCCATTCATGTCCATTGTGCATTCCGACGAACCTGGTCAATTCCAGCAGGACAATGCAAAGCCCAACATGTACATAATTGCTATAGGGTGGCTCCAGTAACACTCTTCTGAGTTTAAACACTTCGTCTGGCCACCAACCTCCCCAAACATGAACATTGTTGGGCATATCTGGGATGCCTTGCAACGTGCTGTTGAGAAAAGTTCTCTACCCCGTCGTACTCTTACCGATTTGTGGACAGCCCTGCAGGATTTATGGTGTCAATTCCCTCCAGCAGTACTTCAGATGATACTCGAGTCCATGCCACGTTGTGATGCGACACTTTTGCATGCTCGCGGCGGCCCCACACAATATTAGGCAGGTCTACCAACAATGTGTTTACCAAGTTTGATCCAGTTGTTTACAAGAAAATGTGAAACATCCACACATACATAAAAACGTACGTACATGAATGGTTATAATATGCGTATGTAGTGATTTATATATTTTTTTGGAGCAAGTTGCTGCTGCTTCTTCATTATAGAGATGCTTTCCAAAATATTTTAATTTAACAACTAGATCGTTTTATTCTTTGTTATATGTTTTATTAATTTACAGGTTTTAATGTACTGTTTGAGCATATTTTAACTCACAGGTCACAGACCCGCAAAATTCTAACAGCAAGTACTACTGTTATAATGGCTATATCAAGTTTACATAAAAAATATATTTAATACCAAATTTCATGCTGCTGTTCTGTAGATTTAAGGAATACTTCTTGTTGGTTTAGAGAACTCTACGTGATCTAAAGGCCTACATCTCAGTAATTAGATAAATCTGAAGTCGAATTATTTTTAATCATTTTTTATAATTTGACTTTAAGTACACTGGTGTCGAAATTTAAAGCAACAAATGGAAATTTTGCAAATTTGCGTTTGTTTTTCCACAGAAAAGTATAAACAGATGATAATAAAGCAGAAACATTTCAAGAATACAGATTTTAAACAAATGCAACACGCAAAACAGTAGACGAAAATGTTCTTTGTCTCTTTTTACTTAACGGATTTGCACACATATTACGACATCTGATTAATGCGCTCAGTGTGGGATGTGACCACCTCTGGCAGCAATAAAGGCCTGACAACGACAGGGCATGCTGTGAATGATGTCATCAGTCTCATGTTGAGACAGTAACGCCCAATCTTCTTGCAGAGGTGCTCACAGTCTTGGAGAGGGGTTGATGGATGCTCAGGTGATGCAAGCCGCCTTCCTAATGCATCACAGACATGCTCTACGTGATTTAAATCGGGAGAGCGAGCAGGCCATGCTATGCGTGCAATATTTCTCGTTCCGAGGAAAAAATCGACCTTATGTACTCTATGAGGTCGAGCATTATCATCCATCAATACGAAGTCTGGTCTCACGGCACCTCGCAACAACCGTGAGGTCCCAAGATCTTTTATAACACCAGACAGTAGGTAAACCTTGCCGAGTCACCCGTACAATTTCATGAAGAGGGGTTCGACTGGTGAACATAATCCATGCCCACACCATTAGGGATCCTCGTCGTCGGTCTCTTTCTACAATGTTTGGGTCCACTATCTTTCCAGATGCGAATTCATCGAGAATCAAATTAAATCGGCGCTCATCCGTGAAAACAACATTAGTCCACTCTTCGGCAGTCCATGTGGCATATCGATGACTCCACTCTAGACGTTCCATTCTGTGAAAATCAATAAAGGCCTATCTGCCAAAGCAACCGTTTGTATCGATACAAAACATTCACTGGATGCTGCTAAAGCGGCATTGAAGTGGCCTTACAGCCAAACAACGGTCTTCTCTCCGGAAGTCGCACGTGGTCGGCCCTGCCTTGTTCTTCGGAATACAGATTCGGCCTCTATAAACTGTCATCTCATCCGAAGGATAACAGAGCAATTCACACTAAGCCATCGGGCAAAATCAGTTGCAACTGTCCTGCTTCCATTCTTTCTATGGCCCTCCATCGCAGAAAGTCTGGTAGATATCTTCTCTGTGTCATACTCCACCGTCTGTGACCATGAACACAGTGCTTGTGGATGTGGGGCAACCCAGCAAACCCTATCTCGTTTCATGGTGCCCCGACAAGTATGAAGTGCCAGAAAGTATATAAATAATAATATGAAATAAGATTTGAAGGCAACGTCCGCAACAATATCACCAAATGTCGACTAAAACTTACATATTTCTATAATTTCTTGAACCAGGTGTTTAGTTGACGTCCCAACTTGTACCAGGTTTGCAATTTCTCCTAGCTCCATACGCAAATGGAATAAAATAGAAAGTCTTTCACGCTAGTACGAAGAAACACCCTCCAAGTGTAATGCGTAACTTATTTGATATACGTACGTAGATGAAGATGACTTTAGTTTTATTTCTAAGGTATGCTGAGCTGGAGAAAAATATTCTGGAAACTGTGAAAGTCGATAGTAGACATTCTTCATCATATTTTTACGTTCAAATGATATAAGTTCATGAAAGTAAGATATGTTTGTGTCTACGAGCTTCTAGAATTGTACGAAGAAACCGCTGGTAACCTGCCGATTAACTGACTCCCTTCGAAACATTTCACCTTTATGAACAACCAAATCGATTGTATTACAGACGTTAGCCGTTTTATGAGTTTCCTATCTGACCAACAGCCAGGAATAAGCTTACCAGTTTTTCTTAAAGCATCTGTATGTTTCTTCTAAAATTACTTTTACTCCAATCTTGATAAAATTTTATAGTATTGACTTAAAAGAAAAGTAAAGTCACAGTCTTCGTAACATTTCCAAACCAATATAAAGGAATGTTTATTTGTACTAGTGAAATTGTATTAATAATTAGCTACAAAATCAGGAGATTAAATTGCTAAGCTCCCACTTTCGAAAGACATATTAGATTGGTGCGCAGGTGACTGTACACCAATAAAAAGAATGAACTTCCTTTTTGCATCAAATAATGGATATTCTCACTAGAAGTAATCGAATATAGTGATTTAGTTGACTCGGCGTATTGCTTGTAGGTATCAGCATAAAAAGACATCGCCTATGGGTTTTCATTAATGCAGGTCGCTGCCATAGTGTATTACTGGAATTTCTTGAAGAGAATAAAATCCCACCAGACAGTTGCATTCCTATCTCTGCCGGTGGACAACGGCCATGAAAAACGTAATGAATAGGGCTTTGTAGCTCGGATCGCAATTTAGTAATAATGATGAGTAGGCTGAAGTTAGAGTGAGTCGTCCGGGTGAATTAATGTGCAAAGCAGTAGAATGTGGAAGTACTGAAAAATGCCGAGATGTATATGAAGGTTTCTGGGGTTACAGAAATTGTAATAATGAATATCACACTAGGCGGTTCAGTTCAAGAGGAATGGAATTCTCTAAAAATGACAGTCACAGAGGTTTGACGGAAAACATGTAACTTCTGTAATAGCAGAAGAAACGGGAGCCGACACGGAAGAGATACGGGATACACTATTAGAATTTAAAAGAGCTGTTGAGGACTTAAGATCAATAAGGGAGAAGGGATAGATAACATTCAATCAGGATTCCTAAAATCATTAGGCAAAGTGGCAACAAAACGACTGTCCACGTTGGTGTGTGGAATGTACTAGTCTGGCGACATACCATCTGACCTTCCGAAAAATATCATCCACACAATTCCGAAGACTCCAAGGGCTGACAAGTTCGAGAATAATCGAAAAATCAGCTTAACAGCTCATGCATCTAAATTGCTAACAAGAATCATATTCAGAAGAATGAAAAACAAAATTGAGGATTTGTTATATGACAATCAGTTTCGATTTAGCGAAGGTGAAGCCACCAGAAAGGCAATTCTGGGATTCTGTCAGATAACAGAAACAAGACTGATGAAAAATAAAGACACGTTAATAGGATCTCTCAACCTGGAAAAAGCGTTCGAAGGTGTAAAACGGTGCAATATGGTCGAAATTCTGAGAAAAATAGGAGTAAGCTATAGGAAATGGCGGGTAATGTACAACATGCACAAGAACCAAGCGAAAGACTGAATCGAGAAGACCAAGAACCAAGTGCTTGGATTAAAAATGGTATAAAAATGGGATGTAGTCTTTCGCCTCTGCTGTACAATCTGAATATCGAAGAAGCACTGAGGTAAATGAGAAAGATTGAAGAGTGAGATTAAAATTCAGGTTGAAAGGATATAAATGATAAGATTCGCTGATGACGTTGCTATCCTCAGTGAATGTGGAGAAGAACTGCAAGGTATGTTGAATGGAATGAACGATCTATTGAATACAGAAGATGGATTGAAATAAAATCGAAGAAAGACGAAAGTAAAGAGAAGCAGCACAAATGAGAACAGTGAAACACTTGAGATTTTGAGATGAGAAAGTAGATGACGTTAAGGAATTCTGCTACAGAGGCAGCAGAATAGCCTTTGACGGTTGGAGCAAGGAGAATATCAAAAGCAGACTAGTACTGGCAAAAGGGCTTTCCTGTCCAAAACAAGTTTTCTGATATCAAACACAGGCCGTAAATTGTGAAAGAAATTTCTAAGAATGTATGTTTGGAGCACAGTGTTGTATGGTAGTGAAACATGGAGAGAGATAACCGTAACAGAAAAGAATTGAAGCACTTGAGATGTCGTGCTACAAAATAATGTTGAAAATTGTTCTCTGCAGATTCGGCGAGGAAAGGAACAAATGGAAAACATTGACAAGAAGAAGGGACAGGATGACAGGACATCTGTTAAGACATCAGGGAATAACTTCCATGGTACACAGGGAACTGAAGATGGTAAAAACTGAAGAGGAAGACAGAGATTGAAATTTATCCAGCAGATAATTGAGGTCGTTGGGTGCAGTTGTTACTCCAGGATGAAAAAGTTGGCACCAGAGAGGAATTCGTGGCGGGCCGCAACAAACTAGTCACAATACTGATGACAAAAGATGAAAAAGTTAAAAAATAAAAAAAATGAAGGAACTAAGTGCTCGGAAGCTAGATAGGGATCTTGTTTCCGTCCCTAATGTTCACCCCTTACATCGAAGAATCAATGACACATATGAAGGAAAGGTTCAAGAGCGGAATTAAAATTAAGGGCGAAAAAATATTAGTGATAAGATTTCCTGACAATACTATCATCTAGGAAAGTGAAGAAGGATTGCTGGACACGTTGACTGCAACGAACAGTCCACTGAATACGTAACATGGATAAAGCGTAAATTGAACACAGGCTCAACTAATGAGGAGTGGGAGAAGATTAGTGACGAACGTGGCATAAGAACTGGAGACCATGAAATAGGAGAAGATACGGGATTCTGCTACATTCAAAGCAAACTTCATATCAGACTAGGTAAGGACGACAAAGAAAATCGATTAGTACAGGGAGTGAAGGCATACTTGGGTAAGAGAAGTCAGGTAGTATCATAAATTGGTCTCAATCTGAGTAAGAAATGTATTTAGAGCAAAGCATTGTATCGTAGTGAGTCATGTGCTATGGAAAAACGAGAACTGAAAGACCTGAAGTGTTTGAGAAGTGATCCTATGATGATGAAAATTTGGTGGACTGATTATGAATGAAGAGGTTTTAACCGTAAGCGACGAAAAAAGTAACACATGGAAATCACTGTTAAGAAGAAGGGACAAAATCGTGCCCCCCCCCCCCCCCCCCCCAATTTACGAGAACGTTCATGATGGGGTCATCAATAAATGGAGTAATCAAAAGCATTACTTAAATCCTCCAGTGCAGGGTAGAATATCGGACAAGTTTTGTCCAGCGCAATCGATCAGTTGTCTGGTGTATAACTTCCTCTCAGCTGATGCTCATGTATTAAAGATTCTCTGCAAAATTTCGTTTCAATGTGTTACGAGGTCATCCTCTACTTCTGCATCCATCTGTTGGTTTCCACAACAGAGCCGATTTGGGATTTTTCCATCATTCATGTGCAGCTCATGCCATCATGTCACAGAAGCTTGTTTCCTTTCATCAACGCTTTTTTCCAGGCTGCATAGTTCGCTTTTACGCTTTTCATCACCTGAAAATGGTTGTGACAACTGATCATCAAAACTGTTCTCAGCACTGTTGGTGATTTCGATGACCTTTCCATGGCTCACAGACGTATCTGCTGTCAGTAGAATGATAGTGGGGCACAGTCGAAGCTTCGTGAACATTCTCATAGAGCGTAATTGTACAATGGATGATATTACGTCCTGCTAAGGTATGGAAATCGGTGAGCACCTCGAAGTGCCTTCTGTCGCACTATGATTTGAATAGCTACATTTACACTTATTAAGGAGATTGTTTTCATTTTATCACTATTTGCTTTTAGCCACTCAGGACATGTCTTTCCATCCATGTTCTAAATAATCGTGTGTTCAGAATCCTGTGTGATTCTATGGGGAGCGCACATACATCTCTTCTTTCGATTGCTGTAGGAAGGCGGTTATTTCTAATAAAGGGGCCCAATGATGTGACAGCTGAGGAATGACTTACGTGCTTCCTTTTAAAAAAAACATTTTTTAGTTGTAGAAATTGACTGTATCTCATTGCCTAATAAAGTGACTTTTCTACAAAACTCAAGGAAATGAATTTAAAGTTCAAGGTAAAGAAGTAAACGAATTAACGAATCTCAAAGAGAAAAACCTGATTTCAAGAAGACTCAGAATACTCGAGAAATTCAATGAGCTCCAATAAGATTGACTGTTTCTTCTCATGAAAAGGCATTTTGGATGAGGACACTTCGAAATAGGACAAACATTTATTGAGGAATATACACAATACCAGAAATATTTGGGTAAAGCTTTTAATCAAAATTTTACAATCGGTGAGAAGTTTATATAGCAAGATGAATTGTAGATTATAATCACATTTATTGTCGTTGGACAATCTTCGACCTTGTCTGCAGCAGAATACAAGACTGTCATTGAACTGACATCTCATTCATCAATGGAAAGCAAATTAAAAACATCATTAAACGAAGTCTGGTATAGTTTAAGGATACAGAGTACTTATAAATGGTGGAAATATTCAATTTTTATGACTTTATTTAAATCTATAGCCTTTGCTGATTACATTGATATATACATTATACGGCTTCAAATGAAGAATGACCCATAAATACGAAATTTTAAAGTTATGGTCACGTATGCCACCACGCTCCCTTTATATCTGTTACAGAAATTAGTAATATTTCGAAGCGAACTGTAAACTTTGTGTTTACAGCGATTATGTGTGTGATATATTGTATATGTTGGTAACACTGCAGGTTTCTTGTGTCTGTGAATGATTATCTTTGTTGGTATTTACTTTTGTTTCACTGAAGCAGTTTGTTCATTGTTACTGAATGTTTGTTGCCCAAGTACTACATATATTTGTGGAAGTATATATCATTTAGTGTGCAATAAATACGAAATATGGCACGCATCGAAAAATTCAATAAAAGGAAATTCTGTGCTAACCAGTTCACAAACAAAGCAAGCCACGCTGTTGAAAGTAACCTATGTATCAGTTCTTCAGGGAAGAAACTCCCACATGACACGCCTCCTGGTTGTCAAAATTTTTGTGTTAACAATAAACTGTTTGTAGCGCATTTGTTGTTGTTGATGTGTCAATTTATCTTATTTGATAAGTTTCGAAATGAAACAATGTGATGGTGTAGGCTGTGTGGAAATAACTGAACAACAAAGTAGCAGGAAGGGTTTCGCGTCAAAATTCGTTGTTCTGTGTAGATCCTTCAATAAATCTAACTCTAAAATGACTTTGAACATTGTGCATAATTAATATGATGTGAATTGGAAGTTGGTGTATGCAATGCGTGCAACAGGAAAAGGAAAAAAAGGCTGCTCAAATGATTTGTGGTTTGATGGAGCTTCCTCCTCCTCCCAGCACGTTCAGCAAGTACATAAAAATACTTTTAGGTGCCTCGGCGGTTGTGTCTAAAGCATCTATGAAACGTGCAGTAGAAGAAACTGTAAATATTAGGGGAACCGGGACATTGCTGTAGCGCTTGATGGGACATGAGGACGTCGAGGACATCGTTCCTTGAATGGTGTTGTAAGTGCTACTTCTCTGCAGAATGGAAAATTTGTTAATGTTGAGTGCTTATCCAAGTACAGCCATGCCTGCGATGGTAACACTGAAGGAAATATTGAACATCAGTGTTCTAAGAATTGTGATGGTTACAGTGGAGGTGTGGAGTGTGATGGAGCTTCAAAAATATTTCAGAGGTCGGTGCTCGTTTATAACGTTAGATATACGAAGTACTTAGGCGATGGGGACTCTAAACCTTTGAATAAACTTAATGCGATGAATGTTTATGGTGATGCCTTGGTAACAAAACTGAAGTGTTGTGGACATGTGCAAAAGAGGATGGGTGATAGACTAAGGAAGCTGCGAAGAGAAATAAAAGGAAATTTGCTATCTGTTGGAAAATCTCTGTCTGGGCGAAGCAGATTGAGAGAAACTGAAATAGACCTTCTTCAGAGTTGTTATGGACTGGCCATTAGACGAACTGCATCTCTGAATGCTGTTACAGCACTGAGAACAGCTGTATGGGACACATACTTCCATAAGTTGCCCGCAGATGACCACCTTGTTCACAGACTTTGCCCTAAAGTAGCAGATTCTTGGTGTGGTTACCAAAAAGCAAAAGAAAGTGATCATTATAACATGATAAGCATTATCTTCCTGAGCCCCCTTGCGAATGAAATAAAACCATTTTTAGAGACCTGAGTGACCCTGTTTTGCTTAGTAAATGTCTTCATGGGGGCACTCAACCTTTGCATATGGGAAAAAGTACCCCATTGACTTTTACATAATATTGAGCTATCAAAGACATATATCGTTTATAAAATCATATTAGGCTACCACATACAAACGTGGCCCAGTATATCCCTTTCAGGCCCTGTTATTTTAAATTTCAGTTTTCTAAGAAACTTTGGGTATTGTTCGTAATTACTTTTCGGAGAAAGCAAGAACTATTATTTTGTTGCAATTAATCTATTTACAGAATGTAGCATATAAAACCAACTCTGGAAACAAAGCGGAGGTTCTGTGACTAAAGTTGCCGTAAGAATGGGATCCACCAATCGGAAACATTAAGATACCCTAGAGTGAACTGTTAATTACAAGTAATTGGTTGAAGCGTTCCAGTGTACGCAGGTAATAATAACCAGACAGGCCGTGCAATATAAAGAAAGCTGCTAAGAATTTCGCGTTATGTTATCTGTGTTTTCCAAGTAATGTATGTGATTAAGGAAATCCTATTTATTGAGGATTCTAAACATTGTACGCATACATCCTTCAGCAAAGAAAGAGTTCGTGTTTCAGAACAGTATCTTTTCTGTGTGCGAATTCGATGAACATTTATTGCCAGGCTTACTAATTAAGAAATTCTTCTTTCATGGTAATGATGTTCCTAATTTATGGAAGCTAGGGACATTTCGCTACATTTGGCTCTCACAGAAAATTGTTTTCAAAAATAGTTACGTTTCTGTTTTTCATTCGTGGTTCACGAACTTCTGTAATTCAGTTTCCAGTAAGAATATCACATTTGTATAATGCGGAGTGCAGGCAAGAATTCACAACGCTCTTGAAGCTGTGAACATGACTGTTTGGACTGGTGGCATTGCTGGTGCAGTTTAACGAGTCTGCTCTCTTTGGAAGGCCGCCACTGCAAACAGTTGACATAGAAACGAATACGTTCTAGCCATGAGTACCCCAGCGTGCCTTATTAATGAGTAACGGCTGCAGTGGGGAATGGTGGAGACAAAACATTGCGAAGGTACGAATGTCTCTGCCGATGGCGGCTAACACCCTGACTGCGAGGAGCTGTCTGTGCCTAACAGTCTGCGCAATGAACTTGTGCGGGGACTTATTACAGCATTGGTTGGTTTAAAATAACTGAAATTTTAAAAACAAGAGGAAATGAAAACTGCAAAGCCAGGCAGCTATGTGACTGAGGTATTATTTGTGACAAAACAGCACGATCTAGCTTTCTATTCCTAATTAGTGTAACTTCTGACGATGTTCAACCTACAGCTCTACTGGAGTGTGTCCTTGCGTGGCACTGCCAGAGGTGATGGAAGTTACACGTATGAGCAGTAGACTTGAGTTATTCCAAGGCCGTGTTATTGGCAGGCAGAGAAACTTGTTTATAGATTATATGTAAACTTTCTACTCCCGTCCATAACTTTGAAATCTGACCAACTGACGGTAAGTTGACATATGTGCGTATGACCCTGCGTAAGAGTTCAATTTTACAAAAATTTTGTTTAATCACTGGAAAGCGAAAAACGTTATTTTCGTACATTGTAGGGGTAACTTCGTGACAACAAACATACCTGCAGAAACAAATGTGACAATTTAAATTATAGGAAAGAAATTCATTTAATGAATTTAGGGGCACCCGTGAATGTTTGACATAAAAAACCAAGTTTTACTTCTCATTATAACAACATTTTTAAATATAACGTACAGTTGCTCAGATCATTGCACTGAATGTGTCACGACATTGCCTTATTTCTCGTACCACAGTTCTTTTAAATACGTATCTAAAAGTTTGAGTCAAATACATTACTCGAAATATTGGTTTAAATGTAAGTGGTGTGACATGTTTATTTTTTTTTTTTTTCATACGGTTTGAACCAACAGATGCTAAGTAAGTGTGTAATTATTTCGCTTAATCACTTGCTGGTTGCATTTAATTTTTGATTCCTTTTTCCCTTCAGTGAGGAGAGATCTATATTTATTCGAATTAAAGGAAATCAGAAAAACAATCTCACAAAACTGTCAAACTTTGATACAAATGTTTTACTGTCTTAGAATAGAACTATACTTATTAAAATGGGCATATTTCTAACAGTAACTGCATGTCATAAAGAACATATGTTTGTAACATATGAATTTAACTTTGTTTTCGCTGTCTCGGTCTTCATGTTACGATGTTGTCGTGGGCTGGGCTGTAACTCCATAACAATTGATACTCCTTACTCCGAACCCCTCAAGACACATAAAAAACTTATTTCTAACAAAATTTAAAAAAAATATGGTTGAGAAATTCCGTAGTTGTGAAATTTAAATGTCGTGATACGAATTTGTACACAGTTACATTACAAAGAGTGCTAATAGTGCTAAGATGTCCAGTTTTACGGTACTAATAAAATCAGGGAAGGTTTTTCATTGCTAACCAAATACAAAGCGAGCCATGAAAACTCTACGTCTCATTTGCAAAATTCGATCCTAGTTAAAATTTAAAAGGGTCTTTCATGGAACATATTATTCACTTAATAGGTACGACGGAGTAACAGTCTTATTTTAATGGCTAAGATTAATATCGCCTACCCTCAATTAACATGTCACGTCCTCACGATGTATTTGAGTAAATACTGCTTTAAAATAGCTAAAGAAACAAGTGCAAACTTACACAAATGGTTTTTGTGTGTTTATGCACTTCTCCTTAAACTGCTGTTGCAGTCCAACCACAACGCCTCTATACGTATTGCGGCTGAACTTTAATTTACTTTAGTGCTGTTTTTCTGGTCATTACGTAGTTCCGGCTGACATGGTAGGTAGAAGCAGGAGAATACTTATCTGTATATCACCATATACCACCATAATGTATACCATTCAGACTGCTGAAAACAATCTTCCAATATTCAAACATCTTACAGGTATTCAGCTAGGTAATATTTTCAGCGACTGCCGATATTTCACTGTCTCAAAGTTGATCCCGATATTGTTATTTTACCTGCGGACAAGGGCAGTACCACCGTTGTTTTAAACAAACAGGATTGTGTACAAAAGATGCAACGTTTACTATCTGACTCAGCTTATCGCAGAATCGATGCGGACTCCACAAGAAGTGTTGAGAGAAAGACCAACAGCCTCCTGAAGAAAGGTGGTTGATAGCAGGGCACTATCAAGAGTCTTAACACCTATAGTGCCGATCCCCCTAGGTTATATGGCCTTCCGAATGTACACAACGAAGGGTTTCCTTCCGTCCTGTAGTGAGTAAATTGGTGCTCCGACATATCGTGTAGCCAAGCATCTTGCTTCTCTCTTGAGTTTACAAGTTGGTCGGTGTGAACATCATAACAGAAACTCAGCTGATGTTTTACGTCGTTTGGAGGGACTGCTGTTGAATGACTCATACATTTTAGTAAGTTTCGATGTGGTCGTCTGTCTGATTCGTTACGCTTAACTGAGGTTAGGTTTGGTGCTGAGTTAACTAATCTCTTTCAGCATATGTTGACGTTTGGAGGGACTGCTGTTGAATGACTCATATATTTTAGTAAGTTTCGATGTGGTCGTCTGTCTGATTCGTTACGCTTAACTGAGGTTAGGTTTGGTGCTGAGTTAACTAATCTCTTTCAGCATATGTTGACATTCACTTACTTTTTATTCAATGGCCAGTATTACCAGCAGACAGATGGAGTTGCGATGGGTAGTCCGTTGTCTCCTGTGAACGCAAATTGGTTTAAGGAAGTCTTCGAGGAACGTGCGTTGGAGTCGGATCTTTTGAAACCCACCTGTTTCTTCAGGTATGTTGACGATACTTTAGTTGCTCGGCCTCATGGTAGGGAGAATTTGAAAGCCTTTCTACAACATCTGAATTCCGATCCACCTGAACATTGTTTTACGATAGAGGTGGAAGAGGATCGTTGCCTTCCCTTTCTTGACGTTTTGGTTAGGAGGAAGGCTGCTGGATCGTTGGGACACGCATTTTACAGGCAACGTACTCACACCGACTTGTATTTAAAGGCTAATAGTTGTCAGCATCCGACTTAGCGCGAAGGGCTACTTCGTACCTTGGTACACAGGGCACATGTCGTTTCCGACCCTGAGACTTTGCCAGCTTAGCTGTGCCATCTTGAAGTTACGTTTCATCAAAATGGTTATAGTGATAGATTGAATGTGCGTTGTGCTATCGACCAACCGAGAGATTGATGATAATTCTGAGTCGACACCTAAGTCTACTGCATTTTTGCCTTACGTAGGAAGCACTTCCCACAAGGTCGGTCATATTTTATGGAAATACGATGTAAAATGTGTTTTCCGACCTCCACCTAAAATTAAAGTACTTTTGGTTTCTGTTAAAGATCATCTTGGTTTGCGTAAGGCGGGTGTATATCGCATTCCTTGCAGCTGTGGCATGGCCTATATTGGTCAAACTATTAGGACCTTGGAGGACCGATGTACTGAGCATAAACGGCACACACCATTACAGCAGACAAGTAGATCTGTTATTGCAGAACATTGCTTGGATACTGGTCACCACATACTATATAACAACACCGAGATGTTGGCATGCAGGTCCAGCTATTGAGACAGTGTTATTAAGGAGGCAAGGAGGCACTTGAGATCAAATTATAGAGCAACTTTTTAAACTCTGTTTGTAATCCTGCTCTTTCCCTTGTCATACAACAGAGGGATAGAGTCATTGTTATGTCACCTTCTAGTTCGAAGTCTCACCATCGATATCTCTGACTCTGGTCATCTTTGGTTGCACTAGTGTTCGTGTACGTTATCTTTCCTGCATCAGTTTAAGAACCGAGATTTTAAATTTGCCTGTACAGAGCCTGCCCGTTGCGGTTTGCCTTGAAAATGGCGGGGTGTACTCCCGCCGAAATATCGCGGTCGCTGAAAATATTTCCTGGCTCAATATCCGTGAGTTGTTTAAATATCGTATACGCCAGGAGAAAACTCAGGTCTCACAATCTTCCAATAAGTCACGACATAATACTGAATCGTGGATGTAACACCCACTTAGGTGGGAAATAGCGAACTGTCGAAATTGCAACCGCAATAAATACTTTTAAAAGCAAAAAGCAGAGTGAATACGTTCAATAATCATGTTGAAACGGGTAAATACAGTCCTTACCAGAATTCTAAAAAATGTTGACCGAAACGTACACCTTGAAACTCTGAAGGTAGCAAGTGTAAACAAGAAGTTTAAAAAGTGGGATTGAAATTCAGGACGAAAGAGTATAAATAATAAGATTCTTCAAGGACACTGCTGTTTGTAAGTTAAGAAGCTTTACAAGACGTGTAGAGTGGCAAGGACAGTCTAATAAGCTCAGTATAAGCACTGAGAGTAAATCGAAGAAAAACGAGACAAATGAGGAGTAGCGTGGAAGATAAGCGAAAATATTAACATCAAAATTAGTTACCACCAAGCAGACGAAGTTAAGGATTTCCTCCATTTCGAAAGCAAAATAATCCATGACGGACGAAAGAAGGAAGATGTAAACAACACATTAGTACAGGCAAAGAGAGATTTAACGTGCAAAAGAATTGTACTGGTGTCAAACATCAGCCTTCATTTGGGAAGAAATTTGTGAGAGCTTACGTTTTGAACAAAGCTTGTATGGTAATGAACCATTGGGTGTGAGGCAAACAAAGAAGATGAAAATCGCAACATTTCATATGTGGTGCTATAGAAGGATGTTGAAAATTAGGGGGACGGATAAAGTCTGATAATGACTGATGTCTTCCGTCGAATCGGTGAGGAAAGGCAGTTGTGCAAAATACAAAAACAAGGTAACTGAACAGGATGATATATCGTGTGTTAAGACACCAGGGAATAACCTGCAAAGTGTTAGAGGGAGGTATAGAGTGATCAAAGAGGTTTTACTATATCCAACAAATCGTTCAGGACTTTGGGTGCAAATGCTACTCGGAGATAAAGAGGTACATTGCACTGACTTACGCAAAAAGAAAAGGAATGGAGGCACAAACTGACTAGAATAAGGAATCTCTTAAGATGACACGTCTTAAGACAACAGGTATTCATCAGACTGGTAATGGAGGGCTATATGGATAGTAAAAGTTGTAGAGAAACTATAAAGCTTAAATAAAGTAAGCAAGTTCAAATGGATATATAGGTTTCAGTGATTGTGTACAGCTGAAGAAGCTTGCACAGTTGAGGGCAGCAGTTGTCTTCTGTAAACTGAGTAGCCACTAAGGGTAAATAAACGATGTCAGCACTGTTCTCGTATTTTCTACTTCATCGGCTGTTTAATGTCAGATTGGTCACCTACCATTTTTTCTTGCAAGACACATTTTCACGCGGTCGTTACTCGCCTCTGATTACCAGTGATATTCTACATGACAACTGGTCCAATATCAACACTACTCCCTTCAAAAGATATATGGATTTTGGAATTAACATTACGCGGCCTAAGTCACTGCACTACGTTACCGGTGCAGTCATACACGAGCTCATAATACGCAAATATACATTCAAAAGTCACTCAAAACACCTGCATTCACCTTATGAGCCATTGAGTCACTGCTTTAGAGGCGGCGTTGTTCATTGGCGGAGACAGGGCGAATACCAGACGCACAAGCTTCACATTTTTCAGTGACGTACATAATGCGGAGAGCTGCAATAAACTAGTCATCGGACTGAATAGCATAGTAACAAAATAGTAACAAAAATGTCTAACTATCGAAAACTTCTTCTTTAATAATTAAAAGAATGGGGGGTGTAATTACTGCTGTTTATTCCGTAACCGACATATGTCTTAACACAACAAGAAGTTAAATTCCCGCTTCTTATAGCGCCTCTCGTTCGGCCCCTGCAGAACTTGGGACTGTATTTAACGCCGCAGAGAGCTCCTGGAAGTTTCCGCGTGGCCAATGAATGCAGATCTCAGTGAAAGAGCCGCCGTGAAAGAGGGAGGGCGACCGCGGAAAGAACAAAGCGGTGGCGGGCCCTGCCCCCTGGTGGTTAAGTCGCTCGCCTGGGGGACCCGGCTGCCCGCCTCTTGGGACGGGGCGGCAGTTTCTCGGGGAGCCCCAGACTCTGCTCTGAGGAACTTCCTCTTTGCAGCTTTCCGCCTGCTCCGTGCGCACCGAAAAGGTAATTAAATTCCCCGTCCGCGACCGAATATAACTCATTTACGGCTGGCGAATGGCAGCAGCGCGAGCCGTTAACGGCGCCGGCGCTCATTGGCTGCCCCCACCCTCTCAAAACCCACACACCAGGAAGTGGCCCTCGCCCCAACCTGCTCCTGCCACAAAAATAACTTTTTTATGGCTGCCTGATGCCGTTTGTTGACGTAACATGGGCTCAAGTAACGATCTTCAACAGGTCATAGCTTCAGTCAACACTACAACAGGCGGTACGCGAGTCTCCTTAGTTTTACATGTCTTTCTGTCTTTACCTTTCTTGTTTCCAGCGGTTCATAGCTTCAGTCAAAATAGCAACAGGCGATATGCGATTCTTCCTTTTTTTATCTTCGTAGTGATCGAGTAGTATCACACACCATCTTAAACCCTTCATCTGTCTCCGTTGTTTACTAGCATTCCAATACTCCTCCCCATGTTATCTTTTCATTTGTCCATGTTGTTCGAACTGTTTCTGTCTTGAAAGGATTCTTGGTTTAATATTTTATTTTTATAAGAGTTATGCTACTTCTGCTTTTTTGATGTTGTTTCTTTCCAGTTCATTTCTTATATCTGTAATTCACGCTGTTGTCGAATCCTCCTGCCAGCTATAAGAGAATATATTTTGTCACGTTAACCCGTTCTCGTTTATTTACTACAGGTGTCCGAAGGAGATTAATCATTGCTTTGTCATTACTTCCGTTATCTGCTGTATATTTTCGTTGATCTTCTTTTCACTGCCAAGTTTCCAGGCACCAGCAGCGTATATTGCACCCACTATTTTCCTAACAGCCCATGTGACAAGTGTCTTTATCCCATCCAGATAACAGTTTACAATTTAGCATTCATTTTGATACGAATAATCTTGTTTACCACTGTACTGTAGTGTTTTGGTTTTGGTTTTGTTGATATACGTTTCTTATTGTAGATTTTTTGTCTGACTGTAAAACTTTTTCCATTTTACTAACTCATAAACCTACTGAAAATTTACCTAATCCTCTATGCTCTATCGTTTCTCTCAGATATTTTAATCCACTACTGTCTTCTAGTTCTATTTGTATGTGTTTTGGTGTATTTTTTATAAGTGTCTTGAATTATGTTTTCCTTTTTGACTGAAATTCGGAGACCAAATCCACTCACTATTCTTTCCGCACCTTTATTGTGTATCAGTTTCATCAGATTTCCGTGAGTATTGGAAAACACATAGTAAAAGTTAGGTAATTTACTGTAATTCATTTTACTTCCTACCAAAATTTTCTGTTCAATTTTGAGATTATCTTGGTTCCAAATTTCGAGCCTTACAAAGTTTTTCTTTTTCTAAGGTATTATTTTTTGGCTGGTTTGATACGGCCCACCACGAATCCCTCTACTTCTCATTTCAGAGTAGCAGTTGTGACCTACAATTTCAATTATTTACTATACGTGTTCTAATCTCTGTCTTCTACTACAGTTTTTACTCTCTACAGGTACCTCTAGTACCATAGAAATTATTCCCTGATTTCTTAACAGATGTGCCATCATCATGTCCCTACTTCTAGTCACCTTTCCCATGTGCTCCTTTACTCACTTGCTCTGCAGTGAACATTCTCATTACAAACATTGTCAGTCCACCTAATTTTCCACATTCTTCTGTAGCACCATATCTTATAGGCTTCCATTTCTATTCTGGTATCCCTAGTATCCATGTCTCTCTCCCATAAAATGCTAAGCTCTAGACATACATCCTCAGAAACTATTTCTTGTATATTTGATACTAACAGACTTTTATTGTCTAGGAATGCCCTTTCCGTTAATGATAGGCTGCTTTTAATGTCTTCCCTCCCATCTTTCCCTACAGCTTACTCGTTTTCTCCTCAGAATTTTGAATATATTGCACCATTTTACGCTGTCGAACGCTTCTATTATGGACCTCTACGTCAGAGCTGCCTCTATGGTGCCTTTAGCTTTCCTGAAGCCAAACTGATCATTATCTAATAGATGCTCAATCTTGTTTTACTCTCTAATGTACACTCCTGGAAATTGAAATAAGAACACCGTGAGTTCATTGTCCCAGGAAGGGGAAACTTTATTGACACATTCCTGGGGTCAGATACATCACATGATCACACTGACAGAACCACAGGCACATAGACACAGGCAACAGAGCATGCACAATGTCGGCACTAGTACAGTGTATATCCACCTTTCGCAGCAATGCAGGCTGCTATTCTCCCATGGAGACGATCGTAGTGATGCTGGATGTAGTCCTGTGGAACGGCTTGCCATGCCATTTCCACCTGGCGCCTCAGTTGGACCAGCGTTCGTGCTGGACGTGCAGACCGCGTGAGACGACACTTCATCCAGTCCCAAACATGCTCAATGGGGGACAGATCCGGAGATCTTGCTGGCCAGGGTAGTTGACTTACACCTTCTAGAGCACGTTGGGTGGCACGGGATACATGCGGACGTGCATTATCCTGTTGGAACAGCAAGTTCCCTTGCCGGTCTAGGAATGGTAGAACGATGGGTTCGATGACGGTTTGGATGTACCGTGCACTGTTCAGTGTCCCCTGACGATCACCAGTGGTGTGTGGCCAGTGTAGGAGATCGCTCCCCACACCATGATGCCGGGTGTTGGCCCTGTGTGCCTCGGTCGTATGCAGTCCTGATTGTGGCGCTCACCTGCACGGCGCCAAACACGCATACGACCATCACTGGCACCAAAGCAGAAGCGACTCTCATCGCTGGAGACGACACGTCTCCATTCGTCCCTCCAATCACGCCTGTCGCGACACCACTGGAGGCGGGCTGCACGATGTTGGGGCGTGAGCGGAAGACGGCCTAACGGTGTGCGGGACCGTAGCCCAGCTTCATGGAGACGGTTGCGAATGGTCCTCGCCGATACCCCAGGAGCAACAGTGTCCCTAATTTGCTGGGAAGTGGCGGTGCGGTCCCCTACGGCACTGCGTAGGATCCTACGGTCTTGGCGTGCATCCGTGCGTCGCTGCGGTCCGGTCCCAGGTCGACGGGCACGTGCACCTTCCGCCGACCACTGGCGACAACATCGATGTACTGTGGAGACCTCACGCCCCACGTGTTGAGCAATTCGGCGGTACGTCCACCCGGCCTCCCGCATGCCCACTATACGCCCTCGCTCAAAGTCCGTCCACTGCACATACGGTTCACGTCCACGCTGTCGCGGCATGCTACCAGTGTTAAAGACTGCGATGGAGCTCCGTATGCCACGGCAAACTGGCTGACACTGACGGCGGCGGTGCACAAATGCTGCGCAGCTAGCGCCATTCGACGGCCAACACCGCGGTTCCTGGTGTGTCCGCTGTTCCGTGCGTGTGATCATTGCTTGTACAGCCCTCTAGCAGTGTCCGGAGCAAGTATGGTGGGTCTGACACACCGGTGTCAATGTGTTCTTTTTTCCCTTTCCAGGAGTGTATATTATTCTTGTCAATAACTTGGATGCATGAGCTGTCAAACTGGCTGCTCAACAGTTCTCTCACCTCTGCCGAATTTGTGCTTATGTCTTCCAAAGCTCTTTTAAATTATAATACTAGATTCCTTGTATCTCTCCTGTCGGCTCCTGTTTCTTCTTCTATCACGTCATCAGATAAGTCTTTCCCCTCGTAGCGGCCTTTAATGTACTCTTTCCACAACACTGCTCACTACACTGACTGTAAGAGCTGAATTCCCATTGAACTCTTTGACGTGACCGTCCTTGCTTTTAATTTCACCCAACGTTGCTTTCACTTTTCTATATGCTGAGTCAGTCCTTCAACAATCATTTGTTTTTCGGTTTGTTCACATTTTTCATGCAGCCATTTTCCTTTAGCTTTTCTGCAGTTCCTATTTATTTCTTTCCTAGGTGACACTTATTTCTGTATTCCAGAATTGCCGTGAACACTTTTCTATTTTCTTCTTTCACCTCTCAGATGAAGTGTTTCATTCCTTAGTCTTCGTGTCTGACTCTTTTCCGCGCTGTTCTTCCTGATTAATCTCTTAAGCTTCAACATACTCTTCTTCGTTATTAAGTTATGATCTGAGTCCGTATCAGCTCCTGGGTACGCTTTGATATCCAATATCTGATTTCGGAATCTGTGTCTGACCATGACGTAATGTAGTTGAAATCTTTCCGCATCTCTCGGCCTTTCCCTAGTATACCCCCTCCTTTTGTGGTTTTTGAACACAGTATTCGGTATTACTAAGTGATATTTATTGCAGAACTCAGTCTTTCTCGTCTCTTGTTCCTAGTACCAAGCCCATATTCTCCGCTAACTCTTTCCTCTACTCCATTATAAATCAATTTCATCAGCCAGTTCGATCACAATACAACTTGGTCTCTTTGAGTCGGCGTGCAAAGTAGTATTTCTGCAAGTTCTTCCATTAGAGCCTATTTTGAGCTTCCCGTTGCCAGTTCAATCTGGCTGTCTATTTTAAGTCTGCGTCTCATCTGTCTAGTGGTCTTCCCTTGATCGTTTTTGGTAAATTGGGTTTCAGTTTAACGCTTGTTTCGACAACCTGCCTTCTTTTCTTTCTAGTGACACGAGCAGCCCACTGACGTTTCAATATATTCACTCTTTTCATTATGTCACTGGTTTTCGTCCGATATCATCTGCTTTCTTTCTGCCTTCCTTTGTGTATCCCAGTATATGTCTTTCCAATCCTACTATTAGTTTTCTGACAAATGAACTCGTTCAACATTTTGTCTCGCAGCCAAAAGTTATTGTTGGTAGTTTACGTTGGCCAAAAGCTGTTTTGTTCACCTCGGTCATCATCTTGGACTTCAAAACTGAGATGTTTTCTCCATAAGATTTCCAGATTTATTCAACACTTCGAGATATTTTTGGCCTTAGGTCTCGTTTCATATTTAGCAGTTTACCCAGACAGACATATTTTGTGAAACTCTCAAGTTAGGTAATTTCGACAGATATATTTAACTCCGCTGTCCAGTCATTTGTCATAATCTTGGTTTTATCGTAGTTCATTTTTAGGCCAACTTCAGAGTAGACTGACACAAATTAACTAACCAGTATTTAAAGTCATTCTTTATGTTTGAAATTCTTCTTAACTATTTGCAAATAGTTCTTTGTCATCAACGACACTCTTTTAATTTCTTTCCCATAATTTGGATTCCCTTTGCTTTCCAGTCTGCAAAAAATGTGTGTGAATTCCTAAGGGACCAAACTGCTGACGCTATCGGTCCCTGGACTTACAAACTGCATAAACTAACTTATGCTAAGAACAACACACGCACCCTTGCCCAAGGGAGAACTCCAACCTTCGACGGGAGGGGCTGCGCAATCAGTGACATGGCGCCGGTCACTTCGCGCTGCTTTCCAGTCTAATGTAGACTTTGCTTTTCCGTGGACTGTTGAAAATCGTTTTGGAGATAAAAATTCACTATGTTTTATGCCCTTTTCGATTGTAAGTTCATTAGTATTCTTCAACTTCAATTACGAACCCTATGGAGGTTTTGTATATGTTGTATAAAACATTAATGCTCACCTGTTCTGTTCCTTGCTTCGTTATGGCTCAAACGCAGCTGGATGACTGATGGATGTCTTTTCAAAATCTATTAAGGCAAGGGAAAGAGGTAGATGATATTCATTTGTTCTACTAATTGTTAAAAGTAGAGTTAGGGTGTGATCAGTTGGATTAAATCCTGTATGGAAGCCTACTTGCTTAATGGGTTGGGCCAGGTCAAGTGTAGTGCTCAATTTGGTACTCAGAATTCTAGAAAAAGCTTTGTACAGAATGCACAGGAGCCTTACAGGGCTCTTTAATACTACCTTTCTCATGTATTACTATTATTTTGGCATTATTGCAATCTCTTGGTGGTTTGCCATTGTGCAAACAGTTTGATAATATTTTAGCTAAATGCTTTACAGAAGCATCATACATCTGCTTTAAAATATCGACTGTGATGTCATCACTACCTTGAGAGGTTCTTTTTTTTCATCTTCTGTATGGCGTGTTTGACTTCTGAGGGGAGTATTTCTGAGATTTGGGAAACAGATGCGTCCAATTCGTCTAGGATTAAAATATTATCACTGATTTTAACGTACAGTTTAATATAAAAATTCTCAGTATGTTCGAATATTTCTTTCTCATCTGGAATTCGACCTTTGTCTTTGTCTAACGATATTACCTGATTCTTTCCAATCATATGCTTCTTCCTGGCTGCCTTTAAACTAGATTAGTTTTCTAGACTGGCTTTTAGCGTCTCTTCTTCATACCTCCTGACTTTATCTTTCATACTCCTTCTCAGAGCATTGTATGTCTGTTTCTGTTCTTATTTTTCATCCCTTATCCATCATACTTATACTTTTATGTGTCAATTTCTTTGGTTGGTTTTGACATTTGAACAAGCCACCCACTTTTCAGTAGATCCGCTTGGTATCGTTGTTAATGCTTCTACTTGACATTCTTTTAATTTTCTCTTAATCTGTTCATGAAACTCTTCTTTGCTTTTTCAGAGACATTTGAAATTTAAAATTTTTCTTTTCTTTTAATTAGTTTCCATTTTTCGTCTTTCGTATTCAGTTGAAATCATTCTCGTATTAATCGATGATCGCTGTTTGTATGGAACCAGTTCAGTACACAGACATACTTAATGTTTTCAGACTCGGTCGTGAGTCGTGCTTCGGTAGCTCAGATGGTAGAGCACTTGCCCGCGAAAGGCAAAGGTCCCGAGTTCGAGTCGCGGTCGGGCGCACAGTTTTAATCTGCCAGGAAGTTTCATATCAGCGCACACTCCGCTGCAGAGTGAAAATCTCATTCTGGAAACATCCCCCAGGCTGTGGCTAAGCCATGTCTCCGCAATATACTTTCTTTCAGGAGTGCTAGTTCTGCAAGGTTCGCAGGAGAGCTTCTGTCAAGTTTGGAAGGTAGGAGACGAGGTACTGGCAGAAGTAAAGTTGTGAGTACCGGTCGTGAGTCGTGCTTCGGTAGCTCAGATGGTAGAGCACTTGCCCGCGAAAGGCAAAGGTCCCGAGTTCGAGTCTCGGTCGGGCGCACAGTTTTAATCTGCCAGGAAGTTTCGTTTTCAGGCTTGTTGGTAAGAATGGAATCTATTTTATGTTTCGCTTTTAAGTTAGGAGACCTCCGAGTCCATTTGTGACTAAGATGCTTCTTGGAGAACGTTTTCATAATAGATGTTTCCATGCATTCTGAAAATTGAACCCGTCTCTTACGTCTGTCGTTTCTTTCATCTGTTCCATGTGTGCCAATAACTGAATCACCTTCCTTCTACGTTCCAACTTCGGCATTCAAGTAAAAAATTATAATTTTATAAAATCAATTGCTACCTTTTTCATAGACTTCTTTCAGGCGCTCATAGAAGGATTCTATCTCCTCATCACAGTGAACAACAGTAGGTGCACATGCTTAAACTATTTCGATTTTACCCACACTCTTCTGATATTTTGTGGACCTAACGTCCAGTTCTGCCTGAAGCTATTTTTAATGCCATTATCTTGTCTAGTAAATTTTTGTTTACTAAAAACCTGAATAATTTAGTTTTCTCTTTGGTTCACCACAGCAATAGAAGAGATTTGCCGAATTCTGTTGTAAGCAGTTTTCACCTTTACGACTTACTTCACTTAAGCCAAAGACGCCCAGGTTTTTTTTTTTTTTTTTTTTTTTTTTTTCTACTTCCTCTTCTACTGCTGTCACTCTGTCGTATCCCACTAGCAAACGACAGTTATGTGAGCATATCTGAAAGCATTGTTCTTTCATTTTGTATAGGATTTTGTGACACTGAAGCAGCTCCCAGCCGGCTATCCGAATGAGGGGATAATTCAACTCCGGAACGTTTTACCTTACTGTCACACATCGTGGCTCAAAGGTTAGGAGGACTGTCGCCACGTTAGGTTCAGAACGGGTTGGCCATCTGATTTTCAAGGCCGTCCCTGACGTGGAGTACAGACGCAGGAATGTTGCTAGTATTGGTATATAATCTCCCCGCTGCCACCCATATCTGGGACGCTTTCCCGGACGCGCGCGATGGAGGACTAGCAACCGCCGGTTGGGAGGCTAGCAATCCCGCTCGGGTTCTTCTTTATATTTTTTCTTTCTGGAGCAACTGCTCCAGACATGGTAAGTTTAATGATTCCAAACACTTGTAATAAATTATCCATCATATTAAATTATTTGTGGTAACGTTCTGAAAACGTTCGCGTTCCGTTCAAGGAATTGTGGATGCCAACTAGTGTTTCTCAGTATATTTTTTCTTAATAAAATTGGTCATAAATATCTCTTTTTCAAAAGGGTAATGCAGTTCGTGGAGATAATGGCTGGTTCAAATGGCTCTGAGCACTATGCGACATAACTTCTGAGGTCATCAGTCGCCTAGAACGTGGAACTAATTAAACCTAAGTAACCTAAGGACATCACACACATCCATGCCAGAGGCAGGATTTGAACCTGCGACCGTAGTGCTCGCTCGGCTCCAGACTGTAGCGCCTAGAATCGCACGGTCACTCCGGCCGGCCATGGAGATAATACCAAGAAAATAAGAACCTTCACAAAGATTCAAAGTCACTTACTTTGGTTCAGAAAACACACGAGTTTCATAAACATACCTGCATCCAGCAAAAGTTCAACTGCTAATGAATTTTAGTTTAAAGGGAGCCCAGATGATTCATTGGTTGTGAGCTCCTTCTAGTTCAGTGACGAATTTCTTAATAAAATCGACTGGTTTACTTAAAACCTGTACAGCCGTTGTGGCCGAGGGGTTCTAGGCGCTGCAGTCCGGAACCGCGCTGCTGCTACGGTCGCAGGTTCGAATCCTGCCTTGAGCATGGATGTGTGAGTTGTCCTTAGGTTAGTTGGGTTTTAGTAGTTCTAAGTCTAGGGGACTGATAGCCTCAGATGTTAAGTCCTATAGTGCTCAGAGCCATTTGAATCATTTTGAACTTAAAAACTGACCAACATATCTTCAGTGCAGTAACGTGTTTGATTTAAATAGTGTTCTAACTGCTTTTCTCTTTGATGAGATGTGGCTACAATAGCCTAAATATTGTACAGCCGGGGTGTGGTTGTCCGCTACTGCGGGTAGTGAAGCTGGGTCGTCGAAAGCCATGAACCCAGTATTCACCAGCCTGGGTGGGTAAACAGTGGGGCGGTGTGTGGGTTCCGGGTTATCGTCTGACATTTTGCCATGAAAATATTGCTTTACTAGGTTAGCGACCGCCGCTTCGCTCCCAGAGACTGAATGGTCTTCACGGATTCTTTCTGTTTGTCTTTAACAAAAATTTGAGTTTGTTCACAAATTGAAACATCAGAATCTTACTCACTAATTAATGCAGTACAAACATGATCTTTTCTGAATGTATTTCTGAACGAAAAGCGATTATGGAGCCGGGGATCTTTGTTAATCCTGCCCTTTCGAGTTCTTTTGGTGACGTTTCAGTGAAACATCCACCCCCAAACACACATGCCAATATTCACAGCTTTAACTTTAAAAGGTTTTAATATAATTAAATATTTCTAAAAACACTGAAGCACGTATTTTGTTTTATTTGTAACCACGTAGTCAAATATCAGTTTTCGTAGTTGCAGCTTTAAAAATACTTCAGTAGTTTCTTAATGATGGATTATTTAAGAAAAAGAAAATACTGTCATCCACTATGTCACCATCATAGTCGTTAAATTTCGATACGCATTTCTTTGTTTCTGACTGAGACACGAAATAATGATTTTCTTAGTTGTAGCTTCAAAATTGCCTTAAAAGCGACATAGTTCCAAAAAGTTGCATGCACTATATCATCCAGTTCTGGGTGGAATTTCGGAAAATTCCTTCTTAAACAATGTCTAAGTATACGATCAATAACCTCGAGAAATTTCAAGTTCCTATTCTTAGTGGTTTGGAGTGGGTGATATGAGTTAGTCAGTCAGTCAAAACATTTCCTTTTAAGCACAGAGATAATTCAGCAAACTGCAGGAGTCCTGGCGATTTTCGGAGAAGCCAGTGCCCCAAAAATGTAAGTTGTACATAGACGGTGATTAGGTGGTGTGGTCAGCGAGCTGTTTGTTGTCTCCGGCCGCTCGAATGGTGAAGTGAACGCGCCAGCGATTCGGCAAGGACGCTGTCTGCAGCAGTGGACGGCAGCGACGCTGCCTGCAGGTAGCCATGCTACTCGAGGCAGGGATCACTGAGGCGCGCAGAATCACGCCGTGTACCCATACTGGAGGAAGCGTGTCTCTACAACAGTGCCTGATTACACAAGCGGAAGCGCACAACGAGGTGTTTGTCCAAGCAGGTGACGCCGGCTGAGGGGCTGCGTAGCCCCCGGGCTCGATCTGTAAACATCCGCGGTAGGAAAGCAACAGTGGCCCACAGGTGGCCCACCGGTTCGAGCTGCCAAGCAGCGTCGGAGAAAGGGCAGGGGCACAGCTAGCAATGGCAGAGTCCAGACATGGCAGTTAGTTGATACATGCAGACTTGTGCACTGGCGTAAGTACCCTCTCGGAGCTGGTGGCAGTCAAACTGAATCATTCTGTCTAGAAATGAGTAATGTTTATACAAATGCTGGGTGAATAATATCACAAGTCTGTTCTGTCTGCTTGGCTGGACTACATGGTAACTCGTCGATGATGTGGTGACACAGCAGGTTGTTCCTGATATAGACTCCTGACCTGTCTTGGTCTGATCTGATTCCGTGAGGACATTTATGTTCATTTATGTTTTTCGTGACAAGTGTTTATTACGTCCTAAATGAAAATACATTAAAGAATTTTGTGACATTTTCCATATCCATGTTGAGTGGTAGAAAGGAGCTATTGTGTTCGGACTCGCCAATGACTACACTGTGAATGAATTTGACCAAATTCTATGATATATCAGCATAAACGGACGAATGAGTCTATATGGAATAGTGTCCCACGCGCAGCCGTGCAACACGGCTGTAAGAAAAGTGTTCGTCAAAGTGTCCTAACCGACAGAGACTTGAGGTGGCTGCCACACACTGTAAACTGCATCTGGTTTGAAGCCCGAGTGGCATTGATTCTGTCGGTGAATGCAGATCCACATCAGTCAGTTTCGGTGCGATCACTGGGGAGGGAATTCCATGGAATGTGTAATGGGAGTGGGGTGCCGTGCAAAAGGTCGTTGCTCGCAGCTGCAAATAAACCTAGCCACCAGTAGGACAAGCGGCACTAGAACTGGTCATTAAGAGATTGATGATGTGTACTGTATTTGAGAGATTCACTGTTTTGTCTCTTCTCAAATGATGCCATGGGTTGAGGTTCAATGAGGCCTTCAACCTGGGCTGCGGAGGGTGTGCTACACGACGGAGGTGGATATATGATGTGTTCAGGTTATTTTCTTTACCGTGACCTGGACCCACTTACTGAAGTTAATGTGGATGCATATATCATCCTGTTCAGTTACCTTTTTTTTTTGTATTTTGCACAACTGCCTTTCCTCACCGATTCTTCGGAAGACATCAGTCATTATCAGACCTTATCAGTCCCCCTAATTTTCAACATCCTTCTATAGCACCACATATGAAATGTTGCGATTTTCATCTTCTTTGTTTGTCTCACATCCAATGGTTCATTACCATACAAGCTTTGTTCAAAACGTAAGTTATCACAAATTTCTTTGGTGAACCAGAGTTGGCGTTTCCCGTACATCTTCATGCCGCCATTATCAAGATGTCAACAGCCATGTTCACAGTGATTTACGCTTCCACCACTGGCTTGTCGAACACCCAGATATTATATAACACCTCGACAGGCCCTCTAAATCACCCAATCTCAATTTAGCTGAAAATGGCAGGAACTAGTTGGAACAACGAGTGACACGTAACAGTTGAAAACACCGCAGTTCGGCAGCTCTAGGGATCTCCAACATCAAATAGTAGTTTTAGGGGAGTATCAATTATAAAAAGGATAGTTTGCTACTCACTGTAAAAATTTCACGTTGAGTTGAAGATGGGAACAACGAATAGCGCTCCGGCCGGACCGCAATTGTTGTACTGAACGAAAGCAACAATGCTGAGTGGGCCAGGCAATGGGAAAGGTTAGTGTAAACGTGGGTGAAGAGAAGTGCACTGTCTGGCAGAGCGTGAGGGGACCAGAGGGCAGAGGGGCAAGTCTGCCAAGCGCGGCGTGAAAAGGATGGGGGAGCCATCTCTTGGAAATAAGATAACTCTCCATGGATTCAGATATGAATGCACAAAAGATAGCACAGAAAGATTTTAAATGAGTAATGGCTGCACGTTTTGCACAAATTATAAAAAAATAGGGCACCGATTTTCTAGCTGTGGAATAGAGACAAGTCCACGTTTGACTTTTCATTGGCTCTCACGAACACACAAATGATAAAAGAAATATAAACGATATTATATATAAAAAAGAAAAACACATTAGTAAAGATAGTAGGGAACTTGCTGACTGTTCCTCACCATAATGAGACCTCTATCGAAACGTCATGGTGGTTATACACGGTGTTCCAGTGTCCTTTTCTGTGGGTAACTTAAATTTTTAACGGTGTATTTATCACAGCCATACCTTTATGTAACTACTCAGAAACAGTATAGACTACAGATAAAACAGATGAATGCGATTTGACAAAAAATAACGCGATCAGTGCCATGCACAGTACATACTATTTCCACTAATACCTACTGCGTTGCTTTTGGTATAATGGTTTTCGGTGATAGGAAAATTCTCAACGGTAAGTGTGAATTATGTTTATGGTACATGATGTTTTTAGTAGCTACAATTTTTTTTCACCAGTAACACTGTGGGCGAGCACGGTGCACTGATACGATATTCTTCTCTTCCACCACATGTGAAGGCACGTATTTCTCACACACTCATACACTATTCCCAAAACACGCTGGAATTTTGATTGCCTTATTTTTTCCATATAGTATCAAGTGTACTATAACATAATCCTAATACATGGAAGAAAGCGATGCAAACTGCCTTGGGCTTCGAACAATTCAAGCAGTCGTTCCGATGTAGTTCAGTACTTAGCACACTGGACTCTCATTCAGGAGGACGACGGTTCAAACCCGCGTCTGACCATACTAATTTAGGTTTCCCGTGATTTCCCTAAATCCCTTCAGGAAAATGCCAAGATGGTTCCTTTGAAATGGCACCGTCGATTTCCTTCCCCATCCTTCCCTAATACAAAGGGACCGATGGCCTCTCTTTGGTCCCCTCCCCAAAACCAACTGACGAACCAATTTCTGTCTGCCCTCGTGATAAAGATAGTGATTCTGAGCTCAAGAAGTGTCTCTTAGTTTCTGGAGTGTGTATAAGAATCCACATATCTGTAAAATCTTTCTTTGAAAAGGTGCACCTTTATGAGTCATCTTTCCAGTTATTCATCACGCAAATTCACAGCCCTGGCTTCAACCACTGTGTTCGGTGTCCCAACACGTTTCCTGTCCAAGTATAACATCATGCGTTACAGTTCAGCATTCCCTCGAAAACTCCGTCTTCACTCTTTCGTGTTTCGTCTCGACTTTTGCAGTATGTTCCTCCACTTTTTGATGCTGTATGTCCAGACGGGATGGCAGTGACTTCTAATGAGCATCTGTCGACGGAAAATCTCCTACGCCACACAAGATGCACATAGACAACATACACTCATCTCCATAAGTTTCTGACAACATGTGAGAGTTTCTGTTGGTTAGTTTTGTTACTAGGTTTCATAAAAAAACTGGATGTATTCCACTTTCTTCTACTTTTTCCCGGTGAAATATATGAGCATGTCCGTAAGAACTTCTCATTCACTGTAAACGATTTGTAAGAGCGAAGTCATATAGCGACCCTCTGCAAGCTTGTCCTTCCCTTTTCGAAGTGTGACACTAGTGCCTTAGGTTTACTGTCCAGAGGCGCCTACTGTGATGAGTGTATGTAGAGATTGGTGACATGTTTGTGTGTTTGATGACAATGAGATAGAAGGGAGAGGGTGGTCCCGCAACAGACACATAGCTAACATGTCTGAAAATGCACAAAACCTCCAATGGATGGATAGCTATCAACTGCGTCTCTTGTCCTTACTCCCTGAGACGGTGCAGATAGGTTTCCAATTTAAACCAGTGCTGACTCCGATGATCGGGAATTTTGCAGAAGCGTTATTGATCACCTTGGCTTCTGAGACATGTTGCAAATGAGGTGCTCGAACAAGTTGAAATTTATTACACCGTTCTAGAGAGAGAAGAAAACCAGTAGTACACTAACACGCCATAACAAATAGTGCCTCAGTAATGCTATGCTTCAAACGCGTACTCTCAGGTGCTTGTATGAATAATTAAAAAGTTACAGGCCAGTCAACGACGAGTAAGCAATTCGTTAGCGTGTCAAAACCTGTGAAGTACAGCACTTATTAGCAATTGCTCTCCGAAGAAACATGTTTTGTGACAATTACTGTGACTGAAAGCTCAGTTCAATTTGTTACTGACGCTATCATAGGATGTCAAATACATCATTGGATTATGGGCTACTGTAGAGATGTTTTCTAGCATTCTTAATTGCACTGAAGTAGCTTGTAGCTTATATTTTTTCACAGAGTGTAGTCGAATAAACTCCTAATCAGGAAGGTAGCTGAGGCTACGAAGTGCTGGATGCAAAATAATAGACCAACAGGAAAATGAGATGAAAATTTCCACTACGGCTCCAAGATTTTCTACGTAAAAATTCTCTTCCGTGTCGCACGCGACGAAAATGAAAGGGGTCTGCATAATTTCGTACACACGCGCTACCATGAGAGGAAAACCATGCATGATCCATAAATTAAACGTGGACTTTCTTGCTGTTATTCCGCAGAATATAAATAGATCATTATAGCAAGGAATTGCACGAGAGGCCAAGCTGAATGTGTTAAGAAAGCGTTGATCCCGTTTCGTGATAATCAATTGAACGTCAAACGTGTTAGTGAGTGAAACAGAGTTCTGCGGCGTTCTACATCCGAATCACTTACGATGAAGAACGTACTGGAAATCGTGGGGGCCAGAAAGCAGCCGTTATGAAAAGAAAGAATCTACAGTTTGCTTCAATGACCGCAAACTTTATCTATGCATTTTTGTGTTGATTACAGATTTAATTCTTGTATAAGGATCTTCCAAACTTTTAAAATTTGAGTTATACACGTGATAGAGCATAGTAAATTTAATTTTTTGAGATGAGTAACTAACTTTGAGAAATGAGAGTCTCAGACGTCAGAAAGTCTCGAATGAGTAATAAGACGAATTTTTACACACGAAATTAATGGAGTTGTAGTGGGAATTTTTATATCACGTATCTGTAAACTGGGCAAAGGGAAAGAAGGCCGGGGCAAATTGTTTGAGATGCGTTGCCAATTACTCCTACAAGTATTGCACATTTATTCAAATAAAAAGACAACTTATAAAACGCTTAATTTCTGCGCCAATAACAATACTTTAAAATACTACAGTGAAAACGAGGCTCATAGTTAATTTACTCAAACCTTTCGAGTGTACCAAAGGAGGTTAACAATGGGAAAACACTGGGCAAACACCAGAATATTTTTGAATATGGCTTAATAAATATAAAATGAACATGGAATCAGAACATGAAAATAATTATGATAGAATCTGACAAAACAGGTAGATGGAGATCAATGATTCTGGATTTAAACCCCAGCCGTTAATGCTCAAGCCATCTGCTTTTGAACATCCACTAGGTATCAGTCCACATGCTTCATAGTTTGGGCTCAACAATCAGTCATTCATATCATATATCAAGTTACCCTCTACTTGAAGCTTTCGCTGAAACACTGCAGCGTTAGGCACAGGTTACAACATGTTAACAAGATCAAATTAATCTATCTCTTTCTGATGGTATCAAGTAGCTTAAATGAAGAAGAAACCTCTTATAAAGAGGTACGTTTAATAACAACGTGTAGTAAGTCAAATTAGCGCTCACTGGAGAGTGCAAAGTGATTTGAAATAGTTTGTTTGTTTGAATTCAGATTCCGCACCTGCTACTGCCGGATCTGGGTACTGGCGAGTCTTTTCCATTTGGCTTGGCCCTCCCACCACTTTTCTCCCTCCACTTGTTGCCAGGTTACACCTCTCTTTTCCAGAGATACTCTCACTCTCGTTATCCATCGTGTCCTAGGGCACAATCAAGGTCTTTTTCCATCCACCTTTAGTTCTTCATAATTTTGGGAAGTCTCTGCCCATGCATCCTCTTAACATGCCCATACCATTTGAATCTTTTTTTCGATTTTTTCTCTCATACTTCCTTGTTTAAGGTCCTTTCCAATATCTAAATTCCTTACACTGTCCGTTCTTGTTTTTCCCTTGACTGCGCTGAGAAATTTCGTTTCTCCTGCTTGCAGTCTGCTCCAGTCCCTTTCTGTCATTGTCCACGTTTTGTTTCTATAGGTGACAATAGGGAAGTAATAACTCTTACAAATAAGGAGTTTTGCTTTTTCTGAAACTTCCTTATTCCAAATCAGATATTTTATTGATTGGTAGAAATTGCCTCCCTTCTGTAGCCTCCAATTAATTTCGTTGGTTAATCTTCCATCACTAGAAATTTCATTCCCTAAATAAGTGAAACTGTCTACCACTTTGAGGGGTTCTCCATTCAAACTAATATTCCCGTTGGTCCCTTTGTCTCTTCCAAATACCATTACTTCACCCTTATCTTTATTTATTTTTATGCATTCCTTTTCATTACTTCCTTCTGCACATCAAGTTGCAACTGTACATCTACTTCTTTACCGCCCCATGTTACCACATCATCTGCAAAAATCCTTTTTTATCTTTTTCTTTTACTACATCTTTAACTGCCCTATTCATTCCCTCCAGTACAACATTAAAAAGTGCAGGGGATAGATTACTTCCTTGTTTAAGTCCTTCTCTTATTTCGAAGTATTCATAGTTCCCCAACGCTTTCTAATTCTACAATTGTAACCTATGTACATTGTCTTTATTACATTAATGTAGCCATCTTCTGTACCTATCTTCTTCATTTCTTCCCACAGACTTTCCCTGCTAACTGAGTCATATGCCTTTTCTGTGTCTATAAAAATCATTATGAAACTTTTGTTACACTCCCAACTTTTTTCCATCAGTTGATCAATAGAAAATATGAGGTCGATCGTGCTTCTTCCTTTCCTAAGCACATGCTGTTCTTCATTCAGCTCCGTTTCTATCTTTTCAATTATTCGATTTAGTAAAATTCTTCAAAAACCTTGGCTGTATGATTCATAAGGGTTGTTCCTCTGTAGTTTCTACAAAGTCTTTTACTGCCTTTTTTGAAGATGGGAACAATGTCTCCTCTTCTCAAACGTTAGGTATTGTACTATTTCTCCACACACTTACAGCACTCTATACCGCCACTGCATTCACACTGGACCTGCTGCTGTTATCATGTCCACTGATACTTCATCAGGTCCTGGGGATTTTCCCCCACTCATATTCTTCATAGCTATTTCCACTTCTTACTCTGTAAGTTGTCCTAATTCTGCTTCCCAACTTCTCTTTGTGCCTCCATTATTTGTTGTACCTGCATCTCGGCATATAACAGTTTCTTAAAATGTTCTATCCAAAGATCTTTTATATTCCCTGGGTCTTCAATCACAGTACCATTCTCTGTTTATATCTTTACTGGTACTTCAGAAGCTTTCCTTTTAGTTTTCATCATTTTCAGAACATTTTCTTATTTCTCTTCACATTTTCTTAAATTTTTTTGTGAACTCTTCCTATGCCTTCTTCTTTTTGCTGTTTCGATAATTTCTTTGCACTTCTATTCCTCTCTATATCTTGTATAGTACTTGTTATTTTTAGTTTTCCACCACTCTCCACATGCTCCATTTTTTTCTTCTAACTGCTTGTATTGTAATATCATCCCACCAACTTGTCTGTCTTACTTTTTCCTTTCCAGATGTTCTACCACATACTTTCTGTGCTGGTTCAACTAAAGTGTCTTTGAATAAACTGCATTCTTTTTCTACATTGCAGAAAACTTCTTTTGGAAATTTTTGTGTGATTAATTGTCTATACTTCTCTGCACTTTCACTCTCCTTCAGTTTCCAATCCCGGATCCTCATCACTTTCTTCTGTTTTCTATTTTTCACACACTGGTTCATTTTCCATTGTCTCAGCAGTAACCTATGGTCTCCATCTGCACTCGCACTTGGAATTACCTTCTCATTTGTTACTTTCTCTCCCCATTCTCTACCTACTTGAATATAATGAATTACACTCCTGGTTCCTCCATCCCAACTATATCTGGTGATAATGTGTTTTTCTCTCTTCATAAACCAACTGTGTGCCATTTTCATTCCATTCCTCTGGCACAAATCCAGGAGCCTTTCCCCTTCTTCATTTCTGACTCGATATCCAAAACATCCCAATACTTGTTCAAATCCTTTTCTATCTTTGCCTGCCTGAGCATCAAAATCTCCCATCGCTATATTAGCACTCTCTATATGGTTCTCTAACTCATTTTCAAAGTCCCATTCTCTGCTGCATCCCAGTTGAGGTGCACAATTCTGGATAAATTTTAGTGATTCTTTTTGGAATTTCAGGTTAAAGATCATGATCCTGTCATATATATATCTCACACTTTCAATGCAGCTTTGTACATTCTTATTCACCATCACTGCCACACCATTTCTTCCAAACCTTTTATTCCCACTCCAGTACAGTTTTTCTCCTCCTCTCAAATTCTTCTCACCTTTTCTCTTCCATTTCGTTTGGCTTAATCCTAAAATATCTAACTTTATCTCTGTTAATACATGTGTTACTTCTCCCATTTTTCCATTGAGTGTTAACAGGTTAAGTGTGCCAATATTTAGGTTATTTTAGTCCCTTTTGTTTCATCTTGTTGCACTGATGAATATCATCAGGTCTCCCATCATTTGCACCCGTACCTGAAGGATAAGTGGGGTCAAATCCTGAGTGGTTTGTTCCAAGGCTCGTCTCTGTTTTGAAAGCAATATATGAACATCTTCCTACTGGTTTGCTAGCCCTAACACAAGAAAGAATTTTCTGTTGAGGTTGTCTCCCTCAGCCTTTGGCGTTTCTCCTCCACCACAAGGCAGTGATTCCCTTCTCATTTAATCCCCAGAAAGGAGAGCTGCCTCATCTGCCAGTTTCGCCATTCCAGAGTCTTTCTTCTCTGCCATCGCTGCCATTAAGGTCGTCACCCGTAACCCTGGGCATGGATTCCATGTCAAATCACACAGGATTTGGTCCCTCCCTGAACTCAGCCATCCTATCACTCCATCCTGCTGAAGTGTAGGTTGCTCACCCCTGCGTCATGGATGCACCATACAGGAATTGCCCCAGTGGAAGAATAGGGAAGGAGACCCTACCTACCTGGAGCCAGGTTAATGACTGCATATGGTGCCATAATCAAAGCCTGATTTGAAATAGTACCACCCCTTAAGATGCAACAAAATTCACGTTCACTGCGACTTGTAACTTGATAAGTAGCGGCCAGTGCATCGAACAGCAGATGACTATCAACAAGTCAGTCTCACTAAGTAGGCGAGGGCAGGGCAGAGTTAGTAGACACCAGCTTGCCTTTCCTGATCGAAACACTACCTCTCTGGGCACACTCTAAACACATTGACTTGCAGTACTCGCAGCAAGGTAGATTGTCCAACATGTGCAAATGACAGCCACAACCACCCACATAAAACACCAGTAAACAGCACGGTCCAAACGCCCAGTCTGCATTTTGGCTGTCGCCTTTAGCACTCTGTAGTCAAAACACTTTACTCGACTCACAGAGAAGTCCACAGCACAGCCACGAGACACGAGTTATCATCGTTTCCGCTAGATGGAGCAAAACCAATCTCTGTCAAATGGTTCATTACACCAGAATGGTGTCCAACTTGTTACCAAAACAAGAATCGGCTCACCCTTTGTTACAGTTGTAATAAGCAACAACTCTAGAATGTCGAACAAAGCTTACCTTTTGTGTAGAGAGCAATACTATGACTTGATGTTTTTCGAAGTTAAACAGACTGACCTGTTTCTATATTCAAGTCAAATGAATGAGAGTGTCAAGTGAAGCACTTAACCACTTAACAGATCATAAGTGCCTCCTCGGGTAAATAAGAATAATAACTAAACAAACTTTAACTTTATCAACCTCATTTGTTTTCAAAAGACGTCACTGCCATTCTAGTCTCACCCCTCATCTCAGTTGCATCGACGTTGGGATAAAAACTTGAGAAACACAACAAAATCACCTGTGATGTGCTTACAGTGAAGTTGATGATGTTGTTAGGTCACTATGGAATGAAATCATTATTATGTGCTAGGAAGCTAAAGCGAAAAGACTGTAAGAAAAATGCAAAAACATCGAAAATAGAATGGTCGTTGCAAGGACAAGAAAAAAAAATGGCTCTGAGCACTATGAGACTCAACATCTGAGGTCATCAGTCCCCTAGAACTAAGAACTACTTAAACCTAACTGACATAAGGACATCACACACATCCATTTCCGAGGCAGGATTCGACCTGCGACCGTAGCGGTCACGCGGTTCCAAACCGAAGCGCCTAGAACCGCATGGCGCCATCGGCCAGCGTTGCAAGGACAACACGTGTAAAATTCAAAGTAAGTTTTGATGGAATTAGAAGTGAAGGAGTCAACATCACTGTTGCAAAAGAATTCCTCTGCTAAACACAGAGCAGAGAACATATATGTGTGATGAGTACACTGAAGGCCCTTATGATGTGGAGGAACTACCTGCTGGTGTGATACAATAAATGGTTTCGATGAAAAGGGATGGAGGCAGAATTTGACATAGCTTTGGAAAGTTTGTAATGAAACAGCATCAGACAAAGGTAAAGATTCCATCAGAAGTACTGAAATAGTTCGAGCAAGTGGTAACCAAACAGCTAATAGATTTAGTGCGTAGTAGGTATGAGAAAAGATACAGACAATTTTCGACAGACAGACAGACAAAGCTGGTAATTTTGAGAACTGTTGTACTATCAGCAGAAAACTCATGCATCCAAGCCATTGACAAGTAAGTATAAGGAAGTACTGAAAATGAGACTGATTATCCCACTCAAATGGTTTGACTTTCGGAAAGAGAGACATTTTTCACTTTCGAAGCAAGTGTTAAGAAAAATAGACACTTGCACAGGATCTGGTGATACAGAAACATATTCCGAAAATATAAAATTACCCAACATGTAGGCAAAGACTGACAACATAAAGAAAAAACCACTGACAGAAAATTACGGGATATAAATAATAAGATTTCTCATTACATTCCTATATTCAATCAAGGTCAGGAAGAATTACAGAATATCATGCGTGGGATGAACAATCTATTGAATACATAAACTAAAAGCAAACCAAAGGAAGATGAATGATAGAAGTAGTAGAAATGAAGTTTGCGAGAAACAAAATATCGATGTTCAGGAGCATGTAGTAGAAGAAGTAAATTAGGGCAAAGGCTTTTTTAAGCAAAATGTGATCTATGAGGAAAAAAAGTTATATGAAAAAGACTAGCACATACAAAGAGGGCTCTCCTCACTAAAGTGAGTGCAGTATTATCAGTTTCAGTCTGTCATCATATAAGATGCCAAACAAATAACACACTTTACATTGAATTCCTGAAACAATTCCAGTTAAATCAATATGTCACACAAAATAGTTGTGTGAAACTGTAGGAATTTCATTGATATGCAAAGCGAGCAAATAAGCCAGCATTTCATGAATATAAGCCAGCAACACTCACACTAGTAACTGCATGCAAGTAATTTCACAAACCCGAGCTACGAGACGCAATTCTGAGGGACGAAGAATTTTACAATGGCAGGCCTGTCCTGTGTTGAGCTGAAACCTCACAGCGGGACGCCTAGCGGACACAATGAGATGCCGGAGACACTGTGTAGGCCGTCGGCAAAAGCCACCCATTGTCCCTGCTTTTAATGACGACCATTCGGAAAGCCTTTCTACAGGAGCATGGTGGGAGATGGAAGATAAATGTCCGGTGAAACCCAACTCAAAACATTGGTGACTCACCGTAGCCACCTGTGTTAAAACTCACATGAAGCTAAAAGCTGTTTATCTTAGTATTACCTAGCAAAAGTTAAACTCTGCCTTACAAAAGAAATGATGCCTTTGATAGGTTACAAGAATCCTAATGGGTGGAGTTATAACAAGTATGAATGCTCTGACTGGCCAGGACGAAAACACGTGGCCATCAATTCGATATACACAAATTGCAAACAGAATAATTCGCTTCTTCTGTTGCAGAAAATGGTGGAGTGTTTGAGCAATGCTCCTCTCGCCACGCTGAGTCGATTGAGAGAGTCATTATGCGAACGCGTGTACAGGTTCGTCTTAAAATCTTGAGGAGTTAAACTGCAAAGTCTCCTAGCAAGGAGGATCGCACCAAGCACTGACAGTTAACGCTTGCAAGCGATTTGAGGGGAATGACTTACTCACTATTCCAGCTAAATAGCGTGTACCATGCCAACTAGGAGTCTTGGCTTCACTGAAGATGTAGAAAATGTATGAGACTGGTGTTTAACCATTGCGAGAGGTTTAGAATAGATCCTCAGGTTCACAACTCATGTCGACAGCTGTCACTGCTGCCACCGGCCATCGGTAAACGATCGCACTTGCGC
Organism: Schistocerca americana; assembly: GCF_021461395.2. Classification (NCBI taxonomy): domain Eukaryota; kingdom Metazoa; phylum Arthropoda; class Insecta; order Orthoptera; family Acrididae; genus Schistocerca; species Schistocerca americana. The sequence continues at coordinate 396,046,091 of NC_060123.1, read as the reverse complement.
TACGCCAGCAAGTGATAGTCAATTGACACTCAGAATTGTGGTCGTCTCTGTCTCTCCTAATTTTTGCACATTCAACCATGACCTGTAGTTAAACATATTTATGACTGTCGGGCTTAATTGAAGCAGAAACACGAGATATCCGATGTAACGAAAAGAATTGCTCAGCCACTTTAGAGCGCTTTATATTCTTAAGTTATGGAGTTGTTTTAACTGTGTACTTCTTTTTGATTGCACTTTACTGAGCCCCATTCAATTTTGGGTATTTTCATTGTGCATTTTAGAGTAATTGATATCACTGGCCCGAATTGTTTTTAATTTGTTTGTATTTTTCTCGACCCCCAGATATGGTCATCAACGATCTTACCATTAAAGTAACTCATCAAAATTATGAATTTCGCTTCACAGTTGTGAACACCCAGTATCAAAATTTTACCATACTGTATGTAATTATGCTAACATTTCTATGTCATGAAGTCATACTTGGAATAAAAATAAACCTTAATAGTCAAAATGTAAGACTTTCAAACTGGTACACTAATTTCTGTTGGCGATAACTTTTCTTTTATAGGGAGTGTAGTGGAATCGACGTGGAGATCATCGTCTGATTACATTATTCTCCATACTGCAGCACTCCTCTGAAATCTGCATGTGAGCAATGGAATCTTCCTACCTTGCAGGCCATAGGCTCGACACCAAATTCCTAAAACACTCACAGAGCGTCCTTGCGCAACTGTGGTAGGAAGATAGATGAGAACCTGTCACACAAATGTTGGAATCAGTCTTCTGACTGATTTTCTCTCCTCGGCCAACCATATCAGAATGGCGTTTGCACCCAAAGTCCTGAATTATTTCTTAGCTATATTCCCCTATAGTTGTTATCCTCAACAGCTCCCCCTAGAGGCAAGGAAGCTATTCTGTAATGTCCTTACAAATGATCTACCATCTATTCCCTTCTTCTTGTCGCTGTTTTCCACATACCTCGTTCCTTACTGCTTCTGTGGGAAACCTCATTTCTCATCATACTACCTAATGTGCAACTGTCTTCAGTGCTCTTCTTTTCAGGTTTCTCACCGTTCATGATTACTTTCAGACAATTCCAACCTCAAAAATTACCTTCTGCGAAATTCATTTCTAAAAAAAATACCGATGATAATGATAGTAGTCGACTCCTTTCGTCCATGGATATCCTCTTTTCCTGTATGGCAGCCTTTTTTGTACTCCTTCGTTCTTCATATTGTGATGGCAAAATGACGTAATTCCTTCACTTGTCTCTTTCGTAGTCCAAAATTTTGATGTTACTGTGTCAATAATCTTATTTCTGCTGCTCTTAATTATTTAGGTCTTTCCTCGGTTTAGTCTCAATCCGTATTCTGCTAACAGTAAATTGTACACCCTATTTAACATATCTTTCAATTCGTCCTCAGTGGCGCTCAGGAAAGTAAAGCAATCAGCGAAGCTCATCACTGATATTCTCTCTCTCTGATTTTAATTACGCTATGAAAACTATGTTTCATTTCCGTAATTTCTTCTTCTATCAACAAATTGAACAAAAGTGGAGATAGACTTGATCCCTGTGTTACGCCTTTTTTATCGGAGAACTTCGTCCAAGACTTTTTATTCATATCGTGTCTACTTGGTTCACATACATACCTTATATCATCTGTCTTTCCCTGGAGCCTAAACCTATTTTACTGAAAATTTCGAAAATCTTTGACCACTTTACATTGTCAAATTATCCAAATGATTCTTCTAGGTCGAAGAGTATGAAGGGGTCTATTACTGTACGTAAGCCCCAGTTTCAGGAAGAAGTTTCTAATAATGGCATCGGGCCCACAGCTCTGTATGTCAGTGAATCATGTGAGAGAAAACATGGAAAGAATTGTATCGAAAACCCCTGGAATGCTGCATTAGAAAGGCTGCTGAAAATTAGGTGTATTTATAAGGAATGAGGAGGTACTTTGCAGGACAGGCGAGGGAAGGAATGTGTGCAAGACATTGGCCGGAAGAAGTGTAGTATTGTAGCCTATCGATAACGCAGGAGCCGGCGGCTCGAAGATTTCAGCGGCGCCACGAAGGGCGCTTTTAACGTTGCCGCCTGTGAGGACCTCCAGGCCGCCGACAAACTACGACCGCCAGGACAGTGTTCTAAGTGGCGGGCACATGGAGAACAGTCTTCTAGTTCAAGATCATTTCTAGTCAAAATAACTTCTGACTGCTAGTTGGTGCCAAACGTTATACCGAATTGTCGATAGCTTCCTACGTCGGCAAACGTTCAGTGTACTTAGACGTCCATCGGTGTCTGGCCTCTGTTTATAGCTAGCTCAAGTTTTCAGCAGAGTAACAGCTCTTTCGCACAAGCATATCTCTCAACTGCTCTTTTTCTTGCCTCTCCAGATTCCTACTGCGACAGATCATTTAGCCACCTTCCACCCATTTATCATTACTAGCGATGACGTAACATTTGGTTCCTCGAGACATATCGGTTATCGAGTGGCACCATAACAAGAAGGGAGACGGTGATTAGAAGAGGGCGAAAGCCACAGGTCACTTGTTGAGACAGCAGAAATGAACTTAAACTGTTCCATAAAGGTGTCTTGGAGGGCAAACACTATAGGAAATGACAGAATTTGGTATGCATCTAAAAAAGAATTAAGGACACTGGGTGTAGCGTCTATATTGAGTGTAGGCTGACAACGCCAGGAAATTCGTTGAGGGCTGCACGAAGCCAGTAATTAAACTGTTATCCCAATATAATAACTACTCGAGGTACAGAATGGAAGCAATAGGACTGCTGTACTTTCATCTGCCAATACAAATTTTTACAAAGGGTTTTACAAGAACAGTGTCGCTTAATCTGAAGAATCCCATTTAAACTACCAATCATCTTCAACAGAATTTATATAGATTGTACTGAAGTTTTCTGATCGTAGCTGTGCCTGTATGCTCCGACTTCAAACTTTCCATGCAGATACTGAGCTCTAGTTTATATTATCCACTTACACTTCACTTGCCAAGTACCTTTCCTAATGATTTTTGTTTCATTTACCTCTTAATCTATCGGGACAACCGACTTGTATTCGTTTCATATTATATTGCTTTTGCGGTATCACTCTTGACTGCTCACTTTGTCTGAATGATGCCAGACTTGAATCCACACAGGCCATCTAAGTGATAAGACACGTCACAGCATCTGAAGAAAACGACTGGGTCTGTCGACGAAATCTCGTGCGGAAAAATGAAATAGGACTTAACATCTGAGGTCATCAGTCCCCTAGAACTTAGAACTACTTAAACCTAACTAACCTAAGGACATCACACACATTCTTGCCCGAGACGGGATTCGAACCTGCGACCGCAGCGGTCGCGCGTTGCCAGCTGTAGCGTCTAGAACCGCTCGGCCACAACAGCCGGCAAAAAATGAAATCCACAAGGAGGCTGAACATCAGAAAGTACACTATTAATAATGCTTTGTCGTCATAAGTGGAACTCGTTGAGATAATTTCTCTGCTGTGAGCTGCAGAACTAAATGGTGACAAAATGTATGCACTAAATATAAAGCGTATGATGGGTTTTAATGTTGATTTATCAACACGTACATGAATAAAGCTATTCAATTGTGCTTGTCCGTCGTGTGTTAGTTGGTCAGCGTCCTATTACTTAAAATGGTAGAATATCTGAGACGCCCTGCTAAACCCGCAGGACAGGACAGGTAGTTGGAATTGTGGAAAGGGGCCAACATGAGCGGCTGTCAGTTACATACGAACACATATAACTTTATTTATTTGAATATCTTCAACATTTCGCGGCCCTGTCAGTATCTGTATAAATATTAATATTAATTTTAATTATGAACAGCCTCAATTTCACCGTTTACCTAGAATTAACCTAGGTTTGAGTCGGGATAACCCAACCTTCTTCAGAATAACAGTGTCTACTGTCTGTCCATAGCGGACATCGTCAAGCTAAAACTACAAACCCATAAATTATCGTCAAACTGTAAAACTTATCTGGCACTGCCTCGGCCCCACTTCGCGACCGCGATGCGGCAGCCACGAGCGCTGCGCTGGAGTACCAGTAACTCAAAATTCAGACGCCAAAAACAATATTTAGAAGGCAGAAGGCCTCGCATAAAGCAAGTTCTATAATTTGGCTGAAGGTCCAAAAATCTAACACTTGAAAAGCAACAATCTTAATTTAAAGACGGCTGAAGGCCGACCACTTAAGACTCAAGGTAAAATTAAATAAAAAGTACAAGGCAAAAGGCCTTATCTTCAATTGGGCTGAAGGCCCAAAACATTCTGATTCTCAAAAAACAAAGATCCTTAAATTAAAAATGGCTGAAGGCCCATGACTTAAAACTCAAGGTAAAATAAACTTAAACAACAAAACTTTATCTTAAATTAGGCTGAAGGCCCCAAACAATCTAACACCTGCCAAGCAAGGAACTTTAATTTTAAAACTGCTGAAGGCCCATGACTTAAAACACAACTAAAATAATTTTCACTAGGCAGAAGGGCCCAAAGCTTTATCTGTGAACAAAATATTAATCAGGCTTAAGGCCCAAAGAATCTAACAGTTGAAAAGCAAGGAACTTTAACCAGTAAAAACAATTCAACTTTAATTCAAGACCATCGGTTATGAGCTATACAAATACACACAACAGAAAATAAGAAACGGTAGTGCAGATAACGGCGCTGAGAAGTTTCGGGCGTCTGTCAGCACTTGAAATACTAACGTTCACTTAGGTGAGACTGACAGTCGGCACAACCATTCTCGATCCGAGGACAACTCAACCAGCAGACAGTCAACGAACACCCTGAGAAGGTAACTTGCGCTCCACTTGACCGGAATACAACCGGGAGTTCAATGCAATCGTAAAAGGCATGGATGCCCACAACTAAGCATACATTAAGCTGTCAAACTACACACCACGCTGGACAGCGACATCACGGTGAGGAAAAGACACTGCCTAAATTTACGTCAACGGCCAGGGCAGGTACCCGGAACGTTAACGGCCACAAGGCAGAAAATTCCCCTGGTGCACTTCAGTTGCAAATAATCAAATACAGTTAGACTCCACCAGACGTGGGTAACCTTCGCCAATTCGAACACACACGTTGTTGCCCCCAGGAATGTCCCAACAGCCAACAATGAGAACCAAACGGCACAATGTGAACAGTCATCATTTGCTGGTAAATTAAATCCAGACTCAACTGTTTTGTCCAGGGTCGGTGAGCCACGGACCTCGTAACAATGGGAACAACACCACATACTCCGACACTGCGTAGAGACCACCAGCGAGCTCGGCCAAAATACGCCTCACGGAGATTTCCTCGCTGCTCCATACCAACCGACCGACTGCTCGCACACAGCACAGCCTGAAACTATAAGCACCAGTCCAAAGATAGTACAAGGTGCGAATATCGATACACTCCGCTGCTGCATCTGACAGAGAGAGCGAACAACAGCATAATCGCAATAACTGCTGGAAAACAAACACAGAATAGGAACCAAGGTTTAAACCAACGCATAACATGAGCCCAACACGGCTTCATATCTACTATTTATTGCGTGTTCGAGGATGTTGTGGCAAGAAAATACGACACACTTACGACGCCTGCTGTATTACTCTTCCAGCCACATTACTCCATCGATGACGATATCACTAGCGCAGATGGTCGTCCACAATACGGCGGTCTCGCAGAAATACGACGCGCTGGTCGGTGTCGAGTCAGCACTGCATCAACATCGCTACGTGACGTTACCGCCAGCAGCAAACTCATAAACTGACTGACTGACCGAGATGTTCAAACCGCTAGGTACACTCGAGCCGGGGGCCGCTACCAGGTGGCCGCCGTACGGCTGCACCGGGCAGGATCACCTTGACAGAAATCAGTATCATCCGAGCTCTGGTGTTGGGAGCACCGCTTCGCTCCGCCCCAACGCTTCATCCAGCGACTGCCGAGCCGCGTGAAGTCCGTCTCAACAGCCTCTGTCTCACCAACGTCAGCACCACCAAGCGGGAAAACTGCTACCCGGACCGCGCCACAGCTCGGCCTCGTTTGTCGTGGCCAGATATCGACGCCTCTCCACCCCCGAGGGACATCCACGCCTACCTGTAAGCGGCAAATATACCTGAGCTCCTGTGTTAATGAAGTGCATTCCTCAGATACTGTACTGACGACTGTCATCCGTCCTCCACACCTACATCTACATCTATTTTTCGTAATCTCTGTTGCTGTGTCTTCCGATCAATATACAGCCAGAGTAAAAGCAATATACCCGCCAAGGTTCGAGCTGGTGCCAGCGACATAGAGACTCACCACTTGCAGGAGTTCCACTAGCGCCACCGGCGGCACTGAGACTCATATCGACTTCTTCTCGGCCAACTGCCGGCCGAGTACAATCCGCCAATGACTGGACGACCTTTGCCAGAAGCCTTCTCGGAAGATAAAAGAGCATCTCTCTCCCACTTGATTATACACTACTTGTCATTAAAATTACTACACCAAGAAAAAATGCAGATGATAAACGGATATTCATTGGACAAATATATTATACTACAACTGACATGTGATTACATTTTCAAGCAGTTTGTGTGCATAGATCCTGAGAAATCAGTACCCAGAGAAACAACCTCTGGCCGTAATAACAGCCTTGATACGCCTGGACAATGAGTCCAACAGAGCTTTGATGGCATGTACAGGTAAAGCTGCCCATGCAGCTTCAACGCGAGACCACAGTTTATCAAGAGTAGTGACTGGCGTATTGTGACGAGCCAGTTGCTCGTCCACCATTGACCATACGTTTTCAGTTGTTGAGAGATCTGGAGAATGTGCTAGCCAGGGCAGCCGTCGACATTTTCTGTATCCAGAAAGGCCCGTACAGGACCTGCAACATGTGGTCGTGCATTATCCTTCTGAAATGTAGGGTTTTGCAGGGATCGAACGATGGGTAGAGCCAGGGGTCGTAACACATCTGAAATGTAACGTCCACTGATCAAGTGCCGTCAATGCGAACAAGAGGTGACCGAGACGTGTAACCAATGGCACCCCATACCATCACGCCGGATGATACGCCAGTATGACGATGACGAATACACACTTCCAATGTGCGTTCACCGCGATGTCGTCAAAAAAGGATGCGAAAATCATGATGCTGTAAACAGAACCTGGATTTATCTGAAAAAAATGACGTTTTGCCATTCGTGCACCCAGGTTCGTCGTTGAGAACACCATCGCAGGCGCTACTGTCTGTGATGCAGCGTCAAGGGTAACCGCAGCCACGGTCTCCGAGCTGATAGTCCATGCTGCTGCGAACGTCGTCGAACTGTTTGTGCAAATGGTTGTTGTCTTGCAAACGTCCCCAGCTGTTGACTCAGGGATCGAGACGTGGCTGCACGATCCGTTACAGCCATGCGGGTTAGATGCCTGTCATCTCGACTGCTATTGATATGAGGCCGTTGGGATCCAGCACGGCGTTCCGTATTACCCTCCTGAATCCACCGAGTCCATATTCTGCTAATAGTCACTGGATCTCGACCAACGCAAGCAGCAATGTCGCGATACGATAAACCGCAATCGCGGTAGGCTACAATCCGACCTTTATCAAAGTCGAAAACTCGATGGTACGCATTTCTCCTCCTTACACAAGGTACCACAACAACGATTCACCAGGTAAAGTCTGTCAACTGCTATTTGTGTATGAGAAATCGGTTGGAAACTTTCCTCATGTCAGCACGTTGTAGGTGTCGCCACCGGCGCCAACCTTGTGTAAATGCTCTGAAAAGCTAAATATTAGCATACCACAGCATCTTCTTCCTGTCGGTTAAATTTCGCGTTTGTAGCACGTCATCTTCGTAGTGTGGCAATTTTAATGGCCAGTTGTGTATGTTAGAGTCCCATGAATAAGACAGGGACCAATAACGTGGGCCTTGAAAATCACGTATCAAACATTGCTAGACCAAGAGCATTGTTGTTATTCACTTCTTTGAGTCAGCGTGGATTTTCAACAAGCGATTAGTGCTTACTGCAAAGATTGACCTACCCATGGTTTGCAAACGATTTTCTTCCTTAAAGAAGATTGTTCATAGATATGTTGGATCACTTAGCGCTTTTCGTAGACAATATTCGGAGAACGTTTATGAATTCTGGACGTCGTTGCCATGATGCTGTACATGCAGCGAGATGTAAGATGATGAACTACGATAGAATGGAGTGTTCGCAAGACATTCGTTAGGTTGATCGCTCTCGTTAATCCTAAACGCCTCTTAGGGACATTTGCATTGCGTGTTACTGCCATCAAAATGTTAGTGTCATTTCTTTCATCAGTTTCGTTTCTTTTCCCTTTACATATGTTGTTCTCCTTACTTCCAGGTTCAAACAATATTTTACATTTGCATAGATAGATGACGATTGCTTGGTCTACCAAGGTCTGTAAGTCTTTGGTGCTGCAATAAATTTAAGCTTATAAGTTAATACAGCCAAAACATATGCCCATTTATGTAACATATATCACACGAAAAAAAATATTTCCACTGTCCTTTATTTATACGATGTCAAACTTGATATTAAAACAATCTGTAGCTCTGCATACATGCTGACTGGTTCTCAGTGGTAAAAATCAAACAACAGTCATGGAATCACTTTACTGCTCATATGACTCTTTTCAGAATTTATCCATCATCAGGTACCCATTTGTGATTGCTGCACGTAGGTATGGCGTTTCAAGTTGTATGAGAAACAAACATTCGCTGACTGGTTTGCGGAACACTCGGTGCGAAAATCATACACTTGGCCAATTTTTTGCAATCATGTGGTACACTTCTCTCCTCTAGAGATATATGGCTCACTGCTACAAGAAGAGGCACAAATACACACAGCAAAAAGGTTTTGCATCACCCCGGTTCCCAGAATTCCTGAAGATAAACGTTCGCTACGGGTATTGTATCACAAACACAGTCCTTTGACTTTTCAGAGATGTCGCTAAAACCGCCCGAAGACGTAAACAACCATGCATGAGCAGCGCCTATTAGCCGGAGGAGGTCCGACAACCCATCAGTTCCAGTCATTCCACTAGGGAGGAGGTACATGGCTCGTTTCGTCTGTAGTTCAAACGTGCCTAGGCGGTCAAACCGCAGTTCGATCGCGTCCGCATCGTTACTTTGTGCCGGGAAGGACTCTCAACAAGGGAAGTGTCTAGGTGTCTCGGAGTGCACCAAAGCGATGTTGTTTAGACAGGGAGGAGATACAGAGACAGCAATTGTCGAGGACATCCCTCGCTCAGGCCTCCCAAGTGCTACTACTGCAGTGGATGATCGCTGCCTACGGATTATGGCTCGGAGGAACTCCGTAACTCCACCATGTTGAGTAACGCTTTTCGTGCAGAAAAAGGACTTCGTGTTGCGATTCAAACTGAGCGCAGTGGGCTGCATGATGCGCAATTTCACTCCCGACGTGTATGACGAGGTCCATCTTTGCAACCACGACACCATGCAGCGCGGTCCAGAAGCGCCCAACCTCATGCTGGATGGACCGTTCAGGATTGGCATCACATTCTCTTCACCGATGAGTGTCGCATATGTCTTCAACTAGACAATCGTCGGAGACGTGTTTGGAGGCAAGCCGGATAGGCTGAATGTCTTACACTGTCCAGCGATTGCAGCAAGGTGGAGGTTCCCTGCTGTTTGGGGGTGGCACTATGTGGGGTTGACGTACGCCGCTCGCGGTCGTGGAAGGCGCCGTAACGGGTGGATGCCATCCCCCGACCGATAGTGCAACCATATCGGCAGCAAATTGGCGAGGCATTCGTCTTCATGGGCGAAAATTCGCATCCCCATCCAGCACATCTTGCTAGAGGGTATTATAGGTACCGGTGTGTACATCGATCTTGACCACCATCACTGAAGGTCTCGCTGTATGGTGGTACTACATGAAATCTGTGGTTCTCATGAGCAATAAAAAGGGCGGAAATGATGTTTATATTGATCTCTATTCCAATTTTCTGTAGAGGTTCCGGAACTCTCGGAACCGATGTGATTGAAAACTTTTTTTGATGTGTGTATGTAGAACCGACTTGGTTCCCCGTGAAGTCCAATGGCCTTGCCTGTGTTGAGTCTTTGTAGGTGACTTTCTATCTCATGATAACGTTTTCCGATATCTCTCATTTTGTCACCAGTGCGACGATTCAAAGGAGTAACTACACTGTGATCTTCCTCTGTGAGAGAGTTTGAGAAAAATATGTGTATTATTTCGGTTTTCTTTTGTGTCACCCCCTGTTAGAATGCTCTTATGTTCGCAGAGAAGGTGGACAAATGACGTTTACCCATTTACTGATTGTAACTCATGACCGAAACTTCTTAGGAGTTACTGTCAACTTTCGCATCCGTTGAACTCTTCACACATAGCCCTCCTTTCGCTGATTTAGCCTTCGTTTGGTTTCTGTTTGTCTACGTGGCTTCGTTTACGGTTAATTTTGCAGCGGGAGAGGGGGGCGATCTATACTATTAAGAATGTCGAATAAATTTTCAGCTGCCAGTATCGCTAAAATCATTTATTCATATAACCATAGATATGAAGATGGCAACAGAGAAGTGCCGAAACCGATCATCTTTATAAATAAACGATTTTATCGATCTTGGCAGCTGAACATTTTTACAGTTTTCTCTTTCGTTGCAGTTTTCTAACACGACAGTCGGAACACGGTGGGTCGTTTGCATTTCCCACAACTTCCCTCGGTACATCTCTGTTGGAAGTGTAATGTACGATGTTCTTGAACGATGTCCATTGATGCCCAACATTGTCAGAGCTGGAGATGAAATTGTATTGTTTATCTGTCAGGCAAACTGAAATCTCTCCGTTGTCTACGTCGTTGAACCCATAAAGCTTTGGTGGGACATTTGAGTGACTTTATGTTCGCCCAACGGCGATGTTTTCAGCGCCTTGGGTGGGAGAGAAGAGGTGGAAGAAAGGCTGCCAGCCCAAGCATAGCGGTAGTTACATAATGGTACCGTTATGATGGAAAATGTGTTCCCTTAATGTGACAGCAACAATTCGACGATATCTACTATTAATATATACTATTCTACATGTGTTGCTGATACCGACATTAATATCTGTGAACTCTAGATCGAACGAGAAAAGTGAAAACTACAGTTTAGCTTTTTTTTTTTTTTTTTTTTTTTTTTTTTTTTTTTTTTTTTTTTTTTTTTTTTTTTGCAATGTGAACCGACGCTTCTTTTCCCTTTCGTACGAGATGTGGTAGGGAACACCAAAAGTCAAACTTCATTTAGTCGGTGCCCTCTTTACATTACTGAATGAAATAAAAATAAATATCTCAATATGCATAACATAAGAGGTTTGTTAAGGTCTTAGGAGACATGAAGGGTGAACCACAAATCACAGCAAAGTAACCCAGTTGTAGTTTACGCTTAGGTGACAAGAGTCGAACATCCGTTTGACCGACGTGGTGCAGAGCTCAACGAGGAATGAACTCAAGTAGTCTTAGGAAGTCCCCTGCAGGAATCCTGACCCACGCTGCCTTTAGCAGTCCAGAATTGCAAAGTTGTTGGTGTGCAGCATTTTGTACACGAAGTGGCCTCTCGATTACATCACATAAATGTTCAATGGAATTCAAGCCGGGCAATCTGGATGACCAAATCATTCGCTTGATATGCCCAGAATGTTTTCCAAACTATACCTGAACAGTTAGCCCGGTGACATGAAGTCTAAGAATGGCTGCAAATGTTGTCCAGGTAGCACGTAGCCGAAAATAACAATTTCCAATCAATGGTCGGTTCAGTTCGAACAGGCGACCCAGTCCTTCCCATGTAACACAGACCACACCATTATGGAACCATTGTCAACTTGCACAGTGCCTCGTTGGCAACATGGTTTCGTGATGTCTGCGGCACACTGGGACCCTACCAACTGAAACATTGGCTCTGAATAGGCCACGGTTTTCCAGTCGTCTAATGTCTAACAAATTTGAGACCCTATAGGAGATGAATTGCTATCAGCAAAGGCATTTGAGTCGATCGTCTGCTGCCATAGCGTATTAACACCAATTTTCGCCGGACTGTCCTAACAGATACGTTCATAGTACGTCCCACATTAATTTCTGTGGTTATTTCATTCAGTGTTGCTTGTCTGTTAGCAGCGATAACTCTAAGCAAAATCCAGTGATCTCAGTCGCTAAGGGAAGGCCATCTGGCACTGCGTTGTCCGTGAAGAGAGTTAATGCCTGAAATGTGGTATTCTCGGCACGCTCTTGACTCTGTGGATCTCGGAATATTGACTTCTCTAACAACTTACGAAATAGAATGTCCTACGCTTCTAGCTGCAATTATCATTCTGAGTTCAAAGTCAGTAAATTCCCGTCTTGCGGCCATATAACGTCGGAGCCATTTTCATATGAATCATATGAGTACAACCGACAGCTCCGCCAATACAGTGCCATTTTATGCTCCTCTACCTTTCTTTCCTATCATTTATCCCATTCTATGGGATTCGATGTTTTCTCATGATTTGTCAAATTTATTTGTTGAAAAGTGACGATGTGGATAAGAGCTATGTTTGACTCAATTGTTTTTATTAAAACGCCATACAGATATAACCCAAACCATTATTTTACAAAAAATGCTTAGAAGCCGTAAAGCTCAGTCTAGTTAAAATAAATTTACCTGTATCTTAACTTTGTGACCAGAGTCCCTGTCTGTCAACACAGGCGTCAGGTAACCTAGGCGATGGAAATCGTGTATAGTCGTCAGTTGTGTAAATTTTATTCTGTGTGTTATCGCCGGCCAGAGTGGCCGAGTGGTTCTAGACGCTACAGTCTGGAACCACGCGACCGCTACGGACGCAGGTTCGAATCCTGCCTCGGGCATGGATGTGTGTGATGTTCTTAGGTTAGTTAGGTTTAAGTAGTTCTAAGTTCTAGGGGACTGATGACCTGAAATGTTAAGTCCCATAGTGCTCAGGGCCATTTGAAACATTTGAACTGCCCTTCTTGTGAGTAGATTATAGCGTTCATGCAGGACTAGATCATTTGAACTGGTGGGAGTGCCATGAGGCACAAGCCAAATATGCTGGTGAGAAATAAAAACTGGTTCTAGCCACACATATGTGACTATGTGTTTCGGTGAATCGACGACATCGAGTTATCCAGCTGTAAAATAGAAACCTGCTCAATGAATACAGGCTTGAATAAATAACACTATTTTAATTTAAAATCTATATATTGCAGCAAGAAACAAAGAAGAAAGCAGGTTAGCTGTAATATTGTTGAAATTTTTTACGATATCGCTTTCCATTACTTTTCTGAAATGATACCCATCGCTACTGTTGTAATCTCTGTATTATAACATGCACCTATTTAGTAGCACATCAACATTCATTATTAAATGAATTACATATTTTCACAGCCCAAGATTCCCATACGGCGAATCAATAAAAAACTACTAAACGATATATGCAGTATCTACGAAACCACATGAAAGTGAGCTTTCCACAATTACGAACTGTTATAAGTTTTGATCGTTTCCAGATGACATTTTAGGAAGTAAGACAATATTCACTGAAAAGGAAAGGGATTTAAGAGACTACACCAATTACAGAACAACAGGTTTACTTTCGGAAACAGCAAATACAATCTGATCTACTGTAAAGTATAAATATTAAAATGGAATATAGCTGTCGAAGAAGATTGGTTATGGCCAGAAAATAGGATCAAGCTCAAGGTAACTTTCTGAGTAGGGGTATTTCCATATCCTTTACTGAGTTAGATAAGGCACTAAAAGATACTCTTCGTTATCCTGAAAGGCTGGGAAGGAGTACCAACAATTATAACAAATACAGAAACAAAATGAATTAATGCAAAAAAATGTATACCTAAAATTAGTAAAGGAATGAGTTAATGTTGTTGTATGCCGCCATATTTCTTTAAACTTTACATCGAAAATTCCATGACAGTCATTCTGTATAAGACAGGAGGATGATATTGTCCTATTAGCACACAGGTATTTTGGTCCCATATCAGTAGGAAATCTATTTAAAATTCTTGTGCGTGTATTGCCACATCGTTTTATAAAATACTTACAATTTCGAATTGTTCAAATGACCTAACTTTTTGCCAATGAGGCAGTGGCCCTCCCGAGGACACATTAATAAGCTGAGGACGGGTGTTACACTGCACCGCTTTTCTGACTGTGTCATAAGACCACCGAAGTCACGTTTATTATCTGGTATAATACAAGTGGTGATTTAGTTTGCAAGTGGCCGCTCGTGAGCCTCGACGTAGCTTGTCCCTTGTGTATGGTGTCTGGATTCTACGAAAATCAGAGCACTCCACATGTATTCCGTAACACAATGCAAAAAGTTTCGCACAACTAATAACACAGAATGGTACGGTTCAACAAGCCAAGATTCAAGAGTTTATTGGCTTCATGGAAACAAATCCGAGGAAAGAAATATAAAGGATATTTGTACATAAAGAAAATAATTAATAAACTTGGGAAAGAATTACAATGATTACAGATCAAGCATTAGTGAGTTCCCTGCAGGGAAGTGGTAAAACAGAAATGGAATTTACGATACTTAACTATCTCACTCACATTTACGTTCACTCATGTTGCAGAAGTATTAAATGGGGAGGGGGTGGGGTTAATCAGACATGCAGGGCGTTAATGGTACGCACTTGGCACTGTGTGGGAAATCTAGTGAAAAGTGTGTGGTCAACAATTCAGTAACAAAATTCCACTCACGAATCACAAAATAAGAAATAATGAAATCATTATCGTGGTACTGAACATACCGCGTATCCAAGTAGAGTCACTTAAGAGTTACACGGCCCAAGGCCGAGGCAACTATGGTGCATCATGAGCCATAGGTGACAGGGGTGCATGACGGCTGCGGAAATGTGTCCGGGCGAATAAACGTGCAACTGTTGAGCAACTGGTAACCCAAATGAAGCAAAAAAACTATCAACAGTGTCTCCTGAACGACCGTACAGCGAAAGTTGCTGGTGGCCACACGTACCAGGCGCCTGGTTCATGCACCCATTGGCGATGACAGCTGGAATTTGCTCTCAAGCACTACAACTGGATGACCACTAAGTAGCGACAGGTGGCTTTTCAGATAAATCACGTTTCATTCTCCATCACACACATCCTGAAACTACACTACTGCCCATTTTGCTACACCAAGAAGAAATGCAGATGATAAATGGGTGCTACAGATGAATGCTGAAGATTAGATGGGTAGATCACATAACTAATGAGGAGGTATTGAATAGAATTGGGAAGAAGAGGCGTTTGTGGCACAACTTGACAAGAAGAAGGGCCCGGTTGATAGAACATGTTCTGAGGCATCCACGGGTCACAAATTTAACATTGGAGGGCAGCGTGGAGGGTAAAAATCGTAGAGGGAGACCAAGAGATGAATACACTAAGCAGATTCAGAAGGATGTAGGTTGCAGTAAGTACTGGGTGTTGAAGAAGCTCGCACAGGGTAGAGTGGCATGGAGAGCCGCATCAAACCAGTCGCAGGACTGAAGACAACAACAACAACAACAAATGGGTATTCATTGGACAAATATATTATACTACAACTGACATGTGATTACATTTCCTCACAATTTGGATTCATAGAACCTGAGAAATCAGTACCAAGAACAACCACCTCTGGCCGTAATAACGGCCTTGATACGCCTGGGCATTGAGTCAAACAGAGCTATGATTGCTTGTACAGGTACAGCTGCCAATGCAGCTTCAAACGATGTCACAATTCATCAAGAGCAGTGACTAGCGTATTGTGACGAGCCAGTTGCTCTGCCACCATTGACCGGACGTTTTCAGTTCGTAACAGATCTGAAGAATGTGCTGGGCAAGGCAGCAGTCGAACATTTTCCGTATCCAGAAATATCCGTACAGAACCTGCAACATGCGGTCGGGCATTATCGTGCTGAAATGTAGGGTTTCGCAGGGATCGAATGAAAGGTAGAGCCACGGGTCGTAACACATCTGAAATGTAACGTCCACTGTTCAAAGTGCCGTCAATGTGAACAAGAGGCGACAGAGACGTGTAACCAATGGCAGCCCACACCATCACGCCGGGTGATACGCCAGTATGGCGATGACGAATACACACTTCCAACGTGCGTTCACCGCGATGTCGCCAAACACGGATGCGACCATCATGATGCTGTAAACAGAACCTGGATTTGTCCATTCGTGCACCCAGGTTCGTCATTGAGAGCACCATCGCAGGCGCTCCTGTGATGCAGCATCAAGGGTAACCGCAGCCATGGTCTCCGAACTGATAGTCCATGCTGCTGCAAACGTCGTCGAACTGTTCGTGCAGATGGTTGTTGTCTTGGAAACGTCCCCATCTATTGACTCAGGGATCGAGACGTACCTGCACGATCCGTTACAGCGATGCTGATAAGATACCTGTCATCTCGACTGCTAGTGATACGAGGCCGTTGGGATCCTGCACGGCTTTCCGTATTACCCTTCTGAACCCACCGATTCCATATTCTGCTAATAGTTACTGGATCTCGACCAACGCGAGCTGCAATGTCGCGATACGATAAACCGCAATCGCGATAGGCTACAATCCGACCTTTATCAAAGTCGCGAAACGTGATGGTACGCATTTCTCCTCCTTACACGAGGCATCACAACAACGTTTCACGAGGTAACGCCGGCCAACTGCTGTTTGTGTATGAGAAAGCGGTTGGAAACGTTTCTCGTGTCAGCACGTTGTAGGTGTCTCCACCGGCGCCAGCCTTGTGTGAATGTTCTGAAAAGCTAATCATTTGCATATCACAGCATCTTCTTCCTGTCGGTTAAATTTCGCATCTGTAGCAAGTCATCTTCATGGTGTAGCAATTTTAATGGCCAGTAGTGTATCATCCAAATTGCCGAAGAAAGAGAGGGAGTAGTTTCGTGCCATTCTCTGTGAGATCTTCTCATTCTTGAAGGCGTAATGAATCATCGCAAGTACACATCTATCCTTGGGGACCACGTCAACACCTACACGCAGTTTTCATTGGCCAGCATGATGGCATCTACCAGCAGGAAAACGTAATGTGTCACACAGGTCGCAGTTTACCTGCATGATTCGAGGAGCACCATGATTAGTTTACCGTATTCCCCTGGCCACCAGATCCCCGGATTGAAATGCAATCGAGAATATGCGGGACCACCTAGGTTGGTCTGTTCGCAACTTGGACCATTACTCGAGGAACCCAGCGTTGCGCATGGCCACACATCCCTGCCGTTGGCTTCCTTGATTCTAAAGGTCTCGAAGAGGTCCGCGACGCAAAAGGAGGTTATTCAGGCTTGTGGAAGGTGGTTACATTAATGTCTCTGAAGCTTATACTAACCAATGAATCTTGTGAGAACCTGGATTCTGTATCTCTTCTACCTACGTTGACGTTCAAAACGAAGCAATGTTTATCAGAAAGAGAGTCGCGTCACAGTCTGAAGGCAGGGTCTGTGTCTGTCGTCATCTGATGCTAGAATGTCAAGAAAATTCACTTATCTTCTCTCGCAAGCGTGCCCAGGAAAAAAGAATCATGCCTAGACTAGCGTCAATCCGTCAAGACGCGTAACCAGTGGTCACCCAATGAGATGAAAGGAGATAAAGAGTCCCCCTCCTAAAAGAATTTTTTAAATAACCAACTGGATGTTGCCACGCAAGATGAGGAAGACTGCTGGTAAATGGCCGTGAAAAAAAGGAATATGCCTTGGCGTGTCAAACATCAGCCACATTCCCGCGCAATCACTTCCCCCATATCGAGGGTGATGACCTGACTCAGACGTTCCTCCCCAGAAAATTCGAAGCATAACGGCGTGTGTGCTCTCGTCAGCCCAAGCTGAAGGGGCAGCTATTTTAAAGGCCTGTACTACCCGGCAGTTAAGCTACAAAGCGGATACTTATTACTTCAGTAATGACTGAAAATGGCTCATTCATTATTGCTACATTAAAACGCATGGACATTACTTGCGGAACACATGATGTGAAAGGTGCTAATTGTTTGTCTTCTGCAATTATATCTGTGACCTTTTGAGTCCCATATTCATTGTTACTGTCAGAGTGGTGGAAGTTAGTACCGCATGAAAGAAGTCAGCCAGACAAATGGCAAGATCGTTTCAATTTACGCTGTGACATTTCAGTCGTTTCAATGGAGTGATGTACGTGAAATATCTGTTGTTCGTCAAGAACGTGCGCACAAGTGAGTCCCATGAATAGCATGTCCAAAAAATTCGACAACATATATGAGAAATAGGATTGTAGGCCGTGTAAGAGTGGGAGGTAACAGCATCGAACGCAGTGTGTTTTGTTCAAATTGGTTCAAATGGCTCTGAGCACTATGGGACTTAACTTCTGAGGTCATGAGTCCCCTAGAACGTAGAACTACGTAAACCTAACTAACCTAAGGACATCACACACATCCATGCCCGAGGCAGGATTCTAACCTGCGACCGTAGCAGTCGCGCAATTCCAGACTGAAGCGCCTAGAACCGCTCAGCCACACTGGCCGGCGATGTGTTGTGCTACGTGGTTATCACGGGACAGAACAGCCACATCTCGACAAGTGTTCCTCGAAATATGTATACAGGACTTTTCTTCCTGGTGAACGATCATTTGAAGCAAGGAAACTTTATACGGACATATGCCCTATTCCGAACGGTTTCTGAGACAGTACACATCTAATGTATACTTTTATTTAGTGTCTGTATTATTTAATACTTTGTCTGATTTCCACATGGACACTTCCACAACAGTTAGGAAACATTAGAACATGCGTTTCACAAAG
This sequence comes from Schistocerca americana, assembly GCF_021461395.2. Taxonomy (NCBI): domain Eukaryota; kingdom Metazoa; phylum Arthropoda; class Insecta; order Orthoptera; family Acrididae; genus Schistocerca; species Schistocerca americana. Next base: position 396,027,272 of record NC_060123.1, on the reverse strand, counting down.
TACCAATTGAAAAAAAGAAAAAAAGGAACTTATTTTTAACACTTTCACTCACAAGTATTATTCTACACGTCACATTACAGATGCTGTATAGTTCGCAGCAGGAGCGCCACCATGGTAAAGGCCATAAACATACACCACATCAGCATCTTGTTCGTTAATGTAGGTAGATGGAATTTTAGCCAGCGCCCATAGAACAGAGTCAATATGTGCTTCTCACTGATACAGTCTCAGTCACTCTCAATGCTTCACTCACAACACATCGTGGAGAACTGCGCATTCAACGGGCTAGTGTAATGGCAGAAAGACATTCAGAGCAAAGAGGCTAAAGGCAACGATGGAGTTCGGGCTAGAATAAAACAACAAATGAGTCGGATTGGGTAAGACCAATGAGTTCATTATATTCTAGCGTCCTACGCGTGTGTCACATACTGTGCGCCACTAGTCCAAAAAAAGTACATTGCATCTGTACTTTCTCGGATCCTGTACACAATACGAAGACTTTTGCTTGAAATGAGCGTTCCTGCCATATCTCTGAATATTGACCAACCACCTTGGATACACTGTGTTAGTGCCCTGTCACTCGTACAAGCACTTTCACGTATCACGTAGAGTTATTTCATTCGTTGAAGGTAGAAGAACTTTGTGTCGACGGTATAGACGGTTGCTTGTGTGCTGTTTAATTCACACGTTATCCATTTTGAGGGAGAGCACTAGCTGTTGGTTGTCATCCTCTTCTATGCCGGCAACGCACGAGCCGGGCAGAACAATCCTGCCATTCCGGCTGTAGCGTGTAGTCCGTAATCAGACCGAGTTAGAACTTAATTAACAGACAACGAAATCGCCTGCAGCGGGAATCATTGTATTTGCTACCTGTCGGTAAGGTGCCGACACACAACCCGTCACCTGTCCCCGAGGGAGGTATAGCCGTTATCACAGGTTGCTCGTAATAATGCTGTGTCTAGGGAACCGCGTTTAACAGCCGTGACAGGCAGTAAAAGCAAACAACAACCACTATTCAGTGTTTCGGATACCATGGTCTGATTTAATATGTTCTTCGTTTTATACTGCGTGATCTGAATGCTGGGCACGCTGTATTAAAGCACTTGAAAAACTTTGGATCGATCACTCATACACATACTCTAAGGGAAAGAAAACAAAATGTTGTGTATAGTAAGTTAACGGCATTTAGGTTCTCAGTTATTACTGTAGTATAATTTCGGGTAATGTTACCTTGCGTCAGTCAGCTGCTTTCCCAAGCCTCATGCCTCTAAAAGTATGAAATACGATGGTCTCTTGCATAGTTCGACGTACACTGAAGATTTCCCCCTCGACGCGCATTTAGGTAGGTCGAGGGTCAAATCCATCAGTCTCACGTTCGTCAAAACACAAATTTTTGAACTACAGCGGTGAAATAATTCCATTACTTTATGGAAATATACATCATGTTTTGTGTGTCTGTGGAATGCCGTCATAGTTCATGAGTCCCTCTTGTTCATCTTATACGTCTTACCGGGAATGTGAACTACTCTTATGAGTTCTTAATAATTGTATGTCGTTTTTCAACGTTCTTTCAGTAATAATTCGAAAATTAAAAATATGCTGGTATGTACGAAGGGACATTTAAAATTAGGTTTCACATTATTAATGGAGGCGAAGTAATTTTTATTGCATGCTTCAATGCACTTCAGAGTAACACAAATACATGTCAATATTTTTCAACACAGTCGCCACATCTTCGTAACTCTACTGTCTGCAGCTAGTGGTCTAGTCATTACCGTTGCTGCCTCTGGATTACGGGGTCCCGGGTTCGATTCCCGCCTGGTCTGGGATTTTCTCCGCCCGGGGACTGGGTGTTTGTGTTGCCCTCATCATCTCATCACCATTCGGGTATTGGAGAGACTGGAAATGGAAAGACTGGAACTTCTCCGGGCGCTGATGACCAAGATGTTTAACGCCCCATCAACATCATCTTCATCTTCATCATGTTCTTGTAAGGAACGGTCCGAAAGCTCTGCGAATCGTTCATATCCTCGTCGATAGATACCCATTCCTTTGCGACAGGGCCTTTTGAGACCACTTTGTGAACATAGTAATTGTTGAAAAATCTGCGATTGCTGTGAAATAGTTCTTCGATCTTGTGGACATTGTAGACAGTGGCCGACGTCGATGGCCTTTCTTCTCGATCAACATCACTCAACGTGTGACCGTCCTTGGCCAAATTGTTTGCAATTTTTCACTATGGCTACGCGCGATCATACCAGCAGAATTCCGTGATGAATCTGTGTGAAATTTAGACCTTTCGTCCACAAGAACCGTGTTATCCCGCGTGCTTTAACTTCGCAGCGTGTTTACAGTTGACGCACCATTTAATTTGTACACTGTGAGGCACGTGTTACCCAGCCCATGGCAATGCTGTGTCTACAGGACACACAGAAAATGCACTCTCCACTGGCCATGTGACACTATTTTCGCGCAATAGTTTCTTCGCGCGACGACAGGTGTAATTTAAAGTTTGAAGTCCGGTAACATTTTCATATTATTTTTAGCAGTACTCGACAGTTTCTCTAGCTACACTCTGGTCGTCATTATACAGAATCTGAGCTGTTAGCTCGTGAAAACTGAATTGCTCATTTTCAGCAGTAGGGCAGTACTCATGGATCTCTGCGCTACTGAAACTGCTGCGATAATGGTAAATTATTTTGACCAAACCGTTTGATAACAACAGCTGCTGAGTATGTCTGCATTTTAGGCTTTATCTTACAGTTTGCCACCTACAGTGTGACGCCCTGCTGAAACTATAAACTGATCGGTCATCGTGCTATAATATTTGTATATTCGGTGTCCAGTTTTTCAGACATGTACGAAGAAACAGATGCCACATACACAATTAATTTCGAAATCTTACAGGTATCTGCAGAATGCTGCGAATAATGAGGATGAGTGACAAGAAACACTACATCAGTAGTGTGGGGGTAAGCTGTTACGTAGCTGTATTCACGTATTAGTCTGAACAGGGGGATGCCGTTGGCTGCTCTGTTATTTTCCTGGATCGTGTCCTCCTAGGTTCACTGTATTCGATGCCGAATTATCAGCGATCTTGAGAGCCCTAGATGTGCCGTGCGTGCTAAATTCATCTTTGCTGTGATTCCCTGAGTGTCCTTCAGGCTTTGCCATGTATATATCCAGCCGAAGAAACAGTCCACGATATTTAGAACGTCTGATTGAGGAAGGAGGAGTCTTTCTGCTGGGTTCCAGGGCACAGGAGTATTGCAGCGAACGAACGGGCGGATGTAGCAGCCAAGGTGGCGTCTGGTGTTCCTCGGTGAGTTTAGCGTGCTCCTCCCTCTGCATGGCGCTGACGCGCTGTTGAATTACAGAGATGGGAATGTGAATGGATGGAAGTGACAGACAATTAGCTCCGCCTAGTAAAACCCAAAACGCGGACGTGGCTTCTTGGTCCGTAGAAAGGACCCAACATCGCGTGGTGCTTGTGGCGTATAGATCATTGTGCACCACATTCTATCAGACTATGATTTCAGTCCATAGGAAAGTAGCTGATTTGTTGACAGCTCTGCCATTTAAAGTAACGTTCCAACGAATGTGGTGAGAGTTTTAAGGTTTTGTGAGTTGTCCAACTTGTTTTTAAAAATTTTAGGAAGATGTTTTTAATGCATAAATGGGTTGACAGGCGCACCAATGTTTTTTGTAGGAGGTCAGCCAGTCACATTTCCCTATGCCGTTATTTTAGCTTCCCTTTCGTTTTACGTACGTTTGAATCACAGGTATAGCATTTTTCACCCTTTGGCCGTCGTATTGATGCGTGTGAGGTAGAGTCACGCGAGTATGGGTCACGCGAGTCGGTGTCATTTTATAGGATTCCTGCTCATTATGTGAGAAATTATTTTAGCCATTTTATCTATATTAGTTTCTTTTAGTACGTTTAAGGGCACTGACAACCTCGCTATTGATCGCACATAAGCTACGACCACACACACACACACACACACACACACACACACACACACACACACACACACACACACACACATGCACACACACACACACACACAAACGATCGCGCATGCGCGCTTGCGCGCGCGCGTGATAAGTTGAGAATTTGGGTCTGACGGGAGGCGTGTTAGGATACTCCGTTCAGTTGTGATGACCACTGTCTGTATGGCATCGTGGTCAGCGCATCTGCTTAGTAAGGTAGGTTTTGAATCCCTGTCTGGCACAAGTTTTCAGCTTTCCCTATTTATTGAACTGAATGCTCACTAGCAGCCAATGTCTTTAAATCCTCTGTGTCGATGGTATTTCATTTCCTTCAGTCACTTAGGTACACATGAAATTACTCTGTGCAGGGTGTATCATAATTAATGGGGTAAACGCATACTAGAAGCAAAAAAGTCTCAGTAAACATAGGGGCGAAAATGCATACCTTAACAGCTACGTGCAATTTTTCATCTGCGATACTGCGAAACAAATTTCTTCTACTGCAAGTTCTTTGGTTTCCAGGTTTTTGAAACTGGTAGTATGGACCAAAACAAGAAAAAAAGTCAAGTAAACATGTGCCCTAAAATGCATTCATTAAGAGGTATGAGCTCTTGTTCATCTTCGCTACTTTGAAACACAACTCTTCTAATTATCAGGTGCTTGTAACTTCCAATGTATGCGTTTTAGAGCACAGGTTTTCTGGACATTTTTTTCTTATTTTGGTCCATACTACCACTTCCCAAAATATGGAAAGCAAAGAACGTGCAGTAGAAGAGATCTGTTTCACAGTATCGAAGATGAAAAATTGCTGGTAGCTCTTAAGGTATGCATTTTCGACAGTATGTTTACTCAATATTTTTTGCTTCTAGTATCGTTTGCTTTCAACTGTATGCGTTTACGCCATTAATTATGATACACTATGTGTTAAATGTGGCTTTCGTCTAAAACCACCAAAGTTGTTTAGGCAGCAAGAACTCACCAGGAACTTCCTTTGCAGACAATAGGTTCACTAAAGTCACTCACGATAACTGTACATTAAACAGTGATGAAGATTGGTGCCGATAGTTTGTTCTTTGAACTTTGAGGTTCGCCGATGACATTGTAATTCTGTCAGAGACGGCAAAGTACTTGGAAGAGCAGTTGAACGGAATGGATGGTGTCTTGAAAGGAGGATATAAGATGAACATCAACAAAAGCAAAACGAGGATAAGGTAATGTAGTCGAATTAAGTCAGGTGATGCTGAGAGTATTAGATTAGGAAATGAAACACTTAAAGTAGTAAAGGAGTTTTGCTATTGGGGGGGCAAAATAACTGTTAATGGTCGAAGTAGAGGGGATATTAAATGTAGAAGGGCAATGGGAAGGAAAGCGTTTCTGAAGAAGAGAAATTTGTTAACATCGAGTACAGATTTAAGTGTTAAGAAGTCGTTTCTGAAAGTATTTGTGTGGAGTGTAGCCATGTATCGAAGTGAAAGGTGGACGATAAATAGTTTAGACAAGAAGAGAATAGAAGCTTTCGAAATGTGGTGCTACAGAAGAATGCTGTAGATTAGATGGGTAGATCACATTACTAATGAGGAGGTGTTGAATAGGATTGGGGAGAAGAGAAGTTTGTGGCACAACTTGACTAGAAGAAGGGATCGGTTGGTAGGACATGTTCTGAGGCATCAAGGGATCACCAATTTAGTATTGGAGGGCAGCTTAGAGGGTAAAAATTCTAGAGGGAGACCAAGAGATGAATACACCAAGCAGATTCAGAAGGATGTAGATAGCAGTAGGTACTGGGAGATGAAGAAGCTTGCAGAGGATAGAGTAGCATGGAGATCTGCATCAAACCAGTCTCAGGACTGAAGAACACAACAACATCAACAACAACAACAACAGTTTGTTCTAACATGAATGCTGATTTATAGCTACGAGGCACCACCAGCTGTCGTCAACACTGGTAGTCTTAATAATCTCTCTACTGTCTTCACCTACATCCGTTTCTCTGTTTCTGTGACAACAGCAATTTGTGTTTCTGCTGAAAGTAGGAAGCTGCTGAATTTTAGCCACATAAAGTGAGAAATTTTCGTATAGTTCACATTGACACGAAAGCGTCACAACAATAGCCATCCGCGGCTTCAAATTCGTACGATTTTAATCCACGCTTAAGCGTTTGGCGGAGGATTAATTTTTTCTTTCAGACTATTTCTCGAACGTTCTTTTCTTGAAGTGCACTCGGAAGAAGTTAACACCTAAATCTTTCCTTTTCAGCTTTGATTTCTCTTGTTTTATAACGATGCTGTCCTTATGTAGGGGAGAGTCAACAAAACACTTTGACATTCGGAGAAGTTAGCTGGTAATTTAATTTCATGAATCTCTCCGAAGCGAGACAGCCTTTGTTTCAATAACTGACATCCAAACAGGCTTATCATATCCGTGACATTCTCTCTTTTATTTTGCGAAAATACAAAAGAAGTTGTCCTTCTTTCAACTTTTCGACGTCCTACGTCAATCTCATCGGGTAAAGATGAAAATTCTCGCTGCACAAGAAACATATTCCAAATTTCTGAGATAACATATTTTATTAATAATTTTTGTCAGTTAGTCACTGAAGGTCTATTCATGGCCGAACAAGCATACTAAGAGCAGACAAATGAAAGGTAGAAAGATAAGTAACGGGCCATGTACATAACAAATGAATCGTTAACATCTGCAGCGAATCCTCCTCACTCCATATTTCACAGCTGTTGACCTTGTAAATGAAAATAACAATTAATCATAATCTGCCACTGAATTTTCGTTTTGTTTTCAGCCAAACATGATTCATCTGATTGGTGTAGGCAGCCTCACTGTCACACAAAGGAAATGAATATTGTTAATATTCTCTGCTTATCTTTCTGTATGTTCTTTTGGTTTGATTCAGTTTAGAAATTTAGTGTAGCAAAACAGCATATACAGGTTAGCTATTCATTGAACATAAAAACATAAGCTAAAGATTTTCATTTGTGCTTACTTTGTTTATCCGTACCTATTGGCTTTTCTGTAAACTACTCCCGACTCTGGTTAAAAATTTTCACTGAATTCCATTTCAGAACTTTACTGCTCACAACACTTCATCTTGTTGCTAGGTCAACTGAGTGATAACGGGAAGCTGTAAGTTATAGAAAGAATATATATTGGGTAGAATGGTTGTGGGAGGTCTCTTGTGATATTCATGTGTGTAAATAGCTATGTGTATGTATTACATTGGAGTATTTATATTGTGTTTAATAAGTCGAAGTTGATTCATATACTTGCGTTTTTATTTCTTCTGAAAATTTTATCCCTATACTTAACAAGCGTGCCACCACTACATCACCCAATATCTCTCCCACTCTAACCCCAAACAGCCTTATTCGAAATCTAAGAAAGCCGTTATAGTTCTCCCATACACATGACTACATTAATGAGGCGTTATGAGTTCAGAGGTCGTTTTATGACATTCCTTGGACACAATTTAGCAGAACGTTTCACAGGGAGGTGGGGCCGATGCTAGTTCATCATGCGCTGTGACGTGACAACAAACTAGACGCTGGCTTTGTCCCTGGCAACCACTTACCGCAATGGCCTCGAGGGAAGCGATGCAGCACGACAGAATGGAGCGCTCTGATCGCAGCACCTATTGGCTGTGGGCTGTCTGAGATTACTCTATTGTTGCAACAATGCCGGAGATTACCTAATTAGATATCACCTCTCTGTCTGAGGCCCTCACAATAGAATCACTAACGTATGTGGACACAGCTTTTGTGCTTCTCTGACGCTGCGTAATACTGCGTGGCGAGTTCGCAATTAATTGCACGAATTGGTTCATCAGTTCGCTGACGCCGGAAAAAAAGGAAAGTTATTCGCTGCCGAGCGCAAATGAGGTCCGGACATTCTCATTACATAAAACAACAATGAGCCGTCAAAGAACGCCCAAAATGGGTTCAGTAATTCAATGGACGTGGTGTGGAATGAAAGTAATAATGTACTACGTAAAAATATCCCCTTACCTCAGCCCTACATGTGAATATATGAGAGGGCTGATACAGAGAAAGTGTAATTTTTTTCCATAATTCAATTTTTAATCTAATTTTACGCTGCGCTCTCTCTGTCCTATCTTGCTCTAATCTTTTCATATTTGTGTAACTGTTACATCCATCATCCTCTTTAATCTGTTTTACATACTCTAGTATTGGTCCCGACCTTTACGGTTTCTCCACTCTGCTGCTCCTTCCAGGACTGCTTCAACGTTGGATACCTTTTTTTTTTGTTTTTTTTTTTTTTTAGAGTCATCAATCTCCTGACTGGTTTGATTGGTTTGATGCGGTCCGCCACGTATTCCTCTCCTGTGCCAACCTCTTTATCTCAGAGAAGCACTTGCAACCTACATCCTGAATTATTTGCTGAATGTTTTCCAATCTCAACTTCCCCTACGGTTTCTGCCCTCTACAGCTCCCTCTAGTACCATGGAAGTCATTCCCTGATGTCTTAACAGATGTCCTGTCATGGAAACCACTACATTAAGGACGCATAACTGCTAACCACAGGACATATGGTCTGTAATTGCAAAAGTGTCATGATGATATCTCCATTGGCAGAAGACTCCGGAATAGTCTGCTCTGGCGTGTATGTTCTACAGTAGTCTGTGGCTTGGCCAATGTTTCGAGTACTCGCCGTCGAGTTTTCTTGTAAGTGAGGAATGACGTGCCCTACAAAGCCGAGAGAGCACCGTGTCGATGGAGCACCACAACCTCTGTGGTTGCAAAGTTGCCAGATTCTTGTAACATGTTGTAACAGGATGAAAATAGTATGTGACATTATAATAAAAATAGGGACTGACGACGTCACCCTCTCCGAAGGTTGTTTGCGTACCATGAAGTGAGATATTTGAGAGGGATCCGATGTACAAATTAAGTTCACTCTCAAGCAGTATGTTCCAGGACATATGGTTTCCAATTAAAGATTTATCTACAAAGCCTCTCTACAACTGCTAGAAAACTGTAATAGGAATTGTGGAAGAATCTGAATAGACAGGAAACCGGTCTCGAATAGAGCTGTGCCCTACCAGTTCTACGGTACGGTGCTTTTGGTACACTACATGAATGACATAGTAAATTGTAGGTTTACCGGTAGTACTGGTAGAATTGACAGAGAAAGAAAACATAATTAAACGCGTAAGAGAGAAAATGGCCAACGCTTTTTCCGCAGTGGTATCACCGGTTCCCATCAGATCACGAAGATAAGTGCTGTCGGGATGGGTGACCATCTGGTCTGCCGAGCGCTGCTGGCAAGTGGGGTGCACTCAAAACTTGTGAGGCAAACTGGGGAGCTACTTGACTCAGAAGGAGCGGCTCCGATCTCGTAAACTGACATACGGCCGGGAGAACGCTGTGCTGACCTCATGCAGCTCCGTATTCTCATCCAGTAGCGCTTGTGGGCTTAGGAGGACACGGCGACCGGACGGTACCATTGGGCCTTTATGGCCGATTCCGGCGGAGTTTCGTTTACTTAAGTGAGAAAATGGGAGCCGATGAATTCTCCTTGTTTTTTTGTTTGTTTAGTGCTTTGTTTTGCACTAATTAGAATTGCAGGTCATTGTTAGTCCACTGTGTATTTTACTCAATGTTAGTCCACTGTCTATTATGTGTCATTATAGAATATAAGTTATGTTTAATAAGCAAAAAAAAAAAATAGTTTACCGCACTAGCTTCTGTGGTTTTATGCAACCAAATCAATTACTTTTTATGCACGTACAGGTCACTTGCACCAAAAGAAGGTATATGTTGTACTCAGATGGACGTTCTTCATTGTAATCAAAGGCAAGAGTTTCCTGTTATTATTGATACCTGTAAAAGTTTCTTATGAATACCACAAACATTTTGTATAAGTTCGACGAAGTATTGTATTGATGTTTGAAATGTTCTCCTATTGCAATTTTTCTTATTTTAATTTTTCGTTGAGGAAATTACGTTGCCTTGCGCTATATGATAAATCTGTACCGTCTTTTTTACTTTTACTGCAACATCCCTCTGTTTCACGTTACAAATCAACAATTTTGAATAAAACCGGCATTACACACTACAAATTTCTGTTTTGTTGTAAATACTGTTTATTGTTATGTGACAGAGGGTAATTGTGCATCGCAAAAATGTTTCGTGGGTTACCTGACCCTTGATGTATTCTCACTCAGTTTCTAGAAGGTTCATAGCTACTAGCTCTTAGGGGACCCGTTACATGCTGATCTCGTATGTAAAGAAAGTGATCATTATGAGGTGACACTCCTTAAGTATGCAACACATTCTACGTACGAGGAATACTTTCATAGTCTACCCTTACTTTTGATAGTCCACGGTAGCCTACGGTAGTTTTACAACTCTGGTAACGAACATGTTACATGGTCTTTTCCCTGAATTTGTCGGAAACATATTTCAATAATGTCCGACACTAGGAATGCGGCCCGTCTCATCTTCCACTAATGAAACAAGAGTCACATGCATAATTTTGTAAGTTACATGAAAATAGAATATTTCGGGCTCCGTTGTTCAAAAAATCTGAATATCGGATAATACGCAACCAGATAATACATTTGTCACTTAAATAGAATTCGTTGTACAGTTAGAGAATATTTAGTCCCATTTATTTGTGGACATAGTGATTCAGTCATGTGACTCTGGAGTCAACGTAGACAAAGTACGGGTCAGCTGAACAATGATAGAGGCCTGCTGTGGCCTTACTGAAGCAAACATCATGGCACATGCCTGAAGTTCTTAATGACGCATGAAACAAGAAAATGGTCGCCTAACTAGGGTAGAGATTCTTGAAGTGGTTCGATGACCAGTTAAGACCAAGTTGAAGTGAAAGTCACGGCGAGCCATGGTACGTAATACTTATGCACAACAGAAAAACAGCATAGGATCGCTATAAAGTTCTATACGAAATATCGGTTTACCTGCTTTGCCGCTTTTCTATAAAATAATGCAGGCCCTCCTCAAGCTTCTTGAAGACCTAGGATGACACTGTTAGACTGTACGACCTCTGGCACATTCACTTTCTATCCACCTTCGTTATTCTGGTTTGGAAAATATCGTGGCAGCATTGAAAAACACCCTCCTTATGCCAACAAATACATGCCTCAGTGTCTGGTTATAGCAGACAAATCTTAAACGCGATAGTTGTCGTTAGACATTTGTGAATTCATCTCTCTCTGTTCTCTGTAATCCACTAATCATGATGCAACAGAGATGTCCTTTCGCAGCCATGGGAGCCCTTGATCGTGGCCTCGTAAAGATGTAGTGCTGTAATTGTGATAATTTGAGGAAAGTCTTAACTACTTTGCAGTAAAGAACTCATACTTTATCTTTGTCAAGAGAGACCTTCTTTTAACTCCTGCGGCTTTTTTAATCACAGCACAGTCAATATTACACTCGTTGTGCTGGGCAACATTAAAATTCCGAAACCTTTAATTTGTTTCACCTCATGAACTCGGCCGCACTATTAACCGGTCCGTGAGTAAAACTTTTTAACCCTTTGTGGCACCTTTAACGGACGGGAAAAGTTCTGCAATTACTTCCAAAAGGATGGAAATACTCTCCACTCAGTCGGCCGAACCTTTGACCACAAGTACACAATCTTCACGCCTGGCTGTGTCGTTAGCAGTCGGTCATGGCCCTTGCTGACCACCCAAGTCACCTGATATGTTAGTTTGCGATTACTTTGTGTGGGGATTCCTCAAGTCTGAGGTGTATCCCAACAACACTCATAGCCTTCAAGGATTGCATCACAACATTTCGAATGAAACTGTAGCAATTCTAGCAGTTCAGCTTCGATCTACCTTCAGCAACTTGTTGACCAGGGCCCAGAAGTGCCAAGAGATGAATAGTGGTCACTTTCAACATGTGCTACAGTCAGGTTAGTACTGAAATTCCTTTCCTCTGCAGTGTTTCTTTGTACCACGCAACTCTGTTCTCCAGGTCACTTTTATTTCTGCACCCTGGGTGACATATGTTACGTGTATCGTGACACACAGTTTCATGGTGGTGCCTCATTATTATGCGTGAACAAAGGACCCGTTGGGCAGCTTGTGAATAGCTCGCCCTGCTTAAGAGGTTGACTACAACTGCGTCAGAATTATGGCTACGTTGACACAACTGAGTTTCGCCTCCACTGAACGAAGGTAAGCAGTTCTGTAAAGCCATGGCGGCTAACGAGCTGAGTATTAAACGGGTAAATATATGCCATTTGCATCACAACAGGCGATGGCCTAATCCCCGCACCACGGTAAAGACAAAGGCGTCAGTATTTCACCGAGACTCGCTGTGAACAAGGAAGGAGCTTTTGCGTGCAATGGGCTACATACGGCCAGGGAACACGCTCGTGTGGAAATTCCAAAATTATGGAGCTCATTTAACTGTTTCGCCTAACAGCATTGTTACTTCGTGTACAAAATAAATTGTTCTGCGGCCGCATGAGAGAATGATATACAACTGTTTGCTGTAGGAAAACTCCTGCAATTGTAATTATACATTTAACGTTGGTATAGAAATATGGCAGTGGATAGCACTACAAAACAAATGAAACAACCAGCTTTGGAATTCTCTCGCTTCCTTACATCGAAGTGGACCTGTTGTCCCGTGTATACAGTCTGAAACTGGATTAAATTAAGGACGAGAAACGAACACCTCTCTGAACCACCCCTACAGAATAAGATAAAACAAATCTTACAAGTTTCATTCAGATTATGTGGCTCAAGCCGTGTTTAGATTTTCTGCGATGGATTCCTTCAGAGGGCTCCGTCTGTAAGACTAAATATGGAAAAACAAATGACAAACATTGAACTTCGAGTGTCTTAGGCTTTAAATTTGAGTAGTTGCGTCATATTTAGCTCTGTGTTTGAAAAAAATCGAAAAACCATTGAGTGAACAGAGCAGTTGTTATTTAGGCAGCTTGTTTTGTACTCCAATGTTTTGAAATGTTTATCATACTCTGCAAGCAAGTCTGATATTTACACTTTTTCCAGTCGACCGAAAATAAACAGCGCCAAGTCGCAATATACTGATCGTGACATAGAGAAAAATCTCACAAAAAGTAAAAGTATTGATTGTCAATATGTAAATGTCAATACATTTCTGTTACCTATGGGTGAAAGCGAACTGAATTTACATTTCTGTTAGCTGTGGATGAATGCGAATTGAATTACTGTTGGCTATTAAAGTATACAAATTGATGTCATTTCATAGCTGCGTACGGGCTATATCAAAGCCACAGTGTATTTATTCATTACTAGACAATAAATAATTATATTTGAAGCCCTCTCTGATAGCAGTTTGCCAAATAAACCACTTCTTTATTCGCCTACTGCCCTGTCTTAGAATTTAGATTTCTGACATTAAATGAAAAAATTAATAAATTTACCATCAAGTTGATGAAAAACAATAAATGCAGTTGCATTTTAGGGAATGAAGGAGAGTGAACTGACCGCTGTTAAATCAAGGAATCTGAAATTAGGCAATGACCAATGGACGAAACTCAAGCATACAGAACAGTACTGTAGGATTGTAAATAATCTTTTTAAGTGAGTGTTAGTCGTAAATGAAACATAAAAGTGATGTGAAGGACATCTAGACACTGGGAGACATGGAAACAGGCAATGAAACAACACTAAAGCAGATAGAGGAAACAATACGCGAAAGGATATATGCAGCAGTACGACAGTAGACAAAGGAACTGATGTACACGAGGGTTTTAGTGTACACTTGAATTCAGGAGCCCCAGACTGGAAACTGCAATTTGTGACCAAAATATATTTCCAGTGTTACCAATATAATAATCAGTGAGATGTGAGATAAAACGTACTATTATTTCAGAAAATATTGTTCCTCAGCATATTCCGAAAAACACGAGAATACTATAACGTTTACCGTACTATCTTCTACAATAAGGAAGATAACAGCTTACGTAACGTTGAATGATGTGCGATTCAATTGCAGAGAGGGTAAATGGTACCAGAGAAGATGTTCTGATCTTCAGAAACATGGAGGATGCCTATGGTATTTGAACTGTATTATGGACCTGTACAAGACAACAATAATGTGTTCCTCAGAGTTTTGGGGAATAAATGAAGTACGAAGAAAAAGGAAAGTAGATGAAAACAAGATTGGAATCATGAAAGGGAAGAAAATGACGAAGGCGTCTTAATGCTAGTAAACGAGTGTCTTTCCAAAGTATTATTTTACCTACGTTTTTGCTCTGTAGGTGCGGAACTCATTAATAAATTAAAATGCTTTCAGAGATGTGATTAGCCCAAAGGCTCGAACAACACAATATCCTTTTGGTTATCGGCTAGCCAAACGTGAGGATTACCTTGCTATATGGAAACTACTTTGCAACTGAAGTGGAGAACTACATGCAACAAGAACAGATCTTTAAACTGATTTTTCGTAGATCCAAAGCAGATAATCTTTGAAATCCATTAGAATCTATTACTGACAAAATGGAGGCTGTGCTTTTTGCACAAGAAAAGTCATATCATAACTTTACTTCCTACTTTACTGTGAGTAAAGGTAGAACTTTATAACTAAGATTTTGACAACATTATTAGAGCTTCTGCTAATCATTACCCTTAATCCTAAATTTCGTGGTCTCATTTTATTACAACTGTGTACTCAAAATGTGTATACTTCATTTGGGTATCATCCTTCCCTAGCGACATCTTGCTTGACCTTAAACGTGTGGGGACTAACAGTCAATCATATAAAATTTTACGTACCATAGAGGTTGCCTATTTCACATTTTTATATTGCTGCTCTGGTAGCTGCACTTATTTTGGAGACAATTTCCAGTTAAAATAATTTTATCATATGGAGCTCAGTGTCATTTGAACGCTAACTCCAAGATTTTACATGCTCTAGACACAGTCGTTCTTTATGTGGGCGCTTATGACGTCGATGTTGATCGTCCGATACCCGAGGAAAACAACAGTCTTACCTAACAATAATAATTTTGTATTGGTATCACTCATAACATGCCAGTTTGATAGACACCTCTGAATTCGTAATAGTGTTATTGTCTACTTAATTTTCTCACTATTAAGTTTTCTGTATTTGGTAGTCGTTGAACAACATACGTTTGTCTGCTACTGCATCAGTATATCAATTCGTACCACTTACTTATTCTTTTGCACCCATCATGTATATTAAAAGTTTAATTTATCTCAGAAAACTTAGGAAGACATTTGTATTAACTGAATGGAAAACTCACGAAAGAAGGCCAGGAGGGATCAAAACAATGCTCTGCACATGCACTTACACCGACAAATTAATGGCCACCTCTTTGTCTTATATGCTTGTTGGATTGTCGAACAAGGGCTTTTCCGCACGGGAAGTGACGACCTCCACCCGTCCTCTGTAACTATGTGCACTGTTACGAGATTTTCGCATCATGGGTTAACATCACGACTGTAAATGCATTATAGATATCTATAAAATAATCTTAAAGGTGTACAACTTCCCTTTGCGGTCAATGTCTGTCGAGCCGAAACAGTCGTTAGTGGCCAACCATCATAATTAAAGGAGTTAAAATTTTCTGAAGTATATACACATCATATTTTTGGATAAATAGTCTGATATCAAGAGTAACGAAGTCCGAGACGTGAAATATTCTACATTTTCGGTATACTATTAGCATTCCACATTACAATAGGTTTTCGTGGGAATTTAGGTCTTTCCCTGGATTGGAATATATCTCCTATAGCTGTGCAGGGAGAAGTAAAAGGAAATCATTAATTGCAGCGACACAACAAACCAGTTTTAGTAGCATTGTTACCTCTTTGGGTAAAACTTTTAAGAAACCTACAACATTCGTATGAAAACATTGTAAAATGGGTGCTGATGGCCTCGATATTGAACGCCGTCCACATGCAACCACACGATACAGCTATTATAATCACACTTTGGGGAAATAAGGACAAATAGTGTTAATATAAAACACAAGAATATTTACAAATAAGTGGATATTTGTGTGAATCGTCGACTGCAAACATTCATGTCAGTAAAACATTACGTTGTGAACTTACACGTAAAATATGCATGCGTGATATTTGCAACTGTCATCAGAGAGGGTTAGTTCTAAACTTATGCTGCAGCGTTTCAGAATTTTATGACAGGAAAAATTACTGAAAATAATTGTATTTTTCACTTACACATACTTAGTCTCGTACAGTGCTTCCGTTTTTCTTGTAGAGTTTCGTTTGCTGTACGCAAACAGTTCAATAAAAGAAGCTACATATTTTTGCAGCCTTGCAATCAAATTCCACTGTTTTAATAATACATCACACTGACTGTTGTAACACCCGTAGGGGTGCCTCTCTGTTTGTGACTGACAAATTCCTTATTTGACATCGTGTCAAAAGAAGGGAGAAAGTCCTTCCAGCATCTGTCAAGTATTATTCGATGTCAGTTAGTTATCTTAACATAATATCTATTCAAAAAGTATAATCAAAAATCTGTAAAATCTTTTACCGATTATTTCGTAAAATACCCTTAGAGTGAGACTACTGCTGCAAACGATATCACTAATGTCTCAGTTACAAAAATTCTACTAATTTAAGATAATAATTTACTCAGGTTACTGAAGCTGCAAGAGTATGTAAAATTTTCGCTGCAGAAAATGATAAAATAAGAAGTCTGTACATTTATTTCTGCCGTCTGACGTTTATCGTGTATCCTACAGCAGAATACCTTGTAACTAGCAACACAAATAGTGTTCGCACCTGAGAGTACGATGTTAAAGCCGGTCGTAGAACTGTGATAAGGGAAGAAAGAATACTAAGACGAGACTACAAACTGCAACGACAAGGATATTCATTCGATGAAAATTGAGGTAGATACAGCTGATGTGGATACAGCTGAAAGAAAATGAATTTATATTTGTTAGAGGGCAAGGAAAAACACCTTATTTTCGAGTAGCTCGACAAAGTGATGCGACATGAGGTGTATAATGGTTGGTTTGATTTAAATATACAAATTCTTCAACTCTTGAATGATGTTTCCTAGGCTTTTGAATACAGACGCAGCCATGAGGAAAACTGATCAATTACCTTTGTAGCACTTACAAGTGTTTGAGAGTAAATTTAGCATTCTGTATTATTTTACCAAATTTTACCTTGGAGAAGTCATTTCCGGCAGCATGTTCTAAAGGTCAGTATATCACTGGACAGCATTTTCATATGTACGTCTGCGTAGTTTGTCACCAATCTGCGTCAGCGCTGTTTCGGCACTAACTAGAAAATGTATTAACACTGTACACTCATTGGTACGTGTGCAGACACTCCCTATCCAATACGATTCTGTCCACAATGCAGTGTTTGCTAACTTTTTACGATAGTGGCAGCTGTGTTAACCATATAATTTATTATGCTGATGATGTGTTGTGTACATGCGTTTCTCATTGTATGTCTAACATAAAACATGCCTGTAACATATCACGGACATTTAAGACATGATCATGGGAGCAGATGTACAGTGAAAAGGGAGAGACACGTGTTTGGAAAACGGAGGTTGATAGATTTTGCTATGATTGAATCCCCATGTCCGTTTCTTATTTTTTTTTTTAAAAAAAAGAAATACCTAAACAGTAACAGAATTAACACCGTCTCTTGCAAGAAAATTAATAACGTTTAATTTTTCAATCAGTGGTGTGAAAACACAAAAAATGTACCTGAGGTAAACTCTTACAATTTAACAACTTAAATGTTTTAAGAGGCATATTTATAAAATATCAAGAGAAAGTATAAAATAATATACCCGTTTTTATCTCTCGCAGGTATGAGAAACAGAATACTGCTTGTATCTGTTAAATTGGAACAATGATTATGTTTCAGACGTCTGCGCACGAAGCATTCAGATACGCCAACACGTTGCAGGATAACTTGGTTTAAACCTTTGTCAAAGGGACAATATGATCATTAAACAGACGTTAGTGTCAAACGGGTTCCACTAATATGTTTGTCGGCGAATGTGGTGCTGTACCTGTTTCCTGCTGCTATTACTCTACGTCGGATCAGCAATAAACCGTACAGCCGCAGCCACCCACGCCAACGGCTGGGGACGAGCTTTTCTATGATACCTCCTCACGTGTGTGTGTGTGTGTGTGAATGTGTGCGTGTGTGTGCGTGCGCGCGCGCGCGCGCGTGTGTGTGTGTGTGTGTGTGTGTGGAATGGTGTATGGGTGGGTGGTTGGGCGCGCGCGCGTGTTCTGGGTTATACACGTGAAGGCACTCCCCAGCACAGCGACGTCTACGCAAATGTTTGCCGTGGAAGGCGCCTGCAATGCTATTCCCTATATTATATTTACCGAGTCCGTTCCGGCAAGTTGTTTGTTCGCAATTCCGTTTGTATCATCACGCTACGGGCGCCGATGGTGGAGGGATGGGTTGGTTTTAGTTACTGACTGAGAACGAATAGTAATTAAATTTGAGCGCCGAACGTAATTTGTTCTCCGCTAGCAGAAATCTCACAAAGCTCTCCTCTTTTCTTCCAACTTAGCCCATGATTAGCTCTGGAGGAAATGAAAGGTCTCCACACGCACTAAAATCGCTTGAGCTATGTCCACCAATAACAAAACACTTTATAGAATATTTTCTTAGCTCAGGTACGAACAAGTACATGTCAAAGCAACGTTGAGTATATTCGGAAAAACTTGCTTTACAGGAATTTTACTGTATGTGATTTCACTTCTAAACCACTGCTAAATAAGTAAATTGTAACTTTTTGTGCTGCTGTCCAAGACAGTTATTGTTCCTCCTGCAAGGACGATCACCGCACTATACTCTGATAAAAAAATTCTCGGACGTCATAAAATGGTGTGAGATGTTGGAAATTCTTAGGGAAATTTGACTTTGCTACCAGCAGAGAAAGTGAGGATGAATTGCGAGACGCGCGTAAGCCAGTTATCATTATCCTGAGCACAGAATACGGAGTAAAGAACAAAAGAAAGCCGGCCGAAGTGGCCGTGCGGTTAAAGGCGCTGCAGTCGGGAACCGCAAGACCCCTACGGTCGCAGGTTCGAATCCTGCCTCGGGCATGGATGTTTGTGATGTCCTTAGGTTAGTTAGGTTTAACTAGTTCTAAGTTCGAGGGGGCTAATGACCTCAGCAGTTGAGTCCCATAGTGCTCAGAGCCATTTGAACCATTTTTTGAACAAAAGAAAAAGTAGACGAATATTTTGAGTGTTAGCACGAATGACATTAACGACAAGCTTAAAATCAGAACCGGGACCACGTAGTACTCGAAGTACTAGAATTCTGGTACCCTAGACGCAAAATAACGAATGACGAACGAAGCAAGAAGGATATTAGAAACAGAATAGCACACGAATTCCTCGCTAAAGGATGTTTTCTGGTCTCAAAAATAGGGCTTAACAAGGCTAAGGAAGAAATTCGTGAAACTAAAGGTCTGGAATACGTAATTTTATGGAAGAGGATATTAGGCATTTTGGAAATCTGGAAAAGAGGAGGAGGAAACCTTTGAAACGTGGCACATCAAACCAGTCACCGCTGAGAAAGAGATCAGAGCTGAAAGTGTTGACTTCGCCAGAGGACAGTGAAAAGTCTCTTGCCCTACATTGCCAAACCTACACGGACATCATGCCAAGCCTTGAGTGGTCGCTGAAGTCATATCCTACATTCCCCTGAGATAGAGATATTGCTGTTACAAACAGTATACAGGGTGAAGAATGACTGGCGCACTTGAAGGTCGGCATGCCATTCCTCGTCCAGATTCAAGACAAAAGTTCATGCAGCAAAATTAAATCGAGCGCATTTTGAAAACACATACGTGGGACGAGAAGGTGACAACACTGTCCCATCGTGCAGCAGGTGGGAATGTACAGAGGGATGTTTATCATCCCGAACTACCGTTCCAGTCGTCGTAGCTCACTAAATAGACTGCTGGGACATTAACCGACATCCAACACGGAGCTATGGTTCAAATTCTTGTCCGATTGTTTTCTATTTTGTAGATGTCTATTCCATTCTTCTCGTTACTTACCGGTAGGACATCATTTTGTTACGTGACCATTGCCTAACACATGACAGTAAGATCCGTTAATCTGCGTGCATGTGTCCGCTAACTGCGCAGTGCACAATCATAACTGGTTCTATGTCCGCCCCAGGTAGCTGGATGGTCAACGCGACTGAGTGTCAATCCTGAGGGCCAGGGTTCGATTCCTGGCTGGGTCGGAGATTTTCTCCGCTCAGGGACTGTGTGTTGTGTTGTCCTAATCATCGTAATTTCATCCCTATCGACGGGCAAGTCGCCGAAGTGGCGCCAAAGCGGAAGATTTGCACCCGGCGACAGGTCTACCCGACGGGAGGCCATAGTCACACATATTTACATTTTTTTACTGGTCCTATCAAGTTGATGTAGGGCAGCTCCGCGATGGAGTACACAAGCGATGAATACGGCGATATGCTTTGGTGCCTGGTATATCCAATAACCAAGCTGTTGCTGCTCGTGTGTTCGCTGCACGGGACACTCAATGACGCAATTCCGATAAGAATGTTTTTAGTCACCTGGTGCAGAATCTAGGGAAACTGTTAGTCTACGTCCTGAAGTGTTGGATAGAGGTCGTCCAAGGAGTAGACATACTCTACAGACAGAGGACTCGATTTTTGAGACCGTTCTTCTGTTCAAATGGTTCAAATGGCTCTGAGCACTATGCGACATAACTTCTGATGTCATCAGTCGCCTATAAATTAGAAATAATTGAACCTAACTAACCTAAGAACATCACACACATCCATGCCCGAGGCAGGATTCGAACCTGCGACCGTAGCGGTCACTCTGCTCTAGACTGCAACGCCTAGAACCGCACGGCCACTGCGGCCGGCCGTTCTTCTGTTTCCTCCTCGAAGTAACCCTGATATTGCAAGACAGTTAAAGACATTTCAAAGACTGGTTGTTTAAGTGTTGCACGATAAATGTAATTCCACGTTAAGTCAACACCAGGGGCCAGAAGATCACATTCAATGAGTACAGTTTCCTAAATGGCCTTGTCAACAAGTAGAAGATAACGAACGTTTTATAAATAGCGTGATAAGGACTGACGACTCAGCTTCACTCATGAAGGTATTTTCAACCTCTACAATAGCCACTATTGGTCTTAACCCAAGCCACGTGTCACCCGCGAACATGTCTTTCAGGCAATAACTGGCATAAACATGTGGGCTGGAACAGTGAGAGAATTCCAGAATGAGATTTTCACTCTGCAGCGGAGTGTGCGCTGATATGAAACTTCCTGGCAGATTAAAACTGTGTGCCCGACCGAGACTCGAACTCGGGACCTTTGCCTTTCGCGGGCAAGTGCTCTACCAACTGAGCTACCGAAGCACGACTCACGCCCGGTACCCGCAGCTTTACTTCTGCCAGTACCTCGTCTCCTACCTTCCAAACTTTACAGAAGCTCTCCTGCGAACCATTTCCAGGGAAATTTAAAGTAGTGGAAGCCCAAAGCTCTGATCCCCAGACCTTAATCCACGAGATTTTCTTTCTTCCTGTGCGGGTCTTAAAGGATAAAGTTTATAGTGCTAGAACCATGGAAGTAAACGATCTAATAGATGGCATGCATGGCACCTCGGTACGGTGGTTGAAGGTGTGTTGGCAAGGTATGATCCAGCGAGTGGCGAGGTGTTTGCACATGCAAGGTGGGAAGGTACGTACCGGCTTTGTGAAGATAAGCCCGGACGTAAAACCTATTGAACGGAATTATTGTGCTTAGCATAATGTGCAAACTAGTTTAGCCTAATTGTTAAAAGTCATGGTGAATACTTCAGCTGTCATCTATTTTTCACAATTCGCTATTAGCTTACGTCAACGACCGAAAATGGTAGCTAATTGTGCAAAATAAATGACAGCTGAATATTTCTCCATGAATTTTAACAATTAACTGGTGGCTGAATATTGACACCTACAAACATACATTAGTGTAGCCTACTTACTGTGTTTTTTGTACCTCATCTGATACAGACGAAGTGACTATAGCCACTATTATTTTGTGTTACCTTCATCTGTTTCATGTGTAAGAAGTTCATGTTATGTCTTAATGTTTAAATAAAGGTAAAAGTAACAGGTAGAAATCCACAGGATATCATATTGTGGAGATGTAAAAAGGTTACAATTTGATTCTTTAACTAAAGAAAAAAGAAACAGTTTGGTGCGAAAGCGATTCGAGCGTGAGCGAGTCTCCATATCCTTTTCATCATGACATTACCTTCTCTCACTGAGGTACTGGGGCAGCTCTGGCTCAGCTTACAGTTCGTGCTACCTGTTCTTGGTGATGCTGCGCGCAATTACAGCGTTGTCAGAGCCTCGTTTCCTAATTGCATTTCTCCTGGCGGGATTACGTTTTGCTAGATACACTTTTGTCTAGAATTGTGTTGAGGAAACAAGTCCCGACCGCCAAATGCGGCATTTCTTCTTCACCCTGTATTTTATGTCCGTGATGTTAGTCCTCTGTACCTTTGTGTTAGGCCTCTCCAGCTTCGCTACGTCTGTATTCACCAAACATTGTTTCGATGCGTAGAAGAGTATTTTTGGTCTAAATTCGAAGAAAATGAGATGTCAAAGAGATTTCACAAGTTTCATTTGCAATTTCCATTTGTTGAATAAGATCCTTCGTTCCATATTATTAATTAATTAAACTGTCGGCAACCATCTGAGAGATGTAGTTCTAGAAAACAGTATTTACTGACTTAAATGGCTGCATACTCACAATAAATAGAAAAATATTTCCGTTATCTACATTGACATTTGTAAGAATACAGCAAGAAATATATAACTAATAAGTTCTGCCATACGTTCTCCGCAAGGTCGGAGTGATTTTAAATTAAGCTGGATGTTGAACTACAAAACTTACATAACTAATCAAATGGCGTCTTATTTACTGAATCTCAAAACTGGTGAATCGTTTGAGTCGTTACGAGTCAACGACTAAACTTGTAGTGGCAACGTTTTAATAGCTGTCCTCGGTCGCATGGCTTCATTCGGCAGGAGCCATAGTATTAGAAGATGGGATCAGCTTTTACTGAGCCACATTTCGTGATGGTCACAAATTTGAGTTGATCGAGTTTTGGACTTGTTTATTATATGTCTCATTATGTGACACGAAATCTGCCTGCCATTACTCACTACGTATGAGAACCTGTAAAAGTTTCTGAGAGAACTGATTTAAAATTACTAAACCAACAGTTTCTTTCACCATTCCCTCCTCCTGTAATTTGAAATCAAACATCCCTATATTAATCACGGTGGAAGGGTATTTTAGATTAACAGTCATAGAAATTAATAAACGCTGTGAACCCTATGTGGACGTGCAGTTTCTTCGTTGAATAGCTTTCAAAGAAATATTATCTTGCTTTTCTCTACATCTGTCGGCGTCATGGAAGGCCAGGACGCCTGAAGACAATGGATTTTGTGTCACTTTCGAAATACCAAGCAACATACCATTCATTACCTTTATGAGCGTGTGTGGTGTCGTCTCGACAAGTGATGTTAAATGGCATTCGACTATTTATGTTCACAACAGAAGAGCTGCCAGAGGGTTTCGAGTTATTCTGTCTCTTACATTTTCGGGTGTTCGTGTTATTTGAAAAAGCAGGATGTTTGTATGCCACAGCTGAACGATTTTCTCCAGATAAAATCTGTCAAAACTTTAGTAGTAGGGCAACAACAACATCAGTGCGTTTGGTTAGTATTATTTGACTACATCAGGGACAAACCTACTGTTCTCCTTAGATTGAAAAGTCATTTACCTGATGTTCTCCTGTCATTGACAGGTCCTTAACCTAATGTTGCCCTCCTCTCCCCCTCACAGATGTAGAGAAAAGCAAGATAATATTTCTTTGAAAGCTATTCAACGAAGAAACTGCACGTCCACATAGAGTTCACCTCAAGAAACCTCCATCCCATCCCCAAGCCCTCACTGATGCAGGTCAACTTTCAGGTCTGAGTTAATCGACTGGCCCATCTCATTCTTATCATTTTGATTGACTTCTTAATTAAACTGATCAATTAGTTAACCCCCTCCTCCTCTGGTGAAAACCCCTCCCCTCACTGAAATTTGGTGGCTCTGTTGTGGAGAGAAAGGATCTGATGGCAGGAAATACCAGGGTACATAGTTTAATTATATTAAAAAAATCAGTTTGCAGTGGTGGATTTCACTTTCTCATCTTTCTCTGCTGTTTGGAAAGATGTAGATCTTGACAGAAGTAATTAAATCCACTGCTTTTGTTATCGTTCTGATGGCGCAAGGAATTCCCTCATGAAGCCCCTATCACATGTAATGACACTGGTAAAAATCTTTTGATCGTGAAACATGTGCCGTCCTCTGGATCGCGCAGACCGTCACCGAACACACTGCCCACATTCAGGGTGCACTGGCAGCCCTCACAAAGCAACGACACAGTTGTCAGCCGCCAAGCTACATGCATGTGTCCATTCGGATCCCACAAGTATTAAGTCGTGGCATCCCTTTCATACTTGACACCTGAGAAATTCCTGTCGAAACATGTGTTTACCTAGCCACTGTGGCTGATGCATAGCCTTTCTATCTGTGGGGTCCAGTGCGAACTGGCCACATATATATTTGATGATTGCACTTATATTTAAATATCATAATTTAATTTTATGTACAGTGATCAAACAGTATGTGACCGGTTTTCTAGGACGATTGTGCATGGTGTGCATGGTGTATGTGGTGGCTGTGGCCTGTGGTATAAACGATTCACGCTTCTGGCTTGCAGACAGAACCATCTGAATGGAAAGGCCGGTTGGGCTACAGGAATTCAACAGACCTAACTGTGTCGCCCTCTAGACGCCTGAATAGCGAACTAATACTCAGTATGTGTTGGACAGCTTTGATGATCGCATGTGTTCTCCATGGAAAATTTAGAAGATTCAATATGGACTTGTGTTTGCACTGGACCATTATTCTCTCCCATGTAAATTGTTTCGTTGACTGCTTTTGCATACTTCCTATCTTTGTTTGTTTGAGATATCATCGATTTTGGTGGATGTTGTGTGCATGTAATGGTTGAAAGATGGCTGGAAGACTTGTTTGCTGATGCTCTAGACGTGAGAAACATCTTAGTTAACTTCATAAATTTGTTTGATTTGGAATGTGTGTTATAACGAACATTAGTATTCACGAGTGGAAGTATAAATTTCCTCTGTTTTCTGGAGTTTTAATGTAAAGATCTTCTCAGGCATAATAAGTTTTTAGTTACTCAGTGGTTTATAGCATGCCTCGTTAAAGTTTCAGGTCTCTTGAGAAATAGTTTCCAGCCTATATCTTAGGAATTATGCTGTGCAAGTAATCGGTAGCATATGTGTTTGATATCAAGAAGTTTGGCGTAAATGGTATGATATTCTGTCGAACCATGTGAAAATACATATGTTCTTGTAATCCCAGCATCTGGAGACGGGTGCAGCAATCAAGCAAGCAAGCAGGTCGGGACCAAAAACAGAACGCCTTTGTTGCAAGTGGGACTGACACAGCTTTTGTACAACAGTTTGGTCATTTCTATTAGCTAGAATCTGAACGTTCGAAGCTGCTTTGTATAGGTTACTTCGATTCTTTATAGAATCAGTTGTTTACTGGCGTTGCTGGAACGGTGCATCCTGTGCACTGTTACTTGCGAGGAGGATGCATTCTCTCCTCGTGGAAAGTAGTCGATGAAATCCGATTCCAAATGCAACTCCCTCAATAACAATTTACGCATCGTAAAATTGACGGATTGGTCGTTCATAGCGCTCCCAAGTTTTTCTCTGTTCGTAATGTCTTTCTAATATTTTAAAGGACATCGTTTTCGCCGTTAACTGTAAAATTTAATTTCAGTTTCTTTCCTTGGGCCATTACGAAGATGTAGCGCAACCGATTTTGCTTCAGCACATATCTGACATTAAAATCCTCGAATGAGTCATCGTAAAAACAAACCCGTAGGACGAAACTGCAGTCGTTAAATAAATACTTTCTACAGTCAACGGCGAATATAATGTCCTATAAAAAATTGTATGGCACTCTGAACACCAACCCTGAGAAGTTAATCTAACATTCTTATTGTTGCCTTTTAATTCGAAATTATGACAAAATTGTAAATGATATAGATAAAAATTGTACATGGTATTTCATGTGTGACACAAACGCTGTTAACTGGGTTGCTCGGGAACCAGCAGCAAGAAAGGAGATTTTCTTCCCCTCATGAGCTCTAGCCCATTCCTAGAGCTTTCATAGATGGCATACCGGCTTCAGCCGAACTAGCCGTATTACGTGCTGACAGGGAAAGATACTGTAGAGATTCTATCCACTCTTTACTTCGTCGGACTAGTGAGCTGGTAAAGTCTGTGCATACAGCTTATAGCGTCAAAATGCAATATAAGTAGTCGCACTTGTGATTCTACAGACACCCTCACTAAAAGAACCACTGAACATTTTGTTTCACTTAATATCTCATAAATTGGCAACACAGGGACACAGGTTTATGCTATGATGAATAAAGTTGTTATATCTCGTCAATATGATCTCGCAATGCCACAACACCCGAGAACAAGTGAATAAAATGTCGAGTAGCCTCCGTCTCGAATCCGTCGTGCTAATTCACCTTATAGGACCAGAAAATAATTTTCTGCTTTGTACGCCTCTTCTAGGAGAAGAAATGGTTTTTTGAGTAAAAAAGCTGACTGAAACAAGGTACGAGAATATTTAGTTTAAGTACTTTCACATAGGCGATACGCTAAGCCTCACGTTTGCTCTCTTCTGTTATCTCATAACGCTGCTAATTCAGGTAATTAAATTTACGAAAGGTTCAAATCTGAAACAAGGAAACGAGTTTTACGCTAAATTTACAATTACTATTGTACTTTAAAATTTATAAAATTTGTACAAAATGAAACTGATTAATATACACACACTGCCTGCTCTCAGCATATTCTTACGACGATCGATTCCTGAATAGAAGTTAGAAAACAGCATGAAAAGTTATTAAGAGTTTAATTCAGTTGACAATCAGAGCAAGACCCGCCAGATATGGAGCGTAGCTGTCAGTGCCGGTCTGCTACTCATTTGACAAGAAGGAAGACCTGCACAACAACACTGCTCCAATGTAACACGTTAAGTCCCAAAGAAATAGTACACATTACTCTGTGTTACTGACGAGAGGAGCGGTACAGGGTTGTTGTTCTCACGTCTTCATTACGAACACATTATTGCACTCAAGCGATAACTCTCACTCTCCCTTTCAGTTCATCCCATTAGCACTTGATGCGAATGTCACGCCTTCTGTCCACAGCAGTGCCAAAACAGAATACATCGGACACAGTCACATCATCATATACAACTTCTAGTAACCACTTCATGGCTAGGATTGTGTCCGATCGCAACCGCAACAACAAACACACTTCATTTGCCGATTTCTCGTTTCGAAATGAGTCTGCCAAAGTAAGGCGACCACGCCGACACTGTTTATGGTTGAGCCGAACTCGATCGAAATGCCACGGACAACGACTTTGGACACTATTTTCAATCCATGCACGAACACAAACCAAAATCCTACAAAGTAACAGTAGATCATCAGCTGATCATTCCAGATCCTGTCGGTCGACGACATTACTGGAGGTGCCTGTTTCAGTTAGAGAGAACGGTCCACGAACACACACCGCCAATGCTTCAATGGCAGTATTTCTATGAGCTTTGTCCTAAGATAGCCTGTGCTCACTAGCTGAGGGAAGATTAACAAAAGCAGAATTGTAGGAAATATAAAACTTATTAATTAGTACCACAGATACAAAAATCAGTGCATTGGGAATAAATGTGAAAAAAATATGCTTAACCTATGGAGTATCTAATTTATCGGACGTAAGTGTTGACAAATGATTAGAGCAGTTAAAAAATTAACCAAGAGTGGATACTAGCCAAATCATCATTGGTGGGGGAGAAAGGAATAAATTTTAAAGTAATCAAGATTGATTAGGGTTTGGCGCCCCATCATTGACGGTATCTGTAAAGACGGGGAAAAGAAATGGATGTAGAAAGAACAGACGCTATAAATAGGAAGCCCAAAGACGATTTCGACACAGTAAAACGTGAAAGTGTTAACGTTCATTTTACGATGTTACGAACTAGGAGCCGCGTGGGATTAGCTGAGCGGTCTAGGGCGCTGCAGTCATAGACTGTGCGGCTGGTCCCGGGGGAGGTTCGAGTCCTCCCTCGGGCATGTGTGTGTGTGTTTGTCCTTAGGATATTTAGGTTAAGTAGTGTGTAAGCTTAGGGACTGATGACCTTAGCAGTTAAGTCTCGTAAGATTTCACACATATTTGAACATTTGAACGAAATAGGAAAAAATAATTGTGGCGCGAAGGGAAAATTGCATTTGAATAAAGGACCATGGGCCAATCTTGTCGCACTACAGCTGAGGTGCCGCCTCCGCTGTATTGTAGGCGCCAATACGGTGTGTTATTTGATTTTGCATACATAACTTCCTGAAACAGATTCATAAAACTGAAAGGAGCATCAATTTATTAATAAGAAGTATTTTTTATGAACTTGTCTGTCAAGTTCCATAGAGTGAACTGCGAACATGAGCCGAGCCGAAACACGCGTAAAGGGAACAATATTTGTTTGTATTACAAATCATTCCTTTAAATAATAAATTATACGGTATTCTGAGTAATGTAGCATATAAATTAGATATTTTTCTCATCCAATAAAATATTACAAAACCGCAACATTAGCCGCTATTTTTCAATGAAATGTAACACACTGTAGACAAATAGGCTTTTTGGACGTGTTACAGGTATGAGTCGTCTTTCTCTTCGGTTTTGAGAGACAGGCTTTCTTCAACGGCTGGTGCTTGTTCTTCTTGTGCGTCGGGTCCAAGAACTCGGGTGACTGTCACTCTTAGTTCCCATGGCAACAAGCTGTATATAAATGGTCTTTGCATCTGATGCAAGTCTAAAATAGCAGCTAACATTTTAGAAAAATTCATTTTTTGGTCACTTGGTACATTGAGTGTTCTGCAGCACTTACCCCACTCAAATGTAAAATTCTACAGAAAATTGCCATTGGCGATCGTTCTTCGGCTTGTCGAGTAAATTGAGCATTTCCTGTCCATCTCATCTACGGACCCCTTCGTGAAATAATAATAGCCAATAATTTCGGGCATCATTGCACGTCTGCCTGTTTCATCAGAATGGTGCATTGATGAAACTGGGACTATCGACTTATTGGTAGGATGGTTGGAACATAACGTACTTGTACCTGTGGAACCAAATAATGCAGATACTACTCCATGGCTTTTGTTCGGAAGTAATTACTTAGGTAGTCCTTTTTTATGTTTTTTTCACCGTTCCAACATACTTAAGCTCCTTTCTATTATATAATAAACCAACTCAGTACATCTAAACAAACTGCGTAAACGAGTTATGATTAAAGCTGTAAATTGGTTTACATAAGCGGACCGCAGATGGAGTTGGTACCAAAAACTTGTTTTCTTCGTTGATAAATTTTTGCCATCGGAACCTTTTCCACAGTAAGCGTACCCATTGCAGAGATAACTGGTTTTAGTTCAAAATGGTTCAAATGGCTCTGAGCACTAAGGGACTTAACTTCTGATGTCACCAATCCCCTAGGACTTAGAACTACTTAAACCTAAGGACATCACACACATCCATGCCCGAGGCAGGATTCGAACGTGCGACCGTAGCGGTCGCACGGTTCCAGACTGTAGCGCCTAGAACCGCTCGGTCACCCCGGCCGGAAACTGGTTTTAGTGTCGCGCGTATGATTTTGTTGCCGTCCTTGGCAAGTTTTTATGGAAAATAGAGAACAAAATAAGAACGGCCTCGGAAAGTCACCAAAATTTCATCTACTGCAGAGTAACACTTTCTCCTACATTGTACAGGTTTTTTGAATCACTCAGGAATCTTTTACTTCTGTCTGCCGCATTGTCGAGTCGTAAGCAGCGTTGTAGTGCAAGAAATTTATTTTTGCTCATACTGCAACGGAAAATATCACTGCCAGAACTATCCGTTGCGAAAATATAGTCAACGTTTTCATGATTTAATTTGATCAATGCCGAAT
The DNA here is from genome assembly GCF_021461395.2 of Schistocerca americana. NCBI lineage: Eukaryota > Metazoa > Arthropoda > Insecta > Orthoptera > Acrididae > Schistocerca > Schistocerca americana. The sequence continues at coordinate 395,997,146 of NC_060123.1, read as the reverse complement.
AGAAAAATATACCAAAAAACGCGCTCAGGTGTGCTAATTTTAATTCAGTGAGTTAAGACCGATTTTCATTTAAGAATTTATTCTTATAAGCAACTAGCTCTTTCTTCGTCCATTTAAGAAAATCATTCATCATTTCATTATCCATTAGCATACTCCAAATGAGAAGAGGATCTTGCTTTTCATTTTTGGGCAACTTTGAAGAGAATAATTTTTGATAATACTAGGCGAACGAATTCTAACTGCTTTATTCGGCACCTAATTCGACCACTTATACCTGTTCCTACCATTAAAACTCCTTGAGGTTCACTGCACGGGATACATATCTACCCCTTCATCAGATGATGAAGCTTCTGAAACATCCATTTAGAAAAGTCTGTTGTAATGAATTTCTTAGTTTTCAGAATCCTTGGGGGTCGCTTCTACAATATTAAAACTTGAATCGTGTTTTTCGTCCAACGATCGCTGCACAACCGCTTCAGAATTTTAACCAGTAACACGTGCCTGTATTTTTGACTAGCTACATCAATAAGTAATTACACTGACTCTGAGGTGGAGTTTGAGAGACTTTAGTCAACATTTAGTTAGTTGTAACTCACCTACCAAGCTGGAAAGCTTGATTCGTCTCGCTATTCTCGGAAGCTACTGAACGCTGGCAGGAAAGTGAGCATGGAAAAGTGCTGTAATCAAGTTTTGAGCATGCGCGCTGCCTTACAGACTGCACCTCAGCACTTAAAGTTTACGGCGCTACGCGGAAATGCATAGAACTTTGCCAACTGACACAGAAAACAAAGAAGCTATTGTCTGTCGAGCAATTGTTAGGTATTATCTCGCTGCTAGGTGAAGGTCCATGCTGGCTTGGCAAGAGATAAAAAATTATTATCCAAATCAAGTGGCTACGAGGCAGCTGTGGTTGTCGGATACAGTAACCCTTAAGTATTGAGGAACCGTGGTTGAAGGGGAGCGTCTTTTGCTAGTAATCAAAAGATCCTGAGTCATGGATTCGACCCCATGCACTGCTTGCAATTTGAATATGTATTATTAGCAAAGGTGGCCGAAGATTTCCAGTACAGGGGGTCACCCTCATTCTTCCACCAGCTGTGTAAAAGGAGACCGAAGAACAGACAGAGTTTCAGAAGAAGCTTTTGCCCCTAAAACGCGGAGTAAAGACCAATGATCTATTGAATGAGGCTACAAAAGACAATGAAGATCATCGTATTAACTATATACCGCGTATTCACATGCTACGTTGCCTGTAAATAGGATTTGTTGCCTGTGAATCAAAATAAGTCATTATGTTCTCTTTATTGGTAAATGTTTAGGGTTATTGCCACATCCGGATCTCCTGGAGGGTACTGTGTACAGGGGGATGGCCAGCCATGAGAAAATGAATCACCAACGAAAGAGTAACATTCTGCATGCTCGAGTGTGGTATGTGAAAAGTCTGATCGTGATAGGAAAGCTAGAAAGTTTGCAAAGGGAAATGTAATCAATCTGCACATTGCAGCGGCAGGGGAGGGGGGGGGGGGGGCAGTAAAGTGAAATGGAAAGAAGAAAAGAAGATAAGGATTTCTGATAGGACGAATATAAGGTAATATCAACAACAACAGGAAATGGTTTATCGAGAAACCAATGCCGACGACAATAATTCAAGTGTACATACCGACGTAAGAAGGAGAGGACAACGAGATAGTGTGATAGCAATGAACGGCCAACAAGATACATGATAATCTAATAATCATGGGGGATTGAAGCGAGCACTGAACGGCCAACAAGATACGTGATAATCTAATAATCATGGGGGATTGAAACGTTTCAGTAGTGGAATGAACTAAAGACGGTGTTTCGGGAGAATATGAGCTCGGTAGTAGAATGAGAGAGGGGAAACATTGATCGAATTTTGAAATAAATTGAAATAAGTAATAGCAAATACACTTCAAAAATACAAGAACTGGAGGGCCGGAGACTTAAGAAAATTCCATGTGAATTTGTCATGGTGAGACAGAGATTCCGATATCAGGTGTTACACTGTAAGGCAAACCCGACAGCAGATACAGACTTGGGTTACAATTTAGATGAAAAGTGGATTGAAGTTTAGGGCAGCCTTAAAGAAGAAAAGAGGTGGAAATGACGTAGTTATTTAGGTACTGAGTAAGTTCACTCAGACTGTACATAATGCGATAGTAAAGACTATAATAGGTAGTCAGGTCGCCGAGGACCTGACACTCCTAAAACCAAAAAAAAGGTCCAAATGGTTGTAAGCACTGTGGGACTTAACATCTGAGGTCATCAGTCCGATAGACTTAGAACTACTTAAACCTAACTAACCTAAGAACATCACACTCATGCATGCCCGAGGCAGGATTCGAACCTGCGACTGTAGCAGCAGCGCGGTTCCGGACCGAAGCGCCTAGAACCGCTCGGCCACAGCGGCCGGCTCCTAAATTGATAATGAGAGAATTTTGACAGGTAAACATAGGTATAAGAAAGGCAACGGTTAATAATACTTGCTAACAGAAGTATCGCTACGTTGAAAGTAGGAAATACAAAACTATCCATGCAAAGGCAGACATGAAGTAATATTAGTTACCTGGAAAAGAAATAATTATGACGTGCAAGGGAGCGAAAAAAAATGCTCCAGGAGAACTGTGAAGAAATTGAAAAAGAAATGTTCATAGAATGGACAGATCCAGAATACAGAAAAGTAAAAGCAAGATTGTGAACATTAAGAGTGGGAACTTTACTGTTAAACGGAGAGGAGAGGACAGATAGATGGATAAAGTGCACTTAGGGCCTCTATGGGGTGAAAGATTATCCGGTAAAGTGAAAGAAGGAAAAATCCGATTTGAAGGAAGATGGATAATACCCGCTCGGAATTTGTAAAATCACTGACGGCACTCGAAAGACCAAATTGGTGTGTAGAATCTGTAAGGTAGCAGACATACCATCAATCTTTCGGGAAAGTGTAGCCACCAATCTCAAAGATAGCAATCCCAGACAAGTGCAAGTGCTATCGCAAAATCAGCCTAACAGCTTGTGCATCACAGTTGCTGACAAAACAGTTATACAAAAGAACTGAAAAGAGAACTGTGGATCTGTGAGATGGGGATCATTTTCTGTTTCGGAATGTTAAAGGCATCTGAGAGAAAGTTCTGGTGCTGCACGCATTAGAGAAAACAAGACATAAGTGTAATCAAGACAGTTGCATAGGTTTCGCCGACCTAGAGAAGGCGTTCGACATTGTAAAAAGGTGCAAGATGTCAGAAATTGTGAGTAAAATATAATATGTACAAGAGACATGAGTGGAATTAAAATTCAGGATGAAAGTATATCATGATAAGACTTGCTGATGACATTGCTATTTTCAGTGAAAGTAAAGAAGAGTTACATGACATGTTGAATGAAATGGACAGACTAACGAGTAAAGGATGTGGATTGAAGATAACATGAAGAAATACTAAGGTAAGGAAGTGCAGCAGAACTTATCAATATTCATCTACACCTACATGATTAAAAAGCAATTTGCTGTTTGGAAGACTGTTTCTTGACCGTTGCACTGTCATTCAGTTTCCAAAACGTAAAGAACACTTCCGAGGACTTCACTTTGATACTGACGAAGCGTGTAGGCAAAAGTGAGGTTGTGGCTCAAGTATTCAACAGTGACGATGCTCTCTCGTTGAGAAGTAATTATGTACGTATGAAAAACAAAGATGTAGAATGTTAATAATGTTTGTTTTATGAAAAACCTTTAAGAGTTTTCACTTATTAAATTCTGAGCCATTAGTTGTCTGAACGCCGTCGTACATTCACTCTAACACAGGAAAAACAATGCACCTCGAAGGAATTATCCGAATAGGATGGACATCTGAAGATGTGAAAAAGCAATGAGTACAATTTAAAAAAAACTGAATTATTTATTCAAGAGAATGAGTTTCACAAATTGAGCAAGTAGATAACGCGTTGATCCATCTCTAGCCCTTATGCACCAACAGCTGAACGGGCTTCTCCAGACACCTTTCCGGCCGGGAATCTCTTCGATTGGAATGGAACTGTCTTCAGTGATAACACTCGCTTGGAACTGGCTCCCGACGACCAACGAAGATGTGCTGGAGACTCTGCGCATAGCGGTGGGTTACGAACCGGACTGTCGCTCGCCATACAGGCCGACAAACATGAGTGGTGCTCTGGGGTGCCATTTTATTTCATAGGAGGACTCCTTTGGTTGTCATCATCGGCACCATTACGGCACACTAGTACCTTGACGACATTGTAGATACTGTTTCGTTACACTACATGGCAAACGTTACAGGATTTACATTCAGGCAAGATAAGGCCCTCTCGTAATGTGCGAGAGTTTCTACTGTTTGTATTCGTGCCTGACAAGACGGAATGTCTCCCAATTTAGAACATTTGGAGCAGTATGGGTAGGGCCCTCGTACTTTCTCAGGATTGTATAGATGTAAGACAGCAGCTGGAAAGAATCTGGCATTATATCCCTCAGAAAGACATTCAGCAACTGTATCAACCAATACCAAGGCAACTGATTTCATTTGGGCAGGTGTTGGAACAACATGGTACTGACTATCTCAGTTTGTGAAACTTTCTCTCTTTAACAAACAACCCAGTTTTTCTGAAATTTTCATCGTTTGTTTGTCTTTATATTTATGAAATATCTACCCATTTCCGTCCCTTTCGGGTAATTCCTTTCCGGTGTGCCATCCTTTTGTCTCAGAGCGTTTAAGAGATGTAAATAACTACCAGAACAATTATTTAATCCTCAGCAGCTCCCCACCCCCACCCTGTCCCCATTCTGGTCAGTCCCACCTTATTCAGTCTGAAGTGGGATGACCAGGTGCAGCAGTGGCACAGCCTAATATTTGTATCAATGGGCTTCGAAGAATTAAGCTCCACACTGATTCAACCTTCCCTGGCCTTCTTTCAGCAATACGGGATGTCTTCCACATGAGCCCCGGCTTTCTATCTTTCTGCAAGAGGACGATATCCCATTCAGTATTTAATAGGTTTCTTGTTAGGTCGCTGGACTGCATGAAAGGGCAATAATACTGTATCAACAGTCATTATAGAGATATTTTTTTATTAGGCAACCAGCTTCGACGTTCCGAAAATGTCAGCTTCAGGCTGACAAGGCACCAATACTCGTATTTGGTTCCATAGATATCCGAACTTCATGAGCATTTGTGAAGAGCAAACATCCTCACGAAGTTCGGATATCTACAACATCTGTTGTGTCTACAACGTTGTTTCATAAGCGTGGGATACCGAATGGCACGTATACATACGTCAAAAGCGTCGCGTGCACAAGGTATAACAGGGAAGTGCATTTTGTTAAGATGTCATTTGTAATGATGCGATTCATGTGAAAGAATTGCGATTTGATTACGGCCCATCGGTAATTAACTGATATCGAGCGCGGAATGGTAATTGGAGCTACATACACATTTATTTCATTTCTGAAATCGTTAGGAAATTCAATATTCCGTGGTCCACAGTATCAAGAGTGTGGCGAGAATACCAAACGTCGGGTATTACCTCACACCACATAATCTCAGTGGCCCAAGGCCTTCACATAAAGACTGAGAGCAGCGGTGTCAGCGCAGAGTTGTTAGTGTTAGCAGACAAGCAACATTCTGAGAAATAACACCAGAAATCTATGTGTGACGTACGACGAACGTGCACTTTAGGAGAGTACAGTGAAATTTTGCGTTAATGGGGTATGGCAGCAGATGACCGACGTAAGTGCCTTTGCTAACAACACTATATTTCCTGCAGCGCCTCTCCTGGGCCTTTGATCTTGTTCCCTGGACCCTAGGTGACTGGAAAATTGTTCCCTAGTCGGGTGGGTCCCGATTTCAATTGATAAGAGCTGTTGGTTTCAAGATGCTGGTGGCTTCATAAAGGTGTGGGCTGCGTTTCCATGAAGTAGTCTGGATCCTCTGTCCAACGGAACCGGTCATTCACTGGAAATGTTTATTTTTCGCTACTTGGAGGCCATCTGCAGCCATTCGTCAACTTCATGTTCTCAAATAACTGTGTATCATGTTGTGCCGTATCATCGGGCCACTGTTGTACGTAATTGGTATAAAGAACATTCTGGACAATTCGAGTGAATGATTTGACTACCCAGACCGCCCGACATGAATGTAATGAAACATTTATAAAATATAATCCATAGATCAGTTCGTGCACAAAATCTTGCAACAGTAATGCTTTCGCGAACATGGACGGCTATAGAGGTAGAACGATAGACTATATATCTCTGTAGGGGACATCCAACGACTTGTTGAATTCATAATACTTCTAGATGCAGCACTACGCTGAGCGAAAGGAGGTCTGACACGGTGATAGGAGGTATTCCATTACTTTTGTCATCTAAGTGTAACGATATCCCGTGACAAAGTGCCAGAACATTTTCGAAGTTTTTGATAATCGTGTATTGACGAGAGATATTGGGTTTTTTTGGTCATCAGTCTTGTGAATGGTTTGATGCGGCCCGCCACGGATTTCTCTCCTGTGCTAACCTCTTCATTTCAGAGTAGCACTTGCAAAATACGTCGTCACTTATTTACTGGATGTATTCCAATCTCTGTCTTCCTGTATAGCTTTTGTCCTCTACAGCTCCCTGTAGTACTGTGGAAGTCATTCCCTCATGTCTTAACAGATGTCCTGTCATCCTGTCCCTTCTCTTTATCATTGTTTTCCACATCTTGCTTTCCTCTCCGATTCTGGGCAGAACCTCCTCATTCTTTACCTTACCAGACCACCTAATTTTAAACATTTGTCTGTAACACTACATCTCCAATGCTTCGATTCTCTTCGGATCCGGTTTTCCCACAGTCCATGTTACATCACCATACAATTCTGTACTCCAAACGTACATTCTCACAAATTTCTTCCTCAAATTAAGGACAATAAAGCCAATATTTTATATTAGTAGACTTTTCTTGGCCAGGAATGCCCTTTTTGCCATTGCTAGTCTGCTTTGGATGTCCTTCTTGCTGCGTCATTGGTTATTTTACTGCCTAGGTAGTAGCATTCCTTAACTTCATCTACTTCGTTACGATTAACGCCGATATTAAGTTTTTCGCATTTCTACTACTACTCATTACATTCGTATTTCTTCCATTTACCATCAGTCCATACTCTTTACTCATTAGACTGTTCATTTCGTTCAGCAGATTATGTTAATCTTCTTCACTTTCACTCAGGATACCAATGTCATCAGCGAAATTTATCATTGCTATCCTTTCACCTTGAATTTTAATTCCACACCTGATTCTTTTTTTTTATTTCCATCGTTGCTTCATCGATGTACAGATTGAACAGTAGGGGCAAATAGCTACATCCTTGTCTTACACCCTTTTTAATATGAGCACTTCGTTCTTGGTCGTCTACTCTTATTATTCCCTCTTGGCTGTTGTACGTATTGTATATGACGCGTCTCTCCCTATAGCTTACCCACACTGTCTTCAGAATTTTGATCATTTTGCACCATTTTACACTGTCGAACGCTTTTTCCAGATCAAGAAATCCTATGAACGTGTCTTGATTTTTCTTTAGTATTGCTTCCATTATTAACCACAGCGTCATTATTGCCTCTCTCGTGCCTTTTGCCTTTACGACAAGCTGATCGTCATCTAGCGCATCCTCAATTTTCTTTCCCATTCATCTGTATATTATTCTTGTAAGCGAATTGGATGCATGATCTGTTAAGCTGATTGTGCGATAATTCTCGCACTTGTCAGTTCTTGCCATCTTCGGAATTGTGTGGATGATATTTTCCCGAAAGTCAGATGGTATGTCACCAGACTCATACATTCTACACACCAACGTGAACAGTCGTTTTGTTGCCACTACCCCCAACAATTTTAGAAATTCTTATGGAATGTTATCTATCCCTTCTGCCTTATTTGATCTTAAGTTCTCCAAAGCCCTTTTAAATTCTGATGCCAGTACTGGATCCCCTAACTCTTCTAAACCGTCTACTGTTTCTTCCCTCTCATAGAGGCTTTCAGTGTATTCTTTCCACCTATCCGCTCTCTCCTCTGCATTTAACAATGGAATTCCCGTTGCACTCTCAATGTTATCACCGCTGCTTTTAATGTCACCGGAGGTTGTTTTGACTCTCCTGTATGCTGAGTCTGTACTTCCGACAATCAATCCTTTTTCGATGCCTTGACACTTCCTGCAGCCATTTTGTCTTAGCTTCCCTGCACTTCCTATTTATTTAATTCCTCTGCAACTTCTTTTTCTCTATTCCTAAGTTCCCCAGAACATTTATGTACTTCCGCCTTATTTCTTATGTTACCCACTGTATATTCGCAGTTACCTTCTTTGTACCTAAGTTTTCCTACCCAACTTATGTGATGGCCCTTTTTAGACATGTCCATTCCTCTTCAACTGTACTGCCTACTGATCTGTTCCTTATTGCTGCGTCTATAGCATTAGAGAACTTCAAGCGTATTTCGTCATTCCTTAGTACTTCGTATCCCACTTCTTTGAGTATTGATTCTTCTTGACTAATATCATAAACTACAGCCTGCTCTTCATCACTACTACAGTCCAGTATCTGACTGCGGAATCTCTGTCTGACTATAATGCAATCTAACTGAATTCTTCCCGTATCACTCGGCCTTTTCCAAGTATACTTCCTCCTCTTGTGACTCTTGAATAGAGTATTCGTTATTACTATCTGAAAATTGTTACAGAACTCAATTAGCCTTTCACCTCTCTCTTTCCTTGTCCGAAGACAAAATTCTCTTGTAACCTTTTCTTGTACTCCTTCCCCTACAACTGCATTCCAGTCTCCCATTACTAATAGATTTTCATCCACCTTTATATACTGTATTACCCTTTCAGTACCCTCATACACTTTCTGTAACCCTTTATCTTCAGCTTGCGACTTCAGCATGTATACCTGAACTATCGTTGTCGATGTTGGTTTGCTGTCTATTCTGATTAATATCAGCCCATTATTTACCAAGTAGGGTGTGGGAAACTGCCTAAAACCATATCCAGGCTGGCCGTCGTTAAAGCCTGAACGCCGAAAGAGGCGTGATAACGCACGCCGTTGTTTGCGCGGTCTTTTCCATAATGTTTGAAGTTGCGATCAAATGCTCCCAAGTGTCATGCGCATAAGCCAGGTGTCTAAGTCACATGTCCTCGAAGCTATACCAGGGAAGACATTCTTCTGGGCGTCCAACCGAAAAATGCTGCCCAGCAGCGGTAAAAGCTTTCGCACCTCCCTATGAAATACCTGCCCTTTTCAGTTGCAAAGACGTACCGCTCTAGCAGACAGAATCAGATATAGGCTGATCGCGTATGAGCAGACACTCATGCGTTGTGGACGAATCAGAAAAGCGCCCAAGTTATAGAGCCTTTCGTTCTCAAAAAGGGAATGACATAAGTAAAACAAAGTAACCGCGGTTTCCATACAAAAGAGTCACTCAGCAACTGCGTGGAAACAATTTGATATTTAAAAGAATTGTATAAGATCTAACCCTGCTTGTATGAAGTTTTGTAAAATACTATCCGCTCGTTTGACGAGCGGTGAGTTAATGTGGGACAGGTATAAAAAAAAACAAAAAAATGAAAGGAGAGACATGATTAAGGAACACACTTGTATTTAGGATTAGAATCATTTGCAACATAATTACAGAGTGCTTTATATAGGGCGTAGTCTTTAATTTTTATTGTTTCCAAGACTCACACCAAAAGCTTGACTATGCTTAATCTATACTTTATTATTAAATAATCTTCCATATTACTCTCATAATTAATTTAATTAGTCTTAAAGTATTTGAACTAGATAGGTTTAATGAAACATTTCGATAAAATGTCGACAGTAGATCCGTTACGTGTACATCTCTCTAATAGCGAAATGTTATAAACATTTTTCCATTCAACAATTCATCGTGCAGTTTCTGTACTTTGTCACCTGACAAGCGTAACGACGAAATGAATATAATAAAAGCAACTGCAGTTAACAACGGCTGTGATAGCTCTTTAGTTGGCAAAATCTTCAAACTTAAAACTGACGCTAAATTGGCCACTTTAGGCATCACTGTTCTTTCAGATAGTAAATGCTTTTCGATTCAATTTTTGGACCCTATTTCTTATAAAATTTAGTCTTGTATATAAAAAATATTGAAGCAATATTTTTCTTTTCACCTAACAATATCTTGCAAAAGATATCTTATTCACTATCTCAAGTCCGCAGTTGCTCCTATATACAATTCATGAGCGTATAAAATCACTTTTGATACGTGTCGCTAGACGCCACAATCCGGAAAATCTTTTAGTGTCAGATAAAAGGAACGTTTATTGGGAAAAAGAGGCACTAATGTACATAATTCCACTTTCGCTGACCGACAGTTAATTTTCGGACACAAACCGAAAAGCATTGAAGAAATTCCCATTTTACTCAGAGAAAAGAAAGGTCTTAGGCTCGACGCACTCGAAGTGCTGGAGATTTTCAAGCATATTTCTAAAAACTATGGCTACTGCACATATGTTTGTATAAATTGTCTATGTTATACTGTCCTTTACGTAATAGTAATTTCTGTAAAGTCTAATAGATGACACTTAGTTCTACTTCATCTCTCTTCGTTTGTATTTTGTTTTAATAATTAACTGTCGTTTTTTCAGTTATTTCTTTTATAGTATTTCAAATTGTCCCATTTCACTGCCCACGCGCCCTATAGGAGGCCCAACTTGTATTGTTTTACAGACAGCTATGTAAGCCACTGGGCCGATCAATCTGAAGTTGTTCCTAGCTGGGCATACGTGCCAAAGGTTGTAACGTGTTTTATTTTATCTTTTGACTAGAACATATCTTCTATAAACTCTGACCATTGTCTTCTCTCAGTATAATTTTACATGAATCTCATTTGTACACCATGACAGTTGTCATGTTGGTTAATTTTCTTCTGTCATACTTAATGTTCTATGTATACAGGAAAGTCAAAACAACCTTCGGTGAGCATATGGGATTGGTTCCCAAGTATGTGAGTGGCTCGAAGACTTCTTAAGTAATAGAACCCAGTACATTGTCCTCGATGGTGAGTGTTCATCGGAGGTGAGGTTATCATCTGGAGTGCCCCAGGGAAGTGTGGCAGGTCCGCTGTTGTTTTCTATCTACATAAATGATCTTTTGGATAGGGTGGATAGCAATGTGCGGCTGTTTGCTGATGATGCTGTGGTGTACGGGAAGGTGTCGTCGTTGAGAGACTGTAGTAGGATACAAGTTGACTTGGACAGGATTTGTGATTGGTGTAAACAATGGCAGCTAAGTCTAAATATAGGTAAATGTAAATTAATGAAGAAGAATAGGAAAAAGAATTGTCGATTAAATATTTGGGGGTAACATTGCAGAGCGATATGAAATGGGACAAGCATGTAATGGCAGTTGTGAGGAAGGTGGATAGTCTTCTTTGGTTCATTGGTAGAGTTTTGGGAAGATGTGGTTCATCTGTAGAGGAGACCGCTTATAAAACATTAATACGACCTATTCTTCAGTACTGCTCGAGCGTTTGGGATCCCTATCAGGTCGGATTGAGGGAGGACATAGAAGCAATTTAGAGGCGGGATGCTAGATTTGTTACTGGTAGGTTTGATCATCACGCGAGTGTTACGGAAATGCTTCAAACTCGGGTGAGAGTCTCTAGAGGAAAGGAGGCGTTCTTTTCGTGAATCGCTACTGAGGAAATTTAGAAAACCAGCATTTGAGGCTGACTGCAGTACAATTTTACTGCCGCCAACTTGCATTTCGCGGAAAGACCACAAAGATAAGATAAGATAAGAGAGATAGGGCTCGTACAGAGGCATATGGGGAGTCATTTTTCCCTCGTTCTGTATGGGAGTGGAACGGGGAGAGAAGATGCTAGTTGTGGTATGAGGTACCCTCCGCCACGCACCGTATGGTGGATTGCGGAGTATGTATGTAGATGTAGATGTAGATAAGGATTCTCAAAATTTCATTCTGGTGAAGATATTCTTACAGATATCGAAACTTAGGTCGGTGTACCAAACAGTTATTTGCAATTGTTTGGCTGTGTGTGTTCTGTGTTAAAAGCTTATATACGGTTGATGAGAAACAGACATGTACAAAACTGCAATATTTGTTACTTTATGTAACCTCAAATCTCGGTTACTTACTGAATAACTAAAAAATTGGACCCCGAAGACCATGCGATGTCGACTGGTCGCCGATTAATCAAATGGTTCAAATGGCTCTGAGCACTATGGGACTTAACTTCTCAGGTCATCAGTCCCCTAGAACTTAGAAGTACTTAAACCTAACTAACCTAAGGACATCACATACAGTACATCCATGCCCGAGGCAGGATTCGAACCTGCGACCGTAGCGGTCGCGCGGTTCCAGACCGTAGCGCCTAGAACCGCTCGGCCACACGGCCTGCGCCGATTATTCCTCTGCCATGTGGCACCATGCCGATGCGGTGTGGATGGGCAGAACAGAAAATAGCTTTCCTGAGTGTTGTCGATTTTTCGGACCTTAGAGGCGCTACTTCTCACTCAGATGGCTCCTCAGATGCAGTCCTTTTCGGCGCACTGACTACTCTCTTAGAGAGGTTAGCAATTGAAATTCTACTTCATATTTTACTAAAAAATTGCAATTCATGTCAATGGATGACGTATGAGGACCTCAACTGTGAACGATGGTGAGGGCCAGTCGTTAATAAATCGAGTTATGACGTGTAAGACTTGCTTTATTCACATTGGTAGATAGAGAAATGGCTTCTTTATCTCTGATTTCTTACTAATGGTAACTTTGTCTGGATGTGTGTATGTATACAATGGTAAGTATCAAAAACGTGGCTGCCGGTACGAGGAGCATTCAAGACGTAATGCAGCACTATCTTTATCGGGCAGTTTCAGTTGAAAAAAATGCAGAATTTGCTGTGGGGCATAGTGGGATGTTTGTGCTCCAGCCTCTATGGATTCATGAAGTTCCGATAGAAAGCGTCGCTCTACGTAGCCCCAAAAATGGCGTCTGTAGCGGAGGTGCGTTACAAACAGAGAGCTGTCATTGCCATTCTTTCGGCGAAAAACCAGAGAATCACAAATATTCATTATCACCTGCAAAATGTCTACGGAGGCGTAGCAACGACGGCAACCACGGAGAGGCTGCCATCACCACAAAAGGTTTCGGAAACGTGTCCGATCTTCCACGTGCCAGCTGATTGTACAATATTGAAACATGCGGACACTCTTGTTCGAGGTGATCGACGGATCACAATCAAACACCTCGCTGCTCAACTGAGCGTCTCTATTGGTAGTGCTGACACACTCTCAAAGGTTTGTTTTCGCTGAGTTTCTCGCCGCCTAACAAAAGACCATAAACAGCAACAAAGAAGCATCTGTGCGAAATTATATGTGTCAAAATACTTGCACGATACGAGGCACATCGCGACATTTTTGGTCGAACACCGTCATAGGCGGTGAAACATGGATTCATGACCTCGGACCGGGTAAAAATGGCTTTCCATGGAGTGGAGCCAAACCACCTCTCCTCCGAAAAAACATTCAAAAGCGCTAAAATCATGGTGACAGTCTTCTGGGACTCTGAAGGGGTTATTCCGTCTGCTGTCCTCAGTCAAGGTGCCACGATCAACACTGAAGTGTATTGTGCTACCTTAAGGAAATTGAAGGAACGACTTCAACTGGTTCATTGCCACAAAAACGCCAACGAACTTCCCCTTCTCCGCGACAACGTAAGGCCAAACACAGATCTGCTCCACCGAGAGAAGTTCACAAAACTTTATTGGACTGTTCTAGTTCCTTCACTCTACAGCACAAATAACGCACCTTACCGCTTCCATCTGTTAGGCCCAATGAAGAATGCCTCCCGCGGAAAGCAGTACGTCGACTATGGATAGGTAACCGATGCAGTAAGACGTTGGCTCTGACGTCAACCTCTAGAGTGGTATAATGCTGGTATACAGACACTCCCTGTTAGGTGGTGTAAGACTGACGTATTGAACGGAGATTACGTTGAAAAATAGGTTTTTTTTAGTAAAGAGAGGGCTGTAATGTGATTGAAATCATGAATACGAAGTGGCCGCGCGGTTCTGGCGCTGCAGTCTGGAACCGCGAGACCGCTACGGTCGCAGGTTCGAATCCTGCCTCGGGCATGGATGTATGTGATGTCCTTAGGTTAGATAGGTTTAACTAGTTCTAAGTTCTTGGGGACTAATGACCTCAGCAGTTGAGTCCCATAGTGCTCAGAGCCAGCCATCATGAATAAAATCAACCAGGTTTCAAAAAAAAAAAAAAAAAAAAAAAATGTGTTGCAGTACTTACTGAACGCCCCTCGTAGTGTAAGTACGCTGTTTAGGTTTTTATGTTGGTAACGCCACGTAGCGTTCTGTATGAAAATCACTGGCTGTGCTGTGTGGAGTCTGTGGCTAGTTAGCATTGTTGGAATATTCGCTTGTGTAGTGTTGGGCAGTTGGATGTGACCAGCCCATAGCGTTGGGCAGTTGGAGGTGAGACGCCAGCAGTGGTGGATGTGGAGACAGAGATGCCATGGTTTTGAGAGGCTGCTATAAGCGGACGATCTGGACGTGTGTCCGTCAGAAAAAGTAATTTTGATGATGACTTTTGTACATTATTAAGGTAAATACATTGTTCGTTCTCCAACAAAAATCTTTCATTTGCTAACTATGCCTATCAGTAGTTAGTGCCTTCAGTAGTTAGAATCTTTTATTTAGCTGGCAGTATTGGCGCTCGTTGTATTGCAGTAGTTCGAGTAATGAAGATTTTTGTGAGATAAGTGATTTATTAAAGGTATAGGTTATTGTTAGTGAGGGCCATTCTTTTGTAGGGATTATTTAAAGTCAGACTGCGTTGCGCTAAAAATATTTTGTGTCAGTTTAGTGATGTCAGAATACGTAAAGAGAGAAATGTCTGAGTACGTTCAGTTTTGCTCAGCTGTTTGAAAATCAAATAACGTAAGAAGTGTGCTAGCACAGTCATTAATAATTTTCTAAGGGGACGTTACAGTAGTAGAATTGTGAGTAGTGTTCGTGCCATTAAAATCATTTTCAGGGATGATTTGTGCTGTCGAGGGATGATGTATACAACTATGGCTGGTATAAAGTTCGTATTTACGTTCATGAATGCTAATATATTTCAAAAGTTGTTGCTAATCCACTAAATGGTTTACGATAGTAAACGATTTTATATGGTGTTTCCAGTATCATCGTTTAGCGAGAATCAACGTGACTGGGTGATGGCAGAAATGTTAAGGACAATAAAATTAATATTATGTTCTACTGAATCATGGAGACATTTTTGAGGTTGTTATACTTTATTCACCTAAAATTGGTATTAGAAATCTTATTATGATAAACTATAATATATAGTACCTTTTAATTTTGTATTTTTGAGATGATTCACTATGACATATAGTATACTTGCCAAAGAGGTAAACAGTGGTAAGTCTACGGTAACTTAAGTGCACGCACTCTATACGTAAACATTGTCTAATGCCTGTTCACAAATATTATAGTAAAAATTTATAATAGAATTTAACATTCTACAAATATGTCGTCACTTTAGAAGTTTTTAATGTTAAGGACTTACCAGAATGAAACACTTAATGGACTTTATTTATGAAATTAGAGTGAATATTTACTCGGCAGTTTCTAAAAACAACCCATTTCTCCCTTACCACTGTTTGCATCCGAGATCTTCACATGATGTATTAGAGTCGGATGTATAATAATGCACCTATGAACTTTTTAACTTGTAATTGAAGGGAACCTAGATTAATTTAAGGAAAGAGAAAGGTTGGTGAGTTTACCGAATAAAAATTGAAACAATGGCCTTTAAATCACAGAAAAAATTAAAGCGTAGGCAGAAGACCTCGTGACATTAAAAGAAGCACTGTTGTATGTGAAACCTTTCTGCTTGGTGATAAAATAGTAATAACGAAGAAATCGATGTTTCAGCGTTGCCCAGCACAGACCTCTGAGCCATGTTTCTCACCTTACACGCAGCGCAGGCCATGCAAGGTAATATACGGTGCGACGCGTGAGCAAGCTTCCGACGCGCGTTTCGCAGCTCGACGCTTGCCGAGACTGATGTGGCAAAACGCAGCACTGCGGCGGCGCTTTGCCGGCAGCTGCTAAGCCGGGCGTCGCTCGCACGTCGCCATTACAGCGGGGGCGGTACTGCACGGCCTGGACCGGCACGGCGCTAAGCCGCTGCTGGTTCGCGACACGAGTCACGGGCTGATCCCAGCTGGCTGACTGACGCTTGTCTGTGGCTGACGCCGTACGCTGAGAGGGGGGAGGGAGAGGGGACAAGAGAGAGAGAAGAGAGGCCGACTACAAGGGAAGGCACTCGGAGGCGGGAGCGGTTCGCGATTTGTCTCACGTGTAGCGGCACGTCGGCTGCCAGATGAAGAGCCCGCACTGTGGCAGCCTGTCGCTCTGTACTGACAGACTCAGGCTAGGATAGACCGGATAATCTGGCACTCAAAAGCACTATATCCATCTCTATGATGACGAAATACACTCATCACCTTCATCAGTTTTACAATTTACTGCCAGGTCTTTCGAGCCTTCATTACCTATGATCTATTGTTTCCCTCTTTATGATACCCCAGTCCGTCTCATAATCCAGAAACTGGAATGTGTTTGTCTCTCGTCTCCTCTTCCGGATACTGGTCTTAGAAATTGTTTCATAAGCCCCACCTTCCTTCGTAGTAGATAATTTCTGACAAAAAAGTGAAGCACCCGGAAGGAGAGGAGAAAACGAAATGAAACTTCACTAACTAAGAGGATATGTGAAGTTATTTGAAAGATTAAAATCTTGGGCCGAATTTATGTATGGAATGGCAGTATGATCCCACTTGTCACTGTGAGTGGCAACACCTGTGACGTGGAAGCGTGCACTGATTCAGTTTTTTTCTGTTTTGTCGTGTGACGAGGCCTCCCGTCGGGTAGACCGCTCGCCTGGTGCAAGCCTTTCGATATGACGCCACTTGCCGGCCGAGGTGGCCGTGCGGTTCTAGGCGCTGCAGTCCGGAACCGCGGGACTGCTAAGGTCGCAGGTTCGAATCCTGCCTCGGGCACGGATGTGTGTGATGTCCTTATGTTAGTTAGGTGTAAGTAGTTCTAAGTTCTAGGGACTGATGACCTAAGATGTTAAGTCCCATAGTGCTCAGAGCCATTTTTTTTACGCCACTTCGGCGACTTGGGAGTCGATGGGGATGAAATGATGATTATTAGGACAACACAACACCCAGTCGCTGTGCGGAGAAAATCTGCGACCCAGCCGGGAATCGAACCCGGGACCTTAGTATTGACAGTCTGTTGCGCTGACCACTCAGCTACCGGGGGCGGACACTGATTCAGTTGGGAAGCATGTCTCAAATCCGTTACATCTTTTCCTGATGAAACCTGTCCCACAACTCTTATAACTGGCGCTTGATATCTTGGATACCACCACTGAGACGATGTTCAAGCTAGTCCCACACATTTTCTATTGGTAGGTAGGGACTGGAGGATTATCTTACTGGCCTAAGGAGTACCTCGACATCACGCAGGTGGTTTATAGGAAGAGGTGTCAGTTGTGGACTAACATTCACCTGTTGAAAACTGGTACCACGGTACTGTCGCATGAGAGCATAGCACAATGACGCCAGATATCTATGACGGATAGTTGTGTCGTCAGAGTTCCTGATTCACCACCTGCCGTGACTTGATGCTGTAATGGTCAGCGCATCCGCTTAGTAAGCAGGAGACGTGTGTTTAGTTGTGGTCTGACACAAATTTTCAGCTTGCCCCTCTGATATATAAATCAGTGCTCCCTGGCAGCTAATGCCCTTAACTACTTTGTGTCTTGATTCACAGTAGCTGCCGGATCAAAATGGCGTCTGTTCGTTCGGACAGGCTGCAGGATCAAATCTCTCACTCATATCAGAAAAAACAGACACCACATATGCATTCTGTTAGATTAGCTGTTACCTTATCTATCATGTTCTGTATTAAGTATAGTGCTACAATGTGGTTATAACTCAACTTTAGCAACTTTAGAGGGCCCCACGAAAACTGATTTTATGACAATGAAACTTTTGGGAAGCATCTTTAAAGACATGCACAAGAGAAAGAATGAATAAACCATTGAAAGAAACACATTTTAATTTACTCGTGAGAAGTAACGTTTGTTAACTGCGTACCATATTTACGTTCCAGACTGCAAATGTTGCTTATTGTGAGGACGAAGTGCATCCACGACAGCCTAGAACCGCATTAGACATACCACTTCCCATTTTTTTTTAAAAATGTTGGACGCATTGTTGTTTATTCAATTACGACCCAGGTTTCTGCCTTTTATGCCATTTTCAAGTAATTTAGTGTATGTCATTAACATACCTCAATTACTTGGAAATGGCATAAAAGTCCGAAACTTGGGTCGTAATTAAATAAACAAGAATATAGTCAAATGGCGGTGTATTTGTGTGACTGTTGCACAGCAACACCAAAAACTGTTGACTTCACAATTGTTCGCAGCACTTTTCGAACCACGGCCGATGGAATGTGTAACGTTTAGGTCTAAAGTAAGATGTGATGCTTATGTGTTACAAAGAACAATTATATCAAGTGGTGTGCTGACTGCGTATCGGATTACGTGTATCTGTGTATTTACCTGATACTGTTTGAACAATCTGTCTACTAGCAAGAAAGCAATATTAGAAAACCCAAACTAATTAAAACCTGTGAGAGACAGTGACAAAATGGAGGTAACTACATTGGCATCTACTCGATCTCACTACGACCCTGTAAATCTGAATAAACGAAAAAAGTGGTCCCCGTGCGAAAATCGATAAACTGTGCTTAACAAGTTTTCTACCTCATGTTGGTGTCGCCTTGGATAATTTGTTGTTCTGCACTCAGCACTACTAAACTAACCGCAGTTGTAGAAGCCAAAATGCAAGATATTTGACTGAGACAAATTTAGAATTTGTTTGAATAAAAACTACTTGGAATTTGAAGGCTTAACATGACTGAGAAGAATGACTGTATTATCTTACTTGAAAATCTTACTATTTTGTTAAAATGACTTGCAATTGTTAAGCCGCATCATAAAAATTACATTTACACAAACAAATGATCTTAATGAAAAAATTAACATAAAAACTTTGGGTTTCATACAAAGCTGGTCTCATTCAAATTCATTCTACAGCAAAACCGCATAAATAAATGAATACTGATTACCTTATTGTGGCTCGAGGTAACAATATGTAAAAATATTCTTCATCAAAATTTCATAACGTTTTCTTAGTTTTACTTGTAAGCTTCTTTATGTCATAAATCATTAATAGGCAACACTGACGTTATTAAACTGAATATTTGATACTAAGTGAGTGCCCTTCCGGAGCATCGCAGCAGACACTGCCAGCCTCTGGCCCGCTACTGCAGCTACACTTGAGCAAGAATTGCCTACTACTGTGCGTCCTAACATAAGCTCTTTATTACACATACTCTGCCTCAGCTATAGCTGCCTCGCAGCGTTATTCCACACGCACGTCTTTGTATTCGATATATCGCTCATGCTCTTGGATAATACGTTAAAATTTACGATTTTCATTATATGTACCTATTTTAAATCTTGAACTGTCGTGACACGGTTCGTTCACAGCTTGAAGATCGCCCGCTACGTCTAATATTCTCTGTAAAGATATGCGGAAGAGAAAGAACGAACAAACCATTTTAATCTACTCATGAGAGGTAACTTCGTCAATTGCGTGCCATGTTTACTTTCCAGTTTGGAGACGCTGCTCATCGTGACAACGATGTGCATCGACGAAAACCTGTAGCGCCGCCAGAGATACCACTTCACAACTGTTCGCAGCGCTTTTCGAACCATGACCATTGGATGTTGACGTGTCGTGACTCGGTTCGTTCACCGCCTGAAGATCGCACACAGCGTCCAGTATTCTCAGCCATGGCAACAATAAACTTCATCAATTTGTGTCGAAATTGGCCGTCGGCTTCTGTATTAAGCAATTCCTAAATCGGCGTTTAATCTGAACTTGCGAATCATATTCTTTAACCTCGGTGAACCTTGCGCGATCGATAGTGCGAGCAACGTTCCAGGAACACAATCTTCGGCGAGAAGGAGCTGTGGAAAGTCTGCCACGAGAGCCGTTGAGAACGTCTTCCGGGTAGTCAGTGTGTGAAGGAGAGCGGACAGCGCAGATCTGCGAGGCGACGAGACGGCTGTTTGTTCTACTGCCCGTTTTTCCACAAGACGAATATATACGCTTGTAAAATATAAGGAATCTATATGAAAAACCCTGCATTTCTTTTTATTTAGAATGAAAGTATTTCAATCTAGAGCCAATACTGGACACAAGTGTTAAGAGAGTGCTGCACCCGTAAGACACATTCATCAGAGATTTTACGTAGAGATATACAGTTGTTTCTCTTTTTTGTCTCTGGTTGGAAGGAATATTATCGATTGTCACAAAGGCAAGAACAGGAGCCGGAATGAATTTCCTAGGGACAACAAAGGAAGCACTGCCATCACGGAACTGTCAGGCGTGACGGAATGTCGAGTTGTACTTCACGTGAAGAAGCCGGCAGGCATGGTAGAGTGTTAGTGGTGATCATCGTACATGATAACACGTTGCCTCGCAGGGTGGTAGCCGAAAATGCAAACTGGAAAGGGTTATGTGTCCTGTTCCACAATATAAAGGCAGAGATCGATAAATAGTTACAGTTCAGATAACCGCCCAAGAGCGACGTGCAGGCCTGGACCTGTAGTTTTCGCTCTAGATATGTTCTGATTCATTCTTGGCTACGTACCTCCTTCCACAAGAACTTGATAGTCAGTATAGAGTAATTTCATCTTCTCAGTCATTCACTCCCTGCCAGATGAACGCTACAGATGGCTGCTGTTCAACTCATGCCTTTCGTCCATCACGCTAAGGAAAAAGAGAAAAAGAAAGAAATAAAAGGAACAAACCGACGCATACCGAAAGAGATATGCAAATGGGTCACAATTAGATATTAATACAGGTATCGATGGAAATTGCAAAAGTGCAAACTCTGACGGTCCGTGAGTGAATGTGTTACGCTACTGCGTAATTTCGCCTTGCAGATGGCAAGGATAGTAAACTGGGAATAGGTCGATACCAAGGCATAAAGTTATTGCACTTTTCATTCTGTGAGCTATGCCTCGTAGGTACGCCGCGAACAATATACTTAGATGTAGCGTATGCATTTGAGTGTGCACGGACAGCTGGGCTCAAAATAGCCTGTTGAAGTGATCGGGGAATCGTTCGACATTTGAATAGGAGCGATGCCACTATTCAACGATGATAGCAGCAGTTGATCAACAACGCCCGAACACAGAGTCAAGAACGAAGCGGTCGACCTAAAGAGATGACATAACGTCAGAGTGGCACTCAGGGCCGTGGATTAGCCATTATCTGCGATCCGACATGCAACTGGTGCTTCGTAACCGCAAAGACCATAAAAAGACGGCTTACATCAAGGGAGCCGACTACCATTGATCCTTGATCACCAACAAGCGCGTCTGCTGTGGTGTGTGGCACATTCACCCTTTAATCTTCATTTACTGGAGTAGAATGGTCTTTGGTGATCAGTCCTGTTTCGAACCGATTCGCGATAACCAACGAAGTCATGTCTGGAGACATCCCGGACAGTTGTGGGATACCAAACTGACTATCACGCGCCATGCGATTCGACAACCAGGAGTGGTGTTTTAGGCTGTCGTTTCGTCTCCTGGCTGGATCTTGTTGCCCCTCATGGCAAACTGTCCTGAGCTAATATATTAGCATGATAATGCACGTTCGCACATGGCGTTTCTCTAGCTTGTCTTCGTGATTTCCAAACTCTACTTTGGCCAGCAAGGTGGCCGGATCTCAGCCCATCTGTGGGAGTTTGGAGCAATATGGGTAAGGCCCTTGACCCATCTTGAGGTGCCAATTGGACAGAATTTGGCACGATATCCCTCACGTGGTCATCCAATAACCCTATCAATCAATCTCAAGCCGATCCCAAGCCGAATAGCTGCTTGCACAAAGGGCAGAAGTAGACCAATGCGATGCTCAGTGTGTCAAGCTCTTTCCTCTTGAATGGATCACTTAATTTTTCTGAAATTATATATCTGTCCGTACATGTACTACACATCTAATGATCCACGCGGGAGAGCTGCGCGATCTAGGGCGTCTTGTCACGGTCCGCGCGGCTCTCTCCGTCGAAGGTTTGAGTCCTCTCTCGGGAATGGGTGAGTGTGTCGTCCTTAGCGTAATTTAAAGTTACATTAAGTACTGTGTAAGCTTAGGGACCGATGATCTAAGCAGTTTGGTCCCATAACACCTTACCACCAATTATCAATTTTTTTTCCATCTAATGATTTCCATCTCATTCCGGTAATTCCTTCGTGGTGCGTCTTTTTTTCTTTCGTTCTGTTTTCCATTCGTTTCTTATAATGTATTTCCCGACTAAGTTCCGTCTCCACTTTATTTCACTGGCCTTCTCCAAGTTAGCTAACAGGACGGATCTTTCTCAGCCTCGTATGTCATTAACAGGAGCAACCGATTGCTGGAATAGACACGACGCAAGAAATCATAATATTGTCACATCTAAATCGGGATGATTAAGTGTGAAGGAAACTGTTGGAGGTCGGTGGTAGGGATTGTGCACGAGCGACGATCGTCAAAGAGACAATGAGAGAGCGAGGGGGGACAGAGAGAGAGAGAGAGAGAGAGAGAAGACAGCAAGCTAGAGTAAAATATAAAATGCTGAACTGACTGTAAGAAAAGTAGCGCAATGTGTGATGGAAATGAACATGCAGAGTGTGAGCACGCGGGGGTCATTTTATAGCGGCAAGACGGGACTGCATGCGACTGGCACTGGGCAAATACAGACGTCAAGAGTAATTAGTAATCCCCGCTAATTAAGGTCGGACTGCGGCAAGTGTACATTAAATCAGACCAATTCCGCTAACGAGCAAATTAAACGCGAAACTAAACCCGGCAAATTTACATCCACGTTAAAACATCCGTGCGACTGTGGAACTTGCCCCGGATCGGAAGGCACTGCTTTATGAGGTCGGCGCGCTTTCAGAATATCGCCTCGGGCGGTTCACCGCTTCAATAGACGCTGAAACCGCATGCGACGAAAGTTGGAGTGCTGCTACCGCGACTTTCCACTCGTAAACTGTTCGAGAGCGGACGATGAGCATCGAAAAATATCGCCCACTGCAGACAGAGGTATTTCTACAACGTTTTTTATGGAAACAATATAGAGATACTTACTGTAAGACACGCTCAGTTTTCTGTAATATAAAGGGCTTGTATTTGCGGTAAGATTATCAATTTTGAGATGCAATCGCTTGCGTTACTCTTCCAATCTTACCTACTAAATTTTTTCGTTTTATTTCAACTTGTTTCATTGGTACAGAAATTTGTAGTACAGGACTGTTGAAAATGGTCCATTCCTTATCAGAATTGTATATTTTACACACCTCGAAGGAATTACGCGAATGGGACGGAAATCGGTAAGTGTTATGTAAATATAACGCTTCAGGAAAATTGGATGATTTATTGAGGACAAAGAGTTTCACGAATTGAGCAAGTCAATAACGCATTGGTCCATCTACGGCCCTAATGCAAGCTGTTATTCGGTTTGGTATTGAGTGGTAAAGTTGTTGAATGTCCTCCGGAGAGATATTGGGCAAATTGGCGCATTATACTGCGAAAACTGCGAGGTGACTTGAGGGCAAAAACTTTCTCAATTGGGGAAAAATCCGGTGACGTTACTTGCAGAAGTAATGTTTAGCAAGCACGAAGACAAGCATAAGCTGTGTATGGACGGTCATTATCTTGCTGAAATGTAAGCCCAGGATGTCTACTCATGAAGCTCATCCAATCGGGGTGTAGAATATCGTCGATGTACCGCTATGCAATATGAGTGCTGAAGATGACGCCTAAGGGATCCTAACACAAAAAAATGGCACTCCAGATCATCACTCCTGGCTGTCGGGCCATATTGACGGTGACAGGTTTGTGTCTCGGTTGTCTGGACCACGTCTCTGGCCTGGAATCTAATTGACTTCAGTGATGAGTACTAACTCATGAAGCTAACGATGAATAAATTGTGTTTAAGCGGTAAAGGTTTGTCAAAATGTTTAATGTCTCTGATACAGATGACAGTCACTAATTAATGATAGTAACCAGATTCACTCGAGAGAGTTCCTACTTTATATCTTCCTTTATTAATGGTTGCCTTGATTTTCGGCGTTCACCTTTGTATAGGTGCTGCAAAACCACTTAGATCTTGTACGCAACTGATAACATGGCGATAATATATGTGGGATCTGATAAGGAGACTTAGGGTATTTTAC
Source organism: Schistocerca americana (assembly GCF_021461395.2). Taxonomy (NCBI): domain Eukaryota; kingdom Metazoa; phylum Arthropoda; class Insecta; order Orthoptera; family Acrididae; genus Schistocerca; species Schistocerca americana. The sequence continues at coordinate 395,972,723 of NC_060123.1, read as the reverse complement.
TATTCAAATGCCGAGGACCAGAGAACACGAATATTACAGACTATTTCTTTTGTGTTTTTGGGGAAGCTATGTTCACAGAGAAGATGGAAGTTGCATTGTAACTGTTATTCTTTGTTTAGCTCATTTTTAGGTTCTGTAAATAACGATGAAAGTAAGAAATAGTTCAGGTTAAAGGTGGAATCGTTTCCTCCTGGTGCTTAGTGTCTCTAATACAGATCCGTGTTATTAATTACTTAAAGAACTCTTGTGCGTGTGTAGAGTTCTTGAGGAATCAAATTTCAGGGAGAAAAAATAAAAATTTTGAATTTTGCCTGTGACATTGTACTTATGCCAAAAACAACGAAAGACTTGGAAGAGCAGTTGAACGGAATAGACAACGTCTTGAAAAGAGGATGTAAGATGAGCATCAACAAAAGAAAAAACAATGGTAATGAATGTAGTCGCAATATTTAAATGTTAAGAAGACATTTCTTGAGGTATTTGTCTGGAGTGTAGCCACGTATGGAAGTGATACGTGGAAGATAAACAGTTTAGACAAGATTCTTGAAGTTTAGATGGGTAGATCGCGTAACTAATGACGAAGTACTGACTAGAATTGGGGAGGTAAGAGATTCGTGGCAAAACTTGACTAAAAGCAAGGATCAGTTGATAAGACACATTCTGAGATGTCGACTGATCACCAGTTTATTACTGGGAGGAAGTGTGTGGGGTAAAAGTCGTAGAGGAAGAGCAAGATATATAGTAAGCAGATTCAGAAGGACGAAGGTTGCAGTAGTTATTCGGAAATGAACAGGATTGCGCAAGATAGAGAAGCATCGAAAGCTGCAACTAACTAGTCCTCGTACTGAAGCACACAACAGGAGCAAGACAACGTTATACCGTGTACATTAACAGTTAAATTTAAGTTTAAAAGTCTCTTTTATCTCATTACAAGAGTGTTTCTGCATTGCTTATCGCTGATTGCAAATATCCGTATCACATATTAAGCTTTTCTGCCAATAGGAAGAGAAAGAATTCCTTGTACATCCTGTAGTCTCTTTTTGCCAGAAATGTCAGCACGGATGTTGAAAGACATCTTAATGCCACCACGCGCCGAATCAATGTTGTGGATCGTTGATCTGGACTGTCGTTTACAAAGATGTAGTGGTTCACATTCTTCATTATTCCATATTCACGAAGCTGAAACGCAAGATCTTAGATGCGGCGTAGAAGCTGTGTGAAGCATGTGTGACTGAAAGTCAGTCGTGCTTTAGCGGATACAAACTCTATGCCATAACAGCTCTTCGGTTACCAATGTTTGCTTAGAATTGCTTGTGTATTTGGCACTGCCCACTGTTAATACCTTTCATTTCTTGGTAGTCTTCTATGGCTTCGTAACAAGTCCTTTGCAGGTACCTTAAGATGTTTTCCTTCGCTTACATGCCATTTTCACTATGACCTCTCATCGTATATATTTTTATAGTTTTCAACAGCACCTCATCAAATTATACTGTGACAACAGTTCTTTATCGATGGCTTGAACTACCCAATGTCTCGATAAGTTTCCTTTCCACCGCAAAATATTAACTCTGATTGAGATGATGCAATTGTGAAACGTTTCTTCGTATACTCGTTCAGCTTTAGGGGCTTTATATCATTCATTAGTAGTATAATTACGTGCAAGTTTCCTAAGAAGTAATGTTCAGTAATTAAGAAAAAACCATAAACTTTAAACTTTTTGTATGTCCATCCTTGTGATTGGGGAGATTGAGGTTCTTCAGCCGTTCACTTACGTAATAAAACAGAACAACTACCGGCGTCCTTCCGACCTTATTTATTGTATGGCTACCAGTTTCGGTGCTTCAGTGCCTAACTGACGCTGAGAGGGTTAACTCCATCCGTAGACACGATTCATCAGTGGCCAATGTCAACGACCTGGTTTTCGCATACTACCTGTTTTGTCTCCAAGCAGTAACTACCAGTATAAGAACAGTAGAGTCCGTGAAACTGAAGATAAATTAAATAAAGAGGTGTACTCCTGAACACTTGTGCCTGCATCAGCATTGTTCTCTGTAGTCCTATCGGCCACGTCATCCATTACACAGTGGGGGATTTCTAGTGGGGGATCCCCAGACCTCTTCGTTTCGTGATGAGATGTGGACGCCCAGTACCATACAGCCTACTCGTACGAAACACGAGCGTTACACTGTGGACACAACAGGCTTCATATGTTAGTCTCTTATAATAACATGAATTATGTTACAAGTTTCCGATAATTTTCTTATAGCTCCTCAATAAAAATAGTATAAGTTTCCAATAATTTCCCTGTAGCTGATCAATAAAAACACGGATGGAAGTCTCTACACTTTTGCGTATCTGAAGCATTAAAACGTCCTCCCACTCAAGACTTAATTCTCTCTGTTCGTAATGGAAGTTGTGATGACCTCAACCCACAGGAAAAATAATTATCAAAATCTGAACTGTGAACTCATCCAAAATTCTAGTTGGAAAACCACACTCTTTGTTATACTTCTCAATTGGTCGTGATCCCACTTTGTTTATGAACTGAAAACTCTTAACCTGAACCGCCAAAATTGTGTATATATTCTCTGAAACTTCAAAGGAATTAGAAAAAGTGACAAAATTTCCTGAATCACACATAATACTGTTAACAATCGCATGAACACTGGGGGGTTTCACCATACATCTACCCACTTTTGAGTATAACCAGTGTCTCTTAATACTACGACTCGTAGCAATACAACATCAAAAACCTTTATTACTGGGTAAAGAGTCACTACCTGATTTGACAGCTGACATTTATAATTCCCACTCACGTAAGGAAAAGCACCAATACGGGAATAGCAGCTTTTACATTATTGGTCAAACGCAAGGAATTATGGCAGTCGCCGTAATTTTCGCGCGAAGCCATATTTCGCGACAAAATACTCTTATTAGTTACTGTCATATATCTAGTCTCATAACAATACGTAAAACTACACAAAATAACTACAATAATTTTGACATACAAGGCGAATTAGTCCTAATGAGAGGAAGAATTTTATATTTACTGGTGTTTCAACAATGACTACCAGGCAACTTGTAATTCACTGATTGTAATTTTATTTTCGTTAGCAGAAAGCAAACAAACTAAACAAAGAACTTAATTAAACAGAGTCTGTAATTCTTATACTTTTAATAGAGAAAGAAAGTTTCTAGGTCAGGGGACAGCGTTCAGCGAAATCACTTAACTTCTTGTTGCATACGAAGCGTTGCGTTAGGCAGCACGATGTCGGCGGGTTACGATGATTGGAGCAGGATACAGACAGTTACGCTGGTTAATCTTCTCCTGCGAAACGCAAATAAAGTTCCGGCACCGCTGTATCATTAACTCCGTGGTGATTAACAAACCACAAGGCGCCAGTATACGAACGTTGTTGACATGTCCTCTCTTTCAAAGTACATGACGTAGACATCACTCGTTTTTACACTTTATGCACTGTCCGTAACGCTATCGTCCATAATTACACGGTTCGTCACATTCATATAGTCTTAGCCACAAATACACAGTTCATAGAATTGTTCATGTATGTGAAGCACACCGTAAACAATGTCCACTCTGTTCTCGCATTTCAAACTTCGACAACGTCACTGAAAGCCATTTATATTGCACAGTTAATTAGTCTTCACTTTCATGGCTCGATAGAATGGGATATACAACAGTTCCAGCACCCAAAACCAATACCAGCAAAGTTCATTCGAATAAAGGCACAGTTCGTGTCGGCCACAACAAAGTAATGTTAGCGACACTTTTACAGTCCGGTTTATTTGCTCTTAAAGTTCGCTGGCGATGGCATTACATACCGCAGTGGTAAAGAGAATTAACAATCTGATAGTTCGGTATCACTGTCCATACAATTACGTATGCTTTTCATGGAACACAGTACTATTTTTCCCGCGCACGCTTCACAGATACGCCATCCACCATCTCCTCTACTACGCAACAACCTTTCAACTCTCGATATCACTATCGCTGTCCCCTGTCTATAGATGTTATATCGTTATCGTAAATTACATAAACCTTTATAAATGTTATTGACTGCATTTTTCACAATTAATAATATTCCAAAGGAGAACTTTAGAAACTGTGCCACAGGTACAAAGCAAGAAACATATTTATCTACTGGCAAACGAAATAATCACAATTACATCTTTACATTTAAAAACCACAGTAGAATGTTACATAATCACAGTTAGAAATGCCCATATGAACAAAAGAAAAAGAATAGAAATCTAAAGAAAATCACGAAAAAAAGATTTATACGCGTAATTAGTAATGCCTTCACAAGTGCTGTACGTAGAAAGAACTTTCACTCGATAGTAATACAGCAATTTCTTCAAGATCTTCCATTTATCTAATGCACCTCTTTGGGAAAAGAATAAAATCTCGAACATAGGCAACTGATTTCTTCATATGAGACACCAGTTTCCTTTTATACAGAAGTGCAAATAACATTATGGCAATTTTTGAATAACTATTTTATTTTTGTTTCTGTACCTCGGCTAGTTCTTCTTCGTAATCTTCTTCTACACGAGAAGTAGTTTAAGCGCCCCAGCTAACAGTACCTGGTTGGAAACCATTAGCTAGAAATTGAAATTAAAAACCGTGTCAGTTACAGAAAATGACGTCTACTGTGAACACCTCTTGCACATTGATGAAATTCTCGTTAACTGTTCTTATCAACAGCTCTGTGCAACAGCACATATGTCATTTCGACGATCAGTGGTGTGTAAAATGTGTCTAGGGAATTGTAATTTCAACTGTATTTTTAGCTTTAATACTGACTTTATGCACACGTTAGACTCTACCAACTCAGGTCTGCTAATCTTTGGAATAATACCACTAACTGTAGCAGCATGAGAGATGCCTTGGTCATGATTGTCCTGATAGTGTGGCGAAGGTGCTGCCAGCCTCTGTGGAGAACTTCTGCCTTCTGACTATAGAGTAAAACGGGAAAGATGACGGTAGACGGTCGTGAATGACACCTCCGCTTGGACATTCGGTAAAACAGACGTGTTTTCAAATCACCCTCCATTGGTTACAATAACGATATCAGAATGCAGTTAAAGTGAGTTAATATTCTATATATTAATTTTTCCTTCAGTGCTAGGGTTCTATTAGAGATAACAGTCGCTGAAATGAACACATTCCTTTTACACGAGTACTTGTAATTTTTGCCGTAGTAATGCTTTGTGTACAGATTTCACAAAGGAATCGTGCTTTCGTTATACCAAAGTAAACTGTCTACCATTGTCCAGAATTATTCCAACGACAGTAAATGCACTTAAAGCAGGACCGGAATTCACAATATTTTCATGTGTTAAGAACTTACAAAAACAGGACAGACGTCCAAGATACTTAACACATTAATAAATGTTTCAGTTATTTAATGTCTGCAGGAAATTCCATTCTTACGTAAATTTGAGTGAAATGTTTAGGCTTTCCTAGCCATTAGTTTCATTTACTTTCAGTCACATGTCAAATAGACGGTACAAAGGCCTCTGTAAAATTGCTTAATGAAGGGAACTCATCTTTCTGGGTCTATATAGCACCTGCATGTACAGACAGTTTTTGTCCAGAATGAAATTTTCATACTGCAGCGGTGTGAGCCGTTGTGAAACTTCCTGAGAGATCAAAACTGTTTTCTGGACAGAGACTCCAACTCAGGACCTCAGCTACCAGAATGACAATCACAGATCACAATAGCTACTGCGGAGCTGTGGCAGCAAAACAGAAAACAAAATTTTACGAGTTTTGTGTACAGTTTGCATTAAAAGGTAGCTGAAGCAGAGAACGTGTTCAGAAACTGACTGCTAGATGTTTTGCCATAACATTGTCTAGTATATTATGTGGGTAGGCTAATTGACGACTTTGTCGTCCGTTCGTATGTTTCCTAAACAAACTTTCAGCCGAACAAGGAGTTTTATTCAATACATTTGTCCCTTTGAGAGTTTCTATGTTTTGAGGTTGACAGCAGGAAACAAGATCAATGGCAGTCGATAGTCACTTCATTTCGAATTATGTTTGTATGTACAATCTTGAAGTATCTGCTCCGAATGATGGGTATCATCTCTAATTCCTCAGAGGAATTTTTTTCTCCTCACTAATAGTTGAAAAATCCACGGAGTTGTGTGTCAGAACATTTTGTTTGAACGTAAATGGTGAATGGTTCAGGAATACATCACCCAAATGATGTGACCCAATTTGGTTTAGCTTCTTTTTCATATGCTATAAAACTTACGTTTCATGTAATTTTAAACTGTAAAAGAGGAACTGATGCTATTTAACTTAATTTCGTTCTCCATAATTGATGTTTATGATTTATGTAATGAATAACAGGTTTCTAAACCTGTCATTCATTACGTAAATCATAACAGATGCTTTATAGAATTAGCTAGTACACTGTTTTCTCGGCACACGCAATTCGTCTCCATGATTAAATGTTGCCTGAATGGCACCAGTATATGTAGAGATTATTGTGAAAACTCATAACAGAACTCGTAAGTTCGGTATTAATTCAAAAATATATCTTCGTAGCACGTGGGTACTTTCCTTATTCACAGTTGATTAAACGTTGTTCTCACATTTGTTTGGTTAAAGAATAATGCAAAGCTTTCTTTGTTTTTGCGTATTTCACACTTATTTAGAAAGGCTCTGTGGTGTAACATAGGCCTGATGCAGACCGACGTACCACACTCAACAGTAATATTGAATTTTACGTGTAGGGACCAGTTCTTCGTTCCTCTCCATGTACATAAGTCATTGTGAAAAACTCGGTATGTGGTATCTTGTCACGGCTCTGAAAATAGTTTTCAGTCTATCCTCCAGCTTCTTCGGCGCAAACAGAATCTCCGTTACTGTTGATTTAGCAACTTCTCGTTATCTTGATGATACAGCAGTAGGTCCAGGAAGACTGCACAAATTTCATTTGCTTCCTTGTAGACTCTGTCTTTCTGTATTTCGTGGAACAGAGCACTAGTAAAGAGACGTTTGGACCAGAATCTTGCACTAGGTGTCTCATTTGCCAAAATCATCCCAATAGGTCCCAACGCTCCAGTAGTTGCCTGTTAACCCAGTTCACCATTAGATTTCATACTGAATCTTATTGTTACGGCTAACTTTTCTTGTAATACTCTGTCATTCGTTCACAGTGATTTACAGGAATACAGAATGTAGGTACCTGACGATCAGGAAACCAAACTTAATTATCGTCTCGTTATGAAATTCGGAACTCTCTCTTCAGCGTGCTACCTTACTCACGAACTTTAGGTATTCCCCATTCTAGTGTTGAATATTCGTAGAATCTGGTCCATATGTTTTCAACTGTTAACTTCAGTAAATTTAGAGTTCCAATATAATCTTAAAATGGAAAAAAAACGTCACTGGATATGTACAAGGCAAGGACAACTACATCGTGTATGTTGAGTGATATGCCCCAAAGTAATAATAATAATAATAATAATAATAACGTCTGAGACAGAAAAGAAAAATAATAATAATAATAAAGAGCAATATCTTGAAGTCCAATCAGAATAAATGGAGAGCGTAGTATTTTGGTAACGGATTTTGATCCACCTTTTGATAACCGTACTAAGCATGCTGTTTCAATGTTCAGTAAGCTGCCTTTGATGCACTAGATGGAGTGCACATTCAGAGCTAGCCCTTTGATAGCTGCACGAAATGATTGCCCGCATCGCCAAGAAATATGCGTCGCAATTAAACTGGCAGGATTACAGAGCGGATAGGGAAGCGCTGTTAGAAACTCCCTCTGGAGCCGTGGTGGCCGACAGCGTCCCTTTGCTTCCATGCAAATAGACTGTTCGAGGGCTTCCGTTCAAGCAGTTTGACCCAGTTAAAAGGACAAGGCTCAAGTCACAAACTGCTGCGAATGGCAGAAAAACGGAAGGAAAGCTCTCGTTGACCTATTTTTAGCAAAGGGAGCTGCGGTTACGGAGAAATGCGGCAGTAGAATCTTCGTCACCAAGAATATGGGTCGACCTTGAGTTGAATGCTAGTATACATCTGTTAACGTTATTGATCTATAGCATGTCTCGGAAAACTGTCTTGTTACAGAAGGTTTGTTCATTATGTTTCCAGTGAATACTTGTAACTGAATGATACAAATCTATCCCTCAAAAGACAAAGCAAAAGGTATTGCGTCATCAAGAGAGATAACGAATTTTGACTGACGTGTACAGCCTAGATAAAATTAATTATAACCTAACGGTGTCACAATAATTATTTCCCACAGCTCTTATTAACCAATCTGGCGGAATTACAGCACATACGTTTAACGACTAGTTTCGAACCAACTGGTTAATTCTTACTACGCATTAAAATGGTAGTACAGGCTTTACAAAGTAGTCGTAGATGGCGAACACAATCAACATGTATCTACTTAACAAGTCTGGACTGACTTTGATTCTGACTTGCTAAGTAGGTACGTGTTGATTGTGACTTTGTAAGTTATGTATTGCCACTTTGATGTTCTTACTAAGATCAGGCACTTTCAGTAGAGCCTCAGTAGGTCATGCCAGAGAATGTACCAGTTGGTTCGTAACTGGTCCCCAAATATCTGTACTGCAACTGTCAGATTTGTTAGTAAACGATTCACGAAATATTAAAAGAGATTATTTGTTCTGTATCAACAAAACGCTAACAAGGGAAAAAAGAAAACAATTACTTTCTGTAGGTCGTCGCCACAGCGCCCCACTCTTCACAACGGTAACAACGCTTTGAAGTCCTTGACTCCTACAAAAGTCTCGTTAAATGTCTGAATACTACATACGGTAGAAATCTCTACGATTGTGAGAATGTCAACAATACACAATTCTAATCAAAGCCACTTTTAAGTTAATTTGTTTCAAACTCTTGATATTTCCCGTCCGTGAAATTGTTTCGAAACTAACACGTCTTACTTATCAAGTGTTCAACTCTTTAAAAGATTTTTTTTTCCATGGCTACGAAAACTACCACTTTCACGAACTGGTCTTTTCCAAGTTTAATACCGAGTAGGGTTCCCTATTTATTGGCCTCCAATAAAGGCGTTTTCAGGCTATCGTTTCCGTATTTAACTTGTAAAGTATATAAAGTTTGAAAAACTCTACTTACCACAAAAATTCACTGAACCCTCCCGTACGTCTGTGGGTACATCAAAGACACGTTGTTTATTTTTATTTTTGTTAGGGCTGGAATGAGTTTCCTTTTTTGGTACAGGCATCATTTTTATGTTTGGGAAGTTTCATACTCGAGGACTGCAATTAACAACAGTGTTTTGCTTTATTCGCTGAAGTATACTACAAACTGAGAAACTGCAAAACCAGACTCTGACTCGTGTTTTGCTGTCCATCGACAATGGATGAGTCCACTCCCGGTCGCTGTTAAACGGCAACTAATTTGAACTATAGTTCAGTAATTATGCAGCTGTTACCGATAGGGCAATGATGCAACTTTGTCGCTTCGCAGTGAGCAACAATCAAACTGTGTACTGTAATATGTACACTGTTTCATTGCAACAGAAACAAAGGACATGTGCACCTCTCTCTCCCTCCTTCTCTCTCTCTCTCTCTCTCTCTCTCTCTCTCTCTCTCTCTCTCTCTCGCTCTACCTTTCTCTCACACCATTCATGCACAAATCGCTACGAGAAGTCTTTAGTTTATACGAAGGGGTCGGGAGAAAGAAGTGTTAACCCTCGTTTCACTAAGAGTTCATCTGATGACTTACTCTGTTGTGTAATTGAATGCGTCACATGCTGGGAATAAATACCGGTACGAAGAACTGTGTTCTACATACACTAATCAGCCAGAATATTATGGTTCAAATGGCTCTGAGCACTATGGGACTCAACTGCTGAGGTCATTAGTCCCCGAGAACTTAGAAATAGTTAAACCTAACTAACCTAAGGACATCACAAACATCCATGCCCGAGGCAGGATTCGAACCTGCGACCGTAGCGGTCTTGCGGTTCCAGACTGCAGCGCCTTTAACCGCACGGCCACTTCGGCCGGCCAGAATATTATGACCACCCAACTAATTGCTAGTATGTCCACCTTTGGTATGAATACCAGAGGCGACGTGTAGTGGCATTGAAGCAATGAGACCTTGGTAGGTCGCTGGAGAAGGTTCGCACTACATCTGTACACAAAAGTCGCCTAATTTCCCTAAATTGCGGGGAGGGCGCCATGAGCTCTGAAGCCACGTTCAGTCACATCCGAGATGTGCTAGATATATTCACATATATCCAGCTGGTGGCACAACACATCAACTGGAATTCGGCACTGCGTTCCTCGAGACACTCAAACCGATTCTTGGCCATATGTCATGTCGCATTATCTTGATGAAAAACGCCACTGCCCTCGGGAAACATGATCGTCATAAACGGGTGTATGGGGTCTGCAACCAGGGTATCTTGGTGGTCAGTGTGTCTTGCGCGAGCTCCACTGGACCCATGAATGGCCTCGCGAATGTCCTCCAGAGCATAATGGAGTCACCGCCAGCTTGTCTCGGTACCACATCACAGGTGACAAGAGCTTTTACCAAGGAATACAACGGATTCTACCCCTCCCCCCCCCCCCTTTTTGGAATGATGGAGAAGGTATCGAGATTCATCAAACCGTCCACTGTCACAAAGTCGAGTGCAAATGGACACTTGCTCATTGCAGTCGTAGTTGTCGATGTCGTGGTGTTCACATTGTCACATGCATGGGTCGTCGCCCATGGGGGCCAATTGTTAGGGGTGTTTGGTGCACTCTGTGTGTACAGACACCCCTGAACTCTGCCCAGCCTTAGTCTGATGTTAATGCCGTCACATTTCGCCGCCTGTCCTGTTTTACCTGTCTGTCAAGACTGCAAAGTCCGACATCGATAATGAGGGGTGACCGCACAACCTACACACACACGCGCGCCCGCGTGGTTGCGCGTGCGCAATCGTGAGCATAATTGACAGTTTTAACATTGTAATTTAAATCATCTGCAAGGATGGGTCATGGAACGAATTATGATCAGTGACTATTCGCAAACAACTGTGTTTAGAAAGGCAGTGCGCTGACGAGGACGTGGTGTCACCTTGGTTTCGCCATGTGTTGAATACACTCACCACATCTTTTCTCACACCCGACAAGTCGTGCCGTTGCCGAAATGCGCCGATCCTCCGGACCGTCACAGCCTTCTCCCAGTACAACTCATACCACGGGCCTTCCCCATTCTACACACGAACAACACGCTCACTGATAATACACGCACCGTCCGTGTCTCTGACTAACAGTCATTCCTCGTCAGGTGGGGTTGCTATAGCCTGGACGGGCTTATATCGATAATAGGTCGGTGGTCAAAATGTTACGGTTTATCAGTGTAAATTGTTAGATCTACATTTTTTGCTTCTATTTATCCAAATACGTAACACACAGGAACTCAAAATGTGTTTGCTTGAGTTTGCATTTCGTTTCACTGACCCCTTGGTATCGTTTGCAGATAAAACTTTGAAACGACCAAGGTGAGCAAGAGCAAGGATTATGCGTAAAAACAATTATGCTTAGAATGGTCGTGACGTTGCCTGAATTTCATACCGCCCTCTCTCTCGGATTTGCACACACACACACACACACGCAAGCGCGCGATTGCGCGTGCGCCATCGTCAGCTTAATTCACAGTGTTAACATTGTGGGTCAAATCATCTGCAAGGATGGATCATGTAACGAATTATGATTAGTGACTCTTCGCAAACAACTGTGTTTATAAAGGCTGTGCACTGACTGAATTTCATAACCAAAAGTTATCTAATTAACCCTTCCAACGGCTCAACTAAATGACAAGAGAATAATAAAAAAGACACTCTGTAGACCGTGACCCAGAACTTACACCAGCGAGGTGGTGCAGTGGTTAGGACGCTGGACTCGCATTCTGGAGGACGACGGTTCAAAGGCATGTCTGGCCGTCCTGATTTAGGTTTTCTGGGATTTCTCTAAATCGCTTCACATGAATTCCAGGATGGTTCCTTTGACAGGCCACAGGCGACTTCCTTTCCCATCCTTCCGTAATCTGATGGGACCGACTACCTCGCTGTTTACTCCCTTCCCCCAAAACAACCAACCAACTAATACACAACTTCTGTCTTCATGCTTAACGTGTCTGCATTCCTGTGGTCCTTCCCTGGCTTGCGTACTACCTTTTAGTCTAATTCAGTAAGTGTCAGAGCCAGCTAGGTACGTTCTTCCATTCTAATAACAACTGCAAACCAGCTGGTGTGGCCGAGCGGTTACAGGCGGTTCAGTCTGGAACCTCGCTGCTGCTACGGTCGGAGGTTCGAATCCTGCCTCTGGTATGGATGTGTGTGATGTAGTTAGGTTAGTTAGGTTTACGCAGTTCTAAGTCTAGGGGACTGATGACCTCAGATGTTAAGTCCCATAGTGCTTAGAGCCATTTGAACCATTTGAACAACTTCAAACCAGTGTTGTTGGTCACTACTCGAATTTTTTTCCTGTAGAGATAACATCTAAAACACATAACATCATAAATGAGGTACAGGACCCCTTTCTCTGTCACTGTATAGTTCTTATCTACCACACTGAGCTGCCTCGAGGAGCAGGCTACAGGATGCCCTTCACTGTTAATCTTCTGGCTTAAAATTTATCCCAAAGCATGATTAGTTGCATCATATCCATTCTTCAAAAGCACTCTGACTCTTCTCTGTCCATATGAATTTCACACTTTTCCTTAGCAACTACATGACTAGCTGTGCTGTGTCAGCAAAATCCTTCCATGAATTTTCGGTAGTAAATTGAGATCTCCTAAATAGTTGCAGTTTCTTAATCGACTTAGGCACTAGGAACTCCCACAAAACGTGCACTCGCCTCTGTTTACTCCATCTATACTAATAATGTGGCCTAAATATACGACCTCTTTTAGTGCAAAATGACACTTCTCCTTCCTCAACGTAAGACGTGTACGCTTCAGATTTTAAAACACATGCTTCTGACATTGTAGTAGGTAAGCTATATATTGGCTCAGTTTCAAAACCCTCAACACCCCCTTGTCCAATAACGATTGAATCAATGGAGTACATTTTTTTACCCGAACGTCATTCTCTTTAACTGGTAGTGCCAGTACAGTATTGTAAATGCTACCTTTGGCCGGTATTTGTGAAAAACTTCCAATTGATGATAACCACTTCTAAAATCCACGGTCTAAAAGTACCGACGTTGTCTCAACTTATCAATAGTTCTGTACTCCTGCCATCTTCTATTATCCAGTCACCTAACTTCTGGTTAATCACATGCAGATAACTAAGTATGCGATATGGTTTCTAATACAGCTGTGCTTAGTTTCCTTTTGGTATTCGGTTTGGGTCACTTGTATTGTCAGCAAGAGAATCTGTGGAAAAAAGAAGTCATCACTTTTAAGCAACAGTTCTTCTATCCACTCTCTCTTTCACTCATTCCCTTTAGATGCTAAACTTTAATACATAATCCAGCCTTAGAGCTCGCTTGCAGTTACTTGTGGCTCACAGTACTCGTGCTCCACACATACTCAGCCACAATTTCCAAATTTTGCTATCACTACTCCCTTCCTTCGCTTCCTTGTAACTACAATTATCGGTATTTACAGGTACCACTCTTGCACCATACCTGTATTGCATGCATACAACACTTCTGCCAATAAAGATGCTTAAGTTTTCCAGTACACCGTTCTCTCCCACAACACTTAACGTACTAACTAGTACAGCTGGCTCCACACTCACCCGAACCAACTTCCCGATGTCAAGTGGCACGCAGTTATGCGAATCAACATTTTTCCAATCGTACACGATTCAACTTGTTAGTCCAATACGCCAATGCCAGTCACGACAGTTCTACGCTGGCAACGACTTTTCTCTAGCTGGAATGTTATTCCTCTAAGCTCTAGTGTCCATTACCGAAGATAAATTTTAGCACATTGTTGATACAAAACGTCTAGCCCCAGAATCATGCTGTACCTGTCGCTTACATGTACACACTGTTTAAATCGAGCATCCCCTGTACGAAAATCTATGGCTCCTGACCCCAACGGCCTCACATCTTTATCCCCAACCTACAGAACGGCGCTCTCCATTGCCTTCGACTCACTAGCTCTCTACTGGCAAATAAAATACGCACCCATACATCCCAAAAAAGTATTCCTTATCTCATACAACACCTATTACTGCAGATTCCATCTCTACTTACATATTCATTGCATCTAATTACAACAAGAAAACCTCTAACTTGACATTGAGTCCCCCCTTGTATAAAACGGACGTTCAACACCTCCTTGTTCAACTCCACATCCATTACAAGAATTATGTTGTTGATATCTTCCATTTCCTCTATTCCCCTGTGGCTAGCGAGACTGCATCTGCAAATGTTCATTCTCTCCACCCCTCTAAAACTCAATATTAACAGATAATAACCCACATATATCGTACCCTTGTTGATCAGTCAATTTCTTCGCATCACATCGGTAACATAAAAGGAGAATGCACCTGTAGTTAGTGGGTAGGGTTGTTGCCCATCTGTGACCTCGAACTACTCAAACTAGCGACTTCTACTGGCAGGTCCACGTGGGTCCTTGTCTGGCACAGCCCTATCGTCCTAGCTGCGAGAGTAAGAGTGGTTTCATTACAAAAATGTCCAGTACTTATAGTGTTCAGTTTCCCACTTCTTGTGGATATGAATCACTGTCAGTGCGACTGTCAGTGTGGAAATCCGTCTTGCCCTTTGCTGCTGCACTAGTCTGTGCAGTATCGCTGAGTTGGCTGCTTCACCAAGCTAACCTGCCTCTCAACACTGCGTTGGACTTTTTGAATTATTGCAGTGACAACAGGCCACGCCGGCCTGGTGTCGGCGCTGCTGCAATACACTGTTGAGGCTCACATTAGTAGACCCGCGGTCGTCACGTTACATGTTTCACGAATACTTACATTTCTCCATAAATACTACATAACAACGTAAAATGTCCTCCATAATCAAGTTTACATGCTTTCGTTTTTGTATTACTTCCATTTTTCTGTCTGCACTGCGTTGTTATTCCAATTTAGCTATCTTAAACTTCTTATCAAATTCCGCAAACAATTCCTACTTTTGGCACGTTTCTCGAAATGGAAGGTCTACTACAGTGGAACTAATGATATTTCCAAATGAACTGACTTTCTTTAACGCCTTAACATTTTTCCTTTGTACTAAAATCAAAATTTTTGTTATTTGTCAGCAACTTCTATTTCAAATTGTTTTTCACTTGTAATGGGCTTTTGAAAATACTTTTTCTTAATTTGGTTTGTCATACTGTTTATTAGAAAGTGATGTAACAAACAGTCTATTAAATAGATTATTGTCAAGATTTTCTGCAACAGTCTTAAATTTGGATAGAATATTTGTTCTTAGGTACATGGTCATGTTCTACCACATAGCAGTTTTTCACATTTTGAAAATCCTTATGTTCCCAAAGTAATTTTTGTGATTTCAGAGAATTCTGTGACACAGAGTGAATGCAGTAATTTCAGAATGGAATAAGAGTATACAACAAACTTTTACTACAGGGCTCGCTGAAGGCGGGCGAAAGATTGAAAAAGTGATACAATGTACAACTCTCTCACCTACCGAGCAATGCACGCAATATTCAGCTACGAGTGTAGCTGACGGAACTACACGTTGTCTCCTCTTTTATAATCCTCAGCAGTTGTTCTGAAGCGTCAAACCAGCAAAAATTTCCCAAAATATGGCGATTATTTCGTGCTTAGTATGGCATATCTTGCACTAACATTACCAAATAAATTTTCTACATCTGAGTAGTAATGTAGAAGGAGACGTCGTAGCTATTAGCACAAAATTTGTTCGAACCAAAAAGAAGATGTACCAAAATTTCTCACCTCATGAGTTTCAAATTGTGACATAGATATCGGTAGTATAGTTTACCTTCACAAATAATAACAATGGATCCACAATATATTGTCCAACTTAGTCGTCTCTGTTTGTACACTTTGTTTAAATACGTCAGCTTTTTTGATGGATACGGAGTGTCGAAAAAACTAGCTACGACTCCACTAGCAAGCGCAGACACGATGGCTGTGCTTTGTGCTTTTTGGTGAGCTTTCACAACGCGAAGTGATAAGGAAAACACTCATATTTCATAAATCTATACTGGAGTCCAAATTGGCTTATATAATTGTTGTTGTTCTGATTCTCAGTTCGAAAATTGGTTTGCTACAGCTCTCCAATACAGTCTATTTTGTGTCTCAACGCCGCATAGCTATATGTTTCAAATTTCATACTATATTCCAGCTTTAGTTTCCCTTTACAACTTTTAGCACCTAGTTTCCCTTCATTACCAAATTGACGATTTGATGATGTCTCGGAACTTGTCCGATCAACCTATCACTTCTTGTAAGCAGGGGATCGTATAAATTGCTTTTACCCCAGTTGGATCCAGTTGCTCCTTGGTAGTTACTAACTTTTCCCATCTAACATTCTACATTCTTCTGTTGCTCCGCAGTTCAAAATATTTTTATTCACTCTTAGAGTTAACTAGTTATCGTCCACGTTTCACTTCCGTCTTATATAATTATTGTATCACAATAATTGCTGCTGTAACAAAATACTGCTGTTGACGATGAATTCTACATAAGTGTTGCACATAGTACTGGGTAATAATTGATTTTGCTACCGAAAAGATCTAAAACAGAAGAATTTCAAAATATGATTTCTAGCGGTTGAGAACTAGCGAGTCTAGACATTTAGATAATGTGGGATTCACTTTGATCATAATAGCAATTGTTGATGAGGCAAGCTCAGTGACATATTTCGTAGGCCTAGCCAGATAAGAAAAATTGAATATTAATTTCTGACTGGTATTATTATGTCCTTACTGTAGTTTAGAAGACACGCAAGACTGATGTTGACCCAGATCCCAACGAAAATACTGTTAGGCTAGATAAGAGAAAGTGCTAAATTGTAAGTTGCTTCACTAAACACTTTATTGAAGTATAACAGCGCTTTTGTCAGCATGGATGGACTTCATTTTCAAGTTCTCCAGAAATTCATTTAAATTTTCCCTCCACAGGGTACTTATTTTAGTTTTCCTTGCGAACCTATTGACAGCACTCTAAACACAGCAGAAATTCACTACTATATACCTCTGATATACGAAATGAAGAGAACCTGCTTTTTCTTTTTCGTTTTGGATTGTTACATAGACCACTTATTTGATGAGACCCTACACATTATTGCTGTGGGTGTTAGAAGTGATTCTTCTACCGCCGCGAGACTGACAACATTTTTACTTCCAGCACGAAACCAAATCCTCGTTTCGTGAAAATTTTTTAAGATTCATTGACAAACAAGTGTTTACTTACAGCACATTTTGCTTACAAATTGATAAGTGTTGACATCTATCTCTGTAAGCTAATACAGTGCAGCCATATTTTCGTAAGGAGCAATTAATGTATACATAAAATTTTCAGAAACGGGTAACGTACCAAAAATGTAATTCACAGCAAGCTTGACCTAAATAGTGGTTAGACACGCCTCCATTCAGATCCTACCGATACCACTATACAGTTAGTTTATTATGTTTGTCTTATTTCGTAGATAAATATCTCCGTCAAGAGCGTCATCATCTTCTTGATAGTGGTCAAATTCGACTCACCATAAGAAAGTGTACTAAGTTTTAAATAGATGTTTACTACATAGCTTGAAGTTATTACGAAAAATTAGTTGAATCCATGAAAAGATCTTGCGGAGATTTCTTATTAAGTTCGAAAACCAGCATTTTTTTAGTCATAAGTGCTCTGATGGGTATGATGCAGTTTGTGACGAATTCCTTTCCCGTGCCAACCTTCTCGTCACAGAGTAGCATTTGCAAACTAAGTCCTCAATTATTTGCTGAATATATCCAAATCACTCTCACCCTCTACAGTTTTTACTCTCTGCACCTCCCTCTAGAAACATGGAGGTTATTCCCTGACGTCTTAACAGATGCCCTATATCTAGCCCCTTCTTCTTGTCAGTTTTCCATGTATTGGTTTACTCACCGATTCTACAGAGAACCTCCTTATTACTTGCCTCGTGAATCCACCTAACAGAGAACCTCCTTATTACTTGCCACATGAATCCACCTAATTTTCGACGTTATTCTGTTGCATTATAAGTAATTCTGTTTTCCTCTGCGCTGATTTTCCCACAGTCCATGTTTCAATAGCTTACAATACTGTGGTCTCGTAGTACATTATCGTAAATTTCTTTCTGAAATTAAAGTATGTGTTGGATATTAGCAGAATTCTTCTGGTCAGAAATACTCTTTTTGTCAGTGCTAGTGTGTTTTTTATATTCTCCAGCATAGTTTACAAGAAACAGAAGTGTATACTTTTATCTTGATGGTAGTAAGTTGAACAAAATGCAACTAGAGGACCGTTATCTTAACACCTCAAAACTGAGGTTGAAAAAGTTCAGTGGCTTACCCTGCATTGGCTAAATTTCTACAGTGACTATGCAGTTTAATTATGGACTTCATCAGTAATAAATAAGCCTGGCATTTGGGTGAAGAACAGAGAGGCGCCCCGTTCCCTGGTGGGAGCGTTTTATCTGGTAAGACGCGGCGAGCCCGGGGCGCGGGTAATTTTATGGCGGTGGCACCGCGGGGAGCCAGGCGTGAATTCTCCGCTGGAAGCTTTTATCGGGGCTCATCGGCAGAGGCGGAGGGGCGGGCCGGGGGCTGATGTATTGTCCAATATAACTTGTTAAAGAAGTCGCTGATAAATGCGGCCGTTGCGCTTGACGGATGGCCGCTGGCTGGCCCTCTCCCGGCCCGGTCGGGCCGCCTTCCGGTGGGTGTCGCTCCGACCCTGCCCGCAAGCCGCTCACCTCGGAAACACTTTGGGTGCTCGCTCAAATTGTACTCGTAAACACAGAACTCTGGGAGACGCCATTAACTAAATTACTGTTTAAAAGTGCGGAGACCAACGTCTAACCCTCAAGTACACGAATTTCGCAACAAATATAGTTAATTTACTACGGTCCCCATAATATCAAGGCGGATGGTACTTAGTGCCCACCTTTTCAAAGTATTGTAATCTGCTCAGTTACTATGTAGTCATATTTTAAGGTTTAAAAAAAGGAATTTTACTTTTTTTCATTACTTCTAGAATTATATTCGACAATTGTTTGAAAATTTCCCATTAAACTTATCCCAAAAATTTAAATCTTCAATTTCCTTTACTGCACGTCTATGGTCACCATTTTTTGTCGTCAGACTATCGGTTTAGGTCTATAATGGCCATCTTCAGATCTGCAGGAAAATATGGGAAAACACGAATGAACTGGCAGATTGTCTACAGCTTAAAACAATAAAATAGACCAATATGAAAAGTATTACTGACATGTAAGTGCATTTGTGCGCTTTAAATATGAAAAAGTGTACCTCTTTTATAAAAACATGTCATAATATACAGGAGCCATAGTGGCATCGTCAAATGCTAAACACAAAATGGTCACTACATCTACATCTACATACATACTCCGCAATCCACCATACGGTGCGTGGCGGAGGATACCTCATACCACAACTAGCATCTTCGCTCCCTGTTCCACTCCCAAACAGAACGAAGGAAAATGACTGCCTATATGCCTCGGTACGAGCCCTAATCTCTCTTATATTATCTTTGTGGTCTTTCCGCGAAATATAAGTTGGCGGCAGTAAAATTGTACTGAAGTCAGCCTCAAATGCTGGTTCTCTAAATTTACTCAGTAGCGATTCACGAAAAGAACGCCTCCTTTCGTCTAGAGACTGCTACCCGAGTTCCTGAAGCATTTCTGTAACACTCGCATGATGATCAAACCTACCAGTTAACAATCTAGCAGCCCGCCTCTGAATTGCTCCTATGTCCTCCCTCAATCTGACCTGATAGGGATCCCAAACGCTCGAGCAGTACTCAAGAATAGGTCGTATTAGTGTTTTATAAGCGGTCTCCTTAATAGATGAACTGCATCTTCCCAAAATTCTACCAATGAACCGAAGACGACAATCCGCCTTCCCCACAACTGCCATTACATGCTTGTCCCACTTCATATCGCTCTGCAATGTTACGCTCAAATATTTAATCGACGTGACTGTGTCAAGCGCTACACTATTAATGGAGTATTCAAACATTACGGGATTCTTTTTCCTATTCATCTACATTAATTTACATTTATCTATATTTAGAGTTAGCTGCCATTCTTTACACCAATCACAAATCCTGTCCATGTCATCTTGTATCCTCCTACAGTCACCCAACGACGACACCTTCCCGTACACCACAGCATCATCAGCAAACAGTCGTACATTGCTATCCACCCTATCCCAAAGATCATTTATGTAGATAGAAAACAACAGCGGACCTACCACACACCACTGGGGCACTCTAGATGATACTCTCACCTCCGATGAACACTCACCATCGAGGACAACGTACTGGGTTCTATTACGTAAGACGTCTTCGAGCCACTCACATACTTGGGAACCAATCCCATATGCTTTTACCTTAGTTAGGAGTCTTAGTTAGGAGTCTTTCCGGAAGTCAAGGAATATGGCATTCGTCTGATACCCTTCATCCATGGTTCACAAGATATCATGTGAAAAAAGGGGGAGTTGTGTTTCGCAGGAGCGATGCTTTCTAAAGCCGTGCTGATGCATGGACAGCATCTCCTCTGTCTCAAAGAAATTCATTATATCCGAACTGAGAATATGTCTGAGAATCCTGCGACAAACCGATGTTAAGGATATTGATCTGTAATTTTGAGGATCCGTCCTTCTACCCTTCTTATATTCAGGCTTCACCTGCGCTTTTTTCCAGTCGCTCAGGACTTTACGTTGGGCAAGAAATTCGCGATAAATGCAAGCTAAGTAAGGAGCCAATTCCGTAGAGTACTCTCTGTAAAACCGAATTGGAATCCCATCACGACCTGGGGATTTTTTTTTTTCAACCCATTCAGCTGCTTCACAACCCCAGGGATGTCTATCACAATGTCCTCCATACGGGAATCTGTACGAGACTCAAACGGCGGTATGTTTGTACGATCCTCCCACGTGAAAGGTTTCTCAAATGCTAAATTTAAAATTTCAGCTTTCGTTTTTGCTGTCTTCCGTTGCCAGGTCAGACTGATCAGTGAGTGACTGGATGGAAACGTTCGAACGGCCTACCGATTTTACGTAAGACCAGAATTTCCTTGGGTTTTCAGCAAGATCTTTTTCTAAGGTATGACGGTGGTAGTGGTTGTATGCTTCGCGCATCGCTCTTTTCACAGCAGCACGAATCTCTACTAACTTATGCCTGTCCTCACTCTGCCGATCTTTCTTGTACCGCAAGTGCAACTGTCTTTGCTTCCTGCGCATTCTCCGAATAGCGCTGTTAAACCACGGTGGGTCTTTTCCGTCCGTAACCCAGTTTTTCGGCACATAATTGTCCAATGCGTGATTTACAATGTGTTTAAAATTTGCCCATAATTCTTCCAGGGCCATCATACTGGAAGTAAATGCAGTCGATTCATTTACTAAGTGGGATGATAACAACTGCTTATCTGCTCTTTCTAGTAAAAATACTCTCCTAGCCTTCTTGACCGACTTTTTAACTTTCGTAACCGTAGTCGTAATGACAACATCCCTGTCTCAACAATGACTCTGTAGATGAGGTATGGTCTGTTCGTGGCTACCAGACGTAAAATATTTCCATTACGCGTTGGCTGTCGATTTAGCTGCTCAAG
Organism: Schistocerca americana; assembly: GCF_021461395.2. Lineage (NCBI taxonomy): Eukaryota > Metazoa > Arthropoda > Insecta > Orthoptera > Acrididae > Schistocerca > Schistocerca americana. Next base: position 395,950,940 of record NC_060123.1, on the reverse strand, counting down.
ACAGTTTTCGGATAATGTGTTCAAAAGTAATTCACACAACGGCTTGTCTGTACCACCTGTAGTGAATCCATTGACATCCCAGTCTATACTAGGTAGGTTGAAGTCGCCTCCGACTAATATAGCATGATCCGGGTACTTCTGCGATACAGAGAGTAGACTCCCTTTGAATGATTCTAGAACTGTCACGGTGGAACCTGGTGGCCGGTAATAACACCCAACAATTAACTTTATTTCTCCTAGCCCTGTTAAATGTGTCCTGATTACTTCACAATCACACTCTGCTTCGACCTCAGTAGACACAATACTTTTGTCAACTGCAATGAAGACACCACCTCCTACGGTGTCTAATCTGTCTATCCGATACACGTTCCTACCCTCACTACATATTTCAGAACTTCCTATCTCGGGGTTCAGCCAGATCTCAGCCTCGAGAATAATTTGCGCGCCACACGCTTCCTGGGGGGCAGTAAATTCAGGAACTTGATTCCAAACACTCTGAAAATTTACTGCTAATATCTTGATAGCTGAAGTGTCTTTATACTGAGCGCGTCCTGATTTCCCTGTCTGCACTTCGACTGGTGAGTGTTCGTTAGGACACCTCGCACTACTGCCTAGCCTAAAAAACCTCCATGTGCAAGCCACAAGTACTCTGCTACCCCTTTACCGCTTCCTTTGTGTAGAACGAAATCGGTGGTCTGATGACAAAATTGTGACCGTAGACGTGAAGTATAAAAATTTATTCTATATTCGGGTCATTGTTCAATTCCCGACCATGTCGCATACTGCGAAATTTAAGTTTTCTTAGTAGATGTCACTTTCCCCAGTGAATACCATTTCAATCTTATCAGGTTCAAGACACACACATATTTATATCTCTTCATAACCTATGTGATACTTGTTCCATTAAGTTTCGGGAATGCAACCGCATAAATTCTGCTTCTTCTTCTAATATTTCGGCTGTATACCTTTCAGCCATCTTCAGAGAGAGCCGTACGACTGACGCTCCAGCGCTCGCTCCATCCTTTTAAACTCGCGGACCGCGCCACTGCGCATGCAGCCACAGATAAACAAGGCGCCAGTGATGTTGATCGGCGGCAAAGACGTAACATATGCATGAGTTACGTCTGTGGCTGCGCTTTCGATCCATGCTGGGAGGTCGATGTATTACTGGGAGCTGAACTGTAGCGACGTCTTTGTAAGTTCAATATTGAAAGTGCCGGATTCCATAATTTATCTAATGTGAAACCGCTGTCTCTATTAATTAAATTCTTCGCCAAGCGGATTTCAATGGCCTCTTTTACTACTGAGTCCCAGAAAGATGAAACAGAAGTCAGAATTTCGACATTTTCATATACCATAGAGTGACCAGAATCAATACAATGCTCTGCCACAACCGATTTACTGGGTTGTAAGAGCCGAGTGTACCTGCGATGTTCCGTACACCTCTCTTGGACTGTACGATTCGTTTGTCCGATATATGAAAGGCCACATTCACATGGTATCTTGTAAACTCCAGGCTTGCGGAGTAGTAAGTCATCTTTAACGGAACCCAGGAGTGCAGCCGTCTTCGCCGGTGGACGAAAAATCACTTTTACTTTATGTTTAGTGAGGATCCGTCCTATTTTGGATGAAAGGCTTCCCATATACGGCAGGACAGCCATGGATTTAAATGTTTCCTCGTCATCTTCTGCATTCCTTACGGACACCTTAGGTTTTATTTGTAGTGCCTTATGTATCTGTTGTGGAGAATACCCGTTGTCCTCAAAAACTCTCTTCAGATGTAAAAGTTCGTCTTTTAAACTACTTTCATCAGATATGACGTGTGCTCGGTGTACCAAAGTTCTTAGAACACTGCTCGTCTGCGAAGGATGGTGACAGCTATTTTCATGTAAATATAAGTCCGTATGGGTCGGTTTCCGATATACTGCATGACCCAGAGTGCCATCTTCTCTGCGCCGAACCAAGACATCCAAAAATGGAAGACATCCCTCCTTTTCTACTTCCATAGTAAACTGAATTTGTCCATGGATGGAATTCAGATGGTTTAAGAAGTCCTGCAATTTGTCCTCGCCATGAGGCCACACTACAAAGGTGTCGTCAACGTACCTCCAAAAAACTGTAGGCTTCAAACTAACAGACTCCAGGGCCTTCTCCTCGAAGTCCTCCATAAATACATTGGCCTCCAAGGGTGACAAAGGACTACCCAAGGCAACACCGTCAGTCTGTTCAAAAAAGTCGTTATTAAATAAAAAGTATGTGGAGGTCATCACATGGTGAAACAAAGCTGAAATCTCCTTATCAAAACTTTTTCCAATGAGATCTAAAGATTCAGAGAGAGGTACCTTAGTAAATAGCGACACTACATCAAAGCTGACTAATAGATCAGAGGTGTTCAGTTTCAAATATTTTAACTTGCCAATGAAATCTGCAGAGTTCCTTATATGATGATTAGATTTTCCCACAAGCGGCCTCAATAGTGACGCCAGGTGCTTGGCACAGTCATAGTTGGGAGAACAAATATTGCTCACGATAGGACGTAGAGGAACGTCTTTCTTATGGATCTTTGGGAGTCCATAAAGCCTTGGAGGCACTTGATAATAAGGGTTGGGATATTTTTAAGGGACAATACATGGAAGGTGGACCCACATATTTTGTATTTATCATTTCATGGAATACAGTCAGCCTCCGTTAGCTGAGTGGTCAGCTTGGCGGAATGCAACGGCAAGGGGCCCGGGTACGATTCCCAGCTGAGGCAGGAGATTTGCTCCGCTCAGGGACTGGGTGTTGTGTTGTCATCATCATTTCATGCCCAACGTACAAGTCACCCAATGTGGAGTCAAATGCAGTAAGTATTGCCCTAGGCGGCCGAACTTCCCAGAATGCAAGACTCCGACTCGCAATGCCATACGCTCATTCCCATTTTATGGAATACAGTTTATTGCTTAGCAACAATTATTAAGATTTCAATTTGAAAAACTTGTTTAAACTCGAATAACAATGCTCACAATAATACAAAGAACATTAACGGGATCAATTAATAAATAAAATAAGAACAGTTGCAATATATACGATTAAGAAAAGAGCTTAAAACCAGGATTATACATAAGTGGCCAAATGCAAGCAATAAGTCACGCCAATTAGACGTGACTGCAAGCTGGTTCAAACATAATGAATTTAACAGTTAGATAAATTACTGCCACTAAACTCAGTAATAATTCCCAAGCATGGGTAAAGCATTAAAAAACAGACAACGCCCACGGTAAGGCTAATAAGTCATCCCATTGATTGTGGCTGCTGGAAAGCCCTTAACAATTTGTGACCGTAATAGAATACCTTGAGCAACGAAATACACAATCCCTTCAATTACAAGAAAAGCTGGGAAGGCATAGAATTTAAATGTGTATCCCAGCTGGTACACACCAGCAAAATCATTGGCAATGGTTCTTAATCAATATATAAATCCCTACAAAATACAAGAAAAGGCTTCAAATTGCAGCCAACCGGCAACAAGCAGGCAAGTTTCAGTATGAATGGAGTTAGGTATTGACTGTGGATAAAAAGGGAAAACTCAACAGTTACTACTCAAAAGTAAAGGGCATTGAAACTTAACATGCACCAGAAACGGCAATGAGGGGGGAAGGTTTAAACAAGTAGTTAAAGAGCAAATATAGTGACAAGGAACTTCGCACTTGCAAAACATGCTTTAAGGCTTATGCGCATGCTGAACTAACAGTATTGAATAGCTGAGGAATTCTGGAATTAACTGGCGACACTCCGCCGTGGCACGTATCAAACGATGAATTTTATTTGAGACAACACGAGGCCGCTGGTAGAGGCGCCTGATTACGGGCCAACCTAGGCATCGTGTCGCAGCAGCAGCAAGGAAACACGCCTCTGCTACAGGCTCAGGAAACAGGAACGCGTCGTCCGCTCCAAGAACTACCATGCCAACACACTCCAGAAGGGGACAGCAATCTTCCCAAATAAGGCAACAAGCAAAAATGTTTAGGATTTAGGCAATGCTAACTTTTTCTGGAAGTGACCGCACATACAAGTTACAAGCTTAACACTCTTTAAAATTACTTGAAAATTAACAAGGTGAAAGATCTGCACCAGCAAATCCAATTACTAGGGCATACCCACCTGTAAAAGGTGCCTCGCCTCCGACTCAGACTATGTTGCAATTTCAATTTCTTCAATTCGAGTTACAACAGAGAATGCTCATACACTTGTACGAAATGTGGCCTGGAACAAAAGATTAATATCAGTTACACTGATCGGTAACCACCCACACAGTCACTCGGAGGCGGGTTAAAATGACAGGTGTAATCCCACAGTAACACAGACGTGGCCTTACGATAACAAGTATACAAAAAAAAACCTCACTTAACCCCACTCGGCCGGCCGAAGTGGCCGTGCGGTTAAAGGCGCTGCAGTCTGGAACCGCAAGACCGCTCCGGTCGCAGGTTCGAATCCTGCCTCGGGCATGGATGTTTGTGATGTCCTTAGGTTAGTTAGGTTTAACTAGTTCTAAGTTCTAGGGGACTAATGGCCTCAGCAGTTGAGTCCCATAGTGCTCAGAGCCATTTGAACCACTTTTTTAACCCCACTCAGGTGTGAAAGAGCCGTGACTTCCACTATTCCAAATATTGGTGTAACAACCTCCAATCCGTACAGGTGAACTCCAGATGCCCTAAAATTTAAGCTTGCGGTGATGACTCGTAACCTGCTGACTAGGTTGCGCGAGGCGTCCGCTGCTCTTCTCACGGCTCACCTCTATCAAACCTTAATCAAGCCACCAGAGCTTGCCTCCGACCGATTTAACCACTCTCAGTTTCTCGGGGCCTGTACCGGACAGCAGGAGCCCTCGGTCAAGTACCTTCCAGTTGTCAGTACCACTTCCTGTCAAACCAAAGACCAAAGGCCCTAGCCCTGGGGCATGACCAGGAACGATGGATATGGTGTCAGTTCTTTCGGACATTGATGACCTGCACCCGTCTAGAACGAAATTAGAATTATATTAATATCTTCAGGTGCTGACGGGAGTTTATATATATCGACAGGGACAGATGAAAATGTATCCCGACCGGGACTCGAGCCCGGTATCTCCAGCTTACATGGCAGACGCTCTATCCATCTGATCCACCGAGGGCACAGAGGACAGTGCGACTGTAGGGACTCTCTCGTGCACGCCTCCCGCGAGACCCACATTCTCACCTTGTATGCCCACACACTGCATTCGTAATGTCCCATCCCAACACACTCATTACTCATGCAAGACATTTATGCCAAGTCCCGTAAGAGTTGGGGTAATATGAGTGCATCCGCACAGAAGAAGAAGGTCATGGCCGGTGTTGCCAGATCAATCCTCTTCACCTGTCCCCATTGTGATGATAAGAAGCCGGCCGGTGTGGCCGTGCGGTTAAAGGCGTTTCAGTCTGGAACCGCGTGACCGCTACGGTCGCAGGTTCGAATCCTGCCTCGGGCATGGATGTGTGTGATGTCCTTAGGTTAATTAGGTTTAATTAGTTCTAAGTTCTAGGCGACTGATGACCTCAGAAGTTAAGTCGCATAGTGCTCAGAGCCATTTTGATGATAAGAGAAGTGAGAAGGAGAAATCCAGTGCTCTCAACAGTAGTAAGGGACCGCTGAGCTTAAAGCCTCAATCCGAAGGACGCATCATCATGAGATGTATCACGTGGCCTCATTCCATAATGATCAAAATTTTATCGAGGATGCTGGGACAAAGCATCGTGATGGGGAACTTAACACATCACCTCTCTTCCCCTTGGCGGTGAAAATTACTGTCACCGCAGTTGAGCGCCAACGAACGGGAGTGCATTAGCGACCTTTTTAAATGCATTTTCCAAAAATGTTCCTGTAGTTCATTTTTCCCTACAGTTATTTCTTTGAGCTAAGTTTTTGCTCACAAATTTCACCTTCAACCGTTGTAGGTCCTCTGGAAAAAGTATTGTTTTTTTTTACTATTGAAAACAAATGTGAGAAGGAAAACCATTGTCATTTTCAAACCACAAACTTCCTTTTAAACAAATTTTATCTTCTTCAAAAAATATATTCCTGTTGTCCTGTTGAAACTGTAATTTCTTCCATTTTATAACCGATAATTGTTTCTTTGACCGTAACATTCTTCCTTCGCGAATATTACATCTTCCCTCTTATATCTTTAATTCATTGCTTTTTATTCTGAAACTATCACTTCATTAAAGCTGCAGTTCTTCCTTCTCGAAACTTGAACTTTCCCCTTCTCAAAATCTTAAGTTTTTCCTTTTTTATGTCGCAAAAAATTGACTATTTCTGGTGTCATCTGGTTTTGTCTTGAAGGTACTAAATTGGAGTATATAGAATCGAATCCAACAAGGTCGACTGCATTTGTCAGTCGACACTTGAGTTTCTACTAAAAACGTACAAATAGTTGAGCGAGTAAAATAGGTACGAAAATGTCTCCCGAGTATATGAAACTTTTTCCCTTCTGAATAGTAATCTTCTTATTATCATGAAGGAAAATTTAAACTGTTGCTTCGTATTTAGCAGGTAACAACGATGTTTATTGCAACAAAAAGAAAAAAAATCTGTTAGTTCTAGTCTTACTTACAATGATGTATACATAATTTGAAAATGCCTCACTATACTGTGCTGAAAGTTTTCCCAAGTTAGAAATTATTGTTCCAGGATAAACAGAAAATATTTCGTATCTTTATTAGCCACGATAACAGTAATTAACGAAATAATACGTACGAAGTGTCACTCGAAACCCACTCTGTTCTCTGAAGTCATTCGAAGGAGCCAGTACATCATGTTGTCTCGTAGTCATGTTTTGCATGGATATTAAAGGGTCTGATTAAGGTAAGTTCTCACTTCATGTAATTGTTACACATCAACGTAACAAGTTCGTTTTTTTAACGTAATAGTGCGAAAAGAGTGGTTACTTAACGACAGATTTCCATGTGTACTATTGCTCCTTCGGAGGCCATCCCGAACTAAAAACAACTTTCGTGGAACGGCATCTAACCGTACATAATGGTCAGCCGGTAACTAATACACCTGTCCTGAATTACAACGTTTTCCCTCAGTTTTTAATGTTATTTATGTGCAGAAATGTTGAATAGTGACAAGAAAAAGACACCTGGAGATTTTTAATGATTTTTAGCTCAAAACAATAATAGGACATTTACGACCATCTGCTGCTGTTGGAGACAAGGTTTTTCGGCAGGGCAGTCAAGGGTCCCCGGTGCACAACGTTTCAGCTGTCCGAGGGAAACAATATGATGCATAATTTTAATAAGGATACAGAAATGACTGAAAGTGGGTGGATTGCTGTTTTACGGAAAATGTTTCCAACACTGAGGTTGTGGCAAAGTGCCCAGGATATGCACTGCGCCTCCACGAACGGAGCGCGGCTATTAGCGAGGACGAAAATAACTATTTGTGCGAAAACAGTGCCTAAAGTTTTTGAATTACTCTGCTTTACTTTACCTCCATAGTAATAATGATTTTCCTCAGAAATAAGTAATAACTAAATTACATAATTTGTCTCAGTATACGTTTTCAAAGTTGAAACATTTCTCAGCTTGCTTAGCCCAGTTTTAGCAATGTGGCCGTAATGCTCTACCAAATCGGGCACAAATGACCACTCGGGTACTTTCCAGATTTTTTTATTATTTACGTGCTATTCTTTTCTACAAGGAGAACGAAAGAGAATCGGGCGTGTACAGGGTAATCTGACTGTACATCCTGTGATTTTGGAGTTCCATCATCGATTAGAACTTAGCCAAAAAATCGCCAAATGTCAGCAGGGCCATAGGGCCGTACGAATGACATAATGTTCACGTAAAGACGAGACAGTGTGGCTTATTCCATCCAGCCATTATGATGTGTATTTGCAGACGTTATCAAAGCTCTCCCAAAGATTTCAGCGTGTACACACACTAAAGAGCCAAAGAAACTGGTATACCTTATAATGCGGTGTAGGGCCCCCGCGAACCTGCAGAAGTGCCGCAACACGACTTGGCATGGAGTCGAATAATGTCTGAAGTGTTGATGGAGGGAACTGAGTGCAGGGGTATCCATAAACCCATAAGAGTACCAGGAGGTGGAGGTCTCTTCTGAACAGCATGTTGCAAGGCATGTCATATATGCTCAATTATGTTCATGTCTGGGGAGTCTGGTGGCCAGTGGAACTGTTTGAACTAAGAGGAGTCTCGCTGGACCCACTGTGTAGCCATTCAGGATGTGTGGTGTCGCATTGTCTTGCTGGAATTGCCCAAGTCCGTCGAAATACATAATGCACCTGAATGGATACAGGTGATCAGACAATATGCTTATGTACGTGTCACCTGTCAGAGTCGTATGTAGACGTATCAGGGGTCCTATATCACTCCAACTGCACACACTCCGCACCATTACAGCCTCAAACAGCTTGAATAGTCCCTTGCTGACATGCAGAGTCCATGGATTCATGAGGTTTTCTCCATATCCGTACACGTCCATCCTCTCTATGCAATTTGAAACGAGACTTGTTCTACCAAGCAACAGGTTTCTAGTCATCAACAGGCCAATATCGGTGTTGACGGGCCAAGGTGTGGCATAAAGCTTTGTGCCGTGCAGTTATCAGGGGTACACGAGTGGGATTTCCGCTCTGAAAGCCCAAGTCGATGATGTTTCGTTGAATGGTTCGTACATTGACACTCGCTGATGGCACAGCACTGTAAACTGCCGAAATTTGCAGAAAGTTCCACTTCTGTCACGCTGAACGATTCTCTTCAGTCGTCGTTCGTCCCGTTCTTGCAGAATCTTTCTCCGGCCGTGGCGATGTCGGAGATCTGAAGTTCTACCGGGTACTTGATATTCACGGTACACTTGTGAAATGGTCATACGGGAAAATCACCACTTCATCGGTACCTCGGAAATTTTGTGTCCCATCGCTCGTATGCCAACTCTAACGCCACATTGAAACTCACTTAAATCTTGATAATCTACTATCGTAGCAGCAGTAACCTACGTAACAACTGCGCCAGACACTTGTCTTATAGCCGACCGTGGTGGCCACGCGGTTCTAGGCGCTGCAGTCCGGAACTGCGCTGCTGCTACGGTCGCAGGTTCGAATTCTGCCTCGGGCATGGACGTGTGTGATGTCCTAAGGTTAGTTGGGTTTAAGTAGTTCTAAGTTCTAGGGGACTGATGACCTCAGATGTTAAGTCCCATAGTGCTCAGAGCCGTTTGAACCAACTTGTGTTATATAGGCATTGCCAGCCGCAGCGCCGTATTCTGCCTGTTTACACGACCGATGGTCTTCGTAGTCTGGTCCCTCCCCCCCCCCCCCCCACCTGTTTACACATCTCTGTATTTGCACACTCATGTCTGTACTAGTTTCTTTGGAGCATCAGTGTATTTCAAAGTCTGAGTAGAGTAAGCCAGTGGGTTGTGTCGCTAGAGGAGGAAAGCAGGATTTTAATCAATCTGTGGTGAATATTATTTAATATGAAAGGCGAAATCCATGTCGACGATATGTAAGCAGTGATGAGGAGAACTAACTTTGTGTTCTGCCTTACGGCTCGTCAAAGAGGTCCATCGCATGAGCATCTAGGGAAGTGATCCCAGAGGTAGTTTCCCGTTGCCTTCCACTGATGATGATGAAATAATAATGAGGAAAGTAGAATACCCAGTCCCTGAGTGGAGAAAATCTCCGACCCAGCCGGGGATGGAACCCGAGCCCCTTTGGCGTGACTGACCGCCGTGCTGACCACTCAGCTATCGATCGGGGCGGACGATGAGAAGAACAATATTAATTAAAGAATTCAGAGAAAAATAAAATACTAATGAGTTGCTTAGAAAGTTTTAAAGGGAGGAGCTGTTAAGGTTAACAATCGTCCTATACGGTGTTTCATCCAAACTTCAGTAATTTCCTTACTGAAATTTACAGAATGGTACTAACCAAAGTGATAGTAGAAAAAGCAAATTAAAGTGTTAGTTGCCAGCCCATGATAGAGCCGATGGTCTGAATGTTGGAAGAGTGGAGCCTTTCTGCGCCGCGGAGAGGAGAGATAGAGGGTACGTCGCACCGGAGGCAACGTTACCCTAAGCTTAGTTCCCCGACACTTATGTGATAGCAGGTTGAGTGAACCTGTGACCGTGCTGGAGGGCCTGTCCCGAGGAAAATTCCCCAGTACTATCCAGAACTGAACGCAGGACCTCCAGAGACAAACTCGAGTGTTCTACCTGCTAAACCGTTATTGTAACAAGTTTGTTAGAGTAGAAATTTTTATCAAATAATAATTGGCTTAAATTACTAGTATCATTCTTGATATCTACTGATTGCAAATTATCAAACAACCGAAAATTTTGGGACACTAAAATATAATAAAACTGATTTTAAAAAAAAACAAAAAGAATGACACGGGATTGTTACTAGGCACACGACCGCTTCGTTTAACTTCCCTTGTTTCCGTGTACGTGAGATGTGCACCTCGACTAAATAATTTCCGAGTCACTTCATTCATCTACGTCGTTCTACATTACACAATTACTCTGCGGTTCACAGTTAAGTCCATGGTACAAGTTTCATCAAACCACTTACAAACTGTTTTTCTACCATTCCACATTCTGGAATAGCACACGGAGAAACGAACACTTAAATCTTTCTGTGCCAACTCTGACTTCCCTTGTTTTCTTACGATGATCATTCCTATCTATGCAGGTGGGCACCAAAAATATTTTAACACTCTGAGGGTAACGTTGGTGATTGAAATTTCATGAGAAGACCCCGCCGCAACGAAAAACGCCTATATTTTAGTGACTGATATCCGAATTCAAGTATCATATCCGTGGCGCTCTGTTCCCTATTTCACTCTAGTACAAAACTAGCTGCCCTTTTCTGCGCTTTTCCGATGTATTCTGTCGATCCTATCTGATACGGATCGCACACTGCACAGCAATACTCCAGAAGAGGACGTACATACGTAGAGTAGGCAGTGTCCTTAGCAGACCGCTTGCATTTTGTCAGTGTTCAATAAAATGAACCGATTAGTAATTTATTCCAGTTATCAAATATAACCACTGTCCGTACTAACTCACATGAACTACCTACTTCAATTTCACTAATGTAAACTACTTCAGACAGCAACTGTATTTCACTACCGACTGTATTTAATCTATCCTCTATGAACACGGTTAGCTCCTTTGTAAAAGTTTTGGCTGAACTTATTTCCGGATTTAGCCAGCTCTTCGTAGCTATAACGATTTGAGACACAGTGCTTTCTATCAGCGCTTAGAGCTCAGGTTCTTTTCCAACAAAGGTACGACAATTTACAATTACACCACTACTTACCTGTGTTAGTCCTGCACCCCTTTAGACAGACGCCCTTTCTGTAGTTTCCCGACACCTACGTACCTAAAAAGCCGCCCAGTGCCCTGCATACAGCCCCTGCTACCCGTGCTGGGGTGAGACCGCTAATGAAATTTGAAACATATAAACTTTTGTGTAGGTGCTAGACATACTGATAAAGAACATACAAAAGAGTGTGGTACACAAAATATGTGGATAAAAATCCTAGGTGAAGGTCACTAAAAGGAGATTGCAGAAAACTGCTCAAGATCTGAAGACGGCTCGTCAATGAGCTGAATCTGATAATCAATAAACGATATTTTCCGGACGTTCTAATAGAGAAGTTTGTGGCACAACTTGACTAGAAGAAGGGATCGGTTGGTAGGACATGTTTTGAGGCATCAAGGGATCACAAATTTAGCATTGGAGGGCAGCGTGGAGGGTAAAAATCGTAGAGGGAGACCAAGAGATGAATACACTAAGCAGATTCAGAAGGATGTAGGTTGCAGTAGGTACTGGGAGATGAAGAAGCTTGCACAGGATAGAGTAGCATGGAGAGCTGCATCAAACCAGTCTCACGACTGAAGACCACAACAACAACAACAACGTTCTAATACAACAGATCGCCTGTCTTCCGATTTCATAAAGACATATAACAAAGTATCGCACTCTTCAGTAACAAACATTACCCCTCTGTGACGTTTTTGGACGCTGCTTTTGTACATGAATCGGTGTAAAATGTGATTGTCATAATTACTGCTGTTCGTCTCCGTTACTGATAATGAAGGGCTCAGTAGAAGTTGTTTCTGCAAATCATGTGCATGGCGGCAGATGTGGAGGAGAACAGCGCCGCGGTTCGTGTCGGCCGGAGATGCGCACACATTTCACCGGCAGTAGGACCGTTTTCTTTTTCCCCTATTTCGGCGCTCAGGTCTTCCTCTGCAGCCATCCGTTGTCCTGCCGGGACCTACCGGCACGGCCCGGCCCCCACGGGAGACCTGCCAGAAAGATCCAACTTAGCACCGGGCCGCTCGTGCAGGCTGTAAATCTTCATAGCGACCGGAAACCGCGGGCCGCACAGCGAAAGACGGGCCCCGTTGCCCGATAAATGGGTTACTGGGCGAGGCGCGGCAGCGGGGCCGGCGCGGCCTGGAGAACCGAGCCTGGGAAGGCGCGTGGGTGGCCAGAAGCGCGCACTCGTGGGAGGGGCTCGGCGGGGCCTCAAGAGACTGCGACAGGTTGAAAGGTACACAAACTACACTGCACTCTGATACTTAAGATGAAACAAAACGAATGGAAACTTATAGTACACTACTGCCCGTTAAAATTGCTACCCCACGAAGATGACGTGCTACAGACACGAAATTTAAACGACAGGAAGAAGACGCTGTGATATGCAAATGAGTAGCTTTTCAGAGCATTCCCACAAGGTTGGCGCCTGTGGCGACACCTACAACGTGCTGATATGATGAAAGATTCCAACCGATTTCTCATACAGAAACAGCAGTTGACCGGCGTTGCCTGGTGAAACGTTGTTGTGATGCCTCGTGTAGGGAGGAGAAATGCCTACCATCGCGTTTCAGACTTTGATAAAGGTCGGATTTTAGCCTATTGCGATTGCGGTTTATCGTATCGCGACATTGCTGCTCGCGTTGGTCGATATCCAATGACTGTTAGCAGTATATGGAATCGGTGGGTTCAGGAGGGTAATACGGAACGCCGTGCTGCATCCTAACAGCATCGTATCACTAGCAGTCGAGATGACAGGCATCTTATACACAAGGCTGTAACGGATCGTGCAGCCACGTCTCGATCCCGGAGTCAACAGATGCGGACGTTTGCAAGACGACAACCATCTGCATGAACAGTTCGACGACGTTTGCAGCAGCATGGTCTATCAGCTCGGAGACCATGGCTGCGGTTACCCTTGACGCTGCATCACAGACAGGAGCGTCTGCGATGGTGTACTCGACGACGAACCTGGGTACACGAATGGCAAAACGTCATTTTTTCCGATGAATCCAGGTTCTGTTTACAGCATCATGAAGGTCGCATACGTGTTTGGCGACATCACGGTGAACGCACATTGCAAGCGTGTATTCCTCATCGCCATTCTGGCGTATCACCCGGCGTGATGGTATGGGGTGCCACTGGTTACACGTCTCGGTCACCTCTTGTTCGCATTGACGGCACTTTGAACAGTGGACGTTACATTTCAGATGGGTTACGACCCGTCGCTCTACCCTTCATTCGATCCCTGCGAAACCCTAAATTTCAGCAGGATAATGCACGACCGCATGTTGCAGATCCTGTACGCACCTTTCTGGATACAGAAAATGTTCGACTGCTGTCCCGGCCAGCACATTCTTCAGATCTATCACCAATTAAAAACGTCTGGTCAATGGTGGCCGAGCAATTGGCTCGTCACAATTCTTGATGAACTGTGGTATCGTGTTGAAGCTGCATGGGCAGCTGTTCCTGTACACGCCATCCAAGCTCTGTTTGACTCAATGCCCAGGTGTATCAAGACCGTTATTACGGCCAGAGGTGGTTGTTCTGAGTACTGATTTGTCAGGATCTATATACCCAAATTACGCGAAAATGTAATCACATGTCAGTTTTAGTATAATATATTTGTTCTATGAATACCCGTTTATCATCTGCATTTCTTCTTCGTGTAGGAATTTTAATGGCCAGTGGTGCATAATCATCGACTATTCTACGCAGGTGTGCAGTACTGAAACGCAAAAGAAACTTTCGCATGGTGAGTGACTGACATAGCCCAGTTATCCTTGCACCATACATAAAAAGAACCCCTACAGCGCAGTATAGGAAGTTACTGGCAGAAATGTGCTGTGAGATGATCCGAAATGACACAGTAATTCAAAGACCGGGATGACATTGAAGTCACCGCGATTTATAGAAGCCCCCTGGACACTGCAGTCCGTTGGAAATAGTTCCTAATAGGATGTGTGAGCACCACGGAGAGCACTGCGTGTTCTGCAACGTATTTCAGTCCCGGCCACAAGGTGTGTAAGGATATCTTGTGGTAGGACGTTCAGTTCCTCTGCCTTGGGGGGGTTGAGAACTTCTGGGTGGGCTTTGTTACATCTGCACTTCCTGCAATATGTCTCCCCAACTCATCCCACAGGTGATGAATGGGATTTGATTACAAGGAATGGCCAGAACAGTGCATTTACAGAATATCCTCTCGTTGGAAGATGTCCTCCGTCTCAGCTGTTCGAGGCGGTCACACCCCAGGTGTGACTCAGATGGGAAGGAGTACAGTACAGTGTCACAGCCGGCTGGTGCGGCCGAGCGGTTCTGGAACCGCGCGACCGCTGCGGTCACAGGTTCGCATCCTGCCTCGGGCATGGATGTGTCTGATGTCCTTAGGTTAGTTAGGTTTAAGTAGTTCTAAGTTCTAGGGGACTGACGACCTCAGATGTTAAGTCCCATAGTACTCAGAACCATTTGAACCCTTTTGAACATTGTCAAGATAACTTTAATGGTTGAGTGTAAAGGGTTCAAATATTTTAGTTTCAAATATTTCACTGTCGGAAACGGTGCCATCGACGTGCAGATGTCAACAGAATACAACGTACTGGTCGTCGGGCAAAGAGACCACCCTCATACAGCGCATTCGTTCCATTGTGCAAATGAAACAGGAGTCATGTTAAATGTGGTTGCAGCTGTTCCCGCTATTTGACGTGGGTCCCTTCTTGCACAATATATTTATCCTCCTTCCAATGAAGAGCTGCAACTCATTCCTTTTTTGACTCTTCGCTCATTCACACACTGTCTTTTCCCGTTCCTTCAACTACCTAGTAATTCGGATTCAGCATCACATAGTATTACCGTCACGCTGATCGCACGCCATCTTCCAATCAGCTTTCTTTGCACGACTCAGAGATTGTGATTGTACTTAAGTTTTGCAAACCTGTGTACTGACCATTTGTGATGGAAGTCTTCAGATAAACAGACTTACAGTTTTTCTGCAATCGATTCACTCAACGAAAGAACGCAAGTCTCTGAGCGTGGCCTACTTGAGCGTTGGATTTCATTAAGACGGTCAGGTTGGTCACGTGACGTCACTTTCTCCTAAACGCAGGTAGTTACTTTGTTTGGAATGAACACTGTTGCCTCCGTATTTAGACTAATCAGGCCTGCCTGCCTTTGTAATGTGGGACCAAGAGGTGACTATTGCGCTACATGCCCTACAGTTTGCTAGCAATCATCTTTATAGAGACATCCAAGTTTCTGACAGTACTATTCAGAATGATGACGAATGGATTTGAGATTGGCATGTTTAAAGAAATACATTTTAATTTTGCACCATGGAAGAAACTGACGGTAGGGTAAGGAAACCCTATTTGGCCGTACATCTAAGTTAGTGATATAACGCATTTCGTCTCTCGTTAACTTAGCAGTGACTCAAATAACTCGCGACACAGAACATAGATGACGCAGGTGTCTTGCTTGTATTGCTCGCGCGAATCTATCTATTTACATTGTTAGTCGATTGTGAAAGGACAGTGCGCGGTACTGCAGCAGTAATTTCTCGTTGTTTGTGGGTAAATTTATGCTTTACTTTACTTCTTGTGTATAGTCAGTTAGACACATAGTCTCTGGGTAGCATCTTTGATTAGCAGTGAATATGTCCGTTGTTCCGAGTTAGGATCCCTCTAGCACTTAAATTTCGAATAAAATCCATCAATGTTGGGGGCCGAAGACTTACGGCATAGCAAGTCAACCTCATTCCGCCAAAGTCATCTTCAAATAGGGCAGAGGAGCAGACAAAAGTTCAGGGCAGCTCTTGTCCTTGCGATGGGGAACGGTTTCTAAAAGCGAAAGCATCACCAATGGTCAACGAAGGGAGGATACAGAAAGCAATTGAAACCACTCAATTAAAGAGACATGTTGTGTATCCACAGGACATGTGGCCTCTACCTGGAAAAAGGAAGTGTCATGACGATGTTTCCATTGGCAAAAAAATTCGGAATAGTCCCGTATTCGGATCTCCGGGAATGGACTGCCAATGGGGAGGTGACTATGAGAAAAAGTTGGATAACCAACGAAAGGATATTAACAGCAGCAGAAAATGGAGTAACAAGAGTAGGATTCGCTATGAATAAGAAGGTAGAGCAAAGAGTGTGTTACTGTGGGAAGTTCAGTGATGGATTGTTCTTATCAGAGTCGACAGGAAACCAGAACCGCCAACAATAGTTCGAGTATACACGCCGACATCGCATGGGGAAGACGAAGATATATATAATGATATCGAACGGTAATTCTGTACTTAATGGGAGATGAAAATCTGATAGTCAAGGGGGACTGGAATTTGTTTGTAGGGGAAGGAATAGAATAATGGGTTACGGGAGAATATTGACTTGGTACAAGGAATGAAAAATGATTAAGACTAATTGAATTTTGCAATAAGTTTCAGCTAGTTACAGCGAGTACTCTGTTCAGGACTCACAAGAGGAGGAGGTACACTTGGGAAAAGAGGGAAATACGAGAAGATTTCAATTAGATAACGTCGTAGTAAGGGAGAGACTCCGGAATCAGATACCGGTCTCTAAGGCATACCTAGGAGCACATACATACTCAGATCACTATTTAGTAGTGGTGAAGAGTAGGCTGAACTTTAAGAAGTTAGCAAGGAAGAATCAATAAGCAAAGAAGCGGATAACTAATTACTAAAGAATGAAGAGGTACGCTTGAAGTCCTCGGAGGCTATAGAGAATGCGATAAGAAATAACTCAGTAGGAATTCAGATGAAGAGGAATGAACATGCCTAAAAATGACAGTTACAGAAGTTGGAAAGAAAAGCATAGGTACAAAGAAGGTAACTGCGAAGTAACCATGGGTAACAGACGAATTGATAACGATGCAGAAGGAAGTACAAAAAAGTTTAACGAAATCCACGAATTCGGAAATACGAGCTGCTGAGGAATGAAATTAATAGGAAGGGCAGTGAAGTTAGACGAAATGGCTACGTGAAAGATGTGAAGTAATTGGAAAGGAAATGATTGTCGGAAGGACTGTCTCAGCACATAGAAAAGCCAAAACAAGCTTCGGTGAAGTTAATAGCAAGGGTGGTAACATTAACTCCAACGGGAATTCCACTGTTGAATGCAGAAGAGAGAGCAGATGGGTCGAAAGAATGCATTGAAGACCTGTATGAGAGGGAGGAATTATCCAACGATGTGATAGAAGAAGAATCAGCAGTGCATCTATAAGAGATAAGGTATCCACTAGCAGAAACAGAATTTAAATGGCTTTTGAGGATTTAAGATCTAATAAGGGAGGGACATATAACACGTCATCGGGAATTGTAAAATCTTCGGGAGAACTGGCAACAAGACGACCACATTGTTGTATAGATACATGAGTGTGGGGATGTACCATCTGACTTTCGGAAAAATATCATCCATTTAATACCGAGAACTGCAATAGCTGACAAGTGTGAGAATTATCGACAATCGGCTTAACATCTTATGCATCCACGTTGGTGACAAGAATAATATACGGAACATTTGAAAACAAAATTGAGGGTCTGTTAGATGACAATCAGTTTAGGAAAGGTAAAGTCTGCAGAGAGACACTTCGACGTTGCGGATGATAATGGAAGCATTACTAAAGAAAAATCAAGACACGTTCATAAGGTTTGTCGGCCTGGAAAAAGCGTTCGACAACGTCAAATGATGCAATGTCTTCGAAATTCTGGGAAAATAGGGGTGAGATGTAGGGACAGACATGTAATATAAAACAAGAGACAAGAGGAAATAATAAGAGCGGAACACCATGAACGGAGTGCTCGGATAGAAAAAGGGTGTAAATTGTGGATGTTGTCTTTCTCTCCACTGTTGAATCGGTCTGTCGAAGAAGTAATGATGGGAATAAAATAAGGTTTCAAGAGTGCAATTAATTTTCAGGTTGAAAGGATGTCAAGGATAAGTTTCGCTGATGTCACTGATAACCTCAGTGACCATAAATAAGAATTACAGGATCTGCTGAGTGGAATGAACAGTCTGATTGAGTACAGAATATGGACTGAGAGTAAGTCGAAAAAATGCGAATAATAATGAGATGTAACAGAAATAAGAACAGCGAAAAACTAAACATCAGATTGGTCGTCACAAAGTAGATGAAGTTATGGAATTCTGCTACCTAGGCAGCAAAACTACCAATGACGGATGGAGCACGAACGACATCAAAAACAGACTAGTACTGACAGAAAGGGCATTCCTAACCAAGACAAGTTAACTAGTATCAAACATAGGCCTTAAATTGAGGAAGAAATTTCTGAGAACATACGTTTGGAGTGCAGCATTGTATGGTAGTGAAACATGGCCTGTGGGAAAACCGGAACAGAAGAGAACCGAAGCATTTGAGATACGGTGCTGCAGACGAAAGTTGATAATTAGGTGGACTGGTAAGGTAAGCATTGAGGAGGTTCTGCGCAGAATCGGAGAAGAAAGTAGTATATGGAAAACACAAGAAAAGAATAAGGTACATGATAGCACATCTGCTAAGACATCAAGGAATAACTATAGGTATATGCAGAGGGTAAAAACTGTGGAAGAAGACAGAGATTGGAATATATCCAGAAAATAACTGAAAACACTGTGATGAAGCGTTTGGCACAGGATAAGAGTTCGTGCCAGGACGCATCAAACTAGTCAAAAGACTGATGACTGAAAAGAAGTACCTGTATATAGTGATAAAAAGAGAATCGTTCTAGTATATTACATTTTAAAAATCTTACAGAAACTTACATGAAGTATACCTTTTTGCTTATTTTAGGGTTACTCTTTATATCGGCTTAGAATTTTGGTGAAAAATTTGATGTTTCAGATACGTTTATGAATTGATCGTACAGGCATAAATCCTAAAAATCATAATTTGTCTATAAAGTCTTATCTATAGTTTCCAATGCTTATATATATTAATAAATACATAGAGCTAAGCTTTTTTAGTAAAAATATTTCCAACTAACGTGTCACCAAATTATGTGATACTGCCAACTGAGGTATGAGTGATTTATTTTATCTTTCACTTTAAAGTGGAAACGATGAGCAGTAATCGTAAAAATGCGGTATCATCGGAAGGGAATATAATCTACGGTCTCTAAAGCTTTCGTGCAATGCTAGAGTGGCTGAGCAACATCATATTAGTATTTAGAAAAGAGAATGGACTGCCTTGGAGCTTGGAGCTCTATGAAAAGATTCCTGACAGAAATTCGAGACGCTTGTCGGAACTATCGGTCTGACGAAATTAGGTCGCCCGTTCGCCTTAGTGTCAGAATTAGTACACCAATTAATGAAGTACACAATTACAATGCAAGATATGGGATTAAGACTTACTGCGAAACAAGCGAGGGTGTTTGAGTATGAACTGCCAAACACTACTGATCGTGAGAATTGTTTTAATAGTAAAAAGAAAACTGCAAGCAAGAAATTGTGGCTCAGTTGTAAATGTCGGTAGGGTCTGACTTTGTGAGTGTCGGAGAAATGGTATGCATACCGGGCTTCCATGTATAATTCTATTATCATAGACAATTATTTTGACAAACATTGAGATCCATTAAGAGACTAGACTTATTTCCTCGAAGCTGGGTGGACAATCATTTGTGGAATGTTCATGAAACGGGGTTCATGTTTTTCGTTAAGACCAATAAGGTTGCAACTGAGACTGGAACGAAGTTCGTAAATAGACGTACCTACGCAGGAACAGCAAACATATCAACCGGAGGAGGCACGATAAACGTATATCAATACATCCGTGGCGGTTCTCGTTAATAATCTATTCCTCAGTTTCTTCGCATTTCCCCTGATTCCATTTTGTCATGGTTTCCCTGCACTTCGTATTTACTTAGTTCCTAAGTGGTACATTTTAGTGTACTCTTGCTTCTGTACTCCCATCGTTCGCCAATCCATTGAAGTATTTAATGTGTTGCATGACCTTTCTCACAGCCGCTTCCTTTTAAACATATCTGTCCACTCCCCTTTTGTGATTCCACTATTTATAGACGGCCGTTGCTCTTCAACTGAACTGCCTTGTTATAAGAAGTAAACAAACACAGTCTGGATCACTTCTTTTATTACCGACTATCAATTTCTTCAGCTGTACTTGGAACGGGAAAAAGTGGTAACAAAATAATTACTAAAGTGTGATATTACAACTGGTGGTCTAAAAGGTTTCGCAATTAGTAAAAATATATTATGAGATCAACACATTACTCACACCCCAAGAAGTAATTTGTCAACCAACCTAGAACACAGATGTTGTGGGTGCGGTACATTTTTGTAGTCATTTGTATACATTAAAACAGCTTCTAAGAGACTCCTCCATCAAAAATAAAATAAATAGTTACATCAGGCATGATAATGCAGTACGTTTCAGTGTGTATCGTGTGAAAGATAATAAAAGATGAAATACAAATCAAAAAGACAGCCTAACAGTACAGCGTCTGTCATCCATATTCATTCTTGGTAGTATATTGTAAAAGACGATACAATACGGTTAATTTGACAAAGGAAGAACAAGCTTTACTAAGTAAGGGATTGATCTAGAATTTAAAATCTGTGCATGTGAACAATCTCTTATGTGATAAAGATTAAAAATTTCCTAGAACTTGAAAAAGTATCCTGAAATACGGAACAAAGGAATCAGGCAATTTCAGATAATTCAGATGATAAAAATAACAATCTAATAATGTATAGGATGGAAAGTGGAATACAGCTATCTAATCCACGATAGGGGCTACATAGAAGAAAATCGATTTTTTGTGTGTGCAAAGAACGGTGTTAAGGAAGTAGCTAACGAACCGACAAGAAAATGACAAACTGAAAAAGAAATAAAATACACGACTCCGTGTTTCTTTTTTCAGAGTAGAAAAGAAGTACTTAAAAGTTATGAATCCATCTGTCTCTCAATTACGAGCTGAGATTATAGTAAATAAAGAGGACGAGAGTGCTCGTCCTACCGTTAATAACATTAGCTGTGCAAACTATTTTCTGAATAAAGAGCTAAGCAAAATAATTGCGAGCCCTATAGTTTCTCCAAAATATTTTTCATTAAGAACAGCTATGAACTTCTTGACCAAATAAAAGATTGTGATGCACCTTATAACACAGTACAAGCTTCGACTCATCTTAAGAATTTACATACAAAAGTACCAATTAAAGAAACCCTTCTGAATATTAAAAATATCTTATTGACGTATGGGAAAACCAATTTAGTCGGAATCACAGAACTAGTGAAGCTTCTGAAGTTGACACTCTCCTTTAATTTTTCTTGTTTAATGAAACGATATACCAGCGGGATGAGTGTTTGGAGATGTGAGAAAAACCTGACATTATTGCAGACATCTTCCTCAATGACATGGATATCAACATTTTCTTGAAAACATCCATTAGTCATAAATCGAGTACTTTGCTACGAGAGGTATCTCGCTGACGCTATACTTCTCGGGAATGAGGAAAACATCAAGCAGGTGACTGTGAAAATGCATACCATGCATCCAAAAACACATTTTACTTTAGAAATAGAGAATTATAATGTCCTCAATTATCTTGATTTAACCTCTTCAAAAGCCAACGAGAAACACAAATTAGCATCTTCATAAAATTGACATGTACCAGTACTCTAACCTACGCAAAATTATGCAATTCTAAGTGGTATGTGAAAGACTATTTTCAGTCATTGTTACGTAGGATGAAACCACTGAAGATGGCACAGGACGAGATGGACAGGGAGATAGAGATCTTGAGGGACACTGGTATGACAGCGATGTGGTTAAGCGCATACGCAATAAATTAAAGCGTAGGCAACGCTAAACAAAACTAAGGAGGATATGTAACTTAGTCATCATGACGTAACGTGGCACAGCCTCTTATAATATATAAGGTCCCTACATAAATCTAATCTAGTAGTTGTCTTCCGTCAAAATATTTCACAATGAAAGAATAAGTCTTTACATTCCGGTGTTTATAAGAAAACGTGTGATGACTATCAAAGGATTTATATGGGGCACATGTTTCGAACATTTACAACCATCTTTAACGAGAATATTCTTGCACAAAGTAAAACTGCTCTACGTACACATCTATCAACACGTAAACATGAAATCATTCGTAAGGCTGTATTTTGAAGTGCTTGAAATCCATGCTGTGAAAAAGAGAGGAACCTTATAAGAACCTTAACGAACAGAAGAACTTTTCCCGTAACGCTTTCAATGTTTACGACAACGTTTTCCAGTAGGTGTGCAAAAACCTTTCTCGTTCCACAAAAGTGAATTTATTCATCACGTTATTGGGCGAAACTGCAGCCTGTGACAAGCATGAACAGCCTACTGGAATGTTCGTCACGCAACGTGCTGTGGTAGGTGGCGCACTCTAGCGGGCACTCTGTTATGTTTCCCACACTATTATCATTAAACGTCTCTGTAATTTGCAGAAATCCAACTCTGGAAGTTGTATTTTAAAACGTGGAAGACTCAGACCATGGTGGCTGAATAGCTATGTTTATTAATTTCGCACTGTCTTTTAAACTATACAAACAAAAACGAAATCTGCGATGCACAGCGTACTGTTAGGCGGTTATTTTCCAATTGTATTTCATATTTCATTGTATTATGCATCGTACATACTGAAATGTATTATATTATCATGGCTTTTAATTCCTGGTCACATTATTTGATTACTTTATTTCTATATCTACATCTACATGAAAATTCTGCAGATCACATTTAAGTGCCTGGCAGAGTGTTCATCGAACCACCTTCACAATTCTCTATGGTATTCCAACCACGCATAGCGCGCGGAAGGAACGAACAACTATGTCTTTCCGTACAAGCTATGATTTCCCTTATTTTATCATGGTGATCGTTTCTTCCTATGTATGTCTGTGTCAACAAAATATTTTTGCATTCGGACGAGAAAGTTGGTGACTGGAATTTCGTGAGAAGATTCCGGCGCAACGAAAAACGCCTTTGTTTTAATGATGTCCACCACAAATCCTGTACCATTTTAGTGAAATTCTCTCCCTTATTTCGGGATAAAAAAAGTGCTTCCCTTCTTCGAATCTTTTCGAAGTACTCTGTCAATCGTGTCTGGTAAGAATTCCTCATAGCGCAGCACTATTCTAATAGATGTCGGACAAGCGTCTCCTTAGAAGATCTGTTACATTTTCTATGTGTCCTGCCAATAAAACCCTGTCTTTCCTTAGCCTTCCCCACAATATCTTCTATGTGTTCCTTCCAGTTTAAGTTGTTCGTAATTGTAATTCGTAGGTAGTTAGTTGAATTTACGGCCTTTAGATTTGACTGATTTATCGGGTAACCGAAGTTTAACGGATTCCTTTTAGCACTCATGACGTGACCTCACATTTTTCGCTATTTAGAGTCGACTGCCAATTTTCGTACCATACAAATACCTTTTCTAAATCGTTTTGCAATTTGTTTTGATTTTCTGATGATTTTATTAGTAGATAAATGACAGCGTCATCTGCAAGCAACCTAAGACGGCTGCTCAGGTTGTCTCCCAAATAATTTATGTACGTAAGGAACAGCAAAGGGCCTGTAACACTAAACTGGGGAACGCCAGTAATCACTTCTGTTTTACTAGATGACTTTTAGCCAGTTACTACGAACTGTGACCTTCCTGACAATAAATCACGAACCAGTGACATAACTGAGACGATATTCCATAAGCATGCAATTTTACTACAAGCCCCTTGTGTGGTACAGTGTCAAAGGGCTTCCGGAAATCCAATAATACGGAACCAATCTGAAATCCCTTGTCAACAGCACTCAACATTTCACGCGAATAATGAGCTAGTTGTGTTTCAAAAGAACGATGTTTTCTAAATCCATGTTGACTGTGCGTCAACAGACCGTTTTCTTCGAGGTAAGGTTTCATGATGGAATAATCTCTTTGAATCTATATTAATGTACTAGCCTACGACATGACTGTACAAAAAATTATACCCCACCCAAAAATTGTACTTCACGGCGCCAGGGATATGTGTATCTGATGATATTTTTAGTTATTTGTGTGACCTCTGGTAATCTTCATTATTGTTCCCTCTTTTCCTGTTCCAATTAGACATGAAGATTATCTGCAGCGCAGATTGAAACATGTAGTCGGTAATAAAAGGAAATATCGAGGCAGCTTTTGTTTATTTATTATAAAGAAGTAAGTGTGACACTATCATGAAAACAGGACATCGCTATGTGTTAGTGTTTGCTACTATCTGGCCACGACATTACGGCAAACAAGCACAGTGGTGAATCATAAAAGCACATCGCACTGTGGATGACTTCAAGACAGATGTGTACATACTGTCAAGTTGTCCAGCGCGTCCCGGAGAAATATCTCGATAAAAACTCACTATATGCCGACCGAGGCGACCTCCCTCCCAGGTACAATAATACTGTGATCGACTAATACCTCTGCTCAGCGACGTTGTGTTACGACTGTCACCACAACAGCCGAAGTCCCGCCGTTCGGCAAAGGCTGGATTGTAACGTGATTCCCATGGCGTCAGGTTCTACGTCAGAATTAATAAGTGTCTCATATTTCAAGTTTTGTGCAATTTTACGATTCTCTGCTGGCCAGTTACACAGAGATTTCCGCGCATCCGAACAGCACAGGGGAAGAAATTTGCCGGTTCTGGTCACATGCAAATCGTGTTCTAAAAATTCTGATTGAACCAAGTGGAAAAAACGCTAAGCAAATTTCAAAATTTTAATAGTCAGAAACGAAAGAAAACACTATTGTTTTCAATATTAAACGATACTGACTGATCATAGGATCACGAAACTCAAATTGGATTTTTCCCGTGCAAAGTAGTGCTAAAGTTACTAATACATCTTTATCGATGTTTTAATTAATAGCGATTAAAACATCATCTGTTAAGAGAAACAACCTCAATATCGAAAAACTAACGGCGAAAGTAACTTTCGCATGATGTGTCACTGCCAAGTAACATAGCTGAATGAGAGTAGAACCATACATACGAAAGGTAACTGATACATACAGAAGGTAACTGATAGAAGCACAAAATGAGACCAACAGAAATGACACTTTTATTGGCTCTGAGCACTATGGGACTCAACTGCTGCGGTCATTAGTCCCCTAGAACTTAGAACTAGTTAAACCTAACTAACCTAAGGACATCACAAACATCCATGCCCGAGGCAGGATTCGAACCTGCGACCGTAGCGGTCTTGCGGTTCCAGACTGCAGCGCCTTTAACCGCACGGCCACTTCGGCCGGCGACACTTTTATTCATACACAATAATTACACTAAAGTCACCGCAATCTATGGTAGTCCCGTGGACATTGTGAAACGTCCCCTTAGAAGAAGTAATGGATTACTGTGCTGATAAACCTCTTACATTATTTGATTTTCAAACAGCTGAGTAGAAGTGAACGTACTCAGACATTTCGCTTTTTACCTATTCTGATCAACACTAACCTGACAGCCAATATTTTTAGCGCAACGCAATCTGACTTTCAATAATCCCTACAAAAGAATGGCCCTGACTAACAATAACCTATACCTTTCATGAATCACTTACCTCACAAAAATCTTCATTACTCGAACTACTGCAATACAGCGAGCGCCAATACTGCCAGCTAAATAAAAGATTCTATCTACTGAAGGCACTAACTACTGATAGGCATAGTTAGCAGATGGAAGATTATCAAAATAATAACTGGACACGACAAGGCTATTCTTACAACGCAAACCGTGACCAAAACAGACACCACCCGTATGACAACCGTTGGAAGAATAATAGTTACAGAGAAAGATCGCATTTCCGTAGTAACGAATATGACAGAGATAACCATAGAAACAGACAATATGGGAACCAAAACAATTATTATCAAAGGAGACAGGATAACTTTAGATGCAATGGTCCACCGCGCAATTACGATTCAGGGAGAAATTCTCCACCACGTGACCGAGAAGAAAGGAACTATGGAATCTAGCGACATGACGACAGACTCTATAATCGTAACAACAGACCTGAATTGCAGCAGAACTGGCGGGATTCAAACAGGGCAGGGCCCTCTCGACAACGCGAATTTGTACAAGTTAGGTCTCCTACTCCCAATAATGACGCGCGCCAACAAAGAGACAGATAATGACTCGCACCGCAGGCAGCCACGTTCGCCAGCTGGCTCAGCAAAACTTTAGCATTCCTTACCGACGAATGCAACATGATAATTACTTTGAAGTTGAAACTCTGCGCACTAGAAAGGGTAAAGGATTACACACATTTCACATGTAAAACCGTTTATTGAGAGATAATCTGCTTTTTAACTTAGTCTTTGATACAAAATTTTTTACTTCACGTTACTAGTGCGTTTTGTCACACTTAGAAACTGTTAACATGCAACTATGTTTTAAAGTTAACTATCCAGTAAAGTACCTAGGGAACATATTTAGACGGTAATTACGAATGCATTGTTATAGTGAACAGACGACACAGTGTTATTGTGTGTGTACATTCTTGCTTGTTACGTAACAACTATAAGGCTTACATACTTAAAACATATACCAGTGCTGCTAATGAGATTTTACTGCAACATTTTGGTTTACTTGAAAATAAATTATGGATTTTACGTGCTTTCTGAGAGATATCAGATGACTCAGTTGTTAGTTTATTTGACAGCTACATGACTATATCACGATGCTACTAGTGTGTGACACAATTTACATTGTTGCTTTGTGCTGTATGTGTTTTATATCTGCACAGTTTTTCTGAATTTTTCTGGAAAGGAAAACATGCTTTAGTAGTACCTTTTGTGGTATAGCTACAATGAGACAGCCTTTTCTGTAGCACAACAATACGTTACAGTACAGTACTTACTTCATCACGGCAATAAGCGTAAGAACTACGATATCTACACGCATAGCAAATCACTTTGTTTATTACGAGGTAAGTACATTGACTTCTACAGAACTTTGCTTACAGGCGACGATAATTACGACACTTGGCACTTTCTTTACCCTTAAGTAATGACAGAGATTGCCTTACAACAAGACGCACAGTTTAGCGCTACAGTACACGTATTTGAGTGATTGATTTTGTACTTAAAACATTTATGTTTATAGATTTTTGAATTATAAAGATACAAAGGTTTTCTGTGATACATTTCAGTCCATTACTGTAATTACACATCGGTAATTACAGCACATCGGTACCATATTCCTCTAACACAGAATTACACAGCTATCTGATTATTTAACAGAGAGACAAACATTTTTTTTTACTACATCAGTGACAGATGTTTACGTAATTACACAGTTGGATAACTTCACACTTATGAAATTGTATTTTGTATGTACTTTGTGAACTGTTCATACATTTTTCGGAACCACTGTGATACTATGAGAGCTTTGAATGATGTATTTGGTATGGGACCATGATTTTTAAAGTACATTTGAGGTAGATGACACTATTGCAATGAGCAGAGAATTTTTTCAAGGTTTTGAAATTATTGGAGGGAGCTACGGCGATTTTGAGATTTGTCTGAGGTGTTATGATGTTATTATTATGATGACGATGTGTATTATGCTGTTGAGGTATGTTTATGATCAATAAGCTGATGCTATATGAGGAATTTGATTATGCTACGTATTTATTATGATGAAATATTGAAGAAGTGTCGACGAATAAGTGTATGCGTAATAAGGTAAGGAATAATGAATAGTGGTTACGGACGCTGATTTGTGAAAAAGGATGTCGGAAACCAAGAATCGTACTTTAAGGGTTATGAAATGCGTGTAAATGCGTGAATGTTTCACAATGCCGCCGCAAATTTTTTGGACTCCGTTATATTGATAGGATTTTGTTTCTACACATTTGTAACGCAAATTCTCTACCTGTGAAATTTTTTTATGAGACTGTCACTGTAGCGCAAATTGCTGTCGTAAATATTTCTGTAAGAAAGCTAAGTGACCCTGTCGTAATGCGCTGTAGGCACCAAGCTATGCGACAGTCGCCTGAAAAAAAAAATGCCGTGCCTTTCAGAGGCACAACAAAAAAAAGGAGAGGCCATTAACCTCGATATTGACATTTCTTTGTAGAAAGCATCGCAAATACGACACTTTTTGATGTTTACTGAAATGACTAATGAAACGATGAGAAACATTTCATGGCTATTGTCTTGCTAGTTGAGAGACTTTTTTACTGCCTTATGAAATGCCATATTTGTTTAACGTGTAGTTTCTAGCTGCACTGCAGCATTGGTTAAAATAAAATTTAATACATGTACTTATGTAGATATTTTCTGTCTACAGATCCAGTAAATAATTATTTTATGATCTACTTTCTTAAAGAAAAGGAACACAAATAGACATTTCCCTTCACAGGAATTGCATAAATAAGTTTTTTACGATTTGGTAACTTGTCTGCTAGAGTAAGTCAAGGTGATGCATCACTCTAGTGTTAAGATGTGACATAGTTATTAGACATTTCCTATCTTTACTGTAATATTTATTCTGCATGAGCTTTGTCATGTTTAGGTATATATTATAGCATTTGCTGCTGCTGTTTGCCAGGCATAGTTCTACTGAATTTTACATTGTATTAAGCCAGTTTTACTACTGATTTATTTTTGTTTTTGCTGCACATTGGCTCATATTAGTGATGATGTTGCATTTGCTTTGTTAATTTATATATTTTGCTGCTTGCTTTGCCAATTTGCATTTTTTGTCATTGCTGTTTGCGTTAATTGTTTTGTGCTGCTGAATTGCCTCGTCCCTTAGTTAGCACAGTAGATTTATGTTAGCTTAAGAGGGGTGGGCTGTATAAGAGAATGAGTTGTGATGAATTGGAAGTAATGTAATGACAAGGTATAAAAAAAAGTTAAATAAGATGAAAGATCCATGAAATGAAGTTTTGGGTAGGACTGTAGTACCAAATGTCACACTGAAAACAAACCCTGTGCTTTCCTTTTGTGTTATTCCGCTATGTGTTTGTGTACGCTTGTGTATTTGTGTTCTTCCTGTCTTTATGTGTTTAGCTGATAAGAGTTATGTTGTAGAATTTTTCTAATTATATGTTATTTACTTTGTAAAGATGTTTGGACATTATTTATTCTGTTTTGTTTTAATGCTCACGTGTGAAGTTGATGTTTAGAAAGTTATTCAGACCTTTTATGTATTTACTTATGTCATAATTCCTGTAACACTTATGTGTATGTTTATTTCTATTCTTTTGTAAAGCCCGTATTACTGCAAATGTTATCTGTACTATTATGTTCTTTAATGAGGTATTTTGTACCTTTGTAACTGTATTCTTGTGTAGTAAATTTATAATTGGATTGACACCAGTTCTCCAATTAAGTTTCATTTCACTGCACACGTTTCTGTTGGTCATAATATATGCACAATATTTGAGAAGTTGGTACTGTTGGTGTTTGCACGTGTGTTGATAATTCAGCAAGGGACTGGTTAACAGCATTGCTGGTTCTAAGGACAGTCCCAAAAACTTTGTGAGTGCACAAGTGGTGGTTTATGGACTTGCTGTATTGTCTGCAAGACTCTTCGGTGGTGATTGTGCACCTGCACAGTCGCAACAGATGGCTACTGGCCGTCTCTACGAGGACTACAGTGGGTCTGCATCTCTGGTGGCCCACCAACACCATAATCTCTACCAGGACTACAGTGGGTCTGTTCTGTGATGACCTACCTACCAATATTTTTCAAAACTTCGACTGACTCTGCTGTGGGTTGGCTCTGTTGTGGCCCATTACCTGTCTTCATGTCAAGAGTCAGCACTGTCTTTCCGATGGAAGGACCACACTCCTTGTTCAAGACTGCATGGAAATCCACTATTTCCATGTGCATTTTCTTTTACTGCTCAGACTTTGAGAAAAAAATCACTGCAATTTTACTGTGATGAATGATCAGGACTGTCTTTATGGACTGTGGGAAAATTTTAGCTTTTGGTCAACATTGTATCAATAAGTGTGCGCATTTGATTTCTTTGTTATTGTAATTATGAAAAAAATTTTCAAATCAGCATTGGCCACTGCCCACTACAATTTGTAAAATTTTTTGTGGGGAGCATGGGGACTATGTAAGTTGGCTGTTTAGGTTTTCATGTCGGTAACGCCACGTAGTGCTCTATATGAAAATCACTGACTGTGCTGTGTGAAGGCTGTGGTTGGTTTGCATTGTTTGAGTGTATGCTATTGTAGTGTTGGGCAGTTGGCTGTTAAGAGCGCGTAGCGTTGCGCAGTTGGAGGTGAGCCGCCAGCAGTGGTGGATGTGGGGAGAGAGATGGTGGAGTTTTGAGAGCGGATGATCTGGACGTGTGTCCATCAGAGACAGTAAATTTGTAATACTGGATGTCATGAACTGATATATATATTATGTCTTTTGAACGCTATTAAGGTAAATACATTGTGACGGATGTGAACTGTAATTGTTTTGTTCCCGTTTTCGCGTCCCGCGATTGTCAGTGACAATTTCCAATTTTTTTTACAGTCCCTTAAAAGCTTCAGTGTCGTCTTTGCAACGTCCTGCCAAAATCATATGTCATAAATGTTCAGGCAATTTGATTAAGCAAATGCAGATGAGATCTGAGGGGCTGTATGGGTTTGAAAGATACTGATTCTTATGTGACATGTCTTCGAAATATTTGACAAGACAAGAAAATTCCGATTGTTCTAAATGTTTCATCATTATGATGCTATGTTTTACTCGGTCTTGTGTAGCTTGAGACCAATACGCTGAGAGGAAGGCATGACAAAATTCTCCTTCACTGTGACAATCGTGAATGACCGATCGCATTCTTACAGCTGGTTCATTCTCTAAGCAGCCACACATAAATTCTAACCTGTGCTCCAATGACCAGTTGGGAGGAAAACAATGAGAGAATTGATGGAGCCATACTTGTGGATGAATGTCGTTGCCAGAATTCTTAAATGTTTTGAATTTACGTGTAGTAATGAATAGCTTATAGTCAAAATCATCTTGTCGGCGAGTCGCATATCGGTCATTGTTACGTCGTGTCGGCGGTTCCATCTCAGAATTCGGTGCACCTTTCCAATTTCTTTCATACTTTCCGAAATACCCTGTGTTATTATTTTGTGGCTTTTAGGTATTTCCGAGTCCCTCTTCCCGTGTTGGAGCGCGAGTCTCCTCTGAAATTTGTAATTCTTGTATTACTTGTGCCAACTGATCTTGTACTTCCCGGATTTCTCTTTTGTACTGTGTATTGATTTTATTCTGATTTTGTTAGAATTTTTTAATTTGTTCATACTCTTCTGTGTCATTAAAGACCACCGATCTTGTGTCATCCAGAGTATCATCTACCTTCGTAGATAAGTTAGTGAACTGATCCGAAAATTCGGCTACTTTCTCCAATAGTGAACTGATTTGTTCAGTCTGTTTTTCTGAACCAAGTTTCAAAGTGTCCATTTGTGTTGAAATCGTATCTACTGTGTGCTTTATTTTTCCGGAGTTTTTGAAAGTTGCCTAACCGAATCAGTAGATGCAACTGATTCAGTTTTAGCTTGCAAGGTGTCGTGATTTTCACGAACAATAGTTTGCAGTTCTTTTATGGCTGCTTCGAGATTCTGTAATGCATTTTCAGGACGCGAAAAAATAGGCTGAAAATGCTCACAAATTTGTGTTTTTACGTCATTACAGACTTTTTGACGTTTAGATTCGATTTTAAGTAACTCAGCAGTTAAACCTTCACGTCTTTGTTCAAGCGTGGTGTCTAACTTTTGAAGTTGTTGCTGTGACTGTTTTTGATTTTGTTCCATTGCACCTATCTTTTGCTGTGTTTGTCTCTGATTTTGTTCCATTGTGTCTAACTTTTGAAGATGTTGTTCCATTGTGTCTACCTTTTGCAGGTTTTGTTCAATTGTGTCTAACTTTTGAAGCTTTTGTTCCATTTGTTGCATTAATTGTAATAACAGTGCACTGGTGTCTGAAACATGTTCCTCAGTGCTATTCGGCAGTGCATTTGAACGTACAATATTCGCATTTTGAAAAGCAAATTTGCGTCTCGACTTATTTGAGAAAACGGTGAGGACGAAAAACCTGAATCTACAGTATCTGCGAGATTGTGTCCTGCCTTTTCGGAATCGTGAGGCGAGCTGTTGCCGACCGATAGATCGATAATGCTTCCCTGTTCGCTATTTGTTTCACTGACTACGCCATTATTTGCCACCTGTTCCATTTCCCTATGCACAGTTACCAAATTACTATTTTGAATGTCTGTTAATTCATTACACAGTGGTGCTGATAAGCTACGCTCATCGTCACTATTATTTCTCAGTTTACTTTGGAGCCTAGTGTTACGTTTTTCACACGCCATTATTGTCACAATATTTCACACGATACACAGAAAAGCACAATTTGAAAAGCAAAATAAGAAAACACATTATCACAGCACTGAAAATAGTATCTAGTTAATTGCAAGCGCAGCTGCGAAATACTTGATGCAAATCTACATGCATGCCACAACTGTTTTACTGTACAAAAATGAAAAACTACAACTACAAAGGAAATTTTCTCTATAATTACGCGCTAGCAATAAACAAAACCTACACTAAATACACAAACTACAAGAAAAAAGCAGAAGATTCCATTGAGGTATCCTCGGCTAAGGGTCGACTTATGAAATGTCCCCTTACAAAAATTAATGAATTCCTGCGCTGATAAACGTCTTACATTATTTGATTTTCAAAACAGCTGAGCAGAACTGAACGTAATCAGACATTTCGCTCCTTACCTATTCTGATCAACACTAAACTGATAGCCGATATTTTTAGTGCAACGCAATATGACTTTCAATAATCCCTACAAAGGAATGGCCCTGACTAACAGTAACCTATACCATTCATGAATCACTTACCTCACAAAAATCTTCATTACTCGAACTACTGCAATACAACGAGCGCCAATACTGCCAGCCAAATAAAAGATTCTATTTACTGAAGGCACTAACTACTGATAGGCATAGTTAGCAAATGAAGGATTTTGATAGAGAACGAACAATGTATTTACCTTAATAGTGTTCAAAAGTCATAATATATATATCAGTTCATAACATCCAGTATTACAAATTTACTGTCTCTGATGGACATACGTCCAGACCATCCACTCTCAAAACTCCGCCATCACTCTCCCCACATCCACCACTGTTGGCGGCTCACCTCCAACTGCGCAACGATACGCGCTGTTAACATCCAACTGCCCAACACGAAAATAGCATATACTCCAACAATGCAAACCAACCACAGCCTTCACACAGCACAGTCAGTGAATTTCATATAGAGCGCTATGTGGCGTTACCAACATAAAAACCTAAACAGTCTATTTACAATTGCAAAAGGCGGGAAGTGATTCTTAACAGTTCTTTGATCACCTTGGACGGCATTATATGCTCTGCAGCATGCTACTGTGCTGACCACAAGGTCCTTAAAGCAATCTTGTGATATAACTTGCCATTCATCCACCACTCGGCTAAAAAGTCTTATAGGGATATGCGGCGAATGGATTGGTCTGCCCGTTGCCCTGGAGTAAGTGATGTGGAGAACGTGTGGCGTACGTTGGGGAAACGTATTGTAGCACGTTACTATGCAGCAAGGACCATCCACCAGTTTTCAATCGTTCTGGTGGAGGAATGGAATACCGAAGCAGTGGATCTCATTACAAACCTTGTGGCCAGCACGTGAGGACGTTACAGGGGTCCAGCTGCAGTCCATGTCCCATCATTTGTAATGTCCAGAGGACCATCATAAATCACGGTGACTTCAGCGTGATTATTGTCCCACAAAACCTATTACGTTGCTCCGAGTAAGAGTTGATTCTACCTCTGACTACATTTTACCGTAGCTGCATCGCGTTCTGACACAGAAACGGAATACGAAAAATTTAAGCACACGAAGAAAGCTGACAAAGCAATATTAGCAAAAAAACCGATATTGAAATGGGCAGATTAGCACAGGCTGATTTGTGTAGTTTCCAAAAGAACTGTTATTTAACATAAGAACTAACATCTATGGCACAAAATGGAGATTTTGATGAACAAAGCAGTTTCAGTCTGCAGAAATGGATTTGAAATAGATCGATTGTTAGCAGTCCACTTCGGTTCTATAAAATGCGTAGCGAATTGAATTGACTTATACCTCAACCACCATTTGACAATAGGTTCATAAGGTAGGTCACGTGCCTGAGCCGGGACGGGCGAGTATTATTAGCGTTTTTCGCTAAATTTCACACTTTTTTACGCTGAGGAGGGGAGTAGGATAAACTGGAGTAACAAGGTAATTAACGCTATACCTTACGCTACACGTCTTTCCCTACCAAAAATCCACCCCTTCTCTCCCCACAAGTAAACCACACACCCACGCCCCCCCCCTTGCAAATGTATCAAAATTGGGAGGTTTCGTAGTGTTTTTTTCTTTCTAACTTTATGGCTACGCAATGAAACATTGACGTGATCATATCAACACAGGCGAAATTATTATTCGTCATTACTGTGAGGAATTGTTTCACAAAACTGAAAAATATGATACTGTTAATAATATGAAACTGTGAAAGTCCTAGCCGGCCGGTGTGTCCAAGCGGTTCTAGGCACTTCAACCTGTAACCGCGCGACCGCTACAGTCGCAGGTTCGAATCCTGCCTCGGGCATGGATGTGTCTGATATCCTTAGGTTAGTTACGTTTAAGTAGTTCTATGTTCTAGGGGACTGATGACCTCAGATGTTAAGTCCCATAGTGCTCAGAGCCATTTTTTTTATGAAAGTCCTGAATATATACTTTGCAGCTACAGCACTTTACCTATTCATTACGTCAATACAGGACTTTACGCAACTACGAAACGCTGCTTCAAGTGAAGTTTATCTGTTGCAGCCTGTCATATAAAGCTATTGTACACGTACTTAATATTCTTCTTTAATTAACTTATGAAAACTACAAGCAAAGAACAAAAAACTTTCAACAGTTTTTATCGTGTTGCTGATTTTACTCCATTATTATCATAGAAACACCTGTTTGAATAAAGTATACCGAACTTCAGTTTTCCACGATTTACACACTTTACGAATCTAATTAGAGATAAAGTTAAAGTTAACCTCTTGGATTATTGTTACTAAAGATTTTATTTGCGTTATAAGAAATTCTGATTTGTGTTTGAATTTGTGAAACGTGTCATGATATAGACACTGTTGCACCCCACTGCACCCAAATACTCTCCATGATTACGAAATGCCCTTAGGCCCATACACATACACAAAGTGTCTGTCTCTCCTTATGTCCTCTCTCTCTCTCTCTCTCTCTCTCTCTCTCTCTCTCTTGCTCTCTCCGTTTCAATCCAAACCCTCTGTCTCACACAAAATGATACAAACACTCATAAACATAAAAAAGTCACACATAAGAAAAAATGGTCGCTCTTCTTTAAATGGGAAAATTTAAACAATCTTTCTGCTTTTTCCCGCTACATTATTAATCAGTGGAGATGCAGTGACAGATACAAAATTTGTTCAGACCTTTCGAACATTCTCATGAGTGTATTCGGATGGACGAACAAGAAAATATTCCCAAAAGTGCAGTATCAGAAACATTTTCTCTATTTTGAATCATTGTTGTTGCGACCACCTTTCCTATTATTATATTACTATACAAATACAGCAACAATTTTAAACTAGGAGAAGCGTAATTAATAGAGTGTTAGAAGGGGTATATTTTATTCGTAACACACATTTTTATTACAGTAAATATTATTACTGTTGTGTTATTTACGCAGTGCAGCGCGAAAATCGGTTAATTTTAAGACAAGCCTTTGAAGCCCCTGACCTTGTCAGATAAAGTGAATTTACAAATAAATGAAGATAGACGAGACTAATATTTCACTTCCCTAAGATTCTGAGCCCTATTTTCCAGCACCATTGCATACGTTACACATCGAATCCACCATGCAAAAGAAAAGCGATAAACTGGAGGCCAGGACTGAGGAAACTACGGGACACCAATCTCACAAACATGGCCGCAGAAGAAATAAATGCATAAACACATCATGCACACACAAACACGAGTACAACGTCCTCATAGAAAGTGAACTCTCTGTGAACTGAGAAGCAAAAAATTCCGTTCCCGTTGTCACAGTGGAACCGTAGTTCAAATGGTTGAAATGGTTCAAATGGTTCAAATGGCTCTGAGCACTATGGGACTCAACTGCTGAGGTCATTAGTCCCCTAGAACTTAGAACTAGTTAAACCTAACTAACCTAAGGACATCACAAACATCCATGCCCGAGGCAGGATTCGAACCTGCAACCGTAGCGGTCTTGCGATTCCAGATTGCAGCTCCTTTAACCGCACGGCCACTTCGGCCGGCGAACCGTAGTCTCTGTAATAAATATTCTGGGGTTATGTTATGATGCGATTATCTTCTTATAACGTGTCTGTTTTCATGTTACATAAATTTGACTATCTTCTGCATATCACGTCTATAGCACATGCTATATTACGTATGACATATGATGTACACTGAAAGGTTGACTGTTAAAGTTTAACTCGCATTTGGGAAGGATAAAAGAAGCTATTGATCTGAGTTTCATTTTGTAATAATGACCGTGTTTCAGAGCGGTAGTACGTGTTTAAGTAATTGTTGTGTGGTAATTTATGTTAACTGTCTACAATTTTCTGTATTGTATTCTCTGTTATTGCCATTTTCTTCTTTTAAAATCTTGTAAGTACGTAAGTAGTGCTGCTTACTAGGAATCACTCCACAACACAGTATCCGTTGTAAGACCTTTTAAAGTAGGTACGTACTCCACTGTCATAGTATCCGGTATTACTGAACACTGCTTATAGTTTCAAAGATTATCGTGCACGTTCTCTAATAACGCTATCCTTCCATTTATATGGTGATAGTTGTAGTCCGTGTTCCTGAAGACCTTGAATAGGTTGTTTATATCATGGGGCAGGTTATTGGCTGTGATATCGTTCTTGCACTGTGTATGGTTGTTCTCTTTCTCGCTAGCTCTAGGTTCCAACCACATTCTTTACTAGCCACTTCCTAGCAGCTGGGTCACAAGTGCATAACCAACGTTACACCTCACTTTCTTCTTCTGACACCCTCTGAATAGTTGATAGTTATGTGCAGTTTGACGTACAAATTTACTACGAAATCTACACTACAGCGCATGAGAGAATGTACATCACTTCAGAAGTTGCGATTTAATTTTCTGTTCCATTACTGTACTGAAAGAGCGATAAGTGACTATCAACATGTCTCCATGTTTCTGCGTTTATTTGCGATCATCCAACGACGATTGCTTCCTGTAGAGAGTAGCCTCATTTGACGTATTTTTCAATGCTGTTCATCTTTTTCAATTACTTGTTTAGGTTTTAAACGAACATTAAGGTCCTTTTGGTGCAAATACGATGATACTTTCCAGCCGCTCGGTGAAACTTAGTGGTTTCTATTGATCAATATTCATCTAACGAGTCATCTATTTGTGTATCTTTGTTGGTAGTCGAAGTGTTGTCTGGATAGAGTTTCAACACAGACGATGACCAGCGCATTTGGAACTCTAGGAGGATGGAATCCAGTTGTTCAAATGTATGCACTGCCTTCGCCATACTGTGTATTATTTTTTGTGGTGGCGATAACTGTAAATTTTAGTTTCTTCACGAACGTGCAAAAGTAACTTTTATTCATTTAATACTCACGGAAACAGAAAGTACTGAGCCAAGAAACACCTTAAGCGAACGCACCAAAACAGATACTCGAATAACTCGAGTGTTTCTATTCCTGTGGAATAGGTTGTTCTCAGTTCCAAACTGACCCTATCTTATTTTTAGTATTTCCAAGAGCATTTACACGTATGGAGAACTGTGTCAGTACTTGATGCTTGCTGCGTGTGTTGTCTTCAGCAGATCGGTGATAAGTAAAGGTCAGCGTATAGTATGCGTCACTAGCTAATCCTGGGGCTTCCCGTTAACCATCGGACTCATACAAAGCTCAGAAGAAAGTGGAAGTATCACTCCGCCGTTTTCTACATATTCAGTGATGTAGCTGTTGAGTTTGTGGCACAATTTTTCTATCTTTCTTATTTTTGAGACTTTATAAAAATGGTTCAAATGGCTCTGAGCACTATGGGACTTAACTTCTGAGGTCATCAGTCCCCTAGAACTTAGAACTACTTAAAGCGAACTAACCTAAGGACATCACACACATCCATGCCCGAGGCAGGATTCGAACCTGCGACCGTAGAGGTCGAGCGGTTCCAGACTGTAGCGCCTAGAATCGATCGGCCTTCCCGGCCGGCGATGTTTTATAGTATGAGTTTACACTATTGAAGGTAAGAAGTAACATTACTATACTAGTATTGATATTTAAGTAGTCTAATGCAGATTGTATTGTAACAATTAAATCCAGGTCACTCAAGCCGGTTTCTGTTTTCCTCAGGTATTAATGTGCAATGCCAGTCGGGTACACTGAGCCATACCGAAGTCGGCTGCTATGCGCCATATAAGTATTTTTTGTTTTTTTTTTGTATTTTCGGGATGGTTCCATTATTCAAGCAGAAGTGTGCTGGTGAAGGTCGAGGGGAGCTGTCCGACACTGAGAGGTTTCAAGTGTTTTGGATGGCAAAACAACTGATGGGCTGCTGCCTATCGTTTCAATCTTCCTCCAACTGCACTGTAGAGGAACTTGAAATCAGTTATATGGAATCAGCAGACATCTATCACATATGGGATGCAGTTTTTCAAATCAACATTCTTTGTGTGGTATTGGATTCACTGCGAATGATGCAAGGGCATGGCACATCAACAGTGTGCATATACTTAGGATTCATTGTATTACAATGGAAATAGTATTTTTTGCGTTCAACTTTGAAACTCAGCAGTTATTGTTTATCAAACATGCATCGTATGAAAGGTCCGAAATACAGGATTTCCCAAAGCTAAGGTACCATTTTAATGTATTGTAGTATCGAAAGTAATTAAGACATTCACACCATTTTCTGCTTGTGTGACACACATTTCCACAAAGATAGTATGTCATTTAATCAGTTGCAACATGTGCGCCTTAGGTGGACCGTATCACATCCAATCTGTATTCTACAGTAGATCCCTCTCGATGCTAAATATCTGCATCAGCTGTGGCTACTGTAGCAACGATACGTGAACTGGAGTGTCAATCTTTAAAACAAAGGCGTTCCTCGATGCGACGTAATCTTCTCATGAAATTTCAGTCACTAGTTTTTTCCTCCAATTGTGAAAAGAATCTTTTGGCACCCACCTACATTGGGAGAAATGATCATCAAGATGAAATAAGAGAAATCAGGGCTATCACAGAAAAATTTAAGTGCTTGTTTTTGCTGCACGCTTTTCGAGAATGGAATGATAGAGTGACATTGAACCCTCTGCCAGGTACTTCATTGTGAATAGCAGAGTAATCACGTGGATGTAGGTGTAAGTGAACGATTCTGTTCTTTACATCATTTATGCGATGAACAGGAGTTTGTTGGACTCTGTCCTTGAGAGACTCCTCTCTAGAGAATTCCTTCGGTGTAATGTCAGGTTGCCTAGGAGGCCATAGAATTCAAACACCCTTGTCAATCCATCTATCTGGAAAGACCTGGTCTAGAGCATCCCGCCTAATCAGAACTCAATGTTGTGGTTCACCATCTTAACGGGAACGACTGTGTGCCATTGGTGGTAACGCAAACAGCTTCAGGATATCCAGATAACTGTTAGTATTAACTGTATTCTCTCTGAGAAAAGAAAAAAGGTCCCAAAATATGATCAACCATCAGAAAACACCATACTTCACTTTCAGACTGACATCTTCCCTCACAATACGCTGATTCATTGTGCTCCAGCGGCGAAAACTGTGTTTGTTTACCTTACCATGCACGTAGAATGGTGCTTCGTCAAAATATGACAGGCTTTTAGAAAGTGTTTATCCTCCTCTAAAAGGTCCAGAACGTCCACAGTTGCATACGCCTTGGCTTGTCGTCTGGTTTCAATGTGTGCAACAGCTGTAGTCGGTGTGGATACAACTGTCAAAGTGTCCTAAGGACCAGGAGCACGATCGCCACAGGGATTTACAGCGACGCCCTCCGAACTGACTTCCACGGTGAACGCTGAAAATCCGGCCGTATCCGTTCCGTGTCGTCTTCAGTATTTCAGGTTGTCCAGTACGATGTTTCACATCAGCATTTCTTGCCTGCATAAAATTCGTATACCACTGGCCTATCGACGTTCACGAAGGTGGGTGTTTGCTATACCACGTCTGGAAGTTCCCTTGAACCTTCGTGTCCGATTTGGTCTGATTAAACCATTCCACACACTGAGCCTTTCCTGGAACCGTTATAATTATGCTTAGACCGCAACAATATGGAACACACACACACAAAACTTTGAGGGTTTGTCTGTCAAGTAAGCCAAACATGGCGTGAATATCTAAACCAATTATGGTGCTATGATATATTGAAGCTGTAACGTCCCCTAGTACTATTTTCCATAGCAAAACGCACATGAATGTTGTGAGTTTTTACTTTAGATTTCTTATTATCTTACACTTCCGTTATATAAATAGAGTGCATTCGTTTGTGAAATACATATACCTGTTTTTAGGTTGCCGTGTCACAACTGGTACATACAGAACCTTTATAATATCGCTTTGTTATCCGTCTGTCTGTCTGTCTAACTGTCAAAAACCCTTTTTCATAGGAGCCAATAAGCTTACTAAGTTGAAATTTATGTCACATACTGAGGTCTATCACCCGTTGGCGATATAAAAGATTGGAGCTTCTATGTAAACGCAGTCAAAAGATACGGCCATTTGTGTCACATGTTTTGATACTCGCATCACTCATCAAATCGTGTATGGTAGTTACCGTTAATCTCCAATGATGAAATTTGGCCAGGAGTACTGTAAGGTTTCACAGTACAAGTAAAGTAAAAAAATCTGAAGATTTCTAATTTGTGATTACATCGCCCGAAAACAGATTTCTTTTGTCATTTGTTATGCAACGTCAAACTTCAGATTAAAACAGTAGTTCTGTGAAGCTGACTGGGTCGCAATGGTAAAAGTCAGACATCAGGCTAGGAATGAATAGTCTGCGAATGTGTGTTTCACATACTAATTCAAACATCATAGCTACCTAAAATAATCGCTTCTGGATTCCTGATGATGGATAAATCCCGAAACGCGTCATATGACCAATAAAGTCATTCCTTGATGTTGTTCTACTTTTACCACTGCGACTCAGTCAGCCGGAGTGGTTAACTATTAAATATTATAATAATGCTCGCGTGGCTCAGGCATAGCTTTATGCCACGTTTATAGTATTGAAATTAAAACATTCTCGAAATTCTTAAACTTTCGAGAACTGATATCTTGCCAGTCTCAATGTAGATAATAGACAAATATGGTCGAGATACTCGATTCTTGGAATGGATGAAATTTCTATATACATAATTATGTTTGTAGGGGTCGCTCAGTGCGCGAGTCCTTCTCGTAGCGATCCAGTATTTTATTTAAAAACGTCTATTTCTTTGTCTGGCCTATTATACCCATCACTTCAACATCTATAATTGTGAGTCTTGGTTAGAAATCGTTTTTACAACAATTCTAATTTGACATATGGAGTATGTTTGTTTGGGGTTGATTTGTTTATAGAATTTCACTAGTTGTATGGATTGGGCGTGTCAGTGTATTTCGATTAACAGGGTGCACTTCCAGGTGGATGCATACTTGATACTCAATAGCATTGATACTATACTTGCGGGGAATATATTTCATGCCAGACAATGATCTTGAGTCAATTTCCTGGATCTTTCGTTTTGCATGCTTGATAAATGGCTTTGAGCACTATGGGACTTAACATCCGAGGACATAAGTCCCCTAGATCTTAGACCTACT
Organism: Schistocerca americana; assembly: GCF_021461395.2. NCBI lineage: Eukaryota > Metazoa > Arthropoda > Insecta > Orthoptera > Acrididae > Schistocerca > Schistocerca americana. The sequence goes on along the minus strand of NC_060123.1, from coordinate 395,908,667 downwards.
TAAACCTCCTTGTCTGAGGACGCCACTCACATTCGAACCTGCGACCGTAGCAGTCGTGTGGTTCCGGACTGAAGCGCTCAGAACAACACGGCCACCGCGGCCGGCTGCACGCTTGACAAACTACAGAGCTGAATAGTAAATTTGATTCCATTCTTCTCCCCTTGGAATCCCACTCGTAGAATTTAATCCCTCTCAACCAAATTCATCCAGATTCGCGGGTATACCTTAAGCTTTAACATAATTTGATATATTATCTTTGGCAGTTCTGTACATACTGCATTTAAATTTTTCAAACGTCCATTAAGAAACCACTACAACTACCATAGATATTCGTGTCTGATACTGCAGGTGCTTACATCAGAACTGTAGTCCTGATGCTGAAGCTTTGGCTTAGAGCTGTACACAAACAAAACAAAAACTCAGTTGCGACGTCAGTGAACGGTTCTTATTATTTACTTTTCTTTTGTTATCTGCGCTTCAGGCTTTGTGCCTCCATGTGCCTATCATATGCGTGTTTCCTTTCTATTTAAGAATGTGGTTTGGGTATGACTTTAAATCCTCTTCCGCTTGTTGCTGAATCGACCTTCCTTCTCCACTGCGCACTGCTCTGTTATTTCTCTGTTGATACATGCCGAGGAGCCTTAGCGACAACTTGACTTACTTAGGCCCACTTTGCTGTCCACCGCTGCCGACATCCTATCGGAGAACATAACGACCGGAGAGCTGCGAGACGAAATCAGCGCGGAGAAGCGCGACGGATGCCGACTAGCAGACTGCAGACTGCAGAGCCCACCAACTTCGCCCTCTGCGACCCGCCCTAAGCTCCCGAGGGCGGCCTGATATACTGGTGCGCCTTCTTCCGGGCTCGTGCGCACAATATATGGGCCGGAGGACACTTGCGCCGCTCCTCTCTCTCTCCACTGCGCTCGCTCGCTGTCTCTCGTGTCCCTCACTCACCCCCCTATAGCCATCCGCGCCCCCACCCTTCCTCTCTAGGCAGGCCGGAGCCAACACAATAGCCGTGGGACGTGGCACTGCTCTCAAAAAGCAGGTCGCGGCTTCCCTCTGCAGGAGGGCAGTCAATATGTTCCCGGACTGAAAGCACACGGACACTCGAGAGTGAGAGTGACATGTGGCGATATGATGGCTCTTTTGTCCACGACCGGTGCCACAAATTTGCAGTGCATCTTTGCTGTTGCTGCTCGTAATTATAGAGGAAATAACTTTTCTACTTGGTTAGTGCCACAAACAAATCTTTCAATGCAAGTAATTCTAAATGACGTAATTGTAATAATGTGTTGCACTCGGTATGACGTTCTACAGTGGGAAAATATGCTGCTATCGAAAATCTGTGAAAGATTTGTTTCTTGCCGAATTAAAAAGTAGTTAGTATAATATCTTATACAGAGGCTGTCCCAGGAGGAATCTTGAATATTCAGTGACATGACAGGAATGCTCATTTGAAGCATGAAACTTCAGAATGTGCATCTTCACGTTTTCCCGGCGAAGTGACTGGTCCACTAAATTTCGGGCGTGCAGCCACATAAATTCCACTTCATCTTCTGATATATCGGCTGTGTATCGTTCAGCCGTCTTCAGAGTGAACCAAATGACTGACGCTTCAGCACTCGTTCCAACCTTTTGAATTCGCGGACCGCGCCACTGCGAATGCGATCACAGTTACAGAAGGCGCCAGAGACGTTATTCGGTGGCAATGAGGTACCACATATGCATGAATTAGATCTGCAGCTGCTCGGTTGATCCAGCTTACAAGGACGTAGCCGTAGTACAGCACGCAGTTATACATCGATAACCCAGCGTGGATCTACCGCACAGCCATAGATCTAATTTATGCGTATGTTGTACCTCTTTGTCCCCGATTAACGTCTCTGGTGCCTTGTGCTTCTGTGATAGCATGCGCATTGAGGCAGTCCGCAAGTTTAACTGGAAGAATCGAGTGCTACAGCGTCAATCATTCGGCTCACTCTGAAGATGGATGACCGATACACAGCCGAGGTATCAGAAGAATTGGAATTTATGCCATTACCCGCCCGAAATTTAAGGGAGTAACTCCTGAATGGGTTCCGAAATAGAACACATATATTGCGCGTTTGTTTTTGAGCTAGTGGCGCATACGTGTGTCTCCTATCCACCGAAACTTCTTTAAAGTTTTGTTAGATTAGATTAGATTAGATTTACTTTCATTCCAATTGATCCGTAGTGAGGAGGTCCTCCAGGATGTGGAACATGTCAGAAAAACAACAATACATGACAAATATTTAAACTAAAGCAAATAAGCTAATGTACCATTCCACAGGTCCCAAGTGGAATGATCGTCATTTTTTAATGAACACTAAGAGTCATTTTACAAATACTATTGCACTGAATTTAAAATAAAAAAGTTGTATATTTATTTATAAGGTAAGAAACATGTAATACAACTACTGTAATACTTATTTACAATGAACACATTACTGCACTGAAATGGTGCAGAAGTTAGATTATACTTACACACACACACCCACACACACACACACACACACAAATTTTCAGTGAACACATTACTGCACTGAAATTGTGCAGAAGTTATGTTGTACTTATATACAAATCAGTTGGTTTTCCTCAGAAATTCATCAATGGAGTAGAAGGAGTTGGCCACCAATAAATCCTTTAGGCTTCTCTTAAACTGAATTTCATTGGTTGTTAAGCTTTTTATGGCTGCTGGCAAGTTATTGAAAATGTGTGTTCCTGAATAATGCACACCTTTTTGTACAAGACTAAGTGACTTTAAATCCTTGTGAAGATTATTCTTATTTCTAGTATTGATTCCATGAACTGAGCTGTTGGTTTGAAAAAGTGATATATTTTTAATGACAAATTTCATTAAGGAATAAATATATTGGGAAGCTGTAGTTAGTATCCCTAGTTCCCTAAACAGGCTTCTGCAGGATGTTCTTGAGTTCACACCACATATAATTCTTACTGCACGTTTTTGTGCCCGGAAAACTTTAGCTTGGCTTGATGAATTACCCAAGAAAATAATCCCATATGACATTATGGAATGAAAGTAAGCATAGTATGCCAGCTTTTTCATTTTTATATCCCCTATGTCTGACAAAATTCGCATTGCAAACAGAGATTTGTTAAGACGCTTCAGCAGTTCTGTGGTGTGCTCCTCCCAGTTGAATTTATTATCAAGCTGTAATCCCAAGAATTTAACACCGTCCACTTCTTCTATCTTCTTGTCATCATATGTTAGACATATACTCTTGGGACACCCCTTACAAGTTCTGAACTGCATGTAGTGTGTTTTTTCAAAGTTTAGTGACAAAGAATTGGCTAGGAACCAGTGATTAATGTCTACAAATATTTTATTGGCTGATCTTTCTAAGACTACACTTGATTTGCCATTTATTGCAATGTTTGTATCATCAGCAAACAAAACAAACTTGGCATCTGGTAATGTTACTGATGAAAGGTCATTGATATACACAAGAAAAAGTAAGGGCCCCAAAATGGAACCTTGTGGGACCCCACATGTAATTAGTTCCCAGTTGGATGATGCCTGATAGCTTGATACATGTCTCTTTCCTAATAACACCCTTTGTTTCCTGCCAGAGATATAAGATTTGAACCATTTTGCAGCATTTCCTGTTACACTATAATATTCTAGTTTACTTAAAAGGATATTGTGATTTACACAGTCAAATGCCTTTGACAGATCACAAAATATACCAGTTGCCTGCAATTTTTTGTCTAATGAATTAAGTACATTTTCACTGTAAGTGTAGATAGCCTTCTCAATATCAGAACCTTTTAGAAATCCAAACTGTGACTTTGACAGTATGTTATTTGAGATAAGATGGTTATAAAGACGACTGTACATTACTTTTTCGAAAATTTTTGAGAATGCTGGCAACAGTGAAATTGGACGGAAATTTGATGCTATTTCTTTATCTCCCTTCTTAAACAGTGGCTTAACTTCAGCATATTTCAGCCATTCGGGAAATATTCCACTGATAAACGACTGGTTACACAGATAGCTTAATATGTTACTTAGCTCAGAATCACATTCTTTAATTAACTTTGTTGATATTTCATCATACCCACTAGATGTTTTTGATTTTAAAGATTTTATGATGGACATTATTTCTGTTGGGGTAGTGAGGGTCAAATTCATATTATGGAAGTTACTTGAAATGTCTGGTCTAAGGTAATCCATAGCAGCATCTACCGAACCTGACAACCCCATCTTTTCAGTAACAGTTATAAAATGTTTGTTAAAAAGTTCTGCAACACTATACACATCTGTCACCAATGCATCATTTACTCTTAATGCTATTTTTTTTTTTTTTTTTTGTTACTTCTTCACTACTGGCAACACAATACTCCCCACCTTCTTTTATACTGGTGGGTCCACCTGTCGTGACATCTAGTGATTATTTCCACATCACTTAGAGGTTTCTGTATACTTTTGATCAGATAACATATGTATTTATGTAAAACGTTTTATCTTAATGTATTTTCTTTAGGTTGATTATACCTGTGGAGGGCTGAATGGGGCCATCCAAAAGATAATAAAACCGTTTGAAATATCTACAGAAGAAAGTAGTGTATGTTTGATGAATGTGCTTTCAGACTAACGTGTGGGACTGATGACCTCTCTGTTTAGTCCCATAACCCCCCACAATTAATCAGTCAATCAATCATATTAATACTCACGCCAGCGACGCTGTGGTAGGCGCATTTCTCGTCATATGCAGCTCAACATTGTTCTGCTGAAACATGATACGTTGAGTTTCCTGGAGGAGACTCAGTAGCACTGGATGTCAACCCTCTCTGATATGGCGGCTGCTGTTCTAACTGCCCAGAGCTCACTGCAGATAAGAAAGCATTTTTTTTGTCTAATGAAGTTCTGTATCATTACATTTAACCACTATGCCAATTAACAATGCATGTCGCTACTTGCACTAAAAAAGCAGGAACGAAGATTTAATAACCCATCGATGATTAGATTATTGAAGACACAACACAAGCTTGGATTGTAGGAATACACAAAGGTGTTTGGTAATCTTTGCAGTCTGTTTTAAAAGCGCAGTCTTGACATTCCAATTAGGTGATTCGAGGTAGCAGCGGAAAAGGTAAAACTTGACAGATGTGTGGTGATCTGAATCCCATTCGTTTGGATTGTACCATCTGCCTTAGTGGTAGATCATTGGCACCACGGATGCATATTTAAAGGGTAAAGTTTTAATGGGACTTGGAGCCTGCGATGGAGTGCCAGGACAGAATCACGTTACAGCCAAAGTCAGTTGTTTCTCGCCAATGAACTGTACGCTCCGCAGCTTGGCAACCTCCTCCATGTCGACATACCACATGTGCTGATGTTGGGCCTGCCTTCAGGAAGAAACTATAGTCCGATTACGACAACTGGATCGTCGCTCTAGCCCAGAACATTCGGCGTGACCAACAAACGCTGTCTTTACCGTGAAGTCAACAGGGGGAAACAGTATTAAAATAGTATTATAGCTCAACGTACCTCGTGCCTTCCAACCACTTAGCTCAGGATGTCTTTCTACAACAGGCGTAATACTGGATCGAAAATAGAACCCTGTGAGACTCCTTTTACGATTACTATAGTTACTAAAATTTTCTAACTTTTCAACATTGTTTCAATCACAATGTTTGCATTCCGTTTGTTAAGTGTGAATCAACGCAGTTGCGTGTAAAGTGATCAGTTCCATAAATAACAATGTACGTTAAATGTATTCCCTCTAGGAAACCATTAAGAGTAGAGCGTGTATGCATATGTATTTGCTTCTGGTTAGAGTTCTCTCCTGTGCCTGAATTTTCACCATTATTCCTGAGCACCCTAAGTCCACAAAATATTTACATTATTGATTTCGGTAAATCGTTGCGAGTCAGTGTTACGCATAAACTCATTGTTATGCATAAAGTGAAGTTGATGTCATCTTCAAAGTTGACAGAATCCACTTCAAAGCGTTTTACAGATATGTGTCGATGCGATTTACATTCATTGAAATACTTTGGTTGACTTCATGATATGGAAAGTATCTAGCTGTTCTCGTTGCATATTGCATATATTTAAATGATTTTGACGTAACAGATTGTTGTATAAACATAAGTTCAGTTGGAAACAAAAATAAAGAAAAGACAGTTCGTCTGGAGCGTTCGTTTATAGCGTTTTTACCACGCCAGCGCACATTTTGAAGTAACAACTTCATGATCAGGGTTTCATTTTCGAATTAAATGACTTTCACTACAACGTGAACACGCCATAAACGCAATATGCGAATTGTATTGAGTTGTTTTGTATACGGCATCAAAAAATTCGGCAATATCGGTTTCTGGAGTGATGACGTGTGAGTAAAAGTCATTACGTAGAAACAATAGGAGCCGTGTTGATGGTTCTGTGACTTCAATAGGTCATCTGGCGTTGTAATTGTGCTATAGCAGACAGACTGTAACATCGAGTTCATCATTTACTTCAATCTCTCGGTTTGCCAAGTGTAGCCATCGCGACTACTACCAGATTTTGTTTCCTATTTCCCATTGATTAATTCGAAAATTTTATTCGATTCTATACCAGCACTATATTAATATGAGCTGATAATTCGAACATAATTCATAGTTCCTACACTCGTCAACGTTTTCTGATGATATAAGTAGTACTACCCCAAATGTACACCTATTTTAAAACAAGCAGGTCATGAGAATAATTCCTGATCCATTTCCAAATGTCACGCGGTTAAAAGTGTGCCTGTAGTTCTCCGTATCGCAAAACGTTTTCTCATTTCCCTCCCTTGGTAGTTATTTCAAATTTAAGGTAGAAGAAGTAAAGATTATGAGAAACCATGTTCAAACACGATTCAATAGATGAATAACAGCAGCGCCCACCCTTCAGCAAGCGTTGTTCGAATTTTGGTCAACTGCTTCTTTAATACATTTTGCAAAGGTGCTGTACCGGGAAAAATTCTTAAAAATAAATGAAAAATAAAGTAGAGGTGATTTGTACTTTATCAGAATTTGGCCGAGAAACGGAATCTGCCTTCCACACAGCTAGGCTTATGTGGTAATTTAACCTCGAATCCCACCAGACAGGTACTCATACTCGATAAGTGCGGAGCATTCCAATGACTGATCACTGACCACTGCCTAAATCAAATCGCTACTTTTATTCTGCTTAAGAACATTCCATTATGTTACCGCAATTAATGGCCAGGTGCGAGGCTTTGGATCAAGTACAGAGTATCTACAAACTCTCCTTCATTCCATAACAATCGTCGAAGTACACTGTAACCTCCCCACAAAAAATAAAATAAATAATATGAGTATGACTCTAATTTAGTGTAACCTCCCCACAAAATAAAATAAATAATATGAGTATGATTCTAATTTAGTGTAACCTCCCAACAAAATTTATTTACATTTATAACCTCCCTACAAAATTCTTTTCACATTAACCTCCACACAGAATTCTTTCTGATTTAATCTAAGCTCAAAATTCATTTAGCGTGCCCTCATAACAGAAAAATTCCTAAACCTCTCAACAGTAAAAATTATAATTATGTCGTTCACATTCAGTGTAACGTCCCAATAAAAAAATAAATTCAGTAACCTGGTAATAAAACAATGTAACTAACCTCTCAATTAAATTGTCGCTCACTTATGACTTTTCAATAATTCACTGTGAATTTAACCTGGTAAATTTTGGACGACAGCAGTGCTGCGTCATGGCCCTGAAAGATCATTCTGAATAAAAAAAGGAAAAATTCTTACCTCAATGAAGTCGCCCGATATATCTGCTCTTACAATAAATTTTTCCGGCACAGCTCTGTGCAATGCTGGCAGACCGATCTGTCATTTATGAAAGGAAGCAACTGATTTTTCTATTGCAATAATCGGGATGATTATGGATGGGAGAAATTAGTAAATTCTTTAAATTGAAATGAATGGTTGTTAAAGTTACTTTTTATGAGGAAGATTATTATTACGAGAGTTTTAAAACATTTACATGCGACTTGAGATAACATGACTACATATGCGCGAGGCTGCTTTTTACCTTATACAATAATACTCAGGCTCCGGCATCGCTGTACCGCGACCGGGTCAGCCAACACGATACACCAGACCAGACCAGAGCAGACTCCAGACTAGCAACAACTTACTGCTACACAGTTCCTACTGCAGTCAACACTGATCTCTGGTCAGAGACCTTGCATATCGCAGGCAGCGCATGAGCAATACGTCGAAATTACATCTGCTCGGACCTCTTACATATCCCTCCACTGGGGGGGGGGGGGGGGGGGGGCAAAGATTTGGCAGCGATGGTGAGTCAATTGGACTTGCCATGAGCAACAAATTTTTCTAAAATCTACTTAATTATCTAAGTTTACAGTCACAGAGTATATACATATATATAAGTGCAGAACATGAAATTAAATAGAGTGCACATGCACTGAGTACAGAACATATCAAGCAATGACAAAATGTATATGCAATGAGTACAAAACTTATTAACAAATGACATAAAGTGCACACGCACTGTATATATAAGAAATGACAAAACGTATACGCAATGAGTATAAAACATATTAACAAATGACATAAAGTGCACACGCATTGTACATATTTTTAACCATTTTACAAGAACTAGGATACGCAATGAGTACAAAACATATTTATAAATGACGTAAAGTGCACACACACTGTATATATATATATTTTTACCATTTTATAAGAACTAGGAAAGGGAAGGATTGCATCATGGTTGTAGCACAGCAGGTTGCATGTAGCTGCACTGAAAGTCTATATCTTTCTACAGAAGCACAACACCAAGTGAGACAGTCTGAAGTTCTCTTCCCTGACGTATTAATCAGTGTAGCTAAGACACTGAAATGTCGTATTAATGTTCAATGTTATCATTTTGGTTGTACATTAGGTACACCAAACAGTGGGGCAATAATAACATCTCCATCGTTCAAGGTGGTGGACAGCATGATCTGTCAACACCACGTTCTTGTAAGGTATACCAACGTAGAATTAGTGCAAAAACCAAATATAGTGGTCCATGATCATGAGGATATACAGGACAAACGGATATTGCAGTAATTTCTGGTAATTAGGTCAGAAGGTGAAGGACATTAAGTCTTATGCTAGTCATAACTGAGAATTACACTAGTCTATTAACCTATTTGAGTAATTGTTGGCACTCATTGCCTAGTTACTAAACATTTCTGTACTATGTATGGAGTAGTACAGAACGTTATTCATAAGTCATCTGATTACACTAAATATGGGCACTCATTGGCCAGTTACAAACCATATTTATGCATTGTTCAGAAGTCATCATTCAAAGTAACAGTTAATTAATGGCATAGCATTAACATAATTCATCTAGTTATAGTAATTGTTGGCACTCATTGGCCAGTTACTAAACATTTTTATGCATTGTCCAGAAGTCATCATTCAAAACAAGAGTTACCGAGTGTAGCATCAAGCTACTGGTATTCATATATAATAGCATGTAAGTGACATAAGACAAATTCAAAATATAAGAAACAGTGGCATTCATTGGCCAGTTACAAAGTATTCATACAGTTTTATAAAACATTATTCAGTATTATTCAGAAGTCATCGTTCAAAATGAGAGTTAATTATTGGCATAGTTTTTATAGAGTATAACAAAAATATTATTTACAGAAATCACTGGCATAGCATTTATGCATTATTACAAAACATCATTCAGCACTACTCAGAACTCATCATTCAAGTGACATAGGACACATCCAAAATGCAACACACTGCAACTATTACTCAAGGTCCATGGTCCAATAATACATTGATATAATGGATTCAATACATCTGACAAATCTGCATTATATTTAGTACTATAAATATCTCTTAACTAATAGCATTATTTGGGACTGGTAATACTATTTTTTTGTGCCAGCAATGCATTGCGTTGGGATCGAAAATTAATTGCTGGGGCATGAAAATATTTGCTTTTTCACTTATTGCTACAAATAAGGATTAGTAACGTTGTTCGTCATGATTCAGCTGTAGCAAGGTTATGAAACAAGTATAGTATATGTGATCACATTCATGAATGACACTTGCAAATGGGTAAAAAAATGCAAGTACTAGAAGAGGTTTAATAACTAACTGCTTATAGCACATTAATTTCATGAATAGCTTCTCCTGGAAAAATACAAAATGGATTATTCAACTGAAGGAAGAAACGCATATTATGCTGAAAAGTGGTGAACTTCGAATTAACAGGTAATGAAACATGTACTCAATATGTATGTATTCTAGCTGTCCTTTCCAAAACATTCAGTCATTATACCATGCGATATAAGACATACTGTCAAAACGAACTGCAACAAATACTTAAATAACTACATAGCATTTCTTAACTAACAGTAAATATATAAACTTCATCATTATTCTCTTCTGCGAAGAAAAAAACTTCATCATTCATATTACCATAACTTCATTACTATCATCACCTGCAAAGAAAAACTTCATTATTCATATTAGCATATTCTTCATATAACTATTCATCATCATTCATTATCATCTGCAAAAAGACACTGAATTATTCATTATTCATATTACCATTTACTTCATACAACTATTCATAGTATAGAGTTTCTTATTTCTAGCATATTTCATCACTAAAACTAAGATGTGTAGTTCTGTCTAACAGTCTGCATCAATCGCCTCGTATTCTGAAAGAAAAATATTAGTTAAGACTGCTATCATACGATGTGTATAGTATATTCTTGTTAATGCTTCTTAATTCTGATCCATTTGCTCTTCATGACGAGGTATTATATTTTATTCCGTTCATTCCGAAGGTGAAATTCCCATTTCATAGTAATCCACTGTGGTTTGTTTAAGTTATTTCTTTCAGACGTTATTGCTTTCTGAAAATGTTGAATAAGTATTAATATCTTGCATTTAAATCACATACCTATTAAATAAAAACTTGTTTTTAATGATATAATTAAGCATACAACATAGCATGACAGAAAACGTATTATGTCAAAAACAATCTCATAATGCAGTAGCCAAAAGTGTACAATAGTGAAGATATTGAGATATCATAAGGAAAAATGTTAAAGTCAACTGGTGTTTGTTATATCTTAAAGATTTCGTAGTGCATACAAACTAAACAGGAACACAATCATACATACACGAAAAATGGAAAATGTGCACGGTCTGATATATAACGACAAGAAAAGCGACCTGCTAAGCTTACCTTGCCGGGCACTTGCCAAGAAAAAATTTGATAATCATCAGTAAGTAGTCACATAGATAGAATTGCATAATTGGTCATAAAATATGTAAGTTTATCTGGGAAATATGTGCACGGTCTGATGTGTAACGACAAGAAAAGCGACCTGCTAACTTTACCTTGCCGGGCACTTGCCAGGAAAAATACGATAATCAACAAAAAGTGTTCATATAAATATCTGCAAATGGCACTACACTGCGACAAATCATAAAGTATGTTCATTCAATAAAGGGTTTAATATTGGAGACGATTGCCTTTACTTTTTCTGTTTCTCAAAGTTTCGACGTGTACTACATTGGGGTGAGGAATGCTGCGATTTCGATATGGATCTGCGTATAGAAGCTCAATTTTACTGCATCTACTCTTTCCTCTGTTTGATAAATAGTGTGTACGTACTAATATCGTCTGTCCATCGTGAAAGTCACGGCGTGTACAAACCTGTTTTTGCTGTCTTCTCCGGCGCTCTGCGGCACGTTTGATGTTCAGCGCAATGTCAATTGTTTCATGGTGTCGTAGTCGACGAGATGTAGGAAAGGATACTAATTCTTTAATTTTATTGGGTGGTTCAACATTTTTCAGTATAACAGTCGGAGATTCATTTGTTATGGAGTTAATTACATCCCGCAATGAGAGTACGTGTGTGTCTCAATCAATATGTTTTTATGGCAGTATATTCTACATAGTTTAACAATTTCTTTCATTAGTCGTTCACAAGGGTTCGAAGAAGCGTGATACTTGGATATATAGATCGGAGAAATGTTTCTTGTTCGTAACATACGTGTCCATATATCAGATCGAAACTGTGGTCCATTGTCGGAAATTACTTTCAATGCATGCCCTACATGAAATAGAAAACGTTTTATAAATGCATTCGAAATAGTTTTAGCAGTAACTTGGCGTAACGGTGTGAAGGTAACAAATTTTGAAGTGAGTTCAACAGCGACAAAGATGTAACAAAAACCTCTATTAGTTCTGGGAATTGGACCAAAAAGTCTACAGCGGCCACGTGTCTCAATTTAACAAGTACAATGGGATGTAACGGAGGAATAAGTGAAGTCGTGTCTAACTTAGCTTTCTGGCAGATTTTACATGACGCTAAAACTCGTCGAATACGTTTCTCCATGATGGCAAAATAACAGTTCTGTCTCAGTATAAGGAAACATTTTCTGGCTCCGTAATGTGCGTAACTTAAATGAGTACACCAAATTAATTTGTTAACAAGTTCGTCAGGAATGCATAGTAACCAGTTGTTGCTGTCAGGGTGAGAGTGGCGAAACAGAATGTTATTGTGTACAGAGTAATGGTTTCTGATGGTAACATTATTCTTATCTTGCCAAAGGCGTTTACTTTATTTCCACACATTGTCTTTGCTCTGCTCTTGTGCTATGTCCCGTAATGACGACGAAATGAAATTTTCAAATGCAACTTGTTGAATATACATGACGCTAGAATTTGCTTGGCAGGAGTTTGTTGCGATGTCTTGCTGATTGTTGCTGAGAGAACGCGATAGTGCGTCTGCTACAACATTCTGTGTACCGGAAATGTGAACAATTGTAAAATTAAATTCCTGTAAATAAAGTTTGCATCTGCTTAATCTGTCATGTGTAAATTTAGCGGAAAGTAAAAACTGTATCTCTCTATGATCTGTGTAAACGGTCGTATGTCTTCCATAAAGAAAATGCCGAAATCTGCCCATACAACACATAATGTTTCAAGTTCTGTAACAGAATAATTGCGTTCAGCAGGTGACAGAATGCGATTCGCAAAGGCGATGTTTGTAATTACTGTAGAACCAACTTCATCAATTTCCTGAAAAAGTGTACGCCTAAAGCGGTTTCAGAACTGTGGGTGGCAATGGAAAAATTTCTAGTAAGATCTGGATGTGATAAAAGTGGTGCATTTAACAAAACTTATTTCAGATTGACAAATTCAGAATGTGCTTGGCTATCCCTGGACCAAATAGTGTTTTTACCCGTCAATTGACATAATCTAGGGGTGTCCAAAGCAGGTAATGAATAAATTTACGAAAAAAGTTAATTAATCCCAAAAGCTGCGTAGTTGTTTCTTCGTCGTAACGTCACGTAAAGCTTGACGTTTTTCCGTTTCAGGCGCAATGCTTTCTGCTGAAATTACATGTCCACGAAATTTTATAGAAGTTTTGCCAAGGTGCGATTTACTGAGTTAACTGTGAGTCCTCGTGCACGAAAGCTTTGTAACAGTTGTTCAAGAATCAAATTGTGTTCAGACCAGTTAGCTTCTGCAATAAGAGTGTCGTCTACAAACGTTGTGATTCTGTCTTTAAGTCTGTCGGAATAAATGCTGCTGAAGAAATAGTTAAACCGAACGGTAAATTTACAAAATTGATAACAGTCACCAAATCAGAGAAAAGCTGTGTACTTTCTGCAGTTCGGATGGAGCTGAATTTGCCAAAATCCCGATTTCAAATCTAATGTGGAATAAATAGCAGTACCATGAAATTTCTGTAGAAGTTCTTCTAGTGTCTGTGGGCGATCTGTTTCATTAATAATAATGTCATTGATGTGGCGCGAATCAAGTACGAGGCGAAGTGAACCATCCTTTTTCTTAACAATATCGAGCGGGTTTATGTACGGACTAACTGCCGGTTCAATAATTCCTTGGTCAAGCATAGCTTGCAATTCTTTCTTAACTTGTTCTCTGTGAATATACGGAATGGGATAATGTTTGGCTTAAAGCGTGTCGTGCTGTTTAACTTGAAATTCATACATAAATCCGGACATAGTACCCGGGACGTTGTCAAAAACTGGAGCTTGCTGTCAAAGAATTTTGCGTAGTTGCGTGCGTTCGTCGTCCGTATTTGCACTGCTCTGTTTAACTTTATCAGAAATCATTTGCATAACGTCATAGTCGGCTTCGTCTGGTGTATAATAGTTGTGAACATACACGTATCTGTGAACAATATGGAATGACAGTCCGTGTTACGTGATGCAAAAATGACCTCTGTCCGACTAATTGTTTGTTTTTCTGCTGATAAAGAGTGCTGAAATTCTAATGCCAGTTGTACATTTTCATCCTTTAACATTAAATACGAATTTTGAAAGTCAATAACTGCGTCGTGTTGTACCAGAAAATTCGTACCTAAAATAACGTCTGTTGTCAGTAAGGGAACAATTCAAAAATTTGAGTGAAACGTATGACCTCCAATACAAAATAAGTGTGTCTGCAATTTTACGTCTACTCCTTTACCAGATACTGCACCTTTTACTTTAGTTTTGCCTAATGGTAACGTAGGATAGGTATTCTCTTTGTTACATTCGTTGAAAGTTTCCTCATTTATAACTGTCATAGGTGATCCAGAATCGATTACTGCTGAAAATTTGGACGATCCAATCTTTACTTCAATGACAGGGTGTGAAATGGTTTTGTTTGAATAACTGGTTTTTCCTGCAAAAGAGTATCTCGAATGTCGTCAAAAGTAATAACATTTTCGTGAACAAGATTCTGTGTGTCAAAAGTATTGCTGGAAGATGCAACCTGTACTGTATCTAGTCAAATTCTATCTGACGTGCTATTATTTGCCGGAGGATGCTGTGGCATTTCGACTACTTGTACTGTTCTGTTATTTCGTCCTGACGCATTAGGTTCGGGATGATACCGACTGTCTGGTTCATTCATGATAATCTGTTGTTGCAGATGATTTTGCTGCTGGTAAGACCGACTGTTATTAAACGTACGCTGAAAATTGTGCTCATTACATTTACGTCTGTCATGATAGTCATTTCTATATGGTGCATTGCGATATGAGTTAAAATGGTGTATTTTCTGTACGTACTGATTTCCTTGTTGCTGTGCGTTACTATTTGGCGGAGCCGACGCTATAAGTATAGGCGGCGAAACATTAAAGATTGGTTGACCTTGCACATCACATTGTTGGTTAGGTATGCTAACTGGTGGGTTTTGTTACTGTTGTTGGGAAAAACCTCTATTGTTACCAAAATGTGGTTACTGTTGCTGATAATTTTGACGATACTGATAATTAAAATTATGTCTGTTATTAAAGTTATGCTGGTATTTCTTGTCATTTCGGAGCGTGAAATCATAACTGTCACTTTCAGGTAAAACTTTTCATATGAGGTTTTCATTATTCATTCCTAATTCTAGATAGATCGATAGTTGAAGAGCTGTTTTGATAGATACAAAGGATAGTAAAAGAGAAGGCAGCAGTGCAGAAAACTAAAGATGAAATAGCACTACTATGGCTCGGGGCCCTGTGCACGCTACGGCACATATTCATCGAAGCGTAGTGAATCCCCTGAGGTCAATTACGTGCTGAAAATAAATTTTGGTTTCTGTGTTACAGGCAATGCCGGTGAAAATTCAAAAGCAAATTGTTGTATCCAGGCCAATTCTAGTTTCTGCATTACAGGCAATGCTGATGAAAATACAGAAGCAAATTGTCGTATCCAGTCCAAAGCGTGTACCTGTGCTCTGTCATTTTTAAATACCTTAAATTTTCTCACGGATAGAAAGTGTTTGAAATAAAAATTATCGTCTCTGTATGTCTTAGCAGGTTCAGGATTGTATGCTAATCTGTTTGTCTGTGACTGTTCGGAATCTAAGTCATGTACTCTCTGTAAATTACCTAAATTACACTGGCTGTGTGAGTCTGACAAATGTTCGGAAAGTGGCGTATGCTGTGTCGTGTTAAAGGCTGAAACATTTTTCATCTCTGTCACTTCTTACTGTAAAGATGACAATTTTCTACGTAATGTATTATTGGACGAACCTATCTCACTGATCGTCTGCTGTAAATTTTGGAATTCGGGTGTTTGCTTAAGTGAAACTGATGACGTATCGTCTGATTTGGTGTCATTATTATTTTCGATAACATCAACACGACTGGCCAATTCATCATATTTTTCAGTCAGTGCTTTTACGTGATCATCGTTTTTAGTATCACAAACATTAATTTGTTTTTGTGTTTTGCGCGTGGTTTTGTTCAATTTCCTAACATCTGCTTTGATGGCATCGGGATCCTGTATTAGTTCCAACTTTTCAAGTCTGTTGGTGATTGTCTGAAAGTCTAATGCGCGTGTGACTGCTTTTGTTTTAAGATCGGAGATTTCATCATGCAATACGGTGTTTAACTGTTTGATTTACTCCGATACTGTAGCAATATTGTTGTCTACGTATGTTTTTGCTTTCGAAAACAATTTACGCTTATCTTCCTGTCTCTGTGCAGTAATTGTTTCCATGACTTGTTGCTTTACTTTATTCTGTTCCTGTATAAACTTACGGTAACTCGTTTCACTGCTTTGTAAGTGGTGATTAAAGCGTTCGTCAATTTGTCTGTTCTGTTGGTCAAATTTCGCGTCTACATTCGCACCCAGCGTGCGCGAAAGTTCTGCTGACATTAATTTAAACTCGTCGCGTAACTGTGTTGCGTTTTCGGAACATTGTTTAGCGACTGCACTAATTTCATCTCTAAGTAATTTAGTTGTGGCTGTATGTGTATTACTTAAGTCTTGTGCCACAGATCTAATTTCCTCACTACTGTTCCTAGCACAAGCCTTAATTTCCTCACGTAATTGTTCTTTAGTATCATGACGTTGCGCGGCAACGGCTGTAATCTGTTCACTAAGTTGTTTGATATTGTTATCTTGCTTATCATTCGACTGTTTGAATTTTTCATTAAGGTTGTCCTGTTTTTCATTAAGATTGTCGTATTTTTCATTCAGTTGTTTAAGATTTTCATTAAGTTGTTTGAAGTTGTTGCCTTGTCTTTCATTCTGTTGTAGCAATAGTGCCATAACGTGATCCAAGCCAAAATTAGCGACTCTATTTTCTATGCTGTGTAATGGTGTATGCGCATTTGTCACGTTTTGTGTAATCATTTGGTCATTTTCTGATTCTTGAAAAGGTTCGCCAATTGGATGTGCACTGTTAGTCACTACCTCGGAATCAAATAAATTTGTCGTACTTTGAGTACATTGTTCACCTTCGTTGGAAACAATTATCTGCTCGCTACGTAAATTTTGCAAATTTGACGTGTCAAACTGGACAGCGTTCATTGTAACGGAACGTGCCACGACATCAATTGTTACATTTACTGTAGACATAATTGCATTTGTTTGCTCATCATTATGATCAAAATCAATATTAGTGATCGGTACGCACTGATTATCTATAATTAGGGGATTATCACTATTAGACTGAGTGTCGCTAGTATTATCTGTCAAATTATTCGAGTCGGCTATTTCACTCATTGCACATCGCGATGTACTGTTAACAGTTTTTCGCGGCATTTTTCACAAATAAAAATTAAGCACAAAATGAAACAAAGACGAAACAAAAATGGAACAAACACAATTACAACAAAGAGCAATAAATTCCCGATGATCTGTGAAAGAAAGAGTGACAATATAGTAAATGCGTTGCACCAGATGCAAACTACATTCAAGTAAATAAGAGCAGATATATGACTACTTCTCAGAAATTCACAAAGAAATACGATCCTGGCCGGTTGTCGCCAAGTGTAACCTCCCCACAAAAAATAAAATAAATAATATGAGTATGACTCTAATTTAGTGTAACCTCCCCACAAAATAAAGTAAATAATATGAGTATGATTCTAATTTAGTGTAACCTCCCAACAAAATTTATTTACATTTATAACCTCCCTACAAAATTCTTTTCACATTAACCTCCACACAAAATTCTTTCTGATTTAATCTAAGCTCAAATTCATTTAGCGTGCCCTCATAACAGAAAAATTCCTAAACCTCTCAACAGTAAAAATTATAATTATGTCGTTCACATTCAGTGTAACGTCCCAATAAAAAAATAAATTCAGTAACCTGATAATAAAACAATGTAACTAACCTCTCAATTAAATTGTCGCTCACTTATGACTTTTCAATAATTCATTGTGAATTTAACCTGGTAAATTTTGGACGACAGCAGTGCTGCGTCATGGCCCTGAAAGATCATTCTAAATAAAAAAAGGAAAAATTCTTACCTCAATGAAGTCGCCCGATATATCTGCTCTTACAATAAATTTTTCCGGCACAACTCCGTGCAATGCTGGCCGACCTATCTGTCATTTATGAAAGGAAGCAACTGATTTTTCTATTGCAATAATCGGGATGATCATGGATGGAAGATATTAGTAAATTCTTTAAATTGAAATGAATGGTTGTTAAAGTTACTTTTTATGAGGAAGATTATTATTACGTGAGATTTAAAACATTTACATGCGACTTGAGATAACATGACTACATATGCGCGAGGCTGCTTTTTACCTTATACAATAATACTCAGGCTCCGGCATCGCTGCACCGCGACCGGGTCAGCCAACACGATACACCAGACCAGACCAGACCAGAGCAGACTCCAGACTAGCATCAACTTACTGCTACACAGTTCCTACTGCAGTTAACACCGCTCTCTGGTCACAGACCTTGCATATCGCAGGCAGCGCATGAGCAATACATCGAAATTACATCTGCTCGGACCTCTTACAACAGGAATAACTTATTATCAGTTTAATTGCATCTAAGAATAGTATACTTAACTTTCAACTACAACTGCACAAAATATCAGAGGAAAACGTAAGAGGAGAAAAGCAATAACTAACGTCGTTAACATTCTAGAGCTTTACCATTCTACATAATAATTACATCATTAGTTATGTGTCACGACTTACGGGTAGTCTCTCGTGCAGCATATTTCTGTTAAAGGGGGGAGGGGGTTGTCAAAATATATTCTATTAGTTTGCGAGTATGGCCGCTTAGGATTATGATGTGCTAAGTCGCAATAATACCATCACAACTCTTCTCATCGGAACTCCTTGCCGGAACGTCAGTCATCAGTCAGGTGTGCAGGCAGAAATATTTTCTAGAGAACTCTCTTCGGACATGACAACTATTCTTAGGAGTGGTGGCATTCCTACACAAAGAATTGAGTAAATAAAATCACAAGGTACTGTAATTCTTTAGTGGACTGGACAATGCCAGTGCATCCAGTGAAGTGACACTGTTAAGTCACTATTTCAGTTGTGTGTTTCTTATAATTTTCATTCCTAAATATTAACCGCTGTCCAATATAAAACTTAAAAATGTGTCCATGTAACAGCCAGAATTTTTTTCCTTTCATTATATGTATCATTTTCTGTCCATATGGTCCTAAATTTTCAAAATCGTCAATAACGTTTAAATACCAAAAGAACTGTCAGAGTAAATGCTAATTTATTAAAGTCCAGTGATGAACAATGGCTACATTGTTTTCTATCAGTATCTTCTTTCACATTGTACCAGATACACACATCAAAAGAAGTTTTGCATCACCCCGGTTCACAGAACTCCAGAAGATACACGTTGACTGTGGATATTGTATCACAGATACAGACCCCTTCGACTGTTCACAGATGTCACTAAACCCGCCAAAGACGTAAAAAAACCTTGCATGAGCAGCGCCTATTAGCCGGAGTTCCGACAGTCGATCAGTTTCACTCATTCCCACGGGAAGGATGTACACGGCTCGTCCAGACGGTCAATACCGCGGATCGATCGCATCCGCATTTTTACTTTATGCCAGGAAGGGTTCTCAACAAGAGAAGTGTCCAGCCGTCTCGGAGTGAACGAAAGCGATGTTGGACATGGAGGATATATAGGGAGACAGGAACTGCCGACGACATGTGTCGCTCAGACCGCCAAAGAGCTACTACTGCAATGGATGACCACCACCTACCGATTATCACATGATATCTTGCGAACCATGGATGAAGGGTATCAGATGGATGCCATATTCCTTGACTTCCGGAAAGTGTTTGACTCGGTGCCCCACTGCAGACTCCTAACTAAGGTACGAGCATATGGGATTGATTCCCAAATTTGTGAGTGGCTCGAAGACTTCTTAAGTAATAGAAACCAGTACGTTGTCCTCGATGGTGAGTGTTCATCGGAGGTGAGGGTATAATCTGGAGTGCCCCAGGGAATTGTGGTAGGTCCGCTGTTGTTTTCTACCTACATAAATGGTCTTTTGGATAGGGTGGATAACAATGTGCGGCTGTTTTCTGATGATGCTGTGGTGTACGGGAAAGTGTCGTCGTTGAGTGACTGTAGGAGGATACAAGATGACATGGACAGGATTTGTGATTGGTGTAAAGAATGGCAGCTGAATCTAAATATAGATAAATGTAAATTAATGCAGATGAATAGGAGAAAGGAACCCGTAATGTTAGAATACTTCATTAGTAGTGTAGCGCTTGACACAGTCACGTCGATTAAATACACTCCTGGAAATGGAAAAAAGAACACATTGACACCGGTGTGTCAGACCCACCATACTTGCTCCGGACACTGCGAGAGGGCTGTACAAGCAATGATCACACGCACGGCACAGCGGACACACCAGGAACCGCGGTGTTGGCCGTCGAATGGCGCTAGCTGCGCAGCATTTGTGCACCGCCGCTGTCAGTGTCAGCCAGTTTGCCGTGGCATACAGAGCTCCATCGCAGTCTTTAACACTGGTAGCATGCCGCGACAGCGTGGACGTGAACCGTATGTGCAGTTGACGGACTTTGAGCGAGGGCGTATAGTGGGCATGCGGGAGGCCGGGTGGACGTACCGCCGAATTGCTCAACACGTGGGGCGTGAGGTCTCCACAGTACATCGATGTTGTCGCCAGTGGTCGGCGGAAGGTGCACGTGCCCGTCGACCTGGGACCGGACCGCAGCGACGCACGGATGCACGCCAAGACCGTAGGATCCTACGCAGTGCCGTAGGGGACCGCACCGCCACTTCCCAGCAAATTAGGGACACTGTTGCTCCTGGGGTATCGGCGAGGACCATTCGCAACCGTCTCCATGAAGCTGGGCTACGGTCCCGCACACCGTTAGGCCGTCTTCCGCTCAGGCCCCAACATCGTGCAGCGCGCCTCCAGTGGTGTCGCGACAGGCGTGAATGGAGGGACGAATGGAGACGTGTCGTCTTCAGCGATGAGAGTCGCTTCTGCCTTGGTGCCAATGATGGTCGTATGCATGTTTGGCGCCGTGCAGGTGAGCGCCACAATCAGTACTGCATACGACCGAGGCACACAGGGCCAACACCCGGCATCATGGTGTGGGGAGCGATCTCCTACACTGGCCGTACACCACTGGTGATCGTCGAGGGGACACTGAATAGTGCACGGTACATCCAAACCGTCATCGAACCCATCGTTCTACCATTCCTAGACCGGCAAGGGAACTTGCTGTTCCAACAGGACAATGCACGTCCGCATGTATCCCGTGCCACCCAACGTGCTCTAGAAGGTGTAAGTCAACTACCCTGGCCAGCAAGATCTCCGGATCTGTCCCCCATTGAGCATGTTTGGGACTGGATGAAGCGTCGTCTCACGCGGTCTGCACGTCCAGCACGAACGCTGGTCCAACTGAGGCGCCAGGTGGAAATGGCATGGCAAGCCGTTCCACAGGACTACGTCCAGCATCTCTACGATCGTCTCCATGGGAGAATAGCAGCCTGCATTGCTGCGAAAGGTGGATATACATTGTACTAGTGCCGACATTGTGCATGCTCTGTTGCCTGTGTCTATGTGCCTGTGGTTCTGTCAGTGTGATCATGTGATGTATCTGACCCCAGGAATGTGTCAATAAAGTTTCCCCTTCCTGGGACAATGAATTCACGGTGTTCTTATTTCAATTTCCAGGAGTGTATTTGGGCGTTACATTGCGGATCGATATGAAGTGGGACAAGCATGTAATGGCAGTTGTGGGAAAGGCGGATAGTCGTCTTCGGTTCATTGGTAGAATTTTGGGAAGACGTGGTTCATCTGTAAAGGAGACCGCATATAAAACACTAATACGACCTATTCTTAAGTACTGCTCGAGCTTTTGAGATCCCTATCAGGTCGGATTGAGGGAGGATATAGAAGCAATTCAGAGGCTTGATGCTAGATTTGTTACTGGTAGGTTTAATCATCACGCGAGTGTTACGGAAATATTTCAGGAACTCGGGTGTGAGTCTCTGGAGGAGAGGAGGGGTTCTTTTCGTGAATCGCTACTGAGGAAACTTAGAGAACGAGCATTTGAGGCTGACTGCAGTACAATTTTACTGCCGCCAACTTATATTTCGCGGAAAGACCACAAAGAAAAGATGAGAGAGATTAGGGCTCGTACAGAGGCATATAGGCAGTCATTTTTCCCTCGTTCTGTTTGGGAGTGGAACAGGGAGAGAAGATGCTAGTTGTGGTACGAGGTACCATCCGCCACGCACCGTATGGTGGATTGCGGAGTATGTATGTAGATGTAGATGAAATAAGGCAGAAGAGATAGATATAATTCCATCATAATTACTAAAATCATTGTGGAAGTGGTTACAAACCGACTGGTAGAATGGAGTGGTGTGTAGAATGTATGAGTCTTGTGACATACCATCTGACTTTCGGAAAAGCATCATCAACACAATTACGAAAATGGCAAGAGCTGACAAGTGCTAGAATTATCTGAGGCCAGAAAATCAGTTTTCACGTATTCAGTTGAGATTCTAGTCTATGTTTTACCTGCGTCAGGCATCCGAGGATTTTATCATGAAAATCTAGGTAGGTTTCTTACTTTAAACTCATTCAATCTCGCCAAGAGACTATACAATCCCCACAGCCAAATCGCAAACACAATTGAGATATTAAGCTAGTGTGCTTCTGTACTTCATCCAAAACACAGTTTCCTTTTTGAAGTAAGGATTATTCATTTGTTTCTGTTTATTTATTTATTTAACCTAATATGATTAAGACCCTGAGTCCCTCTCCCACATTGCACGAGTGTTTTACACGTACAGTACCTTTTTTACGCCATAGTTACCTACGAAATAGCAAATTTAGTAACAAATAGTATTAAAATGATTTGAGTGTCTGTAACTCCAGTGTAACTAATACTGACTATGGACTAATGAAGTTAATACTGGCAGTACTTGTATTACTGCTGCCGCTGCCATTAGTAGCGGTAATGGTAACAATAAGATCAATAATAACAATAAAAATAATATTAATGACCATAATAATAATAATGACAATAATGTTACCGGCAGAAGGTATTTATGTGCTCAGTCCAACATAGAATTTCATTTGTTATTACTCCTAGTCTCTTTCCTGAAGAAGTTTAGAGTTAATGACGGTAGGGATTACCGATAATTTGGGCTAATGAGCCTAGAATGACCAACAAGTACTGCTTGTGTTTTGTTGGATGGGTTGAGCCTTAACCCTGTACCCTGCGCACACAAGTCGGTATTGAGATTCTCCATACATTTCTTGAGGTTTATTGGCTTTGCACTTATATACAGCTGGAGGTTATCAGCGTACATGCGACATTTGCAGCAGGACAAACCTGATGAAACATCACTGACATAGAATGAAACGAGTGTAGGACATAATAACGAACGCTGGGGGGGGGGGGGGGGGGGGGGGAGGGGGACACGTGATACTACCTGCCTCCATTGTGGCCTTATGGTGCCGGGTACGACGCATTGCTGGCGAAATGGCTGGTGCGAGCGAAGCCTTTACACTGTGCTTAGCGAGAAAATTAGCCTGATGAGGTTGGCAAATAATGTCGAAGTCGACAGTGTCAAAGACTTTGCTGGAGTCTAAGAAGCACATGATAATTCCCTCTGGCACATCTGTTACGTTTATTAAGGCAAATGTTGTGCTACGATGTTTAAGGACGCCTGGTTGGTATTCCTCTAGTAGGATGTCTGCCTTTAGGTAAATTGTTGGATGGTCGTGCATGATATATTATAAGACCTTGGACAGTGCAGGGAAAATGAAAAGTAGGTCAGTAATGGGGGGGGGTGCTGTGGCATCGTCCATTTTAGGCAGTCGTTTAACTAGTCCCTGTTTCCAGACATCAAGGAAAGAACTTCTGTCTCAGGAATGGTTTAAGACATCTGTTACAGTGGCTGTAGTGGATGAAACGTAAGCTTCATCATTGGAACTGTGATACCATCGTGTCCAGTAAATGTTGATATAACGGACATGATGGCATTTTTGGCGATATTTCCAGTAGCACGTGTTATATAGCATTTTTCGTGACAAGTCTTTTACCATCTTGAAGTAATCATTGAATCTCTGTTTCGTTTGTGGTTCTGTTGTGGTTGTAGGTAATGTGAAGTACCGATTCGACTGGGATGATTGGATCAGCTTCATTTTTTACTGTGCTTATACAAAGGTCACGTAGGTTTTTGTTGCACTGCTGCAGAACTCTGATTTTTTTTGGGGGGTGGGGGTGGGGATGGCGAGGGGAGTAATATAGGGAGCCACGTACAGCAGCTGCCAAGAATCTCTAGCTACGATATTCTACCTTCACTTTTGCCGTTGTTGAAACAAGCAATGTCGAATATTCATTTAAACCACTGGAATCATCTTCAAGGCAATGGGGTTCAGTTTTTCGTCTGGGTATTCTAATTTAGGGTTTCCGTGATATTGTTAAGTAACATGAAGCGAATTCCATATTGGTTCAAGAAATATTGTTCCTGCCGATATTTTTCCATTTTCATGTACAACCCAGCCTCTATAGTACACAGAAGACCACTAAAATTGCAGCAGCGTGGAGACAGTATTTAACAAATGTCAATTGAGCAAAATGTATGTTGTTTCTATAGTAGTAGCGGATGAATACTAGGTACACCTTGTAAAGTGTTTGCTCTTTCCCATATGTGGATAACTATGCCTTATAATACAACGAGGAATGATCCATGTACTTCATCAATATACGTTATCTGACACTAACCATGCAGTTCGAAATTTACTGGGCAGAAAACGCTAACAAATACAAGCACGTTATAAAAATGGTAGGCTTAGTATCAGTAACACAGTCTGATTAAACCTTACAAATCACTGATATCATCCTAGAATGACTGAATATTGTATGCTTATCAAGACGTGCTAGATAACAGTGCGGAGAATCAGTGTGTGTATGATCGGTGTAAAAACACCAATAGCATCAATCAGAACAGCAACTGCTTCAAAATTTACTTCATTGCACGTAATATTGATGAAAGAATGGGAACCTGTAGCATACGGATAGGGGTTGTTATCTGTGATACGAAGAGTTGCACGAAAGTCAGCGGCAACATTAGTTATCGGACATGTAGATGCGCGGTGCAAGACCTTATCAAGTAATGGCGATGGCATGAAAGTTATGCTAATGCAATGGATATCAAATCAGTCGCCCACAAAGTTTAAATAGAAAGTATGTAATTTCCAAGATGTATTATTAAATTAAAAGCATGTGGACAGGAAAATACATAGGTTTTTACCAAAATGGAGGGCTGTGGTCCGTAAACCAGATACGCCCAGAGAAAATGTTCCGAAGTGCATAGGCAGTGCGAAACATTCAATAAATGAAATGAAATCGGGAAGTAATTAAGCTGGCTGCACTTCTTTTCGGACCGAATGATTTCGGATTCTGTACCATTGGTCGTAAATACAGACCTCATAACACAATGAAAAATTAACGACATGTCGAACATGCCTTCGCCCGTAGTACACACAGCCACTTCGCCTCTTAAATCCTTCAAAATGTAAATAATTCGTATACCTAATAGGCAACGCCCGACGATAACCCCAGTACTCTGCACCGAGTCATCGAAACATTCAGCTCTCAACGTCGCATTCAACAAGCCACCGAGAAGATGGAACACCGCCGAGCAACAGCAACAATAATAGTCTGAAAGTGTTCGATACGGTGTCTCGCGTGGCAGCTACGACGCTCACTGACGAAAACGCGCGAGTCGTATGAACATTTTTTCATCTAACTTAACAGGCAGGACACTTCAAAAGTATTTGAATGAAACTATTGGTTAGTTTTTATGTATGCAAACTAAGGCGAAGAATGAAAACTTGTACCAAAGTCAGGATTCGAGGCCAGGTCTCCCGCTCACTAGGCAGACGCACTAACTGTAACAACACCCTGGCACTGTGGGTTTGCCCAACTGCGCGGACTTCCGTAGCACGCCTCATTCCTCAATCCAAATTTCCATTCACACTTCAGCCTAATTGGTATTCCTCCGAGGCTCAAACAGCATCGCAAAAGCCCTCCATCTAAATTGGAATTGCACCTCCGCATCGAACAAAACGTCGGGACCCTGATTGACATTCAGTGCTAAGTACTATTGTCGAATGAAATTATATGGACCAAGAGACATTTTTAAGTCTTAAATATTCGTGATGTGTATTTAAATATGATGATTGTTTGAATTTGGATCGAGGAAGGAGGCATGCTAGGGTGGTCCAAGCAGTTGTATAAAGCCATAGTGCAAGGATGGCATAATGTTTGGTGCAACTGCCTAGTGAGCATGAGACGGAGTTCTAATTCCGATTTTGATACAATTTTTAATTCGTCACTTCAGTCTTCATACATTCATCAAAGATATTGATAGTTGTAGTCGATAATGGTACAGAATGATCTTTGCATCGTGTCTGCTGTGACAAGTTCCTGAAGTAAAATTTAACGCGAAACTTTCGTCCTTTGTACGACAAACAAATAGACTGATCCTTTGCGCAATCGACAGGTCGTGCCACGATCACCAGTAGTGCATCTTTGCCTTTGGAGGGCGTGGTTCGCGCGGAGATCGGAGGAGCGAGGGCAGAGCCAGTGAGACCCACAATGTGAAACAGTTTCCTCTGTGCGAGGAAGCCGAGTTGGAACCTGACGGCAAGGCGAGTCGAGTGTCAGCAGACGATGGCGGTTACAAGTTCGGCGGTTAACAAATGGTTCAAATGGCTCTGAGCACTATGGGACTTAACTTCTAACGTCATCAGCCCCCTATAACTTAGAACTACTTAAACCTAACTAACCTAAGGACATCACACACATCCATGCCCGAGGCAGGATCGAACCTGCGACCGCAGCGGTCGCGCGATTCCAGACTGAAGCACCGAGAACCGCTCGGCCACACCGGCCGGCCTCGGCGGTTAACGGTAATCGGTTCTGGACATAGCAGCGATACCAGGAACAGACAGTCGGGTTCCTAGATTGCGCACAATTATTACCTCAATTTCGGCCGGCTGCGAAACTTTGCGCATGTAGGGACCGTACTGTGAGAAGGAGCGCCTTCGTGCTTCAACGAGAGAACGGTACTGGAAACGGACGGTGGACTGCCGCAGTTTTCAAGTTTCGTGTCGGCTCCACAGTGTCCTCCCTGGATCGTTGTACGAATATTTATTGTGGGCTTCTGATTTAGTTTATTGCATACAGTGAGCCGAGCATCGACTGCAACCATAGGTATAATTCCCATTTCCTCTACGGGTACTTTGACTGTTTAGTTCGGCAGTTTCTAGTTATCCGTTCGAGGTTTACCTCCGGTTTCATATCAGATTTCTAGTTGTTGATCCCGCTTCTGTCTCTAGGAAGGAAGGTTGTATATGCTCTTCTTTAAAACTAATGAATTTGTTTATTCATTTAATGCTTTAGTCTGGAGGTTATTTGCTGTAAGGCGTCGGAGTTGTGGCGGCGCGCATTGATATTTGAAGTGGCTTCATTTCATTTGCCACGACCTGCATGATCTATTACTTGACCGCAAAATTTCGTTGTCTTATCTTAATTATTGTCACCAAGTGAAGACTTCATACTGCGTTTGTTACCTCTATCTTTCACGTGGCTGTAACCATATTAAAAACGTAATGTTCTGTCTGCTGTTAGTCAGGGTTTCGTTAGCAACCGAACGCGGTAGCTTTTGATTTACTGCTCCGCTCCGCGTGGCAGTTACTTTTTGCCCCTCTCCCACGTGGCACCAGTTTGGTACAACTTCTGGTTGGCAGTCGAACTTCCTGCTATGAAACTGTATTTAAATTTTGGTCATCTTAAAAGTTTTGTTGATTTGACTCCGTTAACTGTTTTAAAAATTATTTACTTGTTTTACTTGTTGCTGTAATTTGGAATGTCCCGCGGTGGCGTTCGGTCTATAGTACAGGCCTTGATGAAGTCCTGTACTAAAATCTGTAGTTCCCTGTTAATAAGATTCCATTTGTTTTTCTTTTGGTGACAGACCAGGCACAGCGTCCGGAAGCGGGGCCAAGTCTGGTCCAGACCGAACTGCACGCCGGGTGCAGGTGGTCCTGCCGCACTGAATCTTTCCGAGCCCACAACACCTTGCCGAAACAGGCTTGTACAGCACGTCGATATATTTGCGTCTTAACCACAGCGCGCCTTCCGCAGTCCTCCTTTAAAATTTGTTTTTATTTCTAGCACGTCTAGAATGTTGTAGTGTTAACAGGCTAATTTGCCATATGAGTAATTACTACATTTATTTACTTAAATATGCTCTTTTTCAAGTGAGACTCGTCCAGTTGAATGATTATTGATCTTACTCGATGTATGAACTGTTGGTTTTTGAACTGGCCAGACACTGGGAGATTTAAGATCTATTAATATCGTAAGGTTCTTACTGGCAATTTGTGCCATTCAAGATGTAATATTTAACAGCAGTTTTGTGTAATTATTTCTTTTGCTTGCCTTACGCACCTCTGCTATCCGGCGGTATAGTAATTCTCTTACATGGTGCTCTTTTTGCAGAGCATACTTCTATTTTTGATTGTAAGTTCAAACGGTTCAAATGACTCAAAGCACTATGGGACTTAACATCTGAGGTCATCAGTCGCCTAGAACTTAGAACTACTTAAACCTACCAAACCTAAGGACATCACACACATCCATGTCCGAGGCAGGATTCGAACCTGTGACCGTAGCAGCAGCGCGGTTCCGGACTGAAGAGCCTAGAACCGCTCGGTCACAGTGGCCGGCGGGATTGTAAGTCTTAAAGTTTCTTTCGTGTAAGAATTTTTTGTCTATTTTATGGTACTGCTGCAGTTATTATTATTATATATAATCTAGTTGCTATTAATAAACGTTGTACAGTTTTACGATTCTAAATTATTCTGTTTCTTGGCAGTCAATGCAACCGTAGGTATTTTGCAATAGAAGTTTAATAAATCTGACTTAGTGCCTTCTGTTAAAATAAAGAGAAATTTCCCAACACGAATGGTTTACAACGACCGTCTGGTGCATTCCTTGCTACCGCAGACAGCCTGATGCTGGTACTGAGTTCGAAAGACATACAGTTGAATGGACAAAATTCACGCACTCGTATTCACAACAGCTGCACGTAGCCAAGCTGATAAAGCAAATAATTGAATGTACGAACTTCCTCTGTTGCATGTACAGTTGTTTGACTAACTGAATGTTATTGTTTAGTCACTTCTAACAACATCTGCGATCCGTCTATGGCAGTCTTCCAGTAATCGTCTCCTCCCCTCCTATCTTCCCCCGGGTCTCTGCATGTGCCAATTACAAGCAAGTGCGGATGAATACTATTAGCGGCCATTAGCGGTGACCTCAATTTTTATGTGTAGCAGCACCCGTCGGTCATTAGCCGATTGATATAGATTCCGTAGTGAACGATGCGATCGCTGGTGGCCATCGTAGGGTTACTGTACTCGGCTGACTTTGGAGACGCCTGATGGCAGTGTAATGCGTCGTCTGCATATATACTGCCGATGACTCATATCATTAGCATTTCGGTGCAAGTGCCAAGAGCAGAAGTGAGGAACGCCACCTACGCTGTGGCTTTCTCATTCAGATATTGCTTTTGAATTATAGGGCCTATTTTTTAGTGAGGAGATCGTAATATGCCTCTTGTTAGCAGAAAGCTCTATCTGCGTCTATAGGAATTCGACAGCAGTAGAATTGTGCCTTATCGAGATTGCCGTCTACAGTTTCGCAGCTTCGCTAATTGTGTTGGATGGGATCACATATAGATAGATGGGTACAGGAACTCCATACTTAACTCCAAGCTGGACCTCACTGGCCCCATATGATTAGGGCCAGAGAGGATAAACATAATTTTCGCTTGGCCGTGCAGGAGCGTACACTGTCTTTGCAACAAGACAAGTGTTCGCACTGTTAGTGAGACGACGTCTAGAAGAGTGTGGGCTATTAGCATGGTGGCCTTCTCTCTAGTCTCCATTGTTGCGGCAGCAGAGAAAGGAGCGTTGATGGTTAAATCTGGTGTGGCACCAAATCATCTTTTCTGACGAGTTCCTGTTTCACAAACAGCAGCACAATTGTCGTATCATTGTCTGAACGCACCGAGGAGATGGAATGTTGCACCCAGCACCTCGCCTACGCCTTTGAGTGCCTGTCGGTACACAGCCCTGTCTTCTCTGAATCCAGTAGCCGTCAGTTTCAAGATCACACATTTCTTTTACGGCGTGTTAAGGCCGCTGACTGTGCACCATGTTCAAAGTCTCCACGAAATTACCTTTCTACAAGAGAATGTAAGTGCACATGCTCAATGTGCAGTCAGGACTTACCTAGATACAGAGTGACTGTTCATCTGCCAAATACGTCTACAGGTCTCTAACAGAGATGTACAAATTCTCCTTCCAGCCTGCCGGCCCCTGTCTCTGCTATGACTACTAAAGCGGCTCTACCTGACGCAACGGAGACACAAAGAGTACACGAGCTCTGAAGCACAGTGGCTAAAGCAGACTAACTTAGGTTTCCTTAAGCCTGGCAAGTTTTACAGGACGCGTTCAGCTTGCAGCACCTGACAACAGGTTCCGCTATCAGTACAAAGTGACTAGCCAGTTATATGTTTGCCTAGACAGTTACACTGCAGTTCGTTTATCATAACTTTGGGGGGAATATACTAGTCACATAAGACAGCCAAAGTCAGGCAGAGGAAAATTTCCTGCTTTTATAAAGCAGCATCAAATAAATTGGTTTGTGTCTCGCAGTGTAAAGCGTGTAGAAAGTTACTAAGCACTCTTTCATGAACCTTGAGCACGTAGCGACATGTTTGAAAATTTGACTAGCGGTTTTCTCGCCGCACACATATTTTTAAAGAGGACGAATACTTAGTGGTTGACAACTATGTGGAAATGCGCACCGAGGGTATGGGCAATTTAATAGTAAATAGGCTTTTTTAATTTAGGGGAAACATAGATTGAACTAGTAAATAAGCAGGGCTAAGTAAATGTCAAAAACCACATTCTGGCCGCGCAGGATAGCCGTGCGGTCTAAGGGCACCTTGCAACAGTTCGCGCGGCTCCCTCCGTGGGTGCCGCGCGGGATTAGCCGAGCGGTGTAAGGCGCTGCAGTCGTCGACTGTCCGGCTGGTCCTGGCGGAGGTTCGAGTCCTCCCTCGGACATGGGTGTGTGTGTTTGTCCTTAGGATCATTTAGGTTAAGTAGTGTATAAGATTAGGGATTGCGACCTTAGCAGTTAAGTCCCATAAGATTTCACACACATTTGGACCCCTCCGTTGGAGGTTCGAGTCCTACCTTGGGCATAGGTGTGTGTGTGTTGTTCTTAGTTTACGTTAATTTACGTTGGATTAAGTAGTGTGTAAGCCTAGGGACCGATGACCTCAGCAGTTTGATCTCATAGAACTTACCACAAATTTAAAAATTTTCCAAACACATTCTGGTGGTATGCAACGTAATGCGAAGAAAGCTTAGACACAAAGAAAAGCTTATTCTTTTAGGCATGTAATTTTTAGATTATCGTCGTATGAAAAACAAACTTCATGGTTGCAAAAATGCATCGAATGACTTCAGTGGACCAGAAATACACACGCTGGGAAAAGTACTCAAAATTGGTATAACTGTGGCCTTACTTGGGTGAAACGCATTAAAGGTTACATGAACGAGACTTCCGAAACTTTACTTTAGTTGATGTTGCCCTATAATAGACATCTTCAGGACCTTAGGTGCGAGGACCCTCGACTTTCAGAGATGGTTCTACTTACCACAGCAAATATACACTGATGTAACAAATGCGATGTGATACCTCGAAAAATCGTGTCGCACTTCCTCTTCTCTGGCTGAATGCAGCAACTCATTGAGGCATGAACTCAACAAGTCGTCGGAAGTCCCATTCAGAAATTCTGAGCCATGCTGGTTGCATAGCCGACCATAATTGCGAAAGTATTGCCGGAGCCGGATTTTGAATATGAACTGACCTCTCGATCATGTCCCATTATTATTCGATGGCAATGATGAAAAGTGATCTGTGTGGCCAAATCATTCGCTCGATTTATCCAGAATATTCTTCATACCATTCGCGAGCAATTGTGACCAGAAGGCAGTGTTAGTTGCTAAAACGAGGTTCATGAATGCAAATGGAATCTATGTAGCCAAACGTATCCATTTCCAGTCATTGTTAGGTTCATTGGCATCAGGGGACCCAATCCATTCCTCGTGAACACAAGTCACACCATTATGGAATCACCATAACCTTGTGCAGAGACTTGGTGACAACTTGGGTACATGGCTTCGTGATTTCTTCACCACACTCGAACCGTACCATAAGCTCTTACTAACTGAAACCAGGACTCATCTCAACAGACCGCAGTTTCCCAGTAGTCCAACCGAAACTGCCACGACCCCATGTGAGGCGCTGCAGGCGATGTCATGCTGTTAGTAATGGCGCTCGCGTCGTTCGTCTGCTGCTATAACCATTAACGCCTACTTCCACTGCATTGTCCTACTGGCTATATCTGTCGTACATCAGACATTGATTGCTGGTGTTATTTCACCCAGCCTTACTTGTCTGTGATCACTAACGACCCTAGCCAAACGTCGCTGCTCTTGGTCGTTAAGTCAAGGTCGTCAGGCACTGCATTTTCTGTGGTGAGAGTAGTAATTCCTGAAATTTGGTATTCTCAGGACACTTTTGACACTGTGAACCTCAGAATATTGAATTTTATAAGGATTTCCAAAATTGAATGTCTCGTGCATCTAATTCTTACTACCATTCCGCATTCGAAGTCTGTTAATACCCGTTCTGCAGCTATTCTTACAAAGCAAACCTTTATACATGATTCACCTCAGTACAAACGCCAGCTCCGCCAATGCACTGCCCTTTTGTAGCTCGTGTACGCGACACTACCGTCATCTATGTAAGAGCATATCGCTATCCCTCGACTGCTGTCAACCCAGAGTATGCCTCGTGTTAGGAGGAACATCAACCAGTATGTGTCGCAATTCGTCGACAGTAGAATCGCGGCTTGCTGGGATTAAAGTTTAGTCATTTCACGACTTCGCTAATCATGTTGGCAGGGATCGCTGCACAGTTATACGAATAATAAATGGTTTCGGGAAGATCATACTAAGCACCATGCTGTACATCAGTGTCCCTATGAGACTAGTCCCTGAGGAAAGTGTGTATTTTCAACAGGACAAGTGTCTGCGCCGGAAGTGAGACGACGTCTAGAAGAGCAAGGGCTATTATAAATGTGACCTTCTTTGGGTCTTTATTGTTGCAACAGCAGAGACAGGCGCGCCTGCAGTGGTGGGCCCAACGGGAACGCCATTACTTCGTCTTCTCGGACGAGTACCTGTTCCGCATACAGCAAAACAAATCGTAGCCATGTGGGAAGCACCGATGAGAAAAAGTTGGTACCAGCACCTCATCTCTCGCTTAGGGTGCCTATTGGTACACAATCCAGTCACCTCCGATTCCTATAGCCGTTAAATTCAGCAGGAGACATTACATTTATGACATGCTGAAACTGGTGAATGCGCTGTGTTCAAAGACTCTGTGAAATTACCTTCCAACAAGATAATGTAAGAGCACATGTTGCTTGTGCCGACAGGGTCTACCTCGATACATAGTGACATGGCATAGAGTTGGAGCAGTGTATAATGCTATTATCGAAGTTCAGTTCAACCCAACTGGGTTAGGAGCTCTGTTATTGCAACCCTGTGTACTAAACTTCCAAAATAGATTCCAAATTTAATCACACGTTGTTTTTACTACCAATAGTTATTTCCTCTGCTTCCAGATGTAGCAGTTATAATAGACAACAGTTATCGTACTATCTTTTTTGACACTTTCGGACTGGCAGTTGAAAGGTCTCTATTGGATTCCTTTCATGTTAATTTCTTAAATATGTTCTCATTTACGGCATAAATTCCTCTTCTAAACTTACTGTGGTGTTTCTGACCATCTGGGAGGAGATGGAGCAGTGGAACGTGTTACTTTTACACATAAACAAGAACGATCAGTCACACTACTGCACTTTAAAACACAGTTTATGTGTAATGCATGCCACACAGTCTCATACGGAACCTACATCCGCTTTCTTTTATATATTGTATGTGATTAGATTCTGTCATCCCCCTTCCCTTCTATATGAGAGGATGAATGAGCAAATGTATTTCTAGTTGCATGCTTAATGGTAGCAGACAAGTCTGTCTGCTAGAGAACAGTAGGACCAACGTCGGAACAGGTAGCTACACTTTCTAAAAGCAGAGAGGTTTCTATTCTCAGTATGGTCCTGTCCGTCCCTTGTCATGTTGGTATAGGAAGCTGCCTCTATGGTCACTTCCGTTTGTATCTGTGAAGCACGCTCGATCGGGGCCCAGGTCAGTCTGTCCGCGGCGACCGTCTGAAGTGGTAAGATCTCCGGCTAAGCGCATGTCTGCTAAGTCTGTAGGACAATGGAGTTCTTAAGTTCAGCCTATCTGAAAATTTAATCACCTTTATTTCAGGTTTAGCTCTAAAATATCTAATGTTATCTTAAATTGCAACGCAGTGTAATTCGAGTGTGAAGTTAAGAATATCTTCCGGTATATGCTTTGTCACTACTTTACGAGTAAAGTGGAACCACGTGTTGAATCAGTAACTCTGACTAAGATCATCAATCTTAAATGCGAATGTGCGTGAGATTTTAACGTCTCGTCTTGACAATATTTTTCAATATAGCAACTTTTCTTTATGTTCAGCCCACGTGGGGTGTACTTTGTGAGACCAGTACCACGTGCTTATACAATTGTTTGACCAATCAGGTTAACAGTAAGGCGATAGTAACCAGTTCGAGGTTCTTCTTTGGTAAATTGCGTTTCGATGTAATTTATTTTAATTATCAAAATTACTGTGGAGTTACACTCTTTGTGTAAACCAAGTTGACCACGTGAAGCATGTGGTGTAAGCATCAAAGTAGCCCTCAGCTATTCTTTTCGGGAATATTTCACAGAGAGTTAGTATGAATTTAGTATACCAGTGTGTGGTAATTTCATGACGGACAGGATTGTGCTACGAACGTAACTTCTTTGGGTGAAAATTGAGTCGGTTGGTTGTGGTTAATTTCCTCTTGCATATATTTCAACGTTCTTCATGTGTTATTTTATGAATGCAGTGTTGTATGTAGTCTCCCAATCTTGGCTGCCTATTTGATAAGTTCCGTAACATTATAAACTCACATTTACACAATCCTAAATAAGGTACCAGTTTAGTTATGAATCAAGTTTGATATGCTGAAATTTTAACGGAACAATTATCAATGTTAAAATAAATGTCCAAATACAAACTGATTTATTTCTCTTTATTTAAATTGTCTTCTTATATACAGGGTGTCCCAGCTATCTTGTCCACCCAAAATATCCCTTGAACAATAAAAGCTATTGGAAAACGACTTTCACCGGTATCAATGTAGGGCTGGGGCCCATGAATGTACATATTTCTAAACATTCTAAAACTAAAGCATATGTGTTTTTTACACAAACTTTCGTTTTTTTAAATTGACCTCCTATATTTTTTCTTCAGCAGTCCATAGCATGACAAAGCACATACACAATGGCGTCGATTGCATCGCAATAATCCCAGTACATCCCGAGATATTAAGACGCGAAGTTGGCGCTTGAAACACCCGACATGCGCTGCTAGCGCACGGTCTGAGGCTCAGGCGTGAACCCCATTCTGCCCGCAATCGCGATGTGATTGACATGCGTAATCACACTTCCATACTTATCAAGAGATCCAAAACGACTATGGTAGCGAGCACAGCAACTTCAGCACGTTCATCTGTGCGTGTTCTAGGACGATGTCGAGGTCTTGTAGACGAGATGAGAGACGACCAAACATCCGGCGCGAAGGCGATGGCTTGTCAGGGAACCGTCTTCTGTACAGTCGTTCAGGCTGAACGGAGTTGTTGAGCGGCGGGATGTGTTGTTTGTCTTGTTTTGGTTTCTGTATTCGTGTGATTTATACGTATGTGCTTTTTTTTCTCGCTTGTAAATTGCACTTACTTTGATCAAAGATACAAATTTGTTTTGCGTGTGAAAAAAGTGAGTACTAGGTTGGGTACCTTTCGTGTGACTGTCGTAATTTTTAGGGGATACATTTACTCTGATTAGTGTGTTGTGTACCGGGTAGAAATTGAACTAATCCAGACACGTAACCAAGCTAAAAGAATGCGGTCCAACAACTTAAGCCACATGGACCAAGGGGATAATTTTATTTCAAATATCAACGCGTCGGGCGGTTCCGATAATGCATTGGGAAATACTTCAGAGGAAATTCAAAACAGGCCGAACGGGCTCACATCAGAGCCAGAAATTAATTTGCCTCCAACTAATCAAATTGATTTGGCAGAACTCATGAAAGCCTTATTGCAACAAAATAAAGAAAACACAGAGAAATCTGAAAAATCGATCCGAGAGCTAGGAGATCAAATGACGTAAAAATCTGAAAACTACATCCGAGAGCTAGGCAAGCAAATGACGCAAAAATCTGAAAACTCGATCCGAGAGCTAGGCGAACAAATGACGCAGAAATCTGAAAAATCGATCCGCGAGCTAGGCGAACAAATAGACGAAAAACTAATCCAGCAGACAAATAAAGTCGATAAGTCGATGTAGAGAGTGTCCGATGATATCTCACAAAGAATAAACAATCTGGCAAGTGAAATAAAAAGTGATATTATGAAAGAATTACGCCGTACGTTTGAACAAATTGATGATCGTCTGCAAGCCTTAGAACAGGGCAAGCGGAGTCATGATGCGGAATCGAAAGATAGCGAGGAGCAGCTACTTAGGAATTTCCAAGCGCTGAGAGAAGAATGCCAAAGGGAATACCAGCAGGTATTCTCCAGTGTAACAGTCAACTTAGATAAGTCACAGTTCGGACGAGAAAACATAAAATTCTTAGGCCATAGTGTCTCAGAAAATGGAATACAACATGACCGGGAGAAAATTGCGGTGATAGCGGAGTGTGCAATGCCGACAAATAAAAAACAGTTGCGAGCATTCTTAGGCCTGTGTAATTTTTATATGCGATTTATAAATTTTAGTGGACTTGGTACATCCCGTCTATGTGGACTAACAGGGAAGAACGCTTTGTGGGTCTGGGATCAAGAGGCACAGGATGAATTTTATAAATTGAAAAAGACATTGGTAGAGGCTCCCATCCTCGTGCATCCCGACCTGACACAAGAATTCTGTTTAATGACGGACAGTTCCTTGTCAGGATTGGGAAGGAAATGACGATATTACAGCTTGGAAAACAATCTCGTTTGGGAGCAGGGTGCTCTCTCGATGTGAAAAAAATTATTCCATGACAGAACTCGAAGCACTCGCGATAGTTTGGGCATTCTCAAAATTTAGGTATTTCTTATTTGGGAGGAGCACCAGGGTGTAGACTGACCATTGTGCACTCCAATTTCTTATGAGCACAAAAATCACGCATGGGAGACTAGGACGCTGGGCACTGTACCTACAGGAATATAATTTCACTGTAGAATACATTCCGGGACAGAAAAATGTAATTGCTGACGCCTTATCGCGCATTCCTATAGGCTTGGTTCACACAGAAGAAGGGGAACTCGGTGAAAATAATTTTAGCATCCTATACTTACAGAATGGAGCGTTCGTGAACTTTGTTACCATCTCTTTAGGGAGTATAGCGGACGAACAGGGTAAGGACGCAGTATTGAAAGATATAAAGAAGAAGTGGGAGGACAAGGAGAATGTAGAAATACGCCAGTACTACTTAGTGCGCAATAGAATACTATTCAAGAAACGAGCCCCGGACGACTCCAGATGGGTGTTGGTGATTCCGGAGGAACTCGTAAACAAAATTATATGGTACATAAATTTGAGTTATGGTCACTTCGGAGCACAGAAATGTTGTGAAAAACTGAAGGAGACAAGCTATTTTAATAACATGCTACGGCGTATTCGTTGTGTACTTAGAGTGTGCGGACCTTGTCAGCGAGCAAAGGCGGCCACAGTGACGTATGCTGCAGCATTGCACCCGATAATACCAAGCAAACTTTGTGACCTCGCCGCGGTGGATCTATTTCGGCCACTAATACGATCCTAACCAGGTTTTGCATATGTTTTCGTAGCGGTGGAGCTAACCTCCAAGTTTGTGTGTCTGACTCCGTTGACGCGAGCCACAGGAAGGGCAGTGGCAACTGCATTTGCAAACCAGTTTCTGCATGAAGTTGGGCGTGTGAAAAGGGTTATCTCGGATAATGGACCACAATTTTGATCGCAATACTGGCAGCGGATGAATTAGGAAAATTTTGTAGATTATACTGCAGTCGTGATCACCGATTGTGGGACGTACACAAAAAAGGATTTCAGAACATAATTAATGAGTTGCCTAATACGTCAACAAAGCTTCCACCAATCACCGTGCTAAAAAACAAGGAGCCCCCGAGCAAAATCAAAGAGGTGGTGCCTTGGCCACTAGAGCCGAGACTACGCCGGAACGCAATTGTTGACTTAGCTTTACGCAACATTAAGCGTGCAGCAGAAGCCAGAGGCAAGGCTTATAGAAAAACGTGAGAAAAACAGTGTTTTATGTAGGACAAAAAGTTCTTATCAGATCACACAAGCTGTCTAACACACGATCAGGTGTCTGCAAGAAATTTTTTTATCTCTTTAACGGCCCATATCGGATAAGGAAGATTCCCCATGAAATCGCCATAGAAGTTGAAACTCTTTGATCGGAGAAATCAAAAGGGCTACACCATGTGTCAAACGTAAAACCATACATTGAGTAGAAAGGACAGTGAGGAGTAGAGAGGACGCTGAAGAGAAACAATTGATTAGTTTACATTTGTGACAAATGCATTTTGAATAACATGTTGGTAAAAATAATGATAAAGATGTTTCTATGTGATTGATTGAAGTGGTGTTTATGTTTTTTTGTGTAAATTGAAAAGAGTAGCTCCTGAGGGAAGCAAGATCTGTGTTGAATTAATGCAAAAGTCAGGGGAATATCCGATATGTGGGTATTATGGGTCTGGCAAACCCAGGTCCCCAGCTGTTAGTAGCCTTGTTTCCGATTTTCTGCTTTCAGTGCTACTATCTATCTATTACTATTCTACACTCCTGGAAATGGAAAAAAGAACACATTGACACCGGTGTGTCAGACCCACCATACTTGCTCCGGACACTGCGAGAGGGCTGTACAAGCAATGATCACACGCACGCCACAGCGGACACACAAGGAACCGCGGTGTTGGCCGTCGAATGGCGCTAGCTGCGCAGCATTTGTGCACCGCCGCCGTCAGTGTCAACCAGTTTGCCGTGGCATACGGAGCTCCATCGCAGTCTTTAACACTGGTAGCATGCCGCGAGAGCGTGGACGTGAACCGTATGTGCAGTTGACGGACTTTGAGCGAGGGCGTATAGTGGGCATGCGGGAGGCCGGGTGGACGTACCGCCGAATTGCTCAACACGTGGGGCGTGAGGTCTCCTCAGTACATCGATGTTGTCGCCAGTGGTCGGCGGAAGGTGCACGTGCCCGTCGACCTGGGACCGGACCGCAGCGACGCACGGATGCACGCCAAGACCGTAGGATCGTACGCAGTGCCGTAGGGGACCGCACCGCCACTTCCCAGCAAATGAGGGACACTGTTGCTTCAGGGGTATCGGCGAGGACCATTCGCAACCGTCTCCATGAAGCTGGGCTACGGTCCCGCACACCGTTAGGCCGTCTTCCGCTCACGCCCCAACATCGTGCAGCCCGCCTCCAGTGGTGTTGCGACAGGCGTGAATGGAGGGACGAATGGAGACGTGTCGTCTTCAGCGATGAGAGTCGCCTCTGCCTTGGTGCCAATGATGGTCGTATGCGTGTTTGGCGCCGTGCAGGTGAGCGCCACAATCAGGACTGCACACGACCGAGGCACACAGGGCCAACACCCGGCATCATGGTGTGGGGAGCGATCTCCTACACTGGCCGTACACCACTGGTGATCGTCGAGGGGACACTGAATAGTGCAAACCGTCATCGAACCCATCGTTCTACCATTCCTAGACCGGCAAGGGAACTTGCTGTTCCAACAGGACAATGCACGTCCGCATGTATCCCGTGCCACCCAACGTGCTCTAGAAGGTGTAAGTCAACTACCCTGGCCAGCAAGATCTCCGGATCTGTCCCCCATTGAGCATGTTTGGGACTGGATGAAGCGTCGTCTCACGCGGTCTGCACGTCCAGCACGAACGCTGGTCCAACTGAGGCGCCAGGTGGAAATAGCATGGCAAGCCGTTCCACAGGACTACATCCAGCATCTCTACGATCGTCTCCATGGGAGAATAGCAGCCTGCATTGCTGCGAAAGGTGGATATACACTGTACTAGTGCTGACATTGTGCATGCTCTGTTGCCTGTGCCTATGTGCCTGTGGTTCTGTCAGTGTGATCATGTGATGTATCTGACCCCAGGATTGTGTCAATAAAGTTTCCCTTTCCTGGGACAATGAATTCATGGTGTTCTTATTTCAATTTCCAGGAGTGTATATCTGTCAGTATAAATGAGAATCTCTTACTATAGTATGCGTGCTGTATGAATATTTTAAGATAGGAGAACTCTGAGAAAGGAGTGAGTAAGTTTGGAATCTTGAAAACAGGATGGGATAATACGATTGTTTAACCAATGGCTTCCCAATATTCGCTAATATGTTAATATTTATATCCTTTTTGTTCTTTATAGCTGAGTATGTAAAGTGCTGTCTGTGGATTTCGTAAGTAGATTGACAGACAATATATAAAACAATTGAAGACGTCGAAATGACAACATCTGCTGCCGACAAGAAGAAGAATACTATAAAATCTGTCGCTGCACATTCTTTACTAGATGGACCTGCTGTCTTCTGTGGATGTAGACTGAACTTCAGTATTGACCTGAATGATACATTTTCGCGTGGTAATGGCTGGCTAACTGTCGCAATTGTACGAGGTGATACAGGTGTACCCAATGTATCTGGACTTGTTTGTGTAATTTACGTGGCCCTGAAATAGTATTATGGCAGTCAAATGACGAGCAGTTTTCCAGCAAATGGAGAGTGGAACGGAAATATGGATCCTTTTTGTAGTCTTGACTGATGTTGAGCCAGAGCCTGAAAACTTATTCTGCTTTAATACTTGTCCTAGAAAAGTGACGTTTATGTGTTTTTCTGATGCTGTGAGCATTACAGCTTACTGTTTTCGCTGGTGCGGGATGAACTGCAGCCTATATGAGTTGAACTGAAGAAATGTCCCTCTTGAAGGTAGAGGAAGATTAAATAATTTTGATTATGGGAACGAAGGAAAGCTTGGTTTAAGGTAATAAGGATGAAGCAAAACATTTGTCACTTAAACTACAGGAAGGTTCGGATTTTTGTGTCAGTTGTAAGTTCAATATGTTAAGATGAACCCGTTTTACAGAATAGAGAAGACCACAATTTTGCCATACATGAGAAATGAATCCAGAATAACAACC
Organism: Schistocerca americana; assembly: GCF_021461395.2. Taxonomy (NCBI): domain Eukaryota; kingdom Metazoa; phylum Arthropoda; class Insecta; order Orthoptera; family Acrididae; genus Schistocerca; species Schistocerca americana. The sequence continues at coordinate 395,866,822 of NC_060123.1, read as the reverse complement.
ACAGGAGGCGAAATAACTGATTTGGAAGCGAAAGGTAACTTAAAGAAGGAACGAAATTGGAGAAAAATAGGTAAGAAAATGTAATATAACATCTAGGATGAAAATATTTTTACCCTTCTCAGAGTCATCTGCGTGATTAATTCTTGTGATAACGTAATTTTAGATGAAATTGTCTTACTGTTTTATGTATAAACATATGAGTATGTTAAATGTATAATTGCGAGTCTCTTATCAGATGTGTCAACTGGTATAAATGTTTTGAGGTGCAAATAACCATTGTTCTTTTTACTATATATGTTTAAGGAAAGTTTCTCTATATTTATCATGTGACAAGACATATGCCGCGAGCGTCAAGAAGAGGACGAATTAGAACAATCTTGTAGTGGTATAAACACTGTGTTGAAGTAGCATTGAAGTAGCTTGTTGGATTAACTAGTAGTGGATTGAAGTAGAATTTTGAGTAATATGTGTTTATGGGTAGTTAGTTTCTAGAATAGACGACAGGTGTGGATGTGTGTGTGTGTGTGTGTGTGTGTGTGTGTGTGTGTGTGTGTGTGTCTGTGTGTAAATAACATGTGAACCCTACTATGTCCTGACCTATACTTGCACAAGGCATAATCCTATTCATTTTAGCAAATTAATAAGTAGCATTTGATTTATTAAAACGCAAGTGAACCACATTAAAGATGTGGATTTAGATATTATATTGTCAGTTCATTAATTTTTGTTTTTATACTGTCAAGTCATTTTACTTTTATTTTTTGTATTGTCAAGTCATTTAACTTTTATTTTTATATTGTCGATTCATCTAACTTTTTTATTTTAAAAAAAATTAAGTCTCACTTTTGTTCTTAAATATTGTGAAAGGCAATACTAAGTGGTATTATGTATAACTTTTGTAATCACATAACTATGATGAACAATTTCTGTGAATGCAGTTGAGAATGTGAAAGCGAACCGGCTAGCTAAACTCTTACGAGACAGCGGGAGCAGCGAGGAGGAGGGCTAGTTGTAAACAGGCGGGTTTCCCAACAGGACACACTGTCAACCTGGCCACTTCGGGAGCGTGGTCGACAACAAAGGAAGGGTACGCGGCAAACACTTTCCCTTGCATCCGGAGCCAATGGGCGGCCGCACCAGTGCGACCCTTCATGGAGGCGATGACCTGAGATGGCCGAGCGGTCCACCGCGCGGAATTCCATCTGCTGGCAACGCACCACACGCACGCGACCGTGACGAGACGGGCGCGGTGAAACAACAGAAGACAGGGGATAAAGGGGCGTGGAGCCTTTTGACAGGTACTGTCCAGAGAAACTTGCAGGCGTCAACGACAACTATCAACATTTCTTGGCGGAAGCCCATTGTCAAGTGACAGTAAATCATGGTTTGGTGTTCTCTGGTTGCTAAGGGTGGCACGAAGAAGAACCACTAAGTGTCACCCTTGCCCAGGAATATCGAACCAGCGAGTCAGTTGAGGATAACTCAAGAATTTAACAACACAAGGAGCGTGGAGCCTTTTGACACGTACTGTCCAGAGAAATTGGCAGGCTTCAACGACGCCTATCAACATTTCCTGACGGATGCCCACTGTCAAGCGACAGTAAATCATGGTTCGATGTTCTCTGGTCACTATAGGTGGCACAAAGAAGACCCATTAAGTGTCATCCTTGCCCAGAAATATCAACCTGGCGTGTCAAATGAGGATACCGCACGAATATGATAACACAAACATGGAACCAAATCGAGATGTACGTGACACGGGCTACCAAGAGAAACTTCATGAGAGGGCAGAGATGGCGGGATTGCACGCAACAGATGGGCAAAATTCCCTACTGACAGCTACGGCGACGAACCCCCCCACCCCACTCTTATATTGTGCCTCGGAGCAGTGGAACTACTGAGGGTGCCAGTGAGCAGTGATTATACGGATCTTAGTACAATGCATGTACTTGTGTTCTTTCAGAGAAACTTTGATCGTGTATTTTGCAGGTGTTTTACTTACTGGTGTTCTTTTTTTTTAAACGTTGACTACTGTACTTTCAGAGCTGTTTTTCTTCTCAATGTTTGTTTTTGTGTGTTGTATTAGATTTGTGATATTTTGTTTCGTAAATTCTTTCCTGTGGCATTGCTTCGTTTATCAGTCAGATTGCTTTCATGCTCATTGGACTGTGATCGATTAGCCTTTGCATGGGGCACATTTATAGTGAGGAACCCCTTAAGGGTAAAAATCAAATAATTAATTGTAGTTTCAGTATAATGACACAGTGATCGTTGTTTGCTAACTAATTGAAATATAGTAGAGTGATTAAATTTGTGCCACAAAGTTATTTTAATTCTACAAATTATTAGTTTTATAAGATATAGAATTTTTTTGCGATAACAACTTTGTAAAACATGTTTTTTCTCTTATCTTTTTTTTTTTCTTTTGCGGATTGTACATTGTAATGTTCTGCTTTATAATACTGATGTTATTTTCATGTTTTTTTTAATTGCTGTGGCACCTTTGCTATTTTCATAAATTTTACTTGTTAATAAACAGTCATAAAATTTCATGTTATCAGTTGGCTCGTGCAATGAGCAAATACTGGTGAACTCCATAAGGGTAACAACCAAAAATTGTTTTCGTATTAATGACACAGGAACCATTGTGTTTACGTACTGACCGAATTAGGTCTACACTATCTTTTAAATAGGCGTCACCGATTGTTTTTTTCTGTTTGAAATTGGTAGATTCTAAAGATGCGTTGAAATTATTGTGTTTTAGCAAGTAGCTGGTGCCCTTCGGCCTTTTCTTTACATTTTTGGTTTAACTTGGGTGTGAGGAGCCTGCTTGGCAATGTCCTAGCATGGCCAGAAAATACCTGCACAGACTTTTCCCGGAGCGTTGGGGTTATTAAAGGTCTCTGTTGGATTCCTTTCATGTTAATTTCTTAAATATGTTCTCATTTACGGCATAAATTCATCTTCTGAACTTACTGTGGTGTTTCTGACTATCTGGGAGTAGACGGAGCAGTGGAACGTGTTACTTTTACACATAAACAAGAACGATCAGTCACACTACTGCACTTTAAAACACAGTTTATATGTAATTCATGCCACACAGTCTCATACGGAAACTACATCCACTTTCTTTTATATACTGTATATGATAAGATACTGTAATCCCCCTTCTCTTCTATATGAGAGGATGAATCAGCAAATGTATTTCTAGTTGCATGCTTGATGGTAGCAGACAAGTCTGTCTGCTAGAGAACTGTAGGACCAACGTCGGAACAGGTAGCTACACTTCCTAAAAGCAGAGAAGTTTCTATTCTTAGTATGGTCCTGTCCGTCCCTTGTCATGTTGGTATAGGAAGCTGCCTCTCTGGTCACTTCCGTTTGTATCTGTTAAGCACGCTCGATAGGGGCCCAGATCAGTCTGTCCGCGGCGACCGTCTGAAGTGGTAAGATCTCCGGCTAAGCACATATCTGCTAAGTCCGTAGGACAATGGATTTCTTAAGTTCAGCCTAACAGAAAATTTAATCACCTTTATTTCAGGTTTAGCTCTAAAGTATCTAATGTTATCTTAAATTGCAACGCAGTGTAATTCGAGTGTGAAGTTCAGAATATCTTCCGGTAGATGTTTTGTCACTACTTTATGAGTAAAGTGGAACCACGTGTTGAATCAGTAACTCTGACTAAGATCATCAATCTTAAATGCGAATGTGCGTGAGATTTTAACGTCTCGTCTTGACAATATTTTTCAATATAGCAACTTTTCTTTATGTTCAGCCCACGTGGGGTGTACTTTGTGAGACCAGTACCACGTGCTTATACAATTGTTTGACCAATCAGGTTAATAGTAAGACGATAGTAACCAGTTAGAGGTTTTTCTTTTGTAAATTGCGTTTCGATGTAATTTACTTTAATTATCAAAATTATTGTGGAGTTACACTCCTTGTGTAAACCAAGTTGACCACGTGAAGCATGTGGTGTAAGCATCAAAGTAGCCCTCAGCTATTCTCTTTGGGAAGATTTCACAGAGAGTTAGTATGAATTTAGTATACCAGTGTGTGGTAATTTCATGACGGACAGGATTGCGCTACGAACGTAACTTCTTTGGGTGAAAATTGAATCGGTTGGTTGTGATTAATTTCCTGTTGCATATGTTTCAACGTTCTTCGTGTGTTATTTTATGAATCCAGTGTTGTATGTAGTCTACCAATCTTGGCTGCCTATTTGATGTGTTCCGTAACATTACAAACTCACATTTACACAATCCTAAATAAGGTACCAGTTTAGTTATGAATCAAGTTTGATATGCTGAAATTTTAACGGAACAATGATCAATGTTAAAATAAATGTCCAAATATAAACTGATTTATTTCTCTTTATTTAAATTTTCTTTCTATATATACATATATATCACCGGTTATCGTAAGATGAGTACTAAACGATTATAATTAATGTTAGTTTGGTTGGGAATTTGGTAAACTAGACTGGATACCTTGTGAAACAGTTGCGCAGTAATCCAAGGTTAACTTCCTCAGATAGCTCACAGCTTTTAACCTACTTTTATGGCCTTGAATATCAGCACCGCTTTCAGAACAAATTAATGCAACAACATTACACAGTGTTCGGTATAATATGGCATGTCGAGTCTAACAACATATCCTTAGTTTTCGGCAACAAAACACCATTCATAGCTATCCCGTAGTCATTGCGGAATTCTGTTGCCACTCAGGTTTGTAGACTGGTGAAAAGTCCTTAGGGTTTCTGTTCTGAGTGTTGGTATTTCTGTTGCTATCGGTTTATGTATCGATTGTCTTTTTTTTTTTTTTTGTAGTTCACTCTTGCTATTTGATTTTACATATTGTCGGCGGTGTGGACGCTAGAAAATTGAGTTTCAAGGGTAGAGACCGGGACACTTCCGTCGCATCCTTCTGTTTGAGTTCGATAGAGGCTAATAAGCCCCCTAAACCCGCTGGGCAGAACAGGTAATTAGGATTATGGAAAGGGCCAAATAAGACTGGTGTCAGTCCAACCTTCTAATTCTAATTTATTATAATTTCGTACATTAACAACCAAAGCGGCACATAGCCGTATCTTTACCAAATGAAACTCTTTCACGGCTGAATGCCTCCAAACAAGAAATCTTAAAAATCAACAAGATTAAAAAAACTTCAGTTAAAATAGCAAATAAAGTCATTAAACAAATATCACAACTAGGTGGAAAGCCTGAAGGCAAGTAGATAGAACAAACATATGGACAGTGCAATAAAAATGGCTGAACGCCACAAAGAAATTTCAAAGTTTTAAAATAAATTACCATGATCTTTTAAAGGCAGAAAGCTGCAATAGTTAAGATTGAAAGATAATTTTATGACTGAAGTTGCAAGGCTGAAAGCCGACAGTTAATTTTCCAAAATTTTTAAAACAATATAACCATAAACCTTAAATTTTAAATAACTGAAAACAAATAATTAAACACCGGTGGAAAGACAATGAAGACAACGGCACTCAGAAGCCTCCAGAGAGATCTGCCCTTGTTCACTTTGGTGAGACAGGTGGTGAGCCCAACAACACTTAATCCGTCGAAACCTAACCAGGGGACAGCCACGGACCGACCGACACGACGACTTGCTTGCCATCAATCAGTACATGAGAACTCAAACACAAAAGATTACGAACGTGATAGTCCACAATGCTGTGTGTATTAGCAGTCAAAATTACACATGTTGCACAGCGACAACAGGTGAGGAAGAACGCTGCCTGAAATTACGTTAGTGACCAGGTTCAAAAACGGCTCTGAACACAATGGGACTTACCATCTGAGGCCATCGGTCCCCTAGGACTTAGAACTACTTAAACCTAAGTAACCTAAGGACATAACACACATCCATGCACGAGGCAGGATTCGAACTTGCGACCGTAGCGGTCGCTTGGTTCCAGACTGAAGCGCCTAGAACCGCTCGGCCACACCGGCCGGCATAGTGGCCAGGGCAGGCCACCGGAACACTAACGGCCGCAAGGCAGAAAATTCCGCTGGTACATTTGAATCTGAAATAGGGTAAGATAGTAAACTTCAGAGAAAAAGAACACTGCCTGAATTTACGTCAGTGGCCAGGGCAGGTAATCAGAACACTAACGGCCACAAGGCAGAAAATTCCGCTGATGCACTCGAATTGTAGTCAGCGAATATAGTTAATTGCACCACATGGCGGCTTAATTTCAGCAATAGAAACACTCGGTGTTGCTCTCGGGAAAACCTCCACTACAACGAACCATCGCAACAAGAATGGTCGTGGCTTGGGTAGTTGAAACCACAACTTAACTTTGACGTCCTGGGTCGGTGAACCACGAAGCTCGTAGCAATCGGACAGCTCCACACACGCTCCGACACTGCGCAGGTACCTCCAGCGGACCCAGCCGACTGCAGTGCGCGGAGGTAACTTCCCTGGTCCGGAGTAACCGAGCCACTCCTCTCAGAATGCCGACAATTAAAACAGTGGTCAGTGGAAAGAACGCCAACTACACACACAACCTGACAAACACTGCACGAAGACCTGAACGATACCCAACAGTAACTAAGCACGCAAGAAGACAAATCGGGAGTCGATGCACACACACACATCCGACTCATGAACAATCGGCGAGCCAAAACAAGTCGTCCAGTAGGACGATCGCCCGACGATCCACCAGGACCGTGGCAGGCTGAAGTGATGCGTGGCGGCAATGGTCGGGCGAGCCATGTCGACGCGGGCCTTACAGCTCCTACCTGACTGCACTGATGCCGCATTGCAACTACCCGACTGGCAGGTCCGGACTGCACTCCAGACGCGTCCCAAATGACTGGCAGACCCGAACTCGCAACCGGAACTGGTTTACGACAGACAACGACCGGAAAGTAATAGCAGACGAGCAAAGATACTACGAGAGGGGATATATCGATACGTGCTGCTAGCGCCGGTCACAGTCAGGCAAAGCACCAACTCAGTGACAGTAGTGATTTAAATTACCGTAGTGAGGTGGAAGTACGTTCAAAACAGGGTGTAAAATACATGATGGCTGGAACACGAGCCACGCACTGCTCAGAGAGGTCACAGCAGCGAAGGCAGCCAGGAACGTTTGCGCCATGTATGGGGATAATGCTACTGGATAGAGCATAGAAGAAAAATGCTTTTCTTGTGTTCAAGAAAACTCCCTATGTTCAGGAATACCATCGAGATTTTATGAAAATCGTTTAAACCCATTAATCCACAACGATCCACGTCAGTGTACTCGATAACTGGGGTAACTGATGAACCGAGATTATTACAACATCGTTCTGACATTTGCGTTCAAAGGTGAAGGATCAAAAATCGGGTGTATAGATACCACATGCCCAAAATTAAACTCTCAAAAATCAGCCGGTGGCCATATGTGCATCTCTGCTTGCTGGTTATTAATTGGCTCGTGAACAACACCTATCATTCCCGTTCTGTATTGTTACAGGTGACAAGAAATGGGTCTTTGTGCTAACGTAAGGGAATGGAAGGAGTGGATGAGCCTAAACGAAGCAGCAACTCCCCAAACAAAGAACCACGAGCATCCACAAAAGATAATGTTATGAAACTGGCGCAACAGCCACTGTTTGGTGCACTGAAAATTGCTTCGCCGAGGTGTAAACATCACTGCTGACATTTAATGTCAACAGCTGAAACGCCTTGCAGAGTTAATACAAGAACAACGACCAAGAAGACTGCGTGAAATGATACCACTCCATGATAACGCCCGCCCACATTATACTAATTTTTCAGAAAAGTTATAAAGGAGTTGGGTTAGGAAATCATTCCGCAGCCAGCTTATTCACCAGATTTTGTGCCTTCACACTTGTACCCTTTTGCGCTCGCCATCGAACATATTTCAAGGAACTTCCTTTCCGGATGAAGGTGCCCTCCGAACATGGCTCGACAAGTTCTTCGTCTCAAAACCACGTGATTTCTACAGTCGCATAATCTGAAAGTTCCCTGAGCGTTGGCAGGCGGCTGTAAATTGTGAAGAAGAATATTTTATTGATAACTAAAGCCGATGTTATGTGTATCTATTGGGATTATTAACCTTATGTAAAAACATTACGAAATTATGCACCATCCCTGGAACATCCTGTCGCATTACGGATTCAAACTTCGGTAGAGTTTTTAATTACATTACGTTTACCCGTTATCTCGGATAAAACCATAGGCTCTCCTCAGTTGCTCGCGAACTAAAACGATGAATACCTTTCACTGTGTTCAACTGGCCCCAAAAAGCCATTAAGCACGGCAAACCCTCGAATCTATTTGAAGGCTCGGATCATTTACAGCAAAGCGCTTCACTCTTCCTAAGCGATCAACACACAGTCAAAACAGAAAACACCATTAGCGCTTCTCATAGCTGTCTACTCCTTATACAAACCTCTCACACATCACAATAGGAGAATTCCTACGTCCACGCAAAAACAGAAAGCGGAAGAGTTATTCTCCTTCCGTCCACACGACGCACCCCGGAAATATCCGACTCAGTAATTTGATACCACTCTCATTTCCTGGTAACCTGTTAATTAATCTGATTCGACCTACAGGGCTCCAATTATTTAACAAATTCACATGTCCTATAGCTTCCATCCTCTTAATATTGTACGCTCTCCTTAGGGTCCACTATAACAATGAAACTGCAACATTATCGTTCTGTGCATACTAAAATTTACGTCTATATCTACATAGGTAGCTTACATGGCAGCGTAAGATGTGTGGCGCAGGGTATCCTGAATCACAGTCTTTTTGTCTTGCAGAAAGAACAGCACGGTTAAAGAAGAAAATTTCTTTCGCTGCTGCCGCTGTATTTTGGTTGTTTGACTACAAGTGAGAATCCAGCATTATATTGAAGTCAGGTTGGCGAAGAAGAAGAATGATTGTGTGAAAAAAGTTGGGTATGTGAAGCAGTGTGAGAGGAGAAGTCTCACGTTAATATATACAAATCTTTTACCAACGACGATAGATGAGATTTTGATGAAATATATGAATTTTTGAGACAGACAATTGCTCCCATGTGGTATTATCTCCTATTAAATTGGCAAAAAGTCAATAGTTTGTATCATCCTGATTGTTATAATTATTTTTATCACTGCCATTGACTTTAGTTTCTGGCAGCTGTCACTCTTACGTCCATATATAAATGACATGTAGAAAAAGTAACCCTCATCGTAATGAAATTTATGATAACGAAATAAAATGAGTCTTTATTATTGGCTCTTAAAATATATCGAGTGAAACACATATGATAGGTATTCTCAGATTGCGTCATCTGGAATTTGAATCACTACTGAAAAAACGCCGAGGTCCGATGGTGAAGCGAACGTATCTCGCATTGCTGCAAAATTTATTAAATCCATTTCCTCTCCCGATATTCGAGCAGATTCTTTCCCTTGACAATGGGACTCACAGGTATAGCGAAATGTTCGGCCTAACAGCATCGCCAACGCTGATAAATGTAGAGGTTCGCCCAACCCGAGGCGCTATCAATACTGCCTGAGAGGGCCAAGCTGGAAATTTCTCCACAAGTAGCATCCACTTTTCACTGCCGACTCTGCACAAAAGAAGAACTCTCAGGAAAAACTTCTGCTAGGTCACAACTGGAAAAACATTAGGCCTATCAACCAGGGCGCCAAACTGCCATCAACGGAAATTACACCGACAGAAATTACTTGAAATAAAAACAATCTAAGTAACGCAAAACATCGACGGACGAGTCAGGTTTACAATAACACAAAAAATATACTTAATTCAGATACAATATTTATTTTCATAATATTCCAAAAGCTATTTTTTGCTGGTGATGTTGGCTCACCAACGATATTTTAACAACCGTTCACCCAGTTACTGGCGAACATGTAACGTTAATCATCTATGTGCATACTAGATTTTTAATGACTATTTTACGAACTAACTCGGAAATCAGCCAGAAATGTTACTCGTACATACAAGAATAAGAAGTGGTCATATGGGGACTGTTTACATTCCACATATCTTCTACAGAATGGACAGTTGTTTGCTATATAAGCCTGTGTGAGAAACTGGTATTGTATACTCGTTATGGACTTCAACCCAGCTTGCAGCCTTTCTGAGAGTTGGTGTACAATCAGTAGAGCCAAACGCTTACATGTCAAATTCTTTTAACTGTTACAAACGCTTTACATTTCGTTCATAATTTTTATGTCAGTTCAAATCTTTTTTATTGTTGAAGAAGCAAATAAATTGGTACCACGCTACACTGTCTGGCTCGTATCAAAATAAGCTCTCTTTCTCGATACTTCATTTTGTGGTTAAACACGAGGGATTTAGCTCGACGTATCTGCTATATATACACATCTCAATTCCGGTCCCTATTTCAATTATGACGTGACTCTTCTGGTTGTGGTGATAATCATTCCGAAGTGTAGTGTGATGTAGCTAAAAAAAAAGAAAAATTCCTTACGAACAGGCGTCGAAAGACCCTGACGATACTGACATACCGCCTTGTCATCCTCAGCCTATAGGCGTCACTGGATGCGTATATGGAGTCTCTATGCTAATTAGCATCCCCTATCTCCATCTTTGTGTAACTGCTGCAACTTAACGTCTTCGCGAACTTGTTCACTGCAGTTTAGCCTTACCCGCCCTCCACAATTTTAACCTCCACACTTACCTCTATAATAAAATTCCTCATGGAGTGTCCTACCAACCAGTTCTTTCCTTCAGCCATGTATTTCCATTAATTTGTCTTCTCTTAGTTTCGGTTTATTAACACCTCATTAGCCTTCCAAGCTATTCTTTAATCTTCAGCGTTCTTCTGCAACACTACATTTCAAAAGCTTCTATTTGTGCCTGAACTGTTTAACGAAACATGTCACTTTCGGACATATAGTGTCAATAAAGACCTCCCAACTTAATGTTTACATTAGATATACGAGGTGCATTCAAGTTCTAAGGCCTCCGATTATTTTTCTCCGGACTGGAAAGAGATAGAAACATGCGCATTGTTTTAAAATGAGGCCGCGTTCATTGTCAATACGTCCCAGAGATGGCAGCACCGTACGGCAGATGGAATTTTACCACCAGCGGCGAGAATGAGAACTGTTTCAAATACTTAAAATGACGACGTTTTCCTCACTTGAACAGCGTGCAGTCATTCCTTTTCTGAATTTGCGTGGTATGAAACCAATTGAAATTCATCGACAGTTGAAGGAGACATACGGTGATGGAGTTATGGATGTGTCGAAAGTGCATTTGTGGGTGCGACAGTTTAATGAAGGCAGAACATTGTGTGACAACAAACCGAAACAACCTTGGGCTAGCACAAGCCGGTCTGACGACACGATCGAGAAAGTGGAGAGAATTGTTTTGGGGTATCGCCGAATGACTGTTGAACAGATCGCCTCCACAGTTGGCATTTCTGTGGGTTCTGTGCACACAATCCTGCATGACGACCTGAAAATGCGAAAAGTGTCATCCAGGTGGGTGCCACAAATGCTGACGGATGACCACATGGCTGCCCGTGTGGCATGTTGCCAAGCAATGTTGACGTGCAACGACAGCATGAATTGGACTTTCTTTTCGTCGGTTGGACAATGGATGAGACGCGGATGCCATTTTTCAATCCAGAAACAAAGCCCCAGTCAGCTCAATGGAAGCACACAGATTTACCGCCACCAAAAAAATTTTGGGTAACCGCCAGTGCTGAAAAAATGATGGTGTCCATGTTCTGGGACAGCGAGGGCGTAATCCTTACCCACTGCGTTCCAAAGGGCAGGGCACTACGGTAACAGGTGCATCCGACGAAAATGTTTTGAAGAACAAATTCCTTCCTGCACTGCAACAAAAACGTCCGGGAAGGGCTGCGCGTGTGCTGTTTCACCAAGACAATGCACCCACACATCGAGCTAACGTTACGCAACAGTTTCTTCGTGATAACAACTTTGAAGTGATTCCTCATGCTCCCTACTCACCTGGCCTGGCTCCTGGTGACTTACGGCTTTTTCCAACAATGAAAGACACTCTCCGTGGCCGCATATTCACCAGCCGTGCTGCTATTGCCTCAGCGATTTTCCAGTGGTCAAAACAGACTCCGAAAGAAGCCTTCGCCGCTGCCATGGAATCATGGCGTCAGCGTTGTGAAAAATGTGTACGTCTGCAGGGCGATTACGACGAGAAGTAACGCCCGTTTCATCGATTTCGGGTGAGTAGTTAATTAGAAAAAAAATCGGAGGCCTTAGAACTTGAATGCACCTCGTATATATATCTCTCACTTTCAGAAACTTTTTTCTCGCTACTTTAAGTCTGTAATTGACCGCTTTATATCTGCCACCGTTGGCTATTTTTCTCTCAAAAAACCTCCCACCTTTATTGTCTCATTTCCTAAAATAATTCACCGTTACTCTCTCATTTTCTAATACAAATTTTTAAGCGTCATCTGATTTAATTCGATTATCTTCCACGACTGTATTTTTTCTTTTTCTGATGTTTATTTTATAAAATCTATTGAAGACGCTATCTACTCCTGTGAACCGAATTGCGAAGTCATTAGCTATCTCTAATAAAGTTACAGTGTCATGGGCAAACTTTTTTCTTTATTCTTCATGAACTTCATTTCATTTTCCAAATTTCTCTTTCATTTCCTTGTCCAGTGCATAGATTGACTAACTTGGGGGATAGGATACATCTCTGCCTCATTCCCTTCTAGATTCTGTTGTCTCCTTACAAAGGCCTGAGACCCTTATATCCTGCTTTCTAGACCGATTGCAGATATTCTGTAATTCCATTTATTTTAGAGCTACTATATCCAGAATTTCAAAGTGAGTATTTCAATAAATATTCTCGAAAACTTCCCTTATATCCACAGTCGCTATAAATGTAGATAATTTCGTAGTGTCTGTATTGTCTGACGTGTTAATAAGTTTCTCAGGAACGCAAACTGTTTTTCCACTTAGTCGATTTCTACCAGGATTTCCATTGTTCTGTAAATAATTCTTGTCAATATTTTCTAACCTTGTCTTATTAAACTGACGGTTTCATAACACTACTGTCAGCACTTGGCTTCTTTGCAATAGAGATTACTTCATTCTCCTTGAAGTATGAGAGTATATAGCCAGTCTCATGTATAATTTATACTAGCTGGAGTAGTTTTGTCTTACAGGAATCTAAATTCTGAGTGCATGTCGTCTACTTAAGGATCTTTATTTAGAGTTAGGCTGTTCCATGATCTGTCAAATTATTCTCTCTGTATCATGTTACCCACCTCATCTACTTCTACTTCCTGTTCCATAATATTGTCTTCAGTTTTATTTGCTTTGTATAAACCTTCTGCATATTCCTTCTCCTGTACTTCTGATTGGTGTACCAAGCGAAGATTTGATATAAACAGATCTGCATGTCTGTTCTGCAAAGGTTTCTTTACTTTTCCTATACACGGCGTCTACCTGTTTCATAGCAATGCACGCTTTTATAATTTTGCATTATTTTCTTCTGTAGCCATTCCTGTTTCAAAATTCTGCAGTTATTCCCTATCTCATTTTTAGAAGCTTGTGTTTCATTCAGGCGGTTTCATTTGGGTTTTCGTATTTTCTGCTTTCGTCAAATAAGTTTCACACCTCGTGTGTAATAACAGTTTCATACTTGGACTTGTCTTTTCTTTCCCTATTTGATCCGCTGCTGCCTTTTTGATTCATATCTCTAAGTCACCCGTTCATGCTCTTTGCTTTTCTTTACCCCCGTGTCTGTTAAAATATGCCTAATGTTCCGCATGAAACTCTCAACAATCGCTGGTCTTTGAGCTTTTACATTTCCTTTTCTTTAATGTTTTACCTTTCTGCAATTTCCTCTCGTTAACGGGTGGAGAGTCAGTACGTCAGTGCAATATCATGCCTCCCCACACTGTAATTCCTGGACTCCTAAAACGATCATGGTTGACAGTGTTCGTGGATACATTACATGTTCTCACCTCTCGCCGTAGGAGGATACGTCCAGTATTGTCGAACATGATCGTTTTCGTGATATGGTTACAATGGTGTGGGGAAGCATGATGCTATATGGGCTTTCTGGCCGCCATATCTTTGAACACGTTAAACGTACCGGACAAAGTTATTGTGACACTATAATCCTTCTCAATGTGCGTTTGTGAGGTGTGCTTTAGGCCCCGGCTTCATTTTTATGAATATGGACGACCGCATCGAACAGCGCAAATGAAGGAGCTCTTGGAACGGCAGGATTCTCGGCGAATTCAGTGGCCTATCTGTTTCTCCGATATGTATCTCGCCGGGCACATGTGAGGTGCCCTGAGGAGACTTATTGTAGCACCAATTATTATCCAGCAGTTATCTGTTTTGCTAGCGGAGGAATGGAACGTCATACCTCAAGAACTTGCTAATCGTGTGGCCAGCATGTGAGCACGTTGCAGAACACAACACGCACTGCCGTCTGTATGATCACACGCCCTATTAAGAACCATGTTACACCTTTTTTAATGCCCAGGGGACAGTGTAAATACTGCCTTTGAATAAAAATATCATCTCTGTTGGAATCATGACGTGTTTCTTTCGGTTACCTTATGTAATATAATGTAGCAGTACTTTCTATGTATGGATCAAGTTTCATCAAGCTACGTTACTTGGCAGTGACACTCTAAGTGAAACTTACTTCCATCCATAATTTTCACACGTCAGTGCATGTACTGAAGTTTACTTACATGGTCGATGATCATTTCTTATATCTACGTAATGCCATGAGAAACAAATGGTACTATTATCCCTTAAGTAAGCACTGACTGGAATGCAAAATTCACTAATTCGCATCCTAGTATAAATTTCCCATTTCTAACGTCGTTTCACTGTCGACGGGAAGGAAAGGAAGAAATAATAAACATCAAAGGGACAACGAGATCACTACAAAGATTTCGTTCTCATTGGGGGCGTTTTGGAGAAAAATTAGTCTGTGAACTCATTTAAAGAATACTCCCAAACTTGACCTTGCGGAATTGCGGGAAATTTGAAGTACATGAATTTTGGGGACGGGTATATCGATACCACTGCGTTAAACACTTCTTCACCTTGTCCATTTGTTACAAGGACTTCAGAGATATTTCGTCAGTTATTCCGTCTCGATCTTTCTCATTCCATTTACCTGGCTATTTAATTATTAATGTCGCTCTACGGCGCCACGTTTTGAATGCTGACCAATTCTTCTTCTTCAGTAATCTGTCGATAAAGAGGCTACGTTAAAATAGCTTCCATTTTTTTCTCTTTCAGAGATGTGAAAGCTTTCTAATCTGCCTCAAATTATCTGAAAGTTTTTTGGCCGTGACGTGCGCCCCCATTAAGCGGAACAGAAAGGCTTCCGCGAAATTAATGGATATGCTGCGTTTCTCGCGCAGTGTGTTTATGACAGAGTTATTAAGGACAATGACACATGCGATATTCAGATACGAGTACTGTAGAATGTTATCCGTTCCCATGACTACTAGAAATTGCTTTGATTGCGGAATCAAACGATATGTTCACAGGATTAAGTGTGTCTATTAACCAGCTGGAGGTCCAATCGTCTGGCGTATTTGCCGAAGATTCAGAATTGTTGTATTTTCGTGGTCAAAGAATGAGAGGAAACGCGCCATAATTCCTGCTCATCAGTCTGTATGCTAATCGTTCACCCTAAGCGTCAGTGTTCTTGGAAAAGTGATAATATGAGTGCTTAAAACATTTTTCAATGTGTCTCGTTTTCTGCCGGGAAATGTTGGCTCCCGTTAATTCTTTGGTAGTTTCAGGCTTACGCTTCACTCACCATTCGGGAAATACGGCATTATATCCTGCACACATTTTTTTGCAATTGATCAAATCTGAATATAGGAATGCCAGGGCTAATAACGAAAATCATAGAGATAACAGTGATTTTAGAGACTTACTACAGAAACTCACAACTGCGTCTCAAGGACTTAGCAACGGTAGACGTAAAAAGCATTTCCTCTTGCTTGGAGATCAGTTCAAGGTGGTGCCTTGCAGCAGACAACTTACTGCAAGGAATATACCTGAGCCCTCAGCTCTACGCTCGGTAGACAGCATAAGACTTACGACTGGATGACAGTATACAGTTGTAGGACTTTTATATGCGATACGGAGCAACGGCCGGCCTGAGTGGCCGTTCGGTTCTAGGCGCTACACTCTGGAACCGAGCGACAGCTACAGTCGCGGGTTCGAATCCTCCTCGGGCATGGCTGCGTGTGATGTCCTTAGGTTAGTTAGGTTTAATTGTTTCTAAGTTCTAGGAGACTGATGACCTCAGAAGTTAAGTCGCATAGTGCTCAGAGCCATTTTTTGAACGGAGCAACGCTATCCCTAGTTGTCAACGACTGAATGGGTGCCTACAGTGTGTAGTTGCTTGAACAGCCGACACTCTCAACACACTGTAGAATAAAGTATGCTGACATCTAATCTCTACAAACCAACTCCATGCACTCCTGCGTACATTTTAACTGTCTCTTTTGCAGCTGCGAATACAAAACTGACATTCAGCGACTTCTCTATAATAACTGACTTTAGTCCGTTACTGTCGTTGCTCGGAATTTCCATAAGGTGAAATTGTATCTAGTTCAGAAGGCAATTTGAGAGAGCGGCGGAGGTGATTCTGACTTAATTTATGTGCTGCTTATTTCTTTCTTCTGTAGAAATCTATCAGATTTTCCTCGGAACTAGCAGGACTATGTATTCCAATACCCAACTTCCTTCTCGGGAGAGAATATTGAAAACTGTGCACTTAACGCCCACAGACTCAAGCTGATGATTTTGACACAAAAATGACCAAGTCCTTTAATTTATATTCTGCTCCAGTATTTGAATACGATCATCTATAAGTTGTGCTTCACATCATAGAGGAAGTGTATGGAAGACACTATTGTATCCCCAAGAAGGCGTTAATTCATTGTTTATTACGGAACTATTTTCGGTATAATTTGCGGCATCTGGCATTTGTATTATGTCTCGTTGCTGGTATTTATTGTAAGAATATATGTTTACTACACATTTTCCTAATTTAGTTACGGAAAACAGCATACTATTTTTCCTGAAAAGAAAGCGAACTTGTGCCAAACCTGCTCATCTATTCCGGCAAGGCAAAATTTTAGGATAAAATTTCTCTCTTCTATCGTAATAAAATGAGAAAAATGCTTTCAAAATTTGAATTTTAACGATAAATCTCTGGAACGGAAAGTAATGTTAGTTTATGTTCATATCTGTCGGAAGGTAATATGTCGAAAATTCTTCCAAAATAAGTGATGAATTAATGACAGATTTCGGTTCTGTAATTATTTATTTTATGTCATTTGAATATTGATTTTGTTACTTCTCTTCGCGTCCATTAAAATGCCAAGCTAGTGTGTATATTTATCATGCCGTTATTTAGCAACTGCGCCGCTTCTTTGCCACGGGACTGAGACAGTATTTTCTGCTAATGAAAACATAACAAGTCAATCTAAAGCGTCTAGATCAGAAAACGCTGTATTCACCGTTACGACATTTACTTTCTTCCCTTGCTGTTGTGCACGCCCACATAGAGGATGTTACACCAGTTAGTCAAAACAATATGTCCACTGTTCAAAGAAAGACAATGCCGCCTGCTGGCGATACAGGAACCTGACGTGGTAAGGACAGTATGTAAATAGAGCAGAGACGAATGAGGAATCGTTATCGACTCTGGGAATCTGCAAGTGCGAAAATACGTAACACAAACGACTTTGGCAATGGGCAATTTGTTATGGTACAGAGCCCGGCAACGATAATGCTACAAACGGCCAAGTTGGTCGTTGTTGCCGTGTTATTGCCGTGAGCACGTGCGTATAGTGAATGATGGACGGTGATACCACAGGTAGGTGACATGTGTTGGACACGCACACGCACGCCTTGTCACGAGACGAATAGGGCAGGATGTACGGCAAAGTGTGGCAAATAAGACGACAGAGCTCAGTGCTGGTATAGGCTTATACCTTTCTGCTCACACTGATGAACATTGAACATAGAGCTGCATGCGTCCCTGTGTCGAATCAACGACTGCATCGGCGTGACATCATCAAGACAGCACTGTGGATCAGTGGAAACGTGTCTCCTCGTCTGATGAATCACTTTCCTTGGTCGATGGATACGCCGTCATATAGACGAACGGCTGCTCAAAACATGCACCGCCTTGTGGAAGCTTTCCGATTCGGGTGGTATATAGTGCGGTGGATACGCGCTTGAGCTTCCATACAGCGTATGGTGCTAGTCAATGGCAAAATAACAGCTACTGACTTCGCAAACGTTGCGCGAACCACCTGTATCTCTTCAGGCTTGATATCTTCTCCTATGGCAGTGGCGTTTTCCAACAGGATAACTGCCCTTGTCACAAGGCCAGAATCGTGCTTTGACAGCGTATTGGGAAATGATGTTGATGACGTGGTCTCCAAATTCAAAAATGGTTCAAATGGCGCTGTGCACTATGAGACTTAATATCTGAGGTCATCCGTCCCCTAGAACTTTGAACTACTTAATCGTAACCAACCTAAGGACATCATACACATCAATGCCCGAGACAGGATTCAAACGTGCGACCGTAGCGGTAGCGCGGTTCCGGACTGAAACGCCTAGAACCGCTCGCCCACAGCGGCCGGCTATCCAAATTCACATGATCAGATCCCGGGAGAATACCTCTGGTACGCTGTAGGGCGTCACCTTCCACCCCCCCCCCCCCCACTTTTTTTTAAAATTTGAGTCATCAGGTTTCTGATTAGTTGGACGCACTCCTCCACGAATTGCTGTACTGCACTACCTCATCATCTTAGAGAAGTACTTGCACCCTACGTCCTTAATTATTTGTTGGAAGTATTCCAATCACTGTCTTCCAGTACAGCTTTTACCTCCTAAAGTTCCCTCTGGTACTATGGACGTTATTCTCTGATGTCTTAACACGCGTCCTGTCATCCTATCCTTTCTCCTAGCCAGTGTTTTCCGTACATTCCTTTCCTCGTCGGTTCTGCGGAGAGCCTCTTCATTCCTTACTTGACTAGTCCACCGAAGTTTCTACATACTTCTGTGGCACCACATCTCAAATACTGTGTTTCTCTTCTATTCCGGTTTTCCCTTAGTCCATCTACGATACAATGCTGCGCTCCATAGTGCTTTCTCAGAAATTTCTTCTTCGAATGCAGACGTTTGTTTGTTACTAACAGACTTCTCCCGGCCAGTAAGGTCCTTTTTTATCAGTGTTAGTTTGATTTCTATATTCTCTTGATTCCGTCTGTCATGCTTTATTTTACTGCGTAGGGAACAGAATTCCTTTACTTGGTGTGCTTTGTGACCACCAGTTGTGAAGCATCTACCTACTCTCATTTCCGATACATCTCATTACCTTTGTCTTTTTTCCGGTTTACTCTCAATCTATGGCACATAGTCATTATAATTTTCACTCCATTCAACAGATCCTGTAAATCTTCTGAGGATAACAACGTTATCAGCGAATCTTTCCACTGATATTCATTCAACCTAAATATTAATTTTTACAATGGAATTTTTCTTTTATTTCCGTCATTTCTTCCTCCATGCACAGACTGAACGGCAGTGAGGAAAGACTGCACTACTGTCTTACACTTTTTAGTACTTCCTCTCATAGAGTCCTACAGCGTGCCGTATCTGTTCTCTCTCTCTCTCTCTCTCTCTCTCTCTCTCTCTCTCTCTCTTTCTCTTTCTCTCTCTCTCTCTCTCAGTCTTTCACACACTCTATCTCACGCTCGATCACTCTTCTGGATTTAACTGTGGTATTCCCATTAACGTTATTACCCTTACTTTTAACCCCGAGTTGTTTGGAATCTTCTGTATGCTGAGTCAATCTTCCCAACGATCATTTCTTTCTCGATTTCTTCACATCTTTCCTCCAGCCTTTTAACCTTGGCTGCCGTGCACTTCCTGTTTATTTCGTTCCTGAGGAATTTATAATGATCAGTTCCTCTCTTCCCTTGAACATTTTTTTACTTCGTTTATCGATCAATGTCTGCAGCTCGTGGTATTGCGGTAGCACGGGGACCCGGGATCGATTCCCGGCGGAGTCAGGGATTTCACCCGCCTCGAGATGACTGGGTGTTGTTGTGTCGTCATCATAATCATCATCATCATTATGCATCCCCATTACGGCGATGTTTTGAGCTGTAGCTTCATGACGTAACACGTTACACTCCATTGTTGTTATTGAGCATTGGCTTTTCATTAAATCATAAGGCCAAATGTTACAACATTTTGGCGGAATGTGGTCCGTTAGAAATATCGAAGTCAGCCGAGAAATATCTAGATAATACGAAAACAACAAAGGGTTAGGACTGTTCTATGTGGCTCCATTCCCATAAACTATTCGAAATATACTTTAGTTGGTTATAGGTCTCATACAGTCTTCAGCCTTTTACATTACGTATAATTCGTAAACCAAATGCTTGAGTATGTAGCTATCTCTTTCTGATGATTCCTCAGTTCTGTGTTTCATTCAGCTGGAAAATTTGTCTGTGAATACTCCCCCAGGAGTAACGTACAATAAAGTCTACAGATGAAAACACAAAGGCTGACTACAGACACAGTAAGCTCGGTGAAGTTAAATGCAAAGAAGAAAACAGTCTCTGATCAGGTGATTATAGGTTAATGTCAATTGCAATAGAAAACGGTATAACGAGAGTAGGATTCGTTACGAATAGGTAAACAGGACAGAGAGCGTGTTACTTTAAACAGTTCAATGATAGGGTTGTTCTGATCGAAATCAATGGGAAACATCGCTGATAAACTACATTCGATCTCTAACTTTACAACATAATACAATAAACATTTCAAGGATACGATAAAGTATTGCAAACTTCATCCAGCTTACAGCCTGTACACGAAATTCACGGATATAGATGATCATCTACAACTTAAAAACGATGTAAGGGATCATATTAGGCCAACAATGTGTTATATCAGTCATAATTGTATATGAAATTCGAAACTTTTCATTTAACAACTAACTTCAATGTGATTTGAGAAGAATGCGTGTAGATATAAATATGAATGGAAAAACTGGTAGAAGCTTACCTCGGGGAAGATCAGTTTGGATTCCATAGAAATGCTGGAACACGTGAGGCAATACTGACCCTACGACTTATCTGAGAAAGCTAGATTAAGGAAAGGCAAACCTACGTTTCTAGCATTTGTAGACTTAGAGAAAGCTTTTGACAATGTTGACTGGAATACTCCCTTTCAAATTCTGAAGGTAGCAGGGGTAAAATACAGGGAGCGAAAGGCTATTTACAATTTGTACAGAAACCAGATGGCTGTTATTAGAGTCGAGGGGCATGAAAGGGAAGCAGTGGTTGGCAAGGGAGTGAGACAGGGTTGAGCTTATTCACGATGTTATACAATCTGTATATTGAGCGAGCAGTGAAGGAAACAAAAGAAAAATTCGGAGTATGTATTAAAATCCATGGAGAAGAAATAAAAACCTTTAGGTTCGCCGATGACATTGTAATTCTGTCAGAGACAGCAAAGGACTTGGAAGAGCAGTTGAACGGAATGGACAGTGTCAGAAAAGGAGGGTATAAGATGAACATCAACAAAAGCAAAACGAGGATAATGGAATGTAGTCGAATTAAGTCGGGTGATGCTGAGGGAATTAGATTAGGAAATGAGACACTTAAAGTAGTAAAGGAGTTTTGCTATTTGGGGAGCAAAATAACTGATGATGGTCGAAGTAGAATGGATATCAAATGTAGACTGGCAATGGCAAGGAAAGCGTTTCTAAAGAAGAGAAATTTGTTAACATCGAGTATTGATTTAATTGTCAGGAAGTCGTTTCTGAAAGTATTTGTATGGAGTGTAGCCATGCATGGAAGTGAAACACGGACGATAACTAGTTTGGACAAGAAGAGAATAGAGGCTTTCGAAATGTGGTGCTACAGAAGAATGCTGAAGATTAGATGGGTAGATCATATAACTAATGAGGAGGTATTGAATAGGATTGGGGAGAAGAGAAGTTTTTGGGACAACTTAACTAGAAGAAGGGATCGGTTGGTAGGACATGTTCTGGGGCATCAAGGGATCACCAATTTAGTATTGGAGGGCAGCGTGGAGGGTAAAAATTGTAGAGGGAGACCAAGAGATGAATGCACTAAGCAGATTCAGAAGGATGTAGGCTGCAGTAGGTACTGGGAGATGAAGAAGCTTGCAGAGGATAAAGTAGCATGGAGAGCTGCATCAAACCACTCTCAGGACTGAAGACCACAACAACAACAACAACAACAACAACAACAGTTTGTTCTAACATGAATGCTGATTTATAGCTACGAGGCACCATCAGCTGTCGTCAGCACTGGTAGTCATAATATTCTCTCTACTGTCCTCACCCACATCCGTTTCTCCGTTTCCGTGACAACTGCATTTTGTGTTTCTGCTGTAAGTAGGAAGGTGCTGAATTTTAGCCACATAAAGTGAGTCTCAGGAGTGGAAACCACAACAACAATAAATATGATGTCTTTATTTAACTACACTATATCACTTTGTTTCCGCCCGTGGGTACATCAAATATACTGCTGGGGGAAAATAAGAGTTTCAGAACACATCGTTCAGTGCACATAGCTGGACATGGAACTCCGCAGCAGACGATATACATATTGTCACGTTGACCCAACACTATCGTCAATTACGACTGCAGTAGGTACGGGATCTTCGATATGGTACAGTCAGGCAGTGGAAACACGTCGCACCAATTTGATAGTCATATCAGGATTCATCGCTATCCAGACGCATCTCTGCTTGAAATACGCTGGTATTATGCTACAGGTGCATTAAGCAGAGCTTTCAGGGCACCTGTGGTAGTAACAGAATGTACTATGATAGCTGTGGACTACGAGTACATTACTCCGGAGAACCACCATCTTCTTATGTCTGATGTCCTCGAAAGTGACGGAATCTCCCTGAAGGATAACTGATCGTTCTGCAGAGCTAGTTGTGTTCCGACGGTGATGGCATCTTCCAGAAATCGATGACCAGACCTTACGATTTAG
Source organism: Schistocerca americana (assembly GCF_021461395.2). Taxonomy (NCBI): domain Eukaryota; kingdom Metazoa; phylum Arthropoda; class Insecta; order Orthoptera; family Acrididae; genus Schistocerca; species Schistocerca americana. The sequence goes on along the minus strand of NC_060123.1, from coordinate 395,843,757 downwards.
CTCTCAGTGTTACAAATCCAGGATTGTGGTAGAGTGCTTTCAGGAGTATGATAGTGAACTCACTTGGTGCCTTGACCACCAAATAAGACTGGTCTGAACCTGATGGAACACAAACGAGACTCTAATGAGCGCCGGCTCCACGCCCTTAACCCAACCGTCTCGTACTTTACGAGAATTACGTTACATGCCCGTGGACATCGTGTGCCACGTATCTCCGGAAAACTGCCACTGACATTTCGAATCCATGCCTTGCAGTAACGCTGAAGTATTGATATCCAAAGATAGAATAACAGGCTGTTCAGTCGGCGGTCATGTTGTTTTCGTCTCATCAGAATAGTACTTTTCAGCACACCAAACTGTCCTTTAGCTAAGATGTGTGTAGGTAGGGTACTGATGGCACAACAGTAGAACAGGCGGATGTGGTCGTCGCTCTGCTGATCGCCAGCTGGTTGCCTGTTTGCAGGTGGCGTGATGGGGGCCACGGGCTAGCGGCCGCCATGCTGCTGCTGGGACTGCTGTGGCTGCTCGCGTGCGCCGTCGCCACCGCCGGTGAGTGCCTCCACCAGGTTCTCTTCTAATACCCTCTACTCCCACTGCTGCTTTCGGCATTAAACCTTTTAATTCTGGGTTGACTTCCTTAAACTTTACTGCCACCTTTCTTCTTCGCCCTTATTTTACCACGTTGGACGTAGATATTTTTACTGGTTTTGTTTTTACTTTTGTTGATTTATCACATCTTAAAACTCTTCAGTACTAATTAATTAGACTTAATTTTAACAGAATGGAAAGAAATAGTACTCATATAAGAGCAGGCATTACCAACACATTACTCCTCTTTGTTTAAGCAAACTATAATTATCAAACAATGGAAAATACCCGAATGAGATTTTCACGCTGCAGCGGACTGTGCGCTGATATGAAACTTCCTGGCGGATTAAAACTGTGTGCCAGACCGAGACTCGAACTCGGGACCTCTGCCTTTCGCGGGCAAGTGCTCTATCATCTGAGCTACCCGCAGGACAGGTTCTGTAAAGTTTGGAAGGTAGAAGACGAGGTACTGGCAGAAGTGAAGCTGTGAGGACGGAGCGTGAGTCGTGCTTGGGTAGCTCAGATTGTAGAGCACTTGCCCGCGAAAGGCAAAGTTCCCGAGTTCGAGTCTTGGTCCGGCACACAGTTTTAATCTGCCAGGAAGTTTCAATGGAAAATTATTTGCTTGAATACAGTAACTACGAATTCCCTGACTCTATAAAAACATAGCCGTCAGCACACAGAACTACACTGCGCAAACACGATTGAAGGGTCGCGTTTTAGAAATGTCATAGTTGTCCCTCATTTGCTATGCAGAAGTTTGAAATTAGGCCCAAAGTTCCGTGCAGCCTTCCTCTGTAATGCGGGAAAAACGTTGCGCCCTGTGGCATCACCATACGTGTCGGGGATGCTTCGAATAGGTAAGTGAGAATACATGCGAAATAAAGATCAGATCACAGGTTAATATATGAGGTGTAGGGTGAATTAATGATGTCACAGGGCACCAAATTTTACCAGAGTTCTGCACAATGCGACCGTGTACGACACACGATGAGAGGTTGTCATACCCCGTCCTACCCACATTTCATTCCTTCTTTTGACGGCTCTCCGGCGGCGCCCAACATTGAAATCACGCAATGTTTAATGAGTGGCAGAGGAAAACGTTTCATGCAGAATGCCACTCAGAGCAGACACGAAGAGATGTAAGCGGAAGGGATAAAGGGCATTAGTGTAACCACCTTGTTCGTGGTCACAGCGGTTCTTACATTCATCGCAGAGGCGTCAAAAGGAAGGGTGAAACATCAGTAAGAGCGGACGCGAAGACCTTCCCATAGTGTGACACCTTTACGATGCCTTTTGGTAGACTCGTGATCATATTTGGTGCCAGCGTGACATGATTAACCCACCATACACCTCATATAAACTTCTCTGGCCTTACTTTTCACGTGTGTCGACACCTTGCTGTCTGGGGCGTCACCGATGCCGAGGGCGACGCTACAGAGCGCCTCGCTTTCGCCCCATTACAGAAGTAGACTGTACAAACTTTTGGACCAAATTTCAAACTATCGTATCGGTTACTGTTTCGACGATTCTACAAAGTCATCCATTCATTGTGTTGCGTAGTGAAGTTACCAAGCAGATATGATTTCAGTTTCTTTTTAAAGTCATTTTTATTTATTTATATGTTTCTACTGAGTAAGTGTTCCAAGATTTGTATATCTGAATACCTCTTTCTGTTTTGTGCCAGCAATACGCCGTGTGATGCACAGTGTAAGATATTCCTTTATATAGTGTTATATTGACGTTTGTCAGTTGTTGTACGATTGTGATTTATCATTTCGAGCAAAATTCATAAAGTAGCAGATGTAGTGTGAAACTTGGGACCTCTAGGGCGCGTGTGAGTAATTGCCCCTGTTACTACGTTCACGCTCATAAATTAAGGATAATGCTGATACATCGTGAAACAACGCTCTGGTAGATGGTTTGCGGGTTTAAATCACCTACGGTCGTCACACGGTGGCGGTGACAGCAGTCCCACACGCAGAGGTGTGGTGTGTTGGTGCATGTCAGAGTACGGTGCAGCGAGTAAATGTGCAGACGTTTTCAGTCGTGCTAATGGTGACTGTGAGCTAAAAATGGCTCAAAGAACACATATTCATGACGCTATGAGGGATAGAACACTAGGGCGACTGGAGGCTGGTCAAATACAGCAGGTCGTGGCACGGACCATGCGTGTGCCACAAAGTGCGATCTCAATGTTATGGCAACGATTTCAGCAGACAGGAAACGTGTCCAGGCACTGCCGTACGGGACGTTCACAGTGTACAACACCACAAGAAGACCGATATCTCACCATCAGTGCCCGCAGACGGCCACGGAGTACTGCAGCTAGCCTTGCTCGGGTCTTACCACAGCCACTGGAACAGTTGTCTACAGACATACAGTCTACAGACGACTGAACGGACATGGTTTATTCGCCCAGAGATCTGTAAGGTGCATTCCACTGACCCCTGGTCACAGGGGAACCTGTAAAGCCTGGTGTCAAGAACACAGTACATGGTCATTGTAACAGTGGCCCCAGGTTATGTTCACGAACGTGTCCAGATGTAGTCTGAACAGTGAGTCTCGTCGTGTTTTCATCTGGCGTGAACCAGGAACCAGGTACCAACCCCTTAATGTCCTTGAAAGGGGCCTGTATGGAGGTCGTGGTTTAATGGTGTGCGGTGGGATTATGATTGGTGCACGTACACCCCTGCATGTCTTTGACAGAGGAACTGTAACCGGTCAGGTGTATCGGGACGTCATTTTTCACCAGTATGTCCAGCTTTTCATGGGTGCAGTGGGTCCCACATTCTTCCTGATGGATGATAACACATGGCCCCACGCCGGCCGAAGTGGCCGAGCGGTTCTAGGCGCTTCAGTCTGGAACCGCGCGGCCGCTACGGTCGTAGGTTCGAATCCTGCCTCGGGCATGAATGTGTGTGTCGCACATAGGTTAGATAGGTTTAAGTAGTTCTAAGTTCTAGGGGACCGATGACCTCAGATGTTAAGTCTCATAGTGCTCAGAACCATTTGAACCATTTTTGTACATGGCCCACCGAGCTGCCGTCGTAAAGGAGTACGTTGAAACAGAAGATATCAGGCGAATGGAATGGCTAGCCTGTTCTCCAGACCTAAAGCCCATCGAACACGGGGTGGAATGCTCTCGGTCCACGTGTGGCTGCACGTCTCAAACCCCTACGACAATTCAGGAACTCCGACAGACACCAGTGCAAGGATGGGAGGCTATACCCCAGCAGCTGCTCGACCCCCTGATCCAGAGTATGCCAACTCGTTGTGCGGCCTGTGTACGTGTGCATGGTGATCATATCCCATATTGATGTCGGGGCACATGCGCAGGAAACAGTGGCGTTTTGTACCACATGTGTTTCGGGACGGTTTTCTCAACTTATCACCAATACCGTGGACTTGCAGATCTGTTTCGTGTTTGTTCGCTATGTGCCTATGCTCTTAGCGCCAGTTTTATGTAGTGCCACGTTGTGTGGCACCACATTCTGCAATTATCCTTAATTTATGAGCATGAGTGTAGATTGAAGTCCTCCGCTAAGTTTAACCAGTCATCAAAGGAATAGATTTTGTGTTTGCTTAGTGTGAGGCTCCATATCCAGTAGGTTAGGAACTAAAGTGCGTATAATTTTCCATTATCTCGTACTTCCTCACAAATCAGAAAGGTGGTCAGCACGTGCAAAAGTTAAGCAACAACTCCGAACATAGAAATTTGAAGTTAAGTGCTGGAATCACTTACTGTTCTCAAAGTAGCCGCTTCCGTTCCGGATACAACACAGTCAAAATTATACTCACCCACAGAAATAGTTACTGATACATCGACACGTGCACTGTCATGTATGTATGTGGAGCTGAAGTTGTGGCTGCCATCCCAACTCGTCCATGTGATTGTGTACACCCTAGAACATCAAATTTGTAAACTAATGGTTAGATATTATGTAGTTACGTGTATTTGGACAACTGCGATTGATATTATCGGAAATATTCTAGAACTGAATAAATCCCAGTTAATTAATTAATCTAGTGTAGTACTTCGTGACGTCATCCAAACATCGGTATCGTGTCCTAAAGATCTTCACAGGGAGCGAATCCCAATTACTGTAACAGACTGAAGAAGTTTTGCTGTATTGTCAGTGAAAGCTGGTGACCAATTGCTAACTGATTAATAACAGTAACTGTGCTATTTAAAGGCACTGTTGTCTGTGAGAGACTATCACAAATGTTTATTAAAAGTTTCGAATGTCATTATTTTTCTACTCACTGTGTTATTACAACAGTCTTAATTTAATTTTATTATTCCTTGCTACAAATATGTTTCGTTTTTTGAAATGACCGTCCCTGTAACGAGATTCTACTAATGCATGTCGTTTCGGTGTTAGTATTCATACCATGGCAACTGATCGCTCAGAGACGCTCACGCCCGTCATAACCAGCACTGTAAGAGAAACAATTTAACACTCACCTTCTCACATCTCTAATCCCGCAGTGACCTCGGTACTTATCCCTCCACCCCTGGCGTGAGCGGCCTACTTGACTCACATTTCCGAATTCATCAATGTCAATTAAAACGAACTACATCTTAAAATATGACTGTCTCGGCAAGTACTTTCATTTGTTAGTGAGCAATGAACTACAGTCTTAAAAAGCTCTTTGCGTCAGTGGACTTTTTTGGATTCATCTGTTACTTGCTTGATGCATATTTTAAAATTTGGTTCAGAACCATGGGTCTTACCAATATCCGATTCGGGCTGCATAGCGGCCTGCGGGCCATTGTCTGACTACCACTGTTGTCCAATATCCGAAGTAAGCTTCCGATAGCTTTAACACTACGTAGCGAGTTACAGCCGTTTCGATGTTAGGTTATCCACATGACTGGAACACAGGCCTTTCTGTGTAATATGCAACTGTCAGTGCAAAATTTTTTAAGGTTATTCATTTACGTAATATTAAGTTTAAAGAAACAAGTCGGATTATGGCAGGCGTAATTGTTCCTTTTTTAATTTGGTTTTATGGTATTAATTATTATGTGACTTTATTAACACATATTCTGGGAGGGGGGGGGGGGGCAGATATGATAGTCGTACGCGCAGTTGCTCGCCATAAGGTGTTATCAGTACTCCATCTATTTTATTTAATGTCTCCAAAAAATTTTTTAATGGACACTACATATAAGAATGAAAATTTGATGAATATTTTATCCTTGTCCTACTGCCATTTTAGGGATTTTTACCGCACTGTCAGTACGTTTGTGGGGTACCTCTAAAGACGAATTCTATTTCGGAAGCCACTTTTGCGAAAATATGCTAAGAAGTTAGTTTTCACCTGAAATATATATGTAAACATCTGTAGTGACTGAAATTGTGACGATTCCTGAGCGACTCCGGTTGGTTTCAGATATCTGTACCAACTGATCTTGATGGTGTTGTGGTATTTTTACCACAGTGACTTCCGGTGCAAAGGAATTATTATTTCCTTCCCATGGGGAAAGGTTTATCAGCCTGAACAGTTTTGTCTAGATTTCATAGGTTCAGACTTCTTACATGTCTACCGAAACTGTTCTTGAAGAGTACCAAGTAGTGCATCATTTCGTCAAGATGTTTAACTCATTGTAATTACCTTGATCCGAAAGTAGGGATTCAGCCGAATCCCTGTGTCCACAATGTGTAACGAACGAGGATAGCGCTAAAGCCACCAAAATCAGAGTGTATCTGAAATCATAGTTACCTGCATGTGTTAACAGACCTGTCAATTTCATAGCCAGGATATTCTACTAGCAACAACTTTGCCCTCTGCAGACAAATATCTACACTTTCCTGTAATAGTTACCGTTACTATAAAGATAAACGAGTCTCAGTGCTCGGAGCTGTAGTCAGTTGCCTTTCACATCGACAATCAGGCTAGTAAAATTTTAATTAAGTACTTTTTAAAACATTGTCCTTAAAAAAATAGCGATCTATAATACTATATTAAAATTATTTCAGCAAAAGAAGTCTTCATCGGAAATCATTTATTAATTTCATTAGATAGCCGTTTTAGGTCTCTGATAGTATCACAATCAGACCATTTTACTTCCTGGTGACCTGCTCAAGCAGTGTTCTTCACTCCTCTCAAGAGCGGCCTCCACCAAGCTACCGTCTCCAGCTCTCACCAATCATTGTCAAAGTCTGTCTCACGTAGATAAGCCTTAAGTGGCAGTTGAAATTCGGAGGACACCAGGACTGGAATGGAGGATGAATGAGGCTAAGGTGTTCACCACTCCAATCTAATCTTATGATATGTTCCAGGGGTCTTACGCTTACTACATCACCTCTCTGTGTACCGAAATATGCGTGGATGTACTAGTCTGCTTATTTATTGGCTTGTTATTTGGCCACTGAACTGTATGTGTTTATAGCAATGTGAGTAGTGGGACTAGCTATGTGTGAAGACACGCTGCATTATTGCCAAATTTATTCAAGATGGCGGGGATGACGTCATCCAAGATGGCGGAATGTAGACTTGGCAACATCGCATGACGTCATCCAAGACGGCGGCTTTTGGCGGGAAAATAGGCCAATTGTGCTACGTCCACTAACCCAACCTCAAGAAAAAATGGCGGGAAGTTTGAATTTTGGCAGGAAAATAGTCCAATTGTGCTATGTCAACTAACGTAAGCCACCAGAAGAAAAAATGGCGGGAAGCTTGAATTCCAACAGGATAATGCAAGCAAAAACCGTACTTGTCTTTATTATTATTGATTATCATTTATTAATATTCATTATCATTCATTGTCATTTATTATCATTCATTATCATTTATTATTATTGGCCTACCTCCACTAGAAAATTGCGCCAAATTAATTCCAACACGATATTGTCTCGAGAACTGTACATCTATTTATTATTATCATTTTTTATTTGTTCAAGATGTCCGATTTTCTCGGTGAGAAAGCTATTTTCCTTACATACCTTAACAAAAATCTATCACAAGTTCAAATCCCAACTCCATAATTGTTCACACGTACGCGCTTTCTCCCTCACTTATCTTCTTTCACTGGTAGCCTATCATAATTGCGTCAAATAATAAACTGCACTTATAGTAACATAAGTCACATCCTTTGATTTTGCAGGGGGGGAAGGGACTGCAGACTTTATTTCAAGCAGTACGGTCATCACTTGTTCTCCAACACAGTCAGCACACACATATTTGATATTACAATGCAGTCACCACGACGTCCGCGCTCCAACTGAATTAGTTCAAATCCTCGCCATCCCATGACCAGCGCGCGGAGACACTGCCAAGGCCTGTCACGTGAGGCGGCCGGCCACTGACGCTGGGGGCGAGCCCAGCGATCGCTCCCACGTCATAAACATGTTTTCGCTGTACACGCTGGAACTTGCCGAGTTTGACGTCACAGCGGTCCCTTGTCCGCTCACCACGTGTATTCATCGCCTCCGCACGTTTCCCGCCAAACTTGTTTGCCTCAGAGCTGAATCACAAAACGGTCGGCTGTTTCCTGTCACACTTATGGCGCCAAAGTTGTTTTCCTGTGCACGTTCAAACTTGTCGATGCCGAGCGGCCACCGGCCACCACGTGTCCCTGTGTGAGCGAGAACACAGTGCTACACTTTTGGCGGCAAAGTTTGTTCGACAGTGGAATCCGCCATGACAATAAAACAGCACGATTGGACCGCACTACAAAGCACTAGAACGGTCATGCAGGTCTGTCCCAACGACTTCTCCATTCTCACACAGCGAAACTCCAGAGCGCAGCTGATGTACGCGCGGCCGGCTGAGCCCGCTCCATCGGCAGCTCCCTGGCCGGCTGACGTCAAGCGACCGGCGGTGCCCGCACAGCCCCAGCCAGGTAGGCGGCGATCGGCGCCTCAGGATCGAGCCACAAACGGTCAGCCGCGCTCGTCTCAGAGTCCGACTAGGTAAACATCTTTCCGCGCTCCCGAGCACTCAACGCTAGACAGGATGGAACCTGTCAACCATGTGCTGGACAAAGGACACGTTCCACCCCAAATTTATTTTTCTGAACAGGTTCGAACCCTTCCGATACTTACCTCACACAACAGCCCGAGATGTTTGGACAGTTCTATCACGTGAAATGCTAAAAGCTATATCGGCCCTAAAGTTCGCAAATTCACAGTACTGACGGACGGGAACCGACACGCTTGCTCTGTCCAAACCACCCTCACGCCACATACCGCCCCACCAGCACGCGTCATGGAGCACAAAGGACGCCCTCTTCCCCATAAACTTTGCAATTCAAGACCGATGGACAGCAACCGACACACACGAACTGGGATGTTTTTTCTACCGAGTTGGAAACTTCCTTGTCGTCTCAACGCGCGATCGACCATGTGGCTCTGTCGGACAAAGAACGCTCTCACTAAGTTAACTGATCGCCTGATTCTCATTATTCAGCCACATGCTTCGATTATCTAATCCAGGAGTTTGGCGAAAACACACGTCCGTACACATGAGACATCGCGCGCACCTAGCGCAGTACGTCCGCAAGTGAATGTAACAATGTCCGCATGACTATTTAATTAATCTGATCAGTTAATTATCCTCTCTGATGCGGAAAACTGCCACGTCCACCTAGACTTGGAATCAATTTTCGCCACTTCCGCACCCACCTGGACTTGAAATGAAATAGTTAAAGACCACACCGACCGCCACGTTCTTTTACTGACCATGTTTGTTGGCTAAAATGTACTAATGCTTGCTTCCGTTTACTACCGTTCACTAACGTGTACTAACCTACATTAACTTATATCACATTCTGTCTATACAAATAAGCCAAGCTTCAATTCTGATGGTCAGTTCGTGTTTCGCTACAAAACACAAGAAAATTGTCGCAAACGAAGCCACTAACCTAAGTCACCTGTGATGACTCAAAATCGTCTACTTTGCCTCTCTCACACACCACGAGCGCGAGACCGCCCACACCACAGTCTGGACCTTTATACTAGCTTCGGACGTACTTCACTATAAATATTGTAGCTAAACTATGATCCTAATACTGTTTTTCAATCCACACAGTCTAGCACATGGCCAGAGCACATCCCAACAACCTAAGCCGAGAACATTGCTGGCCCCATCTTTAGTTAACCGCTGAGAGACGGAGGTACGCTGCAATCACATCCCTCGCGCTCTCGTAGCTACTCGCGTCAGCAATTCGATCTAACAAACCCTCCAAGTAGAAAAAATAACAACCAACTCGAACTCTCTCATATTCTATATCGTCCCACAAATACTTAACGTACATATTATTTACGCATCGAGTATACCTATCACATTCATACAAAAAACAGTCACTCTGATATACCTGGTGTCATGTTGCACAGTCAGCAGACACGCAAACAGCTCCTAAATTCAGTGCACAATATCAAACCGCTCCTAAATATTACAGTCCACATAACTGTAAACACCATCAGCATTCGAAATCGGTCCAAATAAAGCAAAGCAAAGTAACTCAACAGATGCGCGCAATCAACCGGTCCCACACTAAGTCACACGTCCGACAGCTCTCAATTCGCTGAAAGGCCTCTGTTCGACCCTTCAAACATGACTTGATGACAGCCGCATTCACACCTAACACCTGAGAAATTCATATCACCTACACGCCGAACATGACCATCCAAGCCAGGCCACGCGAGTCGTCTATCACCATCATAACTCAGTGCGGTCCAACACACATGTTAAGGCCGCATTCCATTGCTTGCCGGCCTATATGCGACACATCTCCACCGTCACGTCTGTTGTCAGAATAGCCAAGAGCGAGTTCACACACACCGTCCGCACACATCGCAGCCCTTCTCTCCCCTCACAATCTAAAACGATCATATGGAAAAAAAAAAATTAATAAGAGCACGGTCTACCTCTCCGAAATTGTATAGTGCTTCCAAAAGTAGTTAACGCTCGCTTTCGTGTTTTCTCATCTTATTTGTAAATTCAAATTCTTACTCTAACAGAACTTGTTCACCAAAATAATACTGAATGCGCTCCCCACCTCCTACCTTTCCAGCTCTCAACACACGCAAATGTTCTCAACCCTCCTAATCCCACCACAACCGATTAATCATTCTTATCGAATTTACTGGCCTAATTTCCTAAGGACCCGTTATCGAAGTACCACCCTGCTTTTCTTTCTGAAGCTTCCTGTGCTTACTTTTACAGAGATCGTTAAATTACCTCCACAGCCCCCTCAATCTAAACACACACACACACACACACACACACACACACACACACACACACACACACGGTCATCCCCTCTACTCATCCCATAACATAAGCAATAGTAACTTTACAATCCATTATATATAAACCCTATACAATGTAAGCAACATTACCTTTACAATACCCACTACATGCCCCAATTCTCTCAAACTTATCCAGACTCATAGACTACAAGAACACACAATTTCTTTTTCTAAGTACAGCATCATTTAAACGACTGAATAACTAGAAACAAACAGACCAAAAAATTATATTCGCACTATCGAACACCTAAGTCGTTGATCTCATTATACTTAAACAGTTAAATCTTACGATCGCGGTCTCATTTGATTGGCATTCCACAATGAGCTAAGTATCGGAAATAGACTCTCTTGACCGCTGTTACTCTGGAAATATCTCTACCGTCCTTACGACTTCCTCTCTACTCGTCACATAACATAACCAATATTAACTTTACAGTGCAGTATATACAAACGCTACACAATTTAAACCACATTAACTTCACAGTACAGTATATACACATTTGACACAAAACACTGCACTTATCCAGTATATCTCTACAGCATGCGAAAAAATATCCTATTCCTACAACGTCTATATACAGCAATGCTCCCCAATCCTAGGAAAGCACCGTCAACCTGTTCTCTCTACAGACCCGACACTCAGAGCTAATCTTCCCTCTTACATCAGCGGACCTAAGTCACCTTCAGAACTCTTTTTGCAAATTTGATATCCCCCCCCCCCCCTCTGCACAATCGCCTTACTGTCTCCCTTATTTGTTCGCTTTTCTGTAAACATCCTCAGACTCATAGACTGCAAGAACACATGTACTTTCTCCATAATATTACACCATTTTAGCTGCACTTCTCAATATCATGCACTAGGATACACCGTACCGATCACTAGTTCATCATGATTCCCAAGATATAGACTTCAAATTAATTCTCTACAAACGCCGAACTTTATCTATGTGCACCATGCTGTAAACCACTGACTAACTAGAAACAAACATACGCAAAATGGTATTTCCACTCTCGTATACCGGTCTCAGTCATGTAACATTTTCGAGATCATGGCTATAATTTACACGTCAACTAAGGTCTGTCCCAGGTCCAGAGAACAGACAAGCATGTATCAAACACACCACAATCGATCTTCACTCAGCTATATAAAGGAAGAAAATGTGCAGAAGTAGTCAACTGAACAATCTACATCCCATCTAATAACACTCCAACCCACATCAATCATCTTCTCAAATTTTGACTTGATCACCAAAGCCGCCCAACACATGCTATTATTTCGCTATTCGGTCGTCTAGAGGACATCAAACTTCGCTCTTACAGATCCATACACCCCAACAGTTCTTTACATTCGGACAGCTGCTCCAGTTATTTATTATCATTTATGATCATTTATTATTATTTATTATGATTTAATATTTATTATTATTTATATCATGTTACCTAACTGAAATGGCTCCAAGTTCAACTGTGTTTAGCACCTATTACAACCACCAGAGCGCTCTGTCATCTCGTCAGTTGATTACGTAATTACCATTATTCAAGACGGCTGCACCCAGTGCGAAACGTGTCACCTTTCCCGAACCTGCATGCTACATTCCAACTTGGCTTTAGTCACACCGTACCATCGTTAAGCTGATCCCATTTCCAGATCTTTGCGCATCTGATATATGCACTTTAAGTCGGAGAAAGACATATCAGTTACCTTCTGCAGCCTGTCTACAAGCAGAATGACCTCAATTACTGCAACAGGACCTTGTCTTGACCATTCGCCTGAAATGCAAGCGCCGCCGGTGGCATGTCAAAGCCACATATCTGTCCATCTAAACAGCCGTCCACTAAGCCCCAGGACCAGCATGCCGTAGTGGGCTCTCTCTCTATACCTGCTCTCCAGCTATTGTCTAACGACATACACTGCACAGATGGATTCCTGAATAGCGCAGATCTCTATCCTCCCCTGCATCTCCAACTCGACATGTAAACAGTGTCCCACCCAACCAGCGAACCCATCGTCATTCACGCTGCGCCGACAATTCTGTCAAAACTCACTTTCTAAGCAAAGATGAGTATTTATTTAGAACAAATAGACAAACATAACTCCAAGCAGAAGTCATACATATGATTAAAAAGAAAAAAATGACCTCAATTTAGATTATCCGACATTTATTTACATGTCCTAATGATGCAGTCATAGATGAGTCGTGTTATCTACTCGCTCACTCCTTTTACACACGCTTTCACAGAACTTGTTCTACTTATATGCCACCCGCCCTGTTATAATAATTTTGAACAAGAATTTACGCCCCCACATACAACCCAGCTCAATAGAACATAATAATTCCTTTTCCACATATAGCCGGCCGGAGTGGCCTTGCGGTTCTAGTCGCTACAGTCTGGAGCCGGCGACCGCTACGGTCGCAGGTTCGAATCCTGCCTTGGGTATGGATGTGTGTGATGTGGTGTCACCGCCAGACACCACACTTGCTAGGTGGTAGCTTTAAATCGGCCGCGGTCCATTAGTACATGTCGGACCCGCGTGTCGCCACTGTGTGATCGCAGACCGAGCGCCACCACAAGGCAGGTCTCGAGATACGGAATAGCACTCGCCCCAGTTGTACGCACGACGTAGCTAGCGACTACACTGACGAAGCCTCGCTCCTTTGCCGAGCAGATAGAATAGCCTTCAGCTAAGTCAATGGCTACGACCTAGCAAGGCGCCATTAGTAACATTGCATGTATCTAAAGAGTCTAACTTGTATCGCCACAATCTCCAGATGTACCAAAAGGATGGATTAAAGTTAAGTATTCCAGAAGCTACGTACTTTTCTTTATAGCATTCATTACGTATCCTGTTTCAGACCTCACGCAGACCTGCTTTAGCTTAGCGCGTGCCTTTCGGCTTCCTCTCATTGTGTGTAGGCTGTCTTGTCTAGACACAACATGTGATGTCTTTAGGTTAGTTAGGTTTAATTAGTTCTAAATTCAAGGCGACTAATGTCCTCAGAAGTTAAGTCGCATAGTGCTCAGAGCCATCTGAACCATTTTTTTCCACATGCACGCCTCGCGGACGGCTCCCAGGACCCAGTCCCATCGGCTGGCGGACCAAAGTTCAAGCACAGAATACTTTTCCGAACGTAATGCATGCTTAGTCCACCCGCGAACCCTTATCGCGGAGGCTCCGTGTGGTGGATCCGCCCCCGGACATAGCTCTGGATATATTGTACGCAGCAGATCTACTCTCGAACGCTAACTCGGGTATTGTATGATGTGGATCTGCATTCGAATAGCCGGCCGAAGTGGCCGTGCGGTTAAAGGCGCTGCAGTCTGGAACCGCAAGACCGCTACGGTCGCAGGTTCGAATCCTGCCTCGGGCAGGGATGTTTGTGATGTCCTTAGGTCAGTTAGGTTTAACTAGTTCTAAGTTCTAGGGGACTAATGACCTCAGCAGTTGAGTCCCATAGTGCTCAGAGCCATTTGAACCATTTTGCATTCGAATACAGCTTCCTATCTTGTGCGAGGTGGATCCACCTTCAAACACTACCCCGTGCGCCGCATATAGTGGATCCACATCTGATCACCGCTCCCGATATAAGACACGGCGGATCCATATTCGAACGTTAACCCTAGTATGCCGCCGGTCCTGGGAGCCTTCCGCGAGGCGTGCATGTACACAGACATACAGAAAACAGAGCAAGCGCTCTCCGAATGTGGATGTTGCATGGGGGCTTAATTAAGTATAGAATGCAAATAATTTTAATTTTTTAGTAGCTGTATGTCCGGTTACGCTGTCTCGTAACCGGATGACCCTGACTAGTATTAGTACGCAATCTGACTGCATAGAATAACAACAAAGAATGAAAGGAAACTTCCGTTAACACAATTAATGAATTAAGTCCCCAGCAACTATAAAAGCTACGAAACAACAACGACGAACAACAAAGCGCAAGTGTAACTGTTCTGTGTGTGGAAGTGTGATTCAACGTACACATCTGGCACGGTTCTTCCTCAATAAGACAAGGTATTTTAAATACCATTTACACTGAATTAATTAAAGAAAACTGAAATACTCTAATTGCACATAGAAACCAGAATTACAGTCTAATACATGATCACAAGCCAGATGCTTTGTTGACTGAACCTGTGACCAAGAGGCATTGTTAGTTAGGAAATTTAAAAAAAAAATAAACGCTTGAGAGTTTGTAGGATAAATCTGTGTAAGCATCAGGACTGTACTATCAGCTTGATGCGTGATAGAATTTCGGTTATGCATGCTTGTACAAGCACTCAAGAGTGTATATGCTTGAGCTTGTGTGACAAGAACAGGCTTGTGAAGCATTTGTCACTGATATGCTTTGATTTAATTGCTGTTTGGTCCTCTTTTTTTACGAAGGTTGTACTGTACTGCAAGTCAAGTGAAAGAATACACTAATACATGGAGAAAGAGAGAAGAAAAATTAATAGCACTTTTAGATAGTTTCCATAACGTGACCACCACGAATAGTTAATATGGGAGTATCTACTCCAGGTATCACGTTTAATCTATTTTTTTCCTTTCGTAACATAAGCAATATCGTAGCCAAAGCCAGCGCATCGTTGTCAGAGCTCGACATTTTGTGGGAAACAAACTAATGCTTGTACGACCGTGTGTAGAAGTCATGAATTTCTGTATGCTTGCGCAAGCGTGCTTAAGAAGCATGTAGTTACGTGTGCGGCTGCCTTTAGACAAGAGCACGAAATGCACTACTGAGCACCGACAGATCGCACATCATTACAGGATTATTTGGACTTGTCATGAGTTCAGACATGAAATAAACAGAGGCTGAACGCTCTATGTGACCATGCATCTAAGCGTTGGAGTACGATTTTTTCTGGATTCTTGTCAAATTGAACGTGTCGCTACAGTTCTCAAATTTTTTCGGAATCTTCATGTATGGTTCAAATGGCTCTGAGCACTATGGGACTTAACATCTATGGTCATTACTGCCCTAGAACTTAGAACTACTTAAACCTAACTAACCTAAGACAGCACACAACACCCAATCATCATCTTCATGTATGCCTCTAAATTGATAGTTGATCGTTTTGGCTAAACATCTACGAGAATGACACCATCATTGCCCAAAACATTATGTTTGCAGCAGAGGGAGCTATTTGAACTTCTCTTTCGTGACTGTTGGTGGTGCCACTTCACTCACGGCATTCTCGCTTCCAGCTCAGAGTAGTGCACCAAGCACTGGCCGCCTTTAAGAATCCGAGACAGAAAGGCGTCTACATTGGTGTCGAGCTCCTCGAACAGTCAAGGTAAAATGGTGTTCCTTTGAATCTTGTAGCCGGGTGAGACCTTTGGTGGAACCTAAATTGAGCAAATCTTTAATATGAGTCTCAAGCATTACACACGCACGCCCTATGCTCACAGAAGCTGTAGAGTCACTTGTCGTGTTATGATGAGCCAGTCTGCACGAATAATGGTATACGGCCTATTCAAAATGTTAGGATCAGTTGCTTTATAAATGTTCATCACGGTTTGTTTTTCTGACTCTGTGAAATCAGTTACAGTACGTTGAGAGTAAGGAATGCTTTCGTGGACGCCGTTTTTATGGTCCACTAACACTCTGCCGGATGTCGGAATAGTTATTCAGAAAGAAACATCAAAATTAAAGCACAAAAAAGAAGTTTTCCTAGAAATATTAGTCGTAAAAAAAATTGAACGAACGTAGTAATATGTTACTGTCTGATGGGCAAGAAATTCTGCATGAAATACAACAGGAACATCAAGTGACAGGAATATCGCTAAAAATTAAGCATCTTCCAATACTCTGCCGAAAAAATTGAACAACAAAAATTGCTCTGTCGATAGGAACAGCGCCTATTTTACAAAGGTATAGCAGTTCCAATGTAGCTCTCAAATATGGAATGTTAATAAAGCTGCAAAAACAAACTTCGGACAGCAGGAATGAAATTTTTATGATCTGATGCTAAAATAGACAACTATCCCACGAAAAGGCATGTCACTTTAGAGGTCAAAAATAAATTTTCTTGATTTTTTTGACTGAACAAACAACAAACACCAATGGTTGATGGTTGGAGAGACAACATTTCGGTTACAGATAGTCTGCGAAAACCAATTATAGATGTTGACATCAGATACATCGCGTATACAGATGGTGTTCGCCCTCTCAGCATCAGCTAAGGCCTGAAGATGGTGCATTGGAGCACCGAAACTGGTAACCATACAGTAAATGACGTCATAAGATCGGGCGTAGGTGTTTCATTTTCTCACATAGCTGAGCTTAGGTTCAACATTGTCTCAACCCAATGCATGACTCTTTTCTCCCAGCCAGTGTTAAAATTCATTCAGTCACCACCAGTAGTTTGCAAACTATTACCTACGCTGTTTTGCTTTAAAAATATCCACAAGATGGTTAGCAATAACTTCAGCAGGCATCCTTTTCGTTAAATGTTTCTCTGGAGTAAACCGGGAAAGATATCTTCCACATAGCCGACTGCAAACTGTGTAATGTTCTCTTTCACAATACCTGGAAACTGGTGACTCAAGCTGTCTGCTTGTACCATTGAAATGTCATCAAGAAAGATGCAGTCAATCTTGCCTATCCTGTATCAGGCATGAACGTCTTCATCTTGTGGTTTCACGACTTTTTCTTCGGCCCTTTTTAATTTATTGTGACCAACCACGAGTCTCCTGTCTCCTTCAGTAATCTATCCAGCATGCAATATGCATTCGTTGTATTGGCAGCTGTAGCACGTACAGCGATAAAATACATTTCAATCGAACATTGCACAATTGTAATATATTACATATATTTGTACTTGAAGTAGAATGTACATCAAAATCATGAGATGATATCAGCAAAAGGGCTTTAGAATCTTCATATTTAACATCAGTTGTCTCTTTATTTTCTGCAAAGAAAGTAAATTCATTTGCCTGTGTTAGTAGCTCTTCCTTCCTTTTCTGCTTAAAGTCAGAAATTATTCTTAATTCGTCTTCTTGCCTCTTACGCTCTTCAATTTTTCTTCTGTTCTCCGGTAGATCTGATAACCCAGTTTGATGCCGTCCAACACATCCAACTTTTTCTCCTTGTCCTTTAATAAAAACCAGTCCTTTGACAAGGATATTCATATCCTTTGAACAACGGCAGGGGATGTGCGCTACCTGGACATGGACCCTCAGGTTCAGATCATAGCTTAATCTCACACTTGAGAATGTCAAGGAATTTGTCTAACGTTTGCTATGAAAGCCTGTTTCGCTTCCAGTTCTACTCAACAAAGTGATATGTTGTTCGGCTTTTCCAAGTTTTCTTCTATCTTCTTGGGGACTCTCGAATTTAAAACTGGCACCACAAAACAACTGTTTGCTAGGCCCAATTTTCAAGTAGTTTTGGGGCGGAAGCTCATATCTTACATCACACAGAGTTCGGAGTTCAGAGCGTAGCGTTTCTCAACCAGTTCGAATGAAGTTACGCATGTGAGTGGCACTTGCCAGTCTTGTCTTCCTTTAACCAACCATGGTTTCTCATTTCCAGACTTTGCAAGTGGAAAAAAAACTGTGTGGTTTTTTGAAAAGAAAAATAAGAAAATTTCACCATGTGTATGATATTAATAAAGAGACAGTATGCAGCAAATGAGTATTGAGAGTTTAAAAACTTTTGCAAGAGGCTTAAAATCTTTACATATTTTATAGTATATTTTTATTCTTACACCTAAACTTCCAGATGTCAGACACTCAGATTGGTACCAAATGTTGTGTGTCGATAGAGTATCAACCTCTATCATGTGAGAGGTTGGTTCTGATCTATCTTCCTGCACAAGTACGCTCTGTGAGTGTTTTAGGAATTTGGTGTTGAACCTGCTCCCTTCAAGGTAGGAAGATACCATCTCATGCATGCGGAGTTCAGAAGAGTGCAGCACTACGGACAGTAATGTAATCAGACAATGATCTCAATGTTTGTTGCACTACATTATCGCTAACGGAAATTATTGTACAGATCAGGCGTAACTACATGTTAGAAAAAAATTAAAATCTTTGATTTTAGAAAATCAGCTTTATATTTTCTCTAAGTATGACTTCATAATATCATAATTACAATTCGTGCAGAATGATAGAATATTGATATTGGGTGTTCACAACTGTGAAGCGAAATTCCTAACTATTCTAAGGTTCTTTAGTAGTAAGATGGTTGATGACCTTGTCTGGGGGTCGATAAAATACAAATAGATTAAATACAGTAGCGGCCAGAGATATCAATTACGCTAAAATACACACTGCAAATCCCCGAAACTGAATACGGTTCGGTAAAGAGCAATCAGAAAGAAGTACACAATTAAAACAATTCCATAACTTAATAGTATGAAAATATCTACATTGGCTGATCAAGCCTATTTGTTATATGGGATATCTCGTGTTTCTGCTTCAATTAAGCCCGACACTCGTGAATATGTTTATCTGAAGGTCATGGCTGAAATCACGAAAAAATAGGAGGCACGGAGACAACTAAAGTTCTGAGTGTCAACTGAATGTCACTTGCTGGCATAGCACGAGCCCGTGTGTTTACCTTTCGTTGGCGGCGGCAGTGGCAGTTGTCGGCTCGAGCTGTGAACCTGACAATCTATTCTAAATCTCTCTCCACTGTTAAACCCCAGTCTGATAAATTTCCTATGTCTTCGGTGAAGACGAGACTCCTAGTTGTTTCCTAGCTAAGTTAATTCGTGTAGTACACGCTATTTGACTTGAATAGCAAATACGTTGTTGCCCTTAAATCGCTCGCAAGCGTTATCTGTCAGTGCTGGATGCAATTCTCTGTACCAGGAGAATTTGCAGTTTAACACCTTAGCAGTTAAGACGAGTCTTTGAACAAGTGTTCTCTTACATTTGCCTATATTAAAGCTGGTGGCCACGCATTTTCTTTCTGGCCAATCAGAGTGTTTGTACTTGTTATAACTCCAGTCACTAAAGTTTTTGTAACCTATCACAGGCGTCGTTTCTTTCGTAGGGCAGAGTTTAACTTCTGCAACCTAATACTGAGAGAAAGAGACTTTTCTTTTATGTGAGTTTTACCACAGGTGGCTACAATTAATCACTAATGTTTTGAGTTGGGTTTCTCCAGACGTTTATCTGCCATCTCCGTCCTGTAGAAAGGCTTTCCAAAGGGTCGTCATAAAAAGCAGAGACTAGGGCAGCTTTTGCCACCGACAGTCTGTGCAGTGACTAAGGCATTTAATTGTGTCGTCAATGAATTACAAGTTCGTGGCGCCCTGCAAAGGTAATGCTGTAATTCAATATGGTGTTGCCCCAGCCTTAGCCTTAATGATAGCTTCCACTCTCGCAGGCATACGTTCAATCATGTGCTGGAAAGTTTCTTGGGGAATGGCAACCCATTTTCACGGAGTGTTGCACTGAGGAAAGGTATCGATAACGGTCGGTGAGGCCTGGCACGAAGTCGGCCTTCCAAGACATCCCAAAGGTGTCCTATAGGATTCGGGTTAGGACTCTGTGCAGGCCAGTCCATTACAGGGATGTTATTGTCGTGTAACAACTCCGCCTTAGGCCGTGAATTATGAACAGGTGCTCGATTGTGTTGAAAGATGCATTCGACATAGACTTTTATTTACACTTCCAACAATATATTGTTGCAAGTGTAAATAAAGGTCAATATACAATCAAGAAAAAAAGGCGCAAAACCCACCGACGGAAATTTTTTTAACAGCGTGCACGTAAAATTGTTGTATGGGAGAACATTTTTCTGACATGTAAAAGGGCGCTTCGGAATTTTTAGCAATATTCTCTTGGCAGTCTGCTTTCGATTCATTATTTGAAAGTGACCAACCTATAGAGTACATTTGTATGGGTAGGTAAGGTGTTATCTACACAAACATATGCTATATGTTTGCTACTTTCAGCTAACGAAACGAAAGCGCACTGCCAAACGAACATTGCTACAAACTCCTAAACGCCCATACCACAAAAATGATCTCCCAGACCACAATTTCAGGCGTAAGTGATAAAAAAATCGCCATCAAGAGGGTTTTGAACTCTGGCCCTTCAGAATGACGAACTGACGCTCTACCGACTCACCTACCAGAGATGACTGAAGTCGTATTTCACAAATAAGCTTTTCCTACACTCCACAGTTCTGGTGTTACTTTTAATTAACACTTCACATATTCCACTGGGTGACAGCACACAGCACGAACTAAATCTGTATTTGGTTGATTATCTACATACAACAATTTTGTTCCGATCTTAGTGTCTGACATCTGGAGATTTGGGTGTTTGGGAAGAAGTGAAGACAGAAATATTGATAAGAAGGCCCGTCTCGAAAGAAAATTGTTTGCTACGAATTTAGCATGAAATAACGAAACATCATGAAATTGTAATAGCTGTTTACCAAGCAAAACAGTGTAGTTATTATTTCTTGTAAATATAATTGTGGGATTGCAAACCAAAACAAAACATTAAGACCACCTTATTCTTTGAAAACGAAGTCAAAGTGTTTGGCATACCCTAACGACACGACTGTAAGGAGTATGAGGAGTACAAATGATAGAGGAAACGCTACGCAGGTTTGAATCCTGCCTCGGGCATGGATGAGTGTGATGTCCTTAGGTTAGTTAGGTTTTCAGTAGTTCTAAGTTCTAGGGGACTGATGACCACAGATGTTAAGTCCCATAGTGTTCAGAGCCATTTGAACCATTTTTTATGGATGAAACCTGCCTACAGTAATAACAACATAGTGACCAGTAGGCAGCCCTACAATTGACAGGATCGTCCATGGAAGCGGAGCGTCCTGGAAGCCTATGGACGTGATTGCGATCGATAATATTTTACGATCATATCCGCCCATTTTATCACATCCTAATCAGAATAAATATTGTTCCGCCTTTGTCCACACTATAGGATAACCATTTGCTTCCAGCTTAATAATGCGAGCTTAACCATTCACAAAACGTTCCCCTACATCTGTAATGATTCAAATTATGGAACTGTAAGTTGTGATGCTTTATTTGATAAGGATGTTTGATG
This sequence comes from Schistocerca americana, assembly GCF_021461395.2. Classification (NCBI taxonomy): domain Eukaryota; kingdom Metazoa; phylum Arthropoda; class Insecta; order Orthoptera; family Acrididae; genus Schistocerca; species Schistocerca americana. The sequence goes on along the minus strand of NC_060123.1, from coordinate 395,821,872 downwards.
ATTAGCCTTTTACACTAGTGTTCGGAGGCCAGTAAATTTCTTACACGATAAGGCAAATGTGGTTAATGGCTACCTGGATTTACAATAACACCACAATCACTATATTAGAACAAGTACCACACTCATGAAACCCTTGCTAAAGAATGACCAAATGGGTCACTATAAATCACGGCCAGCACACATTCACTCTTCTCTCCTTGTTGACTCTGTATACAAAAAAAAGAGAGAAGCTATGGTGCTTCTCCATAATGCACTTCTCCTGATGTACAAGCAAACCACTGTAGTTAACATTTGCTGATGCAGATAAGTGCGTCTCAGTCTCAGATGCGTCAGTTGACACAAGCCACAGATGGCCGATTGCTCTGTAGTGAAAGGAAAAAGCAAATGGTTCAGAAATTTCCAGATAAGGCCCTAGCAATAAACTATGGAAGCTGGCTCATTTCGTTCCTGGACTTCATTTCATTAGCTCCATGTATTACAGCCTTAAGGGAAAACGGGAACCTCAGTATAGCATTTAAAACAAAAAAAAAAAAAAAAAAACAGATCTACAACAGTGTAAGGTACACATGTAATAGCATTGAACAACCTTTTAAATGTCTGCTGCTATAAAATTCCATAGAAATGATCTATACTTAATAATTTTAATATAAAGCTTCATTGCTAGAGTTTTCCTCGGGAGAGAAATAAAATTAGTAGCAAATTCCGGTCTAAACTCCAAAGTTTTTCTGTGAGCCTCGAGACTTAATTTCCATAATCTGCAGCTGAGACTTCTTGATGAATTGTATTATGCAAATATTCCAGCCTTTCTGCCTTTGTTCCAACGGAGTTCGTGTGAAAGATTTAATATTCTCCAAAAATTACATTTGATGCCCTCTCTTCACTGCAAAGTGAAGACAGTTGACAGTTAACGAAACTTGCAGATTCGTCTTTATAAGGTGTATTATAGATGGTATTACATTAGTTAGGTCAACCAATATCTCAGCTTCGGATATAGAAATATGTAGCCTCAAGTAATGAACCATGACACAGAAAAACACGGATGTCATATTTCATCATGATTTGGCCTCATGTAATGATACATATTCCCCATATTAACTGTGTAAAAAGTGTAAGTGTCCACTCAAAATTTTTCGCAGTAATGTAAGCTGTTATTACGGTAATGCGATTGAAGAAGTGCTCCGGAAAGGAGGGATTATGTTTATGATTCAGTTCCACGGCAATCCTTTGAAACGGGTCAGATAACTCCGTTTGCTTATAGCGTCTTAAGTTGGGAACGGTGTCTGGTTCCCTGTCAACTTCGCGTTTCCGCAATTGCACAGAGCCGTCAGAGCAAGGAAAACCAATCGTAGCTTGTTTATTTACCCGTACACAACTCAGGTTGTACCTGATTTTCTATGTATTTCTCGGTGAACGTATGCATGAGGATTTTTTGGAATTGCCTTCGCATGGTCAGAATTTGTAAGATCGAAGATTTGCATTGCCATCTAACCTTACAGCAGTAAGTCGTAGAAATCAGAGAGTTTATTGAGCAATGATAGTATTTTCCAATACCGTATTAAGGATGGTAAGGCGTGGTGTTTTTGGTATTTCCTTACTTTTGCCTCTCAAGTAGGGTTAGGATAGCTTTAAGGAAAACACCTGGGGAGTGGAACCACATATTTCGTCGTCTGTTGTTTTGTGTAATACATTTTATTATTTAACAACAATATTGTCATTACTATTTAAGAACTTATTAAAACTGTCATAATTCCCACAGTCAAAATATGAACAGGCTCAGTCCATTAAAAACCATTTTAATAATAGTACCATTAAGAGCAGGGCATGAAATCGGAAGTACACTGTTCCCAGAAACAAGAAAAGGTCACATCATCTGGGCTTGGCTGCAAGCAGATTTCACATACAAATTTATATACCAAATGATTTAAAATGATGTCCCTTAAATGAACTGACAATTGGCAAGCTTAGGAAACCGTTACATAATTGGATAACATTGATCCAATTACATACAGAAAGGATCACAAGTCACGCCACTGACTGTAGCTTATGTAGACTACTTAGTAATATACAACCCTTAATAAAAAAAAATCCCTTAAGCAATAAAATATACAGTCCCTGAAAACAGGCAAACTGGGAAGATACAAAATTTAAATACAAATCCCAACCTGTACATTCCAACCAAAAATTAAAAACAACCTTTAATAAATATACAATTGCCCAAAACTTCGCTTTAAGCTGAGAGCTACAGCAGACGGTTATCACAAGCAACAGGGAATGAACAGCCAAATTTCACAACACGTGGAGATAGCTACTGATTGTCGACCAAGATAAAGTTCGACAGTTTATATTGATAATCACAGGTCTTAAATTTAAAGTGCCGAGAAGTGGTATTAAAAGTGCAAGGTTTCAACGAAGAGCTACAGAGGTCTTATAAGAAGGAACCTAGGGCTCGGCAAACACGCGTTAACCGTCTGAGCTCATTTAATTCACAAAATAGAGCAAACTGCTGGTTCCCGCATAAACGGCGACACTCCTCCGTGGCACGCAAATAATCAACAAGAGCCACCATGATGCGACTCATAGGGGCTGCCGACTGCTGGTCAAGCCTGACGCCCTGTGACGTCGGAAGTGACGCCATAGCAAAAAGTAAACACGCATTTGCACCGGGCACAGGGAACAGGAAAACGCTATTTGCTGCCAAAACTACGCTGCCGACACACATCAAAAGGGAACAGTAATCTGTGAAAATAAGGCTTCACACAAGAATGGCCAAAGAGTAGGAAATTTGAACTAATAGCAGAAGTGGCTACCGGTTCGTGTTAAATTTAACACTCCTTAAAATTACTGTAATTCAGAAGCGAAAATATCAGTGACTGTTGATGCAATAACTCAAGCATACATGTGTACCAAGATGGCTTTGCCTCCCACACAGATCACGTTACAATTGATAACAGTTAACACTTTTACACTTGTACGACGCATGACCTAGAAAACAAATTGCAATTACTAACAGTGACCAATAATAACGCTCTCAATCATTTGTAGGGGCTTTAATATAAAAGATCGATTTCCATATAACATAAACACGGCCTTACAATATGACGTACTCAAAAGTAAGAAAACAATACTTAACTCCACTCAGGCGTGAAGAGCCGTGACTTACAGGATTCCAGCTAGGGTGTTATTGTCCCCGTTCCACACAGGTGATCATCGAGGGACTGTAAAAAGTAAGCTCACAGAGTAAGACGGGAAATTACCGACCATGTTGCACGCGATGTCCGTAGCTCTTTGGGCAGTCCGCCGCTAATAATCCTTCAGCGAACCAGCAAGATGTTCCCCCGACCGATTTAGCCGCTCGCGGCATTTCGGAACCGGTGCAGGACAGCCGGAGTCCCCCAAAAGCAGCAACTTGCCAGCCACGTGCCCTACAACCAACATCCACTCCAGGGCCCGCCAAACCAACCACACACATTCACGCACTTCGACCAGAGACTGTAGCTCACGACAGACCATCAGATCGATGTCTGCAACCTAAGTAGTTAGCGGCGCCAGTGGAGTGCCATGTTGCCAAGATTACAAAAAATAAAAAATGGTTCAAATGCCTCTAAGCACTATGAGATTGAACATCTGAGGTCGTCAGTCCCCTAAAGTTAGAACTACTTAAACCTAAGTAACCTAAGGACATCACACATACCCATTCCCGAGGCAGGATTTGAACCTGCCAAGATTACAGCCGCCACGCCTTACCCTGATCAAGCATTCTCGATTCCCTAAACTACAGTTGTTAATTTGAGAATCGTAATTTTTGTATTCATTTGACGAGATATTTTTATAGATAGTTGTGCCTTAGAAAATACATTCAGAAGTTGTTTGCTACAGTACAGCTATGTCGTTCAGAGGAAAATATCACAACGGATATACACGAGACAGAAATTTACGTCGGTCTCCTATTATTCGATTTTCCACAGCTAGTGTAGACTGGACTTCTGTCTATCACATTACCCTCAATACGTTGGTCAAAATAAACATTGTAATGTTCAGAGCCAGATGAGCACCTTGTCAGAATCAGACCAAATTTGGTCTTTTGCCCATTATGTCACCCCAGCACAATGACAGAGACAAATCATCTTGTTCAAAGTGTAGATCTCCAAGCGGTGAATTAAATGACGACCTACAGGCATGGTGGATTTCACGTAATTTCCACATTTTTGCTTTATTTCAAATAGTCCACTTTTCAACGACAATTAACTTCTCGAATCTATTACCATTCAATCAGGTTAACGGGCATTATTGCCTATAGTAATGGGATAACTCTCTCTGTAGCCGATTTAGATATTTTTCTTTCAATGTGGGTGTTTATTCTGGAGCTAATCTGGCAAGCCCGTGTTTCTGGTACTGTCTCTTTCTCTCTGACCTCTGGAGCACAACAGATAACAAAGTAGTTACTGTAAATTCTCAGGAAGAAATACGTGAGTTGATCGAATTATGCATCCTTCTTATCATACGTTCCCGAAATTAAAAATCTCAGGATGTCTTAATTTATATGTTTATAGTTACCTCTTTAATTTATCTTAGGAGGGTCCATGATCGGAAGTGTTGATGAACAGTATGATTTAAAGTACCAGTGCTTAAAAAATTAAGTGCTATCAGGTTCAAAAGTAGGTCCTCCAAACTACTTGCGGTACAGACGTTTGACTATTCAGAATGGTTACCACAAGAGGCCTCTAGTGAACACTGCTCTTTACGGCAGTCGTTATAAACGCAAATTAATACCACGACACCGCATATATTATGAAATACACTACTACAGAAGAGACAGTCCATAATGTTTCTAAACTCAACTGTGTTATTATGAATAACGTTTAGAAAGAATTACCGCATTCATTAGGATCTGAGAGAAGTAAAATCTGTAATTCTGTCACATAAATCATTCAGCAGTCATTAGTCAAAACTAAATACTTTTTATAATATGAAATTTTGAATGAACACATATACTCATAAATTTACATGAAAATTCACAGAATTTTTACTGTCTGAAGTATTCTCCAACCACATGCTGATCATTCATGTGTTGAGTGGTTTTGCATAAACCGATTAATGAAATGAGAATAAAAAATAACGCCATTAACAGTGTCAAGCTTTCTATGTAATCCTAGATATCGAAAGTGCAGCACTAGTAATTTCACTGTTCTCATGATGGCATGTGGTTCAAAGTGCAGCATCATGTAACAATTGCTTTTTGCAACATTTTGAAGGAGAATCTTTGAAGCTTGTAACCTAAAACCTTGATTAAAGTATACCAGGAAATTTAATTAAATAATGTACTTATCAAATTTTCTTATGACGAAATTTTGTTGTAATGTAAGAATATGGAAAACTGAATCTTTCAATAGCAGCTGGAAATGATTCAAGTGGTCCTGAACATTTCCGGTGACTAGAGAGCATCCTCACATCTTTATTAGTAAGCTTCAATAGAATAAGTCTCATTTGTTGCCGTGATGGCTGCCATGACAATAAAATGGATGAGAGCAATATATCTGCCGTGTAAAGAGAAATAACTGCAAAATCAACTTACTCAAAAGTCGGCAAGCAATTTATATACTACTTAACTTTCATATGTGAGGTTAGGTGTCATATGCAGGTAGCCCTGAGGGCTGCAGCCATAATATGAGAACTTGTGTATTCACATGGAAGCTATACCTCTTCTGATGTTAATAGGTCTTTGAAGGATTATTACCTTGTAATCGAGTTGGCTGACCACCACACTATACACAAAATAATATTTATCCTTTGTTTTCCCCAGTTGCTAACTTGGGGAGCGTGGGCCAGTACCAAGACTATATATTCTCTCGGCCTCATTCAATGTGGATTTCTTCCTGTAGTGGATGAACTGTGTACGAAACACCGATGGACAATGTAGAAGAGCTGGTTACCACCTGGTTGAAGCAGCAGCCATTATTCGTAAACACCTGATTGTTCTGAGAGCGTCAGATAATCATTAGCATGAAGATGCCTGCTGCGTATTGTCGTAAACAGGAGGCACTTTCTACAAAATCTCTGAAACAGTATCCATCACATGAGAGCTGGAACACCTTATATGCATTCTGTATCATATAGGCGAAATACCATCAGGCTTTTAGAAGCATGTAACAATTCTGGTACCAAAGGAGATAGGTTCTGAGAGAACAATTTTATCTTCATGTACAGAGACTAACGTTTCTCCGACATCAACTGCCATCCAATGGGTAGAGTGCAAAGAAAACCAAGTATACAAAATTTTAGACTCTGCAGTGAAGAACAAGATGCTTAATGCAGAATCAGATACCATCATCTCTCATCAACTAACACAAGGAAAAAAATTTCTTTTTGTGTGATGGTATCTTTTTTGTGTATTGGTAAAAATGTAGCTTTTAAACGTTATGCATGAGGCTTAGAAATTACGCTTCCCCTGTTTTTACGGTAAATATCGTGCCATCACGTGTAAGTCAGCGATTGTAAAATAATAAGGTAGTATCCTATTCTCTTGTGCGCCTTACAATAACTAAATTAAAAAACGGTCTCCGCAAGAGGACTCGAATCTAAGACCATATGATTATCGTGCTTGACTCTTCCCGCTGTGCTAACCGTTGCCTAGAATCGGTGCCAACATAAATGGCTCATGTCTCGACCCGCCCCCTCCAAAAATGCAATCATTTTTCTCTTTGCTTTGCCATCTGGCGTTATCACTTCTTTCACCTTAATTTCTGGTCAAGCCCTTTATATACCACAAATTTTGACGAATTTGGCGATGATGCGTGGACTCTGTTACCTTGCATTTCCACAGCTAAAAGTCTGTGATAGGAACTGTGGAACACCATGTACGAGTACACTATTCTTAATTTTTCATTCTGAAATCTCGAAATCACTAGGCATTTGACTAAAGTGGACACTTAATACATATCTGCTCCCCCTACTACTATTGGAAATTTGTGGTAAGATCCTATGGGACCAAACTGCTGAGGTCATCGGTCCCTAAGTTCACAAACCTCTCAATCTAACTTAAACTAACTTACGCTAAGGACAACACACATACCCATGCCCGAAGGAGGACTCGAACTTACTACTATTCCCTGAATATGGTACTATATGATGCAGGAACCCTGTACCGCTCATGCGGAGAGGTTTCGAATTCAACCCAGGATACGGAGTAGATACTGCTGATGAGAAACTTTGCACCACTACACCTCCTCCCACGCAGTAAAAATTTATCCACCACAAGGATTCGAACCGGCTTACCTCCGAGACGGGCGCCACCACACTGGCGTGAGTTAGCGATTTATATATATATATCATAATGGATACAGTAAGGGTACCACATGCAGCAGATTGTGGGTTTCTAATCTCGTCAGAGGCATTAAGAGGTTTTGAAGAAATTACTGCAGAATAAAATGAGCGTTAACATCCATACTCTTTATCAATAAATAATTTTCTAACAATCAGTAAGTAAATAAATAAATAAATGTCTTGTGACTAGGGCCTCCCGTCGGGTAGACCGTTCGCCAGGTGCAATTCTTTCGATTTGACGCCACTTCGGCGACTTGCGCGTCGATGGGGATGAAATGATGATGATGATTAGGACTACACAGCACCCAATCCCTGAGCGGAGGAAATCTCCAACCCAGCCGGGAATCGAACCTGGGTCCTTAGGATTGACATTCTGTCGCGCTGACCAGTCAGCTACCGAGGACGGACAGTAAGTAAGTAAATGTAAAATGTGAACATTAATAATACGGTCAAACTGCAGAGGCGGATCCCTGATTGGAAATGGAGGAAAAAATTCCGATGAAAATGGCTCTAGAGATCGATGGTGTGCGTGCAGTAACAACAAATCGTCCCGAAATACAGTGCAGAGCTGCATCGCCAACACGTAACAACTAATGTTCGAAGTGGCTTCCATGGGACGCTATGCACGCGGTTGTACTGCAGGATACGCATAATCGTACACCATGTTGGTGGGAAACTTGTCTCGAGCTTGTACTAGGGGTCATCTCAATATCCTGTAGAACGTGGTCCAGATCTGGTGTATGGACAGTCTGCCGCCTCCCTGCACGTTCGTCTACCTGAAAGGACCCCTGATTACACAAACGCCCAAGATGTGCTTGGAATGCTGTGTGAAGCGGTTGGTGTCTGTGAAGCTACTTGTTTTGGTATAGCCGTACTGCCTCTCACCGTTTCCATCTGCTTGGGAACACACAAATATAACCTCGGCTTGGCCCCGACATGAATTCTGCTGCTTATAGTACGCTGAGTCAATAACATAGCCTTCAACACAAATGAAACTTTGTTTCGTTAGTGACATTCACCATATCAACGATCCATTTCCCGACACAAGTTCATCGGATCCTTTTCTCCTCCAGTTCCAGGCAGGAATTCGTCCCTGCGGTTTTTCAGTTTGACACATTTTTAACGTTGACTATCACGTCTTGCTTTTTCTATAACAATAGAAACAGACGTTTTCTTAGCATTCCTGTGGTTACAAGCTATAGCCTCTTTGTCAGAGGAATTGAAGATAACTATTTTTCTACACTTGTAAGTAACTTCCGAACAACTTTAACTAATGTGGCTCTGTAAACTTTCCGGGCGTAATAATTTGTTGTATTCATGTCGGGTCTCCAGCCGGAACATTTTGTCATCTGAACACAATATTTCGGTCGTCCACTTTGCCATCATCTTCAGATTGGGGTGCTACGTACATTGGTAAAAAGAGCTTACGCCATTTCCGATGCAGATAGTTTGATACAAGAACTGGATCATCTAAAAGCTGCTGTAAAGCAGAATTGTTGTACTGACAATCAGATCCACCATGCTCTTCAGATTCGACCTTCGCGGGAACCAGCGGAAGATACAAACTAATCGGTGGAATTCCTACTTTTTGCGGGCAGTATATCTCCAAAAATAGGAACAGTCTTAAAGAAATTTGATATTAAAAGTGTATTCCGTCCGCCAGCTAACACCAGAGATCTGCTGGGCTCAATGAAGGATGATTTTGGTTTGAGAAATCCCGGGGTCTACGAGATTCACTGCCATTGAGGGAAAGCCTATATTGGAGAAACGATTCGTACGGCCCAGGGTCGTTGCGTGGAGCGTCATCGCCACAAGCGTTTATTTCAGACAGCAAAGTCTGCAGTGGCGGAACATTGCCTTACGGAAGGACATAAAATTTTGTACGATGAGACACAAGTGGTTGCCCCTGCATCGCTGTATTGGGTCTGTGTAGTGAAAGAATCCGTTGAAATTCGGCTATCTGACAATATTATAAACAGAGATAAGGGGTCCTTTAAGCAAGAGTTG